>NC_064764.1:21170926-24004676 GCF_011397635.1 Epinephelus fuscoguttatus | reverse complement strand
CTTTTCCTCTCATGTGTGCATCTCTGCCATCCTGTAGTCCTTCTGCCTCTGGGCTGTGAGAGGTGATGGCTGGGTAATAATAGATTAGAGAGTTCTCTAAATAAGCATTACCTTAGATAAAGGCATTTATCAATATACATACACATGTGATATCTGAGACGACGAGCACTTCATCACATGTACAAGTTTGTGCATGCATAATAAAACTCTTGCATGAATAGCTTTTTTTTCTTGTTTGTTTGTTTTTTGTTTTCACAGTTTGTGTGTTGCTCAGGAGTCCAAAGCGGGCCTTATCATAACGCTGCAGCGTATGCAGGGTACGGTTCAAGTTGAGGTTTTCCCATCCCGGGGAGGAGGATGTATGCTAAGGGCGGCTGGAGTCCTGCTGAGGGCCAGCCCGTACAGTTACAAGGGATCATGTAGCCTGGGTTTCCCGGGGACGGATGTGAGTGAGTGTGGGTGTGCGTCCCGCCAGTGACACTGCCAGTCCCGGTGAACGCCGTGGCGCCTCCCGGCGGGTAGCCCAACGGAGACGCGTACGGAAACGAAGGTGGGGAAAGCTCAGTCATCTTGGATCCCAGGTCGAAAAAAGAATAGGGGTTCGCAGACATGGACGGGTTGAAGAATACCCTCGCCGCTGCGGCCGCCGCAGCCGCTGCAGCCTTATCAGGGTTCCCAATGATGGACTCGGAAAGTGCTCCAGCGGAAAGCCCGTTAACTTTGAGCGCGTCGTGCTCCCCGAGATTGTATGGCACAGGGAAAGAAAACTTATCTTTCTTCATCAGAGTCTTGGGCTTCCGCCTCGGTCTGTATTTATAGTCTGGGTGTTCCTTCATGTGCATCGCTCGCAGTCGTTTGGCTTCATCGATGAATGGCCTCTTCTCAGACTCGGTGAGAAGTTTCCACTCCGCTCCTAATCTCTTGCTGATCTCGGAGTTGTGCATTTTCGGGTTCTCCTGAGCCATTTTTCTGCGCTGGGCTCTGGACCAAACCATGAAAGCATTCATCGGGCGTTTGACGTGATCCATTGGTTTAGACATGTTGGCACAAACTCTGCAAAAAACACACAATAAAAAAATAAGCTTAAATAGAAATAACCTGCAAAATCACACACACGACTCCCTTTAAAAAGTTTAAAAATACACTTTTACGCATTTAAGCCTCACAGATGCAGCTCACGCATTGGATACTCACCTATAAGACTTTAATTCTTCATCCCACCGATGAATATCTTCAGCAAAGTACAAGTGGCAGCGTCCTTATGAGTGCTCAACTTATGTTTTCTGCTTCATGGTGGCATCCACCAGTGATACGCCTTTAGCAAAAAAAAGAGAAGAAGAAGAAGAAGAAGAAGGAGACACAAAACACCGTCTTGTTTTCCTCTTGTCGCCTGAGACTGTCAACCACCACTCTGCAGCAGCAGCGTTTACGCAAGTGGATGCGAACTCCCGCTTGCCCCATGTGAAATACAGGCTTGTGTGGCAGGTAGTGAAAGTGCCACTGGCGCATGCGCATTTGTCACGGAGCGCGCAGACGACTTGCTGAGCGATTTTTTGAAAAAATCCCACCCTGTTTGAAGAGGAAACGCATCTCTGTATTATATATCTTTATTATTATGTGAGTGCCTTTGACCTCGGTGTTGTTCCGAGTCATTAGTTTCATATTTTTGAATTATTTATTTATTCTAATGAGCAACTTGTCACATCGGGAATTGTTCGGTTGTGTTAAAGTAATTAACTTTACGGGATGCACCTGAAATACCTGAGGGTGGCAGCATGTGTGAGCCTCTCACTAATAATACACTGACACATTTGGTGACTGCTGCAGACAGGTGCGTGTTGTTGCATTGAATCAAACACTTTAAGAAGAAGAAGAGGAGGGAAATGAGGAAGAAGAGGATGAAAACGCGCGCTCTCCTTTATTTACATTTATCATTACACGCCTAATCGCCTCTTCCCTCTCTGTTCCATTTGTTTAATTGACAATCAAACCGGCTGGTGTCACTCCACTTCCTCACCTTTCATCCTCACCGCCTGCCCCCTTTCCCTTCCCTTCCCCATGGGTGGCACTGCCATTGAAAAGTCGTGTGTAAGACGACAAGAGAGGTAAAGAATGTCTTCTTTAATTTTCTGATATTGTGGCATTTTGTCGTAAATACGCAAATGCCGAGGAGGTCTGAAGTGTTTCTAATCGCGCTTGGTGAAATTAATTACTTTCCTGAAATCCCCCTTTTCACTTTCACTTCAAAGGACTTTCCCAAGGGCAGCGAATCGACAACTGAAATTAGGTTGTCGAATATTCAACTAAGCAATTACAGTTATCTGCGGGACTTGTTGAGTAAATTGTAGGTTTAAGTGGTTTGTTCTCGCACCTTCTCCGTTGTACATAATTATATATGTACAAAAAAAGGGGGAAATGGAGAAGGGCTGTATCGAACAATATTATAAATGAGGAATTAGGCTGTAGGTCGAGCGTTTAAATTAGGATATAAATGGATGTCAAATTCAATTCACTGTGCTGTTGTTCTTTTTTAACGGTTTACTCTAATCTAAGGGCAGTTTACACAATATACAGTGTGCAATTGTTATTGTTATTTTTATTATTATTAAATAAAAATATGAGACAAATAATGACTTTAATAAGAAGATTATTAATAAGGTGAAAGTTGAGGTGACCTCTCCAAAAGGGGTGCGTAATTTCCAAGGAGCGCCCGTGTTTTAATTTTCTCGTAAGCTTGTTTTATTGCAGCACAAGGAGGAAAAAAAACTCACTGAGGGATCGGGCTTTTGTCTCAAGTAGGAAACCTGACAAGGTGAGGATGATCCGCGCCAAGAGAGGACCAGATGAGAGACAAACCTGCTGCCTAAACTGAGGCGCAGCATCTCTCAACACCGTGCGCCCCTTTTGTCGGCTTGTCATTCACCTCGATAACATTACAGCAATGAAGCGCTCCACTCACTCCGCAGGAGCACATAGCCTCTCATGACACAAACGGGCAAAAATTGCTATGAATTATATGAATAAGTTAGGCTGGGAAGTTCTTATCGGGAGTTGACAGTTACAGAGGTGTGCAATTCAGTGTACATGCTTTTCACATGGCCCCCTGCAGATTCCATCATTTATTTCAGATTCCTCTCTGCAGTTTTGCTTAATTTTATTATTTTGTTTTGGCTTGTTTAAGAAGAGAAACACCTTTAAATCCTGGCCTCTTTTTTCTTGCCTTTTTTTTTTTTTAATAACATGTGTTGGAGGATTTCACATGATGCCAGGGCCTAGATGAGCCTGTATTAACGGGAGCAGGCGCAGTCATGCAGCATGTTCCCTCCTCATCAAAATGTCAAGATTCGTTGTATCTCTTCCACAAAACATCTTATTATTTTTGCAGACTGAAAAAAAAAAAATTAATTTATTCAATTTAGTAATTTTAATGAAGATCTGATAAAATGAAGAAAGGAGAGAAAAAAATATAACACCAACAACAATACACACTGTGTTTTTCTCCCCCTCTTTTTACCTCACCCTGGGTCCTGGAAATAACACTTAAATAATTCAAGATGAGTTAGTGAGAGTGGGAGAATTACCTGCCGATAAAGCCCGGGTCCAGCCTCTGAGACGGAGCCAGCACTCCCACCTCACAGCACACTGATGATAAGACTGAATAGAAAAATATCATGCAAATAGAAGGCAGACAGCAGCAACAACAAGCCCATGGGGACATATTCCTACCCGGAGAGATCGCACACAGTTCACTCTAAAGTGCTAAAGCCATCACTCTGAAATAGGAGCCCCTGGAGGTGCAGGAATCTTCATGATAGCACCAAACAGTTTATTCTGCTCAACACTCCTCTAACTCTGAGGAGAAAGCAACAACAAATTATAGAGAGAGTTGATGAGGATCCCCGGATAATCCCAGTTTGCATAAAAAAAGTCCTCATCTATAAAGATAATTGTAAGATGTATAGCTTCTTTTTTTTCTTATTCAAAGTGTTTACTGTTATTCTCCCAAAGTGGCACCATTGGAGGTGAAGGGAGGGGAATCAAGTCTTTAAATAAATTGATTTCAAGGGAACACAAGTTGACCTCTTGCTATCAGATGGCTTTCCTTTGACTGGTAAGAGAAAAAAAAGCCAAGCAGGGTAAACAACAACATCTTGTGTTTGCCACTTCAAAACCCCACAGAGTCGAGAGTATTTACAGCCACATGAAAGTTTGCTCATTATCGGGGAGGTTTTGAAGAAAGGGAGAGGGAGGGGTCCTGATTGTGTACCTGATGTGGTTTCTTTCTGCTTGTCTGATCACAGCTCTGCCTGGATCTTCCCCCTTCCTTTTCAGCTGCTCCCATGCAGGCCGGGGCCAAGACAAGAAGCAAATGCAAGCTCACAGGGAAAGAAGGTAGTCATCTCATTTTCATCTGAGGGTTTTTTTTTTTTTTTTATTACGAGCACGCCAATTGCTCCACTTTTTACAGCTGATTTTCAGATTAAGGATTTACGCTGCAGATAAACAGCACAAATCTGGGCCAAAATATTCCATTAGTTTTGCTAAAAACCCATTTAAAGCATGATATTACTGAAGCTCTGAGGAGGGAGAGACGTGATATTGTTTCAGACATAATTACTGTGTATTTTCAGTTAAGTGTTTTCATCAGGAGGCCTATTTTTATTAATCATTCGCTGAGATAAATTGCAGGAGATTAAGACAAAGGTGTGCATATCACCAAGGGCGTAGGTTTCATTTCAATATTGGGGGGGGCATACATGAAACGGGGAATTTGGGGGTCCTACGCCAGAAAATTTGGAGCATCAAACACTTGATTGCCTGCATTCTGGTGAATTTTATGCACCATTTCAATCTTTATTTTGTCAAAATAAAAGTCCTCTACTGCTGAGACAAATGTTCTAAATATTGTGTCCCCTGAAATCCACACCTATGCACATCACAGCTATTTTAAACAAAGCAACAAAATCTAAAAAATTGCGACCACATTTCCAAGCAAAGCAAACATGTTACACACACACAACGAGGGATGACAGGGTTCCCTGCGTGATGCCGAGAGTATTGAAAGTCAATTTGTCACTATCACACGCCATTAGCTGCAGAATCTTATCTTAAGTGAGCCTTTGATAAAGTGCTAATGACAAACAGTTTAGCCTTGTAAGGGATCCAATTGATTACTATTTAAAGATGATTGCATTTAGATTAGAAGTCATTTTGTCTAATGAGGTTTCTTTACAGCTCCCACAATACGTAGAAAATATGCTTAAGCGCAGGGCAATATAATGATCGGATTGGTAAGGAGACAATGCCGACTTCAGCATCACTTCAAATGAGTCACACACAAGGTCTGAATAAATGCATAATTAATGTGAATAAAGTTGGTGTTTTTTTTTGTGGTTTAAATATGTGACCTATTTTGAACGTTGTGTTCTCAAAATATATTCAATAAGTGCCAAATTAGTTGTGCAGTTCTTTAATCATTCTAATTATACAGTCTTTATTGCTCCTTAGGGCAGACTTTCGTGTCTTTGTCTCAGTGGGAATTATTTTGGTGAAGAACCAAAATATTTACTCAACCACAACCTAAATATTACGCATATCAAGAGGAATTGAGAAATAATCCTCTCATAGAGCACAGTATTAACTTAATCACATTAGTGAAAATACTATTGATAGTGGTCATGATCCCCAGTCAGGGAATCTGTAATTCACAATAAAACTGCCATACAAGATAGAACACACTGCAGCGTGTGTGTGTGTGTGTGTGTGTGTAAAGACTGGGGAGTGGAACAGGCAAATGGCCCTGAGGATTGAGTGTGTGTGTGTGTGTGTGTGTATGCTTGAATGATGGTAAAGAGGGAGGAAAGAGGAGTGATTGTCAGTTCAATCTTCGAGGACCTGAACTGACAGATACAACAAACTTTGAAAGCACATTATGGGAGGAGAATGGCTACACAGAAGGATGTGGAGTCCGCGAGGTTGATAAGACCTTCATCTTTAAACCGCCGCTTGTCAAAGTATTATACATAATCTCACACTGCAGAATATCTCCACACCCTGAGGGGCAAACAAAATAGCGGGAGCAATCAAACGACTTCCTCGATCATTAAAAAAAAAACCTACCCTACCCTTTGTGCAAAGTCAGATTTTTGAACTCTGATTGCCGCTACCTCCCACAGGGTGTATGTTTAGTTTAAACCTTCCACATATTCTGTCGCTGAGCCCCGTGGTTCAAATCCACAGATACTTGTTTCCCTCCAGGCGCCGAGATGACTTTTCCCATGATAGACTATTTTGAACCATTTAGCGGATACATTATCGCTGGCCTTTCTTCCTCATTATATTCCCCTTATCGCCACAGCATCGCTGCAAAGCCCCAAATAGAGAGTTGTAATTACCCAGACTGCCACCTGATAGCGGCCCCCTCTATCAGCTTTATCACTGCAGGTCCTGCTAACTCATCATAGGGACAGAAGGAAGAAAAGGCCTGCTTGTGGCACAGCCCGCCACAGATAGCTCATCTCTCAGATACATTTATAGTTCCAGTTGGGATCAGAGAAAACTGATGCACCAAGGCAATTTTTTATCCACCCTTTCCCTTCAACCCTACAAAGACTGCTCTCTCTCAGTCCTCTCCTAGTCTCTCGCTCTTTATGTGGAAGCTGAATTGAGGCCGCTTCACAAACAAAAAGTGATCCAATCTCCTTGAACCCGTGGCAGCACAGCAACATGCTGTTTGGGCTTTCATAGTGTGCCATCGTCCTTCAGAGCGGAGGAGAGAAAAAAAAATCCAGAGGGTGACCTGTTCATCTTTAACATTGCACACAACATCAAACGAACTCATACAAAAGTTGACAGTTTAGTGCTTCCAGCTTATTAACCACCTTTGACCCTTATTGCATGTCTCCCTGATGTTATGAATAGCATATGAAAGACTGAATCTGCGGATTTGTGTTCGTCTGGCTTGAATGAACAGAAGGTGAATACACTATAAAAGTGAAGGGTCAAGATTTATTCAAATTAACCGCCTCTATCAATGCGCGGGGTCTGCGGAAATGAAAAGTGAAAGTTAAATATGATCAAATCAAATTGCCGAACTGTTAAAAAGTATTCTTGGGGTCTGCTGTGGAAGATGACCTTCTGGGATTTATTTGGGCTTTTGTGTAAATCATTACCCATTGTCTGTGAGACCTCACAGTCTGACTGAAACTGATTTATGAAAAACAGGCTAAATAAAATTACACCAAAGAAAGAAAGGGGGATAATTTAATTAAGCTTGCACCAGAACACTGGCCTTGGCAGTGGGACCAAATGATGCTGTGAAGAAATATTTCTTTCAGCGAGCGCTACAGTTCTCAACACAGCGTTAAGTGTTGGATTTAGTGGACAAGTATTGAAATGACAAGTCTTACCGACTTATCTCAAGTATCTGAAAAACACAGAGGGGTGTAAATGTCAGTGTTCATGTGTTATTGCTGTCTTTTTCTTGCTTACTTCTTAAACACTGCTTAAAGACAATGGTGTAAAAGTTCTTTAAAAATGAGTATATAAGTATATAATTATCGGACAATTCAGGGTGCGTGTCTGCATTTGCATGACACATTCACAAGCCGGCATCTTTTCCTGTCTGGTATTGTGCCCGTAGCCGTGCTCTTCTCTATCACTTGTAACAATGAAAGGGCCTTTGTGCGTCAACTCATCAGTATGTCAAAGAAGCAGCCTGAGTGACTGTGACCTCCATCAAATGGGAAAATTGTGGGGATGCATTGGAACTCTATGGTTCCCATGGCCTGAGCGCCTTCTGACAGAGGCACTCTTACACAGCCTGAAAGGACAAATCAATCTTATTTGAGGAGATTAAGTGACCAAGATAATAACCATGTCATTGAGAGAGAGCGAGAGAGAAAAAAGTCCCACTTTTCAAAAGAGTGAAATCAGTGAATTCCTGCAGATGGCTCATTGTTGCGGCTGAATGTCACACATCTCTCTAGGTGAGCCCTTTATAGCGGTGTTGTCTGACATACCGCGGGGACAAAACATGTGGCCGCTCCGAACTGGACTTCATTATACCAGACACATAAAACAGGAAAAGATGAGTGATATTTGCACTGCATTTCGCCGTTTGTACCCGAACACGTGGGTGTGTGTGTGTGTGTGTGTGTGTGTGTGTGTGTGTGAATGTGTGTGTGTACATGTGTTTCCTAAAGCACCGGCTTGAATGACAATATGATCAATGGGAGGGCAAGTGTCCTGTCAGCACGTCCTGTTCGGGGGGTGGGCGGGAAGGGGGGAGCGGTGACAGTGGGCTGTCTCAGGTGATCTCATTATTTGATGGACACAGCAGTGGAGAGGCCGCGTTCACACTAGCCTCTCTCGTGTTGCTCGCGTAATCAGGCCATTACTCATGCAGAGCAGCCGGGGGCACTTATAGGAAATATTGATCATATTTTGACAGAGTATTCTCCCCTCTCCATAATCAGCAATGCATTACTGCCACTGACGGCGAATCTGTGCACGCAGCACGCGCGACGCCATCATTAGACGCCATTGCAGAGGGGTTACACTTATCAGCATTCCAAAGCAGGCAGCCTGTGTTTGTGTGTTAAGATGTTTGCCTAATGATTTTAACTAATCTGTTTATTTCCAATGTTTATCTAAACAGCCTGTGAGGGGAGGGATAGTAAAGCAAGGAGCACGGCTTTTCAAAATCAAAGACTTCAAAGCGCTAATCGCCTGCGTGAAGATTAATGAATTACTCTTACGAATGCTCCTCTCAGTTCTCACTCTTGCAGTTTTTTTTTTTATGTTTGGCTAAAGTCAATACCCGTGCAGAGCTACACTCTGAATAGATAGCCGAGCCAAAGGCCAGGACCCTTTATGAGTCAGATCATCGTCCCATGGGACGTTTGCTAAAGATGCTGTGACACGCCTAAAGAGCAAAGCTCCAGCGGGGCCTCCTCCCCCCTGAGGGCTGCTTGCATTTGGCAGCACAAGCCAAAAAGGATCTTCCCTGTCCAAATTAAGCCTTGGCAAGGGTCAAGTGAAATCAATATGTTAATCCATAAATTGTCCAGGGTGATAATTACTAAGAGGAACTGTAATTACAAAAGACATTAATTTACTTCTTAGATTTTGTGCCAGGGGAGAGTTTCACCCAGCCTCGATTCATCTGGAGGCAAACAATTCACAGAGGAAGCGTCCCTTTTTTTAAAGCAGTGGTCGATTCTTTTAAGGAACAGTAGGTGCACACAAGCTCTCGGTCAAAGCACTTTTGGATATGCTAAGGGATTGTTTGAAGGTCTTCGAACCCCTGTGTAGTCAGCTCCAGGGTTCTTACATTGATCAGTCAGCGATGACAAAGGTTTCACAAAATACACACTTGTTCTCTCCGACAATGTGTCTTGGACATTTGCATAATAATAATATAAAAAATCTATACGGGCTGTTAAGGGATAAAACCTTGATGTCCTCGGCTAAAGACGCATGGAGCGCCATACAAAAGCCACAGTGCTTTAATAGGGCGACAACCTGTATACATTTTGATCTTTTTCTTCCCAGCCACTTTGAGGCATGGCACAAACATTGCACAGGCATTCTTTTCTAAACCCCAGGTTGCAGCTGGTCTGCCACTCGCTGTGCACTGCCAAGTGCAAGAAATGGGTCTCTTTTATCAGGATGGAGCAAATCTGGGCTAATGTGTCTGGTAGAGAGTGTCCCAGGGAGCCTCGCTCTCCCATTCTTTGGCCATTCTTTCCACTTTTCTCCTCTCCTGCACTTGGGATAATTGCAGTTTAATTGGGTGACAAGAAATGAAAACTGTGTCCACATTATCTAGGATTATCTCTTTTTCCTCCAGCCTGCCATCAATTCAAAGAAGCCCATTTATCAGCACAGGGAAGCTGATGCTTGGTCAGCGGAGGAGAGGCTTTGAGCACCAGTTAGCAAAATGAAGAGAGAAAGGGGCTGGGAGCAACGGGAGGGGGCCTGACAGCTAAGAAAAATACTCTTTGTATCTTATCGCAACCATACATTCATCTTCGAGATGCATATCTTTTGCGCGCTCTAAATCAATAAAAATACAATAATACCATTCTAAAGAATCTCCCCAAAAAGAAATATATGTTTTAAAAAGTATCAGCTTCGCCATTGTCAGTTCGCCAACTCGAATTCAACAGCGATACTTTGCAGCTCTGAGTACTTGAGTGTAATTATCCGCAAACATTTCACAAAATCTACAACACATCACATCACTTTAGCAACCTGGACAAAGCGTGCTAATGAATACCAATAAGTTTCCCAGCATTGTGGCTTGGATGTGCTTTATAGCCAGCTTCATTCATTTCCCCAGCATTCTTGAATTCTGCACGGCAAGGTTATAAACATTGAGTCATACTCAGTCCAGCCGGAGCTCACCTTCCTTTTTGTTTGAGCCGTACTCAACCTTAAAAGCCTCTTTCAGGATGCATGAATGCACTTCATTTTCTCTCGGAGAACTTTGCTCTGATAGCTGAAAAAAGGAAGGTTGTTTAGAGAAGGAAGGAGAGACAATGAGGGAAAAAATGAAAGCTTTCAGATTCCATTATGAGCATTGCCCTCTATTCTTTTCAGCTGTTTATACTGTACATTTTCTTCACAATAATTCCCCTTTGCCTTAATATGCCTCCCAGTCGCTCGAGCACAATTCTAAATGGGCCTTGCATCAGGGTTATGGTAATACAGTAAATACTAGAAAAATGATAGAGAGGCATTCTGGGGGAGGATCAGGGTAAAGAGAGCAGATCAGAAAACGGTTTCATTAATACTTTGCTAGCCTCTGCACAGAAGTAGATGAAAGAAAAGAGACCTTGCCAGTGCACTACATACGTACCTATTCAGTCTCAGGTGCAACATTTAAGATGGCCTGATCATTTGGTGGAAAGAGCAGGCTTTGTGTAGCACTAAAGCATGAAAATCTGCTGTACAATGACCGAGCTGGAGTGCTTTCCACTCTGAATGCAACAGGGGACCTCCTCTAAACACAATACATTTGAAGGTTACAGGATGTATTGTCTGTTCTTTGGAGTGCGTGAATGTGTGTCTGCGCGTGTGTGCATATGCATGGGCTGCACATAGGGGTTAAATAAAATCCAATGTAAATAACAATGTAATAAATAATACAAAGCAATGACTTACATAATTTCAATTCAGTTTTGCTGTGAAGAAAACTTTGAAATAACAACTTTAAAATTATAAACATTGATGCAAAGTTGGGTCAGATTAGCTTGAATGCTAGTTAGCTTTATTTATCAAATCCAAATCATATCCATCATTGGTTTTGTGATGATATTATAGACTGTTCTTTTCAAATCTTAAATGAATAAGCAGTTTTTGATGAGGGCATTTTAATGTGGGCAGAGGGTTTGGGCTTTGTTAGTAGTGTACAGGTTGCTTTGAAAATCCAAAGTGCTACTATGCTAGTGTGGACCATAAAGCAGGGATACTGAAATTGCTTTGCCTAGGAGTCACTTTTGCAAAATGCAAGGGGGCCACGAGCCTGTTAATGAACAAACACTAATAATTAATGTAGAAATAATTAGCCAGGACCTCTGTCGGAGGGACAAAAAGTCCCAAAAAAAATCTCAATGTGAAATAATTTCAAATTTATTGTAAATTAGAAAATGGTTGGCAGGCCACCTGGCACATCATCATGGACTGCAAGTTGAGTATCACTACCATAGTCTTTAAAATAATGGACGTAGCCACCGTAACATCACTATCAGTTTGTGGACTCCAGTTTTGAAGCGATTTCAGGCATCGATATCTTGGTTTTTTGGAGACAGACGTGACCATATTTGGACGAGAGGTTGGAGCTGTGGATGAGTGAAGGGTTCTGACATCATGTCCTGAATGCTGAAATTAAAACTGTTTTTGTACCAGGCTGTAAACATGTTCATGTCTGCTATAAAGTTGGGCATCTTCACATCTAGGTCTATGGGGGTTGACTCGCTTTTGGAGCCAGCCTCAAGTGGCCATTAAAGGAACTGCAGTTTTTGGCGGTTCATGTTGGCTTCATTTTTTTTTGGCCCTGAAGGTTGCTGCTTGGTGTAGATCTCCGCTTTAGTTCTAAAAATTGTTTTTACACTAACACAACTCACCTTTGTGGTGATGTTTGTGATAAAGGCCTTGTCCACACATACGTGGGTATATTTAGAAGTGTAGCTTGGCGTAGGTTGGTAGCAAGGTCATTTTCAAGGTCTTTTGTAAAACTGCATCCAGGGGGAAGATTTTCAGTGTTTTCAGTGTTGATGTTTAGACAGAGGAAAAGTTTTTGGCCTGCGATGTCAGAGTGTGTGCCGCTATCTCCTATGTGAGGTGTCACATGAAATGGCAGACGTGACCAAAATAACGCTGGCACCGATGTTGCTAGCAGGACTTTTTACATTTACACATAAATGTACAGTTACTCTTCCACTATAGAGAGTAACTGAGGTATAGGAATGCGATATGGAGGTCACTACAGCCAGACGTCGAATGGGTAAACTTCTTCTTCTTTGTGTGGTTTTGACGGTTATATCGCCACCTATCGGTTTGGAAAGCTTCAGTCGTGTGTTTTACGTTTTCATTGATGGGAATTTTTTTCCAAGCAGTGCTTGTGAGAATGGGATTTTTTTAAGAAATAACAGGGAAACATTTTGTTTTCAAAAATATGTGTCTTTGTGGACTGGGGCTAGGTGACTTCCAGGTTCAAGAACCTTTTAAGCAGGTGTTTGCATTACTTTGTCTAACCCCTATGTTTTATACAACATGCATGTCATGCTGTCTTATGTATTATGGTTTGTATTTTCAAATGTTATCTCTGCCTGGATGACTTAAGACATATTCCAGATCTACTGGACACAATTCAGACAAACAATGGCAATTAACACATCCATTGTTTTAGGCTAAATATCAAGTGGTCTGAGAGATACTGAGAGGTGAATTACAGAACTTTTCTTTTTACTGAATCAGCCAGACATACCAAAGGAAATATGCATTGACAATAAATGGTAATGCCTCTTTGCTTACTCTGTTGTGACCAATTGTAGACACAGTGTAAGTTCTGTGATTACTTCCATAAGGTTTAAATGAATATTAAGTGCCTTTTCATAGCTGTGATTATAATAGTTGGCTTATAGCAGTAGGACTGATACCTGCCTCAGAATCGAGGTTGCGCAGGAATATGTCTGTGGTAAACGGCTGCCACATTTATCCCGGCAGTGTTAATCATTTTTACGCAGGGCAGCAGTATAAAATTGCTAAAGGAGAATTGCTTCAGCCTGGTCAGTGCAGGGAGCAGTTTGTCTAATCAGAGTGCAAATAAGGTTTGATCACTGTCCAGCGTAATCTGGCCCACAAGCAGCATTTACAGCACTAAATCAAGCGTCGGGGAAGCTGCAGGTGCTGCCTCACAGACAGGCCTCCCCCTGGGGGCCCTGTGCTGGGGAATAAACAGCAAATAAATGGCAGTGCTGGGAGAGCGATGAGCTGATTAACTCACTGCAGGGCAGTTTCTCATTATCCCCTTAACCCAGACGGAGACCTACCCAATCTTACACCCTGTCTCACTTACAGTAGGGCGCTGTCCTGCGTCAGCCTGGCTGACATTGTGTGGGTTATACTTTCAGTGAGATAGAGCCTATATAGATAATGTATAAAACGTGAGAATTTGTGTGTGTATATATGTGTGTGTGTGTGTGTGTGTGTGTATGTGTGTGTGTGTGGATATTCAAGCCAGTGTGTGTGTGCTGTGTGGTCCATCTCTGGGGAGACTGCTAATGTGTCAGCTCCATGGCTCATTTCTTTCAATTACAGCGGCTGGACTAGGAGAGCCCACCAGCGGTCCACTGACAGCTCCATATGGGTCCCATCACCGCTTATCACGGGGCCACTCGTGGATAATTCATTTACCCTTCATTGAATATGACATATTGCCGTCAACAAAAGCAGTTATATATCACACAATTCACACATTGTTAATTAAGAGCAGGTTATCGTCACAGTCACTTTAGATGCAAAATTATTCTATTCAAACAGAGGTGGGATTATTTATCAGAGCTAGAGAAGAGCCTTTTATAATTTGCCACAAAACAGGAAAAAAAAACATAATGGGATTTTGGAATAATGGTTTTTAAAGTATAAAGTTTGCTTCTGTGAAAACTGTATTCAAATTTTAAAAAAAAGTCACTTTTTGATTGTTTCTGGCGCTCCGGAGAAAAATGTGATTTTCCTATTGTAAAATGTTGATTTGGCATGTCACCTGAATATAAAGCATCCTCAGACATACTTTGAAATGAGCTGCACTGTTTTTCCATTGTGCCTCCCCCTGTGGTTTCAAAGCGAATTAATTAACATGATACAGAAATAGGTAGAATGCAAATGTTGAAGCCCTCACTTTATGCCTGGGTATCCTTTTGTTCCCCTTTATTGTACCAAATTATTTAATTGGGTCTCTCTGATTGTGCACAGACACAGGAAGGAACACAGGCCATTGTTAGCTCCCATACAAGCCACAATACGGTATCAAATTCAATTCCCATCAAAACGGCAGGCTGCTGTAGAGCCCACAGCGGCCCCGGAGATTAATGAAGATCTGCATCAAGGCAAAGCGCTGGTCTGAGATGGGAGATTTCTCCCAAATAAAAGACCCCTTCACCAAGAACAAAGGGGGCCCTGAAAAGCAACGGGATGTTCTGAGAGGATGAAATAAATCAAAACAAAGACAAGAGTTTGGGGTGGGGAGGGTGAAAGCGCTGAAATAAACCGATTTTTTTTCCTTGTCATTTGATTTACTTAATTCAGTCAACAAGTTGAAACACACCACACAAGCCTGACGTCTCTGTCGCACATTAAATAAATACTTACTTTACATATATTAACAGAGCAATATCTAAATCTACAAAGGGCACAATAAAGAGAACAATTTCATAATTATTTCAGAGCACAATCATCTCTCTAAAAATCACGTCTTGGGTTTAAATGGCATTATGTGGGTATGAATGGGTTGTGAAGAAAAACATGTTACTCACTGCCTTAAAAAAAAACTCAAACAAGTCGCGGTTCACCTTGATTGCTGTGTGTTCATCAAAGCGTGAGGGACTAACAGTGGAGTGAAAGCACTGACTGACAGGGTCTGAAGTGAATTAATACACAGCCTTACTCTGTTTTGTTCTTTTAAATAACAGTCATCTGAGGAGAGACACACTTCAACTGTATTCAGAGTGTGTGAATAGATTTCTTCTCTTCACTCGCTTTGTATGAACGACAACAACTGGATGACTTGTTCTCTGAATGCAGCGTGTCGACAGGTGGGCTCTTTCAACTCAACTTAGCACAACACTCGTTTTGTCTTTGCCTGATAGATTCCAGGCTCCACGTTAAAAAACTCTCGTCTTTTGAGATGTTTGATAGCCACAAAAGGAGACTTTTCTTTTTTTTCTTCTTCTTCTTCTTTTTTTTTTAATAGTAATTCACTTTCTATTTTCTAACAAGTCTGATCTTTATCTGCATTCAAAGCACTTTAACCATTTAGGCAAACTTCTTTTAAAACCCTGAATTCACACATATGCAATTGTTACAGGTATTTCATGACTACATGCAGTGACACTTTTCCACAAAAAGGCTAAAAGACAGCGACAAAGGACAGATTTTAAGTTTTTGGTCAGTGCCACCTAAACGCCGCACTCCACTCTTTCACATTCTGCACATGGCGTGTCCCAGCCAGCCATATTTACTTCATTTCCCCCGATTCATAGATGCTGCTCGCTGGACCAGAACATTCCAGCTGCCACCTCAACATCTCATTATTTTTTTGAAATATCAAGCTTGTATCTTCTTGATAAATAATTCGCAGTAGTATAATGTATCAGACTAAAACATATTTTCAGGGGGGCATGGAGGTTAAAGTGCCAATCTCACCTTTTTAATTTTTTTTCGCCCTGAAGACAGAGATTTCCATATATAGAGTGACCATGGTTTGTGTTGAACATGAGCAATCGGGATGAAGCGCACGGCGACACATATTGCTGTCAGAGATTGGAAATGAGGCCTGCTAACCTGTAGGCAGCCTCCCCAGACCAATCAGCTTTACACATTGCCAATGCATTTGCCGCCTCTAAAAAGAATTGTGACTGTGAAGTTTTTATCGGAGTAGTTGACAAACATTACTCTTTAATGCAGTTTTGTAGAAATGCATTCTTATCCCTCTTGGAAGGCATTTATCTACTTGAAACCTGCAAAATGGTTGCCACAGGGAAGGATTTCTTTTAATAGACTACAATAGGCTCAGTATGGGACACATTCTGATTTCGGTGATAGATAGGGGGCCCGGCCATATATTCATGGGAAATTGTTTATCTTCAAGCGGGAGGAGTGAAAGGCCATTTTACAATAGCATTTCAACTTTCATCTGAAACGGTTCTTTTGACTCATATAAATTGTTCTGTAGAATTTCAGTCAGATGCTTTTCATAAAAAATATCCATCTGCAAAAGGAGATGTCACAAAACATGAATACAAACCACCCTGATAGAAGAAAAAATGACTGTGTGTGCACACATGTGACAGAAACACATACACGTATATACATACATATATACAAGTGTATACATATATTATATATATACATTTACATAAATATATATACATGCTCATAAGCACACTGCACACATTTTAATTTTCCTGTATATTATTTGTACACACATCGATACTTTATGGTAACCTTTGTGATATCATGACAAAACGGACATGTAAGGATCTTAACAAAAAGCCCTCTGTGGGAGGCAAATGTCCCACGACATCTGCTATTCATTGTGCTGCCGTGCTGTCTCTCAGGCCTTCGTGTGGCTGAGGCTTTTTTTCATGTGGGGTCCTTGTGATGCTCGGGCAAGGCCTTTCCCTGGCCTGTCTGTAACAGAGGCTAGCAACCAGGCGACACAATGTAAGAGCAGGGCCTGAAGACAAGGGGGGCGAGGAAGAGGGGGGGGGTGCCTTGTGCACTCCTAACGGCACTCTCAGGAAGCGGGGACAATAAATCAATAGACTGTCCCTCTCCAGTAGGGGCCAAATGTAAACAAATTGAAAGGGACGGAGAACAAAACAGATTGGTGACTGAAACAGACATACTCAATAGGGGCACTGCTACAAATGAAATGCCTTTGTGGTTGTTTCCTTCCAGCCTTCACCGTGATGTGTGCCATTCACGGCGACATGACATGTGATAGCAAGTGTGACCAACTTCAGATTCTGACTCAAAAACAGGTGCAAAAGAACGCCACAGAATCCCTTATAGGTAGCTTATTCTAGTATCAGTACATGCGTCAAAATGAACATCTGCGATGCAATGAGATGCATTCAGCGTTGGAGGTACTTTAATTTGTCAGCGCACTTCTTCTCAGAGACCTGTGCCGACGACGAGCCACAGCAACATTTTACACCGTATAACATACAGCGCTCAAGGGCACAAGCACAGAACTCTGTGCATGTCAGAGCTGCGTGCCACAAGTTAAATTAATGAATCTTTAAAAGGTTTAGGTTTTTTTAATGAGAGAATCTGTTGTAGCTTTTTATCAAACCTCTTCATATTTCACTGAGGTGGAATGGTGCACCACATTTGCGAGGCAGAACTAATGCTATATAAATCTCAAGTAATAAGCAGGCCCCGGGGACATCATCTAAATGAAGATTTTACACCAATTTAAACCTGCCTGCAATTTGATTCCTGCCTTAAGTGCATTTGTTTAACAGGTGCTGGAGATGCAAGCGTTTCCCTCCAAAGTGTCGCTATGTCTCCTTTATTAATTTCTGGATTGCAAGTGGGCGGGGGAGTATGAAGAGAAAGGGGAGTTGACAAACACTAATCAAAGGTTCAGAGTGGGCTGATTCTACCATAGAACCAATGTACTTTTGCTTCATTTGCAAACTAATGATTTTAAACCCCCACAATCTGTTTGAGGTCAGCTCCTGTGTATTTTGGATACGCTTGGCTATTAGCATCACTGAAAGCTTCAGATGTGTCAAGCCTGCTCCCCCTCCAGTGATAGTCACCTACTTTAATTTCCCTGCAGGCCTCAGAGGGGGATGAATTCAACTAAAATCACAAGCTGTTTTGTTGGCAATCCTTTGTGGCCTATAATGAATCTAATGAATATAAAGAGAGGAGAAGGGAGGGAGGGTGGGAGGGGGGGCGAAGGGATGGAGGCGAATACATTTCAACCACGCTGTGTTGCTTTTACTTGACGATTTGTGACCCTCAACAATGGGACAATGGCGAGTGTTTTTGTACCCTTAATTTGCCTTTGTGTTTCAGCTTCATCTCTTTCACCGCCGAGCATTGAAACTCGTCAGTTGAAGAATAACTGCTGACTCCACGGTCTGTCAGACAAAGGGGAGGGTTTTAAGATGAATCCCTAACTATCAGCCGGCCAGAGGAGCAGAAAGGGAAAGGGGCTCAAAGACAACAACGGGCAAGTCAAAAGGTAGAATTAGCCAGGGTCCCAAAACAGGCCTGGAGCACTTCCTCTCTCGTCCGACGCACCACTAACAGCGCTTCCACCTCTTAAAAGCTGCTGTGCATTTGTATTCGCCCTCAGAGAGAGGTGTTTGGCACATGAATTAGAGTGGCTCATCTGATAAGAGCAGAGGCTAGTGAAAGTAGAAGCCCAGTGGAGTTGTGGCGCTGCTGTTAAAGCTGGCGTGTTTCTGATTTCACAGGCCCCTCAGGTGGCGGGATCGAATTAACAGCCTCGTTGTTCTCGACTCCAAACCCACATTCAGGTCAGGACTTCAAGTTAGAGGGACTTTTACACTTGCTTGTATTCAACAAAAAATCCAATACAGCACAAAATGACCACAGCTCAACTAATGCCATACTAAACATTTCAGCACATGAACTTTAAAGTGCTGTAGTGAATGCGGGAAGATGATAAAAAAGTTCTGTGTCACTGGTCCATGCCGGTATGCTCCCCAGTCCCTGTAATGATTTCTATTCATAAACATGCAGTGTGCTATCCTCCACCTGGCAGCTGCCTCTGTGCATATGAGATTACTATTATGCATCTTCCAATCCCAAGGATAAACATCTCTCCACTTTTGAAGTTTGCAAGCATGAGGCATATTTTAGTGCCATACGACTTAAGCATCCCTTCAGGTATCACTTGCAATCTTTTCTCATTCTATATACATTGTTCAACTTTAATGGGTATCTAATTTGTGTTATCAGCTTACAGGGCAGTAAGTAATAATTTGCATGGCTGCCCTAAGCAAATATGCTTCCATAAGCATCCCATAGTATAGACACTAGAATGGATTAACCTCCATATTGGCTATGCCCCGACGGTCAATGCTTTTTTTGAAACAAGTAGAACAGATAGTTTAGTTTGGTGGCAATCGTGCTGTAAAAAAAAAACTGTCTGGATTTACTACAAAACCCCTCCACCTTCAGATGCTGTGTTGGATATAATCCTTGAACCCAACGGTGAAATGACATCCATGGATCTACATTTCCAGCAGCAGCACTTAAGGCCCCATGCTGGAACAAACACGCAGGGTTGTATTTGAATTATTGTATTCGTGGTGACAGACATGTCATAAGTGGTCTCTGTTTTTTTACCTATTGTAAATCCAGTTGCCCTCTATGACCTGACTCACCATAAGAATGAATGGATGTTGTGTGTGTGGCCTTTCTTTGCTCTTATCTACGAATCTGTCTTTGTAGGTACTCGGGCATTTTCAAGCTTTTTTTTCTTCTCTTGCCGAAGCAGTAATGACAACCCTGAGCAGTGTGAAGGTCAGCGTGATTTTAGCATGTTAGCTATATACACCTGAATAGGTATAAAAACTCTTTTATCTCAGGGACCTAAGGAGGGTCTAAAAATCAGGGACAGTGTTGCATGTGTTTAAAGGGACTTTATGTGTATTTCTGCTCTACGTATGTATTTTTACGTGGCAGCCTTTGTATCTGAGACAATTTTCCTTGAGTCTTGTAGTTTCAGTTCACTACTAACAGTCCTCAGGACACACAGACACACAGAAGCACTGAATTTGTTCGACAGACTCTTTTCACCCTGACAAGGTCTCTCTAGTCCCTGACATGGACGACAGCTCTCTCTATCTCCTGTGAATTTTAAATGCGGCTCGCACTCCGACGTAAAACCAGGAGCGATACTGATGAGGCTGAAGATCCTCAGTCCAGAGACGCAACTTAATTTGAAATTACCCCTGCACATGTGTACTGCGTGTTCACAGCGGCACCACAGGGTAAACGGGGATACATCTAGGAGCTTGATATTCTACTGGCTTGCATCAGGCATGTGTGTTACGCTTGTTAGCTTAGTAGACAGTTAATTGCCATGGTGGGTGGTTAGAGTGCTAGGAGCCTGATCTTAGGAATATGTCATATTTGTTAATCGGACATGCAGATGCAAATAATGTGTGACAGACTGTGACCAACACTACCGGAACATAAATACTGTTAACTTCAGAAATGTTCTTGGCTCAGAAATATCACTGCATAAAGGCTATAAAGACAACCCACTGTTTATCTATTTATTTATTTTGTTTAGCTATTTCTGTTCATGGGCCAATGTGACAAAAGAAGTGTGAGGACAAAAAAAAATCCTACTGGAATAGAAGCGTGCCAGATTATGCTTTGTTGTGGGCTCTGTGTACTACAATCCCACGCTAGTTGGGAATTGTTGGCCTGATTACATTAGTACTAAGAATTCATGTAAAGTGAAATCTGAACTGTGTGCGGCATGAATGGGGGGGAACACTCGGAGTTGCACAACCTAATTCATATTCCTAGAAGGATTTGTAATTTGCAAAACACATCCGATATCTGACAGGAGGGCACAGCCTCTTTAAAACTATGCTATTCAAACTTGCATACAGTTTGAAAAGCTCGTCCATAAAGATTGATTAAAGTTGTAAAGATTTTGCATCAAAAGGGGGGGCTCTGATTAAAGCTCCCTGCCAGCGAGACGCTACTCTTTTGCATCCGTCCCGTTATCTCTCTCACTTGCTGAAATTGTTGTTAATGCAGAAATAATATCAATGCAAACTATATTAATAACCATGGTGTGAGAAGCCGGAGGAATGTCACTTAATCAATGAAAACAAATCATGCACACCTTGCTTTGATTATCTGGAGGAGTGTGAATATTAATGTCTCGGTCGGAATCAATGTCGGGGTTGCATATATTGCCTCCTGTGTTTACTCATGGTTAAGACATTTCTTTCTTTTATATTTCTGCTGCATCCCTCAGAGCGATCAATGAAATACTAAATAGAGATATGATACCGGCTATTATAGTAATTCAACAACGGCAACAAAACACTAGCGATTGTGTTATTGTAAACTATAAAGATGGGATGTTCAAATTTCAATTAACTTTGGTTTGTATTTGCTGGTATTAATTAAGAGGGCTTGCGGAAGGACACAAAAGAGACAGGTTTATTGTCTCAGATTATTCTCATGAAAGCAGCATTAGTATGTAGCACAGCGCTACCTAATTAACTGGCATGGGAGGCAAGACATTACACTGGAAACCTTTTGATTTGTGGGAGGTAATAGCATTGGGCAAGAAACAGATTCTTCATTTCATTATTTGATAAGAGGGCCTTTAATGAAAATATCAGCCCAGGAGCAACGCGAGTCAACATCACTACTTTTGGTGTGAGGAAAAAAAAAACTTGCTTCGAGGAGTATTGTTGGCGGCAGTGACTACAGTTCATTAAATAAAATGTGAAACACACCTGGTGGGCTAATGGAGGTCAAACGTATAAGCAGCAGCATGAGAGTAAGGGGATGTGGCAATCAAAGACAAAGCAACATCTAGCCTCTCTCTGACAGGTTAATGAAACGCCTGCTGCTAAGTGTTGGTGCAGCGAGACTCGTCTCAGTCACGGCGAAGCCTCTCCTGTAGTCTGGAGTCAGCCATGTGACAGCGTTGTATCAGTGTCACCGAGAGCAATCATAACATTCCTTTCCTCCGAGTCCAAAGGTTGTTTTAAATTCCCTTGGCAGCAGAATGCTTCAGGGGGTCAAACACACCAAATCTCCGAACAATAACGGGCCAACTATCAGTTACATCACTCGCCTGTAATCATTGGCCGGCATTAAAAGCATCTCTCTTTTTTTTTCCTGTTCTGCATACTTGACTGTGAATGCTTTTGAAATGAGTATAATGTAATCTGTGCCGCAGATATCTTCTGCTTTTGTGCATCTATCCAAGAAGTGAATGGTCGGGCCTATCGGTTACTCTCTGGAGGTGATGTATACGCTCTCTAGAACAATGCCACAAACAGATGAAGGCTATAATATGCTGGCCATTCCTGCTCTCTCAATTTTCAGGGTGATTTTGTTTTCTTTTGGAAAAACATTTCAGGTGCCGCCGACTTTTTTTTTCCTTCCTTGAGGAGGAGATAGACGCCTTTAATCAAACTTAACTGATTTTCCAAGTGCTCTGGCAGCATCCTCACGATAACTACACAGTTCAAATGTAGAGCAGGAACTGAAACCAGAGAACAGACAACAAAGAGAAAATACAGCCATATTAGTACAAAGCAAAATGCACCTAAAGTGAACCAAAATGCTCAATTTCTCTGCTGCTTATCAGCTTAATCAATAAAGTTGTGGTGCAAACACACAGAAACCCACGTTAAAGTAACCGACGGGAGTCACGAGACATAAAATTTCCATTACAAGACGTATCATTTTGACATTATCTTCAAGATTTAAAAGTTTTTATTCTTTTGACTGTGACGTGTGTCAGATTATCCACCCGGCTGTCTGTCTGTATTACCCTTTCATTTTCACACTGACAGTCTGGAGAATAAAGACACAGGGTTTAAATGCATCTCCCCACTGAATGGACTTTCTTCACCAGATGTGCAACAGATAGTGTCAGTCTAATCTCGCAAAGCAACAGTATCAACTTTACTACGTATTTATTTAAAAAAAGAGAATAATCCTTGCAGATTATGATTTAAAATCAGCTTTGAGGTTAAGTTTGACTTTTTTTCCAAACTTTGTTTTAATTATTTTCTTTCTTTTAAATATTTAGGCATCTATGTGGACACTGCTTTAACCTGGAGTGCACATATAGATCATATTTGTGGCAAGGTACTATTAATATTTTAGGAGACTGAGGTAATTTGGAGCACAAGCAGATCCTGATATGGTTTTTAAATCTATAATACAGAGCGTTACGTTGTGTGGAATTGTTTCATGGCACAGTTGGCTCTCTGTTCATGTTAAAGTTAGGCTGGCTCATTCTTTCCTCAGTCCATAAACCTATTCATCGTCCAAGACCTGTGCTTGGGCAGCCAACAACATACACACCCAGGCTGCCTTGCACATCATTTGTCGACGTGGAAAGTCAGCGACCAGGCGGTGACATGTGACGACGTCTGAGTGAGAATGTGTTGACCTGTTAAATCACAGTATGACTTCTAAGTAGCCTCAGTGTATCTGTGTCAAACACTAAGTGTAATAGGAATGTTCATTTTTTTATACTGCATCCACTTTTTATAATGTCTGATGTTATATTTGCAGTATGGTTTTGTTGTTTGGTTAAATGTTTTTTTTTTTTTGTATTTTGTGCTTATGTGTATTTCTGTGAAACAGTTGTCATCCTGGGAGACAAATTTCAGAATATTTTTCTAACCATAAACTGAAATCAAATCAAATTATTACATTTCCAAAAGGGGGAAAAAATACAAGAAAAAAATGCGTCTATGTTCTCGAAATTAAATTAGAGAGGTGTGACTTTTTCACGTGATGGCACTACAAAGTTTCAAACAGATACGCACTCGGCAGAGGAAGAAGCCGTTTGAGTAATTACAGAGGGACATTTAGTATACTCTGTCCCACTTTATCAGGCATCTCCAGCATTGTCCGTTGGGAGTTAACTTTTAGACTGTTTACTGGCTCAAAGGCCAGGCATGCATCTGAAGCCACATAGGCAAGATAATGTATCCCAGGCTACAAAAGCAGGCAAATCACTGTGCATTAAGACCGGGCACACAATAGACAACAATGGCTTGCATAAACACTATTTAGAACTATTCACATGGCATTGAAGAGATGGGCGTCGACTCACTATTGCTGCAAAGCCGGCGCATTGTGCGGAGGTGAAAAGAAGTCTAATGAACAGGAAGCCTTATTTGAGAGAGCTGACAGTAACCATACAACAGCTGCATTGTGCGCTTGCCACCAACCCTGTGGGTCTCTACATTAGGAGAAATGATGAGAAAGTAACCCGAAAAGACACAGTGGGCCCTTGGACCCACGTAAATGCAACCAGACAATAATGGGGGACACAAGCTGTCCCCACCTTTACCCAAAGCTGCACGTTTACATGCACAGAACATCAACCGCTCTCATGGGCAAGGATAAAAGCCCCCTGGCCAGATGGAACTTTGAAGTACATTTGGGTTAGTTTACCTCCAAAGACTGCAATTTTAGTGCAGCAGCAGTTAAAATATATGTCATACATTTTAAATTATATCAAACTCTGCAGGGGAAAGTTAGAAACTCTTGAGCGTGGTGCACTAGGCCTCCTCCTCCTCCACGCTCATACACATTCACACTCACATTGTGCCCCCTGCCTCAAGCTTCATCAATCTTCCACAAAGGGATGACATCACCAATAAGCACTGCCTTTTATAGCTTTAAGCAATAAGCCTTATTTACTGATGAGATAAGCCCTGTGGTATTGTCTCGCCCTCCACTTTGCTTCTTTCTCTCGCAGATGAAGAATCAAACAGCACTTTTGGAAGGTGACAGAGCATGCCCAGGATTTAAGGCTAAAGCATGCAAAGAGGTTTCCTATTTGGTGGCCTTTCAAAAGGCCACATTAGCCAGTTTAGTTCAAAGCAGCAGGGGCAGGTGAAATGATAAAAATTCCAGGATTCTTTGAGACCTCTTGTTCTGTTTTATTTAAGTTTCATTTTCAATAAATAACGGACACTCTTTCAGGTTTCCTGCGGCTTCAGGCAAGCTAGATTTAACACCTTTAAAGATTTTTGTAATGCCTCTTGAATTAAGTTTAAGACCAGTTTTACAATCAACAAAACTAAAGGAAAAACACATGATCAGTTACTTAGGGTTACAGACAATTTTGCCTAAATGTATCATAAAAACGTGACTTTTTAGGGCCCATAGAGCAAGTGCACCAGAGCAGTGGTTCCCAACTGGTCCAGCCACAGGGTCCAGATTTCTCCAAAGTCATTAGGTCAAGGTCCACACAGTTTAATACATTCAGCGTTTGGCCATGCTGTCAAGAAGCTATCTGTTACTCCTCACTCTACAGCTTGAAACGGCATTTCAAAATAAAAGCTCTCTGTCGGAAACCGCTGTACTTGAAAATAAAGTGTTTTTTTTTGTTGTTGTTTTTTTACAAAATTGACATGTTTGTGAGTCACTTGCTGTCCATTCAGAATGGACCCACGACCCACTTTTGGACCGCGACCCAGCCGTTGGGAACCACCGCACTAGAGACTTCCGCCAGCAGAGCCAGCACTTAAGGTTTAGCGCTTAGCTAACTTGAATGGGGATAAAATGATTCAGTTGTGGCTCTTCTAGATTTTCCGAATGTTACCATACCAAATGGATCAAGTTCATTTTACGGGGGTTGTGATGCTCAAAAAAATGCACCCCACTGATTTACAGATGTCTCTTTTACAATGCAATGTCTTTTTGGGCCCAACGGCATCACGTGATGGACTCAGGAGTTGTTATTCCACCCTCTGGCCACTAGGGATGCTGTGTCAAGTTCTGCCTGTTACATGCATTGTCTTCTTTCAAAATACACTTCTGTTTTCACAGGAAACAGAAGTGTATACATACAGTCTCTTTCAAAATAAACGCACTACGTTGGTACAACACCGCAAATTGACTTTTTATTCCTTAAACAACAAACGCACATGGTTGGGTTTTGGCAACAAAAGCACGTAGTTAGGTTTAGGAAAAAAGAACAGGGTTTGGCTTTAGAATTTTGGATGCGAACACTGCTCTCTCAGGTGAAAGTCGATGTTTGTCGGACCTACCCACCACCCCTCCCACCTGCCTCAGTCGGACTTTCGTCCTTGTCCTGCCTCGTTTCCCCCTGATGTGGCTGGGTGCCATTAAACTCTAACGTTGTTAAAGGATGCCATTTATTGTTGGTTTCTGAGACCACAAGTCACTGCCCAAGCGCCGGACTTCAACAACTTCTGAGTGAGACCAGGCTCCTTCAAAACACAGTGCACTAGGGGCCTTGCTAGCTAGCAGACAGTGGATCCTTTGCTCTAGGCATCCCATGTGGAAACAAAATATGAGTGTTGTTGGAATCCCATCCTGATCTACATGACATTAATGCAAGAGGCATTCAGTAAAATCATTTTTTAAAATAAAGAAAAACAGATGTTTTTATTTTAGGGCTACTTTCCTTATCTCAGCATTTTTAAGATTGATTGATTGGTTGATTTAAGAGATTAAGGACTTATTTGTAGATTAAATAATTCAACACCTTCAAAACCTTTTAAAGATCAGCGGTAACCCTGACTTTATAATTTCAAAATATAAACAGACTCTTGTTGTTTGTGCAAATGAGCATAAAAACTTTTCAGTGAATGTATCCCCTGGATGTTAAATATACTCACCCTCCACAGAGTCTGAAACAAACCACAGCCTGTAGAGTTTATGGAGCACAATCATCCATTACACAGTGACCTATAATTACTGTTTGTTGCAGTATTAGTCGGCCAGTCCATAAGGCCAGACCGGAGTGGTCACTAAACTGCTGAGGCACCGTGATACAGTGTGGCTTATCAAACCTCATGTGTGCATGTTTGGAAGAACTACTTGCAGGTATGTTTCTGGGATTTTTGTGATGTAAGATCAAAGAGAAGTTAGTTATAAGCCCAAAACAACATTGTGTAGTTTCTACTTTCACAAAATCTGTCACAGGGAAAAAGTAGGTCTCACTAGGTTTCTGCGACAATCTAGAAAATATAGCATCAACATATTCCGAACTGAGGACCTATTTTTAACAAGATAAAAAGCCATTTTCTAACACACTGCATCCAGTGTCACCGCATGTATCTTAAAAACGTGCCATTTGTTGTTTGTTTCTCTTCGCTCCACACAGAGTCATGTCAGGCCTTGGGAACTTGTCAGATATTCAGTTTGTAGTCACTTTAGAAAGGCTGAGCGCAGAGTCTCTGGGGAATCGCTCCAGTCTCCCCATCTCCCCCACCCCATGTCACCAGCCAGGAACAAAGCCGCCATAGTCAATTCTCCTAATTTCACTGCAGCCTGTCGAAATCCTGTTCTCCTTTTCTCCTTCTCTTCAACAAGTACTTTATGCTGGGATCAGTCAGGTCTGAGTCGCCCACAAAAACCTGAGGCTCTCGCTTCATCGTCTTTCAGCGCCGAGTTTGACACTCCCCAACTCCCTGCCATTCAGGCGCCTGCACCGTGCAATTTGTTTCCATTTGTCAAACAAGCAGTATCCATCACAAAAGAAAATGCTGGCACAACACAAAGTTTGTGAAAAACATTGTCTCCTCAACCCAAAACGGTCTTGAGACTACTTATTTATTGGCCCGCAACAAAACAGCCTTTAACAATTTACACCACTTTTCGTTGTTGTGGATACTTGTTACATTATTCTTCTCTCAACTGACAATAAAACGTCTTTAACTGAATAGGACATGTATCACATCCTCAAATCGGCACACATGTATCACTTCTCTCTTAAAGTGTGGATGGGCTAAATGCTACGGTGTGAATGCATCATTTCATTCGCTGCCTCCACATTGTGCTGACTCTTATTTTGTGTTTTATTTCTTTGGGATTAAACTTCATTGTGTGGACAGCCAGGTTTCTCAGACATTTATTTATTAAAGCTATATCAGCACTATGTTGATGGCATTGCTATTTGCACACCTATTCAGATATGTCTTAAAATGGCGCTATTATTGGCCGACGTAGGAAGGTATCCGCTTAATAATACTTATTGTGCAAACTTTGTTGTCGCCATTCTTGTGCTGGCTGTTATCGAGGGGAGAGCAGAGAGGATATATGCTGACTCTGATGTAGATAGCGCCATGAGTATTCCTATTGTGGCAGCTGCCGTGTGGTGCAGTCCCTGATAGGGTTTCGAATGCTGTCAATGCTGTGTCAGGTGCATTAGCACCTCGGAGACCCATGATGCTCCAGCTGCTATGTGCCGGCGTCTCCCCGGGCCCTGGCCGCCAGCCTGACACCCGACACAAAGTAATCACAGATCACAGCGTTTAATCACTGAAACAAGCACTCCAGAGGACCTCTCTGTCAATATCCCACTCTCTCATTATCTGTTTGGATTGCACATCCACACTGTCAGATAAACAGAGTGGAAAATTAAGATTAAAAATATGGTAATTTCATTTCAGGCAGCAGGCTCCTCTCACTGGCCCATTATGCTATTGATTACCTCTGAATTCAATTTCTCTTTTCAATGTAAACTTTAATCTATTCGCAAGCCAACAATTCAACTCCCAAGGGGCTATTTGAGAGTAAGTAACCATTTAATATGACGCTGGCTGAAGATTCACTGGCTTTAATGAATTGTGTAAATCACTCAGCTTTTAAAGGAACTGATGTCCCGCAGTTCACGACCCAAATCTGGGCCTGGTTAAATACAGCCTTTTATAGCAAGCTAAGTGTTTACTGACAGCCATCGCTGAATGTGTAATCACCGGCTTTGCTCTTTTCTGTATGAAGGCAAATTAAACAGCTCTTTCCTAATTGAAATGGTGATGACAAAATTACAATTTAATTGGGGACTTAATCGTCATACTGCGCTACCAGCACACTAAAATAATAGAGCAAATAGCGACACCACTTCACCAGTGTGAAACGGAATTTAAAAATCACTTGACTCAACGAGATAATCACCGGGTTGTTCTCCCTTTACCACTCACCAATTTGTAGCATCTCGGTCAAGACCAGTTGTAACCACTGACCTGGAGCAAACACACCATTCAGACATGTGAGTGTAGGATGAGCAACAGCAGGAGGAAGTGAGTCAGTGGAACATGAGACAAGATGTTTTAAACACAAAGTGAAGACAGTAGTGAAACATTCAAGCAACACTGTTTTATTGGCTTTTGAATTTTATTTGTTGTAAATTATAAGTGATGATGTGTATCACTTATTTATGACAGAAAAACTACAAAGTGCAAACTCCCTGAAATATTACCTTTAACAAAACCATACGCAAAGATACAAACAAAACAAACAATGTAAATAAATACATAGCTATAAATATAATTAAAGTCCGGGTAAAGTAAAACCAGAGATTTCTGCCTCAACATTTTATACTACACAGTACTGCATTGTAGAGTTAGACCGAAGTTCTTTTTACTGTATTTGTGTTCAGGATTTTTTGGGCGGGTCTGAAATCATGTCTCGATGACGCGCTGGAGCGATCCTTATCATAACCCCTCCACTACTATATAAAGACCCTCATTTGCCCCCTGTGTGTTAGCAGTGAGTTTGCAACATTCCACAAGTTCTCTGAGCTCCTTCAGACTAATAAACACCTTTGTTAAAGGTAGACTGTGGAAGATTCAAGGAAAGGGTGTGCAAACTTTTTTTGAATGGGGCTAGATAAAGTCATATGAATATACCTGGGGGCCAGCTGTGTCTCACATCAAATGGGTTAATAAAAAAAAACAACATACAATTGAGACAAACACAACTGCCCCTTGCTAAATCCCGCCCCTGGACGCAGACTGGCAAATCATAACGTAGCACTGGGCCAGCTCAGACCAGGGTCCGACAACAACGCAGGTTGGAAGAAGATATACGTTTCTTCCTTGTACCAAAACCAAAATCAAACCCTGAAAAGTGTAGGGTTAGCTAGCTAGCTACTGAAGATGTAGCCTACTGAATGTATACATATGCTGATTTTGCTTTTTAAGGGTTATAACAGTGGAAAAAAGGCCGACCCTGCTGCACAAACTTTGCTGATATTCAACCAGCTCTGTGTCATCGCATTGTGATGCCACACAGCTGGTTCAATATCAGCAAAGTTTCCCTTTATATTCATTGTCTTGTGTGGCGATCAGCAGTGATGTGGTGGTTCACTTTTACACTGTGATCTGTAGCCTATAGTTCGGCTTTAGCTTCTAACTATCTTTGTCTTTTTAACCTGTTGTTGCTGCTGAGTCAGTTTGACATCCTGGATATATCCTTCAAACACAGACTGTCTGCTTCTCTCTGGAATCACTGTTTCATTGTTCCAAAAATATGGTAATATTTCTTCAGGGAGTGCAGTTAGTTACAGTGTGGGCTCCATGCTGACTCCGACAGCTTGTCAGACCATCACAAAGGGGCGGGGCTTAGCGAAAGGTCAATTGTTTCATCTTTAAATAAAAAGGTATTCAACTTTCTGCTACTCCTGAAAGCGACAGCCCTTGCATTTGACTTTACGCTTCTTTGCTGTGTCCATGTCTGCTACGTAACAGGAAATGTCTACAGTTGGGTAACCACTTATTTTCTTTGATTAACAGCCTGTTAATGAAAACACATTAGTTCCACCTTATAGTTCCTACTTGGTCCAAGTCTACAAACTGTATGATAGTCCTGCCATTGATTCGTGGGCCACGATTAGCCCTCTGGCCGGACTTTGGGCATGCCTGGTTTAGGGTGATATATTGGCATAAATGGAATTTAATATAATAAGTATGTTTTCTTTAGGGTAAAATCACCTGAAAATAACTATTGTTGTGTTTTTGTTAGAATGAGTTGTTTATATCCACACAAGGAGCGGGTCCTCATCTACTGAGATCGCCATGTTGGACCGCAAAGTTTCTACAGTAGCCCAGAATGAACAAACCAAACACTGGCTCTAGATGCAGCCATTTGTGTGTTTGTGTAGGCCGCCATAGTTAGCAGCCCCTCTGTGACAAGAGTGTCAGAGAAGCACTGATTTGTAGCATGAACTGATTTATTTAGTGTTTATCAGTTTAAATCACCTGGTCTGTTTGTTTTAGAGCAGAAGAGATATCTTAAGTTATTAGAGAAAAATGGTGAGCACAAATTAGCACATGCTGGGCCTGTGGCCTGTCTGCAGAGCGCTAAACAGTGTCAGAGAAACACTGATTTGTAACATGAAACTGATTTATTCAACGTTTTTACTGGTTTAAATCACCAGGTCTGTTTGTTTTGGAGAGGAGGAGGCCTCTGTGAATAATTCGGCTCTAGATACAAATCTCCTGAACAATGAACACTGAAGGAATTCTAATTGGGAGAAGTTTCAGCTGGTTGCAATCTGCAATCCTCACCACTAGATGCCACTAAATCCCCCTAAGTCTTACACACTGTTCGTTTAAATGCCACAAATTATGTAAACACAAGCAAAATAGCCAGTTACTACCGTACCTTGCAGTCTTCCAGCCTGAATCGGTTACCCAGCCCAGCAGTTGATGCTCCCTGCTGTGGGTGTGTGCTTTGTGCTAACATTAGCTGCTGACCAGGACGCTGTTACTGCCAAGGTTGCTGCGTGGTGGCTCATTCTTCGACTCAAGGAAAGTGTGCGCTTTGTGCTACTGGGTAGCCGCTAACAAACACAGTGGTACATTTTTTGTTTCAGCACCTTGAGCGGACTCGCCCCCTGCATTTCAGAGCACAGAATATTGCTAATGTTTTCACAATTCTGAAACCAAATGGGTTAGTAACACATTTTTCTGTGGTGTGACAAACTCATAACGCATGTTTATTTTTGCTTTGCCCGGACTTTAATGCTGTGTTATTGCCAAAATAAAAAGTTCTAGGTCTTTAAAGCAACAACAGCCCATTTATCAAAAGAGTAAACAGAGAAAGTTGATATCACGCTGATGAAAAAAAAATTTCAGAGGCAACAAACTTCTGTTTTGTGTTTCTCTCTGTTATTCATTATCATTGCCAGTACATGACAGGTCACATTTAAACTTTACTGTTCTGTGCTGACAAGAGCTGAGGTAGACATAAAACCGCTGTCGTCGAAGTGCTGGAAGAGTACTTAATTAAAACAGTGCAATTAAAAAAAATCAATCGTCTGATTAAGGCACAATAATTACTGAAAACATTTGTGTCTCCTCTCAGGTTCTCCTTGTCTTTTCAAACACTTTCCAAACACTAATAAAAAAGATTGCAGTGCAACCAAACAATGTTTGCTTTAAAAGAATAATTCAAGCCACCAATAATTTATTGCACCAGGATAAACACATCCAGTATCTGCACTCTTTTGAACACCAGTGCAGAACTGAAGCTACCCAGGAGGCTAGAACACACATACATAAACATAACAGGGTGTAATCAATAAACAACCATGCAGTAATATGCTGTCAATAAAGGCCCACCCTGCAGCAGATACTTGCCTCTTTTCTGTTCCACACCAAAGGACTACGCCAATCAAATGCAGCACATACTACACTCACCAAGTCTGAGGACATTTTAATACACAGGAAGGAATCTATCTGGCAAAAGATTTTGGTCAGCGATGGCGAGCGCGAGGGCCACAGCGACTCTCCAAACTGTCAAAGAGACGTCTCAAAGATGACACGGATGTCCTTGGCACAGCGCACGTCTGTCACTCGCTTTTTGTTCGTGTAAACCTGGAAGTGCATCAGGGGGAAGCAGTGTCACAGAACACACAGAGCACACAGTCCAATCTAAGCTACGATCTGCTAAGGTGTGATTCATGACAGATGCAGTCGGAGCTGGGTGAAGGGATTTGTCACCCGCTGAAGCATGCAAAAGTGGCTTATTTAGCCCCGGTGAAATTCACGGGGAAAATATCGGGAGATAATCACTGAAATTATTTGTTTCATTTGAGCTCAGTTTTACCCGCGTGTTTGCCTAAAGTGTCTGAAAATTTCTTTGCACAAAGAGGCTCTGACAGACCGACGATTTCAATTACAGAAAGTTTGAGGAAAAAGAGGCAAAACAGGTGGAAGCAGGTCGGCCTCGGCGTGAGATACACTGTCTGGGGTTCTCTTTCAGCGCGGACAAAGGAGCCAGAGGTTGATATCAGATTATTGAATGTATTTAAACCTTGACGGACAACTATAGAAACTTGACACACAACATGTGGACCATCTCAGTATTTAATAAGTGGTGCTAGACAGTTATGGATGCAGCAGTAATCTGATCTAAGCAGAGCACCCCACAATAAAGAAAGGAAAACGTAAGGGCTTGAACAATGTCACTACCAATCCGCCAGTGTGCAGGGTAAGACGATACCAAATAATACCACAGTGTGCTGAGTCTTTGAAATCAGTATTTTACTCATTTCACTCCTCTGGCTGAGGAGATACAGTTCCGCTGATAAATTTGTGCGAGGGACAGAGAGAAAATGAAATGATGCCTACTTTTTCTTATTTCACAAAGACCTGTTTGAAGTTGCAATATGGTATCTGTAGTCCCAGACAGATGCACATAAAATGGAATTGAACAATGAATAGCCGGCTCTTATCTGCTCAGTGTCTGAAGGGGAAATACATCACAAATGAATTTCACAGGGAAAAAATATGGACATTCTCTATTACAGTAATCCCCATAGAAAGTTTATCCCAAATCGCGATGAAGTTAAACCCAATATTTCCAAATAGATATAGTGCAAAGAAAGCTGCTTTTCTAGAATCATCTCTAAAATGATCTCAAAATTACATTATGGAGGGAAAAAAAGATTATACGGAGAGTTTCTGTGATAAAAATCAGAGGATGTAAATCTACAAAGGGGACAATTTCTCTCTTGAAATTAATGTTATGGTGTTGCAATGCTCCAAGTAGGCACTTTAAATTAAAATGGTAATCAAGTGTCTTTGCATTGTCAGGGTAATGCACATCTTCTCTCGCTTAACTGTATCATTTTGGAGGTGAGCAATGAAGTCTGGAGTTAAAGGGAGAGTCTGGGATTAGTGTGCCGAGGCTGGACTCTATTTAGTGACAGCCCCGTCCTGGGACAAAGGTGGGTGTGGTTACCTGTTTGGCTGTGTGCAGCAGTGAGGCGGCCTCAGCTCTGCCTGTCTGTTGGACCATCTGGTAAAAGAGCCCTTCCTGGTTCTGGAGCAGCACATACGGCTCGTCATACTCCTGGATCCTGCCGGCGTCGAGAACCTGCAATCACACATACAATGCTGGGTGTGAGCGTGTATCACCGGCTGTATACTTTACTTTGGGGAAAACTGACATTTCAGCTTTTTCCACTGCTGAGTGATGCATGCAGACGGTGCAAGATGAATGGGGAAACAGCAGCTCTCTGCACATTAGGAACCATCCATTTTACGTGACTCATGCAACAGCAAACACGGGTGCCTGTTTGTGCTCAGCGGGGGCCGCGGACAATGTGAGCGTAGCCCGTTAGCAGTGTGAAAGTCGAGCACGCTGACTCTGACAGACTGAAGATCAGTGATTTATCCATGTATTTATCCCGGCATTTCAGCGGCTCAGAGGTGGTCCTCAGTCAAATCCAACAATCACACCTTTAAGACACTCTTGAAAATCACCATCATTTCTGTGTCATCACATGCCATGTAAACCACACAAAGTATACTGCCAATCCAAGCAGTTTGGAAAGGACTACAATTATATCACAGACAAATTTTAACAAGCTCGATCCCCTTACAGCGGTAATGAGCAGTTTGTTATCACTAAAGCCCAGTTTCAGGGGGTGTTTAGTATGAAAGGGAGACTTCAGCAGCTGCAGTCATAATCGACAGGATACCAGGAGATGGGGTGTGTTTGGAGTGCGCTTGGTTCAATAGACTTCACTGTGTTTACGGACAAAAACCCATGTTAATTTTTATTACAAGAGCTTTACAGTAGCTATAACACTAGGTCATCAGAAAAAAATCCCCCACATGGTGCCAAACACTCAGACAGAGCTGGTTAAATCTGGCTTTTTGACATCCCACAAGCTTGAAATGAGATCCAAGGAAAACTAAACTTGGAAATTTTAACCTCTCTTGACATGTTTAAAAGTATTTCCAAGTAAGTTTTTACAGAACAATGTTACTGCTTTTCTTTTTCGACTCTAACTCCTGTATGTTTTGTATCTTTTGTTGTGTTTGGATATGCTTTTGTGATGTTCTCAGTTTCTTTTTGTACTTGTATTTGAAACTTTTTAATTTTGCTGGCCCACCATGACCAGGACTTGTTGGCAGAAGAGATACCAATACTCAATGGGACCTTTCTGGTTAAATAAAGGATAAATAAAAAAAAGCATATTGGAAAACATTCTGCGTCTAAATATTGCACAGCTTAAAATCTGGACAAGGCGACTCAGGTGGGCCCAAATTTAGCTCTCCTGGAGTGCACAACAATCTGGGGGCATTTAACACGAGTGTAGGTGTGAAACAGTCCACGCTGTGTGATATCTGGCTTTTTCTTAGCTGCCCTCTCAGCGACCGAGCAGCCACCAGGTCGTGCCCTGTCCTCGGTAGACGTTTAACAAATGCTGCCACAAATGGCACTAATTGGCACCTCTGCAGGCAGTGGCAGGAAAGGGCCAAAGATCAAGTGGCCTGTGCGCATGGCTCAATGAGAGGGAATGCTGTGAGGGAGCAATCAGCCCAGCTGTTGGAAATAGGCCGAGTGAATTAAAACTCTGAAAAGGTTGTGCAGCAGGCTCCTTGAAAAGAAGAAGAGGTTTTTGTTTAACTCCGGATCTCAGGTGTGTTTAATGTATGGCAGGGGGAGTAAATACATGAGGTGCATATTTCAATGGGCTGCTTCATGTTAGGAACACAGCAGGAGCTCGGTTTATTATAGGCTAGCTGATCAGAAAGAACAAGACTGTGAGGAGATATCACAAAAGATGCCGTACTGTTTAACCCCATTTTTCTGTCTGTTAACTAATGACTGATTAAAGGTAATGGTTTTATTTAAAGGGACAGTTCACTACAAAATCAAAAGTCCATATTTTTCCTCTTACCTGTAGTGCTATTTATTAGTCTAGATTGTTTTGGTGTGAGTTGTCGAGTGATGGAGATATCGGCTGTAGAGATGTCTGCCTTGTTTTGAATATAACAGAACTAGATGGCACTCGGCTACTGGTGCTCAAAGTGCCAAAAAAACTACATTTGAAAAACTCAACAGCAATGTGTCTTTCCAGAAATCCTGACCTGGTCACTCAAGATAATCCACAGACCTTGTTCTGAGCAGTTTCATGTAGGAACTACACCCGCCAAGCGTATCACAGCACAGAAGGAAGCGTGCATCTACTGCTAGCTCGCCTCGTAGGACTGAGCTCGCTAACATCCAGCTATAATTGCCAGCCAGCAATTAATGTTTACGTCTCATGCTGTCATGAGCACAAGCCTGTCATTCATGAGAAGATGCACGCTTCCTTCTGCACGGTGACATATGATAGGCTTGTGCTTGTGACAGCACAAGAAGTAAACATTAATGGCTGGCTGGCAATCGTGGCTGGATGTCAGCTTGCTCAGTCTTGTGAAGCGAGCTAGCAGACTTCCTTCTGCACTGTGATACAGTTGGCGGGTGTAGTTCGGTAGAAAGAAAATAGTTGCAACATGAAACTGCTCACAACAAGGTCTGTGGATTATCTTGAATAACCAGGTCATGATTTCTGGAAAGAGACATTGCTGTTGAGTTTTTCAAATGTATTTTTATGGTGCTTTGAGCACCACAAGCCGAGTGCCATCTAGTTGTATTATATTGGAGAGAAGGCAGACATCTCTACGGCTGATATCTCCAGCACTCGACAACTCACACCAAAACAATGCAGATTAATAAACAGCACTGTGGGTAAGAGGAAACATATTCATTTCCGATTTTGGGGTGAACTATCCCTTTAAAACGCCTGACTGAAGTGCTGAACAATGGAAATTTACTGCGCTCCTACTTACCAGTATTCTGTCACAGTCAATGATAGTGTTGAGCCTGTGAGCAATGGTGAGGACTGTACAGTCTTGAAACTTGTCCCGGATAGTCTGCTGGATGAGGCTGTCGGTTCTAAAAGGGAGCAGGGAACACAACACCTAAGCACAAAAAAAAAAAAAAAAAAAAAAAACCTCTCTTCCTATAGACCCTTGGGCAGGGATTTTTACTTAACACTGAACAATGGCTCATCAGCAGCGAGGAATGTGCAGTAAAAGGCGGAAAAACTAAAGGACAGCAGAGCTCCCTGTGTGAACAAAGAGAGGTTCGGTTTATTTTGACTTTTATGGTGTTTCAGTAGGTATTATTTTGTCTTGTATGTCGTCTAAAACAGTCTTATAATAAAGCCACATTTATAGCATAATTGCTAAAGATATACTATGCAGGATTTTCCTAAAAAAATAAACAATGTATAGACTCGTACAGATGTAATCCCTCATAATCGTCACCCTCAGTGTGTGGCGGTGTTTATCTGCAGCGACTCTGCCCTCTGGATTTTCTTATTTTCTGTGTTTGGGATGTTTGTGGCCGTGTACCCCCACAGCGCTCAGGTGAGGTCAGGGCTTTATAAAAGGGTAGCAACCAGGTGCCAGACTGTAAGCAGCAGGCATCCAAGAGACACAGCACCGAAAAAAAACATAATTATATTGAGGTGAAAGATCAACTGAGAGTGAATCTGGGGTTGGCTTTTACTTTCACTTTTGCTGGAGACAGACAGTAACCAACAATCCTGCATGGTATACCTTTAAACTTAGGTGTTAAATGTTTTTGATTATCACTGGCTGTTTACTGCAGGGATGCTCTGATTGATCCACCACTGTGCTAATGATAAGCTAACTGCAACTGGTCTCCAATCACATTGTTTAAGAAATCTAATCCCTTTACATACTCCATTTATCACCAAGCAGTGTCCATTATAGGTGGTAAGTGTTATACCTGAGTATGTGTCTTGCTTTAGGAATAAGTTGGTATCACAGTAGAGTATCTGCAGTTTACAGTTGATGAGCAACTTGTGGAAAGGACTGTTCAAACACTGATGTAAAATGTGTCACTTGTAAACTCAAGTGTCCACTGACCTTGGGTCCACATTGGCCGTGGCCTCATCAATGATGAGGATGCGGTTTTTCCGGAGGATGGCCCTGGCCAGGCACACCAGCTGCCTCTGGCCCACGCTGAAGTTAGAGCCGGACTCGGTCAGCACCGTCTCCAGCTTACTGGGCAGGTCCTCCACCACGGCCTTCATCTGCACCTGCAGAGAGGGAGAGCAGAGCCCCAACCCTTCATTACCCCTTCATAAAGGCTTCCTGTGGGGATGTCTTTAAAGAGCTATCCAAACACACCCATTAACCGCCTGGCACAATGCAGGGCCAGGTCCACTGATGACCTTGGCCAGTGCTCTCTTGTGGCCAGCCTCTAGCTTTAATCCAGGCCACCAAACCCATTCAGAGGCAGGACCAGGAGCTGAAGCCCTTCACTGTGGGGGGAGCCTTCATCCTGGTTGGCCTGACTGCCCAAACACATCTCCCCCAGCACTTTCAATGGTTCCCAGTTACAAGCCGCACATTGAGCTGGGCCCCATGGCCCTAATGGGATTTCCCCCCATGACTTGTGGCGAGCAGGGAGGCTGAATGGCAGCATTGTACAGGGGGACAGAGGGATCCCCCCCTGGGCCAGCGAGGGGGAATCATTCAGAGCCACGCTGGAGTACCTCTTGGAGTGCATTCCACAGGTCCTCATCTGTGTGCTGCCTGAAAGGGTCCAGATTCTTCCTCATGGTGCCCGTGAAGAGAACTGGGTCCTGTGGATAGATGGATATAGAAAGAGAAGGCCGTGGCCAGTTAAGATAATGACAAGGGGGAAGATGTATGAAAGGGTTAAGACAAGCTTTATAGAGCACCGCTAGGCAATGTTTGAGGGGAAGATGCTCACAAAGGGCTTGCTCCACTCAGGAGCTCTATTCAATGCTCTGGCCAACTATGCTTCAATAAATTGATCTTTTTACTTGGAAAACCAGAGCTTGTGCACCGGTGATGGTGGAGAATAACTGCACGACCTCGTCAGAATATATAATAGGGCAGAAAAAGTGCCATCTCGTCAATGTTACCATACAAAGACTTTCATAGCTGTATTAGATATGATAATCTCAACGCTTCTGCCGAAAGTAACAGCTTTACTCTGTCAAACGCACAAGCACCTGTCACAAGGGGTTATCGCATCAGTTGACTACCCTCATGAAAGGCCAGCCTCAGATCTCAGACAGCCCGGATGTCCGAGATATGTATTTATGGTGAGCCACACACCTGTATTGAGGTTCAGCCACGCAGCCGTCTTCAAGAGAGTAAATAAAGCTCTTTATTACAGAGCAGAGGAACAAGCCCGTGAGTCCACAGGCACTGTTCCAACATGCCACTCTTGTTTGTGGTAAACCTGATAAACAGGAGCGAGCCGGCATCTCCTTGTGTCAGGTCAGATATTTATTCATAAATCCTGCTCCAGTGTCGAAGTGATTTACGGACTCTCCCGGGTCGTCACACGGAGAGCATCTTATGGTACAAAGCTGCTGTAGATAAGCTTTTCATTTGGCTTTTATTTTCTTTATCAGTGAACAAATACAGCTGCACTTTCCTTTGAAACATAACACTGAATTTATGACACTTAAATGTCATAATGACCATTTGAAAAAGGCTTTGATGACATGTGTCACAGCGATGGAGGTGACGCAGAGCAGTAAGCAAGTGCCAGTAACAAAAACCAATAGACTGTTCTTTGAAGTCAAAGCAAAGCGATAACCCTGGTTTACTCAAGATATGAATCTAACCTCAAATCATGATGGGAACTGTTCACCTGGCAACTGTGAGATTAGACCAGGAGCAAGAATAAAGTACACAATGGCTCTTAAAGGCTGTCCTGCGTTAAGGTTACACGACTACTCTGAGAGTGACCCACTATCCACGCCTTCATCTCTGCTCTCTTACAGGTCAGCTTCACAGCCAGAGCTGTGACACAAAAATAGACTTCAGCATGCACTCCATGTAAGCACACAGATTTATGCAGTGAACGCACGCCGCACACACCCCTCAAATACAAAATCATGTCTCGACAAACCTCCATGTAGGTCAGAAGACTCGGGACTAACTGCTCAATTTTCATCCAGAAAAAAATAAAGCTTTCAGGACTTCATCCCTGCTACCTGTGCCTTAGAAAATGTTCCACCTCTTTACTTCCAATGAGCTTTTGCTTCTGTCACCAAAATACCGCCTTGTCATTTAGCCAGCTGAAGTCCCAATTCAAACTAGTTTTGTGACACACTTTAATTGAGGATTCAATGTTAGGTCGGAAAAACTGCTTTTCAAGCACAGCTTTCCATAGACCGATTATGTGCTCCACCAATTCTAAGCCCTCTGTTTGCCACAGAATTCATTTTTTACTAAGTCATTCCTGAGAATTCAATAGAAACTGAAATGGATCCTTTTTTAATGCCATATGCTAATAAAAGCTTATCATAATCAAATCTGTGGGTGGCAAATAATGAAACTCCTCACCGGCAATGTATAGTATACATATCACACTTGAAATTCCACATGAAAAGGTAAGGCAACTAGCATTTTATATCAAGATTTCTTTCCATGTGAAAGGCTGACTGAATATCACTTTATCTCTGACGTCTAGCGGGAGAATAAAAAAGGCTTTCAGATGGATTTGTGTAAATCCAAGAGACTTCTCTCTATATAAGTTTGTAAAACTAAGAGCATGATACAGAGAAACTCCACCGGTGAGACTTCGTATCATGAAAATGCCATCCAGCATGTGATACAGATGGGCGTGCGGTTAAAGTTCTGACTCGTAACCTGCCACTTTGTGCAAGTCTCTCCCTCTAGGAGAGGCAGAGCGAGTAAACAAAATCACATCAAACACACATCACATCCATCTCAAACTAGTTTGGACTGGGAAGTAAAACTTTATCTGAAGTGGTAGCAATGCCAGGAACCTATCAAATCCACAGAAAAGCATTAATGAAACTGTTTTTGGGCATCTTGGCTGCACCCTGGAAATGTTTGGGCTAAGTGACGGTGTACAAGGGGACTCTGACTGTGAGGATGGGGGAGACTTCTTCTAAGCAGCTTTCCCATGTTTGGGGGGTAGAGGGCTAATCCTCTGTCAGGGATGGGGAACTGCTCTCTTCACAGTACAGGCCGTGGGAGTCTTCTCCCCTCCCTCCACTCTGCTGACACTCACCCGCAGGCTGGCATTTTCTTAATGCCGTATCAGTTTCAACAAGCGGAAATAAAGTTAAACTGTCTCAAGGCATCCGTTTGTCTCACTTTCAGAAATCCCCTGAGAGACGACTGTAAATTTCCTCACTTGTTTTAGCTTTTTAAAAGCCAGGCGTATTAAAAAAAAAAGGGGGGGTGTGGGGGGGTGGGGGGTGGGGGGGAGCATGAAGCCGTCTTACCAGTGTTCATCTGACATTTATGATATTTCTCAATCATGAGGAATCAAAAGAAGTGCTGAGGAGGTCAAAGCAAGACATTAAAGCACAAAATAACATAACGTTGAAAGAACTGCTGTTGTAATTTATGATGTTATCTAAAAATTTTAGTTACTGTATGCACAAGTCAAGACACCAGCCGGGACTGAGGGCAATTCAAAAATGGCACCTGTGGGATGATGGACATTTTCTGACGCAGCGTGTGCAGCCCGATCTCCGAAGTCAGAAAACCGTCAATCATTATTTGTCCCTCAGGTTCTGCCAGCCGGAACAAGGCGGAGATCAGGGAGCTTTTCCCAGCACCAGTGCGTCCAACGATGCCGACCTAGAGTGAAGACATGAGAACTATTTTTGTATCTGTAAATAAAACTCCACAAATTCACCAAAAACAGGCAACATTATCATGCTCCTTCAGGCTGTTAATCATACTTGTGCCTATTGTGTCATGTTACTGAGGGAACATGTCATATGGCGAAGTACAATGGAGCCACTTGTATTGTGTGCAGATAAAGAGAGACTGATGGAAAACATAACATTCTACAACAAGCAGGTATAACATATGGCCAGACAAATATCTTTTCTTCCCAGCAGATAGAGGAGAAATTGCCTGATTTTTAAAGAATGTTTTAAGCCTATGTTGTATGGCAACCAAACATGTTGTATGGCATCAGGTGAACCAATCTTGATGCCATCTACTATATCATATTCCGTTGGCCCTTTTGCTGGTGTATGATTCAAGGCAGCTATTTTAAACTGTGCTATATGCTATAAATGTGCTCATTTTATAGTCCAACATTTACATGCATTGCATATGCCAATGGCTGTAGGTAGGCTATGTGTAGTTACTTATTATAACTCCAGTTCTATGACAACAGGTGAAGCCATTAAACAAGGCTCTTTAAGCGTTATAGGCTTAACCACCCTTCTTTTTGTATCTGTGTATTTCATGTCCTGTGGAAGCAACTCAATCAGGATGTAAGAGTACAAAGGCTGTGCTCAGACTGACAGTAGCCCTGCATGGAAAAATGCAGGTTTCTCATTTTTTGAATGAGGCTCAAACTATTGCAGCAGTGTAACGTCATTTAGCAAGATGCTGCGTTGGCTCAAACACAAACCTGCAAACGTACATGTGGGTCACTTTGTACCATGAACATCAATTTCTACAGTCGACCTTGAAATCGTTGAGACAAAACACATAAAGCTCATGTTTTATTTGCTCTGGCAGATACCTCTGGTCCCCCTTTCGTTCAAACAGATTTACAGTCAACATGGCCTGCGACAGGCTAACAACAACTGTTTATCGGCTATAGGATGGTCTTGCCACAATGACTGAAAACTTGTGGATCCTGCATGATTTACGCAAAATACGTGATGATGTCAAATTTGGGTCTGCACCCTCATGTGGGAAACACTACAGTAAGCATAAACCTAGCTTAGTACAGGAAGCGCTGTTGAAGCCATTTTTCAAAAACAACCAAGATGGCTGCAGCTGATGGGGAACCGTCTTTCTAAATACTATTTTTAAATTCTGATGGCAGAAACACTCGTTCACAGACATATTGTCAGCTTTTAGGTCACACTTAAAGAAATGTCTAATTTCATCGAGAACCTTTTATTTAATCTAGTTATATCCTCTTATTTTAGGTTTGTTTTTCTGTTGTTTTTTCTTTCTATTTTTTCATTATTGTTTGTTTTCTTGTGTCTTTTTATTGATATTTTTGTGCTATATGCTCCATTTGTTTGTTTGTTGCTTATTTTGTTTTGTTTCGATAAGTGATGTCAGTTTCATATGCTACTCTTTAAAACAAGGAGGACATTGAATAAAACGTTTAGGTTTCCCTCCTCTCCGGCACTGACATTACTTCTTTGTATTTTCTTCTTACTGTGCAAAGAAATAAACCTAAACCTATTGATGCTTCACCATCAGAGGTCACCTCTGCTCGCTGCAGTCTGTTTACATCACGGATGTATAAAAAGTGCTTTGTTACACTTTTCGTTGCTGTTACCCGAGAGGCATTCTGATCTACAGCTATTGATAATGCCCCTTGGGAATGGAAAATGAACAGAGAGGTTACAGATGAATTCGCATTTGTGAATTTGTTTGGCGTTGCCAAGCTACAAAATTCTTGCCACTGTGATAACTTTCCAGAATCCTGTATGTGAGTATTGTAAACCACTGTGCAGTTGTTGTTTTTTGCATCTGAGAAGCCCTTTCATTCAAAGATATGTCACTCAACTTCAAATCTGTTACTTCCTGGATTGTATCTCAAATCTAACCAATAACTTAAGTAATAAGACAGCACCAGCGCACATCAACACGGCCATTTGCACTGTTTTGAAGCAAGGTGGATTTCGGTCTAAAACCTGCTAAGAGTCTACAGTGAGGCTGTATAAAGGTACAGTGGTGCTTTAAGCTAATAGCTAATGTTAGCATTCTAACATCCTTGTAATGTGAGGCTGTATATAGGTACAGTGGTTCTTTGAGCTAATGGCTAATAGTAGCATTCTAGCATCTTCACAACGACATTAACAGGCTGACATTTGGAGGCTATAATGCTTACAATGTCTTATTTTAGCATGTTAGCATGCTAATAGTTGCTAATTTGGTACTGAGGTCGGTGAGGTTGATGACTGTCATTCGTTTTGTAGGTATTTGGACATAAATAAAAGTGTTGGACGAAGTAAAAATGTGTCTTGCTGATGGTGCTGGATGAAAAATGAACTTCATCCTCCATGTCAAGTGAAAAGGCAGGGAAGGGGGGCAGCTGACACAGGATACAGGAATTTCTAGCTTCAATAGAATCTTCGCTACCAACAGGAAACATTTACAAAGTGCATGAAATCTTATTTTTTTATTAAAGGATCAAACTAATAAGGCTTCATCGTGAGAACAACTTTTTCTTTCCTTGGTTAGAAGCAGGGAACAGCAGAATGTTATCAAAGATAATAGAGTAAGAAAGCGCAGTTGGTATCAATGGATCAATGCTTCGGAAGATGAGTACTGAAACCGATTCAAATATTCAAATGGATAAATGAATACTTTTGATAGCCCTACATTACTTTGGTGCGAATACCTGCAGGTCTGGCCATTGCCTCCCCTGTAGAACCCTTGCACACCCAAATCATGCCATGCATATGCACCACTATAAACCATAGACCTCAAGAGGACCCACAGAGAGCATGACTAGTCTAGATCAAATTTTGAATGCTGAGCATACCCCACAACAAAGACCCAAATGCAACCAAAAAAAATTTAATTGGTGACACAAAGGCATCACAAGGCAAATCATTACTTACCCCTTTATTTAGGTGAAGGGTAGTAAGGATCAATTTCAATGATCCAGGATCGACACGAACCTTAAACACAGTTAGACAAACAAGATGGCACCACCTCCCTCTCTAAGCACAACACCTAAGTATACTGAAAGGACACAATAACTTTTTCTCTGAGCCAAAGTAAAGGCAAATAGTAAAGCTATCTAAATTGACAACAAACTGAGAGAGAGCTGTGCAGTGGGCTGAGACGGTCCCACTAAAACGGCCTCATGAAACACAAGCGATTATCACACGAGGGACGCAGGAACGCACCACTGGATGCCTTTAACTGGTCCTTGTCAGAAACATTTCAGGAGAGGAATAAAATCTTTCCTCAAACCCCTTGTGTGGCCTCATGTCAAGAGGATGTCACTGACACATTTACTGTGACAGCAGAATATGACAGACCTCTTCTCTGCCGAAGCTGCAGCAAAGAGTGCATAGACCTGATTGAACCGCTGACAGAATAAGCACCATCCATGTATAACAGAAATTTAATGCTATGGATGCATGCATAGTAAAGGCTTCACCACCTCGCCAACATATCCTAGACAAACAAATCTCTCACAGATCCTGACATAGGTGTTTCACTCAGTTGGTAGCAGGGGTGAGAAAGTTCAGATGTTTTTTATTTTCCTATGAACAAACATTTTTATACTTTGGATGTTTTCAAAGAGGATGTAGGAGAAAACGTAGTTACAATCACTGAGTCGCAGATGGGAGCTGCTGAATGGGAGCTACACACACACTGGGTCATCCTTTCATGGCAGAAGTCACCTCATTCTATGCTAGACAACAAGCAGGTTCACCATCACGTGTATTTGGTCTGTTATGGGTTCTTTTCTGACTATAAAGCTCTTTGTATCTTGTTCTCAGCTGCAAGTAACCACTCTGCTCTCCATAACCTGATGCCCAAGGCTGAAGTAGAAAGAGGCCTTGTAAAATTTAACCATAAAATTCAACTGCACTTGCATTGGACCCTGACATGTCACACGGATGGACCACAGGCAGAGCCACCTGCCCCTACCATGGCCACAACTCACAAAAAACTGAGAATTGGTCGAGGCTGCTCATGTTTGAGAGAAACAAAGTAAGTAACCTACAGAATGCAGGCAGTAGGAGTATGATTGTTCCCAACAACAATGGTGAACAAGCTTGGAGCAAGAGCAGAATTTTCATTCATAGCCAAGGTACTCTGAGTTTAACGGGGTTGACAGTGCGCTTAATTTTTTATTTTTTTTTATTGTTGAACTACATTCATCAGTTTAAATCTTTGTTGAGTGTTTGCGAATTTTATCTCCATGAGTTATTTTATTTCGTGTTATTTTTAATATTTCCTGTGGAAATGTACTTGCTGCACATTGCCTCTTTTGTACCTCCTGGGTTTCAGTATACTCCTTCTGTCTGCCCCTCACAGTGCCGTTTGGCAATTCTGGGGGTATGTTGCACTGAAAAATGCTGCTGCGGGAGTGACATGCAGTAAAGGGCCACAGGCTGGAGTCGAGCCCGGGCCGCTGCAGCAACAGCCTTGTACATGGGGCGCCTGCTCTACCACTAAGCCACCGACGCCCCTTTGGTGCATATTGTTTAAAGTTTTTATTGTCACGGTAGCTAGCTGTTTTGTGTTGTTTTGACCACTAATATTAGGGACTTTTGTCCACTTAACATTTTACCACCATTTGTTATACATCAAGCTGCCTTGTGTCACGTGATAAACATAGTCTTGCAGTTTTTAACATTCAATGTCTGTTGTAAAATGCTGATATTCTGCATGTTTAGGAGCAGAGCTGCAGAAATAGGTGTCCACAAGGCAATTAATGCATCATATTGTCTTCTGCAGAAGTGAATAAATGCCAGAAAACAATATCTGTGCATGACCTGTCCACACACGTTACATTAGCAATGATGCTGTCGCTGGCTACGGTTACATGATGGCTTCTCATTCGGAATGAAATAAATCTGAATGAAATCATTCGGAATTAAAGTTTTTCCAGGTAGTTTACATGGGAAATATTAATTCCAAATGAGGGTTTACATGGGAGATCAGTTCAATCGCCTTTATTCAGGTCTGCACAAGGTTTGGGGCAGGGAAGGTTCCTGATTGGATAGGGGGTGGGGCGGATGTTACGTGTTTACGTTTACCGGAAGAAAACACTGTATTCCTCGCTCCGGATGACGACGCCGTTCTTAGCGCCTTTTTCGGGCGTGTTTTGCTTATATTCATGAAGCAGCGTTACAACAACAACCTTGTTTTGCTAATGCTTCATCTGTTGAGCAGGAGAAGGGAGGCAGAAGACCGTGCTGTGGCGAATGGAAACTGGTGAGTGCAACGAGTCCGACTGCTCTATCTCAGCCCGTTGCTATGCAGCCCGTTGCTATGCGCGCTATATACGTCATCTCGCCAGAAGGGCAAGGAAACGAGCATGCACAGAAAGACTGGAATGAACAGAGGAATGAGTGTATACATGCACACAAAATTCTTTCATTTGGAATGACAAACGGAATAAACCACCCCCTTTAATCGGATTTAATTTTCAATCGGAATGACCATTTTTCAACCGGAATGACCTTTCATTCCGATTAAAAGTGGAATTAAACTGTCCATGTAAACGTACTGACTATTGCTCAAAAGATGTAGATCACTTCTTTTGTCGGGCAAACCCCTACAGTCTTTGATGCCACATTTTTGCAGAGCAAAGCACCGGTGATGAGCTTGCCAGTACCACAACAAACCACAAAGAAGCTCAGATTACAACACAAACAGTGGTAGCATGACTTCATTCTCTGCTCAGGACGCCATTACTCCACTAAATCTTTAACAAGCAAATAGTAGTTTGTATTTATATAAATGTTCTAAATGTTACACAGAAAGCCTCTGTCACTCTGACGTCTGAATGATCACCGCACTCCACCACAACATTTTTCTGGACTATGGCCCAAAAAGGTCCTTCTGCTTATCCTCTCTGCCCTGATATGCAACTTGTTATATTTCTGTATTTTCAGCATATTTGCACAGTATCCATTCATAAATTCTGCACAATGTCTTCACATCCAAAAACTACAAAAAAATATGGTAACCACTGAACAAAGATTTTCACTTTATGACCCTTTTCCACAATGTTGACTTGTCAGAGCCAAAGAGGCATGTAATTAAAAACACGAACGATGGCTCTATTCCATTAGGTGTCCTAGTAAGCCACGCCAGTGAGTGAGCATGCACAATATCAAAGCCCTGGAGCTGGCTCACCTAAATGGGACGCAGCCATCATTAATGTTATTAATAAGAATAGCACACTACTTCCTGATTGCAGTGAATGTAAAAATAAAGGCCATTTTAGCTATTTAAACAAATTATTAATAACACATTTTCTTGTGTTCAGCATAGATTAGTCACACTTGCCTTTACTTTCATTATTCAAACTATGATATCTCCTATCACAAGCTACCTTTCCATTGATTTCGACCACTTAAGAATATTAAAGTACATTTTAGAAACCATATTGTGCACTTACAGTTCATCTGCAGCATAATGAAGTGTACAAGCAGGGACTGTGCATCCTTGGCCTTGTTTTTTAAGTCTCAGTGATGAGTAATATGCCCTTACTGAGCTATTTCTCACTGAGCAATGGGAGGTCAACTGTGGCGTTGCAGTGGGTTGTGTGTTTTTACATGATTATGTACAGTATGTGAGGGCCAGAGTGAATGGATCCTGTACTGTAGGTGGTAGGTTTCCTTGTGAAAGGGTGTCAGGGGAACTGTCAGGATGCACAAAGCCTTTCACCCCCATGGCATGTGGCAGAGATCCCTCCCATGGGCTGTCAGAGCCAGGGCCTCTACACTTATCAACCCATCCATTGTGAAATCAGCCGCCCTGGCCAACCATAGCCATGCAAAATACACCCCCTGCATTAAACACAATTTCAATCATCCTCAACCATCTCCCTCTGCTTCCCTCTCTTTCTCCTCCCTCACCCCTCGCCCCTCTCTCTCGTCCTCTCCTCTCTCTTATAGTGAATAAACAGTTGTCACCGTCAGGTAGCTCAAAATGCAAATTGGGAACAAATGGATCCACTTGAACAGTCTTAATTACATGATATGTATTCCATGAATCACAAATGGTATAGTCCTGAAGATTCAGCAGCACAATATGGTGTCCCTTTAATAATTGATTTGAAAATAATGCCACATAAAAAAGAATCACATCGCGCCTCCTACACTGGCTGCATATCAAGCTACGTCACGGCCTGTGCACACCAGTGAGCATGCACAGGTGGGAATAAAGACAAGAACCTTTTCTCTGGATGTGAAGACGACAGTCAGGTTCTTTAGGACCAGACGCTCGCTGGCACTGTAAGAAAAGTTGACTCTGTCAAAGGTGATGGAGCCTGCCGTGGGCCAATCATGCGGGGGCTTTTTGTCCGTCTCCCAGGGTGCTTCACTCTCCAGCTCCGCATACTCAACCACTCTCTCCACTGATGTCATCTGAGAAAGATAATAAACATACACGTTTAAAAGAGGAAGAAATATAAGGGACCAGCATCTTCACAACTAAATCTCTTCAAGGCAAATTTAAATGCGGAGCAAGAATAAATAGTCAATATTCCAGGAGCCTTAAATCTTCTAACCGCCATACCAGTGGAAAGACAATAAACGTCATGACTCAGTGCCCATGTGGTAAAATACATATGTGTGAGACAAGGGGTGGACGATATGGCCATAAAATAATATCATGATATTTCAGGGTATTTTGGCGATAATGATATTCTTGACAATATGACAAATTAATGCAAAATATATATTATACTATTAATTATTAATTAATTATAATTAAGTTTGCCTTCAAATATTCAGTAAAAACTAAATATCTCTAATTTCTTTAGTTTGTAAAAACAACAGTAACTCAGAGTGAGATTCAGACTCTGTATACAATATTAATAGTACAACAAATTGCACATTTAAACAGCTCTCAAATACAATCTGTATGCTCTGCCATTTCTCTTTTTAATCATGCGCAACATGACATGGCACACCCCTACGTGAGACATCCTGTCCCCCAGTATGTTAGAGGGCATTTTGATAAATAAGCAACATCAAATTTAATCTTTACTTCATTTTATAGGAATAGAGGAATTATGTCCAGCATTTGAGGTGGTACTGTCAATTTTTGACTTTTTATAGTAGTTCTTTAATATCGCTAATCTGGTTTGTAATGGTTTTCTTATGGGTTTGTCTATTACGTATTTCTTATTTATTTTTATGAAGTATCTGGTTGTTAATCCTATCCTTTCTACATACAGCATTTTATCACAATTTTGAAATTAAAGTGTTTTAAAAGGATGCCACACCACGCCTGTCCCTCTCTGACAGTCTGGAGCAATGACTGGGTCCAAATTATTACCACGCCGAGGCGGAGTCAGTTATTCTGGCCACCATATCCGCCTCTAAATTTAATTGGCGAGAGCAGCATTTACATCACCACGACCACACGGCACATGCAAATACAAACAAGTCAAGTGAGATTGATAAAACAGAACTCACCAATGTTATTCAGGCTTAAACAAAGACTATCTTGAACAATGCTGTTCATGCAGGCAGGAATTTGTCAACTAGGAAATCCACCATGCCTATTGCCCTGTCGGCAGACATTGTTGTTTATTTTGTCAGCTGATAATTATGTGGTTGCTGCTGCTGGCTGACACATTACACTACATTTAAACAGTTCTTCCAGCCCTCGCTGATACGTTTTAAGTAGTGAGCTGGTGCTCTGAAATGGAGCAGACCCAACCATATGATTGGTGGCCTTTTATATTTTCTTCTGCTTCACACCTACCCTATTCAAATGTTATTTGTAAAGCGTTTCATGATGACCCTGATGAAGGCCACATGCAGAAGCATACTGGTCTTAAAATAACGTTCTACACACTTCGAGTGTTGCTGGAGTTTGACCTCTTTAGATCTATAAAATGTTTTTCACAGAACATGTACAAGTAGGAAAAACTGAAGTCGTTGCCCATGATGCAACTCAACAGTGTTTTCATTAGACCGTCTTGGATAACTGCCCTTGCTGCCACACAGCTTATTTAAATGTCATTAACTCTCCTACACACACCTTAGTCTTCTAAAGTTAATAGGTCATTTTGTTCTCATTGAGTTTGTTGACGTCACACACAACCATTAGCAAACACATACATGATGACACATAGCTTTTGTTTCAAGATACTCATTGTTTATTTAGCACTGTTGGCAGTATCTTAGTTTCTATTAATAGTGCAGTACAGTACAGTCACACTTTAGTTTGTCTTAGATAAGTTTGCCTTGTGTCATTCTTCATTTTATTTCTTTGCCAGTGCTGAGGGTGGTGCTGCTGGACGTCACACATGAGGTATATTCCAGAAAGCAGTAAAAACTCTGAGCAAGGTAACCCTGAGATTAGGGAAAGTTTCTCTTAGTGTCCTCCCTCTGACACAACCAGAAACACGGCTTCATTTCCTCATTGATTCATTCCATATCAAAGCACGTTAATTAGTAGAGGTTTACTGTGTGTCGGAATCAGAATCCTGGTTGGATAATAGTTTGTTACTCAGGTGATCTAAAGTTACTGCTTTAATATATTGTCAATACCATGCAGCATAAAGTCAGCCCAAACTCTGAATCAAATGTCCATTTTTATAACACTGAAGTCAGACAGATATAGATACATTGATGACAAATTTATCATAATCCTGCCGAGCTCCCAATTATTAATATCTCTACGTCCACTGGATTAAAAAGGAGGGTCTACCTTTTATTTTACCTGTTGCCATGGTGAATCGAAGAGTATCAGAGCTTCATTCATGATGCATAAGTTTCAATCAGTGTGAACATTCTCACAGTTGGTTGAACTGACTATAATCAGCTTTTCTGGAACCGAAAATCTCAGAATTCATCAACTCAGAGTTTGTTCAACCTGCTTTCTGGGATGGACCCCTGAGCAAAAGATGCACATCTCATTTCCTTAAATACAGGAAGTGGCCAATCAGAATGTACCAAGTGCCCGCCACATCACAGGGGTATTTGCAGTTTGCAGTTTATAATAATATAACAGTTTGCTGGTGTTGGTGCCTTTGTTTCAGATAATTTCTTGTTTATATAAACTGCTTGAGACAAATCTTCCTTTTTTGTTTTATTTGTAGCTTAGGTGTTTGTCTTCGTGTCACCCTTCTTTGTAACAAGAATGGTACAATCCGCCATTAAATATGTGTTTCTTTGTGTACTGTTGGTTAGGTCAGTTTAAACTACTGAGTTTTATTAAGTTATTATGTCCGGAGTTGGGTTCAGTTAAGTAAAGTGTGTTAAGTAAATTGTTTGCTTCATTTTTGGGTAAATAAAGCCCTTTTTCATGAATGGGTTTAGTGGTGTCGGCTCAAAATATAAACCACAGTCAAGTGTACTAATGTAAATGTTCTCACCATGTTCTCGATCTCAGCACTCTGCCTGACGCCCCACTGGAACATGCCTGTGAGTGTCACTGCATAAGACAAAGCCAGACCCACTGCACCTGGTTCCAGTCCTGTAATAACCAAAAAAAAAAAAAAGGTAGTAACCACACAGTCACACAGTCTTGTGTTTATCATCTTGGATTCACTAATAATGTCTGATCCAAAGCCCATACAGTACCATCCCTGAGGAGAAGACAGCCAAAGGCAGTGATGGCGACAAACACTGAGCAAATTCCATCAAGACGCACAGCGAACCAGCGGGAAGTGGTCAGGAATAAGTACCAGGCCTCTGTTAACAAACACATAAGATAACGCATGTAATCTCTATTGCCTAAATATTTCCAATATTAAAAAAAAAACTGCATTAGCATTAATAGCTTTGAATGTGTATGATAAATGTTTGTATCCTTAAATAAAACACGCTCTTTTATTCTCACCTGAGTGAAGATCTTGGTATTCATCAAACATCTTCTGAAACCTCTGCTGAACCTTGAAGGCACGGATGGTGCTCAGGCCTTGGAGAGAGGAAGAAAGGTGGGAAAATACAGGACTCCGAGCTAAAAGAGAAAATATAAACACCACATATGTTAGCATTCAAATAAACATCCATCAATAAAATCAGCTATCCATGCACTGAACACTTCAGTGATGTTTTTAAACCCAAATGCATTCCTTACTCTAAACTAGGGGTGCTCAAAGTTTTGATAACTGAGGGTCAATTTGCCACACAGGAAAAGTACAGCTGTGAGATCCACCGCAATTGCCCACAACACTTGTGAGGTGCCACTAGTTACCATGCAACCAGTAGCTTTATACAAGTTGTCATCCCTAACCTAACAGACGCTTGTTAAGGGGGTCACAGTTTGATGCAGTCTCCTTGTAGTGTATTAAATGTAAGATTTTAAAAGTGAAAGTACTGAAATGGACTGCATATCATTAAGATATAATGCATGAGTTGTCAACGGGACGAAAAAATTACAACCCAAACCGAAAACGACTTGCCTGAACCCGGCCCGACTGATATCATCACATAAAATACTGAGCCTAAGCCTGACCAAGCCCAACCTGCCCCAAAAAAGCACTAGTCAGCTTCTAACCCCCACAGGACACACTGGCTGTGTGGCAGCACAAGCCACACGCATCTCCAGCGGAAAATGGACCAGCTCGGCCAATCGCCAACTCTCCACAGTGTATTTCCCGGCCAGAGAAGCTCCCTGCTCCGGCCGGGAGGAAGGATAGAGAGCCCAGTACGGAGCCTGGCTGCTCGGAGATGCTCACTTTTTTAATGTTTAATATTAATTTATTTAACAGAAAAAAAAAAAAAGATTTTTTTTAATTAACAGCTCAAGCCCTACCCAACCTGGCCAATCAGCGCACATTTTCAGCACAAACCCAGCCAGGACCCCTCGCGCTCGGGTTCAGATTAAGAACTCTAACTGCATGCATTTCATATCATGTTCAAGGGCTGCAATTGAACCAAGGTCTGCAGTTTGAGTAACACTGTTCTATGCTGAGAACAGTTTTGAACAATTTCTAAATGTGAACATGGTTCCAAAACATATTTGCTTTCATGTGTCATACCTTTATAGGCTAATCGACTGCTTCCATGTTGCAGTATTCTGTATGTTTAAGTGATCTAGTCAGTCAATCTTAATTTTTTGAGGTTTTCTTCTGAATAGATCGACTTTCAGATGGTGTACGTAAAGATGTGATTTGGTAATAAATAGGTATGTAGTGTGTCACTCACATTCAATGCGCCCCTGATGCCAAAAAGTTTTGATTTGAGAAAAGGTTGCGATTGAGTGGTCTTTTGTTTCTATTTGTTAGGCTCACAAAACCAAAGACAAAACCTAAATGTTTCCTCTGGGCTTTTTAATAGAACTTTTGTTCTTTAAGATGATGGAACCTGTTGGCCGATGTGCGTTTGGGCTCTCAGCCCAGAATAAAATAGATGAACTAAAGCCTGCAATGGCCTAGTCATGCCCACTTGGCATTTTTCCCATTGTATGTGATGTCATGAACTCCCGTCTCTTGAGGAAACTGCGTGTGGCCGAGCCATAGGCCACCGCCACCTTTAGCCTTTATGCTAATGACCATGGCTTTCTTCAATGGTCTATTAGCATTCCTGTGGTCTGCTTTTGTCTCGTACCACGAATGGACATGCCTACCCCACCACACACACAAAAAAAGGAAAAAATTACTGGTAGACTCAAGGCGCTTGATATCTCTGGAGGTCTGCAGGAAGTAGCTTCGCAGAAACAGGAACACAGCAAGAAGGGGAAGAACGGGAAGAAGGATCCAGGGGATGATGGCGGCAGCTACTGCAATCACTCCGATGACTTGGAGAAATACCTGCAACAGAAAGTGAAATAGAAAGGAGCACAATATTAACCAAACAGAGTCAAAAGCTCCACTGCTGCTGTGCGGGCTACCACCGGGGCAGTGAGGCCTATTTCTTTCAAGAGAAACTCTTTCACTTGTATTTGTGTGAGACCATCACAGACATACAGTAAGGTAACAGCAGGTTGTGGGACTGAGGTTATGTGACTCACAGTGTGAAAGGAAAACGACCACAGCGCTAATTCTCACTTAGTAGCAGGTGAGAATTTACCACTTGGCCACTGCAGCTCATATCCCTGGCTCCCTTGGGCTTTCCCTTCAACACTTCTGGCCTGTAAGCCTCCCTGGCAGAGCAGCCAGCCAACAGGCATGGCCACAGTGACTGGCAGAGGGCTCTGGGAACCACACTGTGGGTGTCTGATACATCACACTCAAACCACACAGCCCTCAACAACACAGTGACTCATCACCCGTGTTAATGGCTCCGTGACACATCTAGACCAGGATACCAGAGCTGCCTAAACAGGATTGGAGGCAATGAGTCTGACGACAACAAAGAACCCACACCTGCACTGTGTTTAGAAACTGAAGTAAGAATCTGATAAAGTATCAGATTAAATAAAAAGCTTTTACCACAGCCCATCTGTGGTGGCAATTGTCAGCTACTAGTATTTTACTGCAAAGGCATTTTTGTGGTATGTGTCCTTTACTCAAGTATTTCCATTTTATGCAATACTTCTACTTCATTACATCTCAGTGACAAATATTGCACCCTTAATCTTTTTTAATGTTATTTAACCACAGTGCAGTGGTGAAAACTATTGAGTACAATTCTTGATATATGAGAGCTACTGTATAAAGTACAATTTTGAGATATGTGTACATTATACTCATACTCCACTACACTTTAGAGGGAAATATTGTACTTCTTAATCCACAGCATTACTTGACAGTGTTGTTTCTTTTCAGACAAATAATTTTCTTTAAAAAACATATGGACAAGTTTACAAAAATACATTTTTAAAGATTAAAGCATCAACATTTTTGGTCTGTAGCTCCTTACAAACAAGCAGTTGTCATGTTTCAGATGTCTGTGATTTGTTAGCGGTTTATAAGAGGAGAGACATGTCCCCTCTAAACGTTCTGAGTGGTTACATTTAAATAACTGTTTGAGGTTTACAAAAAGTCCCCAAAAATGAATAAACATGTATGAAGCAGAGCTTAGTTTTTTTCCACAGACTGTATTAAAAACAATAGCTATAGCCACCGTGATGTCACACACTGGTTTTTATACTTGAGTTTGGCACTTTGCCCATCGCCATCTTGGATTTATGGAGCCAAATGTGACCTAAAGTGACCATATTTGGATGAATTTAAACTGATAAGCTGTATAAAAATGATCCCCCTGTAATGTTTTCATGAACGGAGAGTAGCTAGAGAAACCAAAACCATTTTTTGTACCACACTGTAAACATGTTCACTTTTTTCTGTAAAGTTGGAAATCCTAACACGGGGATCTACGGGAATTTACTTGCTTTTGGAGCCAGCCTCAAGTGGCCATTCAAGGAACTGCAGTTTTTGGCACTTCCACATTGGCTTCATTTTTCAGCCACAGACGCTGCCTATTTTTTTTAGAGTTCGTCTTTCCTACACCTGTTATCATCTCATGACCCCTAAAAATTATTTTGAGGCCCCTTGAGGAGGCCCATCTCCTCAGCTGGAAACTAGGGATGTTTGTTCCATGTAATTTTGATTTTGACAGCCCGACACCCATTAATTTTAAGAATAAAAAATTCAGAACAACGTTAAATACAAAGGGCCTTTCTTTTCAGCTTGGCGCTTCATTGACTCAGTAAGCTTTACCACGGCATTTCAACGTGCTGCCCATTTAAGGTTTGTGAATTTTATTGTTTTATGTAAATGTCTTAGTACCACTCGCCATGCTAACACGGCTAACAGTGCTAACATAGCTGACAGTAATAACACAGTTAACGATTCAACAGGGAGTTTGTGCCTCAAAACCGAGCCACCTCCTTGCCGAAGGGAGACTGAGGAATGGGCACAATGTTTCTCCACTCAGGTTTTGGTGAGTAGTGCAGTAAACTTAAAAGCAGCCACATAGATTGATATGCATAACCGGTCAAAAATATTCTCTGCGGTCAACTGATCAGGCTAATGTTTAACCACTGACATCTCTGGATTACGATGCCTTATGTTATAAAAAGCAAAATATATAATACGTTGTTATAATCTGATAATGTTTCTATATTTTTACTTGGATAGGATTTTAGTCGCAGCGCTTTTAATGGAGTATGTTTACTGTGTGATATGATACTTTTACTTAGGCAAATGATGTGGATACTTCTTCCACCACTGAACATGTGAGAGACCATTTCTTCCTAACTGAAAGATATACTGTGTTACATATTTCATATTCGATTGATAGATGATAAAATTGAAACCTCACACCCTGAAATTAGACACATCCTAAGAGACGAGTCCTAAGACGTGGAGATTAGGATCGTACTGTTACCTTCAGTGGTCTCAGACTGGCCCAGAGAGATGAAAATTTAATTTAGCACCTTAATTACGGATGTTATCTGCCACTTAAGCACACATTTAAGCATGATCACTTTCAGTGTAGTTTCATGATGAAAAGCCACTCAATTCCATTTGCAGTTCAGATAAGAGGGTATTACTAGTCTAACCATTGCTGTAGTGGAGCCCACACAATCAAACAGTGAGTGGAAGCTACTGAGCACAACTGATCCCAAGAATTTCACAGTACATAAGTTTCAATCTTAGCCTTGATGGAAGGCTACCAGACTGCAAAGTGAGATGGTGGCACACGAGCCATTACTGCACGTTATCCAGCCTTCCCTAGAGGGGGATCAAATATTAACTGAACAAATGTCTTATCAAATTTTTCTTTCACTCTCCCGCTGCTGATTGGTGACACAGCGACACTGCTCATTCATGTTTGCCTGTTGGTTCATTTAAATTCTAATTGGGCCCATTTCAGTCGGGGGGCTGCGAAGGTCCGAGACAGGCTTATCTGACAGTGGGGTCATCTGAGGGGACAGAGGAGAAACAGGAACCATTAGATAGGAGTCTTGCCTCCTCCTGCTCCCCAGGGCCCGCTGTCGCCAAGGCCCTGTTTGATGTGATCCATTTGCGTGGTCTGGCGCTTATCATGTCAGCATCGGGAACACCGTGGCCCCCCACCCACACTACACACAGATGACTCCGATAAGTGATCCTACAAGCATACACCTCACCCCCTCGGACCACATCCATATCTCCTATGAAACCACACAGGAACTGAAAACTCCCAAAGCCACATCCCGCTGCACATAAAAGTGGATAAAAGGATGAAAGGTTTTGTATACAAACAGTTTAAATAAAGAATTACCGCTAATTGCTCTTTAGCAAGAAAAGAAAGCTACCGCACGCATGTGATTCAGTCATTCAAGCAAACTGGGTGCGCTGCTGTGTCCAAAGACCATTGAGATCTCTGCTGACCCTAATTGCTTTATTTTCTCAATGATTCTATCAGCTCTTTGATGTCCAAATAAATGCAGAAAATTGAAGTTAATTGCTATATTTGTGCTCGGCAATGATAGCGACTGTTGTTCCGCAGCGGAAAATAAACACTTGCCTTTAATTAAACATCCCTCCGGACACAAGGAATCAGTACGCTTCTTACAACCCCTTTTTCATCCTCCCTTTATTTACTGACAGTGTGCAATATTTGCCACAGGGAGAGAGGGAGAGAAAAAAAAGTGCAAACAAAACAGGAAATGAGGGGAAAGCATGGCAAAGAAAATTCCTCAAAAGAAGTCCTCTGTCATCGCTGGAATTTTTTTCTCACTCCACACTTTTCCGTGACAGAGCGGCACAATAAGTTGCAAGGGTCAGTGGTACTGAAACAAAACAGGGCTGTTCCACTCGGGCTCTGGAACAATACAAGTGACCCAATCCATTCTGCTCCGTCTTTGGGCTTTATTTTAGCATTAAATGCCCAGATGCTATGGTCTTTCTTTGGGAGAAATGACTGTGGACACCTCCTTCACATTTTCCCTTTCTGGGCCATTTTCACTTCATAAAGCTGCAGTCAATGTGTTTTGTGTGTGGTGAGGAGGGTCTGACACATACTGTGGTGGTCTCAGTCGCTGTCTACATTGGTGGCTCAAGTAGTCCTAGGATTAGGCCTTTGTGTGCTGTGAAAAGGTAAAAGAAGTCACTTATTTGGGCTCAGTCAAGCTGCTGATTTCCAACCCCATTTTGGAAATAAGAGAAAGGCTTTGAAATGCGGTCTCTCTGTCTCACTCACTCTCTCCCTCTCTCTACTATAAATCACTTGTGTCCAGCAAATTCATTCAGTCATTGCTCTTTTCTTTTTCGCTTGAAAACAACACAAAAACATTTTTAAACGTGCAAGAAAACAGCAACTCGCCAACACAAAAGTCACTCACAGAAAGCGCAGGGTGCATTGTCTTCGCCGTACTGACGTGAGATGAGATTCTAGATTAGATTGAGACTTTGTTATGTAAGTTCCCAGGCTCAAAGGACCCTGAGCCTGGCCTGTATGTCTGAGTCAGAGGCAGCTGAGGTGCTGGACCGCAGCATCATGGCAGACCACACATACACACAGTGGAAGCTTTTGCTGGCCGGTGCTCGCCATCAAATGACCATGTGTGGTACTGCTGAGTGGCCGGTTAGGCACACCCATAAGCACACACATATACACACCATACACACACACATAATGTTGTTGTTTATTTTTACACTCATTTTACAAATTAGTGAATAAAACAAGTAGCAAAGTTCACCTTTGGACTTCTCACTTTTCTGTGTCACTTGTGTTTCCCCCCTTGTGCAGGAAGACAATGGCGCTGTCATAAAACAATGCACCGAGGGGATTTATGGCACGGCCTATATATTTCCACACAGGACCATCTCCTGTGTTTCTCAGGATAACCTGTGTTAACGCCTGGAGCCAGTGCATTCTTCACTCCTTCTGTCACCGTGCGTGGTAAAGAAGCAGAGAAAGCCAGTGAAATCCCATCCTACAGCACTCACGGTTACGTCAGCAGTTCTCATATCCCACAAAGCCACTGAAAGGGCCTGACACACAATGTGCCACAATATACAGACTCACACAACGATCCACCCGCCAGTGTTTTTACACAATGGGCCATCTTTGCTGCGCGTTTGTGTGCGTGTCTTCGGTGCTGGGTTTGTGTCTGCATACCTCACACATGCACTCCCGCTTTTGACTCACACACACCCTAAACTATTTTCTCTCTGTACAGATGACTGTTTGGTTTACTGCTGTAATCTATGACTAATGAGCCAGTGTTTATACATGTTTATATGCCGTTAACACTGGTGAAACTAGGTTAAGTCCCACCTAAATGAAATTAACTGTCGGCTGGTGTCTTAGCATGCACATGCTGACAAACTGGATGGTTAAAGGGATACGCTGCAGATTTTCACTCAGCTCTGCGTCATAACAATGTAGGTAGTATGTGTAAATTAACTATGGTAAACTTTCCTCCATTTTACCTTTGCCCAGATCTCCCTAGCCTCGCGTCACCAGGCTCTTCACGTAGGGCGAAGAGCCTGGTTTCCATTCATTCTGAATTTTGTCTGGATTCTGGTTCCGGTCTAGAGAGCGGATCCGAAATTCACCAAATTCACCAAAGTAAAAGTGTTCGCCAAAGTAAAACTTTAAATTCTGGTGCACCATCGATTTGGGATGATGAGGGGTGGAAGAAAATCGATTAACTTAATGGCTTCGGGTTTTTCTTGTAAATTATATTCTTTAAATTAAAAAGTTCCACTGCATTTTTATTAGCTTGGTGCTTTTATTTTGACAGAAAGGTGCATCCATCGAATTCCGGATCCTGTCTCTCTCGCCCTGGTTCCAGTTCCTTACCAAAACAGCCACTAAACGGCCCCAGGCTAAGATTTCCCTGCTCATTTCTCAGCCCAAATTCACCTGATGAGGCGTTTCAGGCTGATTTACGCTGGCTCTAGAGTTGTTGCTGGAACTACGATCGTACCGCATTTTTGTATGCCCACCACCGCAGACACAAAGAGTATGGAAGCGGATCAAGAGAAAGAGAGCTGCCCCCCTCCCTCTTTCCCTATAACTCAGACCAAACTCCAGTCAAACTGTAAAACTAGGCAGTGCTGATCAAATATAAACCAAGATTTTGTGATTGTATCGCCTGTTTTTTGCCTAAAATGTTTTCAAAAATATTTTTTTAGTGCACTGTTTGGCTGTAATATGAGAATTTGTGAACAGGAAGTGGGCACTATACTTTTCCTGTATTGTAAAAACGGAGGCTACACTGAAATCAAACAATAAAAAAGTGCTGTTAAAATATAAACCAAGATTCTGTTATTATGTGTTGCCTGTTTCTCGCCTCAAATGTTTTCAGAAACATATTTTAGTGCACCGTTTAACTGTAATTTAAGATTGTTTGTTACCAGCTGGCTGCCATATTGTTTCCTGTGTCAAAACAGCCAAGCTTGGATTATGTCACGCACCAGTGGGAGCATTTATTGATCCGATGCTGTGCAGTGCATTCTCGTAGTTGTAGGTTTTTTTACCTTTTGAGCAAAAGGAATGCGACAGCCCTTTGTCTCTGTTTCCTCTGGTCATGTAGTACCAATTTCAAAGGAATTTGCATCTCTCTGCTGCATACACAGCATATTTTTATGAAGGGACCATCTTTCCAGCAGTGAAATACTTCTTTAAGAATACCTATGAATGTAGCTATGGACCCCGCAGTTAGTGGTGTGACTTGGTCAAGAGCCTTCACACAAAATCCTCCACTGAAAGACCCCTGTACTCACCCCTTATTGTCTTGCCCTCCTCCTCTGTCCCCTCTGTGAAAATAGAGGCAACCCAGGATTTAAAGGTCAAGTCTACACAAAAGCAGACAGTCCCCAAAGCCTGAGGTGTTTTTAATTGACATTTCTGTCTTTGTCCCCTGACCATAAAGAGAGAAGAGAAAGAGCCTTTTTCCCCAATACACTAAATTACTACTAAATGAGACCTGTGAAAAAAAATAGGGCTCTGGGGTGTAACCAGGTTCCCCCAGCTTGGGGGAATCCCCTTGTTAGGCGGGTATGGGGGCAATGCTGAGGGGCTGTGAAGTGCTTACTCCACCATAAAGGGGGGAGGCTCTGGTGCAAATCCCCGCACAGAAGCGGCCTCTCCCCATAGAGAGAGATAAACCAGTTAGGGCATTGTTTATGAAGTTTCACTTTATTCCCCCCTGACAACCATTTAAACAATGACTATGGGGAAATGTCCCTCCGCGAATGAGCAACAATAGTCGGGATCAGCAGCTTTTCTGCGCGGCTAATACTTTGATAAAAAGAGCGAAAATCTTCCTTCCTGAAAGCATTAAAGGCTGCTCAATGAAAGACACCTGCAAACAAGAGCAGAAAGCAGCACAAACAAAAGTGTTGGGTCCAAAGGATGCCACCTTTGTCCACCAGCACGATCACTTCCCACTTTCTGCTGCAGCAAAACAATGTGCACAAGATATATCCAGTCTTATTTTGACAGATCACTCTTTATTTAGTTAACTGCAATACAGACACATAGTTAAAATAGCATTGTGTCCTGTCTTGTAACAACTAAAATGGTGGAATAGATAAGTCATATTCAAGTATAGTGAAGTCTGTTTTTAGTCTTGACCTAGTCTACTTTCACTGTTTTCAGTTGGACCTTTGCGCCTTCTACAAACTTATTATTTTACTCCAGCCATTATTCACCTTATTATCAAAATGAGGGAAACTATAGCAGACAAAAAGCTTTTGTGCGTATGATCTTTTGTGCTTTCAGCATTTAAGATGGCTTTTGTCTACTGTGAGATGGGTATCTGCCACAAACATCACTCAGGCATTGTGGAGGGGGGATTCGTTTTCAGCGCGCCTTTGTTCTATTCTTTGGCCCTAACCAAAGAGCCACGCCTGCTCCTCTACCTCGAATTGTGCAGCGAACATTCCCTTCTTTGTGGTGCTAGGTGCATGAGCTGGCTCATCTCCGCAGGCTTTCGTGGGAGATGGCTGTCACGGCGGCAGGGTGGCATTTTGGTAACCTAACCTGGTTATGCACCAGGGTGGCCCTTGGCTACCGGGCCTGTAAGACTGTGGAGCATTAGGTGGATTGCGCTGAGAAGGGGCAAGTCCCGCTCTGGATCTGTTCCAACTGACCTGTCCCCTTTCCCCTCTACCACGCTTCCAGCTCCACTCCTGCAAGCACATCGTACGCCTGCTGCCCACACTTCTTCTCTTTGCCACTCAACACATCATCCTCGTCACCTCCCCCCCCACCTCCTCGCCTCACCACTGTTTTCCCCCCTACATCGGACCCATCATCCTGTGGCCTTTATTTCCTCTATGCTACCTTTCTCTCTCCCAATCACTTGCTTAGTCTCCAAACGCATTCTCTGAAGATGCCGCTTCTGTTGTGTCACACTGAGGGAGCCACGCCCTCAGCCTATGTGCACACTTTTATTAAATCTGTGCAGGCGCTGGGCCGCGCTGGCGGGTAATCCTACAGTAATTGTTTCCAGATTAGGGGACCCGGACCACAAAGCAGGTTTAGCCAGGCATGAAATGGCCTTCCCATGCTGCAGCGCCAGCGACCAAACCTGCCGAGGTGAGACTCACCTGGATAAAGTCCACAAACGTCCATGGGAGCAGAGAGTCCAGGTAACCGATGTCCTTTGAAAACCTGTTGAGGATTCTTCCTGGGAAACAACACAACACAAAAGGCACAGATTGGATGACATTAGAGTAGATACATGTACACGAGAATCACACAGTTGGTTGAAGAATTTTGTTTTAATGGTTAGAAATATGTCAAGTGTATATTTGGTCAATGAGATAATAATATAATATAGTGACATAAAGTGGGAAAAACGTGTGATTGTGTAGCGTGAGAGGACACTTATATGTCATGTAATTTCAAGGGTGTTTTGTTTCCAAATTTCAGGGGTGTCACATATGAAACTAATGTGGTGTCCTTCACTAGAAAGTTCTGAGCATCAAACACGTCATTTCCTGCATTCTGGTGAATTTTTATGCACCAATTTGTGCTTATTCTGCTTTAATTTATGGTGTAAATATCTACAATTTTGTCAAAATAAAAGTCCTCCGCATTTTTCATGTTTTTATTGCTGGGGTGGGGGTGAAATCCTGAAATATACACCATGATTTTGCAGGAAATAGTCCTATATGGCATATGTACGAACAAATCTTTATCCATTAGCTGCTCTGCACCCATAAAAAACAATATTTAGTTTGTTTCAATTTCCTTCAGTCTCCCTAGACTATTGAGCAACTGTTATCGAAGTCCCCGCCAATTTAATAGAAAAGAGCTTATACACTGAGTGCGATATCAGATGAAAAACACAGGCCTATCTAGATTAAACAATGAATCATTATTTGTCTAGCATTTCATAAAGACTGCCCTACTCTTGGCTGAATACATGAGGGAACCTTTTGTTTGGAAACAAAAGGGCAACAGAAGCTGCGTACCTGCCTTTATGTTCTGACTGGCAGTGTCAGTGACGTTAATTGAGTTGCCTCCAATCTGCTCAGGTGTTCATTATTTTGGCTGGTGCTCTGCAGGTGCTGTGGCAGCCCTTCATTGTGACTCTTTTAGTAACTTTGCTCCCCTATTCTGATCCCACAGCACATAAGATTACACTCCAGCTGCTTTCACACACTGTTTACTGCAGGGTCAGTGATAGCAAATCCCCACACTACACTACCTAAAGGCAGGCAAGACAGAAAAGGCTTTCTCTATCTCTGTCCCTGAAGGAAGCCCTCAGACTCACAGAGGCAGACAAAAAGTACCAGAGCAGTGCCAGCGTTGCCACTACAGGAGCCGGGCTCGAGTTAAAAGACACGAACAAGCTGTGGATCTGTTGTGTGTGTAGTCCTTGTCAAAGCGCCTCCAAAATGGTGTCATAATGTTTAATACTGCACTTAAGCAACCCATTGTCTCTCAGAGTGACACATCACTGAGCAAACAATAACATCTATCATGTAAATAAAGCAGCGCTCATATTTAGGGTACAGCCCAGTGATAAAATGAAACTAACCATGCAGGCATGCAGATGAGTTTATCTAGGCTCACAGAATGGGCCATGAACCAGGGTGGGACTTGGTACGGGATCGAAAGAGGGAACGGTTGAGCGGCACATTGGCAGAATGTGACGGTATGGCACTCCGGAGGTGTGGCGGAGCCATGGCACCACTGACCTAAAAGTTGCCTCCCAGCCTCCCAGTCAGTCCTACGGAGGTGGGCCCTGTAATCACCTCTCTCCACGGCCGTAAGCAGCTTACAGCTTTATCCAAAATGCCGCTCCCGCCTAAAAACATGCATGCAGACGAGGCCGGGCTCCCCATAACAGCCATTGCATAAACCCAGCCAGAGCATTATTCCCCGCAACAACCCAGCAATGCTCCAAATCAGTACTGATTCAAAGTCAAGTGGCGTAAGCATGTTGTACACTTGGAGGCAGACTAATCTTATTCACAGTGTGAGTGCCCCTTTAGCATACAGACATCCCGAGGGGAGGGTTCATGCAAGGGGGTAGAGCTGCGACTATACTAGTGGAGAATATCGCTGCTTTAGTCTGGGAATGGGGGGAGTACTTGTCAAACTGTGTTTGCGGAAGATCCAATAATATTTTATGTAATTTTACTGTCTAAGCCATAGATGACCTAAATTCATGCATATCTGACAAACAATGCCAATAAGAAAAGGATAGGTTTCTCTGGGTTACATCATACCATGGTTAGAGGGTGTTAGAGCAGAGAACATCAGTCAGCTATCAGCTGTTTGACAAGCGGCTCAGTTAACAGAGAGTTTCAGAGGGGATGAAGTAAAGACCCTTCTCCATCCTGCGCAGACTATAGAGGGGATACATTACAGTGATGCAGTTACACAAAGACATTCACTGCATGGAAATGCCTATGAGGTAAGATCGGCATGGGACAATGGCTTCAATCACTATGGGTGGTTGTCAACAATATCACCTATTGTGTAGAGAGGGGTATAGACGTTTCAGGATATCAGCAGCATTAGTATCAAACAATTTCTCATGGTTTAAGACTCCAGGGGTGATTTGCACCACTTTTTCAGGCTCAGGAAATATCAAGCCCTCCCAACTAAGGTGGCCCCTTAGGTGGAGATATTAGGTGAGCAGGGCCCCCAATCACACTTAAAGAAGTGGAACAGTGGGGTCCGGCTAGAGCAGGGCGTGTGGCAAATCGCTGTTCCCTGTAAACATCAAGATAAGGCGACGACTCCGAGCCGCTCCATGTGTGGGCCCCAGTGCAGTTGGAGGGGCCTTTCAGCCAGGCAAGTGCGATAATGAAGGAATACTGGGGAGGGGGGCTGCCAAGGCTGGAGGTGGCACAGCTCACCTGCACTTCCATGAAGGGCCTCGGGGCCTGGGGCAGCCTCCCACCGCCGGCGCCTTGCTGCCAATACTAATACATTCTAAATCCATTCTCTTCGCTCACACCGCCAGGCTCCTGCAATCTCCTCTGCTTCCCTTTCATGCAATTAAATAGTGGAAGTGCCGAGCGAGGGGGAGCCCTATCAGCCACACTGCACACACACACACGGCTCCATCTCCACATTCAATTTACACACCTCGATATCATCATCCTCTCTGCAGTACTTCCTCCACTTCGCTCTTAACACTCTTGCATCCCAGACCTGAAATACAGACATTAAAAACATTGCCTCTGTAGACACAATTAGAATCTCACATCACTGACTACAGAAGATCTAATGTTCCCTACGTCAACAGCAACTGAGTGACACCCAGCACTGAGATGGCCCACTATGCCGATGTGAAAGGGGGACGGTAGAAGTGTGTGCGTGCGTGTGTGTGTGTTGACTGAAACTCCACTCCTTGACTGTGCTGATGAGCTGAAGCCCTGGCCTGCAGTCTCTGAGGGGATTAGCCCACTCAATGACACTAAATTACAGGGATCAACATCAGCTCAACATATCCACCGCTGTCTGTGCTGCTCTAACTGGATCACATTTGGATGAACAGCTGTAATAAGACTGTACATATTGCTAAAATTGAGCAACATGAATATATGAAGTTTTACAAATCCATATAGTGGAGGAAAAATAGTGTCTGCGGCGTTAATAACATCATCGAGACATCTTCTTATCAAACAGAACTGTTGCAAAATATAAAAGGATTTAATCGTGAAAAGCCCCAACTTGGAAATCAACTATTTCCACACTGCACAAAAGATAACACATATTTCAAATGGCATTCAGTGGCTGATACAGAAGAGCTACAATGCCTCCCCATCAATCATAATTCACCACCGCTGTACCCTATTGTTATAAACCACATTCACAGCATAACAAATAAGACCTTTGTGCAGCGACGCTTGAAATGGTAACCTTTAACTCCGCGGACAGCTATCAAACAGCGGGGCCTGTTCAGCAGCAGCGCACCTATCACTTACACATGTAAACAGTTGTCAAATCCTTAAGAACGTTGTTACAAATCGCTCGCACTTATTGCATGAGAGCAGTGGATGTGGAAGCAGCTGTGATGGAAGTGGCAGTTATTGTGTGAAAGGGGGGGGGGGATCTTTTTAGACGGGAGCAAAACATTAAGAAAGAAATAAGAGTGAGGGGAAAAGCGGCAGAGCTGACATCAGCCGTCTTTGTCCTGGTCTTTTCTGTTTGGTTTCACTCAAGTGAGTGAATCAGAAACACAAAGCAGGAGAAGCAAAAAAAAAAGAAAGGTAAAGAGTGAAACTTATTTATATTGTTAAAAAATGTCATGTTTAGTGTACTGTTGACTGGACAAAGGACAAAGGGAACTCTCTCTCCAGGACAGTTGTCTATAAATCCAGTCAGACACACAGTGTTGTTTGCCAGCCTGGAGGCCAAGCTGTAATGACTGGACTGGTCATACAATGGTTACTGATAGCAGCACAACAGCAATCAGATAGCAGTGTCTGTTAAGCCTCTCCTTTGCTGCGCTATTAAACAGATTATTACATTATTCAAAGTGTTTGTCCTCCTCCCGTGCGTAGATTACCAAGGACGGCACACCCAGATAAGCCGTCAGGTAGTCCAATACATAACACAACGGCAGCAGCAGAAACAAAAGCCAAAGATTAAGACCTGTGGTGTTTGCTCCAAACACAGCTCTGCAAAGGAAAGCTTTGTCGCTGCACCTACTCCTAATGCCAGAAGAAACCGCAAGCTCCTGAACACCCTCAAATCATATTTAGACTTGTGTTACCAGCTTATTATGACTCATTATACAGATACAAGTTCCCTTCTTGTTGAGAATTCCCACCCGAGCTGATTGTGTTGTACATGCATGTCACTATGAGGAGATTAGGCTGAGTAATTACCTGCTGACAGGTGAACAATGCTCCAGAAAAATTAAAGTTATCAAAGTGGGCCACTTGACAGTTGACTTTGGCGATGAATGGCACATTGTTTTGACATTACTTCATTTAATTAAAAGGAGGTCTTTGATTAATACCACAAAAATCGTGCAGATAAAATAACAAGGCGAGCAAGAAAAACATCTCGCGAGTGATTTGAACAAATCTTGAAATACTCTCTGTATTTTAAAAAAAGGTGGTGCAAGAAAACGCCGGAAGAGAAGGAAAAAAAACAACCCAGCAGCAGCCCTCCCTGAGTAAAGTCAGACGTATTTGGAGTGTTTGCGCACTTTTAAAATCGTGTCCATCTGCCCACTCCATTGACCCAGCAGCTACAGCCTACAAAGCTAATGAAATAATCGAAGATTTCTGATACAGCGCACAAGACAAATACGTCTGTATTTGCACAGCTCTGTAGTCCAAACACAACACTGTCCAAGATCTAGTGCAAACAGCATTTATTCAATATGACTGTTTGCTTTGGGTTCGAGCTCACAATAAAAAAAGATAGCACTCTCTTTACACGTTTTTAAATACATTATGGATGGCTCTATATTAAGTCATATCAGGGGGGGTTTTGGACTGAATTGGCTTCCTGGTTACTTTACTTCCTGTGATGCCAGCTCATATTAAACCACAAACAGAAAAACATCTTTACGCTTACACAAATTAGTGTGCAGCTTTTATTTTAAAGCCCTCTGATCAATATTTATCAGTTATTAATTCTACTTAGAGAGAAAGTACAAAAATATTTCAGTAATATGGTGATAATGTGAAATCTTTGAATGGAATAAAATACATTTTCAAACACAAGTTATCATATCTTAAAGAACTTGATGGCAATGACAAACTATGGAGTTTAAGGGCACGCATATGGATGTTTGCAAAGTGGCGGCAAAGTCAGTAACAGTCTGCTCTCTAGTGGCGAGATGTTAGAACAATAACTCCAGCATCAGGTCCCACTGGATGTTAACATCTCCTAATCATCTCATCGCTCCTGTGCAACCTTGACCGCGTCATAAATAAGTCATCGGTCACCTAAATGAGAACTTGACGCGGAGGTGAGCCACTTACCAATTGGATTGATATCGAAGAAGTGCACCGGGGTCCGGAGGATGGCGTTAAACATGCTGTTGTGTAAGGTTTGGGCTGAGCTCACCAGGACATTAAAGAAGACCAAGCTGCGAAGGAAGCCGAACACTACTGAAGTGGCTGTTAAACCTGACAAAAGCAAAGGAAGAAAAAAAAAATCCATCAGCATACTACAATGCTAGCCTTGTACCTGTTCCAAGGTCAGCTATGCATTCAAGGTGCCATAATTAAGCATGCTAAACGGCACAAAAAACTCAGATATATTCCACTTAAGTTTTTTACCTTCAATTATGTTTATTTTTGTCTAGAATGCTGATCTATCACTGTGAATACAAAGCCTGACAGAGTGAAGAGGCTGGGAGTCACAGGGAGACAATCAGAGCAATCCAACAGCAGAACACAAGAGAGGCACTGCTATCTCCCTGTACAGCTGAGGCCCATGTACACATACACTGGGCCTTGAAGGCCTTGGGCCACAGCCAAAGAACTGTGGATCTGTTCATTGAATGGCTGGCGTATTCAGAGCCTCAACAGTACACAAAAAGCAATGTGCGCTCAGTGAGCTTCACCTGCGTAAACACCTAGGTACAGGTCAAGGTCCAGCTGCCGAGGGAAGCTGCCATTGAGGTGCTCTGTCACATTGATGTGCTTCCGTTCAGAGGCCCTGCGAGTCAGCCACAAAAGAACCAAAAACCCACAAGGACAAATAAACACAATGAAGAAAGAACGCTGCAGCACGAAGGCACCATACAGAACTCATTCCTCCTATCTTGAAGCACAAGGTCAGTTTCAACAGGAGACAGATAATGCCAAGAAAAACAGCCTGGTTCAGTCGTCTTCTATTAAATCATCAACCATTTCCAGCCTCGCAAAACCTGCTACTCTCATTTTTTTTCTACTGCAAGCATTGGTGTTGTGTAAAAGAAACAAAATCTCACCAGCAAGCGAGCCACCAGTCCTGGAGAACAAATGTAATCTAAGCAAACACACACACAAAATTAAACATCACAAATAAACAATTTATTACATCAATCAATTCTGTAAAAAAAAATCACTTGACATAAATTATGTGTTGTATTTTTCCAAAATTAAAAACACACTAAATTAATGAAAGAAATTGACTCACATGTGCTAAGGCATTGAGCAAAATGAGGACCAAGAGGACCAGGAAGTTGGCGCCTGCCCTGAAATACTTCACGTACATACACAGGCCGACGTTCCCTTCCGAGCGTCTCTCCTCCTCCGCTGATTGCACTACCTACAGTTAGACACTAGTGTCAGTGCCAGTCATCCAGCAACACTTCAGATCAGGCTGTCATGAGCACCGAGGAAAAGGTGAGCACCTTCTGCCCTCTAGTGGCAGCCAGGATGCACAACAACCCTTTCCCCCACAATGATATTGCTACACAGTGCGCTTAGAGCTTGATGGAAAAAGCTTTTTACCAATTACAGCCAAGTTTCTGTAACTTAATGTTTCAGATATACCTACCGCTGCAAGTGGCTCTGCTCCCTCAATCAGAGAGTACTGAGAGGAGGAGAGGGAGGACATTGAGTTGTCAGAGAGCGTGTGGGAGAGGCGGGAGACAGTTGCAGGGATGGGGGTCGTGACTTGCCTCTCCTCCTCCTGGACTTCCTCCTCCCGAAGCAGGGAGGTGAAGTCAAGCCCAGAGCCCTGCAACTCACTGTAGGTCCCCTTTGCCACCATCTGACCCTGACATCGACAGAAAAGGGACACAATCAAGAGCAAAAGTACTCACAGCGATAGAAATGTCAGCATCTGTGAGTGACATGATGCATACTCACACGTTCTGCTCTTAAATAGATACTGTTATTGCTGTTTGTCTTTGGTGTTTCTTGCCTATAACTATAAACTATAAACATGATGTTTGAACAGAAGAGGATGAGCACCTTGCACCTGTTTCATCCTCTGCCAGTCAGCGTGTGATTATTCTCAAGAAACACCTGATAGTGATTATGCAAAGAGCAAACCTGATGAAGCGATGTGCGAAATGCATAGTTCGCTCCTCCTTCTGCTTTTAAATGTAAGCTGATAATAAACTAAGTGACAATCTGAGTATCCCTGGGGTGCGCTGGAACTTTTATTTTTCTTGATTCATGTGGATTATCATGCACCAGCTGCCACCCAAGAGAGAGGCACAGCTGTGCGCAGGGTTTCTCCAGGTTTTTGAATTATGACAGGTTGTTTTTTTGCTTGTACATGTAAATTTTAAACTCTCGCAGACGGGCAAATTCTCCTTGACACACAAATTCTTCAAATTTGTTCTCTAAGTAAGAGCATAACTGTACTGAGGCTTTCAGATGTATTGTGACAAAAATATAAAAGTTTAATCTTGCATTTACAGTGTTTTACTACCACGCTACCACTGTACAGAAAGCCCCAAGCCCTGTAACAACCTTCCTCCATCTCTATAATCATCATCTACGTTATCGTTATTCAAAAAACATCTGAAAAGGACTCTAAATTGCAAAAACTTAAAACTTTATTGATTTATTTGGAATTTGTGTGTTTGTATATCTGTAACAATTCTGTAATATGTCCAAGTCTGGAACTTCAACTGTGCTATCTTTGTTTTTATCTATGTATAACTGTTGTTATTTTATAAGGGGGGGGGGGGTATCTTTATAGGTCATTTTTGACTTCTAACCTCTTCTGCAAAATGTTTTGCAGCTTTTAATTTCTTTTTCCTGTATTTTCTACACGTGTACGTGCTAATAAACTAAACTAAACTAAGTGATGGATGTTATTTTTTCTTTTTTTTGGTGATCAAAGCTGTGGTAAAAGCAGATAATCAACCTTACAACTGAGTAAAGAGAGGGGGGGTATGGGTCTCCCCTCCTTAAGAGAATATTACTTAGCAGCACAGCTGAGGCCATTGATCTGCTTATGTACCCCAGATTATTCTGCATGTTGGAAAGAAGTTGAAAATGCCTTACTAGAAGGGATACCTATTGAAGCTACTATTGCAGATAATGAACTTTTAAATAAACAATTGAACATAAGCAACCCTTGGTTAAATATATTATTGAAAACCTGGCAGGAAATTGTAAAAACTTGTAATTTAAATGACTCAATTAAACTACTGCGATGGTGTGCCTATGACACTGACTTTATTCCAAACAGATCTGATGGCAGATTTAAAAAATGGGCTGCTAAAGGCCTAACAAACTATTACTCATTTACTAAGGAGGGGACATTCCATAGTTTTGAATTCTTAAAGAAGAGATACAATCTTGAGCAAAAGGATTTCTATAGATATCTCCAAGTTAGAAACTATTTCAACCAGAATCTGAGACCAAATGTAGGTAAAGTAGAAACAGGAATTCTGAAATTCTTTTGTCAGTATCAGAATCTCCGTGTACTAAGATTATCTCTAAACTATATAAAGATGTACTCCATCCCAAATCAGGAAATACGTGGTATATAAAAGAAAAGTGGAAAAAGAAGGCAATTTGATTATAACAGAGGATGCTTGGAAAAGAATATGTCTCATACAATGGACTTCAACTTGCTCCACTAATTGGCGTGAATTCTGTTGGAAAAACGTTGCTAGGTTTTTTATTACACCTTTACAAAAGAGACATGGGGGAGGGGGTTCCAGCTGCTGGAGACAATGTGGGATGGACGACGCCAATCATTATCATGTTTTCTGGAACTGCCCAGTCATTGTTCCTTATTGGCAGGAAATCCATAAACATATTAACAATATATTTGGAGTCAATATTCCTTTTACTATGGATACAGTTTATATGGGAGATATTCAATTTGACGGATGGAGAAATAACGATAAAAAGTTGGTTCTAATTCTCCTGGCTGGAAGCAAAAAAGTTATTACGAGAAATTGGCTCAAACCCCACTTACCCACTATAGATGGATGGATAGACATTATTTATGAAATTTACATAATGGAGCGGCTGTCATATTCCCTTCAAGTCCAGAAAGATAGATTTTACAAAATTTGGAGCAAATGGACTGAGTATGTTAAACCTATAAGACCAGACTTCTCTTAAATTATTGGAAAAGGTCAGGCAAACAGTGTTGTATTGACCTAGGTAATTTTTTGTGACCTTTAACCTGAACTTTTTATTTTGTTATATGGATGTACTGATATTCTGTTTCTATACCTCTCCAATGTGAAGGCCCCCCGTGTTCTTGTAAATAATTCACACTTAATGTTTACATAAAGGCTCAAAAACATCTAAAAGAGCTATATGGAGATATACTCAGATGATCTGTGACTACTTATTTGATAATGTCATTGTATACATATGTTTTATGCTGATTATTTTACCTGATTATGACATTGCCATTTGAAAGTGCTCTTTCTAAATAAAAAATTATAAAAAAAAAAAAAAAGCAGATAATCGATACTGCTATTCTATTTCAGATCCCCATAGATTACAATGACTATGTGCAGTTTTGAAGGGACCACTCATAATGAGAACATTTCTATCAAAATTCTTTTTTTCAAGGTACACTGTGCAGGACTGTATTAGTTTGTAAAGACGCTCATAAGTAAAAGAAAGTAAAAGCTGAGCCCAGATACACTCAAGGTTTGATGTTTCGCCTCACAGTATTTTCATTTTTTTCCGCACTGTTTCTCTCAGACGCCTGCTGCTTACAGTCTGGCACCTGGTGGCGTCTTTTTTAAAGCCCTGACCTCACCTGAGCGCTGTGGAGGTACACGCTTATAAAGATCCTGAGCATGGAAAATAGAATGGGGTGTAGGTGGGTCATAAGTGATGATTGAGAGGGACTAATTCTGTATAAGTCTATACATTGGTTTTAGGAAAATCCTGTGTAGTATATCTTAAAATAGAGAAGCTCTGTCCCAATTTTTTTAACCCCTACATATATTGTATCGTTGAGAAGCTGTTGTCACTGAGCGATGACAAGTAGTAGCGTTTAGTGTGAGGCTAATGTTAGCTCACTTTCATCGTCACCCTAGGCAAACTGCAAGACATGCGGTATGTGAGGACTGCTTTCTAACATTTACTAACCATAATCAGGCCCCACAACTGACAGCAGATTGCCACACTGTGCCAGACTCATCCTAAAATCAGATATCTTGAACTGACCATCATGTGGGCGAAGCTCATGGACAAGCTGCTGGTACTCCCTGTGATTTCTTGTCTTTCTAAGAGTCTGATGTACCCAAACGTACCATCCCTGTGTCCAGCTCCCAAGTGTCTCCATTCCATTCCCAATGTTTATGCAGATTTTATGCAGACCTGAGCATTTTTTCTTTATATATAAACTCTTCTGAACACACACAAACATAAACACACACCTGCTTTAAGACAACAATTTGATCCACAGCCTTCAGATACTGGAGTTGATGGGTCACCAGGATACGAGGCTTCTTCCGCAAAAGTCCACAAATACACCTGAAGCAAACAAATAGTTCAGTGTTGAAATGGAAATGCTGCAGATATATTGTCATGATTTTAACACCTGATTAACGGATATGTGCATTTGACTGGGCTTCTCAATGGAAAACAATAAGGAGACGTTGATAGACTCACTCTTCAAAGAGGTGCCTTCCCACCTCAGCATCCACAGCACTGAGCGGGTCGTCCAGCAGGTAGATATCTGCATCCTGATACACTGCTCTGAAAACATGACATACTGTATAGAGGTTATCTCTGTCACTGGCACCAAATAAAAATGTACAATGCTGCATGGATATCTAGCACACCTTGCTAAGCTGACCCTCGCCTTCTGTCCTCCGCTGAGGTTGGCCCCTCTGTCCCCAACCGTCGCCAAGTCACCACCAGGCAACAGGTCCAAGTCCTGAACGGGGTCCAAATGCAACCCTTACCAGTCATTCACATTTACACTGGCCTCACTACCAGCTCAACTCTTCTAATAGCTAGACTACAGAGTATGAAAATGCAGCGGGGCGTGTCGTAATCAACAGTGATTCTCACTCTCTTGAGGGCGCAGGCTTTCAGAACGCTATCATACTTCTGGGGGTTGAGCTCTTTGCCAAAAAGGATGTTGCTTCGAATCGTACCAGGTAAAATCCAGGGCTGCTGAGACGTGTACGTCAGCTCTCCTTCGACTTTGACCACACCACTTTCCCGACTCAGTTCTCCCAGGATGGCACTGAGGAGCGAGGACTGACATGCGTAAACACAGAACAAAATCGAATGTTTAAAAAGCAATTTTGACTTTTGGGAAATACGGTCAAAATGACTTTCTTGCTGAGAGTGAGATGAGGAGATTGCTACCACTGCCACTGTAATGGAACTGCAGTCAATTAGCTTAGCCTAGCATAAAGACTGCTGTTCAAGTTTCAGTTTTAGTCAGACTTTGGATGGTATTATCTATAAATACGAGGACATATCGCTCCATGTCTCTCCTCTCATCCACCTTCTCTAAACTGTGCCTTTGTTACTATTATCAGGGGCAGATGTAGTGATTTGGGCCACAACAAAAACTGGCTTTAAAGCCTGGTGCACTTCTGGGGGCCTGTCATTGTGTCAGTAAGAACAGATTTATGTTTCCAAGGTCCCATGTCCCCCCCCCTCAATATCCTCTTACTATGACACATTAAGGAGACCTTTCAAAGGGTATTATGTTCTAAGCAATTGGGCCAAATGTTCAATGTTTCCCTAGGTCATGGCTGAGCAATGGGACATATTCGTCGTGCATGCTATGCAAAAATCGGTCCGTGCTATGAATTAAATTACCGTCATAGCACCTGTGCTATACCTCTGAGCCACAGCTGCCCACAAGTGGGTCATCCACATCCACCAATTGGAAGATCAGCGGTTCCTCCAGTCTGCATTTCGAAGTATCCTGAACCCCAAAGTGCTCCCGATGATTCTTCCACTGATGTATGAGTGTGTTAAAAAACTGAGTAGCAGGTGGCACCTTGTATGGTAGCCTTGGCCACCAGTGTATGAATGTGTGTGTGAATGGGTGAGTGTGACTCCTGTGTGTTTGTGAGACAGAGCCACTTGCTTGTTTGAGGTTAGAGTTTGTGTGCTTGTTTGTTTGTGAGGTTAACTGATAGTGCATCGCTATTTGTAGGATATCGTGAGACAGAGCCTGATTGCAGGCTACAGATGTGTTTATGAAATGCAGTGCTGTGACGATACAGCCGCTTCATACACCAGATGTACTGTATATAATGCAGACCTGCCAATGTGCAGATACTTGTGTACTACAAATGCAGGCTGTATAGTAAGAAAGGGGATACACTATATTTTTAAAGGTAGGTAAATGGATGTTTACTGTAATGCCTGTTTTTAGGTGGTGCTGCAACCTCCACAGCACGCCTCCTACCCATGTACATATCTATGTGCAATAAATAGGTATTTAAAACAACATTACATCTGCGTTGTTTCAGTAATATACTCATTTGAAAGCTCATGAAAAATGACTTTTTAAACTGCACCCAACAAAGAATTTAATTTGTGTCAAACTATAATGAACTTATTTGATACTTCAATACTCGTGCTACAACTTTGTGGCCTGTGCTACAAAACTTTCAACCTCTGCAGCACCGGTGCTATGTGCAAAAACATTCGTACAGCCCTGCTCTGGGCCAAATGATGAAACCACCCACCTACAGCCTACAGCCTAGTGATGTAAGACTCTTTGAAACCTATGCCCTCAAATTTGCAAGCAAGACAGTTTTCTTGGATGTAGGCATTGATGTCTCCACAGTGGCTGAACAGATTTTTACCATTCAAACTGAATTTAAGACATTCATCTTACTTTGTTCTTTTGCTATATGAACTCCAAAGATAGCTCTCACCAATCTCTTACAATGTTGGTTTAAATCAAGAGACATGCATGCTCAAAACTCAACAAAAGCCTGGACTAGGCTCTTGGGAAAAAACACTAAAACCCCTAACTGACTCAACGCTATAATGCTAGAATCGATAACATTAATAATGGTTTCGAGTTACTTAAAATATCTCAGATTTATCACCATGTGTGCGCACGACTTTAAACCTGAAACTTCAAAACAGACCTGACCTTTCCAGCCCCAACAGGTCCAATTACTGCCACGAGTTGCTCTGGTCTCACTGTGAAAGACACGTTCTGTAAAGTTGGAGCGTCTAGCATCTGTAAGAAAAAATGAATGAAACACTATCATGTAGTCACTATTCAGTAAGTGTGTTAATGTTGGCTTTACTGATGTAGCTCAAAATCACAAGTCTGTCCCAGAGGCTTCACAATCTGTGTAGCAACACTCTCTATCCTTACTCAGACCCTCGAGGGGTGTTAGGATTGTTGCATGTGAGTGTTGTACAGATAGAAAGGAGAAACACGTTGCCCACAATAATCCTCACCATGTCCCAGTAGCATATTAAATCCTGAACCTTCACCATACAGTCCTTCTTCTCTGCCACAGGAAGCCCCAGATGCTGCGGAGCAACTTCATCCAGCAGAAGAAAATTCTTAGAAGAATCAGATTCAGAGCGTCAGTTTCCACAGGAAGTAATCGACACACACTGGGTATAAACATGGCGTCTGTCTGTGGGTAATTACTTGAATCCGTCTGATGCTGATGAGAGACTCAGAGACCTTCTCTATGGCGTAGGGGAAGAAGAGCGAGATGGTGAGCCTGACCGCCCCGTAGAGGGTAACTGCCATAAAAATTCTGCTAGCTGACAACTGGTTTCCTGTCAGTACGTAGACGCAGACGGTGATGAAGACGATGATCTTGTTTGCCACAAAGAAAGATGCCATGTTGAGGCCACGCAGGTAGGAGCTTTTCATGATCTTGGAGATTTCCATTCTGTATAATAACAAGACATGTTCTCAGTATATGCTGTCTAATGTACATATTACAAAAATGTGTTAACAGATTTCAATGATATTTTGTAAAATGGAGGGCAGGTTTGTTTTTGGTTTACCTTCTGACCTCATCCACCAACGAAGAAAAAGGCTTCTCCCACCCATACATCTTTATAACTCGGATCCCAGAGATGACTTCATTCATTGTGCGTATTCTGTCATCTGTTAAGACTGCTGTTTCAGCCCTAAAACAACAAAAACAAAACACAACATAAACAAAAAGGAACAGTGTGTAGGATATGGTGGCATCCAGCAGTAAGGACTGCAGTTTGCAACCGGCTGAAACTTCTCCCATGTGCCAAGCATGAACTCCCAGTAAGGATTCCTTCTGTGTTCCTTTATCCTTCTGCGTACAAAATGTCATCTTGTCATAATTTTATACTATTAGACATTTGTGTGACATTTTGTCATAATTGGTATTAATTCTTGAGTTAGGACCTAAAACTAAATTCTAATCAGTGGACATTTGTGCCAAATTTGAGAAAACTTTCTCAAGGCCTTGAAATATTGTTCATGAGAATTACAGGGATGCAAGGTCATAGTGACCTTGACCTTTCATCTACTACCAAATTCTTATCAGTTCACTCTTGAGTTTAAGTGGACGTTTGTGCCAAATTTGAGAAAACTCCCTCAAGGCCTTCTTGAGATATTTGTTCATGAGAATGAGACAGAAGCAAGGTCACAGTGACCTTTGACCACCAAAATTAAATCAGTTCATTATTAGGTTTACGTGGACATTTGTTTAAAATTTGAAGTTCCCTTAAGATGTTCTAGAGATATTTTGTTCATGAGAATGAGACACATACAAGTTCACTGTGACCTTGACCTTTGATCTATGACTACGAAAATCCAGTCAGTTCTACCTTGAGTCCAGGTGGATGTTTATGCTAAATTTATAGAAAATTCCCTCTGGGTAGTCTTGAGATATCATGTTCATGAGAATGGGACAGACAACCAGAAAACATAATGCTTGAACGTGAAAATGCAAATGGCCCTGTCTAGAGCCAGTGTTAAGTTTGTCCGTTCTGGGCTACTATAAAAACATGGCTGTGCAACGTGGCAATTTCAGTAGCTGAGGATCCGCTCCGTATGTAGAAATGAACAGCTCATTCTAAGGTAACAATCCTGAAGTGATTTTTATTTTCAAATGTTTAGCACACTAAGGAAAACATACTTATTATATTATATTTCTGCCAGTTTATCCCCCTAAATCCTGCACACTGGATCTTAAAGTAGAGAAAACTTTTAATTCTATATTTGATAAATCTGGTGAATTCCTACAAACCTGAGAGTAGAGAACAAGTGTCCGAACAAAGTCTGTACTGGCATCAGGATGAAGAATACAGCCATTCCCGCAAGGCATGATGGGCCAATCGCATACATCAACAATAACATCACCGTTGCTGCTTGTAGAGGACCAATCCACAAAAAGTGCAAATATAAGGTTACCTGTGATAAAACAATGAAGAGGAAAGAGTATGTCTGATGTGTAAGTCGCATGTAAAATATAGATTTAAAGATTAACACATAAAACGCTTTCAGATAATCACCTCGTCAAATCTGTTGACGTCATTGGATAAAAGGTTCACGATTTGTCCTGTGGTAGTTTTGGCAAATGCTTTGCTGTCAAGACAAAGAGCCTTTGCAGAACAAAGGTGTTAAATCAATACAAACCACAGGAATATGACAGAGGATGACACGGATACAAACATGTCTCATAAGGACCGACCTTCCGATAGATCATGTGACACATGGCCACACGAATCTTCATGCCTACTCGCTGGACGTGGTAGAAGTAGAGATGATGAAGGGTGGTCAGGCTGATGGTTGACAGGGAGATGCCAGCAGCGTAACCGTAGGCCTCGTAGACTGCAGCTGTGTTGGTGGGGTCATAACTCTCAAAGTACTCAATTATCTTCCCAAGTAGCACCGGTTGAACGACTTTGATAATTTCCTGATAGAAAATGAGATGTAAGGCAGACATGTTTGCTGCGTTAAAACAAAACTTAATTCGTAATGCAGCAGTGTTCTCTTTAGACATTAGTTTCAATGTGAGATTGCACTGTACCCCTATAAAGATGTATATTGCAGTGGGTGCATATGATCTCCAGTAGCAAAGAACAAGAGCTTTGGCAAGTCTGGGTGGGCGCAGATCTTTGGCCGCTTGTTGAACCTCTCTGTTCCAATACCTTTGACAAGTGAAAGAAAAGCAACGGTTACTCTCAGTTAGTCATCTACAATGTCACAGCTCAAGTTTCTTAGGTTATGCTTTTTATTTCATTTCATTCATTCATGTTGTTTCCTGTTTTACTTTCAAACTCATGTCTCCTCCTGTTTCAGATCACTTCACTTCCTGCCCCTGTGTGGTTTCCCTCCCTTTTGATGACTTCACCTGTGTCTGATTGTCCATCCCGCCCTGATTGGCCTCACCTGTGTCTTGTTAACCTTCCCCCCACCAGAGTATATAATGTGTGTCTTGTTTTCTCTCAGTGCAAGTTCGTCTTAGCTCCTTGTGTGTCTAGTGTTCTAGTCTTTTGTTTCCCTGTGTTGTTTTTTTGGATTTTGCCTGTTGACTCTGCCTCATCCCTATTGGATTTGTCTGCCTCCACTGACAGACCTTCTGTGTACTGAACCACCTGTTGAGTTATTTTACCCGAAGTGTCTCCAGGGTCGTGCATTTGAGTCCACTCTCACCTGGTTCATCAGTTGTTACACTCAATTACACTCAGCTCTCTTTTAATACAAACCTTTTATTACTGCAGCTGCAGGATCTGTGTATGTGTGATCATTCATCATTAGCTTCAGCTGTGGGCATTAAACACTCCTTCACTAGATGGTACAAGCGACCTCTTTCTCGCCTTCAATGGGGGGAGGTGCTGACATTTTGACCACGTCACACTCAGCTGTGAATTGCTCCAGTACATGATCATTATAACCCAGTAAGGCCAGAAGAACGTATTATCTGCCAGGAGCAGACTCACCCATAATGTCACTAAACTGGGCACCCCCCCACTGTGCCTTAACACCTGTCCATGACAGTCACTACCAGGAGTGGGACTGAGGTATATTTATGTTGTAGTCTAGTACTCAAGTGACAAAACATGCTTTAATGCCAAGCAACAAAACCAAGCTCTCCACTCAAAAGCTTCCTACAAGTGGCAGCCACTGCTAGAGGTATTAGTGTGAGGCAAGGAGCATGCTCTCATGTGATAGTTTAAGAAGTACTGTCTATATATAGGTGGGCTCCCCTCCAAGCGCAAAGTGAACTCTGACGCCAAACTCCCTCAGAGGGGGTGGTCTGTCCCTTATTTAGAATATGTCAGGGCTGAGAGGTGCCAGGCAGTGGTGGGGGGTGGGGGGCATCCATGAGTCTCTGGTTGGCTCGTAAACACTTGGATTTTCTCCCAGTGTAGCAGGGGATCATTTCAATATGACTGCTACTTCATATGAGAATAAAGCTCTGATTGTTTGCATATAGTAGTCTTGAGTAGTATGCCTTTGCTGAGGTGGTGGATCAGGTCTTGGAGAATGCACAAATGTCAAGAATAAGAATCTGATCAAAACTTGAGTAGTTTTGAGTTCATGATTACTGATCATACAGATGTTCTGGACACTTAACATGAGAAACTAACATGATGATTGGATTCCTGTACCTCAGAAACTATTAGATGGATGATGGACACTTTTCAAACTGCTATCATTGAGGTCAATGCCCCCAAAACTGGCAATGACTGCTAGTAAGGAAGGGGTCTGTAAAGTACAGCAGGGATGCTCAACCTGCTTAGCCCAGAGGCAACTTTTGCAAAATGACAGAGGCCAGGGGCCGATGAGAAACTATCGCTATTAATACTTATCAGATGAAATTAATAAACAAGGCAAATCCAGTTGTAGGAACGTTCCTAGAATTTGAGGGACTTTCAGGGACCCCTGTCGGAGGGTTCAGGGGATCCTCCCCTGGCACTTTTTTTTTTTCATAGACAAGCTCTGTTTTGATGCAATTTATATGTACTTTGGCACTTTGTCTACATTCAAAGTACAGAAAAAATTCCCATTGTGAATTAGAAAATGGTCAACAGGCAACCCAGCACTAAGTCGAGTATCACTGACAAACAGTAACACATCACTGTGGCATCTGTTATCCCTAGAATATTTGTGGTACTCCCTACTTTGAACTTTGGAAGAATCACAGTCAAAAAGTAAAAGTATGTTCCAACACAAGAATAATCGGAAATTACAGTACACATTATTACTGGACTAATAAAAGACATTATTCATTGTCTTACCATTGTAACTCCTCCCCGAGTCTATCCGATGCATCCTCTGGGAGAACTTTATACATGTCATCTTCCTCCAACTTCCTTTTGTACCCGATTTTGAACAAGGGGTTCAGCCAACTGGAGATAAAGTATGTGAGAACATGCTTAGTAGCTGACTGAACTTACTGTTTAAAGAAACTAACTTTTATCTTATTAAGAAAACATGAAAATAAATGAGAAAGTATGTTTTCACCAGAAGACAGACATGTATAGCTACTGTACAATATGGAAGACTTCCACCTTAACGAGCTGCAACATTTAAATACTACTTGTTTTGTTAAAGGTCCAGTTTGTTGAATTTAGGGGGGTATATTGGCAGAAATTGAATATGATATTCACAACTATGATTTCATTAGTTTATAATCACTTTAACTTGAGAATTGTTATGTTTTTGTTACCTTAGGACAGTTGGTTACTGTGACAGTACAGTGTGCTGTGGGATTTTGTGATAGTCACATATTATTATGGCAATATTCAGCTGGGCCTATCCAAAAAGTGATTAATGAATTTTTACTTGACAGTATCAGTATGCTGTGTGCACCCATTTCCTAATAAAGAGGCAAACTCTTGCTAAAGAAATATAATTTAATTGAATTTAATTTTTTTTTTTTTTCACTTCACAAGGAACCTGTTTATATCTACATACTTGTACGGAGTCTGTCATGTTGTTTCTACATTGGCCCAGAATGACCAAATCAAATACACATAAAAGTTTCAGTTCTGCAACCTCACAGCTAGATGCCACTAAATCCTACACACTGGACCTTTAAGCATCAATCCTTCAGAACAATCTGTTAATTTATCCTACTGTAGCACACTCCCAAAACTTGAACCTTACAATTAATAAGTGTAACCCTGTCTCTTATATTGTTTACTTCGACACTCTGTCCCCTATGTTTAAAAAAAGTGCAACACAAATAAAGTGATTATTATAGCGGCTACTGTTACTTCACCATTGAAACAGTAGTAGCTCACTTTTCCGTGCTCCATGCCACTCTAGAAATACTCTGCACATGCCTGGCTGTTGTGGTTTTAAACTACACGGATAAACTTACACCCAGCTCCCTCCTGCATGTGGGCAGATTCAAACGTCCGGGATTGATAACTCTTACGTGAAACGTTGTTAAAACACAAAACACGCACATTTTCAACCGTAGTAAGATAGACAACGAGCTACAACCTAATTTTCATCAAAACGAGCCGTCCTCGGAGACACACCAAGAACATTAGTGTTTACATGCAGCCGGCTGTGAGAGCAGCGCACAGGGACTGTCTACAAAGTGCAACACCGAAAAGAGATATTACAAAAACATTCAATAACTTCACTATAATACAGTGTAGTGTCACCAAACTCACTACACACTTAATTTATCTCCTACAGATTACACTACAACACTTATTTGGGAAAATAAGGACTTTTCATAATTTCTGGGAATTTTTATTAGGAATATTAATCAATAACTTCACTATAATACAGTGTAGTGTCACCAAACTCACTACACACTTAATTGGTCTCCTACAGATTACACTGCAACACTTGGTTTGAAAAAAAAAAGGTCTTTTTTCATAGTTTGGGGGAATTTTTATTAGGAATTATATTCAATAACTATCACAGTGTAGTATCATAAACCTCAGTTCAACCACTCCTGTTGGGTACTACAACAATTAGTTCGGGAGAGAGGGCTTTAGTATAATTTGGGGGATTTGAATTTTGTTACATTTTAGTATGGTGTGGTTGCCTAATTGCCACTACCGTGAACCAATCAAATGAAGGATGGATAGGGTGACTAAGTCACTAGCCAATCAGGAGCAACCTTCAATTAAGCTCTACCTCCAGTGATATGTCAACCTCTATCATGGAAAAGGGAATATGTCAACTGCCTATGCGTATAGATTCCCTTGAAAATGTGTCTCCATTCCTGCTCCATGGTTATATGTAAGTAATCTTTTCATAGTAGTTATTAACATCTTTGCACTATGCTTTTATACTTGTTCAGACTCTTAAATTTCTGCTAGATTTTGTGCATATTCGACTAACTGAAATATACAAACTAATGTATATTTTCTGAATATGAATAAATAGCATAAAAAGATGAAGACACATGACGTCCCTAACCTATCATTAACCATATTGTGAAATAATACTGAAATTACGAATTAAGGACATTTTTATGTGGAAAACTGTAAATGTGATTTTTTTTAGTTCTTAGTTATGTATAGATATGTTCATGTACTGCTTGTGTCAAGTGTCAACCATGGCTTTACTGTAGATTTTAGCTCTATCAAGACTTTCTTACACAAACTCACTTTATTTTGACAAAAGGTTTTAGCTTTTCCTGTCCCCCTTTGAGTTAGGTAGGTTAGAGGCAATTTAAAGACAATGGGAAGAGTTTAAAAAGGAAGCAGAGCTCAGAGGAAAGACTTGTGGGCAATGGCAAGTGGAATGGAAGCTATTGTCAGATCAATGAAGAGTGTTAATATTACAAACAGAGTATTCCTCAGAAATCTGGTCTGAACTATCTGTAACCCTTTTTGGTCATGATCAGAAGAAATACCGTCATTGACTGTGGGTTATATGGACCAGAAATAGAAAAGGCGTGAGGGACCTGACTATTAAACAACAGGACAAGACAAAAAAGACAGAGGAAGACAGCCACGCTAGAGACCTAGTATCAGATGAGGACACAGAAGAGAATGAGGCAGAGGAAGAGCAACAGGAGATGCCATTACAGACAGGAGTTCAACTACAGGAAGGGACAAATGAAGACTCACATAAAGATGAGGAAGAAGACAAACAACAGGAGATGTCATTACAGACAGGAGTTCAACTACAGGAAGGGACAGATGAAGACTCACATAAAGATGAGGAAGAAGACAAACAACAGGAGATGCCATTGCAGACAGGAGCCCGACCTAAACATGGAAAGACATGGAACGGATGGAACGGAGAAAGTTGCCAGTGGTATCAAAGAGGTTCACAATTGGAAATGGAAACCAGCCTTGTTCCCCAATCTTTCAAACATGCAGTAGTTCAGCCTCTTTAAAAAAAAAAAACAGAATCTTGATCCCTGTCCTTAATAATTATAGACCAATTTCCAAACTTCCTTTTCTATCAAAAATTCTTGAAAAAGTAGTCTTTAATTAACTGTTATCCCACCTGGCTCAAAACTGCATTTTTGAAAAATTCCAATCCGGCTTCAGACCTCTTCACAGTGCAGAAACCACTCTACTCAAAATAACAAATGACCTTCTTCTAGCTGCTGATTCAGGTAACTGTTCCATCCTCCTGCTCCTGGACCTAACCGCAGCTTTTGACACAGTAGATCACTCCATTCTCATACACAGATTACACAAATGGGTGGGGGTCTCTGGTTCTGCCTTAAACTGGTTTTCATCATACTTATCAAACAGATCCTTCAGTGTTTCCATCATTGACTCATCTTCTTCCTCAGCTCCCATTTTCTGTGGTGTTCCCCAAGGTTCCATTCTCGGTCCAATCCTCTTCTCCATTTACTTGCTTCCGTTAGGTCAAATGATCCAAAAACACAATATTTCTTTCCATTGCTACGCAGACAATACTCAGATCTACCTCCCCCTAGAGCCTAACAACCATAACAAACTCACAGACCTCAATAACTGTCTTGCAGATATCAAGTCCTGGATGTCCACAAACTTTCTCCAGCTCAATGAAAATAAAACAGGTTATTTTATTTGGTCCACAGCATCTAACAAACAGTATTTCACCCTATCTTGGTCCATTAGCCCCATCTGTCAAATCATATGCAAAAAATCTTGGAATCATATTCGACCCAGCATTGAAATTTGATAAACAAATCAACCAAGTAGTAAAATTAAGCGTCATGCAGCTCCGCACCATCTCCAAATTCAAATCATTTCTCAGTTCTACCGACCTGGAGAAAGTCATCCATGCCTTCATATCATCCCGTCTTGATTACTGCAATTCACTATATCTTGGTATACCTCAGTCATCCTTATCCCGTCTTCAATTAGTTCAAAATGCAGCAGCAAGGATACTAACAAGGTCAAAAAAGTAGTCAGATCACATCACTCCTATTCTTGCCTCCCTGCACTGGTTGCCTGTCACCTACAGGGTTAATTTTAAAATTTTGTTGTTTGTTTTTAAGGCATTAAATGGTCTAGTCCCCCCTTATATCACCAAACTCCTATCCCCTTATCACACTGCCAGAGCACTGAGGTCTTCTTACCAACAACTACTCTCTGTCCACAGAACAAGGACAAAGTACTATGGGGACAGGGCCTTCTCAATAGCTGCCCCAACGCTGTGGAATTCCCTTCCTCCCCCTATCCGTTTCTCCCCCACTATAGGCACTTTCAAGAGCAACCTTAAAACATATTTCTTTTCTTTAGCTTTTAACTGTATATAGTGTTTACTAGTTTGTTTATTTATTTGTTTATATGTTTTTCCTTGGTATGTGGTGTAAAGCACTTGAATCAACCTTGTTGTGTGTAAGGTTCAACAGCTCAACAAAACTGAGGCAACTGAGGCAACCATGGACCAACATCTTATACAACAGTTTTCAACAGAAAACTCCCTGTTGTACTCTTGCCTTCAAAAGCCAGCATATCAAAACTCCTCACAGCCGGAAAATTAATAGTCCATATTTAAACATCAGTACAGTTTGTACATTCCCTTCCTGTAGTACAAAATACTTCTTTAAAAGGAAAAGGGAGCCAGTGGGAGAAAATCTGGTTAAGATATCTGTGCTCCAAAGAGGAAAAATGTCACACAAAACAAGTGGAAAAAAAAATCAGGCCTGCAGCAAACACAAGAAGAGGGAAAATAGCAAGAGCTATATGCAAAGGAGTGAGCCAACTGTACTATAGTAAACTTAAAAAAATAGCCGATGCCGAGCTGATTTCAGGAACATAACCCGAAGTTTGAACAAAAATGTTCTTGAAGTGATTAGTTCAGAGGTTAGTAAAGGGAAAAGAATTCAGGATGATGTTCCTCACTCAAAATATCATGAAGGAATGAGTCTCCAAATTTCACAAGATGCCTGGCTACACACAGCACTTTCAAGTTGACCCCTTTGGTGTACACATGTATACTGAAACAGGAGTAAACATAGTTGTGCAACACCTGAGAAAGAAGATCCCGCTGACCTTATACCTAGATGTTACAGGTAATGTTGCATCCAAAGTTCCCGGGCAGACCAATAAAGTCCTTTAGTACTCTCTCACTCTTCCTGGAGGGGGACAGAATGCACCTCCCATCCCAGTCTGTGAAATGGTGACAAATGAACACTCTGTACCACCAATCACATTCTGGCTAATGCAGTTCCTCAGAAAACTGTCGCAGTACACAAAACTAAGAGTACATCAAGTTGAAACAGATTACAGCTGGGCACTAATGCAAAGTGTTCTTCCGTCATTCAACAGGGAGAGCATTGTTAGCTACCTAGACAGGGCTTTTTCTATTTCTTCAAAACTGAAGACATGGAAGGACATCAGAATGTTTACAGTACTACACATATGCTCTGCACACGTGCTCAAAGCTGTCACTCAGTCAATTTCAAGAAAAACAGCAGACAAAGGATTGAAGGATTTTGCGACATTTGGTTTTGCCAGGTTACAAAACACTACCTCAATGACGGCAGCACTCAAAATCTTCCGCTCACTGTGCACTGTACTAACTGGCCAATACAATAACGACACTGTCCTGAGTAATCTGAAGGTCATGCAGGACTTAATAAAAAAAATCCTGACACGGAAGAAACTGAAAAATTAGATGACAGCCCCTTAGCTCAGGAGGAAGATGATGAAGAAAGAAGAAATGCCCACACAATTGTTGGCAGATCTCCCTTCACATATAAGTTCAAGAGGGTCCTGGAGGAGGTACAGAGAGAGCTCGAAAAAACAGATGCCGAAAGCCCACACGATGAGGAAAATCCATACTTCTGCCAAGGTGTTGTTGATGTCCTTTTTGAGAACTACCTCGACATTTTTCCCCTGTGGAGTGGTCTGCTTTTGGGGAATCTGAAAAGGTATGCATCTGACAAAGAAGATGACACATTTGGTCCAGGTAAAACAAGGGACACAAACTGCCATGTGGAGAGATGGTTTGGAATTGTCAAACAGTCAATTCTGAAAAAGCAGAGGTGACTGAGGCCAGGGACATTTGTCAGGAAAATGTATGGCTCTCTGCAGAGCAGAGAACACATCATGTCTCATAACTTCTCTGAGCAGTTAGTCCTTAAACCCATGCTACCAAAAGACCTCAGTCAATCTCAGGAGGGTTGGGCAAAGCGAGATGGAGCAAAGCCCTAGACTGCCAGTTCCAAATTTTATACTGCTCCAACCACTATTCCAGTTCAAAAGAGAGCAAAGTCAACTCTGAACACTGGCAAAGATCTTCAAAAGAGCGCAGATGGGAAGAACAGCAGCAATGTCCTCACAAGTAAAGGGTCCACGTCTGCCACAGAGGTACATTTTTGCTGATCACTAACATTAAATGACTGCTCAAAACAGATTAAAACCAAGTCAGTAACTGGGTTTCCATCCAAATGTATTGCAAATTTTAACCGAATTTTGTGAAAATGTGCAAAAGAAAACGCAAATTTATGCACGTTTCCATTCATTATTGTTTTGCGAGTATTGGGAGTCAACAGGTCGAGCAGAAGGTGGCGATTCTCATGAAAAATAAAAATGCACAAGAACACCCGTAGAAGAAGAGGGCGCCGTGAGATGACGTCATTGAGAGCGTCTCATGTCCACAACTGATGTAAACAATTACCGGCACATGCATGACTACAACGAGATTCCTTGGGAACTTATTGGCTATTGCGAGAGCTCTCATCACACTCATATCAGCGTTGTCAGCGTAGCCTACATAATGCCATCATAATGTCTGTGTTGGTACACCAGGCAGCGCACATGATGCAGCGGTATTCAACACATCCAGTCTATTCAGGTAAGTTGTGAAATAGCCTACACTCACCTGACACTGGAGTAATTACCCCTTTCTAAGTTCACACAGGTGTGTGTGTGAAGTAGAAGTAGGATTCGATAGCCTACGTCATTGTTTATTCGCTAAATCTGTTTCCATTGCCAAAAGTCGCATTTTCCTAATATCGATACGCTGACTTTTCCACCCCCTCCAAGCGTAAAAACTTTTTTGCGATATTTCGGCCTTTTTTCGAATTTCTGGCGTTTCCATTCAAGTTTTTTTTTCGCAATTGTTGAAAATGCGAATAATAATAGGTGGATGGAAACCCGACTAGTGTAATTTGCACTTTCCAGAGCTATACTAGCATTGTTAAGGAAGCATTTAGAAACATTAAGCATCAGTGAGGCAGTTGTATTCACTAGGCTTGTGCCGGTTTGAAAATTTTCCAAGCCAAATATCTAACTGAACCGATATATCGAATTATATACCTAATTTTACCACTGGGGGTCGCATTTGAGCTATTTTTCCCAATAAAGGCCCATTATAGGTGGAATGCACTTCCAATCCGCCAATACACACAAGGTTACACAAGAAGAAGAAGAAGCAGAAGGACACCAAGAAGTTACTAGGGCAACAAACTGAATGGACTGCTGACTTCCTCGCACTTTTCCCCGCTCCCAATGAAATTTGATTTCTCGCAGCAGCAGGAGACAGCTGAGCGGAGCTGCGGAGTCCCTCTGCAGCCTCTGAGACAAACTAAACAAAACTTGTAGGCTCCTCCACTTCATTTATAAACAAACATAAACCTTATTAAGTTGTCATAATGCATGTTACAATGCAAGATAAGGTTTGTTTGGTTTTTTGTTTTTTTCGTTTTATCCGGTTGACGTGAACTAAGCTGGATGGAGCTCTTAAACTCGACTGAACCGGTTAAACCGGAAATCGGCCCAAGCATAGTATTCACATCTAAGGTGTGTTCATGGAAAACCCCGGACACAGTCTCCCATAAAATACTTACAGAATTTTGAATAATGTGAGAAAATATTCATGAATGCAGAACGATGTGGGATAGTTTGAAAGCTTCCTCTGTAACAATAATAATTATAATGATAATAATCTTTATTTATAGAGCACTTCTCAAAAACTACATTATAAAGTGCTTCACAAAGGCCAAGATAAAGAAGTCATAAAAACATCAGGTTTAAAACAAAAGACCAAAAAAACAGACAACAGATAAAAACCCAAGTAAAATCAGGAATGGCTGTCTGATAAAAGTATGTTTTAAGAAGGGACTTAAAAGAGATCACAGACTCAGGACAGTTGAATGTTGAAAGTATTGAAAAAGCTGTATGAAGTGATTACAGTTTCACTGTTCATATCCTTGTAGGTTGGCACCCTGTGGACTTGCAAACCAACCGAAGCTGTTGTGGCTGTTGTACGACATACTGAACAGAAGCACAGGTACACCCTGCGGCACACAGAATTTCAGAGTTTGAGGCTTGATGAACTCATCATAGGTGAGGCAAGTTTCTCATTAGAACTGATGTCACAGATTTATCTGAAATGAATCTACTTGTTGATGGATCAATCCTTTAAAAAATTATGTGAAAATGTTATGAGTTGTGCTGCATAAAATGATTTAACAAGTTGATTGTCATGAAAGGTCTGGAGTGTGACTTCAGACAAACCAGTCTTCAGCTAAAGTGTTGCATCAATGACCCATTCTCAAACATGTTGACAACAATGTGATTAAATATGACTTAACTTTAGTCTCTACATTACCATTACCAACATACCAATATTTTTGTGTGATTAATTTTCTCCAAAAGGTGATAGAATGTTACATTACAGCCATCCTCAATTCTAAGGATACTGCTGGCCGACTGTACCTCATGAATCACTACACCGTGGGTGCAATTGTACATGGCACAAGAGAGCAGATGGCAAGGCAAGGGTTAAAAAAGGTGAGTATAACTGTAATCATTATTATATTATCACTTTAGTAGTCTTGTTTTTAACCAATACATTTACAATAACCACTTCACCTTTTTGGTTGGTCCTGTGGAGGAAAATACATAATATATTCTCATCATGAAATCTTTGTTTTTTGGTTCAGTATATTACAGAAAAAATACAGTTCTGTTTCCAGTTTCACACATTTTGTCAGGTCACATTTGATGACTATGATGGAGCCATTGGATTTGTCAGCATAAAAAGTGTGCACTGGAAGTTTGTGGTGAGTATAAAGCTACTTATAGTACTATGTGCCTTTACAGCATTTATGTATGACTCATGGTTTGTCCATTTAAAAGTTATCAACCTTGCAATTGCTATAAAGGTTTATGAATACCTATAATCAAGTAAATAAATCTACATAGATTACTATTAGTTGAATCTTTTAATAAAAGTTCATATACTTTAAATTTTATAATTAACTGTGCGTACGATCGTTTGACGCACAAATCCAGGATTCATCAATATTTTCTGACCCGAATTTGTTCTTACTCTGCAAACAAATTTAGAACTGCCTCAGACCATGCGTACGCACAAATGAGGAAGGCCGAACTGACATACAAAATGCAAACATACCTTTTAAGTACATGCAGAGTCTATAAAACCACATTCATGAAAAAGAGATTTAATTAACATTTTTTAAAATAATTAATTTACTAATATATTGGCCAAATGGATTAAATTACCATGAAATTGACACACGTTCACCCTCATCATTGTGACAATTAAAATATTAACAATAACATGAACAGAAAAACTATCACTCCATCAGCATGCAGATGATCTGTAATGCCGACTGCCATATCCTTAAGGCTGTGGCCCGCTGGCCAGGAGGCACCCACGACTCATTTATTTTGCAAAACAGTACAGTGGGAATGCGTTTGGAGGCAGGGGCTGTGAGAAGTGGATAGCTTGTTGGTGAGCATCTTTTGTTCTAGTCTTTTATTTCAATTGTTTTAAGTTAATATTTTCAGTAAGTCTCTATTCTGTTAATGTCAAAATGTTATATTGTTTGGGTGACCGGGCATATGGCCTTAAAACATGGCTGATGACACCATACGCAAACCCTGAAACCCCTCAAGAGGTGCGCTATAATAACATACATGCCCACACACGCGCCGTAGAGCGCACTTTTGGCGTGCTTAAGGGCCTTTGGATGTGTTTGCATCAGATACGGCCGGTGGCAACCTACTTTATACCCCTGAGAAGGTGTGCAAGATCATCCTGGCATGCTGTGTCCTCCACAATCTCACAATGACCCATGGCATTCCTGTAAGACCCGGCGCCATCGCTTCTAACAAACTGTGAAATTTACTACTTCTCTCCTCGCGTAACCGCTTCCTTCATTCATGAATCAACTCTAGGCAAACGGTTTCCTTATATGGAGAAATGGGGGCGTGGTAGTATGCTGACGCAGATCGCGGACACGCGCCTGTCAATTTAGAATGGTTCTGATTTACTAACATATGCACGGTGGTGAGAACAAAATTGGCCGGTACGCACGTGTCATGAATCCGACGGTGATTTTGCGCAAGTACTTATTTTTTGCGGAGAGTAAGAACATTTCTGCGCAGATATTAGTGAATGAGGCCCAGTGAGAGGCTTACTGTGCATCAAGTTGTCAACTACAGTTTTGAAGTTTTACATAATTGAAGCTTATTGTTTTATTATTGTTGCTGTTGTTGTTAATGACACATTTGAAGATGGTATATGGTTTAATGATGCTACCTTTTCATGTTACAGTATCTTCATGCCCTTTCAAACCACATTTTTGTGGTTGATCCTCTGCAAGAGTCAAATGAAGCTGAGGACTCCAGAAAGGCTGGCTACAGATTTGGGTAATATTAAATAGATTATGGGAAGTAAATAGGTTACACACACATTCTGTAAAGCCATAGAGTAAGCGCATGGTCAAGCAAAAATGTATTTCACTTTCAACCAGTAGACAGAATTTCAAGATGTGCTCGAACAGACTTGGAAAGGAGGACTGGGTTAACATCAAGTGACAGCCTGGCAAGATAATCCACACCTTCCAAAAAGATGACACCAGTTGTGGGATCTTTGTCATGCAGGTGATTCTATGCAATATGTTTTCTTTATGATAAAACAGCATGTAGTTTTACTATGTAAGATGATCATACACAGTACATGTGTTGTTTTGCTATCTCTACAGATGGCCAAGATGACAGTGACACAGTTTCCAAACATCCCAAAGAGGTTTCACATTAACACATCAAAAAAATCTCTTCAAAATCTAAGAAGAGACATGGCAGAAGAAATTCTGATATGTCAAACACTTCCTACAAACTTAACAGTAATAAATGCCTGTATTTTCTTTTTTTCAGTTTCAAAGGATGAGTTCTGCTCCTTCTGTGGCAATGAGGACCTGCCCAAGACTGCTGTTGATGCTGTCTGGGTGAGACTTGGACATCAATAGATAATCTGAATAGTGGATAATCAGTAGATAATCTGGGGTTAACATTAAAGTATTCAGATATTATATACTTTTATTTATTACGTAGAGGTAACATTTTCTTAATATGTTCAATGAATTTATCCCTGTAGATTGAGTGTGGAACTTGCACAAGATGGTTTCACACGCAGTGCCTTGGAATGACAGCGGCAACGACACCAAACAAAGATACCCCTTGGTATTGTGTACTGTGCAACAACCCTAAATAAAGAGGCTGTAGGTGAGTTTGGTGAGGTCTTACCTGACATAGGAGACTTTCTATGTAAAAATAGGACTGTGGATTTCTATCATTAATAATGTACAGTAAGACGTGTGTGTGTCTATTCTAGGAGCGTTCATTTTGCCATAGTTATTTTTCATATAATTTTACTGTATCACAGATAATCAAAATTCTGTTTTTGAGTCTCAGGGCTCAGTTCATGTCTTAAGGTTACTGCTTGGCTGAGTGACTGAATTTGGGTTTTTTTCCGTGTGTGTGTATATATACTGTACATGTATATTTTATATATATAATATGTGAGTTACTTGAAGATTAAAAGACTGAACTAGTTTTGATGGCTGTTGTCTTTATGTATGTGTGACTATATTTCTATTCATGGCAAAGACACAATACAAAATGTCAAAACTTTCATCCTTCTCAGAAGACGCAGTTTAGTAAATATAAGATGGATTGTGCGTTTGAATTTGTATGTCAATTTAACCAGTGTTCTGGTTTGCTGAAAGCAAATGGGGCAGCTTCTTATGTGGTTTTGTTAAATAAAACTATATAATAATATAAAACTGTTTTAAAAACTAGGTTTTGACTGACCACCAGGGATCTCCTGGTGTTTGAGGAGAATTTGGGACCACTACTTATCTTACAATTAAGACAATTAAAAAGGAAGACATTTTTCATACTAAGTGTTGTAGTGTAATCTGCAGCAGACCAGTGAAGTGTGTAGTGAGTTTGGTGACACTACACTGTATCATATTGAAGTTATTGATTAATATTCCTAATAAAAATTCCCAGAAATTATGAAAAATGCCTTATTTTCCCAAATAAGTGCCGTAGAGTAATCTGTAGGAGACCAATGAAGTGTGTGGTGAGTTTGGTGACACTACACTGTATTATAGTGAAGTTATTGATTAAAGGTAGGATCTGGAGGATTTTCAAACAAAACAAAATATAGACATATACAAATGAAATCCTGTTTAATCATCACCTATGGGCTTCTACTCATGTGTGGCGGTGGCTCCTGCCCTTTAACTGCATTTTGATGTTTTTGTGAGCTTGGACTGCTTCTGGGCAGAGATTTCCCCAGCCAATGAGGGAGCGCAGGTGCCGTGCCCGAGCGTGCCCGAGCATGCACCAGCGCGAGCCTTGCCTGAACCTCTTCCGTGAAGCCTCCTTCCGTACCTCCGGGCTCCGTACACCCGGGAGCGTTGAGTCTGATAGGAGGGGCCGAATTTGAATGTGTGTTTACAAACAGCAACTGGAAAATCCTCCAGACCCTACCTTTAACAATATAATAAAGAATAATTAATATCAATATTAAGTTTTTAAGATATCAAAAATATAGAAATCTATTCATAACTGAGATATAAATGCTATACAGTATGAATTATAGTATAAACATGTATAAATAAATAGATACATTAAATGCTATTTACTATGTGCACCTATATACACCCATGTACAACCTATACACCCACCAAAATCACTCCACACTTCATTGATCTGCTACAGATTACACTACAACACTTACTTGGGAAAATAAGGCATTTTTCATAATTTCTGGGAATTTTTATTAGGAATATTAAAGGTAGGGTCTGGAGGATTTTCCAGTTGCTGTTTGTAAACATTCAAATTCGGCCCCTCCTATCAGACTCAATGCTCCTGGGTGTACGGAGCCCGGAGGTACGGAAGAATGCTTCACAGAAGAGGTTCAGGCAAGGCTCGTGCTGGTGCACGCTCGGGCACAGCACCTGCACTCTCTCATTGGCTGGGGAAATCTCTGCCGGTCCGAGCTCACAAAAACATCAAAATACAGTTAAAGGGCAGGAGCTCTGCAAACAGAGTCACCACCACACATGAGTAGAAGCCCATAGGTGATGATTAAGCAGGATTTCATTTGTATATGTCTATATTTTATTTTATTTGAAAATCCTCCAGATCATACCTTTAAGAAAAGTATAATACAGAGTCTAAGGGGTAGGACTATGTAAGTTATGTACTTCCTCCTACTGCCTTTTGAACAGGTTAACACTTGTCGAATACAAAATACAGTACTGTCTTTTATTTGTTTCTTAGCACTTCTTGTGCTGTCCTATGTTAGTGTTTTTTATACCATCTTCATGTTCGAAATAAAGATCATGAAATTGAAAATTGAAATTGATGCACTTTTCTCTTGTGACGGACAGTAAGGCAAAGTGCAATATTTGTCAGAAAAAGATTTCTGTATTATTCTGATCCAAATCTCACCCCATCATTCCTCCCAGTGATTATTTCAGGATGAAATGAGTTACCCCCAGGCTGGCTTCTTAAAATAAATAAATGTAAAAATGAGCCAGTCTTTTGAATGGCTGTTTGAAAGGAACGGATCTCTAAGATCTGGCACCCTTCAAAGAGCCATAAATCCCATCTCTAGAAAATATGCGTGTTTTGTTTCACTTAAGAGTTATTGATCCCTGAAGTTCGAATCTGCCAATAGCTTTCCAACTTTACCACACCCTATCACATCCAGGGGACAGTCTGTCTTTTGAGTGGCCACAAACTGTCACACAGGAGAGCTCTCCATTCAGTCAATGTCAAACACGGCTGTCACTGAGGGCTGCTTTTCTTACCAGAAGAAAATCTTGGAGAGAAGATTAGCTGAAGCCGACGGATTATCCTTCGCCTCCTTCCGCAGCGGTTCCATGCCCCCCAACAGTCAGAGCAACCTGGGGACTTTCTCTGCAGGCTGTGTAGCAGAGGGGATCGACAAAGACTCAGAGGCGGTAAAACCCTGAGAGGACAGCTGCTGTACACTCTAATGTCTGGCAATATCACACCTACAAACAGTCAGGACAGGATTACTACAGGTCAGGAGACGCGCAGCCCAGCTTGTCTGTCAGGTGAGCGGGGCGCTTCTTAACCCCGCCCACCTCCTGATGATTGGCTGACAGAGGTCTCCATCACTTCCCAAACTGCTTCATGTCATGAACTCTGCCCTTTCTTAGCCAAACAATATGGACATGCACAGAATTACTACAGCTAAGGTAATATCATCCAAACTGTGTCAAAGGTGAAAGTAACCATGCAGAATATACTCTTATGGTTTTTAACATGATTATATTATAATGTTATACATATCAAAATATGTTATTGAATTGTTTGTACATACAGATTTAACTGGAAGTAGTAATTAAATGTTAGCTGGTCATGGTAAAGCTGATTTCAACTACTTTATGTGATGGACTTTTGAAGTCATTCATTAGTTTAAAGTACTTTTTAAAGGTAAGCAGCAAAAACAAATAAGTAAATGTTGTAGTTAAAGTATTTCAATATTTCCAGTAGTAATCAACTTGCTCAAGACTTTGTTCAACACAAGAAATTTCCAGAAATATGGATGGAACCATTCCGTACCGTCCCCATATTTGGTCCCCCCTCTGTTGGGGTACCTAGTACACAGATCAGGTACTAAAAGGTGGAGCTGTGAACACTGAGGACGGTCGCTCTGCTCAGGGCTGAGTTGTGGCTGGTTTTGAGGCTCATGTAACCACTGTTCATACTGTGGAGGGTTTTGTAAATAGACTAAGCATAAAATGAGAGGATGTTTTGCTGAATCTTGCAGTCAGAGAAAAAAATAATTCACTGGGCCGACTGCCAGCGACTTTTAAGGTGGAACGTTAACTTGTAATGTTACTCAATGCATGAGTTGACGACGTGAATCCATCAACACTCCTTAAATTTCACTGTGACAATTTTGACCATCACTTTAGTTTTTATATGACATACACTTTTAGTAATGAGTGGATATTCAAGTATTTATATATATTAATTTCAGACTTATTAGTAATGTTGATGGGCAAATTTAGACTTACTGCTACCTGCATTATAAGAGTCAAATATGTTTTGCAGCTCCAGGCAGATTATTTGACTGCTTTTTTGGCCAAAAATGTCTCTTTTGATAATTACAGTTGCTAATCCCTGGTCTATGGTATCGCCCTCCAATTCACTTTGGGAAAACGCATTGTTTGAATTGATTAAATATTAATTCTTGCTCTAAATGTCACCTGATTGACAAAACTGACCTATATTGATAAATCAAAATACACCAAACCTTTCTGATCTCATTGCTGTATCTATTTTAAAAAACAACACATTTCATCTATAGACGAAAAAGCCAGTGGAAATCTGTTTAAACATAAAAAATGTAATCTTCACAAGGTTAATAAAGTTTACTGAAAAAATAATTCTGTCCTTTTTTTTGAAATAACTAAACTTTCAAGCTGGTCTTGCTCTTCTCTTGTGGACCAGAGTAATCCTATTCTGAATCTCCTATACAGTACAGGCAGTCTTTTATTCTGCGAACAATTTATGGATAATTAAGATTGTCCCGTTTGGATTTCCATCCATCCACCCATCCATGCACGCATCCATGCCTTTTCTGTAAACTCATATCCTCTTTAGGGTCACAGGGGGCTTCAGGGTTGGGCAAGAGGCATGGTACATCCTGGACAGGTCACCAGAGTATCACAGGGCTGACACATAGTGACACACAACCATTCATGCTCACATTCTCACCAACAGGCAATTCAAAGTCACCAATTAACCTAACCTGCATGTCTTTGGACTGTGGGAGGAGACACAAGCTAACAGAACATGCAAACAAGCCAACCAGCAAGTTCAAACCATTTTTCTGTGAGTGCTAACCCTGCCACCCCCCATTTGAATTTGTCCCATTTAATCCTGTTTTGAAAGGACTTCAGTTAAATGTGAGTTAAATGTCACGTATGGACGCATGTTAATATTCAACAGAAGTCAAGGCACAGAGGATAACGTAATACATATTTCTTTATTCTTCAGACTAAAGTGACACCAGCAGAGTTCTTTTTCACCACTCACTGTATCTCAGATAAAGTATAGCTGGCTGAGACAAAATGAGTGAACTCCATGTAAAACTCTAATACAGGATTCATCTTTCTTATTTGTAAATCATGAAAATTGGCCTTTTTTAACATCAGTTCCTGTAAAATGTACTAAATGCCACTTTCATCTTTTTTAACTAATAAGAAAACCGCAAACTTTTGATGTTTATTTGTTTCAAAAATCAACTCCACATACTCCCTAATGCATTTTTTCGTGTTACGCAAACAGTATATATGATGATATAATTTTTATTACCTGTTTGTTCTTATTTTCCCTGTTCTTACAGAAAGTAATGCACAAAATAACACAAAAAAATAATAATTGCCAGATTTGCATTTATTAAGATGCAGTCTTAGGTTCAGGAATGACAACAACTCTATAAAAATTCACATTACAGCTGGTTAAGCCCTGATACCACCATCTGTTCTATATTTTTTATAGCTTTAGGTAAACACGGACACTTCACCCTCTCATGGAGAGCATAGAACATGAAAAACAACATACATTCACATATGACCTCGCAGTCATTAGCCATTCACTTGCTAATACTGTGTGCAGGAATAGATGAACCAGTAACTGGACTTTGACACATTGCTTCTTCTTTTGAGGTTTACTGATTACTCCTTTATTTTTTTATGCTAATATGACACTTGACCTTATTTGCTGAACAAAACTTGCATTGCCAAAACTTAATGACTAACTGCCAGCTTATGCTTCCTTCCTACTATTTCCCCCCTTCAGACAGCTGTGTCCATCCCTCGCCGCTAGAGAGGCAGGCGAGATGTCCTGTCTGTAAATCATCTCAATGAAACACATGTCCACAGTGTAATTTGCATTCCTGCGGCGATTTTTATTTTCTCCTCATTTTCTTGAATTTGCTAAAAGACTGTACGTAGCTTAGAACCTCCAAATGTCAGTCTTGCAGATTCTGGCTTTTCTCTGCGGCCTGGGTGGGCTCGGTGCCACTATTGGTGCCACAGTGTCCAACGAATGGAGGCAGACCAGTCGGGCATCCTCGGTCATCACAGTGACCTGGGTGCTCCAGGGTCTGTGGAAGAACTGTGCTGGGAATGCTATTGGAGCTGTGCACTGCAGACCACATCATACCATCTTTCAGCTGGCAGGTAAGATAATGGGGTGTCACAATGACCACATAACAAGTCTGTTCTCACACTGCTGCATGACGCATTTGTCTTATAGTGGTTGGAAACAAATCAAGTGTGTGAACATAATCTATGTGCTCACTTATGGCAAGGTATTGTGTGTATACTGTGGAGGTGCTTTAAGAAATGCTCTTACACACTGAAACCTAAATATTCTTCACAACAGAAACAAATGTATCACCTTGGTTTCACAAGCTTGTATCTGTGATGTATTAAACTGCCGCCAAAACGCTGCCAAAATTCTTTCAAAACTCAAACTTCAAAATTCAGTGTATACATTTTCAGGTGCAGTAGATGCTCTAATAATCTTTCCTATAGTTCAAGTTACCACTTTTGCAATTTGAGTTGAAATGCTACGAAAGATGTCATTTTTAAGTGATATATTTTGCAAAGCAATCTTTACACATTTGTCATTAAGTATCCCTCACATGGGAATCAGTCTGATAGCATTTTGTCAAGAGGTCAGTGAAAAATTGAGATTATCTTTGTTCTAAAACTGCCCCAGATTTTCATCTCGAGCCTCAGATTGTGTCACTTTTCTTTCTTTTTTTAATGAAAGTTCTCTTTTCAATCTGATTCCATAGCAGCCTTTTATCATAATCTTTTCCTATGGCCATATTTGTTGACACAAATGAATATAATGACAAATACTAATACTGTTTCAGTATTATAGCAAAAATCAAATTCACGCTGAAAAAAACGGTGAATAATAATTTATGTCCCAGATTATGGATCATGCGTTAGCTGTGGCAAATGTGTAATCCTTTGCTGGAAATGTCAAACTGAGAGTGTGTGAGTCACAGAGTGCACTGTGGAGGAAATAAACAAAAACCTGTTGAAGTCAGTAATGGTTCAATCAGGGAGAAAATACTAGTTAGACTAAATCAAATTGAAAGTATATTTTGAGAACCCTTTCTGACCCATATTTTATGTAACCAAGTTGCATTATTTACTTAATACTGAAGAAAATACATTCCTATTGTCACTGATGATAATTTTATACCTAATATTTATAATTATGATTTTTGTCTAGTCATTTTATTAACTTTTTTTGTATATATATAGGAATTGTTTGATTGTATGATCTATTGATACAGTGCTGCTTGTTTTTTAACTGTGTCTTGTAAGGTGTCCTTGAGTGATTTGACAGGCACCTCTGTGCACAACATTTTCCAGTATTGTATTTATTAATCATATCAATTCGGAGTGTCTGTTTGCACACAGGTGAGAATAGCTACACTGCAGCTATTTGGCTATTTACACCCACTCCAACAACACATTACTACCGCAAGCTGTGATTGGCTTGTGCTTGTCACGTTGACATGCTGAGGTCAAAGGCCATTGGGATTAAGGCAAAGATAGCATTGTTGGCACCTGGGTCTATGGTTACAGTATGTGGCTGGTTGTTTTATGTTAAATGCAAAAAACTGACTCGCTGTTAATTAGAGTTTTTTTCCCCCTTTGCAGAACATATTTCAACCCACCTCAGTGTTTAAAACTGAATAGGAAGATAAAATACAGTTCACTTAATTTTTGTGTGAATTCATCTTATTCAGGGACATTTTAAAAATAGAGCAAATAGAGCTAAGTTACTTCATGGAGTACCTCAGGGCTCCATTCTCGGACCTCTTTTGTTCTTGATCTACATAAATGGCTTGCCTAGGGTCTGCAAAAATGTACTGCCTTTTTTACTTTGCTGATGATACATGTCTGGTGTCTTCATATGAAAATTTCAGCACACACATTCGAGAAGCAAATTAAGAGCTACCATCAATTTTTAAATGGTATCAGATGAACAAACTCTCAAAATCGAACTTCATGATTTTTTAACAAAAATAAAAAATATAACAAAGATAAAGCCAAATTTTCATAGACAACATCGAAATAACTCAAGCTCCTCATGTTGAATTTCTAGGGGTCATAGTAGACGAAAAACTAACTGGAACTTGGAAATACCATATTGAACTTGTCCGTAAAAAGACTATGAGGTCAGTTGGTATCCTAAGTAGAGTTCATTTACTGGTCAATCATTCCTGTACTCTAACTTTACTATACCTTAATGTACCCTCTTACCCCCTAAGATTTTTCTAATTCAAAATAAATTTTTGAGAGTGGCCAACTTTTCTAAAATAAAATGCGAATCATCTGATTCTCTCTTTAGAGATGATCAACTTTTATTCATTTTTAATGTTAACTCCAAGACTTGTATATTCATATATAAATATGTACATCTCACTCATGACTTGCAGAGCGTTTTCAGAACTTCTTCCTCAGTCTTCCTCAGACATTCATTCATATTCCACAAGACACTCTAAAGACCTTTATCTTCCATATCGTTGGACTTCTCTTAATCAATATTCAGTAAAATACTGAGGGGTGTCTCTTTGGAACAGCCTTCTTCCATATCTACAATCATCATCTACATGATCCTAATTGAAACGGCATATTTCTTAAGAGAGCAATAGCTGAGTGCTTTGCTCCATCTGAAGGTGGCAGCAGTGTGTTTACAGAAACAGTACACATCCACCAGATGGGGCTCTAATTCACATTATAAAAGCTTAATAAGCTTAATGAATTCCATATTTGGCTTTTCCTCTTGTTTGCTGTTTATCTGTGACACCCCAAATGTAATTTTAATTATCCTTTTCTAAATTCATTAACAGATTTCTCTGCAATGTAACAGAGAGTTTGTCTCGTCTGCATGCTGTGACATCAGAGTGAGTGACATGCTGTTAATAAGTTATCAAAATCCTGCTATTTTAGGTCTGAGGGGAAGTTGCAGCACTCTTGTTGAGCATTAATCATAGGCAGCAGCGCAAGGTGAAAGGTAGAAGGTGATATTCACTGTACTGTATCACAAGTGTCTTCTCACTATCTGTGGTTTCTCCAGACATTTCTTTTTGTTTGTTTGGTTGACTCACAAATAAATCCATAGATGAGATTTAAACAAACATTTTGTAATTTGATTGTTGGACTTCCTGCCCATCACAGGATACATATGCTAACTCAAAATATGCGCATACAAACACAGAGCAACGAATGCCTACCTGTGCATACAGTTGCTTTGATTATAAAATGCAATCACTGATGTCATGATACTTACTACATCCAAAACTGTCTGCCCCCTCCATCTCCATCATGTATGACTCTGAGTCACAGTGACGTGTACAGGATGAGGGGGGGGGGACGCCATAATAGACCATTGGCCACTCGTTGATGTTAAAGGCCAAACTCCTCCCTACAGAATATAACAGTCCACAACACATTAACTATCAATCACAGCATATCCATTGAACTTACTGGTGCAGAGCACAGCTACATTTGAACAAGCCTAACTAGCCAGGGAACCATTAATAGATCTCAGGTCTCACCAGCAACATACTGTAATTGGCCGTCACACGGTTGCGTGGAAGTGTCCTCTTTGCAAGGCTGAGCAGCATGCTTCAGGAGATCCTGGCCTTTGTTTTAAGCACCTCGGGGTGGGTGCTGGTGTCTTCCACCTTGCCGACGGACTACTGGAAGGTGTCTTCGCTTGATGGGACGGTCATCACCACAGCTACCTACTGGTCCAATCTGTGGAAGACCTGCGTCACGGATTCAACCGGAGTCTCCAACTGCAAAGACTTTCCCTCGATGCTGGCATTGAAGGGTCAGCTGGTTGTTCCCTTCTTATTGGATTCTTGCTTTTTCTGCCTTTTTCGGTCAATCATGTTGAATTTGCTTTCTGTTTTCTGTTTGTTAATGCCTGAAAGGATTGTCTCCTTATAGGAAGCTCCTTCTCTGTCTGCACTTCACTAGAAAATTCAAGTTGAAGCTCATTACTACCCAGGGCTAATAGATATCCTCAGGCCTAATTCAAGGAACTGGTCAAGGAACAACTCATTTACCTCCATATATGTCAATGTTTAGCCTTTGTCTTCTGAGCTTGAGACCTATAGAGGTGATTTACTGGGACCCTCAGGCGGTTTCACCCATGGCTGACTAGTTTCAGGGGTTAACTTCCAAGGTAATATTTGCCTCAAAATCCCATATGGATGGGACCTTTTATACTAACAAAGTCAACAAACTCTGACGAAGTGCCTAAAAACACATTAGGGTTACTTGTGACAAATTGTATTTCTTGCTTTATGTGTAAAGTGGTCACAAGGTCAATAACCCACTGACCTTGTGACGTGCAGATGTGTGAGTACACAGAATGCAAAACCACAGAATGGAACCACAGGAAGTAACACTCTTGTGAGTCCATTTAAGTTGACCACTGTTTTATGTTTGCAGGTTACATCCAGGCATGCAGGGCACTGATGATTACAGCCATCTGTCTGGGCTTTTTTGGTTCGATTTCTGCTCTCATTGGAATGAAATGCACCAAAATCGGAGGAAGTGACAGAACCAAAGCCAGGATTGTCTGCATTGCTGGTGTGGAATTCCTACTTAGTGGTAAGTATAGTGGATTTGTCTGCGTCATATCTTGTGTAATCTAACTAAAGCTCTTTTTCTTGTTGTTCTCAGGCATCTGCTCACTCTCAGCATGCTCCCTCTACGCACACCAGATAACAGCGGAGTTTTTCGACCCAACATATGTGGCACAGAAGTAAGAACTGTTCGACTGTGTAGCCAGTTTTTTGATGTGAAAGAAATATCCTTAAATACTGGTGTCTGTCTGCAGGTATGAACTGGGAGCTGCGCTCTTTATCGGCTGGGCAGGTTCCATCCTCTGTATCCTCGGAGGCACCATACTCTGCTTCTCCATCGCAGGTTCCTCCAGCGAAAGGTTTGTTTGAGTAACACATACTATGTTTAGACACAGATGCACGTATGAATTCTGTTAAGTCACATAGGTGTTTGATTTATGAAGATGAATCTGTGTCCTGTCTCTTTCCAGCCACAGTCAGGCAAAGTATATCTACAAAGGTGCTGCCTCACATTCCCATATCTCCTCTTTCCCGAGAGGGCAGGCTCAGTCTGTCAACCAGAGGCCGCCTCCAGACTACAGCAACTCCTCCAGGATGCAGCACTTTGATAAGAATGCTTATGTGTGAGGGATGTGAATATAAAACACTTTTAGTCAAAGCCACTGGTGAGTCTTAAAAGCTCTACTAAGTGTTAAAGATACAGCGTGCCAGATGAAACGTGCTTGGTTCTGTCTAAAAGCGACAGAATTTGCTGTTATTAATTTGTGACTCACCGAGAATATTTAAGCGTTTCATCCAGGTGTCCAAATTTGAAGTTGTGTAATGCAGTTTACTCTCTGATATTGGGGAATTTCTATTTTCTATACCGCAGACAACATCTGTATTTGGCCGTTGTACATATAACTGTGCATTTAATGATAGGATTAGTATTGTAATTAAACAGCAATATCATAAACACTTGGTTTCTGGATCCTTGTAATCTAATTTTTGCATCATTTTCTATTTTTTTTATATGGTAGTGTGAAATGTTGTGTAAGACATTTTCTTTGTTGGTTGTATTCTTTAACACAAGTAACCTGAACATGTTGTTAATCTGTAATGACAGTACTTAAAACTGTGTCCAACACAGATGCTCTTGTTTTCCATTGCATAACCATTAACTACTTTGGAATGCTCAAACTTGTATGTAAGGCTCTGTTTTTTAAGAGGAGTGTATGAGTAGAAATAAAACAGATAAAACTGAGTTTCGGCAGTGAGTTTCTTGTTTTGCCAGCAGATGTTATATCTGCACGTCAGTGATTGCAGCAGGTCTGAAGAGGGCAGCAGTTTGCACTTTGTGTCATATCCTGTTAATATGTTTGTGTGACAGACAAATATTCAAACATTTTAAGATGGTGATAAGCGTCGACTTCTTACTGTAAATACATATTAAATGTATTTTTGCTACACACTCATGAGTGGAAAAAAGGATATAAACCTGAAAAAGTAACTTGAGTCAGATTGCATTAGCTCAAGCAGGTGGCAGACTCCAGAAAGTTTACAGTAAACATCTCACAAAACCTACAGAGCCCCCATCAACATAAGCACACGACACAAACACAATGTCATCCCGACTTGAAACAGGAAACGACTCAGCACCCTGCTCCGGCAGACATTTAGTGAGTTTTGTGCTTCTGGCCACCTGAGTGGACGCCATCTGGTTTAATTTAATGATTTTAAAATGAGGAAACGTCTGATCCAAATACTCGGCTTCTTGATTACATCACTGGGATGGCTGTTTGTGCTGTGCACCATGGCCATGGACTATTGGAGGATCACTCAGTTAGGAGGACAAGGAGGCTCCTTTATCATCAGAGTGGCCTGGTACTGGTCCAACCTGTGGAAGGATTGTTTCACTGATTCCACAGCTGTCACCAACTGTAGAGACTTCCCCGTACTCTGGACTGTCACCCGTAAGTGCTTCAGCCATATTGTACGTTGGCCTACCTCAGCAATGATGTTTCTAATACTATCTCTGTCTCTCTAGTCCAGGGGTTGGCAAGCTTTGCTATCAAAAGCTGTTTATGGCCAAAAAAGAACATCTGTCTGGTTGTTATTAGTCTAAATTAATCTATCAGCATTAGTAATAGGTCTAAATAAGCATCCATCATTGTTTTAACCCAAAGATGGCCACACTGCAGGGTGCTATTGATGATTATTTGGTACTTTAACTTTGCAGCCTTGGTGGTGAAAGCAAATAAATCTTTTAACACACTATTAAATTCTTTATTAGACTTTTCCTGTTCTTGGTTTTAGAATCCATCGCTAGCCATGCTAGGGAGACTCAATACTAGCCACCACTGCTAAGGTTTGGCAGAATTTAGAGAAAAGATGTTAGGCTGTAATGCTGGCTGTATGACGCACATTTTTGTTGACCATATGTTGAAACAGTCATTCTATTCAGTGTATAAATTACACAGTTTTACAGTTGGAGAATGTTAGAATTACTTTAGGTCTAAAATGAGAAGAAACGAAATGTACATGTAAATGTAAAATGTAAATTTAAAATGCAAAAAAAAGAAGAAGCCACAGGGAGCAAGGTGACCTCTAGTCCTCAGCAGTAGCCGGAGTTTGATTCCGACTTGTGGCCCTTTGCATCCCCATTCACTTTCCCTTTCCTGTCACTCTACAACTCTTCTGTAATAAAAGTAAAAGGCCTAAAAAAGTTGCCTACCCCTGCTCTAGAATTTAACTCTGAAAAAAAAATAAAATAAAGATTCGCAATTATAGGAACATGTTGATCAAAGCAGGACATAGCACAGCTATGAATAAGTGTTCACAGTGACACTTAGGTTACTATCGGCAGTAATATGTGTTACATAATTTGAATTTTTATTGCTGACCTTTAATAATTGCATTGAATCTGAGTGGTATACTTTTAAATTGAATTTATTAGTTTGCAGATAAATTTAAATTAACTTAAAAGTGAATGTAGTTTTGTGAATTTGACTTTGATTATTCTTAAACTGTATTTGATCCTGACTGAAAATTAAACTCTATACATACTTCCATATTTATAGAGCTAGAACAGTGACAGTAAGTACTGGCATCACAATTAAAGTTTCGAATTTATAAAGGAAACCCTGGCACTGAAAAACAAAACACAGGCATTAACAATAATTTTATTTTGGTATTTTTTGCTTTCTGTTTTTCAATGACATTCTTAAGAATTTTTTTTCTTCATGTCACCCTTTCTTTCTGTCTTTTTGTTTTTTGTTTTTTACCATGACAGTTGTTTTTTTTGTAATTACAAACAATGGAGGGGAGGAGTTTGAAGAAAGGGGGAAGGGCAAAGGCAGAAAAAAACAACCTACAACTCCTGACAGTAAAAACATTACTAAAAATAAAATAAAAAAAAAATATATGATTGTCACTGAAAAACAAATCAGAATGCAAGACATAGTATATTTTAAATGCCAATATTTTATTTTTCAATGGATTTTTTTCGGTGCCAGTGTTTCCTTTTGCTATGAAAAATTTGATTTTAGATGCCAAAACTTTATGTAGCCTAACTTTTCCAGCTCCATAGAGCTTCTGTAAAATTTCTGAATCATAAATGCTCATAACACACATAAAAAATGTTTGTTAAATCTTTGTTATAATTTTGTCAGGTGACAGGTGTTTGTCAAGGTGGACTATGGTATTAGATTGTAAGATGCAACTCACCATCTACAGTATAGCTTTAGATGTCCTTCAGAGAGATTTGATTTTAATCTCCTCACTTACTTTCTGTACTGAGAGAAACTGAACGTTTTCTGTTGAATACATTCTCATCGTGTTTCTTGCCTGAACTCTTTCTTTGTGTTGCTCACAGCTTTCATTCAGGGAGTACGAGGACTGCTGATGTGCGGGTTAACTCTTGGATTCTTCGCCGTGGTGCTGTGCTTTGTTGGGATGGAGTGCACTTTCATCGGTGGAGGTGATAAAACCAAGGACAAACTGCTTCTCTCTGGGGCAGTGTTTCATATCGCTGGCAGTGAGTATAAAACACAAGCATTTGTGTTTGTGCAGTAAATGACAGAAATGTTTTGCCCTTATTTTTTTAATTTCAACAACACCTCTACATACAGGTGTGTCGGATGTGTCTGCCTACTGCTTATACATCAACAGGATTGCCAGAACAACGTTTGCGCCCAGCATTGGACCGGGAGTCTTACGGTACCTTTCGTCACACTGACCCACATCACCATAGTTTAAATTGTAGACATTCCCAACTTTAATTCCACAGTAAAATATCACACAAAATCTGATGTATACAATTTATCCTGACTTGTTTTTCCTACATTTCAACAATTCCAGGTATGACCTAGGACCTCCCATATTTCTAGGACTGGTGGGATGTTTTTTAATCATTCTGGGAGCTATGTTTTATGCTGTGACAGTCTGCACAGTCATTTGCCCTGAAAGGTACTCACATTCATCCACCTTCACCCTTTTTCCTGTAACTGCTGAGTCCACACCGCATTATTAACTGTGCCAATGTTTTGGTTTTACAGGCAAGTGGTATACGCCTATGGAGGAGGCACATACATGGTCCCTCGCACCAGAGGAAGAACCCTGTACAGCGGATACTACCGACCCGGGCAGTATGGATCTTATATGAGTTCAGGACCATCCTACAGCTCCAAGATCTCAAAACTCTCGCAGACAACACCAACGAAATTCTCAGACAGAGATGCATTTGTGTAGCAGCTCAGAGCCCCTTTTTTCATGCATAGATCCAACAATCAGCTTATCGCTTACTGTACATCAGAAGACAAAAACCCTCTCTTGCACCAACTCTCATATTTTATTGATGTTGTCTTTTTCTTGGTCTCGTCATGTTTTGTTTTGGTAAAATGGGCCATACTGCTAAAATACACTGTCTTGTGTTTACTCATCATTTGTTGTGATTCAACCAAAGCACATATTACAATTGAGAATGTCTGTAAATTAATATAAAATAAAAAGAACTTTATATAATGAGAATGCTGTCACTCCAGTTGTTGTCTTTATTGAAGATGGGGTGAATTCAGAAATGGGTTTTAAGGATGCTTAACCTGCACTAATAAGACAAAAAGAAAATGCATACTTTTCAAAGCACCAACAAGGGGTGAACTACACCTGTTTACAGTTTATACCAAGGCATCCGTCCTTTCAGCCCACTCACTCTTTTTGACTCGCTGCACCAATCACAAGTCTCCTGCATTAATCGGTACAAAACTCAGTAAAGGACATCTGACTTGACCTGAAGTGGCCTTCTGTCATTTCTTCTTTTTTCGGGACTCTGTTTCTCTTTGGGGCGGCATGGTGGTTTAGTGGTTAGCACTGTCACCTCACAGCAAGAGGGTTCCTGGTTCAATCCAAGGAGGGAGCCCTTCTGTGCCGAGTTTCCATGTTCTCCCCGTGTCATTGTGGGTTTGCTCTGGGTACTCCAGCTTCCTCCCACAGTCCAAAGACATGCAGGTTAATTGGTGACTCTAACTGTCCGTAGGTGTGAATGTGAATGTGAATGGTTGCCTGTCTCTATGTGTCAGCCCTGCGATAGTCTGGTGACCTGTCCAGAGTATACTCCGCCTCTCGCCCAGTGTCAGCTGGGATAGGCTACTCTGTGTACACAATACACATACAGCCTAATTTGTGTGTGTGTGTGTGTGTGTGTGTGTGTGTGTGTGTGTGTGTGTCCACGTTCATGTGTGCTGTTTTATAAATAACACGACTGCCAAAACAGTTCTTGCAAATGTGCATTTTTTGTTGAGGCTATATAAAAGGTGCTGAGTCACCCTATCATATATTACACTTTCCAAATGTTTGAGGCCATAGTTTGTGGCGTGGGTGGACAAAATAGTGGCAACACCTTAGAATTTATCATTGGTTAATACTACATGTCAAAAAAGTCCTGTGCACACCAAAACAGTCTTAAACAGGTGCATAAGTGGGGCAAACAATGAACCCGGTCATGGACCTTCATCAGGTAGATGAAGGTCCATGATAAATAAATGTAACCTTTTTCTGCAAGTGCAAACAGTGTGTGGGTGTTCTCCTTTTGGATTCAATAATACTACACATAAAATACTAAAGGATATATTATTAGTTTAATATATGAAAAAAAAAAACACTGACAACTTTTTACAAGTTAATACATTAACAATTTGTGAATAAATGTTATGTGTTTGATACATAAGTGCATTTACTTCAGTAAAAAATTTGAAGAAAAAAAATCTTAACCAAGTACTTTAACATTTTGGTATTATTATTTTTTACTTATTATTGAAATAACTTGAGTATTAGACTTCGTACTCTCACAGTGCATATACTCACAAACACAAAGATACACATTCATTACACACACTTGCAGTTGACTTAATTCAAAATATTCAGAACGTTCAGCCTCCTTAGTCCCCATCGTCTATGAATGAGGGTTACAGTGATGTGTGCAGGATGAGGGGGTGGAAGATTATATCAATAACCATTGGCCAATTGTTGGGTTCTGCCCTGAGCTCCTCCCTCTACATCCTCATCAAGACTCTCTAGCCAAGGAATCATTCATCAGGTTTTGATCCAGCAGTTTAAGAAGTCCTCTCGGCAGAATGATCCAAATGTGTATGGAGATCTTGGCGTTTATTTTTACCACGTCAGGGTGGATTCTAGTGTCTTCAACTTTGCCAACGGACTATTGGAAGGTGGCTACACTTGATGGAGTGGTCATCAGCACAAACGTTCAGTTTTCCAATCTGTGGAAGATCTGTGTCACTGATTTTATTGGATCCTCTGACTGCAAAAACTTTCCCTCAATGCTAGCATTGGATGGTCAGCTCTTTTTCTGTTCTCATTGCATCTTTGTTTGTTGACTGTGGTCAGCTGTGTCAAATATGTTTTCTGTTTTGTGATTGTTTATGGTTAAAGGGGAACACCACCTAAATTGAGAATTCCAGTGTGTTACGTCCATGGCCTGGGGAAGTTCAATCAGTATTTGGGAACATGAGCTACTCCCTCTCAAAGCCATAAACCAAAGAAGTAAGTCTCAAACTGATGATGTTATCAAGTAAAACTTTTTGAGCTGCTCCAAATGGAGCCTGGTCCACCTTGTGGACCCACAGAATGTTTGTTTTCTTTGTCATTCCCAAATGAGTTTTATTCTGTTGTAGTGTTCTCAATGCTAAAACAGAAAAAGTGCCCATATACTCAGAACATTCTCCTGGATGCTCTCAGTGTCATCTATAACTTCTTTCCCAATTCATTGTCTGTGGAGCAGCTCCAGACTTTATACTTGACATCATCACAAGTTTGAGTTTTAGCACTCTAGTTATTGGATTTGGGAGAGAGTTGTTCATTTTTTTTTTACAATATTTTTGGGCTGTTTCAGATCATAACAATATGAATTTGTTCCCCTTTAAAAGAGCAGATGTTAATGTCTGAAAGGCTACTTGTAATTTCTCTTTTCACCTACTTTTTTATATTTAGACTAAGGCTGATTAATCCCTAGTTTCCAAGTGCCTTACACCTCAGCTCCTTCCACATCTAATTTTCAATCCCAGGAGGAAGCCCTTCTGTGTGGAGTTTGCATGTTCCCCCTGTGTCAGTATAGGTTTTCTCCAGGTACTCCAGCTTCCTCCCACAGTCCAAAGACATGCAGGTTGGGGATAGGTTAATTGGTGACTCTAAATTGCCCGTAGGTGTGAATGGTTGTCTGTCTCTATATGTCAACCCTGTGATAGTCTGGCGACCTGTCCAGGGTGTACCCTGCTTCCTGCCCAATGTTAGCTGGGATAGGCTCCAGCTCCCCCGCAACCCTCAAGAAGATAAGTGGTTATGAAAATGGATGGATGGATGATTGCTACACAGCTATCCTAAGACATCATGCAAGTCTTCAAGAAACTAGTGTTTAGCCTTTGTTTCTGGAACTTGAAACCTATAAAGAAGATTTACTGGGACCCTCAGGCTGTTTCTCCCATGGCTGACTGGTTTCAGGGGTGGCAATATTTGCCTCAAATCCCATCTGAATATGAAGTACCAAGACAGACACTACACTACCACAAAGTGCCTGATCTGAAAACAATTACTTATAACAAATTCTATTTTTTGATTTATGTGTAACCCACTGACCTTGTGGTGTGTGAGTACAGAGAATGCAAAACCACAGAATGGAGCCACAGAGAGTAACACTCTTTTGAGTCAATATAAGTTGACTTCTGTTTTATGTTTGCAGGTAACCTCCAGGCATGCAGGGCACTGATGATCACAGCCATCTGTCTGGGCTTTTTTGGTTCTAGTTTTGCTCTTATTGGAATGAAATGCACCAAAATTGGAGGAAGTGACAGAACCAAAGCCAGGATTGTCTGCTGTGCTGGTGTAACTTTTATGTTTGATGGTAAGTAAAGTGGACTATCTGTGTACTTGTCTTAATCAGATTAAACACATTTTTTTCTCGTTCTTCTCAGGACTCTGCTCAATGTCAGCATGCTCCCTCTACGCACACAAGATAACAACAGAGTTTTTCGACCCAACGTTTGTGGAAATTAAGTAAGAACTGTGGGACTGGTGTTTTAATGTGACTCAACCAATCCAGAAAAATTATCATTAAATTCTGGTCTTTGTCTGTAGGTTTGACTTTGGAGTTGCTCTCTTTATTGGCTGGTCAGGTTCTTTCCTCAGTATTGTTGGAGGCAGCATGCTCTGCTTCTCCAACGCAGGTTGTTTTACCAAATGGTTCGTTTGAGTAACGCATACTATGTTTACATTATACATAAGATACATGTTGCAGATAGGACAACCAACTGTATGAATTTATTTTGTTAAGTTGTATAGGCGTGTGATTTATGAGGATGAATCTGTGTTTTGTCTCTTTGCAGCAACAGTCAGGACAAATACATCTACAGAGGTGCTCATTCACGATCTCAAACTCCCCTTTCCCTAGAAAGCGGTCAAAGTTTGTAAACCAAAGACCACCTCCAGACTATAGCAACTCCTCCAGGATGCAGCATATATGTGCGAGATGTGAACAGCAAAATCTAATTCTGTCCAAATGGGCCTTTCTAATCGGATTTCTGCATCATTTATTTTAGACGTATGTATCAGTTATGTATGCAATATTTTCATTTCTTTTGTTGGTTGCATCTTTAATTGATGGTAACCTGTACACGTTTCTGTATAGGACACTGTATGTATTGTTTTATTCAGTTTTTTATTTCATTCCAATGTAAATATGATTTCTATGCTTCTTTTCTGTCTGAGAGACATTAAACGCAGTCCTAGAAGCACAATTTGTTCCTTAACTGAACTCCTTTCTGCCTCTCACAGTGTCCACCCAGTGAGTGTGAGAATTACTTGTATTCTTTGGTGTAGTACTTTGCTTTGTTCGGATGGAGTGCACTTATATTGGTGGAGCTTATAAAACCAAGGACAAACGTCTTCTTGCACATTGCTGGCAGCGAGTCCAGTAGATGAACTGTGAATGGATGAAATGTTTTGCCTTCATGATTTCTAAATATCAGCCAACAATATTTACAGGGAACATGTTATATAATTTTGAACTAACTGCCCTTCGAGGATTTAGGACATGACATATTTTTAGAACTGTTTTTTCCCCCATCCTTTTAGGGGCTGTGTTTTATGCTCTGACAGTCTACTGAGTAATTTGCCCTGACAGGTATTCAGATTCATCTAACTTCACCCTTTTTCCTGTTGCTAAGTTCATACCACATTATTACAATATACGTTATATATGTTTTAGTCTTACAGTAAAGTGGTATATGCCTATAGAGGAGGTATGCACATGGGGAAAACCTGTCACACCAGATGTTACAAACCCCTCAAGCAGTTTCGATCTTATATGAACACAAGACCTGCAGCAGCTTCAAAATCTCAAAGCTCTCACCAATTAAAAATCTCAGAAAGATAATTAAAAGATGTGTTTGTATAGTAGCTCAAAGCCTTTTTTACCCAAATAGTTTTATTTTAACACAAACTGGCAAACACAACAAGACATAATACAACCAAAACTGTTTCCTGACAATGAGCATATTGCATACTGTAAATACTGTAATTTTGTTCTTGTTGTTCTGATAACGCTGTTGTCATGTTTTGTTTTAGCAAGACAGGTCATACTCTGTATAAAATATAAGAGAAAAGAGAGTGTTAGCATGACAGTGAGAAGTGGGGCTATTGTCCTAGTTTCATGTGAATGCCACTGCCTTGTTTACAATTTTCGAATTTTTATCACAACATGTGTAGTAAGACCTAAATCTTATGTAAACCTGAACCCATACTGGTAGGATCACATGCACTATACCAACAACAAACACATTACCAAAGTGACCGTCACAAAAGGGTGGCATCACAATTCAAGGCAAAACATGTGATGATGTACACAAACCAAGTTTCGCCTCCTGTGTGCGCGTCAGTGTGTGTTTCTGGCAACACAGGACAAACAGGTGTCTTGCAGTTTGTGTTCGGGAGCTGCTGTGCCATCGCTTAGATTTGCCTTGTCTCTGTCCTGAGGCTCAACTTGAAGGCAAGCATGAGTTACAGGACTGTGGTGATGTACATGGAGATCGGCTGCTTTGTGGTCTGTGTGTCTGGATGGATCCTGGTGTGTTCTACCATGCCCACAGAGATCTGGACATGGTCCGAGGTTGACAGCATAGTCTTAACCACTTCAAACTACTTCTCCAATCTTTGGAAGGATTGTATATCTGATTCAACTGGAGTGTCTGACTGCAAGGGAATTCCATCAATGCTTGCACTGAATTGTAAGTTTGATGTATTTCAGTACGAGGCATGACAATAAATAGAAAAAAAATCCATAGTATTTCTTACTGCTTCTTCATACGTAACACTGTTTTGCTGTCCTTGGACAGGGGACATTCACATGTGCCGTGCTCTCATCATCATCTCTATTATCCTGGCTTTCTTTGGATCCATTCTGGTCTTAGTGGGAATGAAGTGTACTAAAATTGGGGGATCAGAGGTTGCAAATGCAAGAGTAACCTTTGCTGGAGGAATGAACTACCTTATTGGAGGTAAAACGTTACTCTGACTTATTTGAAAGAAGTCCCATTGCAATACACGATATGATTCATCTTTAAATGATTGTGTGCCTTTTGTTTTAGGGATGTGTTCTATGGTTGCTTTCTCCTATTATGGAAATAAAATTAGAGCAGAATTTCAAGACCCCAACTACAAAGCTCAGAAGTAAGTGCAATTTTTAAATGACAAGGCATATGTGATTACTCTATGAAGGTAGAATTGTACATTTATGCTATTCTTGTATTTTTTGCCAGGTTTGAAATAGGCGTTGGCGTCTTTATCGGCTGGGGAGGCTCCACCCTACTTGTTGTTGGAGGTCTTATTTTCAGTATCTTTGCAGGGAAGGAAGGGTGCCACTCAAGGTACAACGCTGCTACTGCATCATTGATTTTTTTTCCTTCATCATTTGTATTATCTACAGAAAAATGTAACCATTAATTTCTTGAATGTGTATTTCACAGCCCAAAGAGATTCCCTGAGTACAGGTACCCCGATCCCTACAGAGCTGTTCCAACAAAAAAGAGCATTGAGTCTTTGACTCGTACAGAGAGCACTGATAGCAGAAAATCAAGGACCACCCGCAGCAGCAGCGGCAGCGGAGGCAGCAGCATCTCAGGGATCACAGATTCGACAAAGACATCGGCAACAAATGCATATGTGTGACCTCTTTTCAAAGGTGGAATATATATTTTTTCTTTCTCTTCTTCATGGAATGTGTGGGTGGTTTTATTTTCCAAGTTCTGCTACTGCTTGAGCTCTATATTAGCTTTTAGAATAGGCTTTTTTCCACAACAGTTATGCTGACTTGCCATAGAAGGAAATGCACTGGTGTCACCAGTGGCTCCAAAAAGTGTCCCAAAATGGGTATTAATTATTTAGATGTTTTGTTGTTGTAGCCGTTAATATTTTTTATAAGATGAAAATAAAAAATGAACTATCTTTACATGAAACATGATAGAAGTAACTGATAATGCTTGTTGACTTAACAAGTAAGCTACATATCTCCAGACATATTTAACTGAATTTTGTATGCTGTAATTTAACGCTGTGAGATGTTTTCAGATGTTCTTGAAATTTGCAATAAAACAAAATGTTGATATTGATTCATTGCAGAAAGAATGTATTTATGATTTGAAACTATTTCCACCTGGACCACCATCGAGATTGAAGTGATGCTTATTTAATTTGAGCTAGATAAGTACAGTAACTAAGTAAATACATTCACTCAAGCACTGTACTTAAGTAAAGTTTTTAAGTACTTGCACTTAACTTGGGTACTTCTTTTATATCTTAGATTATTTTATACTTCTCTTTTACTGTTCTCCTGGTCTGTTTATTTTGGAGAGGAAGTGACATCTGCAGATACCTGGTTTAAGCCCCCTGAACAATGAACACTCTAGAGGTTCTAGCTGGGAGAAGTTTTAGCTGGTTGCAATCTTCAATTCACAGCTAGCCTATGCATGTGGCCTACGCCGTTGTAAGTGTTTATGCTTGTGTGGTGGTGTGTCTGTGTCACTCTGCAGTCACTCCTCCAAAACAGTGGTCAGTGGCGGGGTTTCTGTGAAGGGCTGTAAAGTAAAGCTGACTTCAAACACACCCAAAACACACATTAAATACGGCTTAATAGAGATAATTTCAAACAGAAGTACACATATCGGCTTCACTATAACTCACAGCATTCACAGACAAAGCATTTGTCTTTTGCTGGACACATTTTCCCCACAAATACAACATGCTAATATTTTTAGCACAAGCCTGCAGCATTTTACATTGCCAGGGACAACAGCAACATTTAACAAAGGTAACATTACAAAATTTGGCTTCATTACAGATCACAAGGTTCACTGACAAAACAACTTACTATACTAAACAAGTTTTCCCCACAAATATAACGTGCTAATGATTTTAGCACTAGCCTACAACATTTTACATAGTATAAATTAGCCTTGTGGCTAGGGAACAATTCAGGTCCATTACTACTCACAAGGTTCACCAACAAAACAACAGTCTTATACTTAACAAGTTTTAGAAACAAATACAACATGCTAACGTTATTAGCACAAGCCTATGGCATTTTACATTGTATAAATTAGCCTGGCGACAAGCGATTTCCTCTGCTCATATGAAGCCAGGATAAATCACACACAAGACTTCAAATGCTATTTTTGTGGAGGCTTTATTGTCTTTATAAATTATTGTGTCTTATCTGTGAAATTGAAGTAAATAAAAGCTTCGTTTCCACTGAGGAAAATGGTTTCAGCTTACAAAAACAGATAGGAGGTCTATGTCGCTGCGACCTTTCTGGGGAGGTGCACGTCAGGCTATGCAGTAGGGTAGTGTTTTTTTTTATTCAATCTTTGTGAGGAGGACATCAGGAGAGTCTCAAAAGCACATTTACATTGTTAAGTTTGTGTGGACCAAAATGCTGGTCCCACACCATGAGTGGGACCCCATAAACATCGGAAAACACACACTTTAACATTCACACACACACACACACACACACACACACACACACACACACTGTGATGACAGGTCTAGTGCTGCCGTGGCTCCTCTCTGTTGAGCCAGCCGAGGTGGGCGGGGTTTTCCAAACAATCCAGCCAATCACAGCCACCCACGACCGGCCGCTTGAGAACGCTGCTCTGCTATGAGTGACTGGGAGAAGAGAAGCAATGCTAAATCTCAGGTTAGCGGTCGACACATGGGACTGTTGAGAATAAAGCGAAGCATTACTTAGAATAACATCGGCTGAAGTTTGCGGGACATAAGGACATTGGAGCTGCCCGATGCCAAGCTAACCATGGTGTCCATAGACCATGTCGCTCACAAAATACTGACTTACATCCCTTATGTCCTTGTTTTGATTGACATGAGATATGAAGGTAAGAAGCTGAGTATACTTTCCTACACAAGCTAATGATAGCATGTTACCTTGAGCTAGCACAGAACTTTGTCCACAGTTCAGGCAGGCAGTGTGTAGTCAAAGTAACGTTAACGTTACATGGCTGATGTCAACGGTAACGTTAGCTTGTGATATCGATTAGGCTAACGTTAAGCTAGCTGTTATCACTTATGTTAACTTAAATTTAGACAAACCGTTTAGCTTATTAGTTAAAGTAACTAGTTAATTTGAGCTCAGGGGTAATTAAAAACTAAACTGCCACTGGTCAAATTAACGCTAGCTTGTTAATGTTAGTGTCTTTCGTGTTAGCTAACCGAACGTAACTTAGAACTTATGACAGCTAGCTAGCTAGCTAACCGTCATGTCAAACTAACTCTAGTTTGACGCTACTGACTTTATCAATGCGACAAACTGCTGTCTGTCACTGGTCGGTAATTAACGTGAGTCAATTTAATGGAGTACTGCACTCTTGTAACGTAGTTTTGTTAATATGCTCCCTATTGTAGTGCAGGATATCAGTATTGTGTGTGTTTTTCAGGAGTGAAATGTGGCAGGGATGGGAGTGTTGACAATCATATGGAAATGGGGAAGAAGCTGCTCGCTGCTGGCCAGCTAGCTGATGCCCTGTCTCATTTCCATGCTGCTGTGGGTAAGTGTCAGAAACATGCAGAGTTTAAAAAGACTTTTACCTTAGTTTTTATAATTTAAAACTTAAATAATTATGTTTTCCTTGTCCGTTTGTCAGATGGAGATCCCAAAAACTACATGGCCTACTACAGGAGAGCTACAGTGTTCCTGGCAATGGGGAAGTCAAAGTCTGCTCTGCCAGATTTGAGCAGAGTTATTGAACTCAAACCAGACTTCACATCTGTGAGTTTCCCTTTTTACATTAGTTGGTCTGCAGTCATTTATTTTCACACAGTTGAATGTGTGCTGACATAGCCATTGTCAGTGTTGTGATTTGATGTTGTTGTGTTTGTGTTGGATGCTACTATTTGACCTTGTGTTGGCTAGGTCCATAGATAGATAGACAGATACATTTTCAAGCAAATCAAAGGCACATACAAACACATAACTTAGTGCACCATTAAAAAAGTACAAATATTATATAGAAGACACAATTGTGCAAACAGGCAGGTAGGAGTAATAATTTCTCTGGGTTTTCTCCGGGTACTCCGGCTTCCTCCCACAATCCAAAGACATGCGGGTTAACTGGTGACTCTAAATTTACCGTAGGTGTGAATGTAAGCATGGGTGTTTGTCTGTCTCTATGTGTCAGCCTTGTGATAGTCTGGCAACCTGTTCAAGGTGTACCCCACCTGTCACCCACTGTCAGCTGGGATAGGCTCCAGCCCCCCGCGACCCCCAACCGGATAAGCGGTTATGGAAAATTAACGAGTCAATGAACATCTTATAAAATAATAGCGTTCTCTGATGCAGTCATTCTGTGTTCAGTGCCTGTATAGCATAGGGAATATAAGACCTCTCATATATGTTCCAGCTAGTTTTTGGGACCCTAATTTGACAGCCAGATGGGAGCAGCTCCAACTCTGAGTGTTACGGATGTGAGGCATCTGCATTTATATGTTTGCCCTTTCTTTCTCCAGCACTGTCGAATGTATTGCAGACTTGTTTCTGTGACTTTCTAATCTCAGAGAGCTAGTTTTAGCTCTTTGGCTTTCGAGTTGCCATGCTATGCTGTTATGTCAAATGATAAAACTCTTTCAACCAGGCTTCTGTTTGCCATTTCATATATGTGTCGGCTAACACCAAAGCTCCTCAGCTTCCTGATTAAAAATAACCGCTGACTGGCTCTCTTAAAAATGCCAGTGAGATAAAGGTGTATTATAGTTGCACACAGTTGTGTGTGATACTGCAGACTTACATTTTTGCGCAGATAGCGCTGTGTGAGAAACACATCTACTGTATGCAAATAATTGGAAGAAAAGGATGTATTGATATATACTATATATGTGCAAGTTTTCCAGTTTAAATCAGCTCCAGGCCCAACTGTGCTGGGAAACTGCTCAGCTATGTCAGCTGTGTTGATAAAACTATATTTGCACTCTTACGTAAAAGTTCCCTTTCTTACCAGGCACGCCTTCAGAGGGGGAATCTGCTCCTGAAGCAGGGGAGACTAGATGAGGCGGAGAGTGACTTCAAGAAGGTGGTAAGTATAGTAACATCCAGTTTAAACTCTACAGCAAGAATACTGAGAAGAAGTCACTAACATGTTAGATAAGCAGAGTTCACCAGGAGGTGTCAGTGTTGATCCGTAGTCTGGTGTTATAGTGACGCTACACTCAAGCATGAAGGCTTTATGTTTTATAAATATGACTTGAAATAAGGGCAATAGTTTGACTTATATATATTCATGTTTTTCCAGTCGGTGTGCACACTTTATTTGTATAATTAGTTTCCCTGTACTTTACAGTCACACTATGAGGTTGATAACATGAGAGGCTTTGTTAATGATGGGGCTGAATGGCCCCAACAAAAGACTTTGAAACCAAGTAGCAAGGATATTAAAAAAGCACATGCACATAGGCCACATAAGACCTTAGAGAAGGATACCCTGCATCCATAAGCCATCTTAAAAGATGTAGATCATAATTAAATTGGCAGTGAACTCTCATTCGGGCCTTCAGGGATCATTTTAAGGTGCTCGTTAAGGATTAAGACTGAAGCTCGCTAATGCATTTTCCATTTGAATTACCATTTTCACAGAGAAGTTTCACAACACTCCCAGAAGACACAAATGCCCTTGTTACATCTACTATTAATTCTTAGATTCCATTTAAAGCTGCTGTATTCTCAGGTGAGGTAATCACACAGGCAAAAATTAAGTTCCTCTTCTTTATGCGGATAGGGTGTGAATGTCAGTGGCACATTGTGCTAGGGGCATGTGGCGAGCCTGCAGCCTCATAAGCCTCTTTTGATCATTAGTTACCTACCTTTAAATACTCTTGTATTGAACACATGCAGAAAACCTGTCAACCTTTGCTTTGCTGTATTGTAAGTAGGTTGAAGCTCAGTAGTTGGTCGTGTATTCCTCTTCGGCTGGCTGTAATGTGAAACCTCAGGTGGGGAATATGAAAGTATTTAATGTGCTCATCTACATTGATTGATCAAGGCTCCCAGTTTGTCTGTGAGCTTGCCTGTTTTACTTCAAGTAGGTTACCCTCACTTGGGGTGGGTGGAGGAAATAAAATCAATGAATTAATTTAATACATACATAACAAACACTGTTGATTTCTTCTCATTGAGCTGACATGAAAAAATATTGGTTTTTAATTTGTGCCTTCAGTCAGCTCAGTGACGGCAGGTTAGCCAGCTGCTGTCCACTCAGCTTCTCAGGAGCTGCTGCCTCCTGATGACTGAACGCGTATGCATCGCTCATGTCTCACTTATGTCTTACTTCCAGTGGGAATCCCTAGTAAGGAATGTAAAGTTTTAAATTTGCAGTCAAGTGTGGTGCCTCTTTCTCCAAGAGGGCAATGAGCCACATTCCCAGCACAGGTCTAAAGGCATACGTGGGCAACATTTTGCTGGTATAATGTCAAGGGATCTGGCCAGAGGTGCGTGCTGTCCTGCTGCTTCAGCAGTCCACGGCGTTGGCTTAGCTTAATGCATCACGTTTATGCATTCTACTTTTTCCTAAGCCGAGGGAGCAGGAAACACGTTTCAGAGTACCCGAGTCTATATGTAAAGGATGTGTCGTTAGCTGAGATTGCTCTTGTGAATATGATGACCTCTGTGATGAAGATGATTATAATGTAAAGGGTTCAGGGAATGGTAAGCACTGCTAACGCTGTGATAGGCAATGTGTTCAAGAGGCAGAGTCGGTATAAAAAGCTCTTCACAAATATAAGAGTTCATATTGGAATGTGTTGGTGAAGGACTGACTAAAAGTTTTCTAAGCACACTGATTTTCTGGTCTACAGTCTACATCTCATATTCCATATTCTGTCCTGGCCTCTATCTTTTTTCGTCACTCTTGCTTTTTGCTTTAGCCATGATTATGAGCATGCAGTGTAACGTCTTGCCTTGCAATGTTCCAGCTGAAGTCCAACCCCAGTGCCAAAGAGGAGGGGGAAGCCCAGAGTCAGCTGACAAAGTCAGATGAAATTCAGCGGCTGGTGGCTCAGGCACGCAGCAGCTTCAACAGCCAGGATTACATGACAGCCGCTGCCCAGCTTGACACTGTCATTGAGGTAAGATGCCTACCTTGTCAGCAATGCCTAATTTTCCTGCGAGCATGACACTTTCCATGTTATCACCACTGCAGAGCGTACAGAGCATTTGTATAGTAACAAGCACTGCAGTTTGTAAGAGCCCTTTGTCTGCCTGCTACAGACTTGCGTTTGGGATGTGACCTCTCGTGAGATGCGAGCGGAGTGTTTCATTCAAATGGGAGAGATGGGGAAGGCCATCAGCGACCTCAAAGCTGCATCCAAGTTAAAAAATGACAACACCCAGGCTTTCTACAAACTCAGCACCATCTACTATAATCTCGGAGACCATGAGATGTCCCTCAAGTAAGACTCACTTGCAAACTGCCTTCTTTGAGGAAGTGTTTGACATTGTGAAAGGATTTAACAAAGTGTCACTACGAGATAACATTTGGATTTTAAGGTGTTTTTGCAGTATCAAACATGGCATAATCATACAGCATTTCTAATTGATTAAGTGAAGATATATGTTGTTGTCGGACCAGAGGATCTTTTTCATAGCTCTACAGTAAGTACCTCCCTTTTTTTGTTGTGTCTGCACTGCAACAAATGGGAACAATCAAAGTTCGTAGAGTGGGGTTTTAGCTCCTATTTTAGAGTAGGTATTCTCCCAGTACAAGAGGAACCATAAGTGACCTCAGTGTATGACGATTGGTTGAACACAGTCAGTGCACCATCGGCAACCGCCATTTTTAAAAACCTGTTAGCTGTGTCAACAGCAGACAACACAAAATGCAAACAACAGCTCGTAACGGAAAAAAATAGAAGAAAAAACTGGACAAATGGCCAAATATTGAAGTCCTGTTTTCACTGAGCGTATATGCAAAGGTGAAAATACAATGTAGTTTTGACTCCTCAAAGCAAAAGTGACATTGCTATACCAACTGCTAGCTGGCTTACAGTATTTGACTTCAGTGTTCCCATTGGCGGTCTAAATGCAAACAGAAAAAAGCCCTTAAAGATATGTAGTTCTTGTGAGCAGTTCCTCTTAGGGAGTCCTAATTTGGTCCGAAAACGCCTATGATCTTTCAGTTTGTTCTAAATGTTATTGATTGAAGCTCTACTTCGTATCAGTTTAGTGCTGTAGAGGGCCATTAGCAAAGTGTTACTTATAAATACATGCTTGTTTCATTTATTTAAATGATGTGTGACAGTGAGGTGGACAAAATAACACTAAATATATCATGACACAGTGAAGTTGTCCTGCAGTTAATGGCTCATAAAGCTTGTTTATTGTTGAGTCTGTTCTTAAACGTCGTGGTCATTTCTGTGGTAATGGCCCCTCAAAGTATAAATACTTTTCAGTCATGCACAAACACTTGGTATTAAACTCTTTATTACTTGCATATGTAGCTAACAAGACAAAAAATTAGCCAGTTCTGACCCTCCTCCTCTCCACATCTGATCTGCAGCGAGGTGCGCGAGTGCCTGAAGCTCGATCCTGATCACAAACAGTGTTACAGCCACTACAAGCAGGTCAAGAAGCTCAACAAACAGATCCAGTCTGCCGAGGAACTCATCCAAGAGCAGAGGTGTGTGTGTATGTTCGGGCAATTGTACATCCCTGTAAATATAAAATAATATCCTCTCTGAATACCAGGAATTGCATCAGCCTGCAAAATGACTGCTTCCTTTCCCTCAAGCTCTCCGACTTTTCTGATCTTACAAACAGGCATGCAAATCCCATCTCAATGTGAATGGATGTCACATCAAATTTGACATACATAAGATATCACATTCACAAGACTGAACAGAGCGAATAAGAGAGCAGGATGATGTTCGTGGGTGCAATGATCCATGTTGCTTTCTGCCGTATCGACAGTGTCACAGCGTTGTTTAAACACCCACCTGCTTCCTGCTCTTTTAGGTATGAAGACGCAGTGAGCAAATATGAGGCGGTGATGAAGACGGAGCCCAACGTGCCGCATTTCTCCCTCCTTGCCAAAGAGCGCATGTGCCATGCTTTGGCACAGGTGAGACCCCTTACTGCGACCATGAGATGCATTAGCTCAGTCTTTGACTTCATTAAACAGTACGTCTAATTAAACGTGTTTTCTTTGTGTCACGAGCAGGGCCAGCAGGCCAGCAGAGCTATCTCAGTGTGTGGTGAGGTTCTGCAATCCAACCCGGAGAACGTTAACGTGCTGAAGGATAGAGCTGAGGCCTACGTCCAAGAGGAACAGTATGAGGAAGGTAAGCCTGTCAGAGGTAGCTGTATCTGGCGGGGATCTATTAATTTTTCAATTTAATGGAGTTAGCCTGTGAAATTTTCGCACTCAAACCGGAATCACACTAAATGCTGTTGAGTCTACGACCACCCTTTACTGGGAATTTATTTATTTCAGTTGTGTAAGTCCATGGACACTATGACACAGCTGTTGCATAGATGGCAGTTGTTTGGCAAGAAAGGCCTTGTCTACATGTATACAGGTATTTTTGAGAACTCATATTTTCCCCCTGCATTAAAAAACAAACAAATCTGTCCTAACTTTTGTTTCACAAATGATCCTGTCCGCACTTTTGCCAAAACACCTACTAGTAATCTCATAATTGCAGATTTTCAATCAATTGAAGAATTACGCAGCTCACACAAAGATATGAGTGATGTTCTGGACATGTAAAAGTTTTCCTTTCATTCCTCATTGACCACAATCCCACTCTCAGAATCGTCCAACCATCTGCTGGTTCGACCAGGCCGATCCAAAGCCATTGCTTTTCGGCGGACTTTAAACAGCAGACGCAAAGGTGGACCAAATAACACTGCCTTCATTCATCTGTAAATTAGTACAGTAATACAAAGTTTAAGTTTGACCGGTAGTCCACCATTGTTGTCATTGTTTCTAGCATATGCTCGTCACATAAAGCAAAAATGAGCATGCATGAATAAAGATGACATCATCATTTCCCAAACGCTCTATTTTACATGTCTACACAGATGCACAGTAGCTTGAGTTTAGAGGAATCTGCACCTTAAATGGTGTTTTAAAAAATCTCAATTTCAGTGGCCTAAAACTTTGCATGTTGAAGAGATGCAATGTAGACAGGGCCAAAGTCTATAGGTTTATTTACACTGTGTATACACACACATACACACACACACACACACACACACACACACACACACACACAAACACATATTTATGTTTTTTTAAAAAATAGTTTTGGTGAGAGCTGGGTCATTTGAATGAAGTTACTGCAATCTGCACTTAGTTGCCAGTTTATTAGTCAGACTCTAACACAAGAGTCCTGCGGTTAATTTTACTTTCATGAAGATTATAATGCTAATTTTTGTTGAAACTGTTACAGAGAGGTGTTGATTTAACTGTATGATCATTTTGGAGGCTGCAGTTTTGGTGCTTTTGAACTGTATTGCACTATCCAAAGAGGTGTTTCTGCTTTTCAGCCTGTGATATAAATCTGGTGGAGAAGATAATAGAAACACCCGTCAATTCAACAGCACCACAAACTTCAGCCTCCTAAATAATCAGTAAAATCAACAAAAACTAAATATTTATTGAATAGCTGTTTGTATTGGACTGCATTATTTTTAGCTAAGTGTACCTAACAAACTGGGAGCTGAGTGTCTGTTGTAATAATCCCAAACCTGCTACACTGTACACAGGTGTCATGGCAGGAGTCTAACACAGGGGGTCCTTGTAACACTACAAAAAAACTACACAGTGAAATTAGATTTAAATATCAGTGACACATAATATGAGCATCGTACCATCTGATCATTTGATTTGTTGGAACGTGTTTATATCTACCGGGAAACTAATGTGATTTTAATGTAAACATCTAAAGAACTTGCTGTCAGGCAGCATACTGTCAGAAAAGGGATGGATGCTCACATTAAATTAAATTGTGCCTCATTTAACACAATCTGTCTGTTCAGCGCCAAATCCATTTTGACTTTGAATTTAAATAAACACAATCAAGACTAAACGTAGATAAATGCAGCCGGGGTGTCCTTATCTAATTTGGTTAAAGCATATAACTACTATGTCTAAAGCCTGAATAAGACAAACGTCATCCGTTAGAGCATTTATCTCACACAGTGTAATTAGAATGAGGTGTGGAGCACAGTGTGTTAAGAGTAAGTATAGCCTGCGAGATGTAGAGCTGCCCCGCACTGCTGGCTGAAATTATGCAGAATTTCTTGTTTATCAAGCCTAAAGCCATTCTTCAGTGGCAGTGCCAAAGCACACACACACACACACACACACACACACACACACACAGCACTTACTATCTCCATAAAGCCTTTTCTGGCAGAGAGGGAATTAGGCTGAAACAACGGTCTCCCCTATCTGTTGTCAAATCGTAGAAAGTCCAGTGAAGGCAGATGGTGAAATCCCCGGGAATTTGTGTTCCAGCCATCATCTTACCTGTCGCCCGATGTTCTGCTGCTGCCGTGCAAACAGCCAACGGATATTTTTGTCAAAATCCCTGCCCACATTTTATGTTTATCTGTCAATTAAGTTTGAAATGTAATGTAAGCTGTTCCACCCATCTCCGTGTCTTTGCGCACAGATTGCAAATGCGATGTCCAAACCCGGGTTCCTACAGAATAACTTTCACTCCAGCTGCTTAATTTGAAACTGCCACACATTCAATGCTTTAATGACTACCAGTTCGATACTAGCCAAAAACTGAATCAGATACCAGAAAAATTTGATAAAAGTTATAGTCAAATACAAAATGATAAATAAAACTTTCCATCAAGTAATAACACTTTGGTTTGGTACAGAACTCGGTGCCTGAGAACGCATCTTAAGTATGAGACTGTGCAGCGTCCTGGCTGCGACTTGGCCGCCAGGGCTGATTGCGTCCACTCTTGACAATGTAAAGCTGGACCAACCGTGTCGCAGCCCAAACGTAGCACAGCAGCACCAGGTGAAAACCACCCGTACATCTAGACTGCAGACGTAACAGATCTGTTTTTTTCTTGCTCGTCTCACGCAGCAGATACACTCTCATTTTCTTCTGTGCAGCTGTCTGTGGCGGCTCTCTCTGAGATGGTCGCGTCTCAGCTCTGTCTAATGGATTTATTTATGCTTCAAGTCTATCTTTTTTCGACAACGCGCGTAAATGTGAGCCTAATGTCCAATAAAAAGGCACTGAATAACCATATTTATCTACGTTTCTGCAACCTAAGCAGAACAGAGTGTGCTGCTCTTTAGACAAAGCCAGAGAGCAGCACACTGCTCTGGTTTGTAATTCTTAAGACTCCCTTAACATTGGCTCAGCAGCTGGAAGTTTGGACTTATTTTGCACAACTGAAATTACATTTTTTGTTATTTTTGGGAAGAGTGAAGTATCGAAAAATGTACAGTTGGGCACTGGTACTGAACTGCAGGTTTCAGTACTTATCAGTTTGAATTTGAACGGAGCCAAACCATAGTGGCAGCTGAGGGAGAGCAGCTGCGTGCTGGACAAAAAAAAAACAAAAAAAAAAAACACAAGGAACCAAAAGAAAACTTAACAATAGAGCTTTTGTTGATTTATTAATGTGACAAACCCAAAGTTGAAAATGTACAATTCAAGACAAAGTGGCTTTAATGATCAAGACAGGAATCAGAGGATATTATTACTGACATTGGCAGAGACTCCATCATGACCACTGAGTGACACCGTCCTGGCCAGTGTTTTCATTGTCTGTCTTCACGATTTTCATGAAACCTGAAACCGCTTCCTGTGCGTCAGGCTGCAGCACTCTATTGATTTGCACTACATAAACTAAAACACTGTAAAACAATGACTCATAACCAACCAGTGTGATGCACACAAGAGGATAGGTTTTTTGTGCCTGTTTTCCAATAGCCTGCTGCTAGTCGTCGAAATCTAGGAAACTGAAGGGGATTTGTTGTGTGTGACCACAGTTTGACAGTGTGCGTCATTTAAATTAGGCTGCAGATGGAAAACATTTGTACCTAATACCTGAGACTTTAATATGGCTGTACAGGCAGTTAATCAGCTGAAGAGAAAGGCTGTCATACAGCACAGGTGAGATGCTGTGGATGGAGAGTCAAGTCAGAATCAGACAGAATCTCTTCTGTCATTACTGCCACAATGAGTGCACATTTTTAAAGAGTTGTTAATTGTTAGTGTTTGTTGGGGCAGTTTTGACTTTATTTTAGCTACGAAAGAGATGAAAAGCAATGATGAAAGAAAGAGATGAGGGTTAGGGGTTGTCCCTGCCTGGATTTTATCATGGTCCATTATGATTACATGGTACACATCTTAGACCAGGAGGCCATCATAACTTCCCTGGAAATATTTTTTTCTGTGCAGCTAAATATCTTATCATTAATCAATGCATTATACAGTGAAGCAGGCAAATGAAACATGAATAAAAGACGTTTGTGAGATTTTTGAAAAGGATTATGTGAATATAGGACGCAGGAACGGGGTGCTGCTGACCTGGAAAGAACCTCAGTGTGCATTAACATATGCCACTTAGCCAGTGCGGAGCTGCGCTTTGTGCATATACTAAAAAATGATGCCCTCAGGCTTCTTTGTCTGATGGTGAAGTGTTTGAAAAAGCAAAACTTTTAACCCGTGTTGACAGGTTTCTAGAGATGCAAATACATGATAGATTCATTTAATCATCAAGTGCTAGTGCGGTTTGTTTGTGGTGAGAACGTGTTTCAACCTCGATCTGAACCAACTGCGTCTATTAAAGTGCACCTCCTCCTGTACTGCCTTAATATGCACATTCAACACATCCAATGCATCAACACATTGTTTTCTAGTTGGAGCCGCGCGTTGTTTTCAAACTGTATGGTTTGACTAAAATGAACAATGACAGCAATATAGTCCACGATGAGCAGCGCTAAAATCAACCTGCGTAGTTGTCCCTCCATTGTGACATTAGAAAGTGTCACATTTATCTTGCAAGTGTACTCTTCTTCAACGTTTTGCTTACTTCCTGGATTTTTCCTACATGGAAATTCTGACCAATCAAGAGTGCAAGTCATTTAATGTGAGCTGCTCGTAAATGCTGCCGTGACAACATGAACCGACTCTAGGAAATTATGTAACTTTGGAACAAACTTAGTCCCTGATTTGGACCAAAGCAAGACAACTCTGGGTCTGAAAGCACCCTTAGGGACCAAATGTCCCCAACATATCATATTTAAAAAGAAAAAACAAAGCATACAAAACCGTCCAAGTACACCCTCAATCACCATTACCATCACTTCTGGCAGGTCGGCCCCAGAGTAATGACATACTGAGGCTGTGTATGTTGTCATAAACATGGCATGAACACATCAGCAGGTGGGAACGTCAGACCTCATGTGGGCTTTTAAACTGTCAGAACCCATGGGTGTTAAATTCACCTCAGTACGCCTCACAGGGTAAACAAGCCTCAAAGCACCCAAATGTGCACGCACAAACAGCCTGGAGCTGCTGCAACATGATCTGAAGGTGATGATGAATAAAGTGGTTTATTTAACAGTGTGGGATCAAGTATTTTCAGAGATGAGATTAACAAGGACGCTTTCGATACCAACGATTCCAGCAACAACAACATTTTATATTGTCATTCTCAGTTATTTTCTGCTGATTGTCAGACATTACATCACTTAATTCACTACAGATGATCACATTTTATATTGTCATTCTCAGTTATTTTCTGCTGATTGTCAGACATTACATCACTTAATTCACTACAGATGATCACATGTCCAAGTCAGCAGTCTCAGCAAGGCTCTATGGCGAGTTAAAATTTGCTTTTTCAGTGCAAAACTTTATTTAAGTACAGTTATTTGTCTTCTGATAAATGTGGCAGTCAGTTTGATTTTTAGCCATGCTGGCAGCATCACTATAAAGATGACAGTCGGTCCAGACCTTCAAGGCCCCCTCAGGATGAATTGTAATAACTTTGGTGATCCTCCGACTTCTCTTCTAACACAGCCATCAGGTCAAAATTTAAATTTGCCCAAAGCACTCTGATTAAATTCCTGCTAAATTGGGCACAATCACATCAGCATCAGCTATGTTTAGTGCTAATAAGAAAATGCTAACATGCTTAAAAGGCAACTCTGATATTTTTCAACCTGGACCCTATTTTCCCATGTTTTTGTTTCTAAGTGACTAATGGGAACAACAGTTTTTGAAATTGGTCCGGTACAGAGCTTCAAAACGGGCCGCAATGTAACCACTCGGGGAGTGTTTGCACTGTCAGTGTTACTCGTCTAAAAGTTGTTATTTTTGGAAGTTGGGTGCTCAGATAAGTGTCTGAGAACATTATGGAAAGAATCCCTACAGACATAAAACTTGTTGACAAGTTTACAAGTTAAGTTACAAGTTAACAAGTTGACATTAAAGTTGTTTGAGATGTCCTTATAATGACAACTTGACATTAACATAAAGACAACTTCTGGTAATGTCACTTTGATTAATGTCAAGTTGTCATAATCAAGACAACCCAAACAATGTCAACTTGTCATTACAAAAACCGAATTACACTTGATGACAGCAGTCATAAACATTTATGACATGTACACAATGTTTATGACAAGTTCATGACGGTGTCATGTCATAGTTATGACAGTGTCATGTCACCCTTATGTAGATACCTTCAAGTAAAGTGCTATCCTCCATTTAAATAAACATTTTAGCGTGTGTAGAGCCGCATATTTTCCCATCTAACTGGAAGAATTATGGATTTATTTTAATCAAACCAGACTTGGTGATTATTGGAACAGTGGAAACACAAACCAAGGCAGTTCTTCTGAGTTTTATTTTGTTTCTGTCAACTTTGAACAAATGGTGTTCTACACGGATAAAATTACTGATAATTTAAATGCAGTCTGGTGAATTTGGTGATTTTTCTAGTTAAACAGAAAGGATCTTACTCTTTAATAAAAAGATCTGTATCTGCAGGGTCCTTCACATGATATTGCCAGACATTTAAAGCCTGTCAGTGGCAAACAAAGCACTTTTAGTGTATGTAAAATAATGCGAACATGCCCAAAGTGGTTACACTGCAGCTTGTTTCGCAGCTGCCGGTTGCAGCCTTGTCACTCAATATTACACCAGTCACTCAGTCATGTCCCAGTTCGTCTCTTAGGCACAAAAACATGGGAAAACGGGGTCCAGGTTAAAAAAACCCCCAACTTAAATTATCCTTTAACCAAGACAGTTAGTGTGGCATCACCATCGTGAGCATGTTAGCATTTAGATCAAAGCACGGCTGTGCCTAAGTTCAGCCTCACAGCAGATAAAATGACTGTAGACTCCTAGTCTTTTTTTTATGGGATGCTCATACAGCCACTCGTCTCCTGCATCGAGGTCACTTTACATCAGGCTTTAGGTGAGTCATCAAGTGTTTCAGTGTTACTGTAAGTTATAAATTCATAGATGCAGTGCCAGCGCTCAAAACCATTTGTGTAGGAAACTGGATGTAGCCTTGTACCAGAGCAATGGTGATGCCACAATGGCAGATTTGAGGACATAAAGCACAGATGAAAGGTAAAATGATTATTGTTAGTTGATCCATGTACATTTCTTTATGTCTTTTGTTCTGTCATCTAACTGAAGGCTCAGACACATAACTTTACTCTGTGCCTTGCTCAGAGACACTTGGAGATTTTAGGTGAATGTTTGCCACAACAAGGTCTAAAGGTCATGTGTTTCCTCTCGCTGAATGACTGTGTTTAAATACTGTACTTCACTTTCCATTAGCCGCTTTGGATGAGTAAGCAATACTGATTGTGTCCTCCATTTTTATTTTCCAGCTATTAAGGACTATGAGACTGCTGCGAAACACAGTGAGAATGACCGTCAGATAAAAGAAGGCCTGGAGAGAGCTCAGCGACTTCTCAAACAGTCTCAGAAGAGGGATTATTATAAGATCCTGGGAGTGAAGAGGTGGGCACTGATCACTGGAGTTTTGGCTCCTTGTTTCTATTCATATCGGAGTTTTACGGGGGAAGTTGAGAAGAACTGGTGTGTTTTTTTTTTTTTTTTAACAAATGGGTTGCTTTACAAGACCGCATCTGAAAGCAATTTGTTTTCAGATTGTATTGAACAAGCACTGCTCTACAAAGGAGCCCCACTGCAATGGAAACCACATCATTTATCCTCTTTGAACATTTTTGTGCTCAAAAGCACTGCTGACAATTCAAGATAGATTACATTTTTAAAGCAATAAAAAGTAATGGTTTATTACACAAGGGTGAATGTGGTAACCTTGACAACTGGATGAGTATTATTAGGTCCAGCTTGTGTTGAAAAGACGGGAAAGAAAAGCTGTTTTTATCCGTCATACATGTGCTGATGATGCTCTCCCCGTTGTCGCAGAACTGCCCAGAAAAAGGAGATTATCAAAGCCTACAGGAAACTGGCACAACAGTGGCATCCGGACAACTTCCAGGATCCAGAGGAAAAGAAGAGGGCTGAGAAGAAGTTCATTGACATCGCTCAGGCTAAAGAGGTTCTCACTGACCCAGGTAAAAAGTTTTGTGGTCTGCAGAGTCAGTGCAAAGTTGTTACTGTCAGTCTTGCAGTAAATGCCAGGCCTCTGAGGGGCTGCTGTGAACAGCTCACTACTTGCTATTTTGTTGAAGTAGCTGGAGACCTTCATTGTTTTCCTGGGTACCTTTCTTACATCAGTAAAATGGTTTTATACAGTAGAAACAATCTTACAGACAACACAACGTATTTAGTAATTAAACCATATCAAGTTAGAGTGATTGGGAAAGAAACTTTCCATCCCTGTAGTAACTCATCAAAGTCAGATTAAGTCCATTAAGGAGCCCCATGAAATGAAGTCAAACACTAAATCTCCTGTGTATGAATGTACCAAGCAGATGCAGAGTTTCTGAAAACATGACAGTATTTGTTTTTCTCTAGTATCATAAGTACTTAGGATGCAATTCTTCCAGACCTGACAGTGCAGCAAGTGCTGACAAGTGTTCTAGTCAGCCGTTAAAGGTCCCAGTGTGGATTTAATGGCATCTAGCTGTGAGGACAGATTGCAACTAGCTAAAACTTTTCCCGCTTAGATTTCCTTAAGTTTTCATTGTTCAGGAGGGGTTACTCCTTCTCCAAACAAACAGACGGGGTGTTTAAAAAAACAACAACAAAAAACACTGAATAAAGCAGTTTCACGTAAAAAAAAAAAAAAAAAAAATCAGTGTTTTTTAAGACACTCTCTTCGCAGCGGGGCTACAAACTGCTGTGGCCGACGAGTGAACAGGAAAACGCAAATGGCCCTATCTAGAGCCAGTGTCTGGTTTGTCTGTTCTTAGCTACTGTAGAAACACAGTGGTGCAACATGCCGATCTCTGTAGACAAGTGCTGTGTCTCAAATCGCGTACTTCTGTACTTACACTTAAAATTTTGAGTACATAAGTGCGTTCACACTGAGAAGTATGGAAAAATGCAGTGCACTATGAGTACCTGGATGGTGCACTCAAAACGGTGAAGAAGTTGAGTGTGGAACTATGGACACTTCTCGCACTCAATGGCTGCCATCTTGGCTACGTAGCGAAAGGGGAGGGACCACTTTTCAAACTGGAAATTGCGGCCGAGGACTGTGCGACCGTGAACGTTGCTGCATTGTACAAATATACATGTGTTTTGTGCACTAAGCATCACTATACTGTTGTCGGGTATAAGCCAGCAGTACGTTTATTGGGTTAATTTAGCAGTCTGTAATGATTTGGCACCGCGAACGATAACGCGAATGCTAATGCTAGTTTGCTAACTAACTAGCTAATTTTCGGTGAGTGCACAACGGCCGTGTTTGGTTTGAGACAACACCACCCTGTTGAAATTTGCGCACTACGCCAATGAGTACATAGTGCACACAGTATACTACATAGACGTATACTAACAGAAGTATGTGATTTGAGACACACCAAAGGACCTGCTCTCTGTGTAGATATGAACAGCTCATTCTAAGATAATCAAAACATGATTCTTATTCTCAGGTTATTATACACTAATGAAAACATACTTACATATTTCCTTTAATCCTACATACTGGACCTTTAAATACCACAGAAAGAAGCACAACACCAGCAGAAACAACAGACAGTGACAAGTGCGGCTACAGTGACAGCTTTGTCTCAACTTGTCAAAAAGAAAAGCTTTTTTTTTCATGAGTGTTACACATTTTTTGCAATTGTAGCACCACACATTTACACTATGCCACAAACACCAGCAACGTGATGAGGTGCTGAGTGTCTATCGTGTTTGTCTCCGGTGGCCGAGAGTTGTAAAATGTTCGACTTTGGGTAAAAACAAAACTGTCATGTCCTTAATATAGGGGAGCCCAGACGTAACATGCAGTGTGACTCCTCCCTACCCTCATCACTCCCAAGACAGGCCAGAAGAGGCACCACCTGTTTCTCATCACCCTCTCACACACTCGAGAGGAGGAGAGATCTGACACACCATCGTTTTGCCTCTCTGCACTTTATCTCTTTTCCTCTAGATTTAGTCTATCAAAAATTCCTGTCGTATACGCACCAGAACTTCCAGTTTCATACAAAAATAAATGAAAAACACTAATAAATTGGGGAGAACACGACCCAGTTCAAGCCAGGAGGAATAAGGAGAACTTGCAGCCTGGACCGGCCCAAGCCCAGCAGGTTGTGTTGGGCCCAGTTGAGCTCAGGCAGAGATGTATACCTGAGTAAATATTATTTTGTTAAGTTCTGTACTGATTTGTTTTTTCTTCCAGAGATGAGAACCAAGTTCGACCACGGTGAAGACCCTATGGATCCGGAGAGCCAGCAGGGTCATCATCACCACCAGCACTTCCACGGAGGCTTCCACGGCTTCCAGGGTTTCAATCCATTCGGCTCCGGACCCTTCAACTTTAAATTCAACTTCAACTGAGGAGGACGCTCACATCCGGCACAGCTGGAATTACCGTATTTTCCTCCCTATTTAAAAGGGAGATCGCTGGCATGAGGAATGTCATGAGTCTCACAAAACTGTGGAGCAAATTGTGACTTTAATTCAGTGACCTTAATTAAATATGCATCTTCGTTGTTGAATGATACAACTTGGAATTCCGTTTTGGGGAAGGTCTGTTGCTGTGCTAACAAATATCTGCCATGTGTGAAGCAGCTTTTATCTGTCACATGTAAGTGGTTAATTGGGACACTTGCATCCTTTCCACGTACTGTACGCTCTACCATTCACATCCATTCATAAGATTCTATTTGTACATAAGTACAGTACTATTTTTATATGAATGGAGTTTTTCTGAGATGTAAATAAAGACCTATTTATGTACCTTACCTTGAGCTGAGGGACAGGAGTGCTGCTGTATGGAAAGGTTGGAGAGTGCCTACAGTTTGAGAAACAGCACTTCTTCATGATTACATCTAACCTTTTCCTAATTGCAACAGCCTCTCTCCCATAAATGTATTTTCACGTGGTGAAATGGTTCACGGCGAGGGACAAATTACAGTGAACGAGAATCACGTCATAGTGGACCTTTCAGCGTATGAATCGCACGTCCACTGACCACACAGAAATCACAAACAGATTTTATAATGACTTTTGTAGCAAAGGTTTATTTTTCCACCAGACAGTAATATAAACATTTGTATTTGACACAGCACAGTGACAGATGGGTGTCCTGAGAGCAGACAACCTGCACCCATTTTTATTGACTTTAAAGACAGAGAAAAAAAGAAACTACTATTGGTTTGGGTTGAGCAGCGACACCTGTCTTATTCCTGAGACAAAAACACTGGTTCATCGTGGAATTCAAATACTGAAAAATGATTTCTAAAATTTCAAAGCAGTGAAGCTGAATGTACACAAGATGTAAACATACAGTAATAAGTTAAAACCCTATGTCCTACACATAAACTGTGACCTTTAGTGTGCAAATGAGGATTCTTTGATCCACAGCTTGGCCATGATAAAGCATCGCCTGGTCTGCTGAGCCAAAGTCATCTAATACACATTACTTCACAGGGACAGACACGTACACATTTGCTAACCCCCGCCCTTACAGCGGTTGCTGAGCTACAGTTGAACAGTTGCTGTTTGGGGGCGGGGTTTAGCAAATGTACAATTTCTGTGCCACCTGCTTTTCTCAGGGACAGTAGGAAAATTATTGGGGTTGGAAGGAGAGATGAATCTTTTTCATTTTACAAAAAGAGGCACTCCCCAGACTTATTTATATTTTCGCTGGACCCTCCCTTTGACATTAAAAAAGAAAAAGGAATACCCTCCCCATAAAATACAAAAACAAACATGACAAAGAGGTGAAAATACAACCACTTTCAATTTTCAATCAGTTAGGCTACACGAGTCCTTTTCGAGCAGCAGCTTGGAGACTCTGAGGTAATTTGTCCTGCTGAGCCACATAGAGCACTGACAGATATCAAAACACAAATTAATAACAGTTCAAAACATTTTGAAGACTGAAGAAAAAACACGTGCAGAGCTGATCACACTGATCAATGTGTGATAGGGAGCATGCATCATATTCTCACTTTGTCAGACACATTTAACTTTGGTTCAGCTTTCTGTTATGATTCAGAATAAAAAAGCGACTGTACAGGATAGTCAATAACTGAAACGCTCTGTATGAGAGACATTTAGTTGGTAAAAACTAGTATGATCTGCATGTATTGTGTTTTCCAAAATGGACATTAGCCACATGATTGATGGTGATGAGGAAAATGAAACCTTGATACAGAGACAGGGTTGATGATGCATGAAAAGAATTGTTTTGATGTTAATATTAGATCCATACTAGATCAATTTTTAATATGATAAACCTTCCCAGGTAGCCAAAATGACCTGGCCCAGAATCGGACCAAACTCGGCATGCCAGATGAACTTAGCCGGGTGGGGCCGGTTGCCCAACTTGGCTGAGACTCAGCATGAATGAGAGCCAGAATCAGGCCAAATTAGCTTTAGACGGTTTCCAGCTGCCATCACTGGGCCATTATCAGAAATGATATAGCCCAGCATCGGCCCAAACTCGGCGTGCCGGATGAAATCAGCCAGGTCGCATCTGGTTATCTGACTCAGCTGAGACTCGGCATGAATGATGACCCAGAATTGGGCCAAATCAGCTGGCCTGATTGCAGCTGCCAACACTGCCATCACTGGATTGTTATCAGAAATGACATGGCCCAGCATCAGCCCAAACTCGGCAAGCCGGATGTAATTAGCTGGGCTGCATCTGGTTGCTTGACTCGGCTAAGATTTGGCATGAATGACACCCCGGAATCAAGCCAAATCAGCTGGCCTGATTATGGCTGCTGACTCAAATAGTCTTGGAGTGAGAAAAAATAAAAACGACCCTCCACTGCTCTCCCAAAAAAGGTAAAAAAATAATAACACCCAATAATTATCATACAGTCCCTAACTTCTAATGTAACAACTTTGCGGCAAGTTATGAAATTTACAAACAGACTAGCTTTATGTTAGTCACAACTTTGGTGCGGGCATTTCAGTCAACATTTTGAAATGTAATTTTCCATAACACACATATATATATATATATATAAAAACAAACATTACACTGTAAGATTAGATTCTCAGACATGTGCCTTCTCCATTTGATTCTTTGCATACATCATCAGTGCAATATATGCCAACTATTTTCTCAAACGCCCCTAATAAGAGTGCTGTGACTGACCTCACCTCATTATTCCCTCTCTGCTCACTTCATTCTCCGGTAACCACGTACGTTGCTGTAAGTGCTGAGAACACACCACAGGTTCACAGTTGGCAGTTAACACTTAAATCAGGTGTTAATTTTGTAAGACGTATCGACTGCCGAAGCAGATATGGCATCTCTGAAAATATCCCATCCTTCTCCCCGGCTGAGGATGCAACGCTCTGTGGCTAAGTTTAGATGGAATTGTCAGTCTTCAAGCTTCACAGGTGGCCGGCTTGCAAAAGGTGCTGCCTCCTTTCTCTTCAGCATGGTGCTGGCAGGCACTAAAGTTCATCACGCCGGTTGTCGGCTGTGCAGAGGGCGGGGTGGAAAGAAATAATGAAAATGTGCACCATGGTGAGAGACAGACATACTGGCCAAGAGAGGTTGATTGAGGATAGATATTTCTGTCTTATAACAAAGACAATAAACAGTGATAATCTTTTCTAACCTTTTTTATGTTGTGAGGACGATGGAGTCTGTTTTTGCGTTGCTGTGTCTTCCTGTTGCTGGACACGTCTCAGCAGCTGTTTTATCTCGTTGTCATATTCAACCCACTCAGGTACGATCCTTGCTGCGGCTGTTAACTTGGGCTCCTTGGTCTTTGGGTTATTGCACTGCAGCAGGGACAAGCAGACAAAACACATCACTCATGCCACCAGCGCCACTTTCCCCCAACAAGTCATACTGCCATTCCCTGCACTGTCTGTGGCAGGCATTTGAACCTAATTTGATTTCCAATTCTGTTAAAAGGACATTAGCCCATGTCTTGTGTCTGAATTACCAAGTGGTGTCCTATACCACAATGAGACAATGCCTCCTATTCCAGCCTACTGGAGCCCGTCTAGTAATTCTCTAAATTAGTTTAGGAGACTTCAGGATTGCTCCACAGTTGTCTCCTAAATGCCAAGTGCCTCATGGACAATAACGGCTGGGAAATATGCTCCTGCTTTTCAGAGCAGCTACAGCTCACTATTATAACCAAAAACAGCCACACACATATGATATAAATATAAATATCTAATAACTTTTATCAATTACCAGCATGTTTCAACACAAAAGAATCATTAAAATACAGACACAGAGGATTTTACTACCCAATAAAAGGAGTAATTGGATTTGATCATAAATTCTGTAGCAATCCCTGAGGTGTGCCAGTGAGCTGTTTAGTGTAGATCTCATTGCTCTGGGATTTAACCAAGCCCTCAGGAACACTGCTTGGCCTTGCCTCTAATTTTGCCTAGTGGTCACTTGCAGTATTACAGCAAAAAAAAAAAAAAAAAAAAAAAAAAATCCCCTGCAGCCCAAAAAGCATTTTCCCCACAGACCACCATTATAAAAGACACATCTGTAAAACTTTAAAACACCTTAAACTGCAAACACGCTGAGTTATGACTCTTTCTATTATGCGTTTTTGAGCCCTGGACGATTCATATTTCTAAAACTTTCCTCAAGCCGAGAAAAGCGATGTAAAAAAATCCATGAAGCCGTCTCAATGGAAAATTTGCGGGCTGGGCGAGACCTCGTAGGCAGAGCCAGCAGAAGAAACACTACTGCACATATTCAGTGGGCCACAAACTGCTGATGTAAACCTGGAAGCTAGAAAGCTAGCTGTCATTGGACTGAATAGGCGCCATTTTGGAGCCCGGTATCCAGATCTAATAATGCAGGAGTCTCTAATGACTTTCAGGCCAAGGACCCCTACTACATATATTAAACTAAGTTGCATATTAAATTTGGCCTGCAATAATGTGTAGAGCGGCCAAAAATGCCGTGTATAAACATATCTCAATATAGTGCTTTCAATACCAAGCTACTAAAATAATAAAGGTATTGACAGAGTCATGTATTTATACATCATGGATTTATCTGACAAGGATTTATGGGTAACAGTTAGCCTTCTAATGTTGCGTTCTCACTAGGTGTGAATAAAACACTTCGCATGAGTGAAATACACGTAAAGTCAACACAAAGGCACGTTAAATGTGAATTCCTGCCGGGGCAGCATGATGGACACAACACGAATGACACAGAATGCGCTTATTACGCAGAGCAAATAAAGCCAGTAGCGCGATTTTGCATCATACAGTTATTCGTGAGAGTTGAAAAATCAGAACTTCAGTGACTAATTCGTGCCGTGATAGCCAATCGGCATTGAGATCCTTGGGTAATTTATGATGCTGAGGACGTACTGGCCTAAGTTCATTCATCGATTCAGCAGTTTCATGCATATGAAGCAAGTCAACACAAAATATTCTAACGTTCAAACTCACGCAAGTAACGCAACACGAAAATCCGCATTGCGTTTGGTATGAGCAGAACATAATGTGTACAAATAAATAGGCCAATTTATCTTGGCTAATAATGTGTTGAATTTCTGTTAATGTGTATTTTTCAGGTATATTTTAATCTGGATTTTTTTTTTTTTTTTTTTTTTAAATCAAACTGGAATTTGGCAAGCACCTTACAGTAACTCTGATGAGCCCCTAGGGGTCACAGGCCCCCCTTCATGTAATAATATATCCATGGACTCACTAGGTCTATCGTCTTAGCTGTGACTTTGGAGGTGTCATCACACCACGTCTCACACCACAGCCACTCCTGTGGAAGAGACTTGATGGCCACCTGGTGGATCATGTTGTTAGGAAGGTCCTGAAAAATATTAGAGAATAATATTTTACTGTGCACAATAACAAACTACAAAACAAACTATATCAGGTGATAAGAGAAGAAACTCAGCATCATGTAATGCAATGATGTCATCTCTAAGTTACATACCTGGTCCAGGTTGGACAGACTGTTGGGGTCTTGGCTCAGGGCTTGGTACTGGCCTCGTAATCTGTCCCCTGCTGCAATCTTCCTGAACTTCTTTAAATCCACTACATACAGAGCGCTGGTTGAAATATAGGAGGAGACGAGACACAGAAAGCAGGTGTGAGAGGAGGAGAATAAAGGAAAGCCCATAGGAATGACTTAATAAAAATAAAAATAATGACTCAATAAAGATAAATACCCCAGGCACTTTGAGATAATTGTACCTAACGTGGCATATTAATAAACCCAACCGTGTAGACTGTGTAGTTTCACTTATTAGATTTAAGTCTGCCAGAGGACATTCGCTACCTTATGTTTTCCCTGGACTCGCTGATGCGGATCAGTCACTTTTGTCCTACCCCTCAGAGCTGAGCATCACACTGGCATCCAATCAAATCACTGTGGCTCTGGGGCTTTTTCCCATCCTCATAAGGCAGAGGTAAAGTTGTGCAAACTCTCTGTTCATCTGCTGGCTGCCACCTTATTAGCCTTCACATTGAGAGACTGAGACCTCGGTGCCACATGCCAAACAAGGAGATGAACTTTTTATTTCATACCTGGAGCTTGATTTAATAGAACACGGCGATGTGCAGATGGCTGATACTAAAATACAGCCACAACAAGTGCAGCTATAATTGGTGGGGTCCAATCACCATGGAAACTGGATAACACAGTACTGTAGAGTAGCCACTATTTTTTTTACTTTTTTACAGGTGAGCTTTTGGTAACCATCCATCCATTTTCATCTGCTTATCCAGGGCTGGGTTGCAGGGGCAGCAGGCCAAGCAAAGCACCCCAGATGTTCCTCTCCCCAGCAATGCTTTCCAGCTCCTCCCTGAGGTGTTCCCAGGCCAGACAAGATATATAGTCCCTCCAGTGTGATCTGGGTCTGCCCCGTTGCCTCCTACCATTGAGATGTGCCTGAACCACCTTCAGTGGGAGGCACCCAGGAGGCATCCTGATCAGATGCCCGAACCACCCCAACTGGCCACTCTAGACGCAAAGGAGCAGCGGCTCTACTATGCGCTCCCTCCAGGTGTCCGAGCTCCTTACCCTATCTCTAAGGGTGAGCCCAGCCACCCCACGGAGGAAACTCATTTCGGCCGCTCGTATCCGCAACCTCATTCTTTCGGTCACTACCCAGAGCTCATGACCACAGGTGAGAGTTGGGACGTGGATGGACCAGTAAATCCAAAGTTTCACCTTCCTGCTCAGCTCCCTCTTCACCACGACATTCTGGCGCAGCGCCTGCATCACTGCAGAAGCAGCACCTAACTGCCGATCCATCTCACGCTCCACTCTACCCTCACCCGTGAACAAGACCCCGAGATACTTGAACTCCCTCGCTTGAGGCAGTAACTTCCTCCCAACCTGAAGGGGGCAATCCACCGGTTTCCGGTAACCGACTATCAAATTAATGAGCAACTAATTTGGTTAGCGATTAATCGGTTTGAGTATTTCTTAAGAAAAAAAGTAAAATGCTCCGATTCCAGGTTCTTAAGACGGTAAAGTGAATATCTTTGGGTCATCTACAGTGATCTACATTTTTTCACCATTTTCTGACATTTTATAGACAAACAACTAACTAATAGAATAAATAATCTGTGTCTCTCAGGAGCGAACTTCTGGCAGACTGGTTATTTTTTACTTCTTGAGCAGGGTAAGATTTTAAAACTTTCTCTTGGACCTACAGTTTCTAAGATCCAAACAGATTGAAGAAAGAAGAACAACAAAAACAACAGCAGTACTCTCAGCCTCTAAATATAACAATACATAAATACATTTCCACTTCCTTCTCTGTCATATTTGGAACTTGGGAAGAGCTAAAAAAAACCCTATTCTTGCAGAATAATGAATAATTCCTCTGGATTATTAACCGAGTGCAAGTAGAAATGTACACAGAAAGTCAAAGATGTATTTTCATGACTGTAAGAGATATATTACATTTGGCAGTATGGTCCCTTCAGGATTCCAGTTATATCCGGCTCTTTTCATTCTGCTTTGCAAAGTACCGAGAGTGTCTGGAAAGTTCCAACTAGTGAATGACCTATGAGGAAACTGTGGCTGTCGAAGCACAATGTTCTAAATGCTAACATTTTGGTGTTATTCTGGAGAGCAGCAGAACATAAGGTAAAATATCAGAACTCCCTGCTATGCATTCAAAACACTGTGCTGCTACGTTCCACTTCTTTTAAGGCGGTATACCTGATGTGGTATTTCCTGTGTCCTAGATGTGATGCCCAGTAACCGGTTTTCCAGAAGCGATAGCCCTCCATCTCTCTGCGGCTATCACAGAACGGTGTGTAGCCATAAGGAGCACCCTCCAGGTTTAGATCCCTCAACTCCTTCAGATCAGCCCGAACTATCTGTGAGAGAGAGCAAGAATGTTGAATAGTACAGAGCACTGACGACACTTCAGCCGTGTTCTCATACAGCCTTCACACCGGCACCGGGGCTGCTATACAGACGAGTCTCTCACTTTCAGACACACACTTACACATGGCTCTTTTCCTATTTCACTTTAATTTGAACCTTACCTGATCGGCGTCCACAAAGATGATCTTGTCGACAGCCAAAGGGAACAGAACATCCAGGAAGAGGATCTTGTATCCCCAGATAATGCGCTGCTTCTCAGTCTGCTGGTGGAGCCAGCGGGGCCATTTGTACTGTACCAGCTCGTACTGAAAGCCGTACGCCTCGGCCATGTGAGAGATGGTCTCCTAAAAACACCAAACACAAACAACAAACACAAACACCAGAGGTTATGTGTGATATCCAAAACAAAAGCACTTTTTAGGGTAACTCAATATCTAAAGAATATGCTATTACGCTTCTGTTATTCAGGTGGAAAGCCTCACATAAATTAATAATAAGTGAGACTACACTGTGGGATATTCACGGTGGCTTACTGTGGTTATAGTATGGGCTGTTACATTCAAACCTTACACTGAGGTTTTTAAATGAAGCTTCGAAAGTCTCTCGTCATATTCTGTGACATGATTTTTAAATCCCAAATTTGAATAAGGTGATTCATTGGATTTAGACAAGAAATTAAATCAACTTTCTTTAATGAATAAATGTAATTTATTGTGCTGTTAGATTGCTGTTAGACCGCCCTCTTAATACAGGTACGTGCCCCTCTTTGTGTACGGCAAGCAGGAGAGCAAACAGTTACTCTGGTCGTAGTAAAAACATTTTATTTTGAAAGGCTTTAAGTCAAAAAATATGGATTAAAGGAGATATATAGTTAGATAAAACCATGTTGTGAATTTTGGAAATGATTTTGACACTTGGACTTTTAAGCGCTCAGGCGTGATTGGAAATGTTTGGGTCACATGCTAAAAAAGCTTTCAATTATTTGGTACAGCCTTAGTCGTAGGCACACGGTTTCATTACAGACAACAGAAACAACAGTGTGTCACAAACAAAATTAGTAGGAGGATATGTTTGGATTATGTGAAGAAAAACAGGTGGACAACATGCAAACATATTGCCCATTAGAAAACAGACACTGCTGCTTAGTTTATGTGGCCCACCTGAGGCTAGCCATTGATAGGTGGCTGTGTTACAAGCATAAAAAGGCAGATAAGGAAGAATAATTCCTACAGTGTATATATAGTTTTCAGAGTTATTAGCACTCTTTTGGTATAAAAATGCCTGTTAGCCAAACCATAATGCAAGGCTGAAGCTAACAGATGTTTGATGTATAGTAAAAAACATCTGGACATATAAATAAATCTGTATTCAGTAAAGATGTCATGAACGTCGTGAGCATAAAAACTGATTGAAAAGATTTTGCGACTCAACAAGTGTCACAAAGGGAAGTAATTGTAGAGTCACACAAATAGAAAATCTAATATTAAACACAGACCATTACAGCAGAGGGAACAAGCCAAAAGATACTTTCTTGCAGAGTATAAATAAAGCTCTGAAGAACTCAGCTGAAGTTATTTTGAACAAACAGGAGCAACTGAATGCTTGTATGAAGTCATGAAGCGAGGGAAGTACCTTGAAAGATGGCGAGAGGTAATTCTTGAGGAACCAGAACTTGACGGGTGTGTTTGTATGCCGAAGGACGGACAGCATCATTATTCTGAAAAATAAATACATAAATAAATAAAAAAAAGAGTCAAGGATCAGGGCTAAAAGGAACGTAACATGTAGAGGCTGAAATGTAAGTGTGTGCAAGTGTCTGAACTGAGAGTCACCCACCTCAGAAAGCGCTCGTACAAATGGCCCGAGGCCACGGAAAATATGTTAAGAACATCCTCTTTCTTCTTCTCTCCATCATCCTTCTTGGCCCCACCACCTGTGATGCTGTAAACGAGACCATGCTACATGAGCGTCTTGTGTTTCTTTTTTCATATAGTGACAGTATATCTGACGTAAGCCAGTAGCTACCATGCTTTTGTAGAGCCAGGAGTAAATACAATAAAAACAGCCAGTAGAAAAACATTTAAAAACACACCATGCAAGACTGTGCGGCAAACTGAGGTGTTTTCTTTAAAATAAAATGATAATGAAGGACAGCTGTGATTTTAACAGCAGTTCAGTTCTCCTGCTGGGACGTATAATTATCCTGTTAGAACAGACACAGTTAAAACAGCTTTAACATTTAATCTGCTTCTTATTCTTATGTTCCCACATAGCTAATAGAGCCCACAGAGTGAAGAAAATGATCTGAAATGACTAATTTGTATCGGCCACTTTATTCAACTGCTCGTCAATACAAATAGCTAATCAGCCAATCACATGGCTGCAACTCAGTGCATTTAGGCGTGTAGACATGGTCGACCTGCTGAAGTTCAAACCGAGCATCAGAATGGGGAAGAAAGGTAATTTAAGTGACTTTGAATGTAGCATGGTTGTTGGTGCCAGATGGGCTGGTCTGTCAGAAACTGCTGATCTACTGGGGTTTTCACACACAACCATTTCTAGGGTTTACAGAGGATGGTCCCAAAAAAGAAAATATCCAGTGAGCGGCAGTTCTCTGGGTGAAAATGCCTTGTTGATGCCAGAGGTCAGAGGAGAATGGCCAGACTGGTTCAAGATGATAGAAAGGCAACAGCAACTCAAATAACCACTGGTTACAACCAAGGTCTGCAGAAGACCATCTCTGAACCAACAACACGTCCAACCTTGAAGCAGATGGGCTACAGCAGCAGAAGACCACACCAGGTGCCACTCCTGTCAGCTAACAACAGGAAACTGAGGCTACAGTTCACACAGGCTCACCAAAACTGGACAATAGAAGACTGGAAAAACATTGCCTGGTCTGATGAGTCTGGATTTCTGCTGCCACATTCAGATGGTAGGGTCATAAACAACATGAAAGCATGGATCCATCCTGCCTTGTATCAACGGTTCAGGCTGCTGCTGGTGGTGTAATGGTGTGGGGGATATTTTCTTGACACACTTTGGGCCCCTTAGTACCAACTGAGCATGGTTTAAACACCACAGCCTACCTGAGTATTGTTGCTGACTGTGTCCATCCCTTTATGACCACAGTGTACCCATCTTCTGATGGCTACTTCCAGCAGGATAACGCACCATGTCACAAAGCTCAAATCATCTCAAACTGGTTTCTTGAACATGACAATGAGTTCACTGTACTCCAATGGCCTCCACAGTCACCAGATCTCAATCCAATAGAGCACCTTTGGGATGTGGTGGAAGCGGAGATTCGCATCACCTTGTTGAATCTATGCCACAAAGAATTAAGGCAGTTCTGAAAACAAAAGGGAGTCCAACCAAGTACTAGCAAGGTGTACTTAATAAAGTGTCCAGTGTATTTTGATGCAAGAATAGATATTGTCTTAAATTTTTGATATCATAATATTTTAAGTGTCTTTTCCTGGTTTTCAAGGCTGCATTACAGTAAAGTGATGTGTTTTCTGAACTTACCAGGCTGTTCTGGCTGTTCTGTTATTTGCCTTTACCTTCCTAGTCATTATAACCACATTACTGATGATTACCAAAAATCTCATTGTGTAAATATTTTGTGAAAGCATCAATTGTCAACCCTGCACAATCGTTACAATATCAACATTGAGTAATCTGGTCAAAAATACTGTTATGTTTGAGTTTCTCTGTATATCATCCAGCCCTAGTCCAAACACACTGGAGGCAGACCACTTCAAATGTGGGTAATTGCAGAGTTTCTCCTCCAACTTTGGTGTTCGATGAGCTACATAAATACCAATCCAGCGAGACAGACAGAAAAAAACTTACTTTGCCTTAGGGTAAAAAAATAGCCCAAAGCATCATTTTCTACAACTTGCCCACTCAAAGATAGTGCCTATCAAACCAGTCCATTAACTTTCAGACTCAATTACATCTATGTGAGCGTTAGCACCAATTAATCGACATTTGAAAATCTATGTTACCTCCTAGATTAATTAAAATGTTTTCAGGTTGAGATACCATCACATACAGTAAAATCCAAAGGACACGGTCCACACTCTATTGAAGAGCAGTGGCTCATGATGCAAGGCACATTTAGCGGACAGAAATCAGGACTTGTGCTGGAGGGTAGATGTGTCTGCAGTCAAACTGTGTGTCCTTGTCTGTAACAGACTGCTGATGAGGGAAGGAGTGTCTCTCCCACACTCAATCACAACCACAGCCTCGGCCCCAAGGCTCCAGGAAGACACCAGTGAGTGAGAGAGAGGTGTGAAGGGAGGGGTGGGAGCATACTGTTCGTCTCCTCATGTCCTCTAAAACCAACTCTGACACACACATACGAGAGATTGGCTGGTAAGCAAGTCACATCCATAAAACACAAACTCAATGATGACCCAAAACGCAGCACAACTTTTTCTCACCATTTTATAGTCACTTGTTTTTGAAAACATTTAGTGAATTTCTCTGCCCTCTCAAACCAAAGCACTGCTCTCTGTAGTTGAGCAGTTGTGCTTTTGGGGAGTCACCACACATCTGTAGAGTCTGGGGATACCGACTGCCTGCCATGACTAAGCCAGCCATTATGAAGGGCCTCCAGCACTACAGTGGGGCCCCCCAGATAAGCAGCTTTAGAAGGTCAGGTGAGAGCCCGTTTGGCTGACTCACTCGAGATAATCTGGACCTCTGGAAGGATCCACAAAGCTCTGGGTAAATCCTGAGCAGTGGACAACATCAACTGGACAAAACTCGACTTCTGTTTTTCCTCCAACTCTGTAGACTGAGCAGAATTATTCTCTAACATCTGTGTGGAGATCATCTAAAGACAAACAAGATCTGCCACTGAGCGACTAAAAGACAGATAGCTGATGTATAGTACATAAGGATGGTAAATAATAACTGTACTTTGCACATTATGCCTACCATGCACTAGAACAGTGGTTCCCAACTGGTCCAGTCACGGGGCCCAGACTTCTCCTTAGTCATTAGTTCTAGGTCCACACAGTTCAATACAATCGGCGTCATACTTGTGTTTGGCCGTGTTGTCAATAGGGTTGCAGTGATATTCCGGTTTTAAGGTATACTGTGATATAAAAGTTGATAGTTATTATACCGTGTACATTTGCTTATCTAGGATATTGAAAAAAAAATGCAACTGGACAGAGAATCTCCCCTTTAATTCAGTTATTTTCTACATATCCTTCCATTAACAAAATGGTTTCAAGTTTCAATTATGGTAATAAAACATTTGTTCAACTGACAATAACCCTTCCATTTTCATTACTTTAAGGGTCATTCTGATTTATAGAAATATAAATTCTGTAATGCCATGATACCGTCAAACGGCGATATTTGCTGAGACAGTTATTGTACTGTGAAAATCTCATACTGTTGCAACCCCAGTCGACGAACTAGATTGCTGTCTCTGTGAAGTAGCTGTCCATTAGTCGGTCCACAACAAGAAACCGCACTTCAAAAAAAAAAGCTCTGTGCTGGAAATTCATTGTACTTAAAAATAAAGAATGTTTTTTTTCAAACTTGAATAACAGGTAAAAAGTAGCACGCACATACCCAAAAAATTTTTTATGCTAGGTGCTGGACCAAAAGGTAAGTATGAAATAAAAAGATGAAGTCCGCACACCAGAAACTGCTCCTTGCACAATTTATTCATGCATTGTAGTTGTAACGTTTCGGGCCCCTGCCCTTCATCAGACATTAAGTGAATGTGAATACACCTGCCATATATACACACCCAACCCCTCAGGGTCACCTGATTTTTTTTTTCAAACTTGACACATTTGCAAGTCACTTGCGGACCATTCAGACTGAACCCGTGACCCACTTTTGGACCTTGACCCACCAGTTGGGAATCACTGCACTAGAGCACTTTGAAAAGACGAAAGACTTTTGAGACCGCAGATCTTGCAGGGTCAATATTTTCCAGACTAGATTCCCTTTGAGATTATTCCCCATCCTCCTGCTAGTGGAAAATATTGTGCCAAACTCCCTTTGGGAAATATGACATATCAACAATTCTTTACATTGCCGCAAAAGCACATCATTCTAGAAACACAAGACAAAAGGTGTCTTTTGTCAACAGTATCCTTATATATTCTGCATCAATATAATCCAAAAAGATAAACTGTATGTGCATAGTACAAACTGTACATTTTGGATTTGTTCACCTCAACTTGCTACCAGCCTCCATTGGTTAGTGCACTAAAATAAGTGGTGGTCCGTGGATCAGATACACACCCAATTACACACCAACTTCACAACCCCACCAATTTCTCCTCCTATTCCTCAGTACAAGAGAACCACGACTTGTTCATGTTCTTACGCTTCCCTAGAGTCTACTTCAAATTTACAGTCTACCCGGTTCACTGCTTCGTGTTAGGTGCTGGAGAGAGCGCAGCTACTACTGTAGTTGCTGACAGTGTCCACGTTATTGAACTCCACTATCTGAATGAGCCAAGACTACAAACTTACATTACTGAATATATGTTTGATTTTACCACAATGTCAAGATGAGAAAAAGACTCAATATACAAACCTTATATCAAAAGATAGAGATCACATAAGCTCTCCACAACTCTAGCATATTGCCACATTGGAAATTTTTATGCAACAGTGAAATTGCTTGAAAAGCTTGCATTATTTTCCAATGTTTTCCAGGGTCCTTCACCAACAGCCTCAAAATTAAAATCCCAAACCATCCAAAACAGTAACAAAGCAAGAAAAGACCACAAGAGAAAACACTCTATTAAGAGACAGAGTTTGGGGACAGCATTGGCAGTGGCATCCAGTCTACAACGAAGTTGTAAAGACAAGGTCATGAATGGCTAAGCATGACTACACCGAAAGCAACACATTAGATGCTGATTAGTTTTGTCAGGAATAAAGTAAAAAAAAAACAACTGCAAAATATTTTCCAGGTCATATTCGGCTTGAGTTATTTTTGGCTAATATTTTCTCTGCAAAGTTTTTCAAAGTATTTTACAGAGAAACAAGTAAGGAAAACATGTCCACAGAAGAAAAATTCCTTCCCCACATTGTAACCACCAACATAACCCCACAGACAAAACCACATTGTGGTTTCTCCGCCATGGAAAGCATCACAACAACTTACTACTCCGAAATGCAGTTCATCTTCTGAGCTATGTGGTCTGCAGAACATGTTTTGCATTTGACAAAAGCTGCAGAAAATCATCCTTGCTCACCTCTCAACAGTAAACACACAGCAAATACATGTTATATAACAACCCTGCCTATTATCTGGATTCAGTCTGGGAAAAACATTAATGGCCAAGGCTTCATCTAACACCCTTCAAGGTCTTACGACTACAGAGGGACACGTTGCTTTTACAGCACCCTCCACCTAAAACCTGAACTCCTTCAAGTAACACAGCGGCTGATGCTCCTCCACACCCTGTGCGGCCCTGAAGTTTCTGATCTCTAAGCTCAGCATAAAGGACATTAAACCCTCAAAGTTCCCCAGGCTGAGAGAGGCAAGACTGAAAAACTTCCACTCAGACGAAGCAGGAGAGAAAGGACAAAAGAAAGAAACCACTAAACAAAGAAGGAGAACATGTAGGAAAGAAAGAATAGGAAAGAAATCTATTTTCACTCAGTCTCATTATCACTCTACGGAGATAAAACTCTTTAAAGATGAGAGCATTTGTAACAACACTGTCACTTGATGCTTGCTGATGCACGGATCCACCTCACTAATTCTTCAGATGTGTTAGATCAATACGCGGCCTTCAGTCCCACCCTTTACAACAAATCCCTCAAAGCACCCTGAGACTACAAATGAAGTAATGGATATAAAGACATCTTCCCTTTGGAACTAACTTTATTTTGTAAGATCAGTGGTCAAGGTCTCTGTTGGCTGGAATATTCAGACCCTTTTACATTTGGAAAAGCAGAAACCTTTAATTATGTTGTGCAGTCATTTTAAAATGTATTTTCCTGGAACTATCATTTAGAGTCCTGTGAAAAACCAATCTGTTCTCTCAATGAATAAACAATTGTTTACTTGTGAGGGTTTAACTGTCAGACAAGCAAATATTTCTCAATATTTTGTGTCATCTGTTGCTCAGACTAAATTGCATTTGTTGATTTTCAGTGTTTTTCCTTCTGGCCGTCATCATCTTCAAACTTCAGGTGAAACCGGCTGCCGTCACTAAATGTAAATATGACTGAGAGGAGACGTTACTCTCCAGGGTATGTCTCTATATGGTGGACCCACTGGACAGAAAATTTTTAAGCACAGTGCAGGATATATGGTTAGACTTTTTTGCTCAGCACGATAAGTGGCTTCTACGCCTTGAGATACTTGAGGATATGCTTGAATCACATCAAACAGAAGTACTCTCTTCTTTTCAATCACAGTCTAATTTCAGTAAAGCTTCAGCTTCATACATCACAGCCACTTAAGGAGCAGTTACGTCTCTTGAAACCATCGTATTCAACCCATTATTTAACCTTTTATTTCCAGAGTCATTTTCATTAATCAAGCAATCCATGGGGAATGGTTTTAAAATTACATCCAATTATCAGTCTATTCATTCATCTTTCAGCTTCTTATTTTTCCTTGGTCATGGCAGAGGCAGGTTTTATTAGCGTAGCCCAAATGTCCTCCTCCCCAGCAATGTCCTAGAGCTCCTAATAGGAGACGCCAAGGACAGAAGAGTTCTATAATCCCTTCAGCTGGTTCTGGGTTTGCCACGGGGTGTCCTCCCAGCTGGATGAGCCTAGAATACCTCTACAGAAAGCATCCCGATCAGACAGCAACACCACCTGAGTGAGCTCCTTTCAACATGAAGGAGCAGCGATTTTACTCCAAGCCCCTCAGCCTGTCCCTGAGGGTGAGTCCACCAAGAAGAGCACGCTTGATCTACTGCAGAGAACACAAGTCCTACTGTAATTACACAAGGACGGAAGAGCTTGTGGCAACAGCCAACCATGCCCATATACTCAGTCATAGACCATAGGCCCTTGAAGTACATGTAGACTGACTGTACTCCCAAGATCCCAAATGGAGTCTGCGCTGTTCCTACAAAATGTCAGGTTCAACAGTTAGTTTTGTGCACCTTGGCATTACTGTTGAGTCGTGTCCTGCATTGACACAAGCATAGATGTAGCTAATTGGCACTGCTGGGCCTTCTGGTCTAATTCTAGCGCCTTCCCCATCGCACAAGTGACAATCCACATTCCAAGGACCTGTTTTTTTGTGGCCAGGGGAGTGCACCATAAGATCTGGGACACATGCCGTGTCTTTTACCGCCTGGCTAAACGTGAAGCGTGTCAGTTAGGCTCTGGATCCCTACTCCTCTGCTGACTTTCAAGGGCACAAAAGGCAGGTTGCACTGGACATTGCTAAGCGACCACAACCAGCTAACCGCATCACTGACATCTAACATCTACTTACTAGAAATCCCGACTTTGAAGCTGATCTTCCAGGCGTTGGTTAGTGTGTACTAAAAATATTGTCCGTGGAACAGATTGTAAAGCTCCGGACAGCCCTGCACTAAATCTCCTCCATATTTACAATTGACTGATTTACAGAAGAAAGAAAAGACTTCTGCTGACTGTGATTGGTTGTACTTCGTCACATGGCATGTGTTATGCATTGCTGCACTCTAAAAGTCCTCTCCAATACCCATACTACCATACTATTTAGCATGCCAGAAAAAAAATTAGTATGTCCCAGTACATAGTGTGTCAAACGCAGTACGCCAAAAACACCAGGATGTCTCACTGCACTACTTTTACCTGCCGTCAATCATCAACACATCACTGCTGATGGTAAAATCAAAGAGCACAGTTCTTCCAGAGACGATATTTGAATTCACATGGCTGTATGCATGTGTGTACAGTACATTATGTTTGTGTACATAGTTGCATGCACTTATGCATGGTCACATTCTAGTATGTTTGCAGGCTACACGCTTACAGTAGTGTTGTTGATATTCTAAGAATGACCATATAAATAAATGAATGAATGCAAAAGAAAACATGAACATGTAAACATTATGTTCAAACACAGCTCTACATTATTATCATATCCTGTTGGACTATCTCATTAATGAATTCTCATTCATTGCAAAACTTAGGAGAGTACAGCAGCATTGAAAGCAACCAATAAACACTGAATGCTAATGAACATGAGGATGTTTTAGGTGTTAAATGGGTTGCAGCAACACTGCCTACCTTTTCTCAAAAGTGCTCCAAACACTTCACACAGCAAGCATTAAGTGAGGAGACAGGATCACACAGTTAGGAAGTGTTGGGGAGAAACACACAAATGCACACACACACATACCTACAGAAGCACATATTTTTTGCAAGACTAGATCTTACAGCATAATATTGCAGTCTGGACCGGGGGGAGGAATTAGATCTCCTGAAACCACAATGTGTAATTGACAAACAGAAGGCACATCAGCGAACCCACCAATCAATGAGCTCACAGTTGTTACTGCCAGTCAGCTGGGGGAGGGTTTTAAAACAACTGAAACCAATCATATTTTAGCTGTATGTGGGAATCGATTACACACCTTGCTATGGAGTCCCATATGCCTTGGCTTTCACTATTCTCACTTAAAAGATCTTCATTGATCTTCTCTGCCTTTTTCTGGACCTGTAATATGAGATAAGACACAAAACAGCGGCTTCATGATAAACTGTGTGAAATCATCATACATCCTCCATTTGTGACCTGCTGAAGAGCATTTTACGGTACGCTGAATAATCTCCAGTTCTCTACTTAACAAATATTTAAGAAACACACTCACTCTGACTTTGATGATCTTACTGTGGAAACTGTTCAACAAAACAATGACATCACCAGCATCCGCAGGTGAGTCGGTTCCATCATGCCTGAAAAAGTGGGTAAAGAGAGACAACGTATTTACTGTCACTGAGAGCGAAAATCAATGATTGTGAAATGTGGACAATGGATCTGTAGCCAGTTAGTCTAACACAGGTGAAGCCCTTTTTGAAGACTGAAATGTATCAACAGACTGGAGAATTAAATCTATCAACTGTCATAATTACATTTTGTACAAATCAATAGCCTTAAAACACACCATTAATACTGATAATCTGTAAAACCTAATTGATCATAACCATATTTGGCATTCTATACATTTTAGTACAGCCCAGATGATTTACATGGTTAAGCAACAGACATGACAATCACACAACAAAAGGATTTCTAGTAGGGATGGACTAATTAAATGGTCGCACATTAGTATCTGCCATCAGCCCATTGGGGGGCACACCCTGGACAGGTTGCCATACTATCACAGGGCTGACACATAGAGACAGACAACCATTCACCAATTAACCTGACATGCATACATGTCTTTGGATTGTGGGAAGAGGCCGTAGGACCTGGAGAAAACCCACGCTGACCTGGGGAGAACATGCAAACTCCACATTCTGGATTTGAACTAGGAACCCTCTGTCTGTGAGGCGACAATGCTCACCACCACACCACTGTGCTGTACTCTATATTGTAAAATATAGCTTATGGGGAGAAACCTGAAGAAATACAACTGTTCAAAGGAGAAATTTGTTGGTGTTTTCAAAAAGATACTGCTGAGGGAATTACAATATATATAGTAAAAAGGCTTTTTCAGCAGTTTTTTAAAATATGTTCTTCATGTGAAAGAACAACATAACAAAAATCATGGCTATAGGCAAAATTGTTATTTTAAAACTTGGTATCGTCCCAGAATTTCTTATTTTTCTTTTATTTTAAAAATCTTCACAACTCTTTTAAACAAGAAATCATATATCAAATCTGGCATGCAATTTATTTGGCTATGGATAGCGATCAGTACTGTCTGTATAACAAAGTTTAGTGGCCTGTACTATCATACATCATATCATGTGATTTAAACTCTATAGCTTTATTAAAAAAGCTTCACATCTTACAAGTCCCACTGTTGCCCCTTTTTATAATAAATAATTACTGTCAATGTGATTTTCAAATTTCCAGGAAACATTTTCTGTTAATAAAAGAATGAAAAAAAAAAAAAAAGATTTTTGGAGATAGTCTCAGGTAACTTCACTTCACACGCCGAGGACAGACAGCATTTAGCATTTAAAGTGAATATAAAGGTCCAGAACAATGAGCATCTAAAACCAGCCAGTGCTAAAATTTGCATCTAAGTTTTTAAACATTTCACTGTGATATAGCTGACAACCTACATTCAGGCCACTCACTGCAGTATGCATATTAATTATTGTTTACTGATAATAATGCTATCTAAATGCTTATATAATGTACTGTACATACATTATATAAGCACTTGCAGAACTACTCACAATGAGTCCATTCTCATTAATAGTGTACTTTCGTGAAATGCATTTTTCAGTGACTAAGGTTGATGCACATGTTTGAGCCATGGCAACAGAGCAAGAAAAATATACAGGAAAGGCTCCTTTCATGAAGGAGACGACAGCAGCTAATGGACGGATCCCTGACAGACAGTGAGAGCACGCACTTAAAAGCGCATACTGGGACAGCTGCCAGGGTCACACTCTGATCATATTCATTACCCTCCATCATCATTAAGAATCACCTTACCTTTATTTTATCCATCCCTACTTCCCAGCCATGCCGTATATACTGGTAGATTTAATGAGAAAGTCTGTACTGTATTGATTGCGTAACACTGGCCTTTCACTGTAATTGTTTTAGGACTGATTTGCCTGGTGGAGAATGTGTTTTGGCAGGCAGGATCTGCAGGGTCTCGTGGTTAAAAACCAGAGAGCACACTTCGGGAAGAGATGAGCAAAAGGCTATGATGCACAGCGAGTCATTACGACCCCAGTGCTTACTAAAGGCAAAAAAACTAACCTTATCACTATGATAAATGCTCCCTCCTCATTGGGCGCAAAGTGCTGCTTGTGTTTTGCCCCCTCTGCTGTCACCGATGTAACTGAGCCTTTAGGGCTTGTGTTAGAAAGCACCAGAGATCAATCTGTATCCATGCTCTGAGGAGAGGAGAGCTGGCCATCTCATTCATCGCTGTCAGGGCGAGGTGCGGTGGCAGCACGGGGTGTGGGTGGAAAAACGCAGGCTCTGGGAATGGAGAGCACGGACACTCCCCCTAGACTCTGATCGGCCACCTAACCAGAGCAGAGTGCCGCTAACCACAAGAATAATGACACTGCCAAGGTGAAAAATGACATCACCTCTTAGCTTCACCTGGAGGATTGGGGAATAAATCTTGGTTGTCTGATATGATTCCAGAGGAACCGAGGGCTGTATGTGTCCTAAATCTTATGTGAGGAGAGCCAGAGAGGACGATATCTTTGATTGTGGGGACATCTAGTATGATGCACTTTAGCCGAGCACGCAGACGCACAAACAAGGAGCCATTATTCTAACTTGATAGTGAGGGATTATTACACCTTTGTTAAGTAAAAATAATATGATGAGCTATGAGTTCCTTTAAAAAGTATGGATTTGATTAGTTCCAGATCAAACTAGGAGGCACCACAGTACATTTTAATTAAAGTAAATGTGCAAAATTAAAAGAGTACAAGGTAAGTAAATTTGTATTTTGTTCAAAAAATCTATCAAAGCCACTGAAGCACAATACTGTCTGTATTCATCCGGGGAAATTAGACAACGCCGACGCACTCTGTCTAGTATATGCAGCCTTTGACACCTACGCCGTCCTAACTAAAACACATTCTGCTGCTGATATTTTGCTGTCTGAGGTGGATGGCATGGCAGGTGACCAACTGAATCATCCCTCTACTCTGTCTTCTCTTTAATAGCACCCCTCTCCTCCTACTTGTCTCTCTCCCCTCTGTGGTGAGCAGAACTCCCTGCACTCATCAAAACCTTGAGCCGCTACAGTGTCAGCAGCTCTCTATGTTACCATAGTGATGGGTTTCATAGCTACCGGTATGAAATGGAGAGGTAGCTGAAAACAACCTTCATGCTGAGCAACTGATGAAGCCGCCTAATTAGCATCATTACCTAACTTTTTTTTTATTTTTTTTCGAAAGATATTAATGTCTGTGAGGGATGAGATGGGAAAGACAACAGCAGCAACAAAAACAGTCTGTAGACACTGGTGAATACTCACGTGAGAACCTGATAGATATCCTCTGATCTCCCTTTACGTAATCTCAGGATCCAGGCACCAGGATTGGCTTTCAGCTGGAAATAACCCTGTTGTGGTTTAAACAACAGGAGTCTGAGTATTTACTGTAAACATTTAAGTCACACTTGTTTTCTCCTCCCTGGCACCAGTTAGTTTCTGTACCAAACTTACTGCAGTTGTTAACTACTGTGCTGCCCTTCAAAGGCCAACCGCAATAACTACAATAACACTGAAACAGAAAAATGGCTTCAAAGGTTTTTGACTGTCCAGCCAAACATGTTATAGGTAGAAAAGTGGAAATACACTTATTAGACACAAAAAATGCACTTAAATTGTAGTTACTGCACTCCACCTTTATATTACCTTTAACAGCTATATAGGTAATGCAAAGGAAAAGTGTATTAAGTACAGTTTTATTACGGCTGCCCCTTGAAAGTTGGAGATCAGCTCTATACGGAGCCTATGCCATCCTGAGCATTTATACTTGTGTGGTGGTGGGTCTGTGTCACTCTGCAGTTACACCTCCAAGACACTAGTTGGCGGTGGGGTCTCTGTGAAGTGCTGTAAAGTTTAGTTTGTTCAAAACACACATTAAACACACATTAAACATGGCTTAATAGAGAATTTCAAACACAAGTACACAAATTGGCTTCACTATAACTCGCAGCATTCACAGACAAAGCATTTGTCTTTTGCTGGACACATTTTCCCCACAAACACAACAAGCTAATGTTTTTAGCACAAGCCTATGGCATTTTACATTGTATGAATTAGCCCAGTGGCTAGCGGACTTTTCCTCTACTCATATGAAGCCAGGGACAACAGCAAAATTTCACAAAGGTAACGTTACAAAATTTGGCTCCATTGCAACCCACAAGGTTCACTGACGAAACAACTGTTTTATACTGAACATGTTTTCCGAACAAATATGATATGTTAACGTTAACGAAAACCGAATCTGATTCGACAAACATAATTCTGAGTTGGGTCCAGCCCTAAATTTTAGTGTCTTATCTTTATATGTGGAAAACTGTTTTAATTTCTGCTAATTTCAATATGAATCTGTTATAATATTTTGTAAATTTTTATGATTTTTATAAAATTAGCTTCATCAGGTTTGATCTAAATTAGGATTACCTGACATGACGATTATCATCATTACTACGCTCAGGCAGAGCACAATAACCACATTTACTATTGTTTGCCCTGGGTTTTGTTTATATTTTGCAGTTACTGCAATTTTTATACCCTATTTTCTCCAGAGCAGAACAAGATTGAACTGGGAAATTTTGTCACAAGACAGAGCAGATATCCAAAGGTTTAATTTCAGTCATAACATAATTTTGACGAAAACTGTAGCTACCGCAGTTAGCTTTTGGACGGCAGTATGATGTCCACATCATATATTAGGATTGCATAATTAATCAAATTATTATTGACACTGCAATATGGCCAAGTGCAATTTTAGAATTGCAGGAGGTGCATTGTGTCACAACATACCATTATAAAGCATTGTGGTGCTACAGAGGTGCCCTGGCCTAAAAATCATATTCATATGTCATGCAGACATAAGGGTGAGAATGAAAATGTGAAAATGAAATGCAAAATTTACCATTCCACTAAAATTGCAACTGTCAAAATAATCGTAATATGACTATTTCGAATATCATGCAGCCCTATCTGCCACATCATAAGAAAACTGCCCTTGTATCTCTAGTATTGAGCAGAAAAAGCTACTGACCAGGTTAGCCATGACGATAGTGTCATACATGAGTGGGTCCCGACTCATGCCCAGGGTAAACTGCAGTCCACGGGGAGGCTGCCCAGTTGACAGATCAAAGCAGTGGCCCTCCAGCAAAAGGTGCTCCAGCTCGTACTCTGCTGTCACAACCCCGCTCACCTGGAGCGAAACCACAGAAAACAAACAGGGCATGATTAATAGAATGCACCACAGTCCTGATTAGGAGGTGTGAATGATAAGATCGCTGGTAGCAGGATACCTCCTGCAGGTGGATATTATCCAAATCATAGGGGCTGCGGACAGCCTGCACCATCCAGCTCTCTGGTGTGATCATATTAAGGGTGAGAAGGGGAGATTCTGGGAGGTCCATGAAGCGAGCAACTGGTCCTGGAGACACTGTGTCGTTGGCCAAGAAATTCACATCAGGCTCCAAGACAAAGCGGTAAAAGCTGTGAAGACAATGAAACAGAGACAGTCAAAATTTAAGTGCTTGTAATTCAAATAACTGCAAATTATAATATTTAACAACCAAGTTGAAAACTGAAAGCCCTAAAATGGAGAATATTCTACAGGACTTTTTGCCACTGAACTGAGTCAATAATTCCTACAAACGCACTGTCCTCTTGAGCAAGCACTAAAACGATGACATGTTGTGCAATAGTCTCCTTTCTAGGACGAGAGAGATGGGCTCTGTTGTGACAGCTGGGTGTGTACAATCTCCTCAAAGTGAGGAATCTAATACTATTACTGCCAGTTTTCCTGCTCAGCCAATAACACAAATATGTGCAGTAGTGTGTGCACCAAAATTGTTCCCTTTCTTCGTTATTACTCAGAGCTGTCACAGAGGCTAGCTCTGGGCTAATCTTTATGCTAATTGCTTTTCTTCAGTGCGCCCTCTGACACAGAGGAGTCATGAGTGTAGGTAACCTGGCAGATGATAAACATTACCAATGCTAATTCTTTTTTTATTTTGAATGCCTTCTTATTCTCAAAGGTAGACCATCACATTTCTTATTCACAGGGAGAATTCTCAAAAGTTAATTCCCGCCACTGCAGCCTTGTTTCTGTGGACTAGGGCAGAGCAGATGGGCTGCTGACTCCGGAGATGGGATTGGAGCTGCTATGGCAGCACAGGAAAGTGGCAAAGAAAAGGTTGTAGCTGAGAAAGAGAAACCCAGGACACCAGGGGAAACACAGTCTTCATTCAACTGGTTGCAATTTGTGGGATGACCAATACTCCTCAACAAGAAAAATCAGCAAAGACGAGCAGCTCTGTGGTCTCTGCTGAAGTGTTACCACTGTGAGCAGTATAACAGTGAATAAAACAAACGCAGAATGGGATTCATGTGTGGTCACTAACAGCAGTATCTCCAGGGGTGGACTATAGGCTTACCAAGCTTATGGCTCTACAAGGGACATCATGCAGGGAAGCTGTAACTTTATGGTTACAAACTTGTCTGCTGCTCTCCCCCTAATGATCTGCTCACATCTGCTGAGCTGGCTGCCATTATCTACTTTCTTTTTTTAATTCACTGGTATATAATTATCACAGCTTCAGGCAGGCGGGTCAGAAAGTGACAAAGCAGCATTCTGAGTAAGTTATTAATAACGTATGAAAACATAATGTGCAATAGTCCACCTTCCACCTTCTCTTTCCCTCTATCTGTTTGTCTCTTTCAAACACAAACACAGTGGCACAGTGCTTAGTCCTTATCTCAGTCGTGATAATTATGTTACTCTATTACATAAAGTTAGCAGTTTGCAAGTTAGTTGATTTCCAACCCCTCTCAAAGATATCAACGTCCATCCTGATGTTTCTCTGTGGACATCGTCATGTGCCAGTTCAATAGTTTTTTGATTGCATTCATGTCAGTTTCATTCAAGTGTTGGAGATATCGGCCATAGAGATGTCTGCCTTCTCTCTTTCCAGACATCATGATCTGACTCTTGTTTCGGAAATCATGACCCGGTTCCTCAAAATAATCCAGAGGCCTTGTGGTAAGCAGTTTCCTGTAGGAACTAGGGCTTACAAGCGATTAAAAACATTTATCTAATTAATTCATTTCAATTAATTGCATACATCAACTTTTGCTGTGAACTGTAAAATTTTTAACATTTAAGTTAAAATGAATTTTGGCAGATGAGTCACAGTAAAGCTGCTCGATTTTTGGACACAATTGTTCTCCTGTCCTCTACCACAGAAACTGTCCTGCAGTCCATTGCAATCTTTTGCAAGGGAGTTAGTCGCTCACAAGTGGACTTACTCAGTTTGAACGCCTGGTCGAGTGCAGCTTGACGAGGCTGGCTGCTAGCGGTAGCATCAGAGGCTGTGCTAGCTCGGACCTCCGAGTTCGCTGCTAAATGTTTTGTGTGTTGAGGTGATATTTCAGGCTTGCAGCCCTCCAAAGGTATGAAATTTCCTTACTGCAGAAGTTGCAGAGAACAGTGCTCCTATCAACATTTCCATCTTGACGTTTTTAAAATGTAAATGTTCTATTAACGGGGGCAAGCAGCGTCGTCTCGTCTGCCTCCATTATGTGACAATATTACTGTGGCCTTTAACGACGCACCAGGTTAAAGGGCACCACTGAATGCAATTAATCTGTGCAATTTTTTTAACATATTATTTTTTCTGTGATTAATTAATCAAAATTAACTCATTATTCAGAAAGCCCTCGTAGGAGCTATTTTCTTTCTACCTGCCAACTGTATCACAGCACTGAAGGAAGCGTGCAAATCACAGACGAGAGGCTTATGCTCATGACAGCCCAAGATGTAAATATTAATGGCGTCCTCCTCTACTGAGCTGTAACCAGTGGTGATTGGTGAGCTGGCAGTAGATGCACACTTTATTTTGTGCGTTGCTACAGTCTGCAATTGTAGTTTGGTAGGAAGTAATAGCTCATACATGAAATTGCTTACAAGGTCTGTGGATTATCTTGAGTAACCAGGTCATGATTTTTGGAAAGGGACATTGCTGTTGAGATTTTCAATTGTGTTTTTTGACGCTTTCAGCACCACAAGCTGAGTGCCACCTAGTTCCTTTATATTTGAGAGAAAGCAGACATCTCTATGACGAATGAAATGACCCTTTAACAAATACTGACTTGCCAGTTGTTCAGAATTTTAGCTCTTAATAGTCTGCTCTTTGCCCTCGTGCTTCCATTTTAGTGATTAAACATGAGGACAGTACTTTAAAAAAAGCAACCAGCAACACAAAACATGCCGGTTACAAATAACATCAAATGTGTCTACGTTGTGAGACACTTAACAAGTGGCAGCCTGGCTGCAGACATCCAACTAATCTGTCTCTCATGTGAAAATGTCATGTAGCCATTTGTGTCAATTACAGGCAATTGTCACTCAGGAGGACAGGAAGTGTGATGGGCTCAGGCGGGGGGTGGGGGCTTATGAGTGACTCGCGAGGGAAGTGTTATTTCCATCAACTCAATCCCAGCTGGTCTCTGACAGAGGTCAGTAAAGGTCATAGAGTAAATTGTCCCTCCAAAGTGAGAGTAAACTTCCTGGAAAAGTCATTTGGTACTGATAAAAACAAACAAACATTGAGCTATTTCAATATACTACCTCTACAAATGGCTGAGCCCATTATGGAACAAATTAAAAAAGAAAACACCCCAAATTACATGATGACTAACACTCACTCAGTGGTGTAAATGTTAATGGACAATTTAAACCTTTCATTTGCTTTTTTTAATCATTTTGTTGTTTTTACAGCATGTCTTGAACCGCAACAATGCAAGCTGTAAGCAATTTGCCCAGAGATGCAAGGGGAGGCCCAAAGCAATAAGGTGGTGTTATTAAGCAGATTGCATCTGTGCAGTATAATCTTACAAAGGGAAGGAGCACGGCAGAGATGCTAAGTCTGCAGCGGTCAGAGGATACACAAACAAGCCAAACAGGAAAATTTAATTACTGCTGGAGCTGGAGCTTACCTCTTGAGAGGCATCTCGGACAACTTGGCCCTGCAATTCATAAACACCTGCAGTCTCACATTGACCACTTGACTGAGCACCTGCAAGAGTCACAGCAGAAAACACACAGTTATAGAAGAGAGGCGCAAAGTAGAGCCTGGTCCAGCAGAGAGATACAAGACACGAGCCTTTTGCTGAACAAAAGGATCAAAGGCATCTTAAAGTTTCAAGCCAATTACTCTCACTATACTTTAATATAAGAGGTTCTCAAATGGTAAAGCACATACATCCTTACATAACCTTTTTTCATTATCTAACAGTGATAAAAAAAAAAAATAATGAGCCAGTAGTTACAAGCACATTGGGATGCCTTCCTTAAAACCAGCTGTGATGCTGATATGCTGGCATCATATTTTCCACTGCATACTGCAGTACACTACTGAAAGGTGTACACTGCAAACAACAGCTACTGAAGGTGGCTGTCTGACTGGCTGTCTGTAAAGGCATGGTGAGTCATATTTTCATATTCACCCAAGTCAGATTCTTCACCGCAGCGATCCTCCTGAAAGATGCATCATACGGCTAATGTAATTCAGTGAAACTAAGCCCACTGAGGAAACTGCTTCTAAATAACCTTAAATTAATAAGCATACTTGTTTGAGCTAACAAAGACTGGGACTTTTTTTATTTTCCTGATCGAATTTACTGACTCTAAATGCTTTTCAGGGGTTGAAAAATAATCATAGCATCATGAGAGTATAGAAAAAAAAGAAAATTTCTATCTGAGCTTTTGCACCTTGGCAAGCTTTGTGTTTCTGTACCCTTCCTTTCAGCCAAAGTGATTTTAAAGTGTCCCTGCTGTATTTGGAATCGATGGAGAAAAGAGGCGAAGAATACGAGGGGAAGAATACGGCTTACAATCAGTAGAGGGGACATCTTCTGTGCCTCCCTAGTGAGCGGGTCAACGATGGCCACAACATCATAGAACACCTCGTTTTCACGCGGGGAGAGATGGAGCACGCTGAGGAGGAGAACAGCACACCAAAGCGGATTCAGCAACACAAGGTTATACAACCCTTATTCAGCAGAACTGCAAATCAAAAGATTTGCTTTTCTGCACTGCTTGAAATGATGGTGTAGCAATTTTTAGATCCATTATAACAAAAGGAGAGTAAACACTTTGCTGTGAGATGGCGGAGCCAATAGGACAGTAAACAGAGCGGAAAAAAATGTTGCCCACCTGTGGCTGTCTTTGATAAACTGGACGTCCCTCCTGACCTCTCCTTTGGGGGCTGCAGTTAGGAGGGCATCAACTTTCATGATTAAGTCACTGGCGCTGAGGGAACAGAGGTGTAGCAGGGTCAGTCCATCATTTATTAATGCAACGATTCAGGAGAGATGTCAGACAATCGGAGCTCACGTAATGTGATGTCAAGCTGTTAACAAGGTAGGCTCATAAATCAATTAACGGAATACATCACCCACAGAATGACCATTTGAATATCAATTACTCTCTGCATGCTACCTTGAATTAATGATGAAAACTTCTTTCTCGCAGGCCTCCACTGTGAACGGAGGCAAAAAAAAAAAGAAAAGAGGCAAAAGAGGAAGTAAACAAGTGCATTTTTGTACTCAAATTTTAAAATATAAAATGCCTCCGCTTACGAATAGTAGCTTGCCTTGAGTGTGCCAGAGCAGCTTTCAAACTATTCATCCATTGTGATTTCAATGAGAACCGTGTTTTGGGAAGTACTGAGAAGACAACTAGATAAATGAGACTTTGGTTATACTGCACGAGTTGTGGAAGAGTTTGTACACAGCTGTGTTGATTTCGTTTTGCTGTTGTTAAATGCAGACTCCTTTGACTTTTCTTCATGAACAATGTTTGCCTGTTTTGGATTCTCTGTTTACAGCGGAGGAATGGAAGAAAAACGGTATAAATTAAGGTAACAATGAGTAATTGATATATAAATGTTCATGGAGTGAGACATTAAGTTTGTTTGTTTTTTTTTTTCAGACAAAACGTAACAGAAAACAAGAAAGAGGAAGATTTTCTCACACAACAAGACAGAAAAAAAATATAAACATACTGCTTTGGCTTCATCCCCATCTGTTTAACTTTGGCTTTGACTTTCTCTGCAGAACCGCTCAGTGTAATCTTCTCCAGCAGGTGGAAATCCTCCACAGTGAATTCTTCCTGCTCTTCAAATGGACCGAGGATCTGACACGAAGACAATAACGCAGTCGGATCACGACTTTTCCAATTCTTATCTCGGCATGTATTATTTACCACTTGCCAAGGGGGGTGTTAAATGTAATGTGATTGTAGCACAGTGTTTTATCCACTTAAAGTCATGGTATTCAGTGACAGTGCCTGTGTTTTCATCCTTTCTATTTTGGGAGTCCTGCCACTGCAGCAGCAGAGGAATGTAAAATGATATTAATTGTTACTGCCATCTCAGAGGCTGGCCTCTTCATCCGTGGCTGTCAGCATCACTGCTGCTGAGACATCAGTCATCAGCTCGGTACACACATGCAGTCAGCACATACAGACACTCGCACAGACACAAACGCACAGTGCAGTTTGTGCCACCTGTGACCTTTGAGAAACATTCGTGCTGATTTGACAGTACCAAGGTAACACAAGAGGGAAAATCTTCCAAAGCGCAGCAGCTTAGAGCATCCTACTCCACTGTACCAAACAATAGCTGCAACATTTAACCAGTGCTTTATCTTCTGAAAGAAATAATGTGGTCTTTTCAGCTCTTTATGCAGAAATCTATGGATCGATATAAGATGCTAACTGAGCTTAGTCGAAGTCCACTCACCCTGCCGTTGCTGATGACTGCCCGTTGTCCAGGGCTCAGTTTCAGAACTTCTCGACAAAACAGCTGCTGACTACGAATAAAATCCACTTCCAGCGTGTTGAACTTTTTCTCAAATGCATCTTCGTCCATGCCCTAGAACAAAATAACCAAAGTTTGTTAGGATGTTGGATAAATTCATCGTATTGTTGGCTCACATTTGAATTTGTATTGCACGATCCAATAGACCTTTCTCCCTTTACAGCCTGTCCAAAACTAAATCTGAGTGATGCATTGGCATAAAAAATGATGTATGTGAGGCAACAAAAAAAAAAAGATTCACAACATCATCGATGCTTGCAATCACTGCAGTTTTCAAACATGAAATATTTCAGCCGGAGCACCGAGCTGTCAGAAATGCACATGCGTGAAAATGAGATTAATCAATTTGTAATTAATATAACAAACTCTTAATTAAGCCTCGGCCATTTTTGTCTATAACAAATTAGGTGTGGGAGTGTGTAGGGCAGAGTCAGGTTATTAGTTTCTCCAACATCTCTCCTCAGGAGAACAGGTGAAATACCAATAATGTCAGCACAATCCAGTCAGCAAGTCTGTCTGGCAGCCAATAATAAACTCATATCCCTTGACTCTGGGTCTCAACTCACACAGCCACCTCCTACCCATCATTCCATTGCTATTTCCAGCCCATTCTCTCCCCATTGTTTCAGGCTGGTATAATTGAAGGGCAGTTTGTTATGGTGTGTCCCAAATGTAACCTGGTGCTGTATGACTTATTCCTGATGGAAGAGATGGGAGCTCTCCTGTCAGCTGATTTGTTGATTAGCACCTGAGATTTTTTTTTTCTTTGTGTGTGTGTGTGTGTGTGTGTGTGTGTGTGTGTGTGTGTTTAATGCTGTGTGGGTGGATACTGCACACTACAGCATGGAGAACACAAGTGGCTGTAGACTGCTTACAGCAGCAGAGTGATGGTCAGGCTTGGCTGAACACACGTTGGCTTACAGAGCCGTGAACGGTGAGCAGGGCCTCGGCTATTCATCAGGTCCTGGAGACCAGGTATCCACCAGCGCTTTTAAGTTAAAGATTCAGCGTGTGGAGCCCGCCTCGTGCCGGCCCCTGTGACAGATCAAGTGGAACTGACAGTGAGTAGGCTGCTTGCCTTGGCATCCACAGGCTGTGGAGCATCATGCGTGCTCTAAATGTATTCTGTTAGCTGATGTTCAGAAGGGGAAGGAGAAGATGGGCTCATCAATCACCATTTTCCCCAACTGTGCACTTGAATCAAGAAAGCACTGAAAGACAAGTCTCTGCAAGTGGCTGTATCCAACCTTTGTTTGCCTTGTTTTTGCCATTATGCTCATCAGATCTGCCTAAAATGTTACAAGTGATATTAATATCGAATAACATCCTCCTAATTTACGAGAGATACATTTCACGGATACACCTCTTACTAATACAGTCAAGTGGGGCGACCTAAAATCAAATTAACATTCAAAGAATCAAACCCAAGAAAATGTATTTCTTATTTTTTGACACAGTAACATTCACAATGTAGTCCTGTATATCTCTTAGGGCAGTGGCTCCCAACCGGTGGGTCGCGGGTCCATTCTGAGGTCCCGTTTATACGACAACGATTTCAACTGAAAACGGAAAACTTTAGTTGCGTTTTGGTTGATTGTTTACACGATAGTGGCATTTAAGTGGCGCAACGTTTTGAAAACGGGTTCCAGAGAGGAACTTTTTGGAAACGGCACCTTCTCCATTGTCGTGTAAACTTGCAATATGCAGTTCCCCTGAAAACGGAGACTTTTCGCACATGCGCATTGCGGTTCCAGTCACTAGGCATGCGTGAGAAAGTCGACCATCACAACAACAATGGTGGACTCCCGTGCTCCGTTTGTGCTGCTCACCGTATTGAATTTATCAACGCTTCTCCAGCAAAGTGTAGATTTACTGTAGCAACTCCACCTCGTCGTCCGTCCAGACAAATGTTTTTGTGGTTGCCATTTTGTTTGTTATACATCGCCGCTCTGTAGAAGGAAGTGCATGTGCGCAGGCGCGTGTTGTTTCATTGCAAAGTCACACCGCCAGCTACTGGCCTGGAAAGTATACTGCAGCGTTTCTGGTCATTTATGCGGTCTGCAAAACTTGTTGTCGCAACACGGAACTTTTTTCAAAACAAAAATGAGAAACGATTCCGTTTTCAGCGGATAGTTTTCATGTAAACATGGCATGAATGGTGCGCAAGTGACTCGCAAACATGTCAAGTTTGTAAAAAACACACTTTGTTTTGAATTACAGTGAATTAGTGGCACAAGCTTTTATTTTGAAGTGCTGTTTCCTGTTGTAGAGTGAGTGAGTAACAGAGACAGAAAACTAGCTTGACGACATGGCCAAACACAAGTATGATGCTAAATATATAAAACTTTGTGGATCCTGAACACAGACTAAGGTCAAATCTGGACCCTGTGGCTGGACCAGTTGGGAACCACTGTCTTAGGGTTTAGTCTGGCTCACAGGATGTAGACTGTAGGTATAACGCCTGTCACTGGCTGTCTATCTCAGACAGTAAAACACTTTCTGTGTGTTACTTGAAACTGGTCTCGTACAGCCAGACCTATATCCACATCATTTAAGCACTGTGCGTTAAACAACCGCAACTTCCGAGCTAGCAGCTTACACTGTAAAAATGTCTTCCAATGATTTATGCAACTGGTTTAAAGAATTACAAACAACCTTGAGTGTTTTTCCCTTAGTGCAGTGATAGCTTCAGTCAGACCCTTCTCCAGCACGAGATATGTCTGGCTATGAGAGACCAGGGGTTGGACGATATGACGATATATACCATAAAGCAATAAATTTATCAGCTGTTAGAGCTTTTGACAGACTGTTTATATTTAGGCAGCTATCCCTTTAATATCTCCAGTTGTATTAGTCCCTGGCAGGCAGTGTTGCAAATCAGTGAGCAGGACTGTTTTATGGCAGCATTGGATTTATAGGATTTTGCAGCACTGTGATGAAGCACCTCAGGTTATGTACTCCTCACACTGGTTTAGCCTAAAAGAGACATTTCCATCTGGTTATTTTACGTCTAAATGTTTTACTGAATCTACAGAAAATTAATCATACCTCAATATATGCCAATACCATAACATAAAACTACAGATACCATGACAGACGATGTTTCCATATCGCTATTGCCTAATACTATAAAATAGTTAATATCTTTACTTTGCTGGCCGTGGGTCTTCTAACAAATTCCTGTCATGCCAGAGAAAACAAGATATTCACCACCTCAGCTCAAAGGCATTTATGTGTTTAACGCAGCAGAAAATAAATTGTAATTTTCTAATCAGCTGCGACTGCTGGCATCAGAAAATTTCTATGTTTACCGCTTGTGTTGACATATTCCAGCTAATTGTGTTGGCAGGTAGGAGTTATCTAATTCCCACATATCCTAATTGTAATGATGATCATGTAAACTGCTTCGTTCCATCAGTCAGGAGGCAGAGCACACGTGCTACAAACCCAAAATGAATGCCACATCTTAGTTATGCCACTTGCTAATTAGTTCACACAGGTTAAAAACATTACGCTAACACCGCAATATGCTCATGTTTCAGAGCATCAGTAACAGCACAGTTGTCTGCTTCTGCAACCAGTCAAGTTGCAGTTTACACCCATGCCTGTTCAGACTCATATAATATATGTAGTGAAGATTTTGAAGGAATCTAATAAAAGGTATTGTGTATTTTTAGGTGAAATTAGAGTTAACACTACAGTAACATGTTTGATTACACTGAATAACTTACAGTGAGAAACATGGGGCTTCACTTACAGACTATTTTTACAGCTGACTGTTGGAGAGCTTCATCACGTGGTGCAAAGACAATCACCTAAAGCTCAATATCAGCCAAACCAATGAGCTTGTGATGGACTACCAGAGGGAGCAGGATGGATCAGAAAGCTGTAGCCATGACAGTAGACAATGCTTTAAATATGAATGTTGCTGCAAAGAAGCAACAAATTCTAAAACATAGATGTTTTAGGGCACATTCACACCAGGACAGTCCGGGGGACTCTGTTCAATTGGATGGGGATTGCCAAAGGATTTTACACTTCCATTTGGTTCACTTTCACACTGCACTTTTTCAAGTGGACCAAACCGCCTGGACAAGACTTTGTCTTTTTTACCTCTGCTTCTCCCGATTCACACTGTTGGCTTTGTTTTATTTTCTACCCAAAATGCACTGCGCTCTACGTCACTTCCTCTCTTTTGTTCACTTCCTCTGTTTGGTTCGCTAGATAGTCCGTTTGCATTTCCTACTGTAAGCAAACCGCACCAGGGTTCACTTGCAAGTGAGCCAAGACCCCCAGTTTTCAAGCAGATCAGAATTTGCTTGTTTGGTCTGCACCACAGTTCGAATGAGCGTTCACACCACTCCAAACAAACTGAACTATCCATGGAAGTGGACCAGAAACAACCACTGACCAGGAAGAAAAAAAGCATGAGGAATAAGAAAACCCGGATCATTGGGGCATTGGTGGCTTAGTGGATGGAGCAGGCGCCCCATGTGCAGGGCTGTTGCCGCAGCGGCCCGGGTTCGGGTCCGGCCCATGACCCTTTGCTGCATGTCGCTGCCTCTCTCTCTCCCCCTTTCAAGCTGGACTGTCCTGTCAATTAAAGGCTACAAAAATATAAAGAAAAATAGATTAAAAAAAAAAAAAAAAAAGAAAGAAAGAAAGAAAACCCGGATCATCAATTGGCCAGGACCGAAAAACGGAAATTCATGCCCTCCAGCCGGTTTGGTCACCACAAAAACAATACAACAACACCAAATTCATGCTACTCCGCGTCTGCCCACGAGACATTTTCCAACTTTTTCTTTTTTACCTCTGCTTCTCCCGGTTCACGTTGTTGACTTTGTTTTTTTTTTTTTTCTACCCAAAATGCAATGCGCTTTACATCACTTCTTCTCCTTGGTTCACATCCTCTCTTTGGTTCTCTGGATAGTCCATTTGCATTTCTCACTGTAAGCAAACCACACCAGGGTTCACTTGCAAGTGAACCGAGACTCCCAGTTACCAAGCGTACACACCACTCCAAACAAACTGAACTATCCGTGGAAGTTGACCAGGGTTTGTTTAAAGTGGACCAAATAGCACCAGTGTGAATGCGTCTTCACACACATCTTCAACCCGACAGCACAGAGGGTCTATACAGTCAGGACAGTTTCAAGGTTGACACCCAAGATCAGCGTCACCAATTCAGTATCTGACGAAATGTCTCCTCTTCTGTTCCTGAGTTATGGCGTTAAGATAACGGCCAGAAAAGGGTTTTTGCATAACATTATGATGTGTCTGTGAAGCTGACCTTTGACCTTTTGGACGGAAAATGTCCTCATTTTATTTCATCCTGTTAGACATTTGTATGTTCAAGTTCATCCTTGAGTCCAAGTGGATGTTTGTGCCAAATTTGAAGGAATTCCCTCAAGCTGTTACTGAGATATCGGGTTCCAGAGAGCTGGAAGGACAACCCGAAAACATAACGCCTCCGGACACGGCTGTCACCAGCGCCAAATTGGATCTTTCAGAAATTTCATGCTACAGACACATGTTCGTCAGTATATAATAAGCTTTGAAGTTGTCACTGTCAGTGTAAAGCAGCCTTTAGGGCAGGCAAATGAGCAAAATGGATGTCACATAACAAAAATGACAAGTCAAAACGTTGTCTAGTCTCATATGCCAATGTAAGCAAATCAATATATTGCAAAGCTGTATCTAATACTCTTTGATATAATGGCAGAAAATACAGAATCTAGACTAAATTGCTTCCATTTGCTTGAAATCTAAAAAATGTAAATCAGCTTTTGGGAATCTGATTATCTCTGATATGACAAAAAAACACAACTGCATTGCCTCCCTTACCTGCATTAGTAAGTCTTTCATCTTGGTCCCTTGCTGGAGGAGCTGGCTGCTCTGCTCTTTCAGGAGTTTCTGCACAAACTCTGCCGCAGCCTTATTCTTCTGTGTGAGGAGCGAGGCCCAGATAGCCCTGTACAGCACAGTGTTATCTTCGCTGGGCTTTCCACTGGGGTTATCTATCACCCCCACGCGCACTCCAGGGCTGGCCTTCTGCTCGCACACACACGCACACACACACAAACGGAGCAGTGATATAATTCACACAAATATCACACATTCTCATATTTCCACAGACCGCAGGTGTCACTGACGGAGAGCACTGGGAGGAGAGAGTGTTGATTGCTTGAAAGTAACAGTAAATGTTCCTCCTATTCTGCTCATTCTACTTGCAAGCAATCTATTTTTCATTACAAATACCAAATGCCTACTTGCTGCATCACACTTAGTTCATCTGTAGTATATCAACAGTGAACGTTTCATCTTAGAGGCATCTGTACTGGTGCTTTTTAGGAGGGTACACATGCAGAAAAATCATTCTCAGAGTATGCTTACTTAGTTTTAGTTCGCATAGGCTTGCCCTTATAATCAGTAAAAAGGAATTTAAATGTGCTCCATCTCTTTTGCTTGTATGCGGATATAGATTGACAGTTATGTAGGTGCAGGAACAGCAGCTGCAAGATTTGTGTCAAAGACAGGCCGGTGTGAAAAATGTTATCGATTGAGTCAACATTCATTCCCTCCAAGAATTTAAGGCTTGAGGTATATTGTCAAGACTTCATCTAAAAAAAAAATCTTGCACTGGTCTTGGGATTCTCGATTAATTTCACAAAAACAATGACTGTATTTATGCTTTTAACACATAATCATCAACAACAACAACACACCGAAACACAACATATATGTCAATTTATAGATCATGCCATCCAAAGTGTTACACTTATAGAAAGTGAGTGACAGGTTGAAAGAATGGGGACAGAGAGAAGGTGATACTCACCACGTGTTTCAGAGCACTGAGCAACAGTTTCCTTCCTGAGACCTTCTCAAAATCTCCAGCTACCCACATGGTCACAGCACTCATCCCATCCTCATCTAAGGTAAAACAGCAATCACTCTGTCATACTTTAAATTCCACATATTCACCACAGTTTTATGTTACAATACATTCCATCCTGCTGTTTGCAATAATTTCATGACGTTTGCATGATAAACTGTGATAATAATGAAAGTACCAGCAGAGGGCAAATGTATCCAATCTTGATGTGAATGTAAATGCTTACGTGGCATTTAGCAAGAGCTGCTAATCCTTTAAAAGGGTTAGCTCATGCTTACGCACTGATGAGAATTAGATGAAAGTGAGAAGGAAAATTAGGTACAGTTGTTACAGAGAATGTTCAATTTGTGTGTAAGTAATCTCTATGAACAGATATCTGCACATGTATGTAGATTATGTAGGCAACGGGTCAAGATTTTGGTATCGGAGGCATTCTGGTCTCCATCTGTAGTCCAGTTTTAGTCCAAGAAGTCAGTGGCCATGCACATTTGCTTTGGTTGCATGCAGATAAACAGTTAGCGTGGAGAGCAAAAGAAGGGGAAAGCATTCACCAAAATGCAATCTTGAAATCCAACAGCTATTGTCTGGCAACAATTTAGCGTTTAGAGGTTTTAGAGATTAATAGGACTGTAAGCAATGACCATGGAAGAAGAAGTCTTGGCCCTGATATCAGCTACACGTTATTAGGGATGAAACGGTTAGTGTCTCAATGTCAGTATGCAGTAAATCTTAAGTTACTCATACTGTTTCAACATTGTAATTATCATTAAAACCGTATTTGATGCATCAACCAATGTTAGAAACAGTCTCCCAGATGCAGGTCTGCGGCAAAGCTTGCAACGTGGGTTTGTTCTGCTTTTCTCATCTTTACAGAGTGGGTGTGCAGCAGGCAAACCCAGTGATGCTACCAGTCTCTTGTCCTCCTGATCTACAGTGACAGAGACACTCCAGCAAGCATTTCAAAGACTCTGTCTTTAATGTGTTACATGGTTTTCATGTGTGTACACACAAGGTATTGTCTATGTTTATATTTGAATGCTTATACAAACAAAATGTGCATTTGTAGTTCGTGAAATGATTTCAGAATGTGTACCAGTATGTTCGCTGCACATTTAACAACACCATGATAATACTGATAACTGATGCAGCACTATAATTGTGATGGGAAATTTTCAAACTGTTTCATCTCTTTCTGTTATTCGTAAATCCACTGGCTACACCGGAATACCTGAAATACTGGCCAACTACTGGCCGTTGCCCCAGAGTCTAAACTCTTGTTGGATCGATAGCCGATGGCTTCCGAGAAAGACTGAGGCATCTGACAGAGAGCTCAGTATAATAGTGGAGAATTGTGCCACTTGTCATAGTTATATCCCCCAAGTCAGTCAGTCAGTCAGTCGGTCAGTCAGTCAGAAAAGCAGGCAGTCAGCCGGTCAGCTAGTCCACAGAGGGAGAATGGCAATCAGCTTCCTCAGCCCTCACTGAGACAGCTACACTCCAGGCCTGAGCAGTGAAATGCAGCTCTGACGACCATTTAGACTGTTGGCTGAAAGCCAGTCAGCAGACCCAGCAATTATCTTGCTGGAGGCGCAGCCTGTCTGCTTTAACAAAGGTCAATTTCACACTTTCATAGATCAGTAAAGCAGTGTAGGATTCATTTTTGTTCGGATACTGCTCATTTTAAAGATTCTCAACAAGTAAATGGGGAATGGTTGTTCCACGCTGGATGGCAGAATGCAGACACATGAATAAGTCATTGTATTACTGAGAATGAATTAGTTTGTATTCATCTGAAATGGTGCTAATTAGGAAGCCGAGGCATGAAATATAAGAGACTTCTTACCGTTATTTGTGAAGTACTTCATTTTCTTAGCCATCACAGCTGTTTTGTCTCTTGAGTCAAGGTATGAAAACATAGTCGTGTCCTCCCAGTCGTCTACAACTGCAGTAAGAAAAAGTAAAAATTATAACAGACAGAACACAGACATTGAATCATTAATGGACAGTTTAAGGGAAGTAGTGCCACCTGGTTTGGCAGTGAAGTCGAGGTACTTCCGGTCAGTGCTTAGAATAAGAGGGTTCATCCTGGGCACCACATTGGCCTGCTCCATTAGATAGTCCACCACATCTAAGCCCTCAGTCAACTGACCCTGTAGGCAAAGGACAAAACAGATGAGAGTGACTCACTCAGGACATACTGGATCTTGCGTATTCCCTATTCCTGAGCAGCTAATGGTGACATGTTAACGTGTCTGCAAATGCAATAATGTGTTGGGCCCTGGAGGAATATTCCTACACTTTGAACTGTGAAACTGCAAAGTGAAATATCCTGCTGTCGAGCAAATCTCGCCAGAATTATGTTGGGCATTAATCAATTAGTGAATACACTTTTCATGATTTACCATATTACGTTAAACACACAGTATTAACTCAGTTTTAATCATCTACTCTGCTGCTGCAATAAACCTCCATCTAATATCAACCTCATGGTAACCCCAGGCCAGTAAGTGAAATATTAAGTGTACGCATGCTGTAAGCCTGGATGAACTGCCACTGGTGCCATTCTCTACAGTTTCTTTACTTCAGTTCACTCGCGTGTGTATGTATATGTATGTGCATATTCATCTAAAGGTTTAACTCCTGGCACAAAAAGTGCTAGGTTTGGCAGGTTGACAATGAAGCAGGAGTCTTTTCTCGCACAGACGTGTCATACCATGAAGGCAGCTCTCTGGAAGGCGGTGGTTGTGTCCATTATGCGCTGCAGGATGATGGTTTCCAGCTCGTCTGGGTCCATCTCATCAGGGCTCAGAGGGACTCCGTTAAATAAAGCCAGTGGCAGGGCACCCAGGCCACTCTGCTTGTAGAAGAGGGCGCCGTCCTGGAGCACACAAGACATATATACATTTTTTAAGTAATCATTTTTACCCCCAGTAAACAGAAAGAAATGCGAGGAAACTATTTGTTAACACTTTCTATGACATCCAATGTCTATGATGCATTATGAACATAGTTATATATATAGCACTGTATAACTTTAGCTACAAGCACTTAGCGCTGGGCAATATAGCGTTAATACCATGATATGAGACTAGATATCGTCATACATATTGGACATCGTAATATTGTGTCTTTTAAAGTGTCTTTCTCTGGTTTTAAGGCTTCATTACAGATGTAGTTTACTGAACTTCCCTGACTGTTCTTGCCGCTCTATAATTTGCCCTTACCCACTTAGTCTTTATATCCACACAACTGATGATTATTTATGAAAAAAGTCAGGGCTAGTAGAGGTACTTTGTCAAAAATATCTTGATATTGGATTTTCTCCATATTGTTCAGTCCTATAAGCGATCATGAACATTAATAATGCTTAATAATAACTGTCATGACATGTTATAAGGGTTTTTATAATGACTTGCAAGTATCATAATATCCCATTACTGCTAGTTACTCATTGACATTTTTTGTAAGGATCATAGTGTATTAGAATCCTCATAATTGTGATGATTTATAATCATGTTAAAAAGCATTATAATGTGATTTTCCGAGTCGCTCTAAGTGGCCATTAGATGCTTTAACTGTAGTAATTAAATACATTACAGGCTGGTTATAAAGGCTCAGACATACTTTCTGTGTCAAATGTCCACGGACAGCTACGGTCACAGGGTTGAGCGCATGATTCTGTTCATAGTACAGCTGAGGGTCTGTATAAGCCCCCAGCAGTAAACAGGAGAGCTGGGAAGTGAGCTTACCATCCTTCTATTACTGACAATGGGTGAAAAGAAACTAAGAAGACACTGCTGGATCTGGTGTGAGCTTCTGTTGAATATCCAACTCAAAACTAACTTCACTGTGGTGAGGCGGCTGCAGTTGACTGATCACAGTGTTTAAGACTGGACTGGAGTTTGTAACAACAGATTGGAGCATGACATGGGTGGATGACAACGTTTACATCACATGGACCCTCGCAAATGCAGAAACTATAAACTGGCCATAGGTCACTATGAGTGGTCACTGTTTGCTTAAAGTAATGTGAACACAAAATATCTTTAAATCTATTAAAGAACAACACACATAATATAAAAAAAAAACATTTTTTTAAACAGGTCAAAACAGGAATATAAGCATCATAAAATGATTATATTGTATTACAACTATGAGAATTATAATACACTATGATCCTTGCAAAAAAAAAAGGTCAGAGAGTAACTACACGGTTCACACACATTTTTTTACCAAAACATTTCCATTACTTCATGATTTTGAGGCAAATTTCCATGACCATACAGTGCTTCCCCAGGATTTTGTCAAACAGCAGTGCTGAAGAGCATAAGATTTATTTTGTGCTGGCATAAGATATTTAGCACGTCTGCTGACACAAGACAGGTTTTAGACACATATTTGTACACAGATGTAGATGCTGTATTACAGTTTAAAAAATGCTTCCCATACCCTAAATGCTGTTAAAATTGTACCTGTATATTGGGGCAGATGTAACATTTGACATCAAGTGTTTCAATCAATACTATGACTTCAACATTGCTTGTAAAATTAAATGGCTGTTAACAGATAACCTACATAAAAAACTGTACCCAAATAGCTTTAGAGGTTTTTGAGTAATGATATCAAAACCAAAGACTGTTACAATTACCCCTGGTTTCCCCTAATCAACCCTTCGTTTACAGTCACAGAGGCAAAACAACTCAAATCCTGGAGAGCAGCAGATGAGAAGGAGCTGGTACACAAAGACGCCATGTGGTCATGTGAGTGTAGCAAGCGAGGAGAGAGAGACGGTGTGTCTGCATTTGGGACATGCAGGTGAGCTAGACGTCAGGTTAGCGGTAAACCATGAATGTAACAGTGAATGTTCAGTGTGAGTTTCAGTTTGTCAGAACTGCCTGACCATCGCTCAGAGCACCTTACTGGACGTGCTCAATTTAAAATCATTGTCATCATCATCTCACACTCTGGCTGTGTAGAGATATCAAGTTAATTACGTGCAGGGGGTTCTATAATGTGTTACTATTAATCTTATAAAGCTTCATGAATATTTATGAGTGCTTACAGCATATATGATATCAGTTAAAAGTACAATTTATAATGTGTTTAGAATGCATTACAGACATGGGTGTCATACAAAGTGTTATCAACTATTTAATTTCCTTACCTTTCTTTTGTCATCATACTCGGACTCCACGCCGAGAATCCTTTCAGCACTGGCTTTAGGGAATTTTCTCTTCAGATAAGTAGTGATTGTGTCAACAGACAGCGTCTCCCCTACGTCTACTTTGTTGTACAACTGCAAGAGAGTGGCAGATCAGATTTGATCACTGTCTTCAGATCGACTGCAACTGTCAATAATTCCAAACTCCATTTGAAAAAGCAGACACCAGAGGCAAAAATCCCACTGACTCATCTGGTCCAATAATGTCTCAAACCATGGGAACACAAGGCACAATAAAACAACTGACTTCTGAGGCACGGAGAGATATGAGCCGGCGAGGAGTGTGCTTTACTTATTCTTCAAGAGCTGCTTGCTAAAACAACAGAGATTTATACATGTGATATACTTACGGCGACTGTGGACATCAGAGCCTGGGATAAATCGTACTCGTCTGCGATGTAATTCAACAGTCTGTAAAATCCCACCCCTGCGTCTGAGAAGCCATCAATCTCATCTTTGGTGTCGACAACAAACACAAATCCAATTCTACAGAAAGGGGGCAAAAGCAAGTATTCAATTTGCAGGTGAAATGAGAATCACTACCTGGTTAAGATTATAAATGCCAGACGTGCACCATATAAACAGCTGTAAAGGTGTGACAAATAACAGCACCAACCTCAGGGGGATCTTGTGCTTGTAGAACAGCTCTGCTAGCTTCACCAGCTCCACACTTTCTTCCCGTACTGGATCTAGGAACAGCACCTAACCACAAAGGCACCATCATCAAATCTGAATCATTTACAAATATCCATTATCCGACTGGGATCATGGATGAATCAGAGTTTGGCAGATACAACAATACACCCAGTCCCAGACAGCTCTCGTAATCACAGACAATGTTAAGTATTCAAAATGTACTCAGCATTCTCTTTTGTAAGAGTGTCTGACTGTGCTAACTGAAATGTTAGGATTGCAAACACACACACAATCTGACAAAAACTATTTAATCTCGTCTAGCTGAGAAGAGTTTCACAGTTTCTCTCGATTCTATTCCCTTTATCGCCACACTACCCTGCAGCATTTCTGGCCCGTGGGGGACTCACCAGATTGAAGAAATTGCGTCGGATCTGCCGGATGACTCCTGGAAAGGTGGCCCTGAGGAGCTCCTGTATACCTGCTGGCCAGCTGCGGTAAGCTGGGTCATTCTCTATGTCATTTATCCACTGCAAGGTGAATGACAAGAAGGGGGCTTGTATGAAAATGATGTCATGAGTTGAGTGCAACAACAAAAAAGCAACCTTGGAAAAGTTAGAGATTAAATACCTCACTCAAGGACTATTCTGAATGGTGTTAATATTTTGACTACATTTCTTCAGTGGTTATGTTGCCTTTCAAAGAAATCAAAATACTCGTCCCTGTTAAAGGCTTTGTACCTTAAATATCCACAGAGTGTCAACAGGTATCAGACACTTGAATATAATGCTTTATCACACCTTTAAAACTGATTTTTGGAAAAATCGCTTTTTTCTTGTTCAAGCATTGCAGGTAAGTATAAAAATAAGTAATATTCATGTTATCCTGTGCAGAGGTAGATCAGAGGAAAATGGTTATTGGAGGGAGCTAGATTAATCTACAATTTGACAACAGGTAAGTGCAAGCATAAAGTTAAAAGACAGTTTAGGGTTAAATGGTAGGTAGGGCTCTCACATTATAGCTGTATTAACAATAATTGAGATATTTATAAATGAAATATTGATATTATGGTAATAATACACATATGATAATATTGTTCAAATATATCCTGCACCTCTGAAATCATTTCTGTTTCTTTGGGAGCTCCCTTTGTTCTCTTCCTCAATGCCGCCTGTTTGCTTTTTCACAATTAAGTGTAACTGGTCTTTTTGTATGATTTTGTACAGTTACAGTTACACCACATCCCTACACTTGTGTTTTGAGTAGATAGAAGAACATATTATTCATTCATTTTCTGTAACTGCTTGTCCTGTTAAGGGTCCAAAGAGGGCTGGAGCCTGTCCCAGCTGACATTGGGCGAAAGGTGGGGTACACCCCAGACAGGTCACCAGACTATCACAGGGCTGACACATAGATACAGACAACCACTCACACTCACATTCACACCTACGGACAATTTAGAGTCACCAATTAACCTGCATGTCTTTGGACTGTGGGAGGAAGCTGGAGTACCCTGAGAAAACCCATGCTGACACGGGGAGAACATGCAAACTCCGTACAGAAGGGCTCCCCCACCCCAGGGATTCGAACCCCCCACCCCGGGTTTGAACCAGCAACCCTCTTACTTATTATTGTATTTTATTTTATTTTTTCTATAGATTTCCGGATAAAATCATTATTATGAACTCTTTTGGCCATAATAATCGTGTAGTGAAAATCTGACATCGTGCATGCTCTAGTCATAGGTTTTGGAACATCAGAACTGTGGATTTTCACGCAGAAGATCTTGACTCATTTTGACAAAGAGAGATTAAAAGATGGATAACTGAAATAAGATAAAATGTCAGTGGAAATGAAGACCACAAAAAACTAAATTTAAGACTATTTAATGACTTTTCAAGGACTTATTTTATAACATTAAATTTAAGACATTTTGAGACTTTTTTTAAGGGCGTGCAGACACCCTGATTTCATCACAAGGTGCAAAAGGTGTATGGATTCCACTTAAATGTGCTTTAATTGAGCAACTAATCTGCTCAGTAAAAAGGCAACTCCATGCCACACACAGCACATAAGCAAACCATTCCAGTAGTAGCAGTACTTCATGCATTATGTATCATAGTTATATGGTTCTTATGATTTCTTTACTCATTTTTATAATGCCCAAGTATTTATATCATTTAAGATGTACAATATTTACATATCCCTTTTTTGTATGTAATTTATTACTGTGTCTTTGGTGTAACCTTGTACTGTTGTGTTGGTTATGCATTATTTTAAACTGACTGCAGGTGTGTGTAGCACTACTGCCCCCCCCAAAAATCTCCCCTTGGATAAAATAAAGTCTGTCTTAGCTTAATTCTGAGGGCAGAAATATGCTGAATCTGATGTGCAAAACATCTTACATGCACTTGTTATAGAGCTCTAGGACCCACCATCGGTGAGCTACTAGATCTGGCTTTTTATGATAAATGACCACAATCATAGGCCCAAAATGATCCATCATGGCTGGCCAATCTGGCACTAACAGTGGTCTTTCTCTTTGTAACGTACGGTACAAGGCTCCCCACAGTGCAAACGTTGCCTCGCTGGCAAACTATCATTATCTCTCTTACACTCTCTCTCTTTGTCTCCTTCCATATGTGTGTCTCTCTTAGACATACAAAATGTACATATTCTCCGTATCTAGAAGGGGAAAGCAAGCTGAAACGACAGACCTCTCAGTTGAATGCGGAAAGGCTTAAATTCTTCATTTCGTTGACATTTTTATAGTATCTGGGATATTAAAATGGCCAGAGGGGCCGAAATGAAAAGTTTTTAATTTGATAGCTTTTCTTGGCTGAATTCCAAATTAATACCTGAAGTTTCTGGCAGGCTCGAGTGTTGCAACAGCCTGATGACTGATTCACTAATTCCCACTCTGGTACACAAAGACGAAAAACACCTGCAGTGTTGATCTGGGCCAGGACTCACCATTATAGCTGGATGTCTTATATCTAAAGCGTAGCTGTCATCCGCAGCGTTCACAGGCAGCCTCAGCAGCTTGCCCTGATGGTCCCCTTTTATGCCCAGGTTGTGAAGCCCCTCCAAGACCCTGGCCTCCCCTCTGAGGATGTCTAAAATGCTGTCAATACAAAATCACAGGTTAGATTTTTTTAATACATATCAGCTGAGTGGCAGTGGTTTATACTGTGCACCAAACTCTGATCTTGTCGCATCAGGATTGCTGAGCTGAAGCTTAGGTCTGAGGCTTCCCGGGGAGAGCGCAGGCAGACCACCAGTCCCTCCTGCTGGGTACCTACCTGAAAGGGTTGTGAATGTCCAGATCAATGTGCAGTCCGTTGATGAAGAGCTCCCCGTCTCCCGGGTGAACACCAATGGTCTCGCTGAGACGCTGAAAAAACAAGCTCAAAGTGTTAGTCGAATGCCCCTAAATGAGCGATTCTGCCTTTAATGTCTGATCTTTCGACAGGAGAAGATATGCACGTAGACTACAGCTGAAAGTGGAAGGGATAAAGTGAGCACAGAAACTAGGAGAAAATAAAATGTCACATTTGATATTGTTATAGAATTTATTTCAGATATAGATTAGAAACTCATTCTCTAAAATAAAACTTGTGCAATGACTGAGGATGTTATCAAAGAAAACCCCCACTGCACCGTCATGTGGAAACGCTGCTTATTATATCGCACCTTTTGGTTCTCCTCAATTTCTTTTCTCATTTCCTGCTTTACAGCCACTCTTGTCAGTGATCTGTGGGAACAGTAAAACATGTACAGTCACCATCAGCTTTTACCACATCCCAAGCCGGCAGTAAAATGCCAGTTTTAATCTCCAAAAACCTGTGGGCCCTCAAGATGGGTACGTTTTCAGTCAATTCCCTATAAACAGCCGACTCTTACTCAGCACTTTTTGGTGTTATTACAAGCTGCCTGAGCCAAAATAAGCAAACATCAAAAAGCTGATTACATCTCAGTGCTAAAGTCGTATTTATTGCAGATAATACTCAAACAAATGGGTTTATAGGAGACATATCTCATGTGCACTTTAATAACAGCATTTGTCGTGACTGGATTCACACATTGTAACACAGAGTAGGGCTCCTAAAAATATGGATTTTGGAACGGTACCAAATGTGTTTGCCAGTCAGCCAGAGAGAGTAAATAAGATGAATGTTCTGACCTGGCTTTGCTCGGAAAGTTCTGACTGAGGTCCCGCATTAGCTTCAAAGCGTCGAACTTTGGCACGGACATGATTCTGGCAGCTGCCTGGACGCTGAGATCTGTGGAGATCAAATAATGAAATCAACATTTACCTATATGAATGCACATTATGTTTAGGCAAATCAAACACACGCAAGGCAGTCAAATGAGATTACATTCAATTTGCTGTGTTAAAATTATTAACTGTTAGTCAAAGACAAGCATTATTCCTAGTCCCCATGAAACCTTGCGTGAATTATGGGCCCAACTTCCAGTGTTGAACCGAAACTGACGATTTCCAGTGGTAACAGTTTGTTTACAGTACTCTATTCTTCTTTCCAAGAGCAAATGGGAAATAAAACGTGGAACACACCACGTGTTATAGCTCAAACAGGATTATGTGATCATACCTCTGCCATCTCTGACAGCCATCTCAAAGTCTTTTTTCGTTTTCAGCCAAGCACGCTAGCAATCAGCTTGCCCTGCTCCCTTAAAATATTGTTAGCTTTAACTTGGCCTGAGCTATCTTAAGTGTAGCTTAACTGTAGCTCCATGTAAAGTGAATATATGTGATGTTTCCCAGCTAATACTCCGCTCATCTGCATTAACGATGCAGTTTACAGGGTTTTTTTTATTTCTGATTTATTGAAAACTGTTCTGAGTAAAACATGATCTGAATTTAGCAGCAGACTTCAGTAATAGTAAAGTACTAGTAAAAGAAATAACTTTTGGCGTTCATTTTTTATGATATAAAGGAAGTACAGTAAATCAGTAACACATTCTCAGCCTTAATGAAAGGTTTGTTGCTGAGTTTATTTTATAACAAGCAATTTTCTAATGTAGGTTGAGAATGAAGTCAGATGGGGAAAGAGGGATAACATGTGCTGACGTTGAGTGACCGACCTGTCAGTCTTGGTATCATTCTCTTCTGCAAATTCTGATTTAATACTTTTTCGCTATGTCTCATGAAACTCTTGTGGCTTCATTTCTCATATCAATGGTACCTTTGGCAACAGGAACAATCCCTTTTTGTTGTGGTTACATGTTCAACACACAGTTGCTGAAGACAGAAATTTAGCTTAGACTGGTTGTCAGTCATTACAGACGCGGACAGTGCAACAGGTACCAGAGCGTTGGCGGTCAGTCACCAAGAGTAGCCACTGAGACAAACCACAGTCAGTCTATGGGACTAGCTAGCACCCATAATCATTTCTACAGTAGAGCCTGCAGGAATAAGGTGGATACAATATAATCATTAACTAAAAACAGAAAATGGATACCTTGCATTTCCCACACTTTGAGAGGGACCATGTCATTGGTACTATCCAGGAGATGTTTGCGAAGCTCAACGAGTTGCTCCTTGAGTTCAGGGTGAGATTTCCTTTAAGAGAGGAGAAGATACAAATAGAATCCAAGAATGTATTTTTATCTCTTTATCAAGTTACACGAAGCACAGGAGCGATAACAGAAAACACAAGAGGTGAAAAAACACTTATGGTACATGCCGTGTTACATTTCCTTACTTTAATGTTCCAAAAACGAAGCCTTGGACTTCATCATTACCATCATCCTCAGCATTTGTGACTGTCTTTGAATCTACAAAGCACAAGATTTGTTTTATTGCCTCAGACGCAGCAAAGTCCAGCACAGAAAGTTTGATAAGTCGCAAACTGACCTTTTACTTTGGTGTCATCCACAGCTTTGTATTCGGTGCTTTTGATGGCCAACTCAACACCATAGCCAGATAAAAGCATCTTTTGAGGTTTTGGATTCTGCAGTGAGGAGCAGAGTGATGGCTTCGATCAAAAACAGTGCAGAGTTTTGTTTACATGTACATTTCTGTCAGAAGTGTCAGAGAAAATCATCAAGTCTGCAGATCCAGCCCATGGGTGCACTTTCTGCTTATACCTACACACAGTACATGGCCAAAACTATGTGGACAGCTGCTCTAATAAGTGTGTTTAGCTAGCAGGCAGATAAAATCCAGCACACAGACATTTTATTGTTAATCTTTATTCGCAGACATTATTAGAGAGGGTCACACTAAAGAGACTCTGTGATAGGATGCCATCTTCACAATGAGCTAATCAGATTTCTGGTCTGCTAGATATTGCCACAGAACGCTGTAAGTGCTGCTATTGTGAAACGGAAACGCCTCGGAGCAACAACAGCTTAGCTGCACAGCAGTGGGCTGAATGCTGACGCCCAAAAAAACTTCTTCCCTTGCAAGATGCAGCAGTCACTCATGTCCATGTTCCAAAATGCCTCGGGAAGCAACTTCAGAACGGCGGGGGGTGGGGGGGTGGGGACGGACGGACGGACGACACTATGATATGGGTTTCGATGGCTGAACAACAGCACACATGTCTACAACAGTGTGAACAGTGTGAAGCACACAATCAGTGGACCCTGGAGTGAAGGGGATGTTGGTCTGGACAGTAACAGCTGCACAGATTGGTGGAGAGGAGAAACGGTCTGGGCTTGCTTTTAATTGTTTGGGCTAGGCTCCTTCCAATTAAGAAAAAATGTTAACACTTTCCATTACACATAGCTTGAACGCTCAGGTGTCCACATTCTTTTGGCTATGCACTGTACGTCTACATATGCTTGCCCAGCTTTGTTTCATGTGCACGTTGCCTGCTTACCAGAGGGTTTTTTAAATACTTCACAGTCAGTTGAAGTTATAATCTATAACACGTGTTACCAGTCTGAACGAGAAGCACACGGGCCCCCACATACAGCAGATCCACTAACATTCAACCTTGACACCGATGTCACTCAATTTCAAAGCGCTGCCTCGTGCTTTCACCGGCACAATCAGAAGACTTTCACACCCACACTCTGCTTTTCTTCAACACCCATCTTAAAGAAAAGCACCTTTCACTCCCTCAAAGGGATCTGTATCTCAGTTAGTTTTCGAGTTTTGAGTAAGATTTTGAGGAATCTACTAAAAGGAATAACATGTCACTGTTGTATAACTGCAATAGTGCCGTCATATAAAGTAAAGATGAAACAACGGAGATGTGAGGCGCAGAGGAATGAGATGAAGTAGGCATTGGCACAGGCAGTACTTGTCAGAGGGATAGATTCATTGCTGGTTTCAGTAATGTGTCAATAATAAAACTATAGAGTATGACAAGCCTTATCCTTTAAAACCTAACAAAGTTCTTGAACTTGAACTAGAAAACTTTTTCTCTGATATGTTATGTACTCACCGCCACAAAATGCCGCAGCACATACACAAGCGTGCCCTCTCCAGCCTTCTCTGACAGCACCTTATGAAACGAGGCGAACTTCTTGGTTCCAATCTCAGCGTACAGGATCACAACTGGCACATCTGTTTTGTTGACCCCTGGATATGTGTGATCATTCTTGTACAAATATGGTTTTGGCCTGCAAACATTTTGAAAATGTATGATCATTGCAGGCAGTCAGCGGAAGCAAAATTTCAGGGAACAAAATGACTGTGTAAACTTTTTTTTATCTAGTTCTGCACTACAAATTGAGTTTATCCACAGAGGGGGGAGGATGGTGCCATTCTGTGTTACCTGCCTGCAGCTGCCTTCAGGAGCTTCTTGATGTCCTTGGTACTGCAGCTATGTTGACCATGGATGGAGACAAAGGCAGAGCAAGCCTCAGGCGGAGGCTCATCGCTGGCGATCTGTGAAAGAGCACAGAAGAGTGAGGAAACGTTCTATATCATAATGGCAACAACATGATGCTAGCAATTTTTTCTTTCCAATACCTATTCCAATACCTGACCTTGGGTGTCATCCAATGCCTAGAATATATTCAATAACACTGCATTGAAAAAACAAAATAACAGCTGTATACTACTAACTCTGTATGGAGGTGGAAAGACTCCTATGATTGTTGTATGACATGGCTCAGGTTAAATCCTAAACTTGTGGGACTTTCCAGACTAAAATAATGCCACATTGCGCATTTTACTAAAGGCTAACCTTAGACTTTTTACCACAAATCAATTCTTCTTCACCGCTCTAAACAAGGTGGCTAACAGTGGCTGCACAATGCAACATGATGTGGAGGCTACTGTTGAGCTGCAAAGGGAATTGATTTCCAGGACACTGCTGTCTTATTCGATTACGACACTTCATTAAAGTTTATTAATAAATTACATGGTACCAGATCAGTGCATTGACTATTTGCCGATAACCAATCTAGCATCTTGGGCCAGCGGTTCCCAATCCGTCCAGCCACGGGGTCCAGATTTGTCCTTAGTCACTAGTTCAAGGTCCACACAGTTCAAAATACTCAGTGTTTTACTTGCATTTGGCCATGACGTCAAGCTAATTTGCTGTCTCTGTTAAGTAGGTATGGCTGAATCCAAATGTCGGCACTACACCATACTTGCAGACTAGCGGACCTTGCAGGTAGGTTCCCAGGAAGTCTGGGAGTGCTTACGGCTGTCCAAAGCCACAATTCATCTGGTCCACAAGGGGCCTCAAGCAGACTTCCTGCAGACTTACAGAGAGTCCCCTTGGGGTGCAGATTTCAGCAGACTTCACTGACTTAGTAACCCACAATTCATTGCAATACGGATGTGACGTTGTGGGTTTTTCAACTGCTGAAAAAAATACTTATAACCCTATAACCCTATAGCCCTTGCAGGCTTTACGTGATGACAGTAAATACGTCACACTACGTAAAACTGAAGTCCACGAGGGCTCAGTCTGCCAGTCCTGAGGGTCGACATTTGGATTCAGCCTCTCTGTTACTTACTCACTCTACAGCAGGAAACAGCACTTCAAAATAAAAGCTCTGTGCCAGATATTCGCTGTACTTCAAAATAAAGCATGACACATTTGCAAGTCAGTTGCAGTCCATTCAGAATGGACCCGCAAACCACTTTTGGACTATGACAAACCAGTTGGGAACCACTGTCTTTAGCAGTATTTGATCCAGATATAGGTATCGGAACAACTCTAATAAAGACTCCTCACTCTTCAACATGGGCTCAAGTTAACCATGGATACATCAGCATAACTGATTTATTTTTAAAATTCTACAGCAATCACCACAACAATTTAACTATGCAGCACAACGCTTTTCAACAATTTCAGCTGCATGAGGTCGTTATTCATTCAAACGTTGAACACATTCTAAAATTACAGAACTTCATCAACCGGGGTGCGCTGTCACCAAAATGAAATTCCTCCTTATCATTGCTGAAACCACAACAATCAAAGGGCTAAAGAATTGCGCATGCGGAGTGCACTGAAATTTCCTGAGAGTCACCCAATTTTAAAATCAAATTTAGTCCACAGCCAACAGAGAAGTATCTGTTTATTATTCATGTCATACAAAAACTAGTTTCAATTTAAAAAATGTGTCACAGGCATCAGCAAACACCTTTAATGTATTCCCCCTAGTGACAGTAAGCACTTAACAGTAGAAATAAATATGTAAAATCCAAGTTATCGCATTGGACAGTAAAGAGAAAACTCTCACTGTCACAAATTCACAGAAATTAGTAACCATTGCAGAAGAAAAATGTAAATCTCCTCTGCAACCAAACTGTCCAACCAAACTCTTCTGTCTGACTATCTTACCACAGCATTTCACCAACCTCACATATCATTTTTGTTGACTGTGGGAAAAATCTTTTGGCCTCTGCTGTCATGTACTCACACAGAGCATTCACTGCAGGTTTTGCTTCCCTGTCTTTTCACTGTCTCTCTGTCCACCTTTCTCTGACCAAACCATCATGGATTTTTTCACCTCTTTCTCTGGCATGAGCAAGACATTGCTCCCCTACAATGTCTGCCTGTTTCATATAAATAAGTTGTGGTAGCAACAGTCCTCTGCGGTATAAATGTGTTCAAGAATTTATACTCCATGAGGTGCATCTGTTACACTGCAGAAACTATACCTCTTAATAAGCGATATAGTCTTATATTCAGATTTTTAATCTATTTCAAATTATTTTGAGTATGGATTGGATTATCTAGTGCTGACTATGCAAGGCTGTTTGACTTAATTTAAATAAGTGTCACTTGCCCTGTCTTGATTAACAGTTTTATCTTGTTTGGGGTTGTGACTACACAGGACGTGTTACAGATCCTGCAGTATGCTGTGCCACTTACTATAAGGTGTGAAACTTCAAGAGAAAAATATCTTATTTCAAGTGATTACAGATGATGTAAACACTTCCAAAGAAAGGACCAACTTTGAAATAACTCCATCATTATTGGTCAAATGTCATCAAAGGTAAAATTTTCATTATTTCCATTGTTAATAAACACGACTACAAGGCCACAGCCATTCTAGCGAATCTAAGAGGCTGTACATTGACACAGCATTGCTTTGAGCTGAATGCTAATGTATGCCCACAGTGACAATGCTGATGTTCAGTGGGTGATGTTTATGGTAGTGTGTTCACGATTTAAGTTTGGAGAGTTATCATGCTAACATTTGCTAATTAGTATTAAGAACAAAGTATAACAAATTATCATTTTACAGTTAAACTAAATCACAAACTAATGTATTGGACAAATTGCAATTTTCACCCAATAATGGCACCACATGAAACATTAGGGAGATAATAAGGTAATTGATGTTCATCCTCTGGGGACCGTGAATATCTGAACCAAGCTTTGTCCCAGTGCATCTACCAGATGTTGAGATATTTTACTTGGTAAGTTAACTAGAGTAAAAGTAAGGGGGTCACAAGAGTCATCAGCATTCACCCTCTGGGGACTACAAATATTTGTACCAAATTTTACATGAGCTCTTGACTGGGTCGACTATTGTTATCTAGAAACAGCAACAGCACTGAGAACTCCTTCAAATGAACCTTGTTTGATCATATTTTCAGATTTCTGGTAGCTAGACATCTTGACTTGTTTTTATAAATCTTATTAAGTGAAAATCACTTTCTACACCGACTTGTTTCAAGCAAAAGAATTTTCACATCTAAAATATTTTCACTTCAATCTGATGCAGTTTTGTAATCAATCTGAACTAGAATGTCAGAGAGAACTGGATCTAAAGCTTGATCTGTTATTCATTATTTTGGCATTAAGACAAGGCTATACTTAACATTTGTGAATCATTTCTGTCCTAATGTTTAGATAGAATATGGAATAGTTTGCATATATGTTGCAATGCATCTGAGAGTAATACAAAAAGCAGTCTTATCGATTTTGATCACCAACGCTAACTCCTGTCACTGGATCAATTACAGATAATTAACCCTTCTGTGAGAAACCACAGAGATATACAAATGCTGTTGTGAGAAAATGAGTTATTGATGTGTAGTATTTCACACAGCAGTTTAAGAATAATGACTGTCATTTAACAATTTTGCAAAAGAAAGTGAGAAAAACTCTAAGTAAGGCCTGACAAGACAACAAGACAATGAAACTGCCTCTAACACTGCTCTTGAGAAGGTTTTGGAAGAGGTGCACGGTTTGAATCCCAACATACCTGCTGAGACGCATGAACAGCTGGCGAGTATGACCGTAGAGCCAGAGCAAATTTGAGGAGATTAACTTGAAGATATGTGAGGAACTGGCCGGCCTTCTTGATGATCAAGTTGTAGTACGAGCGCACAGACTCTGTGAGACAAATCAACCATCAGTTGAAATAAGAAATTTTAGAAAAGAGGCACACATGTTGAGGTTTAAATGTATTTAAAATCTATTTTGGATTCAATCAACATACCTCCTTGCTTGTAAACAGTGAGCTCTTTCACAGTGTCAACAAACTGCCAGAATTTTTCATTCCCATCTTCTCCGATAAACTCGCTGCACAAGGGTAAACAAAAGTATCAGTCAGCATTAGTCAGTAACCACAGTATGTACCTAAGTAATCACTTTCTACCTGCCCAACAGTTAAAGCTGCAGACCACATAATTATTTTGCATTTTCTAAACAGCTTTGATTCAATTATGTCCCCTGTGAAGTAGCACCAGTGTTGTCACAATACTGGAATTTCTTTGATACAATACCTTTAAAATATCAGTAGTTAGTACCACGGAAAATATTGACATTAAGGGCATAACATTTAAAATATTAATTAAAAGATAAATATAGCAAGGTTTTAATATGATAACAATGATTTTTTCCCCCTTGGTTAGTAGCAGAGTGTCTGTCTGCAGTAGACATTTAAATAAGAGAGCTAGACAGTGCAGCTGGTAATCGTGCATCCATACTGCAGAAAATTAAACCGTTTTAAATATTCAGAATTGATATGAAACTTTATCAATATCTTTGAAAACAATTAGTATAACCAAGCAGCAATTTACAGGGCTGAAAAAGGATGCCAGCACAAAAGTGCCCCAAATTGCAGTTCATTGAACGGCCACTTGAGGCTGGCTGCAGAAGCCCATCAATCCACATAGACACCAATGATAAAATGCCCAACTTTATAGCATAAATAAACATGTTTACAGCCTGGTACAAAAAAGGTTTTGGTGTCCTTTGCTTACTTCCTTATTTATGATAACTGAACATGGGGAGGATGTTTTTAAAGCTCACTCTTTACATTTTATTAAGGCTTAAAGTTATGTGTAATTAAGGGAAGGCTGCTTTGAGTGACAGGCTGTCTGCTAATAGTGTCCTCTGCTTCTCAGTCAGATCGGCCCCTCGCTCCTCCACAGTGCCAGCACCCCTAAATGTGGTCAATGCTGGCTCCAAAAAACAAGATGGCGACAGATGAGATGCTGAACTCAAGGCTTAAAAACGGGAGTCTACAAAGCAATAGGTGACATCACGGTAGCTACATCCATTATTTTTACAGTCTATGAGTAGCACACAGCATTACACAGACCTTACAGGTATGCAGTTGTTGTGTTTGTTTGTTGTTTACAATCAGAGTATTTATACACATACAAGAAAAATGACCAACATTTCTAGTAACACAATATGTCGGTGAAGATTCTCAGTTATCCAGGTTATGGACTGGCAAGTCCATAAACTCAAGCAAGTCCAGCTGCCTACGATACAGCACCTAGACATGGTGAGTTATAAACAATGCTATACACACAATATTTTTTGGCTGCAATTACATATAAAAACCAGAGTTATGGTCCACTAAATGGCACTTATTTACATATTTATTGCCTTTAGGGATGACTTCTTTTCCCCAATGGATATACACTTTTACAACAGCTGTTCCCATAAGTGTCATCATATTGGTGAAGAGATGTTTCATCACTTGCTTGTGTGCTGTCTGTTTGCATGTGTTGTCTTAATTTGCATTGCACTGATCTCTTAGGGCCACTATACTACAGGGTGCATTTAAGGGGGCTTGGACAGATGACCTATCCTGACTACGGCCCTGCCTGCTGCAGACTTGTGTGAGTGCATGCTGTCCATGGGGGGTAAGTACCTTGCCTCCAGAAGGAAAGGCGTCATGTTCCACTTTGCTTCCAGACTGGCAGTGACGCCTTTGGGTGCTGATATGACATGATGTATATTCAGCAGCAGCAGTGACAGCACAATAACGTTCCTCATAATGTCCGGCGAGTCGTAACATGAACCTGAGGTGGCAGAGAGCAAACACACAACGCCGTCAGACACGGTCCCTCTGCCTTTAGAGTGCTGCCAGTCAGTCAGTGCCACGTAGTTACACTAAGTTATCAGGGAAATCACAACACCGGTGCACATAACGGTCTAGAAAAGTCCTCAGAAATTCACAGTTCACCGTTACATAATATGCTGTTGCATGTTAAAATCAAGTCGACCTGTTAGCAAGACCTGCTTCTAATATAACGGAGGTGAAAGGGTCAGACAGAGTACATTGAAGTTAACTTAGCTGTAGCATCAAAGTAAACATCCTTCCCCTGAATGAAAACGGTGCACCAGCGTGATTTAACGGACAAAGTCTACACAGATAGCTTGTTACGAAACTATAACAGTGTAACGTTACGTTAGAAATGCGGTCACGGTGTTGCCAATAATATATCCCTCACCCCGTTAGTGATGCTGACCGCTTCCATACAAAGCAAAGGACTTCAGGTAGGTATTTTGGGCAGCTAACCAGTATGCTAACGTTAGCTAGTTGCCGGGGTAGCCGCGAACTGGGGTGGCTCGCGCTGGCCGTTATTCGTATCTGAAAAAAAAACGTATGGTAAAAAAATAAATTATGGCGTACTTCTATTTAAGGCACAATGTGTTTGTTTACTTACACGCACAAAATCAATGACTTTGGGTGTAAATCTATAAAAACATAATGGTAAAGTTGGAATTTATTCAGGCACAGCGGCAGACAGCTAAAGAGGCAGACGCTGAAGCTTAAACACTTTCCCACCAAACACTGGAGCATGTTGCTGCTGCACCACTGTGGGAAACTGTGTAGCGAGACTAACTGAATTAAATATTTAATAATTATACTGTTACATTATGTTTATGATGAGCTAATGTTAAGATACAGCATATAACTTGCAGAATGATAAAACTTAAAGGATAAACAATTGGTAGCCTATATCAATATGTAAATTGTCAAAACACTGAAGGGGTTGTACAGCAATTTACTATCATACTTCCATACAATGTGTGTGTGTATGTGTGGAAAAATAGATGAAAAGTAGTCATCACCCTTAAGTGGTCTAAATACCCAGCTGGCACATGGCCGAACCTTCAATGTTGAAATGTGGTTGAAATTATGTCAGTTGTTATTTCAACATTAAAACAACACCGAAACAACATTTAATTCTGATGTCTGTAAAAAGGTTAAGAAAATTATCATAAGTCAGCATTGAAATTTCAGAAAGATCTGTTTTAACATTGAAACAAATTTGAAACTACGTTTAAAGTTTATTAGACAAAATTGTGACACCAACATTGATTCATCTTTCAAAATCAAAACATAATTCAACATTGATTCAACAGTGAATAAATATTAAAATGCCGGCGGGGCACCAATGTCGTTGGACAACATCTATTGCCAATGTAAATTTGACACTGATAGAATACTGACAACAGAAGACACTGCTATTTTGTTGGTTTTAAGTTCTGCTGTTACATAACCAAAATCCAACATCTCCCACGTCTCATGCCAGCGTCATTTTGATGTAGAATAACAACATACATTCAGAAGGTATGGAAAGCAAAACCTGTTTGTGAAACATCAAGATGTTAACGTCCACACAATGTGAAATTGTAATGTTGTTATACATTTAAAATATCACCGACTTAATTTTCATTTCAACCAAAATTTAATATCTGTCCAACGTAAGAAACCAATGTTTTTCTGGCATCGTATTGACATTTAGCAGAGGCTGAAATATCCTGACTTATAATCTGTATAGTTAAAAAATACAATTTCCAAACTCTACTTCCAACTCCATAGCATCTTTCATGAGACACTCCCTGACTATCCCTACTTGGAAAACACTCAGTTCTTTGGATCTCCAGGCGCCCAGCTTATGAACCTGGCTTTTACAAAACATTTCCAATGTTTTCCAAGCCCAAGCCAAGATAACACTGATAACATCACAGGGTAATTTCGCAGACTCCCTCCAGAGACACAGAAGACAACTGTTTTCACAGGCTGAGTAGTGCTTCCCATGAAATCATCATCCTATGGTGGAGTGCTCCTTTAATTTTTCAGGTTTAGGGATTTCAGTGGCATCTATCAGTGAAGTATGCAGATTGCAACTAGCTGAAACTCCTTGTTAGATTTCCTGCAGTGTTCATTGTTCAGGAGGTTTTCACCATGAGCTGAATTATCCACAGAGGTCTCCTCCTCTCCAAAACAAACAGACCAGGGGTCTCATTTATAAAACAATGCGTAGAATCCATACTAAAAATGTGCTTATAAAGCCAAAAAATATTGGACAATTTCTACAATCAGGCTTCCACCTCACCATCTGTGTCGCCAGTTTCCCATCTCCAAAATGTTCATAAGCAAGTTTCTCCCATCAAATCTGTTTTTATAGATCACAACTTTTGCGTTTGAATCGGCGTACGCCTCCTCCAGGCCTCGTTTTGTGTGTGTGCAATGTTTATAAATGAGACCCCGGGTGATTAAAACCAGTAACACTGAATAAAGAAGTTTCATGTTAGAAATCACTGTTCCACAGATCCAGATTTTCAGGAGGTTTTAACCAGTAGCGGTAAAAAATACTGAATAAAGCAATTTGTGCAAAAAGAAATCCATGTTTTTTTTCATGCTGCTAGTTGCAGTTAACTAAGGTGGGCGACGCGAAAACTGGAATGGCCCTTTCTAGAGCCGGAGTTTGGTTTGTCCATTCTGGGCTACTGTAGAAACATGGCGGTGCAGCATGGCACTCTTTGCAAAACAACCTGCTCCCTATGTAAATGTAAATAACTCATCCTACGGTAACGAAAACACAATTGTTTTTATTAATAGGTGATTATACATCACAGAAAACATACCTATTATAATTTATTCCATTTCTGCCAATAATATATTCCCCTAAATCCTTCACACTAGCTCTTAAGACTTCCATGAAGTTGGTGTATATGAGAGAAATAGGTATAAAGAAGTCTGAATGAATGCATCCTGATGACTTAAAAACACTGCATTCTACTATTTCAAAATTAGGCAACTCCATTGCATCTTTAACTAATCCCTCCCTGCCTGTAAAACGCTCAGTTCTTTGGATCATCATGCACCCAGCTGTGAAGCAGGCTTTTACAAAACGTTTTCAACGTTTTCCAAGGCCGAGACAAAACAACACTGATAACATCACAGGTAATTTCGCAGACTCCCTCCAGAGACACAGAAGACAACAACCGTTTTCACAGGATGAGCAGTGCTTCCCATGACCAGTAAAATAATCCTTGTGTTTAAAATCAATGTTGCAGGTTGATTTACAGCTTTCTCTATTTTGTATCATCTGAAATTTTGGGCAGGTGACCACGAAAAACATGAAATGACTGACCAATTCATCAAAAGAAAATAAAGCATTACTGTTAAATTAAATAATTATAATCAAATAAGAGAAGAACACATGAAATAAAAATGGATAGAAAAATTAAAGATTAAAGATTGTTTTATTAGACTCATATAGACTTGTCATTTACGACATTTTATTGTAGGGGAGACCGGGGTTGGTTGTCACAGTGCTTATTACAGCCACACGTGAGGGCGCTGTGACATTATGTAGATATCAAACACTTGGCCTGACATCCTGCTCATTTTGCACTGGTCATTTTGTCCAACACACACGAAACATTGAGGTTAGGAGATATTGTCACTTTTCCTGGGTCAGAGTAATTTTTCCTTTCGGTGTTGTTTTTGTATTGAAAGCTTGTAGGTTATTAGCTTTTCAAAAATCAAACACTTATTAAATATTCAAAGGTAATAATAGCTTTGATTCAGTCAACTTTTAACGAGCAAGCTAAAGCCATATGGTAGCTATCTTAACATGTTTGTCAGCTGTCAGCTGGGGATGGTTGTCTCACTGCTCTGGGGGTTGGTTGTCACATGTGTGACAGTTCAGACAGAAGGCATGTCAAACATAGTCCATATGTTCTCAGGTGTTTTTGATCTCACACACACACACACACACACATATACAGTGTTGCTCATTAGAAATCAATGCTGTATCTAACCAGTTACATACTTCAATCTTGGCTGTGTGACATTTTAACAAGTTCCTGGTCACAGTGAGATGGAAATTATTCCAATCTCACTGTTTTGTTCAATGTTATATTCATAATCAATTGTTATGAAACGACAGCTCTATTGAAGACTAGATTTTTTTTGTCAGAAATGTAAATTATTTCATTTTACTTCTCATTACAGAGGATAATTCAAACAATCACCTAGTTCAAATTCAACACACAAGGGGCATTGATGAGTAGGCTACTACTGTAGAGATAGTATTGATTTTATTAGGTGTTTTTATCTTAAAAAACTTTTAAAAATTTACACTTTTTTTCCCTTCAAAACCCCATTGATAACCAAAGGGACAACCAATCCCATATATTGTGACAACCAATCCTGTGTCAGTGTCTTTGATGGTTAATTACGTCTTGTGACAATAGGTTGCAAAAATCAAAGCGACGCCCATTTCAAGCTAAGACCTTTAGCTTTCATTTAATGTAGGAATGACTATTGAAAGATGTTTCGATGATGACCAATTTACACAAGAGTAAAAAATTGTGACAACTGACCCCCGTCTCCCCTATTTTATTTTACATTTAAAAATGCTTATTCACAACTTAACTTATTTAAATCACATTTTCTATACATCTTAATGAATTGTACACCTCAACTTGGCCATGGCAAGGCAGTAAGGCAATGCACCAGTATTTTATGGTATCAATAGAAGACTGCTGCAGAGAAAGCAGCTGTTTCACTTATAATTGGCTCTCTTAACAGTTCCGTCCTTTGAGCAGATATTAGACATTAAATTGGGCTTTTTAAAAATAAGAAAAGCCTATATCCTTACACTGGCAACCAGCTGCAAGCAGAGAGACAGTGCTATCTCTCTAATCATCAAAGGTCACACTAGGATGAATGCGCCTCAGAAAAAGTTCCAGCGGATTTGATCTGTATATGTGCTTAAATCTCCATGTTGTCTCAGCTCAGTGTCCATGCGGGCTATACTGGCTTTGCACTATGTTTAACAAGATTATGGGATGGACGGGGATGGGATGTAGTAGAGCTCTCCCAGCCCAGCCACGACGAGAGCACAACGCATATGTGTCGGCTGGGATGCAGCAGCAGCAGCAGCAGCATCGTCCTCTCAAAAGCACTGCTTCAGCACAGTCAGTCAGTCCGCCCCAACCCGCCGAGGATGCTGTAGGATGCTGCCGGAGGATCCAGCCCCACAGTCCGAGCCGTGACACATCTCTGCTGGAGTAAGTCGAGCCACACTGCGATTTAAGCCTGGGGGGGGGGAGGCACAAAGACAGGAGGAAAGTAAACTCTCATCAGCTGCCTCATTGTGAACTTGATACCGGAGCATGGGAGTCGTCGGCGCGGATGCAGCTCCTGCGCTTTAGAAGTTGGACAGCCAGGAACATTTGAATGCCATGACTCTTGACTTTGGACAAGCTCTCCAGCGCAGTGCAGACGGCGTGCATCATTATACAAACCAAACGGTGGACTTCTCTAATGTCCAGATTACCTCTGATCTGATCAACATGTGGCACCTAAATAAAAGGCACCTTTAGTCTCTCTGAGGCATGGAGCATCATTGATCCCCGAAGAGCCCACGGGTGCTACTTATTATTCACAGTAATGGAATGAAGTCACTACCTTTGATATGATGGATGATAGATCCAGTAAGCTCATCTTGGTGCCTATTTTAGCTGTTCTTTTTGTTATGATAGGTTACCAGTACATATGTCCCGCTGGCAGCAATTCGTGCCACTTTAAGGCTGGGGAGAAATTCAGGGGGGTGAGCCTACTTTCCACCCCGTACCAGGACAGCGACGATTTCTACAGAGATCAGGACCTGGAGGATGACAGCCCTCCCAAACTACCGTCCAAATTCAACTTCACCGAGAGAGACCTTGACAGACACGTGGAGTTCAACATCAAAGGGGACGACGTGATCGTGTTTCTGCACATCCAGAAGACCGGAGGCACCACTTTCGGGAGACACTTGGTGAGGAATATTCGCTTGGAGCAGCCGTGCGACTGCAAGCCAGGACAGAAGAAATGCACATGTCACCGACCGGGGAAAGAGGAGTCCTGGCTCTTCTCCCGGTTCTCTACTGGCTGGAGCTGCGGACTGCATGCAGACTGGACCGAGCTAACGAACTGTGTGCCTGTCATTATGGATAAGAAGGAGGCCCAGAGGAATAAAAGGTATGCACCCCTTGTGTGTGTGCGTCTGCGTGTGTCTGTGTTTCACGTGTGAATAAAACTCTGTGGCCCCAAACCAGCAGGACCCACAGGTCAAGTGTGTGCAAACAGGCACAGGCGATTCAAGAGTTAATTGTGTTTAATTTGCATAGCCTTCTGTCTGAACAGTTAAAGGTTCAGAGTGTAGGAGTTAAGGGCATATATTTGCAGAAATGGAATATAAAACATAAATAATAATTGTTTTCTGTAGTGTATAATCACCTTTTTGTTACCTCAGAATGAGCATTTTATATCTACATAGAGAGCGGGTCCCCATCCATGGAGATCGCCATGTCGCACTGCCATGTTTCTACAGTGGCCCAGAACGGACAAATAAGAAACTGGCTCTAGATAGGGCCATTCATGTTCCTGCGTCAGTCACCATAGTGAGCAGGCCCTCTGCAAGAAGAAATCCAGCGCTTGGGCAGTGACTTGCGGCATCAGAAACCAACAAGAAAAGCCATCCTTTAATGTCAGCATGATACGTGGCTGGTTGCCGTTACAGTTAAATGGTGCCTAGCGGCATAAGGGGATAATGCAATGGGACAAGGATGAAACTTAAAGCGTTGAAAGTCCGAGTGGGGCGGGCGGGAATGGTGGTGGATGGGTCCAACCAACACGGACTTTCACCCGAGAGAGCGGTGTTTGTGTCCCGTAACATTCTAAAGCCAAACCCTGTTACTTCTTCCGAAAGCTAACCACGTGGTTAGCTTTCGGAATTCGCGGTTTTGTACTGACATAGTGCGTTTATTTTGAAAGAGACTGTATGTAAATGTTAAATTTTCTGTGAAAACACATGTTTTTCCAAAGAAGACAATGCATGTAACAGGCAGAACTTGACAACAACCAATACACCCAGGGTACCTTGCATGTCGTATGTTGACATGGAGCAAATGTCAATATGTGACGAGGTTGTAGTGAGAATGTTTTGTCTGCAACATGCAGTGTTGGAAAGACACAGATTTTTTTTTAATGTGAAACTGCTTTATTCAGTGTTTTTAAGGGTTTAAATCTCCTTATCTGTAAGTTCTGGAGAGGAACACACCTCAGCAGATAATTCGGCTCCCGGTTAAAACCTCCTGAACATCTGAATCAAAAATAAGGTGAGCACCCAGCAGGTGCTTGGCTAGCGGCATCAGAGAAACACTGATTTGTAACATGAAACTGCTGTATTCAGTGTTTTTACTGGTTTTTATCACCTGATCCATTTGTTTTGGAGCAAAAGAGACCTTGGCAGATAATTTGGCTCCTGCTTAAAACCTTCTGAACTGAACACTGAAGGAATTCTAACCAGGAGAAGTTTCAGCTGGGTACAATGTCTGGGTACAATCTACAGTCCTCACCACAAAATGACACTAAATCCCCCTACATCTTACACGCTACTCCCTTAAGTGTGCAGTGATGGGTGAGATGGTGTTCCCATTGCAGTGATGCATTGTAATTTTGTCAGAAAGTCAGGAACAATACCTACACTGATTGTAAAGAGGCAAATAATTGTAACCAGTCACCCTGCAATCAGCTGATTTTGTTTTAGGTGGGTGCATGCACAAGTGTGAGGCTGATGGGAATAATGCAACAGTTTAAACTGCTGCTCCAACATTTAAGAGTCTTTCACTTTGCGTGACCTTCAGACACATAAATTGTCTGTTTGTTCTCCTTTTGTGTTCACTTCAGACCCTCACAATGAACTTATTCCTGCCCAGCTGTGCCGGTGCTGTTATGCTGCCAATTTGTGCCATTAACCAAGCATTTACAGAACTCCCCTTTCACAGCAGAAACAATGTTGTTTGTAAGCCCGCGGTCCAAATGTTCTGGCACCCTGCCTCGGGTGATTTCATTGTCACTGGATCAAGGCTCCAATTGCACCTATTGAGAACTGACTGAGAGTTTTATGAAAGCACACACACTCTGAATCTGTAGAGGAGAAGTTAAAGGGTCGGTGACTGTTTTTTCTTTTTGTTGAATTTTCATCCCTGTGCGTTAGGGTATCCATCTGTTGCCCAAAATTGGGGTGAGACCTGACCCTGATGTATGCATTGGCATGCACAACTCTTCCCGCATCCTTGGCCTTCTTGTCTTGTGTGATAGGGATGGGATAAGATGTTATTGATACAACTGCCATTATTGGTTCTGCTTATTGTTATGATTCTTTATTCAGGGTTTCAGCATTTGTTTTATTTTTCTTTTAGTCACAGAAAAAATCTGCCAAGCCTGCCTTTGTGGCACCAATGGTATTATCACAGGATATTTACCCTCTTTTGTGGACAAGCTGCTTGGTTGGGAAGAGGAGCCACTCGTTCAGAAAGTGTCATGGCATTCCTGGAATTTAAGCCCATCTTGCGCAGAAAGACGTTTGGTGTTTCCACCCTTGCTTGAAATGATCATTTTACAGACATTACTAGTAGTACATGTCATATTTCTTCACGAAATGAAGCCAGCAGCACAGACGCATACGTTTGATGTCATTGTTTGGAATGCACAACTCTCAGAAAAACATGAAAAGAATTGATAAGCCCTGAGGTGTAAGATTCCAATGGATTGGACAATTTGGAACCAGGTCTCAAGTGGAAATGGTTCTGTGTTCCCATGCCTAGTGATAAGTCCCTTTTTAAGGTGTTGTTGTCGGCCTGCAGAACAGGTGCACTACTGTTGTATCACACCGAGTCTTTACATTTGATCCTATCCCAGGACTGAGCTCAAACGATCTCAGCATGTTTGGTTTAGACACACAGAAGTTATCTGAGAGGAAAAGCGAAGTAGAACCGGTTAATTTGATATGCATTATCTCCCCAATATTTTCTGTTGTAATTGTATTAGAAACGACATTTGCAATTGCTTGTGCTAATGTGATAGAGATGCAGTACAATTACGAAAAGGGGGCTGCATTGTAATGAACTAGTCACTGTATGAGCAATGTGTGTGTGTGTGTTCACATTGCACAGATGCAGTTAGTGTTTCTGGAGTCACTGATTCTTTAAATTGCATTACAGTTTAGGTTCTTTATTAGCATGTTAAAAGTCTATTAGTCAGACATATCGTCAAAGATCCTTCACGTAGCAAAAGGCCTGACCGAATGTCACGACAAACAAGCACGCAAGAATTCCTGTTTTGAAAAATACAGTCTTACACTGAAGTACACGAGCACATGATTTATTTCTGCTGTGCCAAGTGTTTCCTTTACTCAGGGAAGTGCTCACTGGATGCGACAGCTCTTCATTTCACAGCTGCAGCATCTATTCTGCACTTACTAGTCCTCCCGTCCCTTGTTCTTCAGTGGCCTCCCGCAGCATCTATTCTGAGATCATTCTGCCTCGACCAAGACTGTTGGCAGACACATTACGTTAGACCTCCTCACTAACCAGCCACTGGCTGCACACGGCACATTTATGAAGTGAGATGACTAATAGTATTATGCAAATTTCAGCTTCATAATCATTTTGTGTGTGAGCAATGCCATAATTAAAATATCTTAAATAGTAGAAGGTCAAAGTAAAAAAGCAACCCTCTTACAGTAAAATGTGGTCATTTGTAATAAATAATCCACTTGTCACAAAAATCTTAGCTCCACCTCAGGGTGCAGTGGGGAATACCAGTCATACATCACTGCCAAATTCAGATGGCATACCCTTGTTTTGCGGTTGGGAGCCTCTCAGATTGAGTGGCTGTTTTTCCGCAGTCCCAGGCATTCACCTCGCCAGCTCTTGAGATGGCAGTGGGGGTGGGGGGGTTGAGGTGGGCGGCGATGGCACTGCCTGCATGGCATTGTATGGCCTTTTCAGCCGGGCAGGACGCGCTGCACGGTGAGCCAGCCGTGCGGCCCAGGAAAGGTCAGGCGTGTCAGACCGGATCAGTGTGCGTGTCCTGCGGCGTGGCTCCTCTGGAGTGTGCTGTCAGTCAGGGGGGAAGTGAAGCGGGCGAGCCTGCTCTCTTCAGGGGCTTTTTTTTTTTTTTGAGAAACATACCTCTAAGTGCTGTCCTCCTAACTTGCTTTGTGGAGAGCGTCGTGGCATTACCTTGTCAGCTGCACGAAGATGGCTTGTTGAGCAGGTTGTTTTTCCTCTCAGGCGATTTCAGAGGAGAGCTGCTGGAGTTATTTCCGATTGTTATGTGTTCATTAGCTAACTGTTTGGTCCGGAGTTACCGGGGTTGATGTATGCAATGTGACACTGTGTCACAAAACAAGGAGCTGATTTTCCAAATGTACTCGCATGAAGCATGGATTGAGTGAATCGTGCCTTCAGGGTTGTTTTGCGTGTGTAGTATAAGGTCGTAGGTCAGCATCAGAGAAATACTTGATGTTGCTTTCCGCTGAAATAAGAATGAACATATTCGGTTTCTCACTTCAATATTAGTGCAGTCAGAATTTCTGTCACCGAGATTAAAAAAACAACAACAGCAATGGCGCTTTATTGTCACGGCTACAGGTCTGAGGTGAGGAAATTTGATTATCAAACATACAGCCTGGAGTCCCAACAGTGAAGCATACATTATACGTCTCGAATAAAGCAGCGGTCTTCGACTTTTTGCTGTCCGTGTATAAAAGTGTGTTATTATCATTTTACTTTAATAGTCACAGAATATTTTCTTATGAGCAAATACCAGCAAGGCTTATTTTTAGTGTCCCCCTGCAGATGATATGATATTGGATATGTTCTAACAGTTTGACATCAGGGTAAAACTTTTTCTCTTGCAAATCATCACATGTAATAATAAGGACAAAGGGCATTTAAGATAATATTCTGCGGCAGAATAAGCCACTTGAAGCCTTTGTCACATATCAGAGATACTGAGAAGAAGTATTCTCCATGTGAGCACAAGGTCGCTCAACCAGAGCGCAAAAACATTCATGCATGCACATTGTCATTCATACAACAGAGAGAGAGACAGCTTCTTCAGTTGGGGCGACACAGACTTTTACACATCCTCTCGGTGCCCAGAGTGTGAGTTTGGTTTGTTTTAAGTTAAAATCAGAGAGGACAAGCAAGCTGCAGACCACCGGGGGGGAAAAAACATGATCTTTTTCTAACTATAACCAAGTGTGTTTTGTGCCCAAGCCTAACCACACATTAACCACAGTGCTGATGAAATGTAAGGACAAGCAAAGTTTCAACATATCCGCCAACGTAACATTGTTACTTATTGTCATAGCTTCACTCTTCCTGGCTCCCCCTGAAAATGTGGATTAATAGCAAATCAGAGCCTACATTTTAGACGTGGCTGACATGCACTGAAACACTGAGATGGAAACTGGATGTTTTGTTGATTAAATGAATAGAATTCATCAGGGTCATCCTTTTTGCAATGTGATGCTGCTATTGACAATGTCAGCATCTCTTACAATATGTCTCTGTAGAGGCTGGACGAGACAAGATTTGTCTGCTGAATTAAGAGTTTCCTCAGCTTACAAAAATGTGGTATTTTGGTGACATTTAATGGCCAGCTTTTGAATTAGTGCTGAACTTATTTGAATTTTGTTAATACCTCTCCTTGTCCTTTAACTGATTTTTAGAAATGTAGCAAAGCAATGTCTGGACGATCCAGAGTCAGCCCATTAGTCATGAATCTGTATGTGCTACAGAAATTCTTAGGTTTCTTTTTTTCCAGTTCTTTAAAAGTCAGAGGTTTTGAGTTTGTCTGCATTTCTGTTAACTGTGATATGTCTAATACCACAAAACAGATATCGTGGAAATTGGATGAAGAGTTAGGTCATGGGCCAAGGAAAAATCACTTGGTTTTGGTATGAATAAGGCAACCATAACCCCTGCTGGGTAAGGTTGGCTGTTATCAGGCAATTAAATGGCTGTTATTAGTGGCTATAACCAACCAATGGCATCGTAGGTTAGAAGAGGCCTGCCACAGTCACTATAAGGTTTAGAAACCCATTATCAGGCCATGACATTGCTGTTTACATTTACTGGTAGGCGCAGGCTCAGCCCCCTCAGTTGTATTTTTTGCCACCTCTGTTTAAGCTTTATGTATCTGTAGAAAAATAGCAAAAACAACACAATTATTAGCTGAGATACCTGTGACTATCTCTTAGCTGTTGTTTCAGAACAATCAGAACAATGGATAGTGCTGCTGTTGGAGGAGTTAGACAGAAACATGCCACTTTGTTGGGTTGTTATTTAGCACTTCTGAGGCTAAATTTAAATTCTTAAGAAAAAAAAAAAAAAATCCCCCTCACAATTTATCCGGCAGACAACCTACGCTGAATCCAAATGTCCACCCTCTGGACTTGTAGACTGAGCCCTCCCAGACTTCAGTTGTACGTAGTGTGATGTATTCACTGTCATCACGTAAAGTCTGCAAGGGTAGAGACTACAAGCGGCTGATAGGCAGCCCTCAAGACTGTTTTGCTTGTTGCTGTGGAAACAGTCAACGATCACTGCTGTCATATTCATATACATGTAATATAAGTTGATGAACAGTGCCGAACTCACCTGTCCCCGCAGATAACAAGATCCACGTGTAGCCTTTTTTTTTTTTTTTTTTTTTAAATAAAAATGTATTAATAGATCTCTTTATAACACAGAAATGCTTCAACTAAAACTCAATAAATTGGGTATCACTGACATTAGAAGACCTTCTCTGCTGTTTTCTGCCAATTTTTTTCTGGCCTATTAGACTGCACGACTTGAGAGGCTGCAATATTAAAATGCATTTTCAGTCCCTCCACAGCCTGTACTTAAACATATCTCTGTATCATGATGTGGTTGAAAATTATTTCTAGCCCATACAATGCAAGAAGCTTTTTAATAGACCCAACTATCAAAAACTATTTTGCACATTCGTAGTTTTTTTTTTTTTGGCAATTTAAAAAACCCACAACATCACGTCCATGTGGCAATCAATTGTGGGTTATTGAATCAGTGAAGTCTGCTGAGGTTTGCACCTCAAACGGGCTCCCTGGAAGTCTGCAGAAAGTCAGCCTGAGGTCCTCTGGATTCAGCCCTCTCGTGGCCATAATCGCTATGACAGGAGGGAAGGAGGCAGTCAAGTGATGTCGTGTAAAGAGCAAGAAGACCTGAGTTGTATGGGAGGGAGGGTGGATCAGTAAAACAAACACAGGACTTTCACCCAACAGACTGTGATTTGTGTCCTGTGTGTTACTACTTTTAACCACGTTATGTGATGTCATGTTATGTTGTGTAACAGACGTACTTATTTTAACCCAAACCATCAAATTGTCTCTTAAACCTAACATATAGTTTTGGGGTGTAAACCTGAATAAAGTGAAAGTGAAACCTAACAAAACTGTCACCGTTTCACAACATTGAACATGCAAACCGCCTTTCAGTGGCCTGATAACAGCCATCTGCCATGACCAATCTCGATGAGGCTAAAAACCACAGATAATGATCATGTAATGTGCTGATAACATCTGAACTGGGAGACTGGTTGCCTCGGCTTTCAAGCATAGAACCAAAATCTGTTTGTTTGTTTTTTGTTGCTCTCTGCATTTTTCAACTTTTATTTATCCCTGCAAGCAACTGCACACAGTAGCCCAACACCAAGGTCAACATAAACACATAATATATAAGGAGAAAATACGGCTAATTAAACGGTTAAAACAATCAAATGCTGTTTGCTAAAAATGGTGTGTGAAAGTTGAGTAAAATGCACATAGCTATCTGAAAAGGCTGCTCCAATTTCAGTCTGCTTTGTGTGTGTGTGAGTGCATATTTCCAGTGTTCTAGTTGCAAGCAAGCAAACAATCCTTGTTTCTGTGCTTTCAGCTTTATTCAGTAACACATTGTGCCACTATGTGTTGTTAGATATCCAAGTTGGGTAGAAAAATACAAACAAAACAGACTTCAATACATGAGGCTGAGGCAGCCAACACTGAGTTAATACTTAATTTGCTCATATGCTTGTTTGTCCCCAGAGGAGCCTTGTTATTTGCCTCACATCCACTTACAGGTACATGAATGTATAATTTGGATAAAGGCCATAAATGTTCAAACCGATAAATTAATATGCATTTTTTTTTCTCTTTAAAGTGTTGGACAGTATGTAGAGATTTTTTTTCCCCTGTTCCATTTCATGTTCGTTGTTCCCCTTTTAACCGTGGCCTCATGGTAATTTTATGCATATGCTGATGCTGCAGTTTTTATCAATTATAAAATCTTCATTAGCAGCTTTCTTGTTGCTTATGCATAATGAATGCTCAGTTCAGAAGTACAAAGCCAAAACATGGGTACAGTGCGGACGCTCTTCGATACTCTCCTTTGATGAAGCACAGAGAGGGGGGGGGGGGGAGAGATGTGCCTACGTAGCAATGACAGAGGATGTCCTCTGCTGTGATTCTGGATAATGATGTTTAGATCACGGTGTCCTCAAGGTTTTTACTGTACGTTATGTGCACTGAAAAGCTGCCTCGTAAGTTGTGTATAGAGAACAAAAAAGGGCAGCTACTGCCATTTGGATATTTGTCATGTCTAGTTTGCTGTCGCTAACTAAAAGATGTTTTTTAACAGTTTAGATTTTGCGTATGTGCTGTACATTTAAAGTAAATGCTACTTGATAGTGATCATATACCTAATTGCTGTCGGTCTTTTGGACGGTGAAGGGAAACTGCTGTGTTCCTTACGATCTGGTTCTGTTCCAGTGTGTCGTATGTCACCAATATTACCATTAATGGCTACTCTAGCTTATTTGGATGAGCTCCCAGTGAGTGATGGGTACTGCAAAAATAATAAACCTCCTTCCGACATTATGTTTTTTCTTCCCCCACCAGTTATAAAAATAACATATTCACATTCCCTTAGTTTCTAGAACAGTCCTGCAGGAGCAGTAATAGACTGTTATTACTTTATATGGCACACCAATGACATGCCCTAATCCTTTGCTGAATAACACCCCACATCATATTTTATTCATAATAAGTGATGCAGAGAGGGCTGCAATTACTGCGTGGCCGTTCCCACTTACAGCTCGGATCAGTGAACCATGCATGTCTCACTCTATCTGCTACCTGCGCATGACATATACCAGTGTTGTGGGCATCTCCCTGAAACAGCATGTGGGAGGGAGTCATTATCGACCCTGACCCAAATGAACTTGCAGACAGCGGTTGAGTTTTACATTTTGCCAGCACTGATGTACGCAGATTTTTCATTTTATTTCACAATATGTGGGCAGTTTGTCAGATTCATTATTATTGTCATTATTGTTGTTGTTTTCTATCTATTAAAGATGAGATCATAGATGGAAATAGCAGTTTAGAAAACAAGACAATCATATCACACAGCATTCATCAGATGAAGTTTGTCAGTTGTCATACAAATAAAGCACTTTAAAGAGACTAATTAATATTTCTTATAGAGACAATGTATCAGATGACAGTGTGTGATGTGGGAGGCGTCGCTCATAGTGATGAATATACAGAGAATTATCACCTGAATCTGCATCTCCCATCGGCTTTACAGACCTTTTAAAGGGACTTTCACCGCTCTCATAGCCTGCAGCAGGCAGCTGTTTTCAATGTAAATGCTCTCCAACTAGGGCTGAGCAATATGAAGTAAATCAAATATCATAATATTGTAGGGTCGACTGTTTGTACTTTCACAAAATACTTACACAATCAGATTTTTGATTAATTACCATCAGTAATGTGGATATAATAAATGAGTAAATGCAAATAATAGAACAACTGGAACAATTTGATAAGTACAGAAAAATTACATCAGTTTTCTGAAAAGGCACTTTCGATATTACAGTTTTCTTCTTTCTGAGATGATACCTAAGGCCTATACTACGAAACCAGTTTGACTTAACCAGGAAATCTCTGCGTTATCTGGTCTGACTAACTCTAACATTGTCTGTCTGGACTATCCAGCCACGAGCGTGTTCCTGTGAAAGAAACGGGTTGTTAATTACGAGCGACATCATCAGAACCTTGAATGAAGTAGGCTGCTTCATATCATATGAGATGTGTCTGGCACTCCAAGACGATGGAATGTCAGTGGCGCTGGATGTAAAAAATACTCTCTGTAATCCTATAACAGGAAATTTGGATACTTTTGTCTTCAGTGACCTGATTGGTCAGAGGTCGGGTGTGATCCGATACTCCTAACATAACCTGGTTAGCTGTTCAACATGAGTTCCCACGGTGATTTATCCCAGTAAAAAGAGAACCAGCTTCATAGTACTGAAAACCCAGAGTTAACCCTGAAGTTACCTCGCTAACTCCAGATACTGTTTTGTAGTACAGGCCTCTGGTCTCAAATCCCAACATCAATGTGATATCAGTGTATTACCCAGCCATACCACCAGCATTGGGTAGAGAACAAGCCCTTGCGAGTGATTCAGATTACCACCTCAAAAATATGCCTGTATCTAAGAAAGAACTTATGTTAGATAAAAAATGCTGCCATGTGCCATGAATACCCTCAAAAAGGCAAACTCATCTGTCATGTTTTTATTTTTGGTTGATAAAATAGTTAGTAGAATCAGTAACAAAATTACAGTATATGCTTATTCTACATAAACTATAAAAACTCTGAATAAACTATACAAATAAAATGGAAAAAATAAATAAATAAATAGATAAATATAAAAAAACGTATTTTGTTTTGTACACATATGCAGTAATGATTGCTGGGTATGTATCCTGATGTTGTCCAATAAGTAAGGTCTCTATTTGATCTCATGACGTTATAATATCCAGTAGCTAGTTTGGGTGCAAAATCCATCAAGACCGACAAGCTGAGCATGTCTGCAAGCTGAGCGAGTAGTCATGCCTTTTTAAACCGTACAGCGGCAGGAAGAAAAGAAAAGGTACATACTCCTAGTGGTGTGTGTTTCGTAACTGGTAAGTAGCGTGTAGGGGGTAGGGCGTTCACTAGGCATAACTACCTTTCGCCACTTAGGAGGTGGAGACCAAAAACAGAGCACAAAAAGAGAGTGCTCCATAACTGCTGGATGTGTTAATAACCAACTGTTTGCTAATGCTAACACCATATCAGCTTAAAAGGTGATGACATACCACTGTTACTCACAACTTGTATCTGCTGCCCTTAAGTTGCCCAAATAGATCAATTATGGCAGGTTTTCAAGTATTACAAGTATTATATTTTTAATGTCTAATGTCTATTGGACAGAGACTCCAAAGACTAGAGGAAACAGCACGCATTTGAAATTTCAGCTAACTACAGTAATAGCAGTAAATTGATAAATTCTCTTGCTGCACTTTATGGACTTTGACTTTTCTTCTGTGTACCCGAGAGAAAGCGCAGGACCTCAAGAGACACAGTAAAGCAGCAGGGTAATGGACGCCCTCCAGACACAGATGAACTCCAAGGAGGAAAGTTGAGCAGATTTACAGTTCTAGTCGTATCTTTAGATGTAGGAGGCAAAGTACTCATCCCAATGATGGGATGTTTATTATGTGTGGAGGTGTGTGTGCCCTTGCAGGCCTTGGACTTCTAGGGCGCGGAGATTGCTTTTCATGTGTCATTAATTCAAGTCGTCATCGCTGGCAGGCCTGAGCAGTAATCCAGTTGGTTTGATAATTAAGTGTTACCTCTACAGAGAGTGCAACAGCATATGTCAAGCACTTGTTCACCGTCATGACAGAGAAAATGAAAACGGTCAAGGAAGTCATTAAATATGATTCAGATTAGACTATGGAGAGGGAAATGTGCAGTGATTTTTCCCCTAAAACTTCTAACAGCTTCTCTGCAGAAAGACTTAGTTAACACCAGAACATTTTCAAGTAAAACCTACATATCAGCCAGTATTCTTCTCAGAATAATAAAGTCGACCGACCATTTTCAGTTCATTAAATTTTACTCACTGTCATTTTTAACATCCAATTAAAAATATCGTTAGCCTGTTGTAAATTTACATTTACTGATGCTGGCTGTCATCATGCCATACTGATGTAATATTTCTGCTAGAGAGAGTGGTGAGGCTTTACTTAACCTCAGATTGTTGGTTAGGGCTCAATGCCAAATAAGATGATTGATACTTTTTTCAGTACCTTACTTGTGCTGTAATAAACAAAATAGAATTTTAGTTGTAAAAATTAAGTCCAGACTGGGGAAAAGTGAAGGGAAAATCTGTGGGGTTACAAATTACAGAGCAGAGTGTGCTGGTTCTGTCCAGAGGCGCCACACGCTGCTCCGCCTAGCTTGCCCTAGAGTGGTTTTAAACACCTCCGTGACCACGTCACTGCCGAAACACGTCACCGAGATGTGCACTTAGGTACTGGAATTTGGCATAGATTGGTTTAATGTGAGTCAGTACTTAGTAGAACCAACATACTTTGGTCGATACTAAAGCTGCCCTCTAATAGTTGACCAAACGTTAATCGACCAGAATGGTTATTACTCAGTAAGATTTCACTGGTCGCTTAGTCGCACTCAAATAACAAACAATCAAACGTGAAACTCTATTAGGAGCTGCGCCTTGTCAAAATAAATCCTAAACCTTCATATAAACCTATATGACTGGATCATGTGGGATTCTATAGAAGACACATACACACACTGGAGTGTGGCGATCTAACCCCGACGGTATCCGACGGGTCGGCCGGGTTTGGTCAAAAATGTAGAGCTACATTTTTGACCAAACCCGGCCTGACCCGTTATAGCTATATAAATTGTATTCGGGCTCAGGTCGGATTCAGTCAGCTTTCAGTAAAAATGTAGTGTTTATTGCTTGGGCACTGTTATTTACATGACAACACCTGAACATAACACACACAGACACACATTGGCTGTTTGTTTCTACCTCTCCCCTCACTGGAAGTCTCGGACCTCCAGCCGCCCGCCTCTGCCTTGATTAAACGCTGAAAATAAAATAAAAGAGGGAGACAGGTTTTTCCTATTTTATCTTATTTTGTTTTATTTCTCCCTCTCCTCTCGCTGGAAGCGTCGGACCTCCCGCCTCACGCTCCCGTCTCACACACGGAGGTCTCACTCTCCGCTGAGCATGCCCGGCGCACACCCGGCCTGTTAAATAGCCTGTAACCATAACAACTGTGTGACACAAACTCAGTGCTTTTGTCATTAAATAATGTCGGGCTTGGTTCGGGTTCGGCAGAAATATGCGGCCTGTGCCGCACTCTAACACACACACAAATACACGGAAAACCGGACACTATCATCAGTTTATAGACCAAGACCACTTGTCGGTAGTCCAATGTTTTCACAGTGAAAAACAATGATAAATTTACACTAAAATTATGTATAACAGAGCTTTCATACAGCTTTGCACACACATTACTGGATGGATTACTCGCGAATGCAGGCTCGCACAGAAATGCCATGCATATCACATGAACGTGCAGGAGCAGAGCTTTCCAATGATACCACACACATCATTGTGCTGTCATCCCATCATGCTATAAATCCAGATTAATTGTCTACAAAATAAAAACCTGACGAATTTCTTTACAATCCATTATACAGATCTTGTCATCAGTCACTTCATATAGTGAGGAATATCGTATCTTACCACGTCTTAGACTTGCGTGTGTTTCTCCCTGTCTATCCACATTTGTAGTCCGGCTTTCAAGATGCAAATATCTCCAGTCCAGTTGACACTCCATCAAACTTTGTATGACAAGACCAGCCACTTCACCTTTGCGCACCCAGACAACTGCAGCCTAATTATGCATGCTGACAGGGCCGTAGTCACCATATACATTGAGGGGGACACGTGTCCCCCCCAATGCCCAAAATGCCCCCCCCCCCCAATATATAACTGAAACTGAAAAGCAAATTTTCCCTTGGACGACATCATTTCACTTGGTTGACTATTTTTCTATGATCTTAGATGTAAATATTGCATGTTTCTTTCAGATAAAACACATTTTTGACTTGTGAATGAGTCAATGGAATTTCTTGCAATAATGAAAAAATACTGGCAAACATGTCCGCCTGGCACAAACCACATGTTTTGGACAACTGTGAAGTAACAGAATGTCCCACCATCATGCTTCTTATATTGCCAGATTCCAGAGAGTCTCCCCTCTTCATATATGGTAGAATATGTCATTTTCCAACTTGCTATGGTGAGATACATGTCAAAATGTAAGAATTTAGTCACATGGATTTGTTTTTTTCATTGGTATAAAAATTAATATAAAATACAGGCACATAGAAGGATATGGAATGATGGCAAATCTGGTTAGCCCAGATTGTCCTGAAAAAACAAGATATAGCATGTGTATGTAGCCTTTATAATGACTGTGATATGAGCTTAAAAGTAAAGGCAGTAAAAATACCCCAAAAACGCCTAGGACCCATAGGGTTAACAGGCAGCTCGCTCAGTGTGTGACGTGGACTTGTAGATAAAATATAGGCCTATATTAATGAAGGTTCATTAGTACGGTTTTGTGTTTCTCTGATATTATTCTTTCTCAGACCTTAAACCATTGTGGTGCCCCGCCCAGGATATAGCATTTAATAATTACATTGTAAACATGCGGGCGACTAGTCGACCAATGGCCCTAAATGATTACCATTGGTTGACTTGGAAAATTCTTAGCTGGGGCAGCCCTAGTTGATACCCTTAAAATGACTAAATTTGGTACCGAAATTGTGACTAAAGGGCAAGAAATTTCCTTCAGGAGTCGGTGGCGACCAAAAACGGAGTTAAAAGAGAGGGAATATTAGTCCTAACACTCATCAAATAGCCAGAAACACAATTAAATACTAATGTTGCTCTGTATCACAGTTTGCTATCACATTCTTATCTTGATAATGTCAGTGTTGTGTTTACAGCTTGATGCAGTTCCCTCAAGTGGCCAAAAATTAATTGTTTCAGATTAAAATGAAAACATAGGAGTAAAAAATGGATTGTAGAGAATGCAAGTATAGTGTGGTTTAAATCTTGAAGCAGTTTTTTTCATTGCATACTTTGAAGCCTGATTCAGAAAAAAGGAAGACATGAGATTATGTGACAAACTTCAGGACATGTAAAATAATCTTTGCCATTTACTACAATCTCTGGAGTCTTCTCTGTAATTCTCATTTGATCACACAATGCTTATCTCAGTAAAGATGTGCACTACTTTGTGTGAGTGTGTACCCAGTTTTCAAAAGTTTTTAATCACTTTTAGGAAGATTATAATTTTTTATTTATTTTATTTTTTTTTTTTGCCATGTGATGTCTCCTCTATTGGAAAGGGGATTAGTGTCCCAGTTCTATGCGGAAATCTGCTGCTTGATACATGATGCACCAAACAGAGAGGCCTGAGTTGTCTTCACACATTATTGTTCAGTGCACATTGATTGAATAAGCGAGCCCTTGTAGACCACTGTGATATTAGCATTTGGGGGGGAAATGAAAAGCTTTGCATGTGTTTGAGTTGCCATGGATATTTGTCATTGTCCATTTGGCTTGGAACTGTTAGAGATGCAGTATAGATGGAGCTTACCGTCTTCCTCTAAAAGCCACTCTAGGTAATGAAAGCCATGCAGCCTGCCAGAGCAGCTTCTCTGACGCTGCTGTCAAATACTTGCTGGTCCGGCAAATATGAATCTCCAATTGTCTGATTCAGCTCTTATAGTGTGATTAAAGGGTGGCATTTGGTTGAGTGGCTGGCAAGGACCCCCGTGTCACAGATTTCTGGAAGCTGGTTTGTGAGACTTGGTAGATCCTCCAGTGGTAAGAAATGTTGAATCACTGCAATGTGGCACATTTGTTCGCTTTATTTTTTTTGTGGCATAATTTCCTCTCTGGAAGCGACAACACTGTTAATATTCAGCTGTTAAACAGTTTTGGTTTGAGTCAGATCTGTTGTTTTCTTAATTTGATCCATGCCATTACGTATGACGAATACCTTCTTCTAACTCGGAGCCGCGTGCCTTTATGAACTCTCAGATCCCAGACGTGGTGTCGTGGGGCTGAACTCCTACTTTCCAGTCAGCTTTTGATCAGCGTGAAATCACACCCTAGACTGAAGTAGAAAAGAAGAGGAGCAGAGCACCTCACACTGATTTAGTTAAATGTAGTCATCAGTGTGATGAGAATGAGTCAGCTGGTGCAGCGATTCAGAGATTCTGTGTTTAATGTCCCCACGAGGCCTGTTTGGTGGCTGAGCCGCTCAAATGCTCCTATTATCAGAGGGGCAATTAACTTTGGCTCTGTTTTCTCTCTAATCGAGAAAAAGAACATTCTAGTTCTGTACTATAAACAGTCCATAAAAAAAGTAATTGTGCAAAACTTGAAGATTTTTTACCATAAATTCTTTAGTGTTTGCTCATCAGGAGCTGCATGATCAGCAAGTTCATGAATATTGCTTTGAAGACTTGGTTGCTGGCTTTAAACCGCTGCTACAGCTTTTTGTGCTGTTGTTGCAAAAATATTTGGCTGGCTCTTTTCACCAGTTTAGCTTTAAGTGTCACCAATTTTTAAATGCAAGACCCAATGAGATGTGTTAAAGCTTACTTTGTGTCTTTGGAAGAATGACTGCAAGGGGAAAATGTTCAACAATCATACAAACAAGGCAGACCTGGTTAGCTTTCACATTAATTCATAAGGGAACTTCCTCGCCTGTGTGTGTGCATGTGTTTTGTTCATACTCGCGCCTTCACTTGACAGATTGACATATCAAACAGAGACGTGGAAAATGCCAGCAGAGGTGCCCGGCTGTGTTATTTCTCAATTGATACCTGTAAGGCCTGACGAGAGGGCCGTGCCAGGAATAACCGCCACTGGAGTTGATTTATTATAACAACCTGGAGAAAGGTCATCTGTCCTTATCTGGGGCGTGCTGGTGACAGGTTAGTTATATTGTGGGGAGGCAAGCTGAGGCCGCCTGCCTCACACACAGCTCCCCTATTTGGATTCAGAGGTTGACTGAGCACCTGGCACACTTAAAGTGTAAGCACAGGTAGAGTCACCTTCACACGGACTAATCTCCGCTTGCAAGAGTGTGCAACCCCTGTGTCTTTTTGTGGGATGAAGCTCTCTGTGTTTTGATGTTGTTGTGGGCTCTGCTGGCTGGCTGGCTGGTGATGTGGGGAAATATGTCAAACTTAAACTTGTCAGCATGGCTTCACCACAAGGAGAAGGTGCACTGAGGTAAAGATATGCCAAAATCACTCATGGCGCTTATGAATTTAATGAAATCCTTAGTTCAATCAATAAAAATCTTTAACTGCTGGTGTCCTCTGCATCTTCCCCATGCTGCGGCGTCAGTCAGACTTGCTGTGAGAGAGATTTGAATAATCTCGCTGAACAGATTGCAGTCCAGATTGCCTCTTAAATTCCTGCATTTATAAATAGGTGCTTGGTCCTGTTTTATTTTGCAAAATCATTATAGATATTTGATCAGCAGTGCACATGATTAAGCACATGGCACTTTTCATTAATGTTCAGTATATAATTTAATATGAAACAACTGTATGAAATAATATTCTGTATGATTAAATAATAAAATAAGTAAATACAACTTCCTTCAACAACCATGAAGATTTATTTCTTATGTTTACGAAGCCTTTAGATGAAGTTTTAACCAACTTACAGATCCCATTGGAATGCAGCTGCAGATTGAAGTAGAGTGTCGAACAGAAGAAAATAACTCAGCGTCAGTCATGGACTAGTCTGAGCTGTAATACTGAGAGAGACAAAATTCATTGCACACCATTATTGAGCAGAGGGCTCGGTCCAGGGTCTCCCAGATGTATTGAATGCAATTTAGAAATTGGCGCCCATGCACACAGGTTTTGGAAATGTGCAGAGATACAGGAATTTTGGACTGAAGTGAAAGATGAAGTGGTTGCCCTGATAGATTTGGAGCTATCACCTGTTCAGCAGCCAGAGTTGACAATGCAAGGAACAGCCACAACACTGAATTGATTGGAATACTCTCACATACAACTGATATGGAGGTTGTGAGAATACCCCCTCTGGAACAGCTGGCCTACCCCCTTCATGACAATGTTTAGGAATTTATGAAGACATGGCAGGCAGTCTTGGACACAGTGGACCCCTCTGGACGGGACTTTGTTCTACCTAAAAAAACAACATTGGAACTGACTGCAGCATATCCTAGTAGTAATTATTTTTGCCTGGTGGTGTGTGTGTTTTTTTTTTTTTTTTTATGCATCATGTTTCTGGGTTGTCTCACTGTACATATGTGCGTCCATCCCATTCTTGTAAACATGATATCTGAAGAACGCCTTGCGGGATTTTCTTTAAATTTGGAACAAATTGACTGATTGGATTTTGGTGGTCGAAGGCCACTGTTACGATAGCTTTATTGGTAGTGTAATGAATGTCTTGTGGTGGTGGTTTAGGCAGGTTGTAGGATGCAGGGTCAGCACTGACATCACGCTTGGGGGTTGGTGGTAATGACTCATTAGCCGCTATTAGCCGCACTTGGATGGAGAAGCTGGTGCAGGCAGGCCACGAGGGAGACGCTGGAGGCAAGACATTCTGAAGACAAAAGAGACTGAGAAAGTGTTTGACACTGCAAATTATTAATGTAAACACACATTCACTCTGAACAACTACGAAGGAGAGCAAGCTGGCCAGCCAACTGGTCCGACAGAACTAGAGATGCACCGATCCAGCTTTTTCAGTTTCGATACTGATCCCGATGCTGTGGCTTTGAGTATCAGCTGATACCAGATACCGATCTGATACCATGGCCGACCTAAAACGCTATATACCTTTACATGTAGAACAGAAAAGACTAGAGGCATCAGGTATTGATGAGTACACAGTTCTTTCCAAAGATGAAATGAAACAAGATGAAACAGATTAATGCAATGATGAACTATTTATTTTTACCAAAAATAAACAATTGTGCAACAGCAGCTAAAACAGTGTGAAATACCTCCACACAGCAGATTCTCTCCTTTGCTCCATGACGTATGACGTAACTGTAGTCGCAATAGATGTAAAGGGAAAGGATCGCCTTGGGTATAGGTTGCATATTCCGATACCCAATACATCTATTTTGATGATGTCGGGGCTGATATTCGATCCAGATATCGGATCGGTGCATCCCTAGACGGAACCGCACCCGAAGGCTGTCCACGGGAGTCCTCCGGTCCAAGCAAGCTGGTTGCAAGGAACAAGAGCAGTGGTGTGGTGATGAATCAACCACACCCTCACCCCAGATAGGAGAGGACACACTCACCCAGTTAGTTAGTTAGTTAGTTAATTAATAGTAGTTTATTTTGAACATGTAAGTAGCAATTAAACAAAAAATAATCATACAGTAGTGGACAGACATTTAAAAACAGGTTGCTAAAGGCAGCATGAAAATTGAAATCAGCATAAAATGGTATGATTTACACGTCAAAAAAAGGGTGGGAGGAAGTAGAAGTCCAGGCACATTTCTTACGTCTAATGCAACACAGGGAGAGGCACTAAGTTACAGGCTTGCTAGCCTTAGTTGGTGACATTTTACGAGTTTAGCATAGCAGCGTAACAGTCACTGTGACCTTGCATCTATCTCATTCTTGTGAAAGCAGTATCTCAAGAAGGCCTTGAGGGCTTTTTGTCAAATTTGGCACCAACGTCCACCTGGACTCAACAATGAACTGATTAGAATTTGGTGGTCAAAGATCACTGTGACCTCTCTTGGCCATATCTCAGAAATGTACCACTAATTATGACAAAATATCTCACAAATGTTTAATGAGACAAAATAATGAAGTCATGACTTTTTTTTTTTTATATCCAAAAGGTCGAAGGTCAACTTCACTGTGACATCATAATGTTCTGCAAAAACACTTTTCTGGCCATTATTCAACACCATAACAGATGAAGAAGAGACATTTAGTCAAATACCAAATTGGTGACTGTAATCTTAAGTGTCATTATTCAAAACTGCTGATTGTATAGACTCTCCGTGCTGCCCAATTGAGGATGTGTGTGCAGCATCCACGTTTCAGAATGTAGCTTCTATGCAGCAACATCCATATGGGAAGCACTGTAAACTGTCAGACATGGATTTAAGCTGTAACTGCAAAGTCACTGGTTTATGGAGGCATACAACTGTGAGGCAGAAATTCTAGTTTTTATTTAATCAGTTCGTCAGAATAAAATAAACACCTCTTTAGAATTTAGATTTTTGTTTAACCTTTTTATTTAACCAGAAAAAAACCCTTGAGAGTGAGTGAAAATCTCTTTTTCAAGAGTGTCCTGGCTAAGACAGGCAGCAGCATAAGTTACAGACAGACAACATAGAACAAAAACACAGAAAAAAAAATGTACAGTGCTAACACAAAATAAGATTACTAGAAAGAAAAGCCAAAAAGCCAAAAAGTATGTTGAAATATACCAGCAGTGGACCATAGAAAGGAAAATTTAGGCATTTTGATCTTACTTTAATTTTGCCTGATTTAACTGTTTTATTATATATCTTAGCATCCTCTATATTTTGTGTTATATAAAGCAGAGAGCATCAGATATGATGGGCTGTGTTGTATGTTATGCTGACTGAACAATAGTAAATTTCCCACTGGAAAAGGATTTCCCTCCTTAGATCAATTTCTGTTCACAGCCACCTACAATATTGCAGTATAAATTGGGTCCCTGGCTACAGTATAATAAGTATGGATTGAAAATTTGTCCTAACAACAGCACGGCACCAGAGAGTAGAGTAACATCTTGTGGCATCACAGAGTGCTGGTGTGGAACAAATAGCATTATGTCCCAGCACGTGTTGTGATACAGCACATCAACCTCATCACAGGAATCCAGTGTCTCTCTCTCTATGCCTGTCTCTCCTCTCGAGGTTTCAGACAAATGGCTACAAAACAGAGCTTTAAATCCCTCCCGCAAATCCAGGGATCACTTAACTTCTCATCAGTCCTCATTCTGCTGTGGATACTGGACTTTGCTTCATTCATCATTCTGTGTAAGCCTCCCCTCTCATGTTGGGAGTCGGAGCTGCGAATTTGTTTACTTTCTCTTCGAGGGTGGTGAGAGGAAATTGTCCTAACACTGGAGGCATATTCTTCACTTGTAATGCCGGGCATGTCTGTGAATCATAACAAGTTACTGAGGGAGGAACAATATTAAAGTGTCTCTGAGTGCTTCCTTTTGAACAGTATGTATGAATTATCAGCAAATGGCTTTTCCCTCTCGCTGTCATCAAGGAGCAGATTATGCCTTTGTTAAATATTTCGAGACGGAGTTTAAACCAATGCATATTAATGCCGTATGACATAAATTAGCATTGATTCCAACTTTTTACACACCTATAAAAAAGCCAGTGTGCTGCAGAAGTCAATTTGGGCGTGTTGAGAGCTTTTAGCAACAATGAGCAGAGAAGTTGCAGGGTCGTTTCAGGCCTGGGAATGCAATGCAGGGTGCCAACATGACTAATGGGCCTAACCTGGATCCTCTATCGACTTGCACAGAAATACTCAGGGATTGATTTGACTGCTTATGCTGCTGCCATAATCTCCCCTCCAATGATATGGTTTCATGGCTATTTGTAAAACTGCTGCCGCAGCCTTTTTCTTAATGTCGGTCGTAATATCAAATCTGATCATGTAGGCTGCTCAGTGTAGAGCCGTGTGTCGAGTTGCGCTTTTAAATTCAGCCTGCCTTGTCACCTCAGCGTTAGAAGAGGGGATGGATGTGTTCTGTTGGAAGCAGCTGCAACAGAGGTTTATAGGGGCAGATATTTTAATTGTTTTTACTGAAATAACCTACAAAATTTGCATATAGGATATAATTTATGATTATTACTGAGGATGCAGCAGTATTTGATTTTTCAAGGTCTTACTGTATCTATTCGACCACACATTTAAATGGAAAGCAAATTCAATCTCAAGACAGGTAAATACATTAAGGTCAAGGAAAAACAGATATGCAATTTTCCAAGTTGTCAAAGTTCCACTGACATGTTGTGTACTTATTTCAATAGCATTTTTTAAATTTCTCGTAAATATCAGTGGTCAGGTTACTTCAATTTTTAATGGAATTTCCTCACAGTACTAAATGAAATTAAAAAGATAATCAAGGGTGTAGGCAAATTCTGTGCTTAAAGATGGCACCAGGCACCACAGTAACATTTACCTGACCATTTTAAATTTGTGATTAGATTCAACATGTTTTTGAAATTGCATACCTGCACACCAACATAGACGTGAGCTGATACTCCTTCATCCATTTGTATTCACTGTGCTTAAAAGTGAGGCCTACAGCCATCTCTGCTCTCCTAAAGTGCGAGAGGAGAGAGCTGAGCTCTAAACAGCTGTTCCAGCCCAAGACTGTGGCCTTTCCATGTAGATGATTGATTCAGGTGCGGTGAGGAGGGAGAGGAGGGATCAGGCTTTGGGCTGTGTCCGTTAATCACACTGTATTACCACACAGGAGGCATTTATCACCAAACACCAAAGGCTTCAGTCCACGGGGAACACTGAAACCAATCTCATCGCTTACATGCAATCCATCCAGGTCCACGAAAAGCAGCCTTGTTGAGCGCTACCACATCCATTTTCTCTGTAAGAGGGGTATGTTCCTGAGAAAAGGTATAGAGGCAGAGAACAGAGGGGAAAGGAGGGGTCTAAAGATACTTCGGGTTAAGTCCTTGGGAAGCCCTTTGTGGTGGTCTTTACCTTAGGAAAAGGAGGAGGGGGGCTACCATGATGTCACTCATTGGTTCACCATTTTTAAGTCTCGTGTATGACATATTGTCCATTGCTATCTTGGTTTTTTGGAGCCAGAAGCAACCATATTTGGACGAGAAGGGAAGCTGTAAGGGCACCTACCCACCTGGAAGGCGTGAGGTCAGGTGCTGGGCACTACTCTTGTGCTTTTTTTTCTGCCACCTTTCAGTAGCATGGTGGCAGGTTGTGTCTGAGGTTGCTAAGCAACCTTAACAAGCACCACACCATAGCCTATTAACCTAAAATCCTGAGTGCAGAGCTGATCTTCTTCCAGACGCTGTTTATGAGTATGTGGGCATATCATCCGTGGGACAGATGTAAAGCTCTGGTAGCCCTGCACTAATATGATCAACTTTTCCATATTTACCATAGACTGATATTTACGGAAGAAGGGAAAGATATGTCAGCTGTGATTGGTTGTTCCTCGTCACATGACATGGTACACACTGCTGTGAACCAAAAGTTGAGCTCAGTTTATCTCAGGTCGCAGCCTTTGGACCATGAAAAATCGGCATTCGGGAACAGGTGTGCACTATGGCGGCATCACTCTGTTGGTTGAGCATGCCTGCCATGCTTCTACATTGAAAACAATCAATTTTAGTTTGTAAATAAACGCTGCATGTCTATAGCCCTTTAAGGAATCAGGGGTGGAAGTAGTGGTGACTGTGAGCTCAAGGGCACAGGCCAGGTACCATTGGCATAGCAAATGCTAGCCTGGTTAGCAATGTGCATCTGTAACTCCTGTTAAGTGGGGTATTAATTGGGATGCTTTTTTTCACCATTTACATTAAATTTACATGCTGGAAAAAATGAACAGCTGATGCCATTGAGTGTCTGTGAGTACACTCTAATGCTGAACAAGACATTCTTAGGCTACCGAAAGGTTACAATTATGTTTCGTAAAGAGACAACACACTGTGACAGGGTCAAAGTGCTAAACAAAAACACAGACAACACCAAATAAAAACAAGTTCACGGCTATTTCCTGATTCCTTAGTATCCTGATTGACAGGTCATCATGGTAGCCACTTGTGAATCACAAGGTAGCCTCGCCCTAAAGCATACCCTGCTTTTTTGTCTATTTAACATTAAATAGGACCATAGTTTACAAAATGAACATCACGCTGTATTGAAGAAGATTTGTAAGTAGCTATTTAGCCCATAAACTCATTCGGAAAATATTCAGAGGCCACAAATCAAGTGAGAAGTGGAGTCATTTTCTCATTGGCTTGCATGCGATCTCTTATTTTTGATACTAGCAGAGTTGCCCCCTGCTGGCCATTAGATAGAGCGCAGGTTTAAAGCACTTCTGCATTGATTTCGCTTTTCAGACCCCAGAGATAACCCCTCAGTTGCTACAAGGGTAAACAGTAGAAAATTGGTGCAATCTACCAGGAATGTGTGCTTGTGCCTTATTTGATGGTCCAGTGCAGTGGTGTTGGATCACTTTAAGTTGTGGGAAAACTTCAGCTTTTTTTACTGGACGTCCCTGCGTTTTTCAGCAGAGCCTCTGGCTCCACTGTGTTGACCCATTAGGTGAACCAATGCAGTAGTTCCATTAAAATGAATGAGGTGGGTGAGCTTTTTCACACAATGCTGTCGTCTGTTTGAACAAGGCCTTAGGCTTCAATAGAGCCCAAGGACCCATGGGTGTCATAACCAAAGCCATGTGCCTTTTTTGGAGGGTACACCGATTTATCCTCTTGGCTGCCAGTCACAATTATTTTCTTTTGTCAAATGATTTATAAGCTCAAAAATTCATGAGGTTGCTGATCTGGTTCGTCTGCAGCCTCACAGATATACATACCTAGGAATCACTTCAGACTGAATTGCAGATGTTTTTCGCATATAGAAAGCTGAATTACTTTCTTCCTCAAAAACTATCAGCCAGCTCTACTTGTCAGTTATCATAGCTTGCCTCTACACCTCACTGTCTGTCCCCATCTAACAGTGCACCCAGCATTGTTGCTGGATAAAAGTGAGGATGATGGAGTGAAATAATGATGTGAACGGCTAAGTGAGCTCTTTCCTGTGTGGGTTAAATTACAAGTGAGTTTGTACTTTAGGTCACAACAGTCATAAATCACAGTTGAACTACATGGAACACAACACTGGACTGACTAAAGGCATCTCTACCGTAGCTACCCCTGTGTCTGGCAGTGTAAAGATTTTTTTGTTTATTTTATAGTCTGAAAACATTGTTTAAGGACATATTCCATGCAAGAAAGATGGGTTAGAATGTGAATTAATGTGTTGATATCACTAAATAATTCAGTCTGCTTTAAATTGTATTTCATGGGGGTGACAGTGAGGGTCCCACAAGCAGTGGGTGCAGTGGAGGCGCTTGCTCTCTAAAGCTAAGTTTTTATTTGTTGTAGTGTCCACAGTGCAAGGGAGCATGAGCCTAAAATGACATACCGTAAAACTTGAATTTAAAGCCTAGTCCCCATTAAACGGCCAATCCCTTTTAACTAGCCTGGTGTGGCTACACATTTTGACAAATAAAGGCCTGTCTCAATTAGACGCCTGGTCTGGTTGCCAAGCAGTTCATTTTTTTTAATAGAAGTTCTTCGGATGTATAAAAGCAGTTTGTTGGCTACCTCAAATTATGTGTCCATTCCTCAATTACCCTGTAACTTATTCATATTTCTTTAGTCCATAAGGGTCCTCAGGTCAAAAGAATCAAAGGTTTTTGTTTTTTTTTTTATAAAAATTAATCCAAGTTGTGAGTTGATGATGTGTCAGTATGTCGGGTGCCGTAATTCTCGAATGCTGTAACTCTCTCTTTGATGCGCTGTCTGTTGGAGCTAGATCAATTGAATGATTCATAACTGATATTATCTGAAGCCTAATTTTTAAACAAGTAATATTCATACTGGTTTAAATAAACAATTTGATCATTCCTGATTTTTGCTGAGCAACCGTTTTGTGTGAAATAAATTAAAGGCCTGTCCCAAATATAGGCCTGTTGATTCTTATAGATGAGATCTTATAGATAGATTACCGGGCTATTAATTGAAGTTTTATAATAATCAGATATTTTGGCTCCGCAAGTTGTCGCAACGCTTGGTTCTGCATCTCCAAATTTTGCAACCATGCACGTGCTGAGTGTGCAGGGCTTTTCAGACATACCTGCTAATACTGATAGAAGCAAATAAGGAGGTAAAATAATGACTTGATTTTTACTATTAATATCTCAGGCTCAGGATTTTAGAAAGAAGGCCAGTTCATTTTTTTTAAATATCCATATTCAATTGTTTACAAGATATTCAAACTTTCAACCTTTGTTTCATTGTAATACATTTGTTGTTCCAAATCATTGACTGTATATACAATAAAGATGGAACAACATGACAATGAAGCCAAAATATCTCAATTGCCCCCTGGTGGCTGGCTGCAGGATAGGACATAAACTCCGTCCCCTCCACCTTAGCAGATTGGACATGAGCCAAACTAAAAGATTCAAGTACACGTCAAATACGTATTTCTCAAAGATGGTTTCTGTTCAGATAGTTCTTGCCATGCTGGTGTGTGCTTAAGTGTTCTTTTTCAGTTAAGTTGTTTTTTTAATTAGTTATTTGATAAAAGGGGGTTTGATGTTGTGATTGACAGCTGTGCGTGCCTATCAGTGCTGCTCATGATTGGTTGGATGAGTGTATGGGGAGGAACCCAACACTGCAGAGATTGCTACAGTGCAGACTGTGGCTCCAAACAAATCTTGGATATTTTGGCTTCATGTTTGTACATTGGGGTTAAGTGGAGACACATTGTTCATCTTTACATGCAGTCTAAGTTCCAAATATTTGAGTCCTTTCCTTACTGCGGTTGTATAAAGATGATAAAGTACGTCTATGATTATTTAATATGAGAGATGACATTTCTGTCGGCATTCAAATGTATGTTTGTTCTATGTCGTTTTGTTTGTACGCCCCCTGGTGTTTCGGAAAAACTACAACAAACAACACGTTGAGCATAAACGCCTTTAGGCATGCTCATAGCTAGCATGCCATCTTTGGAGGCCACGGTCTTTCGCCCGAGTATCAACAGGGTTTAAAGAGGAAACCTTGTGTGATTTAGAACAAAAGTTACCAAACTAATCCATGACAGTAACCCAGAACAGCTTTTACAGGCATCCTTAACTAAGGAGAATATTTTTTTCCCAGACTGTATACAAGGTTTTTAAACTTTCCCCCACAGCTCCACATAACATTCTCCCTGATTACCCCCCGGACCTGCATGTACAGGCTGCATTCACACCCTCTAACAACTGACATTAGCTGTGATAATGGTTTTCCCAGTAGGGGGTTGTGTTTAAAGGCTGTGAAATAATGTGCCTTTGTGCAGCAGGGCTCTCATTTTGTCCTGAGTGAAAGCTAAAGTAAAAGCTTATTATACACTAAAAGCTACAATTATTGAAGAGATGTTAAGCCTTCAATTGGGACGGATGTTCAACATTTTTGGGAAATGGTCACTAGCATATGAGATTCGTGTAAGAGCAGGCACCTTGTGCAGGTTTGAGTTGATTTGCAGCTTTGATCACTTTGTTTGGAGTCGCTGGTTATTCTCAGATGGACCCATATGGAGGTGATTGTATTTTCTCCATGGTCTGTTAATTATCGCTTCATGTTCATTGTTCTTTTTGCATGTAATCTTTTGCTATTGTCGCCACAGTACAGACAACAAGTGTGTCTGCAGGGAGTCTTTGCACAAGATGTATCAGCCTGACATTTACATTGAAATGGAAAGTGTGACCGAGCGAGGTTACACGTCTGACTCCTGATGTAATTGTTTAAAAGGGAAGGCACAGAGCCACGCTCCCTCAGGACCTCAGCACCGATGCTTGATAAGTTAGAGCAAACAGAGGCCTGTTTATACGCGGCTTTGATGAGCGGTTGTGTTTTGTCACGTTAAGAAGACAAACAACGTCTAAGCGAGGGTAACCACTGCTGTTTTTAATTAACGCAGCACACTTGCAATCACAGCAATAAATTTGTCTGCTTTGTTGTCTGGTGAAAGTAGATCAAAGTCAAAGCTGTGCCAGCAGTGTGCATTTGAGGTGAGCTTTTTTGGGCTTTTTTTTTTTTTTTTTTTTTTTTTAAATGCGAAAGCTACAGGGAAATATACAGTGCAGCATTTTTAATGTCACCTAGCATTCGGAGGCCTCAGCTCAGTGGAAGCGTAGCAGAATGAAATTCCCCTTGTGTTGACAAGAGTGGCAGGTCGTCCAGAAATTTATATTCATGGCTGCAAATGGAAATGGAACAACCAAGAGGGGTGTCCTGCAGTGCCAGGGCCAGTTATTGATGTGCAGTGGAGGGGAGAGAGTGACATTTAACAGCGAGAGGATGAGTGGCCTCTGACCAGCTTGAATACTGTGCAGCAGACGACCTGGCACATATGGAATCAGACTACAGTATAGCTCGTCTTTATAGGCGACCAAGGGGAGCTGAGAGGAATGGGCCTCAGAGCTGAGGGAGTCATTTTAGCCGGCCCCCACCTTGCCGCAGTCAGGGGAGACAAACAGGAAAATCAATACTCACACTCAGGACAGTTCACTACAAGGGCCTTCCTCAACGCCGTTATCTGTCAGAGTCAGTCCCTCAAGCGGGATGGGATGGGAACTGCTGACAAGGAAGGTGTCAGAGCACACTGATCACACTGTTAGAGAGCGACTGAAGTCTTGTTCAGCACCGCGGACAGCTGCAGACAGACAGAGACAAAGGGCTCAGGTAAAGAATGTTGGTCCCAGGTTTATCTGCCCTTCTTCTTCACTCTCTTAAAACACGTCCTCATTACAATCCTGGGAGTGCACAGCTTTTTCATATTAACATTTTTTTTCTAAGTGATTGGTGTAAACAATAAATCTTCCACTAAATACTGTTAGCTTGCTGTGACCTTAGAATTAATTAGATTTTTTAACATTTTCTTTTAATTTTTAGGTTCAATTTTCAGGTGAATTTTGTCAAAACTGCCACTACAAACTTAATTTTGAGTGTCTGTTATTGAAAGTATGAAATTAGTAATTTTTTGAATAACCGTATAAATGAACCAGTAAATTGTGAAACGATTTAGGGAATTATTTAAACTCAGCTCATAACTATAAAATGTTTATCATCGTGATTTTTTAAAAAAGCAGAATTTTTTTTTCATAGTTACATTTTTTTTAGTGACACTTTTATTTGATTTAAACTTTTCTCTTTTTTTTTGATTACAGCAGTGTTCACTCACCGCCCCCTCACATTTCAGACAATCACATACCACGTGCCTCTCTTAGAGGTCCAGTGTGTAGCATTTAGAGCCATCTATTGGCAGGAATGTTAGCCTATATAACATTCATAGCTACTGTAAAACTTCAATTGATAGCCCAGGCTATTATTTGCTTAAATCACTGAACCCAACAGGCTTATATTCGGGGCAGGCCTTTAATAACATATCAATTATGTGTTATATTGTGACACTTGTGGCACGGCACCTGAGGATAACAGCACCCGACATACTGACACAACACCACTCTATCCTGTTAAAACAATATTTAGAACTTGGATTAAATTGCTATTAAAAACACTTGATTCTTTTGAGTCACTGGTAATTTAGAGATGGACACATATTCTGACTTTATGACAGCTACAGAGAAAGAGAGTCACCACTTGTTATTTTGTCACGCCGTTAAATCTACAAGAATTATGGTCTTCAGTAAAATGAAATTAACAAAGCTAGCATTGTGTAGTATCTCCATATTGGCAAAAGTTTAAACATTTATATTTCATATGTGTGATCTTAACAGCTAACTAACATTACCTCAAGTGTCAACAATCTGGTTGACCAGGCCTCTAACTGAGACAGGCCTTTATTTGTTCAAATGTGTCGCTACATCAGGCTAATAAAAGGGACTGGGTGTTTTTTGAAATTTTACGGTATGTTTTCTTTAGTGTATAGTCACCTGGAAATAAAAAGGTAACGTGTTTTCGTTACCTTTAAATGAACCATTTATATCTACATATGGAGCAGGTGTTCTTCCACTGAGTCTGCCATGTTCTACAGTAGCCCAGAAGGGACAAACCAAACACTTGACCTAGATAGGGCTATTCGCTTTTTTTTTTTTTTTTTTTACATTTTCACAACGACCACCATGGTTCTCCTACACATGTGGCACATGTGAGAAGTTTCATATCTGCAACCTCACCACTAGATGCCACTAAATCTTACACACTGGACCTTTTAGCAAACAAGGTAAACAGTTAACAGATTAAGCTAGTTAGCTCCTGTTAGCTAGAGCTACAAGAATGTAAAACAAAGTAATTCTGAATGAACAAGCTAGAGGCTGCTGCTGCAAGTAAACACACAAGACACAAAAACCCATTAAAAAAAAACAGTTTTGCTCAAGACGAGGGAACAGAGAGTGCTAAAATGCTTTCCAATCATGTGATACCTTTGGACCCAAAAAGACTTTTCCTCATAGACTGAAACATCTGTAAATAAGTGGATATACTTTTATGAGCGTCACAATCAATGCAAAACAATCGTGAGTTGATCTATTTGTCCAATAACATTTCTAAAGTCCAGAGCTGCACGATTAATTAATTTCATCCTCCTTAAAGTTAGCACAGCATTAAACTGGAAATAGCAAGCTCCCTAGAACGCTTGCTCTATGGATTCAATGATGTGGAAGATCTGGGAGCTTTTTTGGCTTCATTCACCCCTGTGTGCCAGGAATGAACTGGGCCTTGCTTCCAGTGCTGTATCCAGTTCTCTTTATACATCCATGTTCTTCACTTTGGTGCTGAGAAATAATCCAAGCTCATAGATCTGAGCTACATTGTATGTTAATGTATAGAGTTTTTCCATTTAATTATTTGAAAATTCCTTATTTACATATTTAGTGATGGTGAACCCTTCACAGCTCCATATGCAGGGTGCTAATAGCGCGGAAGTTGTTTTAGCACTGACCATGAACTGCAATGTCCCCAGTTTATGACCCAAAACATATGAATATCATAACTGATGTTAAAAACTTTGAAGCTCAGTATCACAGACAAACTTAATGGGAGATAAAGCATTGGGAATTTGAGCACACGTCTCGCTCTTTTTGATACCTCCATTCATTCCAGTAATAGTTCTGTGAATGGGTGAGGGACGGACCAACCGCCACGTATCATCCTTAGTATATTTGCTGCGTGTGTGGAGCAGAATGAGGCGCGGCAATCAGCGAGTGCTGCCAATGGTAATGAAGCCACCACTATAAATGGGCTAGTCATTCATGATTAACTGGCGTGTCATGCCTGAAGTAATTGCCTTAATTAGCTATTGAACAGGTTTCAGGGTTAATGGGACAACAGGTTGGCAGTGAACCTGATTTACTGTTGGAAGTTAATGATTTTACTCTCATCTTCCCCTCATTCCTCGAAATGATTTGATTAACAGTGTAGGAGAAACAGATCCTCTTGTTTGTTAATACAAAATCAATTTCATGGCTGGCTGAGCTATCTCTGACAGTGTTTTTGTTGGGCGAGCAAGGTCTTCAGTCAGCCGCTGGAGACAGGACAAACACAGAGAGGCCTGTAGAAGAGCGCAGACGGTAAATCTGCCTCTCTGAGTGCAGTGCATGTTTGGAAGCTGGCAGCTCTCCCACCCTGCCCACAAATTTACCTCCACTAAGCTTTTCTGTCATGACTAGCGGCCAATCTGGTGTGTTTTCCCCGAGACTGTGTCAGAGGAATAAGCCTATGCGAGTAATTGGGAAGCAGGTACCATAAAGTCTCCCCTGTGAGGCAAGATCAATGTGTTTGAAAGTGCGAAATGCCAGAGGGGGGAAAGCGTAAAGATATTGTCCTCAAATCCTCATATGCCAAGGCCACTTAATTGGCAAAACCTCGGCCCATTATTGAATAGAGGTCAAAATATAACAGCCTTTTTACTGTTAACCTCCATTTTTCTCACTGAAAACAGTTTAGACAAACAATTTGGCTCTGCTCCTTTGTGGCATATTGTGCCTGCAGCACAGCTCGGGTATTTTGGCAGAGCTCGCGCGCTGGTTTCGGAGCAGTAGCAGAAATATTACCGCCTTTGATTTTCTTTTCTTTCTGTGTCACAGATTGCTTTATCTTATAAATACCCGTGATTGGAATAGGTTGGTAGCCGCAGTATGCATCCTAGCCAGCTGTGGTTTAACAGTGATGCTGCAAATCAGTTCACTTTGTCTCACCATTGTGCGGTTCACAATGAAAACACACAGCACATGGAAACACAGCAGTTTGTGCCAACTGTAATGAAGCATCTTAACCTCCTTGTCGTTTCTCCCGTAAGTACTGAAATGACTTCAGCTATGGCTGTGGTGTGTAAACACATTAAGTTTCTCAACTGTTTATGAATGTGCTGTAGGACTGCCGCTCATTCTCATTCAGAGCTGCAGCGATCAGTTATTTTTAAGGAATAAATTTATTACATTTTTCACATACAGCACAGAAGAAAGCAGCTCGGACATGTCATGACAAATAACATGAGTAGTTAAAAATAAGAAAATAAGAGAAATATATATATAAAAAAAATAGTGGGCATTACATCCATCTCCAACCTTCATTACCCCCCACAATGTAATATGTAATATGGAAGATGACAGAGTAGGTCCAATGTACTTTAAATAAGGGTCCTTGACTTTTTTTAAAAAGCCTCTACTGAGGAGTGAAGCATACAAGAGATATATTGTGCCACGACTTTTTTTTTTTTTTTTAGAGCAGAATATTTTTCCTGGCAGCAAAAGTCAAAAGACTGAAGAGTCTCTTACGTTTGATATTTGCAATATGACCATCAGGGAGACCCAGTAAGATGCATGTAGGGTCTAATTCTATTTGACACCAAATATAACTCACAGTTCCCCCATAGTACTAGACCAATAGCTTTGCAGCTTCACACACAGCCAAAAACAGTGATTGTAACTTACGCTTACAGCAGAGAGAAGAAATGTGAGCATCCATTTTGGTTTTGAGAGCTGGTGCTGTATATGTGCGACGTACAATTCTGAACTCAGTAGATTCTGTTTGACTGCAAATGGATATTTCCATAGCATGGATCCACACTTCTTGCCGTTCCAGGTCGTCAATAGTGATGCCCAAGTCTCTTTCCCAGGTTTGAGCCATTATAAGTTGATTAATCAGTTAGTCATTCGACAGAAAATGATTGGCGATGATTGTTTTGATGATTAATTAATGATTTATGTCATTTTTAAATGAAGCAAGAATCACAAAATGATTGTAGCTTCTCAAATGTGATTATGTTGCCTTTCTCTGTTTCATATCATAGTAAATTTGTATGGAACGTTGGTTTGACCAAACAAGCAGTTTGATGACATCATGCCGGGCTTAAAGGTCCAGTGTGTAAGATTTGGGGGGATATATTGGCAGAAATGGAATATAATATAATAAGTATGCTTTTTAGTTCATAATCACCTGAAAAAAAGACTTGTGTTTTTATTACCGAAGACTGCAGCCCAAAAGTTACAAACCAAGAAATTACCAACTAGGACTATAAAAGAGGTCAACTTAACATAACCATACCAAATATAATAACTTAACAAGGTGTTATCTGAACAAACTGAGTTGTCAAAATGAGACATGAGGGAGCATATATAGTGGCTTGGCCAAACCAAATAATACACAAGAGGTAACCAAAATGGACATTAACTACAACTAAATACAAAGCAAAGCTAACCAAACCCAGTGAGAGGCATTTTTTTTTTTACAATTTTTTTTATAAATTGTTAGATTAATACATTATGAAAATAAGCCTTAGGGCAGCCCTTTTTCATTTTCAAGTAAGCTATAAATTATTTTGTGATCAATTGTTTGGTTTATAAAGTTTCAGAATAAAATGGTGTATAAAATCTTCGGTCTCTGCTATGTCTGAAAAAAATTCAAATAGTTTCCTTGAGTCCAAGGTGACTGTCTGAACGTCCAAAACCCAAAAATATTCAGTTTAAAATTATATAAATCAGACAAAAGTGGCAAATCCATGCATGAGAATCCCGGACTGTAGATTTGTTTTTAGTGATTTGCCTTAGTAAAATTGCCTGTGCAGTTCTAAGTATTTTAATTAGATTTCATGAACTCATTCAGAAAACCTTGCTGAGGTGAATAAAGCACATTGACATTTGCTGATACAGCCATAGTACCTATGGATTAAAGGCATATAGAGGAGCAGTAAAATGCGGGAAAGTTTCTGCTGAGCTGCAAAAAACAACTTTGCTCCGTCCCGTGAGAGTCATAAAGGTGCAGCCACAGTCGAGTAAATGAAGTGCGAGTGTATTCCAGAGCTTTACTCGGGCTGGAGATAAACAAGGGAGGAACAGGGAGGACGAGGAGTCATTTCTGTGTTGTGCTTCCTCATGTGCAGTGTCACGAGAACAGCAACAAAGATTATTTCATGCCCCCTTCACAGTATTATATCTATCAGCCCGGCCGTTTGCTCAGCACTCTTGAACTGTTATGACTCTGCGCACATCAGACTTTTTGCTTCACAGGAAGTGAACGAGAGCTTTGCAGAGGTGACGTGCAGTATAATTGAGCCAGCAGTGTGACAGAGAGGAGGGTTTTCCTCACGGGGGAACGGATATAACCAGAGTGTCAGTGTTCCCCAGATACTCCAAAGATGGCAAGTCCTGCGTTACTTGCTGCCGACGAAGTTTCATCATCTGCAGAGCAACAGCGAAAAGATCAGACACAAGTGAGCAACAAAGATATTATACAGACGTGTCAGTCTCCTTCTTTCGCTCTCTCCCTCTCTCTATCTTTGTTTCTTTCTCTATGTCTCTTCCTGTCTTTTCCTCCTCGCTGCAGCCCTGTGATCAGCTTGCCAGCACTGCCGACGCCTTTGTTCATTGCAAGTCGTTCAACTCAGATTGTCAATGAAACTTTGTGTCTGTGAGCCAGCTAAGCACTCAAAGTCCCACTCATCTGTCAGACACAGCGGTTACACTCTGCCTTCTGATGATAGCGAGGCTACAGACAGGAGGGGGGGAGATCCTCCGCAGCAGCTGTCTTTTCAACTGTTCATGAGTAATTCATTGTGAATTACTTGATGTGTGTTGAGCAGGTAGAGCAGTACAAATATTTGGCCGTACAGTTGACCTGAACTTTAATTGAACCAGCCACTTCGTTAATACATGCCCACGAATCAAAGTCTCCCTTGTTATTGGGCAGAATACACAGCGGGGGTTTGGTTATTAACATATTGATGTAACTGGCAAAAGTCTGCAGCACCAGTGATGTGGCAGATATTAAAGAGTAAGACATATTAAATTGCAGGTGTGGGCCTGTATGAAGGTGCAATACTGAAATACACTTCTTCATGTTTTGCTGATGTGTGTGAAAGCGTTCTCAAAGGTGGCAAACAAAGCAGTGAATGTCTGCGAGGCTTCGGGTTTTATGAAGCTCTGTGAAATAGTGTTGTGTGCTGCATTGTTGTCGGGTAATTGCGTCTTTCTGTGATGCTTTATTATTTTTAGATTTGGTATATTTTTTGAGCTTGCTTGTGGTTAAAATTAGGCAGAAACCAGCAACTCTGTTTGCACCTGGGGTGAATTAGTCACACTGCTGCTCTTCACTATTTACACTCATCCCTACAAGGTATTATTATGGATCCCACTGTGTGCTTTGATTGGTAAGTACTTTTCATGCTGACATGTCAAATGAAAGTGGTTAGAATTGGGGCAAAGAGTTCATGGAAGGGCTAGCCAATTTTGGATATCCTCTGGGGTTAGGGTTAGGGTAGGATTAGAGTTAAGATTTGGGATTCAAATACTTTGCACTGGCCTGCTGATCTGGTGTGTGACATGGAATGAGAGAAATAGCAATGTGGAAAAGTTTTGCTCCTCCACTTGGAGGACCAGGGTTCGATCCCCATATAAAGGGTGGACCATCGGACCAGAACAGCGAAGAGGCGATTGGTGGCTGTTTCATGGGGTGACTGAGGGGATGGGGTCCAGGTTCAGTCTGTGGTTATGGTGGTGGTTGATATTGGGTGGTGACGTGGGGTTATGGTAGACTTATGGTGGCTTATGGTCAAAACGGATTCAGGCAAAGAGTTCATGGAAGGGCAAGCCAATCTTAGATATCCTCTGGGGTTAGGGTTAAGTTAAGGTTTGGGTTAAGATTTGGGATTCAAATACTTTGCACTGGCCTGCTGATCTGGTGTGTGACATGGAAGGAGGGAAATGGCGATGTGGAAAAGTTTGCTCTTCCGCTTGGAGGACCAGGGTTCGATAAACCACCGGACCAGAACAGACAAAGAGGCGATTGTTGGCTGTTTCATGAGATGACTGAGGGGGCGTGGTCCTGGTCGAATCTGTGGTGATGGTGTTGTTATGGTAGAGTTGTGGTGGCTTACTGGTCATGGAAGGGCTAGCCAATTTGAGATATTCTCTGGGGTAGGGTTAGAGTTAGGGAGGAGATGGAAGTGGTGAATTTCCAAGAAAAGAACGTCCCAGAAAATCAGGTGATTCAGTATTAAAAGCGACAGTCCACACAGGTACTAAAATGTGGTAGATTAATGGGTCAAGCACAGGACTTTTACACAGGAGACTGGGGTGTGAGTCCCATGTGAATAAATGTTGGCTTATTACTCGTAGACATAGTTGACTTACTTTCAGTTTTTAGGATGCATAAAACTGCTGAGTGCACACTGTGTAAATAAACTTTAGTTGAATAGACCATTCATTTTAACATCATATTTCAACACTGCTAGGACGCCCAGAATGTACACCCAGGTGTAAACTGCTACTGCTATTGGTTGTGACACTTAAAAGAATTTATCCACTGATTTACAGATTTGTCTGTCAACATTTGAGCTAATGGCCAAAAAGTCATTTTGGGCCCCGTGGCATCCCATGCAGTGTAATTACACTGTTTGGCCTCTCCTAAAAATTGGCTTCAAAGCCCCAGTGCACTTCCTTGGGGCCTGATTTACACCATGCGTGTAAATAGCATTGCTTGCTACAGACACCTGAGTGCATAAAGCATCTGCCCTAAAATTATGGTTTGTCTGTTGGTCCACCACTTCGGTCCAGACTGAAATATTTACTCATATTTAATGTGGGAGTACCTACCAATGAAATATTATATTAGCAAATGTTAGTTTGCCTGACATCAGACAGAATTGTCAACTCGTTACACTCTGTTCCCATCTTCAATTTGACATTGCATCCACTCTAACTGATTTCCATGGGTGAGGGGGATTCAATTTTCCCTAACCAATCAATCAAGACCAACGTGTCCACCTGAATCTAATGTCATTTTAAATCGAAACTGATGGGTAGTCATGCCAACATACTGGTTTTGCTGTGGTTGTAAGAGTGGAGCAGAGCAAAGTAATTACTGCGCACGTCTTGTCAACAGCTTTACAACAGTTAGTCCTGCCCATGGCGCTGATTGGCCAATCATTAGTCCTCCAATGAAGCTCATTGGATTGCTTTGTCATGATGCCAGACGAATCAGTCGACTCTGTGGAGTGGGTGAATTGAAAGTCTTGACCCAGGCATAACGTTTGCCTACATGCTTAACTACGATGGTGAACATGATGAACATTATACCTGCTCAACACCAGCATAAATTTAAGCACCTCTGGTTCCCGAAATCAAAGTCCCATACATTTTTTCCATAGACAGTGTCACATGACTGACAGTTGGATCGCATCCACAGTTTGGATGAAACCCTGGTTGAATCATCTGTCAAAAACATGAACAATGCATGAAAAAATATCTGGTTCTTTGATAAAAAGTCAAAGGTACAAGCCTGTGTACATAAAAACATCAGAGGACAAGTTAACTACAACTCCCACGGTGCATTTTGACATTCGTTATCTACTCCATTAACTCGTAGCCTCGTGGGTACTGCAGTATTTAGAGCCGACTGCTGTGCCAAACTGACGGACAGACAATCCTAATTTCTCAGAAGGAAGTACGAGGTCTTTTTATACACCACAAAGAATTGTTGCTATTTTTCTGTTGAAGCATTTTGTGAAAATTTGAATAGACTAAAATGAAGATTTACATTTAACCGCCAGAAACTTGTGGCCTCTTTGTGCCAGTACAGTAGTTTAGGTTACATGTCTGGGATGCTGTTTGAAGCTCTCTCTGTAATCAGAGCTGATCGGGCCTCAATAAAAGCCGAAGGAGTTGTGGGGCTGTCAGCCCAGGGCCTGACTGCTGTCTCCCACTAGACTGTATTATAGCAGCATGACATGAAGACGATAAATCATGGATGTTATCAGGCTAAGATTCGGGGCCATGCCGGTGCTCCTTTGCTCTCTAGGTGATCAGGGAAGTTGAACAGCTCTGCTCCTCAGAGATGCCTTAAGCTGATAGCTATAAACGCTATAGAGCACTAAGCAAGAGCAGCTATCAAATGCCGCAACGGACGACTGAGCCCTGGCTACATTTGTCTGATAATGACGGTCAGAAACTCCTATCTCTCCAGTCATTCTCGGCGGATGCCAACTGTCCACAGCAGAGCGGGAAGCAGGAGGGGGATCTGACACCGGCATCACTCCAAACAGTAAGAGTCGTGAGAGGGAGAGATTCGCCTGACCCTGTCAGAGCCCCCGACATACTCCACAGCTCTACACCACACTAACAAGCATCTGAAGCATAGCCCTCAAAACAAAACAGGATCCGTTTGTGGCTGTTGTGTGCCGTGCTGGAGGTGTCAGACATCTGCTGAGCGTCACAGCACGCTCTGCCTCTTTCCGTTTTATTGTTTGTCATATGTGAGCTGACGACGAATCTGTGATTTACAGGCAAATAAAAATCTAATTCGGGGATTTGGACGGAGAGATATGATAGACTGAAGCATGACGTGCTGGCTGCCGACTGAGCCGATGGACTAATAGAACGTCGCTGTGTCCATCTGTGGGTCCATCTGGTGTGACGGAGAATGAAAGCAGAGCTAAGAGCGGCCGTCTAATTGAGGACGCAGAACCCAAAATGAAGATTATGCACACGACATGACCTAACAAGAGATAACACAGAAAAGCACACAATAGAATAGCTTAGCTGGAAGTGTGACAGATTTAATTTCAGGACAGTTTAGGGAGCGTTATCTGTGGCAGAGATGTGGTTTCTCGGCCTCTTTGAAGTGAAATGAACAGGAGGGAGGTTGAAGTCTATTTTTTGTGATTATGCTTTGAATTTGTTGGTGGGTGGAAGCGTGTTTTCATACATGGATGTGTCCAGCCAAAGGTTAAATGGCTGGCTAACTAGTTACAGCACAGAAGGCTGATGTCTCCCAACTCTATTTCTGTGGATAAAATGTCCGTATTGATTGAACAGTTGAGGAGAAGCTTCACTCTTTGTGAGGTATGACCTTTCCTATAGTGTTGCATGATGAGATCGATTATAGCCATACACATTATATCCATGAAGCACACCGTTTATTTTCCTCCTCTGGTATTGATCTTGTATCATTTCAAGACAAAGTAGTGAAATAAACCAGTATGAGGATTTTTATCTGTGAGACATTTCGTGGGTCGATAAAGAGGAACTTACAATATTATATTTCATCTTTAACCAGTCGTTTCACTATACCTTTTTTTTTTAACATGAAATGGCGACATAGCAGCGCACAGGAGAACATTTTTGTTTGCCTCGGTTGATAACAATAAAAATTGCCAATTAGAACAGTCCCTGTGAGTCGTGGGGAAAGGTCATTTTGACAGTCTCATATTTTCACCTCACACAGCGTGGAGCGCAAGCTGGAGACCAAATCTTCTCACAGCACGGGGAGAGCATAATGACATTTTAGTCCAGTCCAAGGGCATGAAATGATGGTTGTCAGACAGACCTGCGCTGATAACGACGTATTTGTTAGATTTGTGTGTGAACATGCACACAATGTAATTATCACAGACACAACAACAAAGCAGGACAGTGCGCGCCCAACGAGCAGGTGTTCATTGAATTACACCTTTTTGTACAAAGAAATTAGCGCTCTATATGAGCTTGTATGTCAGAGTTTCTGCAACCTGTTGTTTTTAATTTTACAAAACACAGTCGAATCAATTTATAATTAGGCAGAATAATGTACTGGCCAACATTAGCTTATCACAAATTTATCATTAATCATCATAATGAAAGAAATATCTGAAATTGTTTTTAAAGTAAAATTAAAATTAAGTGATCCATTGTCCCATTCACAGCTTTCTCCTTTTAAATGTTATCACCCCTCACACTGGCTGCCAATCAGGGCTTTTGATGCGTCACTCACTCACAATTCCCATGTGCAAAACGGTGACAAATAGGCTCCTTGTGAAGGTTTTTTGTATTCAATTAAATTAAAGTACATTTTTAGCTGACATTTGCCTTTTTTCTTAGGAAATAAGTGCGCACGACACACTGCTACAGTCAGTCAAAAATTCATTCTTAACTTTTTGTATAGGCCTAGTTGAATATTGCTATAATAATGTGTAGTTATCACAAAATCCCACAGCACACCCAATTGAGAACCACTGACCTAAATCATTATACTGTATATGTCTAAGTATGAATATATTTGCATATGTGTAGTAAAATAAGAGTTGAATTTTTGTGCTTTAGTTGCATCATTGTCGAAGAGGAGCCAGACAGCTGTGTCCTTCAGCTGCCAGCCACACTCCCTCTAACTTGCAATTAATTCCACCTGCCCTGTAAAAATTCTGTCACAGACATTAAGGTGACTGATATGTATATATAAAAGTGTATACAAACATACCAGTACTGTATATACTGGACATATAGTTTTGTTTTGCTGTAAAGAAACTGGATTGTACAGTTTCCCGGTAAAAGAGGCACTTCTGTGGTTGCGTTAGTCATATATAAGCCGAGATTATTTTGCAAGTCTTTGCACTCAAGTCCCAATGTAAGACTGACAAGTCCGGAGTCCCAAGTCCTAAAAATCATTAATGCTCTTTTTTTGCATTATCATTATAATTTGTTAAAACAAGTTTGGTGGTTGTTGAGTCTCCATCTATAATTTTCAACCTACACTTTTTTTTTGAGCACAGCATAGTTTTGTACACAAACAAAATTATGTTTGGCATAATTCTTTCCATCTGGCGCTGGATCATCCATGGAGTTATGGGTGCTTTCACACCTATCCTGTTCGGTTTAGTTCAATCAAACTCAAGTCAGTTTGCCCCCTAAGTGTGATTTGTTTGGGTAGGTGTGAAGACAGCAATTGCACTTGGATGTGCACACCAAAACAACCGGACTGAGACCTTCTTGAAGAGGTGGTCTCGGTCTGGTTATAAACGAACTCTGGTGCGGTTCGTTTGTGGTGAGAACGTGTTCCGACCTCGACCCGAACCAACTGCAGTCACATGACACATTGTTTGGGTTAAACATGAGCATGTTACAGTCTGGAGGATCATTAATGTGCGCCTCCTCCTGTACTGCCTTAATATGCACATTCAGCACATCCAATGCATAAACATTGTTTTCTAGTTGGAGCCGCACCTCGTTTTCAAACTGTATGGTTTGACTAAAATGAACAATGACAGCAACATAGTCCATGATGAGCAGCGCTAAAATCAACCTGCGTAGGTGTCCCTCCATTGTGACATTAGAAAGTGTCACATTTATCTTGCAAGTGTACTCTTCTTCAACGTTTTGTTTACTTCCTGGATTTTTCCCGCATGGAAATTCTGACCAATCAAGAGCAGCTTTCTAACACAAGGTATTTGATCTGGTCTGCTTGTAAATGCTGCCGTGAGAACACGAACCAACTCTAGGCAATTATGCAACTTTGTAAAAAAAATTAGTACCAAAGCAAGCAAACTCTAGGTCTGAAAGCACCCTCAGTGTCGACAGGGAGACAATGGCCCTTTCCACACTTCCTACATCCTACTTCTGGCACCCTTGCTCGGACCACACCCAACTTTTCACTCAGCCTTCATTGTGATCTCAAATACACATCTATAAATTTTTGCGACTGCCACAGTTGTGGCGCTATCACGGTGACAAAATCTTTCAGATATATAAACAGCTAGCAAAGAACTGAAAAGAGCTTCTGTGGTAGTTCCCGCTACAATGTGAGTCTCCAGGACCACATTTTGCTGTGATGACACACACACACTCCGACTCACGAGGTGAAAACAATACCAGCCCCGCTGTCGCGGCTGGTAATTAACCTGACAGTCCCATTGTCTACCACTTTGCTGAAAATGTGACTGTTTTATAGGTGATGGCAGAAACTCTTTTCACACTTATAAAATTAACTGCACACTGCCTGAAGGAAATTATTTTTTTTCTATTCGTCTGTGTTTTTCATTTCCCTTATTCTATTACATTTCATTTTCTCCCCTTTGTGTTTTTTATTGAGCCTTTATATTCATTCAACTCAGGGTGAAAAAGATCTAATTTGCATAGATGTTAATAAAGAAAAAAGGAGATACACAAAAGCACTAGTTCAAAGGGATTTTAACCCAAATCAAAACCCGCATAAAAAAGCTCAGATCTTTGCTTTGACTCGGCAACTGAAATATCAAACACACCTCCCATACATACTGCTTTTAGTTTAATGTTTCTTCAAGCTAAAATGGTTTTAGCCAGACACCAAAAATTCACAAAGAAGCATCTGGTGAATATGATGAATTTGAAAATCAATTATTTATCAGGTTCCAAAGAATTAAAGTAACACTTTCACTTGAGTCTATATCTCTGCTGTAAGCTCTCATAATGGCTATTTTATGATCTCTTATCCCAAAAGTCATAAAGCATGATCATACTTTACATAGTTAAGTGCCACAGTTGCCCATCACTCCAACCATTTAGCCTGAAAGGTCATAAGGTTTTATTTCAGTAATGCTGCTTCCTGTTGCTGTAATGAAGGGAAAATGTGCTTGTCATAACACATTCATGGCAGCCTGTCGACTGCTCCGAGTCCGAGGGTCTATTGATATACATCGAACGTACCATGGAGCTCAGACATACCACCATTATGCTGTTTGTTGATCCCGACAACAGATCCCACCTTCACAATCCTTCAGAGAGCACAGCACACATTCATATTAGAAGTGAGGCAGTACAGAGCGAAGAAGTAGTGCAGCCTTGTTGAAAGACCATCTCTAATTAATTGAGTGGGAACAATGGCTCAGCAGGACCCTGACAACATCTTATGTTTCATAACAGGCGACAGGAAATACAGCTATTATGAATGGCTTCAGGTTTAAGTCCTCCATTTATATTGTATCAGAGTTTATACAAAATATATTTCTATGAAATGATCTTAGTGTCGGCAGAAAAGCATTGTGTTTTAGATATCAGTAGGCCACTTCATTTAAAGTAGATCTGCAATGAAGGGATTATCAAAATAGTTGCCAGTTAGTTTTTGGTTAAATGACTAATTGTTTCAGGTCTTGCTCAAATCTCATATAAAAGATAAAGCAATTAGGTGTGATATTTGACCTAGTAAAGATGATCAAACTTGTGGACAATGGTGGATTAAGTACATGAAAGCCATACTTGAGTAAAAGTGGAGATATCATACCAGAAAATGATTCTGGTAGACGTTAAATGAGTAAAAGTCTTAAAGTATCTGATATTTACTGAACTTAAGTGTCAAAAGTAGTTTTAGGACAGAGTTTGAGGAAAACAGTGAAGGAAATGTCAGATGAAGCGGCTAGATCTAGTCAGTGGATTTGGATGAGGAGGAATAATGTCAATAATAATGGGGGCCAGCTGCAGGGTGAGTGTGTTTACTGATTCTGTTTATTTACTGATTCTGTGAAATAACGTTTTCTATCTCCTTTAACTTTAGCTTATGTTGGAGTTATGATATGTAGCGTGTGAAATAGGGTATGGTGAATGTGCTAGGAAAGGTAGCACGGTCGCCACCTGGAGCTCGCATAAACAGAGCCTGGGTTTGTTGAAGGTGGCAGTGCTGTTTGGGCTGAGAAAGCCATGTGTAATGTAAGGTAAAGGAGGCTGTTGGGCCGGTGTGGAGAGCAGTGAGACCTGGCATTAGGGGAGTGTCTCTGAGACGCCAGAGATCATTGTCTAGCCTCCTGGAGGTGTTGTGGCACCAACTAGACGAAACATTGGTAAAAGGAGGTTCCCGCCTGATGACCCCAAAGAAGTGTTAGTTATCACTGCTCATTGATCTGTATAGTAAAACCTTGCCATAATAGCTTATCATAGGGCTTAGGAGGTTATTCACTGAGCGCTGATCCTTTATCTAGAGCACAAAGTTCTTGTGTTAATTTGAATTATGATATGAAATGTAATCAAGTATTGAAGGTAAAAGTACAAGTTTTACATATATACAACCTTCAAAAGGAAGCGTACATTACATAGTCTTCGTCACAACTTTAAGGACTTAAAGAAAACCTTTGACTATCCAGGGCTGGTGCACCACAGTGGAGCAGTCACTGTACAGTTACCTGTCACAAACCTTTATCTCCTTGGGTCATTACTCGCCCTCTCTGCTGTGGCACGCCATTTTCTGCTTCCATTATAAAGTCGGTCTGATCATCGAGTGTAGTATAGTCACAAGCATGGAGCATCTGATCTGACATGCAGCCTGGACTTGACTAGAAATCCAAACTTAACCGCCGTTTTCACCTGCCCTTATGGTATTAACTTATGATCTAACTAGGACCAGTGATTCACCAAACTTTCAGATTTGATTTTGTAATGAAAAGCTTAAGACATAGAACATTCTAGAGTAAAACTAGAGCAAAATATTTTGGTGTTAGGCGGCGTCAGGGGGAAACACGGCAGGACAGGAACAAAAGATAAGGTGAGGAAAGTCAGAGTAGGGCGGGTTGGTCAAACGAACACTGACTTTCACCTGGGAGAGTGGCGTTTGTGTCCCGTAAGATTATAAGGCCAAGCCCTGTTGTTTTTTTGTAGCCTAAACCCAACCACGTGTGTTAGTTGTTGAAGGCAAAAAGATGTCAATCTTGCAAAATGCAGTGTTGTACTGACGTAGTGTGTTTATTTTGAAAACACAGGTGTATCTTGAAAGTAGACAATGCATGTAGCACGCACGGTGTCCCAGAATGTCAACATCCAACTCATCCAGGGTACCTTTAATGTCGTATCTGGACGTGGAAAGTCCATGACCAAACGTCGATATACCGGTACATCGGTTAACTCCCCCCACACGTGAATTGTAAGGCTTTTATGTATCTTAAAAAGGCAGATGCTTATGGCTAAATGAAACTACAGAGCATCATCGGGCAGAACACAACGGCTTTACAGCCATGTTGTGGAGGGGATGTTAAGTCATGCAACCATGGTGTAGTTTGTTTACAGCCTAACATTAGCTTTTTACTTCTGGGGGTTGATTTTTACACTTCAAAAATAATAAAAGTGGTGTTCATCTGTGAAGATTAGCTTATCTTTTGTTTGCCACGGAGCTTATTTTTGGCAATAATCCAAAGTCCAATGATAACATTTCATTGGCCTTTTGTGAATGGACTAACTTCTAGGTTGGCAAAAAACAAACCCCAATAAGCCTCTAGCAATTTTTACATTACATTTATAGCAATTTCTGCATTGTTGACTTTTTTTTTTCAGCACCGGCCAGTAGATCAAAATAACTATGATCACTGTAAGTGTTTTTTACTGCAATTTATGTGCACTCTCTTATATGTCGCCCTAAAATAACCCTCTACTGATGTGATTGTGTTAAATGTCATCTTGCAGCACAGTGGCGCTTTAATGACAATGTGAACTGCAGCTGCTGCATCATATAAGGACAGCGAGGAGACGCTGGAGCCCAGCTGCTGTTCACAGCCGTATGCAAGGCTTTGAGAAAAGTTCAATACTGGGTAGAAATTGTTGAGTCAGAAAAATACAAACACAAATAGGGACAAATCTCTGGGTTCTGATTATCCCGGCCATTAATCTGCCTTTTGTTTGTATTGTATTTTGGTGCTTCGCACTGTGGCTCGCTCTGTTCCCATGCAGAGTATTGAGCTCTGCAGAGGGACCAGTGGACCACATCCAGTGTGCTGAGCACAGGCGAGGCGGGGGTTATTTTTCTGCAGAACTTCAGCTCCTTCTCAGCTAGCTGTGACGGGGTCCCTGTGGGTCAAAAGAAACCAAAACTCTTTTTTTTCTCTTGCTCAAACAGGAAGCCAAAACAACAAGACACTTTGGGTTAGTTTAGTCAATAAGCAATAAGAATGCCGTTGCATAGAAGTATTGAACACACAGCAGCTGAATTGCAGTGAATATTCCACTATGATACATAATGATCTCTTTGTTCTACATTTGGTGAATGTGTTTTATTTTGCACAGATCCCCGGCTCTAAGGACCAGTTTTTACTCTACTGTGCTGCAGAGCTTGTAGGCCAAGCTGGTGAAATCCTCTACACAGAGCTCTCCCCAGACTCAGTCAGCACTCTCTCCTACACGGTGGTGGGGGTTCGTGGCAGTAGCATATCAGCGATGGGCATTTGATATCGCCTCTGCAGAACAGAGTCACATAATCCAGTTTGTGGCCAAAAAAAGAATAAAAATGTTAATTCAACTGCGGCCGAATAATCCCCTGAAATAACAAGCTTAAAAGCTAAAACCCTCCATAATTTTATCTGGAATCTTCCATACACTGACACCACAATGACATCAAAGCAGGACAGGAAATGCATGGCTAACAAATCAATAGACAGAAGAGTCGCATTAGGGCTTAATTCGTGGCAAAGTGGAGCTTTAGGAAAGCTGTGGGGTTCAGCTTGGCCCGAGTGGGATACAGAGAGAGACTGAATCAGAGATATCTAGCCTGCTGTGCCACTCATCCCATTGTGGTCTGGGGCTTGAAGCTGTACGTCAGAGGAAAGTAGTTTTACACTTCAGCAGTTCCTGTTTTATTCCCCTTTTTCTGGAGCACATGTCAGCAGTCAGAAAGAGTATACAAAAAAAAAAAAAACAGTCTATCAGAAAACATGTAAACTCTGATGAAAATGTAGTGTTTCGAAATGACAACCAGCACCACATACTGTATTATCAATGTCTAAATGTTCCTAAAAAAAAAACTGTATTTCTTATATTTTCAACTCATTTTTACTCCTTTGCTTATCAACACTACATCTGATATCATGAAATCTTACATGTAACATATTGACCTTTCTTCTCACTCCATCCTCACATTAAATAAAATGTAATACTGCTACACATACTTCTCTTTACATAGTCATATTCACAGCACAATTAACAATTGTCAGACTGCAAAGACCTTCATTCCATTGTTATCCTCTTGTCAATTATTATATTAACTTCAGCATGACTGCAACAGACCAAAAACAAAATTTTGGATCTCAATGTTTATATGCATTTTTTAATATATATTTAGCAGCCTCACAGAGCTGCCAGAGTGACTTTAAACTCTTAGTCTTGTTTCTAGTACCGTAAGAACTACATATTTGTACCACATACAAATTATAATGAGGTGTTTGTAGGTTTGTTTACAATAACTGGCAACACTTCGCCTTCTCTCCAAGAGTTATGTGGGAAGACTGACCAAGATCCATATGGTAAAAATGAAGCTACAACTAAGAGTACTGTGACCATGTTTTCAAACCTCCAAACCAGGCTTTTAAGTGTGGGCTACTGCATATTCATGCATGCACCATAAACATTTTGATCAAGAGAAAATAATTTTTAGCACTCAGCATACCAACTGTGCGCACCTTTCAGCCCCATTGACGCCATGAACACAGCATTTTCGCTGCCGGATGTAGCGTAGCTGGCTGCTGTCATGCGCAGTTGGCTAACACAGGGAAAGGGTTAGCTTCGGAAAAAGATAATTCTCCTGTATGGATGCTATTGACCAGAGTATGTTCAGTAAACTTCATTGTTCATCTGATGGCAGTTGTTCATTTAGTGTTCTTTAGAAAAGATTGATTTTCTCTTTGGCATGACAGCTAACCGTTAACGTGGTGACAGATTCTGGTAGAAAGAGCAGCAAGCATCATAGCAACAGCCTTGATGATGACATATTGATTGACTTGATTGAATTCAGACGCATGGTGCAATGTTTGTTTTCATGTTAGATTCGATAATAATGAGTGGGACAGAACATGTTAAACATATTTATAAGTGCTGCAAACAAGTATAATATTATAATTTTATTCTAATTGTGGTGAAAACTGTGACAATTTGGTAGTGACAGTTGAAACCAGGACATTTACTCTTTTACTGATATTTGTTGGGACTCAGGAAAATGAGCATGAAACTGGGACGATCCCAGACAAACCGGAACGTCTGGTCACTGTAGCCAACAGCTGTATAGCTAGCTTAGCATTAATGGTGGCAACAGGGGGAATGGAACAGATTAAACAGACAAGATATAATGGGTGTGTCCAGAGATACTTACTCTAAGTGTCAGAGCACACTCTTGAGCAAACTGAATCATTTGTAAATTCAGAGCACTGTTGGAATGTACCGTTTGGTTATTCAGAGCACCACACTCTAGGAGCAGCAGAGCATACTCTGAGCGCTGGGGAGACAGAACAGCACTCTGGATTCATAAACATACCCAGTTTGTTCAGCTTTACAGGTCATGATTGGTGTTTTTTTCCCCCTTACATTTGGACAGAGCTCTTTTCCCTAGGTTCAGTCTTAATGTTAGCTAAGCTAAGCTATGCTAAGTTAACCAGCTGTTAGGTATAGCCTTACATGTACCAGGAAGATGCAAGTGCGGTATCAATCTTTTTTTATCTCAATCTCGGCAAGAAAGTAAATATCGAATAGGTGTATCTCTCAAGATGCTGAACTCTTTCCTTAAACAAGTTCCAAAAAATAATCATAGTTCTGTGGGCTGATATTGTCAGGGAAAACAAATTAAAAGCATTGTCAGTGAACATTTAGTATCAAAGTTTTGTGATTTGCTGGACATGTTAAATATTGTTTCCTCATTAAGTTAAAGCTAATCTGTGCAACATTCCTTGACAATGTATTTGCTGTTGCAAATTAGTGTAATAATTTCTGTTAGTTCATTTTAAAGACATTAACTCTACTGTAAATAAAAACGGTATCAGGAATCAATCTCACTGAAACAATGTGTTCCCCGGGTTATTTATTTCCCAGGCTTTTCTGACGATACTGGTATTTTTACCTCTTTTTTTCTAAAAATCTGTCTGTGTTCGTGTTGATATCAGCATTTTGCAGAGAGAGGTGTCAAACAGAGCTGCATGGTCTCAATGTAGTAATTAGCAATGGAGGGCTGTTACCCTGCATAACTCAAGGACACAGCACTCACAGCACCACCACTCTCTCTTTCCACCTTTACAAACGCCTCCTTTGCTATCCCTGAGTGTTGCCAGGGGGGCATTGTTGTGAAATGGAGCTTCATTCTTTGATTTTTATCTGAATGCTACATCAGTCCATATTGGATCTGTCTCCATAGGCGCTGCAGCACAGAGGAAATGAGTGATACATTACAGTAGGTCATTTCATCCCTCACCACGACCCTCCTTATGTCCCATTTTTGCTTTATATACATATTCAGAGCACATGCTGAAATGGCTTTTGAGGCTGAAAACAGGAAAACTGAGCGAGATAGTGTAAGATTAATGTGGAGAAATTCATGCATTCTCATGAATACGGTGACAACTTCTCTCTCCAGGAAAGATGTGGTAAGATACGGTGTGCAGCACATACATCAAAAAAGGATCCATCTGAATTTTGCTCATTTTGCATCGGGTCCTCGGAGGACTGCTCTAATAAGACTGAGCTCTCGGCTCTTTGAGCTTCATGTAGTCTGAGGAGAAGATGAGCCATGAGGAGATGGATTAGCTGGATGTTCGGCTACACAAGAAAGCCTTGTCATCCTGAGCCATGGCTGGCAGGGACCTCACATCCTCCCAGAGATTGCAGTGGTATACAGTACAAGCGGTAATTGGCTGAGGAGCCCCAGATGCTAGATGGCAGGGCAGGCTGAGGTGAAAAGAGAGGCAAACATGCTTATAAGTCAAAGGTATTATTCCAATCTCATTAGTCCCTTACCTCCAGTCCTGCAGAGTCAACTTGTACAAAGAGTCAAAGAGAACATCCATTTCAAATGTTACCACTCCATTAAACAGGCATTATTAGTGATTATCAGGCTCACAGATACGGATGAGCAGGGTCCTGCTACACAGCAATAGGTTGAGAACGTCGTTATCAGCCCATTAAACGCCCATTGGCATTGGCACCAGTTTCATTTAGGTGCCAATGCTATGTGGCAGAAATAACAATCATGGTTTGGCTTAAAGTAAATACGTTCGTCACTAACATAGTGGTACGTGATGATGCAGAGTCTTAACTAAACCAAGGATAATGGAGCAGATTACCTCTCTGCTTAAGACACTGCATTGGCTACCTGTACATTTCAGGATCAATTTTAAAGCTCTTTTACTTGTTCCTAAAGCTTTAAATGACCTTGCTCCTCCATACATCAGCGATCGTCCTCCACTGCTTCTCTTTTAAATGTTCCTTATGTGTCCCTTAACAGTACCGGTGAGACAGCACTCTGTTTTTTTATGCCCCTAAACTGTGGAACTCACTGACTCTGGATATTACAAAGGCAAGCTCTTTCTGTGTCTTTAATCTGGCCTTTTATTTGGGATAATGTCATAGCCTTAAGTTTTAATGACTGTTTTTTTATATTACTTTTTATCGCTGTTGTTTATTACATTTTATTCTATTGACTTTATTCTTTCTTTTTTTATATATTTAATTGCTTTATTGTTGCAATTTTTAATCTTGCACAATTTTATTCATTGTTATTACATTTATTTTTTTATCTTGTGATGTTTCAGTTTTTCTACATTATGCACTTCGGGCTACATGTTTGTGTGAAAGGTGCTTTATTAATGAAGAGTTGAGGTTGGAGTACGTTAGGTGAAATACGTCACATGACATATCATGTAGTTAAAATGACTCAACGTTCAGTTTTTACTAGACTTGATTACAGTTTTTTGGGCCGATACTGATTTCCGATTTGCAGAGTGTTTGGACGGCCGATTCCGATTTAATTTTTTATCAAACCACTTCACAGCACACAAGATATTGCAGTATTTTCTATCTTTCTGTTATTAGAACATTTTAACCAAGATACAGCCAGCTTTTCAAAAATCATCTCAAACAAACAAACAAAAACAGTGACACAGGTTAAGAAACATTTTCCTTTTTGCTCAAATATAACTTCAGGTACAGTATTAAAATAAATAAGTAAAAAAAGGCATACATAAATAAAAACATAGATAAATGAAATAATAATTTTTGGTGGATAGCATTTGTGGGTGTAGGTCGCCTGTATGAAAGACCTTAGCGCTGAGGACATGCCCGCCAGTAAGCACGTGGACACGTGCATCTTCGGCACGCAGACACGTGCATCTTCGGCACGCAGAAACGCACCTCGTCAGTTTCAAGCGGCACCGTGCAGCAGTGAGAGCTCCACAGTTAAGTTTAACACGGACAATTAACAACTTTCTCTTTCTCTTTCTCTCTTTTGATGTGTGTGCGTGAATGATTAAGGTGAGAAGCCACCCATGTTTCACTTCCTCACATCGCCCAAGCCGTGAGTTGCACATGCAGTGTTTTAAATCGACATACAGTACTTTAGACTGACTGGCCGGTCGCAGGTCATGGCCGATCACGTGAAAACCAGCCCAATTCTGACCACTGCCGATAAATCGGTGTAAGTCTATTTTTACAGGGGACACCGCGTCTCCTGAGTGAATTTCCTTTGTCTGTTTGTCTGTGTTTTCTTACCCATCCACCACCCCAACCACATCTTTGCATGATCTCTCTTTGTGTTTATACTTGTGATACGTCACCTGACCTCCGTCATAGCCATATGACACTAAACACATGGATGTCGGAACTATTTTCTGAGGGGGGGGGCGGGATTTTTGTTGGGAGGGGCGGGGGAAGCACGCACACTTATCAATGATTAAGGATTTGATTTGAAGTTATTTTATAATAACATGCACATAAAAGAACTAGAATGGATGAACACGGCATCTTTATTGTTAAGAAAATGAAACTTTGATAACTAAATCAAGCCATTTAAGGAACATAACATTATTTGTAACCTTGAATGCAAAAAGAAAAGTCTGTGTTCCTGACTCAGGGCCGAATTCACAAAAGGGTTGTGTGGTTTTTGCGGCCGCTAAACCGGTAAAAATGGAGCAAACAGATCCCGTCTAATTCACAAAGCACGCGCAGAGGGTGAAATGCTCCACTAACTGCGCTGCCAAACAGATTGTGTCTCGGTGCTCCATTGTTATTTGCACGTATTTAAATGAGGTAATATGCATATATTTGGCACAAAAATATAATATATATTTATGCAAATGAGCCTCATTGATAAACAACGTCTAATTCACTAACACCAGCACCAATAGCCACACGCAGTTTGAGTGAAGTAAATAATGTCTTTAGAAAGCTGGTGCAAACTGGCCGCTCCTCTGTGGAAGCCTCTCGCCCAGACTTTCCAGTGATCGTGGCAGCAGTGATTGTCTGTTAAATCAGTCTGTAAATAATATTTTGACATTATTATTATAATCATTATTACTTTAATGGCATCCGAAGATATTGATGCGTTGAGCAGGTGACAGTCTGCGGTCGTTCTCAAAACACACTTCTGTCACGCACTTCAAAAGCAACTTTCAATAATTTATTTTACGAAACGAGGGAAACAAACGTGAACAAAAACGGTTCCATAATGCATATTAAATTCAAAAGACAACGAAAAAACAGCTATAAGTGAGAGGGAATAGTGATAAAGTGGCCAAACTTGGTCAAATCCACAGCCTCAACCCATCCGACACTGTTAGACTGACTCACCAGCAGACATCACTACATGAGGGTATAGAGTATTCAGTACTTTGCCAAACAAAGTCTAATTAATACCAGCGCTAATAGCCACAAGCAGTTAAGTGAAAAAAATAACTTTGCCATGTGGCTAACTGCAATGAGGGGCAAATCAGGGGCAAACTGCACTCAGCTGCCAAACTTTGTGGGCGTGTTTGCGCTGGTATATCATTAGCGCAATATCCTTTGTGAATAGGACGTTAAGACGGAGCAAACTGTGGGTGCAAGTGAAGTGCAATTCAAGGTGCTATCAGCGGCCGCAGTTCATTCTTTGTGAATTTGGCCGTCAGAGCTTTCATGCATTTGCAAAGTGGACCTTCTCTCAGTTGACCTACTGATGAAGATTTTAAGCAGGGTCGATACATCGCTTTCATCCATAAGGTCACTGTGAGCGTTCATAATGGCCAAATGTGTTAGTCTCTCCTGCGTCATGGTGTTCCGCAGCCAGGTTTTCAGCCTGTGCAAGGCTGAGAAAGAGCACTCGGATGCAGGGCAGGGCCAGACAGAGCTTAATGAGCTTCTCCACCTCTGACAGCATGGAGCAGGTTTGGGGCTGCAAGGTTTGCAGGATGGACACAACATCCTGGATGCCAAGGCTACTGTATGTAGTCAGGCAGGTTGCATATCACATCAAAAGCATAGATCTATGCATTAATGATATGAAAGAGATAAATGTAAGTCAGACAAATTGAGTTTAAATTCAGATTCTTTGTTTTTTTAAAGCGTAATGCAGTGGGTAGGGAGTGGCTAGTTCTGACGTCTATGACTAAACACAACCATTTAATGGTCTGATAAGTGTTCTGAATGTGCTAGTCGGTGCAGCAGGACTCTTCTAGCCCATATTTATGAGGCTGATAGCCACTAATAACTCCCATTTAATCGAGTGATAACATACAAACTGGGTGCAGAGGATATGTCATCAGTTGATTGAACATTATGCTCCAGATTCCAAGTGTCACTTTGTTACTTGAATATATTTTGTCAGACACAAACATTCAGATTTTTAACATAATTATTTGGATTTTGTGAGCCCACTTTAGAGAACAATTGACACAAACATAAAAACTGCATTTTTGCAAGTGCATACTCCAGTTTGGGTTGTGTCCTCATTCAAGACAAAAAACAAACAAACAAACAAACAAAAAAAAACAGTACATCAAATTGTGCATTCAAACAAAACTTCCAATTATTTACCGGAAAAAGCGGCTAAGTCAACACTGAGATAAAATTGTTTTGGCAAGCTGCTTTTTCCAAAATTAAGAATGAACTTTGCAGCTCAATTTAGAGGTCATCCAAAATTAAAAACAAAATTACAGTTTTCAGTTGTGCTTATGCCAACTCAGCTCTAACTCTGCAAAATTAAAAAAAAAAAACAAACAGTGCTTTCACTTGACACCTCAATTCTTGGTTTTCTTAACATAATCCGAAAACATTTACTGTAGGACAAGTGAAGCTGCTGAGTGCATATTTTACCAGGAAGTCTTCTGCTCATGTTCACAGCCTTGTTCCAAATGAAGAGAAATCTGCTCCGACCTGCTCTATTGACTCATTCACTGTGTGAAAATATGCAGAGGTACAACACCTTTGACTCCGTTATCAGGATGAAGTGTCATATGTGCAGACACATGAGGCTGAGTACTGGTATTATTGCGTCTCATAAAATGGGAGCAATGAGAGAGAAAAAATTTAACTGTGAATAAAGGAACGTGTGTATGTTTTTTCTTGTTTTTGTTTTTTTACAGTTTTATTGTAGAAAGAAAAGTTAAAAAAAAAACAGTCTGAAGTTCAGCAGGAGGTTTAAAGGGATAGTGCATCCAAAAATGAAAATTCAGCCATTATCTACTCACCCATATGCTGAGGGAGGCCCTGGTGAAGTTTTAGAGTCCTCACATCCCTTGTGGAGATCGGCGGGTGGAGCGGCTAGCACACCTAATGGCTGACGGCGCCCCAAACTAATGTCCAAGAACACAAAATTGAATCCACAAAGTATCTCCATACTGCTCATCCGTAGTGATCCAAGTGTGCTGCAGCCCTGACATAAAAAGTTGTTTCGAAAAACGTCATATGAACTCTGTTTTTAGCCTCACTGTAGCCTGTAGCTCTGACTGCTTAGCTGTGCTCCGCGCTCATGTGTGCGCTCAGGGTGATCTGCGATGCACGGTCTCTGAAGAGCAGCAGTCTCGTCGGTACTGATGTCCAGATTCTCAAGTGCAGGCATCGCCAATTCCCAGTCTGAGCAGCAAAGACTTTCCTCATCCGTTGGCACTGCTTTGCATTTGAAACAACTACACCACCAGGTTTCCAGTGCTTGACTCCGGTATTCTGCGGCTGGCTGAGGGTTAGGCTCATGAGCTGCGGCGGCTGCTTCGTCCAGTAGCCTGAGTTCTGTCCGTATACTCGGGCTCAAACAAATACGGCTCAACAAAGAAATGCTGTTCCTCCTCAATTTCAAAGTCTTCAGACATGCTGGGCTGTCCTTTGCTAAAAGACCGTAGTGCAAATTATCTTTTAGCTACTGTGGTTACTGTTGTCTCCCCCTGCGGTGCACGTGTCACGTGATGTAAACACGGGTGAGCAAAGCGCATGCTTTCGTTGGTCGCGCAGAGCACAGAGAAGCAGTCAGAGCTACAGGCTACAGTGAGGCTAAAAACAGAGTTCATATGATGTTTTCTGAAACAACTTTTAATGTCGGGGCTGCAGCACACTTGGATCACTTTGGATGAGCAGTATGGAGATACTTTGTGGATTCAATTTCGTGTTCTTGGATGTTAGTCTGGGGCGCCATCTGCCATTAGGTGTGCTAGCCGCCCCCCCATCGACCTCCACAAGGGATGTGAGGACTCTAAAACTTCACCAGGGCCTCCATTGGCATATGGGTGAGTAGATAATGGCTGAATTTTCAGTTTTGGGTGCACTATCCCTTTAAGGATTTGTAACATCAGAAGTATTGACTTCCATGCATGAGAGCTTGACTTATTTTGATGGAAAAGAAATTAAAAGATTGGTAATGAAATTAGATAAAATGTTTGTGGCAATTAAGAGGTCAGAAATTCAAATTTAAGACTATTGAATTACTTTTAAGGCCCAATATTTTTTAAATAATTGAAAATATTTTAAGGCCTCAGACTTTCTGTCTATGAGGAAAATGATTTTTCGGCACAGAGGCATTTTAGGCAGTCTACTTATAATATGTGGCCGGGCAGCGGTAAGGCCGTATTTTGCCTCGACCTAGGAACCTAAGAGTTTTAAATTGCAATGACCCCTTCAACTTCACATTTAAGAATCAACCAGAAACCATCTAAATCCCACAGGTTCAATAAAGTTAAAATTGGTAGTCGATGAAAGGCAGAGGCAAGAGCTTCCCCCAAGAATACAAAATGTATTATAGATTAAATATGTTGGAACAACCAATACCTGTATAAACTTTTTAAAACTGGAAATCATTTCTACATTTAAGATGCCCTGCACGCATGCGTGTACACACACACACACACACACACACAAAGCAACAAAAAAGGTGCAAAATAACCACACACACAATAGTTGGACTGCAGTGTGAAGGGGCTGTTTGCACCTCTAGGCCCTTGGTCTGCAGTACGTATACAGAAACACAAAATAAAAGTGGTCAGTTCACAGGTTCACAGGACTGAACCACTGTTTTGATATCATAATAACATCCACTAAACAATAAAACTCTTGGGAAGGATGTGAAATCAAACCATGAAAAGTTTGGCTGGTTATATATTATTATAACAACAGTGTTTTGCTGGACATATGATGGCTAAGGAGGGACATTTTCACTGCTGGCTACATACAGTATGTCTTTTCTGTCATGTATATTGCGATATACAGAAACAATCTATATTACAGTATTCTCCCTGATCAGACCATGGATGTATAAAGAGAAGTGGATGCAGAGTTGGAGGTGAGGTCTGTTCATTTGCATGAAAGTTGCTCAGTTGTGCAGGAAGCCAAAAAAGTTTGACTCCCCAGGTATAAAATACCCAGATCTTCCACATCATTGGTTCCATAAAGCAGGCACGCTCAAGGCTACTCCCAGTTAAGCACTCAGACAAGTTGAATGGGGATAAAATGAGTCAACTGTACAGCTGTTTTAGGCTTTTGGAACGTAATCAGACCAAACGGAACAAATCTTGAGAATGAAACAAGTCACTTTGAGGAGATTGTGACACTCAAAATAACGTATCCTCCAATTTACAGGTGTCTGTTTCCCAATTTAAGTCAATGGCAAAAAGTCTTTTTGCATCAACCAACAAACCAGGAAGTTGTGTTTAGTTAAATTGTTTGGCTACAACAGCCCCGTTTCCACCGAGCAGTACGGTACAGTTCAGTTCTGTACACTGTTTTTCTGTTTCCACTGTGAAAAGTTGTGGATGGTACCACTGGAACTGTTCCATGCGTCCCCATTTTTGGTCCCCCCTCTGTTGGGGTACCTAGCACACAGATCTGGTACTAAAAGGTGGAGCCGTGAACACTGCAGTCTGTTGATTGGTCAGTAGTGGACGGTCACTCTGCTCAGGGCTGAGTTGTGGCTGGTTTTGTAACCACTGTTCATACTTTGGTGAGTTTTACATAATATTAATAAACTAAAATGAAAGAATGTTTAGCTGCCTTGCCGACTGCCAGCAACTTTTAAAGTGGAATGTTTACTTGTAACGTTACTCAGTGCATGAGTTGATGACCTGAATCCATCAGCACACCTTAAATTTCAATATGATAACTTTGACCATCACTTTAGTTTTTATTGTGTCTCGGGAATGACACAGACGTTTAGGAATGAGTGGGTCTTCAGGCGTTTAAAAATATAGATTAAATTTGACCGGATTATGTGAACTGCTTATATTCTAATCCTCACTCTGAGGGGGGGAAAAACAAAAACAAAAAGAAGCATGACGGGGATCGTTCCTGTGGGCTACGGCAACACTAAACCCCTGAACTTGCCTGAGAGGGACTAAATACACAAACCCACTATTTTTAAACTTCCTATTGAGAGAGACTCTCACTGCAGTCTGCTTTATTTTGTTCTGAAAAGTGAGGAAATACAGTGAGTGAGTGCTGGACAGAGCAGTAAGTAACAACAACCCTGCCCACATGAAAGAGTACTGTTTGTGGTGGAAACGCTAAGCGCACCTAAGTTCTAGGTACTATATCTGAAGGGTTACTTTTGGTTCTAAAGGTACTATACCAAAAGTCTTTGGTGGAAACGGGGCTTACGTGAAATTGGCTTCAAAGTCTGGTGCACTTCCTGCTGGCCTGGGTCAGACACCTACAGTAATTGTTATTGTTGTTGTGCAGTGCATGCCTACATATACGTATGTATGCATGCACTGCACTATACTGCACTGTGATGTATTATCTTTGTGTACCTAAATTGTGAATGTGACTTTTCATCTGCTGCTAAGTATCCGATGTCTTGGTCCACTCTAAGCGGCAGGAGTGGGCCACCACATGTGGATCTATTTAACTATCATGCACTTGCACTTTAACAACTGGCACTTTACACCCGGCACTTTATAGAATCCACACTGCACTTTATGTCTATGTATGAATGGGTATTTTAATGTGAACTCCTTGTGTACTGTTATTATTATTATTATTCCTTCTTTTTTTCTCGTCTACCTCCTATGTGTCTGTCTGTCTATTACCTGCCAAGGGACTACGGATGTAAATTAGCAGGCTTGCTAACTCCGACACATTTACACGTGTACTCACATACTGATGTTCATTAATGTGTACTGTCCCTTTCAAATAAATAAATAAAATAAAAAATAAAAAAAAACATGTCTTCACAGGATATTACAGTGTCAACCCTGGCATTACTGCATAAAATCCTCACCTTCATCGAGGAATGGCAAGATAAATCATTACGCCGTTTTGCATGTGACTCCATACTATTTTTAGAGTCAAACCTTTTTGTGCCTCTGTATATTTTCACACAGACAAAAGCTGATTCAGCAGGTGCAGGTTTCTCATCATTGTTGTGATAAAACTTGAGCACAGTGTCTCCAGATGACTCCATTCAAAATATCCACTCGGTGTCTGCACACTGTTAAATGCTGCAAAACTGTAACTTTCTTTGTGATCGTTTGGTGATGGGGAAAAGGGAACTCTTGGAAAATAATCAGAAAGTTAAGTGAATGCGTCTGAAGCTTTAATATTGCACTTAGAGGATTAGAACAAAGCTGAACAATGAATAAAATGTGGCTTTTTACATATAAGTATTCAAACAACAAGATCAAGGCCCAGTGTCCCTCGCAGGCCTTGCGCAAGGGTACTTTGGCGTTCATGTGGCTAATACCCAATAAACAAGTTTGCTGAAAGATTATGCCTTTTCAGCTCTGTCAATGGTTACCCTCACCACCTCTACACCAAGCAAGAGGCAGGTAATTTAGCAAGACTCTGCTCATAGAGTACAGCCGTAATAAATCTGTTTATTATGTTATTATGTATTCCATAGCACCGAGCCAGGGGGGAAATATCCTTGAACACAATTTAAGGTAAAGAGCTGGAAGGAAAAAACATTATATGCAGACATTAAATATGCATTTTGTCATTCAGCTCATCAGTCTCACTGCAATGCAATAAAGACAGAACAATCTTCATTTCACTGTGATGAGCCTAAATAATTGAAACAGTAAGTTATTTGTATCAATCTCGCCTTGAGTTTCTCAATTTAACTCCAGGAAATGTGCTTTGACAGATAGCTCACATCCCTTGTTAACCGACAGCATGGCAGCGCTATATTTGTAACATCAATAATACAGCTAGAAACAGGTCTTCAAAGGCTTATTGGACTTATTAACTCTGATATTGGGATGTAATGGAAAATCTTGTACCAAGGTTGCTCTCTCATTCCTATTTCTTCATACCTGCTGTTGCAATATGTTTGGAGCGACCGACATGAAAGTTTCCAAAGTTTTAAAGTCATTTCAAGAAATTGTTTTCTGATTTTTATGCAGATTAGATCATCTGTTCCCCTTTGTTTCTGTCAACTTTAGGTGGCATCCAGTCTTTGAGTTGAGCCAATATACTGCTGCAGTCTAGTCATGAAACAGCTGTACTCCTTTATATGGGCTGCAGCTAGCACCCCTGATAGATTTTGTAAGTGCTTCCACTCTGACATACAGTACACTGTTTCAAAGACCACTGTGTCAATACATTGTTGAAACTGTCAGACAGAGCAGTTTGATAGGTTTTCCACTCCTGCGGTGTTTGACCATGTTGCGGCCATGTTCCCCTGCACCCTGACCCCAGCTGACAGCCCTGGGGGAAAAAAACACAGTGGGATCAAGAGGTCGTAATGTTGGCTTTGTTTTGTTGTTGTGACATCAGAGTCAACCCAGTGATGAGATCAGTCAGACGGAGAGTTTATAGCCTGAAAGAACAACTCCACAAACATTATAAAAGACTGGTAACACTTTACATCTCACTGCACAAAATCGTCAGTAGTTAGTAAAGAGTGAGAGGAGAGCAAACTATGCAGGCTGTTCTCATCAGGCCCCCAGGAAGCCAATTTTGATATTGGCCAAACAGTAATTACACTGATATGTGATGCCCCACGGCTCAAAAACACTTTTCCCATTGACTTACACTGCGAAAGAGACATCTGTAAATCAGTTAATACATTTTTGGGGGCGTCAAAACCTTCGCAAAATGACACATTTTACAAACAGGATTTAATCTATTCAGTCCGATCACATTTCAAAAGTTTAGAAGAGCCGCATGATTAAATATGTTTATCCCCATTCAAGTTAGCAGAGTACTAAACCGGAAGCTATCCATTCAGCCGGCGGGTGTTAGCTGCTCGGCTCTACTCAGCTGCCACTATAAGGGTGCTTTGACACCTGCCATGTTTGGTTCACTTCAGTCAAACTCAAGTTCGTTTGCCCCCTAAGTGTGTTTTATTTGGGCAGGTGTGAACACAGCAATCACACTCAGGTGTGCACCAAAACAACCAGACCAAGACCTTCTTGAAGAGGTGGTCTCAGTCTGAACTCTGGCGCGGTTCGTTTGTGGTGAGAACGTGTTCTGACCTCGATCTGAGCCAGCTGCAGTCACATGACACATTGTTTGGGTTAAACATGAGCATGTTACAGTCCTGGAGGATTATTAATGTGCACCTCCTCCTGTACTGCCTTAATATGCACATTCAAAACATTGTTTTCTAGTTGGAGCCGCGCCTCGTTTTCAAACTGTATGGTTTGACTAAAATGAACAATGACAGCAATATAGTCCACGATGAGCAGCGCTAAAATCAACCTGCGTAGTTGTCCCTCCATTGTGACATTAGAAAGTGTCACATTTATCTTGCAAGTGTACTCTTCTTCAACGTTTGGTTTACTTCCTGGATTTTTCCTGCATGGAAATCCTGACCAATCAAGAGCAGCTTTCTTGCACAAACATTTGATCTGGTCTACTTGTAAATGCTGCCGTGAGAACATGAACCAACTCTAGGCAATTATACAACTTTGTAACAAAGTTAGTCCCTGATTTGGACCAAAGCAAGACAACTCTCGGTCTGAGAGCACCCTAAGTCTCTAGTGTGCTTGCACTATGGGCAGCACAGTGCAAAAGTAGGAACTATAATCCCTGGAATTGCATCTAAGGCTGTGTCCAGTGCTCTTAATACATCCATGGTTCTCATGCACTGTTTGTACGTACACTTACAAAAAGTAGCATACCAAAATCTGCATAATACCCACATAAAGGCAGCAATCAAGCGACCAATACACTGACAGGAGTAAAGAAGGCATTAGTCCACATAAAGAAGAAGGTTGAGGTAGAGGGTGAGTCAATCAACATAAGACTTAGCCCCAGGAGATCGGTGTTCGGAATAGGGGATACCGTATTTTTTATGTGATTCACTGTAAAACCCACTAACTTGTGCTGGCTTTTGTCACACTTTCTTTGGAGAATTTACTTGTTTTCTCTTGTTTTCACTCTTTTTATTCTTTGTGTCTGTTTAGAGTACTTAATAAAGTGTTCTGGATGCAGACAGAGTGTTTACTGGAGAATCAGGGTGCTTTCACACCTGTAGTTTGGTTCATTTGGTCCGAAGCAGGGAGAAAATGATTCATTGTTGCATTTCAGTTCTGGTCAGGTTCCTGTTCATACTGACTGTTTACAGATGAACCAAGAGGAGTAAACATGCAGACTGACAGGTAACTCATTGATTGGACAGATTTGGCAATTGTCATCCTGCAAAGTCAGGACCCATGTGGGGAAATCAAATTACAGTGACAGAGAGATATTTAGCAGCACTTCAGTGCTTTTGATGTGTATATTTATGTTTGTTTCTTTCACAATGAGCTCACTAAGAAGTCATTGAAAGCATTATTAGTAGGCTATTTTTAGACTGCAGATCGATCACATGTTTTGAAGCAGGATGAAAAGGATGCATCGTGTACAGTAATGGTTCAGGGCTGAATACTGTGGGAGTGCTCTCACACACTTCTTAATGAACTAACACAGTGCACAGAGTCAGATGCAATCATGGCAGTTATAACAGCTTTGTAATCAGGGAAAATACCCTTTGCTGACGTTCATACATGTTACCATGGTTACACATCTGCACTAGCAATAATAGGTTTTAGGCTTTATAAAGATCATTTATTAGACTGCGGACAGAGTTCACAATCAGCAGATTGGATTTATTGGTAGTTAACCTTTCAAAGTGTGCAAAAAATCATATACCTGCTTTCATAAAATCCTGGGATGAGTTCATCTGCTTTCACACACCACACAAGATTGTTTTGGTGCGTACGTAGGGTCGATTGCTGTGTTCACATTTGCCCAAATACACTTAGGGGGCAAGAGAGGTAGAGCATGTCATCCACTAATCGGAAGATCGGCAGTTCAATCCTCAGCTCCTCCAGTCCGCGTGTCAAAGTATCCTTGGGCAAGATACTGAACCTCAAATGGCTTTCAATGGCTGTTCCACTGGTGTGTTAGAGTGTGTGAATGGTTATTGAGTAGCAGGTGGCACTGTGTATGGAAGCCTCAGCCACCAGTGTCTGAATGCATGTGTAAATGCCTGAATGTGACATGTAGTGTAGAGGCGCTTTGAGTGGTAGGAAGACTAGAAAGGTGATATGCAAGTGCAGCCATTTACAAACTTGAAACAAAAACACCCATAGTTCCTTAATAACAAGCTACAGACAGCAAGATTCCAAGCAGCAACCTCCGCGACTGAATAATGAAGCCAACATGAAGTGCCAAAAACTACAGTTCCTTGAATGTCCACTTGAGGCCGGCTCCAGACGCCACTCAGTCCCCATAAACATCATGTAAAGATGGCCAACGTTACAGCAGAAATTAACATGTTTAGGTCTCTCTAGCTAATGTCAACAAACATGAAAACTGTATTGGGGCTTAGTTTTCATATCAACATACCTGTTTACATTTTATTGATAGTTAAAATTGTGCGTATTTAAGGGCGGAGCTGCTTGAGTGACAGCCTCTCTGCGAGGTGACGCTACAGTGTATGCTTCAGATCCACCCCTCTCTTCTAAATTTGGTCACTTCTGGCTCCAAAAAACCAAGATGGCCAAAAATGCAAAACTCAAAACCACAGGAGTCCACAAACCAATCTATGACATCACTGTAGCTACATCATTATTTTATACAGTCACAGTCTTTGCAGGATTCTCAAAACATCCTTTAATCACAATATTCAGAGCACATTAATATTCACATTCACATATACTACACGGTTATACCAGATTATTCCTAGTACATGATGGTGAAGTTTATTGTGATTCAATTTTTTTATATATTTGAACTGGAGTTTTTATGAAGTGACAATGACCATTAAAACCTCTAGCCTCTCAAATCCTACCTAGGTTATCATGTGTATATAAACCTACACATGCATTGAGGCCTGTACTATGAAGCAGTATTTATAGTTAGAGAGGTAACTTAAGGGTTAACTTAAATCGCCATGGTAACTTATGCTGAACAGCTAACCTGCTCTGGAGCCGGTTAACTTCAGAGCATTCTCGGAATCTATCAGCTGTATTCGGCACCTGACTTCCGGCAGACAACCGGAAAACAGGGCTCTTCTGCTCTTCTTCCGGAGGCAAGATCTCCGAGGTTTGCCTACAGAGTCTGTATATAGAGACTAACTTCAGAGAACACCCCGACCTCTGACCAGTCAGATCACTGAAGAAAAAGGTCTCCATGGACAAAAGTCTGGAGTCTCAGGTTAAAAAAAGAGTAGCCTATATTGTTAAGGTCAGCAGTAATAGGTCATTTCATTGTTTCAGCACTTCATTTCAACTGTTTTAAAACAGAGCCTCTAACAAAAAGAGAGATAGTTTACATCGCTAAACACATGATTTTAGCAGTATTTTAACTTATGCAAAGTTTATTTCAGTCCACAGTGATAGCAATAGACTGTAAAAATGATAACTGACATAGAAAGCTGACAGTGTTGCTATTTTACACTCTGATCCATCACTGCAGCTCGAAATAATGAGACACCTGTGTCATGAGAACCAGGAAAAAAAGATAATAGTTCGGTAGAAAAATAATTCATACACTGTTAATTGGCTCCTGTTATTGTAAATGCAACATTTGGTCAGATAGACCTCATCAATCATTATCTAGGCCACTCTTTACTTCAGTAGCAGAAACAGTTTCCCACATAAAACTGCCATTTTTTTATGTGTACCGAAAGTATTCAGAGGTACTGAAAACCCTGAGTTAACCCTGAAGTTACCTCGCTAACTCCAAATCCTGCTTCGTAGTACAGGCCTCGGGCATCTGGTGTAGGTCAGGTTATGTATGTAAACAGTCACATACTGTATATGCAAGCATCATCTCATCTGCATTCAAAGAGAGTCAGTAAATGACAAAAACACACTTCAACACTATCTTCAGTGATGTCTCGTGCCATGCAGATATTTTTGGCTCTATTTGTTATTTGAGATATGAATTTCCTTCTTCCATCCCAACATGATAGAGATAAGTGGAACTTTCTTTGTGGTGCTCACAGCATTGAAAAAAAAATCACTTTAATTGGAACTTCTTTCTACTGAAGAGACAGCTCATATAAAAACTGTTGACAGCACGTTCTGTTTATTATCCAGAGTTCTGGGGGACCCGTCTTTGGGAAGACACACTGTTTTGATTTTATTACGTTCACGATTTGAAGTCAGAAGATGATTTTTCTTGTTTGGGTTTGGATTTGAAATTGCTGCCTTACATCTTTATTATTCTCAAACATTTATTGGGCAAAAAAAATATCCATATTTGCAAATTTACAATACAATAAATCTGTGAGTGCTAATGAAGTTTCTGTCTTTGGCAACATTTACGTGACAGACTGAGATTAATTCCTCTCATTTACTCTCATTTGACCATGGGCGCTCATATCCGACGAGATCTTGTATGTTAATTATGAGTTGTACACAGCCACACTGCGCTACTCCTGTATTTGTTGATGAAGGCATTTTCCCGGTATTGACTCCTGATAATACCCGGGATCTTGATGATAATGAGTAAAAATTGACTGTGGCACATATTGATTTCAGAGGCTTCATTTCACAATTGCAGAGTCGTGAAAAAGCTGTGGAGCAGAGGAACAGATAGAGAAGCCATTTAAAGCCCTGATAACACTTTTCTTACAATCAATAGCATTCCATTTACAAAACAAGAGATTGGTGACACAGTTAATTTCATCATCAAAATACCATCTTCAGGTGTCACTCAATGAGATAAAATCAACCTATAATACCCCCCAAGAAATACCTTAACTTTACACACAGGATTGAGTGCACATTCCCCTCGAAATATGATGTCTCTGTGCAAAAACAGTGTTAGCACAGTCACACAGGACCATATTTATTCATGTAACATAACATAGAAAGCAGAGCCAGCCAACAAAAAGCAGGCGGTACAGTCCCAAATACTGAAACATTAGTGTGTGGGACAAAGTCACAGATTACTGTGAGCGAGGAACTAGCACAGTTATTTATTTAAGAGCAGTTTTAACTGTCTGACACTGCTCTTTTCATTTCTAATGATACAAACTTCCCACCATAAATGAAACAAGCAGCACTGCAGGGGACGAGACTCATTAAAGATACAGAGATGTCTGCAGGCCGAACTGTTTTTCTCCTTTGCAGAGGTTTTAGACGAGTATAAACCAACTGCAGCGTCACTGGGACGGCAAGTGTCTGGGCAAATACTTAATTCTTGTTTTATGTACTTTAATGTTAATAGAGTTTTCGCTTTGCCCAAGCAGCATCAACAAGTACCTCCGTTTGTGTGCACGAAAAATACGAAGGTCTGCCTAAAATCTAATTTGTTACTAAAAATGTTTCTCATGTCTTATGATAGCAAACTCTTTACATGTTTATCCCTCGCAGTAACAACAAGGCTAAAGTCTTATTTATACTGCCTTCATGTACAAAACTAGATATGTTCATTGTAAATGTTGTGATCATCACTGCCTGCATTTTCATGCGTCCTATATGTTGACATAGATACATCCACTAGATGGCACTAGAGAGCAGCAGTCATAGCGATAATGGAGAAGGTCACAATATGTCATGTACCTTTGAATTGAGGCAGCGTGAGGCCATTAAACACGTTGCGATATGGACTGAGTATTACAGTTTTGTTGTCTTCGTCGTGTCCTATGCACGAATCTTGCTTGAAGTATGCTACAATGCCCCCACGATCTCTGATGGTACTGCTTCATTTTGTCCATATCCGTTAGTTCTCGGATAATGTGCACAAATTCAGGCGAAACGAACAGAGTACAGACAGAGGGCTTTGTCCATTTCTGTATGTATCTAACATTAAGCATGAATAAGCCATGAAGGCCCTTGCACACCAAGTTGGTATTTTTGGTATGCAGCCGTCATCCGATCACAAAAACTTTTCACAATGCATCCGGTACTTCTTTATTGCTATAGCGAAAATTAGCAATGTGGAATGAAATAGAGTTATCAAGCAGCAAGGCTAATTTTGTGGTCCTCTAACTTCTTGAAAGTAGAAAGTAGAAAAAGAAAATATTGGTTCCAGAGCATGGAGAGTTTTATCTGTTGATAAAGGAGCTGTAGAATTACCCTGATCCTTCACAGGTGACTGTTAAAGGAATTTAGTGGTCTTTTTTGATGTACAGCGAGCAAACCTTCAATATGAAGTGTGTAAGACTTAGGGGGATTTGGTGGCGCCTAGCAGTGAACTGTAGATTGCAACCAGCTAAGAACCGGGAGCCAAATGTACCAAATGATTTTAATTGCTAAAAACACTATTTAGCACTTTCTCATTACAAATTTATGCATCTCTGACGCTATTTGGCATCTCGGAGGTCTCTGTCTTCTCTCATGAGTTAATGTGTGCTCACCTTTTTCTGATCCAGATATTCAGGAGGTTCCTACCATAACTCAAAGATCTGTAAAGGTCTCTTCCCTTCCAAAACAAACAGACCCGTAGAAAAACACCAGATAACAGTTTCACGATACAATTCTGTGTACTTCTGACACACTTTGGCATGTCGCTGTGTGCAGCTATCCCAACACATGCTAATGTGAGGTCACCTTTTTTGCTCTGACAATTTAAGATCCAGACGTTCAGAAGGTTTTCAGTGGCAGCCAAATTATCTACAAAGGACTCTTCCTCTCTAAACAAACAAACCAGGTGATTTAAACCAGTGCTGCAGTGCTTCAATGCTGCACATTGCAGTTGGGTTTCTTAGTACTTTGGCCAATGTGGTGGCAATCTCTATAAATGAAGTCCCTGTAAACATAAACGGCTCATTCTGAGGTAAGGCAAACACAGCTTGTCATATTTTCGGGTTATTATATACTAAAGAAAACACGCTTATTATATTATATTCAACTTCTGCCAATATATCCCCCTAAATCCTACACACTGAACCTTTAAATCACACATTAAAAAGATGACTACTAACTTCCATTATCCAGTTGTTTCTGAACAGCAGCTGGCAGCTTATGTCAGCTAGGTACATGCACACACATAACATGCGAATGCGAAAAAATGCGAGAAGAAATGCAGAAAATCAAACCTGTTCCGAAAACTTTTGGAGTTGGTGTGTAAAAATACACGACGAAAAAATACAGACTTGGTGTGCAAAGGTCTTAAAGGTCTACTGTCATGCTAACATGCTCACAGTATTACAATGCTAGCATGACGACGTTAGTGGGTAAAATGTGTTAGCATGCTAAATTTACGAAATTGCACTAAACACAAAGTTCAGTCAGAAACCAAAGTATTGGACAAAGTAAAACTTTGGCCTCATGATGGCGCTATAAGGAAAGGCCAAAGCATCACTAAAGTGACTACAATTCATTCTGAGGAGGACATGACCGTGTGTTGCAAATTTTGGGGCAATCCATCCAGTTGGGTGTGCACATGTCAACAATTATGTGTTTGTTTGCATGCAGGTTAAACACGAGTCAGTGTTCTCACACATTTAGAAGTGATTTGAATACAATAGCCCCTCTGTAGAAAATCTATGTCTGTATTGGATGTTTTCCATGTGACAAAGAAAGTGAAACATTGGGCTTAATAAGTGGAGCAGTATTCTACCTGTGAGCTGTGAAGGATTGACAGTAAGATGGGTGGTGAACTTGTGAGGAGCTATGGTCTACTGAAGCTCAGTGGTTTTGGGCTGATGGAGTCAGTGGAGCAAAGAGGAGCGTTGAGCCTGCCCAGCCGTCAGTCTGACACCGCACATCAAAGCCTGTATGAATAATTGTCTAATGTGGCAGAACCGCAGTACTGACAAACACACTGTCTCCCAGACAGGATCAGTGTTTTCTGCCTTTACCAGCATCATTTAATAATGAAAAAAAATCACCTCCCAAAGAAGTAGTCAAAACAGTACTTCTACTGCACCACTTAAGAGTTGTTTTTCTCAGCGAATAACACTGACCTGGTGATTATTTTACTCATAGTCAGAGGCCAAGTGTATTGAAAAGCCTTTCTTGGACCTCACTGAAATAAACCTGTTGAATATTTCATTAGATAACCGACAGTTATTTCCACTTGAGATCCTCTTGCTTTTCCATTTCATTCAGTACTTTGCATATTGCAATGATCTGGCAGTCTTAACAGTATTCTCATTGCTGTGAATGTTGTGCGTTACAGGATTTTGCTGTTCTGTGATGTTTAATGTGTTTTATTGCCCTCTAAGAGCAGGCAGCTATATAAGCCCTGAGGTGTCTGCAGGCTTCAAGACATCCAGAATTTGTAATTACAGTGTAAGAGTTTAAGTCTGCATAGAAAGTTGCTTTAGTCTCATCAGTATTTTATAACAGTTTGGGAGGAATGTGTGTCAAAAGGAATTCATGCTAATATATTAAGGCCCAATCCCAATACCCCTCCTTGTCCACTACCCCTTAGCCCTTGGCCCTACCCCTAGCCCTTGCCCACTACCCCTTGGCCCTCAAAATGAAGCAACGAGGAGTAGGGGTTGAAATCTTTCCCTAGGAATTGGGACACCACTCACTATGTCACCGCATCGGTTACATTCACGCATACGTAACTATTTTAAACAGGAAGGGACTTCTGCTAGCTAGCTAACCAGCTAACATTACGAGGCAGCATAGTTATACTAGCTGGCGTGTTACCGTAATGTGAAAAGTCCGACAATTTTGCAGAACAGGACAGATGACAGACGCCAGATAGTGTGAGCTAGCTAACAATAGGGCTGCCACGATTAGTCGACTAATCGATGACTAATCGACTATTAAAATAATCTGTGACTATTTTAGTAGTCGACTACTCGGTTTGAGTCATTTTTCATAGAAAAGTACTATAAAAGTACTCCAAAATACTCTCACTGCAGCTTCTTATGTTCAGATATTGGCAGCTTTACACACTCTCCCATGACAGTGAACTAAAACCCGTTGGCATGAGTATGAAACAAGACATTAGATGACGTAATTTTGGGGTTTGGGCGAGACAGACCAACGTTTTTCAACATTTTATCACATTTTTCAATGAAATGATTAGTCGACTAATCGAAGAAATAATCGACAGATTAGTCGACAATGAAAATAATCGTTAGTGGCAGCCCTAGCTCACAAGCAACCTGACGACAGTAACGTTAGCTATGTATGAACTGTTTTCCCCATTTCTTGCTCCATGGTAGCCATGGCGACGTCTGCCCCTCGCTGGCAAGTCAGCATCTGAAATCCCTCGCTCCGAAGGGCTAGTTTCATACCCACTACCCCTCGTTATGCCCCCTACCCCTACACGCAAAAAGGAATTGGGACACCCCTACCCCTCGCGTGAACGCGCAAATGTAGGGGTAGGGCTAAGCGGGGGTATTGGGACAGGCCCCAAGTCTGTGCTTCTCATCTCTACAACTGTAGGCTCACAAAATGCTTCTCCAATACATTTTACTCCCAACTCATCAAATACTGACGCCTGGTCAGGGGGTCTACATGTCAAACTGTGACGCTCTAGGCACCCCTCCAGTGTCTGTTTTAGAGGGCTCAGGGACAGCATGCCAGTTTACCTTGTAGCAGTCCCTCATTGTTTGGTACCTGCTGTCATTTCCCTTCTTTCAGTTCATTTTGGCTGGATGTCACAGTTTCCCAGAGTTGACTGGAAGGTAAATCAGATCACCTGTTGTGCTGCATGTGAGCACTGGCTCCAAATTAAGAATGGAGAACAGCTTGGTGCATTTCCCCTCAGGGCCAATCAGAGTGTAGCGATGCCCTTCCTTAAGGCTTAAGAGAGGAAAGAAAATGTACACCCAGGACATTCTAACCCGTCGTCAATCAAATGCAGACCTCCTGTAGCAAATACTGTCAGCCAGAAACTCTGGTCTCTGGGCCCTTCTGAGAATCCAGTGCTCGCATTTGCTGTGTTGTTTGTGGGTGATTTTGTGCAGCTTAAAACCAGAATGGAGGGAATATTAAAGAATCCATTTACACTAGGTCACCTGCATCTGGGCAGTTCTTGGTGTTTTCATGCAAGAGTTTAGCTTGCCAACCGATCACCTAACACCCACAGGCTTAATATAGTGATTTTATTTATTGTTTTATTTCTTTGAGACCCAACACAACCTAGCACATATATAAACACATTTGGTCATTACTGAAGAAGCATTTGTTTAATATTGTTGTTATGGAGGCATCTCCACTGTAAAGGCTCGCGTGAGACTTGTGTCTACCAGTAAATATATTTTTTTAATATGTGGTTGGAAACTGGTTCTAACATTTTTTCCGACCTGCTGAAATCTAGGGAATCAGCACCGCCACAACATGCGTTGTATCACTTCAAATTAAACTTAGGTTTAGGCAACAAAAGTACATGGTTAGGTTTAGGCAACAAGAGTAGTTGTTCATGTATGTATCCTCATAGAACAGTTTGTATGATATCCTACAAATTAGAATGATTCTAACCTCACACAGTTCTCAATGCCAGTCTCCTGGGAAAAGTCCTGGAGGAAAGTCCCGTGTTTTATGACACATTCACTGCCCATCTTGCCTCCTTAAAGGGATCACATCCTTCTTTACTCTCATCAGCACATTGGTTACGTGATTCCAGCCTTCCCAAATACATGGGTTACACACGAATTACTGGCTCATGATTATGAGGGATATGTACGAATTTGGTGTATTGCTTTTCGTAGGAAATTATATGAACAGCGCGTGAGAACAGTCTGCGTAATGTAACATCACAAGACATACATCACATATGTCACATGACATTCATCACTAGTGTAGTATGCTACACGTACTACCACACTATGCTGTTACTAAAATAACTTCACTGACTTTTGCTTTCACACGGGACACAAATGGCAGTCTCCCAGGTGAAAGTCCAGGGTTTGTTTGACCCAACTATCTCCCCTATACTTTGGAAAATTGGCAATTAGATCCCCGGCTCCTCCAGTCTGCATGTCGAAGTATCCTTGGACAAGATACTGAACCCCAAATTGCTCCCAGTGGCTGTATGGTAGCCTTGGCCACCAGTGTGTTAATGTGTGTATGAATGGGTGAATGTGACATGTTGTGTAAAAGCGCTTTGAGTGGTCGGAAGACTAGAAAGACTCTTCACAAGTGCAGGCCACATACCATATATACTATGCTATACTTGCTCCAAGCATTAAAAAATGCTGCTGCCTGGTGCGTCTCATGTTGCTGCTAAAGGGTGCCCCAGTGCATCAGTATCTGCTGCTGAGCATCACTACCAAGTTTAAGGACTTGACGAGTCTGGAGTGAGACCAGGTTGGCTTCTCATACGTACTTGAGCCAATTACACTTCTGCTAGAGCCCCTTCTGCTGATAACTCAAGAGGATTCTTGAGTAAATTGAGTATAATGATTGAAATGACTTAATTCCTACCAAGAAAGAGAGCATATTTTCCCTTCCATTTGAAAAGACACACAGCAACTTGGAGACAGACACATGCACGCCAAGCCACCACCTTGATCCTCAACAGTGCCAGCTCGCTTCAGAAAGTCTGTCACTGTTGTGAATAATTTATTCTTCTCTATCTCAGATCCAAATAACTGTCTGTTGTTTGATTAACCTGCTGATCTGTTGGACTGAAGAGGAGTTTTCTGTCTGGTGTCTGTAAATACAGGCCTAAGGTCGCTGCTTTGCACAGGATGAGAGTCTCAGCTTGCACATCCTGCTCGCTCAGTGCCAGAGAGAACTCAAGAGGGCAGCCGGGCACGGAGCCATAACCGAGCTTTTGTAGATTTTGTGTCACTAATGTAGTACTAATTTAATTAATTTCTGGAGTTGAAATCAGAAAAGTTGTTAGGTTTTAATCTGCAGAGAAAAATTAAGAGTTTGAACAAGGACTCACCGCTGAAATTTTAATTAGAAATATGTGTGATGACTGATGGGCAAACAAATATGTGGGAGCTTGTTTGAGTTGTAGATCTTGTAGACCTGTAATGTAATTGCTTTTTTCAGTAGCGAGGAAGGGATGACTATTTGAAATTCCGAGTCAGAATCAGCTTTATTGGACAAGTACATGTACAGGAAAGTTCACTGTCTTTTTTTTTTGGTTACACAAAAGACATACAGCTTAAAACAAGTATAACAAAGCTACAAAAGGTAAATATAAACAACAAGTTATGAATATGTACGGATATAAATATGTGTTTAAAAAAAAAAAAAGGTTTATGTACAAATTAAATAACATGACATTTGTAAACAGTTTGACAATAATAGCAAATTCGGTAATATCATCACAGCTACTTATTGCAATTAATGCTGCCTTGTTATTATTGGAAGGGTCAGTTCTCTAAGTATAATGGAGGGTTGATAATAACTTTGTCTCTGAGCCTCCAGTGGACAGACAACTTGTCCTCAACATATTACCTTGATACAAAGCCAGGAGATGTGGGGAGGTGGTTGGATAAGTTGGCATAAGTCAACATTTGTCTTCTGTACATGTTTTGTCTTGTTAGCTGGTTATCTCGTCGCCACATTAATGAATCAAGTTTGTATGAACCCTGTAGCTTTACCGTGAGAATAGGTCTTTTGGATTGCTGTGTGCAGTTAGCAGCGCTAAGTTAACTATAAATGGTCATCTCCAAACTCACTTTAGACCTGTTAAACTAGCAGTAGCTAAGCACTAGCTCTCTAACTATGCTAATATCAAGCGGCCAACACGAAAGTGCCAAAAACTGCAGTTCCTTGAATGGCCACTTGAGGCTGGCTCCAAGAGCAAGTCAGTCCCCAGTGACCCCCATGTTAAAATGCCCAACATTACAGCAGAAATAAACATGTTTGCAGCCTGGTATAAACATGGTTTTGGTTTCTATTGTTAACTCCTCCCTTTGTGACAACTGTACAGGGGGTGAATTTTTATATAACTCACCAGTTTACATGTTATTAAGGCTTAAAGTTACATATAATTAAGCTTTAAGTGACAGGCTCTCTGCTGTTAGTGTCCTCTGCTTCTTAGTCAGATCCACGCCTCACTACTCTACAGCTCCAGTCTCTTGCCAAAATCTGGTCACCTCTGGCTCCAAGAAACCAAGATGGCAATGGCTGAAAAGTCTTTGTTGTTTGTTAGCCTTAAATTACTGTTCTTTGTGCAGCTTTAAATGTTGAACAGCATGTTGCAGCTCAGTCTGTAATTTTCAACCTGTATGTTTTAGGGTTGTCACGATACTAAAATTTCAAACTCGATATCAATACCCAGGAAAATATTCACCTTGATTCCTACACCTTGATTGAATGCTGTCATACCGGTTCAAATAAAGTGGATCATCTGGGGATTAGATATCGACTCGCTGGGAAATGAAGAAAACTGAGTTGCTTGGTGGCACTTTTTAAAAATGGTATACTTTTTAATCTTTGGACTGTGGGTGAGGACATTAAGTATTTTCAAGTCAAAAGGCCAAGATGAGTCAAGAGTCATTGGTGTTAAAGTCGAAGTCAAGGTGCAAGTCTTTGTTGATTTTGTCAAGTCTAAAGTCATCAAATTTGTGACTCAAGCCCAAGTTGTGACTCGAGGCCAAACATCTGGTAATTGTTCATATTTTCAAGTAAGTTGTCCAGTATTGCTGAAATTTACCATCATAATTTTCTCAAATAGAAAATTCTAAGAAGCAACTTACAGCTGTAGTATTAGAGTGAATGAATGAAAAGCTGGGATGCTGTATAAATATCATAATATGTTTTGCAATATCATTTTTTGTAAGGATTTCTTCTTTTACATGAGAATATTTTGGACTGCACATCAGTAATTACACCTTTTTAGCAAGGAGGACCCACACTCATTTCACATGCACATACAGTACCCATCTCATTACTATTTCAAGTCTCCATGTCACAAAAAGACCAGGCATTGAGATGATGGCATGGAACAAATGTGTTTACATTAGTGTCCTTTGATCATTTCTTGTAGGAATGATCAAAGGGCTTTTACGGAGTTAGCAGACAGAAAGCATCACTATTTGATCATAGCTATGGTTCTTTAAACATGGGAGCAGCGATTGCTTATGAATAATTTACTCTGCAGTTATCGTATTAGTGATAAAAGCAAACCAAGATCTGAACCATGAGGCTAAATCCTGAGAGTCTGTGTTGGCATTGCACAGACACAGCGCTGGGCATGCAGCTCCACTACATCATCGAACACAGTGCTCATTAGACTAATAAGTAGCTGTATCGATGTGTGCTGAAGAAAGCAGGCAGAGCTGCTGTGTTGCTACATTTAGCTCTGACGTTGGACAACCTCATCTATCTCTCTGTCTGTCTGCTTGTTTATACATCTATATATACATCTGTATTTCTACTGTATGAGGTTACAAATAACAATTATTATTTCACTATTGATTAATTAATACTATAACACCTTATTGTAATCCCACTATTTAGCATTTTTAAGTAGTATTCAAACATTTAACTGGCTAATAACACACTATAATTTAGTTGTAAGCAACATTTTAAGTGTTTATTAATGTGCCATATATTATGACTTTTTCTGTGAAGACATTTTATGTTATTAAAGCTGTGTTTTACCATATTGTCATTCATTGTCTGTTTATACACCAGTCTCCATTTATGGGTGCCAACTGAAAGATGTGGTTACTTACAAATTCACTGATGAATACCTGTATCTGCTCACAGCTCCATTATAGTCTGTTATAATAAAAAATAAATAAATAAATGTTAATGATTATTTATACTAAATATGGGGTCTGAAAGTAAAATGTTGCAGATGAATCTGTCAATTATTCTTTAAATACTTTGTTTGGTCTATAAAAAGTGAGAAAATGGGGACATAATTTCCATCATAATATTCTAGAAACTTAAGGTGAAGTTTACAAATTGGATGTTTTGTCTAACAATTGATCAGCTTACAAGTCAAGCCAATCACCAGATTTTTTAAAAATTATTATTGATTCATATTTTTTTTAAAATAATAATTAAATTTAATTCAATTATTGATTTATTTATTTCTTTTTTTTTGTATTGTTGATACTCTGGGTTATTCTTTGGTTGATATAAGTTTGGCAAAAATAAGCCTTTGGCTTCAGCCTATTCCTTTTTTTTGTTACTGAGTTTGAGAATATTTGTGTGGAATAATATTTGTTAAAACATATTCTTCATTATGGTGAAAGAAAAGATCGTGTCTGGACATAAAACCCACACAGCGGCACCTAAGCCGCTGGAAAACACTGCAATGTGTTGCCAAAAAACACCCAGGGTCTATGGCTCAAACGCTGCTGGAAACAGCTGCAAAGACTTGCCAAAGAAAAAAAATGATGTTGGTGGTTTCAAACAGTGGTCTGCAGCTTGGCAGGTGCCACAACACCGCTAAGAAATATAGCAATGTGCCATTAAATGCGCTCAGGTTAAGTAAAAAACACAGTTTTGGTGCCACAGATGCTGCTGGGAAATGCCAGGGTCGCCAAAAACAATCGCTGTTGTTGGTTTTCACACAGTGGTTTACAGCTTGGCAGGCTGCTCGCCTATGTGACACACCATCCACCATCCTCTCCACCTCTTGGTGACAAAAGTCAAGTTATATATTACTTCACTTTAGAAACACCGTAAAACTTTACAATTAGTAGCCCAGGCTATTATTTGCATAATTCACTGAACTCAGTAGGCCTTTGTTACGGTCACAGTCTGGGTCTTTCTTTCTTTTTTCCTTTATGGTCTATGCAGAGCTGGTTGTGAACCTGAGGTCGCAGCTATGTTATTATTATGTATGCTGTGCAATGCCTTGGGACAATGAACTACAAATCCCAGTGCGGCAAGTCCCAGGTGCTATGGTGCTGTGTGCGCAGGCGTGTGGCGGGGACCTTTGATTACAAATGGGATACAGCTGGTGAGGATGCGAGGAGAGTGGTAGCAGTATCTGCACGACCCGACGGACAAACAGCGATACCTTTCAATATCTCTCTCTCCATCAAAAAAATGAAGAAAACCAAAAATTGAACTATCCAGACGATGACGGGGCTGGCGGCTCAGGAGAGTGGAGCTGGGGGTCTCGGAACAGACGCTGCATAACAGTAAGCATAGCTGCCTCTGTTTACGTTTGCTTGGTTCACCAGCCGGCTCTGTGTTTTATGGTGTTTTGTTTTGTTTTCTTTATGTTGTGTTACTATACTGGCAAGCCCTAGTGGACATTGTCACACCTGGGACATAAATGCAGTAAAACTTCAATTAGTAGCCCAGGCTATTATTTGCATAATTCACTGAACTCAGTAGGCCTTAATTTGGGACAGGCTTTTATTTCATTTTACATAAACTGCTGCTCTGCAAAAATTGGAAATACAATCAAATTATTTGTTTAAAACCTGTATGAATATTACTTGTTTAAAATTTCGGTTTTGAATAACATATCAATTATGTAAACATGAATTAAATATTCTTTTTTGCTCATGGTTTCAGTGAAATAAACTGAGCGTTTGAACTGTAGACAAGTAGTTATTTGTCAAAATGTGTAGCCACACCCGGCTGGTAAAAGGGACATGTTAAGTGTTCAATTGGGACTAGGCTTTTATTTTTAAGTTTTACAGTATATAATACATACAAATATAATGTATTCGTGGTTTGCAGGAATGTACAAAGTCAAAAAAAAATTGTGGCAACTGGGCTGTACAATCAGACAAAGAAAAGCTGCACATTTGAGAAGTTGGAGCCCGTTTGTTGAAGTTTGTTTTGTGCTTTTTTTTGTTTAATTTTGTATATTTTAAAGACCAATCTAATGATGAGCATTGAAAACTAGCTCAGGCTATAAATGTTGTGGTATGTGGCGATGGTTCATTCTATATGCTTATCACTATAAAAGCAGACATTACATGAATAAAATAAATTAAACAAGAATGTTACTTAAAAAAGGCTCAATCTGTTAGTTGATTCTCAAAATAGTCCTTGGTTATTTTCTGTGGATCATCTCTGTGATTAATCAGCCTTTTGTTTCAGCTCTAAATCTATCAGAATTAACAGAACCAGTGTTTAAAAACCCAACTGTTTACTATCTTCTCATTATCTATTTCTGTTTTCCTCTTATTTTTTTCTACCCAGCATCCTTTCCTCTGTAGCCCTCCCTGTATCTCAGTCTTGCATTAACACACACAAACACGGACTCACACACACGAACGCACACATCATCCAAATCCAGACTCTCAGCAGGGCATGGATTATAGCCATGGTTAAAACCTTTCCAGTGCTGCTGGCTTGATCCTCTGTGCCAAGCAGAGACTTAAATGAGCTTCAGAAAGTTAGATAATCGGCCTCATCTACATGACTCTCTCTCTCAGCTACACTAATATTTAAGAAGCACTCACTTCATCACACTGTAAAACTTCAAGCCCCACCTGGATGGATGTTTGAGGAGATGAAATCCTGAAGACAATGATAAGTTCAAGCACTGATAATCCAGTGTCCACAGTCATAGCTTGTGGGATATGCAAATATCCATTGCTGGATAACATGGAAGAATCAAGTAAAAGTGGAGCCAATTCAATATCAGGCCTCTCTAGTGCTGGGAAATGTTTCCACATCAATTTTCCTTCAATTTCCCCAACATGGCCGACAGCTACAGGAGCCTGGCAGACGAGTCTTGTCCATTAGAAATGTGCATTAAAGAAAATCAAAACATTTATGTATCATGATTACAGGCACTCTGTAATTTGGAAGAACCATATAAAAGTAATTATTGAAAGAGCAAGTTTTATTGATCCTAGCATTATGGTATTTGTGAGAATAACATGAAAATATTTATTAGCCCTATTACAGTCTCCTCCTTGTGGAGGTTATAAGCTCTCGGCCAGTGCAGCTCAAATAAAGCAGACCACCCAGTCTCTTGGGGTAAAGTAATATGGCTGTAAAATCAATGCCAGCCCTGTTGTTCTTGATTAAATGTATTCATTCAGCCTGGTCTCACTCCCAGAGTGTCATACACGGCATGGGCAGTGTCCCCAGTAGGCTTAGACGGTATCTTTTTTTTTTCATACCTTGCTGAAATTTCAGAGTTTGACAGTATTTGTGTGCATCGCTACCCTTACAGTCCAGTTTACAAGTTGTTTACAGTCCTACGTTGCCATGTCTGTCAGCTCAGCTGCCTGTTCGACCAGTAGAAACTGACTTCTGATGGTGTGCAATGTGGACTTCATTCATCCACAATACATAATCAGTACAGCTTCTCCATATGATTTTAATTGAAAGATTAGCGTCTGTATTTTTGACAGTACTAAAAATCATGCCGTCGGTATTCCTAAATATCCTCATATACCGTATGGCCTTGAGCCCGAGCCTGGTTCTTAGTGCCATTCCAAAATTTAGTGTCTGTGTGAGGCTTTCCCCCCAGCTCCAGTGTAAACCCTACTGCGTCATTATCAGACGCTCAGAACAACGCACTCGGTTTAAAGAGTGCGAAAGTCCCCTCAGGGTGAGAGAGCTCTCTGTGCACCCAGGTGGTCAGGCACAACACCTGCATCACTGCAGTTGCCGTACCAAACCGCCAATCCATCTCACGCTCCATTCTTTCCGAAATACTTCAACCCCCTCGCTTTAGGCAGTAACTCACTTCCAACCCAGAGGGGGCAATCCACCATTTTCCGGCAGAGAACCATGGCCTAAGACTTGGAGGTGCTGACTCTCATTCCGAACGCTTCACACTTGGCTGCAAACCGCCCCAGTGCATGCTGGAGGTCACGATGTGATGAAGCCAACAGAACCACATCATCTGCGTAAAGGAGAGATGCAATTCTGAGGTCCCCAAACAGGACCCTTCCTCACCCCAGCTACGTGAAAAAAATGTGAATCTATGAATATCACAAACAGAATCGGAGACACAGGACAACCCTGGTGCAGGCCAACACCCACCGGTACCCTGTAATCCTGCACGATGCGTGTAACCAGCATAACTTGACACGCTGTCCCTGAGCGCCCAAAACTGACGCGGTAGGGTACCTAGATCATCATAATTTGACTTTTCGGGTTACTGACCAAGCGTTGGTATTTGATGAGTTGAGATTGTGAATGTGTTGCCCTAAGCCATGCGTAAAAACTGTATATATACAGTAATAGGAGCTAACAAGAAGTCATATCATTACATGGTATTTGTATGTCAGAGCTCGTGGATAGTTGCTGATTTCATTAATAGTTCCCCATCCCTCTCTCTTTTCACTCACCACCCAGAGGGAGATAGCTACCTCAGCATTTATTCTATTGCTCCAATAATGATGGAGATGATGATAATGAAATTCCATAATGAGGATAAAAACTATTACTGCTGAATTTAAATGAAATTTTGGGGACTTTAAATGACTGGACTGAGAGGATGAAAAAGCTGAAGTTGTGTGCATGAAAAGTATCAGAGAGACTCTCATGGCAGCATGCAAAGCTCTCAGTGTCTCCCGCTCTGTGTTATGTGATGTGACATGTGCTGTGGTTTCCACTGCCAGCCTGTGTACTTGCGTCTCTCCTCTGGCTGTATTATTAATTCAAAGACCATGCGAGTACACGCCTTGTCTCCTCCTCCGCTGTCTCTTCGAGAGATCTTTGAAAGAGAAAGATTAAAAGGAGGGCATAATTAGACAGGAGGATTTTCACTATCATGGTAATTGAAGCTGTGCTGTCAAATTACAATGCGTAATTGGTCTCAAATTACAGAAAACCAATTACGACAGCAGGGACTCTCTTACTGAAGTAAAGGGACATTCAGATTTAATGTCCAACCTATAGTTCTCGTCCAGCTATTGTGCAGTCATTCCCCTGTAAAGCCACTTGTACCTAAACACCCTGCGTAGAAGTGGCAGTAAATGGAGTTGCATTTGTGAGTTTCAACTATATCTTGTCATTAGGAAGTAGCATATGAGATCCATTATGATTGTTACGCTGTTATGTAGCTGCATCAACACCGCCTAAGTGCCACTTACATCTTTGTTCCTCTGCTGCTTGAGAAGCAGAGGAGGTCAAACAGGTGCCGTCCCAGGAGCTGAAATGAGATGACAGATCTCATTAAGGATACACAGCCATTCAGATTTGAGTGAAGATGGTGCCGTCCCGAAGCTGCATCCTCAGCTGATTCCTCTAGAGGTGCATTCATCCTTCACAAAGCATACAGCTTGTAATTTAGGTCTTGTCCCTGGTAAAGATTTTTTTTCACCCTCCCTGCTCTTATATTGTGGCTGCTCAAGGTTACATTTTGTTTGTGTATCAGATCTTTGTGTCACACTGCGAGGTGCACGGACATCACAAAGAGCATAGAAGGCAGGGAGGCCTGGGATGACCCGGCTCGCAGTCTATTTCATATCTGAACAGTGATTGCTGATTTCACCTCAGACGACATTGTACTTGGATAAAGCAGGCGGCTACCTGAGACTTCACTTCACACTCACTGTGCTCAGGTGGTACATGGTTCTGTTTACCATCACTGCCACCCATGAAGTGGTTTCTTGTGTCTCAGCTCAGGGAGACTTTTCTGTTGAGCTGTTGCGTTGTTGTCTTATCTTCAGGAAGACCCAAAGTCATAGAAACAGATATTTATACCTACATTAAATGCAATGCAACTTGAACACCAACAGCTCAGTCAGAGATTCAGATGTGTTATCCAGGGACTTGATAAAAACTTAGTATTTGACCCAGATGGGCGTGGTTTTGCAGGATGCAGTACTGCACGCTTTAGCTAGCTCTGTGACCCTCTCAGTCCATGCTGGGTACACATTCATACTTAATATGATAAAACATGGTACAATGAGTCGACCTTCATTTGATGATCTAAGGGATCTCTCTGGTGTGTACTCTGTGAGCAACATAGGAAGGAGCTAAACCATTAAATCATTTAAAAAGCAATAAGAAATATTTTAAAATCACTGTGGAATTATGTGGTCAGACCTGGCTGCTGCATTCTGAATAAGCTGGAGTTTATTTGATGTCTGCTTTGTCAGTCCAGCAAAAAGCGCCTAATCCAGCCTACTAATCCAGCCTACTGGAGAAAAAAAAAAGCCTGAACCAGCTCTTCGGAGTCTGACTGAGACAAGAAGCATCTGACTTTTGATATATTTCTGAGGTGATAAAAGGCAGTCTTAGAAATATCACAGATGTGCTTCTGGAAGTTAAGATCAGTGTCTAAAATCACATCCAAGTTTTTGACATGCTCACATGGTTTTACAGGGGAGAGACAAGGAAGTTAATAAAGATTGAATTTCACTCCTCAAAGCCTTTGGTGTGTCCAACAGAATCTCTGTAAAAAAAAATTCTTCACCATCCAAAGTCTGATATCGGCAATGCACTGGAAGAGATCATTTACCGGGTTTAGGTTATTGGTGGAAACAGATATGTATAACTGTGTGTCATCGGCATATGATGATATTATACTGCTGTATTTTGGATCCAAGCGGAAGCACATACAAATTAAACAACAAAGGACCTGGAAAGTATGGGCTAGATTTATTTGTAAAGCTTAGAAATTGGGCAAACTAGACTAAATAATACACGATACAATTATGAAAGCATACAGAATATAATATTCATGTTACCCATAATTTGTATATTTGGTCTTTCACCTATGTATATTGATATTGATTTTCTTACATTCTACAGTATTAAAAACATGAATCCTATACACAAAATGAAAAAATAATTTGAATGTCTTGTCAGCTAAAATATACAACATGTGTCTGCGTCCTGACACCTCTTCCTCTAGATTTTGCTGAACCTCGATAGCAGTGGCTGCAGTTGCCTTGAGACCGACTAGCTAGGCTAGGTATGGATTCCAAATCTTTAAAGGGAAAAGTCTCAAAGGAAAATAGATAATTGAACTGTGTGTGGGCAGATTTGTTTGCTTTCACCGCCAACAATGCAAAGCTAAAGTAAAGTCATAAATAGCGCTCTGCAGAGTAGCCACTGTGTGCTAGAACATATGAAGGAAGGCAGGGCGAGGCAACTTTATTTATAGAGCGCATTTTATTACAAAGAAACACAATGTGTTTACATAAAAAAAAAGAAAGGAAGGAACATAAAAAGAACATCAAGCAAATGCCACTTAATGGCACACAATAAAAATAACATATGAATCCATACCCATAATATCCAAACATATGCACACTGTTGTTGATAGGTCTGAGAAAACAGACATTTACATATACACACAGAGTTCATATGCACAGGTGCACACACATATACACACAACACTCTGATATTGATCATAGGCCTGAGAAAACAGGATGGTTACAAGTTTAGCTTTAAATGTAGATGCAGTGCTGATAGATTGCAGCTCATTAGGCAAATCATTGCAGAGGGCAGGGCCACAGCTCCAGAGCGTATTCTGGGTTGAACCAAAAAGCCACAGTCAGAAGACCTGAGTGGTCAGGATGGGGGGTAGTTAGTGAGCAGGTCAGAAATATACCAGGGAGCTAGACCATGTAGTGCCTGAAAGACCAGTAGGATGATTTTAAAATACATTCTTGGAATGATATGATGTTGTTTTCTTGTACCAGTAAGAACTCTGGCAGCTGAATTATGTGTGAGGTGAAGTCTTCCTATTGACTGTTTTGATAATCCAGTGAAAAGGGCATTGTAGTAATCTAATCTGTTCAAATGAATGCTCATTTAGACCTATTTGTAATGTTGATACAGTCTTATTTAGGCCCCGATCACACAGAAAGCAGCTTTAACAAGCTTTTTGTAATTGTTTTTAATGAGAATTTAGCTTTTTGCTCACCGTTTTTTTCATTGCCACATGCTCTATGTGCGTGGCATTTTTGCCAGAGCACTCTTAAATACTTGTGCTAAAAAAACTTCAACTCAGAGTGGGAAGGCACCCCATGTCATCTTCACTTTTTTTCCTATTGTTCTGTTGGATGATTTGAGATGCTGCACATCTGTAGTGGTCATGACAACAAGTTTACAGTTGGTAAACAACGGAGGAGAAACTGGTTGCAGTCCCCGTGATCCACTCTCCTTTTTAGGGTCTCATGTACCCACACAGATCTCCGTTTCCCTGTACCTAAGGCTCAAATATAGCTCCAGCGTTTTGGGGTGTTCTTCGGCCAAAAATAGCTCATTTAATTGTAAAGGTTGCCGACCCCTGCACTAGCCACTCATTATAGAGCCTCTATGGTTATAATAGTTGGCTTGTTAGTATCATCGATGGATTACAAAATGAGCCTGCTAACAGTGGCGTGCACAGACTTTTTGAAGGGCAGGGGTGAAAAGAAAAAAAAGGGCACTTTAGCACGCGTTTTGGCTCCCAGGAGGGCACTTCAGCACGCATTTTGGCTCCCAAGAGGGCACTTTAGCGCGCATTTTGGCTCCCAGGAGGGCACTTACTTTTCTTTGTAGTTAAACAACTTCAAATAAATGCAAGACAAACACAAATGGATAAGAAAAGTTAAGAAAAACACAGAGGCATTGTTTTGTGTCTCCTGCAGCTTTCTCATAATCCATCCATTCATCCATCCCTGGCTCTTGGCAATTTAGAGTTAAAATAATAGCAGCTATTTATAGACTTTACTTCACTTCAGAACATGTAATAAAGTTGTTTATTCAATGATCATTTATTATACCGAATAAAAAATGTTACTCGTAAAAATGTACATTTCATTATTGCCACGAAAAAGGACTTTAAATTATTAAACATAAACTCATTTTACAGAAGTGCCCCCTCTGTAAGATCGTGCCCCAATCCCGAATCCCCCCCCTATTCAAAAGTTACTGAATTCGCCCCAGGCCTCAGGCAGAGATGAGGAGTGAGCTACAGAGGTTTAGTGAGCTCATATATTTCTAACTCCACATCCTGAGATTTTTTATTTAATTTCAAATTTGTAGTCTTCGGCTCCAACGTCACCTGATATGCACAGCTCCCTCTGGAGCCACGAAAAGCTTTACATAACTTTGTTTTTCACATACGCAGCAGTACTTTCCCAAACCTGACTCTGGTGTGTAAGACCAGCGCATCTCCCCCTTAAATAGTGATTAAGGGTCTTTAATGATTATTGGTGTGAGAAATGTTTACAGTTATTTAATAAATGAGCCATTAGTTCTTCCCTTAGGTGTGTGACATTTTCCTTTTATCCTGTTTGTGTTGTATTAAAGAAAGACTGAAATGTTTCCCTTTGAAGGGCAATTTTTCCCCCTTGTTGTTATCTGCCACTCCCAGTACAAGCACTTTCTGTATGCACATCATGTCAACTGCTAGCAATGCCAGCTTCCTGACAAGTAAATGAAAGGTCCCATCGTTCTTCTTGTTTCTTCCCAGGTGACACCCACTGTCCCCATTCCGTCACTATCAAAAAGCCGAACAAGATGCCGAGAACCTCAAAAACGGTCCATTATGGGCTGCCAGGGGAAGTGCAGACACCATTAAGGAATGGTATCGGTTACAAATAATGCATGTCTCCAGTCTCATTCTCATCTTGTCTGAGAGAAACGGGACAGCGCAGAGATGTTCAGATGCACCGCAGAGACCTTGCATGCTGAATAACGCCCTCGCTCTCACAGACCAAGGACATCTCCTCACCAGAGAGATGGTGAGGAGAGGATTCAGGCGAGAGCCGGCCACATAATCCCACTCAAAAGCCATTAAACAACTGTATGAACAACTGAAGCAGGCCTACGGTATTGACGTTCACAGCATACCACACTCGTGTGCTCCATTTATTACAGCATATTGTGCTAGTCTTTATCGTTCTGGGAATGTTACAGTTCATAAAGTGGACTGATAAAGGAGAGTCCTCATGAGTCTCAATCAACTCACCGCTGGTAATATCAATGTCTCTTTTCATGACTGCTGAAATTAAAGACCGCAGGGGTGGAGGAAGTCATTACCTAGAAAAGTCATTCCTCTTTAAACATCCTTGCACGTGGTGTATGGTGCAGCACTCAGGATTTTTTCACAAGGTTAAGCACATAGCACTTACTGTAACATCCCTAAAGTGGTAAAAGATGCACTAATCAAGATGAATTATAATCAAAAGCATTCGTTAATGCTCCTGGTACACCGTGAGAATCCAGCCTGTTCAGAAAATTCTTCACACGAAGCTCGCACTACACTGCATTATCTCCTTGTGATAGATTTTATAATGAAAGGTGCAGATAAGAAAACGTAACTTGCTGGTTTGTGGTTGATTAAGATCACAATCACAATCACTGATACAGGTTCGCCTCCTATCACTTTTACATTATATCTCTGCAGACACAATTAAAAGTTAAGTCGTTGTTGCAGAATGTAAGCTTTTGCCAAACACCTCACACAACATCTGAGTACTGCCATCTCCACAGATAAAAAGCTGGATGACAACACACTTGTATTGTTGGGCATTTTCATTCAATTGGCGATGAAAGTCAACGGCGAGCCGATACCAGCCTGTTCGCTTTTATGCGCGTGACAATCTTTAGATGTAATCTCAAAACTCTAAAGGCACTCTTTTACTGTGAGATGCCATTAAGTTCTGAGGCGTTTATGTCTTTTTAATGAGAGAGCTAAATTGCCTTCATACGCAGTGATTTTTGTGCAAATGAAAGCCTCGCAGACTATGAATGTCAAGTAGACGACTAAATGTTCCTCGGCACATTGTGGGGCCACGGGCTGCAGCATCAGGATTCACACTGATGACCACGTGACGAGGCCCAGCAGTACTCTCTGCTGGCAAATATTTAAAATGTAATGAACAAGACGCACAAGTCTACCAGCACACAATATTGTCATTGCAGTGCATGTCACAAAAATGATCTGTATGAAAAAAAATGTTGCCTCAGTGCAACAGTCAGAGTGTACGAAATATTCATACTGCTGTATCCTTTTGATCAGGAATGACACTGCTGAAGATTATTCCTTTGGTGCAAGTAATATCTAAAACTTCTTCAGGCGCAGCCAGGATTGTGACAGTTACAGCAGAGGGTATCAGTTATTTAATACTGGCAATATATTTTCTAAGAGCACAGATCCCCAGATCACTTCTCAGCGACATCTACATGTTGCTACATCTATTTATCTGATGGCAACAACATGTCCTCATCTTGTGGTAAATGGCTAATCATGGAGATCCGGGCTGTCATCTGACAATCTCAACTCGGGGGACACTTACTAGTGAATGGAGTTTGCTCAGTTGTCACAGAGGTGGCTTAGTTGTGACCTCAGGGAAAAAGTTTGGTACACTTTCTATGAAGACCACATCTATACTACGTTATGAGGGCATTCATAGTGAATTATAATGCATTTATAATGCTTTATGACTACACTCATAAATACACATAATTCTTGCTGACACACTATATTAACAGTCTTAAAACATTGATGTGACTTATACTGAATTATAAGTGTCAAGTGTCATATGGATGCTCTTGACTAGTTATAAACTAGAAGTTGACAGAGGGAGCTTATAATGCATTATGAATACCTATCCTCACTTATACACACCTCGACAATCAACTGTCATAAGGACTTATTGAATGCTATAATAGTCCTTGTAGTAAAGTGAGGTACATACTAGCCATGTTTCCATCAGCCTGTTTAGATGTGCATCTAGAAGTATCGCATCGGAAAATTATGATGGAAACGCCAAAATTCGAATTAAAAATCCCCTGATTCGCACAAACTGAAATACGCTCGCTTTAGCCGGGTTTTGGTTGATTGGAAAAAATGCTGATTCACAAAACAGGGAATGGAAAAAGTTATGTTCGAATTAAGTCTGACGTAGCGCACCTCTCTCCATGGTGATATCCACACTCCGGGTCGGGAAGGTAGTAATGCATTTACAAGCTGGTTGCCAACCACCCGAAAACGTAGAAGAAGAAGAAGAATGCGAGCCTTGTTTTTTTTTTCATAGTTTTCACCAAAGTCCGTACATTTAATGGAAACACACAGGATTCGTATTTCTTTTAATGCGCATTTCCCAATGATTCGAATCACTTTTGGATGGAAACATAGCTATTGATGCAGCTATAATAATGCATGCTTCATCATAACGTTTCGTTTTTGCACTAAGTGTGATGCATTTTCATGTAATTAAAAGAATCTCTGCTTCCGCTTCTTCATAAAATATTCATGCCCACCATACACCAGAATACTTTGAAAATACTTTTAAAAGACTAAAGTCTGACACCCTCTCACATCTTAAGACAATTTGTCATGAGTCAGCGACTTTTTAGACACAGAAAAAGGCTTTGCCAAGACTGGGGATCTTTCAGGGTCTCTGTTTACCAAACTGTTAGCTTCAAAAAGGAAAAAAGAACAGTGGATGTTGATGTGTATTAATGTGAGAATAAATACTCATAATGCATTATAAGCCCCATCGGTCAACCACTAGTTTATAACTAGTCAAAAGCATCCATAAGACGCTTATAATTCATTATAAGTCACAAATAAAATTGCTGATATAGTGCATCAATAAGCATTAAGTGTGTATGAGTGTACTTATGAAGCATCATAAATGTATTATAATTCACTATGAATGCCCTTATAATGCATTATCATCGAAAGTGTCGTCAAAAGTTCCACACTTAGTTCAAGGGATGACAGCTGATCTAGCTGTTGAAAAATGTGACTGTGAAGACTGTTAGATGGGGCAGAAAGTTCCAGAAAAAAACTAATACAAGGACCTTGAGTGTCAGTTAGTTTGTCAAACTAGTATTTTCAAGGAAGTCAAGAGTCAATGCGCTACAACCGCCCAAAACATTTCCATTAGGAGAAACATGCTGCAGCTTCAGAAACCAATTCAAAAACACGAAGAAAATTCAAAACAAATACAACAAAGGAAACAAGCCACCGTGAGTATAATTAACCATCAAGTAATGAGAAACTAAAAACAGGAACGAGGTGCTAAACACACAGACTTTCTCCTTAAAAGGGATCCTTGCCAATTTTCAACCAGCTCTGTATCATAACAATGTGGGTAGTTATGTGGTATTGGTAAACTTCTCTGCATCTAACCATAGCCTAGATCTCCCTGCTCCCCTCCCGGCTAAAACTGTTGCTGGAGCCACAGGCTGTACTTTAGCATTTTGCCCTTCACCCATGCCGCCATTATTGACACAGAGAGGATAGAAGTGGCTCAAGTGACAGACCCGACCATTGCTCTTTTTCTCAAAGGTGCACCAAACTGATCAAATGGTAAAACTAGGCAGTAGTAATAAAATATAAACCTAGATTATTTTACTGTGTTGTCATTTCTCATCTAAAATGTTATTTTAAAACATATTTTAGTGCCCTGTTTAGCTGTAATAGCGAGCGTTTGTGAACAGGAAGTGGGCGCCATGCTGTTTCCTGCATAGTGAAAATGGTGGTTGAAAAAACAACAGTAAAATGAAGTGTTGCTGATTAAATATAAACCAGTATTCTGTCACTGTGTTGACTAACTCTCGTCTCAGATGTTTTCAGAAACATGTTTTAATTTACCATTTAACTGTAATACCAGATTGTTTGCTACCAGCCAGCTGCCATTGTGTCAAATGGATTAGTTCACATCATGTCACCCAACAGCAGGAGCATTTATTGGTTTAGTGAGGCGCTGTGCATTGTGGTAGTTGTCTGTTTTCTATCTCTTCAAAAGTATTTACATCTTTCTACTGCGTAGACAGGCTAATACTATGAAAAGACGATCTTCTCAGTGGTAAATACTTCTTTAAGAGTCAACTGAACCACTTACTTTTTTATGCACAACCGGGATGGATTACTTTGATGAGGTCCGTTCATAACTGCCAACTGGTGAGCCTGTCTGATGTGGCATGATTTCATCAGCCTGTTTGGCCTGCCGTAGCTATGGTGATTGATTGGCTCAAATCAGAAATGGTGCAAAGTCAAAAACACGCAAACTCCAGAGCAAATGCAACAGAAAAACGCTGCCTGTCTAGTGAACACAGCGTTCTCCAGGCCTTAAGATGGAGTGCTAAGTCGATTAGCATTGCTAACGCTTGCTACGCAAATCTGTTGCCCTTATATGATATTGTAAAAGACTAAGGTCAGATGAAAAAATAAATGTAGAATTTCATGGCACCTCTTTACGTCATTTGTTTTTCTGCTTTGAAAGCAAGCACTTTCTCGTCTGCTCTCTCTCAGATGGAAAAGCAAGCTGTTCTCCTTAGTGCTCCCCTTAGAGGCCTGGAGAACTGCCATTGTGTTGAGTGGATATGCAGCGCCTTTCTTTGGGTCTGTGTGTTTTTGACTTTGCATGGTTTCTGTATTTGCTGTGGCTTTCTGCGGCACTTTTTTTTCATTTGCAGCATATTTCCATTGTATTTGTTTTAGATTTTCGTGTGCTCTTGGAATGACATCATTTCTGAGGCTGGAGCAGATTTCTCCAAGTGGAAATGTTTTGTAGCACGTTTGCCAGTGTCAGCAACTGTAAAGAACTAGCCTTAGGTTATGTGCTCTGTTGTAGTGCAACTACTACTACTACTAACGTGAATAAGGGGAGCAACAGCACTTATTTTTTCCACTCCAAGCGGCTTTTAAACCATAATTACGCTGCATTCATGTGCTGGCAATAAGATCCAGGACTCCATCTCCTTAGTTTGACAGACTCTACAATATGCAGCAGGAACCATTAGCAGGTGTAAAAGCCAAACCTCACATATAAAATATAAAATATAAGGCAACACTTTCTTTTTCACTCTAAATGTGGCGTTATAATCAGCTGCTAAATAGTTTAGAACCATTCATTAATTCAAGTGTTTCCTTTATTCTTCTACATGTAATATCCATACACTTCTGACCATGTCTTACTATAGAAACCAAGGCCACTTTGCCGTCGATCTTTGTCAGAGTTCATAATTACCATGAGATAACCTGAACTTTCCTTTACATCATGCCATATTCTCTACAGTAAGCGTCACAGTGTGTGGGGTTTTCAGTTACAGCAATTCACAACAATACATGCTGAGTATGGGAAAATGGAGTGAAAGGAAATGAACAAGATGGAAAAAATCATAGGTAACCAGATATTTTTTTACAATGAATTAGATGCTGAGACCTGAGCTATTTAAGGCACAGCTTGGCACTATTCAATGTTTATTTGAAGTTTCTTGATTAAAGAATCAGTACTGCAGTATTGTGTTGTTTGACAGACTTAGACCCTTATCCAGATCAAGAGATACATTGTATGTTGTATCTTTTGTCGAAAGGTTTCTTACAAGACCTTGAACATTGAATATAAGTCTACATACTGTATTTTCATACAATGGTTCTGTGATATCATATGAATTAGTTTCCCAAAAATGTTATGTACTTAATTTATGGAGGTTAGATTTAGGCAGTGTCTTTCCTCTCTTGATCCATGTCTCTCTCATATACCCTTTGATTTTTTTTTTCCAAACTCAGGTTACTTTCTTTCCCTTTCCTTTCTTTCTTTGATTTTTGGAACCCTGATTTTCTTTTCATGGGGCAAGACATGACAGAGACATGATGGTGTACATTGGTGCTTTAGTTCAGAGACAAATTCTGGTGCAAGGGTGGACTAAACCATTTTGTGCCTTTTAAGGGGTGAGAGGGGCCCTAGAGAGCTTCCACTGTTTCCTTTATATATGACTTTCAACCTTTCAATGGATTTATTTAGACATATTTAATTTAGTTATTTCAATAATTACTAAATAAAATAAAATAAAATAAAATAAAAATAAATCAGTTAGAAAATTGCTATTCAATTCAGGCTTTTTGAGAGCCCCCCTCCCATTGAGGTAATCAGTCCCACTTTTCCCTTTTACTTTGATGCCCCTGCTTTAAAATGACATGTGAAAGTTCACACAGTTTCAAGCACCGGTCTTCTGAGAAAAGTCCCGAGGGAAAATTTCTGTGATTTGTGCCACATCTACCACCACAACCGCCAACCATACAGGTTTGATTCCTATTCTTTACTGACGTCGGCGTATTGGTCATGTGATTGCAGCCTTCCCAAAGGCATGGATTCTACGGGAATTACTCGCTCATGATTACATAGGATGGTGGTTTTCAAACTTTTTGTGCCCAAGGCGCACCAAAGGGCACGTGTGTTATCACTCATATCACAAGATAAGACTCTGTACAAATGAAGTGATCCATTGTCTCACTCATGGCTTTCCTGTAAAGGTTTTTTAAATTAAATTAAATTGAACTGAATTGAATTAAATTCATTCTTAATTTTTTCAATACGCCCAGTTGAATATACACCTGGACTGGCATCAGGGCACACCAGTGTACCATGGTGCACCATTTGAGAGCCACTGACACAGGATATGCACGAATTTGAGTGTGTTACTTTTTGTAGGAAAACGTACAAACAGTGCATGTACCAGTGCTAGGAAGTAACTAATTACATGTAACAGAGTTACGTAATTTAATTACAACATAAAGAAAAGAAAACAGAATTAAAGCAGTTAGTAATAAATAATTGTGATTGCAAAGGGGTTACATTTGAATAGATTAGTAAGTAGAATATAACATTAATTCTTATCCTTTGCATCTTTTCGCTGTGCAAGAATGTCTTCTTTTGGCATATGTCGCTGGGTCAGCAAAGCTGTTGGGACAAAGTGCAATGCCTATGTACTCATGTTATAGGACTTTTCAACTGTAATACATTGTATGATTTTGATGAAGCAATCGAAATAGTTTCATTACTTCTGACATTTTTAACAGGGTAACCAGTGATTTTTAACCTATTACAGTTCAAAAGTAACCTTCCAAACACTCAGACGCAAGGCAAACTAACTTTTTGTGTAGTTAAGTGAGGTTTTTTTCCGAAGGTGGAGATATTCTTTAGATGTTCTAAGGTCTAAAAAAGATAAGCAGCTAAGTGTGATCATTTGTCCTTGGCACTTCAGTACAGTGAGCAGAAATTGATGAATAAAACACAATAAAGGACACCGGCATCTGGTAGCTAACACATTAGTTTTAAAGGTTATTCTTTCTTTCTCAGGAGGCTGTAAATTGAAACTTCCTCAAGAGAGCTGTGATCTCTGATTGCTTTCTTTGGTCTGACTGGTTCCACTGTTCCATATGGAATAAAGGGTTCAGTTGTGTTGGTATATTACATCTCAAAATACACAATCAGATGTGGGCATACTCCATTTTAAAAAGCTTTAGAACTGTGGCTTTTTGGTATGAAGGTAAATGCAGCCATTATTCTCAGTCTACTTTTAACTTTCTCTCTTGCCATTCTGAGTAGGAGCCGTAAAGTATATTCATAGTGCCTTACCCCAAGCTACGTGGTCGCATTGATGGCAAATACCATAAGAGCAAAAATACCATGCAGAGCAAAAAGCACTTCAGCAGAGTCCTCAGGCTTTGCTTAAAGAAAGCCCAGCTAAGTATTTGTTATGTTCTTGCAACATAAAGCTGTGCAGGTGAGTCATAACATCATGCTGTCACACCTGCTGTGGAACAAATTTCTTCTCCGTGATTCAACCTGCATGTTAAGACGAGAACAGTTTGTCCTTTACACCACCCTTTGTGTTTGAAGCTCCTGCTTAACTGATGAATGCTCATAGTGTACATCCATATACCTGTGTATTTTTAGAGTGCAACTTCTACGGTTGGTTAAAGGGGAGCACTGGAGCCATCTCACTGAGAGATGAGGTAGTTTAGCTGAGGGCAGTGCCACTGGCATACCCACACTCCTGCTCTGTCCTGCTGTCGGCTGCTAACTACAGACTCTGATCACATGTACTGCTCAGATCATGTTTGAGGGCTGTGGGGCATCACAAGCAGATACGACCAGATAGAGATTTTTAGCTACGTGTTGACTGTCTCCTAGAATTACAAACTAATCTGTTTTCACAATTATGTTGTAGTGACGAACATAATTGTTGCCTCTCTTTTGTTTTTTGAACGATGTGTTAAATTTATTCAGGTTTAGGCAACAAAAGCACTTTGTTAAGGATAGAAAAGATTGTGGCTTTCGTTAAATGTTAATGAACACTTTGTGTTTCATGATTCAATTGACTGCAGACTTTTTCAGCATTAAATTAGACCAGGATTTTTGTCTGATCTTACCCCAGGGCTGTGAGTGCAAAAACCATTTTAGAAAAGTTCAGTGTTGTAGCCTATGAGCGTTTATTGGTTTTTGAGATTGAGTATTTTGTAAGCAAACAAATTTAATATGTTTCACGTTCAAGTTTCAGCTTCTTTATTGTCTTGGTGTGTCAACAGTAACAGAGAGGCAGTCTTTGGCTGTTAAAATCTTCAATATCTGGCTCCCTTCAACAATGCTTTTTGAAAAAAAATCATGCATGTAAAAAAACAAGATCCAAGTAGTGAGATAAGCCTCCTGAATGTCACCCAAAATGCTGTCAGACCTTTCATTTGTAATTGCCGATGTAACCTCCATAATTCTTGACCAGTAGAGAAACAGAAAACAGGCGTAGCAAAAACAAACACAAAAAAGACCCAAAATCCTTGAGATGCCGCTACGTGGGGAACAAATATTATGGTAGGTCATTTGCAGTGAAATTTTTACTTGACAATTATGGACATAGCAAAATCACACAGGTTTAAGATCACATTATCTCTATAAACAGACATCTGCAATGCAGAATCTGTAAGTTACAGGGCAACACTTTGGCATCAGAAGTGTTCTGGTTTCTGTTTGTAGTTCAAGTAGTACTGACCAATCGCGTTTGAGCAGCAGGTAGACAGTCCGTGTGGAGAGACAGAACGCTGTGGCTTCAGCTATTGTCTGACAATGATTTAGCTTTATGTGAGCTGTTTTTAGGTTGTTTGCGTTCATATGTTATCTGTTTATAGAGATTAGCCAAAATGACCGGCGCACAGAAGAGGAAGTCCCTGTCCGGATATCTGCTTGCTACACCGGACCTCCCAAAATATTGGCCATTGCCCTCAGAGGCTTATCGTCGTCAGATGATAGCTGACGGTTTGTGAGATTGGAACACCTCTGCAATTATTACAAATTAATAGAGGTCCCCAAGTCATACTAGTCCTGATAAAATAGGGCTTTAAGACATAAAATAGTGTTCACATTTGTGGAACACTGATTGCAAGTAAACTGAATGTAAAATCAATGTAGGAAATGCATTAGATACAATATGATACGATATGATATGATATGATACGATACGATGCAGTATGATACAGTACGAAACATTGTGATATACTTTATTGACCCTGTAGGGAAATTTGTCCTAGACTCAGGAGCTGCACAAGTATATATTATTGTTAATAAAGGCTCAGACATAGTTTCCGCATTGAACATCTGGGGAAAGCTGCGGTCACGTAGATGTGCGTGCAGTTCTATTCATAGTACAATTGAAGGTCTACTTCAGGACCAAACAGTAAACAGGAGTGCTGGGAGGTGAGCTTACCATCCACCTACTTCCGACACTGGGTGAATGTGAAGCTTGGTCTGGAGTGAATGTCTGTCGAATATCCAACTTAAATCTGACTTTACCATGTTGATGCAACTGTGGCAGGCTCGACTGCAGTGGTTTGGACTGGATTTGAATGCGGAACAAGAGATTGGAGCATGTGCAGTGAGCATGCTTGCTACGGGTATAGTCTGTACGGTTACAAAAAATGGACTGCACACTGATATCCACATAGAGGTCTGTGTGGACCCTTGCGGACATGGGTGTTTGACGACATTAATGTCACAAGGACCAAAGTAGAAACTATGATTTGGTCTAATACATGAACATTTTTGTGTCTTGTCTGTTTTCCTCAGAGCCCAGCAGCTACCACAGTTCCCATTGTTTCTTCTGATGATCCATTATTTACCATTTCCTGTAGCCTACTGGGAACAGTGACTGCAAACAAGTAACATCAATACTTTTTGGTAGCTGGGGTTAGCTACCGATAACAACCAGGGAAAACAAAAGCGCTATCTTCTCCCTGTTTTGGTTGTGCAGTGGTTCGTGCACTTCTTTTGTGCCGTAAATCGAGCCGTCATCCTCCCAGGAGACCGTACCCAGTGGCAGACAGAATTGCACAGTGAAAGCGAGGCTTACAGGAAACCAATCTAAATACCAATGGTGGCATAGCCATTGCATTGTGCAGTCAACATTTACTTTATAATGATAAGTTAAAGCAAAAGAAAATGTTCAACTTTCACATTTCCTCGTTACGCTAATAAAAAATCGTGATCAAACCTTTCTGTTGCAAATTAGCTGTATAAATGTACTTTCTTGGAGACAGGATTGATAACATTATATAAACTGTCTCTGTGCACTCAGTCGCCCTGTTTTGTAATACACTGCATGGTCACCATGGTTTTTAATAAAAAACTGATTTCCTCAGGAGCAGCTTGCAACATGTTCCACTCTTTGATTTCACATCTTAAAAATACAAAACTATACCAGCCTGAAATTGTTTGTGGAGATACAATCAGACATCACCATGTTGCCTTCCTCTCTCATAAACTTTTATCATTACCATGATTTATCTGAATGAAGAGTCTCTTGGAAAAGGCCATAAAAAAAAGCAAAGAATAAAGAAGGACAGCAACGGTTGTTTACATGCAGCGCTCCGGTGGGGGGGCAGCGAGGACAGACGACGCACAGCATGGCGAGAGAGATAAACACAGGAGATACAGAGGGAACGAGGAAGAGAGATTGACGAGTGAAATCAGCAGCGTGATTAATGTGACAACCTTTAAGAAAAGGTTATGGATCCAGAGGGAACACTAATGTCTAACACTAATGTAGGACATGCAGGAGAAGCAGAGTAGAGAAAAGGGCAGGAGTCAAGTGAGGTGCAAAATTACAGGAACACCCCATTCTCATGGTGTACTGTACTCTAGAAATATTCACCTCAACCTCTGGTATGTTTTTCTTCTTGATGGTGACACTGAATGTTGAATGCGTGAAACATAATTAATTTAAATAACATACAATTATAGCATGTGACATACGATACGTTAAATTATGCATATTGACTTTTCTGTGGCAGTAAAATGACCCTGGAAATGTCAGGTTTACTGATAGCAGCTTGAAATAGAAATACTTGTTTGACTCATGGTATGGATGTATTTCCTATAATATTAAATATTCATTATTAAAAAAGCATTAATTGAGTCTGACACTGAAAATTAGCCTGATAATCAGACTGAACTGTCATCTAATTTCAGCTCATGTATTTAGCCTGGCATGGTGTTCATGAAAGCAGATTTCTTGTTGACACTTGTCAAATACCCTTCTTCTATTGTCACTCTGGGCTGCACCAAGTCAAGCCTTGTGTCAAGCCTATGTGTTTCCATTGTCAGTTTAGACATGCCGTGCTGGAGATGGCTCTTCTCTGGAGTAAGTCCAAAAGCCGGGCCACCCGCCCTCAAGCAGGTAGCGGTGATATCTCAAAAACTGCAGCCACCCCCTGACGATGACAACCAGAGCAAAAGACGTTTGTGTTCAGCTCTTTGTACTTTTATAGCTTCCAACCGAATGTCTGTGGTTTGGAGTTTAGTTTGTCCTGTGTCCTGTTTTTACTTTAGATATCTGCTTTATTTTCCTGTTTCGTGTTCGCTATCGGCGGTATTAGAAGTTGCGTGAAGTTGCTTCTCGAAAAATCAACATTTCTTTGTTTTGCCTCTTCACAGTAAAAGTTTATACATAACAAAATAATGCAGGACTTTTATTGTGAAGAATCTATAGGAAATGAAAAGTGTTAATAGCAGAATATGTTAGCAGCTTTTCTTCAACAAAGGCAAGTCTGATAATAGCCACAGTGAGATGTTGATGAAGAGCTGCAGACAACAGGCTCTTACTGCACCTCTACAAACAGCTCACCTCCAACAGGTAAACTTCTTTTACCTGCCCTCAACCCTGCCCTTTGACCATCACTCAAGACAAGCCATCATCAGCATAAGGCACACCTTCAGGAAGGTAGCCCTGTAATAGAAAAGCAAATCCCTGCTGTGCTGGACTGATGGCTCAAGCCAAGCCAAGCCAGCCCATGGCTGTTGAAAAGGGGTAACGGTATCAGCAAACCCTTTGGCCCTCATCTGCAAAATGTTACTAAAATTACTGTAACATGTACTGACCAAGAAAAGACACAAAATGACCACAAAAGGTTGCAAAGAGATGCAAAATAACAACAACAAAGAGGCAAACCACAGTCTGTGTGTCTTCGTCTGTGTGGGAGAAGTGGTGGGGCCTTACGCATATCTGTGCCCAGAGGAACATTGTCTCATAATCCGACCATGGTGACATATCTTCATATTCCATATTAGGCCGATCAGTAGATGAGATGTGGCCGGTGATTCAGAGGTCTCGGACCAGGCTATCTCAAAGCCCCACATTTCCATCACACTTTGATTTAATTGTTGCTAAATCATGATTGGCACCTCTCTCCAGCTGCACTTGTCAAAGCAGTGAAACGAGCACAGACAAAACAGCAGTGTCATGTGAAATAACCAAAACTCTGCTTGTTTTAGCTGAAAATTGTGTCTGTCTATGTAGCACTCCATCGCCCTCACTAAGAAGCTGATTGAGAACATTTGATTCAGTCTTTAATGATTGTAAATTAAATTACCGGTACAATCCCAAGGCATCATGGTGGATTAGTGGTCTAAGACGCGAAGCAAACAACTGTAATCTCTTGAATCTGTTGGGATTCACTGGACCAGAGATGATTTGTCATTTGCTAAAATCTAAACTGGACATGTGAAGGCTTTTCCTTTGGGTCTTGGCATTTGAAATGGTGGACGAGACCGCATGTTCTTTGTTCATTAAAAAGAGGACAGTCATTTGGCACTCATCTCCACAGGATGCCTCATTGTCACACCTAAATGACAGTCCTGCCCATGGACCCAGTTTTCAAATTTGATTGGGCACTGCTGTCACTCTGTCTTTACATGCACACAGTAGTCAAGCTAAGCTCATAGCTCAGCTAATTGGTCAAGTCGGACCTCTCTACTTGTCTGAGTATACATGAAGAAGAGGAAATCGAATTTCTGACCAAGTACGTCTGACTCCGCATGGATAGGTGGCACTGTGTCCTTTTTAATATAGTGCGTATTGAACTAGTTCCAATTCTTAAGAAACTTTTTAAAGAAATCCGCATTTCGCGTTTTCCTACCATCTATAAACTTCAAAATGTTTAGCTCCTTTAGTTGTCGGAGCATGAATGTAGTTTCCTCGTACTACCAGGAGTGCGCCTTCTGCTTCTCGGTCGCCATGGTGTTTGTTTTTTGTTTTTCCATGAGCTACTGCACTGCTGCTACGTCGTTGTCTTCTTCTTCTGCGTGAAAGCCAGCGAAAGAAAAAGTGGTGCATGCACAGAACACAGAGTCCAACTCCAGTCGGATTAAGTGGATACATGCAGCAATAGTTCGATTTTCAATCGAATTATCTAGGTGTGTTGGTCGAGCTACGGATAGTCCAGTTTCAGTCTGTCCGGTTTTAGTCAGACTAAGCCAATCATTCGATTTTCTCAAGCAGCTGGTAAACGTACTGAGTGACATGTGACTCTGATGTCACCAAGCCAACTTAAGGAAAAGTTTCTGCTTTCCATCACTCTCTCTTTCTCCTGAACCTCTGAAGAGGCCCTTCTTGCTCCTGGACCTCGACTGAGGTAGGACGTAGGAAGAAGGACCAGCTACACCCCTCCCTCATTCTTTATAATAACCAGAGGCCTGTTACGAGGTCAGGTCCCAACAAATCTGGCCAGATTTTTTTTTTTTTTTAAATAAATAAATAAAATTTATTTTAAAAAGAAAGAGAGTCTCAAAATGCTACTGGAGAAACAAACAACACTGAGTATACTGTAGGGGAAACAGTAATCATTTTAGTAATACTATTAAAACAACAGAACACACTCAAATAGACTTTAATTAAATAAAAATACTCATTTATAGTCCTTTCCGCATTCTTTGAACAGATGTACATAAATAAATAGCAAAATATGATGGTAGTTGTTTAGCAGCATGCCTGTGATGTCATGTTATCCTCAGTTGTACCTGCCTCTCTACTATATAGGCAACCAAGCTCAGAGAATGACAGTAAAAAGGTGTGTAAAAAATGTTTTCCTTAATGCTCCAGGGCTGCAGAGGAGCAATGGAGAGAGATCAAGGCTGTTACATTGTGAGGATAAATCAGAGAAGTCAGCAGACTGTAAACAGGTTGAAATTTTGCACGATACAAAAGCAGCTGCTTCAAACTCAGACTCCACACATACACGTACACACACAGTGTCCACCGCTCTCCATCCCAGCAACATCAGTCAGTCCCACTGTTGTACTGGGACATGGTCTGTCTTTACTTATTTACTGCTCACTGTGTTAGCCTTTGCTCTCAACAACTTTCTGCCTGGCTCACAGAGATATATTGTTTTGCTTTTCCCTATTGTCTAGCCCACCCTCAAGCACCTGCAGAGATATCCAACTCCCACACATGAAGTCTTGATGGGTGAATTCAGTTCATCTGCTTCCAAACACCATGCGTTCAGGCTGAAAGTACAATGTCCGATTTAGCAGCCTGCAATCAGGGAGACGCAGTGGGCTGAAATTGTGTCATTGAGGCTAATTACCGGCAATTAAAGCCTGTAGTCTGTTGCTTTGACGTCAAATGGGGATAAAACTATTTCTTCGTGTTGCCTGGGTTTAGGGGCTGTGTCAGTGACGACATTTGGAGAGGTGGAAATGTCATTCGGTTTTTGGTCTGTTAGGTATTTCAGTCAGGACCAAAGTGGGTAGAGGGAAGTGTCTTGACAAACTTTTGGATGGTTTGCAATATATGTGGTTCACAAATTCATGTGTAGTAATAGTTTAAGAGAATGAGACAAATGAAACTTTTCATTTGTCTGGTCCTTTGGTTCAAAATACATGCAGAATGTCTGACCGTCCCATTATCTGTACTTTGTTGTTAATGATAATTAGCTCATTTTAAACACATTAAACTAACATGTTGAACATTGTAAATATTAAATCTGCTTAACATCACCATGTTAGCATTTTCAGTGTGAGCATGTAAGCATGCACTGCAGTGCCCTATAGATGGCTGCTGACTCTGTATACCAATTCCATACCACACACTGATTGTATACAGTTTATATTACGTGCTAATCTCCATTGCATACTGTTTCAGCAGTTAGTCCACAGGTAGGGGAGACTGGGGGCAGTTATAACAAGGGGCATTTGTAAAATCTCAAACTGCACTTACAAGAAACGAGACAGAACCACGAAACTCTGCACATACTCTATGGCAGTGGTTCCCAACTGGTCCAGCCACAGGGTCTAGATTTCTCCTTAGTTATTAGTTCAAGGTCCCCACACAGTTTTATATTCATCATCATACTTGTGTTTGGCCATGTTGTCAAGCTAGTTTGCTGTCTCTGTCAAGTAGCTGTGCATTAGTCAATTATTCAACAGTAGGAAAAGGCACTTCAAGATTAAAGCTAAGCGCCAGAAATCTAATATACTTCAAAATAAAGTGTGTTTTTTACAAACTTTACATGTTCATGAGTCACTTGTGGTCCATTCAGAATAGATCCACAACCCACTTTTGGACCACTACCCACCAGTTGGGAAACACAAGTAGACTTACTTTATTTGTACGTGTAGGTAGATTTGGTTTGCAATAAAAGACGAGGCATTCTTCTTAAGACAACTCTATAGTGATCCCTCACCACCTGCCAATAGGCAAACTGATGTCTCATACTTGATCTGATTATTGATTCTGTTTCAGTTAAACTGGAATTAATTGTTCAAAAGATATTAAATTGTTTTATTCTTGGGAGTTTATTGTTGTCCTTGGTATTTATAGAAAGGTATTTTGTTACAGTTGCCTCATACGCTGTGACAATCACCCCTGCACATGGGGGTGAATGTAAAATTTGACTTGTAGTGTTTCAATCAATATTCTGACTTTAAAATTGCTTAAAAACAATTAATTGATTGAATGTTTGTTGTTACCTTTTGTTACCTACACAAAGGTTGTATCCAAATAGCTTGAGAGGTTTGAGTTGTGGCATCAAAAACAATAAAAAAATGTTATAGTTACCCCCAGTCTCCTGTAATCCAAACACTAAAGTGTTTTAACAGGAAATTATGCTTTTTGAACTGAGATGGCAAAATGATTTTCCAAAACTCATTAGTAATCTCTGTCTGATGTGCTCTTGGAACCGTTTTATCACAATCCACAATTAGTTTTGATGCTTTCCCACTTTTTCTCTGTGCTTTGCATTGTGGGAGAATGTTGTCCATCTACAGCACAATCAAAAGATGTGTGTTCATAGTGTGTGTAACTGTCTTTTTTACTGAAATATAATTGAAATACTTTTCATATTTTAGCCATAATTACATTAACGTTTAAATTCATTGTCATTAAAAACTAATAAAAAATGTAAGAAATAGGTAGTTAAAAGGGGAACTTTAATTTAAAGATGATTTAAAATATACCACCTTTAAAATATTGTTCAGTTAAAGAAAAATGTAGTGTTCTATATGTAGGTTTATTCTGATCTAGAGTAACAGGTCACATGACTAAGGTTGAGGTTGGGTTGAGGTAGTATGGCAGCAGAGAGCACCAACATGGCTACCGAGTATCTGATTATGATATTTGTTTAAGTGGCCTGTATGGGCAATTCAATATATTTTCTGTTGCTGTGCAAACTTTTGAGACCTGTCTATTATCAGAAAATTCACATGAGAGACTATTGTTGGGCACGTCTAAGTGCTGGACATTTGTTGAGAGATTACAAAAGTAATTGAGAGATTTGAATTTCAATCCTTGTTTTTATGTTTTTTATTTTGTAGTTTTCACGGTGTCTGCGGAGGAGGATGGAGGATGGAAATAAAACTTACAAAGACATCTGCATGATACATGGCCACTGTTTTGAGTATACTTTTTTGGCAGTTTTCCAGTGTGAACACAATAGAAACCTGCTTAGAATCAGTCTATGGTATTTAGTGTGTCTTGTTTTCCTAATGCTCAAAGTAAGGCCTTAAATAGTTTGTTGAGAGCATGGAACTATCTCTTTCTCAGCCGTTACTCTTTTTAAAATGTATCAGTCAAACACAGCTTTTATGCATGTTGTATTTATCAAACTGTTTCCATATCCATTAACTACATGTAGTTTAATTACACTAAGCGTCTGTCTTACTCTCTGTACGAGCTCCGTCCTCTGCTCCCCTCATCATTCCCTGCTGTAGTTTCTATTTTCATCCACGCTTTTGAATTCCTCTTCGATCTCTGTTCACCAGCCCCTATTTGCTTTGTGCTCCGGTGAAGTCGGGCTGCCGGTGCTGCTGCTTTAACGATGAGTATTCTGGGCTGGAATGAGTTGCAATATGCCTCCTATCCATTATTGATCCATGATTACCTCGAGTTCAGCAGCATTTTTGACTCCAGCCAAGTGTGTAATCATCGTGGGAGACTGGGGTTAAGTTACCTCCAATAAAATGAAATATGGAAATTTGGAAATATTTGTAATGACCAGTTACCAAATGCCTTCAAAACTATAACAAAGCTCATTGTGTCCCTCCACCTGCTACATATTTGGTGTTCCTGTCAACCAGCAACAGTGAACACAGCAGCTTTACATGGTTCTCTATCCTCAACGTGCCATCCACAATTTCACCATCACAGAAGCACATTTCAGATATAAACCAAAGTGTTCCTGCTGGGGTTGATAAACATGTTTTCAACAGGGTGGAGGATGATGTCAGTTACTAAGTTCCTTAGTCACATGACTTTTGAAAACTGGGTGTGTAGGTGCTGAGTCACTGACCTGTGCATTAACTGACCAGTGATGTCATCCTTTGGTTTCTGAACTCCCAATCTGAAGCCTTGAGGTTGGCATTTTGGACGTTGCCATTTTGGATTTTTGGAGCCATGTAGAGCTTAGATTCTCTGCCCGAGCCCAAACCCGACCCGGACCCGCTCAGATGGGTCGGGCTCCTCATAATAGACATCATTATATATCATTATAAATAAACACTCCGTTCTGACGTAATCCTTCCTCATTGTTGCACTATTCATTCAGATCATTCTGAACAGATTTCGGTCATTCAAACAACTCTTGTTCAAAACGTCAGTTGTAACGGCCCAATCTTTAAAAAAAAAAAAAAATGTCAGGTTTAAACTGGGCTCAGGCTCATAAATACAGTTAAAGGGACAGAACATGCTCGGGTGGGGTCGGGCTGGATTTTTTGGGCCCAATCTAAGCTTTAGCCAGAAGTAACCGTATTTAAAAGAGAGGGTGGAGATAACTCTGATGCTCGCTGCTTGGTTTAGCACAGTTCATTTACAGCTATGCTTAACTATAATAATGCTAATGCTCATTTTTGCTAAAACAAAATGTACCTACTGGGAAAAGCTGAACACCCGACTCTTTAAAGGATCTTGTAGTGTAACAGGGTCAATTATACAGCAGTAACATGTCACAAGATCAAATGTACATTTGTAATATTAAGTATTGTAATTAAATTTTTGTTTCAGTTGTTACCTGACATGCTTAGGCCTCCCTAGTCAATATGTAGAACATTTGATGTTCAGTTTCTGTACCCCTACGTTCACATTTGGAGGTACCCCACCTATAAATAGGTGTCACCTGCCTTATCTCTCCCCTTTTGCTGTTGCACTCTATGGGAGAGGTAAGTGACATCGCTCTTGTGGTAATTTCCATGTTTTGGTGCTGTGAAGTTAAGTTTATAAGTTCACTTTTCAGCCTAAACGTATTGCGTAATATGCTAACATATTCCTGTATCACTTAATTTGTGTAGGAGCTGGGGTTATATGGTTGTAATTGATGGAGGATTTTATTTTTACCTGTCGCTGTCAGGTATGTTTTCTGTGTTTTATTGTACTGAAATGAATATAACATGACCACCTCTTTTGCTGTTGTACTTCATGGGAGAGGGGCTTAGAGTTTATATGGTTGTAATTGACGGAGGATTTTGTTTTTACCTGTTGCTGTCAGAGTTGTCAGGAATAAACGGAGATCGCCTCCAAAGATATCCACGGTCTGGGCCTCTTTCTATAGAGTCCAACCATTACATTGGTACAACCAAATGCAGAGCAAGATTTTTTTTTGATGACTTAAATGTTCCAATTATCTTTCACATACTGACAACACATTTAAATAATGACAGCTATGGCTACAGCTAGACATAGTTACTTTACCCAACTAATGTTGTCAACGGACAATACTCACCTGTCACTCAAACTCACCACACCCTTAATTATGCATAACATTAACTCCTAATGACACTTAAATTCTGCCCCAGTACAGTTGTCATGAAGGGGAAAATTAACTATAGAGACCAACAATGTTTTTTGTAGCATGCTATAAACATGTTTGTTTCTGCTGTAAAGGTGGGCTTTTTAACATAGGGGTCTATGGGGGCTGACTCACTCTTGGAGTCAGCCTCAAGTGGCCATTCAGAGAACTGAGAACTTTTTGACATTTCCGCATTAGCTTCATTTTTCTGCCCTGGAGGTTGCAGCTTGGTCAAAACACATCCTTGTAGATGCAGTTTTAAAACGTGTGCAAATAGTCTGTGGTGCACAGTCCATATCACTCTATATGTTACTAATACATCCAAAATGTATCTACTGGTTAAAGATTACATACTGAAAATACAGAGGAATGCTTAGTGTTTGTTCCCTTTTAAAAACGGGCTGCTTCTTCTTCTTTGCTCTGTCGCAGTGTTGCCTTATAAGACAGTGTATTATTAAGATGTCTACTTCCTGCTGCTTCCTACAGTATGTGTCGTGCTTTAATAACAGTCATCTGCCGGAAAGCAACATCACTGTGTAAACTTTTCACAGTGCTTTTGATAGTAAGTGTGAATTGACTGTAGAGTGGTATTGATGATAGCACAGGCCAGAGGTAAGAGAAGCCTGAAAGCTCCCCCCCCCCCCCCCTCAGCAGCCATCTGTATCACTCAGGGAAAGCCTCCCCGAGACAGCTCTGCAGACCCGCTGATCCTGATGCATTTTGACACTGATGGTGCACACAACTGACCTCTGGGCTGTCGAGTGCACTTAAACAACACTTGCTGCATGTGTTTATATCCCAGAGACAGTCTAATGAGGATGTATCTGCAGCCGGCCAACTCCAGGAGCAAGTGCCAGGATGTAGCTGCAGCCACCAGGGCTGTAATCACACGGCTTCTTCCTTGACTCGTATCGGGTAACTTTGTCAGCGGTGACATTCCCATGGCACAGTTAGGACGAATCTTCCCCCAGATAAACTCCAGACACATTTTTGGCAATGTTGTGGTTTGGTGCTGTTTGCAAACTTGAATACACTCGGAACAATTTCCTGTGTGTGTGATATTTTATACCACACAAATGCACTAGTAGATTAATATTCTCTCAGTGTACTGAACCAGTGTCACGCTTTGGGTTTGGATCGGATAAGTTTGATTGAGATTAGGGAAATAGTTTTATCATGGTTAAAAAGCAACCTTAATGCACAGTAACCTTCAAGAACTTGAACGTTTGGAATTGAATCTGATTTGCTGCGTAAGCTTACATATCCCACCTCAACATCCCATCCACAGTGTTACTTTACACCTCACTGTCAAACTGTTTCACTTCAGGGTATCATTTTCCTAATGTACAAATGACTGGTGTGACAAAATGTTCTCGCTGCAATATACACCCCTGGTTCCCAACCTGGGTTGCCAAAGCTTCATGGGGGGGTTGCAATGCCCTGTTAATTTTAAGGGATGTAAAAAGGCTTACCATAAACAACCAAAGAACTAATAGAACAATCCCTGATGCAATATTCACAGGAAACAATCTGCTCTAATTTGTCCAGACCACTCGTTTTTCACATTCACTATTTGAGTTCATTGTACAGTTTATCAACTGTTCTGTGCTGTTATAGTTATGCATTGAAAATAGCATGAAATTCAAGAAGATATGTCACTTAGATAGAAGTTGTCAGTTCACTCAATGGCAGAAGAGGGTTTCCTGAAGGAAAAACATTGGGAACCACTGATACACACAACACACAGCACAGTTCCTGCAGGGAGGAAGTGTCCTAGTTGATATTTGACAGCCTGTCATCACCTGACATGGCAGCTGTAAAACACAAATTTGCTTGATTTTAATTGAAATTGATTATCGTGATGATTTGGGACTAAGGAAATATTTATTAAAGTAATTATTTTAACCCCCTTGAAGTATTGGAGACTTAATAAGATAATGGACGTAGCTACTGTGACTTCTCCCATTTGGTTTTGAAGTCCTGAGTTTGGCATTTTGGCCGTCACCATCTTCTTTTTTTATTTTTATTTTTTTAAGCCAGAAATGTATATATTATATTATATTATATTATATTATATTATATTATATTATATTATATTTATTTTTTTTGGTTGGGCATCTTAACATGGGTGTCAGTGGGGATTTACTCACTTCTGGAGTCAGCCTCAAGTGGCCACAGGAAGAACTGCAGTTTTTTTTGGCATTTTTGTGTTGGCTTTATTTTTCAGCCCATGAGGTTGCCACTTGATTGGAACAGGCAAGGGTTACTACCAACCATTTCTTTTTCATTATCTGTTCATCTTATGAGCTGATTATATTTTTGATCAAACAGTTGACTTCCTCTAATGTCTTATGTTTTACTGACAGTCTAAAACCCAGATAGATATTCAGATACAATGATGTTCAACACAAATAAGCTGCAAATCCTCATAATGGAGGAGCTAGAAGGAGAGAATGTTTGCAAAAATGATTAATCCATTATCAAAAAGGTTGCCGATTAAATCAACAAATTGATTCAGTCTAACTGTTTCAGACTCCTGGAGACAGCGCCCTCCATCCTCATCAGTGAAACAGGCTCAGACTCTGATAATGGCTATGATGTAATCTCAGTGGTAGAGCTGATTTAAGAGAACTGGAAAGGACAGAAATGGAACAAATAGTTGCTGAAAAACAAATACAAGAATCCAAAGAAACAGTATTCTCTCTTCAAACAACCTGTATAAAGTTTGGGCAAAGTATTCCAGTGTGAATCCAACCCTGAAGGACAAAAAAGCGTAAGCACGGGAGACTGTTTGTGTAGCTCCTTTATTTCCACTCCTGGCTGAGACAGTGTGGATGTGTGTTGTGTCGAAAGAAGTGAAGCAGCACCGCGAGCAGCTTTGGAGTCAGTGTGAAATCTCAGCGCGGCACTCCACTTTATCTGCCCTGACTGTTCTCTGGGGAGGGGGGTCGCATCATTAAATATTCACATGGCACTCACAGGGCATCATCTTAGGAAAGGTTTACCTGGCCAACACCTGTCCAATCTTTGTTTTCCATCAGAGTGAGCTTTGACATACCTGCGGTTCAGCAGAGTGGATCTCCTTGGAGGTCTCCAACCTTGGCATGAAGGGCAGATGAAATCTCCTGTGTAGGGGCTGTCACTCTCGAGCAAAATATCAACTTCACAATCAAATGTGATTTGTAGCCATGTAGTTATATTTGACATTTTGGCTTTTTTTTCCTTTGGAGGAAACTGGCTGTTTTGCTTCCTCAACCACAGAGATTTCTCACTCCTCTTTGAATGCCCCTTTTGTGACACTGTAGAAACTGATGAATCCATCTTAAAGGAATACTTTAGCATCCAAATTATTTGTTTATCAATTACTCACCCCGTGTTACATTGAGTCAGAGAAGAAAGGTTAGGCCTACTCTTGCATGCCTCTGGTGAACGAAGAATCCAAAAACTGAGAAAATTCTTGCTGAATTGAATTAAACATAGATACGTTTCTCTGTTAGTCCAGTTTTCTGTCAAAAAGTCTCCTGTGTGAGAATTATTGAGCATATGACTGGATAAATGACACTTTGATTATGCTGCACAAGTTGTGTGAGAGTTTATAAACAAATTTTTGATTTTGTTTTGCTGTTGTTTAATACAGCCCTCTTTTACTTAAGTTCGTCAAGAATTTTCTCAGTTTTTGGATTCTTCGTTCACCGGAGTCATGCGTGAAAAACAAGGTTTTCTTCACAGAGTCAATGTAACATGGGGTGAGTAGCTGACATACAAATGGTCATTTGGGAGGAAGGACATTCCTTTAAGCTTCCTCCTTGAGTGACTGTCCTTTTGCTATGATTGAGGACATATTCGCTCTAGGGAAAGGCGAGAATGGCACTTATTTACCAGTTCCTCACCACCAAAATAACACTCAAATGTCTTTTCTCCTGTGAACAGCCCGGCTGTGTTTGGGTGACAAATGATTGGTAGGATACCCAGTTAAAAGTGCAACAAATTTGAAGCACCAGAACTGAAACCTCATTATTTTCTAACAGCGACATATTTGGGATTTAGTTGGGTCAGTTCTACTCACTTTCTGTATGTCCATGGATTACCATTATGTCTTGATTCCCAATTATTCCTCATGTTGGCAGGTGGGAGAAATCTGTGGAATGGAAACGGTTCAAGCTCAATTTTGTGAAATCATTACTCTGATACAATTTTCAAGGGCAATATGTAGAAACTCTATAATAAACTAATTAGTGAGACTTTCAGTTTTCCAATTAGCATTCAACCTTGAAGTTTCATACACAGACAAAAGTCACCATCTGTCAGCACAATGCAGGGCAGCCCTCTGTGATGATGATGTGCTCACAGCTCTCTAACTGTGTTTGTTTTGGCTGCAGGAACTTCTACTACATCACCATGCTGCGAGACCCAGTCTCCCGCTACCTGAGCGAGTGGAAGCACGTCCAGCGCGGAGCCACATGGAAGACCGCCCTCCATATGTGTGACGGACGCTCGCCCACCCAGGACGAGCTGCCCACCTGCTACAGTGGGGATGACTGGTCCGGTGTCACCCTGACAGAGTTCATGAACTGCCCGTCCAACCTAGCCAATAACCGACAGGTCCGCATGCTGGCTGACCTGAGCCTGGTGGGCTGCTACAACCTGTCCTCTATGAACGAGAGCCAGCGAAACCACATCCTTTTGAGCAGCGCCATGAGCAACCTGAAGAACATGGCCTTCTACGGCCTGACTGAGTTTCAACGCAAGACGCAGTACCTGTTTGAGCGGACGTTCAGCCTGCGCTTCATCTCCGCTTTCACGCAGATCAACAGCACGCGAGCCGCCAACGTGGATCTGAGCGAGCCCGTGCGCAGACGCATCGAGGAACTCAACTTTTTGGACGTGCAGTTGTACGAGTACGCAAAGGACCTGTTCCTCCAGCGTTTCCAGTTCACCCGACAGAGGGAGCACCAGGAGGTGCGCTTGAAGAGGCGCGAGGAGAGGCGTTGGCTGAGGGAGCGAAAAGACCAGGGCAGGCCGTGGCCGCCCAAACACAGAGGGGGAGGAAATGGAGGTGGGAGAAGGGGAGGAGGGTTGGAGAAAGGGACTGACGGTGACTTCCCCACCACCACTGAGGACTACACAAGCCAAGTGGCCCGCTGGTGAGGCTGTGGTCTGAAGGGAGAGAAGCAAGAGAGAGATTTCTCACAGACTCGTTTAAAACCTTTGACTCTCTCTTGCACATTCTGTGTCTCTCTCTTTTTGTCTCACCATTAATCTGTCTCCTGCATCTGTCTGTTTCTCAGCTTCAGTGTGATCCGAGTGCTCTGCTGTTTCTTTATGAAAACTGCCAAGTCTGTGAGTCTCACAGCAGCTCTGCCTTGGAGTGCCCTTTGGTGTCTTAAATCTTTAAATGCTGTTTATATGTTTGTTTTTTGTTTTCTTTTATTTTTTTGTTATTTGATTTTTGCCTTGTTTATTTATCATGTGTTGAATAAGACAGTAAACTGAGGTGAAAGAAAAAAATCTAAAGAAGCTGCCATAGACTGCATTACTTTAAATTTTGGCATTCAAAGCGAAAATTGATGAATGTCATTGAAGTCTGTTGCAACTGGTAAAAAAACACTTGAAAGATGTAGCTGTAGAGGAACTGATGGTTGCATGTCACACATCCACATTCTGACAGTAGCTTCTTTGCATATGAAGTCTTACATCTGTGCGCTGTTCAGATGGAGGGCAGGCAACTGGAGGCAGAGACAACCAACAACACAGCACAAATACCCATGATTTGTGCTGTTTTAGACAATTGCAGTCAATGAAATTGAGAAAAAACATGGGTCAATTTAAGTACTTAAAAAATAGGATGTAAACGGGAGAAGTAAAAAGAAACAGTTAAGTCACGTCATAACATAAACGTTTAAGTGTTGTTTTAAACATTCTTCAGACTGGTTGCTACTTTAATTTGATGTGACAACTTCTATATTTTTTTAGCCATGAGCCATTTTTCACAGCATTTCACCATTGATTTTATTAATAATTAGATACCGGACGCCAAGATGGCACCTATTCATTCCGATGGAGTTGCTCAGCTGGCACATACGCCAAAAAGGTTTTCTACTTTTCGAGGTTTACTTCTGTGGTAGGCAGTCCACTGAATCTGAAATAATGTTTCCCCCATTGGCCACCCGCGAGTTCCCACTCAGCTCATAGACTTAACATTGTAATGACATCACAGATTTTGAAATCAGCTTGAGGAAAGTTCTAAAAACATAAACCCTGCATGGCTCAAAATTTCTTAATAGAAAGAATCATAACTGTGGTTGTTTGCAGTTCAAGGTGTCCTGTCAACAGCTTTATAGATGTCTCTTTTACAATGGTGGCCTATGGGGAAAATGCTTTGCTGCAATACCGCAAGTGGCTACTGGGAAAAATTTGCTGCAAGGCTGAGCGTGTTTTTTCCTTGGGCCCAGCATTTCACCACATCTCTGGAAATGGTTGACCTACTTGGCAGAAAATAGTAGCTAAAGTTAGCAAATAGTATTAGCCTGATGGTGATGCACCCATGTCCAGAGCTGAAATGTAAAAGCCAGGAATACTTAAGCATATTTACTGACCCAGCCGAAAACAAGACAGCATTGTTTCAGTTGTGGACCCAACTGCACACCACAGTACAGTTAGCTGTAGTTTACTATTGTACACTTCAAAAGAAAAGAAATAGCAGTAGTTGTGGAGAGTATGACAACTTCTCCATTTAACCAGCAGACTTCTTGGAACGGTTGACCTTGTAGGTAGAAAACAGACTGTATATAAAGATAGACATCACAGCTCCCATAAAGTAAAGTCAGAACATCTTGATTGCCCCCTGTACAGGTCACAAACCCTGCTGTTAGCTAAAAAGATAAAAACACATAGAATGCACACGTCAAATTAATTTTCCCCAAAAATGGTCTCTATCATTTTAGGTAGTTCTTACCACGCTGGTGTGTCTTCAAGTGTTTTGATTGGTTCGGCTGTAAGTAGTGATGAGGTCATGATTGACAACTGTGTGTGCCAAGTGGTGTGTTTGCAATCAATGGCACCGTTAATGATTGGTTGATTGATGACAGGTCTATAGGCAGAAAGTCAAGACCACAGAGATTGCAACCATGTAGACTGTGGCTCCAAATAACGGTTATACTCAAGCTTCTACTCCGAAGCCACAAGGATACTGAATGATGATCCTGTCTAATCCTATACATTAACATTTATTTATTACTACTACCAGTGCATATCGACAGAACAGACAACGATGACATTTTACTGAAATCATATTTAGGATTTCATGCAACAAATAAATTGAAACAACTGAGGTCTTGTTTTGGCTACATAAATCAATGGCAATCAATTAATCAGTCGTGGACCCAACCACACACAAAATAGTTATGGTTCACTTGAACGCTTTCATCAGCTCGCCGAGTAACATAAGGAAGTTCTAAAGGGTGAGTTTATTTGAAATGATGATCATGTCCACACTGGGCAAATTGGTCAAGCTGTGGGAAAAATATTACCTTTCTTTGATTTGTATGGATCACATCCAACATGAGTTTTAATTTTCTGATGTTACCTGCAGCCTGGAGGTTAATTCAACCAGCTTTATGTCATTCCTATATATATAGATTTATCACTTCCTGCCTTCCATCTGAATTTTACACCTCATAATAGTCAATTGATTGCAAATAAGCTATTGGGAGAGTCATTTCCAAAAAGATAAACAGTACCATAAGCCAAAGTAAATAAAAAAACACAATGTATTTATTGCATTTTTATTTTAATGATAATGAAACCTTCTCTAAAAACCATGTTATATGCATGCAATACCTATGTTTTCAACCAAATTATAGGAGACTATATCTGATGCTTTTATTTTGGTTACACTCCAGTATATGTTATTTATTCAAGTGCAATACCATGCAGACTTTTACACGTCTCCCAAAGATAACATGCGCGCACAAAGCCAATCACACAGTCACAAAGAGGGCATCCTGCTGAGCAAAATAACTCCAGCTTTGGGTAGAACATTTTGTTTTTTTCATGAGTTCTCTGTGAGGAGAAAAGCATATTCTGTGAGTAATTCATTTTTGAAGTAGCGGGTTGCAGAGATAAAAAAGTTGGTAAATAGTACAGGTGATGAAATGTGTCACTGTGGCTGGTGTGTGGCCTGACTGTGAATGAGATGATCAGCATTCAGCTCTCACGCCCCTCCCTGTCACACTGGCTGCTTTTACATGTTTGTAGAGCTGACGGCAACTGCACTGTGGGCAGCGAGAGCGCTTTAATGCCAGCAGAGCGCCGGCCCACAAAGACCGGCCCCAAAGCAGATAGTCGAGAAATAAAACATGTTTGTCATTTTCTCCTGCCCGATAGTTTCCAGTCACTCAAATCCAATCATCGCGGCAATGTGAAGATGAAAGAGGGCTTGTTTTATCTGCTTAAATAGGCTTCAGTGATGCTTTTTATGCTTCTTATCTCATATTCACTCAAATCCCTGCTTATCAAATTAAATGTTCACTAAATGTCAACATTGAAGTGGCTGCTGCTATTTTAACAGTCATTTCCCATGTTTCTTCTCTGATTGCAGTTCTTTCTAAATACCTCAGACAGTACAGTTTGATTTCATTTTAAAGAATCACTTGTGTTTTGTCTTGTTTGAGTGATTCATCCAGCTCGTGCAGTGAATGTGTTGAATGAATACAGGTTCGGCTGTTGGAGCTGTCAGGAGTTGTATGGGTGCACTTGTCTGTACGGATGCACTCAGTGTGAGTTCAGTGAGTTAGTGGATAGATGGGAAAGAACAAAGACTACTGTAGGTGTATAGCACATTGATGACACTCGATCAGGTGTTTCAAGTGGAGCTACAGCTGAGAATATTGAATTGTTCTGTTCTGAATTTATAACAGTATTCATGAGGTCTGTGTTGTAGCAGTGAAATAGATTGGTGACAAAAGATTATTTCATGTCAGATGAAAACACAAATGGCCCTATCTAGAGCCAGTATTTGATTTGTCCATTCTGGGCTACTGTAGAACAATATGGCAGACCCTGTGGGAGAGGACTTGCTCAGTATATAGATATAAATGGCTCATTCTGAGGTAACAAAAACACAACAGTTTTTATTTTCAGGTGATTATTAACTATTGAAAATATAGTTCTGAATATTGTATACCATTTCTGCTGATAGATGCGTTGTAATTGCGATTACATTGCAAACTTTACATGCAACATAAAAATGTTCCTTAAATGTTGAAGTATTATTGCAGCACATTCTCACTCCCAACTCGTCAAATACCGACACTAAGTCAGTGGCTCGTCACGCCAATATATGACACTCTAGGTACCCCTCCTGCATCAGCATATTAAGTTACACTCATTACATGCATTGTGTCTTTTTAAGATAGATTTCCATTTTCACAGGAAATGTACAGTTTCCGTTTTTTAACACATACAGTCTCTTTTCAAATAAACGTAGAGCCCCAGGTAAAAAACTTGTTAGGTGTATTTCCTTAGGTTTAGGCAACAAAATTCATGGTTAGGTTTAGAAATGCAAAAGCATTATGGTAATGCAATGTAGTGGCTAGTATTCGACGCCAAGGATCAGCACGCTTGGGACCCCGCCCCTGCCTGCCATCCAGCACACAATGCACCCAACCCCATTGGGTGACCCCATACCGGATGAGGTACTCAATGTAAGAATTTGCTGCATCATCAAGGTCTTCTTAGTTCACTCTTAATCTGGCCCCTCTCCTGGGACCTCTTTGCCTTGGGAGACCCTATTACGGGGACATGAAAACCCCTCTACCATGTCTCCGAGGAGATGTTCCGGGCCCACTGGTAGGAGGCCCTGGAGTAGAACCAGAACATGCTGGAGGGATTACATATCTCATCTGGCCTTTGGAACGCCGCGGGATCCCCTAGTAGGAGCTGGAAGGTGCTGTGCTTGGTTTGCTGCCACAGCGACCCTACCCCAGATAAGCGGATGAAATTGGAATGGTAATGTAACATCACATGACATACGTCACATGACATATCACTAGCATAGTATGCTACACATACAAGCACACTATGTCATTATTAAAATAACTTGATTGACTAATGGTTTCATCCAGGAAATGAACAGCAAGCTCCCAGGTGAAAGTCCAGGGTTTGTTTGACCCATCCACCTTTCCTACCCTGAAGTGTACTTTTTCTCTATTTGTATTACAGCAGTTGTCATAACACCACTAAAGGGTGCCTCTGTGCATCAATGTCTGACGTCTGACGCCAACAGGCCACTGACCAACCATTGGTATTTGATGAGTTGAAAGTGAGACTGGGTTATTCATGAATAATAATCCAGTTATATACAGTAAAATGCATTTAATATATTCTGCTTAATGCTCAATTCTGCTATTATAACATTAAATGTTTCTGACTAAATAAACAGCAATTAAAGTGTGGGAAGAAAATGCCAGGGTAATTTAACCCTCAACAACTCTCATCTGCTTCATCAGGACTGTGTGGGTAGGGTTTCATCAGATATAAGTACCAATACATCAGTCTAAAGAATAACCATGCAACTATTTCAATTACCTAATTTCATCCACAATCCTGCTTAAGTAAAATGAATAAATAAGTGTGTTTTCATGTAGGACCCCCCTGCTCACCATAAGCTGTAGGTGCCTGTACATAAAATGTGAATGCAGGATAATTACTGGTAATGGGGCATTTTTACATAGGCCTTTGTCAGGAAAGGCATTTTGACATGTCACAGCATAAAAAATAAAATTAATGATGGCTGGATTCCATTTAGCTACTTCAGTTTCAGGCTCTTGGTGTTGTCATTTTTATCGTTGGTGTTGGTAACACCTGTGCTTTTCCTACTGTGACAAGTCAAAATGTCTGCTGTGGAAAAGTCCTACTGTGATATTGTTTCTTAAGAATCTGAGGCCTCATTACAGGAAAATGTTCTAACTGCTTGTCTTCTCTTAAGGTTTCAAAGATCTTCCTATTACAGAAGCAATCCCTAGACTTGTGGCTGTGTCTCATCCTATCTCAGACCCTTATGTTAACATAAGAAATCCTAACATAATTGTAAATTCTTCAATCTGCACTTCATCCTGTATCTATGTTTAGAAAGTACCAGGTGGCTACTTGTGATGAACAAGCCATATCAATGACTCACTTGTCACTGACTTGCTCGCTATCATCGACAAATGTTTAATTGTAGCAACAATTAGTCGGAGTCACTAATCTATCAAATTCATATTAATCATCTTGGCAGTGGACATACATGGTCCAGGAAATTAAAGCGTCATCATAAGGTTTGAGTAGCCTTTCGATCATTATGCTTAGGTGTTCATGTTGTTCCCCATCTTCTAACCCTGACCCATACATACCTTGGATTTCTAACTTTGACAGTCATTAAGTTAGGACTGTTCGGTAACAGCATACTTCCTATCTGGATATAAAATAGGATTTTTCCTGAGTGCAGTTAGGAAACATGTTTCTGTAATACCAAAAATCCTAACTGTCATCCTAACTGAGATGAGATAGAATTTCAGACTAAGAACGTTTAATGAGGCCCCTGAAGAGTATCTGAGTACTTCTTTAACCACAGACATTAACTGCTAATTCAATAGCTGTTAGATCAGGGGGATTTCTTTTTAAAATGGTAATTGCCAAAAGGACGTTTATTTCGGAAATTTCTTTTAATAAACCAACATGCAGCACTGCTGTGTGACAAGCTGTAGGAATTACACTGTTCCCCAGTGACAGATGGCACGAGCACTGCATTAGCGCTACATGTGCCATACAGCTATTAATGAAACACTTCTAATGTTGTAAATGTGCCATATACCCAAGTTATATATGTACTGTGTGTGTGCGCGTGTGTGTGTGTGTGTGTGTGTGTGTGTGTGTCATTGTATTATTGTAAACTCAAGAATGGAATTCTGGAGAATTTGCGGTGAGACGGCTGGTTGCCAGAAAAGCTGTCACTGACTTGTGTGTATTATCATGTGTCTGCGTTGTATCATTACCACTGTGTTGCGCTGCCTTAAAGCCTTCTGTAAGATGCAGTATACAGACTGATCACTGACTACAGGTTCACCTGCGAGGCGGAGAGTTGAGAGGAACTGACGTAGTTCAAAATGTAAATAACACTTGTCTGTAGTCCAGTTAGCACATCTCAATCAGCTGTGTGTTCCCTCCTGAAATTGATGGATCAGACAGTTTGTATAATAGACCGAATCACCATGACGTCATACTAATGACAAGAATTACTTCTTATCTTATTTTAGCTACCTTAAAAGACCCAGATATTGGAATATTTTCACCACCTAACACACTAACTGATCGAGGCAGCAGTAGACCAGCGGCTCCTCTGTTTTGTAGAAATTTGTAAAATGACTGTTTTGGTCAGTGGAGTCTGGTGACTTTGATATAACAGCTTCAGTTCCCTTTTGTAAAGGTCTGTCTGACAGCAAGGTAAAGCCATGAAAATCTTCTAAGTATAGCATAAACTCGAACTGATATAGATTTTTTTTTTTTTCAACCAGGTCTCACTTCAAAGTCATCAAAATCCGGCACTTGGGCAGTGACTTGTGGCGTCAGACACTGACGAATAAAGCTGTCCTTTAACATCAGCATGACATGTGGCCGGTCACTGTTATAGTTTAATGGTGCTCTGTGGCATCAGGGAAAAACGCTGCGGGACAAGAACAAAAGTTAATGCACATAACTCAAATTAGGTGGGTCAGTAGGGGTGGTGGATGGTTCCAGCAAACACTGACCTTCACCCGCGTCCTGTAAGATTATAAAGCCAAACCCTGGTCTTTTTTCCTAAGCCTAAACCAGGAAAAAGAAATGTCAATTTGCGTTGTGGTACTGACATAGTGCGTTTATTTTGAAAGAGACTGTAGGTAAATAGTAAATATCCTGTGAAAACGGAAGTTTATTTTGAAAGAAGTGTAACGTCAGCAACCAACGCACCCAGGGTACCTTTCACGTTGTATCGGGGCATGGAAAGTCCATGACCAAAAGTCAATATGGGACAAGGTCAGAGTGAGAATGTGCTAGAACTAGCTTCATTTTATTGTACGTGTGTGACGTGGCGGTTTTCTGCGCTGAAGTTATTGTAAACAAACACACTGATTCAGTCTATAAGAGATTAACCTGAGAGGCACCACTTCAGCTCTAGCTTATTACTCAAAGAGCGTGTGTCCTAACACTAAATATTTACATTGTGAGAGAGGGTGGACTCTGCTGAATGTGTTGCTGTAAAATGTGTGCTCATAGTGTCAGATATGTGGGACATGGAGCGAACTAAAACAAAGTCCCTTTTTTTTCTTCTTTTTTTTTTTGCTTCTGGAGTTAATGGGCCAGTTTGATGGCATTCCTGTCACTTTGAGGCTCATAGTGCAAAATGTGCGATTGTGTCTGCCTACGTAGTTACATTATTTGAAAGAGGTTGCATTTTTCTACATTTTGATTAGAAAATTATGTATTAAGAGTGAAAAATGTGGGAGTAAGTGGATTTTGAAGAGATATTTTCATGAAGAGTATAACAGCTTCACCCCATTCTGCATGTGATGTCACCCACGCTAACACTTAACATTATGTCCATTCATTTAAATGGGGGAAGAATTCACAAAAAACATCAAGTAATCCAGAAAGTATTAAAGATACAAACACTAAAAGTATTTTAGATAATGTCTTCAATGAGCTGAACATTCTGAACATGGACAATGAAGTTTCTTGAATGTGAAGGTGAGGTTGAAGTTTGAAGGTTAGGTGCCAAAAAAAGAGGAAGACCTGTTGCCCAGCAATCCCACCAAGTCATTTACTGTGTGTCCATTGCCTTACTGTAACCAACATGTGTAGATAGAAAACACATTTAAAGGCTGAGACCTCACCAACTATTGAATAAATCTTTTACAGAGATCAGTTTATTCTTTTCTTAATCACAGCTGCCATTCTGTACTTTGATTTCTCTATGTCAGCCCTCTCTGCTTATTCCCTGTCTGAACACAGAAAATATAAAAGACAGTTCAACTGCTGAATGATTATAAATAAAACATGAGTGCACTGTTCAATTTAATGCTTATTATTTCTGTGACTTCTTATTTGTTTTTACCAAATGATGTCCTGAAAGACTTTCCACCAATTCTGGAATATGAAATGTGAAATCTCTCAGACTAAAGTGTAAATAAAATGATGATGAGAAAAAAAAATCCAACATATTTTCACTCTAAATTTTACTGACATTCCCAGAAAAGTGTGACATGCCACTTCGTTAAAGGAGCATTTTAATGAACTTGTACTGCCACTACATATCTCTGAGAAGCTGTTTTATCTGTATTTATTTGTTTATTCATATAATTTCAACTGTTGCTAAAGAATGGCTTTGCCTGATGGAAATTACCAGTATTACCGACACCTCAGTGATAGTGGAAGAGAGCTTTCTTAGTGTAAGAATTTCTATGTACATGTTAAAAGTCTTGTGATGAAATGAACCGTCTAAAAGCCTTTTGGCATGTAATATTTAATCTGCCATTTTTCTTGTCAGACTGGAAAAAAAATGAGTGAATTCTGCTTAAGATATCAGAAATAAATGCATTGAATGGCCATGACATCATGATGTGTGTTGTTTTTGAAAGTTCTTAATCTACATATTTACCACTGGTAAATATATGCTTGTTGGTGTTTTGCAAGAACTTAAAAATTGATTCCAGAAAGTTGTTTTGTAAACCATCTCAAAGCAAATTTAGAGGGTAGCTTCAGTGCAACTTCACTACTTCAAAAAGCCAACTGAAGGCATTTGAAAAAAAATATATATGTTTTTAGTTTGCTTTTAAAAGAAAACACTGTTGTACCATTCTATAGTTCACATGGAAGTTTCCAGAGAGTAGGATTATGATTTAAACCCAATGAGCTGATTGAGAGTTGATTTTATGTCCAATGAGTGGACGTTTATTTGATGATCTAATGGATCTCTCCGGTGTGTACTCTGTGAGCATGTCAGCAACATAGGAAAGAGCTAAACCATTAACGCATTTAAAAAAACATGATAAGAAGTATTTTAAAATCAGTTCTTTGTTTTATTTGGAGCCAGTGAAGAGAAGATAAAGTAGGAGTTTTGTGGTCAGACCTTTTAGTTTCTGTTAAAACTCTGGCTGCTGCATTCTGAATAAGCTTTGTCAGTCCAGCAAAAAGTGCATTACAGTAACCCAGCCTACTGGAAATAAGAGCGTGAACCAGATTTTCAAGGTCTGACTGAGACAAGGAGCATCTAACTTTTGATACATTTCTGAGGTGATAAAAGGCAGTCTTAGAAATTTCAAAGATGTGCTTCTGAAAGTTAAGATCGGTGTCTACGGTGTCACATCCAAGTTTCTGACAGGCTCACATGGTTTTACAGACAGGGGATTTAACAAAGACTGAATTTCACTCCTCAAAGCCTTTGGTCCTTCTAACAGAATCTGTTTTGTCATGATTCAACTGTAAAAATTATTCACCATCCAAAGTCTGAACTCTGCGATGCACTGGATGAGACTATTTACCGGGCTATGGTTACTGGTGGAAACAGATACGTTTAACTGTGTGGCATCGGCATATGATTGATATGAAATATTCTATTGCTGTATTCTGAACCCAAGCGGAAGCGTGTACAAATTAAACAATGAAGGACCTAGAGTTAATCCCTGAGGGACTCCATATGGAATGCCAACCATTGTGGAAGGGATCCCTGCAGAGACAGACCTTTTTGTTGAAGAGTGAGATCCTTTTTGTTAAACCAGAAACAGTTAAGAAATCACCATCACCAAACCCACCAGACTCCATTTAAATAAGCCCTTATTTTATGTGTATAGAGTCAGCATATTTTCACATCTAACTGGCTAAATGAAAGATTTATTTCAATCACCGAGTTGGTGATTGTTGGAACAGTGGAAAGACAAACCAAGATGGATTATGTGAGGTCTTTTTCTTGTTTCTGTCGACTTTGAAAATGTTGAAAACAGAGTGTGGTGGATTTGGAGTCAGTATGTTTACATGCATAGTTAAGCCAAGCTATGGTTACAACTCAACCAGGCCATTTAATTGGACTACTGCTCTTGTCCATATACACAAGCACAGGAGGGGAATCAGTTTATAGACCGTATAGAAGTATGTCCAACCTTGCTATCACAATTTAAGTTTTTCCAGTTGATCTATTAAGTCACAGACCGAACAACTGACAAGCTAAGTTAGCTACAGTTAGCTAGCAGCAAATTGCTGCTATGGTGGACAGCTTTACAGCTGTGTATTTCATCTGTCCAAAAATGCATGGCTCTGGATGTAGATTTCACCAGGTTGTTACTGGCCTCTTCTTCTGCTATTCTGGGTGGGACTTCTGGGTGGAAGCCTGCGACAAAAAATGTGGAGCATGCAATGAGCGCCTGGGCCAGTTTGGGTCTGATTGACTGCATACATGCAGGAGTAATTCCACTCCCAGTTGCATTATCTGGGTGTGTTGGTCCAACTTTGAGAAACTTGATTTAGTGCAATTTCAGTCTGACTAACATGTTTACTTATATTTTAAAAGTCCAGTTTTAGTCAGACTAACACATTAAATCGATTTTCTCTTAAGTCATGTAAATGTACTGAGTGATTGCAGGGCTGTTTCTGGTTTAACAAAAGGTCTGCCTCTGTAGGGATTTTCTCCATGATGTTGCCACTTATAATAATAATAATCTGAGCCTGTCAGTAGTAAAAACACACTTTTATAGGACGTAAAGTGATGGCGCCTAATTGCCCCAAGTGGTTACATTGCAGCATGTTTTGCAGCTGCTGGTTGCAGCGTTCTCGCTCAATGCTGGGCCAATTTCAAAAGTTGTTTCCATGAGTCCCTTAGACACAGAAACATGAGAAAATAGGGTCCAGGTTGGAAAATACAGAAGCTACCCTTTAAGGTATACCGAGTAATGAGTGTGATTTGTATACAGTTTTATTTTACACATCATACACAAACATATATCATATTTTTAGCCCTGATGTGATGCACACACACAGATTTATTCCTTAATTATGTTGACTGTGATTACCATCTGTTAACCAATTAAAAGAAGAATGAAAATCGTCTTCTTACGTAGACTGAACCAAATGCAAGACTGCTTTTCCTGACTTTTTTTTTTCATCTTGCAAAAGGTCAAGAAGGAATAACTCAGAATGTATGTTCAGTCTCAGAAATAGCTAGCTCTACACAATTACAGAGTGCATATTCATCTGAATATTTTCATTTCTTTGGATATGGAGAAATAACAAGGTAAGCAGCTGGCTGGTGCTTTTATAAGGCCTAATTAAAGATAAGCACATCCAGTGCTTTTCTTAGAAACTGGCTTCATATTTTTTCACATTTCAGTTTATTTCAACTCAAGTAGGCAACAGACTTGTACATGCCTTATATGCCAGATAACAAGTTTACATCTGCAGATACAATAATATGCTGCATTTACTGTATATGTTAGGAAAGCAAACTTCAATTATCATAATAGGGTATGTTTTTGATAAATAGCTCCCTGAAAAGCAGCGTGAAATGTAATAAAATGATTATGTTATCGTTATTAGATCACTGCTTTGGTGTTAACAAGTGCAACAATATTGCCATAAAAATACATTTATTTCTCTCCATGGAGCCACGGCACTTGTCTGGAGTTACCTTGCTGTTCTTGTAGGCACACTTCACATTACCGATGTGTATCTACTGACATACAGGAACTTCTGCTTCCCCTCAGGTTGTACAGTTTGGATGGCTGGCTCAGCATTTCAGCCCGTGACTACAGCAAGTCATTTCCACCCAGATGGTATGACTGTATTATTTTTGATGTTTAACTGTAGGAAGAGTGTAATGACTTGAGGAAAAATGCTGCGTTGCTCAAAGACAGTTGCTCAGCTTTTTGCGCTCTTGGAGTCAGCACAAAATCAGGGTGCTGCATCCTGGTACACTGGTAGATAAAACATGTAGAATGAGCGTCATAATTAACGGTGATGATATGTGACATATGAAATAGTTCAATAAAATAACAAAAGGAAATGGGAAAAAAAAAGTCATTAGATGGGATTATTGTAACATCATAATAGAATTACAATATATTAGCAAAAATTCTACCCCTCAAAGGGATAAACTGTATCCTTGGTGTGAAACTTCATTATGTTCACACCAACAAAACTTCACTTGGTTTGCTTTTGTTCCTATTACAGTTCACATTCATGTTTATGTGGTCCTTCAGAACAAGGCTGAGCTGGACTGTTGGAACCAGAGTAAAGCACTCTGAATATTGAAGTATATTGATCCTCATTTTAACATGCAGGTCATCTATTTACCCACATTGCACGCTCCTCTGTGAGCACAGGATGTGATACAGCTTGCATCACAAAACCAATACCTCACAGTTGGGTTTCTCTCAAACAGCCCCCATGTTGAGCCTCTGGGGTTGTCGATGTGTGGAAATATACTTTAGAGAAGACTGACATCTGCAGACCATTTGATAGCACTGCTGTTTATCTTGTGTCCCCTGATTGTTTAAGGGGCAAGTAATTCTTATAAACATACAAAAATCATCCAGTTTCCTTATGACATTGTTATGACAATAATGAATAGAAGAAATTGAAGAAATTCAGAAATGACCCTGTTTCCTGTTCAATTACATGTTTCTCAAACACATACACCAGTTCTGCTTTGCTTTTATACAATATTATAGCACTAGATGGGAGTGTTGCTCTCAACAATTAAACGTGCAGCAAGTACACCATGTACAGTACAGCCAAATGCTATTTAGAAAACGTTAAAAGGCAAAGGACAACAGAAAAGTAAATTGTGAGTAGTTCTTTTTAAAGTGAAAACTTAAAAGCAGTGGAGGAATGTAACTAAGTACATTCACTCAAGTTCTTTACTTAAATACAAATTTGAGGTACTTTTTTTTCTTGTAATGTCACTTTATTCTTTCACTACACTACATTTCAGATAGAAATATATATGAGATCTTTAGACTACTAGTTACTGTAAAAAAAAATAAGATTTTTCATAAATAAACATAGAGAGAGTTAATGAAATATGATATTTTGCTCTAAATTAAACTACCCAACAGTTTATACAATTATAGCTGAAATGATTAGCTGATTAATCAATTAGGCAATTGACATCAAATTAATTGGCAGCTATTTTGATAAACATTTTAGTCATTCTCTATGACATTTTTTATATAATTTTATTTTTATTATTTATTTTTATTTAGTTTTTGAGTTTTTTGGGGTGTGGTGTTATTCTATTTATTTATTCTTTTAATTTATTTATTTGCTTGATTCTTCTGCATTGGGTACTTTAACCAAAATAATATTTTAACTGCATTTTCCTGATGCAGGACATGTACTTAGTAGCAGAATATTTTCACAGTGTGGTAGTAGTACTTTCACTTATATAAAGGAACAGTCATCTTACTTGTAATGATAGAGATGTCTTGTATGTTGTCATGACACAAGTACATAAAAAACAAGTTTATTTTCCCGAACAGCAATTTCCCAGTAAGTAGATCCTATCATTTCAAGCTCAGCAGGCTGATATCGAGCAGTTAATGTTGAAAGTGGATACTTGCTGACGGACAATGCAGTTTAGTTCAACTGAAGTTTTATGTACATGTGACGCCTCACAGTGATGTCAAGTAACATAAATGGAGTGTAAATAACGAAATATGTGAACAACAAACAGGGTTAAGATGAAAGAAATGAAAGATTGCTGCATTCTCTTTGTTCTTATATGTGACTCACTTTCACAGTGACATTTTCCTCAAAGGGAGCAATATGGTGACCTTTCACTGTGGTACTTGATGCCACATCTCCAGTTTGTGGAAGTGAACTGCTAGTGTGACCGGCCAGATATATTTCATCTGTTGCCTCGAGAAGCCTGGCGAAGTATAAAAGGGAGGTAATCAAACAGTTATCAGTATTGGACTGTAAGTTTGTGTGTGCGCTTTTCATGAAAACTAATGATGGTTAAATAACTTTATGACAAGTATGTATAAATGTTGATGTTGTTAATTTTTATTATAATCATTATTATTACAATTAGGCCTATTTCTAAAGACAACACTTATGTACATTTTGATTATATGCCAGGTGATGAACACAAAAGTCAAAACATCTTTGAATTACTAACTTCTAACGGACTTTATTTGTCTTTTTTCCCTTGAATAAACAATGACATTTGTCCTCAAAGCATTCATGCTCAGCACATAGAAAGTACTGCGTGTAAGCCTTCTAGGTGGAGCATGACCGTCACTGCCAAAGGATGAAATTACAGGCTTGCAGATGTTCTGATGTGTTCAGACAAATGGTTCATCTTACCCTACCACTTAAAATCTACAGGAAATAAGGACGTGCTCTCTATAAATACTTTCCTTGTACCATTTTGTTAGAAAATGAATGATGAAAAAAAAAAAAACAGTTTGTCATACAACTGAGGCACATACTTTAAGTCTAGCACAAACCAGAGAAGACAGAATGTCTCCGTGTAAGTGGCACTGACAGAAAGTTATTTTTATCTCCATTGCAGAAATATGTTGTCGAACATAAAAGCAAAATCTTCATCCCATCTCTGTCTTCCTCCCTCTCACCCTCCATAAATGATCTTATCTGGGTTAGCATCCATCTTATATGACCTTGAGCAGCTGGGCTACTGCTGTGCTTCTCATTCTGATTACACAAGTCAAAGATTTTTCATTAGAACTCCCAAAAAGCCTTTTACTATTATTATTTCTTCTTACACAAATAGATTGCATACTCTTTAGGACGGGTGGGCTATTTCATCGCAAATTAATAAGCAGAATTATTTACTTATTTATAATTTAATTTAAATTAATATACTTCATTAATTAGATGTTTATATTTGCGTGTTAAAGCGTGCTGTCATTAAACTAATCCAGAAAAACTCACATGGTTTTATTGCTGTTCCCTTGGTAACAAGCAAACCCTTGCCCTTTTAGCCTACTGGCATTCGTGTGGGTCGTACCACTTGGTTGCCGTAGGGGGGGTTGTCATGAGATATAACCTATAAAATGACCTCCTTTGCCAGAAATGATTACGTTAAAATCAACTTTATGCATCTACCACTCTGATATAACATGGTGTTTGCTGCTGCTTATTCTAAATGCGGTAAATTCAATTATCGACATCCTTGAGGTTTCTCAGCATACCCCGGGAAACCCCGTCAACACATCAAACTGAAGATCGTACAGTAAGCTGTCAAAAGCTTGTTGCTTAAATCTGTGCAGTGCTACAGTAAAGTAATGAGGAGACGAGGTCGAAATATCGGGCTGTAATTCTGCGAACAGAGCGTGAATTAAACGGGTTGTTGGACAGACATCTCGGGGGCACCTGACATGTTGTTTTCGTTAGTTCAGCTGGGGCTGCCGTGTTGTGTGTCCTAGCTGGTGCGTGATTGCTGTTTCCTCTGGGAAGCGGTTCATCCGTGATGATGAGGTAAGCAGGTGCACTCCTCGGCTAACAGTGAGGCTAACGTAAGCTAATAACCGTTAACGTTGATGTTTTTATAATGTTAGCCGCGTGACAGCGGTGTCCTTAGCTTGCTAGCTAGCTAAAGTAACGTTAGCCGAGGATGAGAATGCGGATAAGAGACTTGAATGCTAACTACCCTCGAAGTACCAAACTGTAAATAAGACGACAGCGTCATGTAGTTGGCTGTCATTGTAGTGCTGTTGTTTTTTCTGCTGTTTGCTAATTGAGAGACGTAGCTGTAACGTCAGGTATATACAGTTATATGGGGCGAGACACTATTATCAGACAAGCCAAATTCGCATTTCCCCTTCTATGAAACATGGACAACCAGTTTCAAACCATTTTAATTATTTTATAACAGTTTAAAATACAATAACAATCACACAAGTTGCATATAAGCTATGTTTAACCTGCCTCCAAGTAACAGTGCAATATTTGTGTATCCTCTCATTCTTACCACTGTAATGTAACAGAAATAAACATCTAGCTACAATTTAAACTGGAAAAGGAATTATACTTGAAATTCGAAAATCTTTATTGTTATTGCACAGGATACAAAGAAATTAAATGTGACATTCAAGTGATGCATTATACCAAAGAACATAAAAACACAAGACACAGGACATTCAGAGAGACATTCTCTGAGTCTGGTGGTTCGTGTTTTGGCAGCTCTGTAGTGTCTGCCAGATGGCAACAGTTCAAAGTGTCGGTGACCAGATGAGAGAGGTATTTAATGATCTTACCATTAATACCATTCACACAACACAAACTAAGCTGGGCAACAGGATGTTAACCTCTGCTAAATTTACGAAAATACTGGAAATGGTTTAAATATTAGTACTAAAAAGTAGTGATGCAGCTAAGTGGCAGAGCATGAACCCATATTTTACTGCAATAGCATTTTTTACATAGCGACCCTTGTGGTCATTGTGGAGTTTGTCTTGTCAATCTTTTTTGATTTGATTTTACACGAAATCCCTTTTTTGAGTGACTGTGTACATATCAAATGTCAGCATGCATCACAAGTGAATGAATTATGTTTGCATTTTTGCTACATATAGGTGTAAAATCTTGAATTAACACTCAATTATGAAGGGGGCTTGCAGAATTTTTGGACATGAAGGTGCTAATTAAAGTGCATTACAAAATATTACCATTATTTTGTACAGTGGGTAAGTTACATTGCACAAGAAATTACATGTAACACTTTAGCACATATTTTATTGTATCATTATAAGAACCTCCTCCATAGATCATATCACTCCAGTTTCCCAGCAACTTGACTGGCTTCCTGTTAAATATGTCATCAATGACAAGATTCTGCACATTCTCTCACCTTCATAATCAAGCCCCTTATTACCTGTCTGGACTCCTTCATATCTACACACCCTCCCGTACTCTTAGATGCTTCTTCTGCAATCCAACTCACATCACCATCTGCCCGCTTGACTACCATGGGTGCTAGAGCCTTCAGCCGTTCTGACCCCCGCCTCTGGAACTCTCTCTCCCACGACATTCGTTATATTGACTCCCTTAACACCTCCAAATCCTGTCTGAAAACACACCTTTTCAAGCTGGCATATATGGTCTGATTTAATGGTGACACACGTATTAAGACTTGCACTGATGATGATTTTATAATGATGACTTTATGCCCAATTTTTTTTTTATTTCTTTCAAGTAATTTTAATTACTTTTATTGTATATTATGGAATTGTTTGATTTCATGATCTATGGATACATTGGTGCTTGTTTTTTTTAACTGTGTCTTGTAAGGTGTCCTTGAGTGCTTTGAAAGGCACCTATAAATAAAAAGCATCACTATTATTATTAATAATATTATTATTTTAGAAGTGAAGTGATGGTACAACAGTAAATTTGATGGTGCAAGACTGTACACTCCTTAAGAAAAAAGCTCTCTGATGTCAATATTAAAACCAAGCTGGCTTATTAAGGACTTGTAATTACGCAAAAATTGAATTAGACACTTACTGAGAGTATGACAGACCTGCAAATAATGCTAAAGGGAGCCTATTACATCGCTCTATATTTACAGAAATCTTACTAACTTACTTACAAGGCACTGTGTTAGGGCATACATTTATGTGCTATATATTCTGTATGTAGTTTCATTGGACAAAAGCTGTGTCGTGTGTTAGAAGGAATATGATTTCTTAAGTCTATACTTGCTCTTCGTTGCAGTAAGGCAGGATCAAATGTTGAATTCAGTCTCCTCTTTAATAATAAGGTTTACTAACAGCTGAAGAGTCGGCAGTGTCTTGCTCCGAGATGTGCACACACTGTGCCTCAGCTCCTGGCTTTCCATTGGCTGATTTCTGACTGGGAGGGTCTTCCTGGGGGCCGGCACCCAGGCAGGAAGAGGGGGTGGCTGGAAATGTTTCAGCCAGAGTTGGACAGGCAGTCTGTTTTTACTGTTGTGAAGAGAAAATCTTTGGTCACTGAATCGGCGGGACAGAGAGGTGGATAAGAGCTGCTGCTGTGGTCGTTATATGAACAAGTTAGCTGCTCAAAATAGCTCTAGTGTAGAATCTTGGTCAGGAACTTAAGTTCTTCAGTCCTACATGAAGTGAGAGAGGTAGGTGTTCTTGCTCTGTTTCCTGACTTGCGCCCAAAGGAATTTGCTGCAGTATGCTGTGGGATAGCATGCAGTAAAGCTGAGCGGCAGTTATAGCAGAAGCTCTGGCTTAACAACAGTTTATTATGAATCTGTGCCTTTTGAGTCTTTGTACATTTGTAGATCATGTTACTTGCTCTGAGTGGACAAACCTCTCAACTCTTGTACACATTTATTCAGCGCACAAGTTAACCACCTTTTCTGCCTGCTCAGCAACTTCCTGTGTGTTTTGCCTGTTAGTATGCTGGACTATCCCGTCCTGTTTTTGACTTCCAACGTGATGTGTGTTTAAGCTTTGTCTTGCTTCACATGTATTCTGTATTTGGAGGGCCAAGAGTCAGCATATCTGGCGGTTGCAATTTTGGCACAGAGTGTTCATGTTGTCCTGCAGTATAAGCAAATAGAGGGTAACAGTGTAATGGAAAATAGGTTACAGTGAGCAGAGAGGCAGCACAGAATACACTTGTGATTCAGATGAAATTTTGTTTTAATTGGTCTGTTTTTGTCTGTACTGATCAACAAAATTTGTTACAAACGTAGTTTAACATGCATTTAATGGCTCTATGGATTTGAGCTTTGGAAATGTTCTTGTACTGTTATTGACTGATTGACTGCCATGACACCACCCAGCTACAAACCCCAAGCTAGCACAACAAATTTGCCTCGCTGTTTGAAACATGCTTACGTTTTTATTGAAGAGGCACAGTCTGGAGAAATCAAATGTAAAATGTGTAGACGTAATATCAGATGCACAAAAACCGTCACATCATTTCTGAAAAGTGGAATGGTCCGTCAAAAATAATGAGCTTGTCTTCTCTGCTAACTAGCTACATCTAGCATTTGGCTGAGAAATCATCTAGATCTTTATCTTGAGATGTGTGTGTGCACAGGGCAGAAAAACAGAATGACTGAGAGAGATCAACATGATGAGGAGTTATTGTAGAGTGAACCTCAAAATCACAAAAAACAAAATAATAACTGACAGACTTTGCTTCTGCATATTCATAATTCCTTTCATGAGAAACACAGTAGTTTATCAGGCTGTATAATCAATGCTTTGCTGATCATTATGAATATTGTGGAGTAGTGTCTGACCTACTGACATATAGCCTGCAGTATTTCATACATACAACCAGTTTGGGTGAGGGGGGACTTCCTTGTTCCTAATCAATGCTTCTTTTTTTTTCTGGAGCCCTGTGGCTTGTGTCCCCTGCTATGAAACACAGAGGCTTCACTGAGATGAATGAGAAGAGTTTTGACGCAGTGCTGCTGTCAGTCTGTGTGCAGCCTAACCTGCAAGATGCTGACTGCTAGTTTAGTAGATTGTTGTACAACGTATAATAGTGCAGGGTGTGTGCAGGTCCTGGAAATATCAGTTTTATAAATTTTAGGTATTAAAAGTCATTAAATAATCTTAAATTTGAAATTGTGAGGTAATTGCCACAAACATGTTATGTAATTTTATTTATCCACCTTTTAAGTTTTAATTTGTAAAAATCAGTCAAGCTCGTTTGCGTAAAAGTCCACATTTCTGATGTTACAAATATTTAAACCAGCCACTGAACTTAATACCGTCTTTTTTAACGTTATACTTTTTATCTGTTGGCAAAATGTAGGTTTAGCTAACCCACTCTAATAACCATATTCCTACATAAAACCTACCTCTGCACATGACCACATACTTGTACTACTTGTCTTTATACTTACCTTCAATGCTTAAATAAGAAAGAAAGATGATTTGTCCAGATAACTGTTTAAAATTTGGTTAAAAAATTATCTTGAAAAGGTCTTGAAAGCACTAAATTTCGGTGTCTGTCAGTGTTTTGCTTGCCAGGTCTGATCTATTAAGAGCTGCAACTAACATTTATTTTCATTGTTGATTATTTACTCAATTAATTAGTTAATTATTAAGTTAACAAAATGTCAAAAAGTAGGGAAAACACACTTTACCAGAGTTCAACGTGTCATCTTCAAATATTTTGATTTTTGCAACCAACAGTTCAAAACCCAGACGTATAGTTTATAGTGGCATAACAGAGACCGAAGCAACAAATGCTCACATTTATGAAGCTGGAACCAGAGAAGACTGGACTTTCTGTTTAAAAAAATGTCAGACAATTAGTTTCTTGTAAGTCTAACATGACTAAATATAACTGGACTAATTACAAAACATCACATTTGTTATTGTTTGACCTAATCTGCTTTCTGCAGTAAACTGCTAATGAACAGATGACTCTGGGGAATGAACAGCCTCTAGTGAATAGAAGAAAGTACATGTGATGCTATCGGTGTTTAAAAATAATTTACGGTAGCTCTAAATGTGCCAGCTGTGGACTAATGGCACTATAATTACAATGTTGTTTGTTTGGTTACAATATCAGTGATGTATGTTTTTTTGTCTTTCAGATCACCATCAAAAAGTGCCTTTGAGAAGATATCCCCGTCTTGGTCCGTCTACATTTCCGGCCTATGCTTTCTTTAAGGCCAGACTCAAGTACCAACACAGGATACCTCAGCTGCAAGCCCTTTGCCACCTCTTTGCACAAAGTCAGCACCTAAAAAATGCCAAAATAGAGCCATAATATAAGAGGACAGAGAATAATGACCTGAGAATTTATGACTAAAGTCTGATATTTATAGGCACCCTCATTTGTGGATAATACACTTCCTTTTGATGGGTGATTTCTCAGTGATTGACCAGCCATCTGATCTGTCTGCTCCAGCTGATGGCGCACTCACTAGGTTGTTGTGAAAGCGGACTTTGCACATAGAGCCAACCCACAGCTTTTGGTCTATGAAGCACACTGAGATTGATTGAAAAATTAAGTTTATGATTATAACCTTTGGACATGGCGTTGAACATTTCTTCAGTAAGAGACACAAAATGGCTGACTCTGGAAGTGTGTCGACAGTTTCAGAGAGGAAACTGTTCTCGTAGTGATGAGGAATGCAAATTTGCGCATCCACCCAAGAGCTGCCAGGTTGACAATGGGAGAGTTGTTGCCTGCTTTGACTCACTGAAGGTAAGAAATACTGCCCATGTGGTATATCTGTGACACCTTAACCTCTTATATGCATTTATGGACTTCTGGGACTTTATACCCTATCAAATAAAACATTTTTAGTTGTAGTAATTTAGTAAGTATACAACCTTTTTGTTTGTCTTGATAAGTTTTAAATTTTTTGGGATTACTCAAAGTGCTTTTGGGGACGCAAGCTAGTGTCCCATTAAATACAGTTAAACCTGCAGGTCTGCTGAGCTAACCAGTGAAAAAATCACGACATGGGTTGGGGTGTGGGTTTGGAAAATCATGTCTTGATATTATTCTTGGGCGCTATCGATTTTTCATACCTTTACACCTTGCTCACATTTAATTGGGGTATACCAGGCCCCCAGAAACACTGCTCAGCTTTGCAACCATAGGCCTCCATTATTAAAGTGACCTCAATAAAACTGTTGACAGGACACCTCAAACTGCAAAGGAGGTCAATTATGACTCTTTCTGCTATGAACTTAAGATCCATGGAGGTTTTATATTTGCAAACCTCTTCTGGAGCTGAGAAAAGTGTTTTAAAAATCTATGACATCATCACAATGTAATGGTTATGGGCCATGTAGGAACTCACAGGCAGGGCCAGCAGGAGAAACACTACTGCACATATTCAGTGGGCCACATACCACGGCAATAAACCCAGGAGCTAAAAACTTTATGGTCTATGCACCAGGTGAGCAACTCCATTGGAATGACTAGGTGCCATCTTGGCATCACGTGTCAAAGTATTATGTTAAAATATGGGGAATGCCTTATATGATGTTATTTCTGGATAAAAAAAAAAAAAAAAAAAGTACTGGTGAGCTACTGTTATTAGAAGTCATGTAGCATATGTCATTGTTTAGCCTAATATGCAATTAGCCTACCTTGACAAGCCTTGCTGGGTTTGAATACTTTAGGCTTTAGAATAAAGAATAGATAGGAAAAAAGCGCCCTTCTTGCTGGAGGAGCCAATGACACTTGCTGACGTGGCGGATACCAAGACATCAGTGGGCTAAACAGAGGTTATGTGTAGAATTAAATCATGTGGCTAATAAACTGCTTAATGTTGGAAGGTGCCATCTCAAGATAAAATTATAATTGGCAATACTTGCGAACAATTGCAGAGGCATTTTGCTTTTTCACTAGTCCTGTAACGTTATCCCCACCACTTGCAGTGGCCATCTTTCTCCGCTCAGCTGCCTGTTCCACCGGTAGAGACTGACCTCTGCTGATGTGTGTTGTGCATTACAATACATTGCCTCAATACAGCATCTCTGTATCAGTCTAATAGAAAGAGGAGCATCTGTATTTTTGACAGTATTGCAAATCATACCTTCTGCATTTATAAATACCCCAGTATGCTGTAATATCTTGCTACCACCCACCCTAATTCATAGTTTTTAAGATTCAAACATACTGTAGAGTATTCAAAAAACAGGATACAAACAAGACTCTTTTTTTTCCTTCCCTTCCTCCTTTCTGAGTGTTGATAATTGAGGAGGGAACAACTATTGTCAGTTTAAACCCCACCTAATGGTTAAATCTCAAGTTAACCCCTCTCCTAAATTAAAATGCTCTCATATCTAGTTTTTTGCAGAAATATATCAAACCACAGAGCAAAACTGCAGTCTCAAAGCTTTATCTTGCATCATGTGTTGCTGCAGTGTTTGTGACACCATACCACACATTTCCAAAAATACAGTAAACACCTGTCAGATGTTACTCTCATCACTTATCTAATGTAGATTATAAAAAACTCTGTCAGCCATTTGGATTACAGCCAGTTTATTCTCCCGTTTGTTCAATTGCCCTGAATGAGACCAAGGCTGCCTTAATCCACTCTCACACAGTCACTATCGCCACACAATGCAGCTTTGCCCCCAGGATTATTCTCATGTTGAGTCATCGTCTTATCTCCTTACTGTAGGCAGTTTATACACAGCTTGTCCAGACAGAGGGCCTGGTCTGTGCCCCTGCGGACAGGGGTCTGGACTAAAGGCTTCAACGCAAAGTAGTTACCATATTCCTTTATCTAAAAACAACATGAGTTGATTCATCTTGTTAAACAGATTGTCAAGGAGGAGTAAATACAGTTGGCTACAAGTTATTTTGAATAAGTAAGTTGCTTTTACCGTTTTGATTAAATTTGATATAAATCAAGTCAGTTTATTTATATAGCACATTCAAAAACAATGGATGTGACCCAAAGTGTTTTCCAGGAGAGGCAGATACATTAGGATCTGCCTCAAGGTACACATGATTAAAGCAGTAAAGGTGCATAAAAGGCATAAATTCATAATGTAAAACAGTAAAATTATAATTAGAGAGACTAGAAATAGTATAAAACCAACAACTAGCATGATAAAAATCAAAGTCAAAGTAATAAATGGGAAGTTAAGAGAAACTGAATGAAGTAGACAACAGATTAAAAAGCAGTAATGGGATGTTAGAAATAAGTTTAGACATAATTTAAGGATCTCAAAATACTTACTGCTTTGAAATTGTCCAGAATGATCAGTCATTAAAAGCTTATTGCAGATATATCGTTATCGGTGTATATGTCACCTGATAAATGACAAAGAAATGGTTGTTAAAAAATGGAAGTTTGTTTATCAGCAATATGTTACTGCTGAGTTGGACCATGTGCTGCTTTGATAACATGCGTAAACATGCCTCATACTGTACTTAGAAGTATGTAATGAGAGATATTTCTACAGACTAAAATGTGGCGCATGTTTGTAAATGAACAGCAGAAGAATAAGAATCGAACAGTTACACACAGAAGATGCTGAATCCATGTTGGCACTAAGTGACTGAATAAAGTTAATATCAAGCCTAATTTTATTGTATTTTAACCTAGAATTACAGCCTGTAGTGAGGATGGAAATAAAATACTAATACAAAGTTACCAAGTGCTTTTCAGTAATAAAACACAGCAGATAAAAACCCAAAGAACAATAAAACAACAATAAAATCAGCAGGGAATAAAATAAAGTTTAGAAAAATAAAATGGCCAAGCAGAGAGGATAAAACCCAGCAACATATTAAATATTCATAAACACTTTCCTGTAAGAAAAATGTTAGCTTAGAGGTCAGCTAGCAGTTGTTGCAGTCATGTGATGATGTCACGGCTCATCTTTGTGAATAGGCTTTTGTCTGAGGAGTCATCAGATGTCTGTTACCAATATGGCTGCTGGTGTAATGTCAGCTGGTACTAACTTATTAGCTTCACACTCAGACAAATACTTATTTGGCTTGACACTGTTGGCATTTTATTGACAAACAATTGCTGTCAAAGTTCTCTACCCGGTCAACAATTACTCCAAACAGAGTTAACGTTAATATACAGGGGAATGTGCACATGCTTTGCTATTGCAACTAGTATCTCATGACTTCTATTAAAAGCAGATGAGAGTCTTGTTGATACACACACATCTGACTCGAGTTGTTTCCTGTGGCCAGCTCTCATTGTGTTTCAACTCTGTTTTATACAGATCGGCAACAATGTCTCTAAGCTATAAAGAAGCGAAAAGCTGCAAAGAGCGTTGTGAATACGTTTCCTCGTATTTGGGTATGACTAAGCCCTCCATTGCTGTGGTGCATAAACCTTTATGTCAGTGTAATAGTTTCATTTCATACTCTCAAGTAACTGTAAACTAGAAGGTTAACACACTACAACTTTCAAAGGGGGCGAATACTTTTTATTGGCAGTGCATTTTCTCCGAGCTTTATACTGACTAATGAAACACTGATGACAGTAAAACCCTCTCTGAAAATAATTAATATGAATCTCTTGGGAGAGATGCAAATGAGGTGAAATTAGTGAACTTAATTGAAGGATTTGAATATGAAGGGCAGAGGAAGGTAACCTCTCATTAGGCTAATAAAGATGCTTGATTAACAGAAATTGTGTTGGTAGGCTCATTTTAAAGTCTAAAAGGAGATACTGGATTCCCGCAGCTGGCAAGCTCAGGGACGTCTTTTGTAGCCAGTCAGCTTTTTCTAAAAGTCTCTCTTATAAAAGCTACAGCACAGTTCTAAAGGAAGCATTGTGTGTTCATGTAATTTATTATCCTTATGTAACTGTCTATTACATTTATATTGTGTGATTCCACAGCACATCATCTACATCCACAGCTAACATTCAATGCCAGTGTGGGAAATGGTCTTTTCTTTATGTAGAAAGGTGATTCGTATAGATAGTTGATGGATAGATGTGAAACACATCTGACTTTCATGCTGGAGGAGGACGTTTGCATTTCATTTTAGACTAGAATTGAAGCCACTGTTTCAAAGAACAACCATAAAATGAAATGATAGGGAATAGGGCTGCACAGTATGAGAAAAATATGCAGTAACATTGAATACTGTGGTAACTGTATAACTGACAATTAATTTAGCTTAAGCTAAAAAGCTGAGCTCGAGTCTTGTCATCATGGGGACAATAGAAACATTTTTGGAGATTTTCCCCCATGGCGCCTTCGAGATGAAAGAACACAGGGGATGCATAGACTGTTTAAATAAATGGACAAAGTCACTGGAATGTCACCCATTAGTTTGTGGACTGCTGATCTGAAGGTCAAGTCTGCCATCTTGGTTTTTGGAGCCAGGAGTGACCATTTTTGGATGAGAGGGTGGAGCTGACTCATAGACTGTAGCAACGCCTCACAGACAGCCTGTCACTCAGATGCATAACTTTTAGTCTTGACCAAATGTAAATGAGTGAGTTATCTAAAAATTTCCCCCTAGTACAGTTGTCATTACTGTTGAAATTAGCTATAGAGACCAAAACCGTGTTTTGTACCAAGCAATAAACATTTCTGCTGTAATGTTGGGCATTTTAACATGAGTGGTGCCTCTGGAGCCAGCCTCAAGTGGTCATTTAAGGAACTGCATTTTTTGCGCTTCTCTGTTGGCTTCATTTTTCAGCTCCGGAGGTTGCCACTTAGACACACTCTGTTGTTTTCCTGATAATGCTACGCTGTGGACAACAGACGTGTTGAAATCAGCAGGAGGAGAGCTAGCTAACGTTAGCCGTCAGGAGTTGGTAGCCGGAACTGTCAGCTGACGGAGGTTGCATTGAGTTACACTATGATATGTTCAAGCTCTATTCAGTAAAAATGAGTATTGAAATCTTGAGTGTTCTTCATGACTTTTTCTTTATTTTTATTACAGGGCCGATGCTCAAGAGAAAACTGCAAGTACCTTCATCCACCTTCACACTTAAAAACCCAGTTAGAGATAAACGGGCGCAACAACCTCATCCAGCAGAAGACAGCCGCAGCTGTGCTTGCCCAACAGATGCAGCTCATGATCCCAGCACCCAGCCTGCAGTCTGTGGTAAGCTCCTCAGAGTGTTTAGGGTAGAACTTCAAATTGTGTTGTGGTGCTTGTCTCGCTTATAATATTTAACATTTTCCCTCATAGACAACATTTCCTGTTACGCAGGGACTGAGCACAAATACTGGTCTTGGTTATGGTTCATACATGACGCCCTTGAGCCATGGAATGAGCCTCATCCCGACAGACAACCTCTCCAGCACCCAGGTTCTTGTGACTGGGAGCCCACCTGTCACAGTCCAGAGCTCCTCCTCCTCTTCCTCCTCTTCTTCTTCTTCTCCCTCACAGAAGCTGCAGCGTACAGACAAACTAGAGGTATTCATGCACCACAAGGAGTGATTTAACATGACAAAATACATCAGTACTTCTGTGGGTTAACATATTCTGGCTACATGCTGAAAAGCTGAATTCCTGTCACTCTCTCTAATTTGCTCCTCTCAGGTGTGCCGCGAGTTTCAGCGGGGAAACTGTGCAAGAGGGGAGACAGATTGCCGCTTCGCTCACCCCAGTGACAGTCCAATGATTGACACCACAGATAACACTGTCACTGTTTGCATGGACTACATCAAGAGCCGCTGCTCCCGGGAGAAGTGCAAGTATTTTCACCCGCCTGCACACTTGCAGGCCAAAATCAAATCCAGTCAGCAGCAAGTCAATCACACAGCTGTGGCAGCCCAGGCCGCAGCTGCAGCCATGGTAAGACTGAGCTTTATCCTTCTGACCACTGAAAAGTCTTCTAGTTTGCACAGAAAACATTATGCTGCCAATAATGCGGTGGTTTTAGTTGTAACTGTGTTGCCATGACATCACTGAATGTGGAGCACTATATATCTGTATGATATAATTTGAAATGGCAACAAAGCAGGAAGTCAGTGATTGGATTCATTGTTGAACCTGTTTTCCATCTTCAGTTAAAACTGCAACTTTAAGGTCAAATTAGTTATTTCCAAGACAAAAGCTTTTCAAAGTTTGACACTGTCACACCCCTCAGACAATAACGAGACAACTGCGCACCACCCACCACTCCCAACCCCCCTGCTTGTAAACAGGAAGTATAATTAGTTACACTTTGGTCTACAGCTCAAGCCCTGTGCTTTTAGCCTATGTTTGTTTACAGTTTGGTAATTTGGCACCAGTAAAAGTATGATGAATAAGCTGCTATTTCACATGCTTACTGTGCACCCACTGATGTAAAGACAACAATCAGTGGATTACTTTGATACTAAAGAAAGCTTAAAAACGTGATGATATTCAGGCAAGTTCTGGAGTTGTAGTGAGTGTCTTTTTTTCTATGATTTCCCCCTTTTTTAGAGTAGTTTTTGGACATTTTATGCCTGAAGTAGTAGTGGAGAAAGTAAAGCAATTGAGGGTTAAGACAGTAGGGAAATGGCCTGCAGCAAACAGTCCAGCCAGCCAGGATTCAAACCAGGGACTTACAGCTCAGGGCATTGGCACCATTGTGGTATGCGCCCTAACCACTTAGCTATCTGGTCGCCTTTTTTCTGTTTTCTTAGGGAATTTATGGACACTAAGTCACAATGGACATCAAAGATAATGATGTCCTTGGAATTTTGCCAAGTTGTGACTTAGAGGAGTGTCGGTTTTGACTCAAATTGTACGCAAATCAGCAGGCCAGACCATAATAACTAACTTCCTGTTGTTTTTAGAACTCAGTATCTTTGCCTAAACATCTCACACTTCATGACCACTTAACTATCCCTCGTACTTCTGGGGAGGCACACACCTCAGAGTTTGAAATTTTCTGTCTAAATTAAGTTAAAAGGAGTTTAAGTCATAAAAGGAAAATCTGCACCTTGTCTTTATTGATAATTAAGAACATATTAACGTTTTTAATCCTGTTTACAAACACTACAGATGTAAACAGACCTTTAATAACATCAGAAAGCATTACAAAGAAGGATGCGATGGGATTAGATTTATCAAGGATTAGTCCTTGTATTAAAAGGCCTGTCAATCATATTAAGAGCGATAAATTAGTTTTTATAATGGAACTGACATTTCAAGGCTTGTGCTTTCAAACAGGCCTAATAAAAAGATGTACATTTTCTATGTGGGCACATGCAGCAGACACTCCATAGACAGAACCAGCACTATATTGCAGTTCACTGAGAAAAGGCTTGTTGAATAGTTTTATTATGTGCTATACAGTATGAATCATTGTAATGGCTCAGCTTTAGGATAACTGCCTGCATGGAAAACTGCACAAAAGAGCATAGTCATTATATATTCTGGACCACACTGACAGTTTTTTACTTCATAATTTCTGCCATTTCTTTTTGCGTTGTTTGCATCTTAAACATTTATTGGCTTTAACATTAACTTAACTTTACCTAAGTTGCTTTAAATGTAATGCATGCTCAGGTTTCTCACTTACTGTGTGCCATTTTGCGTCAGTAAAATGAGCTTCTTTGTCCTCGCTGCACTCCTTAGACCATCTACGTCACCTTTCGTTTGCATCGTATTTTATGGTTTCTTATATTTAGGCTACATATTATTTTTGTTGTATTTTAGGCTCACAGAGGCAGTCATGTTTTGTTGTGCACAGTACAGTACACACAGTAGAGGGGGCGTCTGCCATTTCACTAACAGCCTTGGTGTGAATGTAGTAAATGGAGCTCCACATTCTGTGTTTCATGACATTGCATACATGGTTATTTCAGCTGTTGATTTGTGATGTTGCCTTTGGCTATCTTTCATAAAAGTCATTTTTCATTTAAAGCTGGGGGAGGCAGAAATCTTGAAAAGGCACCCTCCTCCTGCAGCCTTTCTTTCTCTCTTTTAAGCCCCTCCCACCAGACAACCATGGGCATACGCATGCCCTTCATACAGTAATCCAGTGTTTTCTGTACATTGATTTATTGTGCAGTTGCAGGCAGCTCATTCACTTCGGCCTTCCTGCACCACTCTCTCTCTCTCTCTCTCTCTCTGTTTATCAAACCACAAATGATGCAACAATTAGCTAGCTGGCCACTCCACGGTCCTTCTGCTTCGCTCCCCGCCGCTGTGAACAGGAGAGCAGGCAGCAGCTCGGGAGACAGACCTTCAGTTGGTGGCTGTAGCAGCTCAGATTCAGCTAGTGCAAACCCCCAGTGTTGGGTGTTGCAGGCTGATGGCCAGCAGCTGCGCCAGGTCCAACCTGTGTAACGGCACCCACATAAAATTTGCTGATTCGGTTCGGAGTCAGGGCTGTAACAGCAAGCTGGCTGGATTCGGGTTGCTGCAGCCACTGACTGGGTGTCAGTCTCCAGAGCTGCTGCCCAGTCTCTTCTTGGTGAGGTGGTCTGTAGTTGCAAGGGTGAGGTGGTGGACACGCTGTGATTTGAGGCTCTAACATTAGGTACATGAACATCAACATAAAACACACAAAGACAGAAAGTAAAACCAGACATGACACATGAGGAGTGAACCTACAACAACAGGAAACAGACTAAACATGAAGGAATACATGAAACAAGATAACAGGCTACAGAAAACCCAGGATCATGACACTGAAGGGATGTGCACCTGCTTCTGCATTTGTTGAACAGCCAATGGGAATGCCCTCTGTTTGAAATGACCTGTGATTGGCCAAAGTCTCCAACATGGCCTAGATATTCTAAAGCCTGAAAACTGAGCCAAGTGGAGGTGCAAAAGTGTAGTTTTCACTTAGTCCACTTGAATCACAATATACACAAAATATATTATGGGATTTCAGCCCAACAAGGCCTAAATGAAACTGTCTACCCCAGTTTTAACAATAAAAATGTTCAGTACTTGATGTGCATTACATTGTCATCCATTCCTGAAACCTGTAAAAATCAATGTCTGTATTAGAAAAATACATAGGGTGCATACTGTAGTTGCACTGTTGCATCATGGTAGTGTCTTGATTACAATTAACAAACCCTGATCAAGAAATATTAGTGGTCAGTATACAATGTGAAAAAGTATACAAGCTTGTGCCCTACTGTGGTAAATCTGTGTTGCAAAAGCTATTGATTACCTGCACATGTTGACCTACTAATGAAGAAGGCTTTAGTTAGCGTGTCCTTTAATCAGTTATTTTGGTCACTGTGCATGCATATTGTGTTTTATGTCGTATACTACATTCAGATTATTTTGTTTTTGTTTTCCCCTTCTCACCTATCCACAATGCTGTCCCCCATGACGCACCTCTGCTTGCTGTTACCTGTATGTTAAACGCTTGAATCCCATTGGCCCACTGCCATCATGTGCTCTCTGCCTGCTATTAAAAGACTCAGTCGACTGCCAAAGCAATGAAGCGATCCCTCGAGGCAACTGTAGACCTGGTATTTTCACCTTTTGCTTTGGTTGTAGCTATTAATTGTACTGTAATAACTTTTCATTTGTGTCATTATGGTTTAAAGCTTCTTCAAGTCTCATATAGTCTTTGTGTACACAATCATCATCAGTAGCTTTAAGTGCATAATTTGATAGATGTTTTAAAAAAAATTTGGTTGTTTCATTCATACTTGAATCCTAAAACATGCTTGATTTCTCCACTATGTGATAATAGTCTCCTTAATGTGTAGTCATGTTTGCCGTTTTCCCATATTTTTGTAAATGAATGCTAAATATTAAGTGTTCAAATTGTGTCTGAATTGAAAGAACAGATAGTTTTGGTGTGTCATGTCTCCTTGTTTCCTTCCAGGCCTTTCCCTACAGTGTACCCCTACCAAAGAGACCAGCTTTTGAGAAGAGCAGCTTGGCCAGCTCTCTCCTCAGCCCCAGTTTTTTGCACTACCAACAGGCTCTGGCCAACACACAGCTGCAGCAGCCCACCGCTGCATTTTATCCGACAGGTGAGCTTCTAAACTTAAAGGAACAGTTCACCCCAAAATCAAAAATACATATTTTTTCTCTTACCTATCGTGCTGTTTATCAGTCTAGATTGTGTGGTGTGAGCTGTAGAGTGTTGGAGATATCAGCCATAGAAATGTCTGCCTTCACTCGAATATAATGGAACCAGATGGCACTCGGCTTGCACCAAAAACTTGACAGCAATGTCTTTTTCCCAAAAATCATGACCCACTTATTTAAGATAATCCACAGACCTTGTTGTGAGCAGTTGTAGGATCTAGTTTTTCTCTACCAAACTGTACCTGCCGACCATATCACCACACAGAAGGAAGCATGCATCTACTCATGGAGGAGAAGCTCCTGTATGAGACAGCACATGGCATCCTCCTTGCCTGAGCTGTAATGTTAGCTAGCTCAGTGTGCTAAGTCAGCTAGCTTCCTTCTGTGTGGTGATACAGTTGGTGTGTATAGTTCAGTGGAAAGAAAATAGTTCCTTCACGAAACTGCTCACAACAAGGTCTGTGGATTATCTTCCGTAATCAGGCCATGATTTCTGTAAAGAGACATTTTTTAAAATCAATTTTCTTGGCTCATTGAGCACCACAAGCTGAGTATCATCTAGTTCCATTATAGTTAAGAGAGGGCAGACATCTCCACGGCTGATATCTCCAGCACTCAGCAACTCACACTAAAACAATCCAGACTGATGAATAGCACTACAGGTAAGAGGAAAGATACGTATTTTTGACTTTGAACTGTCCCTTTAATGTGAACTCAAAGCTAAACATACATTTTATACACTTTTTAAATTTCATATGTGTCTTAATTCTTTTGTTTCTGGGGGTAAATACTGTTGACAAATATTATACACACTATGAACTATGATGTACAGTAGAATTTACTTTATTTAATCTGCACATCTGTTAATTCTTTACTGTCCAAACTCTTAAGGTCATATTTGTGTATTCTTAATACACTAAAGACATATTCATCTCAGGTCAGTGTTTACCATATAAATATGTGTCAGTCACATTAAAATAGTCTCTCTCTGTTTGATTTTCCCACAGGTTCTGTCTTCTGCATGACCCCTGCTAACAGCGTTGGTAGGTCCCTTCATTATTATTATTCTTTTAAATACACTGTCTCATTATCAATGGAGAACACGGGTGAAACTTTCATATTAATGTTTTTGTTATTCCAGCATGCATGGGAAAGCCACATTTAAAACTAATCAGAGCAGATAATTTTATTTATTCATTTATTTTCTTCTGTAAATATTTTTGTTTGTGTTGCTTATGTGGGTGTTTTTTTTATCCACTGAGGTCTTACGATAAATACTCACTTGTAATATATCAATAATCCTTTCTCAGACATCACTTCAGGTGGTCAAACAGATGACACAAATCTGAGCTATTTGGTGGATTTTGTTGGTAGAATTGCCACGCAGCATGGTTTAGGAAATTTGCTCAGCATCCCTTTCATGTTTTTATATTCCTAAATGTTTTACATGATAAAAAAACTCCTCTGATGTCTTGTAGAATTATTGCAGTACATGTCGTCTCTTTTGGGATGTCAAGTTATGGACAGATTTCCTAATTTAATCTCTTATCAGCTCTCCTTTTATGTTCTCCCCTGCTGTCTCGCTTTGCTGTGTGATCACATGCCATCTGCTGGTCTAACCCAATGATGGCTTGCTGCTAGTGTCATATTGTATTTGCCTGGCAAGAGAGAGAAGAAACATTGCTATGGTTACCATAATGCTCCACCTCCCTTTTCATTGCTTTCATGGTTCCCTTCCTGAAAAAGTCCCCATGATGTACAGTGCTACGCCTGCTACTGTCTCTGCAGCAACTACTCCCGCCACAAGTGTCCCCTACGCAGCAACAGCACCAGCCAATCAGGTTTGCTCCTTTTTAAAGCTTTCTGTCGTAAATCCTTGAGCTCTGAATAAGTGCTTCATCTTTAAATCAGGGGAGTTGCTTCATCAGCATAGCATTGCCCTGCTTGCATTGCCTGTCTTTGAGCTTCATCCACCTGTAGACCTTCAGTTGAAATAGGCTGCATTTCACCCATTTCCCTGATGACAGACATCACTTCTTTAGAGAGGTCTTCCATCTGGAAATAATGGTGTTGCATTTATTCTTTACTGCATGTTTTTTTTCTTTGTTCCATGTCAGTGTCTGTTTCATTTTTCAGTATGCAGTTTCAAATGTTCTCTGAATACTTCAAACACAATGGTAGCTGATGTACATGTCATGCTGGTTGCATCAATGTGTTAATTGTATTATTATCATCTGTGAAACTGTCCTAGGGTTTCATTTTTATACATGACACTGTAATGAGACCTCTTTCAGGAGTGGCGATGCTAAAGGTATACTATGCAGGATTGACAGTTACTGTCTGTAAACATGCTCGCCAGCGAAACAGAAGGCAGAAGCCAACCCCAGATCACTCTCTTTTGATGTTTCACCCCGCCGTATTTACATTTTTTCAGTGCTGTTTCTCTCGGATGCCTGCTGCTTATGTTCTAACACCTGGTTGCTATGTTACCTCACCTGAATGCTGTGGGGATACACGCCCATAAACATCCTAAGCGTGGAAAATTGGAAAATACAGACAGAAGGCAATGTCTATGCAGAAAAATACACCACCACACACTTGTAGAGGGTCTTAAGTGATGATTGAGAGAGATTACTTCTTTGTCAGTCAACACATGGGGTGCGCCATATCATCTTGTTCACAATATTACCGGTGTAATTTTTAATATCATATGAAAAATTCGTATCATGATGCTCACAATATTTTGACTTGCTGACATACTGACATCATACTGTTACCCATGGCAACAACAAGCATGGCTGAAAGCGAAATTATTACAGACTCTACGGTGGTTCCAAAACAAGGAGCAGCTTCAGTAGTGTGGAATAAACTGTGGCGTCGTTAGGCCGTTTATTAAATAAATTATACGTTGTTTTTTTACTAATTTGTCATATTGTCAAGAATATCGTTATCGCAAAAATACCCTGAAATATTGTGATGATATTTGAGGACCAAATCACCCACCCCTTATCCTGCATAGCATATCTTTAAGATGTATGTGTTATATCTGTGTCATACTGGATTCTGACACTGCTCTGTTTTGGTAGTGTCAGCCGAGCAGACTGAAACATGTGATGGTTTTGTAGACTAGAGATTGTAGAGGTGTCCATTTAAAATTTTTGGTCTTTACTTTGTTAACTTTCTTGACTTTGTTAACTTAATGTGCCTACTCACTAATGGGACCATCTTTACAATTGCACATTGTGCAGCTGAGTGTTACACAAGACTTCAAATTGCAGTGAAGTTATCCAGTGTTACACAATACTGTTTATTTTAGGCAGAAACATCTGTTTAAAGTTATCCATAATATACAGTATTTCAATTTGATGTATTGGTACAGCCATGAAAAACTTAAAGAAGTTGTTGAAGACTTGTTTTTTTCTTAATAAGATTAAAAACCTATTAAAAAATTAAGACCAAAATCAAGAGTTTAATGGGTTAAAGGAATACGACATATCAATTACCCTATGTTACGCTGAATTCATGAAGGAAACTTTTTTTCCACCTGCCTCTGGTGAACGAAGAATCCAAAAATGGCAAACATTCTGCATTTCACAGCAGCAAAACAGTATTAAAACATCTGTTTACAAACTCACACAACTTGTGCAGTACAATCCAAGTCTCATTTATCCAGTCGTATGCTCAGTTCCTCCCAAACATTTTCATTTTGACTTGAGTTCAAGCACACGCTGACTATTCCTCCATGTGTGAGGCTGTTAATAAGAATTAAGTGAAAATGCACGTGTTTGGGAAGACGTACTAATTATACTGCACGAGTTGTGTGACACTTTGTAAATGAATGTTTTGATATAGTTTTGCTGTTGTTGAACTCTATTCCACTTTCCTCTGATTCATCACAAATTTTCTCGGTTTTGGGATTCTTCGTTTGTCTTAGAGGCATCTTCACAAATTCAGAGTAACACAGGGTGAGTAATTAGTGAGTAAAGTATTCTTTAAGGTATTTGTTTCATTTCATTTTAGCAATTTAATGTCCATCACACTGAGCACCTTTGTCATGTAACAAAAACACATATGGACCATGTATATCTCTGTTGTCTGCAACCACTAAGTGACTGTGTTTTGCCCCTGAAACAGATCATCCTCAAGTAACCACCAGACACAGAAGTCAGTGCCGTGTTGCTGCTGTTAAAGACGCCCAACAACTGCTCTGTAAATATTCTGTGAACACCGCACACAACCTACAACAGGCTGCATGCTGATGACATCTCTGATGAAGAGGTTGTTGACATTACTTTGATCTCTCCTAATAAATTACATAGCTCAATTACTAGGATTATTCTGTTAGATAAGAGTCACAGAAGGTTACTGTATGCACGCGTCTCTGCACCTGCATTAACATGCATCCTTAGTAATGTGCATAATATCTTGGTTTCTATTTCCTTAACCAGTTCTGACAAGGTGAGAAGTGCATTTAGCCTCTTAATCAGCTGAAATGCAGTTCACATGTAGGATCCTCATAAATAGAGATTAACTTTTCTGAATAAATCCAACCAGAAAACACATGGAAATTAAACAGAAACAGGCAGTTCAGATACAGTAACACCTAATGATATTAACTAACAAATAGAACTGTTGTTCACTGATGGTTTTAAATGTTGTACATATTACAAGAGGAAGACATAAGGCTGACAGATCTAATCTGAGATGTTAATACCAGGTATAAAGAGGTTCTATATTGGAGATTGTTAAAACTGTATCCTCAAGATATCGAGCAACAACTTATATTTACTTTCTTGAATGTGTTATGTAAACTATAAGGTTTTTCACATGAATGATTGTTTATCTATTGCTAGCTTTAATTATTTCAAACAACCTAGTAATACGCACTTATTTTAACTTTCCACGTTGTAAGAAATTACACAAGCTTTCTTTAAAATGCTCTGAGGGTAGTCCATCTTTATTGTTTACCCTGTGGTCCCCAGAGAACAGGATCAGTGCTCCACCTCCTGGTGTGCCTTTGCATTGCATATAGAGTATGTTTGCTCAGAGGAAATACTGTATAATCCATTTGCTGCAGATACTTTGAACTCAAACATTTAGATTTCCCCCTCTTTATTACATAAAAAAAACATCTGTTTGGATTATTGGTCACAGTGATGGTTGATTTGTTGATGTATCTGTAAGTGGTTCTCACTTCTGGAGTCGGTTTCACAAAGATAGACTTAGGATAAAGCAATTGGTCATGTTTTATATGTCTAAATTCAGCTTTTGCACAAAGTTTTTTAGTTCTTCTTGGCTGATATTGGACAGAATTGCCAACTTGTTACACTCTGTTACCAGTCAGATCAAACTCAAAGGAGTGTGTGGATTCAAAGGTCCAGACTGAGGCAATAGTTCTTTAGTATCTTAAGTAGGACTAATGGCTGAACGAGTAACCACATCAGTCCACGTCAAAATACGTGAGGGAGTTATGAACAACTAATCCATGCAGCAGCATTGGGTTACTTTTCTAGTTTTGAAAGTACCTCTCATGTCACAGAAACCACTGAGAGAAACTTGTGTTATTATCATACTGTCCGTGATGTGTCTGTGTTTTTGTTCTGTTGCTCTGCACAGATCTGACACTTGTCTGCCCGCCCACCTGCTCTCATCCCTCGGCTCTCTGAAGCTCAGTGCGCCTCAGTTTCCTGGTAAAGGCGGTGGGGCAGCATGGAGGTTATCAGGGCTGCTGGTAGACAATATCCTTGTATTGTAAGGTTCATAAAATACACCCAAATTTGCGAATATGTAGAATATTACTACAGACATCCCCGTTATCTTACATCGCAATGCCTGCTGTGACAGCAGATGCTGTATTCACTCATGTCAGTGATGATGGTGTTTTACCATCCAGGGGATGCGCCTTGTTTTTTTCCCTTGATAATGCTACATTGTGATAAAGTGATTGTGCCACTGATTGATGCTGTATTGACTCATGTCTTTTAACTTTTACCAGCAGCCGCCATTTTCCCCTCATACATGTCAAATATGTCACGCAGTTTTGTTGTTGTTTTCTGTTTTGTTCACAGTCTGAATAAGTGAGAAGAAAACATAAAAATCTTCTCAATGAAAGAGGATAAGCATATTTCTCAAATTGATGAACTATTAAAGTTATACAGTAACTTCTTAAAATGTTACGGATTATCCGTAGAAATTCTATTTCTATTTTTGGTTCCGTGCCACTGGTCAGCAGGTGTCACTGATTGTTACCATGGGAACACTGGCTAGAAGAGGCACTCTCAAATCTGAAACCGCAGAGCACCCTTTTGTTACGGTTTTCAGGTTTAATGTCATGTTTGACCAAAACAGTGTGAAACAGCCTTCGGGGTACGTTTTCTCCCATTCGGTGAGTGTGTCGGAGGTGTTACCCAATCAGCAGCAATGTGTATTAAAGTAAAATAGATCTTTACTTATTGACCGTACTTTTTTTGGGTTTATATTTCACACTTGCTTTGGGATTATAAACATATGTTTCCCATGCCAATTAAGCCTCTTTGAATTCAACTGAATGAAACCCCACCACACTAAAAGGCAGTGTGCCTTTCTAACACAACAGGGTGTTCAACACTCCACCATTTACATTTAAACAAATGTTTTGCTACATTTTGTCAGGGCTGAACGCACCCTGGGTGTCAACGATTGTTACCGTCGGACTATCTTAGTTCTGAGTTAGCCTTATGGCTAGATTTTTGGGTTCAAAGTAAGCCAGTCTTTATTTTTGTAAGACCATCTAATTTGCATTATAGGCTGGCATAACATTACAGACCCATCTAAAATATCTTTGTGAAACCATCTCCTGGTTTTTAAGCAGAACCTCCACAGCCATCCGAGTCAACTCAGTAATTACTACCGCTCATATTCAAAGTAAAGTCCCTGTATTAACCCTATAAGAGATGAGTAATGTGTGAGCTGTTAGTCTTAATGTGACAGTCAGTCGTCAGTACTGTATTTGAATGTTACAAGTGCCTGAAGAATTGTGCAGATGAGGATGTTTGTGCATATTTAAAAGGCTTTGTGTGGAAAAATTACTCTAAAGTCACATTTAGGAGGAGATGTTTTGCAATACTACGTCAGTGCTTTAGTGTTTAGTCTTTCAATTAAGTTTCACTGATGCTCAAATTTGTATGTGTGTACTACAACATGTATAAGAGTTGATACCCAGCTTCATTTGTTTCACTTTTAAGATATGACCCCATTAGTTTCATGCACAGTAAAATACTTTATGTCAGTAAAGTAGAATTTAAGTTTAGTTGTGTAGAGTTGAAACCACATTATGCAATAACCGTCATTGTTTGAAACTGACAGAGTGGGTATTGTGTTTAGTTAAGAAAAGAACAAAAGCAGATGTTAAAAAGATTTCACTCATATATTAACGTTCACCTTTTATGTAAGTTTTAGTTCCCTCTTTGTGCAAATATCAGCCTTTCCTTTAATGTTTCTGATGTCTTTTCAAGTGACTGATGTTTTGGTTTTTTTTAATGAAAACGTGTGTACACTTTTGTGTGATTAACTCAGACAATCCACCAAGAGATTTGTTCACATTTTTTTGTTCTCATTCGTTGTGAAAAGTCTTACACATTTATTGTTTGGAATATAAGGAGTATACTTGCATATTTTACTAGTCTAACATTAGAAAGGAACACTTTTAAAATGTATTTTCTTCTATTTTATGATGAATGTAATTTATTAAACTGACTTTAGCTTCTGCTGGGGGTTACCTCAAAGGGCCTCGATCTGTTGTATTAGCCTACGATAAGCCGTCTTGTGTCCAGGGAGCGAATGTTGGGAGCAACGAGAAGCTTGAAACATTTCAACCCCTGTCACTGCCTTGTCACCAGTGAGGGACAACGAACCTTTGTATGAGCAAGGCCATAGAACTGCTTTTTATTTACAAAAGTGTATTGTACAGGCCACATTTTACGGAGTGTAACTTTCATAATAGCGTAACAATAGTTTGTCATTTAATTGTGTTGATGTGTTGCCGAGGCAATCTGAAGTTGCAGTGGTTAAAAACTGTATTTTTGTAGGTGATGGATTTGTTTTTCCTCCTCACAATAACACATTAGATTGTACTGTCAGATAATATGCCATGGTGACACACTGTAAGTGATCCAGTGCATACGAATATACTCTGAAATGTTTTGTGTTTTATATTGTTTCCGCTGCATGTTAACATCTTGCAGCAAACATATAATCCACCCTCAGAGCGTCTGCAGTCAGTTGATGGTTCAGTGGCTGTTTGAACCTTAATCTCATCATATGATTGTTTCAAAAGTTTAACTGGTTATTAGATATATGACAAAATTTCCCTTATTTATTTTACCTGCAAATTAAAGGCATATAACCGAATGTTTATTTCAACTTTAATCAAAAAGCTTGAATGTCATGGATATACCCGCACATGGAGGTTGTTTGAGATTTTCATCCCCCCATCGAAAAGATGTGGACAGTAAGAATGTTTGGTCTGAGCAACTAAAGCACTTTCACCGCCGTCAGACCGAGAGGACATGCTTTTTGTGAACTTTGCCTTATCTTTAATCTATTCCTCAGTTTGTATTTGTTCAGTAATTATAAATTTCATATTGTCTAATAAATAAAAAAAAATTCATTTAACTTTTCTGTGACGTTATTGCTACTCGAGTTTTGAATTTGAGGCCAAAATTACTTTGTAAAACAAACCCAAACTATCCTGATAGGACAAAAGGTTAAATTGCTAAATTATATCACACTTTGAAATATGCTGGTGCCATTTGGTTCCATCCTGGCCTGAATATAAACTGTCCCTCACTTTTTTGTTTTAACTTACTTGTGGAAATTATTTTTATTTGTGTATAATTAAACATGTGGATAGTTTTGTTCCTGTAAATTCAAAATTGTGTAAAATCTAATATTGCAAATAAATAAATGTCAAGTAAATGCAACGCTGTGATCTCTGTTGTTTGATTTTGCATTGTACATTCATTTTTACAGGGCAGCACGGTGGTGCAGTGGTTAGCATTGTGGCCTGAAGGTGGGGGGTGCCCTTCTGTGCGGAGTTTGAAGTGGGTGGGTTTTCTCCGCGTGCGCCAGCTTCCTCCGGCTTATTTGGTGACTCTAAATTGTCCGTAGGTGTGAATGTGAGCGTGAATGGTTGTCTGTCTCAATGTGTCAGCCCTGTGATAGTCTGGTGACCTGTCCAGGGTGTACCCTGCCTCTCGCCCAATGCCAGCCCCCGCGACCCCCAACAGTATAAGCAGTTACAGAAAACAAATAAATTTATTTTTACATTTTAAGTTATAAGAGGGGGAAAAAGTGAGCACACATAAACTGATTATGCCAATGGCCCATCCGACATGCCAAACAGCACCGGACACCTCTGTGGATAATTCGGCTGCTGTTAAAAACCTCCTGAAAATCTGGATCAGAAATGAGGTGAACACCAAGGTAATCAGACAAAAAAGGTACATTTTGGCAGGTGCTGGGCTAGTGACCCATCTCTGACATGCCAAACAGCATAGGAGAAACACTGATTTGTACTTTGAAACTGCTTTATTCTGTATTTCTATCAGTTTAAATCTTTGGGTCATTTAGTTTTGGAGAGGAGGGCACCTCTGTAGATAATTCGGCTTGCGTTAAAAAGCTCTTGTGTCTGGATCAGAAATAAGGTGAGCAGGTGCTGAGCTAGAGGCCTGTATCCGACTTTTTTTTCTTTTTTTTTATATACTTTAATCCCATTCAATTCCATTTTTTCACTATATTTTGTCAATTACACACAGGTCCGAAAGACACGCATGCACAAACAGGACCTATACATGCACAAAGTGGAAAGATGTCAGAGTAACAGGGGCTGCCCTTGGTCAGGCGCCCTGAGCGGTTGGGGGGGGTTGGTGCCTTGCTCAAGGGCACCTCAGCAGTGCCCAGGAGGTGAACTGGCACCTCTCCAGCCACCAGTCCATGCTCCATATTTAGTCCGGACGGGGACTTGAACAAGTGACCCTCCGGTGCCCAACCCAAGTCCCTATGGACTGAGCTACTGCCCAAACAACATAGGAGAATCACTGATTTGTACTTTGAAACTGGTTTATTCAGTGTATTTACCAGTTTAAATCACTGGATCCTTTAGTTTTGGAGAGGAGGACACCTCTGTGGATAATTCAGCTTCTGTTAGAAACCTCCTGTATGTCTGGATCAGAAATAAGGTGAGCATACAAGGTTATCAGACAACAAAAGGTCAGCACATACTGTATCAGCAGGTGCTGGGCTAGCAGCCTGTTTCTGATGTGCCAAACAGCGTAGGAGAAACACCAACCAGTTTTAATCACTTGGTCTATTTTGGAGATGGAGAGACCTCTGCAGATAATTTAGCTCCTGGTAAAAACACTGAAGGAATTCTTTTTGAATTTCAACTTTATTTACTACTTTCCACATTTAAGAAAACATGTACACAAAACCCCTTGAAAACAAACAGTAAGATAAATTCCAGTATGAAATAATGTACCCCCATTAAAAAAAAGGAAACTACAGTAATAGACAGTGTGTGTATGTGTGCACACGTACACCTGTGATTAAAAGTTCTACAGTAGATAGTGATAACCAACAGTACTACAACCTCACAGCTGATCAAGCAGATAATTAATAAAAGGTTGCCATGCTCTGTTAAAACTGTCCTCATAAAGCAAACCTAATATTTTCTACCTTAAAAATGTGTAATGTAGCAGTTTGACTGTACCTTAGGAAGATGGTCATCTTTACACTGAATAGCAAAACTTGATGTATGAAAAACACTGAAGGAAGTCTCAGCAGGAGAAGTTTCAGCTGGTTGACATCTGCAATATTACTGCTAGATGCCACTAAATCCCCCTAAACCTTACACGCTGGACCTTAAGACTTGTTCCATAATTAAGTTTGACAAGTTCTTATTTCAGATGTGTGTGTCAGGAGGTTTTATTCTGAGTGACTGTCTCCTGAAATTGAATTTAGAGGAGGCAGGCTTTATTTATACAGCACATTTCAAACACAGAGAGGAGATTTAACAGGCAAAGAAACAAACAATAAGAAATAAAAATCAATCAGGATCAAATGGAGTGCGTAAAATAAAATCACATTAAATATAGTGGACTAGAAATACATGTAATGATTTCCATAGGTGTAATATCTGGCAGCCTGCGCTGATACACATCTATAAATAATAAATAATTCAATCTCCTGACTCCACACTGTTAGGCAGCTTTTATAGCAGCATTCTCAAATTTGGACAGCAGCGACAAAATGCAGCGTTACCATAGCAACAGCATCCGGTGCTTTTTTTTTTTTTTTCCTCCTCCTGGATACACATCCTCGAGCCGCCGCTGTGATTGGCCGAGCTCCCTTTGGATGTCACTGGGGCAACCGAATGATGGGAATTTTAACACATGAACGGAAATGCGAGCGCCGCCTGTGACTGGCTGCCTCCGTGCGGCTCCCATTCAGGCTCACGTGAGGTGTACATGCAGCGGAGGCCGGCTGTTGGACGGCTCGCACATCCGTCTGAGGAGGAGGGAGGGTCTGTGAGGTTTTTTTTTTTTTTTCCTCCTCTCCTTGCCTCGGTACGGGAGCCGAGCGGGGACCAGCTGGTTACGCAGCGGCCGTGGGTCTCCACCCGAGAGTATGGCGGCTGGGATTGCACTGGGAAGCGAGGGAGAAGCGGAGACATGCCAGAGATGGTGAAAAGGAAACAAAGAGACGCAAGTTGCTTCATCAAAGGTGGAGACAGTTTGAGTTGGGGCTGTTTCCCCGACGCGCAACCGGCTTGCAACATCGCGCCTGCAGTTTATTCTAGCTGCTGAAAGCCAGCGTTTTTCCACCAGTGTCCTCGATGGAGCAAGTTTGTTTTTTTCTGATGCACACACAGGAGGTGAGCTAAGCAGATGAAAACCCGCACGCTCCACATCATCGGGCGATATCTCCTTCCTCCCCGTGCACATTTTTGGACATTTGCAGTCCTCGGATGCCCGTCTAGCTGTCAGTGTCTGGCCTGCATGGGGGAATTTCTACAATGAAATCCATCTTGGGGCACCGAGTCTTTGTGCTCTGCCATAGCTGAGCAGCAGCGGCGGCAGGAGGGGAGCAGGACTGTGTTATTGACAACCCGCTCAAAATGGGACACGAATGGTGACTGTGATTCGTGCGCGAACGTTTTGAGTTCATTTCAATGACGCGCGGAGATTTGATACCTTACGACTTGATTTAATCCACGATGCGCGAGTACAAAGTGGTGGTCCTGGGCAGCGGTGGGGTCGGGAAATCCGCCCTCACTGTGCAGTTTGTCACCGGGACGTTCATTGAGAAGTACGACCCCACTATAGAGGATTTTTACCGCAAGGAGATCGAGGTGGACTCCTCGCCCTCGGTGCTGGAGATCCTTGACACCGCTGGCACCGAGCAGTTTGCCTCCATGCGGGACCTTTACATCAAAAACGGTCAAGGATTCATACTGGTCTACAGCCTTGTCAACCAGCAAAGCTTCCAGGACATAAAGCCGATGAGGGATCAGATCATAAGAGTGAAAAGGTTGGTGAAATTACGCGCAGGGAGAAAGAGTAATGTCCAGATTGTTGAGTGTATAGCTGGCCTATCAGGCCCTGTAGTTTCAGGGTGGGCCTAGGCCTGGTCTGGGAACTGTGCTTGCATGGAGATGCATCTTCAACACAACATGCCTGCTCTATTTTGGTGTAACACACACTACCTTTGCACTGCAGCCCCAGCAGCTATACCAGTGATCATGTGTGCTTGTCCTCACTCTCTCTGCAGACTTTGTTTTTAGGCATCTTAGGGATGACAGTAAGTAGCAGGGCGACAGTGCTGATCCACTCTCCAGTCCACTCCGGTCCTCCCCCGTCATAACATGCTAGATGCTGTCTGTGATCTGCCAAGCTGCTGCCCACTGTGCCGGATGCTGCAACCCCTGTGAAACACCGAGCCGGGGATACCCAGGATTCAGTGCAACAGAGGCTCTGCAGAGAGAGCTTCACGGAAGCACAGCTCAAAATACTGTCTGTAAGGGTTGGGGGGTGGGGGGTGGGGGGTGGGAGGGGGGCACACTAAATGTGAGGCCTGCTGCTGCGGAGGAGAAGAAGCCATGTTTTTAATTAACCAGCTGCACAAGCTCTTTAGGAAGAGCGGCACAATTGAAAGCGTGAAATCGTCTGATGTCTGAGAGCTGTTACACAGATGATCCAGATATGAGGTCACCGGAGTGAGCCGCTGATTGATATGCGGGAGAGGTTAGCTGAGGCTGTGTGGTTCTGCTGTCATGTTCCTTAGCTCCAGACCAACATGCTGTGAAGACTCGCCGTGCTGTATATCACCTGGCGACATGGCATGATGTTGAATAAGCGAGAGCCTAAATGGAGTGTCACACAGTGGATGATGCTGGTTAGATTATTGGTGGCAGCAGCACGCACTGGACTGTGACTGCGAGGGTTCATCAGTCATTGTAGGTGTCAGTGGTTGTGTTACAGTCAATGCAGGGAGTCCAGTGGGCTCCAGAGAGGGAGGAGGCTGGTCTAATGAAGAAGCATATTTAACACGGTGCAGCTTAAAGCTCACACTGTTTACTGATACAGCTAATTACTTCAGATAATGCTCAGCACAAGGACAGTGCAGTCACACCAGACGTGTTTCTGTCTCTGTCGTTTTCCATCCTGTAACCTAAAAAATGAAATTTAACCACCGTACAGATGCTTGTTTTTGTTTCCTTTAGTCTCTGTCACCTAATTGGCTGTTTTTCAAATGCACCTTATAAACAATCCTATAAATCTGTGGCTCCAGATGAAAGAATGAGGTCAACATGTTTCCCCCATATGAGTTGAGAACGAGGAGAGGTGTGTTCAGTTTACAGTGTCTGTGTCTGTGTATGTGTGTGTGTGTGTGTGTGTGTGTGTGTGTGTGTGTTTGTATGTAAATGTATACATGTGTGCTCGCACAGCAGATGCAGCCAGGCTGTTATGTGATTTCACACTTAGCACTGAGTGTGGTGCTGCTCTCTAATGTCCCAGCAGAATTTATTTTCTTTAGCGAAAACATCACACTTCACATGCTACTCCTACACGATGGTGCATTTCAGAGTCCTCTGCTTCATGTGGAATCAGACAGCTAAACTTTAGATTGGGTTTTAGAGCTCCACTGTGCAGAATTTAGGGGGATGTAGAAATGGAAGTGTGTTTCCTTTAGTGTATAATCACCTAAAAATAAAAATTGTTGTGTTTTCATGACCTTAGAGCGGGTTCTCATTTATGGAAATCGCCATGTTGCATTGCTGTTTTCCTGCAGTAGCCCAGAACAGACAAACTAAACACTGACTCTAGATTTTCATGTCAGCAACTGTAGTTAGCAGCCCTTCTGTGATGAGTAGCATCAGAAAAACACTGATTTTTGAAAAGTGAAACCGCGTTATTTAGTGTTTTTACCGGTTTAAATAACTAGGTCTGTTTGTTTTTGAGAGGACTAGAGCTCTGCTGATGATTCAGCTCACTCTAAAAAACTTCTGAACACTGAACACTAAAGGAAATTAAACAGTAAGAAGTTTCAGCTGGTTGCAATGTGCAACCCTCACCACTAGATGCCACTAAATCCCCCGAAATCTTACACAGTGCTCCTTTAAACAGTTGAGTTAAAAGTGTCAGGTCATTGTTAGTCTTAAATTGACCCCCTGGATGCAGACTGGCCAATCATAACATAGCATGGGGCCGGCTCGGACCAGGGTCCGACAACAACACAGCTGTGCTCCATTGACTCTAATGCAGTCGTTTCAGATTTCCTTCGTTTTCAGGCTGGTTTTGTGGATTTGGAGCTAAATGTTGTGCCTGGGGCACGTCGTGTATTAATGATACTCGTTACCTGGAGAGGTTGGAAAAAGATATACGTTTCTTCCCTGTTCCAAAACCAAAATCAAACCCTGAAAAGTGTAGGGTTAGCTAGCTAGCTACTGAAGATATAGCCTACTGAATGTATACACATGCTGCTTTTGCTTTTTAATGGTTATAACAGTGAAAAAAATACAGACCCTGCTGTACAGGAACCAGTGAAGGGAAGCAGGGAAACTTTGCTGATATTCAGCCAGCTGTGTGTCATCACAGTGTACACAGATGAATGTTGTTTGACTTCCCCTGGAGATCCCTGCCCGTGTGGCAGCCGCATGGGGACGAAGCCATACACTGTTCATCTGCACACACTGTGATGCCACACAGCTGGTTCAATATCAGCAAAGTTTCCCTTTATATTCATTGTCTTCTGTGGCGATCAGCAGTGATGTGGTGGTTCACTTTTACACTGTGATCTGTAGCCTATAGTTCGGCTTTAGCTTCTAACTATCTTTGTCTTTTTAACCTGTTGTTGCTGCTGAGTCAGTTTACGAAAGGTCAATTCAGTTTCCTGTGTGTAGTTTTCCTTGAATAGAGTTTGTTCTGAATTAAAGTCTGCACATTTCTTTGACAGAATTTCTCTTGATCTGTTTTAAAGAAAAGATGAATCAGAGACTTTCTCAGAAATTACCATCCTCTAGCCTTGCAACAGAAAACATTTCATTGAGAGATTATGCTGAAGATCAGAAGAGGTTTGCTTTACTCAGCCGGGTGTTACAGATGAGGTCTGAACAAACTAAAGCTGTTTGTACGCAGCCTATTCAAACCTACACGCACAAGATTTCTGTTATTAAAAGCTTCTGTTGACAGCAGTTACATAAGTTGACTTCTGCTCCTGAGACATTGTAGATATACTGTATATGGTAAACTCAACACGTACGTCTAAAACGGCACAAACAAAGACTGTTTCCTTTTTTTAGTTGACATGATCTCACTGGGTACACACTGTACGGCAGCCCAGCTCTTATACACATCAAAGATCAATACAAGAACCACACAGTGTATTCATTTCTAAACACATCTGACCCAAAAGCATGAGTGTCAGTCATTTTTTCTCCTGTTGCTGAAAGTAAGAAGTGCAGCACTGTTTAGATGAAAGCCAAGTTGTATCCATAGCACCAGTAGCATAGTGCTCTTTGATCAGATGTTGGCTGGATATAATGTGCCGGATTTTAAAGACAAAGTTGTTTGTAGTTGTATTTCAGAAGTTTGTTGGTTGTTAAGGCCCAGACACACCAAACTGAAATCAAAGAACTAGTGGCAATGAAGGCCGACCTTATTGTTGCTTCATGTCACCTATGTCTCAGCCAAATAGCTGCACCTGGACACATCACAAAAACAAAACTAGCACGTACGTTCTGTGCCTGCATGAGAAGAAATAAGTCTCCATACCAGCAGGCAGCAGTAGTCTGTATTCGTCGTAAAACAGGGAAATGAGAAGACCGACAGGATGGATTTAAGATGTTAGTTAGCCAGTTAGCACATTAACAACACAACCCGGTGCTGAAAGAGCAAATGATATTTACCGTGCGCCATTGTACAACAACATTCCAACTGTCTCCATGGCTGAAAAGATAATCTTATCTAACATAACAAGTATGTTTGGATCTCACGTCCTCTGGACTTCAGCTGTTTGTTTACTTTCCTCACTTCCGTTTCTCTTCTCATGCTCTGAGCTGAACTGCCAGTCAAAGTGACTTCATTCACTGACCCGCTTTGCTGTCTCTGATGCTAATTCGCCATGCTGAACCGGCCAAAAAAAAAAAGCAGACAAGGACCGACTTGTGCCAACAGTGCAGGACACACTGCCAAAACTGTGGCGACAGACAGCTGGCAATCAGGGCCCTGAAAGGGGTCTCATATAAATACAAGTACATGAACCAAAATACAGTTCATGCACTCACATACTTGCCCATTTATGTAAACATTTTAAATGATTCCCAACATTAGAATCATATAAGATTCTGGGTCCTTTATGGTGTTGTTTTCTCGTTGTGTTTTAGCTTTCACAGATAACTGACCAAATGTAGAAAACGTGATTCTAGGTTTCCCATTTTGCATCACTTCTCAGTAGTTACACCATGAGGAATCCAGACAACAGCTCATAATGCAACGCCATATTAAGACTTTTTATGTTTAATATAACAGGTGCTTTCCTGACTGAAAAAAGACCTGCTTATTGCTCCCATGAAGCAGAAATGCAACAAGTTGAGGCATGCGTGTTCTGTGGGCTGGCCGAAGGGCATCGTGGGAAATGTAGGAAATCAGTAAATGCAGTTGGAGAGTACCAGACAGGTCGAGGCATCAAAAGGAACGGAGACATCAAAAAAAGAGTCATTAAAGCACAGACTGATGAGAGAAAATCATGACAACATCAGAAAAAGGGTGGAATTTTCCATAGCTGATAAGTAAATAAAAGAGTAAATAATTCAAATGAAAATAATCTGCAACTATTTCGAGAACTGATTAATCATTTCAAGAAAGAATAGTGAAGAAATCCTACAAATATTCAGGCTCCAGCTTCTCAGATGGGAGGATTAGCTGCTTCTCTTTGTCATTCATCATCGTAAACGTAATACCTTTTGAATTTTGGGCAGAGCAAGGCATGTGAAGACGCCACCTTGGGCTCTGGGACGTTGTGATTGGGATATTTTTAATCATTTTTTGTATGTAAACCAAACAAAAATATAATCAGCGTATGATTGCATAATGAAATTTCATTAGTTGCAGCCACAGAATTTGCATGAGGGATGATTGAAATGTAGAAAGTAGAACTTAAACCACGGCTTCAGCAGTAACAGGTGTCTGTCTCTGATTTCGGTGAACTGTTATTTTTAGGAGATGTAATTTTGCTATGTAAGCCTCATCAGTCTTACTGTTCCTGCACATTACACTGTTGTCATCCCTTGCTTGTCTGTCCCTCCTTGCTGCCAAAACAGTGGCGACCCGTCGCGACCGCATCAGCGTTCTTTCGGGTCAGAGGTGCTGCTGTGCGTCGCTCTCACTCTGAACTCTGTCAGCATCAATCAGGGCCTACTGCTAGCGGTACCGACCGGCTTTAGCACAGAGGCCACGGGTGCACGTTATTACACCGAAGCCTGCCTGCTTCCACTGGGGACCTCATCACTCCTCACTTCAGCTGAAGTTAACTATACAGCAGGTGTATATGGAGCATTTAAACAGCAGTGACACAGTCAGAGGACATTGAAGAAGAAAGAGGTGAAATAGGGGTAGCATAACAAACTTCTACATCCGTACTGTGAGCGTTGTAGTATGGCTTGTAACTCCGGAGTTCTCATTCAAGGCCTTGTTTATGTGCCAACTGGTTGAAAGGGTCATGATCAGTAACTGGAAAAGCAGCACACTCCCAGTTCTCCCAGAAAGATTATTTTTCATGTCTGTTGTGAAACTGGGTGAAAGAACTGAGCTAAAGTTCAGTGACAGTTACTTGACAGTTGACTTGGCAATTAAAAGTGTGTTTAAAGGGCGCATACAGTGGTGTGTTCAAATATCCAACAAGTTGTTTTTGCCAGTTTTGGAAATCACTATGTCAGAGAAGGTGGCGCTAGGTAGAGCAGTTAGTCAGAGTGTATTTTGCTTTAGGGTTGGTCCACTAGTTTGGTCCAGACAGAAACATCTCAACAACTAATGGATGGACTGTGCTGAGATTATGTGCCCATGGTGCTCTGAGGATGGACGTTACTAACTTTGGTGGCTGCCTGACATTTCCTTTAACGACAGCAACAGGCTACAAGTCATTTTCAATGGAAGCCGGTGACATGACGCTACAAACTACCACCCGACACTTGTTGCTGTGGACAGGTGTGACACGCTACAAATAAAAATTGAGCTGGCCTCAACTTTTTACAGTTCTCCAATGATGTGGCAAAGCATCAACCAATCATATGTATTTGTTTTTAGCTGTGGTACTGTTTTATTTATCTTTGTTAGCAGATGCTATGCTAGCTTCATGTGCATTGTAATGCACACAGGGATGCAATTGGATGGTGAAATGTGACATTAAAATAGGGCTCAGACATTGATCAAAATCATAGATATTTTTTTGAACAAATACACACTTTAGATGACATTCAGTCGGGTTGCTTTGTGGCAAGTTACGGTAACAAGCATTTGAGCAGCACTCCAAATGTGCAACTCTGAAATAATGTAGCTGGTTACAGTGTTGCTGTGTCACTCATCTGAAACGGTTTGGACATTCATGGCTCCCTCAGGTGAATTGAACAACAAAATGATTGTAACAAACATTAACAGTAAGAGAGAGCAAGAAAGCACAGCTGATACCACTGTATCGATATTGCAGAAAATGAGTAATTAATGAGTAATTCGCGATGAGACAAAACTGTTGTAGAGCGTTGCAGAGAAAGGTTGCAGCACTGTGAAGTGGCTGGTCTGGGCTTGACTCAAGCTGGCTGATGGTGTCACAGACGACTGGTTTTAGAACATGAAGCATGTCACCTCTTTCAACAGCCAATCAGCATGTAATGAAATCAGCTAGTGAAGTCAAAATGACTGCAGACGATGTGTTTGCTTGCTGCAACAGGTACTCCGTCCCTGCCAAGCCCTCTGTTTCTGTCCTCATGTGTGCCGGTGTCAGATGGTGGGTCACTACTGCTGCTCGCAGTATTGTGCTTATGCCCCCTCACACACACACATTCCCATTGACTGATTAATTAGAGCTTCTTATTTCTATTGTGGTGTATTGATTATGAATACAGTCCATCCGATGCTCGTTTTATGTTTTTCACTGTTTCGTCACTACTACAAATACAACTGTAGCCAATGTCTCACTATCGCTATCCTCATTCAAATTTCAAGAAGCTACAAATTATATCCAGCCACAAAATAAACCCTGAAAAGCTGGAAATCAGAACTGGAGTACAGACAGTTGTTGCATAAAGATGATACACCATCTCATCTAGTTGCATTGGTGTGAACCGGCAGGTTTTGAGAATGGTGTATTCCAAGTATTAACTTGTTTCAACTTGTCTTGTCGCAAATCTTTGGTCTGAGCCGGGCTTAAAGCTCACAGAGCTGCTTTTGTTAAGTGTTAGCTTACTAGCTAGCCATATTCACAAGAAGGCACTAGCCACCCATATCAAATCTATGGCCGAATAAATTGTATACGTAATGTTACTACAACTTGATGGTCAGTCATGTTGGAAATAAACACCTTCTTTGTGTTGTGAAGGGAGTTATGCCAGTGGTTCCCAACTGGTTCAGCCATGGGGTCCAGATTTCTCTTTCAGTCTTTAGTCCAAGGTCCACACAGTTCAATACATTCAGCGTCAAACTTGTAATTGGCCATGTCGTCGAGTTAATTTGCTGTCTCTGTCAAGTAGCTGTCTGTTAGTCACTCAGTCTACAGCAGGAAACTGTGCTTAAAAAGGAAAGTGCTGTGCCAGAAATTCACTGTACTTAAAAATAAAGTGTGCTTTTTACAAACTTGACACGTTTGCAAGTCACTTGTGGTCCATTCAGAATGGACCCACGACCCACCAGTTAGGAACGACTGCTCCATGCAACAGTTTGTTCTTGGTAAGGGCAGCTGCAGTATGTATTAAAGGGAAATTTCAGTTTATTTCAACCTGTCTCCTATCGTCCTAAATTTATTTCAAGTGACTAGTGACATAAAAATAATAGTTAGCATGTTAGCCGTTAGCCTAGATACAGCCATGGTGCATAGTAGCGTCAGACCTGTTAAAACGTAAGTGAACGGGCATACTTCAAGTGCAAAGTTAGACCACTAAACAAGCTTTTTTTCCACAAAGACCGCCTCATATCGTTAGGATAAATGTCAGAGAACATATAGAAAACGACATGTAAACGTGTTGTCTTACCTTACCAGTGTGGTGCCATGTTTGTTTACCATTTAGCTCTGCTTTCCAAAGTGCGGCCGAAATATATCTCACAAGCTCTAGATAAAGCCCAGCTGGATACTACTCCAGGTGGAGGTGTCTCGTCCTCGGTCACATCCAGACCTTGAAAATAAGGCTGCAACCGGTCCCATTCCTTGCAACAGAGGCATTCCTCTTCTGTGGGCACTAGGGCACAGCATTCACAGGTACACCACCAATCTCCAGAGCTACGCAGCCTTGCAGCAGCCATTCCTCCTCTCTCGTCCTCTACCTGTTGTGCCTCTCTCTCTCTCCTCCTCTGTTCTTCAATTTCACGAAGCTCTTCGTCAGTGTATTCTGGCTCAAATAAATAAGGGCGGCCATCAAACTCTGCAAAATCAAATTCCTCCTCCACAAAGTCGAAGTCTGGCAAAAAGTCAGCCATTATTCTATAAATCTTTCATAAAATAGATGAATGAACTTTTCAGGCTACTGTCCGGTTCTGCCTTCCAGCTGTTGCTGCATGTTCTCGCAATATTTCAGCCATGCTTTGGAAAGCAGGGCGAAATGGTAAACAAACATGGCACCACACCGGTAAGGTAAGACAACACGTTTACATGTCGTTTTCTATATGTTTTCTGACATTTATCCTAACGATATGAAGCAGTCTTTGTGGAAAAAAGCTTGTTTAGTGGACTAACGTATGTATTTCATCGATGCTCCAAACTGAACATTGATCTCATAGAGTCCAGCTCTGCACCACAAAGCTCCTCACAAAGGGTTCGGGTGATGTCAAACTGTGCGCTGCTCTCAAACAGCGGTTGGTAGTTAGTGACAAAATGCCATTAAACTAGTCTCACAGAAGCCCATTAAAAAGTCCACTTCACTTTTAAGCTGTTGCCATGGATATTCGGAGAGGAAAACAACAAGCAATTATGAAAACAGCCAGGCAACAAGCTGTCTAGACATAAGTGGTTTATAGCCTTTTTTTGTGAAGTCATAGAATCAAAGCATTCAGCTAATTAGCTCTTCAGGTTTGCGTCCTAATCTGAGCAAAGTCTGCACTTACCTGTACACATGCTAAACTAAGTGGTACATTAAACATTAACAGTAACCCAAAATGTGTTGTATATCAGTCACATAGAGATTGTTCTGACATTGCACTGATAGTGTCGACGCTGATATAATATCCTTAGTGTGTTGTATAATTTTCAGACTTATGAATGAGTCTGAACTACTCAAAGCATGTTCCGCTCCTGTCTGACCACTATTTCATGGAACAAATTTCCGATGCAGTGGCACTTTGCATTTCAGATTTCAGGTCCCGTACTCTGCACAGTAGGAGGAGGGATTTGTCTCAGATGGCATAATTACCTCGGGGAGATAGTAGTGTGCTGTAATAATGCTGTGATACATCAGATCCAAGGCTGAGTAGCCTGTATAGTCTGTCTCGTACAATACTCATCGTTTATCTTTTCCATTTTTGCATTTGTTGGCCAGTTTCTCCGTCATCTGTGAATAGCATCATATTATTTTAAGGAAAAGGAAGCAGAGAATTTGGTTTCACCACCTTGAAAGTATCCAAAAGAGACTTTAAGTAGTATCCCTGATATCGTCTTTTTTTAATCTGTCATTATTTTAAAAGGAGAGAAGCTCATGCAAAATTCATGTGCTTGCCATGGCGTGTTTACCAGCGATTCTCCAGATATCTTTTCCTGATGGAAATCTTTCTTTGCCCTGATGCTGTGCCAGAAGAGAGGAGCTTACTCTCTGACTCAGCTGATGTCTCTCCACTGACTAAACCGAAGACCCTCCACTAAAGGGCCGTTGGGAGGAGGCCCAGCACGCAGTCCGTTTCCTCCCTCATCCTGACGGTGTCGGCCGGAGTCAAATCCAGAGGCTCTTGGGCCGCTGGGTTCCACCGTCCGTCAGCAAGGCCTGTGTGAGTTGGTGCATCATGCATTATAGATAAGGTGTGTCTGGGCGACCTCGAATGGGTGTCTGCAGTCAGACAGCACCAGTGCTGGGGGGCCGTCAAGCTCACAAGCTGAAGGCTACAGCATGACATGTTTGTTTGTGTCACGGCACAAACACAAGCAGTTATTCATTTGTCTTCTGAGGCTCGTGTCTAAAACCATCTAAAACCGTGCTCTGTGTTACTGACAAGCTTTGCTTCCTTGCATCAGCCGCTGTCGGGTCACAAGGCAGTGTGGTCGACACCCTTTATGTTGAGGCCCTGGGAGCCTCAGTATCCGTGGCAGCCGCTGTCTCACACCTCCTGGGACTGCTGGTTTCCTCCTCTGTTATTATGACTATATATAGACCCTCTCCTTTGGTACCAGATGTCTTTGTGCTGCACTTGTGTTATGATGAGGCCTAAATGAGCTACATAACTTGCATACGGCTGACCAAGTCAAGTCCTCCATTATGGTTAAAAATAAAAGAACACGCAGCACACAGCAGTTTGGTATGACCTTATTGGACTGGCTTTACTTCCTGCTGCTGTTTGGGAAATCCATTAAAGGGATACTTTGCAGATTTTCAACCAGCTTTGTATCATTACAGTGTGGGTAGTATGTGCACTCAGATCTCCCTGATCATTCCCCAGCTCAAACTACAGATTTGACTTGTGCATTCTTGTGTGACACAAAGAGTATAGGAGCAGATCTAGACACAGACCCGCCCCTCCCTCGCTGTCAAACTCAGATCAAATTTTAAAACAAGGCAGCGCTGATCAAATAAAAACCAATACTCTGTTACTGCATTGCCTATTTTTAGCCTGGAATGTTTGCAGAAACATATTTTAGTGCACTGTTTGGCTGTAATACAACAATTTGTGAACAGGAAGTAAGTGCCACACTGTTTCCTATGTTGAAAAAAATGGAGGCTGAAAAAGCTGAGATCAAACTAAAACCACAGATTCTTGACTCAAGACTTTTTTTTTCCTAAAATGTTTTCAGAAATACATTTTAGTGTACTGTTTAACTGTAATATTAGATAGTTTGTCACCAGCCACCGCCACATTGTTTCCTGTTTCAAAACAGACAAGCTTGCATTACGTCACACACCATCAAGAGCGTTTATTGTTCTGGTGTGGCGCAGTGCATTCTGATAGTTGTAGGTTATCTGCGTCTTGAGTAAAAGCATATTCGACAACCCTTTTCCTCTGTTTTCTCTGGTCATGTAGCACCAATTTCAAAAGTAGGCTGGTTTTATGAAAAGACAATCCTTCTGTCCACATCAGTACTTCTTTATTTATAGTGTCTTTCATTTGATATCTGGGTTTTGACACTCAGCCAGCTCTAAAGCAAGATTCACTGTTGTTGTGTGAATATGATAGTAATGATGTTGATAATTGCTTTGTTAATAGCTGAAACAGATTTTGTCATCAGAATGAATTGGCAACTATTTTGATACTTGGTTTATCGTTCATGTAATTTAGAAGCAGACATGGCGAAAAATTCCGCAGTTCCAGCTTCTCAAAAATGACTGCCTAATTTTTTAGTCTCATATTGGACTGTTAGTGTGGACAAAACGACATTTCAGATGTCACCATTGGCTCTGCAAACTTGTCATTGGCTTTTTTTTTTTTTTTTTTGTTAAATGTTTGATAAATCAAATGATTAATTAAGTAAAAACGTAGTAGCTGAATAGAAGAATTGCATCGATTAAGCAATTAATCAGTTAGTTGTCAGCTAATCTGCTAATTGATTAATTGATTTTAGTTATTTTCTGTGAAAAAAATCCTCTGATTTCAGCTTTATAAAGGCCCAGTGTGTGGGATTTAGGGGGATATATTAGCACAAATGGAATATAAGTGCTTTGTTAGTGTATAATCACCTGAAAATAAGAATTGTCCTGTTTTTGTTGCCTTAGAATGAGCCATTTATATCTACATACAGAGGGGATTGTTATCGTCCCATATAGTCCGCCATGTTTGACAAACTAAACATTAGCATTTTCGCGTCGGCCACTGTAGAGCAGCCCCTCTGTGACGAACCAAACAGCAGTGGAATAACACTCTTTATTCTGTGTTTTTTACGGGTTAAAATCTCCTGGTCCATTTGCTTTGGAGATGAGGAGACCTTTGTGGATAATTTGGGCTCCAGGTAAAAACCTCCTGAATTTTTGGATCAGAAAAAAGATGAGCACATATTAGCATGTGCTGGGCTAGCGGGCCATCTGCGACAAGCCAAACAATGTGAGAGAAACACTGATTTGTAACGTAAAATTGCTTTTTTCAGTGCTTTTTCCAGTTTTAATCACTTGGTCCGTTTGTTTTAGGGATGTCCCGATCACATTTTTTTTTGCATCCGATCCGATACCGAGTCCTTTATTTTGAAATCAAGTCCGATACCGAGTCCGATCCAATACTTTGCAAAGCATTAAAAAAGTATTTTAAAGTACTTTAAATAGTATCCAAAAAGCCTATCGGTGATTCAGCAGCACAAAATGTAAACAAAATATCTTCTTCTTGTCTTCAACAAACAAAATAGGCCTCTATCTTTATACAGCGGAAAGCAGAGGCAACATTGAACAACATAGATGAAAACCTGGCCATTTTTGTTGTTTTGATTCCTCCGATCTTTTATTACCGATTCCGATTTTGTAAAAATAACGTGATCAGCGCCGATACTCGGATCAGGACATATAGAGAGGAAAAGAGCTTTGCAGATAATTTGGCTCCTGTTAAAAATCTCCTTGAATGATGAACACTTAAGGAATTCTTACCTGGAGTTCACACTTGTAACATGAGAAGTTTCAGCTCGTTGAAATCTGCTACCCTCACAGGTAGTTTCTTTACTCCTCTATGACAGTAAACTGAATGTCTTTGGGTTGTAGGCAAAACAAGACATTTTTAGGATGTCATGAATTTTATCGACATTTTATAGACCAAACAGCTAATCGATTAAGTGACAAAATCATCAACAGATTAATCAACAATGAAAATAATCACTAGTTGCTGCCTTAATTCATTGATAATGACAGAAATCTTTGGTTGCAGCTCTACTGTAATGTCACTGATAATAATATGACTAGTTGTCATTTAAGGAGTTAAATACATGAACAGAATTCAGGTATTAACCATTTCAAGCTGTGTTTTTTCTGTAGCGACTAACGATTGAGGCAGGAAAGTGAGAGCTGGTGTGAAACATCATGCAATGGTGGATAATATTTTAGATAGTTGGCCTCCCACAGAGATTTACAGCAGGAGATTTGAGCCAAACCACAGCCTGGTGCAGAGTCGAGACACCCAAATGGCACCATTACCCCCAACTAAATGCTGAGTCCCCTGTAGCTCCCCCTGAACGAGTGCAGCTATAAAAGTAAAAGTTTTGCCTTTCAATCTGCTCTCCCACAGCTATGTTTAGGGTTTTTCAGTGAAGGTGGAAAAGGGAATTTAAGGTTCAAAGCGAGAGCTGCCTACCACCAACGAGCCTAAAATAGTCCTCGGGAAAATAATGGCCTTGGCTTGGTCTTTATTGACACCAGGAATGCAGTGAGACCTGAGCACTGTACTCTGCATGTTAACGCTGAGATGCATACGCTGTAGTTTCTCATTCAAGTTCCCTCCGAGCTCATAGAACATTATCCCACTCGCAGTAACATGCTGACCGACCTCTAAGATCGTCTCTTAAATCCTGGTTGTTCCTCTCAGCTGCTGAGCCGATCCTGGGAACAGAACAGGAGAGTTGAGATTAAAGTTCACTCTGGATGAAGTATTCATGAGTAGATCAAAGCCACTTCCCTGTTCTCTGAAAGTTTAAGCTTATTTAACGGTGAAACCTGCAGCCCCTGGCCTCTGAGAGTTGCTCCGGCTGCTCGACTTGGAAAAGTACCACAGTTGCTACTTCTGCAGTCTCCCCGTCTCTCCAGCATTCATCAATTCCTTGTATACCTGTTACCATAGCAATCAGGATGGATGTTTTTTTCTCTATAAATAATTTAGAAGCATGTATATTTCAGAGAGCAAGGACAGCATTTGAAAGCCCTAATGATGTTCGGGTGCATGGCTCCGACTAGATTTGACGATGTTCAGTATCTTGAGCAGAGACATTTAAACTCGGTTCAAACGACGGGTCCAACAGATGGAAAGCACTCCTTCTGCCAGCCTCAAACACACACACACACACAGATAAGGATGAAAGAAATAACAACCTGTTGTTTACCAAAGGATGTGGATACGCATGATCTGCTATCTCTCTGATGTTTTTGATCTTTGTTATCTCTTCTGATGTGTTACAAACCGCCTTGGAGGCCCACCGTGTTTCCCGATATCAAAACTGATGTTGTGATAAATTTGGTGAAACTGCGTCCGAGCTGTTCCTTCTTATAATTATAGTGCCGTAGCCTATTTAATTCATCTGACCGTCTCTTCTGGCTGTCCACTAAGTAGTCCAGTTCCACAGTGACATGTTGCGCTCCAGCAACATGCCGGGGAGTTCAGAGCTCAAAGGATTATGGCCACTTCCCACCCTCAGGGGTCAGAGCGTCTACTACTCATTTCCTGTTCTTTACTGGGTCAAGCTTTAGATTTCTTGGTGTTTACATGAGGCAGGGTGGGCGGCATGAAGGCTCAGCGGTTAGCTCCCCGCAGCAAGAAGGTGCTGCCCGCTTCTTTATATGAAAAGCTTCCTCCCACAGTCAAAGCCCATGTGTGCAGCAAAGTTTTTTTTTTATAAAAATGCCCTTTTCTTTCCGTTTTCAGCTCCCGTGTTTTGCACCCAGCTGAGCTTTTTGAAAATACTTCAAGCTGGTGGTTTTGAAAAAAATCCAGGCTTATGTTGTGAGGAGAGGGAAGACAGATGACTGCTGCACTTTGCTTTGGGAAGCAGGTCATGAGGCCAAGTTGTTCATTGTTGCCATTAAAAGAAAGACAGTTGAATGTCTTGGTAGGTCATATTTCAGTAGGGGGCTGTACAACAAATAAATGTATGGATTATGGATAATTAAATAGTGGGTTTTACATGGCTAGTGCAAAAGCTTTATTTGGTAGTGCAAGTAAAACATTTTTAAACATTAAAGGAATACTTCACCCCTCAAATTAACATTTGTATTTCACTTATTCAGCCTGTGTTACATTGAATTTGGGAAGAATATTCATGCTGAACAATCCAAAAACTGGAAACTATTGATGAAGTCATAACTTTGATGATGTCATAATCAATTATATATCAAAACATCTACTAACAACAGGGCGTCGATAGGTCCATAAAAAGTCTTAAATTGTCTTAAATTCAGATTCAATGGGTGTTAAATATTTTCAGTCACATTACCGCGGAAATGTCTCTGGCCTGACAGACCCAATGACTTGTGAATATTTACAATCATTGAACAGACCGAAAAAATGCAATAATTAATAGCATTTATGACTGATGAAATTTTGTGGTCTTTTTACATTAAACACATTAATCTCAAACTCACCTAACTGTCACTTTTCCTAACTGTTCATTTTGAGCTGACATCAGTCTGTTTACCGGGAAAGAGCATGTACACTTGTGTCTCATACACACACACACACACACACACACAAATATGGATGGATGGATGGATAAAATGTGTATTTCCATTGCAGATTTGGTCTTAAATTTAGTATAAGGGGTTATTAAAAAGTCTTAAATTTAACCTGGTTATATCTGTAGACATCCTGTAACAAACTCACACAACTCGTGAAGTATAATCCAAGTGTCATTTATCCAGTCCGATGCTCAGTACTTCCCAAAAAGACAGCCCTTTCTGCCAGGAAACTGACCTCAAAGTGAAACTTACCCATGCCCTCTTCAAAGCCAGACTCCATTGACAAAAATGGTAAATTTACCTCGCTGAACACAGCAGCTGCAGGTCTACCAGTGCCTCAATCTGTTGTTTGTTTGTGTTGTTGTGCGACTTTGGTGAATCCAAACTAACCTTTTAAAACATCAAACTCACACAATAACACAACCAAACTAATCGATGGAGGCAGCAGTAGACCAGCAGCTGCTGTGTTCAGCAAAGTAAAATTAGAGCATAGATAGATTTCTCTTAAAGGTCAGTTCTGTTGGAAAGGGTTGTCTGTTTGGGAAGTACTGAGCGTACAACTGGATAAATAAGATTTGGATTATACTGTGTGAGGTGTATGAGAGTTGGTAAATAGATATTTTGATATAGTTTTACTATTGACTTCAATTGATGAAGAATTTTATCAATTTTTGGATTCTTCGTTCACTGTGGAGGCATGTGGAAAAAAACAAGGTTTACTGGGTGTGTAATTGACATACGAATGGTCATTTGGGAAGTGAAGTATTCATTTAAGCACAATGCTAATTAGGGCTGCAACTAACGATTATTTTCATTGTCGACTAATCTGTCATTATTTCTTTGATTAGTCGACGAATCATTTTATCGAAAAATGTGGTAAAATGTTGAAAAATGTCGGTCTGTCTCTCCCAAACCCCCAAATGATGTCATCTAATGTCTTGTTTCGTACTCACGCCAAAGGGTTTTAGTTCACCGTCATGGGAGAGTGTGTAAAGCTGCCAATATTTGAGCGTAAGAAGCTGCAATAAGAGTATTTTGGGGTACTTTTATAGTACTTTTCTATGAAAATGACTCAAACCGATTAGTCGACTACAACAATAATCACCGATTATTTTAATAGTCGATTTGTCATCGATTAGTCGACTAATCGTTGCAGCCGTAATGCTAATAGAGATTTGGTAAAGTATAATTGTCTGTCTTTGTAAACTGTAAATATAGTGGAAATATAAGAACAAAAAACTGGCTGATTGCTTCCATACAGTTCCTCATCATCACTTTTCTCTGAGTACATCCTCTGTCTGTGTCTGACAACCCGATGTGGGTCTGTGTCTGTCCTCAGGTACGAGAAGGTTCCTGTGATCCTGGTGGGGAACAAGGTGGACCTGGAGAGCGAGAGGGAGGTATCGTCCAGTGAAGGTCAGGCGCTGGCCGAGGAGTGGGGCTGCCCGTTCATGGAGACCTCAGCCAAGAGCAAAACCATGGTAGACGAACTGTTCGCTGAGATCGTTCGGCAGATGGACTACGCCGCCCAGCCAGACAAGGATGACCCCTGCTGCTCCTCTTGCAATATACAATAGCCCCGGGGGCTAGGCAAAAAGTCCACTTAGAGGAAGCTACTTCGACCCGCAGCAGAGAGACACACACTTAGACACACACACATGCACATGCCAATTAAATGGTAGAAAAATTCATGGTTGAACGCGACGGATTTTAACTCCACGGAGCATAAAATCAGCAGTGACATGATTATTAATAATGACATGTGAGTAATGAATACAGTTTGAACGAGGAATGCCAGGAATTTGCCGCAAGAGAAATTGACAAATGACAAAAAGGAACATGCCCTCGCCTTATGTTAGTCTCTTCTGTTGTTCAGGTTTGTTTTTGTCCTTTTGAGGTGTGGGGGGGGGGGGGGGATCATCAGCACACAATCACAGATCAGGATCTTTACTCTTTAGGTTGTTCTACGGTCTGTTCAAAGTGAGTAAATAATGTTTTCTGGTTTTGTTTGTATGAGAGAAGATGCATCTGTTGTTACCACCACTCGCTAGCTACTGTACACTAATCCAGTAACAGATATCTGGGATCCAGTTGTTCTAAATGTTAAGGAGTATTTGATTTGCAGTATGTGCATTTTTCCTCCCAGCTTATTTTGTGCAAGTGGTTGGCGGGAGGTTTTTCTACTCATCACAGGGCTGAACCAAAGAGGTGACCTGAAAGCACCTCCATTTTCTTATTTTTATTATTTTTTTTTTTTTCCAGTCGTTGAAAGTGGAATGGAGAGAAAATGGTGGATAAGTCAGTGTCTTTCTTGAAACATTGGTGCAGTCATCTCTTTCCTATTTTCTCACTTTGAGATACAATAGCAAACAATTGCAGAGTCTTTCACATATTGTGTGATGTTCCGTTTTCCTCTCTGGGGGACTCTGACAGCAGATTGCCGAGTAGTAATATAACTAACTGCTTCATCCTGATGGGACAAAGAGTTCATCTTTTCAGTGTTTGAATATCTCTACAGACGATCGCTCTAATCTCTTTTCAGGAATGGGTGACATTTTTAGTGAAGATGCCAACATTTGTCATACTTTACTTTTTTTTTCTCCTCCAGTATCAATATGAGAAATGGGGTGCGTACGAGTTTCAACATCCTGAACCCATGCTGTATGTGCTCAGAGTATTCAAATCCATAGTAACAAATAGTAACGACGAAGGTGATGATAATAAGAATAATAAATGGTAGTGTAAATATTTTGTATTGAAAGTGCCAGCTCCTGTGAAGACACTGACTCAACACATGTGGAATTGTCAACTGTATGCATGGCTAGTAAACAAAAAAAGGACTCTTATTGTTTGAGATAAATATAGGCTGTGGAAATGTGCAAACCAAACACATACACGTCTGGATCTGGACACTGTCTCAACTGTACATCTGTGTTGCCACGGGAACCAGACTTTCCCCGTGTGACCATTTTCATTGTTGATTTTATATTTTTTTATGTGACCATTTACTCTTTATTCCCTCTCTGAATGGTGACACTGTTACATTTGACACCTAAACAATAAAAGTGCGTTCAACACTCGACTGCGGCCTCCAAGCTTAAGTGAAATGAAGTAAGTGGACTGATGTGCTGAAAGAAACGCTGGTTCTTTGTTGCACTCTGACGCTGGTTTTATAACCAAATTGCTTCTTTTCTTCTGTACTTTTCTAACTTGTAATTCTGCATAATTACTATGTTAACTGTTTTTTAAATTTCCCAGAGGCCTTAAAGGGATAGTTCAGATTTTTTGAAGTGGGATTGAATGGGGTACTTATCTATAGTCAGTGTATCACGCAAAACACAAAAGCTAAGCAATGTACTACAGTGGATGGGGGTCAGCAACAAAAATATTTTAGCCACCTAAATAAAGTCCCACCTAAGAAAGTGCACACTATTTTGAGAGTATTTTCACTGCATTACTTTTCTATCAGACAGCCCACTCCAATGGGGAAGCTGTTAATGGCTTTAGTTCTCCATCTATGCTCTCATCAAAGCCACCAGACTCTATTAACAACTAGAATTACCACCCTATGGTTGTATGCCTCTGCGCACCAGTCAAGTTTCTCTCACAGTTCCACACACATCTCCTCCCCGACACAAAAGATCTATATAATCAGCACAGTTTCAAGATTAGTGTCACCAATTCAGCATCTGACCAAATGCCTTCCCTTCTGTTCCTGAGATTTGACCTTTTGGATATAAAATGTCATCACTTCCTTATTTTATCCTACTGGACATATGTCTGCAATGTTGTCATAATTAGCATATGAGTTCCTGAGTTATGGCTGAAAGTAGGTTTGTGAGGTCAATGCCCTTGACCTTTGACCATTGACCACCAAATTCTAATCAGCTTAATCTTTAGTCCAGGTGGACGTTTGTGCCAAATTTGAAAAAGTCCCTAAAAGGTGTTCTTGAGATATAACTTTGACAAGAATAAGAAAGATCTATAGATTTGACCTATGACCACCAAAATCTACATAGTTCATTGTAGAGTCCACGGGGACGTTTGAGCCTAATTTGAAGAAATTCTCACAAGGCTTTCTTGAGATATTGCGTTCATGGACAGATAGACAAAATGCTTCCAGCTATGGCTATTGTTGGCGCAGAGGCATAAAAACAGTAATTTTACTTAGCTGAACACAGGAGCTGCTGGTCTACCACTGCTTCGATCAGTTAGTTTGCTTTATTGTATGACTTTGGTGAATCCAGACTAATGCTTTTAAACACCAAAGTCACACAACAATACAGACAAAACAACTCTTCGAGGCAGCGGTAGACCACAAGCGTCTGTGCTCAACAATGTTAAATCGCTGTTTTTCTTAATGGAGTCTAGCTTTGATGAGAGCAATGTAATGGCTTCATTCTGCTCCTGAAAATCAATAATGTCTGACCAAAAGGTAAAGCAGTGAAAATACTCTCAGTTTATCGTACACTTAAACTGATACTGATTTTTTCAGGCAGTTAAAATACGTTTTGTTGCTGCCCCCTCCACAGCAGTATATTGCTTAGCTTCCATGTCGGACTCCAGCTTGCTTGTAGTTTAGTGTCTTTGGATAAGTACCTCATACAACCCCCTTAAAAAATCTAAACCCTTTAATCACAAACTGGTTTTGACCACTCTTTCATGATGCTTTGTACTGCCAAGGTTGCAATGGTACGAGATTGCCACGGTACAATAATTGCCTCAGAAAACAACACAGATTCATAATATATGGTATTAGACTACTGTATGAGTTACAATGACATTTAAAGCAATGAAAACAGAAGGGTTTTTTTGTTGTTGAATAGGTGCTTTGTTATAATTGAAACTTGAGACTATTTTTTATGGATGTGTAAAAAGTCTGACAGGCATTGGAGGAGAAAAGGAGATGCACTGCTAAGATTTTCCATTTGGTTTGATTATTTTTTTCAATTCCATAGACAAGCAAATATACAGGGTATGATAAGCATCAATTTTCAAACTGGTATACGGTTTTACAGTATACTACTGCAGCACTATGTGCTGCTTTAACCCTATATGTAATCCTAAATATTGATGGTACAAGTCCTACATTTATTGGTTTCGGGAGAAAATACATTTTGGAGCTATAGATTCCATCATCTGGGGGCTTTGGGAGAAGTAAACAGGAAGTAAAATACTGCCATGGAGTTGATTAGTCTTTTGAGAGCTACAATCTGAGCTCTGGTTAATAGCAATAGTAATAAGCCCTGCACATGTCTCATCATGTTGGGCCACATATGACCGGAAGAGATTCACTTTGCAGATATGTTTAGTGTCAGAGCAAAGGACACACCTTTCTGGCATTTCTCACATCCTGTCTTCTAAACTTGCCCTCAGAGTTATTAGGCAGAACTGTTAAGCTCTTTGTCCAGCCTCCGGTCAGCTGTCTGTTTGACACGTGATGGTGGAACAAGAGGAAGGTCTGGCTTACCTCCTTCAGGTGTTGCCTCTTACCCCTGCACTTTATCTCTTGTGTTCAGGCAAACAAATGTTGCAGCTAGCGTCAAGCTGCTCACTGAGGTTCTTAAATTGAAACTAGAGGAGCTATCTCTTGGGCCAGGTAGCCCGAGGCAGGACTGCCTTCTTCTCAGCAGTCTTTTTTGGGCTTCAAGATGAATTCTGTGTCTGTCCAGTAATGTCTGACACAATCCAAGCATGGTCACTGCTGCTTATGCATTGTTCTACCGTGACTCAGCCTCAGAGTCTGATTGCACCTACCTCAGCTGTGGCTTATTTAATGGGCTCAGCCTGATCTGAATATATCGTTAGCTTTATCAGTGAAGACAGCTATTGGTAGTTTGTTATTCTCCTCCTTGTTGGTTGAACAAGAAGGAAAGGTTACACACTTTTATTCCTTTTTCACCAACATGGAACGGATTTCGTGTCTGCTACACACCTAATGGAGTCATTTACTACCAAAAATAAATTGGTTTTGAACCCAAAAGGTTGGTTACCAGCTGGAACCCAGAAATCGCAGGTTTTCCTTGACCCAAAGTGCAAACTGCGACGACTTCAGTGGACGTGTCACAAAACTACAGATTGGAAAGAGAGGATGGAGTGTTGCACAAAACATTATTTTTATTTTTAATGCATGTTTGTTGTTAGCTAAAAACAAATATCTGCGATAACAGAGCAAAAGTTCACAGGTAATCATTAACTTTCCATATCTGCTTATCCTGTTGGAGGTTGCAGGGGGGCTGGAGCCTATCCCAGCTGACATTGGGCGAGAGGCAAGGTACACCCTGGACAGGTCGCCAGGGCTGACACATAGACACAGACAACCATTCACACTCACATTCACACCTACGGACAATTTAGAGTCACCAATTAACCTGCATGTCTTTGGACTGTGGGAGGAAGCTGGAGTACCCGGAGAAAACCCAGGCTGACACAGAGAGAACATGCAAACTTAACACAGAAGGGCTCCCCCACCCCAGGGTTTGAATCCCCCACCTGGGGTTAGAAGCAGGAAACCTGTACTACCATGCCACCACAGGAAACCAATGCGATCTGCTATCTTGCAACTAGGATACTGTTTATTTTGATTGTGCATTGTGCAACACCCTCTGTTGATAGTTCATTCTTGATTACTGTGGTTCGGCTTAACACTGGTGAAAACACAGGCTGGTTTGCTACATAAAATTAAGATTCCAACAATCCTGATTCAAGAACCAGAGCTAATTTGATGGGAAAGCAGTATTTGTACACTGCACATTGAATACATGGACCCTACCTGTGCTTTTATTTGTTTAGATGTCTCTTATTGTGGCATCTCAGGCAATACCTTGTAAGACTGTAGGCTGTTTAACATAAATGCTCATTTTGTTAGCATTCAGTAACTACAGCTCTCATCAGGCTTTAAAAGTGGCTGCTTTGACAGAGGCTCATGGGAGATGTCAACAAAACAAACAAACAGATAAACCCTGATTCATCTTTCCAAAAAGACAAAATAAACTGTCAGGCAGAGGCTAGAGGAAGAGGCCATCTTGGACTGAAGGATGAGACTCAACTCTGTGTTTGCTTGTACTTACACAACTCTAAATTTCCTTTGACACAGAGATATCATTTAGCAGATGTGTTGTAGTAAAGCTAATGGATTTTGGACACAATTTTTCCTCTGTCCTCTACCCTGAAACTGGTCTGCAGTCCATTGCAACAGAGTAAGTTAGTTGGTCACAGGTAGACTTACTCAGTTTGAACACCTGGTTGAGTGTGGCTTGACGAGGCTGACTGCTAGCTTTAGCATCAGAGGCTGTGATAGCTGGGACCTTCAGGTTCGCTGCTAACTGCTTTGTGTTGAGGTGATATTTTAGGCTTTAAGTACTCCGATTGTACGAAAATCCCTTACTGCACAAATTGCGGAGAGTGGTGTTCCTATCAACAGTTCCATCTGGGTGTTTTTTAGATGTAAACGTTTAATTCACAGTGCTAAGCAGCGTCATCTCGCCTGCCTCCATCATATGACAAAGCCACTGTGGCCTTCAATGACGCACCGGGTCAAATGGCACCACGGAGAGCGATTAATCAGTGTTAATTTTTTTAACCCGTTATTTTTTCTGTGATAAATCAGTCAAAAGTAACGCGTTATTTTGTCAGCCCTATTAAATATGTTTTTCAGTTGTCTAGAACAGCATTATTGGAGCTGTTTTTTTCAGTTCTTTGACACATATCATTAGAGATCTACCTTTAATTTTGAAATTTCTAAAGCTGATATTTCAAGTAAGGTCACAGAATTTGATGAATGACAGAATTAACCTGTAATACCTCCTTTTATTTGAATATGAGGCCATATTTTTCTTATAGTGCCCTTTGTAGAGTATCATTAAAAACAGATTGTACAAGAAATATGAGAACCTAATACACAATAGTTAAATAGATTTTCAGTTTTGGGTAACATGGATTTGGAGTTAATCCATTGTGCCAGACAGGGCAAGGACCCAGAAACTGAATTCATAGATAAAGTGTTTTTTAGAGATGATTAAAAAAGACTGGCTCCTCTGTGTTTTCCCTTCTCCTTTCTCCTTGGTTTGCCTCCCAACTAATTTTAGAGATTGTTTTGAATCACTGATGCAGAGTGGAAGTGGCCTGTTGGGAGAATCGGCAGTTAATAGATCCAAGGAAAGTGTGTGCCAGCATGTCCTCTGAGGCGCTTGTCAACATCCACCTTCAGCTACCTGACGCAAGCGTAGCCGGTGAAGAGCGAGCCTGTGTGGTCTGTTTGTGCTGTCTGGCTTGCCGAGGTGTTTTATCCACCCTGATGAGACGGGGCAGAGGGCTGAAGGACCTGATGGTGAGAGGTCTCAGTGGGGTTCATTAGGAAGCAGAATCCCTCTGGCATCACTCAGTCTTCAGCAGCATCATTTGTGTTTGCGGTAAAATATAGTCAAACACACTTTAATGTCCCTGTTGTCCAGTGGAAGAGCTTTAATGAGAATGGATTACAGACTGCTTTGCAGGAATCAGCCTATTAGTTGTTGTGCAGCTTTGTCTCTTGGACTTTTTAAAATGTCATCCTGCACTCCAGTTCCCCTTTTCCTCAAATCCTCGCAGAGTTGAAGACTTTTAAAGGCATGATAGGTAGCATCATGAGATGTTGGATTCTCAGTAGGGAACAGAGTGGAAAAGAAAAATAAAATCAGCTTGAAAACAACCCCCTGAGTTCCACAGCGTAGGTGTATGAATTAAATAGGCGCTGACTCATTGTTACCTGTTCTCAGCTCTGTAAGCCAGGGGCTCAGAGGCACAGACTCTGCAGCTGTGACACAGCACACCGTGTTTGTTCCAGCTGAGATCCTCTACATCAGTATGTCAAATGTCAAGATGAAAGGGGGGGAGCTGCATGAGTCACGCCACCACCACCACCACCATCGCTCCCAGACTGCAGCACAGTCCCTGGGGTGTCTGTGTGCGATATAGCAGTCCATGACAAAAAGGCCATGTCTGCCCTGTGCACTTTTAATCCAGGGGACATGAGTTCATGAGGCTGTTAGACGAGGCGTAGAGGAACACCCTGCCAGCCCAGCAGTTTTGAGAAGTCCGATGCACGGGCCGAACAAAGGATCCTTTAAATTGCTTTAATCGTCTCATTGATCAGTGGAGCATTAAAGTCTCAATGCGGTCCAGACAGGGGCTGAAATGTGTGGAAATGAGGCTTTTGTACCTGTGTGGCACAGAGGGATTGTGGAAATCAATGTTAAAGGGAGAAATTATACATTTAGCAGGAACATTTTCACTGTGAGGTACAACAGCACCCTGTATGTACATTTTAAAGGCTCTAATGGTGATGTATTATTTTTCTAGGATTTTAAAACACTAAATGAGAGGCTCCTGACAAACTATTTATTGCTGGTGCCTTACCTTAGATGGAAGTCACCATTCGCTGAAAAGAGCCGAGCTGTTCTCAGCCCACACTCTCGACTACCCCCCCGATGTTTCATGCCTTTTTATATCGGAAACAATGTCGATGTGCAGGAGGGGAAAGACGGAACAAACAAGCCGAGCTAGGACTGTCAGAAGGCCTAATAACTAGGTGTCATGGCAACCAGATGGCGACACATGAGTTGTCAATTTCACAGTCTAATTTGCAGCTGTAACAGAGGAGTGTGTGTGTGTGTGTGTGTGTGTGTGTGTGTGTGTGTGTGTTGAGGGGGGATCTGTGCAAACAACAAGGAACAATTCCTCCACTGGATACATGTGTTTAGGTCATAATCCATGTTGCCTTTATCGGACACTAAAGGGTGTATTCACCCAAAGCTCAAAGAGGTGTCTAGATATGCAGACAGGCAGTATATCATCTCGAGAGGGTAGTTCAGAATTTAAATTTCAAATCTTAAGTGCGTTTGCTTGTCTCTAGTAGGCTACATATCCAGTATTTAAGTACCGTGGTTAAAAAGTGCAATATATGATATTCAGAGTCTGGGCCCTCCCAGTGTTTTTCCACTCTACCTGCCAGCCCCTCCCACATGATCACCCCACTTCACTCAGCTTCTCCAGCGCACACATGCTTTGCCAGATTGTTCTTTGCCCACATGCAAGACTTTCCAGCACTCCTTACCTGTCTGCTCTCCCGTAGCCAACCCTGCCTGCCTCTGACCTGCCTGCATCGTCTGTTTCCCGGTAAACTCGCTAGCCTTCTGTCCCCAACCATGAGTTCTGCCTCTGCGTCTCTGGTTTCCGTCTGGCTATGGCTGTGTGGTGTTTTCCTGCAACGACGTTTCAGCGTGAGTATTCCCACCTGAGTGTTCTCCTTTCACTTACCTGTAGGCCCCTCAATCCATCGCATGGCTTCTACTTACCTCCTGCTCGTCCTTCATCGGCTCTGCTGCTTCCCTGGACTACTCTTCTGGTTCCGGACCCCTCACCTTCTCAACCACACCATCAGTAAGCTCCTCTTTGTCACCTCCATTTGCTCGCAGACTGAACTGTTTGGGTCCGAGGACTCACTTCCCAATTCTCGGTCTCGCTTCCAGGTTCAGCCCGGTCCATTCCCTGGACCCTGGACCCTGGACCCGGAGACTGTGTGTGAGCTCTGAGCTTTGTAAATTCAAGTTCCTGTTTACTCTGTGTATAAATAAAGGTCAGTATCAAATGTTGCTCTGTGCCTGTGTGCTGCAGATGGGTCCAACACATACCCGTTACACATACGAGCACAGTGCAGAGTAACAACAAATAGCTAGCCAGTGGGACAAAGGGGGACGGACCCACAGTTAACTTGCACACCGGCCCAGCTACTGAAACGAAAAAGGGAAGCCCCGATTACAACAAACAGAAGAAACGTGATTTCATTCTCTGCTCAAGATGCCATTACTCTACTCAACTATATATTTACATAGGAAACTGTTGTATGCTGCTATAAACTTTATGAATTTCATATATAGCACCTTTAAGTGGTAGCAACATTAGCCTACTTAAGTATTCCTCTTTTCTTTTGCTTCTGCTCCACTGCATTTCAGAAGTAGCTAAGTATTGTATGTTTCACTCCATTACATTTATTCTACAGTTCATAGTTACTTTTCAGATTAGGATTTTATATACAAAATGTATTACCAGTCTTTGAAATATAATACATCGTTCTTAAATAACACAATAGTATATCAAGCAGTTTAATGTAGACCAGTTGCCCTGCAACAAGCAGAGACTTCAGGATGTTACTTGTCTCGCCCTAGGAATATTTCAGCACATAAACCCACATTAAACAGTGATTTGTCTTTTTTTTTTTTTACACTTATAGGAATTTAACAAACAAAATACAACTTGGTAAGCTAATGACTGAGCTTTAGAGGCGCTGGTAAGCAGATTTTGTTATCTTTCACAGAGCCAGGCTAGCTGTTTCCCTTTGTTTCCAGTCTTTGTGCTAAGCTAAGCTAGCTAGCTCCTGGTGTGAGCTTTATACAGTATTTATCCCACACTAGAGTATAAATACTCCACTGGAACTCTCGGCAAGAAAAACAAATGTGTATTTCACAAAGTACAAACATTTCCTTTAAGTAAAAACTTTGATTAGATGACTTTCACTGCAAATTAACTTTTTATATGGTGTGGTATTGTTTCACTAAAGCAAACTGTCTGAATCCTTCTCGGAAAACCTGAACACAACAGTAAGTCGATAAGTAAATGTGCTTTTTAAAAACTTGGCAGAGCTGACTTTAGGAATTGAGAATGTTTTATAGCCAATGTTTTATAGCCAAAGCTAAACAGCTTTTCAAAATGTACAAAGCATACAGTCACAAACATCAGCTTTAGATTATGAACGTTTCAAAAATAACAGACAATAAAATAAACTGACATCTAACAATGCAAATAAAAATGTGACAAATAAAATTAAGTACTACACTACAAAAATTCAGTGTGGGGGTTTGAGAGATAGGGTAGTCTTCTCCATAATTGTACAGTCTCTTATAATACAAGTGTGGTGAAAATAGACGGAACATGCAGACAGTCATTCAATCATATGGGATGGGAGATTTTCCATATAATTAATAAAAGGTTGCCATATTTTATAGAAGGAGTATCTTATTTACGCAGCATTTTATTGAAACCGCAGTACATTACATTATACAGGGAACCGTAAACCCTCCCATACAATGTCAGTCAAGTCAATTTAGATTTTTATTTATTGTCAAATAATTTTCAACACAATACATTCAAATAGAAAACCTTGCCATTATTCATATTGTTTGGTGTTATTTGTCCCAAAATCCTGACAGAAATGATTCATTACATATTTCATAACAAAAGTATTCACTAAATAGCTTGAACAGTTGTTTCTGTTATTTCATTCACCTCCCACATGTTCTGGTGACCAGTCTGTCTGTTAGCTGTGAGTTATTACCTGAATTATGACTGACTCGTATCTGGCTTAATTATGTTTTTTGCATTTAATTAAGCACTAATGCATAGCCGTATATGTTATGTTGTTATGTAAACAGATGACTAGAAAGCAGCCAAGCCTGCAGTCCCTGGAGAAATGATTCACCAAAATCAAACCAAGAAAACAGTCTGTGCTTTTCGTGAAATGTTTTAAGGGGTCAAAAATATTCCCTTCTCCGTGCACAGTGAGAGTGGGTGAAGCTGTGCCAGAAATTCCTGCTAGATTTTTATCCCAGTTTCTCAGTTTTCCCATCTGATTAGCTTAAGAGAGAAAAACACATTTTACAAGCAACCCTTAAGGGATGGAGAAGAGCTGACTGTGAGTAACTCGCAGTTTCAAGGAGAACGTCTCTGATGGGTATTTCTGTTTTTGTCGCAGTTGCTTCTTGAACCTAAATCTATACCATCTGTCGCTGTGATGTAGTCGTCTAAATTTATAAATTGAAATACTAAATGCATGGATTTATACAACAGCTGAAGGATTTGGTGTATTCCTACATGGGGGACAAGAGTAAATACTCCCAAACTGACTTCTCACATTTAAAGAAACACCGAAAAAAAACCACACACACACACACACACGGCATCATCGTGAGTCTATGGAAGCCCTGAGAGGCAAGTGAGAAAAACTGGTGATCCATTTTCTAAAGCCAAATTTAGGCATGCAACACTTGATATTTTCTTGACAAAAAAACGTGTTGCACAACATGAGGGAAAAAAAAATCACCAGGTTGGCTGACAGCAGACATTTTGTGAACCAAAATAGTTGTTGTTATGTTGATTTTATATCCCAGCCCACCATAGCAAGTGAGGGGAATCTACAGCTCACAGACAGGCTGGAAGCTGATCAATCAGTAAATATATGCCTAATAAATTAAAAACACATACAAGCTACAGCATAATATTTCTGTGATTTTAAACAGCTGTCCATGCAGATTACATTTTGCTTTACACGACAGAAAAAGACCAAGGAGACAAGTGAAAGCTTTTGCTGAAGCACACTTTCCAAAAGTGTTAGCTCTTAGCCTACTTGATAGCAAGGGAAAACATAGGCTAGTGTTCATGGCTAACCAACAGCTAAAGCCTAGATTAAGTGGACTTCATAGCTAAGATTAGTTTTCTGTAGCGTTAGTCAAGGTAACAGGGACCCTTCACCACTTATGAGTGGGATGTTTTACCATCAGCTGCCATGCAATATCTATCACTGCTGTGGCCGTTTGATTCTGCAGTCCAGTGCCGTCAAACTAAATGTTGGGGATAGTTTAACTTTTGCCAGCAAACTGCTCCCAGGTGTTCTCCGGGGGGCATGTTGACCCTTGTTACAAAGAATTTCTTCCCACCTGAAAGGCATGAACGCACTTCCTGGCCACAGAAAAATGTAAGTCTTGCAGCGAGTCGCACTATTTGATGTTATGAGTGGGACGTATGGACTCTTGCTAAGGGAATGGGATAATTTTGTACATTTAATTATAGTTATACACAACAAAATAAGCATTTTGGATACATTTTGATTTAAATAACATATTATTTATTTATTCATATTTATGATATAGAATTGGGTGCTGTTTAATGAATATTGATGCTTATTCTTACTTTAATCCCATCCTTCAGTTGACAATTGAATTAGTGTGACAGTAATGTTACATAACTTGCCAATACACAATATGATATATATGTATTTACCATGTGTTTAGTGCATGTAGAAATTAAAACTCACCTGAAAAAAACATGAATGTTCTTAGTCATATTTATGCATGGGGAAATGTGTACTTCAGCCTCTTGTGCCCAAAATAAGAATTACAACAAGAAAGACTTGGAAAAATAATCATGTCAAAACTTAATTTTCACAGATTAAAAAACGTAACACAGAAAACTGATCCTCGACAAAATGAATTAATGAATAAAATAAAATACACCTTTTTCTCATCTGTGAAAAGAATATGGAACTTAAAACTTAGTTGGCTTGGCGGACAAATAATCTTCTTTTTTTTACCTAATTTTAATTTCTAAGATAGGAGAGAAAAAAAACTGTATAGATCAGACTTAGAAAATGTATCACCAAAATTTTTTTCTTACTAGCCTTTTCGGGTTTCCGTACAAGAAAGTCCGACATTAAAATGACAGATAAAAATAGTATTTCATAAACACTACCAAATATAGTATATAAATCTGATAAAGCCTTTACATGGGCATCTGAATACAGTCAGGCGGAGAATCTCTACAGGAAATTATTTCCAGCCCAGGTTATTCAAACAGAAATGTGGCAGTAATAAAATCTGTGTAATCCCGCTGTCTTTGTATATTTAGTATAGCAGAGCATGTGATGAGGCTCCCCCCTGCTGGTTTCCCTCTCTTGTGGAGGTGGAGGACTCGGCAGGAGCTCCACAGTGTTCATGTCTAACGGGAGGAAGCCTCATTCTCGAGGCTTGGATGGTCGTTCTATGTACAAAACAGATTCCCTCCTTCTGCTTGATCAGCTGTAACAACTCCCCACCTCTCCACCCTGCCTGAACATTTCAGGGATGTCAGAGTTGCCTCTGCTGCCAAACCCTGGAAGACACCGAGATCTAAACTGTCTCGAGTATTAAAGCACCTGCTGATGAGAACGATTGACTCTCTAATTAGGAATGTTTAAGGTTGAAATCAGTAGGATTTGATGCTTTATTTAGAGCGACTTTACACACAGTTAACTAGATTCTAGAGGCATAATAACTGCACAACAAAGCCCTTAATTATTTTACAAGTGATATGTTTTTATTAGACAGAAGAAGTCAGTACATTTAATATATTGTGCTTGTGTTTTGGGGTGTTTTCAAATTATCTCATTTAAGGCCTTTAAACTTAGAGACTCACTTTTAATTCTTGTTTATTGAAGAGAGAACGGCCTTATGGGAACTGCCGGGGCAAAGAGTGCAGGCTTTAATCAGAGAGTGTTAAATACTAATCAGGGACGTGATTCAGCCAACATAAAGATGAATACAAATGTTGCTGATTTCAGCAGATTACTGTTGTAATGAGATGTGAATTAAGGTTTTATAATTGTTTAATATACATACAGCCAGTCACACAGACACACTCACACACAGCCCTCCCTCCTCCATTTCTTCAAAGCATCGATTGTAATAAAACATAAGCAACTGGGGCATTTGCAAAGGGAGTTCAAACAGAGCAGACAGCAAGATTTTAAGTAAGCCAGACTAGCAGCGCATGCAATTAGACTGTAGTTAGTGTGTCCTTTGTGTGTGTGTGTGTGTGTGTGGGTCCAGACTGACTGGAACAGTGGGGGTTGGAGAAATGTAAAAGTCTGGCTTTGGCGCTAATGACCTGGTATTCAAAGTTGGTGGGAAACGGTGACAGGGCAGGAGATGCAGCTGCTGCAGCAGAGATTAAAATAGAAATGGAATCTCATTTCCATCTTCCATCCCTTCTTAAGGTGAATACACCCTCAGGGAAAGATATTGTGAAGAAATGGTAAAAACTGTGTTTCATGTGGCTGTCAGGTTGAACAGACCACTGGAGGATTATGCAAACTTCTCAAGGTTTAGTAATAGATTTGTACATATATATATATATATATATATACGTATATGAGGATGCATTGAGCACCCCAGACATCCCTTTCCCCAGCAATGCTTTCCAGCTCCTCCTGGGCGACCCAAAGGTGTTCCCAGGCCAGATAAGATATGTAGTCCCTCCAGTGTGTCCTGGGTCTACCCCGGGGCCTCCTACCAGTGGGACGGAGCAGCGGTTCTACTCTGAGCTCCCTCCAGATGTCCGAGCTCCTTACTATCCTGGTTGTTGGGCTCCTATCTCTAAGTGAGCCCAACCACCCCATGGAGGAAACTAATTTCAGCTGCTTGTATCCATGTTCTCATTCTTTCAGTCGCTGCCCAGAGCTCATGACCATAGGTGAGGATTGGGACATAGACTGATCAGTCAAACTATTAAAACCACTGCTGGATGGAGTGAGTAACAGCGACTATCTCGTTACAATACAATGTTTCGCTGTAAAACCTTGGGTCCTGGCATTCATATAGATGCCACTTAACACACACCACCCACCCAAACACTGTTGCAGACCAAGTACACCCCCTGATGTCAGCGACATTCCCCATGTGGCCAGATCTGAAGTGTCTCCGATAAGTATTATGTCATCAGTGCAGGATGTTGTGGTTGTTTTGGTATCACTGCCCTAATGCTCTATAACATGTGGCTCCGGAGCCACAAATTGCCTACCCCTGAGTTATTATGACGAAACTGCTAACATGACTAGCAAGCATGCCACAGAGCAGCTAGCAAAAATGTGGACGTAATATGTGCAGAGCAGTAATGAAGCGGCCAGTTGGAGACGCATGTCAGGCCAAGGTGTCGACAACGATGTATCTTGTCTGTCCACTTGTGTTCAGATCACCAACATGTTAATACCAGGTCTAAACAGGCTCCATATGACTTACTGCCTGCCTGAACTACCACAAGGCTCCGTTTATAAGACCATCATTTTTGTAGTTCTGTGCTTGCATGTTGAATATTCTTGAGTTAATGCGTCAATCAAACGACCACATGTAACCTCTCTCCGTGACAGCTTACCAGCTCTGAACCGTAGTTGGGAACACGCTGGCTTATGAACATTGAATTAGCTCATTAGCTCGTTATTAGCTAGTAACTAGCTTCTAGCAGTGCGGACCACTCTGCAGAAAGAAGGATGGCGTAGCGTTCAGGTGCTGTTCACCAACAATGGCTTTATTGCAGTCTTCACCACAAAACAACAAACATAGCCTTCTCATGAGTTTGAACTGTAGCCCTTAGCTTATCTAGACACTTAATTCTACTGACTAACATCACTCTTTGTCACCTGCCGTCTTCACCATGACACCCCAAGAGAGTTGCTCCCCTCCACATACACAATGAAGCACACGTCACACACTCACTGGTTATTAACAAGGCCACCACCCTTAAAGGGGAAAAAAGGGTGAGCCAGTAGCGCGCCCAACAAATCTGGGGTCAGGTAGTATTTCAGTGTAGAAAAATACTGCACAGAGAGTGGGAGGATGTGTGGGTTAATGGGGCCCAGAAGCTGTTGGACTTCATTTGAACCCCTTAAACTCGAGTACACAGTGTTGAAGAAAAGAAGTTGGCTGAATTCTGGTTATGTATTTGAAAGCTAAGACTACTAACTGGTATGAATTAATGAGCTCTAGAGGTAAAAGATAAATGTACAGTGACCTGAGTGGAAGTCATGTAACAGACTTACAAATAAATAGTAGTCTAAAAGCATGTGTTTATTCTATATGTACAAGTGTTTCCTCACCCTATGGTGATCAGTGTGAAGTTGACTCGTGATTTCGTTTACGATTACATAACGGAGATCACGAAGAACATGGTACATCTTAATTGCTTACATAACTAATCCAAAGCAGCATTGTCTCTTGCCTGTTTTTTCTTTCTTGCAGCAGCTCTCACTTGGTTTTCGCGCTCTCGCTGAAATGTTCATCTGTGCCTCAGTTCCAAATCAGTGCCTCCAGGGGGCCTCTGAAGCTGCCAAGACACTGAGTGTGATTTCTCCATCTTCAGTCCCACACCACCAAGGCGTAGGAGACTTCTCTTCCTGCCAGTGAGAAGGTGGGCGAGCAGCAGACATGAAATAGAGACAAGAAAGGGAAAAAAAAAATCCCAGTTTCAGCTTTACAACACAGTGCTTGTCTTTTATCCCTGTCCCTGCACGCAGCTACATACATGGAGGAGTGGGCGATGTGGAGGTTCTGGTCCCGGCCAAAGCCCCAGGCCACCATCCCTAAAAAAGGACAGTAGAAACAGGGAATACAAAGCACTGAGCACTTATACAGCAGAATAGGTCCAACATGTACAGCTTTATGGTTATGTACTGTGGAAAATAGATTGTTCATGGAATGATTAAATTAATCTAGAGGGGTGGCCAGAGGTGGCACAGTCCCTCCTGAAATCTGATTGGTTGCCCTGGCTTGTTGGAGGGATGTCTGTGTTCAGGGGTCCATTTCCCCATAATCTGTCCGTGTCACGACAGTTGTTTGGAGTTACAAATAGCAGCCATTTATTGACGATATTTCACATTAGAATATTAATTAAAGGCATTTATTTGGCGTTCATTTATTACACTAAACAAATAATGTAACCATCAATAATGTACTGGTTTATATTGCCATGAAGAACCTGGACAGTCTTCAAGGGTAACTTCGGTACTTTTCAACTTGAACTCAATGTTTTGTCCATGTTTTTGTGTGTAAATGACTACACACAACATTTAAATTGGTGCAGTATTCAGCCAGAGGGCCGCAGCGGGCAGCAGCAAAACAAGCTGCAATGTAACCACAAGGGGCAATTATACACCATCAATTCACATCCATTAAAAGTGTTTGTTTTTGCCACTGACAGGCTCCAATTGTCAATATAGACCTTTTTGTTAAAGAGTAAGATTCTTTTTGTTTGACCAGAATGACCCCAACATGGCCGTTGCCAAACCAACCAGACTCCACTTAAATAATCAGTAATTTAAGCGTGTATAGAGCCAGAATATTTTCACATCTGACTGGGTGAATTAAGGGTTCATTTCAACCAAACCCGAGTTGGTGATTGTTGGAAGAGTGGAAACACAAACCAAGACATATTTTGTGTGGTTTTCTTTGCTTCTGTCAACTTTGAACAAAGTGTGTTTTATGGTAATAAAATTACTGCTTATTTAAATGGAGTCTAGTGGGTTTGGCAATGGCCATTGCGGGGCTGTTTCTGGTTAAATAAAAAGGCTGGCCTTTGTAGGGATCCTTTCCATAATGTTATCAGACTCTTATGATAATAATCCGAGCCTGTGAGTTGCAAAAACAAGCACTTTCAGTGGACGTAAATTGTTGGTGCCTTGATGCCCCGAGTGGTTACATTGCAGCCTGGTTTGCTGTTGCTGACTGCAGGCCTTTCCCTCAATAAAGGACTAGTTTCAAAATGTGTTCCCATGAGTCACTTAGACACAAAAATATGGGAAAAACATGGTTGAAAAATACCAAAGTTACCCTTTAACGCATTTTACTTCTTTTAAAAACAGCCTGGTCCCCTCATTCAAAAGTTCTGTCCTCTGGATTAATATGTTTTAGGGATCTTGGAACAGTGTGCTGCTGAAACAGTATCAATCCTCAAACTGGGACATGCCATCGGTTTTCCGATGATATATAACTCAGTTGTGGAACAATCCACGACTTGATTGATATTACAGATCTCTTGTTGGCTATTACGGCTTTTTTCTTTTGGACAGTAAAGTCAGCAGTGGCTTTCTTTTCCTTGTGACAGGACTGCAGCTTACAGTGGTGTTTATGTGGCAGAGTTTTACACAGTCATGTGGTTACGCATTAAAGGAAGGAAGAGCTAACTTATAATTGCGCTTCAACACTTTAATTGCACTCAAGTTATCACATGTTTGAACTTTGTAAGACCTGCTGGACTTGTGATACTGCTGCCTGTCACTCATGCTTCGTGGTAAGCCAAAGCACCCTCCAGTGGACCCTGGATAAAGTGCAAGGTTTTAGGTGGTATTAAAGGCCAACATCAAGCACCACAGAGGGCAAGACAGGCTTCGTGTCATCTCGACTCAAAACCACATGCACTTCACTGATGCAAATGAATTTAGGCTTAGTCATAGCATTTTATGCTGCAGATGAAAAATAGTGTCTTTCATCTGTTTTGCAGCTGTCCTCGAGCAAAACCAAACATTTCTGCCAAATCCAGTGGATGCTGTTACGTGGCTGACCCTGTCTTGCTATACTGACAACGAACAGGCCACACAGACAGTATACACAACCAAGAGGGGACGGCCTACAGAGTATCACCCACTCCCACTTCTTTAGTGTAAATAAAACATAGAGTATCTGTTTTAATCCAAGCAAGTGCCTGTTTGACAATATTTGAAATATATATATATGCTTTTCCATGAATGTATACATTAGTCAGAGACTCTGCATTCCTTTCATACGTTCCTATATTTATATACCATAATAATTTAGCACCTTGCTTACACACTGACTTCTATTTATACTCTCTGGAAAACTTTCTGAAGTTCACCATGAGGGATGGTCAATGAAACATTTTCATAGAGAATATAAATTAGCCTCTTTCTCAAACCCCACTGACTCACAGGGAGGTCGGTTATTACAAACTCGTGCTGTGCAGACAATTCTAACCCACAGATTTTTAATTCCAACATGATTAAAAATGTCACATATGTCAGGCTGATTGCTGATTACTTGCAGGGTAATCGAGGAATAGACATATAATTTGAGGCAGCCAACAATCGGCTTTTATACATCTGAAGAACTTCTATAAAAAAAAATTAAAAAAACTGCTTGGCAACGACCAGGCGTCTAATTGAGACAGACATTTATTTATCAAAGTGTGTACCCACACCAGGCTAGCAAAGGGGACTAGGCCAGGGGTACCAAGGGGTCCAATCCGGCCTACCAGATCACTTTGCACACCTAATGTTGATGCACTTGTGCAGGCTGAGAAGTTTCAGGAGCAATTTAAACAGTGAGTAGATACTTCATGTAAAATGCTGCCTTAGAGTCTTTTCCACTCTGACCAGAATACAGCTCTTTAAAATAACAATGAATACTTAGAGTGGTCATATTTAAAGCTATTGAACGGTGTGCAAAATAATGTCAACCACCAGCTTTGATACGAAAGTATCTGCATCAGACTTCTGTCTTAAAATAATATTAGTGGAAGCCTGCTGCTGAGGCACTGACAAAACTTCAGACTGTAAATGGTTTGTAAGGCAGGGGACGACTTAACCTTCTTCTTCAGTAGCTTCCACTTTAGTGGGAAATTATGAAAAAAGGTGCAGATGTAAAGAAAGTGAGTAGGAGAGTGACTGAATGTGGGGAAACTGAAACATACTGTTGAATTTGCACATATTTATCTGAGCCTCAGGCTGTTCATGGATGGATGACCGTTTCCAGAATGGATGTCTTTATGCTAAAAAAGGGGGGAAATTTGAAGGAGTTGTTATGCAGTGGTTTCACTGGTCTGGCCCACTTGAGATCAATTTGAGCTGTATGTGGCCCCTGAACTAAATTGAGTTTGACACCTCTGGACTAGGCGGTTCATTGATGTTTTACGGGTAGCTCCATTTTATTCAAGAGGAGACAGACATCTCTATGGCTGATATCTCCATCACTGGGCAACTCACACTAAAACAATTTATACTGATAACAGGTAAGGGGTAAAATATGTAATTTTGATATGGGGGGTTAACTGCTCCTTTAATGGGTCACAAGCCTAAAAGCTTGGTAACTACTATCTGAATGTGGTTGTTCCAGTAGACACCGCTAGATGGTGCTGCTGTTCTTCCGTGTCCCGCTGCTGCTGAGAAGGTGGAGGTGCTGCACCTCCTTCATTGTCTGAGTAGAAGGCACCGGGAGTGGATCCGCCACTCGGTTCAATGTAATCCCGTCTTTCCCCGGCTCACTCACTCAGTCGTCCGCCATGGCGACCGCAGAAAGCCTCCTCTCCGGTCCGAGCCGCATCTAACAACTCCACCGGGCTTCTCTTATTGTAGTCAGCACCGCTGGACGTGGATGTAACACCTCCTTTCAGCTGGGAAATACATAACGTGTGGATATTAAGCCCGCATTTCGAGAGAAGGGGTAAGAATCGTGCAGCCCGAGTCCTCACCCTGTGTGCTCTTAGGGAAGTGATTCAACTTGTTTGAGGAGATTAGGGTTAAGTCCTGGGAGTATCTTTGCCGTGTTGTTTTGTGATCCTGTGGATTTCGAGGGAGGGAAATAACTATGAGTGTGTGTAGAAAAATCTCCATGTGCAGCTGGTAACTGTCCTATTTGTCCTCCAGTGCGGCTTGCATTGCACAAATATACCTTAGCTGTATGGATGCGTGCAGGCGCCGCAGTCGGCTGATGTTTCGCGGCTCATGGCTCTCTGTGTGACATTTAAATGATCAGGAGCTGTGCGTTTCATATCTGTCACTTAGTTTCCATAAGGTGTCCAGGTGAGTCCATGCGTTTATGTCACATCTACAGTCCTGTCTGATAATGTCCTGAGGATTACAGCACCCTGCTCTATTAACCTACATTACATTAATGGTGTGAACACACTACCAGGCTGTGTGAGGTGGGAAGGACCTCACTGACTGTTGGGTTTCACCATTTTCTGCACTATTTTCCTCAATTATCATCCAGGCTGGTTTAGGAGACGCTTAAATGGCAGCCAGGCTGTGGTTACAACACGCTTTCTTCCAGTTAGATGTCATTCTTTTCACTTAACAACACATGCAACCCTGCCAATTATACGCTGGGAACTTATAGTGATTCATGCATTGCCAGCCACACCCAGGTATCAGTGACTGTTGCAGAACACAGAAGAAACCAAGCTCCTTTTTTATTGTGGAGCTTCCCTCAGGTAGACAGCTGGCTGTATCAGCCGCCGCGGCCTCTGGCCATTCAGCTGTCACTAAAGGATTCCAGCTGTGCTGTGTTGGACCGCACCAAGGGGCCCCCGTGTGCCCCTGCACACAGAGGAGCCACTGTTAGAGCCCCGGAGACTCTGCGAGCCAGCAGTCACAGCTCCATGTTACACACTCGTGGGGAATTTCAAGCAAACAAGTTCAAAGGCAGGGTGAGAAACACTCAGGGGTCTGTAAATGTCCCTGTGGCTCCGCATACTGGGGGGACTGTGCTTCATGTCACACTGTGGCCCCCTGGAACAAGGTGCCAGCTGTACAACTGGTGACTGTTCAGTGTGTTCGTTTGGATCTGAGTTACCCATTCAGAGGAACACGCAGACCTCATGACTGGTTGATAAATGATCCCTGGTGCAGGGGAGGGTACGTGTTGGCTGAAATAATCACTGTCTACTCTTTCACTGTCTTCAGTTTCGCTTGTGCTTTGTTGGAGGAGTGTCTGGTTACACGGCATGCATGCGCAGGTCGTATAAGACACACATTTACAGACTTGGCATGAGACACTCGCCAGTAATCAAGGCAAGGGCCACTGCGTGATGACGGGGTGAGGATCAGATGTCATAAATGAGTGGGTTGAATTAAGAGAAATGTCTGTTTCCATTCATGATCCAGGTGACAGCATTCGGTCTGGTTTCCATCAGCCTCGAGGGAGTATTAGTTGGCCAATGAGTGTACAGACAGGTGCAAATGATGAGGACATGCTCTCTTAACACTTAGGCACTTACATTTGGGGTTCATTTGCCTTTTTTTTATCAAGCCTAAATCTGCTTGTTGAATCCTGTTTTTTTTAGCTTTAAGCATTTATAAGTAACCAGAGTTATGAATAAGTTCATCGGGAAGAACTGAAATTCAAACAACATGACATTCAAATGTGTAAAACTCAGATAGACTGCGTATTTGATGTTTAGTTTCAAGACTAATTGCTTTCTCCTAACAAAGATAAGGACTTGAAAGGAGCATTTTTTAGCCTTGAAACTTCACAAATCTGGATATTTTGAAGCCAGCTAACAGTAGTGCTGCAATGATGAGTCTGTTTATTGATTAGTTAATCTACAGACAATTGATCCCGACACATTTTTGTAATCGTATTTGAAAAAACGGCCAACATTTGCTGGTTCCAGCTTCCAAAATAAGAAGCTTGCTGCTTGTCCCTGTTGTGTATCACTGGAAGTTGATTATCTTTGGACTGTTGGTCAAATAAAACATGCCATTTGAAGATGTGTGCTTGGACTATGGGAGCTTGTGATCGACATTTTTCACACTTCATTAATTATTGACCAGTTGATCAATAAAAAACTGCTAAAACATTGACAGCGTAATCAATAATGAAGATGATGCAGCCCTTCTTGTTAGCCTTGTTGCATCCAGTCCCCCCAACTACACCACGCAGTGTTTGACTGAAAACTTCTTCTGAGCCTCTGCTAAGCATCAGGCAGACCATCATCAGACAGAATTTAGTGTATCCACTGTCCTTGGCCTGTTTTCTCCATGCACTCTGCTGGATTACATTATGCACTCCTTTTGAAATGCCTTATTCAGCTTTCAGCTTAAACTTGGCAGCAGTCATTCACCTCTGCGGCGGCTGAACAACTGCCCACTGGCCTCAGTACTCTGATGAAGCACTTGGTGAGGTCTCAGGATGACATCAGCCTGCTGGAATGTGCAATGAAGAGAGAATTAAGCAGGACAGCAGGGCCTTGGGGGATCTGGCTGTGGATACATGCGGGGTGGATAGCAGCCCTGCTCATGTGTCAACTCGGAGTGAATGAGTCCTCGACTTTGTCCAAACACAGTCCTGCACCTGGGACAAACACAGAGTTACACTGCAGGTTATTCCAGATTCTGCACCTCGACTTTGATTTGAATGTCAGATGGGACGCTGCTTTGCTGGATGTGGCAGGGCGGTGTTTCTCCATTATATTGTTGCCAGACATAAGTCCTGTCAGAGCACCTCAAGGACTGACGCTGACATTAATTTCAACTGTTATCCATTATTTTTAGGTACCTATTTAAATCATTATCCATTACTTTTTCCTATTTCATGTGTCATCCAATACATTATGTAACTACTTTAACTGTTATCCATTACTTTTACTTAACTATTTCAACGGTTATTGATTACTTTTAGGTAGCTATTTCAACTGTTATCTATTACCTTGGGGTAACTATTGAAGCCGTTAGCCATTGACTTTACATAAAGCTAACTTTTCTTTTTCAGTCAACCTATCAATGTGTCACATGGAAATTATACAAGGTACAACTCCAGTGAAATGTGATCCCCTCAGCTGCTTTAACCTATTACATTGATGACTGCTGCTTTATAATTGTCCATGTTTCCAACAGTTGTCTATTACTTTTAGCAGTTAGCATTGTTAGCATTGTCGCCTCACAGCAAGAGGGTTCCTGGTTCGAACCCCCCCACCCTGGGTTCAAGCACTTCTGTGCTGAGTTTGCATGTTCTCCATGTGTCAGCGTGGGTTTTCTGCGGGTACTCCGGCTTCCTCCCACAGTCCAAAGACATGCAGATTAATTAGTGATCCTAAATTGTCTGTAGGTGTGAATGTGAGCGTGATTAGTTGCCTGTCTCTACTTGTCAGCCCTGTGACAAGGTGTACCCAATGTCAGCTGGGATAGGTTCCAGCGCCCCTGCGACCCCCAATAGGATAATGGAAAATGAATGAATGAATGAATGATGTGATTTTCCTAAAAAACAATATATTGACTCATACAAAATTAACCCCCTTGATGATCACTTTTGAGCCACTAGAAGGGTGTGACGGTTTTATCTGGAGAGACCCTGCCTACTGCCTGTATGCCCTTTTTATTTTGCTATGTTCGAGATACTTCTGGGTGTAGTGTGCAGGTGAGGTCGGGCCTTATACACAAGGTAGCAACCAGGGTCGGACTATAAACAGCACACATCCATGTGGAGGCTAAAAATTGCGGCCCAAGTGCTGAAAAAACTAAAGTGAATCTGGGGCTGGCTTTCACTTTCGCTGACGATACTGTTTAAAAACAGTAGCCTACAATTCCAGCATAGTATAGGGCCTACTTTTCAAAGCAACGGAATAATAGTTGGAAGCTGTATTACAATTTTTACTCTTTGCTGTCTGATGACTCAAATCCACTACTCATTCATTCAGATCTCCTGCAGTGTCCTCACGTCCTTGCCTTGATACCCTTGAGACCAATTAAAACTCAACTAAGTATATGTCTGCATGTCGTTGGCCTTAATGCCTCGCTTTTACAACTTCCCATTCAATTGTCGTTGTATTGACACTTTGGCCTCGTGATTCATTTGTCAAATCAAATTAGGGCTGCTTCGTTCGGCTTTGAAATCAAGAACATGCTTGGATCCCCCCTTTTTTTTTTTTTTTTTTTTTTTTTTTTTTACAGTAATTGGTTCTCCCACAGGCAACAATTATCAGCCATTAGCGGCGAGTGCAAATACTGCATTTGCAATTACTGTGTTAGTGTGACACTGAAGGTTGTGCAGCCTGTCCTCTGGGCTCTGATGCTGTCATTGTATTTCACCTGCTGCATCACTGATGCTCTGTAAGAGGAGGTTTCTTATTACTTTATGTAACTCCTTAGTTGCATTATTTTGTATATGTGCATGTGTTTGTCTCCCTGACTTTCCTCTCTTGGCCTCTCTTGCGCAGGCTGGGCAGTGAGCATTGCAGTGCATCATGGCAGAGCCAGACCCAGAGCCAATGGCCTCTGGAGCAGGGCAGCGTCTTGGAGCCCCGGAGACTCTTGGCATCAGCACATTGGACCCCGGGCACAGACCGCCAGCCATGCCCCCTGGACGACAAGTCACCATCAGGGTCCGCATGTTGGACGACACAGAGGAGCTCTTTGACATCTCGGTGAGTTGTTGCAGCCTTCTTGCTCAGGCACATTTCTTGATGGGAATACTAATGTCGGCTTGGGACTCCTCATTATTGCACAGTAGCCAAGAAGCGTTTCCCGTTTTCATCATAGCAGCAGCAGTCTGGAAACAGGTTGGCATGGCAACTGCATGATGTTAAGTTGTTGAATGCATGGATGAAACTGGAGGGAACGTTTTAGTATGTCAGGGTTCCTTCAGTTTATTGTGGTGGTATTTCTTCACTGCTTCCTAATCTCCCAAACTGTCTCGAACCTGTTCTGCAGCTGTCATCTATTACTACATATTTTTTCCCTCCACTATGTCCTCCTGACAACCTTTCAGGATATTATTTGGAAACCATGGACAGCGTTGTATTTCACAGCTCTGTCCCATATTGGTATGGTGACGTGGGGACGTGTGGGAAATCCATGTGCTTTCTTAGCAAATGTAAAGAAAGACAGCAGGTACACAAAAGAAGAAGAGGAAACAATACTTGAATGTCTTTGAATGAGACGAGCTGCCATTTGAATTTCATTCATGACTTCAGGATTTAGAGGATTAGCTTTCTCATCACAGATCTGCATTTAGACATTCAAGTATAAGCCATTTGCACGGATTATGTAGAAGTTGAGCTAAAATTAGATACTTACTAATTGTGAATGTCATTTTAGAAGCTGATAATACTTTCAATGCAAAATAGACATTCATGCTGTACAAACTGAATGTATGGACAAAGCAGATCATTTGCAGAGGCCATTTAAAGTTGTGCAATTTAATAATTATCGTTTTATGTTTTACTTTTCACCTTGTTAAAATGGAAATAGACAAGTGTTCTCCTTTACTTACTCTGCTTTGTCATTATGAAGTAAATGTTGATTGCACAATGTAATGGCTATAGAATAATGACACCATCAGTGTTTAGATTGGTTCCCTGTAAGCTTCGCTTTCACTGTGCAATTCTGCCTGCCTCCAGGTATGATCTCCTGGGAAGATAGAGGTTTGGTTTACGGCACACAGAAAGTGCCTTTACCATTGCGCAATCTAAACAGGAAGAGGATAGCGCTCTTCTTTTCCCCTGTACCTATCAGTAGCTATCCCCAGTAACCAAGCAGTATCATTAGCCCCTTTTACACTGCATAGCGGAATGGGAGGACATTCCGAGAACTGTCTTGCCTCTGAGCTAGGAATGGAGGTAGTAACAACGTAGAAACAATGTCTGTATAAATGGGACAGCCTGCAGGACGGGATCATGGGCGGCATGGGTGTGATGTTTTGACGTGTTATGCCAGCAACCCACTGCGGGAGATTTAAAAAGCAGCTGATAGCAGTTAGTGGCTAACTCAAACAAGTTGAACAGTGGCCGAAAATGTCCACAAACCATTGTTATGGTTTACAAAACACTGCCAATGCCTTTCCTATATGTCACTCTAGAGGCCAATGCCGTCGTGTTAAATGTCACGACCGTCACACCTTGTTTGCTTCCCACTATGCTGGCATGCTGTCTAAAATCACACTTTGGAGCGGAGGGATGCCGCTGTCATTTTTTTCTTGCTTCTAAGGCCCTGTTTATATGACAGCGATTTCAACTGAAAACGGTAAACTTTAGTTGCATTTTGGCTGATCGTTTACACAATAATGGCGATTTAGGTGCCTGAAAACGCATAAACGATTTGAAAATGGGTTCCAGAGTGCAACGTTTTGGAAACGGCAGCATCTCCGTTGTCATGTACACTTGCAATATGCAGTTCCTCTGAAAACAGACTTATCGCACATGCGCATTACAGTCCCAGTCACTAGGCATGCCGACCGTCACAACAACAATGTCGAGCTCCGTTTGTGCTGCTCACCCTGTTGATTTGAAGTGAAGTGTAGATCTGTTACTGTAGCAACTCCACCTCATCATCCATCCAGACAAAGTTATCTGTGCATGCTTTCACCATTGTGTCTTCTTTGTTTTGGTTTGTAACGGCGTTGTAGAGGAAGGCGCTTCAGCACAGGCGCATGGCGTCACGCCGTGATGTTGCTTTGCAAATTTACACTGCCACTCATTGGCCTGGCGTGCATACTACAGCGTTTCCAGTAGATTTTGTGGCTCCGTGTGAACAGGGATCGTTTCAATAACATCGTCATATAAACGCAGAAGTTTTTTAAAACGCAAAGGACAGACTTTTCCGTTTTTACTGAATTTGTTGTCGTATAAACGGCCCCTAAATGCAAAGGCGGAGTTAAGAAAGGACCTTGTAACGGCCCTATAGTGTGACCTCTGTGTTAAAAGAGCTATTGTAAGTTCTTTGCAGTTACTTTTTCCAGTAGCAGGAATTGTGGACATAGGAACAACCAAAGTAACTGTGGAAACTGTGGTAGTTGTTAGACTCTTAGGGAAATGGAAAGATTTGGTTGAAACCAAAACAGTGCTGCAGGGCTGACGTATATTTGTAGGCCGATATGGAAGTTAACATCGCCCTGGTTCCCTCATCAGAAAGCCCATGGGATAATTCCATTGCATTTTAGATTTTTGTAGAAAATAAGCTCTGCTGCAAACAAAAGTTCATGATACTTACACATTTTTTCAGAAAGATAATCTTCACAAATTAACACCACTTCCATGATTTTTGAAGCATAAGTGCAATTACCAGAAGTAAACGGCTAGCATTAGGCTATAAACAAACTACACCACAGCTGCATGACTTTAACATTGCCTCCACAACAAGACTTTAAAGCTGTGTTCGCCAGGGTTCAGTGTAATGATGTGCAGTATCATTAAGCTACTTGTTAGCAACCTTCTTTTTTAAAACATGTAAAGGCTTCAACATTTATGAGTGGTGTATTTACTGATGTATTTTATGTCGCTGAACAAAACTTGAATGTCTCTTAAGCTTGTGTAAACCACAGACTGTATTTCAGGCATCCAACCAAAACCCATTGACTTCAAGATGAGGGAACTGGGAGTGCTAAAATGCTAACTTATTTCCAAGTGGTAGGACTCATTCCTGCACCTCTCTGTAGTACATTCCTCTTACAAGTGGTGCCTGTGTAAAAGCTGATAAGCAGATTCCTCTGAGCTCCACTGTTGTCCAAAAACTCAAAAACTCGTAAAAAAAAAAAAAACATAAATGAGACAACACAACATTGCACAGGATGACATTTACCTTCATAAGAATAAATATGGGCACTGTAATTTGAGTCAGTCTCACATACAATGTCCAGCTCATTAGTTCAAAGTGTATAAATCCACGGCAAAAGATAGTCCCCAACAAATACACCATGTAGTCTTGTTGGTGCGGCTTTTGCTAAAAACTACAGTGTCCAGCAGGTTTAGGAAATTATTGAGCCTGATTATGACCCATGTAAGTCTTCATCCGATGGGATTGGAGTGCCACAGACGGGGTAGTTTGGTAAATCAGAACGTATTGAGAGACAGACTAATGCATTGTTGGTTATATGGTTTTGGTCTTTTTATGGGATTCACTGAAAAATGTAGTACAATGTCAGCGCTATTCTATGAGGTGATGAAAAGATGATGAGATACATGGCACTCTTTCCTTCAGCATTCCTCTGAACTTCCTCTGTGTTTGGGAAAGGTGTCCTCGGACCTTGATTTAACGTCAGAACATCGGGTGGAGTATGAGAAAATACTGTTATTTGTCTCAGAATAGAAGAACAGCTACATTCTGTGACCACAGTCCTTCCTGCCTGGAAGAGACGAATGAGATGAGTAGATAGAGGAAAGTGGAAAGTGGTGATGGAGAAAACCAGATACAGCGGCAGCCACAGAGGACTCGTTTAATGTGTATGAATGGGGCTCGGCACTAAAGCTGCTGAGCTTTACTGACAGTTAGTGAGCGTGCAGCGCAGGACGAATGTGTCCTTCTGGCTCTTTTCCAAGGCAGTATGGGTAAATGTTGCTCCTAAAGCGGGCGGCAGGGCTCCCTGTGCATGACTGCTAATCTTTCTAGTGGTATCATGTGTTGTACCTAATACTTAAGGCTCGCTAGATTCTCACCGTCAGGTCCCATTTGATTGCCCTCATTTAACCCACATTACTTTTTGTGTACTTCGGGTTAAGTGAGGCGTTAAAGCCTCGTTTGTTTTTATTTTACAAGACAAGGTTCTTGGGACTGTTCTCACTCCGTATGCTGCTTTTAATGTGCCAAGTGCTGCATCTGCTTCGTCTTGTCTCAGGTTAGAACAATCAGTTTGCCAATGCCAGCCTTTCGAAATTGAATATCATCCAGCCAGCAATGCCTACATCTGATTTGAGGTAGAGCAGGTGAGGGAGGGATTTTATTCAGCCTGCTTTAGGGCCTGTAATCTGTAAAAACCTGCAGTGAAACTTGACTCTCTAAGGCTCTCAGAGTAGATAGCAACCTCAGAGTTTTGGTAGCGTACACTAGTTTTTTATAGAGTTTTGGTATCCCAGAGTATTTAAGAATACTCTACCCTCCAAAGAATCCACACTGATGCTTTATATTTTTTTGACATGATACATGTCAGATTTGTATATACGGCAGCTTTAGTTTAATCTGTCTTCTTAGTCCTTATCTCCTTGTTTCCACTTGCTGTCAGGTTTCATACAGTTTGATACAGAGATTACGAAACAACGGCATGATCCCCAGAATAAAAAAGCACTGCAGTGAGATTCCTCTTATGTGTTTGGACAAATGCTGTAAGGCTGAACCAAACAATTTGAGGCTACAAAGCTTCATTCATAACATTGACATTTGAATTCTACTGTTGATATGCTACACATCTTTTTTTTCTTTCTTTTTTTATGCGTCTATTCATTCTGTTTAAACCTGGTATTTCTACACAGTCGCAAATAAAAATTAGGCAACACCAGTATTTCACTTCCAGTGGTGACTGCGTAGGATTGTTTCCGACTCATCTCACCCAAACACCTTTTAACAACTCAAGTAGGGCTGCAACTAACAGTTACTTTTATTTTTGAGTAGCCTGCCAGTTATTTACATGATTAGTCAGTTCATTGTTTAGTCTAGTAAAATTTAAAAAGAATATTAAAAATGCTCATTACAACTTTCCCAGAACCCAAAGTGATGTCTTTAATATGCTTCTTTTGTCCACCCAGAAATCCCGAAACACAAAGATTCTTCATTTACTATCATACATGACAAAGAAGAGCAGCAAAATCTCACATTTAAGAAGCTATAACGAGTAAATGTTTGACATTTTTGCTTGAAAATAGACTGAAATGATTAATTGATCAAAAACATAGTTTGTGATTAATTTTCTTTTGATTGACTGATCTATTAATTGCCTTATCATTGCTGCTCTACACTGTGTTGAAAAGTCTAAAGGTCAAATGTATTGAAAAAAAGAAAGATATAATAATTTCCAAAATTCACAGCATGTTTTTATCTAAAGAAATATTCTGTTTCAGTCCATATTTGTCAGCGTTACGGCATCCAAAACCAACATTTTCACTGCAGTAAAAAAACTTTTTGCACTCCCACTTGCTGCACACAAAGAAAGACACACACCTGTATTAAGGGAGCGGTCTGACAGCAACATATATTACATTTATTTATTAAAGAAAGATGATTTAATTAAAAAAAGAGACTCATTTATTCAATATGATGAGTTGTTTTATTTATTTATTTATTTTTTAATTGATTTTATTTGAGAATTTTTTTAAGGTGAAGATTTCACTGTTGCAGAACAATTTCCAATGTTGGAATAAAATCGTGAGAGTTTTACCTCAGTTGGTGCGTGCTCTCGTGATCTTGATACCTTGATGTAAGGTGGTCATAAAACTTTGTCCGAGCTGTCATTCTTTTTCACATCTTGATGTTCCTCTAAAACTAGATGTTTAATACTGTCGTAACTTTTTTAGTCTTCGCTCATGCAAGTAGCAGCAAACCAGGTACACAGTAATCATGAAGAAACACCTCTCGGTTATCATGTGCTGTGGAAAAGGAGGAGAAACTGGTGGAGTTGTGGAGTGAACAAGAATCTGTGATTAATTTGGCATGTATCCAATCCACATTGAAATGGTTCTTTCTCATTTCCACTGTCTCCACCTATTATCACAGTGCAGCTAACCAATGGAGGCTAGTGTGGAGTTGAGACGACAAATCCAGAATGTAAAGTTAGTACTACAGGGATTCTATTGATGTGTTCTTCTGTATGGTAGACATAAGTTGGCCTTCTTATAGACGTAGCAGGGTCGAGATGATGTAGTTGAGCTGGTGTGATGGTGAGCTAGAAGCAGCTTTTGTCACTGCAGCTGAAGATGCTGCTCAGGAGGCGGTAACAAAAGGCCCCCGCCAACAGAAAGCTTTATTCATGCTCAATTTAACACACATTATGTCCTCTATTTCAAGTCAGCACTGAGATAAAAATCTCAGTGGGCTTGATATTGTTTGTGCCTAGAGGTGTGCAAGGAGTACATTTTCTCCAGACATCAGCTCCCATTTGGGGCGGAAAGATCGGTTATCTTTTCAACAGAAAAACAATGCAAAACAGGAAAAGTTTTCATGTTTAGTTCACTCCTAAAGACAGAACGGGATACTACACTTGTCGAGATAATGAAGATAAGTCCCCTCTGAGCGCAGAGATGCCTCACAGGAATTTGACCTGCCAAGGATGTTTGGATGGTAGGAGTGAGTTGCTCGACTTTCGCAGTAACTTTGTTTCGTTTACATCAGCTCCATCCCAAAAGTCTCATCTTTTTTTTTTTGGTCCAGCTGACAGTGGAGGATACAGAAGACGTACGTCAACTTGGCTCAGATCCTGCTGATATTAATCTCTCCCCTGCAGCAGGAGGAGAAGTGAGCAGAAGTGAGATAACTGCATGGTCTACAAACCACATTTGTCAAGCAATTATCTAGTCCTTTATTTCTCAGCAGGAACATACAGTAATGTTCGAGAAGAGGCAGTTCATCTTAGGTGATTTTATAGTCGGAGTGACTCGAGTTGGGATTTTTTTTATGTGTCTCTTTTAGAAAACATAAAACGTCTAACCTCACTCTGTAACTGATACCTAAGGCTTCAGTTCCTGCTCCTCTGGTTCAGAGGGGTAAGTTTCCACCTCAGCAGGCAGAATATCAGATGGTCGAGAAACAAAAAGGGGCCATCGAGCCATCTCGTGGGTCACATACCATGCTGTGGCCTACTTAGCACTCTGGCTGTGAACACACTTGTGTTGATGCTGATGATGTTTGGCTGCACAAACCTGGACAACAGTCGACTGGCATTGATTAATAATCACACTTGAGCCAAAATAATTGTGCGGTTGCACTTTTTACCGCTATGGATTTTCATGGAATTATTGTCAAATTAAAATGGACAGCCTGCCTCTGTCCAATTTGGCTGTGCAGAGTTCAGTAGAGCAGGAAATCCAGACTGTTCCCCTCAGTCTGTCTTGCAGTCCTCAGGCTGACGTACAGTGACTCTGTCTGTGCTGATGTTTTGACGCTCATGAATGCTGATGGCTGGTGGAGGCTCTGCAGAAGTTGCCTGTGAGGAGTGTGATTGTAGCATGGATTTAGGGGTTAGGAGGTGGGGGATGGGATGATGAAGGCAGAGTGGAGAGAGGAGAGTCATGCTCATTCCGGTGAATGAAGGAAACAGTCAGGCTCCATTAGCCAAACCTTACTGCTGGAATACCAACGAATACAACCTAACATTGAATGTTCCACTTCCCATTTAATACTGACATTAGCAGCACTGGCGCTGAACATTAGAAATTCAGACACAGCTCTCTCTCATGTTGGACTACTACTTCTGTTCTTCCTCTCTAACTATAATGAGCCACTAAGGACTGCAGTCCGTCCTCTCCAGCCATTGCTTTGTCCATTACAGTCACGGTATAGCCCCTTTTTAAAAGGCTACTGTGCAGAGAGACCTCTCCAATTCATTAATTACAGACCCCTTCATCTCTTGGCATTTTCATTTGCTTTCCATATGAGATTTTTACCCAGCGCAGTCTCATTAAACTACAATATATTACTTTTGCTTTCCTAATTACTGATTAAGTCCACAGCAAATTAATACACAAGCACAAGTAAAACCCATTTTTAGCCACATTCGGCTGGTCCACCTTTTGGGTACAAGCTAAAATATCTCTGCAACTGTGAGATGGATTACCAGGAACATTTGTGGTTCCCTGAAGAAGAAGATGAGTCTGAATTACTTTTAAGATTTCCACTTATCCAGGAAAATACTTAAACACTTACTAACTTAAATACAATAAAACGTTTGGAAAGACATTCATGGTTTCCTTATAATGATGTAATGACTTAATTTATCCCCCGACTTTTCATCTAGCACCATCATTAGGTCAACATTTTATTTTGTCCACTATTTATTAAGATCACAATCTTGCAAAACTAATGAAATTCACATGAGCATCGTCTGTACTTTGCACTTTTGTGTTACTTCACCTCCCAGATGAACATTTGTATATGAATTACTGACCCAGTATTAAGAAAACCTTTCCTCCGATGAACGAAGAATCCAAAAAGTTCTTGATGTATTAAAGTCATAGGGAGTAAACATCCATTTACAAACTCTCGCACAACTCTTGCAGTGTATTGCAAGTCTTATTTAATCAGTTGCATGCTCAGTACTTCCCAAACAGGCAGCTCTTGCAGACAGGGAACTGAACTGAGTCAATCTTATCTATGCTCTTTTCAGAATCAGACTCCATTGACAGAAACAGTAATTTTACCTCGCTGAACATGGGAGCTGCTGGTCTACCATTGCCTTGATCAGTTAGCCTTGATCAGCTAGCTCCTGTGTTCAGTGAGGTAAGATTACTGTTTTTTGTTAATGGAGTCTGGCTTTGAAGAGAGCTTTTGAGAGGTAGTGAGGAAGTGATGTTTTGATGGTAATTTTTTTTTTTTTTTTACCATTTTTGGATTCTTCATCCTCAAGCGAGAGTGTTCAAGTATCTCGGGGTCTTGTTCACGAGTGAGGGTAGAATGGAGCGTGAATTGGATCAGCAGTTTGGCGCGGCTTCTGCAGTGATGTGGGCGCTGCGCCGGTCCTTAGTGGTTTATGTCCCAACCCTCACCTATGGTCATGAACTCTGGGTAGTGGCCGAAAGAATGAGATTGCGGATACAAGTGGACGAAATTATTAGAGATAGGGTGAGGAGCTCGGACATAATGAGGGTGCTCGGAGTAGAGCCGCTGCTCCTTCGCGTCGAAAGGGGTCAGTTGAGGTGGTTCAGGCATCTGATCAGGATGCCTCCTGGGTGCCTCCTGCTGGAGGTGTTTCGGGCACGTCCCACTGGTAGGAGGCCCCGGGCAGACCTGGGACATGCTGGAAGGATTACATATCTCATCTGGCCTGGGAACGCCTTGGGGTCCCCCAGGAGGAGCTGCTGGGGAGAGGGATGTCTCGGGTGCTTTGCTTGGCCTGCTACCCCTGCGACCCAGCCTTGGATAAGCGGATGAAAATGGATGGATTCTTCATTCACTGTGGAGGCATGCGGGGAAAGTTGTTTTATGAGCAGTTCATATACTAATGGTCATTTCAAGGGAGAAGTATTCCTTTAAACTAAGATGGTTAACCTGACGTGGTAAACATCAGTACGTGCATCAACATTGTCATCGTGATCCTTTTAGCATGCTAATGTTTTGGCTCTTAGCCCAAAGTGCCTCTGCACCAGCAAGTACAGCTTCACAGAGCAGCTAGCATGGCTGTAGACTCTCAATCTTGTTTCACATCCACAACAAAGTCACAAGACATTGTACATTATTAGAGTAAAGATGTTCTCAGCATTGTTTTCTGAACTCAGCAGGCACTAGGTAGGGAACATCAGAGCAGAATGTGGGGGTGTTGATACTCTCAGCATCAGCTTTCGATCACTGAGTACAGATTACAAATCAGTGGATAAAGATGTTTTTGGATGCCCCTCCCTGCTGTATTTGGACTCAGTTAAATATCGCCCTCTGATAATCCATCATTGTAAGATTAACCACTCCGATCCGATACTAGAAAACATTGACATCTACGTTGCTCCATGGGAGCTTTTTAAAATCTATGTGCAACGTAAAACCGTCTCCCCATCCTGGCAGGAAGCATGTCTGAGGTCGACCCACTGAGTCACAATCGTATTAGCTACAGAGTTCATGTGACAGGGTGTAATTCATCTCTCACTGAGAAGCTGACCACGCTGACCATGATCTCAATGCATCATCCCCATGGTCTGATCCATAGTTAATCACCACCATTTCTAACATTTGTCACAGCAGAGCAGATACAGAGGCGTGCACTGAGTGAGATACGAGATGAAATCAGGTATGCCTGTGACTAGAGATATTCAACCTATATTAGGCCACAGACACAGCATCTGATGCTTGAGGAGATTTATTTTTTTGTTTACCCCATTCCCATAATTAAAGCATGTTTACAGGGCAGCAGGGACCACCCAGGCTAAAAGGGGCTATGTCACCAGTGGAAGGACCTACATGCTTTAGAGCAAGACCCTCACACCAGTCCAGAGGGCTTACCATCCCACCAGTTGGCCACTCTATCCCCCATATGCTACCACCCATTCATTGTGATGGGAAGCAATTAGAACGGCTCCAGTGTGCCTTGTTGTCAGCTGAATGGCAATGAGGGCCTGACTTAATGAGTACAAACATGATGAAGGGCTTCTTTCAGCCTCGTCTTCCACAGCTTCAATATGGGTAGCTCAATGACTGACTTACCAGCAGCATGGAGGAGGAGCTGGGATGTTTCTGTTGCCACCTGTTGATCAATGGCCTCTCCCACACACAGTGTCAGCTGTAAGAGGTGTATAAATAGCTAAATTTCCAGCACAGGTCTGAATACCAATTACTTAATTAATTGGATCGGCTAATGCTCTGCGAGCTGATCAGAGTGCTCATTAAATATGACATTCATGCTATTGTCATTAATATATAATACAATGAATTAATTACATGAATGGGTGTGTCAGTTTCATTGTGAAGATTCTGAACACCACGGTTATTTTCCTCACGGTAGTTCATTAAAAGTGTCTTCACGGAAATGTGAAGTAACTTCAGGTATGGTGGACACAAAGGAGCTGAAATGATTAATTGATTAGTTAGTTGACAGAAAGTCAATTAATCCCAGCTTCTTAATTGGGAGATTTTGGTGCTTTTCTTTGTTTTACGTGATTGTAATTTTAAAGGTTTTGGGGATTTGGGACTGTTGGTCAAAGAAAAAGCTGTTATAAGCATCATATTAACCATATAATGGATCGCTTGATTGAGAAAATAACAGCTAGCCTGGCTCTATCCGAAGGTAACCAAATCTGCATGGCCGTACCTGATTTGACTATTTGTTCCTTTTTATTCCTTAGGGAGTTGAACAAGGTCCAGTAACATGTTTAGGGTAACAGAGACCTTCACATAATATATTAAACAAATCAAGTTAGCCCTTTAAGCCAATGTATCCAAACAATGGATCAACAATATTTTTCTGCTGACACTAGATATCAAAGAATATAGTGAGAATATAGTGTTTTAAGTTGTTGTGAGCTGGAAAGTCATTAGAAGAAGACAAAAGACAACATTGCGGTCAAAGCCTCTCCTCCTCTGGGCAGCTGCCTCCGTCTCACTCAGGGTGCTTTCAGACCTAGAGTTCACTAGCTTTGGTCCAAATCAGGGACTTATTTCGTCACAAAGTTGTATAATTACCTAGAGTTGGTTCGTGTTCTCACGGCAGCATCTACAAGCGGAACAGATAAAATGCCTTGCACAAGAAAGCTGCTCTTGATTGGTCAGAATTTCCATGTGGGAAAAATACAGGAAGTAAAGCAAACGTTGAAGAAGTGTACACTTGCGAGATAAATGTTCTAATGTCAAAATCACGTAGGAACAAGCAAGCACTCTCAAAATAAATACACTTGTGAGGTACACGGCCAAAAACAGTGAAAAAGGGAGAAACGCCAGCACTCTCAAATGTCCTTTAGTAAGTTTAATCGACCAGCTTTTGACAGAACTGAAGAAGACTGTTGAAACGTCTGTTGTGTACTGGTACTGCCATCCAAGCTGGTCGATTAAACTTACTAAAAGGATATTTGAGAGTGCTGGCGTTTTTCCCTTTTACACTTTCTAATGTCACGATGGAGGGACAACTACGCAGGTTGATTTTAGCGCTGCTCATCGTGGACTATATTGCTGTCATTGTTCATTTTAGTCAAACCATACAGTTTGAAAACGAGGCGCGGCTCCAACTAGAAAACAATGTTTTGATGCATTGGATGTGCTGAATGTGCATATTAAGGCAGTACAGGAGGAGGTGCACATTAATAATCCTCCAGGACTGTAACATGCTCATGTTTAACCCAAACAATGTGTCATGTGACTGCAGCTGGCTCGGATCGAGGTCGGGACATGTTCTCACCACAAAAGAACCACATCAGAGTTTGTATGTAACCGAGACCACCTCTTCAAAAAGGTCTCGGTCCGGTTGTTTTGGTGCACACCCGAGTGCGATTGCTGTGTTCACATCTGCCCAAACGAACCACACTTAGGGGGCAAATGATCTTGAATTCGACTGAACCGAATCAAACATGGCAGCTGTGAAAGTACCTTAGACTGATTCTGGGTCTGCATCCTCAGCTGCCTGCACCAGAGAGCACCGTGAAAGTGAGGAACACTCACTCTGCAAGTAAATCTGGGGACTGAAATGTCCCCAGAAGTACACTGCACACTGAACATCCAAAAAAATGACAAGTCAACTTGACGAATCTCAGTCGACTGAGGGGTCACTGACTGATGATTCAAATCTTCAATCTCCTGCTGATAAAATTAACTCAACACAACCATTCATGCTCACATTCACACCTACAGCCAGTTTTAGAGTCACCAATTAACCTGCATGTCTTTGGACTGTGGGAGGAAGCCGGTGTACCTGGAGAAAACCCATGCTGACACGGGGAGAACATGCAGACTTCACACAGAAGGGCTCCCCCACCCCAGGGTTCGAACCCCCCACCCTGGCTTCAAACCAGGAACCCTCTCTCTGTTAGGCAACAATGCTAACCACTCTACCACGGTGCTGTCATCTTTTGTTTGTGTTGGCTTTTATTAGAAAGTATTACTCATAAAAATCTGAATAAATGCTAACTGACATCCTCACAATCAGTGTTATTAAAGCTTGTATGAACAGTATGTGGAAAAAAAAGAAAAAAGGAATTTCATCTCCTGCACAGTGAGAAATGTCAACATAATTCAAATTCAAGGCGCATATTATTTGTGCAAATTACAGACTGCAAAAGGTCCACAGTATCTCATGTTCCATGTTGTGTATTTTCAAACACGACATGTCGACTGTAAACGAAGGCAGGGCTCAGAGGGGGGAAGACAGTCTAGTCTTGAAGCAGTGTGCTAAATCCTGTTACACTAGGAGCTGCGCTGGGGACACGGTCTGCTTCCCCAGCCTCGCGGCGCTTTAGGGGGGGAGAATTGACAGAGGTGGTGGTGGTTGAATGATTTGGGCGCAGAGGATGATTTGGCACCAGTCTTTCTTGATGAGCTGTCATTGGCAGAACATGAATACAAATGGGATTTGATTGGCTGTTAGAGGATTCGTGAGAACGGGGCAGCGGCTGTGCAGCCCAAAGCAACCAATCCAACTCTGTCCTACCGTTTACACCATGTCTATGAGGTTTCTAAACCCATTACTGTCACTCCCCATTCCCTAAGCTGTGAGATATATTTAGATTGACTGCTCTGTCACTGTAGCATTCCCCTGATGCAGATGGCCATTTTTAGGTGTGCCTCAGTTGTGGAACTAAAGGAGCATTCTAGGAGAAAGATGCGAGGAGAGGGTGACCATGGCACTCTTCCCCTCCCCCCCCTCGTAGAGGAAGCTGGTCTTTACAAAGAGTTGTGAGTTGTGAATGAAAGAATTGTTGGAGACAGTGTACAGATAAATAGCGCCTCTCTGATTTTTATCTCCCATGTCACCCGAGAAAGTGTTTGCAGCCTGACTGTGGAGACAATCAGGAAGAGGCCTTGATACAGCAAGCAGGCTGGGAATTACCAGCATCCAGACATCTGATGTTTGTCACTGCTGTCTGTTCCGCTAACATATTACATTTGTTCACTTTAGGGAGCCTTAAAATAGAAACATTTCTTGTTTCTGTTCTTTAAGACTGCTGTCCCCACAGTATTGCTTCAGCCCACTTTAATCTGTTGTTATTCTCTCTCTGTTATTCTCTGTGGCCTCCTGCCATGGGAAGGAATTATTCGTCATTTATCATGCCTGCCTGTGCTTCTCGAAAGCACCTTGATGGCACGACTGCCTCGACCTTTGAGCTGCGTGTGTGTGCGCTCCCTCTGAGGTGGTAGTTTGGATCCCCAGGTCACACCCTCTCTGCGTACATACATCGCTATGAATTTCAACATTATATGAGTCCATGTTTGAAAGGCCACATGGAATCACGCTGGTCTATTTGCAGGTTGCCATGGCTACACATAGAGGTGGATGAGGAGCGTCTGAGCCGGTTGCCATGCTGCAGAGTTCTGTCTTCCACTGATATCTGCCGAGGAGGGCAGGAGGAGGAGGAGTTGGGGGGGGGGGGGGTATCCATGCAGAGCATTAATGTGAGTGTAGTGCGCTAGCATGGGGATACGCTGCTGCACACCAATTATGACTAACATATTCAGAAGACACAGCCTACCACACTGAGGGATGTGGGTACGTGTGCGAGTTGCTTTTTCGTATTCAAATCCCTTGACTTAAAATATGACTGACAATAAGTTTTGGGGGATTATTAGCTCGTCTTGGTTTCACTGCTGATTGACCCAGTTTCCCTGAAAGATGGCATTGTGTTTGGGGTGGCAAGGATTTAGGGGGGAACAGGGGTGGGGGGGGTCATATGCTTGATGTCACCATAAAAATATAAATGGAAGATTTGTGTGCCTTTGTAGAGTCAGTGCTGTGGTTTTGAAGGCTCACGCATGCAGTAGAAAGATGCAAGCCTTTTTCCAGATTTTCCACTGGTGAATGATACACACTGAAGCTGGAAAATATTAAAAGTGTTCAGTAACGTGACTGTGGCGTTCATGTGCCTTGCATCATTCTTGCACGGGCTGAAAATATTCTCATACTTTCCTCACATGAACTCTGAACCCATGGTTGCCTGTCTCTCATGGCATGAAATTGAAATCCTGCAGCAGGATGAGGTCGGAGGGGAGGGGGGAGTGGTTGTTTTCCCACGTACAGCCATCTTCCTCCCTCACATCCTGAAATGTAATTGGGTCGTGGAGGATGAGACACACAGGAGAGGAGCAACAGTGGGAATTATATGGTGGCTGATGGCTAAGAATACTAACATGCTGGAGGATGCTGGAAATCACAGTTTCATTTGAGTCATAAAGATATACAGCATTTTTTATAGGATCAATTTTTTGACACATGTACATTCAAATTGGGGGTGTCTGGACTTGAGAATATTTTCAGCCACATTTGTGTTAAAGTGGAGAATAAACACACAAATGAGAATGCAAATTGGTGCGATGCTGATCTTTAGTATCTTTATGATTGCAACAACTGCTAACCAACCAGCTCTGACAGGCCGACTGAACAGGACAAGCCTCAGTTTTTCACTGACCTAAGTTGTCTTAAAGGGATAGTTTGGATTTTTTGAGGTTGGGTTGTATGAGGTAGTTATCTGTAGTTCACTCAGGAAAAATTTATTTCCATTTGCAGTATTATATTTGGAAGTATGGCTCTGTTCTGGGGCCTCTCTGCCTTTCCTAGGCCTTTGCAGAAAGCCTCTTCCATGCGCCCATGCAGAAAGCCTAAGGCAAAGAGAGCACACCTCCCTGCCCTTCCACGTGCAAACGAGGAATGCCTGAGGCTGAGAGCAAATCTCCCTGCCCTTCCATGCGCCTACATGGAAAGCCTAAGGCCTGAGGAGCAGCAGCAAAGAGTCCCTCAGGTACAGAACAGAGTAGCATCAATGACAAACAGCATGAAAAGGAGGAGCTGGGGTGGAGGCAGGTTGCAAAGTGGCTTGCAGAGGAAGCAGCAACAGTAGGCAGGCCTGAGCAGTTTAAATAGGGTGCCCTGAATGAGATTCACCAATTGGTTGCGTAGAAAGGAATCATGTGATCTATCAGTTGACTCCCTTTGATCAGTCAGCTGCTCCATCAGTTGACTGGGCTGTTTGAGATCAGCTGATGTAGCTGGGATGTGAGCTATGCTCAATTTAGTGTAATACCTATACAGTAGTTGCCAGTGGGCAAGCTCCCAGTTTGGAGAAGCAGTCGGGAGTATCATCATGTAAGCAGTGTACTGCTGTGGACAGAGGCAACATCAAAATGTATTTTAGCCACTTATAAAAAGGCCTACCTAAAAAAATCCCTTTATATTGACAATATTTTAACGCTTAACCTTGCTGTCACACAGCCCTTTCCTTTGGCACTACTTTTTCCCAACCATAGAGTCTCCATATTCTTACACATCTCTCCCTTTGGCCTATTCAGTCTTCCTCTGGACTGCACTTGTATAGCACTTTTCTAGTCAAAGTACTTTCACACTACACATTGTCGCATTCACCCATTCACACACACATTCACACACTGGTGGCCGAGGCTACCATACATGGTGCCACCTGCTACTCAGTAACCATTCACACACTCTCACACACTGATGGAACAGCCATTGAGAGCAATTTGAGGTTAGAGTTTGCCCAAGGATACTTCGAAATGTGGACTGAAGGAGCGAGGGATTGAACCGCAGATCTTCTGATTAGTGGACAACCTGTTCTACCTCTATTTATCATGTCCTCCATAAACCACTGAAAGTCTGACCCAGCTGTACAGCTGTACAAGAGTACAAGAGTTCTGCAGCTGAGAAAATGTAGTGCCAAGGGAAAAAGCTGCATGCCTGCTTCTCCAAACTGGGGTGGGCCAACTGCCATGTACTGAAGGTTATACACTGACTACGGACAAGAACCTCCTACAACCCCACTTCAAAAGATCCAAGTAATCTTTTTAACAAAGTGTTGCAAGTGAGAGTGCAAGAAAATCAGCAAGTAGTCTAAAATCTAAATAGATTAAAAACAGGTTAGGTCAACTCGATGCATAAAACTTTGCAACATCCAGCTTTGTTTAGGCAGTACACATGCAAGTCTGACTGACCCAAATGAAGAAAAGAAAATTATTGTTAGTTTAATCATTATTATTAGAAATTCTACCTTGGACTTTGTAAGGAGACTCAGCCCAAAGATCAGGCATCTGTGTGTGTGTCTTTTGTGGATTTACGTGTACAGCCACAGATCCACTGCAGCCAATGTGTTTTCTTGTCAGTGTTGTCTGGTCAACAGCAGTGCTTCTTAGCATGTTGGCAACAGTGGATTAATAATACGAATGAATATTTGTCCATCACCAGTCCAGGCTTTCCCAGATTGTGAGGCTATTCTTAACAGCATGCTGAAATTAGATATGCATCATGCATCTGGTAGGAATGTGCGCAACCAAACAGTGTGATTCCCTCTCAAAAATATGTGTTACATATTTCCTGTGAGAGATACTAAAAGAGAAAGAAAAACATTGTTAGAGGAAAGCGTGGGGGATTTCTGTCGCAGGAATGTGAGCAATTGATCGTTGTTTGAATGGTTAATTCCTTCATCGTATGTCTCCTCTCCGTATTCCATAAAGCACAGGCAAACAGTAGTGTTGTAAACACAGCTTAAGTAGTACAATCGTGTAGAGAAAGCCATTTACCCTGCATCATTCATGCTGTTTCCTGGAAGGACAGACAACCCACAGCTATAGAGGAAAGCTGTCACTAATGCCGTCAGGTTGTGTCTGACACATTATGCTGCACTGCTTTCTATACTGTGCCCAGGTGCTTTGGGAAAAGTGATGCCTTTATAATAAGTCTTGTTCCTATGGTTACCAAGATGGATGTCTCTTTGTGGCGGACTCATGTTTGTTTGGCTCAGACAGCAGTGAAGTCGACTCTATCTGCCCCTGTGACCGTTCGTCAATTCACAAAGACAGGATGAGGCGAATGCAAACATAACCTGTGATCTCTTTGTAGGGTTTTGTGACAGACGCATGAAGGTGGATCCTCTGACTTTTCATGCACATACATTATTCCATTGAACGCTGCCCCTTTGATGACAGCGTTCTGATCCTTTCATTAAGCTCTTGAACTGTGGAGCTGTATCCCACTGACTTGGTAGCAGCAGGGTTGGTAGACATCACAGTGCATGATGGGTGTGGCAGTGGTGCTGCTTCTAGCTAGCTGTCACTCCCTCTGTGATGTCCTCCTGGTCTCAAATAAAGGGTGAAACCCTCGTGGGAACCGGTCTGCCTCGGCTGCTCGGCGGCTTCACAGCAGCACTGCCCCTCTTCAATGAATTATGAATTTCTCATTGAGATTCAGAGGTCTAATTAACATGTCAGACCCGACTAGCAGTGTGATATCATGGGATTATCCTTATCCTGTAGTGCCTTATTTTACTCCAGGTGCTCTGGCTTCACCTTCCCTGCTCTCATCTGCTGAAATGTTCTTATCGGTTAGAAAGGTGCGCTGCACCACCACATATGCTTTTTCACCCCTGATATTATTTTCTGCCATGCTTCAGTGGTAATTAAAACAAAAATCGCTGTGTCTCACCCTGGCTCTGTTTTCGGTCAGTGCCGTAGGTCTGCCTGCAGTGAAGTCGCTCCCATGATGCATTTGGTTGACATGTTGCGTATCAGAATTCCTTTCAGCTGTACCTGTGCAGCTGAGTCTGCCTCCCACTGCTGCCTGGCAGTAATTGAATTTGGGGTCTCTTGGGTAGATGGAGGAGATGTGTGGGAGGGAGAGTGGGGATGAATGAAGCATAGACTGAGGGAGGGACATGACTGTGTGTGTTCATGTGTGTGTGTGTGTGTGTGTGTGTGTGAGAGAGAGAGAGAGAGAGAGAGAGAGAGAGAGAGAGATGAAAAAAGAGGAAGACAGTGAAATCTCAAACCAGTAGCCCCAGCTGCACATATGCCTTCTGGATAGGTATTGACCTGACAACACTCTCCTCCCTACCCCCTGTTATTAAAGTGGTAACCGTTGCATAAGCTACCGTGGAGAATAGAAAACCAAAAGATTTTATCTGTGCTGTTTTTGGTTTCCTCCTCTCTTTAGGCGTGTTTGGGCTCCTTTGGGCTTCGGCCTGGGCTTCAGATCATCCCAACTGTTGAGCTATTCTCTGGCTGTCTCTATAGATAAGTGATGCGCGGAAGTCCAGCGCTAAAAAGAATCAAAGCTCTGTCAATGGGGGCCACTGTGGGAATGCCCCTTAATAGATATCAAAGGACGTGTCCCAGGGGACGTCCGCTTTCACACAACCAGTGGGGGTTGGTCTGTTCTGGCCATTTCAGGTCTCTGGAGCCTCTCGACGGCAGCAAGTATCTTCTTCAGATTATCTGTCATTGCAAGGACCTGCAGAATAGCTTTCTCTAACAGGCTGTTGTCAAAGTCATAATGAATCCTTCCTGTTTTGTGTCCTTGTGTGCCACAGAAGTTGAATAAGAGGGTCAACCATGTCAAGTGCTGACACATTTTCAGCTGCATTCACAAACTGCAGCCCACCTTACACCCTTAGGAATAAAGGTGCTAAGTGGAGCCAAGCTTGTCCCTATAGGAGAACCCTTTTTGGGTCTTGGTTGGTACCTTGTATAAAGGATCCACCTAGAGCTGTTTTGGAGTATTCGGCCTAGAACCCAACATAAGGTTATACTTTGGACGATCTGTGAAAGGTTTCACTCAGAACCCATATGAAAGGTCCTACAGAGAACCCTTCTGTGTTGTAATGATTCCACCCAGGACCCTCTCCAGGGTGCTATATAGAACCTTTCCACCTCCTATGGGTGCTTACAAAAACTCACCAAGGGGTATCAAATCAAATCAAATCAAAGTGTATTTTATCGCACATTTAAAAACAACCGCAGTTGACCAAATTGCTGTAGAAATTTTAAAAAATGACATTGCAATGTAACATGTACACAAATATAAAACAAACTAACACCGGTAAGAGCAATTACATCAAAAAAGATTATAAAATACTGAAATATTAGAACCACTACGAACAACCAAAGGCCATTGAAAACATGTACGTTTTAAAGCCTCTGGAAACCCAAATCCACAATAGCCTTCTAACTATGTAATTTAGGGTCTTATGTACATAATATTAAACATGTAAAACAATTAGAAATCTGTTTCCATCCAAATTAGAAATATCTGTCTTTTAAGTTTTTGTACATTCTTGAAATTGGGTTTGATTTGGCCATGGTTATCTCTGAGATTTATTACACAATAAATTCCAAACCAATCATAAATCATCAGTCAGTTGTCTCATCCCGCCCCCCAGTGGCAGCGCAACAAAACCTTTCTGCTCCAGCTAAATCGAGAGAGACGGCCGGGTCGGTGTGTGTGTCAGAGTAAAGACATATTTAATCTATTAAGACTGGATGTGTTTGAATGAAAAAGGCTATTATCAGAAAAACGGAGCAGATTTATGTTTTTAATGAAAACGTATCTCAATGAAGAAAGGCAAAGCGCCAGCCTCTCGTTGTCATTCATCTCAGCTAACGGCCGGGCTCAACCGGGCACGTCTGCAGCGTGAGTCCCGTGGCAGCTCGCCCCCCTGTTAATCAATTACAGTGGCTCCACCGGCAACGGGAGCGGCGCGACAACTCTATTTTACGCGGCTCTTCTATTGTTTATCCGTGACACTGTGTCCGAGGCGGACACTTGAAAGCAAGTAGATGACAAACAGTACAGTAAACTTGTAGATAACTCAAATATATGTAATAACTTAGGTGGAAAATGCTTTAACATTTCATGCAGCCTACATGCAGCCTCTTGGCTCAGCAAACGGTAAACAACCCCGCTGGCTTCTCTACGTGTTGCTTCCGTACGCAGTCAGTGGAGCCCAAACGAATACGCCGCGACGCTACGCTGTACGTTTGCAGCCGGTGGAGCCTGGCTGTAACATTGCATGTAAAAGTTACGCTAACTATTCTAGGAAGTAACATTAATATGAATCACAAAACATTTTGAAACTTACCATTCAGTGACCACCTGAAAGGAATCATTTTCAGCTTCTGCTTCGTCCTCTGAATCATCAGAGGGCTCAAACATGTACGGCTGGATTAAATTTGTGGCAGCCATTGCTGAGCCAGGGAAATGTCAATCAAAACAACGGAGCTGTCAATCAGAGCGTTATCTGCCACGCCCACTCTGTCCTGGCAAGTGGTCTAAACAGCAAAATGAGCTGTTTTTAAACCAGGTTTTCTAATACTTATTAATGGTTATTTTCACTCAGACTTTTGTGGATGATTAATGAGACACTCGACTTTGATATAATATATGCATTTTTACTATTTCAAGCTGTGTTTCCAAAGGCTTTAAGATTTGTCTTAAAAGTGTCAATGGAAGGGGAGCATTTGATTGAAAGCAGTACACTATTCAAGAGCTTTGGAGCAGCTACCGCAAAGGAACGATCTCCCTTACCCACAAGCCTCGATTATCGGACAGATAAAAGACATTGTTCTGAGGATCTAAGAAGTCAGGAGTTGCAGAAGGGGCAGAGAACTTCAGCAATATACTGAGGTGCCAGCCCACGTATGGCTTTAAAAACAAACAAAAGAATCTTAAAATCAATCTTGTTTTTGATAAGTAGCCAGTACTCCTAGCATTGGTATAATGCTATCTGTCTGCCTAGAACTCCTTCAGTAATCCAAGGGTTTTACCTAGAACCCACCAAGGGGGGCTCTTAAAGTAGTAATTGTAATAGGAATTGGCTACATTACCCATATAGCTGTCTCCCACTGGTCTTGGTTTTAGTTTAAAAGGTTAGTCCAAGGTAGAGCTTAGATCAGGCCCAAAAAATCCAGCCCGACCCCACCCAAGCCCGTGCATGTTCTGTCCGAGCCCGGCCCAGTCTTTTAACTGTAATTATGAGCCCGAGCCCGGTTTAAACCCAACATTTTTTTTAAGGACACGAACATGGACAATCTCGTCTTTCTCTCCATGGCAAGCCTTCGTCATGTGCCTCTTAAGTGTCGAGGTCCTCGTCTTTTTGCTGTCATATACCAGCATCGTGCTGCACTTGGTACACTCGACGAAGCCAAGACACACGTTGTCACCGTCGATAACTCACATGTGTGCGCCCCCCCCAGATGTGATAAGTAGTTGGTTCCATAGCCTAGGTCTATTATGAGGAGCCTGACCCGTCCGAGCCCGAGATAGTGGCGGGAAATTAGGCTGGGTCGGGTTTGGGCTCAGGCAGAGAATCTAAGCTCTAGTCCAGGGCCAAGAGAACCATGTCCAGTAGCCTTGGGCTTCATGAGGCTCCTAATGGCCACAGGGCTGACGTGACCATGACGTCATGACTACTACAGCTTAATTTGATATTTCAATGGTGCAGCAGGGTTGGGAAACGAAACTCAGTTCCAGATTAGAACCAAAGACAAAATGCCAAGTACCGGGTACCCATACAAAAAACAAGAATTTCAGCTGACCATGTAGTTATATATGGCATAAAACTATGGTAAAGATACCAGATACGATGTAGAACTCAGGTAAAATGAATTGATTAAGAGGATTCCAGATACATCTACTTTTTAAAATTCCAGATAAAACATGGGTAAACATTTGAATATTTTAGGGTATGGATCTTTTCAACAGTCACGCTTTCAACAATCCTTGAAGAACTCTTTCTAAAAAAAAAAAGGAGTTCTTTGGATGAAACGGTTTCTTAATGGTATCCCTGTTTCCACAAAGGACCATCTCCTTTCCAAAAGCAAATGCTTCTGGGTAGAACCCCAAGCCCTTTGAGAAGAGCGTACAGTTAAAGACGATTATATCATTTGTGTATTTATGTATATTCTACATAATATCCTCTGTTTTCTATAATAGTGGATTCACTGTCTAACCCGCTTGTTTCTACATTCTGCTGGAGACACAGGTCTTGTGGTTGTAGTGTGACTCACTTGCTTTATTTCATTTAAGTCCATTACATAGAAATGTTGTCTGAGTGCTCCTTCACATAAGCTCAGTTGACCTCCTTTTAAACAGAGAGACAGCATGGAAGCATTTATTCTAATAGACATATATTTTGTTAGTGAAATTACACTTAAATGACTGTGATTACACCGCAGGGTCAAATGTGAAGCATGTGGTTTAAATACGATTATTGCTAGTATTAAAGTGTTAATGCTGAGTAACCAAGAGAATGATTGTGTAATGAGTTTTGCAAAATTGGGACCCTGTTAGACCCTTACTGCCCTTTTTTGATGATTAAACACACAGCCAATCACATACAGCACCACACTACTATTGGTGGACAGATTCTCTACACTTGTTTGATCTACTTCTCTGAACTGAACCTCCTCTAGCAGGGTAACTATGCAGCTGCATACTGTAGGTTACCATGGAGAACTTTCCCTGGTTAAAAAGTGAGCCAGCATTGTCCGACTGAAAGCCTGGGTTGCACCCCAGCGTTGGCTTGCTAACCTCATTTGGTGAGACAAACTCCAGGCCTGCATTCAAACCCCAAACACTTCAGAGAGAACTTCTTGTGCCTTAAACCTCTTACTCACAAAAACACTCATGTTCACTTCTCATCTATTGTTTATGTCTTGTTAAATTAGTCAGAGTGGGTTGTTTCTGTCTCTGAGAACCCTTAAACCCCAGCACTCTAAAGCAAGAGTCCAGTGCTCCCATTTCCAGAGCCAGATTTGTGTGTGTGTGTGTGTGTGTGTGTGTGTGTGTGTGTGTGTGTGTGTGTGTGTGTGTGTAGCAGTAGTAGTCACATCCCTTCTAGTCAGCTTAAAGTCACACAAATTTCACAGCACTTAGAGATGGTTTTGGGTGTGCTTGCGAAGCCCCGAACAGGGTGTGGCGTTTGCACCCCTATGTATTTTAGCTTCCAGAAACCATGGTTATGGTCACGGTAATTGCGACATTATTACACAGAGAAATGGAGCTAAACGCTGTGTCTCTAAAAGTAGAGCAGGCATTACACCGTAGAATGATTAAAATAAAAAGATAATTACTCACTATTTAACCTCAGACACATGCTTCCCTTCAGCTCCAGATGACTCCTCTGTATTTTTTTTTTGTACTCAGAGATTAGGAATCACAATTTTCCTTATGTTGCCATGGTTACTGGTCTTGCTCTGTCTTCCAGCGGAGAGGAATTGGTATTCTGTAGTCACCGAGGCCTAAATTCCTGCTGGACCTGGTGGCCTGCAGACATGGAGCAACAGCTGCCTTCACAGAGGCTGTGCCGGCTCTCGCGTGTGTTTGCCGGCTTGTGTTTTGGGCACAGTTCTCCAGCGAACAACCTTAAATGTGAGATTTCACCTCAGGACAGCATCCACATTTGTCACGCTGTGGAGAACGAGCGCTAATGCTCCCGCCATGGGGTTGTTCATGCAGAGGGCTGAGGGTTTAAACTGTCCTCCATTAAAATGGGCAGTGTAATGCCGGGCTGAATGTTATGTGTCAAAGTGACGTGACTCCTGGACCAAACCGTTCAGGTTAGTACCTCTGAATGTTTCTGAATCCCAGTCGCATATTTCTCGATGCAGGATCGCCACCACCAAGCTTATCTTATTATCAGTGGTGCTTTACTGGAGTACAACTCTACAGTTGCACACATCTATTGTCAGCACTTCCATCTCAGACTTTAGTCGACATAAACGGAGTAAAAACACAACAGCAACACATAGAAATGTACATTTCCTACACGCTCTCGTGATCCCCAGAGGATGAATCCCACTCAATCTGGTGATAGCACCACCATGATGTTTACATTTAAGGTTTTGAATGAAATGTATGCCAACCTCTAGACCCCTCCTCTGTTGCTCTTCCTGATGTTTATTCCATTTTCCCTGTTAAATGGATTTTTGGGGTTTTTTCCTTATCCAAATCAAGGGACTTAAGAAGGAGGGTGTCATACAGATTGTAAAGCTCCTTGAGACGAAGCTCTGATTCCTCATATGTAGCCCAATACCTGAAATAAACTTGACAGGCACTCAGAGAGTGCAGACCTCTGCCAAGGCTAAATGCCCTATGTGGCATTGTGAATGAAAGTGAAAAATAATTTGTGTGTACAGCAGCCTGTGTGTTTTTTTTCTCCAAAATCTTTTTATTGACTTTACAGAGCAATAGTACAGAGCCTTATAAAATGTCTGTGATAGAAAAAAGGAGAAACAATGCAACAACAGCAACAACAAAAAAAGCAGCCCACGTTGGATATGATCTCACAAATACACACATGCACAAAAAGGCTAAAAATAGATTAATAAGAATAGTAAAATGACATAAGATTATATTCTGAAATAAAATAAGAAAATAAAAAGAGGCCCAAATTGATTTAAAAGGACCATTAAATAAGCCTGTAGTAGCTGTGATTGATTAAACCATACAATTACTTGGTGAATACACACAAAGTAGTCAGAGTACACAGTGATAGTAATAATCAAAAACAGTTGAAATAGCAGAGGGATATAGAAGAGAAAGCAACAGGTACAGAGGATCGTAGGGAAGAACAGTGAAGGTCCCTCTCTCCACCTCCAGTGGGCTCCACCCAGGGAACGCTCTCAGCATCAGGACTAACAGTAAGGTCATTGATAAAGGCTAGAAGGGGACTTCAGGTCTTGTGGAAAGATTTTGAGGACCCCTTCAGGGAGAATCTTAACTTTTCCAGTTGAATGCATTGTAAGACTTCCTGTATGAGTACAGCCTGTGTTTTGAATCTCCCTCAAAATGTAGCAGGTTGTTCCTCAGCGCATGCTAAACCCCTTTACGAAGTTTCATGAAAATTGGGCCACTATATTTTCTATATTCCCTCTGACAAGAACACCCCCCCCACACACAAAAACAGACATATGGCAACAACAACATGACCTCATTGCCGAAGGTAGTAAATAAAATTGACATGACTTGACTTGATGAATTGGAATTTGATACCTTTGGTTAACTCACTTGTGTTTAGTGCTAATTTACAAATGTTAGAATGCTAACACACTAAGGCCAAATTTTCACTGCGTGGTACAGCTCAGCTTGGCTCGACTCGCTTTCGGTACCAGGTACTTTTCTCAGTCTCGTTTTCCACTGCAGATGGTACCCTGTCAATGCAGGCAAGATTTTTAGCTGATCGGCATAGCAACGCCGCACGAAACTGCCGTGACATCATCGTCAGCACAACACAAACACAGTATGTTCTCTCATTGGATCCTTTCATCAGCAGCCAAACAGTAGCACATCTGTACTTCGTCAATTGACCGTGGTGTGGTTTTTTGGGGTGCTATTTCTATTAGAATCTGTCTGTACTACCTACAAGTTTTACCAATGGAAAACCAAAAACAAACTTTTTCAGTCGAGGGGAAATGTGGCATAAGATGGTTAACATCAGACCTGCTAAACACCAGCATGTTAGCACGCTGGCATTGTTGTAGACTCTTAAACCTCTTCAGTAAAACATCATCAGCACCATCAGCGTGCCTTTATGTGCTGTCCAGTATAAAGACCCTGATTTAAAATCTGTTGCTGTCTCATGCAGCGTGCCCTGAGACTCTAAGACAGTATTCTCTAAGCTGTAATGACCCCCTACTTTGAATTCAGCATGCATCTTACTGTACGCTGGTTAAAGCAGCGGCGTCACGGGTGCTTTTTTAAACCGAGAGTGCTTTCTTGATTGTTGACCTTAATCCTCGTCGGCAGGAAGTGCAGCCTTTGGTCCGAGGCGCTTGTCTCTACATCTGCGTGCTCTAAGGTCAACTATATTCAGACAGGGAAATCCCAACACGCCCTCGCACTGGCCAAGTGATAATTAGAGGTTCATTGTGAATACATTAGAATGCTTAAATATGATCTTTGACTTATTGATTTTTGGCCTCTGGGTATCCCCGGGGATGTTATTTCTGCAGCTATTGACTAAATAATTTTTAAAGCAAAGGATTATTCGATGTTTGGTCCGCTCTGATTGCTTTTAACCTAAGATTAGGCAGTTCGTCAATGCAGGTTTTGCCCTGAATGGATGCCACAGTTTGCAGACTGGTCACATAAATTTTAAAATTGCTTTTGCTTATTGTTACTATAAAAGAGATGGAGCTGAAACATGTTTACCTGTGTGTGCGTGGGATGAAATTAAGCTATATTTGGGATGCCAGGTCAACAGCTATCATTAGCACAGTAACTCCACTACATGACAGGGCAGAGGGCCTCTGAATTGCTGCACTGACGGATAAGTAGTTTAAGGCTAATCTCGAGGAGGCCAATTGATTGGCCTCACCAGCAGAGCAGCATGTGCAGCTGTCATTATTTATTACTGGTGGAGATTATGGGGAAGGGAGCATGCGGCAGGACAGTACCAACAACCGAAACATTTTCTCAAGAGACCTGCAGGCTCCAGCTCTGGGAAGACTGTCTTTAACACCGCACAAGCTCCCAAGTCTCATCTTCTTCACATGGCGTCCCACTCAAAAAAAAAAAACCCTGTCTGAAGTGAGGTGTAGAGGCAGAAAACTGCTCTCTCAGCCTTCGAGTGAGAGTGTGTTGTTGCCACACATTGTTTCAGCGCAGCAGTAAGTTCACAGAATGAGAAATCGTGAGCGGGGAGATGTTGTCACTACTGTCACTCAGTCACTCAAGAGTTTTCCCTGACACTGCGTCAGTTGAAAACCAACTGTTTTAATAGTGAAACTTTCTCTTTACAGTACATTTTGTTACAGAAATCCAATGCAAAAGCACACAAGCATGTAGAACTGATGTGATCTTCCTTAAAAATACTAAATAAATAAACTGTGAGATTACAGAAAATGTATTCAGTTCAAGGTTTGTATATAATTATAAAAAATGTTAAAGTGTAGTAACAATTTGACAGTTATTGACTGAAACATAAGGATTTTTTTTACGGAGTGTGTACATGTGTGTATTTGTCTTCACCTTACACTTTCAGTGTCCTATCATATGTCAGTTTAACTTGCATTGAACCCAATTTATTCATCAATTAGCATCAGACTGTGAGTTGGGATTGTGATTAATCAAATAAATTGACGTAATAATTGAGAGATTAATCAGAAATGAGAATAATCATTAGTTTCGGCCCTAATTAGGAGTGGGTGATATGCATATCATCATCTGTCATGGTATATGTAGTCTTAAATGCCAAAACAATTAGGTGATTAACCCATTAGTCAAATGCCTGAAATTGAATTAGCAGCTAATTCATTCTTAAGCAGCAATCACAAATTATTATTGCCATATATATATATATATATACATATATTATTAGATAGCAGATAGTAAAGAGATTACAGGATATAGAGGAGAGAGAGACAGTGAATGGCATAAAATAAAAGAAACCTCCATAGGGCACCACATAATGAGCATTTTTAGCTGCTTTCAGTTAATCAGAGAAATATTTGAATGATAAATCAATAATGACAATAACTGCTAGTTGTAGCCTTTGTAGTTTTGAGGGACTGGATATTATTTAAAAAAATATGATACCAGTACCCTTAACGTGATACCAAGACCAAAAAGGTACTTCATTTGATAGCTCATTTTCTACTTTATTCAGTACCCATTACGTGAATGTTAGCATTCGGTTGCATACAGTGCTTCCTCCACTTCTTCACATCCAAATGATTTTTACACAGATGTTCAAATAATCAAAATATTCATTGCATAAATGTGAAAACAACTCTGTAAATACACTGCGCTTGACTTCACCTCTGACACACTGTATGGACAGTAGCTGCTGCGGTAGTGGGCTGATTATACGTAGCATTAAACTGAAGAACACTTGCGCTGATTGGCTGCAAGAAAAATCATACAATCTGGATCCAAAACAGATTGAATGCAACTGTTTGACTGGAGTATTTTGATACTATATGGTACTGGGTTATTTCGGCCCAGTGTTAATTTTGACAGCTATTTTAGATTTGGGGGTTTTTTTGTTGTTTTTTTAAAGATATTTTTTAGGGCATTTTGCCTTTAATGGACAGGACAGGTAAGTTTAAAAGGGGGAGTGAGAGGGGGATGACATGCAGCAAAGGGCCACGCTGGACTCGAACCCGGGCCACTGCGGCAACAGCCTTGTACATGAGGCACCTGCTCTACCACTAAGCCACTGACACCCCTTTAGATTTAGTCTTACTCTTAGTCCTGAGATGAAAATGCTCACAAGTTTCAGGCACATTTTAGTCATTTTATCCTTAATAGTTTTAGTCTAGTTTTAGTCAACAAAAATTCATGGCATTTTCGTCAGCTTTTAGTCTTTTTTTAATCTTTAAACTAATCCAGTAAGGCTAATTCAGGTTTTGCAAATTAGAATCAAAGTGACAGGTGACGAGACAATCTGGATTTGAGCCTGCTAGCTTCGCTGCAGTTCAGCAGCTAACAAGCGGAGCTAACTGCTAACAGGCACCGCTGCAGCTAACAAATTTGACAAATTTACAACTTCCACCATCCACAGTCAGACACACACGGCTGATTATTTTTGGTTGAATTACACCTCACAACTCACACCAATGGCAGACGCTGCTCCGATGAGGGTTTTTGCTGGCTAGCGAAACATCCTTGCGCAGACTATTTACCGGAGTTTACCGGCCTGACACTCATGCGGCATTTGCAGATAATTGCAAGCACTGCCATTCTCAGATTTCTCTGATAGTTGACCACTAACATTTTTGTCACGTCTTATCTCGTCAATGAAAATGAAACATAGATTTCGTCCTAGTTTTTATTATCACAATATATTTTTAGCTCATCATTGTCTTGTTTTCATCATGGAAAAAATGTTGTTGACGAAAACTTTTTGTTATGGTTTTCGTCAACGAAATTAACACTGCTTCTGCCAAAACCTGATGGTATCGCATATGATACTCAGCCCTATTTTGTACTATAATATCATACATGGTGATACCTATTTATATTGGGATATATATATTGAAGATAATATAACTACCAGACAAATATTTTTGGGTTTAGTTAGCTAAATCCTAAAAAAAACCTGACAAATAAAAGTATTTTTAATTAAGTTCTGCTGCTAATTGATTTACAACATTGCCGTCAATGAACTGATAGAGATATTAAGAGGAAAGCTATCTTGTTATAAACAGTATGGCAATTTTTTTCATGCTATGTATCTATCCTGTTGCCTAAACCAGCCCTAATAAAACCCAGTGTTGAATCACAGTTGCTAGTTTAAACCTTTTTGTATCCAACCTCTTCCTCGTTTGAACTCTTCAGTTTGTTGTTGCTGCTGCTACTTTTGCATTTTTACATGTTAGGATTATTAATCTCTTTGAATTTGGCAAGCCAGGATCTACATATTAATTATGTTTCCATTAATGCTTATGCACCGTATCGTAATGACACCCCGTATTATTGCTTCACTCTCTCGGTTGCTCTCTTTCCGTCTTGATCTCTGCAGCACACACACACCCAGCACATAAGCAGACATCACAGTGATTATGTAGATCAGTGTGTCTGCTCCAATATTAGCAAGCTGCTGTTTATACGGGCGGGGTGGCACGTTTACTTATACTGAATTAACATACCTTGGATATTAATGTTTCCACAAGAATGTGCCCCATCTGTTTTGCTTCTGATGATTATGCGCAGGTTTGGCATGTGTGTAAAGTGTACCTGGCCCGTCACTGATCTGTTTGAGCCAATGCCCACATCGCTAATTCAACAGCTGTTTGTCTGCTTCTTAAACGTACCCTGACATCAATTTGAGATTTCTGATATTGTCTTACAGTCTCAGGAGTGTCACACACTTTAATTAGGAAACTAAATATTGAAACAGTTGGTTTCGAAATGAGCCCACGCAATTACAGGCGCATACATTTCTGCTCACTGTGCTACAACTGATCTAAAATTTAGATCTGAGGGGAAGTGTCACGCTCAGTGGAGACGTAAATGATACTGGTGTGCACTGGGTTGGTTTACTGGGAGTAGGTGCGTGAAACTAGAGCCCTGCTCGGTTTGTGCTCGGGTCTGGTGGACTGTGACAGACTGTGGATTGGATGTGACTTTTTTTAGGGTTGCAGTTTTTCCAGCTTGTTACGCAGAGGACTACTGAGGACTTGATGCGTAATAAAGTGTTTTTGTTTTTCTCATTTTCTTGATTTTGTGGTCAGTTTGAGGTTAATTCAGACCGCCACTCTCTCAGACGATGCATTTGTTTACTCTCTATCTTGTTGCACTCACTCCTAGTCTGGTTAGGTGTCAGATGTAATCTCCAGCCTGCCATAACTGTGTTGTCCACTAGATAATCTCTCTAGTGTATTTGATAATAAAACCATCTGTCCTGAGGGTGAAGCAGGGCTGCTCGGAGCTCACTGACCGTTTAATCAGTCCAAATCATGAAGAATTACCCCTTTGACACATTTTGTACTCAGACTATATATATGAAAGGCTTGTCTCTTTCTTGGCCTGACCTTGTGGGAGTTGCCTCTCTCAGTTACACTTAATTAATCTCTTAATTAACCTATTGATTGCCTTCACTTTCACAGTTACAGTGCTCTACAGTATTCACAGCTGTCTCTTAATCTGCAGGTGGTGGGTGGTTCTCTTCACACCAAAGTGACACACAGACACTGAAGACACACTGTAGTCACTATTCATTTCACTTAAGTTTATGTATTCCAAAATTATACACATTAATTTACTATACAAGTCAGGTTAGATTTAATGAGGAGATATCTGAGATTAAAAAAAATTATAAGAAAATGCCCCTTTTTTTCTATGGTATTAATCAGGGTTGTAAATATTGAGGCAACTTATGATTATATGATATATGATATGATTCATATTCAGAGGACTACGACGTGAATGTGAAACTATTATCGGTGCATCTTGATTCACCAAAATTTCTGATATCTGTACATAATTTGTTTCTTCTCATTGTTTGACTACTTGATAGTTTAAACTTAGCGTATTTGTAAAGACCCATAGTTAAAATAAATAGATGAATTTAATGTATAATCTTGGGCGGCACGGTGGTGTGGTGGTTAGCACTCTCGCCTCACAGCAAGAGGGTTGCCGGTTCGATCCCGGGCGTGGGAGCCCTTCTGTGTGGAGTTTGCATGTTCTCCCCGTGTCAGCGTGGGTTCTCTCCGGGCACTCCGGCTTCCTCCCACAGTCCAAAGACATGCAGATTGGGGACTAGGTTAATTGGTAACTCTAAATTGTCCGTAGGTGTGAATGTGAGCGTGAATGGTTGTTTGTCTCTATGTGTCAGCCCTGCGATAGTCTGGCGACCTGTCCAGGGTGTACCCTGCCTCTCGCCCGATGTAGCTGGGATAGGCTCCAGCCCCCCCGCGACCCTCAAGAGGATGAAGCGGTTAGAAGATGAATGAATGAATGAATGTATAATCTTTCAGAATTACATAGTAGCAAATAGAGTCTTTGTAGAGGCCAAAATGTTTTCATATGCTAGATTTTAAGCGCGGGATGTTGGTCAGATTATATCCATCCGTGGTCGCTTATGTCAGCCATTCTCACCAAACCTCGACATGATGCACATGTGTACACACATCACGTTTCGCCATCCAGTTGGTAGGTGGCATGGTGGTATTCAAAGTATTCAACCTTTATTTAACCAGGGGACAGGCAACAGCATAAATAAAAACATATATTTACCGATATTGTCATCCTAAGGAATCTACCTTTTATTTGCAACATGTTCCATGGCGAGGATTCAGAGTACACAAATGCCCTTTTCCCAATTTTCATAAGGACATTTGGAACAGAAAGCATGAAGAAGTCTTGAGAGTGCAACGAGTATTATTGTTGGATACTTTTCTGCGTGATAAAGACACATAAGTAGTATTGGAACAGTCCAAGAGTTGCCTTATATATAATGACAGAGCCTCAGGGTAGCCAAAAGAGGCAAAATTGTCCCATTGAATTGGAGTTTAAATTTCCGATTGGCTTTTCTGGATCAATCTCTCCATAGAGAATTGCAATGCATCTAAGAAGTGATTATACATTGAAATAACTCCACCCCTAGTGCTGTGTTTCTTTTTTGTTTTCTGGTTGTGCTCAACCACTGGCTGCAGCCTTGTGAAAGACTAAGGGCCTGTCCCAATACCCCCCCTTAGCCCTACCTCTTAGCCCTACCCCTTGTCCCTACCCCTACATTTGCGCGTTCCTGTAAGGGGTAGTGGTGTCCCAATTCCTTACATAACGATGGGTAGATGTCGCCATGGCTACCACCGCGCAAGAGACAGGGAAAAAAAGTTCATACATAGCAAACGTTACCCTCGTCAGGTTGCTTGATAGCTAGCTAGCTAGTTAGCTCGCGCTATCTGGCGTCTGTCATCTGTCCTGTTCTGCAAAATTGTCAGATTTTTCACACCATGATAACACGCCAGCTAGAATAACTATGCTGCCTCGTAATGTTAGCTGGTTAGCTAGCTAGCTAGCTAGGTAGCAGAAGTCCCCTGTCGTCTGCCATTCATCAAACGAAGCATGAATACAGCAAACGCGATAGGTAGGATGAACTCAACCGGAGACTCCATTGTAGATGCTGGTTGGAAATGTAGATGGCTCGCAGCTTCCTGTTTAAAATAGTTAACATTATGTATGCATGAACGTAACCGACATGGTGACGTAGTGAGTGGTGTCCCAAATTTCTAGGGAAAGATTTCAACCCCTACCCCTCGTTGCTTCATTTTGAGGGCCAAGGGGTAGTGGGCAAGGGCTAGGGGTAGGGCCAAGGGCTAAGGGGTAATGGATAAGGGGGGTATTGGGATTGGGTCTAAGATGGTTTATACAGACTCACACCTTAGTCAGTTTGATACCTTTGTACCTGATGAAGAACCAGTTTAGGCTTGAAATGTTATATTTTTCTCAAAAAGTGTGAGACATTCCTGTGGTGTCACTACTGTTTTGGAAGCAGAAATCACCGCACGGTTTCTTCTGGATGTGAAAGTTTTGCATGCTGATTGAAAAGAAAATATCCTGGCATAACTTTTATTATATGTTCTGGGAACTGTGGGAGTTCAAATTCATTTTTTATCGTTGAATATTTGAATTTGGAACAAAAGTCTTTTCAAGTCACTTCATTCTTTAATATCTCTCTGTGGTAATACTGTAATAGCCGTTAAAAATGTATCATTGAGCTCTTCACTCTGCTTTTATCCAGCCAAACTAAATATGGAGTTTATGCCCAAATTCGAAATGACGTATCCCCCCCTCCTCAAGTGACAGTAATCCCAGCTCTGGGAGAGGGTGGTGGGGGAGAGTAACCAGCATGGGTTCTGAATTTGAAGCGCCCTGAAAGGGATTCAGGCAGATGAAGAAAAAAAGAGGCCAATCTTTTTGGTAATTCCAGCTGGATGAAAACCCCCACTTGCCCTCTGCTTATTTTAATGATGCTCCGTGTTAGGCTCAGGCATGATACCATGACTTAATATTTGCAAGCACAGAAAAGCATGTTGCCTTGTTTGGTTGAGTCTCTGCTGCTGCTTGTTTAGTGTCTGCGCTAACGATGCCAACCCATGACTGTTAGATCTGTCTTCTGATTTATGGCGCACTGACTAACAGTGGGAGGTCCTCGCACAGACGCACAGAGCTGTGCGCTGTTAGGTATTCAGCAGCACAATGGTCACAACAGGACGCTTAATTATTCTTTATGCAAAATCAATATGTTTCAGGCTCTGAGGAGGGTAGGCAAGAAAAGTGGGGAACATGTCCAAGAGAGGAGGAGAAGGAGGAGGAGGAGAAGGAGGAGGAGGGGGTGGCTGTTGAGGGTAGCTACCTCCATCTCAGCTCCTATTGAATCCAAGGGACATTATTTTCATGGTTGTCCTCTCGGGACCTGGAGGCTGGCCTACTGTGACAGAATGACTCTGACAACTGTGGCAGCCCAATCATTACTTTTCTTTTCTTCTTTTTTTAACAAATATTTTTTATCTGTAGCTTGGAAAAAAAAACAAAAAAATGAGGGGAAAACCTTCATACTTTCATAATTTAATCACTCAGTGTTTCGTAACACTGCTTTAATGGGCATGTTGGACAAGGTTAAACGCATCATGTTTAGTTTAGGTCTAATTATATTAAAGCTGTCCTAATTATGAACGCACTACTGCAAACATATGCACAGTCACACGTCCGTATGTGCTGTGAGGGTATGCAGGTAATTTGACAGGATTATCAGTAGGTTCACCTCCCTCCACTGTTCTCTCTCTGTCAGCTTCCCGCTGTAGTCGAGTCACCCTGGGAACCTCTGCAGCACATGACCTGAATCTCAATGAGCTTTAGCAGCCGCTGACCTCTCTGTCCTACCCTTCCCTTACAGCACACTGTATACACTTGCACTGTGTATACACACAAACACAAGAGCACATGCAAAGGTGTCTACATGTGCTGTAAGGGACTTTTTAATAGCTGTGTGTTTTTTTTATTTATCGCAACTGAACCCATGGGAGTATGGGACGGTCAGTCAGTGCAGTCTTCACATATGTTTTGAATAACAGCACCAGGAGGATTCAGTGTGGGAATGTTTCTGCCTGCTACTGTGAGCAGCTCTGTGATCTCAGCCCAGCCCTGAGCAGTGTTATCAGAAGAGACACGGTTCACTTAAAAGTATCCAAAATCATTCCCGGGGCTTTCCACTGCTACTACCTCACATGGGCAAAGTTGTGAACAGCAAAAATGCATCTCCAGAACCTGAAGTCAGTTTTTAGCCCTCAGAAGTCAATTCCATTTTTTTTTTTTTTTTTTGGCACAACTTGACAAATCTTCATTTTCATATCTTGGTAAGCCTATTTGCCGTCTTATCAGATGAGCACTGGAGATATTTGAATTCCCAAAAGTGACCTTTTCCCAACTTCTCCATTTGCTTATTCCATTCTATAAATCTCACACAGTCTCTGTCATCTTTGACCTCGATCAGCTTCCAGTGATGTCGCTGAATGTCACAGCTGAAAACCTCCCCGCCGTGAGATGACAGCTCCATTATCCGTCAAGGTATAACTGAACCAGCAGGGGCCGCTGAACCAGCGTGGCCCATGACACAAGGCAAGACTAAATCAAATTTTTAAATCCCTGCTGATATCCAGTCTAGGATCGGGCTGGTGTTAAAAAGTTCATACCAGATTTATATTAAGCCAAACATCGCACTGGCATACCAAATTTTAACACTAGGTGCCCAACTTGACTGAGCAGCTGCTTCCGAGTGGATCAGAATGACACCATGTCCTAACTGCAAGCGAATGTCTTACTAAAGGGTTGCATTGGACGCTCTCTGTCCACATTGAATCTGCCAAGATGCAAGTCTGTTATATCATGTAAAAAACTTAGAAAATATCAGCTGTGCTCTCAAGCTCCCACTGGACACGTAACCACTGAAAAGATGGTGGAATACTTGTTATCCTCCTACGTTTTTATACAGAAAACACACGTTTTATGATGTGATATTTACTGGAAAAGACATACCATATAGTCAACAGCAATTAGGTTATTAGTGATGGTCATTTACCAGAAACTTTCAGCTCCCTGTTAATTAGCCAGCTGCCACCTTATTTAGGTTTTTGTTGTGAAAAAAGGAGGCATTCTGTGGATAACTCTTCATTTCAACTTCCTAAAATGTTTCCATGTTGGTGCAGTTTTAGTTTCTTGAAGGCCATGTTTCGTGTGAGATTCCCACACATTTATGTATTTGTGGCAGTCCGCCATGATAAGAACATCTGCTGGCACATATTGATCCTATATTTTTGGAGCTGGACCGTTCATATGGAGCACTGCTAGGATACGTATACCGTTCAGTTATTCATTGCACTGCAGTCTAGGAGCTTAGAGTATATGGGCACAGACGGAGTAGCAGAACGCCAGGCACAGTGAAAGTGAAGATTAACCTTATTGCGCTGCATCTAAAATTTTGCTTTCACCTGGAGCAGCTGCTCCTCTTATCCATCGATCTGATCAGCTCTGATCAGATCGACTGATCAGTTATCCCCCCGCAACTCAAACTCAGCAAACTGCTGCTGTTGAGGTAAAAAAGAACTCATAGAGAGCTCCGCTTACTCTGCGTTCACAGACAAATAGAATGATTCACGGTGACACACACACACGAAAAAATCCCCCCATTGTCGTCAGCTACCTACACACATAGATTCTGAGTTAGTGGAAAACACTGTATTATGTTAGTCACATTGTCATATTGCTTATGACTAATGCAATACAAGTTGGATATAGCGCCAAGATGGCATCAGCGCAAGTTGCTGATGTGGGCAACTTAATTTGCAACACTGTGTCATAATGACAAATTGCGGTTCAGCTGGTTTGCTTATAATCAAATTGGTTCAAGCTCGTGTGAGGCTGACCAGCAAAACCAGAAATTGATCCAACTCATCCAGTCCAATACTGGCTGACCACTTGGCTAGAAAAACATCATGAACTTCTCCTCTGTTGTCCTCCAACCACCATGACTCCCAAATTTCAACCATTCCCTTTGTTCTCTGTGCATCTGGAGCCTAAAGGCATTGGCAGTCTGTTTACCACCCATGCCCACCCACCCACCACACTCCCCCAGGAGGAGTTTGGTGAGCACTGCCCGGCCTGGCTTATTGCAAGTGAAGTGGAGCATACCAACAACTCCTGGAGGGGAACAGTAGAGGGAACACAAAGCTGCTTTACACCTGACCTTTATGTTTTTGTTGCTGACAGGAGCTTACTAACAAGAGTTGGGGGTGGGGGTGGGGGTGGGGGAGGGGGTATTTGGTCTACCCTGAAGTGGAAACCCAAGCGGACATGTGCACAGACATCGCTGTCATCTTTATTTAGCCTTCCTCTGTCAGTCGGAGCATGTGGAGGTCAGTGTAGCGAGGCGAGCATACACATGTAAACAGTAGTAGCATCCCATGAGCTATCTTCCAACCTAATAAACCCAGACAGACCCTCCATGGCCTAGGACTGAGAACGCTGAATCAGGATGCATCGCCTCACTCTGGAATTGGCTGCTCCTGTGTAAACTAGCCCTAGTGCTTTTATAGATAGAGGTCATAAAAAAGGGAGATAGGTGACATTTTCTTGGCATCTCGGATGATGAAAGAAATGTCAGCTGCTGAGCGTGATGTTTCTTTAAAACTGTAACCTTTCTGCCGGGGCAGAGGCCGAATGACATGTATGGAGAGGGATGAGAAATCATGTGTCAGCTGCACGTCAGGGTAAAGAAGTCACAGCTTCTGTGTCTGAGGTTTTGTGGCACGGTCTGCGTTTGTGGTTGTCAGTGGAAATTTGAACATTTTGTGTGATTTTTAGTTTTATTTTGAGACCAGAAGAGAAAGAGAAATAAAAAAGAAGTCTTGCTGCAGGTGCTCTTACAATAAATAAAAATGGACGTTTCATAAAGTAACTTTCAAGGAATACTTAAACCCCCAAATTACCATTTGCATTTTAGTTACTCACCCTGTGTTTTGTTTAATTCATGAAAAAAACTTGCATGCCTCGGGTAAATTAAAAATCCAATAACAGAGAAAAGTCTTGATGAATTGAAGTCATTGGGGGTCGTGTTTAACAACAGCAAAACTATTTCTGTACTGCACACAACTCATGCAGAATAATCCACCTTAATTATCTAAATTAATTTAAATTACCAGCGAGTTTTAGTTCCACCTTTTAGCCAGAGATGGAAATGTTGGTAGGTGGGTTGGTCTGAAATAGAGCTGCATCTGCCCATTATTTTCTCAATTAACTGATTAATTGTTTTGTGAATAAGATGTCAGAAAATCATTTAAAATGCTCCGTGTAACTTATTTCCCAGAGCCCAGGGTGACGTCTTGAAATGGTATGTTTTATCTGACCAACAATCTAAAAGCCATTCAGTTTATTATCATGTATGATGAATAAGAGCATCAAATTCTCACATTAAAGAAGCATGAAACCAACAAATATTACCATTTTTTTGTTAAAAAAAAATACTAAAACAAGTATTAGATGATCAAAATAGTTCCTAGTTAATCATCTGTAGATCGACTAATCTATTAGTGCACTAATCATTGCAGCTCAAGTCTGGAATTGGAACAACCAAGGAAATGAACTGATCATTTTATGTCTATGGCAACCACTATTGGATGGATTGCCCTGAAATTTGGTCCTGATTAATGTTCCCCACAGGATGAATTTTAATAACTTTGTTGATGCCATACCATAATCATGAAACATGGTACAACACCATACCTGCTAAACACCAGCATGTGTCACTCTGAGCCTGTTAGCACGCTGACATTAGCATTTTTCTCAAAGCCGTGCCTCACACATCTGCCACACTGGCTGCAGACCCTTTGTATTGTGTTTGACAACATTTGGCAGTTACATTTGGCAGCCATTACCAGCTATCAATAAAGTGTGCTATTGTGTGATTTCTAATGTGCTAGCAGTTCAGTGAAGGCAACCTGACCAGACACTGTGGCTACACAGATAACTGCCAAGATGCTGCTATAATAAACAGTGACTAGACCTTCTTCACTGGAGACACTTTGACATGTCACTGTAGGAAAATCACAGGTGTAAATGTTGTTCATGCTGGCTCACTGTCATGACTTACTGGGATGCTTGAATAGAACAGAGCTATTGGTGATGTTCGTAGCACCTCTGCTTTCCCTACTGTGACAGGTCAAAATGTCATCTGTGACAAAAGGCCCATGGATCATGAATTAGGGGTGAAATGATCACTATATACACCACTGTCCACATACTTTCGTGCACTTTTGGGTTCAGTTGGCTAAGATGTTGCTCTCATATCACGTCTCCTCATTACATTGCCTACTAAGCTGTTTACATGGCTAATGAAAAGGAATATTCCACTTGTATTCTTGTTTACATGCAGCCATGCATATTCTGATTAACGTGCCCTAACATATTATTTATCATGTCAAAATATGGAAAAGTAGAATGGTTGGAACTACTATTTTTTTTTTCAGTTTTCCACCAGTAGTGGACTTGTTTGACTGTTTGAACACAGCCTCTCTCTTTCATTCCTTCAGCCACCTTCTTGAAAAGGTCGGTGCAGGGATATTTGCGCTTATCCAAAAACCTATTGATATCCAAGTCTTTCATAAGGTTTAAAAGTAGGGGTGTTTCTCCTTTAGACCAGAAATGTAGGCTTTTCTTTTGGGCATGCATCTCTACCCCACAGCCTTGCAAACTGTTGGATAGTTGGTTCTCACAGTGCACTGTATACATGTCCAAAGAATGCTCCTAAAACCCGAATCATACTAGTATTGTGTTATTATTATAGGCCTTGGAGGTCGGAAATCGGAGCTTGGAATGATGTCACACTGAGTTGATCACATTCCGGTGCAAGTTGGTAATACAAGATATTCTAGCCGGGTTAGCCATTGTTAGCAATACCAGTTGATCACAAGACATTACACTGAATTTTGCGCATACAAACACTGTAGCAACATGTCCAGAGATAGAAGTTGATGTTGTGTATGACTGATTTAATGAGGCACAAAGATAAAACAGAAGTGCTAATAAACAGTGTAGTGACTAGCCCTATGTGTTAGCCGCTAATGGTTGCTAATTGACTGAATTGGTTGGACGTGTACTCAGAAAACTACTCCCAATCTTTACCAGTGCTGTGTATCATCATACCTTTATTTTCTCACCAGTGTCCGTAATGTCCGCACGACTTCCAACAAGTTTCGACACAAACTTCCAATAAACACAACCATATAGATTTAACTCACCGTCGAAAACTGTTTGCGCCCTAACATCAGCAACACCTGTGCTTACTGGCATGAACTTCAATACCATGGCCCGCCTCAGCCAGTGACATAAGCCACCTAGTGTCGTGGCAGGATAAAACATTTAACACAAATCAAGCATATGGCTCCAACAAACAGTATGTTACTAAAAATTTCACTGCTGTTGATGAACGTAGCATCCATCTGGGATTTTGAGGTCAGGGTTGGTGAGGTTTTCCCAGCTTGCCAGGCTGGGAATCTGACTTCAGGGTGTGTTCTGGTTGAAATGTCCATCTGGGAACTCGGAAATTCCCACTTCTGAATGCAAATGGAACGCACCATTGGTCAAAAATGTTCCGTTTGGTAAAAAGTCTAATTCAAAATATCCAAATGGAACATGCTGCTTACATGATACGTATCAAATTCAGAATATTGTCTTTAACATAGTCAGTGTTACAGCCAGACTCCAGAGAGGGAGGACTGTTACAGTGTCCTCTGAGTGCCTGCGTCATGACGGCAGTCAATCTCTGTGACTTATGCTTCATTAACGACAGCGCTCTTATTGTGTGGGCTGCTGCAGTGTCAAATGGCAGCACCATAACTCCGCTCTGCAACAGCTGCATTTAATCAAGCACTGGCTGGCTCTAATCAGCCTGTGCCTTACCCATCTCTGCTTGGCTCGTGGTCATTTTACACTGACAGCAGATTTATATAAGGCTGGATATGAGAGTGCCCGAGAGAGACGGAAACACTCTTCAGCCCTCACTGTATTCAGCTCCTCTGCTGTTCCCGTTCCCGTGGCCTCTACGGAGCACATTTGTCGAAATCGTTGCAGAAAACATGAGACACAGAATTTATACAGAGGCTGTTTCGTCTGCTCTATTAGGAGGCAGTTCGCGTGTGTATGGGAAGGAGTGTGCTTTGGCTGATGGCCTCTTTCCCTCCAGCCTCCTTGTGGCCTCCCTCATCAGCGCCTTCGCCATATGGAAACAGCTGGTCCTCAGTGGTGGGATGCCCTCTGCACTGCATGAGGCAGCCTGGAGAGAGATAGTGGTGCTACACACAGGAAGGACAGACTCGAGGAGGAGCGGTGAGGGTGGGTGGCTTGTTTGGGGAGGATTATGGATTCAGTTGTGGAAGTGTAAACCCTCACACTAAGCTGGTAGAGATTAAGTTTTTATTCTCTAAGCATTAATAGGAACACAGACAGTGTCATTCTGTGCCTTTAAAACACTACATAGATTTACAGGCAGGCAAACGCCTTTATTGTCAGATGAAAAGAGGATGTCGACACAGTTCAGCTGTATGAAGAAAATTCTTGTCGCTTGTGTCTTAGCAACTCGCTGGCCTTTATTGCAAAAGTAGGGGAGAAACTCCTTGAAACGTAACTCTGGATCATTATCCAAGCCGTGGGGAACGGCTACTATAAACACACATTCTCTAGCTGTGATACGCTCAGCACTGGTGCAGACCAGTCACGAGGAAGCAGCCATGCAGAAATACTCCTGTTGTGTGCCTGACAGAGCTCTGTGTCTCCTTGGGGCGTCTTTAACAGAAGGCTTGTTTCAGTGGAAATCCCTGACATTTATTTGACCTTCCATGGGAACATTCTCGCTCCAGAGTTGCGGTGGCTTTTTGAGGTTTTGGTGTTGTCACATTGCAAGTATTTGTCAGAAAGTGGGCGGTTAAGTCGGTTTTCAAAGTGTTTATATGTACTGTATGTGGGGTAAGTGAGGACAGATGTGGTCAGGGTCGGATTCTTTATCCCATCCTGAGACTGTGTCAGCCTCAAAGGCTGCTGGTCCATCGTCAGTGACAGCAGTGACACTGAAAACACAGATCAAAGACGGGGTCCAGCCCCCTCCAGCTGCAGCAGCTTTTGGTGGCCCACTGTGCTATTGAATGCCAGGGTGGAAGGAGGGAGGGTAACAGAGGAATGCAGACAGTTGTATCTGTTTTTGTGACATTAACTTCCACAAGGTTTGAGAGGTCTACAATACAGTTTGTTTCTCAGTGCTTTTTTGTGTCAGCCTCATCATCTGAGTTTCCTGAATTTGGTTATCCTTCATTTAACCCTTTCAAACCAGAACAAATTGGCTTGATGTCTTTTAAAAACATGGGAAGAAGACAGTGAAGCAATGAAAAAATAAATGAACAAAGAAATTAGGGAGAAGTTAGTAAAAAGAGAAAATTAAAACAAAAAAAAAAAAGTTAGAAATAAGAAAAAGAAACAAACAAGGAAATGACCTGAAAAGAGTGCTTAAAAATTAAAATAATTCTGTGACACAGTTTTAAAATGTAATAATAATAATTACGAATATAGTTTTCTCTAGCTTTTTCCTTTTCCCTGGTTTTTGTTTTTTAAATAATTTTATCAGTCTGGTTTTTTTTTTTGTTCCGCAATTTGTGGGACATTTCTCACCAAGTTGCTCGCTGCCCTTTTTCCCCATGCTTTTGAAAGAAATCACTCCAATTTGCTCAGGATTTAAAGGTTTAAAGATGAAAGGTGTCTGAATGCAGCAAAAGAAACATGATGTCGCTCCAGGTTTCAAAGGGTTAAAAAATCATTTGCGTTGATTTGCTGATCAAAAGTTCAGACAAAAAATGGAAATGGTTGTATTTATGGCTATACTGAATAGTACAGTGCTTCAACGCCTGATTCATAACCTTTACATTTGAATTCTGAATAAATATTCATTCTTGTTTTCTTCCATGTCTCCTCATTCTGTTTAAACCTGTTTTTTCTGGACAGTTGCCGATAAAGATTAGGCTACACTAATGCTACACTACACAATTTCCAAAATTTGCTACATTTTCAATAGAAATATTCTGCCTCGATTAGGGCTGGACCATATATTTATATCATGATTCATTCATTCAGCCCTGGTAGCTATACAGACGAGTGTTATTTTAACCAGAATTTCATTTCCTCCTGTTCACAGCAAAAAGCCTCAGGCAAGATGCTGTTCGACCTGGTGTGCTCCCACATGAACCTCATCGAGGGTGACTACTTTGGCTTGGAGTTTCAGAACCAACAGAAGATGATGGTGAGTGAGGATGGAAATGAAATCTAGATGAAGCATCTTCTTGTACGTCTCAGAGTTATTATTGCTTGTCACTGGTTACTCTAGTGATGTTTCTCGTTCTGTGTTTTCAACAGGTTTGGTTAGATCACATCAAGCCCATCATCAAGCAGCTTAGACGTAAGTGTTTCAAAATAGTTTATGTGTTTTTTCAAGGCATCTTTTTCCATGAATGTCTTAGTTTTGTCTTAAAAATAGCTGTTGGATCTGTGTTGATTCAGATTTGTGGGTATTTTCGAGGATGACTGCATTCAGCTGTACCTAATAAACTGACAACTCGTCTATCCCACACAGGACCGAAGCACACAATCCTGAGGTTTGCTGTGAAGTTCTTCCCTCCGGATCACGCCCAGCTCCTGGAGGAGCTAACCAGGTGAGCTCCTCTCCACATTATTGAGCTCATTATTTATCTCTCTGTCAGGCATGTCTTCCAGTTGGCACCAAAATGTGCATTTATTTACATTCTGTCAATGTAAACGACTTCAGCTGTGACTGAACGCGATTGTAGAAGCATAAATGAAACATGTGCTCCGGTCCCCAGAAGATTTATTCCCTCCTCAGCTTTGCACTTGTGTCATGGCTGCCATGTTTCTGATTTAGCCCTCTGGAGATTAGCGTGGAGCTAATGATTTTCTGGTTTCTGTTTCCTCGCCTCTCTGGAGCGAGCTCATGACTTGCATATTTTCACGGTCAGAGGGGATAAATAATAGGCGTACAGAAAGTAAATGTCCCACTCCTATGGGTGTACTGTTAGGCTTGGTTGAGACCTCACCTTTACTAAAGAGTGTACTTTATGTGGTTTTCCTGCCAAAGAGGGCACTCCTCCATCATGAGGTCAGATGGCAGGACTATGCATTTGGCATCACAGTTTCATCAGGTCCTTTGATAAAGCTGGCAACACTTCTTATCCATGGACCTCTGACTTTTGGATGCGCACTGGTCCATTCATCTGTGTTTTAAATTATTTCTTAATTTTCATTATTTAAAATTATTACTATACCTTTTATAAGACTATATTCCTGCTCTGGCTTTCATCCAAGAGAAGCAGCACTGTAACACAAGACAGTCAGTAAATCTTCCATAAATGACTTCACTCAACTTATTAATTACTGAATCCAAAATGTTCACCTGTGCCAACTTCTTTTGAAAGTCTTGAGTGAAATTGAAAGAGCCAGGGTACATTATATGTAATCAGAAATTTAGTTACAGCGGCTCCCTTGGACGCCCTGCTTGAATTCAGTACATGGTGTTTCTAATCGAGTTTCATTTGATCGTGCTCCGGCGCCTGAAACAGGGTGTCTGCAGGTCCTTTAAAAGTCTGAAATTGTCCGGGTGCTCAGTGGCTCACCTGGTAGGGCGGATGTCCCATGCACAAAGGCTATGTCCTTGCCACAGCAACTGCGGGTTTGATGGTCCTTTGCTGCATGTCATCCCGTTTTCTCCCTCTTTCACACTAAAGCTGTCAAATCATATTAAGGCGAAATAACAAAAAAATGTCTTCCATTGGATTTTATAAATTAAGGGTTCCCACAGTCATAAAAAACAACAACAAAAAGTTATAAAATTAGGAAAAACAATTCTTCTGGCCTGGAATTGTTTTGGAATTAACAGAATGTTTTCGAAAAGATTTAAATATACTTTGCTTCAGTTATTGTTTAAAATATGTTCGTAAAAATTCCAAAACATGTCTAATATTACGCAAAATCTGTTTCTTGTATTTGTAATTTATAATCTAGTGCTGCACTGAGTGACTGTTGTAACATCTGTAGTTTCACATGATGGGTGTATGCAGCCAATTGGTAACAGGAAATGTCTAACGAGCAATTAAAATTAGCAAGCGCCAGCAGTTTGCTTACCTGCAAATGCATGGGAAGTTCAAATTTAATAATGTATGGCTTTCGAATGACACATATAATACATGGCGCAAAAGAGAGGAAGACCCTAACCAAAGTATTTTATGTTGGTATACAATGGGGGAAGTGGCTTTGGTCAGCCGCTCTAGTCCATCCGTTCTCAACTGCCGAAGTTGAGTTGCAGGGGCAGCAGGCCAAGCAAAGCACCCCAGACATCCCTCTCCCCAGCAACGTTTCCAGCTCCTCCTGGGGGACCCCAAGGCGTTCCCAGGCCAGACAAGATATGTAATTCCTCCAACATGTTCTGGGTCTTCCGGCTCTGAGCTCCCTCTGGATGTCCGAGCTCCTTACCGTTTCTCTAAGGCTGAGTCCAGCCACCCATCAGAGGAAACTCGTTTTGGCCGCTTGTATCCTCAACCTTATTCTTTCGGTCATTACCCATAGCTCATTACTATAGGTGAGGGTTGGTAAGGGAGCTCGCCCATGAGTGTCTGGTGGCCAGGCCTTAGACCATGGGGCCCAGTCGGGCTTAGCCCGAATTAATAACATGAGGTCGCCACTGTGTGGGATTGGCATTGAGGCCGGCTGCGTTGTGCGCTGGGTGGCAGGCAGGGGCAGGCACCAGGGCATGCTGACCCTTGGTGTCACAGACTGGCTTTAGTCAGCCTTGTTAAAAGAAAAAAGCATCAAGACAACCAAAAGGCAACTCAACAGACAACCAGTGTCCGTACATACATATTTCACGCCTGCTGTTGCCAGGACAGATAATGTTACCACTTTATGTGGTACTGTATGTGCAGACACAAAGGCATTTCAATCCATATTTCATGCTATGTTTTCACTGCAATGCTTTTTTTAGCACACTAAAGTAAGAGCCTCTTTAATGCACACAATGATTCCTTTATAGGCCCAGTGTTACTTCTATCAAGTCATGGAAATGGCGTAAAATATAAAGGAAAAGTCATGGAAAAGTTTTGAAAATTAATTGATAAAAATGTGTGGGAACCCTGTAAATATTAGGCCTCAAAAGTCATTATATAGTCTTAGATTTAATGTGTGAGGTCCTGTTTGCCACAAACATTTTTATCTAATTGTATTTAAACGAAACAGAAACACTTCATAGATGTAAGGGTGTGGGAATTTTTCTACCAGTCAGACCCAATTTAATTTATCCATCTTTTAATTTCTTTTTGTCAGAATGAGTCAAGCTCTTCTGTGTGAAAATCAGACATTTCTGATGCTTCAAATCTTTAAACATACAACTGAACCTAACGTCTCTCTTTTTACTTTACACTTGCACTTACACGTTGGCAAAATGTAGATTAACCTAACTCACTCTAATAACCATTGTCCTTCACAAAACCCACTTCTGCATGGTATACTCTGTACCTTTATGCTTACCTGGGATGTATGAATTTCTCGGAAAATCAGTCATACGTTTGGTTAGAATTATCTTAAAAAGGTCTTGAAAGCATTTCATTTTAAGTGTCTGATATCCGTAGACACCCTGTTGATACCACAACCACATCTACTCTGCTCAATGTGTGAACACTCTTTGTGTTTGTTTCCAGGTACCTGTTTGCTCTCCAGATCAAACAGGATGTTTCCTGTGGACGTCTGACCTGCAACGACACCAGTGCAGCGCTGATGGTCTCCTACATTATCCAGTGTAAGTTCATCGTGGCTGTTTCCTCATTTAGCTCAAGAGACCAAAGAATGGACCAATCAGATAACTGTCTTTGAAGACACATTATGCTTTTTTCCCCCCCCACACAGAGCTTATCATCAAACATTGTCATATAGCACAGTGCGCACCATTGCAAATTGATTATCTGTGTGTTGCCATGGATACCTTTCACTCAGATGCCTGAACATAATCTTGTATGACTGCTTCAGTATAACCTCATAGCTGAGCATTTTCATAACCTGACATTTCTGAGCCACAGTCCGTTAACTGAAAGGGATCAAAAACATCACACATGATGATGGAGATCAGTTAAACTTTGGTTCAGTATGTACAGTAGACATACAAAATAATATCATGAGTATTACACAAGGAAATATCTTTTGGAGAAGCAGAGTTCAGAGACTTGGAGAATCAGTGCCGAAGACAATTTAAAGGGATAGTTCGGATCATTAGAAGTAGGGTTGTATGAGTAGTGTAGGATCCTGGCTTATCGTCACTCACGTCAGTGTATATCATACAGTAGATGGTGGTTGAGCATGCCCCCAGTTTGGATAAGCAAGCAGAAGTACATGGAAACTAAGCAATGTGCTGCTACAGAACATATTTTAGCCACCTAAATGGATACAGATTTATTGATACATAATACTTGACAAGGTTTAAATACTGATTTTCCTCAGTATCAATACTATCTATGCTACTTACTAGCTCCCCATTGCTCTGGGTCCTCTTGCTCACCCATAGTGCATCTCCTCGTCATTCGTCTCATTTGCTCCAGTTGCATACAGCGACAAATTTTATGCCCTTAGTGTCAGTTTGTCCTCGTGGTATGGAAAATGGTATTGAATATCAATATTTTTTTATGGTATCGTATCAAAGTTAGAAGTTCTCATATCATGACAACACAACCACAGACAGCCTGTTCTGTCGAGGAACTAAAGCCGTTATGTTGCTCTTAGAGATGATGCACCGATCCAGCCTTTTCAGTTTCGATACCGATCCCAATGCTGTGGCTTTGAGTATCAGCCGATACCCGATACCGATCTGATACCATAGTTGACCTAAAAGCTATATACCTTTACATGTAGAACAGAAAAGACTAGAGGCATCAGGCATTGATGACTACACAGTTGTTTCTTGAAATACCTCCACACAGCAGATTCTCTCCTTCGCTCCATGACGTATGACGAAGCTCGCGTCGCAATAGATTTGACGGGAAAGGATCGCCTCAGGTATAGCTTGCATTTTCCAATACCCAATCCACCTATTTTGATGATATCGGGGCCGATATTCGATCCAGATATTGGATCAGTGCACCCCTAGTTGCACTCTTCAAAGCCAGACTCCATTGAGAATAACAGTAATTTAGCATCATTGAACGCAGGAGCTGTTGGTCTACCACTATCTTGATCAGTTTCTTAGTTTGTGTTATTGTGTGACTTTGGTGTTTTAAAGGGGTGGTTTGGATTCACCAAAGTCACATGATAAACAAGTTAAGGGATTGAAGCAGTGGTAGACCAGCAGTTCCTGTATACAGCAAGCTTAAATTACTCTTTTTCTTAATGGAGTTTTGTGGCTTTGACGAGAGCATAGATGGAGAACTGAAGCTGTTAATGGCATACCCATCATAAAGTGCTGTCTGACGGCAAAGTAGAGCAGTAAAAATACTCTCAATGTAGTGTACACTTAAAGAGTTTTATTTTCTTTAGGTGGCTAAAATATGTTTTACTGCTGTCCCCATACACAGCAGTGCATTTCTTAGCTTCAATGGCGATACTCATGCCTGCTTCTCCAAGCTGGGGGCGTGCCGACCACCATTGACACCACTGACTGTATAGCCCCTTCCTTCACTGAGCAAACAACCCAGAAACACCCACTAACATTTGGTTTTTGCATTCAATGGGTAAGGTTACAGTTGGCATATACTCCCAGGTCAAAGTCAAAGAAAGACTAAATAAGTAAGAGATATAAAAAAGTAGCCACTGTAACATTTTTCCTGGCCTCCATGCTGCTTTCAATTGTTTACTAACCTGTTTTCCGGCCTGTCCGTGACGTTGAATGTGACATGCCAGTAACAGAAAAAAAAAATATCTGAAAGACAGACTGCAACACAGCTGTGTCCACAGCTCTGGTCTACTAGCAAAGGAAAAGCAGTCTATCACCTATTTTTAACAAGATTTCCCACCTTTGAAAACCTGCATTCATGTGCTAATTTTGGAGGGAAAAGGGTATATGTAATACACTGACTGATAATAACCTCATGCAACCCCACTTCAAAAGATCTGAATTATCCCTTGAAGCTATTCTGGAGGCTTACTAAGATGTTTAATGTTTTTTTGTCTCCCTTTACTTTGTCACCTTTCTTCATTCATGAACTTTTTCCCTTCTTATTCCTAACTTTTCAGCTGAGATTGGGGACTTTGAGGAGAGCCAGTGCCGGTCACATCTCCTCAACAACAACTACATCCCAGATCAGATGCCCCTGATTGACAAAATCATGGAGTTTCACTCAAAAAATAGGTGAGTTTATGGAACTGGAGTATTATGTGGTGAGCACATGTTTTAAAATACGGCATTTCTTTGATCCAAGTCATAGTTTCTTTTTACTGCGTTCAGAAGGTCACTGAGCAACATTTACTCCCTTCACCCATGAACAGGATCAGTTGTTTCAGAGCTTGTGCGTGTCCTGCAGGCAGGTTTTATTATACAGGTGACACATTCAGGAAATCATTGAATGAATGGGTTCTTTCTCAGGAGTGCTCCGTGCAGGTTTTTATGATACACCAACTTAGCAAAGCCAGTCATTGTAAGCTGAGCCTCTGGCCAGAGCTGGATACTTTTTCTCCACTTCCCTATCAACAAAAGGCTGCAGTGCTCCCGAAAAAGGACTGAAATCTTCCTCCAACTCACCAAATGACTCATACAGCAGTTGTGAGCTGGGTTAGTAGGTTAAAAACACAGATTTTGAGTCTAATCTCAGATGTCTAATGCAGGAGTTTGTGTGAGGTGAAGTGAGGAATCTGCCTTGGTGTGCTGCTGTGAGTATATTACTGGAAACATTCCAGATCTCCTCCTGCCATTCTCCCTCAAAATGTTCTCATCAGCGCACATATTTGAATCAGAGCTTTGCCAAGCCTTGTCTCACCTCCATGGACACACAGTGGGCGTCTGCAACATGAAAGAATCTCCATTAGATTTGACTGCTAAGGCTAAGGCTTTTTTTAGTTGATAACTGTAACTGCGGCGCTTTTGGCTGGGTGCTGTGCCGAGTTAAATCTCTTATTAGGCACCACACACAGGAAACAGGAAGGCTTATCCACTGATAAGAATTAGGAAAGTTAGTTACTGTTTGCAGCCCCTCCCCCTGCCTCCCACCACTGCTCCGAAAAACTCTGATAAACATTAGAAACCTGGATCTACTCAGACTTGGTCTTTTCACCTCAATTAGTGAGACACACAGAGCGACGATAAGCCAGGATTTAATTTATTTGTTTAAAAAATGTGCTGAAAGGATAATGAATGCCACAGTTTGCACTTAAAGTCAAAGTGTTAAAACCTGGAAGTAAGATTAGTCTTTTTCATTTTGCTGTGTCTTAATTCACCCTTCCTACTTGAGTCTCCTTTTTTAAAACACACTGTTGTACAACACCAGTATATAAATTTAAAGATAAAGTCACTGTTATTCTGTATATTTTTCTTAATGTCAACAAATCTACAGAGAACACCAAAACCGATAATGAGCCAGTTTATCACTCAATACTTCCTCACTTCCATGCTCTTTCTGTGGCGCTCAGCCCCAGAAGTCCAATTATTCTAAATCTTTCAAAACACATCAAAAATATATAGTTTCTTTTCTTTTTTTTAAAGGCTTAGTGATGTCCTAAAAGATCCGGGCACTGTGGTTTATAGTGATTGTGACAAACACATAATTAAAGTGCATTTGTTGAGGACTATTTTTAGCTATGGATTAATACACAGTTGGTGCCCAGTGGAGTATTTACAGCAGCAGGACAATGTATAAAGGATTAACGCAAATAAACTACAGTGTCCACATTCATTGTCATGATGAAATATGTCACCCAGTGCAGCGATTAGTAGTCCTTGGACAACAATGACGATGTACAACACAGATGGATACATTCTATCAGGCTGTAGCCACACAAACAACTCATGTTAGTTGCATGAATTCTTTGTTTGTTTTGGATACACACAAGAATCAAGAGAATTTTGGGCCAAGTTCCCCTCTTCCGACGATCGTCAGCAAAGCCCTGATTTTTTTTTATGGTTTTAAAGATCATCTTGCCAGATTTTCCTGTGGTTTAAGGTATACTCAGAGTGTTTTTTTTTTTTTTTTTAAGGGGTGCACGATATTGGATTATTTGCTAATATCTGATATGCCGATATGTAACAACTCATTTTAACAATAACTGATACCAATATCGATATATCCACTTCTCCCTATCTAATTTTAGTGATCATGAAGTCTCTTATGTTGTGGAATTAACACCATATTATGCATGCATACTTAACATAATGGCCCATCAGCTGGTGGAGACATGAGATTCAATATATGTGATGTTCATTCACCGTGCAAAACAAGGAAAATCATGTTGACTGGTTCTGATAGTTCATTTTAAAACCAAGATGCAGATGATGTGCTGATATTATTCTGCATCCCTGGTGTTTTTCTTACATCCCCCAGTCTGCTGGGAAGTCCATTCTGGTCATAAATATTCAGCATTTTCAATATTAACAGTCCGATATTCTGTTGTCAGTGGTCCCTCATTGAATATTGGGGTTCAACCCAGAATTTACTCACCTCCAGCTTGCGATGTAACATGTAGCGTCCGTGTTCATGCCATCTCCATGACTTTATCCATATTTATTTCCTGTTTACTTTGTGAATTTTATGTAAAAAGGCTCGTTATCCGCCAATCTCTCACATTTTTATTTGTTAAGATATGAAAAATCTCCTAGTCTTGCCCAGTCTGTAGTTGACAGTAAGCAAAATATAGAATATCGCCAGCCTTATTCTCTAAAAGAATAAGACAAAGACATCCCAAGGGCGACCGCTGGAGATGGTTGTTTGAATGATCCTGTTTCAACTGATATAAAATAAGAACCATAATTACCAGAACATTCATGCTTTTCGCAACCGAAAGCTAAGGCTTCTGTTTTCCACGTCATCAAGTCATTACATGTCATTACATTACCTTGCATGTGGTGACATGGTGACAATGCGCAGTGGTGCTGGTATTTCCTCATAATGGCTGCAGGAGATCATTACTTTCAGTAGCTAGAGTATTCCTTCTTGTTGAAGCAGAAAGGTCCTCTTTGTCATCATGTTGCACACTTGTGATGATGTCATTATGCTACCTTACGTGTGGTGCAAAAACTTGGTGACGTCAAAGGAATAGGATAAATCTTCAAATCGCCTTTGCACTTGGTTTATAAAAATGAGCATATCTGAAAAACTTAAAATGTACATAATTCAAATAACTTATGGTGTGTAAAAAAAGAAAAATAGTGAGTGCTGCACTGGGTCAAGATTGTCAGGAGACAGAAAGTTGCTCAGGTGCTCTTCAAAGACAGGGAATGAATGAAATCAGGAGGACCGTCCTGATAGCAAATTGAAAGTATCAAAAAATGTTCAAAAATGCAGTCCAAACTGAAAAGTCCGAGGCACTCCGTGGTAATATTAAAAATCCTTTATTTAAGCACAGGGATATCTACGCGTTTTGACAACATTTTTCATACTTTTGATACTACAATTTACTATCACGACAGTTCTCCTGTTTTTATTTCATAACTTACGGTGTGTTTTAGAGATATTTTGTTCATGTTTCTACATTTAGAAATCTTTTAGATCAATTTGTTTTGTGTGTTTACTTTGTAAAATTTGACAAAAAAGCATGTCTAAGTTCTGTATTTTTTTCTGTAATTTATGACACAATTTCAATCCTGTTATCAATTATCATGGTTTATTGACTTAAATTCCCTTTAAACTGAGGTTGTGCTGATTTTAGAAACATGAAGTATTTGAAGATGCTCCAAAAAATGACATCACAATAAGCAAAAATACCAATGTAGCCACAGGCAGATGATTTCTGTTGCAGAGTTCAAAGGGTTAACGTGTTACTGTTGTGTTTTGTGTTACTAGAGGTCAAACACCAGCAGAATCAGACTATCACTTACTTGAAGTGGCACGCAGGTTGGAGATGTATGGGATTCGCCTCCACCCTGCCAAGGATCGTGAGGGCACGAGGCTAAGCTTGGCTGTGGCTCACACCGGTGTCCTGGTCTTTCAGGTCAGCCGCACAAGTTTGTAGATTAACATGTGGTGGTGTGATGTAATTAGTTGTCTGCATTATGTGATTATGAAAACAGTAGATCTTTTGGTGGTAAGAATGTTCTATGTTTTTTAAAGCGTGAAGTAAAACGGTTGTTTTTCATCCCTGCAGGGACACACAAAGATTAACGCCTTCAACTGGTCTAAAGTGCGTAAACTGAGCTTCAAGAGGAAACGTTTCCTCATCAAGCTGAGGCCAGATCTAAATGTAAGTCACGTCCCTGAATCTCACTGTGTAAAATACAAAATCCATCAGCTTTGGGCTATGTAAGCTGTGTTTTTATGTCCCCCAGAGTTCATATCAGGACACTCTGGAGTTTCTGATGGGCAGCAGGGACTGCTGTAAAATATTCTGGAAGATCTGTGTGGAATACCACGCCTTCTTCCGCCTCTTTGAGGAACCTAAGCCCAAGCCTAAGCCGGTGCTTTTCACACGAGGCTCCTCCTTTAGGTTCAGGTGAGTTGCATCATAAAGCTCTTTGTCTCTCAGGACTGCAGTCACACAGCAGCATCTCACCATCACTTAATAGTCTACAACGGTTCTCCCAGAATAGCTCATTATCATCTCTCCTGTACTTGTCTCTGCAGCGGGCGCACACAGAAGCAGGTGATTGATTATGTGAAGGAGTCTGAGTTTAAAAAGATCCCGTTTGAAAGGTAAAGGCTGCAGACATTTTTGACACATTAGGTCTAGGCGACGGTGCTCAGAGTGTATAACACTGACCTTCAACATCCTGTCTGCCAGGAAACACAGTCGAGTCCAACACAACAGTCGGGTCCAACACAATATCCGCCTGTCGCCGTTGCCTTCTCCAAGCCGCCATGAAGTGCCAACAGAAGTGAGTGTCTCAGTTTTTCAGTGCATTGACAGTAGAAAGTTATCTGCATGTCACCTGATGAATCTTATTATGATTATATGTCTTGTTGTCTTACAGTTACTTTGCATAGAAAGTTGTTTTTTTTTAAATATCTCTCAGTATATTACACTCAGTACATCCCCAGGCACTTTATAGTCACATCCTGAACATAACATTTTGTCACTTCCTTTATTCATTTTTTTGGCTTCAAATTGGGGTTCAGTGTCTTGTCCAACATAGCGCTGGAGCACGACCAACTTCAACATATAAACTGCAAGGGCCAGGAATTAAACCACCACCCTTTCACTTCCTGAGCCACAGCCGCCCTGTTTTACATTTTGCCTTTAAGGTTTCAATTTTTTCTTAAACAAGGTATTTTTATTGGCAATTCAATAGAGTTAATAAACAAACACAGAACCAGAAAGGACAAAAAGACCACCGCACCCACCCGTCGACACAAGAGCAAACAGAGAAAGCCAGACCAGTCAAAGAAAATCCAATACAGAAGAAGAAAAAAGACGGAAAATGACAACAAATTAATCAACTTGTGCAACACAAGTTGGGGAGTATAGCATGTTTCATTACAATTTTGCAGCCTCTATATTTGCCACAAAAGTTAAAAATGGTTGCCAGGTGGCAAATGAGCGAGCAGTTGATTCTTTGATAAAACAATAGGTTTTCTCAAATTGTAAATGATACATAACATCCTTGATCCAGTGTCCATATGTTGGAGGTGAGTACTGTAGTGGTTAGAAGTGAACAAAAAGAGATAATGTCTGCTTGGGCTCTACTAAAGTTAACATCTAGAGGAGTTAGGCCTCCTCCAGATATTGCTGTGGACATAGATGGGGCAACCAGCTGTCCAACCATTGCTGAAAAAGTTTTGAATATTAAATTCAAGTAATTAAATAGTCGTGGACATGACCGGAACATAGAATGTAGAATGCCCGAAGACCGTTTACACCTTTCGCACGTAGGATCAGTATCACTGCTAATCTTAGCCAACGGAGCTCTGGACCAATGGAGTTGGTGTACAGTGTGAAACTGAACGATTTAAATTTAAAACAGAGGAAAGTAACCAAACTAGGGGACACTCAGAATCAAAATAAAGTTTATTATCAAGTAAGTTTTCACTTGAAAGGAACTTGCCCCAGTGTTTGGTGCATATAATAAACATATTAAGAGGAAGTCTGTGGATATTCTCATTTATCCAGGTCAATTCCATTTTGGCAACAATTAAATCGTAGGCAACTGGACTTTGATTTTGTCTAGAAGACAAAATTCTAGACAAAAATTCTTCTAGACAAAATCAAAGTCCAGTTGCCTACGATTTAATTGTTGCCAAAACATATTAAGAGGAAATAGAATAAATGGAAAAATACTGCAACAGTCAATAACGTAAATACAGAACAGAAAAATTACAATAAAGTTAAAAAAAAAACTTCAAAAATACTGTGGCATAACAAATATGTACAATTTACTGGTTTCAGAAGTGACTGAGATGGAAAAAAAATATTTATTGAGAAACGGTCTAATGCAGATTCAGACTTTGTGGCCCTTAGAGTCTAAAGCTGGCACTCCAGCACGGTGCCTGAGCCTGCATAGGCAGACAAATGGGTGTTAAGCCACCTGTTACAACCCTTTTCAGGTTGTCTGGTCTTATACCTCTGGTCATCGCACAGGTTTAGTTTTACATATGTACCTCACCAGTGAGTCTTCTTCTTCTTCTGCTTCTTCCCCGTCTTTTGCTGGACTGTTGCTACATGTATTGGCACATTGGCACATTGCCACTACTAAATGTCGATCAGTAAAACTGACAGCAGGAATGTGTGTTCTGCAACCCCCGTGTACATATGCTTGTACATGTGGATCGTCTGTGCAAGCTAGTAGAGCTAATCACTCGGCCCTCCAGGTGGTCACAAACTCAGTACAAGATTAGTATTAATAATCAAATTAAACATAGTCATTAAAGGTGGGGCAGGTAGGCAGAAATCTGGAAAGGGCAAAAAAAAATGGCAGAATTTGAAAATACACCCTCTTCCTTCAGCTCTCACCTCTCTGCCCTGCTCTCTCTGTCTGTTTATCAGACCACAGATAAGACAAGAATTTGCTAGGTAGCGACCCCACAGTCTCCCTCCCTGTAGCTTTGGGCTGCTTCCCCAGGGGGAGAGCGGGCAGAGGCTTGGGAGATGGACTTGAAGGCGGCTGCTGTTGTGGCTCAAATTTGGCCAGTGCAAACCCCTCAGCACTGGGTGTCACAGTGGGCTGGCGACAGGTCTAACCTGTGTAATGGCAGCAAAAGAAAGTTTGATGATGTCAAGCCCTGTCTCTGAAATGACCTGTTATTGGCCAAAGTCTTCCATCACAATCTAACCTTTTTAAAGCCTGAAAACAGAGTCAAGAGGAGGTGCAGAGGTTTAGTTTACTCTCAGTCCATGCTCACAGGTTATTATAGGGTTTCTGATCAGTGATGCCAAAATAAAACTGCCTACACCAGCTTTAATAAAATGGACTCTTGAAATGTTTTAATTCTCCTCCTGTCTCTCTCTCTGTCAGATTGGTGCTCCAGGGGACAGAGTAGACTCTCCTTCCAGGCGTCATTGGAAGGAGTCGGTGTTGGTGAGTGCAGAAGACCCTTCGGCCTCGAGGATAACAAGGGCGAGCCCATCTCACCAGAGAAACGGCCATGAGGAGAGAACAGGGTCTGTGTCCAGGACTGAGGAGAGAAGAGGCTCAACACGACAGACCCACCCAGAACATCTGAGTACAGGTCCAGCATCTCGGGCTGCTAAAGGCAGCAGCTCTTCCATGCCCTTCGTTGACTGCTGTGATGTAGATAGTGAATATAACCAGGCTATAACGCTGAATCACACTTACAGGGAGCAGCCCATGTTCCGCCGTGGGTCTGGCTCTGGGAGCGTTAATGGGGCTTCGCAGGCCCAGCAGGCCCAGCAGGAGCACTTTCTTGGTAGGATGCGGCATAGGGAATCCCCGTCTTCTTCCAGGCAGTTGTTCAACATGAGCCGTGAGTTAGACGAGCCTCCAAAGCAGTCATACCAAACGGTTGACCAGAGTCCTATCCATAGCATGGTGGACCTCAGTGCCCATAATAGAGAGAGGCATAGCAGCAGCCCTCTCACAGCCCCACATATGGGTTCAAGGAGTGGCATCACCACTCCTGCCATGGACAATCATCAATCAAGCTCCCTCAGTTACGCTGAGCAGAACGGCTACAGCTCTGCTCCCCCTAGCTACGAGGAGGGCAGATACTCCCCCGTCCCGAGCCGCTCTCCTCGTTTACAAAAGCTCCACAAAGTGCGTCACCACTCTGAGACAGACCCAAACCAGGGAGCGTCCTCCCCGGGGCGTGAATCACGTCCTGTCCTGTCTCGGGCTGAACGTATGGCGGCTCTTGAGCGTCGCATGGTGGCCAATGGCCTCTCTGTAGCGGGCAGGCCCAGGTCCAGTCCAGGGCTGAAGCGCTTAGGGCAGGGTGGTGTCACACACGTGGGGCCGGTTCACATGAATGACTGCTCCACCACCAGTGGGTCAGAGTCCAGTGAGTCTGAGGTGGAGACTAACAGGGGCAACTGCAGCAGCCCTCTGACAGTTGGTAATCCAGTGGAGGCTAACCCCTCTTCCCCTCTACCCAGAAACAAGTTTTCCTTTGGCAGCCTCCAGCTGGATGAGGAGGCAGATGAGGACGGATGCCATGCCTTCAGTGATGAGGATGGCGGACAGATTTTCAGCTGTTAGTGCACAGAGAGCTTCAAATCGACTCCGCGGGAGAGTTTAAAGGGTTTAGATTGGGTCCAGATGGTATTAGAAAAGCTGGGTTCAGTGGGTGACAGATTATTTCTGTCAGAGGACGGCTCGAATCTCCACGCTCCATGTTCACAGTAGTCTCCTTAAGCACAGCGGTACCTACTAGAAGCAGTTTTTGAGCCCACATCAGTCTCTTTCATCAGGAGACACTTCTCTTTGCGAGATTTCATGAAGGAAAAAGTCTATTCAGGGTTTTCCTGTTTGTTGCACGGAGAAAGGTTTATCAGTCGGCCTCCCAGTTCTTTGATTGTTTCACACATTCCTGCAGAAATACACAAGTGCCATGTTAGGATTTAACACTGAGAAGCTACTCATTATTAAAAACTGCAGCGACTACAGAGAAGTTTCAAACTTGAGAAGGATCAAATGAGAATTTTTTTGTTACACTTGCACTTTTCTCACATTCTTTGCATTTGTGGAACGTTAGAACAAAGTCAGTGAGTCGCTCAGCTTCTCTTTCTCAGATGCCTTATGACTTCCCGTAGGGAAATACTCATGGTTCATAATTGTTCACAGACATTTCTGTTTTCCATTACATTAATCAGATGGTAAAATGTTGTACAGTTTTCTGCATCACACACTTTTTACTCATAATACGTCTATTGTGGAGTCATGAAAGACCTGTGGATGTATAATTGTGGCAGTAATTGTTGACTTTATAGGCATTTATTGGGAATAATCCTGCTGTCTTGCTTGATTTATTGATACTCTTGATGCTGCATCTGGCTTGTGATTGTTGTGAGAGTACTAAGCGTCTGCCTGAAGTGTCTGAAAACTAATTAATATGCTGCAAATACCAATTTAAACACCTGATTGGTATTCAATATCGTTTTTTGTTTACAGCACCTTCTGCTCTTTATTAGCTTGAAATAGAAACCTGTTTTTTTCTGGCATGTTCTCATCCCAGGTTGTCAAATACCCACACTATCTCATGCCTTCAGCATGTGACGTGGCGTGAGGATGCCCTTTGGCATCTCTGAGACGCACCCGTAACGTCTGTATGTGACACACAACTGTCTCCTGGGGGAAAGTCATTGTGTATGTGGTTTGAGTTGTCAGACAATCGTGGTTAGGTTTAAGCAACAAAACCACTTGGCTTTTGGGTTATAATAAGTACATAACGTGATGTAAAGTTGTTACATTACATACTCATTTTAACCCAAAACATGATGAGTGATGGCAGTGCATGACAGCCGGATGTAAGTTCACTCAGGAACACTTAAGTCAAAGAAAACTTAATTTCCATTTGCAGTATTATATTTGCTGGTATGGCTCTGTTCTTGGGCCTCTGCCTTTCCAAAGCCTCTTCCATGCGCCTACGTGGAAAGCCCAAGGTGGAGAGAGCACACCTCTCTGCCTTTTCACGAGCCTGCGTGCAAAGCCTAAGGCAGAGAGAGGACACCTGTCTGCCCTTCCACGTGCAAACGAGGAAAGCCTGAGGCAGAGAGAGCAAACCTCCCTGCCCTTCCATGTGCCTACATGGAAAGCCTAAGGCAGGGAGAGCAGCAGCATGAGAGCATGACCTGTCTGAACTAATGCTTCGCTCAATTAATGTAATGATACATTAAAGCAGCATTGATTTTTTAGCTCAAATACCACTGACTTTTGGTTTTACCTGAGACACTAACAGCAGTGTCCTTGGTGAAAGTCTGTGTTTCTCCGACCCATCCACCTCCCCTTCCACCCACACTACACAGACTTTTTTGCTCTGTATACCACATAAGTTGATATGATGTGATTTACACTGGAGACAACTGAAAGCCGAGTGCGTCTTATGAAGACACCAAAGGGCGCCTTTGGCATCAGTAACACATTCCAAGGTGCGTGACACAAGTCGATATTTGTCGACCTGGGATTAAGAAAAGGTTGTTAAATTCACAGTGGGTGTAGGAATCGTCAAGGAACACAACAACAGGAGTAAATATAAGCTCAGAGTGCTTTTGTGATTGTTGTCTAATAGCATTAGAAAGCGCCGCAGTGGCAGGTCTCGCTGAGATGAAGGTAAATGTTTGTTTCAGTGGTAGTTTAGCCACTCCACAACAGTTTATGGCTCTCATGCTCACTATTGACACCCCCCTCTGCACTTGACTCATGCTCGAGTATCTCTGGCAGTAGTTTGATATCAAGCTGAGTCCTCCAGCAGCTATGGTGTCAACAAAATCAACACTAGTTTCCAAAGATTGCAAAGTTCTCAATCTCCCTTTAAAAATGGCACTGCACTTTTCTTTTTTGGTCACTTTTTCAGATTTCTTTTGCACGTCTGCCCACGTTTATCTGTGTTGTTTGAGAAACTGATGATTTTTATTCTGTTCTGTCTTTTATTTCTTTGTCCAGTGTAAGCACTTGTCTGTCTGTCAGCATGAAACTGTCACATCTTTTCTGTGTTTATTTTTTTTTCCAGCTGTGACTGCATGTAAACCTGTTTTGTCGCTCACTACAGTCAGTGTGAGATGACCAGTATCTGGGTTGCCTTCTCTGCATTGATCCAGCTAACGGTTAATTATTCCAGAGCAGTACGTCACGTAGAGGCTGACAGGAGTTTGGGATTATGCAGGAATATAGAAGCACGTTTTAGTAACAGTGCGTGTACTGTACTAGTGAAAGACAGTTTAAGGGCAACACCTCAAAGCAGCGACTCTCTTGGCTCATCCATCACTGTCAGCTGCTACTGAGGTGTGCTCCCAGACATTTTTAGCATTGACGTCAAACAGCAAAGTGAGATTTTGTGGTTTTATTCATGTGTGTGTGTGTCTGGATCGATATCTAATCTTTATTCACCATTTATATTTCAGATGGGATCGGATTTCTAAATTATTTGATATCACTGTTATCAGTGGCTCATTCCCAGTTTTTGTTTTATTCAACGTGGACATGACAGTATTACAAATACAAAGGGCAAATAAGTACCTCGCAACAACGTCCCTGGTTCAGCCTGTGTTGCATGTTGTACCACCCTCTTTTCTTCCCTTATTTAGTGTCTGCCTCTCCACCAACAGCTATCCAATGAAGGCAATAATAATAATGATAATGATAACAATAAACGGACCCTTGCACCTTCAAGCACATTGGGGGGGAACTGGCAGGATGCTGGTGAACACGGCTGTGTATTTCAGTGAAAGTCAGACACTGCGTTCAAGAGTTAGACAGTATTTCTTGCTCGAATAAAGAGGCTCCGGAAGTTACATATAGGTTTCTTTTAAATGCGTCAAATTTGCATTCAAAGTTTAAAAGTAATTAGGGGAGCGCTGTAGAGCCAACGTGCCATGCTCAAGCCCAACTGCACTGGCGAATTGAAATAAACATGGGTGCAAAGTTTTGTGAGTTTTTGTGCAGCCTAAAATCTTCAGACATGTTGAAAGAAAAAACGAAAATTCACACACAAAATCCAAGATGGCTGACTTCTTGACGGGCAAGATTTGTTTACTCTCTTAAATATGAGAGCAATGATCCACTAAAATTTTGTGAATATTGAAGGAACTTTATGGCCTTTATGATGACTTTATGATCCTGGCGTGCGTCAAGGGGGCAAACTGACCAAGCCCAATTGCACCAGCAAATTTTTGCCAGTTTTGATGCTCGAGCAGATTTTGCTACGCTACAACAACTCGACAGTGTATTTCAGTGAAAGTCAGACACTGTGTGCAGGAGTAAGACAGTATTTCTTGCTTCAAAAACATCGCTCTGGAAATGACTTAATACAGATTTTGTCAAACTCATGAAAATTGCATTAAAAGCCTAAAAGTAATTAGGGGGCGCTGTAGAGCTGATGTGTCATGCTCAAACCCAATTGCACCAGCAAATCAAACTAAATGTGGGTGCAATGTTTCTTGAATTTTTGTGCATCCTAAAGTCTTTAAACGTGCTTGTAAAATGAAAATTCACACAGGAAATCCAAGATGGCTGACTTCGAGTTGGGGATAAAAAATCCCCCAAATTTTGTATAAACTCTTAAAAATAAGAGCAATGATCCACCGAAATTTTGTAAACTTCAAAGAAACTTTATCCCAACTCTGGCGTGAATCAAGGGGGCAAATTAGCTCGCTGACCATGCCCGAGCCCAGTTACATTGAAATAAACATGGATGTTTCTTGAGTTTTTGTGCATCTTAAAATCTTTAAACGTGTTTGTAATACAAAAATTCATACATGAAATCCAAGATGGCTGACTTCTAGTCTGGCAAGGCAAAAAAAATGCCCCAAGTTTGTATATGCTCTTGAATATGGGAGCAATCATCCACTAAAATTTTGTAAACATCAAAGGAACTTTATCACCACCCTGGCGTGCGTCAAGGAGGTAAATTAGCTCGCTGACTATGCCCGAGCCCGATTGCTCGTTTTTGTGCATCCTAAAGTCGTTAAAGGTGTGTAAAATGAAAATACACACTGAAAATCCAAGATAGCTGACTTCCAGTTGGGAAAAAAATCCCCCAAATTTTGTATATGCTCATGAATATGAGAGCAATGATCCACTCAAATTTTGTGAGCATCAAAGGAACTTTATCTCAACCCTGACATGTGTAAAGGGGGCAAAGGAGCTCGCTGGCCGTTCCCAAGCCCAGTCACTGCAGAACTTTGCCATTTTCTGTTTTCAGTTTTGATGTGCGAGCAGATTTTCGTGACTTTACAAGCATCCTAAGGCCCTAAAAATGTGACTGAGCAGCAGGAAAGAATTATTCTCTCCAGAAACAATAGGTTCCTCCCCTTTTCTGTGCCAGGGACTGCACTAGTGTGCTCAGGCACTAATAAACAAAAATGTTTCAAAACGCTGTCATGTCCATGTAGAATACATGCAGATTATCACTACCCAGCACCTGCAGACATTCTTGGCTGAGCATGTGTTTCCTTATTATTAACATTATCAGTGGCAAAAACTTTCTGCGTGACATAATCAGCACAGCACTATAAAAGGTTAGATTAGACATGTTATATGAGTTACTGGATCCCTGCAGTGTGAGGAAACCCTCTCTGGTGCACAAAGCTCCCCCAAAGACCTGGAATGACTCTGTCTCACTAAAAGAAGTAATTTGAAGCAGACAGAGAAAAAATACCGCTCTGCAAATTTGGTCATTTAACTCCAAACCATCAAACATATGTTGGGTTGGCTCAGAGTCGCTCCCAGGTCTGCAGGAAAGGCTTGTGTGTTTTTCAACCACTGGTGTCCTTCAGGGTGTTTTTTCAGTGCATGCTTTGCTAAACCAGGACTGAGGCGTGGTGCACATCATGCTGTTCTGCCCTGTCTGCTGTCTGCATGTATGTACTGTATGTTCTGTAATATACATGTAGTCCTCTGGGTAACTTCACTGTCATTTCCTAATTTAGTATAACAGACTGAATGTGATGTTAGATAAGATTATAAGACTAGGGAATCATGCAGTATGATTAGGGACTGAATTTTTAACACAGCTTATTCGTATACAGTATTTCGACAGCTCACTGTCTCACTGTTACAAGTAAATTGATGTAAAAACTTAATTTGTATTCATCCACTGAATAATGCATGTTTTTCCTCATCACCTACTGACATTTTTCAGTAATAACAAAGTCACAAAAATGTCACAAGGTTGTTTATTTTTACATAATAATAATAATAATAATAATAATAATAATAATAATAAAGATCAGTTATATTTAATGTTAGGTAAGGTTAGAAGGCTGCATGATTTCACTTTTTCAGCACTTTCCCTTCAGTCTCTCACTCAGTCACTGTTTCCCTGTACACGCTCACCTGGCTTTCACCTTTTTATGCTGCTTTTCTCAAGATTTCTATTCGTTTAACAATGTATATATGTTCTTTTAGAGTCAATAAAGAAGACCTTTATGAAGTGAGGTTTTTCCGAATCTTCATTTTGAGACCCCAGAAGTTTTCTGGTGTGTGTTTAGTGCTCACTGTAGACTTTCCCTCTTTGCTCTCCCTTCAGCTCCCTGTAGCGTTGGTTGGTGGATGTGTGTGTGCATATTGTAGCTTCTTTCCGCTCTCCTGTGTAGCAACCTTGTAGATGCACACTCTGGTTTCCATTCCTTTCCTTTGTAGAGTTTCATAGTAAATCCTTCCCAAAGTTGTGGTGGTGCTGGTTTGAGTGTGTGTTTGTGTCGACAAACCAGAGGACAGCAGAGAGAGGTGGGCAAGTTGCAGCTAAAACATAGTAAGTAAGCCCAGTGAACATTGTCAGTATAGATGACAGTAAGTAAGCTATTCCTCTTGATCATACTGCGGTATGTGTCTCAGCTCACGTATTGATTGACGCTGGAGGAAGACTGCCAGAGCTGTCTGGACTGTAGAGTGAGTCATGGCTGATGTTTTACACTTAATGCAGGCTGAGTTTTCTTGTGCTGCAGAGGAAAACTCTGATCCTGGGTCAGATAGTTTGGTTTAGTCTGCGTAGTTTCCCAATGGGTGATGTTTGCCATGTTGGATTACGAATTAAATGCGTGGAAGTTTAATTCATATCAAAATGCCACCAGCGTGTCTGTGGAATTTGACTTTTGTGTAGCGCTGCAGCTAATGATTATCTATATCAATTAATCTGCGACTTATTTCCTCAGTTGATTTGTTAAATGTTTAGTTCACAAAGTGTCAGAAAATAATGAAAAATGTCCAAGGTGACATCTTCAAATGTCTTGTTTTGTTTGACCAGCAGCCCAAAAACCAAAGATATCCATCTACAATTATGCAAAAGAGCTGCAAACCCTCACATTTGAGAAGCTGGCTGAGAAGGTTTGGGGGCTTTTGGTTAAAAAATGATACAAAGGATTATTTGATTTTCAAAATAGCCGCTGATTAATTCTCTGTTGATCAATTAATTGATAATATAATTAAATAATCTACTTTTCTAAGCTTGTGTGACTTCATATGAGTTCTCACAATGTGCCAAACTCCACCCATCTAAAGCTAGAAGTAGGTGAATGCTAAGAGTGTATGTGGTTTCCTGTGTTCTCACGTCTATATGAATTACTTATCTTTTCATTTTCTCCCCTCGCTTCGATTATCGACCCCGTGCAGGAGTGGTGTCCAACAGTCCTCACCTGTCTGCGTCCTCTGGTCACTCCCACGGCATGGTCAATGGTCAGAAGTCACTGGAGCTGTGCAGCCACAGTCCTGACGGACGACAGCCTTCCCCGCTCACCAGCCCGCTGCTCAACGACGCCGGCAGCATTCGCACTGATGATGAAGACGAGGTTCGGAGGAAGGTTTGTGAATTAATCAGTGGTGGAATGTAACTAAGTGCATTTACTGAAGTACTTAATTATGATATTGAGCTAAATGTACTTGAGTATTTCCAGTTTATGCTGCTTTATGCTTCTACTCCACTACATTTATTTGACAGCTTAGTTACTTTGAATAGTCACATTATTAATACAAAATATAATCAACTAATGAATTCTGATGTATTATTACAGGTTATAGCAGTATATAAAGTAGTTAAAAAGAGCTCCACTTTTACCAGCTGCAACATTAAAGTGATGAACACATTAATGCATCAATAATTATACTGGTCCAGCTGTGGGGTCCAAATTTCTCCTTAGTCATGAAGGTCCACACAATTGAATATATTCAGCATCATACTTGCGTTTGGTCATGTTGTCAAGCTATTTTGCTGTCTCCGTCAAGTAGTGCCTCACTCTACAGCAGGAAACGGCACGTCAAAATAAAAGCCCAGTGCCAGAAATTCACTGTACTTATTATGATAAGTAAAGTAAAGTGTATTTTTTGACAAACTTGACACATTTGCGAGTCATTCGCGGTCCATTGAGAATGGACCCATGACCCACTTTTGGACCGTGACCCACCAGTTGGGAACCACTGCACTATATTATTCTGCATATTATACTTTTGGTACTTGAAGTATTTACTTAAGTAGGAATTTTAATGCAGGATTGTTACTTGTAACTGAGTATTTCTACACTGTGGTATTGCTACTTTTACTTAAAGGGACAGTTCATCTTAAAATCAAAAACACATATTGTTCCTCTTACCTGTAGTGCTATTTATCAGTCTGTATTGTTGGTTGTGAGTTGCTGAGCGTTGGCGATATCGGCTGTAGAGATGTCTGCCTTCTCTTAAATGATCCTTCTTCAGGTTCACCTACAGACACCTTGTTACGACTTTTACTTCCTTTTAGATAGTCAAGTTGGACTGAGCTACGCCCACCAACTGTATCACTGCACAGAAGAAAGCGTGTAGCTACTCACAGATGAGAGGCTTGTGCTCATGACAGTGCGAGGTGTAAACATTAATGGCATCCTCTTCAGCTGGGCTGTAACATAAGCTAGCTCAGTGGTGCTAGATGAGCTAACAGTAGATGCACACTTCCTTCCGCGGAGTGATATGGTTAGCGGGTGTAGTTTGGTAGAAATAAAATAGTTCCTACATGAAACTGCTCACAATAAGGTCTGTGGATTATCTTGAGTAACTGGGTCACGATTTCTGGGAAGAGACACTACTGTTCAGTTTTTCAAATGTATTTTTTTGCGCTTGGAGCACCACAAGCTGAGTGCCATCTAGTTATATGATAATGGAGAGAAGGGAGACACCTCTACTGCTGATATCTCCAACACTTGGCAACACACACCAAAACTATCTAGACTGATAAATAGCACTACATGTAAGAGGAACAATATGTATTTTTGATTTAGACGTGAACTGCCACTGGATTTAATGTCTCACTACATTAACTTACTGTGTTGTATCAGTTTTGTTGTTGTTGTTTTTTAACTTAACTTGTGCTTCAAAGCCGCCGCCACATACTCAGAATAGCACTGGACCTAGATTACCTGTCCTAAATAACGCTCCACAGGGACCAAAGTATTTTCTTGTAAGTCTACTCAGAGAAATAGGTTAGACAGGCGATACGCTGGCTGGACTCATGCTTCATAGCTGTACAGTTAATTTCTCCTTGCTCACAGTCTCCTCTCTGTTGTGATGTCTTTGCAGAGGTTCCCAACAGATCGGGCCTACTTCATCGCCAAGGAGCTGCTGACTACAGAAAGGACGTATGTGAAGGACCTGGAGGTGGTGACTGTGGTAAGAACAAAAAAAATAAATAAATAAAAATGCCAGCTTGCCAACATGCTGCTCCACTGTTTGTTTTCTCCTGCACTGTCCTCTGGGGAGAAAACATTGATTATTCCGGTTAGCTGCTCCATTGCAGAGTGCCCGCCAAAACACAGAGTCAGGCAGTGACACAGGGATATTTTGGCAGATGCGATTTCATTTTTTATTCATTCCCCACACCCGCGCTCTGAAATGCATTTATCTGTCTCACTCAAGGCTGTGAATACTAAACTGTGTTTGTGTTTAAAGAGATAGATGGATTTAGCCACATGTTCCCTCTGCATGAGGCTCCCCAATTCACTGTGTTCCTTTAGTTTGCACTGGCTGGGTACAAGCATATGGACACCATTTCATTTGATAGTATCTCAAAGGAAATGCAGCAGAAAACAGGATATTAAATGTGCGGTACAGCTCCTTCAGCAACGAACGAGGAGGATGTTCTCACGAGGCCGAAGTGAAGCGCTGCCGTTGTCTGATTCGGCACACGCACGTGGAGAAAATGCATCACTCCTTTTTTTTCCCCTCCGGCTTCTTTCAAAGACTGCAGCTTTTCCCGTCTTGTAATTTTCAGAGAAGCCTTTCACACATCTCATAAATATTTGGGTTGGCTCATGTCCTCGTTCTTTTTTACAGCTGTGTGTGTGTGTGTGCTGTTTCTCTACCCGTACACTGGTTGTGTGCCGCTGTTTGGGGTGAAGTCATCCGAACAACAGCTGGCGCTTCTTGTCAAGCCCTTCTAGCTTTTCCTAAAACCCACTTCCCTTTCCCATCACGTCAGCCGAATGAAGCTATTTTCATGCCCGCTGAGGTCAAACGCACAACATGCATTTGACTTCAATGTGACTTAATGGAACAATAGTGTTAAGAGTGATTGGCTATTGATTCTTCTATTCATTCTCAGGCAATTACAGGATTTAAGAGACGTCACGCCACTGAAGCGCAACAGCAGAAACACAGATAAAGGTCTTTTTTTTAGCAGCCTGGGAAAATCTATATTGACACATGATCTTGAAGAGTCTTTGCTCGTGAAAACTTTTCACTGAACGAGCTCTTTACAAGCTCAAGACCAGAAAATCTGGACTTGAGTTACCTGATGTCATCGAGAGATAACCATTGCAGTGCAGTCGAATATCTGATTAGTCCACTGTTACAGTTTGTACATGGTTGCTTTATCTACCATGAAGGAGAAAATAGTTTCCCTTCACGCAGTTTTTTTTCTTATTGTTACTTAACACGAATGTTGGCCTCACTGTGCTCACCTTAAAGGGATAGTTCAGATTATTTGAAGTGGGGTTGTATGAGGCACTTGTCCATAGTGTATTACATACAGTAGCTGTTGGTAAGCACACCCCCAGTTTGGAGATGCAAGCTGGAGTACCGACGTAGAAGCTAAACAATGCACTGTTGTAGATAGGGGCTGCAGCAAAGCCTATTTTAGCCTAAAAAAATCCCACTTAAAAAATCATAGTAGTGGGGCGTCGGTAGTGTAGTGGATAGTGCCGGCGCCCCATGTACAGAGGCGATGCCTCACTGCAGCAGTTGCAGGTTCGACTCTGGCTTGCAACCCTTTGCTGCATGTCAACTCTCAACCCATTTCAATCTGTCCTGTCTATTAAAGGCCAAAAAACCCCTAAAAATAATCTTTAAAAAGTAGTTTAAGTGTCCACTATATTTTGCTGTCAGCGATTTCCAATGGAGAACCTGTTAACGGCTTCAGTTCCCCATCTGTGTTCTCGTCAAAGCCACCAGACTCCATTGACAAAACAGTAGTTTTACCTTGCAGAACACAGGAGCTGCTGGTCTATCACTGCCTCAGTCAGTCAGTTTGTTTGTTTTATTCTGTGAGTTTTAAAGGGTTAATTTTGTTTCACCAAAGTCACACAATAACACAAACAAACTACCAATAGAGGCAGCACTAGACCAGTAGCTCCTGTCTTCAGCTGGCTAAAATAGCTGTTTCTGTCAATGGAGTCTGGCTTTGAAGACAGCATAGAAAACTGCATGAGTTCCCCATCAGAGAGGGCTGCCTGACAGCAAGGTAAAGCAGTGAAAATATTCTAAATATTGCATACACTTAAACTGATATTGATTTTCTCTGGAGGCTAACATACGTCTCATTGTGGCCCCCATCCACAGCTGTACATTTATAAGCTTCTGTGGCGGTACTTCTGCCTGCTTCTCCAACTGGGGATGTGCTGACTGATATCTACTGTATGTCACACACTGACTATGGTTAAGTACCTCATACAACCCCACTTTAAAAAAATCCAAACTCTCCCTTTAAATCTGAGTCTAGATGTGTACGTGTTGCCAGGATTTTGTGATATCCAAACCAATTTGGCAGCCAATCATGATCCAGTTTGATGTGGAAACTCGAATTGCTCATGCACAAACACTGCAAAATTACTTGTCATTGAAGTAGGAGACAACCAGTAGTTTTGAAATCAAATATTTCCATGTACATACATCATTTCAATGAGGTACAAGGAGTAGATGTTATGTCTGAAAGGGGATCCTTAAAGCTACAACTGGTAACTTTTATGAATGTAACCTGTTGTCATATTTCTTGAAACTGTCACTACATTCACACAGAAGTACATGAGACTGATAATCTGGCTCTTGTTCCTCTGCCTCTTCCTATTGCTTCCAGTGGCATTTGCTAGAATTCCCCAGGGCTCAGCAAAAACAACCAATAAGAGCCGAGGAGTCTCTCACGCAGCTGCCAGTCATGTCAGTCACGGCTCATGAATTGCAGTCATCCTATCTTACTAGGCAGTGCTGATCAAATATGACTCAAGATTATGTCACTGCATTGTCTATTTCTCACTTCAGATGTTTTCAGAAAGATATTTTAGTGTACTGTTTAGCTGTAAAATGAGAAAGTTCCTGACCCGGACACCATGCTGAATACAGTTGAGTGAAAACCAAGCACCATCCACTGGCCAAAGCAAACTGTTAGAGCCATTAGAAGTGCTACAAGGCAACAGAGTAGGCAGAGGAATACGATTTTTTCATACACTATCTGTATCTGTATATCTGTCTGGATGGAGTGACAGTTTCTGTAAATACGACAAGTTATTTTTCATAGAAGTCACCAACTACAGCTTTAATATAAACAGTTTCTTGTCTTGTTTTGATGCTTGCTATTTGTGACCTCAGTCTTTCCAGAGCGCTGTGGGACAAGACGAGGCGACTCCAGACTCTCTGAAGAACACCATCCTCTCCACTTTCGAGCCTCTGCACAAGTTCCACACAGGTTTTCTCAGGGAGGTGGAGCAGCGGCTGGCTCTGTGGTGAGACTCATTTCACTTCAAAATACATCCCTGCAGGGTTCACAACACGCCTGGCGATGTGTTGGTTTGGGTTTAGCCCAATTTATCACAATTTCTGCCCCCTATTTTTAATGAGATTTATTGGCATTTAGTCTGAGAGGGCGACCCAGTCCCTCCAGATGACCCGAGGAGCTATCGTCTCCATGGCAACAATCGAGCTGCACCAGGGCCGGCCTTTTCTTGCCTGTGGGTTTCTGCTGTCTGATCTTCTTAATGATGTGGTGCTTTATCTAACACACACTGAATGATACACACACACACGCACACATACAGACATGCAGGCAGTGATGCTTAAAGCCTGTTAGAGTGTCAGAATTTATGGCCATTAACTGCAGACATAAAGTATTTTTATTTCAAAGCCTGTTTTGGCTAGTCATCGTTAGAACTCTGAATTAAAGCTGGAAGTGATATCACAGTCAACGCTGCTGATAAGAACAACATTCAAATGTGTATGTAAATTATCTGCTGCTGCATGTGTCTCTTTTTTAGCTTTGCATACTCAAATATTATAGTAGAGATGTACCTTTGTTGTTGTGACTATGATTAGAAAGCTGTTTGTCATAGATTAGGAGGGAAGTGTTGCACACATTGTTCCCCATGTGTACAGACTGGATATGTTTCTCCAAAGCCCCTGATAAAATGCTGAAGCAAAATGTTAAATATTCTGAATGAATCCAGTAATGGTAGCTCATTACTCTTGCGCCCTCTGTGGGGAAAATCACACTCAAGGGAGACACCTGCTGGTGGATCTTGCTCTCAAAGTTTAAAGAGCCCTTTCCAACTTCATTGCAATTTTACTTGCATGAACTGAAGCTCGTCTGAATAATCAATGAGCTTTAAGTGCATTTGCGTAGCTCAGTTAATTAATTCACTGTCTACAAATGGCTCCATAATGCTTAGCGATAACAAACTTGCTGATGTTTATCTGTTTTAGGGAAGGACGCTCCAATGCTCACATAAAAGGAGACTACCAGCGCATTGGAGATGTCATGCTGAAGAACCTCCAAGGGTTGAAGGTGAGGCAACACTCTCACTCTCACGTATCTGTAATTACAGTAATAATTTAATACTCGTTTATGTGTTCCAACTTCGTCCGCAGCCCCTGACAACAAACCTGCATAAACAGTCTGAACTTCTGGTGGAGCTGGAGAAGGCGTGCAGGGCGTCCCGCAAGTTGGAGAGTCTCTGCAGAGACTTTGAGCTGCAGAAGGTCTGCTACGTCCCCCTCAACGTCTTCATCCTGCGGCCGCTGCACCGCCTCAATCACTACAAGCAGATCCTGGAGCGCCTGTGCAAACACTACCCAGCTACTCATGTGGATTTCAGGGACTGCAGAGGTACTGCGCTCAGGCTGAACAGGAACAAAATACCAAAATAAATAGAGGATACTGTGTCAATTTTCAACCAGCTCTGTATCATAACAATGTGGATAGTATGTGTAAATGAACTATGGTAAACTTCCCTCCATCTTACCATTGCCCAGATATCCATGCTTATCTTTTAGCTCAGATTTTTGCTAGCTCTAGGGCTGTTGCTTGAGCTACAGATTGTACCTCCACTATTGAATGAAGGCTGGGACACACTCTCTGATCCTATGGGAGCTATGGTGTAATAATATAATAATAAACTTTATTTATATAGCACCTTTCATACCAGAAATGCAGCACAAAGTCTTTTTACAACAAGGGCAATATAAGTGCTTCACATGGAAATAGACCGAATGAACATAAAACAGAACTGATTTATAAATCATAGAGTTGTAAAACTGTAAATCATAAAATCAAGTTAGATTTTAAAAGAGCTGCAGCAGCGTGAAGCGTAAAAAGAAAGAGTTTCAGACCTGTATCAGGAAGTCTGAGCTAGTTAAAGGCTAAAGTGAACAGATACGTTTGTAGATTTCTTTTAAAAAATATTCAGCGAGCTAGCTTCCCTGATACCTATAGGTAGTGTGTTCTTTAGCTTTGGGGCGTAATTGACAAAGGCTCCATTCCACATCTACTTCCGGCTGTTGCTGTCAACCTCCAATAAACCAGCCGCAGATGATCGCAGTGTTCTTGGAGGCAAATAGTTAACAAGGGAGTTAGAGATGTAGCTCGGTCCCAGCCCATGTAGGGCTTAAAATCAGTCTTTAATGTAACAGGCACATGCATAATGTAACTGGAGCAGTGATGTTGGAGGGTTACAGCAGACTGCTAGAAATAAGTGTTGTATGAGTGTGCTCTTTTTTGCCTCTTTTGGTGCGCTCAGCCTGACTGAACTTTTTGGGTATACTGGAATGGATAGCAGACAATATACTGTAGAATGTTTTCATATAGAAAGCCGTTGTTTATGGCCTTTTATTACGGACCTTTTCAGTAACTGGGAAATTTTAATTCCCATCCATATCTTTATTTTTCACATAAAATATATTCTGAGTCAAGGCCAACTCGGTGAAATGAATAAATCATCCCCATATTCTCTGATAGTGGGCCAGATATTGAGCCTTTTGCCAAGTGCAGACCAGATTTCACTGCCCAGTGCTACAACGTTATATGACACAGTGACTTTTCTTTTTAATCTCCTTGATTTTTGTATGCCTGCCACCACAGACACAAAGAGTATAGATGGGGCTGGAGAGAGAGAGAGCTGCCCCTCTCTCAAACTCTCTGGTCAAACAATAAAACCAGGCAGTGCTAATTAAATATAAACCAAGATACTGGTACTGTGCTGCAAACTGTGCACCTAAAAGTCGTCAGAAACATATTTTAGTGCACTGTTTGACTGTAATACAAGAATTTCAACAGCTGAAAATACTGAGATCCAACAGTAAAACTAAGCAGTGCTGATCAAATATGAACAGATATTTTAGGTGTATTTCGAGATTGTTTGTTACCATATTGTTTCCTGTGAAAAACCGGCCAAGCTTGCTTTACTTCATCCACCAGCAGAAGCATTTATTCGTCCGGTTCGGCACAGTGCATTCTGGTAGTTGTAGGTTTATCTGTTCTTTCTGGTCATAGAGCACCAATTTCAAACGTTTTTGAATCTTTCTACTGCATAAACAGCCCAGTGTTATGAAAAGACCATCTTTCCAGAAGTGAAATACTTCTTAAAGTCTTCTGCTACTGTAGCATAATCTAACAGTCTATCTCCATTAATCTCTTGCCTCTGATTGGTCCGTAGCTGCTCTGGCAGATGTGTCTGAGGTGGTGGAGCAGCTCCAGGGAAGCCTTATCAAGATGGAGAACTTCCAGAAGCTTTTGGAGCTGAAGAAGGATTTGATCGGCGTTGACAATCTTGTTGTTCCTGGGCGGGTGAGTTTAAAGCTTGAAAGAATAAACTGGCAAAGATTTTTACTTATCTACAGACAGCGTGTTTGATATGTGTGACTAACACGTGATGCATGTTTTTGCTTCCCCAGGAGTTCATCAGGTTAGGCTGCCTCAGCAAACTGTCTGGAAAAGGCCTACAGCAACGAATGTTTTTCCTGGTAACACCCACTTTCTTTTTAGACTAGGTCATATCACTAATTGAATTATTTCGTGGCGTGATCTCAGTGGAAAAATAATCATCATTTCCAGCCATATATCACTCAGATGGTGCTGGCAGATTAAGTGCAGCTAGAAGAGTTCATTTTGGGGGAAAATAACACATGTTGCTCAGAACTTTGACAGCCATATGTAATGCAAGAGTTTCACAGTTGTCTGATTTTATAGGAAATATAACTTTGATAAACAAGGCAACCAAAAAGGTAGCAGTGTGTATATGTGGTTAGAATTAATATTCAGTCTTTGTGGTTGCTATGGCACGTTTGAACTTCCCCAGGATTATTTATTGGATTATATACATTCAGTTTAGACTATTAAACAAAAACAGACTTAATGACGTCTGGTATTAAGACTGTTAATTTGCATTCTCTTTCTCTTCTTGCCTCCCTGGTAATAGTTTAACGACGTCATTTTGTACACGAGTCGAGGGATGACACCGACCAATCAGTTCAAAGTGCATGGCCAGCTGCCGCTCCATGGCATGACAGTAAGTGCTGTTTGTCTCTATCGAACACAAACAGCTGTCACCAGTTTGTCATTACTGCAGAACAAAGCCACCTCAAACAGCTGAGCTGCAGCTCTTTCGGCGTCTTCCTCCACCCCAACACATACACACAGTCACACACTCTTTCAGGACGACTACACATGTCCTTCTCTCTCACTTCCTTTTCATCATCCCTCCCTCCATCTCTCCCTTTTCGTCTATTTTGGTCCTTGCTGTCCTAGATACTGCTGCTCTCTAATGTTTTTTCTGTGTCTCTGTGTTCTTCTCCCAGATCAGAGAGAGTGAAGATGAGTGGGGTGTGCCGCACGCCTTCACGTTGGTTGGACAGCAGCAGTCGGTGGTGGTGGCAGCAAGGTAAGGACGGTGGTCGTCGGGGCGCAGACACCTTGTACCTGGACCTAAAATAACCCAAAGTGACAACTTAATGTGTGACCTTGTTTTTTCTGGGGTGTCTGGACTTTGGTGTGGAGACACCAGACTCAAGAAGTGTTGCATGCACTCTGGTCAGATGCAGCTGAGCTCTCACATATAGTGACAAACTATATGTGACTATATAACTAATCAGCAGTTGCATAATTTCCACTTTAAAAATCCTGTTTTTTTCACCCCCACTTTACAGTTACAGTTTGTAACAATTTATATTTAAGTCCTTGTAATAAGTGTGAGTTAATATGTACTCCTAAGACCCTGTGTCCTCATATGAGGACATTACATTTTTGGTTTACTGGAACTTATACGTCATTCTGCTGAACGTTGACCTCTTGTCCTCGTTCGTGGACACTCCTCTGCAGAACTTGGGATTTTTTGATACTATATTTGTTGTCACAAATGCAGCAATGCTGTGTCCGACCTCAACAGCTCATGGTTTAGGAGGTTTTCTAACACAGTTTCAATTACAGAATAACAAAACAAAAACAAAAACGTATTCAATTTTTAATATTCAATATTAAGAATTTAATTAATATTCTCCTAAAATTAAAATTGAATTAAATAAAAATAACAATAATAAAATAAAATAATAAAAAATAATAAAATGAAATAATAAAATAAATAAAATAAAAATTAAAATTGAATATCAGTCCAAGACAAGGTGGGTAAAAAACAGTACTTAGTGAAGATATTTATCGATCTTAAAGTCTCAGTTAACAAAACTTAAGAAGAGTAGTTAGTTAATTATTAATTCACTTTGATAATTAATGTGACATTATTAATAATATCACAGTGCACATAGTATTTCTAACTTTACTTTTTTGTTAGACTACCATTCATCTGCAAAACCCAATATCAGTGTCTTATCTGATAGCCTGATCGAACATAAATGCATGAAAATAGGATTTACATGTTTTGTTTGTTTGCTTGTTGTTCTTTTTTACTCCCATCCTCTGGATTGTTAGCATTTTTTAGCAACTTTTTTCATTCATGTCATTTCATTCATCACTTTGGGAGGAGATCTGTGCCCTCAGCCATTATTGGTTTGAGTAACCTTGGGTCACTGTAACAGACTTGTGCTGCGTGATGTTTCTTGTCTGTATAGATCCTGATTGTCTCATTGTACAGACTGTGAAGACACATTTCCTCTCTAGAGGATAATAAAGAATGAATCTGAATCACTGTGACAAAAACAAAAAGATAACTAGTATTTAGCTGATCCAGTCTCCACGAGGGAGCAGATGGTGTCTTGGTATCTCTTCAAGGAGAATTTGGCAGGACACCTGGACTAACTGGGATCCAACTTGTGACATTCTTGTTCACTGGACTGTTTCTAACCACCAGGCCTTCCTGCTGTGACTAATCATGGGTCACGCTGAGTGTTTTGTCCATTTGTGTGTTTTCACCATAGTTCACTATTGGAGATGGAGAAGTGGATGGAGGACATACAGATGGCGATAGAGACGGCGAAAACAAGGAACGGGCCTTCGTTTGACCTTCTGACGGACAACAGTAAGTTACTACATAAACATACAGTAGCATAAAGTTATACTTGAAAAATAAACAGTGGATATACAGTAAGTTTTAAGTTAAAACTCCACAGACTGAAATCCGAGATACACAAGACTACGTTTGATTTGTAAATGATCTGACATTGTCTGTGCTTTAGCATCCTTCTCCCCTCACCACCCTGCTCATTGCCTAGCAGTAACAACCTCCTGACTTTCCCAGAATGCCCTGAGGACTCGGTGGAGGCGGAGTCTGAGGACGACATAACAGCGTCGCACACCTCGCTGGAGAGGCCCGCCCCTCACCGTGGTAACACCATGGTGCACGTGTGCTGGCACAGGAACACCAGTGTGTCCATGGTGGACTTTAGCGTAGCTGTAGAGGTACCGGCCAAACCTCAGACCTGCTCCTCCCCTCCTGCTTCACTGTTTTCTTTCTCTGTGTCTCTGAGTGTGTGCTGTATTTTAATTCACTTTGATTATCTCACGGTGGGAACAGTATCCTCTTGCGCTATCTAAAAAATCAGATAGTAAAGAAATAAAAGAAAGTGTGGGTGGAAATGGATGTTACAAATGTGAGTACTCAATCTTTTTCTATGAGTAAAAAAGATAATAGATAATCAGGAGCTCATAAACTGTCTCCCAATTTCTCTTTTTACATTCAGTAACTGAGATTTTCTAACAAGTGCTCATTGCAAGAGGATGATGTTTGTCCTTGCAGTGGGAAATAACAACTTTTGGGTGCAGGGACTATAGATTGTATAAAAATAATGGACGTAGCCATCCGGTTTGTAAACTCCTGTTTTGACGCCTCAAATTTGAAAGTGCTTCTCAGTATAAACTTTTGCACATGACAATGTCTGTGCAAGCGCATAGGTGTGACGGATGCCAGCAGCAGACCGCTGTTGGAGACTGACACACAACAAAACTGATTGAGAGAACATGATTTTTTTCTAACTATATCCAAGTGATTTTTGTACCTAAACCTAACCACATTTTAACCACAGCATTGTTAACAGTCTGCTACACAAGAAGGTACAAATGTTACACAGTCATACAGTACAGGCCAAAAGTTTGGACACACCTTCTCATTCAATGCGTTTTCTTTATTTTCATGACTATTTACATTGTAGATTCTCACTGAAGGCATCAAAACTATGAATGAACACATGTGGAGTTATGTACTTAAGAAAAAAAGGTGAAATAACTGAAAACATGTTTTATATTCTAGTTTCTTCAAAATAGCCACCCTTTGCTCTGATTACTGCTTTGCACACTCTTGGCATTCTCTCCATGAGCTTCAAGAGGTAGTCACCTGAAATGGTTTCCACTTCACAGGTGTGCCTTATCAGGGTTAATTAGTGGAATTTCTTGCTTTATCAATGGGGTTGGGACCATCAGTTGTGTTGTGCAGAAGTCAGGTTAATACACAGCCGACAGCCCTATTGGACAGCTGTTAAAATTCATATTATGGCAAGAACCAATCAGCTAACTAAAGAAAAACGAGTGGCCATCATTACTTTAAGAAATGAAGGTCAGTCAGTCCGGAAAATTGCAAAAACTTTAAATGTGTCCCCAAGTGGAGTTGCAAAAACCATCAAGCGCTACAACGAAACTGGCACACATGAGGACCGACCCAGGAAAGGAAGACCAAGAGTCACCTCTGCTTCTGAGGATAAGTTCATCCGAGTCACCAGCCTCAGAAATCGCAAGTTAACAGCAGCTCAGATCAGAGACCAGATGAATGCCACACAGAGTTCTAGCAGCAGACCCATCTCTAGAACAACTGTTAAGAGGAGACTGCGCGAATCAGGCCTTCATGGTCAAATAGCTGCTAGGAAACCACTGCTAAGGAGAGGCAACAAGCAGAAGAGATTTGTTTGGGCCAAGAAACACAAGGGATGGACATTAGACCAGTGGAAATCTGTGCTTTGGTCTGATGAGTCCAAATTTGAGATCTTTGGTTCCAACCGCCGTGTCTTTGTGAGACGCAGAAAAGGTGAACGGATGGATTCCACATGCCTGGTTCCCACTGTGAAGCATTGAGGAGGAGTTGTTATGTTGTGTGGTTGTTTTGCTGGTGACACTGTTGGGGATTTATTCAAAATTGAAGGCACACTGAACCAGCATGGCTACCACAGCATCCTGCAGCGACATGCCATCCCATCCGGTTTGCGTTTAGTTGGACGATCATTTATTTTTCAACAGGACAATGACCCCAAACACACCTCCAGGCTGTGTAAGGGCTATTTGACCAAGAAGGAGAGTGATGGAGTGCTGTGGCAGATGACCTGGCCTCCACAGTCACCGGACCTGAACCCAATCGAGATGGTTTGGGGTGAGCTGGACCGCAGAGTGAAGGCAAAGGGGCCAACAAGTGCTAAACACCTCTGGGAACTCCTTCAAGACTGTTGGAAAACCATTTCAGGTGACTACCTCTTGAAGCTCATGGAGAGAATGCCAAGAGTGTGCAAAGCAGTAATCAGAGCAAAGGGTGGCTATTTTGAAGAAACTAGAATATAAAACATGTTTTCAGTTATTTCACCTTTTTTGTTAAGTACATAACTCCACATGTGTTCATTCATAGTTTTGATGCCTTCAGTGAGAATCTACAATGTAAATAGTCATGAAAATAAAGAAAACGCATTGAATGAGAAGGTGTGTCCAAACTTTTGGCCTGTACTGTACATCTACGTTTATTCTCACAATTGGGATGAGGAGCCACAGGATACCTGCTGAGACGTACTTATATCAGTGGTTCCGTTGCACTCTCTTGCCCCAGACACAATTTGTCTCTGGACTGCTTGTGCCAAAAAAATGTAATATTTCCTTTTAAATAGTGGCTGATATCTAGTTCACTGAAGCCACTCATGTGCCCTGGATAAATCATAACATAATGTCTGCTTGTCATCTGCTCCACCATAAGCTGCTCTAAAACTCAAAGGCTAAGCTCCCACAGTGAAAGTCCCCCGGGTCCAAAATATTTTTTGGATCTAAAAAGCAGCTTCAGAACAGACCTCACAAATTTCAGTTTCTTTCTCAGCCTGTCTGCGCTATTCATAAGCTCCCGCTACCGCAGATCTCTCCCCAAGTTTAACTGCCCCATGAGCTAACCCTGACCCTTGCACTTTGAACTGATGTGATGACGCTGTCACATCAGATGGAAGGACTCAATTAAATCTGAACTTTTTTAATATCATTTTTTCATATCCTGCTGACAGGCACCTTATCATATTCTGTTTAATTTATTTTAAAAATAAATGTTCAGATATCACATGAGTTATGGTAGAATAGCCAACTACTTACAGACTGTGTTGTTCCACCCTTTGTCAATAGGAGGTGCTGCAGCACCCTCAGCACTCACCTTCCTGCGGCCATGCAGCCTATCAGTCAAAGTGGTCCCAGCCTTAATTATGCATTACTTTAAGCATTAATAACATTTAAATGTTGAAATTAGCTATAGAGACCGTAACAGTTTTTGTACCAGGCTGTAGAGTCCGGCATTTTAACATAGGTGTTTATGGGGATTAACTCACTCTTGGAGCCAGCCTCAAGTGGTCATTAGAGGAACTGCAGTTTCTGGCACTTCCCCACTGATGTAATTTTTCAGCACTGAAGATTACTGCTTAGTAGGGACATAAAATTTAGGTGAAAATGTGTTAAACGGCATTCTGAAGTCTTTTTGTAACTAAACAGTGCATTTCCATCCTCAGTTGATATTTAAACCTGCAATAACTTTTTTTTTTTTTTTTTTGCCACTTTGCAGCAGCTGAAACAAGTCGGGAACATGTTTATATAGCAAACTTGTTAGAAAACAGATGCTTATTGCATGTGAATCCTCATAGTGTACATGCTACAAACAAAATAGGGACCCACTTTTGAGACACAGCGCTACTAATAAACAAAATCTTCACATGGTACCTTCAGACTGATGTCCTCTTTAAAAAAATCCTTTACCTTCAGTCATTGTTTGTGAAAGCTGTTTCTTTGCAGCCTCAGTGAGGATACTGTTCCCCCCCTTCCCTCTTTTGGCTAACAGTTGCCTGCGTGACGTTCTTATCTCAACTCAAAACTGTGGCTTTCCCGTGTGGTTCTGTCTTCTCTCTCCTCCCCTGGCACTTGAAGTCTCTGATCGTCTATAAATAGAGAGAGAGAGCAGTACGTAGATGTGCTAAACGTCCTCATCTCACACTAACAGAACGGATCCTGTTTTGCCCTGATCTAGTTCTGCTCTTCCTCTGTAGTTGTAACAAACATCCTCTTCACAGCTTTGCCTGGACACACTGTGGTCGGCCTCCGTGTTTATCCCTGCCACTGCATGCCTGTGTTTCACCTACTCAGTCTCTGTGTTTCTGTCCTTCCCTCCCTGTCTGTTTTTTTTCTCTCTCTGTCTTTCTCTCTCTTCCCCACGCGTCTGTGCGTTCCTCCGTGGTAGAGGACCCTAGTCCAGTCAGTGAGAATAAGGCCCCCCCGGTGGGGCCCCCCAGTGGCCAGGGACCAGTGCCTCTGTCTGTTATCTGCTGGTACCGTGTTCAGAGCCTCTCCTTTAGTGAATCCTGCAGGAGTCTAGAGGTAAAGGAGCCAGGCAGACAGGAGAGGCCCTGTGTATGTGTTTACTTGAACTTCACTATAGAGAGTAAAGCTCTTAAGTGCTTTTAGAAAAGAAATTAATAGAATAGAAGTTGCTGTAGTGCCTCATGTTGTACAGATCAGTGACACCCTAATTGGTTTTTACAGAAACTTGTGATTGACAGCTGAAGATATGAAATTAAATTCACAATAGGCACATTAAACAAGATGTAACAAAAGAGCCAATACCTATTCCACTCAGTTTCTGTCTTAAAATTACTATATATTTTAAACTATTAAAGACAGAAGATTAGTTTGACACTTAGTTTGGAAGTAGAAAATAAGCAAGCATAAATGGCCATATTATATATTTTTGTTATTGTCAACAAATGCCATGAAATGACCAAAACCGACAATGTGTCAGTGTGTTTCTCAGCACTTTCTGACTTGTGTTGTTTCTCATTTGTTTCTATTGAAGACATAAATCTTTAAAATCAGGTCACAAATATATCATTTCATTTTTATAAAAGGCTAAGTAATTTCCAAAAACATCTGGGCACTGTGGTTTTTAGTAAACGTTTCTGAAACAGGAGTAAATAGTGCATTTATTTGGACCTATTTTCAGCTGCGGATTAATACATATTTAGTATTCCAGTATTGACAGTAGCAGGACAGTGTTTGTGAGATTGACTCAAAATAAACTGCAGCACCATTGATCATAATCAAAGAACATGCCAACCAGCGCAACCATGTGGCTTATTGATGTGTATGCTTTGTAAGCAACGTTGATATTTTTCAACCTGGATGCTTTTTCCCCATGTTTTCTGTCCAAGTGACTAATGGGGATGACAATTTGTGCTTGTTTTGACACTGTCAGGCTCAGGCTGGACATAATAAGGATCCCTTCAGAGATAGACCTTTTTGTTAAAGAGTAAGATCCTTTTTGTTTAACCAGGAACAGCCATGAAATTGCTATTACCAAACCCACCAGACTCCACTGAAAAAACAGTAATTTTATTGTTGTAGAAAAAACTTCATTCAAAGTCAACAGAAACCAAATAAATCTCACAAAAGCTGTCTTGGTTCATCTTTTGGCTCTTGCAACAATCACCAACTCTGGTTTAGTTCAAATAAAGCCTTAGTTAACCCAGTTAGATGTGAAAATATGCTGGCTCTATACATTCTAAAATTAGGGTTTATTTAAATGGAGTCTGGTGGGTTCGGCGATGGCAAACTCAGGGCTGTTCCTGGTAAAACAGAAAGGATCATACTCTTAAACAAGAAGGTCTATCACAGTAGGGATTCTTTCAGTATGTTGTTGGACACTAATAATGATAATCTGAACTTGTCATTAGCAAAAACAAGCACCTTTAGTGGACGTAGATTGACAGTGCTCAAATGCCCCAAGTGTTTACATTGCAGCTTGTTTTGCTGCTGCTGGCTGCAGCGCCCTCGCTTAATACTGGACCAGTTTCAAATACCATCGTTCCCATTAGTCACTTAGACACAAAACACGGGAAAATGGTCGGGCTGTTGGTTTTGGGCTTTTTATCGGTATTTCTTAACAAGAAAAATCCAGAATATCACCAGACATAGCTTTTGATTTCATGAATGAAAGCAAAGCAAGAACCAGACAGGAGAGCTGCACACTGTATGAAAAGCGCCCAGTAATTTTAACTGTACAATTAAATTTACTGGGAGCTTTTGATACAGTGTGCAGCTCTCCTGTCTGGTTCTTGCTTTAGTTTGATTTTTTTTTTTATCCAGCACCTGTAAAAGTTTTGTGGATGTGCGTGCCCTTCACCCTGCTTGTTCATGAATCAAAATTATAAAAAAAAAAAAAAAATCTAAGCACCATACATGACTAGTGGTCATATAATGTGGAGAAATGTACATAGTATTGGATGTATAACTTGTTGCTTTTTGTCTTTGTAGAATCAATTGTCAGGAAACTTACTGAGGAAGTTCAAGAACAGCAACGGCTGGCAGAAGCTCTGGGTGGTCTTCACCAACTTCAGCCTGTTTTTCTACAAGTCTCACCAGGTGACGAACATTCACTCTCCGCTCTGTTTGTCCAGTGAACACATCGCAGCCTCTCCCACGTTCAGTCCCCTCCTCACTCTGTTGTGTTTACTCTCCTCTGGGCTTAAAGGCATCACATCTCTGTGTAGAATGTCAAATCTTTGTGCCATAATCGAGGTTTACAGGCTTTCCCATGCAGTGTTTTTTAATCTCATGATTGCTCCAGAGGAAAATGGCTGAAGATACTTTTTTCTCCTTTACTGTTTTGTTGGGAGCAGTTGCCATTTTTTAAATTATGTTTGTTTTCATTTGTCTCTTGTCTCAAATTGTTTGTGTAATTATCAACACACCAAAATAAATTCTATTTCAATGTCAATTTTATTTGTTTCCCTCAGGATGATTATCCACTGGCCAGCCTTCCTCTGCTGGGTTACTCAGTCACCATCCCCACAGAGTCTGAAAACATCCACAAGGACTACGTCTTCAAACTGCATTTCAAGTCCCACGTCTACTACTTCAGATCAGAGAGTGAATACACTTTTGAGAGGTGAGGCTTGTAATCAGCCAGATGCACATTCATTGAATACTTAGCGGTCACTTTATTAGGTACACCTGTTCAACTGCTCGTTAACACAAGTAGCAAATCAGCCAATCCTGTGGCAGTGCATTTAGCAGACATGGTCAAGATGACCTGCTGAAGTTCAAACCGAGCGTCAGAATGGGGATGAAAGGTGATTTAAGTGACTTTGAATGTAGCATGGTTGTTGGTGCCAGACGGGCTGGTCTGTCAGAAACTGCTGATCTACTGGGGTTTTCACACACAACCATCTCTAGGGTTTACAGAGGATGGTCCCAAAAAGAGGAAATATCCAGTGAGCAGCAGTTCTCTGGGTGAAAATGCCTTGTTGATGCCAGAGGTCAGAGGAGAATGGCCAGACTGGTTCAAGATGATAGAAAGGCAACAGCAACTCAAATAACCACTGGTTACAACCAAGGTCTGCAGAAGACCATCTCTGAACCAACAACACGTCCAACCTTGAAGCAGATGGGCTACAGCAGCAGAAGACCACACCAGGTGCCACTCCTGTCAGCTAACAACAGGAAACTGAGGCTACAGTTCACACAGGCTCACCAAAACTGGACAATAGAAGATTGGAGAAACGTTGCCTGGTCTGATGAGTCTGGATTTCTGCTGCCACATTCAGATGGTAGGGTCAGAATTTGGTGTAAACAACATGAAAGCATGGATCCACCCTGCCTTGTATCAACGGTTCAGGCTGGTGGTGGTGGTGTAATGGTGTGGGGGATATTTTCTTGGCACACTTTGGGCCCCTTAGTACCAACTGAGCATGGTTTAAACACCACAGCCTACCTGAGTATTGTTGCTGAGCGTGTCCATCCCTTTATGACCACAGTGTACCCATCTTCTGATGGCTACTTCCAGCACGATAACGCACCATGTCACAAAGCTCAAATCATCTCAAACTGGTTTCTTGAACAAGACAATGAGTTCACTGTACTCCAATGGCCTCCACAGTCACCAGATCTCAATCCAATAGAGCACCTTTTTGATGTGGTGGAACGGGAGATTCACATCATGGATGTAGAGCCGACAAATCTGCAGCAACTGTGTGATGCTATCATGTCAATGTGGACCAAAATCTCTGAGGAATGTTTCCAGCACCTTGTTGAATCTATGCCACGAATTATTAAGGCAGTTTTGAAGGCAAAAAGGGGGTCCAACCCTGTATCAGCAACGTGTACCTAATAAAGTGGCCGTAGAGTGTATATTTGCAGTATTGTTGAGTCCTGGCTGTCGGAGGACTGATAATAAGCTTTTTTCTGCCCACACAGGTGGATGGAGGTCATCCGCAGTGCCACGATCCCCTCCAGCGGTGCTCGTGTCCTGAACAGCAAAGAGTCCCATCCTCACTGAGCTGACTCACCTTGTTTCCACACGCTGTCTCTCTCGGGTGGCATCTGCCCTTCCTGACTCTTTGCTTTTCTTTTCTACACGTATCTGGGACATTTGTACATGTGTCCATGCACATTTGGTGCTTTTTAATGCTTTAATGGTGACATGTCCGCTGGTTTAGACTGCATCAGAGACTGCATTTTTTGGCATTTTTACTCTCAACTCTGAAACCTCTTTTTAAGGATGTCATTTTATACTGTTTTCTAATGGTCTGAACCACTTCCTATCTTTCTGGTTTTACATTTTGTCATTGGTTGTTTTTACAGCAGGTAACATGTTGATATAGATACCCAGCATTCTTTCTTAGACGGTTAAACGATCACTGCATTGTCATAACGTGTTTTTGTCTACTTTTTCATTTTATTGAGAACTGCTGCTTTGAAAATGTCCTGCAACTTCAGTGCCAAACTGGTTTATATCAACGTCCTGGACTTTTTAATGCTATTTTGTTACACTGGGGACGAGGAGCGTCTCCTTATACTGTATACCATGACATTTTAAATCATGTTCAAACAGGCCACCCTTTAACGATCAATGCTCTGGTCACACCTGGCTCAGCACAATGTGTTTAAAAAAAGAAGAAAATATGAAATTATTTTGTTGTATTATTAACATAACCCTAGGATTGATCACAAAGTGGCCAGGGGTAGCTGCCATCACAGGTTAATGCCATTTCAAGTAAATATTCTACTCGCTGATCTTTGTTGTATGAATATGTCTCAGACTTTTTGTTTTATAATTAACTAAAGTTCCCCTTCAGCTGTATGAGATAATGTGAGACTTGTTCATAATCATCGTATTATGAAAGTGAGTGTTATTGAAAGCTTTAAAGATTATGTGTGAAACAAAATAGAAACTTTCAGTTCCAAGCGCCGTTGCCCTCACTGAACTAGGCTGCCTCCTGTATACAGATACCAGATCTTTTTATGGGTCTAAATGAATGGAAATATGCATTTGACAGGGTTTTTGCAGTGAAGCAAATGAAATGGAAAAACCTCAGTTCTGCTCAGAATTGCAGTGTTTTTTTTTTCCTTTCCAGACAACAGAGAGCTCTTTGGAAATGAAAGCAATAAAAAAACTTATTCAAACTTAAATTTGTGTTATTTGTGCTTTTGTTGAAGCTGGTGTGATGTTTTCACTATGAACTGTGTGTGTGTGTGTGCAGCTCTTTGGTGTGTTTTCAGCTTTGACCTACAGATGGCATCATTGATCAAGACGTGTGCTTCAGTCAAGTCAAAGCAGTGTCTGTATATTCATGTGTAGCAGTGTTTCTTAAACTTTCTCTGTCATGCCTCGATCAGAAGCTAAAAAAGTGTATGCCCCATTTATTTTATCAGTTATTTAGGCAATAATTAGGAAAGCAACTAATAAAAAAGGATCCATGTTGAATTCTAGTGAAATAAAGGTCAGCATGACAGCATCAGCAAACTCTTGTTTATTTTTTCTACAGTGCATAAATTTAACTTTATTTCTCTTCACATTTTTCCCCTGGTCATCCACAACACACCTGCAGGGGCTCTATGTCCCCCAGGGGTCCCCCACAGCACAGTTTGAGAACCACTGTTGTATGGTATCAGCAGTAGAAAGCTTTGTTTTGCTCTGTACTATAATAATTCATGTTATTTAGAAAATTGCACCAAATCTGCATTTATCTCTTTATGACAGCAAGAAGCCAGTGCCTGCACCAGCAGGCAAAATCAATGATAGAAAATTATGACATCAGTTCACAAATATTTAATGTGATTATATGGATAAAAGGAAAGTTTGTAGCCAGCACTGTTTAGGTGTAGACTTGTGTTTCTCAGTCTCATTTAAGACAGTATGCAAGAAGAAGACAAAATTTCAGAAATATTCAAAATTTGCCAACAAAGAAGGAGAGTGATATAAAAAATGTAATTAACAAAGCAAAATTATTGAAACGTGTTTTAGGCACATTATCCTCTCGCTAAAGTAAACTGATTGTGTGTGAAAGTGCATAGTTGACTGGAGCTTATTATTTACTTTTCTCTCACTACTCTTAAAAAATGCCTTTTTTCCTCACAACAATTAAGATTAATTAAACTTGTTATATATATATTAATCGTCTAATATCAAAAGTTATATCCTACATGATCAATGATCAATGCTGAGTCTTGGTGCTAAACAATCGACATTAACATTACATGCGCACACACACAAAAAAAGCTAATAATTGAGTCTAATCTGATATAATATAATGTCAGTGAATCAGCGTGATCATTTGATATTGAGTGTCCAATGTGTTGGATTTAGGTGAATGTATTGACAGAAACTGAACATAAAATTCATAACTATGTTTTCATTCACCTGAAAATAAAAAATGTGTTTTTGTTACGTGAGAAGAAGCTGTTATATCTACATACAGAGCAGGTCTTCTTACACAGAGTCCACCATGTTGTCCTACTGTAGCCCAGAATGGACAAATCAAACACTGACTGGATTTCTTCTACACGCTCGGCACGCAAGGTAAGTGTCAGTTGGTTGCAATCTGCAGTGTCACTGCTAGATGGCACTAAACCCTACATACTGGACCTTTAATTAAGTTTTATCTGGTTATTCTGTGAAAGTGTGATCTAGTGTGAGTTCATGAGTTTATTCACGGCAAGTTTATTTACATAAAAAAAATTCAAAGTGCTCTACACATAACATCAAAAATAATAAGAAAGTGCAAAAGAGCACATTTTAAAATGACATTCAAATACAATTAATAAAACAACCATTAAAGAGCGGGATAATACATTAAAGCAAGCTGAAATATAATAAGACAGATAGGCTATAAAATACAACAATAAAAGAAATAAGTATAATGAATAATTGTGTGATTTTTCTGGGAGTTTACCAGAGGGAACTAACCCTCTTTGAACATGTCTCTAGAGCTGCGATTTTTTTGTGGCAAAAGGAAAGCATTGGTTCAGTCATTCAGCGCCTGCAGTCCAAAGTCCAGGCCCAGCAGCTCACACACAGCCGGCAGTGGGCAGGCCTTTAAACCGGTAAGGGGCGGAGTGCGCTGCGGAGGCAACCAGATTATACACCTCCCGTCTGGCGCTGGACGGCCAATGAAACACTTCTCAAGAGGATACTTTATTATGACAACAATAAATCCGATGGAAGAAGGCAGCGCGCCGGAATAATGGAGCACGCGTTGACTATGAAAAGCGAAAAGTATGAGCTGGAGAGGTGGGAGTGATTCAGCAGCCACAACACAACAACATGAGCCAGCTTCAAACTCGTGGTGCTCAGTAGCTCGGAGAAACGGATAAACCGGTGATGATTTTCCTCTGAACGTCGCTTGTAGCCTATAACTTGTGGATTGAACGGTCATTGGATGCAAAGCGGTGCGCGACGATGTCTACTCCAGCGCATCCGGAGACCAGGAGGTTTACGCGGGGTCTGGGTAAACCTGGCACGGCGGCTGAACTCCGGCAAAGTGTCTCTGAGGTCGTGAGGACGTCCGTGCTAGTTGTAAGTACACACCTTAACTCCCCTCCTCCTCCACCTTAATACCACCTCGGTCAGTGTAAGCGTGTCTGTTTAAACCTCACTGGAGCTGATACCCACTCGCTTTTACGCACATATTCTGCATAAAGTCAGCTGACTTTAGATCAGCTGGGAGGAAGCACATGTGGGGCTCAATGGATGAAAAAGGGCAGGTCATATTATGGATTGTCTCTGGTATATAGATGTGTGAAAGTCAGTGATTGGGAGTGAATGAATGAGGGTGTGTGTCTGTGACAGAGGTACACAAAGGGGGGATTTTGGATATATGGCACACTATAAAAAGCTCTTACAGCTGTCTCTTGTTTGTAGTTTATACAGAAGATTTAATGTGCATTCATAAATTGCCACAAAGTTCTTGAAGCCCCTCACTCAGCTGACTTTGGAACATGCACATGTGGGCTTTCTAGGTGACAAACTACAGGTCATGTTATGGAGTTGTGGCCCTGACCCACAAATGTGTCAAAGAGAGATTGATTCAAAGTGAACAAATGGAAAGTTTTTATAAAATTTTAGGTGGGCTCTTACACAATACAACTATCTTTCTTGCTTCACTTTTGTGAGCTTTGTTGAAACATCACAATATTTTTTAAAACCTTCCCTTCGAAGCTCACTTGTCCCATTTTTCCAAATGTCCCTTTCCTGGAGAGTCTGTGAAGAATCAGTGCCTGATCAAGGTGTTTAGTACTTAGTGTCACTGAGGGCATCAGTGTCCTTAAGATGACATAATACCGTCTCACAAGGGAAAGCATGTGGCTTCAATTTCATGCTTCAGACACATATAAAGTGTCCAGTGACAGTGACATAATGCTGAATTTGACCGTCCGCTTTGGAACATCTGGACTACGAGGACCTGCAGTGCACCTCCTCAGTATCAGTTTTCCAAAGAGCTCAGGAGGAAAAAGGAGTCGGCCCCATTGTTGCGACTGACGTTGTTGGGTGTTTGGTGCTCCGGCTGATTGTTCCAGCTTTCCTGGAAGAAGTTGCTAGGTAACAGAAACGGACACCGTCCAGGCTCTCTGTCAGGGAAATGGAATCCTGAGTCAGGATCCCAGACATCCAACCACACCTTCGTATTATTTATTCATTCTCACTCGGGTGCACTGCCAGAGACGCCTGAGGGAGGAGAGCAGAAATGGATACAAGTATGCATGTTGGGAAATCAACATGGTTTGAGGAGGGCTGAACTAAGCTGAAGGAGCTCTGCCTTGGACTTTTGTTTTTGTTTTAGTATGGGAAGGCCTCCAGGAGTTCATTGGTTGATAAACTCATAGGCAGCTATCTGCAGTGGCAAGTTTAGAAACTTTTGAACAAGAGGGACCAGACTGTTAGATGAGTAAAAATGTTTTAAGACTCTTTATTTAAAGCCCTGCGTCTATCTGGCCCTGGCAGTAGTAAGCTGGACATTATTGTCAGACCATATGCAGACAGACATGTAAAATGCCCCATACCTCTCCTGGGTAGGGACACCTAGAATCTTTATGGTCGTTTTCTGACTCTTTCTGGTTGTTTTGCATCTGATTTTGGTCACTTTGCATCTCTTCGTAGTCGATTTGCATCTCTCAGTGGTCATTCTATGGCTTATTGTGGTTGTCTTTGAAGTTGTGCATCTCTTTGCGGTTGTTTTTGGAATTTCTTTGTAGGTGTTTTGCATCTCTTTTTGGCAACTTTGGGTTTCTTTGTGGATGTTTTGCTTATCTGTGAATTCTGTTTTGTCTCTTTGTAGTCGTTTTGTGTCTCTTTGTGTTATTTGCATCTCATAGTTGTTTTGCATCACTAGGTAGTTGTTCTGCATCTCTTTATAGTTATTTTGCATCTCTTTGTAGCTGGTTGTTTTATGCGCCTTTGTGTCAGTTCTTGGTCACTTTGCATCTCTGCAGTTTTTTTCAACTGTCTTTTTTCTGTCTTTATGTGGTTCCTTTGCATCTCTTTGTTGTCATTTTGCATCTCTCAGTTGTTGTTTTCTGTCTCTTTGTAGTCATGCATCTCTTGGTAGTTGTTTTGCATCTCTTTGTAGCCATTTTGCATCTCCATGTAGTTGTTTTGTGTGTCTCTTTTTGGTCACTTTTCGTCTCTTAGTTGTCATTTGGCATCTCATAGTTGTTTTGCATCTCTTTGCTTTGCTTCTATTTGTGGTTGTTTTGCATCTCTTTGTAGCCATTTAGTGTCTCTTTGTAGTCAGTTTGCATCTGTTTTTGGTCACTTTGCATCTCTTTGAGTTTGTTTTGCTTCTCATTGTAGTTGTTTTGTTTCTCTTTTCTGTCTCTTTGTGATTCTTTTGCGTCTCTTTGTAGATTTTTCCATCTCTTAATGGTTTTGCAGCTTTTTGAGGTCATTTTTCATCTCTGCGGTTTATCCTTTCCTTCTGGTTCTTTTTTGTCTGTTGTCATTTGTGCATCTTGACTTTCCAACGAGACATGTCACTTTATACTGAGGTACCTGGTTCAGTAATCTTCACTTGATATGAATACTACTACTACTAGAGGAGGCACCAGAGGGGCCCATGCCCCACTTGATCACCCCTCTGGATGTATGATCTGTAGAAGTGAACATATGCTTGTGTTGTTGAGTTCAAGTGTTTGCTGAAGCTTCTCAGTGGGACAAGAATGTGACTGTACACAAGACCGCTGTCCACGCAACTTGTAATGAATTCCTCCATGAAACATGTAAATACTTCAGCGGGAATAGAGGGATCTGTTCCAGGGACATAAAGAGCAGATTGTAGCTGTTATCACATATTCTGATTGTTGTATAAACTTGAAACATGCACTTTTTGTCCATTTAAACTCCCAGAACCACTTAATTTAGATTATAACACATAGATTAGTACCTACGTGCTGAGTGGTTACACAGCAATTTCTTCACTCTGTTTTGGAGACAAGTGCACTGTGCTGCTCTCTTCCTCTCCCAACAGTTTGTGCATTTTCATGAAGGCACACACTGGCCAGAGCCTCTTTGTTTATTGTTGGAGTGGAGAGCGGAGAGACTTGCAATAGGCCAGAGCTCTCAGCTGAGCCATCCCTCTGTTTCTCCACACTTTAGGCATGCTGAGAACACTATTAGCTCCATGACGGCTGTCATAAGCTTTGAATTTGTTGTGCTGGAGACGCACATCGATACAACACAGGACGCTGCCTCTCCAACTTTGCCTTGTGAGGAATGAAAACAGAAATTATTTTGTTTGTAGTTTTTCAGCAGCACTCCACAGCATGTACATGGCATTAATGCATCGGCTGATGGGTATATAACAAATCGATGACAGTTGGAAATGTTTAGTTAGTGTATACATTGTATGAAACAGCTGGGGGGCAGTTGTGTAATTGTAATCAATAGTCCTAACTGCCTGCCACCTAATGGTGATATACTCTGATCCTCAGTGTTCCTGCTATGCGCCTGACCCAAGGGAGCTGTACGCCAGATGGGTGTCATTATGTGGGAGTGATGCCATTAGCTGCCCGTGGCCAGTACACACACACACACACACACACAACTGACTCACTGTGAAACCAGAAGGGGAAAGTGGAGGTTTCACGTGTGCTGCAGAGAACAATAAAATATTGACAACATGGACAACAATCAACAGAGCACACATGCTGCTGCTTAGCCTCACTGTGAGGCATTAAAGGGATATGTTGTTTTTGTTTTTTTTTAAGCGGGGTTGTGTGAGGTACTATGCAAAGTCAGTGTACTGTATAACCTACAGTGGATGTCAGTCAGCACGCCCCCAGTTTGGAGAAGCAGGCAGGAGTACAGCCCTAGAATATGGGCAATGTACTGCTGCAGATGGGGGCGGCAGCAAAACTTATTTTAGCTAGCTTAAAAAAATCAGCATCAGTTTACTTTACGTGTACTTTGTTACTTTAAGTGTACAGTTTAAGTGTACTTAAACGGATTGAGACAGCTGTAGACCAGCAACTCCTGTGTTCTGCGAGGTAGAATTACTGTTTTAATCAATTGAGTTTGGCTTTATAGAGAGAGCATAGGTGGATATAAAGGCTTTTATTTCCAGTTGGAAATTGCTGTCTAACTGCAAGGTATGTCGGTAAAAAGATTCTAAATATAGGGTACATTTAAACAGGTGAAATTCATATAATTAAGGATGGCTCAGTTCCATTAATAGTACCCGTAGGCTATTCCAGTGAGCAAGCATGGGCAATACCAGGGCCCACCCTAACTGAAATGCAGCTATCATTAGTGCTATTGAACACACCTGTGCTTTATATTTTATAACATGTCAAAAGGTCTGTTGTTTTCATGTCAGTACTCCTGTCTGCTTCTCCAAACTGGGGAGTCCCAACCAACATCTCCTGTAGGTAATACACTGACTATGGATAAATACCTCACATAACCCCACTTAAAAAAAAAAATCCAGACTATCCCTTTAAAGCTTTTGGAAAAATTCCCATGTGCAATCTAAATTATTTTGACAGTGGTTCTCAGTGGGTGTTTGTGCTTGTCAAAACAGCTGATGGACAATTTAGATGCTTCCTAATCTGTTTGGCAGGTGGACAACACTTCCTGTCTTGTTGCTTCACCCAATTAAACCTCTGCTTCTACATCAACAAGTTAATTCATCCTCCCTTCATGCGTATAAGCACCCCATTTCCCTTTTCTTACGATCTCTATTGTCTCTTCTTACCTGTAAGTCTTCCTCCTGCATCATGTGACAGGCTGTATTTTATAGCCTGAGTTTGCTCAAGTCAAACATTGGCAGTAATGAGCTTCCACTGCAATACATAGAAGATGCCGTTTGTGCGGTGATCTCACTTTTGATGAGGTAATCGCACAAACCGTGGCCTCTCCTTCACCTTCACATGATAAAATACAACAATCTTTATCAGCCCCCGTGATCTAATCAGCCTCCACACCTCTGCTTCTTTTCCTCTTTCAAGGCTTTGTAAATTTTCCCAAGATGTGGAAACCCCAGCATTACACCAAGTGGGTGTGTGTGTCCTGTGTATTAGTCACTAAGTGTGCCAGGGACATTTTTGACACAACATAAACCACCTTTGATCATTTACAGAAAGTCATGTCCTCTCATGTAGTGAAGCCGGATTTGTGAGTCATGCTACTCAACGTAAAACAACTTCTCTGCCTTACTGTGTACTGGGAGCAGATGCTGGTGGCTGTCACACATGCTGCCAGTCAGAAGATTACTGGGCTATCAGTGTTGTGTGAGGCCTAAGCAGCTTGACCTCCCTCTGCATTCATCTGTCTGTCTATCTGTCTATCTGTCTGTCACCATAGGGCCTGTTTGGGTCAGACTAAAGGGTGCATAGGCTGCCTCTGTTACAGTGATGGTAAATGTTACTCTGCAAGAACAAACACAGGGGGGTAGAGATGGGAGCAGATGAGTTCTCTGAATGGGTCAATAATACATGAGGCTGCTCTAGTGACCAATGCAGCCATTAACAGACTCTCTCTGCCTCCCCTTCTGTGGATGAGACCAGCCCAAAACTTTTATGCAGTTTAGTACAAAATTTCCCAGAACATATCAAACTTTCTAACACCTCAGTCTCTGATGTATGTATATTAGGCCTGCAGAATGTATACAATATATTATCGTCATCTTGATATCAACTTCCGTGCTAATTACAGGGCTGTGCTCAACCCATAATTATGTCCATCAAATCTGATTTCAAGCAACACTTTTGAACACTATTCAATCGCCAGATTTTTGAACAGGGCTCAGTGGGACACCCAGGGTGATAGCAACATTTCTATAATATAATAAAAAAGCAGAGTTAGCCCTACGAAAAAATGTGGGCTGAATACTCAGACGAATCGGAAATGTGCAACATTAGATGTCAAACAGAAGCCAGAGACTGTGTCGTATTACGTTGCTGTGAGCTGTGAAGTCACCACTTCTAAGCAGAAGGCAGAACATTGCTTTTGAGCTGGAACCAAGGTTGTATAAAAATATCTAGATTGAGCATTGGAGGTTGGGCCCCGTTCATGTCTGTGAAAGTCGCTCAGAGGCGCATGAAGCCACAATGGTTCAAATGCTGCATATGAAATTACTCCTGCATTACTGGGCCCTCAGAGCAAGTGCACAGCAGACATCTACCGGCTGAGCCACCTACTTCCAGTATAACACTCCACTAATTAGGGGATAAAATGATTTAATCATGTACCTCTTCTAGACTTTCCAAATGTTATTGGACCAAATAGATTAAATCCCGATAGTGAAACGAGTCATTTTGCAGGGGTTGAGATGTTTAAAAATGTATCCAATGATTCACAGATGTCTTTTCACCATCTAAGTCAACAGGATAAAGTCTTTTTGGATCACAGGGCATCACATAACAGTGTAATTACACTGTTTGGCCACTACAAAATTGGCTTCAAAGCCTGACACACTTCATGGAGGCCTGGTCTGACTTCTGACTGGGCTCTTCCTCCGGGCAGCTGCCTCCATCTCACTCAGTCTCATCCTGGGTCTGGGTCGGCAGCTGCCTGTACCTGTCTCAGACATCTTCACAATGCAGATGGGACAGTTTGACATAGTGTAATCATTTTAACCTGAGGAGGAGCGTGAAAGTGAGGAGCGCTCACTCTGCAGCATCTTCTTGGGTTCAAAATGTCCCCAGACGTACATTGCACACTGACTGACAAAAACAACAACACCAAAGAAAAACTGCTCAACTTGAAGCATCTCAGTAGACTGAGGGGCCTCCAGCTGATGATTCAACTCTACGACTTCAGGGAGCAGCCATTATTTTGTCTGATACATACCATACTGTTAACTCTCTGACCAACCAAACAGAACCCTTACCATTAGGCATCATCTGATTGGCCATAATCTACACGCATGCAAGTGATGTTGATTAGACTAGTACTGCTTTACTGCTCTGCATGGTTGAAGGAGGAAAGTGTGGCAAGATGAGTTCAGACGTATGAATGCCAGAGAGGAATTAAGTAGTAACGCTGTTATCACAGTATTCAACAATAGGCGTATGGACCAAACGCTGAAATGATGTACTGTAAGCAGGCCAGTGGCTGGTTTAGTATCACTTTCATTTTGAAGAGTCAAAAACGTGTTTTGTGGTTTCTGTTGTTACCAAGGCAAGTGTGTTTTTAAAGAGAGGTTGTTGGTGCTGCTTCAGCTGTGTTCAGTGAGTCACTGTACATTTGCGTCACTTAATGCTGCCTCTTGTGCTGGGAGAAAAAAAAGTCCCACAAAACGGTGTTCTGAGTAAGAACTACAATCATTCCCAGACTCAAGAACCATGAAAAAATTCCACTGGTCCGAAAACATCTAATGTTGTCACATATTTTCCTCATAGCGTGCCAGCCTAATGTATATGTGTAAACCATGAAGCACTGCTCTGTCTGACAGTTCAGAACCTTAAATAATAAGGTCATGATGATGTTGCATAACAACCAACAAGAGTTTGTAAAACTTGTTTTGCACACATGCCTGTTGGCAAGTGTTTCCCTGAAATTAATTTCCTCAATAGTGAGCCGTTTACACTGGGTTGCCAATTTATTAGGCACACCCAGCTAAAACTAATACAGTCTGATTTAACAGGTTACAATGTTAAGCTTTTGTTGAAACAGTTTTAGGGAGGCATCGATTCAATTTTATGATAATATTGGAGGCTACAGTTTGTGGTGCTGTTATATTGTACTGCAGTATATTGGTAGGTAATAACAGCTGACAGGTGAAAGAGGTAACAGCTGCAGTTATGGAGAGAAATTTAAGTCAAAATGGTCACAGACATGTAATAAATGACCCACAAATTAAAAATAAGATATAAAAATGTGCACTGGGATTTGTGCTTAATTTTGCGTACTCAATCATCACACAAATGCCAAGAAATTTTAAACCATGTAAAACTTATGCATACAACACAACCTGATTTTTCACTTAACAAATCTGATTAATTGTGCTTTCGAAATGCTTCCTGTATATACAAATGTGTGAAAGTGTTTATGACACTCTTTTGTATTTATTTACAGATTGTTAAATCTGTGTGCACAGATCGCCTGACACGCTTGCTTACATTTGCGTGTGGAGTTTTGAGTCTTTTCACGGTCCCTGGCTCAACAAAGATCTCCCCTCTCGTCATCTAAACAGACGTGACACAAGAAGAAAAACAAGGTCCTCTGCTTTTCCACCCGTCAGCTGTTATATAGTTTAGTAATTACGCACTATTGTCTCTAAACTCTTTCAAGTTAATACTCTGAATGTCTAACTTAGAGGAATGGAAACATTTAAACTCCACAAGAACTCCAGATAGAAGCAGTGCATGGCTTGTGGAGGCTCAAGGAAAGTGCAAAATAAAACACACACTCATCAAACTCACTATAAAATTTGTCTGCTCGGGTTGGGGCATGGCTTTTGGCAGCTGGGGTTTTAATCTAAACCAGATTTGCCACTCAGGGTTGTTGCAGTCGGAGTGGGGAGCTTGAGAGAATTTCCTCAACTGAGCACACGAAGGTCGAGATAATATAAAGCACTTTGTCAAAAACTGAAAGGATTTCCTTCATTCAGCCTTGACTGACCCCGGTTAGTCCACATCACTAAGTACTGCAAAGCCAACTCAAATGATCCAGAGGCCAGACAGACAGAATTTGTTCCAGTGCAAATGAAAACTGATTTAATGTCATGGATGTGAGCTGCAGTTGGCTTATTTCTTTGGGACAGCTGATTTTTTTTAAATCTTTATTTTTTACAAACCCCTTGTTTTGCCAGAATATGTTTTTTACCACGTTAAAATAAGTGTTAAGTATCAACTTTGAGCCAACTGAATCCCAAGATTGGTTTGTGGTCACATCACAAGATAATTAACAATTTCCTGGCTCAGCGTGGGAAATGGTTAACTACTGTTTCCCATCAAAAAATCAGTGGACTGTGTAATCTGCAATCCATTGATTTTTTTTTTAATTTTTTTTTTTTCAGTTTCAGTTCCACGTCTGTGTGCCGATTTCATGGTTGTTACATAATAATTGTCTCTTTTTATATTGGCATTTCCATTACATAGATGCAGCAATGCTGTACGCTGCAGCAGTATAGATGAACATCAGAGTACATTAAATTTTCAGGGGTCCCCACGGTCATAGGAAGCCTGGAACAGTAATGGAATTCAACAGTCTTGTTTTCCAGGCCTTGAAAAGTCATGGAATTTTGTTGTTTGTAATGTAGGGCTGATGGGGGGTAATTAATAGTTATAGTTATTAATAGTAATTAATCATATTCATATACACTAATCAACCACTGGCACCCGAGCCAACTTTAGTGAGAGAAAGTGGTGGAAGGTGGACTATTGCATGCAGATTTGGACATTGATTACCATGGCAACAACTGAAGCTTAGAAGCATTTAGGTCAGCCTAGTGTACTGAAATTGTTACTGTAATCTTTCATAAATATGCTACCAAGTAATGCAACATAACAGCAAAGCTATTTTCTGTAGCTGTTGACGTACCACAGCTCTAATATCTGTTGATGCTTGACATTTTGTTTGCCATCACATACCTTTATTCATCTTCTCCCAAAGTTCTGTCCTGCCCTCCATGTATGTATGCTAGCTGGAGTTATGTTTGAATAGAGTTTGACTCTGATATGTTTGAATGACGCTGGACAAGTGGGGCAAAAATAATGCTGACTGTGTGAGTTTAGTGAAATCTAGCAATGAAGATTTCAGATTGTGACCAGTTGAAACTTCTCCTGGTTAGGATACGGTTAGTGTTCATTGTTCAGGAAGTTTTTTTACCATCAGCCAATCTTTAGTGCTATATCATAGGCAACTGACTGATGTTTCACCTCCCATCCAGGAGGCGTCTTCAGTGTACTGGTGTGTAGTTGTCGGCTTTAAACTCTGTGTGGGTTTGAAGTCTTACAGGATAGTTGATTTCACATGAGTTGTTGATCCACCCAGTCATCTTGTGCAGCATTAGGGTTAGATGGGTCCCAATGTGAATGGGTGTTAAGTCGTCTAGGGAGGGATCCCAAGACTGCATTGTAGGTGGGTGATAAGTGGTGTCGTAGGCGTGAGGAGGTGGCCTGTGACACCACTTATCACCTTCGATGAGAGGCAAGACATTGTCAAGAAACTCAAACCACTCAAGTCCAGTTGCCTACGATGTAGCACTTAAGATGACCATGACCAGGATGACTGAGAATCTTCACTTACATACCCTGAGCCGAATTATACGCAGAAGTCTCTTCCTCTCCAAAACAAAGGGACCTGGCCGTACGCTACTTCCCACGGAAAAATTGTGATCTATAAAAACAGACTTGATGGGTGACACTTTGACCCATGCTTACGGACGTTTTGGAGACAGGAAATTGGCAGGCAGAAGGTGAGGTGGAAGTCTGATTATAGAAATTTTCAAATATTTTTGGGCGCATGCCATTTTGGGCTTTGGATCATATGTACATTTTTAGTATGGACTCTACACACTGATTTATAAATGAGATCCCAGGTGATTTAAACTGGTAATAACATGGAATAAGAAAGTTTCACTAAACAAATCAGTGTTTCTCCTACGCTGTTTGGCATGTTGCAGACGAGGCACTGTCCCAGCACCTTCTAGTCTGTGCTCACCTATTGTCCGCTGACCGACTTCACCTTGGAGTAAAGAGTACTATACAGTTCTTGTTGAGTGGTCTTGGAAATTTTATTATGAATCATTGAAAAGTCCATGACAAATGTTTGGCAACCCTGATTTTTTTCCTCTTAAAATAGAAGAAAGCTCATGGCCACCACGAGCTAAGTCTCCAAAATCTTTCCATCCTGCCTGCCTGAACAGGAAGTGCCCATGACTTCCTGTCCTTCATCTTCTTGTGGGAGAGCCTGTCGTTTACTAGATAGAGCTGGTTTCCTGTGGCTGTATTTGACCAGAAGTCTCTAGGCAGGGCTCGCTGTTAACCCGCCCACTCTGTCTGAGTGTTCTGCCTGATAGAGCAAAGCTGTTTTGAAGGAGGTTACCATAACAGAGAGGCAGCCTGCAGAAGAGCCCGGCCAGTGGGTGTTTTCCTGTTAGCAAGTGCATGGCACTCTGGGATTTGTTTTACACTCACATCCTGAGAACATACATTCCTCTAATCCAGCAGTATTCATAATTCATAAGTTGAGGCTTGTAGCTGAGGTGAAATTTGTTTCGAAGGCTGGAATGCTACCTCTCTCCCTCTCTCTGACAGTTTGTTTAGTTTCTGCGCTCTCTTCCTCTTTCCAAATGGAGAATAGTGTGGAATAATAGAGCTGCTGGGTGGTCGATGTTATGGAAGCCTCTAAGGCTGCCTTGAAACCGTCTAAATCCAGCCATACATTTACAACACATCCATCTGAATCAAGCTTCCTTTCACATCCTGCTATGGAGCCACGACTGTAGCACATTATCATCAACAGCTCAGCAATCAAGTGGAGTATTGCTTTGCTTCCATCCTCGAGGCCATTAAGTTGCTATTTTTGAGTGAGCAGTGTGCACACCTAAGTGCAGCTGTGGAGGACGTACTGAGTCACAACTCCATCTGCTTTCTTTTCCTTCTATGATTATTATGTGGTTAATCCAGTTTGCCTTCCTCTGTAAACTGATAACACTCCTGCATCATCGTCTGTAATCTAATAAAGATCTAGATTGAAATGAATGGAATAGAGATTGCAGTTTACTTGTTGTACAAAAGACTGCAAAACATTCTTGGTATGTTCATGCACAGTGTAAAATCAAGCTGTTAAAAAGTCTTGTTAAGTCATGCTAGCACTGTGGCTGTAGGGATGGCATGAACAGTGCTGGTTGGTCTGTCAGTTTGTCCACCACTCTGGTCAGGATTGAAATATTTTCACAACTTTTGGATGGTGATGTTCATGTTAGCCTCGGGTTGAAATGCAATAACTTTGGTTAATGTGTCATCTAGCTTAATCATCAGATCAAAATCTCAGTTCATGCAGTACTTGCAAAACTAATGACAATCCCATTAGCCACACCTGTACTTTGTGGTAACTTGCAAATGTTAGCATTAAACATGTTAGGCTAAGATGGTGAGCATTATACCTGCTGAACATCATCATCATCATCATCAGTTCAGGCAGGACATGATGTCAAGCTCAGCTCACATCCCAGCTACATCAGCTGATCTCAGACAGCCCAATCAACTGATGGAGCAGCTGATTAATGGAGGGGAGTCAGTTGATGGATCACATGATTCCTTTCTATGCAACCAATTGGCGAATCTCATTAAGGACGCCCTATTAAAACTGCTCAGGCCTGCCTACTGTTGCTGCTTCCTCCTGCAAGCCGCTTTGTAACCCGCCTCCACCCCAGCTCCTCCTTTTGCTGTGTCTGACTTACCAGTGTCATTTCTGTTTGTCATTGATGCTGGCCCTGTACTCTTCGCAGGGGATCTTTGCTGTTGCTCTCTCTGGCTTAGGCTTTCTGTGTAGGCACTTGGAAAGGCAGGGAGGTTTGCTCTGCCTCACCCTTTCCTCATTTGCACGTGGAAGGGCAGAGAGGTGTGCTCTATCTGCTTTCCACGTAGGCATGCAGAAGAGCGGAGAGGTGTGGTCTCTCCACCTTACGCTTTCCACATGGGCATGCACAAGGGCGGAGAGGTGTGGTCTCTCACCTTAGGCTTTCCACGTAGGCGAGCAGAAGGGCAGAGAGGTGTGCTCTCTCCACCTTACGCTTTCCACGTAGGTGCATGGAAGAGGCTTTCTGCGCAGGCCCGAGGAAAAGCAGAGGGGCCCCAGAACAGAGCCATACCACCAAATATAACACTGCAAATGGAAATAACGTTTTCTTTGATTAAAGTGGTCCTGACTGAAATGAGAATTGAAACCATTTCAGATATTCAGAATCTATATGTTTTGATTAACAGATATTTTTGACAACACCACTCAATGACGCACTTGTACTATAAAGACCTGTTAGTCTTGTTTATAGCAGTTGAGTAGGTTGTGTCAAATGCATAACCTAAACAGTCATCCATCTGCATACAAATTAGGGCTGTAGTCAAAGAAAATCTGACTTTACTGAAATTCTACCTTTCCTCAAACCAATCGATCAGTTAGTGGGAGAAAAACTCTGCACATTATCTTGAGAGTAATAAATTGACCACAGTGCTCTGAGTGCACTCAACCTAGAACGTATCACCAGCAATTGTCAGACTAATGAGAATTTGTTTGGACAAAAGCATATCAACATGTCAGCCCGAATACACATATCTGACTTTGAGAGCACTCTTTGAAATCTAGACACAGTTTACTCTAATGACGCTTGTACTCAGCCTCCCGTACATCAGAGCTTTACGAGGGAGTGCAGGCCTACATGGCAGAGTCCCCATTAGCCCCAAGCTGCTTCTAACGGTCACATGAATGGCGCCATTACAAACCGGTCTTTACATGGCCCAGCCCACACAAGAGCAAGTGAATGAGAGAAATATATCAAGTGTAGGTGGATGCTGCCCTGCCCGCCACCACCAATTCATTAGTATTGCGAGAGGCCAGCCAGAGTGTTAGCCCACGGGTGAAACTGGTCAGGAGTAGAGCTCCAAAGGCAAAATCATTGCTCTGCACACGTGCACTGGCCTACAGATTAAGCTCATGGGATTAAGCCCTGAAAAGCACTACAGCACTCCTGACTGGAGTCTGAACAACACATCCATGTCGGCTGACGGAGAAATGTCTAGAAAGAGCAGACTAATGACTAGCACATTTCCTTTTAAAGTCCCTGTGTGTTTTGTGTGAGGTGCACTTACTCTCCGAGCCTCCTTCATTTGTCTATAAAAGTAATGTTTCCTCCCGTCCTTCACTGCAACTGACCATTAACTTGTAATTGTGGGAATGCGGCTGTTACCAGGACAGAAGAGATTGGAGGGCACACTGTATGCTAACACTCTTAACCTTGTCATTATTTTTTCCACCCTATGGATGGCATTCTCTCCATTTTTGAATCACTGCCAATTACAGGATTTGCCTCTACTTCTGAGTGGAGGTTCACTTTACTTGACAGGTGTGGGGTTGACTTGATTCTTTGATGTATGCTACACTCCAGTCCTTTGAACCTCTCAAACTTTGATAACCGTGATAATCTTAAGGTCTTATAAACTGGTGTTATTTTTAGCCATGCTAGTTGCAAGCATGGCCCCAGGGATTTATATCTGCTGGTCCACCACATTGGTCCAGACCAGTGGTGGCTGCTGGTCTTTCAAACAGGGGAAGCTCACTTTAAGTTCACATCATAAAATTTGTCATTATTGTAGCAAGGCAGTAACTTATAAAAGGAACATTTAATTGAAGTCATTTTTCAACCACACTCATGCCATAGAACCACAGCAAAACACACCTCAAAGATTTTCAGATGGGTTTAAACACCTGAACTGTGTCTACAAACGGTGAAAATGAGCTATATCGCTTATGGAAATAAGGAACTCCAGACGGCACTCTGTCAGAAGACTCCACTGTCAAATATCCGCACGGGACTGAGCTCGAAATGCGAAGCGCTGTCAGTCAGAAAGGGGTTCAGCCTTTTAGACAATTCCTCCAATCATCATGCATACACCAAGCGCCCTCTCCCGCCTACCGCATAGATCCCAGGGAAGCTGAGCCTCCCTGGAAGTGACGATTTTGTCGCATTTATTCAATGACCATCTCGCTTTGCTGCCTGAAAAAAAACTGCTCAGCGCTGTCTCATAGGAATGCTTGGAGGCTCCGCGTCCACCGTGCTGACACGAGAATGTATGACAGGAATGTCGCGTTTGAAAACTGGGGATAAACAGCTGATGTTTGAACATCACAGTCATGATGTTAAACACATCCTAGTGCACGTTTAATGCAATGTAAATTCTTATTTTAATGTAAATTCAATAGTGCATATTTGACCATTTCTTCTATGAAATTTCAGGGGAAGTTCAGCCTCCCTTGTTGTCTCAGAGCAATCGCCCCTGGTCCAGACTGAAATATGTCAACAACCATTAGATGCATCACGGCTAAACTTTGTACAGATGTTAATGGTCCCCAGATTATGAATCCTAATCATTGTGGCGATCCTCTGACTTTTGCTCTAGTGCCACTATGAGTTTGGCATGTGTGGTCTTTCGTGAAATGTCCAGCATATCAACATCAGAATATGATTAATTACAAGAGGGTACAGTAGGCTACAGATGGTAGGGACATGTCCCGAGTAATATCTGGCAACTACTGAATTGTATGTCAGTGTGTGTGGCACGTAACGGGATGACAGATCTTGTTTTCTTCTACAAATCCCGCCTCCTTAACCCAATATAACCCTAATAGGATTGGTTTGCTTCACCGTTTGTTATTAACGTGTGAGAGGCTGTAGCTACATCTGGCTTTGTCAACTAAATGTGGTGTTCTCATGGTCATGGAAAACCACACAATCTTTCACAATCACATTTTCCAGGCCTGGAAAAGTCACGGAATTAGTAAGAATCATTGAAAGTTTTTGAAAAGTCATGAAATTTTGTTGTATGTAATGAAATTGTTATAGTTACATTCTGTTGATAACCATTCACGTAATGTAGCACAACAGCAAATTTATTGTCTGCAGCTGTCAACGTAACATTGCTCTACAAAAATCAGAAATCCTCAAATGGGAAAGGGGATCTGCAAGAGAATAAATATTTGAAAGCAATACAGAATGCCTGAGAGCATTGCTGCATTATATCCCATTTTATTTTTGGATTCTGAAGCATCACCTGCTGCCTGAATTACATGTTTCCCTTTACACAAATAAAGACATTTCCACCATAAATCATCAGAAAGCAGGAGACACTCAAATTTCCACCCGCATTAACATGTGTATGCACCAATTTTGAAATCAAACTTGATATAAAAAATACTCCAAACTTCTTTTTGCACCTGTTTGTTTTTATCACTCAATCTTGTGTGTTACTGATGCAACTCCTGGGATTTAGTGTCAGGCGAACAGCCCATTCTCAGTAGGTTAATCTGCTTTGGACACGATATCTCTCCCTCTGGCCTCCTCTGACATTGCCTCGTTGTGGTCACTGACCTCCCATTCACACTCGCCACGCAGATCACACCAGGATCAGCGGCTGTCGGATGTGTTGCAACACAGAGGGATGGATTAGCATACAATTAGCCAATACAAAAGCTAGTTTCCGGTGCTGAGATTTAGAGCTAAAACCTTTGCGAGGAATCTGTGAAAAGAGAATACTGCCGTGTTTTAACATTCAAGTATCACTTGAGGCGGAGCAGGGGCAAATATTGGATGTGTTTGGAAATGATTGTGAAGTATTTATTTGTTCTCTGTGGAGGATGGAGGGCTGCTGTGAAGTGTTTGGGGAACTACTTAAAATTCCTGCTCTGTGCTGCCGTCTGACTGCTATCAGACTGCAGAGATGAAAGTGAAAGTTACCACTCAAGTTGTTATCGTTCAGCTGGGATTTCCCTAGAAGTTTAGGGGCACTTATTTGAATTCACCCAGGGCTCCAGAGCAGAGGCGGCTAAATGCATTATTATTTAGGTAAATAGATAAAAGTAAGAGGCTCCTCAATGTGAAGTAAACCCTTCCCTGTGATGTTTCCCTCTTTCCCACAGTGCATGCTGTTAGCTTAATTAAAGAGAGACCAAAATCTCTGCAGTTCTCAGCGCTCTTTCTTATGGCTTTGTGCACTGTGCAGTATGTAGATGGGACCTGCCACAGCCAGAGGGGATCAACTCTAATGACTTTTCACCAGGCTGGCTGCATAGCTGACATTCCTCACTCTGACACACTGTAGGACAGAGAGGGAGGGAGGGGGAGGGGCACAACCTACAGGAGGCGGGCCGAGAGCTGGGTGGTTTTTGGGGCAGGGTTTGCAACTCACCTTTGGATTTTTATGTAAACTGTGTTTGTTAGTGGTGAAAGAAGTACTGGGATCTTTCACTTGGGAGAAAGTAACAATAGAACAATGTAAAAATACTGTCTGACAAGTAAAAGCTCTGCATTCAAAATCCAACTCAGGGCAGGCCTTTTATGTTTTGTTTGTCATCTCTATAATCTTACAATGTCCTATATTCATATTAAATGTGGCAAAAGTTTCAAATAATGATGTTTATGTATGTAAATGTAATCCCTGTGAGCAAAAACCTCAGGCTTCAAACTGTTTTTTCTGCTTTTGAGACAAGCTGACATTAGCTCGTGATGGATTTCTTAATATGGTCATCTGCTTTAGTTTACAAGTTTACATTATGTAGCCTACACTGCTACATGTAGCTAAGTGCTGACGTCAGGGTTAGGTGCTGGCCTTGTTAGATCGTCTGGATAAAATTTTTTGTTTAGAAGCTTTTATTGGAGATTTTTCACAGTAGAAAAAAAGTGCAGGTAGGGGCTACCTCTAGCTCACCTGGAAGAATGTGCGCCCCATTTTGGCTGAATCCTTTGCAGTGGCCCAGGTTTAATTCACATCCACAGCCCTTTACTGCATACAGTCCCCCTCTTCCTCCCATGTTTCCTGTCTCTCTTTAGCTAGCCTAGCAATAAAGGCAAAAAATGCCCAAAAATAATCTTAAAAACAAAGTGCTGCTATACTCTGTTACAGTCATTACCGGCTGCAAGTACACTGCTGCATGAAGCTACACGCTAACGCCAGGGAAACATGTCACCTTGGTTGTTGATACTATTAATTTCTCCCCAAATTGTCTTTTATTCCTGCTGGAACATGTCTGGTTGTGTTTAGAAGCTTTTACTGGTAGTATACTTGTATACTCTTTTACAGTCGTTCCCCGGCTGAAATGACAATGCAGAGATGCTGGTAAATGGAAGACCTAGAAACAATGACCAGTCAGAGCAGACTGGACCTTTTCGAGAGGCGGTCTAAAAGAGACAGGTGCTAGAATGGAGCTTTTCAGACAGAGGATAAATACAGGTGTTCCAGCACAGACAGCAGCAGGAAAACATGTTCTTTTAAGCATGTTAACATGTTTTAGCAGAAACCTGAAATACAAGTATGAACCTGAAAATTACCATAATTGGTCCCCTTAAGTAAAACAGCATGATTATCAGCAAAATGTGTTTAAAGAACCAAAAGTAGAAGTACTTATTTTGCAACAAAAAAGTCCCCTGTGCATTATGATATATTGCAATACTTAAATGTTGTTGCTGATATTGCAGTTTACTGCTGTAACTGGTCAAGGTGGAGCTCGTTTCTAATTAGATAGTTCAACCCACTGGTTCCCAACCTAGGGGTCAGGCCCCCTCAGATGGTCACAAGATAAATCTGGGGCGTCATGGGATGATTCATGCAGCAGGTAACTCAATTATTATTATTATTTTTAATCTTTTAAACATTTTTCTAACCTTTGCTTTTACTGTTAAATATTTGCTTGGGTCCAGACCTTGGGATTTGCCCATTTCACTCTCTAATTTCGTCTGGCATCGTGAGATGAAGCTGCGGTTTCTCAGTTAAATTGAAAGAACGACCAGTGAGCACCCTTGGGGGCCACTCAATTAGCCATCAGCGCCACGGGCAGGACTAATGCCGTTGTCAAGCTGTTCTCAAGCATTGTCAGGTGGTGTGTGGGAACCAATAAGGAGTAATAACAATAACTCTTAAATATGCTGGTCTCTTGTGATAGGTTAGGGAAAGTCAAATCTTCCTCCCCCATGGAAATTGATTGAAGTGGACGCAATGTCAGATTGAAGATGAAAACAGTGTATTGAGTTGACAGTTTTGACAGTCTGATATTAGGCAAGCAAATATGAGATAATTTTACCTGTTTGGGCCTGAACTGTTATTTAAACAAAAACATACAAGTTTAAAGAGGGAATCTCAATGTGGCAAAACTGCTGAGCCAAAAACTTTTCGATCCACTGGTTTAATCTTTAGCAGTGCAATTCATTTGAACAGAACCACATAATTGTACAGATTCAGGGCATTTATACCTCCCACTGCAGGAGGAAGGTCCCGAGATGTATGGAGGACCCCGCCACCCTGCACAGTCTGTTCTCAGTCCTTCCCTGAGGTATACGCCTACGGAGCATCAGAGCTTGGACCAGCCGCCTCAAAGACACTTTTTATCTCCAGGTGGTTATATGACTGACCAGCAAGTGCTTTAAATGGTTTAAGGTGTTTTAGGATTTTCTATTATTTTTGTCTTTTATTTACTCTTATTTATATATAGTTTAAAGGGCGGAGAGAGCCAGAGCAGATGCATTTCATTGCATTCGTATGTACATTATACTTTTTATGACAATAAACTCAACTTTAACTTAAGTACAGTACTTGAGTAAATGTACTGTACCATTGGCAGAGACATTCTGTGCACCGCTAAGCACTTCCAAAGCATGCACGATCTGTCTGATGCAAAAGGAATCTTGATGAGTTGCTCCCCATTCAAGAAAAATTTACATGAGACGCTGAGCTCTTTTTTTATTCTTTGAAAGCTGAAACAAGCCCATTGTGCGCTCGCTGCCCACAGTAAACAAATGAGTTCTGTTTAAAGTGACAAATCCACTGAGCTTTGGGGCCTTTATTTGTAAAAATCCCTTCGTCTGCGGTTCTATCAGCTGACATTCAGAAAAATGAGAGGGATGAAAACTGTACAATAGCTTGAAGACATAAATTAAAGTCTGTACACAGTAGGAAATCAAGTGACCGTGGTAATCAGTGTTTGGTTTTTCTGTCAAAGCCTGTGTATACAGCAGAGACAAGACTCTCCTCGAGGCTTTGTTGTTGTTTGCTCCCTGTTTGTTTTTCAGGGACTTAGCATCGGGAGGCAGGATTGTGCAAAGTGTGCACTGTGTAGTGGACGTGTCCCTCGCCTGGGTGGATAAATAAAGTTAGCTGTGTGGTGTTTATGGAGGAGCAGCAGTGTGGCTGTGTGCCTGAAGGCCTGCTCTTAATCACACTTGTTTGTGATGGAGGGGAACAAAGTGGTCCTAGACCCTGGACGGTGCAGTGTTGACATTCAGCCACACGTTGTGTTGTATGATGTGCCTTAAAGCAGACACCCCGCATGATGTATTACATCCCTGTTCTTCACTGCTGTGCAGATAAACGGCTCAGTATCCCTGCCTTGGCTTAATCTCCTTTTAGTGTCTTCACTCATAGTCTTTAAAAGCCAGTGACACCATCCCCCACTCATGCCAAATTACGTTTGTGCTTGTCATAAAGTACTTTTATTTGATTTGTTTTCTACATTGTCTCCTAAATATTTCACCCTCATGTAATACTTGTCTCTAACAAAAGTCTTGGACTCGTGTTGGTGGATTCTGATTTGTTTCTCTTTTGCAGCTATTATCCATTTTTCCGTTTCTTGCCTGGCGCTTTTTCACTGACTCACTTTAAACTGAAAAATGTCAAATCCATCCAAATCCATCTTAGTTGCTATAGCAGCATTACTGCTCATTGTGGTATTAACCTGATCCGTGAGGTAAGTTAAATCTCACAAAATGCTAACAACAGAGATGGGATCAGCAGCAAATAATGAGATTTTTTTCGGTCAAGAGAGACTGCTGCGTGAGGGACTGAGGCAGCTTTACTGTTCCCAATTTATAGTGGTCTATTAAAGCTGTAGTTGGTAATTTTTATTTAGAAGAATAACTTCTGTTATATTCACTGAAGGTGTCACTATATTCACAGAGCATTAACTGAGACAGTCAGATAATCTGTGAAAAAAGATCCGATTCCTCTGCCTACCCTGTGTCCGATCAGAGCTGAGGAGTCTTTAACGCAGCAGTCAGTCATGTTAATCACTGCTCACGAACTGCAGTCAGACTTCGGAGGGTGGGCAGTGCTTGGCACCTTTGTCAGCGGTATCAAACATGACAACTGGGTCACAAACATTCTCATTTTACAGCTAAACAGTACACTAAAATAAGTTTCTAAAACCATCTCCCATCCCATAAAGGACTGTGAGCATATTGTGTTTTAAGTAGTCTAGATTTCCGCATGTTGTCTGCTTGGCTCTGTTTCCAGGCTTTAGAAAATCTCGCCAAAGACAAGTGACTTGGGATAATTACAGGCCATTTCTGAGAGAGCAGTTATCAGTCATGTCAATCACTGCTTGTGAACTGCAGTCAAACTGTCAAACTAGGCAGTGCTGATCACATATGAATCAAGATTGTGTTACTGCATTGCCTCAAATGTTTTCAGAAACATATTTTAGTGTACTGTTTGGCTGTAAAATGAACCTTTGTGACCTGGCCACCATGTTGAAAACAGTTATGCCTAGATAAAGCACAGAATCTTGATTCATATTTGATCAGTGCTGCCTAGTTTGACAGTACATGAACAGTAATTAACATGATTGATAGCTGCATTAGAGACTCAGACTCAGATTCAGGCCCTGAGACAAAATTCGCAGTTCAGTATTGACTGTCCCAGTCAAGCTCTTCTAAAACATGGATGCACGGTTTAACGTGTGTTTCCTCTGTCAGGAAGGGAGGGGGCCTGTGAGAGGGGGTTTCGGGGCACAGCTTGGTTTGCAGTGCCAACAGAGTACAATAGGAAGAAGGTGGTGCACAGTTCCTGGATTTTTCTAAAACAATTTAAATTCCAATCCTATGAAGAAATCAAAAATAACCTGATTGCCACAGATTTGATTACATCATACATGCTGATTTCTTTTCATGTGTATGCAATGAAGTTTTGTGCCATAATGTATCGTAAATAATTCAATGTCCCCAATTTATGCATGTTACAAAAAGTATCCAAAATGCAAATTAGCATACACATCCAGGCTTTATAATTTCCAGTCCAATTTTTTTTTAATCATATTTGTATTTCTTAGTTGCTGCATTTGACATTTGAATGCCATCCAATATCAGCCAAACCTTCTCATTTTACAGCTAAACAGTACACTAAAATAAGTTTCTAGAAACATTTCCCATCCCATAAAAGACTGAGCATATTATAATTTAAGTGGTAGATTTCCGCATGCCATCCAATCTGTATCTGGAGATAGAGATAAAATCCTATATTTTACATATATAACAGTTTATGGATAAAATAACCAGATAGGAATGTCTGTTTTAAGCTAAACTACCAAATTAAGTCAGATCACTTTGATCCAAAAATCATATTCCAGTATTGTCATAATGTATGTGCACAATGTTATGGAGTCTTAGATGGTTGAATATTTTTATATCGCCTTACATGTTGTCACATCCCAGACTGATTTGGTTTGGATCACAAAACATTTTCCTGCATCTACACAATGCAAATGAGCTCAGTGCCCTCTGTGCCATCACCATAATAGATGACAGCTTCTTGTAGCTGTTTGCAGCCTCCCCGGGGAGCTGTGTTGTATAGTGTTACAGTTAAATCCACTGCCACTTTAGAGGTGCAGGTGCACGGACATGCGTTAGTCTCCTCCTCCATCCTCTGTTTCCCTTGATTGTCAGCAGCGCTCATTGAACCAGGCTCAGGAGGATTTCCACTGATTACAAACAAAGAGCCAACCGAGATTAGCTGATCCTTAAGGGTTCCCAAACTCCAGCCCCCCATTATCCCCACCCCATCTCCCTGCTGCACGGCGTCTTTAAGTCGCTCCTAAACCAGAAAAATAAATGTGCGGATTATGTTGAATTAGTATGTATTAAAGATGGCATAACAGTTGCATTTTTCCCTGCTCTAATTACCTCTGTGGTTACCTTATAGTGCTTTTCTTTTGTCTCATTCAATTTGTCTTTGGTTCCACTTTCGCATTAAATCCTGCCTCATGCTGTTCTGCAGTTTAGAGGCTGTAAAGATTAATCTCCCCTCTCACTACATTTCAGACTTTGCTCACTCCTCCCTCACAGAATGACCTCACCTGACACCATCTACACTCTCTATATGTACATTCAGTTTCGAGGCCAGTTCTTAGCATGGGTACAAGGGGTTAACATTAGGGGTGGGGGAAAAAATAGATACAGCATAGTATCAAGGTATTTCTGTCTGGCAATATTGTATCATCACATAGTGCCAAGTATCGTTTTTTTATTATATGAATTGAAAAAAGGTAATAAATCGCAATATATCGCAATATATTTTATTACAATACTCAGCATATCGCAAAATATTTAAAATCGCAATAATATTGTCTCATGACTTAAGTATGGTGATAATATCATTTCAGTCAGGAGCACTTTACTCGAAGAAACCTTTATTTCCATTTGCAGTATTATATTTGGCAGTATGGCTCTGTTTTAGGGCCCCTCTACCTTTCCTCGGGCCTACATAGAAAGCCTCTTCCACGCACCTACCTTGAAAGCCTGACGTGGAGAGAGCACACCTCTCTGCTGTTCCACGTGCAAAGGAGGAAAGCCTGAGGCAGAGAGAGCAAACCTCCCTGCCCTTCCATGCTCCTACATGGAAAGCCTAGGCATCTAAAGCCATCTATAATTCTCCTCTTTGAGCAGTTAATCATCCTTAAAGAAGCCATCAGTACTGTTCTTTTGTATCTTCAGTGAATGGAGGCGGGATGAGACCAATCAGAGGGGGTTTATAGGAAAATATGTGAAAATACATGCGTCTTATTGGTTGACAGGTCAGTCAGTTTTTAGGCTTACAAGCAGGTACTGCAACAGAATGCAGAATTTACAAGAGGGGACAAATAAGTAAGAATTTATCATAGAAAGTGTTTCACAAAGTTTTCAAAGTTTCCCCAACTCAACAAAGAGAGTCTGGTACTTTTCCCCCCAGACGTCCAAGCTCAGCCCCCAGTGTCCTCAAACCCAAAAACCACCCCTTTTAACTTTAGATAAAAACAGTGGGTGTTATAGCTTACAGCCCTAAAGAACATTCATACTAAACTGTATTAACACTAGACATTGGTACATTGGTGACCAACCAACATATCTTACTGCCCCCCCGCTCAGAGCAGTCTGAACTGGACCTACACAGTATCCTGCTTCTGTGAGGCTGCCATTATACTGCTGATCAGTCTGACTGGTTCTCATTGTAGGATATTTGGGTAAATCTGTTTCCTAAGACTGTTTAAGGATAATAATCCATTAGCTGCTCCAAACAGAGAGCAATGCACCTGGATTAATGCTTAACTGCTGATTGATGCTTTTTTCTTAATAATAAACCCTACTTAATGGGTAATCTCACCGTTAATGATTGGCCTCTGGGTAATTTATTGTGTCAACTGAAGCCTGCAATTACCGGGTATGGATTTAGCATGTGTGCACTATATCAGTGGCTGTATTCTTATTTTTCAGTAAGCAAACCGTATCTGGCTTTCTTATGTCTCTATCTGTTTCACCCTAATGTGAATCAATATCAATATATGTGATTATAAAAAGTTAATCCCTTGTGAATTAGCTTCTTAATTCACACAGGATTTTGCATTTGCTTTTGTTACACCACAATTATGTTGAATTTATAAGGTTTAACTTTAGTAATAGAATCAGACATTGCTGCAGGAAGTGTTTCATTACCACACGGACTGATCTGTGCAAGTGTAGAGAGGAAACACACTGAGTGCTTTAAGTGAGTAGTTTAGCTACAGCCTTTAAAAGGTAAGGCAAGTTTATTTATACAGCACATTTGATCAACAGGGAAATTCAAAGTGAGTTACATACAAAGTGCAAAAGAAACATTATAAAAGGACATTTAAATACAATTAAAACAGGCATTAAAGAGCCAAGAGAATAGAAAATAAAAAGCCAAAATATAGTAAGACAGGTATGAAATATAAGAATAAAAGTTAGAGTGCAGTGTAAGAAATAAACAAGTATTTGATCTTTTATCATTAATGAATTAATAATTAAAATTAATTATTTAGCCTAGCTTTAGTTTAAGCTCTTTCTTTCGTTACAAAGATGCACTTATGACGTACATGGCATTTAGAGTTTTTTGTATTTCTCTTCTACTACCGGCAGCTAGCCCTTTCAAAATAAAAGCACCAGCCTTTACAATCTAAGTTACTGGCTTTTCCATTTCAAAATAGGAGCACCCACCTTCATAATTTAAAGAAAAGAATAAAAAAACAGATGACACAACTGTATTGGAGCATGGTGAAGGTCATTTAGACATAGTATAATGAGTATGTCTTTAGTATATAAGCATCTGAAAATAATAATTGTTGTGTTTTTGTTACCTTAAAATGAGCTGTTTATATCTACAAAGGGAGCGGGTCCTCGTCCATGAGGTCTTGCATGTTTCTACAGTAGCCTAGAACAGACAAACTAAACAGTAGCACTAGATAGGGCCATTTGTGCTCTTGCATAGGCCATCATAGTTGGCAGCCCCTCCATAATATATTGATATTGCAGTCCCAGTAAAAACCTCCTGACCAGAAATTCTAACCAGGAGAAGTTTCAGCTGGTTGCAATCTGCAATCCTTGCTATCTAGATGCAACTAAATCCCCCTAAATCTCACACACTGCTCCTTTAACAGAACTGAGAGTTGCAGCAGATCTGCATTTTCCTGGGAGTTTATTTCAGATATATGGTTCATAAAAACTGAACTATGCTCCTTTATTTTTAGTTTGTACTCTGGGGACAGAAAGCAGACCTGTCCTAGAGGACCCGAGAGGTCCGGATGCTTCATAATGTAGCAGATGAACCGAAATGTATTTTGGCCCTGAACCATTCATACCTGCTTTATGAACCAGCAGTAAAACAATGTTGGGCCTCTTCTTGACTAACAGAGTGTAGCTGTTCACGCTCACGTCGGGCCAGTACGGGCTTGTTTCAGGACCTCTCAGTTCTCACCTCCCGTGCTGCATGTCGGAGCCTGAACATGATGACAGCACTCCCTCCCAAACCTCCCTCACACCTGGGTGCTGACCTGGCAAGGGCTGTTTAGATCAAATCACACACCACAATATGTGATGACAGCTTGTCATCGCCGTAACATTTTTTTTACTCTGTGAAAAACATGACACCTGGGTGTTTTGGTTTCCTGCCTTGTACTGAATGAGCGACAACAAAAACTTAGTTACAAGTTCAGTCATCACTCTGTGTATCAGGGTGTTAGCACTAAGCCTCTGTCAGCTTATAGAGGAAGCAGTTTGATTTGAATGAGTTTATAAAGATGTGAAAATACTGTTAGCTTCTTGTAACTCTCTCTTCCCACTCAGTCCAGTCTGTGTACGATCACCTCTTCTTCCTGTACAGCGAGCTGAGTGTTGGGAATAATTGTTTTCACACTGAGCTGCTGGAAATAACACACATGTGACAAACAATGGCTGCTTTATTCCAATAGTTAATCTCAGTGCAGGGAGGAAAGGGTTGTCCTCTGTTTCTACAGAGTATAATATCACACAGTGGCACTGTAGTCACTAAAGAAACGACCATTACTGTTATCTACAGTGAATGAGTTTTGTCACTTTGCATAAATAACCCATAATCACATTGTTTTGTTAGGGGTTTTCCTGCTGTCATTTGGTAATAAATCTTTTTTTCATGAAAGAGAACTACACTGCTCAAAAAAATGAAGGGAACATTAATCGTCACAGTTTAATACTAATTCAGTGAAACCGGGTTATCAATCTGCCCATTTAGGAAGCACACGTTATTGTGAATCAGTTTCACCTGCTTTGGTACAGATGAAAGTGACAACAGGTGCAATGAAGAGGCAAAAGTAAGACTGATTCTTCTCTAGTTTTGTGTTCTGCTAGTGTCCTTGTCACTACTGGTAGCATGAGGTGGTAGCTGCAGCCCAATCAGGTTGCACAGGTAGTCCAGATCCTCCAGGATGGCACATCCTTACTTGTAGTCAGAAGAAGGTTTGCTGTGTCTCCCAGCACAGTCTAAGAGCATGGAGGAGACACCAGGAGACTTGCCGTTAGATGAGAAGAGCTGGACAGGGCCGTAGAAGGGGATCAACCCAGCAGCAGGACCAATATCTGCTCCTTTGTGTGAGGAGGAACAGGAGGAGCACTGCCAGAGCCCTACAAAATGACTTCCAGCAGCATACTGGTGTGCATGTTTCTGACCAAATTGTCAGAAACAGACTCCATGAGGGTGGCATGAGGGCCCGACGTCCTCTAGTGGGACCTGTGCTCACAGCCCAGCACCATGCAGCTTGATTGGCATTTGCCAAAGATCACTAGAATTGGCAGGTCTGCCACTGGCGCCCTCTCTTCACAGATGAGAGCAGGTTCATCCTGAGCACACATGACAGGCATGAAAGAGTCTTGAGATGCCATGGTGAATGTAATGCTGCCTGTAACATCATCCAGCATCCAGCATGCGATGGGTCAGTGATGGTCTGGGGAGGCATTTCCTTGGAGGGTCGCACAGACCTCCATGTCATAGCCAACAGTACCCTGACTGCTGTTAGGTACCAGGATGAAATCCTCAGAGTGACTGTCAGACCTTATGCTGGTGCAGTGGGCCCTGGGTTCCTCCTGGTGCAGGACAATGCCCGGCCTCATGTGGCCAGAGTGTGTAGGCAGTTCCTGGATGACGAACTGGCCCTCTTGTTCCCTTGACCTCCAGTCCAATTGAGCATCTATGGGATGTTATGCACCAGTGAATCCATTGCCACAGATTGTCCAGGAGCTGACTGATGCCCTGATCCAGGTGTGGGAGGAGATCCCCAGGACAACATCCGCCGACTCATCAGGAGCATGCCTAGACTTTGTCAGGAGTGCATACCGGCACCCGGGGGTCATGCACAGTACTGAGTCACATTATGAGTTGCTGTGATAAAATTCACACACGTTGGATCAGCCTGTGATTTCAATTTTTTACTTTGATTTTCAGTGTGATTTTGAATCCAGCCCTGAGTGGGTTGATGATTTTGGTTTCCATTGACCGTTGTAACGTCATTTTGTTCTCAACAAATTGTACAATGTAAAGATAAAGTAAAGAATTCCAACTTGAATAATTAGTTCATCAAGATCTGACATGTGATTTTCGTGTTTTCCTTGATCTTTTCAAGCAGTGTATTCACAGTTCAGCAAACAAACATACAAATTATAAATCATGGCAATGTGTGCATCCATATAGAGAGAAATCTCCAAGGTATATATGAATGAAATAAAAATAAAACCACATAAAAAGAAACAGATGTTGGTATCGGACAAGTTCACAATTAACATCCATTTTTAAGAAATAGGACGAAAAAGCCCCTTAAAATTTTAATTTATCAACACACTAATTATCTCTTTTTTGTCAATTAGAAAGTAAACCTTTCTCTTATCCAAATCTCCATCAGGGATTGCCCCTGGATTACAATACACTGGGTTTAATGGTAAATCAAATATTAAAATGACCAGTATTTCTGTATGAATCCCCTCCCAGTATGACTGCAGTTTTGGACAATCCCAAAAATGTGTGTGTGTTCTCTAACCTGTTATCAATCTCTCCAGCCCAATTTTGTTTTACTGCTGTCATATTTTGATACAAAGAGAGGAGTTATAAAAAGAATTCCAGTTTAGCTCTTTAATTTGTGGGCGAGTCATTACTTTATGTCACTTTCACACACTTCTATAGGCTCCCTTACTCAACAGAATACATGCCGTGGTGTTTTTTGTTGTAGTATCATCCAGTGCCTGTAGGTGGCGGTAACAGCATTCCCACACTCTTGTATTTGCACCTTTCTCCTCTGCATGGAGCCTCTTAGTGTGGTCTGTGTGTGTGTGTGTGTGTGTTTGTGCAGATCTGTGTGTGTGCACAGCATATTATCGGCTACTTTTTGCCTTCAGCAGAAATGCGATAAGAAATTAAATTATTTCTGATTGTTTTTTATCTCCAATTCTCCCCTGTGGCTGTTTTCTTGTTCAATTTACCAAGAAAAACAAACAACTGCCAACTTCCTGGAAAGAGGACCGCAATAGAAAATAAGTTATTTTTTAACCTTGGCTTTTTCAGTGAGTGTTTTTGTAGCAATGTATGTATTTTTGATATGTGAAATAAATCATTTTTGATATGCAGTTTGGTCAGCTTTTTGATGCACTGCTTGAATAAGCAAGTTTTTTTTAACAGGATTACTCTGTGTTGTGTAAAGTGAAGCCAAAACACAGTTGGCAGGGGTGAGAGGGTGACTGCAGGCCCTCGGGGCTTGGCACCGCTTCAGACCATCTCTGCTGGTGCTGCAGCGGAGGCTGTTGAAAGTCACTGCTTCATTAGTACCATCTATTAATGATAAACCGAACCCACCGCAGCAAACTCACTGCAGATCCGACAGAGCTGCATGCCACTTAGGAACACGTGTAAAGTGCATGGCATTTTGTGTGTACGTTCATGCTTTAAATTTGTGCCTGTGTCCTTTGTACAACATATACTTAGTCTGTGCCTGGTGGCCCACTACAAAGAAAGGGAAGCAGTACCCCTCAGGAAAATGGGTCATTTTCTTCTCCTGGGATAAATAAACCATCCCAAAATACCAAGTATAAGGAAGAGGATGTGGCCCCTGTTGTATTTGGTTTGTACCATTTTAAGAGGGACAGGATAACCTGGTGTCAACTTCAGGTCAAAGAGAGACTTTAGTCTAATGCATGCATGATAAAAGTTCACATTCGGCCCGCTCTGTTGTCCGCTGTGTTATGTGAGAAGTATTTTGGGCTTGCAATGTAAACTTGGCATCTAAAATGTGAAGCATTTGGCTTATTGAAATTCCAGGCCTATCTTTGTAGCCCACCCACATGTGTAACTGTACCCACATAACTTTCCTCTCAAACAAACCCTCAAGAAACTAATTCAGATTTTGACTCTTAAGGAGCAGCACACTTAAACGTTCTTAAAAAAACCTCTCGAGGGTTAACAGAGCTCTTTGGCTTTGTGTTCCTTCAATAAAATTTTATTTCTTCCATTTGTGTTGTTGAACTTTGGAGGAGGTCGACATTATACTCTGACAAAATACCCAGAAAAACTCCAGTGTTCAGGAGTTTTGATTGGGTTTGAAGGACAGAGGCGTCTTTTGTTATGGCAGCGTTTACACATACACACGCGCACACATCAGCAGGAAACAGCCACTTCCTTTTCAGAGTCCCCGGAGAGCTCCAGCTGGGAGCCGTGCCTTTTTTATCTGCCCTGCGCTGCTGGAAATGTGGGTGATGTCACTGTGGTTCACCACGCTGTGGCTGCTCTCTGGACAAATACACACTTCTCCCTGCAGAGCCCCACAAGCAGACCCTGGGCATGTTACATGGCCAGCTGCGCTTTTGACCTTCATCCCAGAGAGGCTCCTCAGATGAGATGCCAACTCCTCTTTAACTCCCCTCTACTCCTCTGAGGCGTGCAGGGACATTTCTGTCTCAGTTGTGTGAAGCATTGTCCGCTCCTTAGTGTGAAAGGGGAAACTCACGCTGACCCTTCTCTCTCCACATGTGCAGCTTTGATGTTGTTAATTTAGCTCCACCCACCACTTGCTGCTAACAGCTTGAAATTGCTGTATCAGTGCAAGTGGTGTTATTTGGGGGTTACTGCGGGCCAGTGATGGAGTCCATGTGCAGCAGATGGTGGCCGGTGACTCCAGGCGAAAAAGAGAAACAGTTTAGCTTTCTGAGTAGGGCTGCACAATTAATCCAAATATTATCAGAAATGCAATATGGCCAAGTGCGAAATAAGTGTAAATGAATAATAAATGTAAACTGTCTCTCAACATACCATTATAATTGACGCACCCCAGCCTACAAATCACATTCTAGAAATAAGGGAGCATCCTTATTTGGTACACACCCCAGCAAAAATCACATTGTCATGATTTTTATATATTTTGTAGTGAAAATGAAATGTAAAATTTAATTGATATTGTACATACTGTCATACTATGTGAGCTATTAAATTTCCTCTATAGGCCTTTTCCATTTTGACCTGTCACAGTTGGAAAAGCACAGGTGTAAATAATGAAATTAGTGATGGCTAAGTTCCATTTAGCTGCTTTGATTTCAGGTTCCTGTGGTGCATGCTGTGGCTCACTGTCACTCTCACTGGAACTCTTAAATAAAACTGAACCATCGTAATGTTATTAGTAACACCTTTGCTTGTCCTAATATGACAAGTCAAAATGTCTGCTGGGAAAAAATGTCTGTTTTTTAAAATGCACTTTGACACATGATGAAAATACAATGTACACTGCACATAGGTACAATAATCAGCAACTTTGTGATAATGGTTGATCTTTTAAAGGGGGGACTTTAGCATTTTTCAAGCTGTACCCTATTTACCTATGTTTTTGTGTCTAAGTGACTAGTGTGAGCAACATTTTTGAAAATTAGTCCAGTATTGGGAGAGAGGGCAGCAGCTGTGCAATGCCTGCAATGTAACCAGATGGGGCAATTGTGCACCATCACTGATGGGTCATTAAAAGTGGTTATTTTTGCCACAGATAGGCTCAGGTTGTTATAATAAGTGTCTAAAATGACTCTTTACCCTTTCCTAATCTGGTCTGTTTGGTATTGTGTCTCAGCAGCGTGAAATGTAGAATGTAGATTGTGTAGATTTGTTGGCACAATTTTGGAATGTGCCAACTTTGTGAACTTTTTCTCTCTTTATCTAATGTTTTAGATAACACTAGTTCTTCTGTACTCCAACACAAACTATTACCATTACAGCTCTCTCCAATGAGGGCCATAGCCATTATTTCAGGGGGATGGATAGTGCTGGAATAAGACGATTTTTTGGATTGATTTACTGAGATATTCTCTCCTATTCAACTGTGCTTCTCCATAGTGGCTAAGAAACCAAACCAAATAACCAACACTTGATGACTAGGAAAAGAGGTCATCCTTAACGTGAACAAACTTTTATCAAAAACTGCGTAACTCAACCTACATGGTTTAATGGAAAGAACGAGTGCAATGTTTTCTGCCTCTTGCTGGCTTGTTTGCTGTACATTTTTGTTTAAATGCACAGTACATCCTCCCCGCTCTGCATTTAGAGAGGCAACAACAAAGGGAGCATGCCTCTCTGCTCTAAAGACAAAAGAAGCAGCAAGTGTGTGCACCTTGCCCGCTTACTCACGATGCACCCAGTACAACTTGGAAAAATGAGCTCTGACTTGTTAAAATGAATTGAATGGATGTCAAACTTGATTTACAGTATGTCAAAGTGCGGGGGTCATAGGGGACAGATACAGCCGCTGTGGGGGACATGTACCCCACCTGCCCCACGTCCACTCAATGACAAACAGACCAGATCATAGAGTGTGCCAGGGCTGACGTCAAAACCCGGAAGTTTAGCATCGCGCTGGTTCCCGGAAGAGAAGGTGACTGCCAGCACTCTCGCCTGTTTGGGGGTGATGACGTTTAATGTCCCCGACAGGGTTTGTAGTCGTATTGAGCAACTTGTTAGCAACTGCCTTTTTTATGACACGTAAAAGCTTCAAAATTCACAAGTAGGGTATTTACTGACGTGTTTTATGTCGTAGAACAAAACCTGAAACTCGCTTAAGCTTTTGTTAACCACAGACCTCATTGGAGGCATTTTACCAAAATCCCATTCAAAAAACGTATCGACTTTTAGACGAGAGAACTAGAACTGCTAAAAGCGCTAACGGAGTTCCGGGTTTAATGGCACACTCTATTGGAAGCCATAATCATGAGTGAAAATCACACCTGAGTAAGGACTGTGATTGCCTGTCAGTGCTATTCAAGTGATTATACAACTTCAACCTCTCAAATAAAATCTTAAATCATATATTGAGGAAAATTTACCCCCGATGTCTGATGAAGCTGTAAACACTCAGCAAAACTGTCAGTTATACAGTAAAATACATCGTGGGGGTCATACTTGACACTATGGCAGGAAACGTAGCTCACTGCAGAGAGTGAAGCGGCGCTGTAACAACAGCAGCAGTAATCCATGCAGCTCCACACACCCAGCCAGGTTCCAGACCGGCTCTTATCTCCTCTGCAGCTGCTGCAGATTTGAGCAGAGCTGTGCAGCAGAGCTTCCACATCTCACAGAGGATGTTCACACTTGAACATCCACAGATAGACCCACTCTGTGCCACAGCACACTCCCCCCCTACCATTCTCAGTTTAGCCTTGCCCTGAGCTCCAGCTCAGGATTTAGTATGGCTGACACAGTCTGACTGTGTACTGCTGCAGGCTACAGAAATGCTTCATTTGTCAGTTACAGACATGCACAGTATAGATGTCCTCGAGCTGTGCGGGGACACTGGAATGTGTACCATGTCAGGCAGTAATATATACCATATTATATTGATTATACTGAGTCACAGTCAACTGTAGATGTTTCAAAGGTTGAAGGATATTTTTACTTCCCTAGCAGCGTTTGTTGTGGAGAGGCTTGTTGCAGACAGTGTTTCTTGACACAAGGGCAGTAGCAAGAGACTCTGCTACACCTAATGACTCAGCAATCCTCTGTCTGACCTTAATAATTCATCACTAGAAGCAGCAGCACACAAACTCAGGCAAACGTGGGGGGCATCTCATCAAACTTTCTGTTGGCGTCGTGCCCTTTTTTCACCAGATAGTTTTACATGGAGAGTAACAGGAAACACAGGAGTAACAGGGCTGCATTTAAACTAAGGAATAGCTGGTTACATGGTTAATTAAACAGAGAGATTTTTGGTTTAACACTGCCACATGGCCCCTGTTGTTTTTAAAAAACAAAAGAGTGCGGTATGCCATCCTATGGTCATTAAGCTCTTGTGATTAGAGGATAAAGTACAGCTCTCCTCACAATACAGAGAAACAGCTGTTGCTCCAAAAGGGCGTTGAATTTATAGCCTAAAGTCTTGACTCACAAATTTGCCACAGAGGGCTTAATTGTTATTGTTAGCTCAGCATATAGGTCTGGTTTTGACTATTTTTCCTGCAGTGTATGTGAAAGAAAAGCCTTATTTTAGCTCCTTTAATTGGGACACATGCATATAACAATCCACACGTTTTCAGGTCATTGTGGGCCGCCTCATCCCAGGGTTGATTCCAGCTGGAGACCTTTGTTGCATGTCACTGGGGATTAGCATCATTAGGATTTTAGCGATGCCAATATCGACACTGAAACTTCTTATCTATACGGATACTTATCAATACTGTTGTTGATACTTCTCACTGTAACTTGGTACCAGAAATAAAGATATGACATGAAAAGATGTCTGAAAGTCAAAGATTCGAATCACTTGTCCCAGACCCCACAACTGACCCTTCCCTAATTCCCACCACTGGACGCAGACTGGTCAATCATAACATAGCATTGGGCCAGCTCAGCCCAGGGTCCGATAACAACACGGCTGTGCTCCATTGACTCTAATGTTTCAGATTTCCTCCATTTTCAGGCTGGTTTTGTGGATTTGGAGCTAAATGTTGTGCCTGGGGCACGTCGTGTATTAATGATACTCGTTACCTGGAGAGGTTGGAAAAATATATAAGTTTCCTGGGGAGACAGAGAGAGTGGGGGGATGACATGCAGCAAAGGTTTGCAAGCCAGAGTTGAACTCACGACCGCTGCAGCGAGGCATCGCCTCTATACATGGGGCACCGGCACTATCCACTTAAGCTACTGACGCCCCATGAACAGTGTCTGACCTCCCCCAGAGATCCCTGCCCAACCGGTGGTGGAGGTCCGGGTGCTAGCAGCAGCACGGGGGTGAAGCCAAACACTGTTCATATGCACACACTGTGATGTCACACAGCTGGTTCAATATCAGCAAAGTTTCCCTTTATATTCATTGTCTTGTGTGGCGATCAGCAGTGATGTGGTGGTTCACTTTTACACTGTGATCTGTAGCCTATAGTTCGGCTTTAGCTTCTAACTATCTTTGTCTTTTTAACCTGTTGTTGCTGCTGAGTCAGTTTGACATCCTGGATATATCCTTCAAACACACACTGTCTGCTTCTCTCTGGAATCACTGTTTCATTGTTCCAAAAATATGATAATATTTCTTCAGGGAGTGCAGTTAGTTACAGCGTGGGCTCCACGCTGTCTCTGACAGCTTGTCGGATCATCACAAAGGGGCGGGACTTAGCAAAAGGTCAATTGACAGAGATTCTTTAAGTAGAGCAGTCATTTTTTGTTCTTCTTTAATCCATCAGTCACCCTGTAGCTAAAGTATACTTCTGGGGATGGAAACGCATAAAAGAAGATACTAAGAATAGTTACAGCCTGGTTTATAACTAGTACTCCAAACTTGCCATCAAGGTTTAGAAAATCCCATACATATCCCTCACAGCAATCTCATTGCATTGTTGCAGACATGTATGTACATGCAAAAGAAGAATCTGTGTCCTCAGGGCAAATGATTTATGACCACCAGCAGCTGTGACACTTCAAACAAATGTCTGCTTGTAGTCATGCATCATTGTCCACTTTGTCATGCTCCTATTTAAGTTGGGACCCACTTAGTAATAAGTGGCAGCAATAATTGACAGCTGGTTATTCCAGAAGTAATAATTCAGTCTCGACAGGGTAAACAGATTTTTGTCTTCGGGTTTGACTTGATGGAGACTGCGTCACCAGTTTTGTTCATTTAGTTCAAACTAAGTTTGATTTGAATGTCTGGGTTCACACAGCGGTTTAGCAAAAGTATAATCTGCACTCCGGGTCATGAGGGAGTTCAAGTTAAAGAAACTCTGTGTTGCTTCTCGCCTACACAGCCTCAAAAAGGGATTTATGACTTTGCAGTTTTACGGTAGATTGCTTCTTGTTGTTTTACATAGTAAGCCTTAAATCCCCCTTTGCAGCGACAGGGGGATTCAGAGTGGAGCTGTGGTGTGAGAAAAAGTATAAACCAAACAGGAGATGTATTTCCTAACAGATCAATGAGCAAAATCAAAGTCTTGTCACCTACTCACTCAGTATCTCCCTTCCTTTCTCTCTCTGTCTTACTGAATCCTCTCATCCACTCAGCTGCTTCCCTCTGCAGCTCATCTCATCCTACACTCGAATGTAGTTCAGTGTGTCAAGCACTGCTGAAATATTAACACGGCACCAGGCAGGAGTGAGTGCAAGCGTCCGTGGCTTAGTACACCACCATGATGTAAGGGATCACTTTCTCCAGACGTGCATGTGTGTGTGTTAATGTGTTTGTATGCGCCTGCATGTATGCATGTGTGTCAGCACCTTTAATGTAACTTAAAGAAAAGGTGAACGTCTCTAACATGCTCGAAGTTTCCCGACAGATGCCATCAGGCTTTCGTTACTAATGGAGGTTAGAACAGCTGACGCCACGCTGCCAGGGACGTACTGTACTTCAGTAGCTGCAGCATGTGCATGCCACAGTGACAAGTAGGATTTTTTTGACAATTTCCATTGAGGTCATAAAGGGTGTTTGAGTGTGTAACTTGCAGCTGCAGGAAGGGAAGAGGCAGAGACAAATAAACCAAGATGAACACTGCCCAGTTCCCACCCCCCACCACCCCTTTTCCTCACAATCAGATAATGAAACACAAGCAGGTACACACAGATAAATGTTGCTTCCTCAGTGGTTCTTTGGGTTGAGGTGCTATGTACCATCGCCACCACACAAGGAACCTTTTAAGTCCCTGTGTCAGGTTGACCAATGTCCAGCCTGTGGGCCAATCGTTAGTTCTTTAGCCTAGTTAAGTTTAGTTTAGCTTACTGAGGAAATTATAAAAACACTGCATTAAAACAGCACACACTGTGTTTCCAGAGGATAACACATTTCAATCAGGAGACAGAAGAATGAAGTAAAGATAATATTTAATACAGAATATGAGTTGTACTCATTAACAGATTATTTGTAGTGATGGAGATTTAACAGAAGTCTTTGGCGCTTGGACACCAGAGGAAGATATTTGTGATCGAGGGACATCTGAGCAGCAGCAAGATAAATTGCCCCCATGGAGTCCAGACACTGGTGGTGGTGGTGGCTGATGACTCTGAGGCTGCTGATTGCTGGGGTGGATGAGGCTGATGAATCCATAAAGACTGGGTGGTGATGGGGAGGTGAAGGGCATGTTTGACTGCAGCAAGAAAGAACTTAGGCAGAGAAGGAACCATATTTAAAATGAGGAGCAGTAAGATGATAGGCTGATGGAGAAGTTGTGTCGCTGTGCTATTGTCTGATTGTGAATCAGCTGATGACTCAATCGACAGACCCAGACAATGACTTAAAGATAGTGAGTGAGAATGCATGCAAGGGGTGAATGGCAGGGTGAGAAAGAAACTTACAGCCTGAGCATGGAAAGTATTGTCTTCCTGACTGAACTGTCGCTAGAGCTTCATTACAGCGGTGGTTCTCAACCTTTTTGCTCCTATGTGCACAGAAATATTCCAGGTTTGAAAAGGTAAAACATTGTGTTTCTCAGGGAGCATTTAGCACACAATTCTGAACCTTTAATCCAATATTTCATAAAAAATTATTAATAATAATTCTTATTTTAAGTATTACGTCTCATTTAGAAGCATATTGACTCTTCCATGGTATTATCTGGCTTCATTTAGGTGCCCTCAGGCTCAAAAAATAAAAAACAATAGAGTGCTATATGGCACCTCTAATGGTTCTATGCAGCACTATTTGACAAAGAGCACCTTTGAAAGATGGGTGCCGTATAAACCAAATTACAATGTTTGTTTACAGTGACTTTGGGGTAGAACACTCCTTTTGGGTACTTTCAGCACCATTTTTGGTCCATTTTATTGGTCTTACAAGGACCATGTTAATCTGAAAGTGATTGTCTTCGCAATTGAAGGAAAAGCAAAACAATGGAGACATGAAAGTGATTTTTCCATCTGTGTTTTTATGATTGCATCATTTTCCAACATATTTCCTGCTTTTATAATTTGTCTTCCTGATTGCAGTCCTGAGACATTTAAATCAAAGGGCACGCTAGCAGATGAATCATTCCCTGGCATTTAAAAAGCCTGTGTATGATCAAATTTTGTTGTTCCACTCCTAATATTGCTGTGTACTTGGCAGGACGGGCAGCGATCAAGCAGCAGCTAATCTTTTATAGAAAAAAACCTCCCTATTTGATGTCTTGGCCTAAAAGGTTTAAATCCTCCCATGTCCTTGGTATGTTTTGTAAACTGAGATCTCTTTGAGGCTCGAGTCAGGGTGCAGGGTTTCTGCCAGATTTCATTTCATTGCAGTAAAGATGCAATTTTTTTTCATTATCATTACATTTTTATGGAGTATTTAATGAACAAATGAACAGATTTTGCTATGTTTTTTATTGGAACATAGGCTGCAGACTGCTGTATGTTACATGCAGTGCCTTCTGATTCATCCATTTGATCTGCCAGTGGCTCTGGTTTCTCAGCTGAACTAAATAAGCATTCAGCCATATTGCTGTTTGCCTGACCGTGGAATCAGACTCTCCCTCTGGAAATAAGACTGCATTTATTGTAACCCATTTATTCTACAATTATTCATCTGGCTCCCAAAAGGAGTCTGATATTGTGGAGTAAAAATTAAAGGGATTAATAAATTGCAAGTGTAGTCAAATCCACATTATGCAAATGTGGAAATGAAAAGAGTGAAGATAGGAAAGAATTAAGACATGCACACAGTGGCTTCAGAGGAGAACTTGGTAAGTGAGACAGATGCACATGCGAGCTCGCGCTGCACCGAAGCTCAGCATTGGTTGAAGCTGCAGCACACAGCATCCTTCATCCCCCCCATCCCTCGCACTCTGCTCTGTCTCACTCACTCACTCACTCACTGTATCTCGTCTGCTGACTGAGGTATTCCTACAAGCACAGACCGGGGCAGCTAGGAATTACAGTGAGTCTCTGTGAGTGCATAAATTCACCTTCCAGCCGTCCTCCTTGGCTCTCCTCTCTGGATCCTTTCTGCCTGGACACCGGCACACTTGCTCTCTCCCCCTGGGTCAGGAGGAGCTGTGGATTTGCAGGTCAGAGTTGGAGATCATGGACCAAGGAGGAGCAGGGGATGGTCAAGGAAACTGGGTCACTGGCAGGCTCTCCTGACTGATGCCTGTTTGGACCTGGAGGAATGGGGTGCACCACCAGCACGGTTGTGATTGATGGGCTGCGGACGGTGTTAGAGAGGAACTGTAGTGGCTACATCTGTAAGGGAGCAGCTGAGCCCATTGGGCCATCTGAGGCTGAGCGAGCGCTGAGTCGGAGAGAGTCGCGTGCAGCGCCAACACCGAGAGTACTTAAGGTGTGTGTGTGTGTGTGTGTGTGTGTGTCTGAGTGTGTGTGTGTTGTGTGTGTGTGTGCGCAGACACAATACGTGTAGTAATGTGCATTCAAACAGATACAACTCCATATGTCCATACATATATTAAAGCTGAAATGAAAGATGACTTTTATTATGAATTAATCTGTTATTTTTGCATAAAATTGATTCATTGTTTGTCTATAACATTTTTTAAAAAATGCCTATATAGTAAACTAGAAATAAAAAAGTACCCAGAGTCAAAGGTAACATATTTAAATTTCTTGTTTGTCCAAATATAAGTCCAAAACCCAAATGTCCGGTTTTCTTGAATACAAAACAGAGAATATTTTGAGAAAAATGAAAGTAGTAAAATGTTTAGCACTTTGCCTTAAATATTCCTCAAACAATGGACTATCAAAATTCATATCAAAACAATTAGCTTTCTGATAATCCACTAATTGATTAAGCAGCTCATTGTTTTGACCCTAAACACACATTAGAAACCAGTAGCTCAGTGAGACCCCTTCTCCTCTCAGTGCAGCGTCAAACGCTACAGAATTTGGTGCGTATTAGTTTTTCTGCTCAGTCAGCCATCCCATAATGCTGCTGTATCATAAACTAGTGATGAGATTCATTCATGTTGAACTGTGAATGATATAAAACAGGTAAAAGTAGCCAATCATCACATTTAAGATGCTTGAACCAGCAAATGTTTTTCATTTTTGCTTTATAAATGAATGATCCAAATGGGTGTTTATTCAGAATTCTGTTGATGGACTTCTCAACCACTTCTTTCAGTGCTATAGCACACAGTAAATGCATCACCTGCTGTGTGTGGAGTGCTGCATTCAAATGTCCAAAACACACATTATTGTTCTCACAGAGCTGCGTCTAAGTGGGTCTTTTAGTTTGGCGTGTTTGCAAATTATTTATGCTGCATTCCCTCCCTGATTTTTCCATTAAGGCAAAATGCATGTTGTAGTGATGTTAATGGTATTAGAATATGTATGTGCAACCTTTTTACCAAATTGAAACATGATTCGTTTTACTGGCACTGGTCTCTGATATTTGACAGATGCAGCTACAGCATCATCATCCTCATTTCAGCCTTGTGAATATGTATCCATGAGTGTTACAGTATAAAATGTAGGGCAGTGGGAGGGCTGGATCTTGCCTCTCACTAAGCACCGCTGCATGGGTTAAAGCCTCTGCGGGCTGGGATGAGGGTGAGGGGGGTGAGGGGGGTGAGGCGGGGGGGACAGTGAGCTCTGTGTCTGCTGGAAATCAATCACTGCTCTTCATCTGTGAACCGGCGGGCTTGGCAGGGATTCTGCTGCTCCGTACCAGCTTGTCTTGCCCTTCTTGTTTGTGTTTACTTACTATACTGTGTGTGTGTGTGTGTCTCTGTGTGTGTCTCTGTGTGTGACGTCTCCTTCCCGTCGCTGGTTCATCAGATTCACAGCAGAAAGCAGAGTGACAGTGGCTCCGGCTGAGAGCAGGGAATTAGGTCAAGGGCATGGTTGCTTCTCTTGGCTCAGGGATGGTCTTATCATCCAGACGGGGTCAATTAATCCTCTGTCAGCATTTAGTGGTCTTAATCAATAGTTAAATGTGTGTAGGGGTTGCGGTTTGCGTAACAGTGCAAGTGTATGGCAGTAAAAGATAATCAGACAAGTCAAAATTAACACTTCATACATCAATTACTAACAGTTAAATCCCTTATTATTTTCCTTAACCACCAATCAGTTATGATAAATCAACTCTAATACACTTCATTTACTTTTAAACCTGCTCATTTTATTCTTCAGCTCATTAACATTTTTGCCATCAGGCTAAGAGTCAATCTGTGAACTTCTAATTGCAATCAACTTTCTTAGCATTAGCTGCTTGCTAAATCAAAGTCTTATTTATCCACTCATACGCTCAGTGCTTCCCAAACACTTGCAGTTTCACTGACATATTAGGCCTACAGTTTAAAAAACTTAAGTACAAAATCTCTCATATGCGGCCAAGTAGTGTGCCAGGGCACCCACACGTAATTTGAACCAATGACTTTGGTCAATGATCAACATCTCTTCACTTTCTCCCAGTGCACAAAAATGAAGCCAAAATATCCCAGATACAGCTGCTGCCATCTTGTGCTGGTCATTTGGTGCCAAAGTCACAGTAGAGATCTCTGCGGTATCAAGCTCCCACCCATACACCCGCCCAGCTAATTGCAAGCAGCGCCATTGATCATATGCACACTAACTGCCACACACAGCTGTCAATCCTGACGTCAAAACCCTCTTTTTATAGCATCAAACAACTAATTAAAATGAGTTAACACTTGAACATACATCAGTTTGCGACCTATACTGCAGCCAGCCACCAGGGGGCAATCGACATGTTTTGGCTTCACATTTGGGGCGCTGTCACAGGCCCCCAGGAAGCAAATTTGCAAATCCTAGGATGGTGAAGGATTGGCCTGCCCTACTCTCCCTATGATTTGCGAGTACTTGTTGCCTTTGTTGGTTAGTTTTAGGAGTGGGATTGGGAAGGATTAGGGTAAGAATGTCAGGGTAAGCCAGTCAGAGGCAGAGTAACCTGCCCTGTTTGGTTCGGTTCAATTGAACTCAAGTTTGTTTGCCCCCTAAGTGCGGTTTGTTTGGGCAGGTGTGAACACAGCAGTCACACTCAGGTGTGCACCAAAACAACCCGACTGAGACCTTCTTGAAGAGGTGGTCTCAGTCCGGTTACAAACAAACTCTGGAGCAGTTTGTTGTGGAGAGAAAAGGTTCCGACCTTGATCTGAACCAACTGTAGTCGCATAACGCATTGTTTGGGTTAAACAAGCATGTTACAGTCCTGGAGGATTATTAATGTGTGACATCTTGGTGCATCCAATGCATCAAAACATTGTTTTCTAGTTGGAGCCGCGCCTCGTTTTCAAACTGTATGGTTTGACTAAAATGAACAATGACAGCAATATAGTCCACGATGACCAGCGCTAAAATCAACCTGCGTAGTTGTCCCTCCATTGTGACATTAGAAAGTGTCACATTTATCTTGCAAGTGTACTCTTCTTCAATGTTTTTTCCCTCATGGAAATTCTGACCAATTAAAAGCAGCTTTCTTGCACAGGTATTTTATTGTACTTTATTTTAAATGCTGCCGAAAGAACACACACTAACTCTAGGCAATTATGCAACTTTGTAACAAAATTAGTCCCTGATTTGAGCCAAAACAAGCAACCTCTAGGTCTGAAAGCACTCAAAGGAAGAGTAAGGCGGACTGTTCCTTCACCATTCCAGGATTCCCAAATTTGCCCCCAAGAAAGTCGCTTAGCCTTGCAGCAAATTTTTCTCAGTGGCCCCTCGCAGTATTGCAGTGACAAAATCCTCTGCGGCCCAGAAAGCCTTTTCCCCATGGACCACCATTGTAAAAGAGACGTCTGTAAAATTGTTCACAGGACACCTGGAACTGCAAACAAGGTCAATTATGAATCATTCTGTCCTGAATTTTTCAGCCAATGGTGGTTTATATATGTTTACCTTTCCTCAAGCTGAGAAAATCTGTGACATCATTACAATGTAAAGTCTTTGCTGCTAACACTAATAGAGTTAGCCAACTAACACTTACTAGAACAGCTAAGCTAAGCTAAAAAACTCACTTAAAGTTTAATAAGCAGGTGAAAGAGAACTTGATGTTTTATTTATAGGATTTATCAGCACTGTAAGAGGTACGAATTCATTTCTTGTTCTATGGATACTGTCTTTCAATGAGAATATCTGAAATTAGAAAGCAGCACACACAGTCCTTAATGTACGGGATGTTGTCCCTCATCACTGCTTGCACCTTTTTAATCCATTAGGCCTGGTTATAAAAAGATATCCAACATTATGTTTGCCCTTTTAATTCCTTCTGATTGCAGCAGGTCATTATTTCTGGGAATTTAAAACAGAGCTAATGGGGGTAAAGGCCAGGCACACACACACTCACAGACAAAGCTGCCTGTGGGAGGCTGATCTGTACTCTCTAGGCACAGAGTAAGTAATTAAACGACCTGTTTTGGCTTTTTCACCCCTCTGTTATTTCACTCGCTGATTGCAACAGCTCTGCCTTTTCCTTCCTCATGGAAACTCTCATCTCATTTTCCTCAGGAAGCGATCTGCCTTCAGGAATAAGGGTCCCTGATTCGATATAATGCAACAGTGTGTATGCCATTGTGATTCAATAGTGTCATGCTTCGCACTTGCTCTCCAAGAACACCTTTCAGGGTTAGTCATTCTTTGCTTCCACAAACGTTCAGTTTCCTTCCTTTATTTCAATTAAATGTTGAATGCTGTAACCAAAGCACTGAGGTGTCTGCTGGTTTTATCAGAGGAATGTTGTTGCAGGGAAAGAAGGAGAAAGTGGTGGCGTCAGCTTGGTCACAGATAAAAGCGCCTTTGATCCGATGATGTTTGGGTAATGCCTCTAGCTAAGACCTGTGATGGTTTTCCTTTTAATGAACCATATCTAATGAGTCAGTGATGCTATGTTTATAAGTTCCTTGTTTGAGGAAGTTGTTGAAATACTTAACCAGCTCAACATGTCATCAATCAGAAAGTATTTACAGATTAAATCAGTTTAAAAGATTGCATTACTTGACTAATGCTCTCCTTTCCTCCTTGACTCAATGTGTCATGCTCTTGGTTTGAACATGTGTGTTTAATATGCCATTGTGAAATTTGAGCCTTATTATATGGAGGATGAAAGCATCAATAACTAAATACATAAAATAAATTAATCTATTAATTATTGTAATGTATCTGAAAATGAATAAATGTCTTCACTGTATTTCTTTACTTCTACTTCTCCTATATTTTCTACATTTCGCTATGTATTTATTTCTTAGTCTGTATGTTAATGATGTAGGTGGTCCCAACCTCTCTATAAAGCGAGGATTTAATTCAGCCTTTTTTAATGTATGGGTTTGTTTAATGGTTTATTTCATAATTTTCAAACTTCTTTTCAATATTTTTTTAAAAATTTATAGTTCAATGAGGACCATTTTAGTCAAAGCAAACTTTATTTCCATTTGCAGTATTTAATTTGGCGGTATGGTTCTGTTCTGGGGCCTCTCTGCCTGTCTTAGGCCTACGCAGAAAGCCCTTTCCACACGCCTACATGGAAAGGCTAAGGCGGAGAGAGCACACCTCCCTGCTGTTGCCTGCGCCTACATGGAAAGCCCACGGCGCAGAAGCACACCTCTCTGCCCTTCCATGTGCCGACGTGGAAAGCCATAAGGCGGCAGGAGCAAACCTCTTTGCCATTCCACTTGAAAACAAGGAAAGCCTGAGGCAGAGAGAGCACACCTCTCTGCCCTTCCACGCACCTACATAGAAAGCCTAAGGCAAGGAAAGCAGCAGCAAAGACCCCCCGGGAAACGAACAGAGCAGCATCAATGACAAACAGAAATGACATTGATAAGTCAGACACAGCATGAAAAGGAGGAGCTGGGGTGGAGGTGGGTTACAAAGCAGCTTGCAGAGGAAGCAGCAACAGTAGGCAGCCAGAGCAGTTTAAATAGGGCGCCCTGAATGAGATTTGCCAATTGGTTGCATAGAAAGGAATCATGTGATCTATCAGCTGACTTTCCTTCCATCAGTCAGCTGCTCCATCAGTTGATTGGCTGTTTGAGATCAACTGATGTGGCAGGGATGTGAGCTTGACGTTGCGTCCTGCCTGAACTAACACTGCGCAATTCATAGTTCATTTTATTAGGTATAGATGTCACATAATGATAATTTGAAACAGCTCTCCACAGGAGGCTTTTTAAATTTAATTTGTGTTAGGTAGTGTTTTATTTTAATATTTTTGTATTTATTTATTTTATTTATTTATTGATGATTAAGCCACTTTTCGTCCTCCATATTACAATCAAATAAGTGCAGTTCAAATGTTTACATACATCTTCACATCTCTAACGGTGTAACATTTTACAGATAACCAGAATTACACCACCATCACATCCCTGAGGACATTGACAACCAATAAGCTCACCCTTCTCACAGCCTTCACGTTTTCACTTAATGGATTTACAGTAAAACAACAGTACACTTTGCCTGGCGACAGGGTTGTTTTTCTTGGTGATTGCTTCCTACTTTTGAGATGTTTCAGCCACCCTGACATTGCTCTAAGGGGGGCTCCAGACATCACTGCATTAATGTGTGTGTTTGCATGTGTTGCTCACTTGCTGACTGATAGACTGGACCATTATCTCCAGCACTCATGAACTTAATAGACATACTGGCAACAGCAGTGAGAGTTTTCCCACAGATTCGACAGCAACGTTATTCATATTTGATACTGTTTGTTACATTTACGGGTTGTACTGATCAATGAAGGCATCCTGAAGTCTCATCTCTCGACCTCTATTAGCGCTGAGTATTGTAACAATGATATATTTTTAGATTTTATTACTGTGTGTACTGCTGTTGGAGACTCTTGTGTGAGACGACTGTCTTTGCCTCGTGATTACATCCTGTTATTTTGATACTATTAATCTCATGTACTACTATAGTAATGTTATTAACAGAGGGTGTAGACGCTGTCATTATTACCTCCATGTTAAAATCTCAGCTCACAGTTCACTACTCTCTGGGGGATGGACTGAAAACAAGCTGCAGGATGGTGAGTCCTGGTGGCGCTGCTGTAGCGGGGCGGTGGGCTGTGTTTTTGTTACATTCCAGGCTACACCCTGTTTTGCTTTGGCTAATGCTGGGAAGGCCTGATGATTGCATCAGGCCTTTGTTATGTAAGCAAGAAGCCCAGTCATAGTCCTGTCCAGGCTGAGAATTACAACTTGACAGATGTGGAAACATTTTAAAAATGTGTGTAAAAGATTGCACAATGATAACAAACAAACTGGAATGAGGGGAAAAGTGCAAATCTGGACACTATGGACACTAAGGTATTACAATGTACTGGATACAGCAGTATACTTAAATACTTTTGACAAATATCTTCCTATAGTGAGTTTCTTCAGCATTGCATCAAGGGTGGAGATGTAAGGAGTTTTATTACACTCTGACATATGTTGTGTAAACCAGTTTTGACTGTGCAACATCACTTAAATCAAAATTATTTGTGTTGTGTATAATTATATCAAGACAAATTGCATAATTTGATTATGGTGCAAGATGATGTGGCAGAGTGAATCTAAATTAATTCCTTGGTTAGCCTCTTTTTTCCAGTTTTTCACAAAATGACTCAGTGTTGACACGTAATTAAAACCAACATAAGTCTTAAGGCCCAAACAAACCAAAAACAACATCAGAGAACTAGTGGCGTCGAAGGCCGACTGTTGCATTGCCTCACGCCGCCTGTGGCCCAGCCAAAAAGTTGCACCTGAACACACTGCAAAGATTACAGCCAACAGCCAGCCACATGTACGTTCAGTGCCTGCAGGAGAGGAAATATCTCACTATAGCGGCAGGTGGTGGTAGTCTGTGTTCCTTGTTAAGAAAGGGAAACCAGACGACTGTCACGACGGATTCAAGACGTTAGTTAGTCAGTTAGCACTTTAACAATGTGTTGAGAGATAAAACAATATTCACCGTGTAATGGCGAACAGTATGGAGATAGATTTGTCTTAATATTACTCGTGGGATAAGATCATTTATCCGTGTGTTGATGTGTAATCTGTAAATATGAAAGAGATTTGTAAATGGACTAAAATGTTTTTTGTGGGCATAAAATGCAAATCTGCAAGTGTAAAATTAAGATTCACAAATAAAAACTGGATTCATAGATATCTTTTTGAGAGTTGTGAATGTTATGAAGATATTCGCGTTTTTCATTGATTAGTAAATTTATTCTTACAGATTTTTTTTGTGGAATTTGTTTGGGTTTTTTCTTTTTTGTTGAATGTGTTTTATATTTAGAGATTACACATTAACACAGAGATTCTGGATCCGTTCACACAAATAATATTGAGACAAATTGTCTCCATAGAACAATAACACAAAAATCACAAATACTTTCAGCTCAAGAGCTCAAAGGCTAAAAAAGTAATCCCAAACATGCCACGTTTGTTTTGATCTCACTTCATCTTGACTTCAGCTTTTTGTTTACTTTCCTCACTTCTGTTTCTCTTCTCTTGCACGAAATTCAACTGCCTGAGTGATTGTACGCATCAACGGGTTTCACCATGTCTGATGCAAATTCAACATGCTGAATCACCCAAAAAACAGGCGACAAGGATAACTAGTCCCATAGGTGCAGACACACCACACAAACTCAGGAGACAGATGCTCACCGATGGACAGGCATGGACCAACTCCAGACTGTTGGCTTGGTGTGTTAGAGCCCTTTAAATGTCTTTATAGGAAAAAAACAATGTTTTAATGAATTATATCTTTTAAATTACATTCTGGTTTTGATTGGTTTTAGCCCAGTTCCAGACCTATGAATCACTGCCCAGCCTATAGTTGCTTTTCATTCCTGTGTGTGTAGTCATCAATGAAACAGTCTCTTTCTGTACATATTCATTTACACTGAACTGTATTCAAGCAGAATACACTTTCCAAAACATCCTGTTGGTCTGTTTCTGACTGCTGGAACATTTTGTTGCTCAACACAAGTGTTTGTTCTGCCACTAAAAAGGCTCAGTGGGCCTTCCTGCTGAGACCCGAATGCCAGCTTGCCCCAGAGAAATACATTTGTATTGGTTTCCATGGATTAATCTGCATAACATTGCAAGGTCTGAATTTAATTTAAGCACTGTGCCACACCAACATTTAGTTGTCACTTGGGAATCATGTTCCAGGGCTGTGCAGTGTACAAAGTCTCTTTGAAGCTGGTTATCTCTCACTGCAGATATGAGATGTCTGGGAGAGGAAGTCTGCCTTTGTACAAACTCAGAGATCAAAGTTAAACATCTTGTACTTGTAATGTAGCATTACTCGCCATGCACAATTAAGTGCATTAAAGAAAATGTCCAATGATGCCAGTGGGTTATCATTGTCTGTGTGCTTTAGAGTAGCTGAATGGATAGTCCACTGAATTACATTTTTATTGAACAGTGAAGTGTCTGCCGTTGTTCCTGCAGAGTCTGGTTGGCCAGAGTGTAAAATGACTTCCTGGATTAAATTGAGTGATTCAGTGAAAGAGTGTTTAACCATTGCATAAGTCAGAGAGTGTGATACAGTAAACAAACGTGTTTTAAAAAGATAGGAAGATAAAATTGGCCTGAGGATTGTGGTTAGAGGAGGGGGAGGAGTACACTATCTGCAGTGAGTATCCAAACTGGAACTCTGGTTATGATAAACATCCAATGAAATATAGTTCATAGAAAAGTTGATGTTTCTTATCTCACCAAATTTGAAGTTTTCCGGAAAGCACCTGCTTGTTATTTACGGTATGAAGTGTAAGTGTTTCATTTCAACAGTGTTGTGTATATTACATTAGAAACATGATTGAAAACCACACAGTTATCTGAGTCAGGAAGTGTTTGACGGCTCACTTTGCTGCTCTTAAAACCCGCCCTCAGGATGATTTGTAACTCTTTCCACTATGGAGCTTCCACCTGACACGCAGGATCAGCTTATTCCCCTTAAACACTCACACAATCTCCGCATAGATCAAGGTATGCTGATCTGGATCTATGCCAGAGGGCAGTTCATGTCATCGTCAACTTTTCGTATGCTGTCATCAGTGTGTGCATCATAATGCGCCGGACAAGAGTGACCTGATCTTGTGTCAAAGTCTGTTTCCTCTTGGAAAAGTGTTTACTGTAGAGTTGCCCTCAGTGATTGGGGTGAGGGCTGTGATCGGGTTCACGTTAGGCTAAGGTAAGGGGAAATTGGGGATATCCTGGTGCCCCCTGGAGCTTGTTGCGCTATTCTAATTACTCAAGCAGCACACTACAGCGCAAACACACCCATAAAGTTTTGAAGCTGAGTATAATTTGCCCTTTGTTTGCGTCTGATTGCAATTATCCATGTGGCAAAGAATAAATGTTGCCTTTGCACCAAGAACTCAGTCAGCAGAACAATAGCAGAGAGAAAAAGAAAACTCAACCTTTCTGAGTGTGAGCAACAGGTCTATGCCGAGGAGGTGCAGAGGCATTCCTCAAAACTGCAGGCAAGGAATTTAAACTTAGTATTTGGCTATTAGTGTTGATAGGGTTTTCAATCGCATACCTTCACTCTCCACCAACTCTCTAAAGATGCAAATAATTTCAGTGTAACTGTGCATGGCTGTCAGCACTGATCTGTGTGAATTGGAGTGTTTTTGCAGTGAGGCTTATTTGCATAAAAAGGGCTCACAGTCTGAGGACTCGGCCAGTTCACAACTTTACATGTCCACCTGCAGCACCTGGAGCAGACCTTCACCTGCACACAGAGAAACAGAATGAGTGCCCTTAATTTTATCATTGTGATATCCACTTATATTTCCCATGCATGCAGTACCAGCATGAGCATGAGCCAGCAGAGTTTGCTGCTTGTGGCATAAGTAGACCACAGAGTGGAGACACACCCAAACACACCTGCCTTCAATCTAACCACTAAATCACAACCGCTGGCTCACAGCAAGAGTGAAATCTGACATTCTGGTTATGGAGTATTTGACTGAACTTTTATTTTATACTGTGTAGATGACAACACTTGTATAACTTGACCTCCTATTTTGATATTACCTGATAACAGAGTAAGAGAACAAAATGTTCAACAACGAGCAGGTAACTGCTATGCAGATTATGTTGGCCATGTTTATAGTGTAGATTGAAGCCAAAACTGAAAAGCTTAGTATTTAAAGCTACAGCAGGTAACTTTATTCAGCAAACATGACAAAAAAAGTTGTTTTTTTATAACTGTCCCTCTATCCTGACAATACACGAGGCACATAATCTGTACTGTTCCTCTGCTCCTAGTGCTCCTAATGGCATTTGCAAGAATCTCAAAAACAACTTGTCAGAATCAAGAAGTGTCTAATACAGCTGTCAATCGTATTGATCAGGGCTCTTGAACTGTAGTCATGTCAAACGGCAGCGCCATGGGTGCAGATCCCGGGGGGGATGGGGGGGACATGTCCCCCCAAAATTCTGAAAAACACAAATTGTCCCCCCCAATTCTAAATAGCTTAAATGATTGAAATTGAACAAATGTATACAGTAGTCCTATATACTGGGAGAAAGGGAAGATGATGAGGAGAAATGGGAATCCGTGAGAGGCGAGAGATGAGAACGTGAGTGGACATAACATGCCTGAGACCCTGAAACTAGAAGTAGCATTAACTAACAGCGAAGCAGTGAAAAGGAGGGTGATGGCTGGTTCCATGTACTACTGGCTGTTTAAGAGAAATAAAGAGTAAAGATAAGCATATGATTCTCTTTGTAGTGCTTTTTGAATGACTTGGTGATGGTGATGAGCCTCTATGAAATCGTGAAATATGCTGGCTATCTCAAGTGCTCTGTGGGCATGATTTGCACTCGTGCAATTGAAAAAAAAATCACAATTGATTGTGTCCCCCCCAAACTTGTCATCAGATCTGCACCCATGGGCAGCGCTGATCAAATATGAACCAAGATTCTGTGACTGAATTGCCTATTTCTTGCCTCAAATGTTTTCAGAAACATATTTTAGTGTACTGTTTAGCTGTAAAATGGGAAAGTTTGACCTTGTCTCTGGGCAGTGCTTTATTTTGGCTCAACTGTATCCAACATGGTGGCCAGCTCACAATCTTTGTCAGTTTACAGCTGAACAGTACACTAAAATATGTTTCTGAAAACATTTGAGGCTAGACATAGGTAATGCAGTAACGGAATCTTGGTTCATATTTGATCAGCGCTGCCTAGTTTGACAGTTTGACCTCAGTTCACAAGCAGTGATTGACATGATTGATAGCTGCTCTCTCTCTGAAATGGCCTGTAATTGGCCAAAGTCACTGGTCAGCCTGAAAACGGAGCCAAGCAAACGACATGCCGAAGTCTAGTTTTCTCTCAGACATCTTAAAGTTTTCTTTATGGGATTTTTGTCTAATGACACCAAAATTAAATAGCCTGCCCGAGCTTTAACTATTTCATAGAGCCTAGCCTGAGGCGACGGTGTTCCATGACAAGTCAACTGTAGTAGGTCGATTTGGGAAGAGGTGGGGTGTTTGGGTTTTAGATTAAGCGTGGAGGGCTGGCTGAGGTCTTGTGAATATGTTGGACTAAAAGCTGACTGTAATTAGGGCTGCAGCTCTCTAAAATTTCATCATCAGTTAATCTACCAATTATTTTTTTAATAATCAGTTGTGTTTCATCTATGTCTAGAAACATTTAGTCCGTAAATATCAAAAAATTCTGGGAAAAAAAATGGCTATCACAATTTCCCAGAGTGAAAGATGACATTTTCAGAAGTTTTGTTTTACCTGACCAACTTACCAAAACTCAACTTTTGCTTGGCTGAATATTTTTTATGTTAATTGACAAATCATCAGTATTACGGTTTTCTGATTTTCACTGGAGCTGTATTGAGATGATATATAAGCATATGGTGTTTGCATTTTATAGAATTCTGTTGTTCAACATCCATTTGATTAGTTCATTGTTCATTAGTTCATTTTGACCGTTAACACCGATCCCTGTGTGGGGCCCATACAGTAGAGGCATGTGACTGTGGGAGAGGAGCAGCTGACCTGGCCCGTCCCCCCTCGCCCTTAAGCTTAGATGCAGGCGTGAAAAGATAACATCCTCCCCTGTTGTGGCCCACTGAGGAATCTGTAGGTCGGGCCCACTCTTCGGTGGGTTGACTGGGGCTGCGTCTTGTTGGAATGCCCCTCAAGCAGTTGCATCAACAAGCAGCAAGACAGAAGCTGGGGCTAATCTCAAGCTTTGTGATTACTAACAGTTCCTATCTCAGCTGCAGTCATACAGCGGAATCAGAGCCAGCAGTGAAGACTTCAGTGACTAATGTTGACTGTCACAGTTTGTAATGACTAATTTGATTTACAGTGCAACACTGCTGAGTCACATAACATAATGTAATGATCTGGTCTTCAGTCTTTAGCAGTTAATGTGGGTCAAGATTTGTACATGTTGTCTCTGAAGTGCAATCTGATGATCTCAGTCTGGCAGCTTATCTGTGATGTTTACACAGAAATTCACTTCTAAATCGCTGCAGTTGATTTGAATCTTGGTGCCCGCATACTGTATGTATTCTGCAGACACTTGGGTGGTTTCTTTGAATGCTGTGACACCAAGTGCCCCATTGTTGTCCCATTCTCTCCTGGCTTGTTCCTCCTGATAAAACTTAAGCCAGCTCTTATTTCAGCTGTCCCACACAAGGCGTGGACAGTCACTGACCACACTGTAATACTTGAGGAATGTGTATCTTTTGTTTGCCTTTGTCAACCCTGTGTCACCGTGCAGGTGGATAGTGTGGGTTCAGATATCTTCATTGTGTGTGTGTGTGTGTGTGTGTGTGTGTGAGGGTGTTTAACTTCCCCAGGCAGCACAGCTGAGTGTAGGAGGGGCCATCTCCTCAGCCTGGGTGTGAGTCCACTGCTCTCAGACACACAGAGCAGGCTGAGGAGGGAGGGTGTGAGCACGAGTCTGTCAGGAGAAATACAAACTTCCCAAACTTTTTTTTCCAGCACTAGGATTTTTCTCCTTTGGATATGCTGGCTGTCCGCTTCTCTTTGGAATATAGCTCTTACCACAGCTGTTGACAATGCAAGGCAGGGCTAGTAAAGCTCCGAAGAAGGAGCTGGTCATTGAGAGTCCTCAGCAGTACAAGAGCTTGGCCGCAGCTGAGACTGAGGTAGATGCGGTGCCACAGGTGGTGGTAAGTCATTCAGAAGAGCTTTTATATAAAGACATGTGAAACTTAATGTGTTAAAAAAAAGTCTTTTTTGGCTTGTCAGAGTCCATCTTACAGTGTGCAGCGCTCCAAAGGTTAACCACAGTCATAAAGTCCAGAGGCAGGTGTCATGTGAGCGTCTGCGCTGCTTCACTCTTGTCATCTCTTTCATTAAACACAACATTGCCAACCCACATTCAAAATATGCAAGGTTAGCACGTAGCAGGGAGGAATGTTGAACTTTACCACCTGGAGGGCAGCAGTGCACTGTTTCCTCCAGTTTATTCTTCAAGATGACATTGGCTTGTAAAACATTTTATTTGGCTCAAAAGTCAACCCCGACGACTGTGATAATTTCCTGCCGTGCGTTGAAGGTGTCCAGTGGATGGATCTCTAGAGCCGTGTGAAGTAGACGGTAGCATGTATCAGTTAGCGGAGAGGCACTACACAGCACCATTGTTCACTGCTGTGAGAGGGTGCAGTGATGGGAGGAGTGGGTGCTGCAGCTTAACAGCTGCTAGATCACTGCGGAGAGGGAGTGGAAGAGATGGCTTCATACGTCTCCGCTTTATGGGCTTTCCAGGGATGACTGCGTGTTTGCTGACTTAATTACACAGATGTAAAACATGCATTGTTCTGGTCCTTTTTTATTTTTATACTGTATTCAGAATGGTTTATGGAACGTTTTATTTTCAGTCTGTAAGACATAAAGTCAGAAAGTGTTTTCAAAAGAGCATGAGAGGGAATGACACAACTCTTGCTTGTGCATGTTCATGTTCTTACTCAGTGCTGAGTGTACTATGTGGTTGACCACCTTCACTGACCACTGACAAAGCAATGTTGAAGAGCCCAGAGGGGTTTGGAGTGAAACACCAGTCAGCAGAGTGGGGTCAGGGATCATCACTGGTGAGACGAGGGCACCAGTGGGGTCAAATCTTTAAGCAGCTACTTTAAATATCAGTCATATTTTTATAGCGGGTGTTTTTGGTTTCAGTGGGTATTTGGACAGTGAAAGACTATTTTGGTGAAGTGACTCTTCTCACCTCTGACCCTCTCAGGTGTTTGTTAATTTGCCTGGTTTGTCTACCTGCATTTCACTGTCAGTGTTTTGTGTGTACATGGTGTTCTTAAGCTTTCATTGTGTATAGAGATTTTAGGTTGATTCAAGCAAGACACAGACACAACCAAGGGCATCTTATCACTCAGGCATCTTTAATTCCTTCCTGACTTACCTGTCCTGCGTGTAGACAGGTGAGCAGCAGCTTCTTCTCTCTCATGGTAGAGAGGAAAAAACAGGAATGTAATGAGGGTAGAACGGACACTGAACAGTTTGCAGTGGTTATTTGACTACAAGTGGTTCAAAGTAAAATGGTGTTAGTTGTTATGGTGACAACACACATCAGAAGGGCCGTAAAGCGTGCTACACCCACTAGTTCCAGATACTAATGAATAGAATTTGATGACTTACCAGTGAGAATATAAAATGATTAAATCCTGCAATCCTCAATTCTGCTTCAGAGTTAGTGCACAAAAAAACGACTTTCCATGCTTCGTACTGCTCCACTGCGTCATTCCTGCAAAACACCACTTTAGTGAGTCTGCGATTTGCCACAAGTCTTTTTTTAATGGATGTTAGCTGCTCCAGCTGCAGCTATACCTACTTAGCTGTTGCAGGCTATGAGACCTGCCCACCACCTACATAACTCACCCACAACCCCTACACATCAGTCCACAATTAGCCCTCTTTGCTTCTTGGTCTGGGAGTGGAGGCCCAGAAGAAAATGCTAGGTTAGCATTAAGCTAGCTTTGAAGTGTTTTTGGCGCTTAAGGTTATAGTGAGGGTTACATCTTGTTACATTTAAAGCAATCTGGAAATCCATCTGTAAAAAAAAAAACAAAACTTTTTTTTTTCTTCCTTTACCTCTGGAGGCACAGCCCGGAGTGGAAGTGCAGGGGCCTCAGTGATTGCTCACTTCCTTCACTTCTGGCGGTGCCACCAGGGAATCGCCATGTTGTTTACAAATACTTCTGGTAGAAAACCAGCAGAGTTTAGCTATATATCACATTTTTCACGTCACTATACCACCGTGTAGACTAACCTGATGTTTGTTAAGTCTATAAACACAATGATTGAACAAACGTTACTATTTCTGTGTGCACGTTTTGTAATTAACGTGGTTATCATAGATTAGCTGGGCTAACCGTTAGCTGTTAACGTTAGCCGTTAGCGGTGTCTGTAATAACCATAGACTGTATAAAAATAAGGTAATAACTCAATAAACGGTCCGTAAATAAATTACTTTTTCCAGCGGATATCTTAGTTACAACATGATTGAGCTAGCGAAGCAGTTTTGTGTTGCTATGTGTGGTATTTATTTAGTTATGGGAAATCACGATGTCTAGAAAGCATCAGTGGCTGCAGCTGACAGGGACAGTTAGCAAAGCTAACATCAGAACGTCATCTGTTAAAAGCCTCCCGTTGACGGATATGACATGAAACTACTCCAGTTAGCTCAATAATGTTGTCAGACATCCACTGGGAAAAAAAAAAAAAAAATTCACGTTGACGAGACAGCGTTTTGGGTGGAGCGGTCGCTATGGGTGCAGAGCTTGCTGTTTCTGTAGGTACACATTTCCTGGGGACACCTGCACGTCTCGGCCCCGCCCCCTCCATTGTGATTGGCTAAAGCCCCCGTCGTCTTTCACACAGGACTGCCAACAGATTCTACGATGTAAATTGCAGAATCTGTCTTGAGAGATTACATTTAAAGTGAATCATGTCTTCAGGTAATATGAATTATAAAGTGGATTGTTGCTACTTTCTGCCTCATATTTGTTCACTACAGCGTTGTGTTGTAGCAGGACTTAAAAATTCAGCATGTCAGCCAAGTGACTATATTTGGGCGAGAGGGTGGACTTGTGAAAGAACAAGGGGTGGATCTGACTGAGAAGCCGAGAACACTATCGGCAGACAGCCTGTCACTCAAAGTGGCCCGCCCTCAATTGTGCATTAAAGCCTTACTAAAATGTAAATGGGTGAGTTATAAAAACAATTCACCACCTGCAGTTGTCCTGAATGTTGAAATTAGCAATAGAGACCAAACTGGTGCCAGCCTCAAGTGGCCATTCAAAGAACTGTAGTTTTTGGCACTTCCATTCTTAGCACCAGAGGTTGCCTCCTCATCTCGCAGCAGTCACAGGGTCACCAGCTTTTTTCCTAGGGTAGCAGAGGCATAGCCTGATTGGCTAGTACTCATAGCCTTTGTTGGTTGGATTGGTAAGGTTTAATCATGAGAAGTGAGATGAGACTGGTCAGGGTTAGGGTAAGGATGTCAGAGCAAGCTAATCAGAGGCAGAGTAAGGCCGAGTAGGGTGGGTCATGCCTTCACCTTACCACAGGGTCGTGTCTAGATCATGACCCTAGATTCATGAAAACACCCCCAAGATTTCATGTTCTGTGTTTGAGTTGCTCATTTTAACCTAAACCATTATCTGTCCCGAACGCTAACCTAGTGATTTTTGTGCTACAGCATGGTCATTCCATAAAACAGCGAGAATAGTTCAGAACAGCTCAGAACAGCTGAGAGTTTCGCGTCAAGCCCCAACCTGGTCACATTTTGTAATTTCACCAGTACACATAAAAATGGCCCCCGCGCCGACCATCCTGCCATGTTGATTTGAATGTCTGTTCTACATTTATCTATTTCTGTGGAAAAAGCAACTCGTTGAAGTGTGACTGTATTTAATTGTATCTACATTTGTGTTATGTTCGGACAAAGCTGTGAATAAATGTTTGACTGATAATGTCACAGCCCTGCTTCAGCTGGCAGACACAGTGGCACCATCTCTGGCCTGCTATCCCCTCCTTGTCCTTGAAACAGAAACAAGGTCCTGCCCCCTGTGTCCTCAGTGTGAGCTATTCTGTTATTAACAAAGGTTGGTAACAACATATATTTTAGCAGGTCAATATGCATGACTCTCCCTCTGAGATCATACTAGTATTATCACTCCCAGATGTGGAGGCAACATGTGGGCTGCGCTGTCGCTCAGCACTGAAATCTGGCTATGTGTCACTATTCATTTTGCACTCTGCCATTTCCCTGGCTGTGAGATTTATCCTCCCGTCCCATCAACTGGAAGTGTTGACGGCTGACTTTCCATCTAATGGCTACTGTCTTTGCAGTGGTGCATAAGCTCTCTCCAGACTCGGCCACTGGAGTTTAGCGGGTCAATACTTTAATAGTATGCACACTGTGACATGATGCACCATAAATCCATAATCATCCTCTGATAGCATGGTCACATTTGTTCTTGAGAGTCAGTTACAAAGCAACGCATCATTTGCAAACTGACTTCTGATTCTTCTCAAATATGATAAAAAGATAAAAGAGGATGATGGAGGTTTGTTTTACAATGTAGAGGATAATTGTGTTATCCTTTGTGTGCCTCTTATTGAAGTGGAGTGTGACTGTTTCCTTGACATACATGTCATGCATGTTTGCTCTCACGGAGGGATAAGCTCATCCAGACCTTCCCACTACTAGGCGGATGCATTTGCTCTGGACAGATGGAGCTCTGATGGATTTATCCCAGTGAATCCAACAGATAGCACGTGTTGGTAAAGCCCAGTGTGACAGTACAGCTAGATCAATCAAGCTCACTGTGCTGTAGAGGCCTGTCAGTGTGCAACACAATCTCTGCTACTGTGCACAGTTATAGTATGTGCTTAATGTGTTGGATTTGCCTTGGAAACTCTGTAAGCTCAGACTATGGATTTCTGCCACTGTACAAAAATGAAGCCAAATAAACCAGATATAAGCGCTGCCATCTTGGGCTGGTGACATTTGAAGCCAGAGTCTGTTCAGTAGTGATCAAGGGGTGGAGCTGTAGTATTGAGGTCCCACCCCTTACACCTGCGCAACCCAATTTTAAGTAAATCACAACTGTCAGCCATGACGTCACATGCCATTTTTATTCCATGAAATAACTAGTTAAAATCAGAAAACTACCTTTAACTACCTTAAATGACAGAAACCATCAAAAAAATAATTTGACTTGTACTTTAATTTTTCAGTTTTGCCCATTTCCATCCCACATCCAACATGAAAGGGGCAGGGTTAGACAGCAATCTCAAGGATTTGGCTTCAGTTTTTGGGATCAGTCATGCTGTCTGTCTTTGTGCAGTATATGGCCCTTTCTCCACAGAGATCACGCTATAGGTTGCTATAGGTGTATGATTTTAGTTAGTATGCTGGCATCCTGGAAGCAAAGTAGGCATGACGACGGGACGTGTAACAGCATCAGCCTCTAGGTGTGACATATAGCATATGCGTTGGCATTGCTTTTTAAACAAAACAATGGCATAACAATCTTTTACCATCCCTGTTATATTGCAGCTGATCTCGTCCTCACCTTGGAGGGTCAGGAGCACATTGTCACCCCAGTTTGCAGACATTTTTGGCTGCTGTTCTTTTTTTAGTTAGCTGCTAATTGCTTTTTAATCTCCTGGCAGTCAGTCGCAAACACAACATGTCGTCAGCACTTCCCACCAATCCCATCCTGCTGGCTGTTCCTTTTATACAGATGTCAATTCAGCACTGTTTTTACCTCCGCTGCTGGAGGCAAGACAACTCTGCCCCCCCCCACTTGGCGACTGTACCTTTTATACAGAACAGCAAGGATAGGTAATGGCACTACATTCCCACCTTGAAGAGGCAGCGTGAATGGGCCTTATGACTTGGACTTGGTGCTTAGTTGGTCAGGTCACCTGACTGTAGTATACAGTATTTAACACGTACAGAGATAAAGTTCTTCCTAAGTGTGCACTCCGCTGTGATACAGATTGACCAAAGACAGCAGAGCACTGCCATATATTCACGTCTTCTTCTCTCTTCTCATTGTGTGTATTTTTCATTTTCCATTAACATACCACAAATATTTAAGTATAACCTTTAATAGCAAAATGTGGTCTTAGTTTATATTTTAGTGACGTCAGCTCACAAACCACTTGCAGGGTATTAGTATTTTTCTTGAAATTAGATATGTGCCAAACATCAACTCCAATTTCACCATCATTCGGTGACTTTTCCCTGATGAAGCTCTGATGAAACTTTGTTGAGGAAGTGAGTGGTGCTTGGTGCTTGACAGTGTTCGGCATCAGCATCAGCAGCCATTAACAGCATCATCCTGGTTTGTGTCTGACTGGTTGTCGTCGTTGGATGCTGTTTCAACAACAACAAAAAAAGACACGTGCCATGTATATTTCCTCTTGTGTCTTTGCATCTTGCATCAACTTGCATCAAATGTCAGTGTTAAAAGAGTGCTCTATCTGTGTTCTTCAGGTAAAGCCGAAGGTGATCGAGCCACTTGACTATGAAAATGTGCTGGTGCAGAGGAAGACACAAATCCTCAGTGATGTCCTCAGAGACATGCTGCAGTTCCCCCATGAGGACTTTGAGGTGAGTTTCACACCTGTTTCATGCATACACGTCACATCCACACTCAAAAACTGCCACAAAACCTTATTCTGAATCTGTCTCTGGGTATTTTCGCTTGGATTATATTGGTGAGGAGTACCGTTTTAACTTTGGAAGTGATGTAAAGTTAGTGATGGTATATAGCTTGAAGACTGGCGATAACACTGCCAGAGTTTGGGCTTTGATTTCCAGTGGGATAACTCATGTTATTGCTGTGGAAAGTGACGCACTCTGGGTGAAAAACACCCAATAAATAATGGTAATGTCACAGACTGCTTATTGTGCAAGTCATTAAAAAGTTCTGGGTTTTTAAATAACCATACAACGTCACACCACTTATTGTTATCAGTCCAACATCATTATTTATCCACCCACTTGCTGAAAGTTGCATATTTTCTTTGTTGTGTTTGTTTGGCTTCAGCGGTCTTTTCCTCCGGCCCAGGCGTGTCCACTGCATTGAATACAGGGTGGGGTCGTTCACAGAGATTTTCTTTTTGTTTACATCCTTCCACGCTGTAGCAAGAGAGACAGGGGTCAGGGGCCATGTGTTTAATTGGCTCATTCTGTCTCCAATGTTGTGACAGAGCAAGTGTTATCTCCAGCCACATTGTACAGGACGTACGCTCCCTCACACTTTCCACGAGGACGATGGAAAATCTGAAATGGAAATCTGGTGCAGTGCTGGTACTTCAGGAAGTGAGACTTGTTTGAAAGATGTTTCTAACTAACAGCGACAAAGAGATGTGCAGTATATCCTCAAATATGACCCTGACGCTCTGTCTCACGGTCCAGTGGAAATTTTATTGTCTTTTATTATTACAGCTGAATGCCCACATTAGACAGTATAAATAAGAGTGATATCTTGATGTCCACTTGCACCTTCATCTGTAACCCTGGGGCAGTTGTCCATGTCGAAGTCATATTGATGGAAGAGATGTATATTGATTTCTAATGTAAGACACTGAGGATACTCAGAATTGTCCAAAAACCTCCACCACAGCTCTAGTAGGAGTAAAATTCCCAGCACATGTACACAAAATGCTGCAACCTTCTCACATTAGAGGATTTTGAGCTGTGACCAGCAGCTCTACAGCTCGCTCTGTCGGTTGGTCAGTCCACAGAAATGTTCCCACCCTGTAGCGGCAACACTTTTTGCCCTAGAAGGCAAAAATTTGGCATTGAGGTCAAGTGTGTGTGTGTGTGTGTGTGTGTGTGTGTGTGTGTGGTATTAAAAAGGGAGGGTGACAGTGTGAGTGGCCTATGGCAAAAAGTTGCATAACTTTTCAATGAATTCACATAACAAGACCAAACTTGTAGAAACACACACCCACACATATAGACAGAAATACACATACACACGCACCATTTTGCCCCCTCCTCTTTCATCACTCATGACAGTTGTCAAAGGGAGGCATCATTGTACTAGTGACAAGTGTTTGTGAAGTTGGTGCCATGCCTGTCTGGCTGCAGCTTTTGTGAATTTGCACTTGTTTTTAAGAAAGTCAGAAGAAAAATGTGTTTCTTTGGACGCCAGTACCACCATCATGCGTTGATTCTGAGCAAATAGTTGATAATGTTATTTCCTTAGTTGCTAGCCTCCAAGAAAAGCTTTGTTTTGGGGCACTCAGCAGCTCACTTGGTAGAGCAGGCAGCCCATATACTAAGGCTTTGTCCTTGCCGCAGCGACTCAGGTTAGATGCTAGCCTGTTGCTCTTTGCTACATGTCATTCCTTCTCTCTCCCTTTCACACATAAGCTGTCCTATCAAATAAAGGTAATGGCTAGGCAAAACTACTGTTAATATAAATAAATAAATAATCAAAAAAGCTTTGTTTTCATGATAACACTTGAATGCATCACGTGGATAAACGGATAATGGATAAACGTGTGGGATCAGTTTGGCTTTTCAGTTCAACATTTTTGATAAAACAGGATTTTCCAGATGCATCTGACAGTCAAGTATGTGATCTACAGTATGGGATGGTCTTGTGATTGACTTGGCACAAACTGTTATTGTAAATGTGATGTTTGTATGAATTCCAAACAGCTATTTATCAATATATATTAAAATGAAATGCCTGTTTTGAACCTTTCAACGTTTGCTGTCCTCACTCATCTTTGCCAAGAGGCAAATCCAGTTGCAGCAGTCCTGCAGATGGTTGTGTGGAACAGAATTAAAGTGAAAAAGTGTTTCTAACTTTGGGTTCGGCACTTTATAAAGCCACTGGTTGTTACAGTTCACAGAGATCTGGCAGCTGGGTGCTGGGTGACAGCGGCGCAGCCTTGACTTCTCTTGTATCGTACTCCTTCAGCCTGCTGCTGTGAACATAACATACCAGCTTTACACACAAACAGTGCGTTGTCAGGGGCTGACAGGTGATCCTGAGTGAGAGGGAAAAAAAACACCACAGACCCTGTGATTGAACCGAACATCTGTTTTGACCTCTCCAGACTCAAGCAAGGTTTTAATCAGCGTCTGTGTCAAGGCCCTTTCAGTGTTTGCTAAAAGGAGCTGCAGCCAGTGTGCTTCATAGACAGTATTAAGTATACAGTGTTAGTTTGTGGTGAATCAAGGCCAGAACAGGCAGACAGAACGCCTCTGTCTGTGTTGTTACTTCTGTATAAATCCTGTTTTTGGCTGTTCCCCCTGAATAGGAGCCACTATCAAGTCTCTACCTTATCTTATCCCCACTGGCACATCAGAAGTCATGTGCTGGTTGGTGCTGGTCTTTTGTGAGCCAGTGTTTATGTGATCTCCATCTGGTGTTGATCTGGAAGCTGTTGGCACAAGCCAGGTCCGTGCAGGTCTCTCTCTGCAAAATTTGTTGAGGATTACCAGGAGGAGGCCCTTCGTTCCTTCTGGTCTGGTCCCATCTCTGCTGCAAAGCCCACAGATCAGGACATTATTCTTTTTCCTTAACTTGAACCACTTTACAGTTTCCAGGTATTTAAAGAATGAGGCTGGTGATATTCTATATGTTGGTTATTGTCAACAGATCCCATATAAACACTAAAATCAATGTATTATTTATTTTAAGACTTGACAACTCTTCGTCTGTTGCATTTGATCCATTTGTTCATACTGTGGATGTACATTTTTGAAAGGGGGGATCACAAAAAAGTATAGTTTTACTTTTATTAGCGACAGTCAGGCCTATCACAATAAGTACGTTATCCACTTATAGTCGATATAGTCTGCAAAACTTATCGAGGTCGTGTCCATTTATTTTACAACATTGCCCTTGTGTTTGCATATGTTTGTTTACATTGGAATGTCACTAGCATTTTAGCAAACATTATCCCAGAATAAACAGCAGGGTTTTCCTGTTTATTATAAGACTTGGATGCAGCTCCTAAACTTTTTGTTACAGTGCCTGAGCTGAATGAACCAAAAAAAACGACATACACACACACACACACACACACAATTATTATTTGTGTTTTTATTGAGTATATTTAAATATTTTGTTCAAATTCCAATTCCAGTTAATATTCTTGAGGATTAAAAGTCGCTGTCGCTGTAGTATCGTCATGAGACGCACCAAGCTTTCAACTAACTCCACTGTAAACCCATCTGTGGCAAAACCTGACACTGAGAGCAACTGATGTGGTGTAAAGATCAAAAAAGCACGAGTAGGGCGGGCAGGAGGGGAGGTGAATGGGTCAGACAAAACCAGACCGTCAGTCAGGAGACAAGAGCTTGTGCACAGTGCCAAACCAAAAGGCAATGTTTTTATGCCTCCGCTGGTGATAGCTGTAGCCGGAGGTGTTATGTTTTCGGGTTGTCCATACATCTGCATGCATGTACATTTGTCTGTCCCATTCTTGTGAATGTAATACCTCAAAAATTCTTTCTTCAAACTTGGACTGAAAAATAAACTGGTTACAATTTGGTGGTCAAAGGTCAAGGTCTCTGTGACCTCACAAAACTTTTTTTGTCCATAACTTGAAAATTCTTATGCTATGTATGACAAAACTTCACACAAATATCTTAAAGGATAAAATGATGAAGTGATGACATTTTGTATCCAAACTTCACTATGACATGGTAATGTTCTGTAAAAACACTTTTCTGGCTATTACTCAGCGTCATATCTCAGGAACAGAAGGGGAGACATTTGGTCAGATACTGAGTATTGGTGACACTAATCTTGGGTGCTCACCTTGAAACTGTGCTGAGTTTATAGATCACCTGTGCTGCTGGGGGACAATGTGTGTGAAGAATCCATCTTTTCACAGACATCGATGTAAATAAAAAAATAAAATAAGAGACATATCATATATGCGCAGAGGCATACAACTGATGGTAATTCTGGTTTTAACGTAACATTAGGCAATTTACATACAGAAAACACGTTGTCATTGCTCTTTGAAAGGGTGTACTTGCATTATTATGCTATTATTTTACCATTATATCAGTGGCATAAAATGGTTTTGAAATGCTAATAATATCATCTATCACAGTGAGCTTATTTCTGGGACAATATATTGTCATTCAAAAGTAGTCATCATGACAGGTCTAGCATCGCTAGCAGCATGGCTCTATGGATGATCCACCACTTTGGTCTACACTGAAATATCTCAACAGTTATCGGATTAATTGCCATGTAATTCTCTACAGATGTTCATGGTCCCCAGAAGATGAATCACACTGACAATGGTGATCTCCTGAGTTCTGTTTTAGTGCCAACATGGGATAGATATTATTCGCAAAATTCATGAAATTCTCCATAGCCTCAGCTGCCCTTTATGTTTTGTGCTATTTAGCAAATTTTAGCATGCTAACACACTAAACTGAGATGGCTAACATAGAAAACATTATAGCCTGCCAAACATCAGCACGTTAGCATTGTCACTGTGAGAATGTTAGAATGTTGCTCCAAGTTTACGAACGGCCCAGTGCCAGCGTGGGCTTCGGTGTGAGTCTTTCTGAAGGCATTGTTGTTCATTTTCATGGTAATGAAGGAACATGTCATTCAGTTCAATTTATTATGACTGGCAATACTTGTTAGTAGGAAAAAAATTAATTAATTGTTGACTTGGGTCTTTTCATAGGATTTGCTGACAATAACAAAAATGTAGAATATCACCTGTTTACCTTTAATATCAGTTTGAACTTAGGCAATATGAGACCAGTGCTGAGGTGGTGATGTCAGGAGGCACACTTGGTTCAGGTTTGGCTACGTCTTTTGCTAAATTAGAGCTCCATTAGGGTCCCATGGTTCTCCCTGGTGACTTGTGGCCCAATTAAATGCTTCCTGTGGCCCTCTTCCTGGCTCCCTCTTACCTCCATGCCTGTTTATTTCTGCAGCTTGGATTGTAAAGATTATCATCTCCCGTGCAGGAAACCTGGCTAGCACAGAGGAAGGGGGGACTTCAGGTTCACAAATATGAGTTCGGTGTGGGATTTGTTGTAGCTGACACGACCACCACTCAGTCAAATGCAAGGTCATTCAAAGGAAGCATTTTAGCCCAAACAAAAAGTGTCAGTTCAGATGTCAAGACACATGACAGCAGTGATGATGATTATTGAATAAGATACTGGTTTTCCAGGGTTGCTTTTAATCTTAAACTTAAAACTGGGTTTACTGCAATTGTCGTTTATCAATCTGATTATTTTCTTGATTAATCGATAAATTATTTGGTCTACAGAATGTCGGAAAACTGTGAAAAATTCGTGTTACAGTCCAAAACCTCGAATGATTGAGTTTACAATGGCATCAAAAAAGAAAAGCGGCATATCCTCACTTTTGAGAAGCTGAATCAAGAGAACATTTGGTATCCTGCTCGAAAAATGACATAAACTGTTATTAAATCAAAAAAGTAATTAATTTTCTGTGGTTCCACTGATCAATTAATCACCAAGGTGGGATGACTGCCAAGCTGCAGACTACTACATTGCTATTTGGGACTGTCAAACCATAAAATCTGTTTTAATTTAGCGAGTCATTGTTGTGTTTCCAGCAGATTTTTTGGTACCTACCACAGGTGTTTTGGAACGACCTGTTGGTGTGTTTCAACGGATTTTAGACATAAAAAAGGAGTACTTTACCGAGACATCTGTCTTTCCTGCCAGGATAGTAGCACGAGAAGCTGGTATTTTCAGCCAAAATGTGAATTTTTTTTTTTTCAAACCATAACCTAGTGGTGTTTGTGCCTAAACCAACCTAGCCACATGTTAACCACATCCATCCATCCATCCATTTTTATCCGCTTATGCGGGGCCGCAGACCAAGCAAAGCACCCCAGACGTCCCCCTCCACAGCAACACTTTCCAGCTCCTCCTGGGGGACCCCAAGGCCAGATAAGATATGTAATCCCTCCAGCATGTTCTGGGTCTGCTCCAGGGCCTTCTACCAGTGGGACACACTCGGAACACCTCTTACGGTAGGCGCCCAGGAAACATCTTGATCAGATGCCCGAACCACCTCAACTGGCCCCTTTCGACACGACACGAAGGAGCAGCAGCTACTCTGAGCTCCCTCCAGATGTCAGAGCTTCTTTCTGTATCTCCAAGGCTGAACCCAGCCACCCCATGGAGGAAACACATTTCGGCCATTTGAACATGCAATCTCATTCTTTCGGTCACTACCCAGAGCTCATGTACATAGGTGAGGGTTGGGACGTTGACGGGTCAGTAAATCTATAGCTTCGCCCTCCAGCTCAGCTCCCTCTTCACCACGACAGTCTGGTGCTCGCATCACTGCAGAAGCCGCACCAAACCGTTGTTGAAATGTAGAGTCTCAATCTTTCGGCTTTATCATAGAAATGTACAATGTCGACATTTTTTCTTTGGCCATCAGACTGGAAACTCATTTTCTGTCAATTTTTTTATTTTTTATTTAAAGAAATAATTTGATGGATTGGTTAGACTGGTATCTACAGGATTAAAAATCCATTTGACTGATTTCCGTATGTGACAAAACCCTGATCAATGTGTTTCTTTGTTAATACACTATGCGGTCAAAGTGGTTTTCTTTGATTAGCTCTGCAGCAAATTGGACTGTAAACTCTTGAAATGGAAAATATCCTGTTCAAAGCGCCTTTCATTTCAATAAAAATGTGTTTGTTAAAGATAACAGAACGCACAGCTGATCAGCATTAGAGTTGCACAAAGCCACAATTCCCTTGTTTCCTTGCAACTCTCAGTCAGCTGAACTGCTTCACTTAATGGTTGTACTCATATTTCACTTTTGCTCGCAGGGATTACGTGTGGTCGGATGCACTTTATTTTTAAATTAATCCCCCTGCTAAGACTTGAGGGTGATGATGTTGTTGCACAAAGCTCCGGATAGAGCTCCAGCATTCACACTCAGCTGAAACTGACCTATTGTTGTTCTATTAGAGAGTAAGATTTACTGCTGAGCTTTGCTGAAGTTTGCCTTTCAGCAGCTAGCGGGGCTGTCCACACTTAGCCTTGTTAAAATATGATCTGAGGTTTTTACTTCAACAGCAGAGCCTTGATTTTTTTTTTTGTTCCGCTGTGAAATTGCTGTTTGGCTCCAGTGCACAGTGAACCTGTTGGTCATTAGTGAGAAGGCTGAAATGAGGCATCAGAGGTGCTGAGATGGTGATTACACAGAGTGCGGCTATACAACAGTGGCAGAGAGCCAGAGTTAGGGTGTGTCTGTGGTTCCTGGAGCTGAACAGTATGGACAAGCATCCTGCCTCCCCCACACACTGCCCCTTTGAACGCTCAGAAACACATCAGTCCTTACTCAAATGTAGAATAATATTTAAAAGAACACCCAGAGCAACCGAGTCCAGCTGAGACCACAAACTGTCCAGCTTGAGCAATGTCTTCCACATTTTGTTTTCACTTTTAGAATGTTGTCATGTTTGTTATAATTTCCCTGCTCTGTTTCTCTTGTTGAATAAATCATCTCTGTCTTTCTTTTACAGATTTCAACTCTGAGGCGGCAAGGGAGAACTCTCTACCCTACATTGCCTGAAAATGCAGAGAGGGAGGCTCAGAGTCTGTTCGTCCAAGAGGTAAGCTGATTTAAAGGCCCTGAAAACATGTTGTCTTAATCAACTTCTTATATGAGGAATGGGGGTTGTTACATAAACCTCATATTTTCTGCCAGTCCTGGTTAGTTCACATCAGAGATTTCTGTACTTGTGTTTTTGTCTGAAGTGGGGAGGGGTCAGATGGAAAAAAAAGTCATGTCATGTATTTACATGCACCAATAAGGATTTAGCAACATTCTTATCAAAATCTGGATACCAGACTGATGTCAGTCACATTTGACCAAACCACACCCTCACAGTCCTGATGACACAGAGTTGAGTTTTTAAAGTTGGGCTCAGACTACAGGAGTTGTGGGCCGATTCATCCCTGATTCACCCTTTTCAATAATCAGAGGAGAATTCCTATTGGGACCTTGATCTGTGCCGATGTTCAGCCCAGATAATGTGGTAGTGTGAGAGCTTTACAGATCCATTTTCAAAGGTTAAGTGTGTAGGATTCAGGGGATAAACTGGCAGAAAAGGAGTAATATATAACAAGTATGTTTTCTTGAGTGTGTGATCACCTGAAACTAAGAATGGTTGTGTTTTCAGTACCTTACAATCAATCAATCAATCAATTTTATTTATAAAGCCCAATATCACAAATCACAATTTGCCTCACAGGGCTTTACAGCATACGACATCCCTCTGTCCTTAAGACCCTCACAGCGGATAAGGAAAAACTCCCCCCAAAAAAAACCCTTTAACGGGGAAAAAAAACGGTAGAAACCTCAGGAAGAGCAACTGAGGAGGGATCCCTCTTCCAGGACAGACAGACGTGCAATAGATGTCGTACAGAACAGATCAGCATAATAAATTAACAGTAATCCATATGACACACAGAGAGAGAGAGAGAGAGAGAGAGAGAGAGAGATGCAGGTAATGACAGTAGCTTACAACAACATTAATGAAAGTAATAATATTATAGTTTTAGTTCTGGTTACTGCGGTACAATATGTTGAAAGTATGTATTAATACCTGGCAGTATACATGTGTGACAATAATCATATGTGTATAATAACAGAAGAAGTATGACTAATGACTAATGATGGCAGCAGGAGGCATCTGGCGGGACCACGGCAGCAGCACAACCACACACGTCACGCTGTCCAGGCACCGCTGTGATATGAGTTAATCTGAGAGACAGTGGAGCACAAAGGCTCCGGAGAAGAAGCCGAGTTAGTGACATCCAGAATGGCCGGGTTAGCTAGATGCAGTAATAGGATACGAGCCGTTTGTATCTACATAGGGAGTGGGTGCTCCATGGACAAGACATGGAGTCTGCCATGTTGCACTGCTGTGTGTCTACAGTAGCCCAGAACAGACAAACCAACACTGGCTGTGGATAATGCAACTCATGATAAAGACCTCCTGAACATCTGGATCAGGAGTGTAACAGCATCATCTAGTTCAAACTAACTGTTTACAGTGGCTAAAAGATCACTCTATACGAGTGGCAAAGTGAGCACAGAAGTATGACATCATGTGATATATATGTTGAAATTAAACAAGAGTTTAAACTGGAGAAGAGCAAATAACACCAGGATTCCTAAAGTCACTGGAAGATATAAAGGGCTGGACAGAAACCAGAGGATCTGGAACCTCTGCAATGACGATGGTGTGGGAGATGAGTATCATATTTTGTTTAATGGTCAGAATGAAAGCTTCATGACTTGCAGAGAAAGGTATTTGCCAACGTTTTATTTAAACCATCCATCTATATTTAAGTTAATTTTGTTATTACAATCAGACAAGCCAAAAGTCATTTGTAAACTAGGTACTTTTTAGAAGAATGTCCTTCCTTTGATATGTTTTAGAGCCAAATAAATAAAATTAAATTAAATGACAATAAGGTGAGCACACATTAGCAGGTACTGGGCTGGCGGACCATCTTTGACAAGCCAAATGGCATAGAAGAATACTGATTTATTCAGTGTCTTTACTGGTTTTATTTTCCGGGTCCATTTGTTTTGGAGAGGATGAGACCTCTGCAGATAATTAGGCTTCCATTAAAAACCTCCTGAACAATGAACACTGAAGGAATTCTAACCAGGAGAAGTTTCAGCTGGTTGCAATCTGCAGTTCTCACCACTAGATGCCACTAAATCGCCCTAAATCTTACACACTGGACCTTTAAACCTCTTGAACTGCTCACAGGCTCATCGCCCTGGCAATTACAAACATGTTTGACATTTAGGATTTAAAATCTGGATGACTGCAGTTATGATTACATTGGTCTGGAGCAGCTGACGGTGCTGCCAAGCAAAGGTAAACATCCTGGCCCTTGAGGTTAACGTTAGCTGGCATACTACTGACAGTTAAAATCTCACCTCCTGTTTTCGCTGAAGAATAGATAACCTGTGTTGACCTCATCTCTCAAACCATTTTCTCATCCAGACTTGTTAAGCTCTCTGCTTTTGTTTTTCTCTAAGCATAGTTACCATTACGGCACATTGACACACCACACCAGTCTCTGTTTTGTTTACATCTGCTTCCCCATGAGATCACATGAGGTGGTGCATTCAGGCTCCCTCTGGCACGATAATCTTGATGATATCCTCTCGTGTGTGATGCGCTGTTATTTTCAGGTTGTGTAGTGAGTGCATGCTTGAGATCAGAGAGAAGAACATCTGTGAAGTATCTCCTTATGTGTGTGTGATGCAAAATCTGTTTTAAAATCAGTTTCGGTTTTTGAACTACGCAGTCTGAGCCCAGCTTCAGTTGGTAAAACTACTTTCCTTAAAAAGTATTTTTTGTAATGGACTTCAAAATACCATTACCTTAGAAGTGCTCCCTTCTTTGACTATCTTTATAGGTCCCTTAAGGAACATGTTGCAGTTTTACATAAACTTTGACTTAGGGGGAATGTGTTATGGAAATCGCTGTTATGGCTTGTATGCCTCTCTACTTTTACTGTTTCCTCCTGTGTGAAACTGTTATGTGAAACTGCTCATGCTGCTGTCTTGACCAGGAGTCCCTGGAAGAAGAAATCTTGTATCTTAATTTGATTTTCCTGGTGAAATAAAGGATGCATGAGTAAAACAATTCAAGTGTCAACTTTTAAGAAATAATACCCAACATGATCTTTTAAAATAAGATTTAAAAAACAAGTTTTAATGGCTTTTAAGAGAAAATGTGCACAAGTTTCCTGCTATAAAAAGCATTGTTGGTTTATGCAAACTCCCTTGAATGTGACTTTGACATAGCTTCAACAAAAGCACTGGAACAAGTAGATAAAGATGATGAGGTTTAAATGTTGTTATCATGCCAAATAAAACGTGTTATTTAAGGGAAATGTTGGGAGTGTTAAGGAGCTGTAATCCCACAGAACTTGAAGTTTTAAAGACACAAAAGGTAAATATACTGTCAACTTTGTGCAGGTCGGTATTAATGCAAACAAGAAACACAAAGCACTTTATATACTGCATGTGATTGCACAAATATGAGAGTTTATTCAATTGCAGAACATGAAAAGCTTGGTGGCCGGACCGTGAGTGCAACGTCTGGTACAAGCAGTAAGAGGAATATATCACTCTCATGTTAACTGCACAGACACATGGCTGCAGAATAGTGACACTAATGTGAGTCATTACTCAATTTGTGGTCTAATATTAGCAGCAATGTACATCACGCATCACGGCTGATCAGGAAACCTCTTTATTTCCACTAAAGGGAACATTCATCTTACTTTGAACTGTTGCGTAAATGGTATCTGGGCTCATTACAGATCATTACTGGACTGTTTGTGCTGTGTTTTCTCAGTTATATCTATTCATGGCAGGGGGCATAGGAGGGATGAAGTGCAATTAATTTCTGCAATTTTCAAGTTTATCTAACTTCTGTTTTTTGTCTGTCAGTGTTGGTTTATAATTCTGCCTGTCTCTGCTGTCTTAGCCTAAACAAGCTGTAAACTTTCTGAAAGCACAGCAGCTTCTAAGATGTGTTTGTTTAGTAATTTACTTGCATTTGGACTGAAAAAAAATCAGAAAAAATGTGATGAATTATGGCGACAAGAGGGAAAATGTTTCTTCCTCCAATGATCACAGTGGGTTACCATGTGGCGCACTACTCTTACTGTCTTCTAAAGCCAGAGACCAACTGGCTGCCAACAGTTCACCTTCCAGGTCAGAGGTTAGCTTTCAGGGAGCTTTGTCTGAAGTCATAAAGATACTGAAACTGCCGGTCAAGTGTGTTGTGTGACATCACCAGGACAGCTGTGGGGATCAACCCAGCAGGAGCCTCTCTGTTTCCGATCGCCCTCCTGATCAGGTTGCATTTCGGCACAGTTCTTGTAAACGGTCACGTACTTCTGCAGAATAGATACCAGTGAGCTGCTCCTATCTCTGATTCTAACAATGAACAGATGTCTCCTTTCCCAGTACAGGGAGATAGAGATACACTCCCTCCCCAGTTTGTGCTAATGGATGGTTAGACTGAGGTGGAGTGTGGACACTGACCCTACACTCGTTATTCCTTGAGGATTTCACTACATAGAAGCTTTAATTGTTGCTTAAAACAACCGTGGTATTGTAGATGTGCTTTGTAATGATTCATAAAAACAGCTGTAAGTAAATATGAAACATCTGGATTCACTAATAAATAAACTGTGCAGTTTTCAAGTCCACCCAATCTCTAAATTTGAGAGCATATGAGTTTGCAAGTTGTTGGTTTGTTCATGATAATCAGCTCTGTTTACAGTTGCCATACCTCTCTTCTGTAGCATAAATTTGATTTGTGATTGAACCCTACGTTCTTCCAGTTTATCTTACCTTGAGTTTATCTTCTCTATCTCCTTTAACTTAAGCTTATATTGGAGTTATGATATCTAGCATGTGACATAGAGTATGGTGAATGTGCTAGGAAAGGTAGTACCGGCACGGTCACTACCTGGAGCTCGCATAAACAGAGACTGGGTGTGTCGAAGGTGGCAGTGCTGTTTGGGCTGAAAAAGCCATGTGTAATGTAAGGTAAAGGAGGTTATTCGGTCGGTGCGTGGAGCAGTGAGACCTGGCATTAGGAGAGTGTCTCTGGGACGCCAGAGATCACTGTCTAGCATCCTGGAGGTGTCATGGCACCAAATAGACGAAACACCGGTGAAAGAAGGTTCCCACCTGATGACCCCAAAGACGTGTTAGGTATCACTGCTCACTGGTCTGTATAGTTAAACCTTGCCATAATAGCTTATCATAGAGCTTCGGAGGTTATTCACTGAGCGCTGATCATTTATCTAGAGCACAAACTTCTTGTGTTTGAAAATGAAAAACAAAAGTGAGCTTTCCAGACCTCTGTAGCCAACATCTTATCTCTGTTCTACGCTACATTACCTGCTACAGGTAATGTAGCGTAGGCTAGGCTGTTTCAGGTTGTCCATATGTACGTCCCATCCTTATGAACGTGATATCTCAAGAACACCTCATGGGAATTTATTTAAATTTGGCACAACTGTCCACTTGGACTCAATGAGGAATTGATTAGTTTTTGGTGGTCATAGGTCAAGGGTCAAGGTGACAGTGACCTTGTTTGGCTTATTCTCATGAATTCGATATCTTAAGAGCACCATGAGCGAATTTCTTCAAAATATGGCACAAACATTCACTTGGACACGAGGATAAACTTATTAGATTTTGGTGGTCAAGCATCAAAGGTCAAAATTGCCATGACCTTGCATCCATTTCATTCTTGTGAAGGCAACATTTCAAGAACAGCTTAAGGGAATTTTTTTCAAATTTGGCACAAATGTCCACTTGGACAGAAGAATGAACTGATTAGAATTCTGTGGTCAAAGGTCAAGGTCAGTGTGACCTTACAAAATATGTTTTTGGCCGTAACTCTAAGAATTAATTTGCTAATTATGACAAAATTTCACACAAATGTCTAATAGGATAAAATGATAAAGATGATGGCCTACTATATCCAAAATGTCAAAGATCAGCTTCACTGTGACATCGTAATGTTCTACATAGAACACGTTTCTGGCCATTACCTAACATCATCATTTGGTCTGATACTGAATTGGTGACACTAATCTTGGGTGCCCACCTTGGGACTGTACTGATTGGAAAGATCTTCCGTGCTCCCAGTAGGAAAATGTGTGTGAAGCATCCATGTCTTCACAAACATGGGTGTAAACTGTATGAGAAACTTGACTGGTGCACGAAAGCATACAACCTTGGGATGGCAGTTCTAGCTTTTTAAACTGTCCATTGTGAGACCGTGTTTTAGGAATGCAACACTAAGTAGGCAGTATACTCTTTTAAAGGTGTCAGTGTGCTTCAACCAAAGTTCAAGTCTAATGGATGAACAGTGTCTGAAACTCTCCACCACACAACTTTCCAACATTTGAACTGGGAAGCCTGCTTCCGCAAATGTCTGTAACTTACTGAAACTTCCCAGATCTGAGAATTTTGCCCGCTTCATACAGCAATTGGCCTGCTGTGAGATAGTAAGCAGATTTCAGACATCTGCTCCTTTTTTGAGTCTACACCTGCGTGCAGAAAGACTGTCTGAATGTTTGTACCATTGTCTCCATATATAAACAGTAATTGCATCTCACTTCTTCCGAGGACTTTTCATGTTCAAGTTTGGCCTTTGTGAACATCTATAAATGCTTGATTGGAGGACACAAACTAGTGATTTTGACACAAACTGACACCTTTACACAACTCTAAAGTACTGCTCAGGTGTGTTTCACAGTGCTGACAGACTGTACAGTATGTTACAGTGGTCTTTAATTTGTTTCCTTTGTTTTCTCAGTGCATTAAGACCTACAAGTCTGACTGGCATGTCGTCAACTACAAATACGAGGACTATTCTGGAGACTTTCGACAGCTTCCACAGTAAGTCTGCAGCACTGTTATACACTGTATTCAAAGAGGTAATGTGGAAGTGTGAGGAGACATTCTTATGATGGGCAAGTAAGAACAGTCACCACATGTAATATATGGATGCCAGAGGTTTTAAACTAAAGACACAGTGCACACGCAGTCACGCAGTTTTTTCCAGGTCACCGAGACACACTGTAACTTTTGTGTTTCCTGCTTCTACAAAAATGTTGCTGTGATTTAATTACAAGGAAACGCATGCGTGCAAGTAAGTCTTATTTCCCTGCAACAAAAGACAGTTTCCTTTTTACAGTGCACTGGATAATTCCCGGCTGCAGCCTGTGTGGAAACCACCCTCATTGTCCGGAGATTGTGTCATCAGCTCCAGCCTCTTCCCTAAAGAATATCTGTTTTACTGGCAACACGTTAGAATATGAGTTGACAATGACCTTATGATCTCCACACTGACGCTGCTGCCAAATGGTCTGTCACTTTACTGAACCTGGGGAAGTTAAAACAATACCCCATGACGTGGATCGCCTGTTTAAAAACCTCACACTGTTGTCAGTAAAAGTGATTCTTACCTTTGGCACGTTTTCATATTCCAGCAGGAAGACAGTATACACCTCAGTGTGTTTCCATTAACAGTCAAGTGCTGCTTTTCAGCACTCCTGGAATTTGCATTTGCCGTGATGTTGCCTTTTTCAGACTCTCCAGAGGCAGCTGCAAATATGCAAAATTACTCAAATTCAAAGGCAATGAAGAAAACTGAAGGAAAATTCACATCTCAGTCACACCACCTCAGACCACATGTGCTAGAAAGATTAACTGAGTGAACTGAAATAAAAGCAGATAAGCAAAACTCAATCTGCCGTCAATATCCTCGACAGCAAACGCTGTTAAATGCCAAGTGCTAAAAACTCAAGTACTGGCAGTGAAATGCACCTAAAAATCTAATGTAAATGTGTCTATTGAGAAGAATGTCTCTTTCTAAAGTGTTAAATTAAGATAACATTATATGAACAAGTAACTAGTAGCAGAAGGTGTCAGATAAATGTGTTGGACTAAAAAAAAGATATTTTCCGCATCAATTTAATGGATAATTAACTTCATATCTGTCATACTGTGCCTTTACTGGACTTTTGCTGCAGCTGCTGATGTTTGCACATTCATTAATTGTATTTTTTATACTAAATATTGCTTATATTTTGTACTTATATGGCTTAGATTGAATATTTTGCGTTGAATATTTATTATCTCTTACTTCATTTGTGTCTTATTTTATTTTATTTGTGCATAATGACAATCAAGTTATTGAATTTTGAACAAGAAATGTAAAACCTAAAAGAATCTCAAAATTATACCTAAGTGCAGCACCAGAGGACACAGTTACCTTGACCTGTCATAATTTTTTGTACTTGATGGTGTTATTTGTTGTTTTCTCTGATCGTGTTACAGTACATGCTTGCTTAATGAGAATTGATTCTTTCACAGCAAAGTGTCTAGACCTGATAAACTGGCAGTCCATGTATTTGAAGTGGATGAGGATGTCGACAAAGATGAGGTGAGTCTATGGGCCCTATCATACACCTGGCAAAGGGCACACACCATACACATCTGTCATTGCTAGTTTCAGACTGACACAGTTGTCATTTTTACGATCAGCACCCTTGTGTAAGTAGCTTGCATCCATCTGTACACCCATGGGTCTTAAAATGAGGTGTGGTCAGATGCATTGTTTGTGCATTGTTATTTTGAGGCAGCAGAAAGCGACTGAGCCATTGACCAACCAAACTTGGTCCAAAGTCAGAATGGTACAGTATTTTCCTGCTATTTTTTAAGATAATTTTTGCCATTATTGGTAGGACAGCCAGGACAGACAGAAAGGGTGGGATAAAGAGAGGGCCACAGGTTGGAATCAAACCCAGGCCGCTGCAAAGGACTCAGCCTATATGAGGCACACACTCTACTAGTTGAGGTAGATGTCGCCCCAGTTTCCTGCTATTTTAACGTTGGATTCAGATAGTGAGATGCGCGTACATAGTTGGATTCACAATGTGTGTACACTCTGCTTGTTTCACATACAGGAACGCGTTGCTGGGTTGCAGGTGGGTAAAATAAAACATCATTAAAGAGGGAAAATATGAATGACATTCTGTAAAATGCAACATAGCAGAGATCAGAGCAGAGCTGTTTGCGCAGGAGGTGCAGCGTAACTTTGTTGATTATTTCAGAAGCTAAATTTTAGTTCTGTTTCCTCTATAGTTTTTAATTTTGCTGCTTAAATGTCTCACTATATTTGCTGCAGTGACATTAGTGCCATTGCTGCATTACTCTCAGCAGAAAAACGCTTGCTTCTCCAATTTGCTGAATGGCCATGCAAACAGCAGTGCACCAGGTGCATGTGGCTTTTTAAGGGAATGGGAGATGACACTCTGGTTGGTTGAATTCATGTTATGCCAAAAACATACCTATGATTAATTAAGGGACTAAATACAACCTCTTTGCCCCTTGCACCTCACTTTGCACCCAGATTATGCCCCATTTAATGAGCAAAAGTAGAGTGCGACACGCCCCCAGATGCACTTTAGACCATGCCCTATAAGTTGTTAAATAGGGCCCTCTACGTCTTATTTCTTAACAGTGTCTAGACTTTTCATCCCTTAATTTACCAAAACTATTCCAATCAATAGCTGAGAGTACTGAAGTGTGTGCATCTGCATTGTTTCTAGACTGCATTTTAACCGAGGATCACGTCTCTTTATTAGAAACCTTGCCCAAAAAAGACTGCATGCTTCTAATTCCAGTCATCAGTTTTGCCTTTCCTGTTTTCATTATAGCTATTAAAGAAATAAAAGGCATTTTTGCGTCTAATAGCTGAATTCAACGGAAAGAATTAAGTGTAATTAGACGTAAAGACTTTTACCGGCACACCATGTCTCAGAAGAGCTCCTTTTTTTACGCTCTTCTAATTTATGTATGACAGAGTGGGTGTGAGTGTTTTTGTGCACAGATTAAATGAGTGTTTGTTGCCTTTGGAATGGCTTGTGGGAGTGCACAGCAAGGAGGCTCATGAGTCACTTGACAGAGACACTCAGATGTGATGGGAGCCTTAAAGATGATAAGAAGCTGTGGCTGATGTGTTATCTAACACACTCTAAGGTCGTGCTCTCTCACAAGATGTATGATGATGATCCTGACCTACTGTGCTGACGCTATATGTCAAAGTGCACCTCCTATAGGCAACAAAATTTGCGTCAGTAGTAGCTGGAATACACCATTTACACACAGGAGCTTTTGGGGTTTTGGAGCTGTGATTGAGGAAAGCTGTGCGCAGGTCGTCAGGGGTCAGAGTCTGTCCTGCTCAGCCTCACAGTCAGCCTCACCTCTGACAGGACAGGAGGAGCAGGAGGACTTCGTTCAACTCTTGCCTCGTTCTCTGGCCTCCATCTCTTCACAACGAGATTTTTTTTTGAAACAGGGAGGTTGCTTGTGCAGAAAGAAAAGCAATTGAACTCATTCTCTAAAATACCCACATTAAATCATTTATTTTTCATGATTGTGTGTTTTGGATCACATGCAACTGAGATTTGGTTTATCCTTTCTTTGTCGAACCGGAGTTTAATAGTGCAACTGTTTTGTTTGCTGATTTTTTAAATAGTTTTCTGGAGTTCAGAGAGGATGAACCCTGTGATTCTTCTGCCTCTCTGCGGACCAGTGAATGTTGTCTAGACATTGAAAAGGAGAAATAGGCAGTGAACCTTTCCAGATGCTTTTCAGATCACTTTACAAGGCACATTGAAAATATCATAACTCCTGCCAGCACTTTTAAAAAATCCCCTTTTGCTTTATGCGACTGGAAGAAGAAGAAGAAGAAGAAGAAGAAGAAGAAGAAGAAGAAGAAGAAGAAGAAGAAGAAGAAGTAGTGCTGGACCAGGATGAAGACATCTTGAAAGGCCATTCACTCTCCTCACTGTGTGAAGCTATCAGGGTTCAGCTCCTCACTGTAGTCTCTCAAAGTCGGGAAGTAACTGTAAATGTCACGCAGGTCTGATATAAACCAGGACAGGGCCCAGCTCCTCTTCCTTCATTACTCACCTAATTGGTTTATTTTTACAGATCATTTTCATAGATGACAGGTTTTGGTCGTATGTGATCTCATGCTACCCACCATATGAGTGCGAGATGATCCGGTCCTCGTGTCACGGATCTGCTGTGAAGATGGAGATGTTTATTTTGTTTCACAGTCACAGTTTGTTTAATGTTCCTCTGCCTGCTTGTTTGGACTGAGGCAGACCTACATCGTGTTCTGGTCTGTGTCGTCTCAAACCACAACATCAAAGGTTTTCTGCACAGTGAGGCAAGGCTCCGGCAGGGTGTGTTCACAGAATGGGTGATATGATATCACAGTGTACTGATGCACTGCAAAAATATCCAAATTAAATCATGTTGAGTCTCTTTTTTGAGTTTTCTCTGCATATGTGCATTTATTTTGACTTTTTTTAGAAACAGGCAACAGTTTATTGATGTATGTGCTCCAGAATTTGCCGTATTTTAAGTATTGCAACTTCTTTTAACATTAAAATAAGTGAATTCCACTCTTTTGGTACATTTGTAGATGTATTACAGCATACAAAAAACAAGATTTTAAGATTTGATGATTGTCTGATCTTGTGTTGTTGTCTCCTGCAGGATACGGCCTCCCTTGGATCACAGAAAGGTGGAATTTCCAAACATGGCTGGCTGTATAAAGGCAACATGAACAGTGCCATCAGCGTCACCATGAGGGTGAGACAATAGTGAAAGCTTTAGACAATGGATTATTTGATCAACAGAAAATGAAACAGCAGCTATTTTGAGGGAGTATTCAAGTCACTTGTCCAGCAAAAATTATTCTTATTTTATAGTTCAGTATATTGACACAAAGACAGTTAAAAGACAAGTGCAAATCATGAGACAGAGCTTAATGGAGATGTGAAAAGGGACACCCTGATAAGCTATCTGAAACTTGACAACAGGAAGTGCATGTATTACAATAACATTTACCTCTACAAAACTCTAAAACTAACCAAAGACTACTTGAACTGCTAAGGACATTTATTCCATCAGTCTAAACATTGGTTGAAAAGGTAAGATACCATAAATAAAGACATGGATTTGAGGGTAGACTAACTAAAATACAAAACATTTGCTGGTTCCAGTTTTTATTTTTACATAAAAAATAAAAATAGCACAAAACCAGTAACAACAGACAGGAAGATCATAGGTTAAGGTGAGATGCTCAACATCTTGTAAAACAGAAAATGAGAAGAAGCAAGGTTACATTGTAGTATCGTAGATAATGGGTCCTTTATGTCCGTGATCGTCCTTTAAGATCAAGAAGTTCCTTATGATCCTTGACTTTGATACCTGGAAATCCAGGGTGTTGTTGCGGGAGAAATCTTCCACTCATTCATGAGCTGTCATCCATCCTGTATGTCTTAATACTGTGGGGTTTAAAACAAAATTCACCAAATATAATAAACATATAAATAAAAGGTCACTTCAAAGTCAAATAATATTTCCATTTTTTCCAGTATTTTTCACGTTTATTAATGACATGTCATAGAGGGAAAAAGTCAGTTGTTGGTTCCAGATGTTCAAATGTCAGCATTAGCTTTTTGTTTTCTTTGTGTTTTTTGACAGCAAATTGAATATCTTCCGGTTTTGTCAATTTGAAGATGTCACCTTTTGGCTCGTGGAACTTGCGACAGTCATTTTTAACAATTTTCTGACATTTTATAGACAAGATGCTAATTGATTAATGGAGAAAATAAGTCAGAGATTCATCTATAATGAAAATAAGCTTTGGTTGCAGCCACATTACTTTACAAATTACCAAAACTGTAATTTATTATATGTATATTGTGTACAAGTTATGTAGGAATGATGAAAAAATGTATGAAATGTTGGGAAAAAAACATACTATCAGGATGTGTAGATTTTAGTCTTGAGTCTGATCTTTTGTTAAAATCGCTTATTATTGACATGTCTTACCCAGTTTTCCTTAACCCTCTCATGCATGATATCAACTGCCATGGGGAGATCAGTTACTCCTTCTAACTAATATATATGGGAAGAAAATTTATAGGCATGATTTTTCACTTGTTTAGAAGCAGAAACAAACATTGAGAAACATTATTACTTTGTGATTTAATAATTCATGCATAAAAGGGTTTGTTTTGTTTAGATTCAGCTATGTCAGCAGTGAAATTGATCTATTTCTCTCATTATCATGAGAAGGTCTCGTCCTAAGTCATTTCTTCCATCACAAATATTTACCTAAAGTCAAATACATTTTGTTCATATAGCCCACAATCACACATCAGATAGAGCAAGACTATAAACAGTGAGGTATCTGCAAGTAGTAAAGTGGTGAAATAAAGTGATTAAAAACATAAACATATACAGACACTTAACATTGGGACCTTTATAGAAATGCCATCCTAAAAAAAATGTGGTTTTAAATGTTTTTTAGAAGCGGCTACAAATGTAGATGATCGTATCTCAACAGGAAGTATATGTCCCTCTATTCTTAATACATCCACCCATTGTTTTATTTTTTTAATAAGGTTTTATTTACTGCCTCTTTATTGGCAGACTTCTAATTACTGACAGCCTCATCTTTTACTGTATAACACAGAGAGTGTAGTGGACTTGAAATTGTAAAGACCAAAACATTACATTTAGTTTCCTAATAATTAAAAGGTCGAATGTTCTTCTTTCTGTTTCAGTCGTTCAAGAGGAGGTATTTCCATCTAACTCAGCTTGGTGACGGCTCGTATAATTTAAATTTTTACAAGGATGAGAAGATCTCCAAAGAGCCCAAAGGAACCATCTTCTTGGACTCCTGTATGGGTGTTGTTCAGGTACGCTCTAAAATATTTCTTTCTGGCATGAAGGCAGTGATTGTTGAACTGCAACGACCTTGGATGACTTGTTTTGCTAAACGGGATATCCCGTTGCCCAGTCCCTCGTTGACATTAAAACAGTATTTACTGGAAATAAACTGAAAATACAGACCTAGCAGCTTCCTCTTCACAGTTATTTTCTCTGTACACATATTTTCCAACATGCGGGGTGAAATGTAAGCTATGGTGGGCAAATTTTCAGCACAAATTTCCCCAGCAATGATGGTCCGCTGCTGAAAAGCATCTGTGAGACCCTCCGTGGTTCATTTCCCTGAAACCTGAGCTCTCTCCTCCCAAGGGTCACGCTTTACTGCTGACTCTCAGCTGGTGAAACAAGGTGAATGCTGAGGTCTCACTTCCGTGCACTTTCCATCGGGCCTCGCAATCAATGCTACGTGCAGCCATCTGAGTGCAGGCCAAGACTCACTGGGTGCATTATCATCTGTCTATCATCTCAATAGATGGAAAAGTGCTGATCTTACTGATGAGGCACCCAGCTGGCATCAATCGGAGTGTTTTTCCACGACTGTCTGATTCCTATCGTGTAGAGGGGGAGAGTAAAATGTAGAAGGAGGAGAGGGTTACACATGGGGTCTGAATGCTTTTAGATCTTAGATCTTTGGAGGGTTTTATCAGTGCAGCTTAAAGTGTCCATGGCGTCCCTCCAAGTTCACCGCCCAGTTTCTAGGCACAGACCGTCACTCTGTTACATTTCTCAGCAGTGGACAAAAAGAAATAAGAACGCATTTCCTGGTTCAATACAGATTGACGTCAAATATAAACGAATTTCACTGCACAGTTTTCTGCACCATGATATCCATTTTTTTACAAAATGCCACAAATACAGAAAGATTATGTTCTTTTTTATTTTGTATCACAAAACCTTAAAAATTGACCTCATCATGGATTCTTATTAGGGATGCACGATATTGGATTTCTTTGCCGATATCTGATTTGCCGATATCTAACAACTCATTTGACCAGTAACCAATATCAAAATCAATATATCTACTTTTTTCACCCACATTGTTTTAGTGATCATCAGGTCTTTTCTGTAGTGGAATTAACATCATATTATGGATACATACTCTTATCATTAAGGATGCACAGTAATATCAGCGTGTCATCGGCCAACATGCTGTGTTGGAGCCATAATATAATTTTGTTTATTCCATTCTTCTAACACAAGGTTAATATAAATATACACATGCAGTTATTAAACTGAACACGGGGTGGTGTTACACATAGGTAAGCTCCAGGTAATGGGGATCAGGTGTGTTGAACGGAGAGCAAACAGATGTTTATTATAGTGTTATTAAAGCTTGTAGTAAAACTGAATTTGCTGAATGGAATAATTATTACACATGGAGGATGCTGTCTCCCCTCTATATTACGGTGAACATGTGTACATTTTATTGAGAATAAATGGATCGCCAAATCCAGAGAGATAAAGCACGCTGGACATTGGTTTATCATTAGCCTAGAACACACATCCGAAATAAGTTCACCCGTTTGCCCCTCAGTGGTTTGTTTAGACATTTTATTTTGTTAGAAGTCATGACATGCTGATAATATCAGTACATCATTGGTGTTGGCCAGTATCGGCTTTATAATGAATGAAATCAGAATCGGCCAACATGATTTTTCTTATTTTACACAATGAATGAATATGTTGAAAAGCTTTCTGTTTCATGTCTCCATCTGCTGGTGGGCCATTACAATAGGCGTATGCATGCATAATATGATGTCAATTCCCTACAGAAGAGACTTGATGATCACTTAAAATAGGTGGGGAAAAAATGGATATATCAACATCGGTATCTGTTATCTGTCAAATAAGCTATTATATATCAGCGTATTGAATATCGTCAAAAAATCCAATATCATGCATCCCTAGTTATCGTGATGGCCCACCAGCAGATGGAGACATGGAATACAATGCTTGTCAGTGTATTTGATATTCATTCATTGTGCAAATTAAGAAAAAGCATGTTGGACGATTCTCATATTACATTTAAAAAGCCAATATCATAGCATGATACTGATGACATGCCAATATTACCATGCATCCCTAATGTTAATTTAGTTTGCTTAAATAATTGCAATGCTGAAAGGAGGACAGACATATCACAACTAAAAATTATATTATAAAACAAACACACAAAAAAAGAAAAGAAATTAACCAAAAAAGGCGAGAAATTTGTCACAATCTATTTCCAGTTCAACCTGGACTCTACTTTCCATTGTTTTTGTGTCTAAGTGACTAATGGAGATAATAGTTTTTAAAACTGGTCCAATGTTGAGCGAGACAGCTGCAGCCAGCAGCGCTGAAACAGGCTGCATTCAAGACATTTTGCCACTGACAGGCTCAGATTATTATCTGTATATTGAAATTTTCTTAATAGAGCAAATCAAAAAAACACAGTAATATTTGGTCAATCCAACAGTGACACAACAAAAAAGTAAGCATTAAATAAAATAAGAACAATACAAAGCCAAGACAGGACTAAGACAAGACAAATACTACAAACCAAATCAGTACCCACAGTAATACAATTAAACTATAGAAATATATGGAAATGCATATATGATGATAAAAATAACACTAAATACTAAAACATAATATAGTGGTTGTTGGTCGCACAACTGCCTGTCACATCACAATGTAATGTCTGTAAAACAGATGATCAGTCATTCAGGAATATTTGGAAAGTCCAGCTCTTGTACATACTCGAGAAAGGGATCCCACATCGACGGACCTTTTTGTTAAAGAGTAAGATCCTTTTTGTTTCACCAGAAACAGCCCTGCAAGTTCCATCTCCAAACTCACCAGCCTCCATTTAAATAAAAGTGAGTTTGTAATTGTAAAACACACTCAATTCAGAGTCAGCAGAAACAAAATTAAACTTACAGCAGCCGTTTTGGTTCGTCTTTCCACTGTTCCAACTATCACCAAGGCTGGTTTGGTTGAAATAAACCTTTAATTCCCCCAGTTAGATTGTAAATATACTGGCTCTATACATGCTAAAATGACTGTTTATTTAAATGGAGTCTGGTGGGTTTGGACATGGCACTTTTCTGGGCTGTTTCTAGTTACACAAAAGGATCTTACTCTTTAACAAAAAGGTCTCTCTCTGTAAGGATCCTTTCCATAATGTTGTCAGACACCTAAAATAACAATCTGAGCCTGTCAGTGGCAAAAATGAGTGCTTAAGTGGACGTACACTGACGGTGCACAGATGCCCTGAATGGTTACATTGCGGACTGTTTAGCTGCTGCCGATTGCCTCGTTCTCACTCAGTGCTGGACCAGTTTCAAAAACTGCTGTTCCCATCAGTCACTTAGCAGAAAAACATGGAAAAGGATGGTCCAGGATGGAAAATACCAAACTTATCCTTTAAGCAGATGCCCTCACAGTATATTGTCATTCAGCTGGTCATGCAGTGTTGATGATACAGGCCTTGTACGGTAATCAGTGAATCATTCTGTTGGTGATTAACCTGCACCAGTAATTCTGCAGCATTACACAGCCCCTTATATACCACATACAGCTAATGAGTTTCTGCTCCGTTGAAGTCACAAAGATCATATGACTTAAACTCAACCAGCAGAAACTGCCCTGTGAGTGGAACTGCAGATGTTTAACTCTGCAGCTGTAATGGCATGTGGAGTGACATCATACTGAGCCTCAAGCTGCTCCTGCGCTTTGTTAAGATGCCAACATATGCTCAAACACACAATGCTTTTGCCTCATTAATGAGGTAGGTGGTGGTCCTCCCTGTAGGTTTCATGATGAGCAAAAGGCCTCAAACTGATAGCTGTGGTTTGAGGTTTTGTTTTCTCTTTTCTCTTACTCCTCCGCTTTTGTAATAATACAGATACTTACTTTGGTTTTAAAAATAATTCTGACTGGATCGTCCACTTATTTCCCCGAGGATGTGTGCAGCTGTGTTGTCTAGGAAATTGAGACGGCTCCTCCCACCTATCAGATGATTAAGTCCATTTATCAAGACTCCAGTTTTATTTCCCCTCTCCGTGTTTATTCAGCCAGTCTCCCTCCCAGTCACTCCCACTCTGCTGTTTCAACATCGCAGCCTGGCTACAGTGATAACCACCGCATAACAATAACACGGACTGCTGACAATAATGAGAAGACTTCCATATCTAGCCGAAGAAACACTGATTGAATACTTTATTAAAACGCAGTGTCATGGTCAAACTTCTGCTGAATCGGCAGTTCTAGGTTCTGAATGGGCTGCAAGAGAGAAAAGCCCAAATGGGACGGTGACATCATTGAGGTCATATTTTCTGTTGGCTTCACGCTGCAGCTCCAGCTCACTTTTATAAAGTCTCTGCTGTGGTCCTGGCAGAGTTCAGAGTCTTTGTTAGGCAGATGGAAATAATATGTCCCTCCCTAACTCACATTGTCCATTTGCTGTCTGTGACAGTTAAATTAAATCTGGGTTTAGCCTCCCATCTCTGTCCAAGACAGTGACTCACATTTTGCAGATTTTAGGAGCTGAACAGTGTCATTTTTTAGTCCAGTATGTTGTTAGTGAATATTTAGGGTTCCAGCAGCAATGCTCACAGCTGGAACCCCCTTGATTTTGCTCTCATTATTCTTCTTTCTTATTTTTCTCTGCCAAAAAATGTTTGTGCAGCAAAAACTATCAGAACAAAAGTCAGCAAAATTCACAAATTCCACCCACTATGCAGGTCAACCCAATACTCATTGACCTCAGTCCCATACAGGTTTATCTATATGGTGCATTTCAGACACAAAGACGAAAATAATACAATTCATAAACACATGACAAGACAAACAAGCAAAGGAACAACAGTCGATTGAAATTATTTAAGAGGCATAGAAGTAGGATACATCCCTTTGTGTATATGGTCCATTTTTTTTTTTTCAATTTTTTGTGTATTGACCAAGTCACAGTCTTAAAGACAAGGTGATTTTCTCCATACAGTGAATTTCGTTAATAATTGCAACCCAGTCACTATTTAAAGAGGGGCTTACCTGTAGCCACCTCCATGTGATGGCTGTCTTGCTCACGGCCGAAAGTACTTTGGAAAGGTATTTGTCCTGGGGCATGATCTGGAGTTTTGCCCAAGTACAATATGACAAAAGAACAACTTCTATTTCAAAGATGTTCCTTATTTCTTTGGCGATGTCTCGCCAGTATGGAGAAATTAGTGGGCATCCCCAAATGGTCTGCCATTGATTTACCACACAGCCTCCAGCAATCTTCCGCCCCTGAGGACGTATCGTATCATGTTTTTCCGGCAGAACTCACGCCAGAATCTTGAATTGGTGGTCCTAGCTTGACCCTCCCAAATATCATTCTGATCATCCTCAGATATCTCCAGGACTGAGTCCCTCTCCCATTTCTGTTTGACCCGGGCAGTGGAATCATTTTAGGAATTTTGTAATCTATTATATATGGGTGATACAAGATGCTTGTTGTCTTTATTCTTATACATCAGTGAATATATCAATCCAATTGGGTTCACTATCCTCTGTTAGTTTGATTTCTTTACTGAAGTAGTCATTACCATTAGCTGTAGTGCAGTAAGCTCTTATAGCATTATACGCCTAAACCACATATCTAGACCGGAAGGTACAAGCTCTGAATCAAAAGCCACCCGTTTCAGTATTTTCATGTTTCTCAAGGTGAAATAATTTGCAGGTCTTAAACCATACCTTTAGAGCTATCTTTGTCCATTGGTTTGGTTTATCCAGATAAGAATCCTGGTGTTGGTAATTACCTAGTACATACTGTGCAGGTATTTTGAATTACATTAATTCCAAGTCTTTCCATTTGGCTGAATGGTCTGGATCGCAGCAAACAAAAGAACAAAGGTTTGGGGCAGACCTGAAGTGTTCAGGAAGTGAATTCTAGATTTTTGGTGCACAACAACCTAAAGCTGCCTCTTCATGTTTGGTTCCGACCCTGGAAATGGTGAGCAAGTGCAATTATCTCGAAAACAGCTCGGCCTAGAGGCAACATTCTTTGACCATTTTAATCTCTCAGGTCATCTGCATCTTTGCTCCGATGTTCTTCTGCTCTAAAAACCTGCTTTTGACATCTCCTTAGTAACCGCTGGGCTAATCGTCCCAAAACTTAGTCAGGATCATCTGCAGACTTCACTGATCTTAAGTTGTCAAAGAAATTTGATGTGTGCATCTGTTTAATTAAAGAAGCCAATCAATTTTTATCAGAATAGCTGCAAGTGCGGGCATGTAAAACACGTCTTCACTGAAGGTCATAAGCTATATCAAATGTTTCTGAAAGCAGAGAGCATCAGCAAGTTGTGATAACCATGTTGAATTAATTTAAAGAAAATCAATCACTCCCAATCTGCCTGGACCCTGCTCGTTGCCGCTTGAGGCTGTATTTACTTTGTTTTTGCAGGATCAAGCTGCATAATACAAGACAGTGAGGGCAGAATTAAAATGAAGCAAGCTATTGATTTAGATCATAAAACTACATGTAAGAATCCGGTGAGCTGGCAGTTGAGTGTTAGCTTTGGATAGCGGGATGAATCATTCATGCAGCCCTGCCATGTCCACAGATGGTTATTTGATTTGTAAATGTGAAAAACTAAACTTAGTCAATCATTCATTCAATATCAGATACATGTGCACTTGGCAAACATGAAACCTCCCCCTGTCTGAAAACAAAATCTTTGTTTTGCACACTTAAAATATTCTTATTTTTCTGAGGTTTGCGGTTTTATTCATTTTTTTTCTACCCTTTTTCTCTTCTTTCCATGGCTGCAGAACAACAAGGTTCGGCGGTTTGCATTCGAGCTGAAGATGCAGGATAAGAGCACCTACCTGCTGGCTTCGGACAGTGAAGGAGAGATGGAGGACTGGATCAACACGCTCAACAAGATCTTGCACAGCAGCTTTGAGATCGCCATGCAGGAGAAGAGGAATGGAGACATTCACGATGGTGTGTGTGTTTGTCTGTCCGTCCGACATCCGTTTTCCAGCGCCTGAAAGAACACAAATATGAAATAGAATATTATTTTGTGTTAGTCAAAATATTATTAGAGTTCATGATGAGAAATGATTTATGGTTTTCATGGTCTTGCAAAAACATCTGTGGTTTAATTAAGAAATAGATTTTGCAGACTGAAATATGTGAGACAAAAGCAGCTTTGTGTTTTCACACCGGCCAGATTATATGAATGATATCAGTGTCAGCAACATGATCTCTCCTGTACTTGCTGTTTAATATTTGTATAGCTGCAACGATTACTCAATTAATTGATTAGTCACCTGACAAAGAAAATCAAGGCAACTATTTTCATAATCAATTAATATCTTTGAGTCAGTTTTTAAGAAGAAATTTCCAGAGCCTGCTTCTTAAATTTTACAGGTTTTCTCAGTCCTCTCACTGTAGACAGACTATGTTTGAGTTTTAGACTGTTGACTGACTGTCGAACAAAACGACATTTGTGAATGTCAGCTTCGTTTCAGAAACAAAAATATTAATTGAGAAAGTAGTAAACACAGGCTAATCAATATGAAGATAATCAAGCCCAAGACCCAGACCCTATTTTTCCATGTTTCTGTGTCTGAAGGCCCAGGCATACCAAACTTACCTCAAAGAACTAGTGGCAATGAAAGCCGATTGTTGCGTTGTGTTGCCTGTGTCTTGGCCAAATAGTTTCAAGTGAACACACTGCAAAGACTACAGCCAATGGCAAACCACCTGCGTGAGAGGAAATAACTCACCACACCAGCAGACGGTGGTAGTCTGCAATCATCATTCCAAAATATAACCAGAAGACCTTCTCAATGCCAGTTGGCACATTAACAACAATCCAATGTTAAAAGAACAAAGCATATTTACTGTGCACCAGTGAACAGTAACACAAACACTTATTAAGTGTTTCTCGTAAAGAGCTCAATGACTAAAGAAAAATAATCTTACCTTAAAGGGATAGTGCACCCAAAAATGAAAATTCAGCCGTTATCTACTCACCCATATGCCGAGGGAGGCTCAGGTGAAGTTTTAGAGTCCTCACATCCCTTGCGGAGATCCAGAGGGAGAGGGGGTAGCAGCACAACTCCACCTAATGCAGGCTGACGGCGCCCCTGTTTCCTCAACTCTGTTTCTCTTCTGGTGTGCTGAGCTGAACTGCCAGTCAGAGCGATTTCATTCACAACAGGCTCCAATGTCTCCAACATCAATTCAGCTTACTGAATTTGCTGGAAAAAGGCCATCAAGGGCCAAAGATGGGCAACAGTGCTGGACACACCACACCAACAAGGGTGACTAATGGAGACAGTGTTTTTTGAACTTGGTGAAGTATTGAGTGAGACACTGCAATAAAACCACGTGGGGATATATGCACCCTAAATGTATGTCCACTAAATGTTTTTGTCACTGACAGGCTCAGATTCCTACAGAGATAGAGTTAGATCATTTTTGTTTAAACAGAAACAGCCCTGAAATAGCTATTGCCCAACCCACCAGACCCCATTTAAATACTCAAAAGGTCTATCTCTGTAGGGATCGTTTCCATAACGTTGTCAGACACTTTGAATAACAATCTGAGTCTGTCAGTGGCAAAAACAAGCGCCTTTCATAGACATAAATTAACGGTGCCCTGAGTGGTAACACTGCAGCCTGTTCCACCGCTGTGGGCACTTTTGCTCAATACTGGAGCACTTTCAAAACATTTTGTTACACAAAAACATTGGAAAATAGGATCCAGGTTATAAAATACCAAAGTTACCCTTTAATTAATGCAGTTTATTGTAGAAGCTATGATGGTGCTATCTAAGATGAAAAATGTTCTCAGTTGTTATATCCAAAATAATAATCAACTCATATCTGAAGATCCAGTAAATCTCCTCATCCTCATCACTTTATTTACTCTGGCATACTGAACGTACCTGAGGATGTTTTGTTCATTCATACACCAACATCCACTCTCGACTTGTGCCTCACTTCTCCCCTACTTCTCCCTGGCCCTGTAATGTAGTGATGTGATACCAGACCACCCAGGCTTTTAATACTCACCTCCTGTCTCATAGGAGGCTTAGCCATGAAGGAAAGCGGCTGAATGCCTTTACACAAAACGCTCCACTAATCTTCCCTAACTCCTCAGCTTTTATTAATCACGCTGTGCATGAGAGAAAAAAACACAGGGGATCTCTGAGCTTCCATAAATATGCCATTGAGATCTGCTGTATCTCCATCTCAATCCTACTGATTCCTGTACAGCTGAATTACTGTTTACCAAACTTTGACATGTCAGTAAGCGATTAAGGAGGTTTTATAACACGAGGGGGGTTTGTTTATGTTCTACAACTTTCAGTTTGTATCCAATGATTTCTTCTACTCTCTTCTAGATGATGATCTTGGAAAGTCAGACAGTTCCTCCTCTGGCAGCATGGACAGCTTTCAGGTAGGTCCTCTTGGTACTCACACATTCAGTACATCATCACATGGAGCTGCAGCATCAAACTTCTGTTCCTCATTGAAGCTGTAATGTAGAGGGCCTCTTCGCCACAAACATGTGGCTTGGATTTAGATTTAAGAGTTGCTGGTTACACACCTAATTTCTCAGTTGATCATTTGTTTTTTCTTTGATCTTATCTGACATTAATCACAGACCTCCCGCCACACGATGAAGTAAAACTCCTCAGCAATATTTGAGTTTCAACCAGAAAACAACACTGCAAATTAAACATCGGGCCTTTAAACTTGCATCCAACAATATTCAACACAAGGTATCCAGTCGCGGAAAAGCTTTGTCTTAGGCCTTTGTTAGCTCAGCCCAAATCTGTTTTTTGGTAGTCTGGACAACAAAAAGAACAAAAAACAAAAACACATAAAATGCCATTTTTACAGATCAGATCCCAACCAATTTTATTGGTGACAGAAATGCGATTCCAGCCACGTTTCTACAAATGCATCCCAGTTCGGCTGCTCTGGCTGTCCAAATTAGGCTTTAAAGCAGTGGTTCCCAGCTTGTGGTTCACGGTCCAAAAGTGGGTCATGGATCCATTCTGAATGGACCGCAAGTGACTCTCAAATATGTCAAGCAACACACTTAATTTTCTTATACAGTGAATTTCTGGCACAGAGCTCTTATTTTGAAGAGCCATTTCCTGCTGTAGAGTGAGTGACTAATGTACACTTAATTGACAGAGACAGCAAACTAGCTCAACAGCATAGCCAAGCACAAGTATGATGCTGAATGTATTAAACTGTGTGGATGTTGGAACTAAAGACTAAGGAGAAATCTGGACCATATGGCTGGACCAGTTGGGAATCGCTGCTTTAAAGTGTCTTTTGTGTCATTCGCATGGAAATTCTGACCAATCAAGAGCAGCTTTCTTGCGCAAGGCATTTTACCTGGTCCGCTTGTAGATGCTGCCGTGGGAACACGGACTAACTCTCGGCAATTATGCAACTTTGGAACAAAATTAGTCCCTGGTTCGGACCGAAGCAAGCAAACTCTAGGTCTGAAAGCTCTCTGACCATACTTCTCACTTGATTTATACCTCAGTAAAATTTTCCTAATTAGTTTTTGATCTCAATCACTAGTTTCAAGTTGTAATTAATACAGCACGATGGTCATTTTGTAAACTTTGGTCCCATTTAGAGTAAAATAAAGTAGCTTCACCCTCTTGTCCAAACATGGTCACTTCTAGCTCCAGAAAACTATGATGACGACAGCCAAAATGCCAGACTCAAAGCTTCAAAATGGTAATCCACATACTAGTGCATGATGTCATGGTGGCTATATCCACTTTATACAGTCTGTGACAACAACCCATGCAGATGGGTTGTGTGGACACACAAATCCAATCTGATCACTTGCAGTTAACAATGTGGACAGTCTCACTTAACGATCCGATGTGAGAAATCTTTTTTCCTGCTGTCATAATGCACCCTTACTTTGACATATGACACCTGCATCAAAGATGTTAAAGGTTTTAACGATTAAATCTGTGTCTTCTGATTGATTTACAGACTGATGACTTACAGACTGTAAAAGTGCTCTCAGCTCCTCGTGCTGTTACAGCACTGAGTGTCACGCAATAGTGAAGCCATATGTGCATGGAAACTGGTGGTAACTGTTAACTGGGAAACAGCTTGACAGGTTACAGTGTGTTGCACTGAAGTGTATACTGGTACCACCTGACATTCATTACTGGGCCTGTCTGCCCAGCATGATCAGCCAGTAAAATATGAAGCTTCATTTCCAAATGACAAAAAATGTTCTAATGATAAAACCAACTGAGTGGAAATTTCTCAGACGATGCTTCTGGTGTTTCAGACAGTTTGTGGTTTAAATCGATTTAGGAAATGCCTTCCTTCTCCTCAGAGCGCAAGAGATATTGAGTCCAGGATGAGGAGCGAGACAAGGTTGAAGCTGTTCACCCTGGACCCTGACACACAGGTACTGAAATGTAAAGCGAATTAACGTCCACTCATTCCCTCATCGTAATGAGATCCAACTGAACACTCCCTAATGAAATGCAATACCTTCCATTGTGCTGTCTTCAGAAACTCGATTTCTCAGGAATAGAGCCGGATGTGAAGCAGTTTGAGGAGAAGTTTGGCAAGCGGGTTCTTGTGAACTGCAATGACCTCTCATTCAACCTGCAGAGCTGTGTGGCCGAAAACGAGGAGGGACCAACCACCAACGTAAGACTGATCTTTTTCTGGCCACAATGGGCCCTAAATAACAGAAATATCATTATCCGGCTGACTAAAGACAGAGGAGATGGTTTGTTAGAGAGGCCGGATGGACTCCCCTCATTATTTGAACCGCTGAAGGACTCCTGTTGGCATAGCAACCAGGCTACAGGCTCAGTAATGGCAAACAATCCGTATAATGGAGCCTGATGTCCTGCTGTCCCTCCCAACAGAAACTGTCTATTAAAGAGACAACATGTCAAGACTGTGTCCCCACTGATATCACACACCCACACACACACACACACACACACACACAATGCATAAGTACTGTAAAATGAAATATATTCTTGTGGATATGAAATTATTCTGTTTTTAAATTTGTTGAGATTGAGATTTATTTTAAAATCTGCATCATCGGTCTGACACAGAATTTTCACCCTCCTTCCTCTTCAGGTAGAGCCATTTTATGTCACCCTGTCACTGTTCGACATCCAGAATGGCCGTAAGATCTCCTCTGACTTCCACGTGGACTTAAACCACCCGTCCGTAAGAGGAATGGTGCCCAGTAACACCAGTCAGTATATGAACGGGGGAGGGGACGCCCATCCTGAGGGGCAACGGTTGGTCCATGGGGTGCCAGAGACAGCCATGCAATATCCAAGACAGGTAAAAATACCTTGAATTAAGATTAAAAAAAAATGCATGCAGCCATGCTAGTGGCTCCGTGAATCAGTGCTGTACACAAGTGGTTATCAGTGTTAAAGTGCCATAAAGCTGCAGTCTTCCTAATGGCCAGCAGGAGGCAGCTCCTTGCACAAATAAGTCCAGTTGCATAGAAGGCTATTCAAAAATCTCCATACTTCTCACTTGATTTATTACCTAAGTAAACATTTTCTAATGAGTTTATGGTCTCAGTGGCGAGTTTAAAAGCTTCGTCAATATAGCATGATGTTAATTTTGTAAATGATGGTACCATTTACAGCTTGAGTCCTCAACAGAGGGTCTGAGGGTCCTCAGAGTTACTGCAGGAGGGCCGCCAAATGATTGTTTTGTTGTTGTTGTTGTTTTAAAAAAAAAAAAAAAGTAAATATTTCTTTAAATTTCTTTAAATATTTTCTTTAAATATACGTTAAAATGAATCCAACATATTTTGCCTTTGTGTAAGTGGATTTTCCACACTCATCTACCTGAGAAGCAAATACAGGTCAAGACTGCAGCCTGAGCCCTGATAATCTTCATCTGCCCTGTTTAATATGAGACTCAGTTTTATACAATATGGCTTGTGGTCGAAAACTAGTTACTGTGAGGGCACCGCAGTGGTAGCAGTCCCCTCTCTCCTCTACAGCTCCATCCTCTCGTCCAAATATGGTCACTTCTACCTCCCAAAAAACAAGATGGCGATGGCCAAAATTCCAAACTCCAGGCTTCAAAACAGTAGTCCAAAAACTAATGACTTACGTCACAGTACCTACTCCTTTTGTACAGTCTATGACTGTACACAGTGGTGCTTTGAGCTAAATACTAATGTCATCATGCTAACATGCTAACAGTGACAATGCCAACATGCTGTTATTTAGCTGGTAAAATGTCTATGTTTACTATCTTAATTTAGCGTATTAGCATGCTAACTACACTAATTACAGTAAACACAATTACAGCTGAGGTTGAAAAGTATGTCATTAGCTTTATAGGTCTTACAACAGTTGAACAAATTAACATTTGGACCTGATAATGGAACAAATGAAAAGTCTGGGAAGTTTTTACAGTTCATCCTCAGAGGGACACACATGTCTGTATAAAATTTTATAACAAATCCATCCAATAGTTGTTGAGACATCTCACTTAAAACCACAAATGTGAACCTGACGATGACGCTAGAGGAAAAGTCAGGGGTTCGCCAAAGGCATTAGGGTTTATCCTCTGGGAAACATTAAAGTGATGGATCACCTGACAGACCAACATTGCCACCTCACCACCACCAACTATATCTGTCTTTGTTTTCATATTATTCTTAAAATACATCTGAAAAGTTGAGGTAATTGTAATTTTCATTGTCTCTACAGGGAGTGTTCTCGGTAACGTGCCCCCACCCAGATATCTTCTTGGTGGCTCGCATAGAGAAGGTGCTCCAGGGAGGAATCAACCACTGTGCCGAGCCATACATGAAAAGTTCAGACTCCACCAAGGTACTGACCCACCCACGAACTCCCATCACCGTCCTCCTCACGAGGCGGCATGTTCCCCCACACTCAGCAGATTCCACCAGATTATTCCACATTATACACAGATAATCATCCTTGTTTTTAAGTGCCGACCAGTTGCACAGACTCTCAACACAAGCATTGACTTTGGCTGTACAAATGTGGTTGTGCACCCTGAAGGGACCATGGTGGGTCGTAATGTAATTCAAGCGAGAAGGAAATGTGTTTTGTGTGTGCACAGCAGCATGATGAATTTGTTACAGTGCTGCAGGGCTGAGACCAACTCGAGTGTTGAAGTGATGAAGCTGAAATCACACTGTGTGTCTGTTTTCCACTAGGTGGCACAGAAGGTCCTGAAGAATGCCAAGCTGGCGTGTAGCCGGTTAGGACAGTACAGGATGCCTTTTGCCTGGGCAGCAAGGTACTTTATCTCTCTTAATAAGTACGATTTCTAACTGTATTGAGTTGCAAGTCCCGTGTACTTGACACCAGGAAGGACATGTTAGTGATTTACACAAAAACATAAATTCCATATTCTAATAATTACATACCAATACCACATTTTCTCATCTGTGTTTAAGGTTTCTGCCTGTAAGACAGATGTAAGACAGATTTTTATTGGCAATTGTGGTTGTTTAACAATGAAGACAACAACTCCCATGATCCCACTCTACATAACAAGGTCAATCAGTTTTGATTGAGAGACCTCTCGTGGCTGAAATTACACATGGCTGGAGCCTATCCCAGCTGACATTAGGCGAGAGGCAGGGTACACTCTGGACAGGCCGCTAGACTATCGCCATGCGGACACATAGAAACAGACAACCATTCATGCTCACATTCACATTTACTGCCAATTTAGCATCATCAGTTAACCTAACCTGTGGGAGGAAGCCGGAGTACCCTGAGAAAACCCAGCTGACACAGAGAGAACATACAAACTCCACATAGAAGGGCTCCCCCACCCTGGGTTCAAACCCTGAACCCTCTTGCTGTGAGGCGACAATGCTAACCACTGCATCACCATGCCGCCAAAAAATAAATAGATGAATCAGTTGTGGAAATAACTCTTAGCTGTGACCTAGACTGTAAACTTTCATCCTTTGTCCAAAGAAACATCATCATCCAACTACTTTTGCTCATTTAAACAGGTTACGTGGATGCATTCAGGACACTACAATGTTCCTGACTCTTCTTTTTCTTCTTGCAGGCCTTTGTTCAAAGATGCTTCAGGGACACTCGACAAAAGTGCTCGTTTCTCAGCTCTATACAGACAGGACAGCAACAAGCTATCCAACGACGATATGCTCAAATTGCTAGCCGACTTCAGAAAGTTAGTAATGCTTCATTGAGTCCTCTGTAATGTAAATTGTCTAAGTGGTCTTGCAGATGTTCTGTAAAGGAAAAATGTTCCTATAGGTTGTACTTTGGAAAATGCTGGTCAATTTTGAAAATAAGATGTTTGCTTACATCTGTGATTGCGGTGTGCATATATACCATTTGGAGATGACAGCAAAGGCTTAACTGGAGTTTATTTTCCTTTCCCCAGGCCAGAGAAGATGGCCAAGCTGCCTGTAATCCTAGGAAACCTTGATGTTACCATTGACAATGTAGCCCCCGACTTGACAAGTAAGGCCCCTGAAATCGCTCTGTGCCGCCAACATGAGAGATGAAAGCTGTTTTTGCTCAGAGCAGATCGGTCATGTTGTCTGCAGGCTGTTTATTTGGTCTCCACTCCCTCCTGCTTCTGTGTATAGATTGTGTTACCTCATCCTACATTCCTGTGAAGCAGTTTGATGTCAGTGAGAAGACCAACATCTTCTTTGAAGTGGAGGAGTTTGTGCCGTGCATAGCCAAATGTTCTCAGCCTTTCACCATCTACAACAATCACCTCTATGTCTACCCGAAGCACTTGAAGTACGACAGCCAAAAATCATTTGCAAAGGTATCACAAACTTTTATTGTGTAGTGTTATTTTGCAAGATCATTAACACAGGTGGAGGAATTATGATGATTTTGTCCTACATAGTAACCTTAAAGTTTACTATGTGGCTAACTGGGTCACTTTTACTTGTCCTGTGTCCTCAGGCTAGAAACATAGCTGTCTGCATTGAGTTCAAGGAGTCAGATGAGGAGGATGCTGTTTCACTGAAGGTAAACTTTCACAGACAGTGTCCTGGAAGTGCTTCCATATCCCCTCCCATCACAGGGATCCACTAACTATTGCTATCACTCCACAGTGCATCTATGGCCGACCTGGAGGATCCTTGTTTACCAAAAATGCCTTTGCTGCAGTATTACATCACCAGCAGAACCCTGAATTCTACGATGAGGTTAGATACATTGCATAATAACAGAAAGGTGTGTGTAAGTCAGTGCCATCAATGACTGAATGTTTATTTGTGCTCTCATTGCTCAGTTTAAGATCGAGCTGCCAACCCAGCTCCACGAGAAACATCATCTGCTGTTCACCTTCCACCACGTCAGCTGTGACAGCAACAGCAAGGCCAGCACCAAAAAGAGAGACCTGGTTGAGACTCAGGGTAACACTGATTTACAATCACATCATCTAAGATATCTGTATTTTATGACATTTGCACATAAAGTAATAATAATAATATCCATCTTTTATTGGCAGCTGACTCTGGGTTTTTAACTATTCTCGTTTTTCTTGATCTAAGTGCAGCCTTCGATACCATTTAGCAGCTAGCTACCATTAGTATCACTGGCACCACTCTCGACTGGTTTAAATCATATCTCTCTGGTCGCAACTCACTTTGTTCAAATCAGAAATGTCAGATCCAACTCTTTTCTGGTTACAAGCGGTGTTTCTCAGGGCTCTGATCTAGGTCCCCTTTTATTTATCATCTACCACCTACCTCATGGCCATATCTACGGAGAATTTGGCATTCAATTCCACTGCTATGCTGATGATACCCAACTCTACAGTATCTATCCACTAGGCCTGCTTCCACTCTTCCCTCCAATTCCCTTTCTGACTGCTTACTGGATATTAAATATTGGCTTTCATGCAATTTACTCAAACTTAACAGTGATAAAACTGAGGTTCTCCTTGTGGGTACTAAATCCACTTTGGCTGAACCACACAGTTTCACTCTAACCATTTACAACTCCAAAGTCCATCCATCCCCTTCTCCGTTAAGAGTCTTTATACAACTTTTGTCTAGTCATTTTAATAACTTTTCTTGTATATTATGGAATTGTTTGATTTTATCATCTATGGATACATTGCTGCTTGTTTTTTTTGTAACTGTGTCCTTGAGTGCTTTCAAAGGTGCATATAAATAAAATGCATAATTATTATCATTTACTGTATAAAGTTATCTCTGCTGAAGCATTAGAATCTTAGCTGACCATCTTCTCTTTGGTCTCTGCTTTCAGTGGGTTACGCCTGGCTCCCCCTGCTGAAGGACGGCCGGGTGACCATGAATGAGAGTCAGATCCCTGTGGCTGCCAACCTGCCCGCTGGATACCTCAGTTGTCTGGAGGGTGCCAGCAAGGTAGAGTGCATCCTTAAGTTGCCTTATTTACTCAGTGTTCAAGTGCTGTCCTCTCTTTGTCTTCCTTTGGTGCAAAGCTGATATATACCAAGACACTGACAAATATCTGTCCATATTAATGATATTTACTGAATTACTGAGCACAGGATTGTTGCTTTTCTTTGTATTACAGCATTCAGGTCCTGAAGTCAAATGGGTGGATGGAGGCAAGCCTTTATTTAAGGTGTCCACTCATCTTGTGTCCACTGTCTACACTCAGGTTAGTTTTTGTTTTTCACGAACAATGACTGTAGAAACACTTTGTTTTCTTGGTCGAAACTCAACTGTGTGAAATAAAACTTCTGTAATCTGACTTTCTTTGTGTCTCTCATAGGATCAACATTTGCACAACTTCTTTCATCACTGTCAGAGCACTGTGCCTGCACCCCAGGTGTCAGGGGGAGAACTGGTCAAATACCTGAAGGTAAAATAATGAGCATAAAAACTAGGGCTTCAGTAGGAATCTGACTATGAGTTAAAATATCAACAATCTTTCCCAAAAAATGCTGGCTCCACCTGTAAACACATGCTAGTTAATATAACAAAGTGCATTTTTTGGTCATTTAATTTGTTAAGATTATATGTTAAATCTGTGTTTCAAATTTGCATTTGTTTTTATTGAAATTATCTGCTTGTGCTTGTTGTTTATATCTAAGAAAATGTGCAGACCTTATGCCTTAATTAAAGGTATTGTTGTGGTCTTGTGTGAATTAAATGGCTAGTAATGTGTATACATGCTTGAGAGAACTTTTAAAGAGACTGTTAATGTTGCTCTGAGTCATATTCAAACCATAATCCACAATGTTGACATATAGTTTACATTCCAGTGTTGGTATATACTGCATAACTGAGTGCACATGCCCTGCATGGATTTATAAATGAAGGATTTGGACTTAAATCTGAACAGACTGACATGTGATTCTTTTTTTTGGATACCTAAAGGGAAGGTCAGACATGTTTTTACACTTAAAACCTCCCTGTATTAACTTGGAAGCTAATCGTAGCTCATACTCACTGTGAAACCGCAGACAGTCACACTCAGTTGGAGCTGAATCACATGGAGATTAATGTTCCTTTTTGGGCTGTAGCTCACCAACAGCGCATTCTTCTGGACGGATTGTGTAGGGTTTTTTCTACTGCAGTCCATACGGAATTTAACTGTTCCTTAGCTGCAGAGATTAGGCTGATCACAGTAAATCTGTCAGATACCTAGCCCTGATTCTTTTTCCACTTTTTTTTGTGCTGTGGTACTGGTAGCTCAGGTATCACGTTTTCCATCGCTTGCTGTCTTATTCCAGTTCATGGGAACCTTAGTTTACTGTTCCCCGGGCAGACACTGACATGGAGAACAACACTTGGTCCAATGCATCTCTTGGGTTCTAATGTAAACACAGCAGAGAACACGAACAATGGCCAGAGGGTCAAACAGCAGGTCAGCCATGTTGACTGGCAGCTGGCCAAATGACTTGCAGGGCTTGTGTTAGTTTCCTGTACACGGCAGTGATGTACCTGCACTCTGTCTTGCTCCAGGCGGCAGAGGCATAAGGTGTGGGTCATTAGCACTGTGTTTGTCATGCGCGTGTTCTCCTGTTGTTTTAATTTGATTATTTCCTCATATTATTATTTATATGCCTTCTGTGCTCTTTGTTTGAGAATTGAGAGAGGACACGTCACTGTTTTCCACATTTATTCTTCATACATGAACATATCTCTGTGATGTTTTACCCTCAGAGTCTGCACGCCATGGAGAGCCATGTGATGATCAAGTTCCTGCCCACCACCCTTAATCAGCTGTTCAGGGTGCTGACCAGCGCCACCCAAGAGGACGTGGCGGTCAACGTCACCAGGCAAGTTTCCCTGAGACGATCCGTGACTAAACAACACCTTAAAATTTAAATGATGAAAGAGAACTCTGTAGAAAGCTGATTTTTATTCAATCATTGTCTCTATAAATTACAACTATTTTCTGTCATTAATTGAGTACAAATCTGGTTTGTTTGGGGGGGTTTTTTTTTGAGTTTTTGATCTGACATGCCGATCAATACGGCTTTCCTGGGGGCAAGAACGTTGTATGACATATTAAATAATATTAAAGTGGATATAGACATTTTTTTGCTTCACTTAACTTATAAATCTGTCTTTTTACTGTTTTTTTTTTTTATTGCTGTTTATAATTCTCGGTAGACATTGCTGCTACTTATTTTTTATGGACTTTTTTTTATCACTCTTTTGCAAGTACTATTATATTATATATTCTTCTAGCCCATTGAATGTGAACTTAGGGCATTGCTGTAAAAGAGCTTAATGCTCAGTAAATTTTCCTGGAATAAAAATAGTTTGATTTTGATTGATATTTGGGGATTTTTATGAATATATTCAAACAATAGCCAAACAACATGTGTTTAAAACTTAAAACTATTTCCAGGCCTGGAAAACAATTTTTCTAATTTCATAACTTCTCCTGCAGGAATTTGAGAAGTTGTCTGTTTCCACATTAAACGTCTGTAGATTTGTGAGTGAGGAACTTTTCCTTACAGATGCTTCCCTTTTCTATTTTTACCATTTAGAGTCATGATTCACATCGTTGCCCAGTGCCACGAGGAGGGGTTGGAGCACTACCTGAGATCTTATGTGAAGGTAAAATTCACACGCTGCATATCACAGCTCACTACCTATATGTTAGTGTTTGTACTCACAGTTGTGTCTGCATGTGTCTGATACAGTTTGTATTCAAGACTGAGCCACACACGTCCTCCACCACCCGAACAGTGCATGAGGAGCTGGCTAAAGCCATGACTGCTATCCTGAAGCCGTCCACTGACTTCCTCACGAGCAACAAACTCCTCAAGGTAGCGTATTTGTACTTCTTTAAAGGATTACACAGCGTATAATTATAACTGACATGAGTTTCCTCTTTATTGTTCTCTGATTGATGTTTGTCTGCCCCGCAGTACTCCTGGTATTTCTTTGAAGCCTTAGTCAAGTCCATGGCTCAGTACTTGATTGAGAGCGGTAAAGTGAGGGTAAGTCTGCCACAACATGTGTGTTTGACTCAGGGGTGTCTGCTTCGTAACAGCCTAAGCTCTTCACTGTGGTTTACAACATGCCAAGTCTTGTGGACAGCCACAGTGCCACAGTCAGAGTATTATGTATCCACAGTCTGCCCCACACTGCCGTGCACTTTAATTGGCTGCATTTGTTCGAACCCCATAAGCGACCACATCCCTGTGTTTAAACTCCGCTGGAATAATGTGGAGGCCGCAGTGTGTGGAGGAGATCACACCCGTCTGCAAACTGTGTTTCAGTTACAGTACAAGGAGATATTCTATATCTTTGTTATTGTCTATGGATCCAACAAAAAGACTAAAACCAACAATATATAATAAAGGAACACGGTGTGCGTGCAGCAGTGTGGCTTATTGATGTGTTTTTAACAACAATGGATCTTTATGGTACAGAGAATAAGCTGTCTCAGGTTTTAGCTACACAAACAATACATGTTATTTATACAGTATATTGTTGGATTTGGTCTTTTCATGGATTTTTTTTTTTAACATAACAAAAATTTAGAATATTACCAGAATTTTCTTTTAGGGGGTGCAGTTGCAGCAGCTATTCTTCCTAACGCCCATAACAACTTAACATTTGTTACAAAGCACAAAACAACTCACATATAACACAAAATAACAGGACTACACTAAAACATAAACAGACAAACAAGACAGCTCCTGGTAATACAATAATTAAGATATATGCATTTTCATGATTTCATTTGCACAGTAACTGCTGGTTTGGGGCTAAATTTTGCTCTGATTACCTCATGACGCGTTAGTAGTGTAATATTAGACTAAGTATTTACATCATACTATACATTCACATTTGTGTGTTTCTATACACACAGTACATGTGCATTAACAGGAATAATTCCCAGGAAAAATAATATTTTTACCATGCATGAGGTTCATTAGCATGTATGAATCATATTATATACGTCTCATTTGGAAAATGTGAAGACATGATTAGCATACTAACAGAAAACAACTACTAATTTAATGACCCTGCACCACAAACAAAGACAGACCTTTTACATCCTGAGACACATGACACAATCAAACTTGCCTTTGATATTAACTAATTCCTGTAGGCTTTTGACACCTATACTTTCATCTGTTCTTTTGAAGTCTTTGTCAAAAGGTGCTGCTTCAATAAAGTTTTAAATCTAGCGTTATTATTTCCCTGTGCGATATGTCGAAGGAGTAAATTCCATTCATGCAAACCTCTGTACATTACTGTACGATTGATTGAGTTTGTTCTTACTGTTGGTAATATAAAGTTTCCTCTTGCAGCATGTCTTGTAGGGTAATCATGTCTATCTGAACTAAAAGATTTTTTTTTTTTTTTTAACGAACTGAACTGTTGTAACTGAGATGTTGCTGATGAGTACTAGTAATGAGTACAGTGCTGCAGAATTAGATCTTAAAGTTGGGACTTCTGGTTCCCTTGTCTCGAAGTCAGTGTTTTTTTTTTAATTGGTTTTTGCTGAGATGCCTTAAATAAGGTCTGTGGTTAACAAAAGATTAAGAGATTTCCACGTTTTGTTCTCTGGCTTAAAACACGTCAGTTAATACACCACGTATAAAGTTTGAAGCTTTTTGTGTGTCCTACATAAGGTGGACTCTACATTCAGTGAATGTAGAGTCTGTAGGCAAACCCCGGAGATCTTGCCTCCGGAAGAAGAGCGGAAGAGCCCTGGTTTCCAGTTGTAGGCTGTTTGTAGTCCACGTGATATTGACCAATCACATTTGAGCCTGCTGCAGCTGTTGCCAGGTTAAACGGTCTGTGTGGTGAACTAATGAGGCGGAACATAATTGGCGTCACTGCAAACTCTGAATCCATCGCAGCTGTTCAGCATATTTACTTATATATAAACGGAAATTCGCCTCCTCCGCCCAAATCAAACCGGAATGCCAAAAAATCAGGGGTCTGCCCTTAGAGGCTGTATCGCCATCTGCCAGAAGTCAGACGCCGCCGAATACAGCCAATGGGATCAGAGAATGGGTGGTCGCCAACAAGCGGCTAAAAGAGACCACAGCACATCATCATGCCGAACATGGCTTATAGACTCGTTGTGGTGATGATGTTGAAGTCATGTGACCATGGTCAGGCCAGTCATTAGGAATTATAGACAGGGGGAAGGTTTTTTAAAATCAGGCCCCTCATCCACACCCACTACCACCACCCACCCTTTGTTCAAACACCAACAGGAGCAAGTTCAAATTAGTTCTTGGCCATTAGTCTTGTAGTAACCATTTCCAAATCCAGTGTTATAGACTTATCCAGGCCAAACTTTCCCTCACCAGAATTAAGCCGAATTTTAGAGCGTTATTTGACCCCTTTCCAACAATATAGCATGACATGGTACAACTGGTAAAACTGAACTGTCTTCATTGGATTTTATTTGCTAGTCTGCCGAGCTCCTCATCTTTGCCATGTTCAACTTCACCTGTCACATCTTGTGCTTCTTCATGCTTTTTTGGGGTGGCAAAAAATTTGAATCTGCTCCTTTCATGTTCTTGTTCTCTCTGCACCCTGGCTTTTCTTATTCGAGCCACTGATCGTTGGTAAAGCACTTAGTTAGACTCAGTTAGTCATGCTACAGTTCACTTTCTATCTTTACATTAGCTGTGCATGTGTGTTCTGCATATCTGACTGGCTGCTGTTATTGAAAACATTACCATGTCAATACATACAACTTGTAGTGTCAGTGACCTAAGTCAGTAAGCAATTTTTTGTTCTTGATCCTATTTTAGGATCAACCATAGACCTTTGGATGAGCCTCCACAGACTGGGGTAATCTGTACCCTTTGGCGCCCTCTGATGGTGGGCTTGCAACATTAGCTTTTTACCTCTGGCGAGTGCATTTACGCTTCAGAAACCATAAAAGTGGTGTCCATCTGTGAAGGTTATCTTGTCAATTCCAACATGAAAGAATCATTGACTTTGCCACAGAGCTTATTTTCTGGAGTAATCCAAAATCCAATGGAAAAATCCCATTGGCTTTTTGTCGAGGAATGCAGGAACGTTTTTTTTTATTTTTTTTCCTACAAAAAAACCCTGCAGCACTGTATTTTGCTGTGTAATAACATCTGTATGATGTCTGTGCTGTGTCCTGCAGCTGTCCAGAAACCAGCGCTTCTCAGCATCCTTCCATCACACTGTGGAGACTCTGGTCAACATGATGATGCCACACATCACTCAGAAATATAAGGACAACCTGGATGCTGCCAGGAATGCCAACCACAGTCTGGCGGTTTTCATCAAGGTCAGGAGCCACAGTAACTGTATATGGCACGAATTTGACATCACAAAGTGTACAAGTATATATATGTATACTTGCTTAATAGTAATTTGCTTTTCCATATCATTCTGTAGCGCTGTTTCAACCTGATGGACAGAGGCTTCATGTTCAAGCAGATCAACAACTACATCAACTGTTTTATGCCTGGAGATCCAAAGGTACACACTACAGCATTTACACAAACAAAATGTCCGACATCTTGTTTGTAGAAATGTGCAAAGTCTTGTCTGAGCTGTGCTTTAGTGCTGTATTAACTCTTCCTTAATTAATGTCTGTTTTTTCTAAATGCAGACGCTGTTTGAGTTCAGGTTTGAGTTCCTGCGTGTTGTCTGCAACCACGAGCACTACGTCCCCTTAAACCTGCCCATGCCATTTGGAAAGGGAAGGATACTGAGATTTCAAGGTGAGGAGATCATCACATTTACCTTCTGGTCAAGTACCAAGTCTGATGATGAGTTTATATTGCCTTTTTTATTGTACAGCTCATGCATACATAATGAAAGTCTAATTAAATATCAGTTAAATAGGTTTTGTGTTGATGTAGCAGTCTTTGATCCTACAGAACGTACTTTGTTTTCTATTTTCCTCAATTAGATTTATTATCTCCATATGATACAGTGGAGTCATGTGATACTCTAGTAGGTAGGTGTAAGGGTGCGTCGCTTGCATGTCATCTCCAGAAAGAGCAGACTTGGATCTAATCATTCAATTATCTTCCATTTTTGCTGCAATCTGTTTTTTTTTTAAGAAATATTTAAAGATCTTTCATGCTTTAAATGCAGGTTATAAAAAGACTGAAGAAGATGAAACAGTGTGTTAAACTTGATGACATTTTGGGGAATATTTGAGTGTGATTTGGGATTGCTTTACTTGCTCTGTGTTGGAAACCATCTGTGAACAGCTGCTGCTCTTCCATCAGAAGCTTAAATCCCGTTTGTCTTTTTCCACAATGATCACAGTTGATGTGGAGCAGCAGCTCAGTCGCACAGCCTGAATCTGTCAAACACAAAATCCAAGTTTCCCTGTAAATCTGTTTTTGCTTCACAAAGACTGTTGGATGATATTTGCATTATTCACCAGGATTTAACTCCGCCGCCAATCTGTATTCTGTTCAAGCTCTGGTGCTCTGTGTCAGATTGATTTCGGATTATATATTTACACTCTGGTTCTGACTCCTCATCTCTTCCTCCCCTCAGACCTCCAGATGGATTACTCGCTGACAGATGACTTCTGTAAGAACCACTTCCTGGTCGGGCTGCTGCTCAGGGAGGTCAGTGCAGCTCTGCAGGAGTTCAGGGAGATTCGACAGATAGCCATCCACGTGCTGAAGAACCTGATGATGAAGCACACGTTCGACGACCGCTACACCTCCAAAGTAAGCAGAGCCCTCTCTCTGCATCTCCATCTCCTGCATTTCCACTTGACTTAAGTATCTGGCGTGTGTGCTCTTGAGAAATTCTGTTGAGAGAGTTGTTTGTTTTTTCAGAGCCAGCAGGCCAGGTTGGCCACGCTGTACTTTCCCTTGTTTGGTCTGCTCCAAGAGAATGTCAACAGGCTGAATGTGAAGGAAGTGTCCCCGTTCACCGTCAACCACTCCAACAATGTAAGGGAGCCACCTAGTGGCTGCTTTTCCGATATCTTATCTACCATGCATAGCTTTCAGTTTATTCAGTTATTTTCATTAAACAAATATTGATAAATTATTTTAAACACTCAGATCTTTTGAAGTGATACCAGTCTGTCCATTCAAGCAGGCAAGACACGAACTATGTGTTTAAAAGTTACATTAAATTTTTCTGCTACATCATATCTATGAATTCACAATAGCTGTGACCTCCATGCTGAATGGTTGTCAATCTTTTTCGTGTCAAGGACCCCTACACTGATACACATTTGGTCATGGACCCCCATTTGGTAGGATTTCACTTCAGGGACCTCCATCTACAAAAGATTTTGGCTGTTAGATATGATGAAGACCAGAATTCTATAGCTGTCAACTACCATTAAGGAGGTGACTGTGGAGCAAGTGAACCTTATGATCAGAATAGTCACTCTTATGACTCTTAGGGTGCTTTTTAATTATGCTAAGTGTCCCCAAGCTTCCCTCACTCGCTTCTCTTCCTCGCATCTTTGCTTCTCCCAGCAAGGATGTGAGAGAGAGCTGTGGGGAAGAGACACAAGGATACACATGTGTTTCCTTGCTCTGAGCTCCTCCAGAAGCCTCCTCTCTCCTTGTTCCTCATCTCCTCGACGTGCATTTAAGGGACTGAGAGATCCTCTCATGGTGGCATAATTTAGCTTAACACACCCTTACTCACATTAGGCTCAATTCTAGAGTGATTAAACTGAAAATAAACTATTACTCATTTTTCTGGGGAACACCTGGAACTCATTTAAAGACTCCCGGGGATCCTGACACTTCCGTGGTTGAGAGCCACTGTCCTAGAGCAAAAACTGTGGTTGTCAAATGGTGGGGAAATGTTTGTGGACTGACCAACCAACCCACCAACAGAGCATCTGTAGATCTGCCCTCTACGCTAATGAAAATTTCAGCCAAGACTAAAACTATAGTTCGGATTTCTAATAACAAAACGTAGGAATGAACTTCTTTGCTTTTTCCATTCCTTACTGAAGTGCTAAAGTCTTTAAAACATTACAGAAACAAAGTGTTAATTTGAATGATCAGCCTAAGATTGTGCAGGACCTAGGGACCCCTCATAAGTCTTGCACCTCACACACACACACACACACACACACACATAGTGGCTTTTCAAAGCTACATACAGCCATGTATAGTTTGGGGGTTTGTGTCCATTAAACTGTTGTTTTTCCTCAGAATGGAAGAGAAGAGTCACTTCTTACAAACGCTTTGATGACACCTCCCAGATCCAGCACCTTTCTGGACACCAGCCTGCACAAAGATGTGTTTGGAGTCATCTCTGGCACCTGTGAGTGAACATATGATACTGAAAAAAATAATATCTATATATGTAATATCTGGATGGATGGATGGATAGATAGAACTGAAAACTGCTTTTTGTTTCTGGACAGCTTCACCTCACACGTCATCAACCCCCAACATTAACTCCGTGCGCCATGCCGACTCTCGCGGCTCACTCATCAGCACTGATTCTGGCAACAGCCTGCCTGAGAAGAACAACGACAAGGGCAACTCTCTGGACAAGGTACATCTCACACAGTGCTGCAAGATACCTGTAAAGTCATTTCATGCAACATTTATCAGAAATCAAATGTTGGCTTCCTGTGACATTAATTTCAGTGTGCCTCGGGCGTATCAGAGGTCCCCTTGTTGTGACAAAAGTACCTCAGAATGTCACTCCTTGTTAACTTGTGCCATTAACTCCCCTACCTTACCTATACGGCTGGCCATGGCAGACGGAGAAGTTTGTACGGAGACACTCTGTCAATGTCCTGCGCTTCTTTACGGAGACCGAGGAGTCCATGCCCTCCGTGCGCACCAAGCGCGTCACCATGGACTTCTCCCTGCTCTCTGTCCCCTGTGTGCCAGAGAGCGCCCTGCAGCCCAGCATTTCACTTCAAGTACAAAAACGCATCCTCCCTCCTCCTAGGAGTGTCCCATCTGGGAATGTTAGAGTGTGTGTGAGAGTGTCCCAGTGTCCTAAACCCTAAGCCCTTTCTTTGCCAGATGATTCTCAGGCTTCAGCCTGTTTGTTCTCTGGTGCCACAAAGCAGAGCTGCTGTACCACAGGGCCTCACGGGGTTTGTCTCTGCTCTTTTTCCAGATATGGATAAGCATGCACGCTTAAGGGATTTCTCACTTTTGAGTTGCTCTCATGTGTGCTGTGTCTTTTTTGCATTCATAAAGGCAGCCTCAAGCCAAATCTGAGAGTCACAAGTGATTGGATTTTCACTGTCTGTGCTGTTGTGTGTTTCATCTTCTATTAAAGCTGTTTTTATTTGTGATTTGCAGCTTTATTCACAATGTGTGATAAAACAGGGGCAAAAAGATAGACGCTCATGTTAATTTGCAAATGCTATCAACCCGAACTCTTTATTTTAAAAGTGCATGAAAATAACTGCACCACAGCTTCACAGTTTCTGCCCACCTCTTCAGGAAAACTAACTTTAGCCCTGACGTGATCCACCCTCCAACACACCCACTAAGCAGCCATAGCCTCATGCTTTCCATTAAGTCATCCCCAGCCAGTTTCATGGTCTAGACTAACTGCTGGCAAAGGAACGTGCTTGGTACATCGCCAACCGCTTGCTGTGGTGGTAGAGCCGTTGCTCCACTGCTTTGGGTCTGTTTTCTCCCTGCTCTCTGCCTCAGCTGGGAGAAATGGTGTTTGTTTTCCATGGGCAGTTTTTCCACTATGTATAGAGCCCCGCTACATCTGAGTGAATGACTCCACTAGTGTAGCTTGACCACTGTAATCCCAGGCCTTACTGATCATGCCATAACCTCTCTAAAAGTCCCTGCGTATAGTTTTTCATGCTTGATTTTACTGCAAGGACAAAGACCAAGACTCACTTGTCTCGGCTTTGAACTATGACCACAAACTAGATGAAAACTTTACAAGAAAGTCTTTTTGAAACTGCAGTGGTGAATGCCTTTTGTCTTTGGAAATGACAGAATATAAACTGACAGTAGTTTTTGTAGAAAGCACTTGTGGTTTATCTTGAGGCAGCAAAAGCAGCTACAGAGCCAAGAGCCCTGACAGGATGATATATTTGTCTGTCTTTTTTTTGTCCCTCAGAACCAGGCGGCTTCATCCCTGGGCAGTACGCTGCTGCGATGTGATAAACTGGACCAGGCAGAGATCAAGAGCCTCCTCATGTGCTTCTTACATGTGCTCAAAAGCATGTCTGAGGGTAAAATCTCTCTCTGGACTATATATGCTTAAACACTAACATGTCTACAGTCCATAAAAACATGATTATTTCTCCAATGTTAATCTTCCAGACGCTCTCTTCACGTACTGGAACAAGGCTTCGTCTGCTGACTTAATGGACTTCTTCACTCTCGTAGAGTAAGATGTCTTTAATTGCCTTTGTGACAACCCTGACATTATAAGTGAAGCTTAAGATTTTACTGTGACTGTTTATTCACTTGCTTTTCCTCTCAGAGTGTGCCTCCATCAGTTCAGATACATGGGGAAGAGATACATCGCAAGGTAATGTTGTCAGCATCTGAATGTGTTGCATGAACTCAGTTCTTTTTCAGCTTTTTTATCGCAGTTATGATCGTGTTGAATTCTTGATGAAGGATTTCGGGCGTTTAGTGCAGTCAGTGGTTCCAGATTTTTCTTTGAAGTACATGTTCATTTAACTTATTTTAACCTGTTCAAACCCAATTATGTTCCTAAAAATATTTTTATATTTCACTGGTGAATATCTACTCTAAATGCATTCATAAATAATTATTAAAAAGTATATATTTTTACAAGGACACTTTGTGGGGGGTTTTCTGTCGATTCCAGTGGACGAATAACCTTAATGCAGAAACCACCTCATAGTAAAAATGACATTTAATATTCCTAACAGACATTTTCTCAACAAAAAATATGACTTTATTTATTTTTTGTGAATGGTTAACTCATCTCAGTGAATAAAGTGATACTTTGCATAAAACACATTGCATATTTATTTTGTAATGGATTTTGTCATCACTACTCAAAATATACTCAATTTCTAAATTATCTCCAGTAAGTATTTTATTATATACATTATTAATATTACAAATACAAATTAAACTCTTGGTAACCTATTTGAATATGTTGATGAATATTCTTAGTCATTCAGGTCACGGTAATCTTAAGTGCTATATCATAGGCAACTGGACTTGCTTGCGTTTCTTGGAGACGTTTCACCTCTCATCCAAGAGGCTTCATCAGCATTAACGGACTGAGAAGACAGATGGTTTGAAAGAGGTGTGAAAGAAGCCATCTACGTCAAACTGGAACAACCATCGTTAAACAGAGGAGTTGGCCTGAGACACCACTTATCACCCACTTACACTTATCACCCTCCCTAGACGACTTGACACCCATTCTCACCTGGTCGCCATCTAACCCATCTAATGATATACAAGATGGCTGAATTGGTCAATGACTCACATGTGACCTCAGCGACTCCGTAAGGGTTCACACAGAGTTGAAAGCCTGCAACTCCGCAGCCGTCAGTTAGAACTGAAGAAGCTTCTCGAATGAGAGGCGAAAGTCCACTAGCCTAGTGGCAAGTCCAGTTGCCTACATGAATAATATAGTCAGTTACAACATGTGGTGACTCAATTGTGACATAATTTTAAATCAAATTGTAATTTCTGTTATTTCAAATAAATTAAGCTACTCCACAATCTTTCCACGTACCCTCTGGCAACTGTGGGAACCGCTGCTCTAGTAAATAGATACCAGACTATTTTATTTCCTGCACTACATTATTGCCCATTAAACGTCATACCATATACGACAACGATGTTAAAGATCATCCAGTTTCAAACAGAATTGCCTATGTGTGTAACTGTTGAAGGGTGTGACTGTATGCTGAGCACAGTCATGTCACAGATACCGAAAATGTATCCAAACACACAATCTGTACTCTCTCCACTATTTGGGAGCTCAGGCTTTGACTCCCAGAGGGCTTTGGGTGTTCACTCTCTAACCTCCCACCACCACTGTTTCTATCTCTGTTCACCTAAACGCTGGCAAGTTTAACACAATGAAATAAAACCTGGCTCCTGCCCTCTCCTGCTTGGGTAAGACTGACGGTGGAACTGACTCTCTCAGACTTAATGCATGATATTTTCTCACCCTGTAAGAGTTGCAGTGCTGTGACAGAGCTACCAGCCTTCAATGCATCTGTATATCTTATTCCTAAATGCATGACATTTGTTGTATCTCACTGCTTTAATGTTGCTTCTGCTGCTTTGATAATTATCTAATTAAACTGCATGCAACACAAAGGATGCTGCATGACTTTATTGCACACATGCCACAGTGGGTATACGTGTAAAAGTCACCCAAAATGTTCAAATTTTGTTCGCTGTGATCGATTAAAACAGACATTTGAGTCTTATTACACCACTCAAGTGTGCAAAATGGCGTATTATTCGCCCTAACCTGCTTCACTAACCTGCCATCCGTCTAACATTGTCCTGTTTCCTCATTAGGAACCAGGATGGGGCAGGACCTGTAGCACATGAGCGGAAGTCTCAGACTCTGCCTGTGTCCCGTAACAGGGCGGGAATGATGCATGCCCGCTTACAGCAGCTCAGCAGCCTGGATAACTCATACACTTTTAACCACAGTAAGTGCTCCATTCTCTTCATCCAGCATCCTCTACCAGAGGACCCCACCCATCCCTCCGCCCTCCTCCGCCTCATTCTGTGTAGTCTGCCTCCTCATGCATTTCAACATCATCAACATCACTCTCATCCTCTGTTTAAACCCAGCCTGCTGTCGAGCAGTCAATGCATCAGAAGACATGTGTGCATCATCGGTAAATTAAATTAGACGGGGGCCGAGGTAGCTGTGTGTAGCATCTATTGATTTTATCTCAAGAGCTGAAGCTATGTGTTCAGTCTGTTAAAGGGACAGTTCACCCCTAATTCAAAAATACATATTCTTCCTCTTACCTGTAGTGCTGTTTATCAGTTTAAATAGTTTTGGTGTGAATATGAGAGAGTAAAACTGGGGGTCACCAGTAAACCTTCTCTAAAGTCAGACGATTTTACGGGTCCGTGAACACAGCACAAGCAGGACTTTCAAGACTTTTTCTTTTTTTTTGTTCAGCAGCAGTTTATTGAATTATTGAGTGGATATTTTTGGAATAAACTGTTTTTTTTATTACATTCAAGACTTCATTTTGATCAGTTTGTGGTCAGATCAATCAGAGCTGGTCAGATTAGCTCAACAGATTAAAGGAGCAGCTGCTGCGGGCAAGTGCTGCTACAAGTTATACCCAGTGCTGGACTGCAGCGTGCATGGTTTCCACAGGAGTGCAGTTTGTTTCGTCTAAAGTAGGTTGGAAAAATGATAGATAACAGTAAAACTATGTAAGTTAATGAATGGTTAAATTGCATTTTCACTGCACTTGGTTCTCTGCAACTCCACTTGTTCCCAAAGTACGCTGTGCTGCGAGAGAGAGGGAGAGATGCTGATGTTGTGGCAGTGCGCTACAAATAAATGAATGTGTGGGAAACCCTGCGCTTCCTTCTGCATGGTGATATGGTTCAGTAGAAGCAAAATAGTTCCTACATGAAACTGCTCACAACAAGGTCTGTGGATTATCTTGAGTAACCAGGTCATGATTGCTGGAAAGAGACATTGCTGTTGAGTTTTTCAAATATATTTTCATGGTACTTTGAGCACCACAAGCTGAGTGCCATCTAGTTCCATTACATTCAAGAGAAGGCAGACATCCTTAAGGCCGATATCTCCAACACTCGGCAGCTCACTCCAAAACAATCTAGACTGATAAATAGCACTACAGGTAAGAGAAAAGAATATGTATTTTGATTTTAGGGGTGAACTGTCTCTTTAAATGACATCATTTAACACAGTCTCTTTGTGTTTTCAGTGTAAGAAAGATTTCAAGTATTCTTGGAATATCTGTAGACCATGGTAAGAATGTATCAGGTTGGCAGGCAGTTTGCAGACTGTTACTGGCTTTGTTCATTTGGTTAAAATTAGCAACAAATGTCAAAGAAAAAAGTGGATTCCCGCACACACATATCACCTCTGCACTGATTTATTAAAAAAAGTGTCAATGTTTCAGTCACAAGGAGCTTTCTCATTACATATTCCAAGGTCCTTGCGCCTGAAATTTCTACACTTCAGTGCAGAGATGATAAGTGTGTGCAGGAATCCACTGTTTTCTTTAAAGTTTTATCATCAGGGGATTAGATTCCCTGCAACAGAAAGGAGACAAAGCAAGTGGTGTGCGTGTTGCCCTCCACTCATCCTAAGTTTAAGAGCATGCCTTATGTTAACTGAACATTAGCTTTCTAAGTCTTATCATCCCTCTGGCCAGCTCATCTGCTCTGAACTTTGCATCTCATTCTCTGAAAAGAAAAGAAAAGAAAATCCATGTCAAATATGAAAGGTTTCATTCCAAAACACTACCTGTGTATTTCGGAAAAAAAGCAGTTTGAAAATCATTCATAAATATAAAGAAAACTCAAATCTTAACACAACGTGTGCCTTAAATTGTCACCATTCATTTAATAAAAGGTGTTGATTTTGTAAGCATTAAGATTGTTTCAGTTTGGAATGAAACCTAATCGCATCATCATAATGAAATTTTCCAGCTTTGCCTTTAACACCAAGGTCTCATATTTTAAGAGATATGCTATTTTGAAAGGCCTGCCTGTGTGCTGGTGGGGGTGAAACAGCTACAGCTTTGTGTTGTGTCCTCTTCAGCCTACAGTCACTCGGATGCAGATGTGTTAAATCAGTCGCTGCTGGAGGCTAACATCGCTACTGAAGTGTGCCTGACCGTCCTGGACACACTAAGTATCTTCATCATGGGATTCAAGGTTAACATGCATACCATTTTTTGTGCTCTTTAAATGTTATATTCAAGTTCTAATAATTAATGCTTCATTAAAACCATGTGAGTTCCTATCTGTGTTTTAAGTCAGATGGTGCTTTGTTTCTTCACAGACCCAGCTGTGCTCCGACAACGGCCACAGTCCACTCATGAAGAAGGTTTTTGAAGTCCACCTCTGTTTCCTGCGGATCAATCAGTCAGAAACAGCTCTCAAGCAGGTCTTCACTACGCTGCGCACCTTCATCTACAAGGTGTGAAGAACGTTGGTTTCCCTACCTAACAATACAATTTCTTGTATTAAGTTGTACCAAAAGGTCTTACAGAGAGTTGGAAAAGGGCTTTTATGTATTCTGCAAAGTCAGATTTCTTTTCAAAGTGTTTTAAAACTCCATGCGCTCATTGAATGCTGCTAAATACATTATGAAAGACCTGCAGACAGGATCATTGGATTTACTGGTCCATCCAAGTTCCAACCCTCACCTATGGGCATGAGGTTTGGGTAGGGACTGAAAGAATGAGATTGCAGATACAAGCAGCTGAAATTAGTTTCCTCCATGGCCTTTCTGGGCTCAGCCTTAGAGACAGGGTAACAAGCTCAGACATCCGGAGGGAGCTTGGAGTAGAGCCGCTGCTCCTTCACGTCAAAAGGGGTCGGTTGAGGTGGATCAGGCATCTGATCAGGATGCCTCCTGGGCGCATCCCATTAAAGGTGTTCGGGGCACGTTCCTACTGGTAGGAGGCCCCAGGGCAGACCCTTGGGGTCCCCCAGAAGGAGCTGGAAAGTGTTGCTGGGGATGTCTGGGGTGCTTTGCTTGCCCTGCTGCCCCCCGCGACCCGGCCCTGGATAACAGATCAAAAAAACAGATGGATGGATGGGTGGATGGATGGGACTTTGAGGGGCGTGTACCCCTGCAGCGCTCAGGTGAGGTGGGGACGTTATATAAGGTAGTGACCAGGTGCCCGACTGTAAGCAGCAAGCATCCAGGAGACACAGCACCGATACTGCACATATATAGCAAGGTGAAATACAAAATGACGGTGAATTTACAAACAGTAACCAACAACCCTGCATAGTATACCTTTTAAAAAATGGTTAATAAATAAAGATGGTCTTGGGTGTTCACCATAGCTGATGACCTGTCTGTCGTCTTCACCCTCTAGTTCCCCTGCACGTTTTTTGAGGGGCGCGCTGACATGTGTGCTGCTTTCTGCTACGAGATCCTGAAGTGTTGTAACTCCAAGCTGAGCTCCATCCGCAGCGACGCAGCCCATCTGCTCTACTTCCTCATGAAGAGCAACTTTGACTACACAGGTCGCAAGTCTTTTGTGCGGACGCACTTACAGGTGGGATGGTCCTTCTGTGGATCAAACTTCATGTTCACATTATGTAAACCTTTAAGAATGAGACTTTTCCTAATTTTACGAGAATTGCATATAAACAGGATTTTAAAGTGATGAGATGTCTGTGGGTCCTCAAACAATATGGAAGTAAAACTGATGTCAATAAAACACAAGTGTTAAAAGTATATATTGTAATTCTTTATCTTTTCCTTCCTTTAGGTGGTGATTGCTGTCAGCCAGCTGATAGCTGATGTGATTGGGATCGGAAGTACACGCTTCCAGCAGTCTCTGTCAATAATCAACAACTGTGCCAACAGTGACAAAACTATCAAGGTCAGGAATTTATTTATGTGCATATTAATGTTCTGGTTCTACTGCAACCGTTAAGTTAGAGCTTTGATTGGGCCCAAAAAATCCGGCTCAACCTGGATCCGGCAGGTTGGGTCAGGCCCAATCAGGGCAACACCATGGCTGACTATTCTTATTTGTGCATCCAGAACACAGCTTTCCCATCAGACGTTAAGGACCTGACCAAACGCATCAGAACAGTTTTGATGGCCACGGCTCAGATGAAGGAGCACGAGAGAGATCCAGAGATGCTGGTGGACCTGCAGTACAGCCTCGCCAAGTCTTACGCCAGCACACCTGAGCTACGCAAGACCTGGCTGGACAGCATGGCCCGCATCCATGTGAAGAACGGAGACCTGTCAGAGGTGTGTGATAAGAGACTGTGTGTGTGTGGCTGAACAGGTTGTACTTTGGTATGATGGTGGCCGATGGAACATGTGATAGACTCACTGTAGGCCTGTGTCTGAGGATGTGTCTGCACAGTATCAAATATCAAGTACTGATTAGATTTACTTCACACTGGTCCAGCTTATTATGAGTTAATGTTCTTTTAGTGGATGAGTCTGTGCTATAACATAATACTAGCAACATCACTCAGCTTATCTGACCTGAGCTGTACTTGTTGTTGTTAACAGGCGGCCATGTGCTACGTGCACGTTGCAGCACTTGTAGCAGAATATCTGCGGAGAAAAGGTGATTAAATAATCTTTTTCCACTTGCATGCCACACAGCAGCTCTCAGGTTTAGTTTGTATAGTCTCTGTAATCTTTCTTGTTCTTGTTTGCCCAATCCGTCTGTCTCATCTCATGCTGCGTGCAGGCATGTTCAAGCAGGGCTGCTCAGCGTTTCGTGTCGTGACTCCAAACATTGACGAGGAAGCAGCGATGATGGAGGATGTCGGCATGCAGGATGTCCATTTCAATGAGGTATGTGTTACTAATGCAAACAAAAGTGATAAATCACTGTTAATTTTATCTACTTTGAATGGGACCATGCAAAGATTTGAACTAGTTTACAGGAATTTAGATACAGCCTGTCATCTGACTACATCAGGTCTCAGTTTTAGTTGATTACATTTCTAAATTTTGTACTTTAAAGGAATATTTCACTCATAAAACGATCATTTGTGTGTCAGTTAGTCACCAAATGTTACACAGAAGTCGTGAAGAAAATTTCCTTTTCTCACGTGCCTCAACAGTGAACGAAGAATCCAAAAAGGCGAACATTCTTGATGAACCAAAGTAAATGGGGCCACGCTTAACAACAGCAAAACTATAGCAAAACATCTGTTTACAAATTCTCACACAACCTGCACAGTGTAATCTAAGCCTCATTTAACCACTCGTATGCTCAATACCTCCCAAACACACACATTTTTCGCTTAAAACTGTTCGCTAAACACGGACAAGTAGCACACCTCGGTGACATTAACAACATTGCTATTGTTAAGCACAACTTATTTACTAATGCGCCATGAAAAAGATTCCGACATCAAAACATTAGTTCCGTATTTCATTTTACCCCTGGTCACATGTGCCCCACCCGTCTTACCTCTGTGGTCGTCAGGGGGGCGCACCACACAGTTTGAGATACACTGATGTATTTAGACATATAAACATATTTATCTGTTGCAAGAAGACAAAAACATTTAACATCTTATCTTAAGCTTTCCAATAGTGACTAATAATTTGAGTAGTAACTGTCTCTTTCAGTATTTCGTCACAGATTTAACAGCTGACTCCCAAGATGTCAAACAATAGACACATCACATTAGCATTAAATACATTTTGTAATTTTCAAATATGATATAATTACTGTATATTTATTGTAATAGGGATCAGGCAGAGTCAATCAACAGGCTAAATCCAGGACACAGGGAAACAAAAGGCTGAACACTAGACAAACAAGGAGCTACTGTAAGACGAACTGGCACTGAAAGAAAACAACACACACACTAATTACTCTGCTGAGGGGAAGGATAACAAGACACAGGTGAGGCTTATCAGGGCGGGACAGACAGTCAGACACAGGTGAAGTCATCAGAAGGGAGGGAAAACACACAGGGGCAGGAAGTGAAGTGATCTGAAACAGAAGGAGACATGAGTTTGAAAGTAAAACAGGAAATAACATGAATGTATGAAATAAAAAAAAACATAACCAAAGAAACTTGAGCTGTGACATTAATCATATCATGAACACAAAAGGGGCAGAAAGACACACACCAAAAGATGTGTGTTTTCCCACATTTTCCACATGGCAACCATCTTTTGTCATGATAGCAGGGGTGTTGACTTATCAAACTTTTCTATTTCAGCTTTACTTATATTTTTCTTGTTCCCCCAGGATGTCCTAATGGAGCTTTTGGAGGAGTGTGCAGACGGACTGTGGAAAGCAGAACGTTACGAGCTCATCTCTGACATCTACAAGCTCATAATCCCCATTTATGAGAAGCGCAGGGACTTTGAAGTACATTCAACTTTTTATCTCCCCACAACACAGTTAGCATCTCCACATCCGAATCAGATTTATAATATGAGTTTTATTGCTTTGCACAGAAACTGGCCCACCTCTATGACACCCTGCATCGTGCATACAGTAAAGTGACAGAGGTCATGCACACAGGCAAGAGATTGCTGGGCACCTACTTCAGAGTGGCCTTCTTTGGCCAGGTGAGTTTAACTCTCAGTCAACAGCAGTATATACTGTCCAATTTCTTTTTGTTGACTTGATTTCTGCACTGTCTGTATTTAAAGGAATACTTCATCCCCCAAACTACCCTTTGTATATCAGTTACTCACCCCGTGTTACATAGAATTCATAAAGAATAATCTGTTTTTCTCACATGCCTCCATGGTGAACGAAGAATCCAAAAACTGAGAAAATCTTTGATGAATTGCAGTTAATGGGGTCCATGATTAAAAACAGCAAAACTATGTCAAAACATCACACAACTCGTGCAGTATAATCCAAGTCATTTATCCAGTCAAATGTTCAGTACTTCCCAAACAGACAGCCCTCTCCTGCAGGGAACTGAACTGAAAATAAAACATATCAATGCTCTCTTCAAAGCCAGACCCCACTGACAACAACAGTAAGAGAGCTGCTGGTCTACAACTGCCTCAATCGATCAGTTTGCTTGTCTTTTTATGTGACTTTAGAGTTTGAAAGGGTTAGTTTGGATTCACCAAAGTCACATAATAACGCAAATAACCGCTCAAGGCAGCTGTAGACCAGCAGCTCCCATATTCCTAGTACAGCATTAGTATTCCTTTAAAACTGTATTCCACAAAGAGCACAAGTCTTAATTTGGTTGCTGGTATTGCAAAATAATTCACAATGAGCACATGGGGCTGCTGAAGTTGTGTTAAGAGCATGACCACATGCAGTGGCACCTTATGATCCTCTCTAATACCCTTTTCTGCTTTTTATCCTCTTTGAAGGCAGCGGTAAGTTGTGCAGTAGACCTTTGTAGCCTCTCTGAGCAGCCTGAGTCTTTGTGTGGTGGTGTTGGTGCTGCTGTAATTCATCACACTTCTCACTTGTCAGTCATAGCTTGCTGTTTACAGTAACAATCAGTCACCTCTGCTGCTTTCTGTTTCTGGAACCGTGTTGCATGGCGCCCTCTCACGTGTGCACTCATTCCAGTGTTTCTGCTTTTGTGTTACAGATCTAAGATTTTAGTACTGATTCTCATTTTTGTTGTATCTTGTGACATACTCTGTTGGGTGTGGTTACCTCTGCCTGTGTGCTTTGATAGAGATCCACAGATCCATGTCTCTCTTGACATGGTAGTCTGATCAGTGGTGAAGTAGTTTGAATCAGAGTGTGTGTTGAATTTATTTTTTAGTTTTTAGGTAGCTCTCATGGAATAATGATGATTTTATTTTTCTGCTGTCCACACCCCTGTTAGCAGTACCACTTTACTGACTCAGAGGCTGAGGTAAATCAATGTTAAAGCCAGCAGTTGGACTGCAGTGATGTGTTAGGCTGTGTTGTGCTCCTTCGCTAATGCAGTCGGTGCTGTTTCACATGCATCGCTTATCTTCAAGCCTTGTACTCCTCCCCTACTCCAGCCTTAGTGTTGTTATATCTTAGTAGGAAACCCTTGTAGGGCCAATAGCAGGATTCATCTCTCACTGGGGAATTGCATGGCTTCACCCATCTGTTCATGGGACTTGTTACCATTAACATGCAAGTCAACTGACTAATAAGTGCTCCCACTGACAGTGTGAAATCTATCTCCTTTGGCCCGTCTCACATTACTGAACTGACACTAGTTGATGTCTTGCTGTGGAAGTTTCCTTTTTCTGTGCTTTAACATTAGAGGGTTGTGTACTTGTGGAGTCTAGCAAACCTTTCAGCCCGTAGCTAAAGACTATTTCACCATTTCATTTGAGCAAATAGTTGGAATAACTTCCACTCACAGCTCATGTTTGGTTTGATGTGGCACTGTTTGCTTGTTTATATCTTAGTAGATAAAGGAACAGTTTGTTTTTATTCATTCTGACCATGTTTAATCTGTTTTTAGGGCTTCTTTGAAGATGAAGATGGGAAGGAGTACATCTACAAAGAACCCAAATTCACCCCTCTGTCTGAGATTTCGCAGAGGCTCCTCAAGCTGTACTCTGACAAGTTTGGACAGGAGAACGTGAAGATGATCCAGGACTCTGGAAGGGTAAGACTTTGTTGATACTTACTTTGTAATTACAACCGACACATATGAGTCATAAAAACATCTGTTGTAATGACATGTGCTCTGTGCAGATTAACCCCAAAGACTTGGACTCCAAATATGCCTACATCCAAGTGACACATGTGACCCCTTACCTGGAGGAGAAGGAGCTGGTGGACAGGAAGACAGACTTCGAGAAGAGCCACAACATCCGGCGCTTTGTGTTTGAGATGCCTTTCACCATATCAGGCAAAAAACAAGGCGGGGTGGAGGAGCAGTGCAAACGCAGGACTATACTAACCAGTAAGTAACACTTTATACTGTGGGTGGTAGTGGCACATAAGCTCAAAGGGCTGGAAAACATGCTGCATCTTTAACGGCATTAAAGATGCGAGGTTGGGCACTGGGTGCTACTCTCGTGCTGACCATAGCAACCATAATCAGCACCATAGCCTATTAACCAGAAATCCTGAGTTTGGAGCTGATTTTCTTCTAGACATTGTTTTTTTTTTTTGTTTGTTTGTTTGTTTGTTTTCCAACTCGCTTTATTAGTTAAGTCAGTTAAGTATCAAGTATCAGTAAGTATCAATTGGGCTTTACCTTGGAAATGTGATTATACAATCGCTATCAGTCCCTTTTGTCTTGTACTAAGTGATAGAAAGGGCTCAGTCGTAGGAACTGGGGAAACTGAGATCGCACAAAGTGATGAATTTTGAAAAAGTGGAACAGGAGAGTATTTGCAAGACTGAGTTTTGCAGAGAGATCTGCAAAGTAGGTAAAAACATCATCAACATAGAGGTCATTTATAGTCCGCAACCCTTTCTCTGACCAGCGGGATGGCAGGAAAAGGTGGTTGCAAAAAACGGGGGCTATTTATGGAAGAAAGGGAAAAAATCTACCACCTGTGATTGGTTGTTCCTTGTCACGTGATGTGGTGCCCATTGCTGCGTTCCAAAAGTTGAACTTTGTTTATCACAGAGTAGTGCAGCTGTCAAGCCCTGAAAAGCAGGACCTTGGAAACACTCACACACCAAGATAGCGTCACTTTTGAGCACGGCCACTGCACGTGTACATTGAAAACAGTAGATTTGAGGGCGATAAAAACGTGGCATGTGTATGGGCCCTTAAGGGGGTACTCTTGGGGACTTACAGGGAAAAGATTTAAAAAAAAAATAATGTCAATATTGGTGCAACACAGACAACAATATTCTGACTTTTCGTCTGCAGTAGCTCAACGTTCCTCACAGTCACAGAATACATTATGCAACTATTCTCACAAGCTGAGTAGTTCTCTTCATCACTAATTAACTAAAATCTGTGTAGTTTCCATTTATGATAGTTTTCTGTAACAGAACCCAGCTGTAAATAAACAAGATTTTGGTGTCCTCTACATCAAATTATCTTAAATATTCTAAAAAGTGGGATACATTTGTCATTATCCTCCCAGACTACAGACCACCTCCTCCCATTGTCTGCATATTGACACATTTAAGGAAAACAGGCTCTAAATACACACTGTGTTGAAGAATGTCACGTAGGTATCAGTAGTTGAGGCATAATATTACTCAGCAGAAAGGGGCCTGTGCATGAATAGAAGACCTTGATTAGATTCTGAACATGTCAGCTGTCTGTCAAGGACCTTTCCTAATCCTAATCACAGTTTTATTGTTTTACGATGTAAAAGATCCAAAGGTTCAACGTTACATTCTTATCTTTATTGTCTGAGAGCTTTCGAAAGATGAACAGTCAACATATAAGTGGTTCCTGAGCTGTAGAACTCAGGAAAGCACATGCAAGAAGGAAAGATATACAAACTTAAAGGCCAGCTGTTCACCCACTCCTCCTCTCTGTCCCCCAGCCACGCATTGTTTCCCCTACGTAAAGAAACGAATCGCAGTGATGTATCAACACCACACTGACCTGAGCCCCATTGAGGTGGCCATCGATGAGATGTGCAAGAAGGTGGCCGAGATCAAGCAGCTCTGCTCCTCCAGTGAGGTGGACATGATCCGTCTGCAGCTCAAACTGCAGGGCAGCATCAGCGTCCAGGTGCCTGCTTTGAATTGTCTTGACATATACACACATACACACACTGGACAAACCTAATTAAGTGATCGTGAAAAAAATATGACACTGCTCCTACATCCTCCCTCAGGTAAATGCAGGGCCGCTTGCATATGCACGAGCTTTTCTGGACGATGCAAGCGCCAAGAAGTATCCAGATAACAAGGTCAAACAGCTGAAAGAGGTCTTCAGGTGAGATGAGATGTCAACATCTTACAGCATGCGCAGAACTACTTTGTTTGATTCTCCTTTAACACATCTTGATGTTCTCTGAGCAGGCATTTTGTGGAGGCATGCGGCCATGGCTTAGGTATTAATGAGCGGCTGATCAAAGAGGACCAACAGGAGTATCACGATGAGATGAAAGCCAACTATAGAGACCTGGCCAGAGAGCTGTCCATCATCATGCATGAGCAAGTGGGTACAGTATTAGAGTAACTACATTCTGCATTACTAATGTTAACACTGTAATTTGCTGAGACAGATCTTTGACGTGTGTGAGTGGTATTCATAAAATGTTTGATAATGTGATTGATAACGCAGTCTTTGATAACTATCGTTCTCTGTTTTTCCCTTGTGCTGACATGAGCAGATTGAATGGTAATGCAAGAAGCACCACAATGCAGTAAAGACTGAGTTGTTAAATGTTGGTCCAGCCAGACAGACGCATCTGTTCTCACATATCACAATTAATTTTGATTGCTGATTAGGCTCATTTTTGAGCCATCTCTAAACATGTTTAGACCTTTGTAGCATTTCTAGAATCTTATGTTGTGCACACAGTGGCACAATGTTACTTTATTACTTTAAAACAGAAGGCTATAAAAGCTTAGGTCACTCTCCTGACCTTAGAAGGCACTGAATAGTTATCTTAACGGATGGCAGACAGGCCTTATCTTTACATCCCTGCAGTAAAAAAGGAACCAGCTAAATATAAACTATTCTCACACAAGAAACACGTATTCATTAGAATGGCTTAAACTCTTGATTAGGGCTGCAACTTACATTTATTTAAATCTATTTTAATTACTGATTAATCTGACGATCATACTCAGGGGTGTAGAGCTATTAGTTTAATACCCGAGCACACCTGTGATGCCCATGCACGTGTGCATGCGTATGATTAAGCTGTGGTTTGTTTCAAAGGTTATGTAACCACTGCTCCTGTGGTGGCACCTTTACATGCAGTCAACTATAAAATGAAAGGATGTTTTGCTGCCCGTTCATCTTTATTAGTTAACAGTTAGTGAGCTATAGACTGAGAAAAAAAAAAAATTCACTGTGTTCTCAGTGGGCCGCTACCAGCAACTTTTAAGGGGAAATGTTTTCTTTCATGCTACTCAATGCATAAGCTGACGTAGGGAATTGACCAATTCCTCCCTTATGTAAACTTTGAATATTCTATTTCCTCACTTGGCAGAGCATCCCTCTGTTGTGCTTCGGCAGCACTACACCCCTGATTATACTCTTGAGTAATCGTTAATGGTTTGGCTACAAAAAACATCCATCTCATCTTCGAATGTCTTGTTTTGTTTGCCCAAATTGAACATAGCTGTAGTTCAGGCAGGACACAATGTCAAGCTCAGCTCACATCTCAGGTAAATCAGCTGATCTCAAACAGCCCGATCAACTGATGGAGCAGTTGATTGATGGAAGGGAGTCAGCTGATAGATCAAGTGATTCCTTTCTATGCAACCAATTGGCAAATCCCATTCAGGGCACCCTATTAAAACTGTTCTGGCCGCCTACTGTTGCTGCTTCCTCTGCAAGCCACTTTGCGACCCACCTCCACCCCAGCTCCTCCTTTTCATGTTGTATCTGACATAACAGTGTCATTTCTATTTGTCACTGATGCTGCTCTGTTCTGTTCCTGGGGAGTCTTTGCTGCTGCGCATAGAGAGGCAGGGAGGTTGGCGCTTTCTGCGTCAAGGCTTTCCTCATTTGCACAAGGAAGGGCAGAGAGGTGTGCTTTCTCCACCTAAGGCTTTCCTCGTAGGCACATGGAAGGGCAGAGAGGAGTGCTCTCTCCACATTAGGCTGTCTGCGTAGGCCAGAGTAAAGGTAGAGAGGCCCTAGAACAGAGCCATACCACCAAATATAATACTGCAAATGGAGATAAAGTCTTCTTTGACTGAGGTGGTATTATTGTTGGTGCCACTATTGCAAAGACAACCAGATCCATTTTCCTGAGAGCCTACCAGCTACCTCCGTTTCCACAGTTACTTTGTTTTAATCCTCCTTCTGCCATTTCCATTACTGGGGACAGAAACTGTAAAGAACTTACATTGATACTTTTTGTTAACTGGGGTTAGCTACCAATTGTTAACAGGGAAGACAAAGGTGCTATCCTCTTCCCGTTTTAGTTGCACAATGGGTGATAGACTTCCTTTGTGCTGTAAATTGAGCCTTTATTTTCCGGAGAGTTGCACTGTAAAAGCAAGGCTTGCAGGGAACCCAGACACTGATGATGTCATTATTCTATAACCATTACATGGCACAAAAAATATTTCATGATGATAAGTTAAAGGAAAAATCTTGTCTATTTCCACTACTACTCTAAAATATGACAAGGAAAATCAGCAAATGCTCACATTTAGAGGCTGGAGGTGTTTGGCATTTTTGCATGAAAATAGTTGCAGATTAATTTAATGGCTATTCAGATAATCATTTCATCTTTTCAGCTCTACTTCTTATATTTCAAAAATCAAAACCCACCTGTTCTCCCTCTAATATTCACAATCCAGATGCAGCGGCTGGCTAGACAAACAATCACTTATTGACTTATCTCTTTTGGATTGCTGATATGTATTTTTTCTGCATGTGTGTATGCATGTACAAATATGTACATATACATTTGCATGTGTATGAACAGCATGTGTATGTGTATGTATTGTACATGGGTCTGAAAGTGTGTACTTATATACAGTATTTACATTTGGTTTTGGATATGCACAAATATGTCTCATACTTTTTATGGTTTTCATTAGATTTTTCTGTTGACGTGTTAAGAGTTGGTTTGTTTTTACCTATTTTGATTTCTGCATCTATTAATTGTTATGAACGGGGTGCTGAGACTGTAACTTAAAGAAATAGTCTAACTTTTTGGGAAATACAAGTAGTCACTTTCTTGTCAAGAGTGAGATGTGAAGATTGATATCACCATCATGTCTGTATGTTAAATATACAGCCGCTTAGCTTCGCTTAGCTTAGCTTTGTTTAATTAGCCTTAGCTTAGCCCCTTTTTCTTGTTTTTATGCTAAGCTAAGATAACTGACTAGCTTTATATTTACCATACAAATATAAGAGTGATAACTATCTTCCAGAGTCCAGAGATGGGACCAAGTCATTGTTTTGCAAGTCACAACTCTCAAGTCTTTGCCCTCAAGTTTCAAGAGCTAAACTTCAAGTTCTGAGTCCTAAACAAGTCACAATGTGCTCTTCTCCAAATTTAATACCAATATTATTTGCATTTATTTGTTGTTAAAACGTTACTGAGCAGTTATGCTAGCATTAGCTAAGCATTAGCTTGAAGTTCTGCTGTTTGTGCAAGTTCAAATGTCGAACAAAGTTTGGAAGTTGCATCTTTGTCTAATTTTCTTGAAATGGGACTTGAGTGTGAAGACTTGAGACTTACTTGTGACTTGTAAAACAATGACCTGGTCCCACCTGTATCTTCTCATTTAACTCCCAGCAAAAAAAGCTACTGAGAAAATCCCAAAATTTCAAACTATTCCTTTATAGGGGTTTCCTTTGGCAGTAATTAAGTTACTGATGTATCTAAGATGGAATTGTAAATAGTTGTGAATATCTCGTTCTCCCTCCCGTCCAGATCAGTCCTGTGGAAGATGGCATGAAGAGCGTTCTTCCAGACTCGCTTCACATCTTCAACGCCATCAGCGGCACGCCAACCAGTGCCACCATCCATGGCATCCCCAGCTCGTCCTCTGTGGTATGATGCGTGCCTGGGTTAGCCTTGAACTCAGCGCCCTCTCTGCTCGCCAACCAGGCATGCCAGTGATGCCATATTGTCGCTTCTAAGCCTGATCCTGCTTCTCTTCAGTCAGCGTAAAGGGAAACAGACAAAAGCAACTCTCACCTCTCTCGGTGAACCATGACCAAGGCACTGGACCTATTTAACGCATACACATGGCATGGTAACTGTGTTGGATGTCTGTGGCAGTACTGCGAAGGAGCCTGAGACCAGAGAGGAAATCATGCAGGAGAGTTCCTGCCGTATGGCCAGACATGATGTGTCACCTGTTTCTACCTGAAAAGACTGGTTTTCCATTCCTGTTGGGATCTTTAATATGCATGTCATTACATTACACTCACCACCCTCCCAACAGGTGTTCATTTTGATAATGTTCCACATTGTGTTTTTTATGTACAGTATTCCACTTTTATAAGCCACTGTATCGATGTCTTGATGAACAGTATATGCTGCATACGTCGACGCTCGTCTCCCTGTACAGGAAGTTATATTTCTACTAAAAGGGCCTCCTCTGACTCATGTTAGCGTTCAACCTTAAATCACTTCAATGTCTTAGAATGGGAGCGTCTTCAAATATTTAAAGCCATTGCATACAAAAAGTATATTCCATGTTGTTTATTAATGTATATAAAAAAAAGGAGTGTGTGCAATATTTGCAAAGGATCTTGCTGTGTGCGGCTCATACACTGTAAAGATGATGTTCACCTTCTTGCCAAAGCGATGAGGTGTGGAAGCAGACACTACGCCTACTGTGGAAGTAATATGAAGCTTTTACCATTTTAGTGTTTATTGAAATGTTCGAGAAATTGTTTTATATTTGAGCAGCAATGTGGATTTTTTGTATTTTTATTTAACACAAAGTCACTGTTCTGCTGTAAACAGAGATGTTCCCTAATGCTTTTTCTTTTAAATAAAATACACTCATTTCTCTGCACTTCTCATGAATCCTTTTTTTTTTTTTAATTTCCTAATGCATTAAAGTTTATTCTCACGTTTGGTTGAGTTGTGGCGCTCCTGGGGATTAATAGTTTTTATGAAGTGTCAGGGACTGAACATACCTGACTCCCTATCTATATCTCATGTTCCCTCCCCTCATAAAAGCAACACAGTCAGCAGTGTGGACGACAGATCAAGGTGCTAATAAGAAGCAATATTACAGAAACACTCCCACTCCCACAGTGAAGGATCAATTATCAACTGCTCCCTGCAGAAATCTCAGAGGAATATCAAACTACAGCAGAAAGCGGGCAGCAGCTTCACTTAAACATCATGACAGGTGAGTGTGCAAACTTTTCATTTTGTGTGTTCTCACTCAAATTCATAAAAGTAAATATTTCAGAGCAGAAGGTGCAGACAGACACCTGAAGCACAAGTCAGAACAACAACAAAAAAACTTGCTTTGAACTCAGAACTGCTGCTTTGTTTTTTAATTTCCCAGTGAAACTTTTGCGAGAGGTTTTTTGGGGGGGGTTTTTTGTTTTTTTTTAATTAAAGCTACTGACATACAGCCAGTTATTTAAATGTTATCTTTTGCACAGATAACGAGGATCCCAAGAAAGGGAGACAGAGCAAAGGGAAGGTAATGTACCTAACTTATTTAATTTAATGGATATTTATGCAGTTTTGGTTCTTCATTGTTCAGTGAGATTAAATAATAATCCATAGGAAGGATATTTAACGCTTTTTTTATATCACAATTTCACCACATTGCAGAGGGAAATGTAGTTTTTACACCACTACTTACCAAAAGTATTATTAAAATTTGCTCCACTTCAACAAAGTACAGCATTAAAATCCTGCTTATATCCTCCTGAGACCTTCAGCTTTTATCTGGTATGCAATTTCAATGTCTCCCAGCTATTTGGGATTAGTAGAACTTGATAAGTATAAAAAAAATGAATTATTGTCTTTGAACAGGGGGTAGTTTTTGAATTAAAATGATGTCCTAATTTGAGGACAATTAGTTTATTTTTAATAGTCACAAAATTATTTTTAGTTTATTTCAATGCCTGAAAACAAAGCAGCATTTTGTAACCATATGTGTTAGCGGTTGATGTTCAAGTCTAAAACTGTACATTTCAACACCTGAACATGGCTGTTTAGTTTAGTTTAGTTTAGTTTAGTTTAGTTTAGTTTAGTTTAGTTTAGTTCCTTTGATTAATAAGAGGACAGTGTGCAATGACACTAATCATATACAAGAAATTAAAACATGGTTTCATTAGATTTAGTGAAATGCTAATTTCCATCTGTTGTCCTACACATAACAAAAAGACACAGTAAATAAAAATAAAATTCAAGGCACAGTGTAGACTACAATAAATCCACGTGCCTGACATAATAGAAGCAGTATGTACACACTGCATAGTACAAAATACAGTATAATAAAACACAGCAGCAACCTTGTAAAGTGACCATGTTACCAGTGCAGGTGCCTTACATAATAAAAACAGTAAGCGCACATTGCATGGTCAAAATACAATACAAAATGCAGTTACTATAATTTTCAGTGACCAAGTTAACACTCTCTCTGCCTTACACAATAAACATGACAGGCACAATCTGCACAATACAACTTACAGTAAGACATATAGAATAAATACATTTCATGTGGCAAAGTTAGTAGCACATGCACCTGTGAGGGCAACATGTAACATCTATGTACCTACTAGGGTAACATCTAAAATCTATCTGAGATCAGTGCTGACAAGACTGACTGTTTAAAATCCAGTTTTTCATATCACAGGAGAAACTGTGGTAACTTCTATTTGTTCCATTCTTTGATGGCTTTACATGAGCAAGCTGATAGAGAGAAAGCAGAGGTTCGTTTTGAAACGCTGCAGTCACCCCTGGGGGCTGACCTTAAAGCTCTGTTCAACGGTTCAGAGCGAGGCTGCACAAAGTTCTTCAATGGGAGTGGTAGCTCTGTCTGAATTTTCCTTGCTCCACACTCCAAGCTAGGAATGTTGTTTTGTCTGTAGGAACAGTCTGTCACACCTTACTGGCCTGTTTAAAATGCTGCAATAAGACAATAATAAAGTCACAATGTCCTCAAATGAGTACTTTTATTTTACTTTAACAGCATCTTAGGTTGTTACTGTTGCTAAAATTGGTCAGATTTGTATGCAGTATTAAACGTATAAATAAACAAGTTTCAACCACAAAACTTGATCAGGTTTTGAACCTTGTCTACTTTTGTGTCAGGATCTGCTATAGTCTTAGTTAAGCAGAATGAAGTATGAGGTACAGCAAACCCAAAATGTAATGTCCTCGTATGAGGACGCAGGGTCTCAGGAGGATATGTTAATGCATGCATGACAGGGATCATTCTGTATAATGAGCACCTTTTCTTTTGATACACAAAGTACATTTTATTTGCAATACTTCTGTTTAATACTGTTTTGTTTTGTGGTGTACATGATATGAATGTTTACTGCACCACTGCTGCTGCTGAGTGTTCTTTTACCTAGGGTGGTGAAGGTATGACCCGCCCTGCTCAGCCTTACTCTGTCTCTGATTGGCTGACCCTGACAGGCGGGTACTCTAGAGTAGGGTGGGTCATTCCTTTGCCATCCCAGGAAAATAAATTTTGCCTGCTGAACACAACATAACACGTCACTATGTTGCTGTTTGTTTGATCCATCAGAGTAAGGAGGTGTGCGGCTACCCGCTCAGCATCTTCTTCATTGTTGTCAATGAGTTCTGCGAGAGGTTCTCCTACTATGGCATGCGAGGTGAGAATACTGACTATTTATTTCAACCACAAGGAAAACTGTTGAGAATTATTGTTATTATTATTATTATTATGTGGTGTAGCCTATCCATCAATGCATCAATAGTAATAATCCAGTATTATAATATACATTATTCTATTCTGCAAAATAAGTACTTTCACTTTTGATACTTAAAGCCCACCTAGTTTATATGATCAGGATTTTTGTCTAGTAATTTTTTTAATGGCCACATGGTGGTGCAGTTTTTGATGATGATATATAATGAAAAATAAGAGATAGCTTACATTTTGCTCCCCTGTTCTCAGCTGTCCTGGTGCTGTACTTCAAGTACTTCTTGCGCTGGGACGATGACTTGGCTACGTCCATCTACCACGTCTTCGTGGCTCTCTGCTACCTGACGCCCATCCTCGGGGCCATTGTGGCCGACTCCTGGCTGGGAAAGTATAAGTGAGTAAAATTACTTTGTCATTAAACATATGCAGTTAGTTATAAGATGACTATTTCTCATTGGTGGAAAGTAGGTAAGAAATACCAATTGTATTTAAATAAAAAGTTGGAGTACTTCTACTTTACTTGAGTATATTCATTTTTATATTCACTAATTAACTGTAAAGTAGTTAAAACTAGTACAGCAAGTAATCTTACTCTGAATACTATAAGAACAGTTTGCTAATAATACCTCTGTTCTTTTACTTAAGTCGTATTTTGAATGTACAATGCTTTATCTTAGTACTTAACTAACTCTATCCCTCTTTCCTTGGCAGGACTATCATCTACTTGTCCATTGTCTATGCGATCGGCCAGATTGCGATGTCTGTCAGTGCAATCCACGACATCACTGATGCAGACAGAGACGGGAAACCAGATGACATGACCTATCACATGTGGGTTTCCATTCTACTACAGAAATAATTGAGTCCAGGATGTGGGATTTTAGCAGGCAGTTTACATGAGATATTTCTACAGTGCTCTGCTCATGCACGTGTTCCTCTTCACATTTAGTGTGTTGTCCATGGTGGGTCTGTTCCTCATTGCTCTGGGTACTGGTGGCATCAAACCTTGTGTGGCTGCCTTTGGTGGAGACCAATTCGGTGATCATCAGGTGAGAACATTTCTACTCCTCAATTAGGCCTACAGTGACTTTCAAGCACGGAGCTTTTATTTTGAAGTGATGTTTCCTGCTGACTAATGGACAGCTACTTGACAGAGACAGCAAACTAGCTTTACAACATGTCTGAACACAAGTATGACGCTGAATGTATTAAACTGTGCGGACCTTGAACTGATGACTAAGGATGTATCTGGACCCTGTGGCTGGACCAGTTGGGAACCACTGCTCTAGCTCACCTGCTAAAGCATGAGGCTGCGGCCTTGGCAGTGGCCTGGGTTTAGTTCCAACCAGCTGCCTTGTGCTGCATGCGTCTCCCCCCTATCCTGTCACTATCCAGCTGTTCTATCATTAAAACAAGGCAATGAAAGCCCTAAACAATAATCTTAAAAAATATATATCTGCTTGAGGTTAGTGGCTCAAGGCTACATTAGCTGCTACTGGGATAGGCTAAAACCAAATCTCAGACAGAAATGTAGTCACTCGAGTTGCATTGTCAACACATTCTCACTCTGACCTCGTCACATATTGATGTTTAGTCATGGACTTTCCATGTCCAGATATTACCTGAAGGTACCCTGGGTGCATTGGTTGTTGACGTTCTGGGACAGCATGTCAAGTTCTGCCTGTTACATGCATTGACTTCTTTCAAAATACACTTCCGTTTTCACAGGAAATTTACTGTATACATACAATCTCTTTCAAAATAAATGCACTGTGTTAGTACAACACCGTGAAATTACATTTTTTGCCTTCAACTAACACACATGATTAGGGTTAGGCAATGAAAGCACATGGTTGTGTTTAGGAAAAAAGAAGAGTTTGGCTTTATAATCTTATGCGACACGAACACTACTCTCCTGGGTGAAAGTGTTTGTTGGACCCATCAACCACCACTCCTATCTGCAAGTATAACGGCAACCGGCCACATACCATGCCAACATTAAGGACGGCTTTGTCATCAGTGTCTGACACCGCAAGTCACTGCCCAAGCACCAGATTTTGACAACTTCAGAGTGAGACCGGGTTGGTATTGTGGGAAATGCAGGCACCAGGTTTTGACGAGGCAGTTTTGATATTTTTTAAGTATCAAAATTGTTAAATAATCAGCCAATCTCTTTTTGTACTTTTTCAAACTGTCTATCCAGGGTCCACCAATGTAATAGGAGTGCTATGTTAAATCAATGGAGAACTCTTCAAAGGAATTGTAGTTGCTGCATTTCATCCTTACGGGTCCTTGAATGAAGGTGCCAAATCTCATGAGAATCCATCCAGTAGTTGTCGAGACATCAAAAATCAGCAGATCACCTCAGTCATTAGGGCTCATCCATCAGAGACCATACATATCTGTACAAAATTTCAGGAAAAAGCAAACCATCCAATAGTTGTTGAGATATTTCAGTCTGGACCGAAGCGGTGAACTGACAAACTGACACTGTTGTCCCTAGAGCCATGTCGCTAGCACAGCTATAAAACTTTGATTGTATCACCTAATATCATAAGCGCAGATATCAGTCTCTTTAGAAATGGTTAGGCATTGTATTCAGCTTTGCACAACATGCATGTAACACGTGATAGAAGATCACTGATGTTTCTCTCTGTGCAGGAAAAGCAAAGAAGAACTTTCTTCTCTGTATTCTACCTGTGCATCAATGGTGGGAGTCTCCTGTCAACCATTATCACTCCAATCCTGAGAGGTAGATATGAGCAGGACATAAAGTTTATGAAAAACAGTGCCATAAACATGACTGCACGCAATTACAACTAATAACAGTCTTTGAGTACGAGTAAAAGGCGCTGTTTAATGACAGCTGTTTGTGTCCATCTGCAGCTCAGGAGTGTGGCATCTACACTAAGCAGAAGTGTTACTCTCTGGCCTTCGGTGTCCCAGCAGCTCTGATGGTGGTTGCACTTGGTATGTGTAAATAATTTGGAGACTGTGAAGCAGAAATGTAAAGATTTGGTACACATGCTGGGAACAGTGATAATGATGTGCCTGTGATGTCCCCAACAGTGGTGTTTATCGTTGGAAGTGGTATGTACTACAAAGCTGAACCACAGGGAAACATCATGCTGGATGTGTGTAAATGCATGGGGGTGAGTCTGGTTTAAACCACCAACACATTCTGAATTAATGTGACACAGCAGTTGCTTCTAGTTGTTTCTAAAAACATGTTTCTCCTTTGCTTTCTTATTCTTCTGTCGATCAGTTTGCCATTAAAAACCGCTACAGGCACAGAAGCAAACAGTACCCAAAGAGGAAGCACTGGATGGACTGGGCAGAAGAAAAATATGATGTAGGTTTGACTGTATTTCATTCTCTAAAGTTTCTCATTTCAGCAGTGGGATAACAGCAAGTCACATTGTGTCTGTCTGTGCTGTAGAAACTCCTCATTGCTCAGATCAAAATGGTGCTGAGGGTCCTCTTTTTATACATTCCACTCCCGATGTTCTGGACTCTGTTCGACCAAAAGGTATTTTAAAGTTACTCTTAAAAAAGATGTGCAAATCATTTGTTAGAAACTGGGCTAAACTCTGCATCTCTTTTAAAGGGCTCTAGATGGACTCTGCAAGCCACCACGATGGATGGAAACTTTGTAAGTTTGGTGATAAAACCAACCATAAATATAGTTGAATTAATTAATGAATGTGTTCGTGTTTTAATAATATCTTTGTGTCTGCAGGGGCTTCTTGTTATACAGCCTGATCAGATGCAGGTAAGTTAAAATGATTTTATCACACGTGCTTGGGCTGATGTACTTTGTTTGAAAAGATTCTCACTGTGCAGTTTATGTTTTTGAAAGACTGTCAACCCCATCCTGATTCTGACTCTGGTGCCTATCATGGACAGCTTAATCTACCCCCTGATCAGAAAGTGTGGCCTGAACTTTACGTGAGTACCCTAATTTCTTCTTCCCCAATCTTTGCATATTTGAAGCAACAGTTTGACATTTTGAAACATTTGCTTATCCGATTTTTTAACAAATGTTAGCGTATCTTAGCTTAGCTTAGCTTAGCATTAAGACTGGAAACAGGGAGAAGCAGCTAGCTGGGGCAATGGACTATGTCTTGGCTTGAACAGTAACTACCCTGAGCGTTTTCTAGTAACTGTTCCTGGCAAAGGAATAGTCAGGCACATATCCCCCCTGTAAAACCGCAACTTGTCACATTCACCCTTTGAGTTTTGTAAAGATTAAACACATGATAAACTACCAATCTTGAGATGGTATCACACCAGCCGTGATACAGCAATCTGCGACTTACAACAAATGCAGGGCAGGGATGTAAAGGGGCAGGACAACAGCCTCTTTCCTACTTCCTACCCTCCTACTACCAGTGCCCTTGCCCGGACGCAAATGTGCAAATCCTTGGACAGCGAAGGACTGGCCCACCTTACTCTGCCTCTGATTTGCTCACCATTTTATCCCTAACCCTAACCTGTCCCAATTCTTTTGCCTAACCCTAATTGACCCAACCAACGAAGGTGACAGGTACCAGCCAATCATAGGGAAAGTAGGGTGGGTCATTCCTTCACTATCCTGGGATTCGCAATTTTGCTGCCTGGACCACACCCATCTTTGAGCTTGGCCTTCATTGATATCTCAACTACACCTGGAAAGTTTTGTGACTGCATGTTGCACAGTTGTGATGCTATTGCGAAATCTGATATCTGATATTGCGCTGATACGCAGATTTTGTTGACTCTAACTAGAGGTCGACTGATTAATCAGTTTCGCCAGTTAATCAGTGCCAATAAGACGTTTGGCAAACTATCCTTATCAGTGGAACTTGCCTCCAGTAGTGGCCAGTGGCTCCCTTCTGCTGTGTGAGTGTGTGTCTAAGTGTATTGTTCTTTATTCTAGTATATGTAGCACTATCAGAACTACAGTGAAAGTCTGTAAATCTATGACTGAGTGAATACTGCCACTTCCTGTTTCAAATTAAAAGCCCTCGTTTCAAAATAAAAGCCCCCTAGCTCTTGATATTGGCCAGTTATTCCCAAACTATAGTTATTATATCATCCTTTGAAAATTCAGTATCTGTTTACTAACCAGCCGCTGGATGCAGCGTTATATTTAGCATTCCCTTATATCTTGGACAAATCATTAACAAGATTTCATGTTAATCTAACAGACCTCTGAAAAGAATGACAGTGGGGATGGTTATGGCAGCTATAGCTTTTGTCTGCGCTGCCTTGGTTCAGATTCAAATTGATGTAAGTAAAGACGGTCATTGTGTTTATCTTCCCATATATTTTAAAAATGCACATCAGATCAGGCATTAATTTATTTTCAAACTCAATTTTCAGAAAACATTACCCACCTTCCCATCCGCCTCCCAGAGTCAATTGAAATTACTCAACATGGGCAATAATCAATTGATGGTTAAACTGCCTGGCAATGACCCTCTACCACTTCCTGCAGCTCAGGTATGTTCTCTTACAGTAATGCAAAACCGAAACACCACTGTTAACGTACAAATATTCTTACCTTAGTACCTGCACATTGATTGTTTCAACAATTTCTTCTTTGTTGCAGGCCAGTAAGGAATTCTTCACATTTGACGCAGAGAATATCAGCATTTCAATAGGCAGCCCTGCGGTGACGAGAGAAGTTTCCTTGGCCAAAGGACAGCGACAAACCCTTCTGATTCCCTCAACCCTCACTGAGGAATGGCTGTTGGTGAGTCAGAAGCACCAAATTATAAATCAGAGACACACAAGATGTTTTAATGGTTAAATTAATCACCATTGTTTGTCTTATTTCCTCAGACTGAGGATTTGACCTCCAAGCCACAAGAAGGCATCAATGAAATCCGGTATGTAAAATAATAACTGTAACAATTAATGAATCACTTCACCAACAGAAATGTGTTTGCAGCCCTTTTCTGTAACCGCAGAGTTAATTGTTGGAAATGAATGGTTTACATGTTGTTTTTACTGACTGTTATACATTCTCTGGCTCAATGTGGATCCATTTCAGATTTATAAATGGAATGGATATAGCAGTGAACGTCTCAACTCCTGCAGCTGACTTTGGACTAATTGAGCCATTTTATTATTCCAACTACTCCAAGATAAAGAGTGGAAAGTAAGGATTTATTTTATCTGAACTAATTCACAGTTTTTATACCGGAATAATTACTTTATGTAAACAACAATACAGTTTATTACACTGATTTTTCTGTTTTAATGACCAGGCCAGTCTTCACCTTATGGAGTGGGTCACAGTCATGTGAATTCAGCAGGGAGTTTGGATTTGGAAGTTCATATACCTTCTTTATCCCCAGCACTCTTGTCTTTGGACCAAATGTAAGTTTCACATGTGATTTTCAAGGGGAGACACTACAGGTTTTTCATGCACCGCCTAATTTAAAGATTTTGGGCTATTTTGCTTCCGTAACACCTTTTCTTTCAGACAAGTGGAAACAAAACATCCAAAATATACATTTAGGTGTATATTTCAGTTGAAATATCTGTCCTGGAAATTTGTACATAAGTGCATATTGAATTAGATAACTCCCTATTTGCATATTTAAACTTAAAATAAAGAAAACTTGTGATGCAAAAAATAATTGTGTCATTGTAAGTAATCAACTATGGAGGTTTCATAGTGACATTTATTAGTTAAAGGTTTTTACCTATTCCCCGTAGTGTCTTATTTGTTGTCTAAAAATATATAGAATCTTGCCATATTCTTAAAATGAGTTTTTTCTCATACTGTGAGCCAGAATTCTCCACTTCAGCACTATAGACAAACACAAAACTTTAAACCTATCTATCATGTCTGAAGGTTTTTACACAGACTTTTGTTCATGTATCATTTATAGTCTGCTTTATACCACATTTTATTCCTGAAAACATGGTGAAAATATTTTTTTAAATGGCTGTTGACAGTATTTTCTAATTTACAGAATTATTAATATTATTAATAATAATAATCATATAAAAATAAATATGTAATATAAAATATATATAAAGCAAAATTTCCTCTGTGTTGACAAAACAATTTTGAAACTGGCCTCAACCAGTGTTCAGATTTCTGTTGTGTAAATTGGTGGCTTGGTGGTAGAGCAGGCACCCACAAGGCTGTTGCCAAAGCAGCCCGGGTTCAACTCCAGCCTGTGGCCCTTTGCTGCATGTCTCTGTCTCTCCCCCTTTCACACTTCATTATCCTATCAATTAAAGGCAAAAAAAATGCCCTAAAAAATATCTTAAAAAAACAGAACCTCATTTGTATATTTAAGCATAAAATTTAAAAAAAAAAAAAAAACCTTTTCAATTGCCTTACATACTGTACATGTAAGTAATCAACTGAGAAAGCTTCATGGTGACATTTATTAGTTTAAAGGTTTACTCTTTTCACTTGTAGTGTGTCCCCGTAAGGCTTGTAATATTCTATATTTTTCGTAATACCAACAAATCCCCCTCAAAAAACATGAATGATTTGATCCTATTAGAAATTTTCTGTTTAGGTCTGATTAGCTTATTCTTCTCTGCCATAGAGCTCCATCGTTGTCCAAATTCTATTAAAAACACATCAATGAGCCACATGTATTGGTTGACATGTTTTTCCTTAGCCTAAATATTCACTAATGCGTTTTAATCTACAGCTGAAATTGGTCTCCAAAAAAGCAGTATTTACTTCTGTTTGAGTAATGTTTGTTAAAAAAAACATTAACACTAACATGCCCATCTGTTTTAGAAAAATGTAAAGCTTATATAGTTTAATAGAATCTACATTTTTGTGACCTGTTTTAAAGTTTTACATCTTAAGAACGCACAGATGGGTTTGGGTCTAAGAGCCACAGACATGGTCGGGAGGTTTGGATTAATGCACTATTGGTTTGGGCTTTTTCATGAGATTTTCTTGATCATACAAAACATATAAGAACAAGCCTTATAGTTATTGTCAGACATATTGTCATTGGTATGCTCTGTCAAAATCTGTCCTGCTATCTTCTTTTCAGTCACACAGGTTGAGAAATTCTGCCCTAAACTGAACTATTGTGTTTATTTGTTTTAGTGTCAGGAGTCTATTTCTGTAGCAGAAGACATCAAACCCAACTCAGTTCACATGGCTCTGCAGATCCCACAGTACTTCTTCATAACTACTGGTGAAGTGATGTTTTCTGTTACTGGTCTGGAGTTCTCCTACTCACAGGTAAAACTGTTACAACACATATTTTCACACCTGATTTCAGTGTTGCACCATCAAAGTTGTAGGACACAGCACATGAAAAAGTTTGATTCCGTTTGTCTTTGAACTATATGATAGATCTTTATTCTTTGTTTTCAGTTGTACTCATCTTTTGTCCTTCTTTCATGTCCTCAAGGCGCCTAGTAATATGAAAGCAGTGCTGCAAGCAGGCTGGTTGTTTACTGTTGCTATTGGCAACTTCATTGTACTGATTGTGGCTGAGCTTGCAAAGATTCCCAAGCAGGTAAAAAACCAAATCAAAACTCACGCCTAAACCTTAGAGACTAAAAATAAACGCTATTACTGGTGGACATGTAGTGACCGTGTCATGTGATGATGCTTTCTGTCTCCCTTCCTCCTTTAAAGTGGGCAGAGTACATCCTGTTTGCCTCCCTCTTGGTTGCAGTTTGTGTCATCTTCTCCATCATGGCGTATTTCTACACCTACATCGATCCTACAGAAATTGAGGCCGAGTTCAAGAAGAAGGATAATAAGGAGGATGAGGATGAGGATGAGAAACGCAAGCTACAGAAGGCAGAGATCGAGATGGTCAAGAAAGGCTCAGTTAGCAGTGACTCAAGTAAAAGTCACAAAGATGACGATGATCCACGCAATCAGACCAAAATGTGAACGGCCGAGAAAGCAGAATAGATATCCTTAATGCGTGTGTGTGTGTGTGTGTGTGTGTGTGTGTGTGTGTGTGTGTGTGTGTGTTTGCGTGCGATTGTGTGTATGTTTTTAACATTTTATATTTTAATGCCCAAATGACTGCTGTGAGCAAGCAAGTTCTGTCATTATATTCAGTACAACAGATTCACGTTAGCTGTAGAGTTACAACAACAGATGAACTATTAACATGTAATTGGATGTAATTGCTTTTATATTTATGTGTAAGTTGTGTTTAAGTGGGAATAAAATAAGTCCTGTTTGTGTTCTTCCACTCCTTATTCTTGTCTTGTGATCTTTTGCTATAAATCCACTGAGCATGTAACTCTCATGTTCATAGCACTGTACCAACCTGATATAAAATTTTCAGCTTTATAACTTGTTCAATACAGTACATGCGTTTTGTTAGTACTGAATGTCCTATTGTGTGTCAAAAAAGGAATGTACTGCAGCCCATCAGGTCAGCAAGGGAGCTGTGAGCTCCCAAACTGACCGAAAATAAGTAGTTTTTATTACTTGAGTTTGAAAGTTCAATACTTCACCTTGGACATTGTTGTTTCTCAAATTAGGTTTCCATATTTTATTGTATCTTTCAACTGCATGTCCTCATCATCAGATGGAGTATGCTCAGTTTGAGGGACAGAGTTTATGTCGACTTTTTGATTCTGATATTGTATCATTGATGTCTTTGTGATGATGCGATAAAAATATCCAGTAATGTATAGCAACAACATTTTATTGACTAGTAGGTCTGATGCCACTAAATCCCCCTAAATCTTATACATTGTGACTTGTTGATAACATTATTAATGGCTCTGTTGCATTCAGTGTCAGTGAGCCAGGATGCACAATATCAGGGTGTCCCATAAGTAGAACCCACCATCATAAATGGTATAACAAACACCTGTGCTTTTTTTTACTATGACATGTCAGAATTTCTCCTGCGAAAAAGGTCTACAGGACAGTGAACCAGCATGCACAATAACAAGACCCTGAAACTGAAGCAGCTACTGGGGCTTGCCTGGGGCTTGTTGTAACAGTAAATGGGATGTGTTGTAACTTGTGTAGCCTAAGTTAAACTGTGTCTGTGCCAGTGAACATCTTACCCTGCGATGCGCGATGTGGGCAGCAGTTCCAGCCACGCGCTGCTACTGCTGCCAAGCAGCCCCGCCCGTTGGAAAGAGTGTTGGATATACCACTACTAGGAATGGGAGGAGGGGACTAAATCTTTTAAGATTTAAATAGCACATTATTGCGCGATTATAATGAGCGCCGCTTACATTGTGCTTTCAATAAATACTACTGCAATGTTCAAAAATTATTAATTGTGTGTCAAATGATTCTAGGGGTTGTACAGCTTTACTGAAGGGGGAGTCATGTCCCCCCTGTCCCCCCCCGGGATTTCCGCCCCTGTGTGCTTTTACTGTTGTGACATGCCTTAATGCTGTCCATGAAAAAGTCCAATCCAGTTCTTGTCATCTCAGAAACCCTTTAGACTGTAATGTGTATCTGAGATGACAAGAACAGGTTCTGTGATACTAACTGAAGTAATTTTTAATATCAACTGGCCCCAAGGCTTCCTGTGTCTCAGTTAGTTTGTGTGGTAACTTGATTACATAAAGCTTTACTTTCACATGAGCACAGCTGATCACAGCCCTGACTCACCAGCAGGAGCAGTCCTGGAGGAACAGTGTGTGAGATTTAGGGGGATTTAGTGACATCTAGTGGTAAGGATTGCAGATTGCAAACAGCTGAAACTTCTCCCAGTTAGTAGGTATTCCAGGAGCTGCATTATCTACAGAGGTCTCTTCCTTTCCAAAACAAACAGACCTGGTGATTTAAACCAATCAAAGCACTGAATAAAGCGTTTAAGATTTAAAAAAATCTGTTTTTTTTCTGACACTCTCTTTGGGGAGGGGCTGCAAAGTATGGTGGGCAATGTGAAAACGCAAATGGCCCTATCTAGAGCCAGTGTTTGGTTTGTCTGATCTGGGCTACTGTAGAAACACAGCGATAGAACATGGCAATCTTTGTAAATGAGGACCCGCTCTCTATCCTCCTGAGATCCGAACTTTTGGTTAGTATGCATTTTTACTTTCTCCTAGCTATTTGGGATCAGTAGGACCCAATAAATATAAAAAACTAAACACTGTCAACGATAATTAGGTCCCAATGTCCTCAAACGAGACGATAATTAAGTCCCAATGTTTTTAAACGAATACTTCCTAATTAACAGCGTCTTAGCTTGTTACTGTTGCTAAAAATGGTCAAATTTGTTGCCATACCAAACTACAAACATTATTATAAAAAAGTTTCAACCATTAAATGTGATCAGATTTTAGACCTTGTGCACTTTTGTGTTGGGGTCGGTTGCAAATTAGTCTCGCTCACCAGACCTTTCTCAAGAAAAGAAAACTGCAGACTGATTGGGTAGAGATTACTGCCATCTTGTTTTTACATGGATTAGTGTGTTATGCTCTTTCTACCACTAGATGGCACAAACGTGTCCACAAACGCGGACAACAGGTCTAATACTGCATTCTATTGGTAGCCGGAACCGGGATTGATACGGTTTCCGGTCCGGAAAGGTACAAAAGAACACCAGTTCTACCCGGAGGTCTCGTCATCAAACTCGGGCAAGGTCCATGTCACCACGAAGTTGACTGCGCACATTGTGAATGGTAAACAAAGTTATTTGTCCTCATATATGCTGTTTAATTAAGCGTTTGTGTTGTAAAAATCATACAAGTACTTTGCAATGGCATTTCTGTTTCCACTGTTGATTTGTGTTGGAAAAAAAAGTCTGTGCAAGCCCATTGTAGCCTAAAGTCGTTTGAACCAGCAAAGTCTCCGTTGCTCAGCAACGTGCAAACAAAAACAAACTTATGGCGCGCCGCCATGTTTTCCGTACTGTTGCAATGAAACGCTTTCAGATCAGACGTGTCATAAGGTCATATAAATCCGACAAGGAATGACCGGTCTGGATTGCCAAACGAATGCGGCATAACTTAAGTAGAATGAAGTATGAGTTCAAGTAAACCCACAATGTGATGTCCCCAAACGAGGACACAGGGTCTCAGGAGGCTATGGTGATACAAACGTCACATTCTAAAGTAATGAAACCCAGCTATTCTTTTTTTAGGTTAATATACACTAGAGAAAACATACTTATTATATTATTTTCCAGTTCTGCCTATATCCCCCTCAATCCTACACTCTGTACCTAATTAAATATATTTATTATTTCAAATGAGATACCTGTATGGTAACATTTGTGTTCATAAATCAAAGACCAGGCAAGAAACACCTGCTTATAGGATAAATCTAATTTTGCAGTGAGTCTGTCCACATAGTTATTATGAAACTGGCACCTGTGTGAACTTCCTTTCTCCTCTGTGACGCTTTTTGATTTACGAATGACGACATAAGCACCGTCGACTCTATTTCACTCTGATTGGTCCTCCGGAAAATGAAAATGACATTAAGCAAGATGGCGCTGGGCGACAGAGAAAAGTGATGAGAGAATAGAACAACAAGCGATACAACTAAATAACAGTGAGCATTTGTTTACCCTGTGCGACTGTTTTAAAACCGGACCGCTATCTTATCATCTGGAAGCTGCCAGGCACCTACGGAGAGACCGCACCGGTCTACGGACATATAATTAATCAGCCAACTGTTTGCTAACTAGCGGCTAAAGTAGCTAGCATAGCTAACGTTCGCTAACTGCGGAAGGCGAGTGAGGAGAAGGCTGGCAGGCGGCTCGAAGTAACGTTACAAACCGACAAGTCGAGCAGCTGATTTAAAAACAAGCAACCTGTCCGTGTGATACATCAACTACCAGTACAGAGTTTCTGGCACGGACCGGGTCATCCTAACCAGGGGTCGGCGAGGAAACACCTCTGATAAGGAAGGCAGAAAAAGACGAGAGGCGTCATTTTTGCTGATCTGACGCCATGGCTCATTCCCCTATTCAGAGCGGACTGCCGGGGATCCAGGTGAATACAGTTTAATGTGTTATTAGCTAACTTTCAGAGGCAAATTTTGGTTCAGAGCCAACCGACATTTTACTGTCGTTTCCTTGTTCCCTTGTTACGTTACCCTCAGCTCGGAAGTTCAACTCGGTGCCTGTAAATAACTTTATCTGCAGGAACACTGCATCATTATCACGTTAAACGCTATCGTATTTGCTTTCCGAAGATAAAAGCACCTATTTGTCAAAGTCCAGTGTGACTGACTGAGATAAGAAGGCGGGGGTCTTGTTTGTCTGTCTGTTGTCACACCTAACATGTGCTGATTGACCTACAGGCTGTCAAATTAAAGATGCACAATTTAGCTCTCACTCCTTTATAAAGGAACAGCATCACAACTGACGCACAAGTTGGCATCTAAGGGACTGTTCTTTATTATCAGAGGGATGCTGGGGTGTGACTTTGTTGTTGTGTGTTTGTGTTCTTTTACCCACCTCCAAGCTACAAATATTTTTCCTGGATTCTCCTGAGTGATAGAAAATGCATGACCCTCCCATTGGATTTTCAAAACGTACCCTTTATTGTTTTATTGTCAAAAGCTGAAGAAATCCTGGAGTTGAAAAAAGCCATTTTTTTTCTTTTGTTTTAACTTTTGTCATGCATTCTGGTTAGTTAGTAAATTTAGGTCAAATTTTATATGAGACATAGAATAAAATGATTTTAATCAAATATAACTGTTGTAAGCTCACGTTTGGTCACGTTTTTTGTTTTGTTTTTGTTGTTTGTTTGTTTTTCTGACAGAAGCGTTTGTCAAACATAATGTGTCCAAGGACTATTGGAAATTTGATAATTTCCGTTCTTACAGTTTCTTGTTATGGTAAATGGTGTAATTTTGGCGATTTGTAAAGAAAGCATGTCTTCCAAACCTGACCGCCATGTTTTCTTTGAAAATCAGCAGTAAAATAAATACAAATACAAATGCAACCATTTAAATTTGTATGCCCCTCCCCAAAGCCCAAATAGAAAATATAAGTCCCTCCCCAGTGCTTAAAAACATATTTGACATGCCTCCCCCTTTTTGCACCACCCTCTCCCACCTCATTAGTAAAGAACAGTCCCTAACTTGCTATTTAGCCTATGCCAACTGTTGTACTTTTGACTAGCAGTGCATAACTTAAAGATATTTAGATTATGTAATGTAAGACACGAAAAAGTAGGAAATTCTCATGTTTAAAAAGCTGGAAGCAGCAACTGCTTTACATTTTAGCTTGAAAAATGAACAATTATCATAATGGTGATCAACTATTTAGTCAATTTACTACTTGTTTCAGCTCTAATAGTTTCCCAGACCTGCTTCACATGCAGTACACTATCTGTGTATTTACTTTTTGCAGTTGTTATATCATGTTGTGAGCCCTGTTTTATTATACTCTAACTAAGCAGTCCATTTATCATACCTATTGGTTTTGACTTTTGTTGTCATTATTGATTAATCTGGCAAAAATTGGTGCAAAATAGTTGGTGCATTAAAAGTTAGAAAATGGTTAAGAGCATGCAACTAATAGTTACCTTAATTAAAGATTAATCTGGCAAATCTAAAGGTCTATAATATCTCAGAGAAGAGTGAGAAACCCCCAATGCAGTTTTCTTAAGTCATCCCAAGGTGAAGAGGAGGTTGTTTTGTCAGGCCAGCAGTAAAGATTTAGTTTACAGTGAAATGAAACAGAGAAGAGCAGCCAGTCTTCAGATCTGAGATGCTGAAATAGAGAATGTTGGAAAGTTTGTGTGATAAATGAATTAAATGATTAATTAATTATAAAATAGTTGCTGTTTATTGATTCACTAACCAATTAAGTGACTAATAATCATGCTAATTACGTCAAATGACTTGCTTTTTGTCAATCAACCTGTCAAAATCTTTACATGGTCACAAGAAATAGTTGCTGGTTAATATTCTGTTGATAGTCTGATAAATTATTTCAAGGTTTCAGCTCTAGGTTTGATTTCACCGCTTTTTGACAGTTTTATTGTTATTGTAGTGTAATTGTATTTTTTTTTTTTTATTGTCCCTTGTTAAACTTAAGTATTTTCAGAGAAATGTTGAACCAGCCACTAGCTGGCAGTCAGTGCATGTCCTGCTTGAAGACTTGAATTAAAGTAGGCCACACTACCGCCATGTAAGAATGACAACCTCCTGGGGTGATATAACCAATACATGCATGATCATTACATTGATGACTGCACACAATAGTACTCTTTCTGTTAAGTTAGTATTGCTTCATTAGCACATGCACTGACAAATACAGGTTTAGATGGTATTAAACACATCAGATTTCAGAGGATACTATACAGAGGAGAGTGAGCATTTGGGAGGCTGGCAGTGAGCCTCCAACCCTGAGGGTGTGGTGCGTGGATGACACTAGACTACACAGTTGTGTGGTGCAGATGGGAGAGCATCAAACACATGCTTTTAGAGCGAGGTTCAGGCAGCTTTAGCTGTCGCAGTAAACCTGCTGACTGTGGATATGGCAAGTACATTCCCATCATGTGTAGTCTGTGGTCGCAGCGCCCTTGTTGTTTTTCCCTTTGTTTTTACAGAGGTCAGCCTCGACATTATAATTTTCACCTGGATGACTGACCACACCAGTGTTATGATAGTATTTTGGTTGTGTTGTTTCTACTCTGCTTTATTCTGCACCGCTCGGTCTCTTTGTCTTTGTTGTAAAGGCCCTTTGCTATCAAATTCAGCAGCCACCTCTTTGCCAATTTTTGCAAAGTGCAGCTGCTCATCTTGCCCTCCATATAGGTTTGACCACCATGCATTAGTACTTTTACAGGAAACTGTTCTCTTGGGGGGGGCTGTAAAGCAATATGCTATGTGAGCCAATAGATCATCGTCTTAGGGATGGGTAACCTGGTAAATTAAGCTTTGGGCTTAATTGCTTTACTTCATTATTATTATTAAAGCTGCTGCAAAAATATGATTTTCTTCAGTTTAATTCTTCACATTACACATTACACAGTGTGGTGATTTAATAGAAATGTTTTCAGGATAGACGCATTTTGTGTTATATTTTTCATGGACTTTACAACACTACAAACTCAGATGGTTTAGGCTAATGATTGCTGCATGAAAGGAAATTGAACTGGCCAACCTGAAGACCATTATTCCCTCCCTGCAGCTCCATGGGGAAATAAACCTTTTAGTTCAGTCAATACGTTAGGGTGTAGTCCTTCAATTTCTGTTTAGCCGTTGTTGTGGAGGCTATGAAGCCGAAGTTACATCTGTGCTACGCTGTCTTGTGATTTTAGTGTCACTCACAGCCACACAAATTTGTCAGGGAAGTTTAAAAAAATTGTCTAGATGCAGAAGTCGAGGTCAGGCTGAAATACAGAATTTGAACAGGGCTGTTTGTCTGTCAATAGAGGATGAAATTAAAGGTTTTGATTAGATTAAAAGTTCTGTGCTGCTCTATGCTCTGTGGCTGATTCGGATGTTGGTCCTCGATACCACACGTTGCTTGAGTTAAAAGCAGGATAGCCACTAAGTTGCACAATTGTTGATGCACTTCCTTTGTGCCATAAATCAAGCCTTCATTTTACCAAATTGTACTTGGTGGCAGACAGAATTGCACATAGAAAGCAAGACTTATAGGGAGTTTAAACGCTGATGATGTTGTTATTCTATAGCCATTACATTCTGCAATTAACATTTGGACATTTGCACTTTGTTTATGCTCTAATGAAAAGAGTATGTCTTTGACCCTGTCAAAACTTTCCTGTCACAGTTGTTCCAGATTGACACCCTTCTCACCGCAGACACTATGAAACACTGAAGGAAACATTAAAAGAGAGCTGTTAGGCAGGCTGTTTTCTTTTCACCCCTGATTTTACGCGTTAAGACCAGTTTACTAGTCATGGTTAGTAGGTACTACTCACCCAGTGAAAACAGTGGTGTAATGTCTTCTGTGGCTCTGGAGGGGTTTTCTAAAGTGTAAAAAATAACTTTGATGATAGTCAGTGGAGGCTGACTCATGGGCTTTGTGACTATACATTTATGACCGAAAAACCTACATGAAGGGAGTAGAGTTTGAAAGACAATAACATTTACCCAGAGAGGATCAGGGTCTCATTTATAACTTCTTATTTGTGAACAAAATGATGCCACAGGCTTCTTCTGTGAGTTGAGCTGAAACAATTGGTCGATTGATGGATCAGTCAATTGGTACAAAATTAACAAGCAACAACTTTGATAATTGAATAATCATTTGAGTCATTTTTTTTAAGCGAACATGCCAAACATTTTCAGGTTTTCGAATGTTTCAGATTGCTGCTTTTTATTGTCAAACATAAAAGCAGGTTGAAAATTGTTTGGATTTTGACTGTTGGTCAGACCCAAGAACACATTTTGATGTCACAATCGGCTCTTGAAAAGCAAGATTGGTATTTTCCCCTTTTTTCTGACATTTTGTAAACAAAGCAATTCATCAGAAAAATTGTCTGCAGATTCATTAATAATGACAATTATTTTGAGTGGCAGCCCTGATGGTGGGGCTCGGGTTGCAAGGTTTGTAAAATCCATTTTTAGATTATAATAAATCAACGTCACAGCATGAAAGTTCAGTGATTATTAGTTCTTACTAAAGTATGTGTGTATCCCAGGTTTTAAAAATAACAGTGCATGACAGTTTGCAAGATATCAAGACTTCCAGAAGGAGCTCAGGTGCTTGAATGTTGAGCTGTGGGCCTGTGTAACAACAGCTTGAATACCTGTAATTTAACCTCCTGTATCTGTATGTGAAACCTGTCTGTTGCTTGTGGTTCTACGTTACTTAAATGCACTGTGTTTTTTCTCTCCCCATCCTTCTCCCTGTCACACAGAACTTCAGAGCTGATCCAGAGGAGTATTTTACCAAGCTGGACAGAATAGGCAAAGGCTCTTTTGGAGAAGTTTTTAAAGGCATCGACTGTCGGACTCAGAAAGTTGTGGCCATTAAAATTATTGATCTGGAAGAAGCGGAGGATGAAATAGAGGACATTCAACAGGAGATCACAGTCCTCAGCCAGTGTGACAGTCCCTTCATCACCAAGTATTATGGATCATACCTAAAGGTAAGCTTTAGCCTCAGGAAGAATATGGTTGTCTTTTTGTAATAGCCCATGTTCGACATAATGCATATGTGAGTAGTGTGTTCCTGCAAGCGAGTGTACGCTATGTAGGTCAATAAATAATGCATATAGGCAATGGAGCAAGTATTGCCTGTGTAATATTGCACAGATTGCCGTTGAACAACATGAAATAGGCCGACTTTGCTGTAGTACACAGCTTGAGGGCTTTTAACAGTGCAATCTGTAAGTATTCAGACATAGACATATGTTTTATTCTTTTTACTCTGTACTCCAACAGATTGGATTTGAAATAAAACATTGACAATGAGATTAGTGTGTCAAATTTCAGCTTCAATATCAGGGTGGTCATGTGCATTTTAGGTGAACAGTGTATAAATTATAGCCTTTGTATACATAGAAAGTGCAGCATGGCACTTATATAGGGGTGCAGATTTGGCAACACTGATGTGAACATGAACACACTTAAAGCTGAAAGTCAGCTTTTTTACATCTCTGTAGTTATAGACTTTCAGTCATGCTACGTGTGATGGTGCTTAGAGTGCTTCTCACAGCGCTTATGGTACTTAACAGCAGCGAGGAGAGAAGTGGTAGTCCATTAGCTCAAGATATACTGCTGGGTGAAGGAGGGAATTAAGGCTTACTTGTGTGTAGTATGTAACCATGGTGTTTGTGCTGTGTTCATGTATGCATTTGTGTGTGATACAAGACTTTAAAGTCGTAGTGTTAAGATCTACAGTTTTCTAGTTCGGCCATGTCTTGAAGGCTCTGCCCTTAGAACTGATCACTAAGGTTTGTTTCTGTTGTTTTAATTTAGGTTTTTCTCATCAGGTCAGTAGCGGTGGGTGTCAATGGGCAGCAGTGGTGGCAGCCATTGATCATGCTAATGGCAGTGTCATTTATTCCAAACAAACTGCTTGTGCTGCTGGAAACAGAGCATGCATCAATAAGTTTGTGCTTATTGATGAGGATTGAGGATTTTTATCACATAGGATGTCTCACCAGTGTGTGTTAACAACAAAAAAAAAAGAGGAAGCTGTAGGGCAAAGATACTGTGAAAGGGACAGGTGCATGCTGGTGTTCTAGAAACCACTAAACTTTAATTATTGCACATGTCCTGCTGCTCTGCCCTGCTTACCAACACGGTCAACAGGTGCAGCAGTGGCTCTAACACACAGCCCACGAGGGCAATTACAATACTTAAAGTAGCTTTATTGTAGTTATGTGAGTCTTAACTCAGTCAAATCTTAACAAGTAAACATGATGCACACACTCTTTAAAAATAAATAAATATATTATTTAAGTGAAGTAAGTGTACATAAACTGTTACTCAGTTTGTAATAACTGTTGCAACTTTGAACACCATCTGACTGAATTCCTTCTCTGTCTCTCAGGGTACAAAACTATGGATTATTATGGAATATCTGGGTGGAGGATCAGCCCTGGATTTGGTGAGTCTACATCAAAATAAAATAAATTACCTATCTGAAGATGATCTGACCTAAACAGTTTGATTTGTGGTCCATTATGACAGTTCGCCGATGTGTAAAATCTGCGCCATCTTTCAAAGTTAAGCCCCAAGTCACCTTTATGTGCTTATTTATCCACTCCTCTAGTTGGAACCAGGCTCCCTGGACGAAACGCAGATTGCCACAATTCTGAGAGAGATCCTAAAAGGGCTGGAGTATCTGCACTCTGAGAAGAAAATCCACAGAGATATCAAAGGTAAGACTGCCGTGTGTACCGTTGCCTTGTTTTAACAACAGTCTTGTAAATAGCTGAATCTTTACAACATGTTCTCTGTCCTCTTGTAAATAATGCTTAAGTGAGGCAAACACAAGTCAGAGTGCTTTAATCTGTCACATTTCACACTTTATAAATTCTGTTGAGATCTTTTTAAAATGGCGATGGATAAGTAAGTAGCCCGTTTTGTTTGTTGGCAGTAATAGTACCACAGCAGGCATATTGATGTGGAGAGAGCGATGCAAACAGGAGGTGTATTCAGCTATTTTTTTTCTGTAATGCGTCTTTAGAAAGATGTGTGTGGGACTACTGGTCAGAGTTCCCTGTCCTGGGTCTTTACCATGCAAATGCAAACACTTAAAAAGCTTTTAGAAACCTGATTAATGCTCTACAAGACCAAATGATCAAGTTTTCCAAGAGTGATCTTTAATTACAGAAAACAGGTTAATGTCAGGAACTCAGAACAATCATATTACAGAAGCATTCTCTGTCTGTTTACACTGATTTTCATTTAAACACTTACTGATACGTGATTCAGCTCTTATTTTTTGTCCTCTGGCTTCTAGCTGCCAACGTGCTGCTGTCAGAACAAGGCGACGTGAAGCTGGCAGACTTCGGAGTGGCAGGCCAGCTCACGGACACTCAGATAAAAAGGAACACGTTTGTTGGTACTCCTTTCTGGATGGCACCTGAAGTCATAAAGCAATCAGCCTACGATTCAAAGGTCAGTGTTTACAAACTTTTATTGTTATCACACTCAGGTTTAGTATTGGAAAGCAGAGTCACGTAGAAATGTACAGGTTCTTGGAGAAAATGCTTTAATTGACAACAGTAAACTCCATAATATTAAATGTAAAAAATGTACAAGGTCATCTGACAACTATTTTGTTCCAAGACATAAGTAAACTTCAATTTACATGCTCAGTGAGTTTGGCAGCTGGATAACAAAAGCTTACTGTAGGTTTAACACATCAGCTGGGTTTGACTGAACATCTGGAGTCGTGGGAGTTTTTCCTGTTGGGCTGGTTGAGCTGTTGGCCAGCTGCGAGTCCACTAACACCAGTTCAAGAAGGAGAGGGGACAGTAAGACCTTTAAGGCAAATATAACAGGCTTACTAACATGCAATGAGTGTTTATATTATTCAGATCCACACAGTGAGGTGTGTCAAACCTGCTTTGGTGACCTGGTGTCTCTCTGAGGGATAGAAATTGAATGTTGCTGATGTACAGAATTAATGTTACAGACTTCCTGTGGTGAACAAGATAGAAAGTGAGCACATGTGGTTAGGTGAGCAAGAATGAGCTCACAGAGACAAGAGAATATGTAAAACTGAAACTTTGCTCTTTTTCTGTGCGGTGAAATGTCGTGGTTTAACAGTTAAGTGTGTGTGTGACGACAGTTACAGACTGGAGTGTCTACTTAGATTGACCATTAGTGTTTAACTTATGCCAGTTATTAAAAGAAACACATGAACAGAATATCAACACGTAAATAAATAGATATGTTAAAGTAGGCCAAGATTACCAGGGGCAATACATACTGTAAGTGCATATATAATAAGGATGGTTAAACTGTAGATTAAGGATTACTTTTGCACAAAATTGCACGACCTTGCAATTTTTTTCCAATTACTGCAATGTTACCACAAATTTGGCTACTGAAAACCGGTAAAATCTCATTTCATTGTAGAGCTGCGTGCAGTATATTGATCCACTCAGCCCCTCCTCCTTTGTCAGTTTATCATTTGACTAGTGCTGCGCCTGGGACAAAGTCACACACTTTTGCAAGGATAACTGTTAGCATCATGGCTAACATTACCCAGCATTTATTAATGGTTTTATGACTGAGTCGAGCCATTAACACAAACACATGAGCCCCTTTCTTGCAGCACAGAGAAAGGAAATTTTAACACCTTTCATGGTGAGATCACTTATCATTTCAAATGCACAACGAAATTTGACAGACTACTCGAGAACACCGTACACAGATTAATGCAATGAGTAGCTGTTGGAGCTTTTTAACTGTACAAACTATAAAGTGTCACAACAGTTGTCAGGATGTTGGGAACACAATGGGCTGTCCCTCAACTGATGGTGAAGCTGGGAGGGATCCCATACCCTCTCTTAACTGACAGTAAGGCTTTGAGACGCACAATGGTCTGTGTCTCATCTGATGCTAACACTACTGCGGTGTCTACTTGATCTGTAATGTAGCCTGTTCCTATGGATCACTGTCCTTACAATCAGGAAGGCCTCTTTCATCATTGTGGGCCTTGCTGTTGCCTTCTTAATCTTCTTGCCCGGCTCTGATGTTTTATTTTACGACAGTACTGGATCATGACGTGAATCCCATGTAATAGTAATTATTATTATTATGATTATGATTATTTTTTTTGTGATTCTTATCATGATAGTTGTTGATAGGCAGTGGCGATCAGTTCTTGCTACCCCCCTCAAATCCACCTCCACCTAAATGCTCATAATGATAGGCTCTGAATCCGAGTCAGCGTTGTGGCATTGTAACTATTTTTGAAATTTTCACTTGCACCTGCAATCTCATTTCAAAAAATGTCTAAAAATACTGTGACATGCATTGCAGTTTTTTAGAAAAGCTGCAGTGAAATCAGGCATTTCAGGTCACAACAGTCACAAAAACAGCCCACGAAATCCTGGAGGGACTGAGAATAATAAAAGTGGTTAAAGCTACTCCAAGTTCAGTACAATTCCTAAACGTGCCCAGTTGGAATTAATAATAAAGAATTGGCCTTATAGAGATACAGTCTTCACATGCTCATTCCTATAAGGATCATTGCTACATTTATAATAATAGTAAACTTGATTTTATACCACTTTTCTTAACAATGTTAGATGAAGATGAAATCAACAAGGCAGATAAAAGGAGAGTAAGGCCAAAGGACAGTAAAAAGGGTCAAATCAAATAAACAAGAAAAGAAGTTATAAATAATTTCATATTCCAAACATTTCCAAAAGTTTTCACAAAGAGAAAAGTTGAAAGAAGAGATTTAAAAGAAGCTATAGAGTTACTTTGTCTGAGTTTGGTAGGCAGAGAGCTATCATGATCTGAGGGTAACCAGCAGGGCTCCATCCCCTGATCTTACTGGTGGAGAGAGCACATACCAGGTCAATAAATCAGAAATGTATGATGGAGGAAGGCAGTTTAAAGCCTTAAAAAGTGAGTGATAACATTTTAAAATCAATCCAAAAGACATTTAGAGTAGAGAGGAGAAAATAATTCAGGCTAAAATACAACTTCACACAAAGCTTGCTTAAACAGTGAGAGATGGAAGGGCGAGGTGAATCATGTAACAGCTGTTTCATGCGAATAGATTAAGCTCAGGCCTTCAGGCAATATCTGTTGTCAGACCCAGGTGGAACATAACCATGCTGTGTCAACACTTAGCGTCAGTATAATGAGTCAACAAATAAAATGGTGAAGAACATCGCCTAAAGACAAAAACAGGTTTGTGTGAAATCGTCCTCAAATGATATGTAGATTTTGCCCTTCTGTTTTCTTGCTCCGTTTCCTGCTGCGTGCTTGTTTTTTTAAGCACTTTCAAAGACTGGTTTTCTAGACTAGAAATGGCCAAATACATATTTTTGGAATAACCACAACATGAGTCAGTGCGGCCTGTCAACACCACCACTATGTCACAGTCTTCAGTTTGCAGAGCTTCCTCTAATACGCCCAGGCTGTGAATGTCAGACAGTTTAAATGTCATTTCACACAGCACTGTGTCAGTGTGTGTATTTGTGGGGAAGTGTGTGAAGTAATGCTGCTCTAAAGGTTCCATTGTATGCTCATTTTCATGTTCATACTTGTATTTTGGATGTTACTAAAACATGTTTACATGCTGTAATGTTAAAAAAAAAAAACAAAAACAAAAAAAAACGTTTTTTTGCTCATACTGTCTGCCTGAATATACCTGTATTTATGCTCTGTCTGAAACACTCTATTTTAGCACCTTTCTCTTTAAGCCCAGTCCGCTCTGATTGGTCAGTGTTTTCAAGTCTTCCTAATCTTCTCTCTTGGCATTTCTGCACAATCATTGCAGCCAGGGGCATGACTGTAACGGCGCTGTAGTGGCAGCAAATTCAATGTTTGTTTACTATGACTTCGGAGTAGAAAACCCTTGCGTCACATACATAAAATGAAGCGGCGCTAATTAAATGCTGCCTCAGTTGGTTTGTTTTTTAGCCACGTAAATAAAGGCCCACCTAAAAAGATCAATATCAGTGTAACTTAACGTTATATCTAGAATACTTTTACTACTTTACATTGCTGGCTGACAGCCCTTTCTGACGGGGAGGTATCTCAAAGCCACCAGACTTCATTTTAGAACACATGAGTTGTTGGTCTACCGCTGCCTTGACCAGTTAGAAGGGAAAGTGGTGAAAATATTCTAAATATAGTGTACACTTAAACTGATATGATGGGGGTTTTTTGGCTGCTAAAATAAGTTTTGCTGTGGCCCCTATCTACAGCAGTAACATTACACTGTTACGCTTTCTTGCCGGTAGATTTGGATGCTCAAGCACTCTATCAAAGCGAAAGAGTACAAGAGATAAGCATGGCAGAAACATCAGATAGGTCAGACCACTGTTTTTAACTATCGTTTAACATTACAGTGATGGCTGAAAATGACAAGAGAGATGAACAAGTTTGCAGATTTCACATATCCTAGCATTAAAATCAATTGCCAGTTGTCTACCTGCAAGTATTAGCGTGATGTCACAGTGCTTTGTCTAAAGACTGTTGCACTGGAATTGTATTGTGATGTCACAGCTTGGGTCCAGGTTTACTTCCTGTCAGCTGATGTCATTCACATACACTGCAAAACATTCCAACAGGAAATACAAAAGAACCTAAATATGGACTGTCTGCATTTCTCCGTGGATTGAGCGTTTTTGATACTTTCACAGTATTTATTGATGGACTGGGGGCTCATCCTACTCTCCAATGTGCTATGTGTGAGCTCAGTCCTGCATGTTCTTTAATGAAGCAATAGGAGAAGATATTCGGTCTCAGTTAATGTAGTTTATTAAGCAGTAAAGGAATAAAATTACAGAGCTCTGGGTCTCAACTTCAAGTCCCTGACGAACAACAAAGGTGTGTCAGTTCACGAAGTCTGACCTCCTGTCCTTTCCCTGACCCAGTATATTTGAGCGTAACAGAGTGTCATTGTGCACGCAAGTCGTTGTCCTCTTCTCATTGGCAGTTCCACTTCCTCCTTCACCACACCACGCCCCTGCCTCGTGTTAATCTGACTCCTTCCCGCTGACAGTGGGGGCGTGGTTCCTGTTTTGAAAGACAAGAGAACAACACAACTCCCTACACGTGCTGTACCTTACTATCTGTACATCACTTTCTATTATTTTTACCATATATGAAACTAATTATCTAAGCATTGCGGTATGTGCTCCTCAGATTTCATGTCTCTTCCTCTCCTGTACTTCTCCGCTTCTGCAAAGCAAACACATTCAGATCAGCTGAAATCATCTTAGTATTCTCATTGTTCACACATCTAAAACTTATATAGTGAAACACAACTGATAGTAAAATGCATAAAATCATTCTATTCCCAACATTATATAGTACCTGTTTTTATATTAATAAAGACATGGAAATCAGGTTTTTTTTCCAACATGGGACCTTTAATAAGATTGTCTTTCCTGTCCCAAATGTCTTTGTTTTATAGGCAGACATCTGGTCATTAGGAATAACAGCAATAGAACTGGCTAAAGGAGAGCCGCCGCACTCTGAGCTTCATCCCATGAAGGTCTTATTCCTCATCCCAAAGAACAATCCACCAACACTGGAAGGAAACTACAGCAAACCACTTAAAGAATTTGTTGAAGCCTGTTTAAATAAGGAGCCCAGCTTTGTAAGTGTAAAGGATTCTTGTTCATTCTGTTATCAGTAATATGGCACAGTAATGTTTTAATGTTCACTGTTAGGTGTGTTTTGTGTGTCTTCTTTAGAGGCCAACTGCCAAAGAGCTGTTAAAACATAAGTATATTGTAAGGCATGCCAAAAAGACGTCCTATCTGACAGAGCTGATTGACAGATACAAGAAGTGGAAGTTACAGCAGTCTCGGGATGGATCCAGCTCGGATGAATCTGATGAGTAAGTTGTCTGCACCATTTCCTGACGGGGGGCAAGACGTGGCAAATTTACACTCTGAAGCCAAAACTAGCAACTCTACGTACGCCTGTGACAATCCTAAAATCCTGTGTTACTGTAGGGAGCCAAATGGCCAGGCTTCTGGTGGAGATGACGCTGCCAATGATGACTGGATCTTCAACACCATCAGAGAGAAGGACCTGAAAAACTTTCAGAACGGGGCAGCACAGCCTGCTGAGCTCGAAAGGACACAGGTGAGACCATGTGCTGTTGTCGAGGAAAAAGTAATACATCAGTAGTTGAGCACCTCTCATCTTCTGTGTGTCGAAATGTCTCTCAGATTTCTCTTTTTAACATTAAGGTCATCTTTTTTTGTTCAGGTGCAGGAGAGTCCAAAGAGGCCTTTGTCACAAAGCTTATCAACAATCTTTTCTCCATTGTTTTCTGAGGTAAGAGCACTAACAAGTTACCCTATGTCAAAGCATTCATCATCAGTAAATGCATGATTTAAAATAAACCCCAATGTAAACTGTTGTATTCAATCAATGCCTATCACACAAAATGAAATCTACTGTATGTTCAGATAGATATATTTTGTCAGAGGCTACTCTACAATAAATATGAAGGAGGTTCACATCTTACTGTTATCTAAAAGATGTCATTTTTGCAGCTGAAAGAAAAGGGTGAGACGAGTAATGGCAAGCCGGAGGCTGCAGAGGAGCTGCGGGAGGCCATTTTCCTGGCAGAAGAAACACACCCAGGGATCTGTGACTCCCTGGTAGCTGAACTAGTGCAGAGACTTCAGAGGTATGCAGGGTTCATCTTACCATAATATTTGATATGTATTTCTTTCTACAAAAGCCCAATGAATTTGCATATTTAATTTCTAGATGTGATGTATGTATGTGTGCCTTTTTAATGGATCATTAAGGGCACATTTGACCGCCTGACCAGAAGTGGAAAGAGAACTAGAATATTGTACTCAAGGAAGAGTACTGTTACTTTTAAGGAATTTACTCAAGTAAAAGTAAAAAGTAGGTCAGATAAAATGTACACTGAGTAAACGTTACTGAATGGTGCAACTTAAGACTACAAAATATATTTCATGAAGTGTCAACCTAAACACTAGTTAAAAAACATAAGAAACATGATCCTCTCCTTCAGGGACAAAACTCAAGACAAAAATGACCAGATACTACATAAAAAGTCTATGGACACTGGTGGCGGGTGCAAAAGGCTATATTTAGCTACACACATTAATTAACTTGACACTTCTTATAGAATCAAAAGCAGAATAAATTAATCACCAAGGCAGAAAACACAAAGCTGTCTGACATTGCACTGCACAGCAGCTGCAGCCACAAACATATTACAGCAAAGGAGAGACTGCTCAATTTTTATACAGCAGGTGGGGCATGCACACAACATAACCCAGCAGTTGTTGACATTCTCATCTGGAGAGTGAGTTAAAAGAGTCTGATCCTCACACTGTGAGAAATGAGTGCAGCAAAATGTTTTTCAATCTGCTCTACGTTCAGCTTCTCTGCTTGTTCATTCTCAAAGCCTAATATAATCAGTCCAGTCAGTGTCTCTGTCCCAGTATGACCAGTTCACTCAGCTTCTCCAGTGTGCAGCAGCAGAAAGTCCCCACACACCTCACTGAAGGTGGAACGGTTATCAGTGAACGCAGAGGACACTGCTGGTGGATCCACCGTGAGCATTTTAATATATGAGCCATTTTGCTCACTGGTTGGAGTATTAAATTAGTGATGAATTAAGGTAGATAACTATTTTAACTATGCTGAGGTATAGGCCCTTTTAGGGCTGATGTCACAATGACATAATTTTATTAGCTGGAAGCAAAATATGACTCGCCAGGAGTCATAGGAGTCATAAAATGTCATCTTGTGGTGTCATTGGGAACCACAATAGAAGGAGTCATGGCTTAAAACTTAAATTTGATCACATACCAGCTGCCACTGCCTGTCAACAAAAAGAAGATATCTATGGTTAAATGCGGTCAAACAATAGGACTGGGCGGAGGCAATCCTGTGCACCTAATCAGAAACTGGGTAGGTTTAAGGAGGAATACTGGTTTTCTCTCTAATGCTAACTTTTTAGCGCATTGGCTAACATTAGCTTCAATAGCAAAACAAAATGAAGGAAACCGTTCAAGTGTCGTCGTCCTCTGTAAGATTTGCATAGTAATCAAACACAAAGCCAGCCATCCCACCTCAGGCAATCCTGTCCAATCATCCATCCACTGAGGGAGAGCATACAGGTCGGCCAGTCTGGTCCTGCTGGTCAGTGTTTACTCTTACAAGTAATACCTGCGGTCCCAGACAGTGAGTGACCTGACATGGTGCGTTTGTAAATTCAGTCTGATGCTCTACACTAAAACGAGAGCCCTGTTGGTCGAAGAAACGGAGCGTTATATTTCCATATGAGTTTATGAACGGTTGAGTTAATCACACATTCACTCTGCTCTGTGCTCTGCTGTTCCGAGAGTGCGGAGCTTTGGATAACCAAATGACACTTTCCGACAGTGTTATGAATTTTCCCATGGTCCAGTTTGTGCTAGAGGGGGCTGGAGAATTTTTTGGTCTCCAGCTAAGCCCCGCCCACCAAAAAACATCATACTGTTTACTAACAGTAAAACAGTCATAATAATATATATCAACCATAACCCATATGGACATGATCCTTAAATTGATTGTGTTGGTGTGCTTTTGTAATGTTCAGTAAATACTAGCCACACCCTGGGTGTAACTGCATCCTTCCCACCCCTCGACACTCGCCCAGTGAAGGTAAATATATACAACAAGTATCTCTTTAAGTGTCAGCTGAGTGGACTGTCGCCTCTATTGAGCCCCGCCCTCCTGCAGTCACAGAAACACCTGCAGCTTCTTCTCTGCTGCAGCTGCTCATTTATCTCCTTTCACCTCTTCAAGTGTCCTTTCAGTTTTATCACAACTGATTCACATTACTTTCGTTTAACTCTGAAATGGAAGTAATGTAAAATGTGGCGAAGAACGATACTGATCTGATATTTAAAATACTTGAAAAAGTACAAGTACACAAAAAATGGCTGCTACAGAAATAAGAGGACATGTAATTTGTAACTTCCCAGCATCTGACAGTCTACTGGTCCATCAGTCCAATGCTTTGGTTCACAGTGAAATGTAGGACACAGGACACAGGAAAGTAGCTATTGATCCATCCAACACCTTGCTATTGTGTGATCCAAGACATTTAGTCTAGTCTTTAAAGTGAGGACTGTCTAGACAGTAAATATTAACCGTTTTTTTCCTGATATTTTTCAGGTTTTCTGTGCCACAGGCAGCTGCCAGTCACTGAGAGGAGCTACATCCAGCTCTGCTCTAATTTTCCACCCTGGTGGCAGCAGTCAGATCTTTTCCTCTGACCTCCACAGCCGGGATGAAGTCTCCCAGGAAGGTCTCCATCACTCATTTGCCTGAAGCAAATCCTGGCCTACTTAATGTCTGTTTATACGCTAGAACACCACCAGAGGGTCCTATTTAGGACAGTCAGTGGCCAGCCACTCAGCTGCCACCATGACTGCCACCTGCTGTAAGATGTCCCTTCTCAATACCTCCTTCACAACTGTTTTTTATTTTAATGGTGGAGTCAGCTATCTTCTTTCTTCAAGGACTCTTGGAGTTATTGGTTTTGGTGAGTTTGTGGCTTTTTCACAAAGGTTTAAACTCAGCATCCTTTTTTGGAGAAAGTACCTTGCTTAATAAATTGTGTGCATGTGCGTGTGGCTGTGCGAGATATCCTGTGAAATGTGCAGTGAAGAAGAGTGACGAGTGGGTTGAAGCATTCTATTGAAAACTCAGGTATCCTGCTTTAAGTGGATTGGGTCCTCTGGGAGACGGAGAGAGCTCTTTAGGGTGGTTGTACAGCCTTGTAAATAAGCTAATTTCTACAGATTCATGAAAAAATAATGGAGCGTTTGTAATGGAACCACTGTGTACAAATGGCCAAATGCAAACTGTAGATAATGGTTGTGAGGTAAATATTTTGAGAGACTAAAATGGCCATAAATGAGATTGCCTTGCCTTTCTACTTGTTCTTTTGTATATCAGTCTTTGATTTCTCCAGTTGTAAAACTTTTTAAGTACTCATCCAGTGAATGAAAATGGCTGCCCTCTATCATGTTTTACTAGTGATTTATTATGTATTTCTTAATGCTCTTTAAAGTTTTGGTTTCATTCTCTATGCTGTGGCTGTAATATTGTCGGAGAATGTAAAAAACAAAAGGCTGGATCGATGAAGCCCCCACCAGTTTTTAACACTGGATGCTCTGTTGCCAGCCCCGATTCCACAAGGCCTCGAGATGTGTTGGTTTGTTGGACTTTGCCTCATCCTTTCTTTTCTTTTCTTTTCTTTTTTTTTTGCTGTGTGTTTTTGACTCGTTAGATAAACTGAGGTTTCGTCCATTCATTCCATTAACAGGGCAGTGCCATCATCTAGTTTATAAAATCAGCAGACTCTGTTAGTCTTCCTAGGAGCTGCAGTGGTACTATCTATCTCCTCAGTGTACCTACAGCTTTAATTGCACTTCAAGTATAAATGCCTTTTGACTATAAACAAAGTAGCCATAAAACAGTAGCACGAGACTTACAGTATTTTGCAGGTATGCTATCTGGGACAAAAAGAAAAGTCCGCCTGAAGTCTCACAGCTTGGACTCTGGTGTTGGTCATGCAGTGTATTATTTGCCTGGCTGTATCTTTCCATTCGGACTTGTGAGAGGTTTTTTCAGTTGTACAGTAAATGCATATAGACAAAGACTTCTCACATAGTAGATAACACTGCTCTCAGATGTACATATTAACATAAAGCTAGGAGGTGTTCAGAGACCAGCGGCACTGCTACTACTTCTGACTGTAGTTTTAAAAGGAATGTGCATGACAGTATAACAGTATAAGCCTGTTGGTTGGCCTGAGCGGTATGCGTTGTAGCACACTGCGGCAGGACTGGAGGAATGTTGAGTCCTGAACAGAGTTGAATCAGCCTTAGAGTATTTGTGATGAATGGGATGAATAGTATCAGCTTTAAAATGTTAGATCCAATGCTTTTGTTGTGATTTCTTCTTGTTTCCCCCCTCTGGCATTAAAATGCATATGCAGCAATACAAAGACAAAGACAAATGATAAAAGATCAAAGATATTTCTTTCATTCCTTGCCAGTATGATGCATGCATGAACAAATGGACTCATTTTTCTTTTTCTCAGATGAGAGGGATTTTCATCATTCTTACAGAGTCAGATGATATAATATATTTGCCACTGGCGATATACGGTACACATTAAACAAGTTAAGAGAGAGTTCAGCATTTGGGGAACAGATGATTTGCTTTCTTGGGGAGAGTTGGATCAGAAGATCGGTCTTAAGCCATAGACTGTATATAAAGCTGGACGACACGTCTCAACTTCCTGTACAGCAATGAAGCCAAAATATCTCTGAAATGGCCACTACCATCTTGTGCTGGTGACATCATTTGGAGGCAGAATCTGTGCAGTAGTGATCTCCATTCTGTCAAGTTCCTGCTCATACACCTATCTGAGCAACTGTGGACAACACCAGTAATTGCGAGCACACTGATTGGCACACAGCTGTCAAACATGAGGTCTAATCCCCTTTTTATAGTATCAAATAATAAATTAAATTGAATGTATCAGAAAAACAAACACTTAACCTACATCAGAGTGATAACAACTTGATGTGTACCTCAAGTTTTTAGTTTGGCCCATGTGCCACACACTAACATGGAGGGGGCGTGGTATACTGCAGCCAGCCACCAGGGGGCGATTGAGATGTTTTGGCTTGACTTGTCGAGAGCCATCATGTCTTCCGTCTTTATATACAGTTGATGGGCTAAGTAATTAGCTTAGCACAAAGACTGGAAATGGGGGAAACAGCTAGCCTGGCTCTGTCCAGAGGTAACTAAAGTTGCCTACCAGCACCTCCAGAGTTTACTAATAAACATGTCATTAGTTTAATTTGTACGAATAACTGAAGTGTAAAACGACAGTTAGGACCATTTCTTGGCTTGGAACAGTAACTTCCTGAAGTGTCTGCTGGTTACCTAGCAACAGAAAATAAATGCCAGTTGTTGCTAGCTGAACAATAATTTAATTTCCTGTGAAGACGAGCTGTATCCATCATCTTGTATAACTCTCTTCAAGAAAGCAAATTTCCCATAATGTCAAACTTTTCTTTTAACCCATTTAAACAGAACATTTCCTCCTAATTTCTCTTTAAAGACACTATTGTTTTCCCTTCTGCTTGGCAATCAGAAGACACACTTCAATGGGTAAAATTCAATATTCTGTTTAAATGAGTAGAAATTTGTTTACCAAATCAAGTAAAGGTACAAGGCTCAATGATTTCCATTTGCACAGTTTTCCTTTGTGTTCTTTCTGCTCTTCTGTGAAAAATGACTCTCCATTTAAACTTCTCATGTGAAATGTGCCATGTAAGCCCTCCATCCCAAAATCTCAAACAGACAAATTCAATACAGTTTGCACCTTCTACATGGTCTTTTATGACTCTTTACCTTTTTATGTGTTGCACTCTGCAGATTCTTTTTAAAACGGTACTTAAAGGGACAGTTTATCCCCAAATTAAAAATGTATGGGTTTTTTTTTTTTTGTTTGTTGTTTTTTGAGGGTTGTACTATGAAGCAAGTTCAACAGAGCCAGGCTCTCTTTGCCTGAGCTGTCTTAACAAACCCTAAAGCCTCATTGAATTTTATCTATGATAAATACAAATAGACTAATCTATAAACTGCAGTGTAAAAGAGACTTCAGGAAATCAGGACCAGTCATAAAAACTTCATCGAAAGTGGTTAACGTTATGGTTTGGTTTCATGAAATGACACTGCTTGTCATATATAAGTAAATGTCATCCTAAGAAATAATATAGTGAACTATTAATGTATGCTACCTGTGATTTTTGTATTTGCGACACATACAATAAGCTCCACTGTAGTTGCACAGCTTTGTTGGGTGGCATTTGTAACTTTTAACTCAACAAGTTGGTTAAAGTGCATTTGTAATGTGTTCATTTAGCTGAGAATCTGCGTTGCTCATTAGGGCCTGGCCGATACAGATTTTTTGGGGCCGATGCCGATTCCAATATTATGGAATAAAAAAATCCGATAACCGATATATCGGCAGATTAAATTTTTACGTTTTTCAATTTAAAACCCCCCGAAATACCTGCTTTTGATGGCTTAAATATAGTTCAAACGCTGGTTACAAAGATATAAATTGAAGGAGATATAAATATAAGTGTTAACATCTATGGCTATATATGGCTATAATCGGCCGATTAAATCGATGGGCTGATAAATCGGTCGGGCCCTATTGCTCATATTGAATATTTACATGTGATGCAACTCAAAACAGTAGAGAAAGGCGCTTTTAGCTGATTTCAAACCGAAACTCGAGATTTGATTTGCAGCATAAGTTACCATAGCAATCTGGCCAGGTAAAAAGAAAGCTACCTTCGTAGGATGGAAAACCCTGGCTTTAGATTCAACATACCTTGCTAAGCCACTGATATTGCTTCATGGTACACCCCTGTGTAGTGCTATTTGTCAGTCCAAATTGTTTTGGTGCGAGTTGCCGAGTATTGGAGATATCGGCCGTAGAGATGTCTGCTTCCTGTCTGATATAATGGAACTAGATGGCACTTGGTTTGAGGTGCTCAAAGCGCCATAAAGATACATTTGAGAAACTCAACAGGAATGTCTTTTACAGAAACCATGACCTGGTTACTCAAGATAATCCACAGATTTTGTGGTGAGCAGTTTTATGTAGGAACCTTTTTCTTTCTACAGAACTACACCCACCAACTACATCACTGTGAAGAAGGAAGCGTGCATTGGCTCATGAATGAGAGTCGACATGTAAACATTAATGCTGTCTTCCTCGGTTGAGCTGTAACGTTAGCTAGCTCGGTGTTGCTAGGTAGGCTAGCAGTAGATGCACAAATCCTTCTGCATGGTGATACGATTGGCGATTGTAGTACAGTAGAAAGAAAATAATTCCGACATGAAACTGCTCACAACAAGGTCTGTGGATTATCTTGAGTAACCAGGTCATGATTTCTATAAAGAGACATTGCTGTTGATTTTTTTAAAATGCTTTTTCCCCTCTCTCACTATCTTGATTAATAAATGGCACTACAGGTAGACTAAGAGGAAAAACATGTATTTTTGATTTTGAGGTGAACTGTCCCTTTAAAAAAAAGGCTACAATATAATGTCATAATAACACCAGTTTGATTTTCTTTTTCCCACCTTTGTGTGTTGTATGGCAATAAAGCAGTGTGATCGCCAGGAGTCATTTCTTAGCACAAGTAGGCATATATTCTATTAAACTATTTTTATAACCCAAAAGAGCAGTATTATGTAATAGAGGGATAGAGGGAGTAAAAGTTTGGTTCTGTGATGTGTTACAGTTTCAGTAAACACTGGATAGCAATCACTTGAAATGTATGTTTCATTTTGTGTGACTTTGCTGACAGTTTATAGTACAGTATACATGTTTGCTAATTCAGGACAGTGCTGTTGGATTTACTGAAGGTTGTCAAATGATTAAGGAAAAAGAATAAAAAATCCAGTACAAATTTAATGAATAGTTTTGACATTGTTTGAGTCATACATTTTAACACCTTATCTAAATTTGCTTTCCTCTGATTCAGAACAGTTTTAAGTGCAGCTGTCAACCCACAGTACCTCTTTAGAATATCACCCTTCTTGCATGTTTAAGTACTGTATCAGTCTTAATTGAGATTCACTTGAGCACAATAATCCATGATAATGGAGTTTTTTAAACTGCACATCATTTAAAAACCAAGAGACTGAAATATATGAATTACTGAGTCAAATACTCTGCCTTTCTGCAGTGAAATTTCTGCACAAATGAACGCTGTAGATGCAAATTTAAGTGGAACAAAGACAGACCCTATAGACAAACAATACAGTGTAACTCGAGCAGGGAAAAACAAACACATTTCAAACAAAGCTTTAACTGCTGTTGAAGGTATTTCTATGAATCATTGACTCAAAGGTACTGACTTTTTTGTGGTAATGCTCCAAAATGTGAGAAATGTAACGGCTCAATGACCACCAAAAAGGTGTCGTTCTACTATGTGGTACATCAAAACAAAGCTTTTAAATATCATGTGAACAATGCTCCGAAATATACACATTACAACATTACACAAACCCTATTTTTAGGATTTTGTCAAGTTCCTGATCAGAATTTTGTATTTAGAAGTTCGGTAATTGCACAATATTTTGGATCAAGCAATAAAACTTACATTTTTTTATTTGTATTTTCCTAGTTGGATGAAATGTCTGGTATTTACGGGAATATTTCAACCCCAAATGACCATTTGTCCATCGATTACTCACCCACCCCATGCTCCATTCAAATTCATGAGGAAAACTTTAATGACTGTGAACGAAGAATCCAAAAACTGAAAAAAATCTTGCTAAATGGATAAATAAACTTCAATTATACTGCACGAATTGTCTGAGTTTGTAAATGTTTTGACATAGTTTTGTTGTTAAACGCGATCACCTATGACTTCAATTTATCAAGACTTTTCTCAGTTTTTGGATTCTTCATTCATGTGGTTCAAATTCTCATGTTTGACATTTCCAGTTTTTATTTATTTTTTTATTTAAGCTATCCACATATGCTATTTTTTTGGTACCTGTATCTGGAGCTTTTGATCATATCACATAGTCCTCATCTGCAGTTGGATTAGCCCAGTTGTCATTCAATTGTTGACGTTTCAGTTCAGTTCTTTCTGAAAACTTAAGCACTTCTTGTTTGTGTTGGCTTAAAAGTCGACATCTACTGTGACAGCTACGCCAACAATCTGCTGATGAAGACCATGTGATGTGATTGAAAGCTGCAGAACAGAAGATGGGCTGTCATGACTCGAATTTCTAAATTTGAACATGAGTAGTTGAATTTGAGCTACTTTAATATAGTTTTTGATATTTTTGAAAACAGTTTTCTGTCTTTATATATTAACTTAAAGGAACAACCCCCAACTGTATATCAGTTACTCTGTGTTACGTTGAATCTAAGACTCATTTATCTAGTCGTTTGCTCAGTACTAGCCAAACAGACAGCCCTTTATGACAGGAAACTGAACTTATCTATTCTCTCTTCACAGCCAGACTCCATTGACAAAAACAGTAATTTTACCTCACTGAACACAGGAGCTGCAGGTCTACCACTGCCTCGATCAGTAAGTTAGTATTGTGTGACTTTGGGTGTTTCAAGGGGTTAGTTTGGACAACAGAGTCACACAATAACGCAAACAAATTACTGGTAGAGGCAGCAGTAGACCAGCAGCTCCCATGTGCTCAATAGACATAGTTCTCTCAAATTATAGTCGTAAATTTGCTAAAATCCGTGATAGTGAGCACTTCCTTTTTCCAAAATAGTCCATCCACCTGACAGGTGCACATATCCGCCAGAGCTGTTGCGTGGCAGTACATTCAACTGGCCTATCAACCCAAGCTCAGTCCCTCCACATACAGCGTCTTTAGCTGCGAGATCGTCTGAGACCAGTCATTCAAACAGCTAATGTCACAACTGGTTGGCATAACCAAAGAATTTCTGCAGAAACCGTCTTAGGGAAGTTCATCTGCAGGCTCATCGTCCTCACCAGGATCTTGACCTGACAGCAGTTTGTCCTCATTACTGATTTGAGTGGTTAACTGCTCACAGATGAATCCCACTTTACATTGGACAGAGCAGATGGTGTGTATGGTGTAAAGCAGGTGAGCAGTTTGCCAATGCCAATGTTCTGAACAGAGTGCCCCATGGTGGCGGTGGGGTTATGGTATGGGTTGTCATACGCTTGTCTGCTTATAATAATGCAGCATAATAATGCACAGCCCCATGTTGCAAGATTCTATACACAATTCCTGGAAGCTGAAAACATCCCAGTTCTTGCACAGCCTGCATGCTCACCAGACATGTCACCCATTGAGCATGTTTGGGATGTTTAGGGATCAGCGTGACAACAACATTTTCCAATTCCTGCCAATATCTAGCAACTTCACACAGCCATTGAAGAGGACGGGGATGACACGATGACACAATCAACCTGATCAGCTCTATGTGAAGATGTGTCAGTGCATGAGACAAATGGTGTCACACCAGGTACTGACTGATTCTTTGGGGTATCTGTGACCAAAAAGTGCATTTCTGTAGTGCTAGTCCTGTGAAGTCCAAATAAATGTCTTTTTTTAAAGACCAAACTGCACATTTAAAGTGGCTTTCTATTGTGATCATCCCAGGACACACCTGTGTGGTAATGATGCTGTTTAATCAGCAGGTTGATATGCCACACCTGTCAGCAGGATGGATTGTCTTGGACAAGAGGGTTTGCTCACTGACATCAATTTTAACAAATCTGCAACCAAAATTTGAGAAAAAGCTTTCTACTGAGTGCATGAAGAAGTCTTAGATCTTTAACTTAAACCTTAAAAAAATTAGAGCAAAGTGGATCAAGATTTTTTTCAGTTTTTGGATTCTTCGTTCACCAGGGAGGCATGCCAGAAAAATTACGTTTTCTTCACGAATTCAACATAACGTGGGGTAAGTGATATACAAATAATCATTTGGGGGGTAATGCACAACCTCGATTCACAGTTTGGACGCTGTGAAAACTGAATAAAAACAGAATGCAATGATTTGCAAATCCTTTTAAACATACAGAGGGGAAAATTAGCCTTCAATATGTCAGGTTTTTTTCTATTGCAAATTTTCCAATACAACTATTCACATGAAATACCAGACACTCATATTAACTCAGCGAAACTGCTCGCACTAAGAAATCATAACATGTCAAGCCATATAAACACTGTGTAGTTAAGTGGAATGACACTGGGGAAAAAACACTGAAAAAGCTGACTGAAATTCATCACTTGGAGAATCCTTTGTTTGCAGTGCCAGCTTCATGATGCTTCCTGTATGAAGAAAGTAATCTTTTACTGTTCAGGTGGGATTGAGGCCCGTTCTTCCACACAGTCTTTAAACCTTTTAAGATTTGTGAGTCTTGAGAAAGAAATTTCCTCAGTTTGGAAATGCTAACTCAGGGTGTGTTCTGAATCACGTAATTTTTACTTCTAGTAGTAGGTACTGCAGCTTCCCTTTAAAAAGTACATACTGTTGCATGCAGTATGCACACAATCTGAACATACTATTTTCTCATAATATTAAGCCCTGAACTTTGACCCTCTTGCTTTTATATACATTACCTTGTAGTTAAAACAAACACCACTCATGGAGCTCACTAGAGACAAGATCAACTCTGAAAGCTCCGCAGTTACTTTGCAATGTATATATCCATCCATTTTCCGTAACCACTTATTCTCTTGAGAGTCACGGGGGGGCTGGAGCCTATCCCAGCTGACATTGGGTGAGAGGCAGGGTACACCCTGGACAGGTCACCAGACTATCACAGGGCTGACATATAGAGACAGACAACCATTCACACTCACATTCACACCTACGGCTAATTTAGACTCACCAGTTAACCTGCATGTCTTTGGACTGTGGGAGGAAGCTGGAGTACCCAGAGAAAAACCCATGCTGACACAAGGAGAACATGCAAATTCTGCACAGAAGAGCTCCCTCACCCTGGGTTTGAACCAGGTAGTCTCTTGCTGTGAGGCGAGGGAGCTTATCCGTCATTGCCACTTCTGACAGCTGTCAATGCAGCTCAGTCGATGTGATGTATCGTCTGCTGTGCAGAGAATTGTGGGTCAGAATAGCCAGAAAAGTATGCTGGCATACATATAGCAAAATCGGGCTGGATGTAGTAGAACATCCTGGTATATTTAGCATACTACATTTGACATACTATGTATTGGGACATACTAAATCCTTCTCTGGCATAATTGACAGTATGATAGTATGGGGATTGGAAGGCACAGTCAGTGTTGTTAAAAGGTGATGTAACACAGTGATAAACATGCCATTGACCCAATTTTTTGGAACATTTTAACGCCCAACTTGTTGCATTAGAAGTTGTATTCCTGTAAACATTCAGTGATAGTTACATGTCACAATTAGATGTTAATTTGCTTTTAAGATACAAAGCCTTGTGGCCCTTTCTTCAGCTAAAATCCAGAATGAGTGTTATTCCCATGTACATGAAAGACCTAGTTAAATGCAACAGTATATTGCACTAGATTGCAGCAGTGTGCATGTTAACGCCTCACCTCGTCACCTTTAGCGGAGGAAAAAAAAATACACCACAAACTGTGTCAGCAAATACCTCACAGCAAGTTTTATTTATACATCCAAAAACAAAAGATCAAATTTCTCACACTATATACAGATATTACATACAGTGTTTGTACACATATTACATAATTTGTACACAAGAAAAATATACATAAAAATGTAAACCTTTGTATACAAAAAATACCTTAGACAAATTAAACAAGGACCGATAACAAAAGGTGACTAGATTAGCTCATCCTATCTTTAAAAACAGTAATACAGTACATTCAATGAGTATAGGAATTTGTCAGCCATCTCTGAATTCAAGCAGTTAAATGTGCCTACAGTACGAGCCCTGTTAATTTTGTTCTACGTGGTTTTTGGGAGAGTAAACTGGTGCCGTGACTAATCTCATGCTATGTGGATACAGCAGTTATGCCTTGCAAACATTTTCATCCAACTTTTTTTGTCTTTTTTTTTTTTTTTTTTTTTTTAACTTTTCGAAGGGGGGGCACTGTGTTTATGACTAGAATAGTTACAACACTGCAGTCAACGAGAAGCCCAGTCGTCTCTGGTGGAGCTACGGGTTTACACTTCATTATGTGTTTTCTCTTTGGAAGGGAGAGACAGAACTGGGCCTTCTCACAGCTGGAAATGGGGGGGGGTCTGTTCTGGTGCAAGCTCAGAGCTGGTAATGATGGCAGCTGTTTACTTAATGAGCGTCCAAGCAGAAAAAAAAAAAAAAACAAAAAGGCAAGACAGACACGGGACACATGAAACACCACCGGCCTCATCCACTCCTGTGCAAATCTATGTTGAAAAACAACATACTGTAATCTGTTTTTCTCCACATAATGAAATGAAATGGCGATGCATATATTCCTATGTTTCATATACCACCAAGAATCAAGCCAGTGACCATAATCTAGTAATATAATGCTCTCACACAAAAGGTTGCTGCCCCATGCAAATCTCAAGACTTCTTTCTGGAGTTTAATAGCTATCAAAAATACTCTTCATCATCATAATATTTTTAAAAAAACTGACAGCATACAAACATCGATCCCTCCGACTTACAACCATTTTGATAGCCATTAAAAACAAGAGACTCATTCTACAAGACACAGGTTCCACTGAATACATTGCAAATAACAATTTCAATCCATTGCTACTCAATAATTCACCAACAAACCCCAAGATAGAGACTCGCTACTCTATATACCTAATACTCAACAATGTCTGACAATCCGTCAAATGTCTAATATAATATCTATCAAAAGCCATGGTTGTACTGCTGTAGGAGTCGGTCACAGACGGGGGAGGGGCTCTCAGGTGGTTCTCGTTTTCTTAAAATTAAAAATCAGACCCCAGGTTTGCAGCTTAAAGTTACTTTGTAAGTGAGAGTAAAACAGACACTGATCAACACACCAGTTTATAACATTTAAATCACCATCTAAGCCATCTCTGGGTAGTAGGGCTGCGTGTCGTTTAAAAAATTGTAACACCAGCGCCGTTAAAGTGATACCGAAACCAACAGAGAACGTCATTTGATACCCACAGTGTGAATGGCGTGCCGGACTTTAAGATGTTCTGGTGGTATCACGCTGAACTGCCAACTATGTCAATAAACCATGCGCCACGCTGGGGACAGTTGTGAGAGTCCGCCCAGTGACATGGCTAACTGTTAGCATCACACAGCTAAAATTACCTAATGGTTATTAGCGACAGAATCAAGCCGTTTCAGTGTCGGTGTGAGTTTGTTCAGACCATTTAAAGCTCCCTCTAACTGCCGTTTAACTGACTGTTCACTGGGAGGAGAGTGGCTCCGGCGACAGCAGCAACAGAAAGTTTGCCAATCCAGCAAGAAGTTGTAACAGCCATGGATCACGGACTGCCCACTGTTCTAATGGCCCAAATCCCGAAGCCCTGTTAGTCCAAAAAATGTCCCATTGGACCCAAAAAGAAACACTTAATGCTCTTAAATCCGATTTCCCCGAAAATACACACTCCCTGCAGTTCGACAAAAAAAATCACGAGACAAAACATTCACAATGTTTGTTTCTGGAAACAACGGATATGTTACGTTATTTTGTAATGGATGTGTTCAAACTTAACATTTCTCAAAAAAGCTGTGGGAAGCATGTGGTTAAGTTTAGGCACAAAAAACACTTGGTTATGGTTTGGAAAAGATCATGTTTTTGCTTAAAACACCCATGTTTGGTAGCATAAAAGCTGCTGGAAAAGCAGGGACAGGTCAGTGAATAACACCCGCATCTGGTGTCTCAAACGCAACAGGGAAACTGAAACTAACTGTGGTGAGTGTGTATTTTTGGAAAAACGTGGCATCAGAGCAACGGGCATTTGTTTTTGTGATAACAGGCTGTAGGAGAAATGGGCTTTCAGTCGGATGGGTCATTCTTTGGACTAACGGAATTTTTGTATGTTAAAACAATGGCATCAAACCCCCGGCGCAAAAAGGGTTGAATGCAGGTATCGTTTGACTGGAGACGTTTCGATATCACTTGGTACTGGGTTATTTTGGCTATCAGTACTCCATACCCAAAGGTATCGAGTACAGACAGTCTATCCTTGATGTCTTATAGTGGGCTTTCTTGGAGTCCTGACACTGATTTTGCCCAACACGTAAGTCACTTATGACCATTGTATATGTGGACCAGAGAGCACCTTTGAGAGTAGACACTTAAAGTCCCTGGATTACGCCATTATCGCCCCTACCATTAACACTGAAACTCATTTATTAGCCTTTAAAATCTACTCAGTTTGACCCCAGAGAAGAAGTTAGGCTGACCTGATCACTGGTCTCTATAGGCTCTAATTCTGAGTAAAACTGCTGTAAAGTAAAATAAAATAAAAATCAGTTTACAACAGTTCATAGAGGCCGAAATATATTCCTGACCCAGCCCAGATTCAGCGAGTGAAGCTACATGTAATGAGACCAATAAAATACCTTACAATGCTAGAGTTATGTTAATGTGTTTATTGCTTTAAGAAACTATATTTACCTTCAAGTGTCTACTAGGCCACTCAGAGTCCCACAACCAATGGTGAGGTCAGAGATTTTGACGTCTGAGCAAACCAATACATGAGCACATATACAGTATACACAATATAAAAACAGCTGTTTAAAAGTATTTTGGTAAATTTCATATGACTGTGAAATCTGACTCGGTAAGATTCTATATCATGATAACAGTTAAATAGCTTTGAAACATAATGGGTCACAAATATCACAACCTGTACTCTTTGTTTTTCAGAGGGTGACAGAAGCAGTGTATGAAACAGGTGGGAAATTAAAAAAATGCAATGGCTATCTGAGCAAGGCAGGGTACAGTTGATCATTTAGACACAGGACTTTAACTGGCAAAGCAAACAAACCGACCACTGATTGAGGCTTCTGCGTCGATGAATTCTGAGCACTGTGACAGATTAATCTCTGCTAAGGTCCTTCCGCCAATTTTCACCTGCTTTTTCATCGCAAAATCCAACTGTTACCCCCTGCTGACGAAACCACAAGGCATCAAACAAGTGGACTCACACTGACTTAGAATCCCAGAGGCCGCCTGGCTACAGAGTAAAATAACAAAAACAGAAAATATGGAGGAAAATCTGAGGTTGTGCAAATTCATTATCAAATAGTGCACTATTACCACATTGCACACATGTAGCAGATGAAGAGGGGTGGTCAATCAGGAGCCAGTGGACTGGGTAATAAGTGACTGTGAGTCCACAGACCGTCATGCAGCCGCTGCAGGCTCTCATTTACTTTGCGTGAAAGGTGGTGTGGCGCTGTTGGCACTTGCAGCGGTGGCACTAACTATAGAAAAGCCAGCGGGGGGCGCTGTGGAGCTGTGGCTGGGCTGCACGTCTTTTGGGATGCCACTGTGGGAGGCCAATTGATGGCCAAAGGCCGCGCTGAACTGTGGGAGCTGTTGCTTGGGCTGTGTGGAGGTCAGAAGATCATGTGAGGAGGATGGGAGGGAGGACGAGGGGGCGGGGGAGGTCGTTAAACCTGTCAGGCCACTCTGGGGCATCGCTGAGAGAGCAGCCATCGGCTGCAGCGTCACAGAGTGGGTGGTGGCCGGCGGTGTGGACAGAGAGGTGGATATGAGATGGCTCTCTGGTCCTATGAGATTGCCAAATTGCGTGGGGTCCGTGAGGGGGAGAGGGAGATTGTTCCATGATGAGCGTGGGGGTCCTGGCACCCCGCTGAGAGGAACTTCTAGCAATAGAGGGGTGTCTGTCTGGAAGGAGCTGGCGTGGGGAGAAGATATGTGGTCGCTGTATGGGGATGGCACGTGCTCACTGCCGTAGTGGCTGCCTTGGGGAGATGACGTGGGCGCATCCGACTTGGCCAGCACGTGGGATGTGTGTGTCCGGGAAAACGTTCGCTCTGTTATGGAGGTCTGAGTGAGCAGGGAGGTGGTGGAAGGGGCTACTGTAGAAGAAGATGAGGTCAGGTTGGAGCCCGACGTCTGGGGCTGGTTAGCAGGCTGAGATGGCGGCGAGGGGGGAAAGTGACTCCCGGTGGACTGCAGTAGATTGTCCTCCAGCTCGAGGCTGGTGAAGTTCTCTGTAGGCATGCGGCTGTTGAGCAGGTCCCCCATGCCCCCCGGCTGGACCGGACCAGGGAACACAGTCATGGCGCGGTGGTCCACTCCTTCAGACGGGGCCAAGTCGCCCATGGAGGTCAGGCACACCAAAGAGTCCGGGTAAGAGCCCATGGCCTGCAGCGCACGCACCAGCTCCTCAGCCTCCTCCGTGGTGGGCAACAAATCCCCATTCTTACCTACGAATACACACATTTATCATTACAGAATCACACACAGGGACTTTGTGAGTACACACATCAAAGAATGAGCCATATGACAACCTTCAAACAAGTCAAAGTCCTGCAGATCATCGGGTAGTCTGGGTAACACGTCGGAGAAATCCTCCTGGTTTAGCTCAAGGTCATTTGGAATGTCTGCCATGTCATTGGTGATATCGTCAGGAAGCTCCTCCGTACTCAGTTCTGGAGTTGACGGGCTTCTGCCACAAAAATGAGACAAAAGAGCTCAGTGCAGAAACACAACATGCTATTGTCGAGAAGAAGCTGTTCAAACACGTGTGACATGAGCACCTGTGACTGAGGGTATTCCCCTGACACCTGATCTCCCACACTAAATTTTTAAGTCAACAGTGTAGCGACATGAGTGCAGCTCACCTGATGCTGGCCTGTGAGGGCATTGCTAGGCTTGTAGAAGGCATTCCCAGGTTCCCCTGTGGCAACGCTGGAGGGATGGGTTTCTGAGGCCTCCGCGGCCCTCTCCTCCTCTTCTTCTTGTGTTTTTTGGTGAGCGCCGGTGGTTTGGTCTTTTTACGTGGCTTTCGCTGTTGCTGCTGCTGGTGCTGCACTCGTCGGTTACCATCCCCTCGCAGGAAGTTATCCTGGGTGGTGTGTACGGATGAACATTGAGTCATCATAACAACAGCCCATGTGGAATCAAACAGAGCAGTCCCAAAGAATGAAGACTACTAACTAAACACTAAATATGAAGCTACTGCCAGCAGCTAGTTAGCTTAGCTTAGCTTAGCTTAGCATAAAGACTGGAAACAAGGGGAAACAGCTAGCCTGGGTGTGTCCAAATGTAACAAAACCCACATACCAGCACATCTAAAGCTACAGACATTTTGTCTCCTTTGTCTTTTCATCCAAAAAATACATTTCACAGGGGGTTATGTGATGGGCTATTTTTGGTTGGGATCAATAAGTTCTCTGCTGGTTGCTGGGCAACTGGATACAAGCTGCAACCTGTTAATTAGTAAGAGTTAGAGGTGCTGGTGGGTGGATTTTGTTACCCTTGGACAGAGCCAGGCTAGCTGTTTCCCCTTGTTTCCAGTCTTTGTGCTAAGCTAAGCTAAGCTAAGCTAAGGACATATATCAATCTTGTCATCTAATTTGGCAAAATAAAAGCACACCAAAATGTTAAACTTGTCCCATGAATACTGAACTCACCATTTTTTTGGCATGCTCTTCACAGAGTGGTGTCTGGTGCGTGATATCAAACACAGGGATGGAGCACTGCTGACCATCTGCAAATTTGGCTGTGCAACTAGCAAAGAGCTGCTGGGAACGATTCAACAGAATGTCTACAGAGGACAATAAAGGAAATAACACAATACAACTGGGCAAAAAGCATGTGATCGTGGTACTCCATCACATAGGGATATTTGACATCACAGTGAGTCAATTAAAAAAACATGTACGACTGGAACTGATAAACCTGGATTTTCAATTAGGTAACAGAATCACAACCATTCTTCTGCACTTGAAGCAACCAGCTGTACAGCCAGTGCTGTGGTGGAAAGGATACGCTGAAAGCAGTGTCGAGTGAAGGGCAGAGCCCTGTTGTTGCAGGCTTGGCCCTTTGTGCTGCCAGTGCAGGTCCCCGTATCTGTGTTCTGCTGCCTGACTGGAGTCACACTGTAGAGACACAAAGATCCAGGACTGAGCTGACAGCAGTAACACATTTGTTAGGTTTCAACTACTTTGATCTTACTGCATTCATGTTAGTCTTTACAGATAAAAATGACACTTGTGAGAATACCTCGAGGAGCTTCGAGAGGCACCACGTAACTCCTGGATCAGCTGCCCGGCACAATCGGGGTTGTTACTGGCAGCGTGCAGCAAGGCTTTGCGGAAGGCATAGCGGTATCTCTTTTGACGGATACTCGCCCTCTCCTGCCTGCACATGTGCTTGTATTTCTCCTGGAGGTACGAGCAAAGCCTTAGTAGCCGCGTTCTCCGCGAGGAACCGCTGTCGTCTTCCAACCTATTTAGAAAACAATTAATAGCGGTCATTACGAGAAGCCTCGCTGGTTCCAAGTTTATACTGTGGGGTTAGGTACTAGGATACTAACCCATTCTGTGGTCTCCAGGAGCTCTGGAAAGGAACAAATGTCTCCGCCTCCTCCTCTTCATCATCATCATCGTCAGCACTGTCTTCTGACCAGTCCAGTCCTGGAAAAGAACCTGTTAGAGCAGCTCATCTGTCTCAGCAAATGTCAGTTGCTACACTATGTCTAAACTATCTTACACAGTCCATTAAAACTGCACATGAATTTATAAGTGAGGTAAATGCATTTAAATTAAGCACCTAGATGAGGAAAGAGGTCTCCGTGCTCCTGGTGTCTCTTGGCACAGAGCTGCACCAGATGTTGCAACCTGGCCAGGCAGCTGGCAGAAGGTGAGAAGGCAGCAGGACGCATGACAACCATGTGCCGCTGATTGTTACTGCCACTGTCCTTGCAACTGACAGGCAAGTGAGTCGCAGTGAAAGGCATTTTCCTGCTGAGTGATGGCCCAGAGGGTTGCACTGGACTGGGTGCTGCATTAGCGGGCATCCCTGGAGGCAGAAAGTTGACCGTCTGAGGTGGTGGTGGATTGCATAATAAACCCTGCTGCTGTCCTGGGAAGATGAAGGAAGTCACGCTGGAGTGCTGGGGCGGGTGGAGGAGACCTGACTGCTGCCGTGGGAGATGAGTGTTGAGCGGCGAGGAGGGGTGGACACGGGGGGCAGGGGAGGGACTAAAGTGCTCAGGGGGTGGCTGGAAGAGGTCCGTGTCATGGCAGAGTTTCTGACTGAGCACCAGTCGACTCTGTAATTTCTTCTTGATGGCGCTGCCCTTCCGAGGAGTACCCACCTCCTCCCCGTCTGTGTCATCCTCATAAAAGGCAAAAGGGTCCAGGAGTTCCCCATCAGGGAGGGGCAACAGGCGTGAACAGGGAGGAGATGGCGGAAGTTCATCTAGACCATTGGGAGCTTTCAGAGCTAGTGAGGGCACAGTTATATTGAGAGCCACTGACTCCAGGTGAGCCCGTGAGCGCATTTCCTCCAAAGCATCATGTTTCTTTTTCCGCTCCTTCTTGGGGATAAAGCCCAGAACCTGCAGGTGGCTGTTACAGTATCTGGAAAACAAGAACACATCCTCAGCATACTGTGCACAGCGTAATGTTTTCTGCACAGCACAGGAGAATATGCAACACATGCACACAGACATACACACCTGCGGTCCTCAGACTTGGGGATGGGGTTGGTACAACGCTGGCTGTTGTACTTGGCCACATATTCACATTGCTTGAAGGGGGCTGTCTTATCCTCCAGAACGTGCCGGATACAGAAAGCATAGCCGTTTAGTCTGCGCTGCTTGCACAGCTTTGGGCTGTACGAGCACAACGGCTTATTGTCCACCTCTGAGAAGTGTATGTGTTTGCCTTCATACATCACGTGACTCTTGTTCTTGACAACATCAGCTGATGGGATAAAGTCAGGGGAAACCAAGAATTACATCACTAACACTTCATACTGAGGAGGAAACTGCGCACGCTGAGAGGCAGGGAAGTAGTCATCTCTACATCAGGAGACTGTTTAATAGCTAATATAGGTATTTAATGGGAATAAAAATTCAGGACGCCCACATAATTATGCAATATTATTTGGTGGAATGTCAAAAATTAAATATCATCTCAAGACTGATTTCATAACAGCTTGTTCATTAAACTACTGGACTGCACATTATCTTTGAAAACAGTCTAGACAGAAATTTCTGACTGCTAGTTGCTGTCACACCTTCTCATTTTCAAAATATCTCCATGTGAAACGGTGGTAAACAGAGAATAGGTACTTTTATGCAACAGTCCATCCAATTATTCTCCAAACTACCACTTACAAGATAATGCGATGGCGGTAAAACAGTATATTGCACGACAGCGGTGTGCATGACAAACTAGAAAACAGTCACCCGCCGGTGTGAAGGCATCATTGCAAAACTAACTGAACACTCATAACTTAATAAAAAAAAGTCGCTTTTTCCATTCATTAAAAAAACACGAACCCTTCTATTAATGGAACGCTTCTTAGTGCAAAAGCATGCAAACAGGATGCTCCGGGAAACGTTATGTCTCAATACACTGGAGCAATGATTGTAGCGTTAGCTGGCAAGCTTCAGTAGTAGCTTAGCCGCTACTTTTAACTTCAATTGTGTGTTTTCAAGATGGTCTTGACAGCGCTACGGCTCTGACAGCTGAGGTACATGTTGGACACATGAGGGCAGGGTGGCTAAGAGTCATTTATAACAGCCTGAGTTAACGTTAACAACTTTAGGTGCGGAGACCCGGACAGGCAGCAAACGGTGACTAACCAGCGTAACTGCCGTTAAGAGCCTGGGGAGCTAGCATGCTAGCGTTAGCCTGGAGCCGATGTACAGATGTGAAACTTTACCCTGTGAAACTGTGAGCGTATCTACGTGACACATACTCCCGTGTCCTGATCCATAAGACACAACTTTATCCACCTTTAAGCAGCAATACATTTTATCAAGTTTAACCAGACGCGAAAAGTCCAATTTGCTAGTTAGCTAACAAGCTATCAAAGCTAAAAACACAAATTAGTAGGCGGTAGCTAACCAGGAAACGGAAACATCAGAAAATGGCAACACTATAAAAGGTCTATTTTCAGTTTAGTTTCATTAAGAAAAATGCAAGCGTATTCATACATGACAAGCAATACTTGGCCTCAATCGTGGGATTTTTGTGTAAATAAACGCGATACATTTATGGCCAAATACTTTCAAACAAAGGGTCTACATACGAGGCTTACGGCCTGTCCCCGAAGGCCTCCGTTAATAATCGATATGAATTATAGCCACTATCGTTACATAATGTGACATTAGCAGGCTATAGGGCTTAAGACTTTAAACATTGCATAATTTTCTATATCTCCTTAAGGCACAGAGTCATTTAGTAAAATCACAAGTTATAAAAATAAATGAGTCATTAATAGGAGGCCTATTAGCCTCGGTAGCACAGCGGCCTCTAGTTGAACGCCCGGCCGCTCGAAGCCCTCGCAAAACAGCACACTCAGAAATCGAGACCGAGGCTGTATACGATTTCGCTTACCTTGAATTGGTATGGGCTGTGTAAGGTATTCACTCCAGATAGACGGCCGAAATGTCTATTAGAATCAGCTAGGCTATTTGTGCATCGATATTCGAGACAGGATAATAACAGTGATCTTCATCGAGCTCGGTATATCTTGAAATAAGGATGCATTTAAATATAGGCTATCCAGAGCAAATTACAAGCAGTAGGCAGGCTGCTGAGGATTTTTGTTGGATCCACAGCAGACTCCTCACAGCACCACTACAGGCACTGCGGGGACATGACAACAATCCGCTCAACAACAACAACCTCTCCTACCATATTGGAAATTCAACTTTCTTAAAAGCCCCTACAGTGTAGAAATGTCATGTTAATCTCTTTATGACAGAAATTGCAGTTTGTGTAGATGACAGTGCCGTTTACATTTTTCTCAGTTAAAGCAGCTGTGTTTAATCATATTGACTGAGAGGTCCTGCAAAGTGTTTCAGTGTGAGATCCACCTGGACCACGGCTATCGTCCTCCATATGAATGAGTTACCAGCCCTGCTGCCACTGTTGCCGCTGTTCACTGATGATGGACCACGTGCCAGGCACATACAGGAGCTCGAGACTGGAAAAGTTGACTTGTGTCACATCAAACAAGGACAATGGCTTCCATATCAGCAGCACATATTTTTTTGACACTTTTAACATTTTTTAATAGCAGCACAAACTTGAATAGGTGGTTGCAAATATTCATTAGTCTTGCTACATAAAACTGGTTCATTAAATATCACATAAATATATACACTTGTAACACTATGCTCCAAATACTTTTAGGAAAATATAACACTTTTAATATTAATTGTACAAGAAGATGAGAAACTAAATTTATCTTTGATGCCTAGGGACTTTAAATCTTTGGTCACACCTACCTAACAGGTAAACATAAACTGTGAGGAGTGCATCTTTGGAGATTTGGTCAAGCCTAAACGTACATATTCACTCTGCAAGTAGCACGTACACAAGTTTCAGCAGGTTAGTAAAGTATGTTCGGTCCATAATGTGCATAGATGATGAGGCATCTACTTGGAATAAAACAGTGCAAATAAATACATTTCTAGGAATGTGCAAATAGTAAAACTGTGCGTATAATTTTTTTTTTCATGGACTGGATGGCTATCATTTGTGCTTCAGCATATGGCTGGCTCGTCCACAGCTTGAGCTCCCTCTTTGACGGCTTTCACACACTTGGCCATCGTCTGGGAGGCTCTGCTTATCGGATCTGTGAGTAAAGATTGAGAGCAAATTTAAAATCGGCACACCAAAATTCAACTTTATAATGTGTCTTAACTGGAAAATCAATAGGTGTTCATGATGCCATGAATTAAAATTGTTGTGCTTACTTTGCTTGAAGATATGCATTTAAAGCCCTATGTTGTAAGTGTAACAATAATGCTGCTGAGTCTGGTGTTGCAATAGTATGTGTTGTATTATGCTTGTGTGATAACCAACATACAGATAACATGATAATATTTGGAACAGTCTGTTACCTGTTTTATTTTGCAGTTAAATAGGACTATCAGCTTTAAACTAAGAAGCATTTTGTCTGCATCAAACTCATAGAAGTAGTGCTACAAACTAAATTCTGTCATATTTGTGTATGAGAATAAAAATTAAAGCAGATTTTCATGAACATAAACACAAGCAGTGAGGCAAAGGAAATGAAAGATGCTGAGGGAAAGTACTTACAGCAGCTAGGTAGCTAGGTATATATTGGATTTTTTTTCTCTTTACCAGGATATGACAATAATTTGATTTAAAAAATCATGAATTCATGTAATTCAAAAATGATTTAGGAATTTCAGTGAGCATACCGCATATGAATTTTGCAGATGCCATTGACCATGTTTTTTCTACAGAGGAGCCATTCCATGATCACATTATTTCACTCTACTATTTTTTTGTCCTTTTTGTTTTCTGTAATTTGCTTTTACTATTATTTTTGGCAACAAGCGTCGACACACAGGATATCTCATATTACTGAAATTGCTATGAAATTTGCTGAACACATATTATGCTCCGATGATTTTAATGGCTTCATGACCTCATTGTTTATTTAGATTTTGACCCTCTTAGCTGTAGCGCTCGGACATGTGTCTGTTCTCTCCTAATATACAATTACCATTAGCTCTCCAAATGTTCATGCCGCTCTAAATAATGGCAATAACATTGAGATCTAACTATGGTATCACATTCGCTGCACATAAAAGAAAGCTTTAAGCTTTTAGTTATTGTACATTTCATATTGTATTCTGGTCTGTGCAGTGTATACTTATTGTTTTTATTATGTAAGGCATCAGCACCAGTAACCTCATCACTTTACAAGGTAGGTATATTGTATTTTGTACTATGCAGTGTGTACATACTGCCTCTATTATGTCAGGCACATGGATTTACTGTAGTATGCATTGCACCTTGAATTTTATTCTTATTTATTGCGTCTACTTGTTAAATGTAGGACAGATGTAGAGATGGAGATTACTGTTTCGCTAAATCTGGTGCAACCATGTTTTCATTTCTTGTAAATGATTAATGTCATTGCACACTGTCCTCTTACAAATCCAATAAACTAAACTAAACTAAACTATTCTGATAATAATCTATACTAATGTAAGTAAGAGCTCAATCAGAATCCAGATGACTAATTGTGATAGATGTTTCGTGGTGGTTCTAAACCTCACCCATTAACAATGTCAAATAAAAATCTGTAATATAAACAGAACACTTACAGGGGTGCTGCAAGTGGATTTCCTCCTTAACAGCAGAAATAACAAACACTTTCTTCAACAGGAAGCACAGCAGTAAACATCACTAAATCTTTGTTCAGCTTGGAGAGCTGGATTTTGTATTGTTCTTCAAAGAAATCTTCCTCTGATGACTGACATGTACACAGGACACCTTAACTGATTAATTTATTCAGCGATAATGTAACACCTTAGTGGGAATTTTCATTTGGATTTATTTCATTCAGTGAGAAAAAAAGCTCATGTAACAGCAGCTAATGAGGTCAAACAATAAGATTGCCAATTATGTGGTATTAGTATTATTAGCATTTCTCCCTGTCAACATTTAAGAATTGATGCAACACTGCTGTGTTTCCTGGAGGATTTTGGATAACAGATAACATTAAGACTGGGTTGCGTGAGAGGAGTATCGGAGCACTAGTGACCCACCTGTCATATAGAAGTCCTTCACAGTAAGCTGTGGAGGGACTAAGGGTTCAGTAAGGACAGCCTGGTTCACTGCCTGAAAGAGATAAGAACAGCATGAAGCAAACTAAGATAAACTAACTGAATACATTTAAATGAAGCTTTATTAGTGCCTCCTCTTTAATCAACTTAACACATGCTGGAGGAAGATAACAACTGACCTTAGACAGTTCATTAGCCTGCTTAAAGTAGTTGGCCTCCTCAACATCATCATATCGCACCAGATTTGGGGAAACCTCTGCTAGCCTGTTACGCACTTCATCAAGGGTGTCATATGGCAGAGTCACTCCAGCAAGCTTAAAAAGGGACGGGAAAAAAACACAGCATTTAGTCCTGTTTCTTATTATTTTGTATAAGCTGGTTATTTTTTAATTGTAATTCACCTCAGATATGGCTCTGATGATCTTCCAGTCCTCCCTAGCCATGCCGGGGGGCGTCACAGCCACTTTGGTCTGCTGGGCACGGCCCTCTGTGTTCACATAGGTGCTACATTTCTCAGTGTATGCAGCTCCAGGAAGAATGATATCAGCCATTGGTGCACCGGCATCGCCATGGTGACCTGCACAAATCATTTAAACAAAGTAAGAAAAAGTTTGATGCTCTACTGGAGGGACAAAAACCATTTTTACTGAAGATATTCCCTCCTTATATTTTGATGATGGGGATGGAACTGTCGAACACTTTGTGCACTGGATTCATTTAGGTGTCTTTACTCAGGTTTTTCCTTTGTAACCGCTCTGTACATGTAAAAAATGATCAGGACTTATACTGCCTCTCTCATATGCCATACATAAATTAGTCTAATGTAAATGAAAGAGCTTCTGCTGCTGTGCAGTAAAAGAGCTGACCTTGATAAATTATGAAGCTATCCTTGGGGAGGTCTTGGCGAGTGATGCAGCCTGCATCAGCTCCGAGTAGAAACAGAACTTTGGGTGGGTTCTTCCTGATAGCCTCCACTCCTGGCTTGTACCCAAGATCGAGTGCAGCCACTTGACTGGCAACCCTGAAGACATGGGCAAAACAGCACACATTGTACAGTAAACATCCCTCTTGAACACTCCTCTTACCAGAAGCTTTTCCTCTTAATTTTCCATGACTATGACCTGTGAAGCACATTGAGAACCTTCCAGGTTTCCTCCGCGCCACTGCTGACTCGAGCGTTCTGGGCAATGGTTGACACAGCAGCCATTATCGCGGCCCCGTCCTCTCTCTGCAGGCAACTGCTTCCAACCACAACAACGGGATGCTTTGCTTTAGCCAAGACCTTTAAGAGGAGATAAACAACACAAAATCAGGAAAGACATTCAGTTTGACTGATAACAATCATTGTATTATTCAGGGGGGAATTCATTGAGAATGGATTGCAGCACCACTTGCAAGTGCTATCTGCCCTTTCTCAAGATTCCATTCACAAAGTGTATTGTGCTAATGATATTACAGCGCTGACACTGCCACTAAGTTTTGCATCTGAGTGCGATTATCTATGTGGCAAAGTATTAATGTGCATTTTGCACTAGGAACACAGTAGGCAGAGAGACAACGAAAACTTGAGCTACAGGTCCTGACTGACGAGGTGTGGAGCATTTCTCAACTTTCAGGAAGGAATTTAAACATGACAGAGAGAAACCATATTGGGATTTAAAATCCCAGTCTGTCTGTGCTGTTGGTGTTTTAAAACACACACTGTAAAAGAAGATGGCATGATTTGAAGCAGAGGAAAAAGGAAAAAGAAAGGGGGCCAATTTCTGCCAAATGTATGCATATTATCTTGTTTAAATGTGTGCAAATAACACCAGCACTGAGATGCTATTTGTGTGGAAGTGCAGTCAGGGGTGCATTTCAACCTTTGCAGGGGCTTTGAGACTTCACATTTTCTTTTTGTCTCATTTGTGCAGAATCAGCATCTGCAAAGCCACGCAATCCTTTTGTGAATTCGCCCCTGGGAATGCTCAGACTGTTACCTGGCAGAATGGATGAGATCCTGATGCAATTTCCTGAAGCACTGTGGCAGACTCCCCAAGGTGGTCATATGTGTAACTTAGGTCCACTTTCGTTCCCACAAGAGCCACTTGCAACTCATTGTGGAGCCAGCTGTACCAGAGATATAAAATCATATTAAAGAACATACATTTCTGTTTAACATAACTCAGATACACTAGTTAAATACTGAGATATTGTATTTGGAGCATTTAACATACCCTTTTCTGATTCGTGCATTGAACAGAGGAGCCTCATAGCGTGGGTGTGTGCCAACCAGAAGCAGCAGGTCAGCCTCTTCAATACCAGCAATCCCAGTGTTAAGAAGATAGTTTGAACGCAGGTCAGATCTAAAGAAGCCAAGGTAAAAACAGAAACTTAAAGCTCCACTGTTTTTTTTTCTCCTGAGGTTTTTATATTAGTCTGTAGGTTTCTGGTCGTGTACCTTATTTATTAAAATCTGAAAGTCCACATTTTTGATGAAGTATGTATGTTGTAGCGTCAAACGCTGTTTTCCCAAGCCCTTCTAAAAACAGTTTCCACTGTAACCTGAAATAGGTTTCTGCATGATGACGTTGTTTCATATAACCCTATGTACCGCTGTGGATGCCACATTAGTTTGGTTCAGAAAGTCACACAATAACACAAACAAATTAAACGATTGAGGCAGCAGTAGACCAGCAACTCCCGTGTGCTGAGGGGTAAAATGACTGTTTCTGTCTGGTGGAGTCTGATGGCTTTGAAGAGGGCATAGATAGGTAAAACGGCTTCAGCTCCCTGATAGAAAGGGCTGTATGACAGCAAGGTAAAGCTGTAAAAATATTCTAAACATAGCATACATTTGAAGAGATATTGATTTTATTTTAGGTGGTCCTTTTTTTAGGTGGCTTAAATACGTTTTGCTGCTGCCCCCTTCCTTAGCAGCCAGATTCCTTTGACAAAAACGGTAATTTTACCTTGCAGAACATTGAGAAGTTACTTGTCTACTGCTATCTCTGATTGGTTAGTTAGTCTGGTTATTGTGTGACTTTCAGAACCAAATTAACATAGTGTCCTCAGCTGTACATTCTTTAACTTCTGTGCCCAGGTACTCCCGTCTGCTTCTCCACATTGTGAGCATGCCAACCGCCAGCTAACCGTAGGTAATACACTGACTATAAATGTGTTCACACAGTACAAATGCAGTGTATAGCAAACACCATCTTCTCTCTCCATGTGAACCTCAGCAAACAGCTGCAAGTTGTTCAGGGAGGGCATCAGCACTGTAACCTACATCACTGCTTTTTGCTAACCTAACAGCTGACTTTGGGTTTCCATTTTAGAAGCACAGAAAAGAACGCAGCTGGACACACCCTTTAACATCAGGGCAAGTTAAATTGGCTTTGTCCCATGTTCAGTTTTACTCCGTCTGTGGCCTTACCCAGCTCCAGTCATTGGGAACGCCTCCTCAGTGCACAGGTTTTCACTGTTCAAACTGTTCAGCAAATCTTTCAGGGAAATGAGAGCCTCTGCGTCCACCAAGCCTCCGACAACAGCAGCAACATCGTTTCCTTCAACTCCTTGCAGCTGTCAGATAAAACAGCTGTTATTTAGGACAGCCTGAGTTGAAACAACAAGTGGCAAATTATCATGCACTGTCTGATACAGAAGGCCATTTCATCATAAATCACATACTGCTCCAGCAACTCGAGTCAGCACATCTTCCCAGGATGTTGGAACCAACTGCCCAGACTCATTTTTCACCATTGGTTGAGTAAGCCTCTGCCTTTTGAGTCCATCATACGCGAACCTGTCAGGATGGAGGCAAGGATGAGTTCAGCACTGATGCAAACATCATACACAAATCAGTCTGTGAAGGAAGCTTTGTGTGATGAGACAAGAACCTGGTTTTATCTGAGATCCACTCCTCATTAATATCCTCATTGAGACGAGGCAGGATTCTCATCACCTCACCCCCGCGAGTGCTCACCACAATGTTGCTGCCAACAGCATCCAAAACATCAATGGACTCAGTCTTCCTGCAGAAAACCAAACAACACGAGTGTAAAAATTAACCTATGATTCTAAAATGTTAATCAAAATGTAGTGCACACTCCACAAACCTGGTCTCCCAAGGGCGTGCAGTGAATGCATATGGTTTAGAGGTCAGGGCCCCCACTGGGCATATATCAATAACATTCCCAGATAACTCCGACATGAACATCTTCTCCACATAGGTCCCAATCTGCAGGTCGTTGCCTCTGCCAGTGGTGCCTAGGTCCTCTACACCTGCAATCTCACTGGCAAAGCTACAGGAGCAAAAAATATTTATTTTCAATAATCTAAATTTACACAGCAACTCAGCTTACTCTAGATATTGATGCATGACTCACCGCACACAGCGAGTGCACTGGATGCAGCGAGTCATAATGGTTTTGATAAGAGGGCCGATGTTTTTGTCTTCCACAGCTCTTTTGCCCTCTGTGAAGCGGCTCCGGTCACTGCCAAACTGCATGGACTGGTCCTTCAAACAAAACAGTATTTAGTCTTATTAGTCAATCTCATCTTTATAAATGATTTAAAAAGAATGTGTGTCATATTCACACTCATGTCTATGATTAACTCATCTACTGTACACTGGTTACGATGATCTTTTACCTGTAGATCACACTCTCCTCCCTGATCACAAATTGGACAGTCTAATGGGTGGTTAGCCAGTAGGAACTCCATCACACCCTCTCTGTGTAAAATCAAAGAACAGTTGTGAATATAATTATTTGAAGTGGGAGGTTTGGGAACTTTTTTTGTCCGACAGACAATTGGCAGTGATTATAAGGCAATATGACCTCTACAGGACAAATATGTTTTATTGTCAGAGAACAACAGGGTATACAATGTCTTACTTGTGAGTTTGATTTTACCTGGCCTTTCTTGTTTTGTCAGAGTTGGTTAAAATGTTCCAGCCCTTCATGACAGGCATAGCGCAGGCTGCCACTGGCTACAAGATAAATGGAATAAAAGTTTACACTCTGTCTCTGTTAAAATAGGCAACTAAATACTGAAAGACCAGCTTGGCTGCCAAAATAAAAGCAAAACACAAATATACACAGCCTAAAACATACCTTAGGAACCTTCTCTATCTCCACAAGACACATGCGACAGTTTCCAGCAACTGACAGGCGCTCATGGTAGCAGAAGCGAGGAATCTGCATTCCTACCTTCTCACATGCCTGTGACAAAATTGAGTCACAGTGTTAGATCCGATATTATGACTCAAGATGTCAGGAAATGAGCTCTCTATCACATGCGACTGCACAGATGAATTTAGCATGTTACCTGCAAAACGGTGGTTCCTGGCTCCACCATGACAGGGTTCCCATCCACAAACACTTCCAGTAGGTTACTAGCAGGTGCTGTTGCTGTCGCTGCGGTGCGAGCTTTAAGCACACACATGAAACATTTATGCAGACCTTCTCTTCCAAGTACTGTTACATTTAATGGAAAAAACAGCTGCATAATGCATCATATCTCTATCACATCATATTACAATGAATCCCTGATTTTCCAAAGTGTAACAAATGACTGGCGCTAACTACTAATTGGCTAAATTGAGCCAGCAACAGCCTGGCACCAGATGTGGTAGCTGGCAAATCTGACTGTAATCCTGCCTATAATCCATCAGTGGAACAAAGTGACAAGGGTTCTGGTGCTTGCACACCACTAACAACAAACAGGGTGTTCTGCTTAAATACAAGACACACATTGTATTTAACCAAAGCACGAACAACTAATCAGTTGATGAATTAGCATACTGTTACCATTGTTAGTTGCTGCCACACCTCCTTTGACAATTGCTGGTGGAAAGAGGCTCCGGCTCACAACAGGCAAACGCAACATGCTGCAAGAGAGGCAACATCACGTGTGTAAGGTCCAGTTCCTCTGGTTAACACATTTAATAAGTGTCAATAGAAGATATTCGACGGTGGTGCCCGAGAACAACTATCAAACTAGCAAAGCGGCAACTAAGTTAGCAAAACAAAAACAATAATGTTAGCTGGTCATTTAACGCAGGGGCTGTCACCCAGAGCAGCTAATTTATGCTGCGACGTATATTAAAAGTAACACATATAATTCAGGATGCATTTTATACGGCTGTATTGATATAAATAAATGCCCTGGGAATATGAAATAACGAACTGTAGCGTTAGGTAACGTTTAACTAGCCAAATAATGAGCCAAGCTAACGTTAGCAAACTGACATAATTTAGCATTAGCTGACTGTATTAGCTCGCGACATTATCAGCATAACGTTACGCCGGTTATAAATTTGAACTGCCCGCACGTGCAGCTGTATGTAAACGGTTGGAACGTTAGCTCCAAACTCACAGATGTAGCATACAATGCTACAAACAAGCTAACGTAACATATTATGCCAACCTAATTACAGCCGAATAACTTTACTGGTTTGTTCAGTTTTAAGGTGCTGTTTCTAACGTTGGTTCAGCAGTTGTGTCCCGGTTATAAAACGCCCACACAGTAAGTAATATTTAATAAACGCAGCGGTGACCAGTTGCTTACCTTGCCGGTGTTTGTCCTTATGAAACTGCCTGCGACGCAGATTGCGCACTGTCTTGTTATTCTGCTGCGTCACGGATTAAGTAATCCTGTATACCATAATCCAAGGCTACTTTTCTGTAAATAATGACGAATCTAATCGTGCATCTCTTTAACACTAGACATTACAGTAATGTAAACCCTCTCTTTAGCAGATGCTCGTCACATGTACACCAAATAGTGACAGGCTGTGGCACAGTGGCAGCAGCAGGGCTTTCCCATCACATTGAGGCTTCATCTAATATGGTTTATTCCTCTTTCTGTCTGTAATGAGCTACTTTATAGAGTATTTTTCTAAAGATGGAGGGTCACAGGTCCAAGTCCATAAAGTGCCATGAGGTCCTGCTGAGTGTAGTTGTTAAAGGGGAACTTGACCCATTTTTCAAAATTCATACATGTTATTCCTTTGGTATAAGACAGTCCAAAAACATGAACAGCTATCTCCCAAATCCAAAAACTAGAGTGCTAAAATTCAAATTTGTGATGTCACAAGGTATGAAGTCTGGAGCTGCGCCACAGACAATGAATTGTGAAAGAGACGACACCGAGAGCACCCAGGGGAATGATCTGAGTATATGTGTAACAGGGTCAATTATACAGCAGTAATATGTGTAACAGAGTAATTACACAAAATTTGTTTCACTTGATATTATCTGACACGCTAAGGCCTCCATAGTCAATATGTGGAACGTTTGATTTTCAGTTTCTGTACCCCTACGTTCACCTTTTGGGGTACCCCACCTATAAAGAGGTGTCACCCGTCTTACCTCTCCCCTTTTGCTGTTGTACTCCATGGGAGAGGTAAGTGACATCGCTTTTGTGGTAATTTCCATGTTGTTAAGCTATGTTTATAAGATAATTTTATGCTAACATATTCCTGTATCACTTAATTTGTGCAGGGGCTTGAGTTATATGGTTATAATTGACAGAGGATTTCGTTTTTACCTCTTGCTGTCAGGTATGTTTTCTGTGTTTTGTTGTCCTGAATTGAATGTAACATGGCCGCCCCTCTTGCAGTTGTACTTCATGGAAGAGGGGCTCGAGTCACATGGTCATAATTGACGGAAGATTTTGTTTTTACCTCTTGCTGTCAGACTTGTCAGGAATAAACAGAGATCGCCATCAAAGATATTCACGGTCTGGGCTTCTTCATATCAACACAGCACAGACAACACTTGTGTCCACTGGTTACATATGGGGACATTTCCTGTTTCATAACTGAGGACACTACAATAGAATAAAGCTCATTTGGGAATAAAAAAGAAATTAAACATTCTGTGGGTCCACAAAAACATGGAGCAGCTCCAGACTTAATACTTGATGACATCACAAGTTTGAGACTTACTGCATGAATGAATTAATGAATTTTTAATATTGTATCATGCAAGCAGTTATGCCCAGTCCAAATTGGCTTACGAGATACCATAAATTCAGAGCAAGCCAGGCTCAGAATCCAGCAAACATAAATTGAAACATCATTTTGGAAGACCAAGTTCGTGGATCACTCACAAAGACATTTTAGTGTGTAAGACTGAAAAAAAGAAATCAAAATAAATACTAATTAAACAAACTTCCTTGCCTTCTCTTCCAGGCTTTAGCAACAACATTTGCAAACTTAAACAAATCAAAATTAATTAGCCATTTTTGACATCTGAGCACCAGAAAATGTCAGGATTTAAACGAGCAGTTTCATAGAATATAAGCTCTACGTGATCATAGTTTGTACAGTAAAAGAAAACAGGACTAACTTTCCACTTCACCCAAATCATACAGCTCACATTATCCTGTCTCCCTCCTGAATACTGTTGACTTTTCTGGTTTCTGGCTGTGAGAGAGTAACTCACGTTCATAAATATTGATTGGACCGTCCCAGGCCATGGAAATAACATACTGCAATACTTAAATTTGGTGGTGTTTCCCTTTAAAGAAGGGTGAAATGTGTCCTTCCTGTCCATATCTTTAAAGTTTTTCCAGGGATTCAAACTGGCAGTCTTTCCAGTCACATGCAGGACGGTGCTTTATCACTTACAGTGATGTAATCCATTCAAGTCAGAGTTCACCCGGGAGAAATAACAGGAAATGGCTGGTAAACAGACCCTCAGGAAATGGAAGGAACTGCACATCTGGATTTACATCAGGCTCGTGTATAGCAATTTCCACCTGAGACTCTAGACTGTGTGTACATAAAACATCAAAGCCTGCTTTTAAATGACAGAGTAAAGAAAACATTAAAGTACAGCAAGTGTTCAGAGGAAGATTTATTTAGAAATGTGCTATTTACTTGTAATATATTAGAATAAAACATTTATACAACTCTCAACTAGTTTAAAAATCTTACATTACATTAATAAGTGACTAGCAGCCAGTATAAAATTATATAAAAACAAATAATGTTAGATTATATAGATTTATGCAACATATTCAACTCTAAGAACCAAAGACGCTGTGCTTCAAGAGTACAACAATGAAAAAAATCAGCAATACATGAGATGCATTTGATATAAGACTGCCACTAATGATTACTTTCATTATTGATTTATCTGCCAAAGTTTCACTTGCTCTCTTTTGTCTGAGCAACAGTCCAAAACCCAAAGATATTCAGTTACTAGCATAGAAGTCAAATAAATTCAAGCAGCAAATTCTCAAAATGGAGAGCCAGGAAACAGAGAATGCTTAGGATCCTTTTTTAATGATTTAAATGATTAATTGATTATCAACATATTTGTAGATGGGGTGCCCAGTAGCTCAGTAGGTAGGGCAGGCACCCCGTGTGCAAAGGCTGTGTCCTTGCTGCAGCAGCCACAGGCTCGATTCCAAACCGTGGCCCTTTGCTGCATGTCGTCAAACTGTCCTGTCATTTAAGGCAAAGAAAGCCCCAAAAATAATCAGAAAATGCTTGCGGATTAATTTCCTATTGATCAACCAATGAGCTGTTTCAGCTTTGGTTTTATCTCTGAAAATCCCTTGTGCTATGCAAATGAAAAATAAGGGGAAATATGTCGTTCTACTCAGCTTTTCCATTGAGAGTAGTCCAAATGAAACAAAATAGGAAAATCTTAACACTACAGCTGGAAAGAACAGCTATGGTAATCGTCCACATTTACGCTGAAGTAATAGCCAGTCTTACCCTCATGTTTTTCATGGACAACTACTACAGTCTGAGGATGGTTGTAATCATAGAGTCGATGACTCCACAGGCTCCTCTGGGACACTTTCCTGTTGAACTGCTGGCACAGACTCCATCTCAGTGGCAGAGATCGACTGGCTGAGCTCTCTCAGTGAACTCTTAGTAATGTCCAGGCATGCACGTTTCAGGATGTGACGCACCTTTTTGCCCAGGAGCACGTACAGGAGGGGGTTAATGCAGCTGTTAAAGAAGCCTAAGCTGTTAGCGAGAGGAAAGCCAGCTTTCAGGATGCTGTGTAGGTACATTGAGGAATGCATGGATAACTCCATCAAGCTAAAAGTATGAAAAGGTGCCCAGCATAGAAAGAAGGCGAGAATTACAGCAGAGACTGTTTTGGAGAAGCTGGACAGCCGAACCGATCCCTGAGATTGATTCACTTTGATTGTCAGAAGTATACCTGTCACACATATGGCAGTGAAAGGCAAAAGAAACCCCACAGTGGTTCGAATGACCACTATCATAATGTGTCTCATGGCTGCCGTGTGTCCGTCCTGTGTGTGGAAGTTGTTGAAACACACAACTTTGTCGTGTAGACGCATGGTGTCGCGAAAAATCAATGCAGGGCAGCTTGTGATGGCAGCCACCGCCCATATGCAACAACATACATACCAGGCTCTCTCTGTAGTGCGATGCCTCTGAGACCAGTTGAGGTGGACCAGAGAGACATATCTGTCTATGCTGAGCACCGTGAGAAACAGCACGCTGGCGTACATGTTCATCACGGACACAAATGAGTTAATCTTGCACATGAACACGCCAAAGTCCCAGTGGAAGTCCCGCAGGATGTAATCAATGTAGAAGGGAAGAAAAAGAACAAAGACAAAGTCTGCCATGGCGAGATTGAGCAGCCAAATGCTGTTGACCGTCTTTTTGCTTTTAAACGCCATCACCCAGATGACGGTTCCATTTCCAATCAGCCCGAGCACAAAGGAAATAATGTAGATGACCACTGAGATGATGTGCATAGTTTCCCTCTGCCTGTGCTCTACTTTAAGCTCCTCCAAGTCGCCGTACTCCAGGTAGTATTCATAGGTGTAATTTTCGTAGTCCTCGCCAGAGTCACCCATTGTTGCACGGACGTAACCTCTGCGGTGAAGTTATCTGTGGGAAGGAAAAGCCAATGATAAGATGCATTCCTGTAGGATGATGCGTAAACACAGACATTCCCAGGCATTATAATCAACCTGTTCTCACCTCACACACTCTGTGATTATATTGGGCTGCTCCCCAGAAGGACACAGTTGTCTGTCCTGTCCGTCTGTCTGATCATCCAGTTCCTGTGTTGAAGCTGGGACTGGGTGTGTCCTGAGTAACCCTGGAACACAGTGTCAACATCCCTCCGGATCAACAATGTGGACAGTGAGATGCCCCACACATGAGACAGCAACAGGCCTCGTAGTATGATTCATAGTGTTTGTTGCACAATTGTATTGGCATCATTCATCTTTTCCAAGGTTATTATCATCCAAACATCTGGGTTGAAAGTTTTTTTTTTTGTTTTTTTTTTTAACATATCACCAATAATTAACTTAGGATGGATTCAAAACAAATTCACCATGAGTTTGTGGTGGCTGAGATGAATGTTGTTCAGGCTATTTCTAGTTTTCATTGCACAATACAAATGTACCCATGTATAGCCTATAAATGAACTTTGGCAAAACAAGTTCATGTAGACAGTGGCAGATCCTCCAATAGGTGACATAGGCAGCCACCTTGGATGGGACAGGGAGCGGCATTATTATTATTATTATTATTATCATCATTGTTATTTTATTTTACTTTTTTTTTTATTTATTTTTTTGACTAAAAAAAATCGTACATTAGGGAAATGGGGTGGAGTGTCTGTGGAGAGCATTAGAGTACGAGAAAATGAAAAGTACAAACACAAGAAGACGAAATGTGCAAATCTGCACATACTGCATTCTTTTGTACTTATGATTATTGTTTGTTAGCTAAGTTGTTTAATTGTGTTGGTTTGTCTTTGCTCCTGTTCTTGTTCATTAGACACACATTTTGTCTTTTTGTTTTTGTACTTGTCATTTTTTCGTACTCTAATGCTCGCCTCATACACTCCACCATTTCCCTAATGTTTGATTTTTTTTTAATGTTAAAAAAATAAAATTAAAAAAGCAAAATAATAATAAAATAATACTTTTAAATTAAATTAATTGATTAATTAAATTAATTACATTTTTCTTTTTTAATTTAATTTAATTTATTATTTTTTTTTGGGCAGGAGGTGGCGGCTTGCCTAATGTGCAGGATGTGTTATGTCTGGCACTTTAAGTAAAAATTATAATTACATGGTGGTCTTAAACTACCAGAACAACTTTAACAATATGAATTACATATATACAAAAAATAAAACACGTTTAAATAATTATTCTTTGCCCAAAAAATGTGTTGACTATCACACCAGACAGACACTTTAACAAACCATTGCAATCAACAAACAAACAGAAAGTCGAATATGTCCTTTATAAATTAGGATGCTACTGCAGATATTAATACATAAGTAAACAACAGAGAAACTTGTACAAAGATAAGAAACTAAATGGACAAAATGCTGAACGCAAAATCAGTGCAGTCAACAAAAAAGAAGTGGAACCTGTCCCATAAGAATGAGGGCTATATGAGGATTATATCTACATGAAAATCAATGCAGAAAACATGGTTTATATAACAGATATCCAGCCTGTTGAGTAGGAAATAACAGTTCATAGTATAGTGAGTGCCACATACACACTATTGGCATACTAATGGGATTAACATGAAGGGCTTTCCCGTTAAGATCTGAAGCAGAGTGCATCGCTTACCTCAAAATGCACTGCTCCCTTTTATTAGTGTCTGGATCAGAAAACACCGACAGCTCCCGGGTGGACGTGACTGCTAACGTTTTTAGCCGTTTAGCTCCCTTTTTCTGGGCCTTGTCCGTAACTTCCCCACTCGCTTGCAAAACTCTTTGTGCAGCATGTGTACTCTTTCCGTGAGTCCATCCAAACTCAGCTCCGTTAGTGTGTGCAGAGGAGCTGAAATGTGCAGTGGGCGCGCCTGGCTGACGCGTCAAACATGAACCACAGTATGAAGAAAAGTTATTGGTCACCCGCAGTGAAGAATGCTTTCATTCAGAGGAGCTGCGGCTGCTTCTCATAACAGCAGAGTAAACCCCCGGTGCACGCTTTTCCCCACTTCACTGAATAAACGGAAAAGTTTTAAATGCTGCAGATTTTTTCTCCTAAAATGCACAATCTGCTTCAGTGGGCGGGAAGGGCCAAGTAAGGGAAAGTTTATTTAAGGCTGTCATCTGCCTTTTCCCTCCTCTTACAAGGCGTTTAATGCTTTGATTTAGTACCCAGTTAATTGGTGCTCATTATAAGAGAATAAACTTGTGGCAGGCCTTCACGGTTTCTATCTGGATGTGCAGGCGGGCTTAGTACACTGTAAAAAGTTTGCCAAAACAACTTGGTGAATCCAGTGTTATTTCAACCCTATCTCCAGACATAATATTGATGTTGAATGATTCTGCAAAAGCCACATTGTTTTTTTCTTTTTTTTTCCTTTTTAAAATTATTTATTCCCACAATATCACTGCATAGTTAGGTAGGCTATGGTTACAGGGATTTAGGACTGCATTTCCTTACAGTTGGGGACTTGTAAGACATGAGTTAAAGATAAAAAATAAGCATGGTCCAACCTATAATACAACTAATACAATTATTTATATAGCATTGTTCAAAACAGATGTTACAGAGTGCTTCAGAAGACAATAAACGCAGAAAAAGAAGCAAAGTTAAAACAATAAGGTAACTAATAATGCATCCATCAATCATCAATCCATCCATCTATCTTCATCCGCTTATCTGGGGCTGTGTTGCAGGGGCAGCAGGCCAAGCAAAGCACCCCAGACATCCCTCTCCCCAGCAACGCTTTCCAGCTCCTTCTAGGGGACCCCAAGGCCTTCCCAGGCCAGATGAGATATGTAATCCCTCGAGCGTGTTCTGGGTCTGCTTCGGGGCCTCCTACCAGCGGGACATGCCTGAAACACCTCCAGCGAGAGCAACTAGGAGGCATCCTGATCATATGGCTGAACCAGATTAATGGACCTCTTTAGACGTGAAGGAGCAGCAGCTCTACTCCGAGCTCCTTCCAGATGTCCAAGCTCCGTAGACGTCGCGATGGCTACCACCGAGCAAGAGATGGGGAAAAAGTTCATACATGTACGTATAATTTTGCAAATAAACATCGAACTTTTGTAAAAACATTTTCGAATAACTGTGTATTTGTGTAGAGAACAGTATAACAATTTTTTATTGCTATTCATAGTGTCTAGATTGGAGTTGACAGAAAGCTAGCCAGCTAGCTAACGTTACCATTGTCAGGTTGCTTGTTAGCTAGCTAGCTAGCTCGCACTATCTGGTGTCTGTCATCTGTCCTGTTCTGCAAAATTTCACATTACGATAACACGCCAGCTAGTATAGCCATGCTACCTCGTAATGTTAGATGGTTAGCTAGCCAGCTAGCTGGCAGAAGTCCCCTGTCGTACATAATGTTGTCGTCTGTCATTCATCAGACGAAGCATGATGAATACAACAAACGCAATCGGTAGGATGAACTCAACTTAAGACTCCATTATGGATGCTGGTTGGAAATGTACATGGCTCACGGCTTCCTGTTTAAATAGTTACGTATGCGTGAACGTAACCGACGCAGTGACGTAGTGAGTGGTGTCCCAGTTCCTAGGGAAAGATTTCAACCCCTACCCCTCGTTGCTTCATTTCAAGAGCTAGGGGTAGGGCCAAAGGCTAAGGGGTAGTGGACAAGGGGGGGTATTGGGATTGGGCCTTAATTTATGTCACTACCCAGAGCTCATGACCATAAGTGAGGGTTGGGACATAAATGGACCAGTAAATCGAAAGCTTTGCCTTCCAGCTCAGCTGACTCAAAATGAAGCACCAACACGCTGATCCATCTCACGCTCCATTCTGCCCTCACTCGTGAACTAGTCCCTGAGATACTTGATCCCCTTTGCTTGGGGCAGTAACTGTAATAAAACAGAACATACCAATAACAACATGGTAGTAAATTAAAGAGTAAAACAAGGTGTTAAAAACAGATATAAATACGTAAATGTGTCTAAATATGCATGCACAAACTAAGCACATAGTTCATTCAAGAGGAAATATCCCAGATACATGACGACTTAATGCACATACTAAGACTAAAAACATTCAGCAACTAGGTCATCCCTCGAAAGACAACTTATATAAGTGTTTTGTGAAAGAGTCAACAGACTCAGCTGATTTAATGGGAGGGGGGAGACTGCTCCAAAGTCTGGGGGCAAGAACAGCAAAAGAGCAGACACCGCTGGTCTTGCAATTGGTGCGTGGTATGGCCAGCAGGGTTTGGCTGAATGATCTAAGTGGCCACTCAGCAGTGTAAGGAGTTAGCTTTGAAATGTAGGCAGGAGCTAGCTCATGAGGTTTCCTATAAGTGATTAAAAGAATCTTAAAATCAATTCTGAACTCCACTGCAGCCAACGCAGCGAGGCTAAAATAGGAGTAATGTGAGATCTAAGACCAGTCCTTGTTGCTGCATTTTGTACAAGCTGAAGAAGTGCCAGGGCAGTATGACTAAGGCAAGTGAGAAGGGCATCAGCTGATAGTAAAGGTAACACTCAACATCCATCATCTCTTTAAGTCCAACCCCCTGTTGAAAATGTAAAATTGAAGCTTCAAGCCCAGAGATGACCACAATGACTCATCGTAGCACTCCCATGATGAGCTAACACATGTTCATGTGCACAATCATTAAAGTGTCCATTTAATTTTTTCATCTCTACAACACCCATTCATCGAAGTTCAGCATGATTAAGGTACTATTAAAAAAATTAGCAATAGGCTTCAATAGAGTAATGGGGGAAGAAAATGGTAAATGCAACAGAGGCTGAAATATTTTGACTTTATGCCCTAGTGTGAGTCCAGATCCAAAATGCTTGATCCTAGGCCTCCCATAATGCAACATAATAACCTTAGACCCCCTGTGTTTGGTAAATGCCATGGATGTACAAAGAGAACTGGATACAGCGCTGGAAGCAGGAGCATAAGGCCAAAATTGTTCAACTGCCATGTATGAAAATCCCTGGATGAGCTGGCCACTTCCAGTTTAGCCCTCCACTAACTTGAATGGGGATACAATGAATTAATCGTGCAGTTTGTCAAGACTTTCCAAATCTTATTTGACCCAATGGATCAGATTCAGATAGTGAAACGAGTAATTTTGTGGAGGTTGTGATGCTCAAAAAAACGTATCCATTGATTTACAGACATCTCTTTCACAATATGTCTATGGGAAAAGGTCTTTTTGGGCCCACTGGCGTCCACATGGCAGACTCTAAAGTTGTAATTCCACTGTTTCGCCACTATGAAAATTGTCTTCAAAGCCTGGCACATTTCTAGTATCTAATGCCCAAACTCACACTTGACAAAGCTCCATCAGAGCCACAGAAGACATCATACAAAAAATATATTGTTAATAATGAACTTTGGCAATAAATACAGCTGTCTTTTCTGCCTAAATCACAAACTATAGAGAAAATAGAGAGTCTATCACAGTTTACATCAGTGCTGCCAAACTGCTCTTTATGGGGTTTAACTTTTCAAACATGTTGCTCCACTGGCACCACCCCAACCCCAACACTGATGTCACAGACACCCAGCTAAAGGCAAAACACCTGTTGTGACATCATCGACGGAGGCATAGCCACAGCTTTTTTCAGGCTGAATGTTTAAATTGTCCAGTGTGATTTAGCACAGAGTCACTCTTTATGTCACGAATAAGAAGTAAATCACGTTAATAACAAGTGAAGTTACCTCTCACAGCTTAGGTAGCAGTAAGTTTTACTTACTGCTACCTGAGCTGCTTACTTTTAATCAGCTGACCTTTGTAGGAGAGATGTTAGTTGTATTAAATTAGGCAGATTTAATAGGAACCGTCTGATGCAAGGTCGAACTAATGAAGACTTAGCTTGTTCATGCGGATTCTGCTGCTTACTCGACCCCTTTTTCTTTGATCAGACAGTCTTGTCTCAGTTGTCTCAGTATCCAGCAACCCAAAGTGACCATCTCATCCCTCTGTGGACTGTTCAGCCCTGAGGAGCTCCTCCAAGGACTTTAACTCAAGGAAACTTAAAGGAGCTATTGTCATCACTCTTGAACACCAGTGTTCATGATGTTCCCCACGTACCATCTCAGCAAGCTCAGTTTAGATCTCATTTCATTTTACATTTACTTGCTCAGCTGTGGCATTGAAACACTTTATATTCATATGATAGCGATAACTCAAACATACATGGCACCTAAAGTTAAATCAAGAGGATCAGTCATAATTTTTGTTGTAGCTCTATGAAGTGTTTCCTCATAAATTAGTTATTTTCAGTGAAGAAAAGCCAATGTAATTGTATTTAGGGCATTGTGTGTTGATGGATTGGGTGCTTACCTTATCGGCACAATGATGGGAGAAACTCTGGAATGGAGTCAGTTTATAAAGCACAATTAATTTTGAGGAAACTAATTTTGATTTATATACATCATATAAATGAAATGAGAAAAGAAAAATGCTTTTACGTAGGTGTGATTTGTGAGAGATCTCACTCATATTGTTTCTGGGGTGGATGACTTGACCTTTAAGATGACGGTCAAAAGGTCAAACTTGGCCAAATGTCCAAGGTGTAGATAATAAAATTAACGATGGATGAATTCCATTTAGCTGCCTCAGTGTCAGGGTTTTGATATTGTGCATGCTGGCTCACTGTCACACTGCCATGGCTTATTGGGACACTTTCATAGACCAGATCCACTGTTGATGTTATTAGTAACCCTGTGTTTTTCCTGCTGTGACAAATCAAAATGTCTGCTGTGCACTTTGCTGCTGTGGTCTGTACCTCTATCATAAGATTAAAAATGAAATTTTGTGTTATGATGTGCACTAATAAAATACATAAGTACAAATTTGAAGTACAGTAGCCTCAGCCTACTTGTATTTTACTCCATTATTTCTATTCTACGTGACTTTATACCTGGACTTCACAACGTTTCAGAGGGGAATTCTGCATGTTTTTACTCTATTACATTTATTTGACAGCCATTAATTACTAGTGACTTTAAAGCTCAGGATTTTACACAAATAAAGTCATCTGCTTACACAGTATGAAGCATTGCTATAGGTTAAACCACCCAACAACAGAATATAACCAATAGGTATCGTAGTTAACTTTGCTTTTACCAGCTGACACATAAAATGCTGCTCATCCATTAATGCATCAGTTATGAAATTACCCAATAATGGCTAATGAACATATTAAGTGCATTTTACTGCTAAATCCTCTAATTGGCCTGTCACTAAGCCCCGCTTCTTTGTGATGGTCTGACAAGCTGTCGGAGTGAGCTTACTGCACTCCCTGAAGAAATATTATCATATTTTTGGAAAAATGAAACAGTGATTCCAGAGAGAAGCAGACAGAGGGGTCTACAGTCTATGTTTGAAGGATATATCCAGGATGTCAAACTGACTCAGCAGCAACAACAGGTCAAAAAGACAAAGATAGTTAGAAGCTAAAACCGAACTATAGGCTACAGATCACAGTGTAAAAGTGAACCACCACATCACTGCTGATCGCCAGACAAGACAATGAATATAAAGGGAAACTTTGCTAATACTGAACCAGCTGTGTGGCATCACAGTGTGTGCAGATGAACGGTGCCCGTGCCGCTGCCAGCACCCAGACTTTCACCACCGGACAGGCAGGGATCTCCAGAAGAAGTCAAACAACTTTTATCAGTGATCACATCTCTGCGTCATCACAATGCGATGACATAGAGCTGGTTGAATATCAGCAAAGTTTCCCTGCTTCCCTTCACTGGTTCCTGTACAGCAGGGTCGGCCTTTATTCACTGTTATAATCATTAAAAGCAAAAGCAGCATGTGTATACATTCAGTAGGCTATATCTTCAGTAGCTAGCTAGCTAACCCTACACTTTTCACTGCTTGATTTTGGTTTTTGAACAGGGAAGAAACATGTATCTTTTTCCAACCTCACCAGGTAACGAGTATCATAAATACACGACGCTGGTCTGAGCCGGCCTGATGCTACGTTATGATTTGGCAGGTCTTAGTGAAGAATCAGTTAACATTTAGGCTACTGTAAAATAAGGAACCAAAGCTGGCCTATGTCAAGATGCGATTCCTTAACTCTTCATATTGAAATAGTTTTCAACTAGCCTGTTTTCTACAGCATGAATGAATATCTGAAATTCAGTCATGGCTTTTGGTTTTGGTATGCCACCCCAAGATTTTCAGCGGCTCCATCTGGCCACCCCTACGAAAAATTTCTGGGGGCACCACTGTTTATAACCATGATATTATAAGAAGTAGCTAAATCCTTAAATCCTACCCCAAAGCATACCCATTTATTATATATTACTACAATGACTGGAACATTATGCTATAAAATTTGGTTTAATGCTTGCTTTTTTTTTTTTTTTTTACATATTCTTTTATGGGTTTTTTTATTTTACAGAGGCGTGATGCATTCACTTGATCAAATATTTGCCCTGTTTCTCTGAATTAACACAACTATAATCTCTGTAATTCACAAAAAACAGCATATTATTTTCTCAAGTGTATGTTTGTGCTCTCTTAGTTTTTCTCCTTATCATAACAAATAAAAAATCACCCATGTGAAATGATCATCTCAGTGTCACAGGGTCATTTCCTGATGTGATCACACATGTCTTTGAGGTCACCTGCGCGGGCTTCCTGTTGTCCAGAAGGGAGGAAGGACATGTTTGTGCTCATCGAGGAGGAGTCTGCTGGTTGACTTCCAGTAGCTGCCTGGCCACCGCCTTCTTTCTGCTCCCCCTCCCTTCCCTCCTCATCCCCTCCCATCCTCCTCCTCATCCTCCTCCTCCTCCTCCTCCTTCAGCCGCTACTGCAGCAGCATCCCGGTGCCTCCTGGATCCATGAAGAAAGCCCCCCTGCACGGCACGTCCCCCGCCACGATGGGCCGAGAGCTATATACTGCGTTGTTGTGTTGATATCGAGATATTTCAGTTATCAAATATGAATCATGCATTTGATATTTCTGGCCACTTTGCTCGTCAGCATCCTTTCGCCTTGGCTTCATCCATCACTAGCGTCATCCGGTACGTATTGCAACAGCCCGCTGGCTGCTTTATTTGTCACTTTCATGTAACTAGACACACCTTTTACTTTGTGTGTTGGGCTAAAATAATATCTGATGGTGTACTGCAGGTGCACAGCATCGCGTTTTTACCTCCCCTAAAGACATTTGATTTAATATGCGGCGTATTCAGCGTGATGGTGCATGAGGCAGACTAAAGCATCTCAGCATCTTTTGTTCAGCTTATAAAATATAGTGCTCTTTATTATGTGTGAGTGTCATATTTAACATTAACATTTGCTGGTGCTCTTTTAACTTCAAGTGCATGGCATTATCTGGATAAATATGTTTTGATAATATTGTATAATGCACACTGCATTTATCTTTATGGTGCAGAGTTTTTCACTTTGGGAACAGCTACATCAAAAGTGCCTCTCTCTGAAATGTATCCATCTGTATTCTGTCATATGTGGTTGTCAGTACACAAGAGCGTGTATGCAGTCTTTCTAAACACTGTCCTAAGAATGGCAATGAAGCCGTGGCCACTTGCCTCAGTATTATCAATGCTTTTCATGAATAAAGCATGACAGCTGGCTGTGTGCGTGTGTCTTTATACGTGTGTGTCAGGTTTTTCATGTCCGTGCGGTGGGAATTGTCTTGCAGATTCTCAAGGAGCAGGGGACAAGGTTGAGAGGGACGCAGTGCCAGCCCTGCTGAAGCAACAGGCAACTGCAGCACCTGCCACAGACAACACAACACAGCATGCAGCAGAGCATGTGATCACCTACCCCTCGCGGTTGATCTACTACCTAAACGAGGACTCGGAGAGCACTTACCATGACCTGGACACCCGCACCAAGAACCAAGCCACAGACGGGCAGGTAAGCCAGGATGCAGGAGATTGATACTGGCATGTGGTGAGAAGAATTTCCTAGAAATATCAGTGGCCAATAGCAGGAGTGTCCAGGCATTTAAAAGCATTCTCCATGGTCGAGGCTTTGAAGTTTTAAATCCAGATTATGGCTTCTATTAAACCTTAACCTTGCCTGTAATGTCATTTTACTGCACAGTGTCAGACAAAGCAAAGACACCCATCACTCCTAACACATTAACAGATACACATTAGGAACTGGAACCATGCCAGAGCGGCCATGCTGAAGGAAGCCTTTCTTCCAGTATACCCACTGTGCATTACCATCTGCCATCTACCACCACATCTGTTATTTGTGCACTGTGCTGTAGAGGATGCTGAAGGTGGACTCTGGAGGATTTTATGTTGGTAGACAGCTATAGTCTTATACTTTGCATCATGTAATGCAGTGACGACTCTTTTCTCCTTCACAGGTGGTCCACCTCGCCCAAGCCAGTTTCCAGTTAGAAGCATTTGGCTCCAGATTTGTTCTGGATCTAGCACTGAACACGTAAGTCCTTCTTATATCACTACAGTAATGCATTTTAGCTAAAGCAATTGAATTTATAGACAGTAGGGCTGGGTATTGTTTTAAAAATGATGATACCAGTACCAATACCAGAACCCTTAAAGTGATTAAAGTGAGTGTAGGATAACCATACTGAACCTCCAACCTTTGTTAATACACCTTGCTCGACTTCACCACACCACAGCTTGTATGGGTTGGAGCTGCTTCTGCGGGAGTGTGAGCTCCACACTGAAAACTGGACTATTGCATCAGACTTTGGACAGACTGTATGCACTGTGCCACAGGAAGTTAGCATAAAAACAGATTAGCAAAGAGATTGATGAATGTAATACAGCTCTATTAAGAGATTTTGTCTTAAGTGAAAATTTCGACGGCATGTTTAGCCAGCTAAGATTGGTAGTATGATAGCTGTGTACCATGTAGAGTTCTCCAGGGATAATGTTTTTCTGTAGGCTGCCCTGGTCCCCTTCATCAGAAAGTCTATGGGATTTTTCTATTGGATTGGAAAATTGTAGAAAATAAACTCTGTGGCAAACAATTATGATACTTAGATGTTTTGTTCAGCCAGATAATCTTCACAAATGACCACTTTTATGATTTTTGAAGCGCAAGTGCAATTGCCAGGAGTAAAAAGCTAACGTCAGGCTATAAACAAACTACACCACAGTCGCATGACTCAATGTCGCCACCACAGCAACCTGTAAAGCCATGTTTGGCGTGATGAAGTTCTGTAGTCTCATTTAGCCACTCGTTAGAAACCACCTTTTTAAAGACACATATAAGCTTCAAAATCTTGAGTCAAATATGTACTGACTAATTTAATGCTGTAGAACAAAATGTGAAAATTGCTTAAGCATTTGTCCACCACAGACCTTATTTCAGGCATCCAACCAAACACTCAAAAAACATTGACTTCAAGCCGAGGGAACCAGGGGTGTGAAAATCCAAACTCATTTTCCAGGTTTTTGGACTCATTCCTGGACCACTCTATAGAGCAGTGATTCCCAACTGGTTGGTGGTAGTCCAAAAGTGGGTCGTGGGTCCATTCTGAATGAACAAGCAAGTGACTCGCAAACGTGTCAAGTTTGTAAAAACACACTTTATTTTTGAGTACAGTGAATTTCCAGCACAGAGCTTTTATTTTGAAGTGCCGTTTCCCACTGCAGAGTGATTGACAAATGGACAACTACTTGACAGAGACAGCAAACTAGCTTGAAAGCAAGGCCAACCGCAAGTATGATGCTGAATGTATTAAACTGTGTGGACCTTGAACCAATGACTAAGGGGAAATCTGGAGCCTGTGGCTGGACCAGTTGGGAACCACTGCTATAGAGTGCATGCACAATGGGTCATATGTCTTTTAACACAGTATTTCAGAAAACATCACTCGTCCTGTTTTTGCCGTTTTACTGATCCATGCACATATTCCATAAGATTGGATGATGAAAAACACTCAAAATTAATTTTCTGCCATTTCTGCGGCAGCGTTTTTATCCATCTGCAAAGAGATGTATTTCCTTATGTTGAACACTAGAGGTGTATGGCATATACTATATGGAAATATGGACACAAAACAAAACATAACAGTTATTAATGGGTACAAGAACAGATTCGAGCCATTTCGCTGTCGTTGTGAGTTTGTCGGGATCGTTTAATACCTTACTGCTGTGTTAGCTCGTGCTAACTGGGCAGATGTTGAATGAAAGTTCAATGAAAGTTTGGTCATCCAATGGGGAGTTTAGACAGTTAGGGATCAAAAAGAATTGGATGCATGTATCGTTTAGCTGGACACATTTTGATACTGCTTGGTACTAAGTAATTTTGATAAATACCTTATAAGGGCATTGAGTACCAATACCCAGCTCTGACAGAAAGTGAGCCGCTCAGCTCATTAAAGTAAATTCCACTCAGATACCCACACAGTTAGCCATAATGGCTGCTACACTTTCTAGTGTTTACTACCAGTCAGACACAGAGACTGATTGTGAAAGGATTAATTCCCAGAGTCTTTACAATGGAGGTGATGAGTGCAAAGTTGGCACAATTTGTAGAGCCACAATAGCCACATTTAGGGGAAGTACAGTAGGTTAGAATACAACGGAATTTCCCTTTAAGCATAACAAACTTTGTGGTTGAATTTCCAGTGAAAAGAATCTGCCTGTGTCTGCTGTCAAGGTCATGTTGACAGCATTGTACAGATTCATCGGGGGTTTAAGAGAAGCTGTGTAAACCTTCCTGCCACAACTGAGCCACACTGACTCTTCCTATGGCTATTATAGAAAACACTTTCAGCATCCTGTACAAAACATTATAGGAAAGCATCAAAGGAAAGATAGGTTTAGGGTTTAATTTAGGGTTTTATTTCTTAGTGCAGGGCTGTTGAGTTGTACTAATTCAAAGCTCTCTCCCATGGAGTCTGCCATATTTCTACAGTAGCACAGAATGGACACAGGAGAGGTTTCAGTCCTGCAACCTCTCTGCCAGATGCCACTAAGTCCTACATGCTGGACCTTTGAATGCAGGCCTAATGTTAGCTAAATGCACAGTTTAAGATGTACTTTGTAGGAAAAATTGACAAGAATAAAAGTGAAATAAATGTTGTATTGGAGGAAGACACAAAAAACATGTTCAGTGAGTAAACAAGTAAAGTAGGAGCATCATACACCAAACAGGATCAAAGGCAGTATCAGATAAAAAAAACATGGTAACTGAACGTATTGATGGACTGTGAGACATGACACGAAGCGGAGGTTGAGTGAGGCTGAATAAAGATGAATTTAACCGAAACACTGAGTCGTCTGACTCTGACAAGGTCACGCCCTCACGGTGAAAGTCTGGCTTAGTGCATCAAAATGATCAGAAAGTGCAAGATACCGACTCTCTGAGCAAGCAATATGTGTCACAGCCGAAACCAAACTGACAACACTTGTGTTTCCCGTCTGCAGATGACTGCTGTTTGTAAAAGATATGTGCTATTATATGTCAGATCAGTGATTAATGCGGCGTCAGTCAGCGATAATGTAATCAGGGAAACTGTAATTGAATAGGTCAGCGCGCTAGTTTCCAGAATCCTCCCGGTGCTAAAAGCAATCTTAGTTCAGCCGCCAGACTATACACACAGGCTGTTTAAGAAAATGATTTGGAAAACCAGAAGTCTCTGTCTTTAATGAGGTTTAATGGGTTTGCTTTAAAATCAGCTGGGAGACAGTCACTCTAGTGTGTGATCACATTGGGAGACACGAGGCTCCAGACACTCAATGATATTGATTTACTCTCTTTACAAAGTCGCCACTGTACATGTGTGAAGGCTTAATGTCCATGTGTACAAGGACTTTGAAGTGCTGATTGAATTCCAGCTCCCTTAAAGTGATTTAAAGCTATATAATATTGTAACTTTATATTGTCTGCATGGCCGAGTTTCTGTTAGATGTGAAGACTTATACATTTGTTGTTTTTTTAGTCTGTGTGTAGGTATTCAGTCTCTGGTTACTTAAGAGTGTAAATTCATCACTTTAGCAAAAAAACAAATTATGGAAACCTTTAACCAGGTTGGTTGAGGATATCTTTATTTATTTGGATAGCTGGGTAATGAAGTGAAATAACCCTGGATGCCAAAAGTGTGAGCATCACTTCAGTGCCGGAGTAGAAACCTACAAAGTGCAGATTTGAGCAGCTAAATTCAGTAAATAGTGTGTCTTTGTGTGGAAATGTACAAGGTCAAGTAATGAAAGACTTGAAGTCTTGAAAGACTCAAGAAAGTATGAATAAGCTCCATGTTGTGAGGAGACCACATGTCTGACTACGCTTACTGAGGAGTTGATGCCAATCAGCGTATCCTCATACAACAGTTTGTTTGACATCTAGCGAATTAGCTCCCTATGAAACAAGGTAAAGAAACATGGTGACTATGTACCTTAAAATAACTCATAGTTTACTTGGTTTAACACAGGACGTGAACACAAGTGTCCTGTGGGCAAGTCTTGTGTTGTTTGCCTCCTTTTGCGGACTTTCCCTTCCGTGATACTATTTCCTTATTTTCTCCTGTCAGTGCTTTGCTCATGTGATTGCAGCCTTCCTGATAATGTGGATTATACACGAATTACTGGCTCATGATTATGTTGATTATGTGCCAACTGTGGTGAATTACTTTTCGTAGGTATACTTATGAACAGTGCGTGAGAACAGCCTGTGCCACTGTATCAGGAAGGCCAATGGGCGAGTCATCCCTGGCCATGATATCTCCAACGTTTCTGTCTTTCTTCACTTTTTTCTAAATGGAATATATTCAGTGAGGTTTTGTGGAAATATAAAAAAAAATATTGTCACACATGTGTTTTGTTTACATTGTTTGCGGCATGTGTTAAGTCGCACACAGACAGCAGGGACTGAACTCTCCTCCCGTCATTCACAGCTCACACAATCTCACATCGTGTTTAAAAGCTGTCATCCTGTGCATTCAGGACATTCAGGAATCACCACACAACACAGCAGCAGCAGCAGCTCTTTACAGAGGAAAGCATGACCTTGATTCCCAGCTGTTTGCTTGTAGCGTAGGTTATCTGTGAGATACATGAGCTAACTTCAGTGTGTGCCTTTTCTTTTTGTGTGAGAACAGGGGTTTGAATTCTGCTTGGTGTTGTAGCTGCGACAGTACTGATCTAAATATAGATAGGTCTGTAACCTGCCAATGGGTGCTACTTTATCTGCTCACCTCTTACTGTACCTGCGACTGCAAACCAAAGGAGCAATTTTTTTTACATCTGAAAACAATTTCTTTCAGTCGACATATCATATATTGATAGAACTGAAATTAGGGCGGGGCAATATATTTATATGATATTGATATTGTGATGTGACACTAGATATTGTCTTAGATTTTGGATATCATAATATTGTATGTGTTGTCTTTTCCTGGTTTTAAAGGCTGCATTACAGTAAAGTGATGTCATTTTCTGAACATGCCAGACTGTTCTAGCTGTTCTATTATTTACTTTTACCCACGCAGTCATTATAGCCACATTACTGATAACTGCTTATCAAAATCTCATTGTGTAAATATTTTGTAACAGTGCCAATAGTCAACCTAACATCACTGTGATATAGATATCCAGTCTCCAGTCCTATTTGAAATGTGAATGAGAAAAGTGATGCTTAGTGCTGCTTCTTCAGAGCGTCTCCATTTATTTAGAATCAATATTGTCACTAGTGCTGGGCGATAGATGATATTGTGGTGATATTGTAAGGTTGATTATTGGTGCTTTCACGAAACATTTAGGCAAAGAGATTTTTGATAAATAATCATAAGTAATGTGGTAGTGTTGTAGTACTTGAGATCAGTCTTGGTCTCAAGACCACTTTTTGAATGTCTCATCTTGGACTTGACTTCAGTCAGGAACACGTTAGTCAAAGAAAACTTCCATTGCAGTAATACATTTGGCGGTATGGCTCTGTTCTGGGGCCTCTCTGCTTTTCCTCGGGCATACGCAGAAAGCCTCTTCCACATGCTTAGGTGGAAAGCCTAAGGCAGAGAGAGCAAACCTCCCTGCCCTTCCATGCGCCTACATGGAAAGGCTAAGGCAGGGAGAGCAGCAGCAAAGACCCCCCATTAACAGAACAGAGCAGCATCAATGACAAACAGAAATGACATTGATAAGTCAGACACAGCATGAAAAGGAGGAGCTGGGGTGGAGGTGGGTTGCAAAGCAGCTTGCAGAGGAAGCAGCAACAGTATAAAACCAGAGCAGTTTTAATAGGGTGCCCTGAATGAGATTTGCCAGTTGGTTGCATAGAAAGGAATCATGTGATCTATCAGCTGACTCCCTTCCATCAAACAGCTGCTCCATCAGTTGACTGGGCTGTTTGAGATCAGCTGATGTAGCCAGGATGTGAGCTGAGCTTGACATCGGGTCCTGCCTGAACTAACACTATGCTCAATTTTTTATCTGTTCTTGTGTCCATCTCAGACAATGAGGACTCTGTTGTTTTTTTTTCCAGACTGGTCAAGGCCACAACTGTGGGGATATCACTAAATTGCTTGTGTGAAAAGGAGTGTTTCAGCTTCTTAGTGTTTGTTTGTATTTGTTTGCTCACAGAACACAAAGGAAAATCCCCACACATGAAATTCACCTCTATATTATCCAGACATTTCTCATGGTACTCCTGTACACACGTATATATACTGTATATGGCAATAATAGAGGGGAATGAAGAGGAGATTTGATTTGTTTTCTGTGGGTGTCTTGCGTGAGTGTGGCTCTTTCAGATATTTTTTGGGAGTACCTATGGTTTGCATGTTCCACATTTTATTTTAAGTGTGTCATGCTGTGTGGGACTCACATTGGTCTGGTCTCGGTCTCAACTTGGTCTTGCCCAGGGTTGGAAATTTGTGCCAGCCACCAGCCACCAGCCACACGCTGGTAAAACATGCAAGTGGCTGCAAGATTTGCTTCACTCACCAGCCAAAAAGTAATAGTAATTTATTGACCTGCCCATAGATCTTGGAATCCACCGGCCTCAGTGGCAGGTGGACAATAAAGTTAATTTCCAAACCTTGTCTTGACCCGTAAAAATGATGTTCTTGTCTCGGCCTTGATACATTCTGGTCTTGGTCATGAATTGGTCTCGGTTTAGGCAGTCTTGACTACAACACTGCTAAGCGGGTAAAGGCGAATAATAGAGCAGCTCGAGCAGTCTAGTAAATTCAGAAAATTACGCCATTTTACCGTAATGCAGCCTTAAAGGTCTAGTTTGAAGGATTTAGGGGAATATATTGGCAGAGATGGATTATAGTATAATAAGTATGTTTTATGTAGTGTAGAATCACCTGAAAATAAGAATCATTGTGTTGTTGTTACCCTAGAGTGAGCCGCTTATATATACATAGGGAGCGGGTCCTTGTTTAGATTGCCATGTTGTCTCAAGAGTATCCTAGAATGGACAAACCAAACTTTGGCTCTAGATTGGGCATTTGACATTTCTGCATTTTCGCATTGGCCACCGTACTTACCGCAGCCCATCTGCAACAAGCAGCGTCGGTAAAACACAGATTTTTAACATGAAACTGCTTCATTCAGTGTTTTTACTAGTTTAAATCACCTGGTCTGTTTGTTTTGGAGAAGGAGAGACCTCTGCAGATAATTAGGCTCCCAGTGAAAACCCCCTGAATGTTTAGATCAGAAATAAGGTGTGCAAACAATAATAGATGTTTGGCGAGCCACCGGACTCCCACATGCCACACAGCGTTGGTGAATCACTGATTTATAACATGAAACTGCTTATTCAGTGTTTTTCATAGACTGTATAAAACTTGTTTTTACCAGTTTTAATCTCCCGATCCACTGGTTTTGGAGAGGAAGGGACCTCTGAGGATAATTCGGCTCCAGATATAAACCTCTTGAACAATTAACACTGAAGGAATTCTAACCAGGAGAAGTTTCAGGTGGTTGTAATTCAGCAATCCTCACAGCTACAGACCACTGAATCTCCTTAAATCGTACACACCGGACCTTTAGATCCAGGAAAACACGACACACCGATATCCAAAGTCTAAGATGCTTTCTAGTATCACATCACGCTATTGATATGATATCAATATATAGCCCAGCCCATGTGTTAGAGGTATGAAGAGTAGTGACACCACAGGTTTCAGAGATGCATCTGATCTGGCGCCAGACATAAGAACCTCCTGCAGGTTTTTTTGGTCCTCCCTCTCTTCCATGCCTCTGTCTCGCTTCCCTGCTGCTGCATTGTGGCACTCAGTCTCCTGTGAACTGAGAGACCTCAGGACAGGACTCCCTTCTCATGCTCTCCACACACTTTCACAGCCCTCACACACACACACACACACACACACACATCGACACACTCACAGTGCCTTTACCCCTCCAAGCTCCGCAGTGCTACCTAAACACACACACACACACACACACACACACACACACACACACACACACACACACTCGTACAAACACTGATACACTCTTATTCCTTTGGCCCACTCTCCTCGCCCTGCCTCATCTGTCACGCTATTAATAGCCCCTCACTCAGGAATCTCTCACAGACGTCGCTCATGCCTCGACTCTCCCCTCATAATGTTGCACTTCCTGCTCACATGCTGCTGAGCATCACTCAAAAATGTCACACTGCTGGTGTTACATGACCATCACTTCTATCTTTTTTTTTCTGCTGCAATGCCACTACATGTCCATGGAGAGGATGTTTTTATTTTATTTGCAAGGTTACTCAGGAAAAAAAAGCGCCATTGTGGCAGAAATCGCAGCCTCTTGAAGTCAGCTGTCAGCTAACAGATTGAGTGTGTGAAATGGTTGAGGGACGCTGACTCAGATAGCAGGAACTGCCGGAAAGACCATTGTGTTCAAGGTGAATGCTGAGGCCTCGCAATCATGTCATCACATTAGGCTTCATTTGCAGCTTTCGGGCGACGTTACTTGTTTCTGTTCCTGTTATGCGTGCTGTTTCTCGACCACTGATGTAATTTTGGGAGATTTGAGGAAGAATCATGTTCTGTGCATGAACTTTGTGTAAAATGCAGTTTCAAAATGGTTGTTTTAGATGTCCTGTTTCTCTTTGATAACTGAAGACCTCTTTGCAAAATTAGCATCTTGTTGTGACAGTATTAATGGAGTAAATGCGTCATCATCTTTCCTGAGGGCAGGCAACATTTAACGTATCCGCTGCACTTTTCAGATGCCACGGGAGTGTTTGTGCAGGCTAATCCAGGCACAGTGGTGATGAGTGTTCTTGTTAAAACGCCAACCAAAGCGCCACTCACGGCTAGTTGAAAGCCACAATATGTGAGTCAGAGAAAGCAAAGGCAGACAGACGCTCGTGTGTTTTTTAACTGTCAATGCATCACATCCGTCCACCCTAACCAACTGCAATCTCTGTTTTGTTTTTTAACAGTGACTTGCTGTCTTCAGATTATGTTGAAATCCACTATGAGGCGGGCAAACCTGTCCTATCAAAGGTAACGTCTTCTCTTGTTGTGACTGAATTTTTACAGTACACATGATCTGTCTTGTTTTGGTGGAGTTCTGTTTTCATTTTGTACAGTCACGCACATTGTGAAGCTAGAGGCACAAGCTTTGTCTCAACTTTGGGAAATAGGCTTTGAGACAAAAAACAGGAACAGATGTGAGTGTTGATTTCCTGTAAAATCAGTTTGCTTGTCATCTTTTATCACCAAACCTGCTAATTGGCAATTGAATTAAGACTGCAGCCTTCATGTGTCATCCAGCAGTCACAGCCAGGAAATCTTCTTAAGAACAAAATGTACAAGAGGAGATGGATGGATAGATGGGTAGATAGATAGATAGACAGATAGATGGATAGATAGATGGATGATTTTGAGAGAACAGAAGGAAAGAGGGGATAGAAAGAGGGAGGAGAAAACAGGTTGGGAATGAGAGCTGGTTCCTGCTGCTGCTGCTGCTGCTGCTGCTGCTGCTGCTGCTGCTGATTCAGGCAGCGGGCTGGGCTGGGCATACTGTAGCTGAATCAGCAGGGTTTTGCTCTCCTGCAGCCTCCTGCTGGAGCTCTGGTCACGTGACGAGGGAGAGAAAGCCCTCTGCAGTATCAGTGCAGCGTGGGATGGGTGAAGTGGAAGAGAGAGGGAGAGGGAGAGAAGGGGGGGAAATGTCCTCTGCTCACCCTGGATCTGACAGCTGAGTCACAGATAGTGCCAAGGCCCACTTTGTTATAACTCCACATCTTAACAAGCAGAGACCCCCCTCAGAAAAGGCACTGCAAACTTACCAAACCGGCATCTGTGAGACAAGCTGTTACCTCCTCTGAGATGTTAGAATATTCATGATAATTAAGTAAAAAATATGACACATTCACCGTGTAATGGCGAATCTGAGCCATCATCTGTGGATGTGTGCTCCGCTCTGCCGGTAATGCTGCTTTAGTAATGCCGAGGGTTTGCTGTGATGCTGCATTAGCACTGTGTCTTCTTCCCTCAGGGCGGTGAGCACTGTTACTACCACGGCCAGGTGAGAGGGAACGATAACTCCCATGTGGCCTTATCTACCTGCAACGGGCTGCAGTAAGTGAACAGCGGAATTGTGTGTAATCCTCGCCGTGTTCAGAATATTTCTGGATACACTCGTCTCTGCTCCTCAGCTCCTATTGACTCAGTATTGACTGCTTTCTCTCTCTTTTCTACTCTCTCTGCCTGGCAGCGGGATGTTTGACGATGGAGTCTATGTGTATCTAATTGAGCCCTTACAACAGACTCATTCAATGGTAAGTTATTCCTGTCGCAGAGAGACAAAATATGTATCACACAAAGGGTTCATCTCCACCTGACACGCACAACATCCTCTGCTGTTAACTTCTCTTTGGATTTTCAGCTGAGGATATCCTTATCGCTCCAAGGACATTCCTGTTTTTAAAGGAAGGAGATGAGACAATGAAGCTGTGTCAGCAAAGTAATCAAGCTTATGTTCTGGTGTACTCAATTTGGACACTGTTTAAAGGGTTACTAGGTTTTAAACAAACATTCTTGTACGACTTAAACTTCTTTTTCCTCTTATGTGTGGTGCTATTTACCAGCCTAGACTGTTTTGGTGTGAGTTGCCGAGTGTTGGCGATATCAGCCATAGAGAGCCAACAGTATCACTGCAAGGAAGGAAACATGCATCTACTCATGGACAAGAGGCTCATGCTCGTTTCAGTGCGAGATGTAAACATTAATGAGCTGTAGCAATTGCTAGCTCAGCGGTGCTAGGTGAGCTAGCAGTAGAGGCACGCTTCCTTCTGTGTTGTGATTCGATTGGTGGGTGTTGAGTTCTTCAAATATATTTTTTGGGCGCTTTGAGCACAGCAAACCGAATGCCATCTAGTTCCATTATATTTGAGAGAAGGCAGAGATCTCTACAGCTGATATATCACTCGGAAGCTCACACCAAAGCAATAGCACCATATATAAATAAATAGCACCACAGGCAAGAAAAAAAATATGTATTTTGATTTTGGGGTGAACTGTCCCTTTAAGTCTTGTTTTATTGTGGCGGGGGTTTTGTTATTGGTATTAATAGCAGGGCTGGGCAATATTGTTGAAATCAATATCAAGATAATAATAAGAAGAATATTCATGGTTTCAGAATGATGGTTTCATGATATGAAACATTTACGTAAGACCACATCCCAGCCAACATTTGTATGTAAAAATGGGCCCTATATGGGATTGTCGATGGGTTCCATATTGGGTGGGTTTACCCAAGTGGGCCCCACATGGGTAATGCTACGGCTACCCAGGCACCAAGTGGGTATGGGCCCAAAATGGCCATCTTATCTTGGGCCAACTTTAGTAAAATCTCATATGTGGGCAATTGGAATAGCGTCATCATGGAACCCATGGACAGTCCCATATAGGGCCCATTTTTCAGCTCATTTACTACCCACATGGGCCCCACATACACATGTTGGCTGGGATCTAACTGGAGCTTGTTGTTAGTTCAACTTTCTCACTGTCATTTATTTGTACAACATTATTTGATCATGTCATCACAATACTTTTCAGCTAACAGTCACTGAAGTACTAATTTGATATTTTGGGAAATAGGCCAGTACGTAGGGTTGGGCGATGTCTACCGAACTGGCATATGGCGATGTTCACAGTGACACATCCTGATGGACAATGACATTGCAAAAAGAGGTGGTAATCAACTGAACCAGACCCAACTCGCAAACTGCCAACTTTATGCATTACAGTAGGGAGGACTGAGACAAGGACAGAGACGATTAGGAGTGAGTGCCACGGCACTTTCCAAGGTGTGTGTGTGTGTGTGTGTGTGTGTGTGTGTGTTTCAGTAATACCTTACTTGGAATGTGTCACTTTTCAATCCACCTGCCGCAACCTGTGATATTTAAATAACGTACTAGTGAATTAAGAAGAAATAAAAAACAATAGTCAGCTCAGCAGATGTGAGAGGATATTGATAAGTGATGGTGGCATATCTTCACGACAGCAATAACACACTTGGTGGCTAAGAAGGGTACGCCTTTGCCCAACTGGCAGCCTACAGCTCATCTGGTAGATAAATCAGAAATGTTACTTTTATACACACAATGAATGCCAGTAGCGCCGCAATCCTGTGCCCCAGTTTGGTGTAGATTTTTAAATCACATGGTCATCAGCGATGGACGATGGCAATGTTTTTCAGCCCAACCCTACTTGTACAATGTCTTGCCGAAAGTTAGATAAGAATATTGATTAAACTTTCATGTCTGCAGGATAAATATGAAGCTACAACTAGCAGCAGTTAGCTTAGCTTAGCTTAGCATAAAGACTGGAAGTGGGGGGAAATGGCTAGCCTGACTACCAGCACCTCTAAAGCTTGGAAACTGGCAAATTAATTTGTTTGTTTAATCTGTCAAAAACAGTGTAAAAACATCAATTTGCCATTTTACAGGGTTGCTCTGTGCTGGCTATTTCTCAGCCGGGAGCAGTGACTTCTTGTCTTCACTGTGAGGTTGGCGGGAAGTCACTGTGCTTGGCCAAGAAAGAGTCTGGCCCATAACTACCTGTAAAGTCCCCACATGCCATTTTTACACTTTTTTATTTGTATATGGATTTTCTGAAGAAGATACAACTTTAGCTTCAGAGCTGCTGACAGGTGGATTTTGTTAACTTCAGACAGGCTAGCTGATTCCCCTGTTTCCAGTCTTTATGTTAAGCTAAGCTAACCCGCTTCTCACTGTAGCTTTACATCCAGCAGCAGACAAACATGAATCAGTTAACTCTTGTTTATCTCTGCAGGATACAGCTGCAAGGCCTCACAAACTAAGACGAGCAGCCTCCCTTCAGAGGAACAATGATTCAGAGGAACAGGGTAAGGGTTTCCATCTCTGGCATTCATCATCTTACATAACCGCCTCCATCACTCCTCCACCTCTGACCACTGACACACCTCTCTTGACCCTGACATTACCTCGCCCTTTTTTGTGTTCATGGCTGCACATAGTGATTCCTGGAATTGTAGAAATAGTTTTAGTTGTGGTTACAGGTTAACATTTCATAATATGTAGTTTGGATTCATCCGAAAGTGAAAACACCCGAGGAGTTAACTGGAATGACTTTTACAGTGTGAGACACTGATGTTGTCAAACTTTATTTTCATATTCTCATAAAGCATGAGATGTTGTGTTACTCCCACTAAAGTTTATTATCTCTACTCTAGTCTAGCATGCTTATTGTAATTAAATTAAACAGACCACTTAATGGGGAATTCAGGGAGACTATTTTGGATTTTCTGGGAAAAAAAACACAACCCTGTGGGCTTGCCCTCACGAAAGAGGCAAACCCAGTTGTAAATATGTGTATTGAGGTGTCACTGTTTCCTTGTGTGTGTGTGTTCGTAGTTGAGGAGGAGGAGCAGCTCTTCTCAGAGCTCGATGACTTGTCCTGGCTGAGGCGCAGGAAAAAGCGAGCAGTAAGTCTCTGATCTCACGTCTTCGCTCAAGTAACGCAAGAAAAGTTCACCCGCCCCTGAACTGTGACACACTGTATTTAATAACTTTGCAATGGTCAGAGTCGTTTGTTTTTATTTTGCAGATGCCTCGCAGTGTGTTTGAGGAGATGAAGTATTTGGAGATTATGATTGTCAGTGACCACAGTATGGTATGTTTGTAACTCAGTCATATTTCAGACCCACTCTGCTTTTTTCCCACAAGAGGGAGCAGTGCCTCTGAATGCAGCACATGAGTGAGCACCAAGAAATCACTTCAGCTTTTTTATCTGTTCTTTCTACTTTGTGCCTGCAGTATAAACGACACAAGACCAAGCAGCACACAAGGAATTTTGCCAAGTCTGTGGTGAACTTTGTGGACGCTGTGAGTAAACTCTTAAGTTATTCTGTGCATATAGATCCACTTCAGAGCTGACATACATACAATAGCTGTTTTTTATTAGCTGCTCCAGCTGCATGGCTCTAGAAATGACAATGTGGTCAGTCCACTTTGAGCCAGACTTATATATCTCAACAAGTATTGGATGGATACCTATGACATGTTATACTGACACTCATCCTCATTCTAATGACTTTGGGATCCTCTGACTTTTCATCTAGCGCCACCAACAGGTCACATTTTTCACTTGTCCACTAAAATATTCAACTATATGATAGACTGACAGAATTTTAAGAGCACACATTAACTTAATCCAAACATTTCAGTTTAGTTTAGTTGCACATATACTGTATGGATAGAAAACACAGGAAAAAGAAATGTTAAGTTAAAACACAGCGCAGGAGAGGTTAGAAGCCAAAAATGGCTTATGAGGATACCTCGGCTGTTAATTAACAACAATCATACATAAAAAAGACAAAGATAAAAGTTAGGATGGCATAACTGAGCAAGAGTTTAAGACTAAGAACTAATACACAATTGTTAAAGATGTACAATTTACCAAAAAAAACCCACAAACAAATTACAAATGATCAGTGACGTGTTAGTCCTTTTCAGATGTTTTTTGAATGACGATAATGTCGATGATGATTGTAGAGATGGAAGAAGGTTGTTCCAAAAAGATGGTCCTCTGCATTTCTGGTGAATGACCCTCAATAACAACAACCTACTTGCTGTTGGCTGTATTGTGTGTCCAGTAAATATCACAGTATAAAATGTGTGGTTTTTGTTTAAAAAGTACAAACATAGAGAGATATAAAGTTCCTGCCCATCTTTTAAGTAGGTATGTCTCCGTCTACGTCGTTTTTTTTTAGATGATGTAACAGAAATGCATATTTAATGGTTTCAGTGTGGACAGAGAGGGTCGCTCACTTGCTGTTAGGACACAGTGTTAGGATGAAATGAGGGCACACAAGTCCCATGAACAGATTCAAAAAAGTGTTTGCAGTGGCTTTTGTTTCTGGCATGAAAATATAAGACCCAGACAAATGAACTCAGCAATATGGGTTTGATGTATTCCAAAAGTAATCCAAAGTATTTAGAGTAGGTTACTGATGTAATCCTCTTTTCTTAATTGTTGGTGTTCCCCCGTTCTTCCAGGCCTGTGAGTAATAAGTTGGCTACAACATTTATTTCTTCCTCTTCATTTAATTTTTTACCAACACGGCAAGACAATACTAACTCAGGGGTACAACAACTTCTCTTCACTGTTAAACACAAGGCCCACACTCTCTTTCTTGTGTATCACTCATACCTGTCCCCACAAAACAAGGGCAGGTAGGAACCAATTACCTCATAACCAAGAGAACACAATGACTCCACTTAAACAACGCACATGAAAATACAAATGACAATGAAATAATAATTTACCAGTGATGCTGAATCTATTACCACTTAAATATGAATAATGTACCCATAAATACATGGCACAGTCACTTAAGTAATAAATATAACCCCAAAATATAATGTGTGCAGTAATTATGGTTACACTTAGTTTAAGTAATCTAATGCAAGACATTACAAAGTATATTTCAGGTCATGTATTTAGTAATTTCTCCGCCACTGTCCACATCCTTAAAATGATACAATCCGTTTAATTATACATTTGATAGTATAGAAATTACTGACGCTAAAGTAAAAAAAAATCAGATTTTCAGCACAAGTTGTAATTACGATTAATATTAATGCAAATATATTGGTAAATCTTAAGTGACTTTTTCTGTACCAGCACTGTGTGCAGGCTCTTAATAAATATCCTGGTATTTTGACAACATAACTTTTGATTATGTCCTTACAGTGTGCACCCACTGATATATTATTCAGTGTGGCACAGCTGCAGACGTCCTCATGTGTCGTGATGGAGTAAAGCTCTCCAACCCCGAGTCAACCCCGCAGTTGTCTTATTGTATCGTACTCTGTGTTCTCGTGATGCGCATTAACGCTCCCCTGTTCCTCCTTTTCCCAGTGTGCTGCATCCCCTCATCATCTGTCCTCCTCAGACAGTGCAGATTCAAATTCACACCCAGTGTTCTTCTCCTCTCCCCGTGCTGTTGCTGCTGTCTCTCTCCTTTCTCTCTGCCTTTCTTTATTCCTCCCATTCACCGCACGCTTCAATGGCAGATCTTCAAAGAGCAGCTGCATACACGTGTGGTGCTCGTCGCTGTGGAGATCTGGACGGACAAGGATCAGATCCCCGTCAGCGTCAGGCCATTGGAGATGCTGCGGGATTTCTCCAAGTACCGGCAGCAGAGCATCAAGCACCACGCAGACGCTGTGCACCTCTTCTCGTAAGTTTATTCATTTCAACAAGATCTGTCCATCACCCTTTGTGCAATTTTCTCTGTGGAGTCTCAGCAAAGACTGTTTTAAATTTCCAGCATTTCCTTTGATTTATTTTATATGCCATTTTAAAATTTGTGTATGTAGACATATTATTGGATGGTTTTCATTGTATTTATTTTTCCCCGATGGAAGTGTATTTTGTTTGAATATAAAAATGCAGGCATAATGCATAATATGGTAGAGTCCTTGTCAAAGAAGGGGAGACCAGGGTTGGTTGGCACACTTTTCACTCTCTTACATATTTCTCCAGCATGATGTAGGTATGAATATTCTGGCTGGCAGCAAATGAAAGGTTAAGGCTATAAATCAGTCCCTCTGGGATTTTGCAGGCTGTTATCGTGGTTGTTGTGGCCTAAAATGTCTGATTTCATGGCAGCTTTTCGGCCCGGTTAGCACGAGCTAACACAGCACAACTTGATCTCATCACTGCTCGTCATATTTTAAGATTAGACACAGAGCTATTAATCTCACACCAACACAGAAACAGCTCGATTCTGTTGTTAAACCTGTTCATAACTGCTTGGGAATGTTAGCCATGTGATGCTAACAGTTAGCCCTGTCACTGTGTGTGTGCGCGACTTTGTCCCAGGCACAGAGGTCCGGTCCCACAGTGTCATCGTACAGAGAGAGAGAAGTAGGAGCTGAGCAAATATCCGCACTGCATTCAGCTCTACAATGAAAAGAGATTTTACGTGTTAATAGTCAAATTAGCATTAAAGTTGCGGTAATTCACAGGGACTGGATTTGCATAAATTGTTGTGATTACAATAAGGCGAAATCTTGGAGGAACTAATAAATAAACATGTTTTAATGTACACAAATGTTTTCTAAAAATAGGTGATTTGTGCTACACAGCCCCATCACAGGGTTGGTTATCACAATGTTAAAATACAATATAGTTACAAAAAAATTAAGCAACCAATAGAAACAGTTTGAACATTTAATTCAAACGAGAACCAGAAAGCATTAACATTTAATAAATATCTGCCCATTTTTAAAAGCAAACAGCATTTATAAGGAGTTCTTTAGAAGGAAGGTGTATTTGATTTTGCCATTTGCCATTCGAAATATTAATAATTAACAGTATAAACATTGTTTTTAATCTTTTTAAATAGTTACTATTTCTCATAATACAGCTATAGTTAGAACAACTCAGTGTGCCAACCAACCCTGTTCACATTTGAACCAACTTTGTGATGAAATTATGCCAGCCAGCTACAATCATTCATCACAGTCTTTCAAATCTCATATGAAAATGTAGCTGATTCTTTGGTCTATTAACCAGAAGTAACACTTTTAGAAAATCTCTATCTAACACAATTTCATAGCAGGTTTAGTCTACTGACCACTTTTTGTATTTTTGATACTAGAAAAATAAAAAAAAAAGTTAGTGACTTTCAAATATTTTAATAAAGTAGATAAGTGCAGGTCAAGAAAGCAAACATTTTGATGTTACATTTTCTGTGACCTTCAAAAGACCAGAAAAACACTGTGCCAAACCAAACACTATAGCCAACTGACCCCAGTCTTTCCTACTATTTTATTATTTAGTTGTATGTTTCTTGTACTCTGTAACGTATTATCAAGGCCTGGAGTTGATACAAATATGAACCTGAATTTGCAACCACTTCTGAGACTTAACATGCGTGGGCTGGAAGCAATACAGACAGCTGCTGCATAAAATAACCAACCAAGATCTCAGTTTGATATCACTTTTATGCCGTCAGATTCATACTTTGACCTTGTTCTGATATATTTTCTCAGTATGTCTACATAAGAAAAACAGCACTCTGTCTTCAGGAGTGGATTTTTACAGAAAGTATTAGCTCACTTTTTGACTCGTCTTACCCTGTGTGATGTTTTTATCTTTCATCTGTTGTTCATCGTGTCTGCCTCTTTATCATCCATCATTCTTGTAGAAATGTGACCTTCCACTACCGCAGAAGCAGCGCAGCATACTTTGGAGGCATGTGTTCCGTCAGCCGAGGAGTCGGGGTCAATGAGGTCAGATTTGCTGTCCAACACTGCTTGTCACTCTGTGTCACTGAGACTGACTGCAAGTAAATAATCCCCTCTCTCTGCTGTGTCCACAGTACGGCACCACCTGGTCCATGGCAGGGTCTCTGTCCCAGAGCCTGGCTCAGAACCTGGGCATCCAGTGGGACCCAGCATCCAGGAGAAGTATACATGAAACATACGTTGCTTCCTCTCAGCTAGTATAAGTATACTTAAGGAGGGCAGTCTATTAGGGCAGTCAAAAATATAGCTCAGTCAGGAACACTTTCATCAAAGAAAACTTTATTTCCATTTGCAGTATTATATTTGGCGATATGGCTCTGTTCTGGGGCCTCTCTGCCTTTCCTCAGGCCTACGCAGAACGTCTCTTCCACACACCTAGATGGAAAGCCTAAGGCAGAGAGAGAGCACACCTCTCTGCCCTTCCACGCGCCTACGTGGAAAGCCTAAGTCAGAGAGAGCACACCTCTCTGCCCTTCCATATGCAAATGAGTAAGACCTCAGGCAGGGAGAGCAAACCTTCCTGCCCTTCCATGTGCCTACACAGAAAGCGTAAGGTAGGGAGAGCAGCAGCAAAGACCCCCCGGGGACAGAACAGAGCAGCATCAATGACAAACAGAAATGACACTGAAAAGTCAGACACAGCATGAAAATGAGGAGCTGGGGTGGAGGCGGGTTACAAAGCAGCTTGCAGTAAAAATTGTATCCTGCCTGAATTAACACTATGCTCAACTGAGGCAAAACACCACACCGCGAATTTGCCATTCGTGCTCAGCGAACACGAATGGCTTTCAATTTAGCTAGAGATACTTTTTGAGGGTGGCTGTGGGTCCTTAAAATTCTTAAAATGTCTTAAATACACATTTACTAAAAAAAAAAAAGCCTTTAATGTTTGGTACTGTTGGCTCAATACCTGTAAGCTTGATAACATGTATTTGTTGTTGTGTCCTATAAGAACTCTGATGTTCTGCATCTAAGACAGTACATTTTTTCAGTAATCTACATATGAAAAAGTGGGGTTGTCTCAGATTTGATGTTTAGACACTTAAATGTCTTTATCATTTAATGCAGCAGATGGCGCCTTTAAAGCAAAAAGATGTCTTTTGACTGGACCAGACTGTCTCTCGTCAGCTCTCGTCTGTGAAGTCCAGAAGTGACAGATGGAGAGATGAACTGATTGTCTTGGAAAAAAAAGTGATCAGGCTCGAGAAGGATGATTTGTGTCATTAGTTCTGAGATCACAGTGCTTAATGAGGCAAAATCAGAGTCCAACAGCTGCCATGTTTGAAGCTCAGCCATTTCACAGATTCTTTTGATGGCCACAAAACTGGACAAGCTTGATAGAAGATTGTGACTATGTCAGTGGAAAATAAAATGATTCAGGTGGAAGATTTGGACATCGGCGTAAATGTACCAATTAATGCTAATTCTCTTTCAGATGATAAAGTAGAAATATCATGTTCACATTTAATATTTGTCTTGAAAACCTTGTAAGTGTGTCAGCAGCCTCTTTCACACATAGTTCTGTGGTATAATACTGAGATAACCTTTTAGGTTTTAGTGATTTTCAGTCCGAAAGATATCTATGGATGCTATCATGAAACTCAACTGAAAAGCAAGACAGAAGGACAAGGCTGGGTGTACGCGGGGGAGTACGTCTCTCATTATTTTTAGGAACATGTTCAGCGAGGAGCTGATTTTGTCCAGAGCCAGTGTTCTTGTATTGTATTAAATATTTAACGAGTTTGCAAGCAGCATCGGTGTTCAGGCTACACTGTAAACAAATCGCAGATTTCAATACGTGATCAGCGGAGTCTTGTGATTTGTTCGTTTACTCCACAGTAAAGCATCCTTCATCAGAGGGACGTAACCCTTTACAGGCTCAACCCTGCGGTGTTACTACTTTTATTCACAACACAGCCTAAGTAGCATCATCCCTGAAATGTTACTAGGTCTTTAAATGGGAAATTGGCAATATAGATTTCCCTGAATATTGACCCCTGCTCCCTTTTACACATAACCAAATTCAGGAAATGTTTCTGAACATGTCAGGGATAGACTGCATGTGTGAAAGAGGCTTATGATTCTCACTGACTGTTTTATTCTGTTCTCTCTTTCCTGTTTGCAGAGGAATGTGGTTGTGTTGACTCATGGACTGGCTGCATAATGGAGGACACTGGGTAATGTCCAATATATTTCTAAGACACACACGCACACACAGATGAAAGGGATAATGGGACAATTACAGATGCTTGTTTGTGGTCACCCAGTAATGTAATTACCGCCCTGGGAGTGTGGGAATGAATGCAGAGCTGGGAGATAAGTGTTCTGTTTTGACCTTAATGATAATTCGAAATCTCTGTCCAGTGACGACCCTTTTGTTTTGCAGTGTTAGTCATTTTTTATTCAGACATTCTGTCAGTGAAATAATATATTACTCAGTGAGCCCATTTACATCTGATCAATACAGACTGCATGTTAATGCCAAGTATAAAAGGTGTCAGAAGGCTTTAATCAACTACACCACTAAGCAGTTTTGTAAAATAAATGAACCAAGATGTTAATTTGACACAATTTTAATGTAGACTGATTCGTGCTTTGACCTTATTCTCATAGTATTCTGACAGTATTCTCACAGAGTATCTGAAAAGAGTTTAAAGAGTCTTTGAAAGCATTGAACCTGGTTCTCATAGAATGTATAAAAAAGACTTAATTTACAAAGGTCCTGAATATGTTCTCTCTCCTGTCGCAGGTATTAATATTAATTCTAAGATGTTCTTGTATCTGATTAGGGGCTCTCAGGAGACGTTATATGCTTCCATGCATGAATTATTACGACCCTCAGTCAAAATGTGTTTTTATTCCTCTTTAGGCATGAAGAAAATACGAAGTTTGTTTTTTTAAACATGCATTTTTCAAGGAGGTATTCACATGTCCACTTAGGTGGACAGCAATTTTAAACTAAAAAAAATATATAAACCATCTCATGTGACATTAGAAGAATATATTTTAAAGCTGTTACACTGGAGTGTTCACATTTTTTTCTAACAAATTCTAATACTGTTCAATGCCGTGCAAAAGCATTGACCTTTGCTCCTTCCTCCTCCTGTTGAACTATATCATTTTTCCAATGAACATTTTCTGCAAAAATAACAAATTGTTTATTGTTTCTGTAACAATAACTGTACATTAGATTACATTTAGTCCCCACTGGTTTTCAATCATACTTTCATACTTTTGACAGTAAGATTGTAAAAAAAAAAAAAAATTCTGTGTGGTATAAAAAGTTTTTAAAACTTCTTCACTACAGTTTTAGGCAGTCAGTAATAAATAGCTTAATATAGTAAGCAGTGTGTGTGTGCAGAAGTCCGAATGTGTTGCCTATGGTTGCTAAAAAAACACTCATTAGAAAGCAGATCTTCACACACGGTATCCGACACAATTTTTAACCATGTTTCCATCCTCTGTCGGCACTTACAGTTAATTATCACCTGGTATTCTCTCTCTTCAGTGTCCAACACCCACGGAGATTCTCCAAATGCAGCATCTCAGACTACAAGGACTTCCTTCAGAAAGGTGGAGGCTCGTGTCTGTTTAACAGGCCAACCAAGGTTAGACAATCACACCTCTGCCCCCGGCCCCCAGCTGTCATGAATCACACTGTGTGCTCCACCTTTTACACTCTCCTGTCTCCCTCTGTTAGCTGTTCGAGGCAACAGAATGTGGTAATGGATTTGTGGAAGTGGGAGAGGAGTGCGACTGCGGAGCGAGAGCGGTGAGTCTCTCTCACTTGAGAGCGTCAGGTCTGTTTGCTGTGGTCTGTGTGCTCGGATGCATGAAGCTCTTTGCCCCTGTTTATTTTCAGGAGTGCTACAAAGAGTGCTGCAAGAAGTGTTCCCTTGCTAACGGGGCGCACTGCAGTGATGGCCCGTGCTGCAATAACACATGTCTGGTATGGGTTTGGTCTTTTCTTAAAGAGGACTTGTGCTCATTTTCAGGTTCATATTTGTATTTAAGGTTTATACGAGGACATATTTACATGCTTTTATTGTAAAAAAAAAAAAAAATAAATAAATACTTGTTTTACTTGTTTTTTTATGTGCTGAAGCACCTGTATTAACTCTGTGTTTGAAACACAGCCCCCTCCCGAAAAGCCATGTCTGCTCTGATTGGTCAGCATATCCGGGTCTTTGAATGTCAGTGTCTCTGCATTGTCATAGCAGCTGGGGAATGGCCATAACAGAGAATAGCAAACTCTTACTTTGAAGAATCACTGATAAAAGCCAAAGTTTCCTTGACGTTAGCATGTAGCTACTTGTACGTTAACAGTGTACTTGCAATCAGCAAAGGACTGCACTTACTACTGTGAAAAATCACCAAAAAAAGCTTCTAGACATGGAATGGAGACGAAAATATGGACTGAAACTGGGGGAAATTAACAACATTGGTAAACTAGATTGCATGTTTCTAAAATGACTTTTCAAAATGACTAAAATGAACAATGACAGCAATATAGTCCATGATGACCAGCGCTAAAATCAACCTGCATAGTTGTCCCTCCATTGTGACATTAGACAGTGTCGCATTTATCTTGCATGTGTACTCTTCTTCAACGTTTTGTTTACTTCCTGGATTTGTCCCGCATGGAAATTCTGACCAGTCAAGAGCAGCTTTCTTGCCCAAGGCATTTGATGTGGTTCGCTTGTAGATGCTGCTGTGAGAACACGAACCAACTCTAGGCAATTATGCAACTTTGTAACAAAACTAGTCCCTGATTTGGACCAAAGCAAGACGACTCTGGGTCTGACAGCACCATAAGATATATGACTTTTATCTCCTCTCTCCTTTTCCTACTAGTTTTATCCTCGAGGTTACAGTTGCCGCTATGCTGTAAACGACTGTGATATCTCAGAGACGTGCTCTGGGGACTCTGGACAGGTGTTGTTGTGTTGCACTGTTACAGTCTAGTTTTAAACTGTTCATTCTTCGCATGTTTAAGATAATGTGCATGGTTAAGAGGAAGTCTTATGTTTGTGGCTGTTTGCAGTGCCCTCCCAATCTTCACAAACAAGATGGTTACCTCTGCCAGTTAAACCAGGTACGCACACTGGTGAAATTAGAAAAAAGGAGCAGTCGTGCATCGGAATAGAAGTTTGGGAGCAGCTGACTGAGAATTTATTTACTGTTTTATTCTCACTCTGTCTGAAGGGCCGCTGCTACAATGGAGATTGCAAGACCAGGGAAAACCAGTGTAAATACATCTGGGGGTCAAGTAAGATTAATATTCTTTGGCTCACATTAGCAGAGTGTCAGAGTGTCATCATGCAGAAATACTGAATGAGAAGAGTCTTCTGTAGTCGGTGCTGTGCAGTTCACCCCTCCTCTCTCTCCCTCAGAGGCTGGAGGCTCGGAGAAGTTCTGCTATGAGAAGCTGAACACAGAGGGCACAGAGAAGGGCAACTGTGGGAAGGATGGAGACAAATGGATCCAGTGTAGCAAACAGTGAGTTTCAACAGAAGACAAATTAAATTGACTACGGTATTTCCTCTTTACATGTTTGCATGACAGTGCTTTCTATTTCTACTTGGAAGCAGGGCTTTGGCTGTTCCTTGTTTTCTTTTTGTACTAATAAATAAGGAGATAAATGCTATATTAAATCCAACCAATAGAGGGCAACAGAGGGCACGTTTTTGTTTTTTTGTTTGTTTGTTTTTTCATGCCTCTGCTCCGGTGATAGCTATGGTCGGAGGCATTGTGTTTTCAGGTTGTGCATCCATATGTCCCATACTTGTGAACACGATATCTCAAGAACACCTTTAGAAAAATACCTCAGGTTTGGCAAATACATTCCCTTGGACTCAACAACAAACTGATTTGATTTTGGTGACCAAAGGTCAAGGTCACTGTGACATGGTCTGTCTCAATGTCGTGAGTGCATTATCTCAAGAAGGCCTCGAGGGAATTTAATCAAATTCGGCACAAACATTCACTTGGACTCATGGATGACTTGATTAGATTTTTGAGGTCAAGATCAAGGTCACTATGGCCTTGAGTCTGTCTCATTATGTGTATGCAATATTTCTAGAAAGCCTTAAGAGAATTTCCTCAAATTTGGCACAAACACCAACTTGGGCTCAGTTATTAACCAATCAGATTTTGGTGGTCATAGGTCAAAGGTGAAAGTTACTGTGACCTGGTCCACCAATCTTGTGAATGCAGGTAATGAGGGAATTCCCTCAAATTTGGCACAATGTTCGCCTGGACTCAACAATGAACTGATTAGATTTTGGTGGTCAAAGGTCAAGGTCACTGTTACCATGCATTCATCTCATTCTCATAAGGGCAATATATCAGTTCCTCAAATTTGACATAAACATCCACTAGGACTCAAAGATGAACTAATTAGATTTTGGTGGTCATGGGTCAAAGGTCAAGGTCACAGAGCTGCTGCTTCTTCACGTCGAAAGGGATCAGTTGAGGTGGTTCGGGCATCTGATCAGGATGCCTCCTGGATGCCTCCTGTTAGAGGTGTTTCAGGCACATCCCACTGGTATTAGGCCCTGGGACAGACCCAGAACACACTGGAGGGATTACATATCCCAAAGCATATCCCAAGGCATATCCCAAGGCGTTCCCAGGCCAGATGGGACAGCCAGTTGCTGGGGAGAGGGACGTCTAGGGTGCTTTGCTTGGCCTGTTGTCCCTGTGACCCGGCCCCCAATGACCAGATGAAAATGGATGGATAGAGGTTATAGACTAAATGAAAACAATCATCTAATCTTTTAATGAAAGAGGCCTCAGAAGCAGTTGCTAAAAGATGGGTGTTAAGACAGGATTTAAAAGTAATGATAGACGAATGAAGAGGTCAAAATGAATATAACAGTTGGCGTCTGTACAGACTTCCTTCTCTCTCTCTGTTGTGTTTTTCAGTGATGTGTTCTGTGGTTACCTTTTGTGCTCCAACATCGGCCGCAGCCCACGCATCGGCATTATGAAAGGAGATATCACACCAGCCTCCTTCAACCATCAAGGCAGACTGGTAGACTGCAGGTAAACACATGTGTACAATATACTAAGACCTGTTCATGTCCTCGAAATGTATAGAATTGCTATCGTCAGTGGTCCACTTCTTGTCACTTTTGGTTTAATCATTCTTGTATGAGTTTTTGCCTCCACCCCCTCTCCTGACCTCTCCTCTGTCCTTATCTCTCTCCCCCTTTCCTTCCCTTCAATTTCTCCTCACAGTGGTGGCCATGTCCTTTTGGATGATGAGACTGATTTAGGCTACGTGGAGGATGGGACTCCCTGTGGGCCGTCAATGATGTGCCTTGACCGCAAGTGTCTGCCCATCCAGTCACTCAACATGAGCACCTGCCCCAGTGGACCTAACGGACAGGTGTGCTCTGCCCATGGGGTGAGTCCCGGTGTAAACTAACCCACAATTTACGCTTTGTTCTTTGTGGTCTTTGTGTCCCCGGACACAGACTGGCCAATCATAACGTAGCATCAGGCTGGCTCAGACCAGGGTCCGACAACAACACAGCTGTGCTCCATTGACTCTAATGCAGTCGTTTCAGATTTCCTTCATTTTCAGGCTGATTTTGTGGATTTGGTGCTAAATGTTGTGCCTGGAGCACATCGTGTATGAATGATACTCGTTACCTGGAGATGTTGAAAAGAGATCTACGTTTCTTCCTTGTTCTAAAACCAAAATCAAACCCTGAAAAGTGTAGGGTTAGCTAGCTATATCTTTAACCATGGATAAACAATGATTCCCAAAAAGTGTCCCGGTGTTTCAGCACCTTTTATTTACAGCTCTTATGTTCCCCTCGTTACCTCCTCTATTTCTGTCTCATCTGTACAGGTGTGCAACAATGAAGCCACATGCACCTGCGACACTACCTGGGCGGGGACAGACTGTAGCATGCCTGACCCGCCTAAAGAGCCTGTGACCATTCCGGATGAAGGACCCAAGGGTCGGTTTCCACCTCTTTCAACCTCTGGCATCTGATAGAACGAATGACACACACGTTTATGTGCACTGATTTATTTTAGCCAGGATTCACGCTGACTTTTGTACTGTATATGTTGTTCTGCAATTTCTGCAATCTCATTCTCAGTCACACTGTTAGATCTGAGTCAGCACACAGTTTCACAGGTGTACTGGGGTCGTAAAGACTTTTCATGTAAGATGGCGACTGGAGGAGAATTTAAAAAGCAGTGTCACATTTGTTAATCTTCAGACGATGAAATGATACCTGATACTTTGTCCACAGGGGGCGGGGGGACACGGGAGGTGGTTAAAGGGGGTGGGAAGCGTCACAGAGGGAACCGTGTCACTTCATCCATGACTCTGAAGCAGAAGCCTGCTGTTGTTTTTAACAGGGTGGTAATAATGCTCCTTTTCCCTCTGCACAGTGAGCGTGGCCACTAACAGGCTGATAGGGGCAGTAGCAGGGACCATTCTGGCCCTGGGGGTGATTTTTGGAGGCACAGGGTGGGGAATAGAGTAAGCATCTTTAACCCTTTCACAGCTCTTCCTCTCATAGTGGTGCCTCAGTGTGCGGGCGGTCTCGTGAGCCGGCCTGAGCCCGTGTGTGCGTCCCGGTGGCTTTGTGTTTTCTTGTGTGTTGGTGATGACCATATAATTGTCATGTGATTGGATGTTTTCTGTGTTGTGTGATTGATTGATGGATTCCCCCTCCTCTTCCTCTTCCTCCTCCTCCTCCTCCTCTCCTGCCACTTCCCGTTGTTCCCCATTATTACAAGCCTCTTTCTTCATCCTCCCTCTTCTTCCTCCTTTTCTTCCTCTTATTCTTAGTCGTTATGTGGTTGCTCCTGTGATCCTCTCCTTTCTGGGGCATGTGGGGCATTTAGATGGAAAACAGTCCTGAGAAGTGTCCAGTTAGTGACCTGGCTTGTCAGTCAGTGGTAGGCTGTGTGGTGACTGGGACCCCTTAAAAAAAACTTTTTTCTACTGCTCATACTGCAGGCCACATATACACATCACCTGTCAATCTCTGTTTAATTAAACCTTTATAGTGATGGATACCCAGGGTCGAGTCTTCTGCACAACCTTAACAGACAAACCACTGATAATCTCTACCTCAACTGACACCAGATAAATGTAAAAAAAAAAAATCCCAGGGCCTCATTATTGTCATGTTACACACTAAAGGGGGCATGCAAAATACATTCTCAGATTCAAGTCATTTTACTGTTATAGTATACTTATGGTTATGTTTTCTGTTCCATGTGAAATCGTCATTGTATAGTTACATGTTATTTATACAGTAAGTGAGTATAGAAACTCATGTCTTTTTCCCCATAACCCTTTACAGGTCCTAGTGCCACCAATCTAATAATAGGCTCCATCGCCGGAGCCATCCTTGTGGCTGCCATAGTGCTGGGGGGGACTGGATGGGGCTTTAAGTAAGCAACACGCCGCATGCCTCTCCTGCTGTAACTCTAGCATCCCTGCTGCTTCTAGACACCAGGGTTTGAGCTCCTGCTACAGAGTATGGACCCCGGGGTGGACGATACACAAACACATGCATATCTGAACTGCTCTGCGTCATCCTGGTTGTTTTGTAGTTGGTTGGTTGGTGATTTTGACAAGGGGGTCGCCTCGATCTGTAGCAGAACCTCAAACTGATTGGACGGGCAGAGCTCAATGCTTGACATGCATGTTCAGTCCTGATAACAGAGGGTAAAGTATGCTTTTAATAGCTAGACATTTTTAAAAAAAAAAAAAAAAAAAAAGCTTGTGTATGGTTGTATTGATAAGTTAAAGTCTTATTTGCTCTCTAAAATCCAAAGATAGACCTCTAACATATCTCTGTGTAGTCAGGAAATGTACTTTATTGTACTGTAAATTAATAACAATCTACCGCTGATTAGCCTGCTGTCTTGAGCAACAGGGGTGTTACACATCTTAGTCTAAATAGGCTTAAGAAATAACTGAGAAATACAATCCTGCAGCCACCAAAGCATGCCGGGTAGCAAAGCATCATGGTTGTCACCAAAACAAAGACAGAAAAAAAAAAAACAGGTTAAGACACATTTCTGCATGTTGACCTTTTTGATTTGGAGGAGGTCAGTTCATTGCACAAAGGCTGAGCCAAACCCAGAGTGATTTGGTCCAGGGTTGTCGTGCTCTCATCGCCTCCGTGATCTTTTTCTCAGTCCGTTACTGTTTGAGGGCGAGACTTTAAGTGGAGCGGTGAGACAGCGACACAGAGAGAGAGACACAGACAGAGGCCAGGACCCTTTTTGTTGGCCGCAGCCTTTGTGCCATGGCTGACCACACCCACCTAAGACGGCCAGGCTCCGCCCTAGAGCAGAGCAGGACTCTCGGACCCCGCCCACACCAGCTGCCATTGCTGCCTGCTTCACAGACCTGGTACAGACACGGCACATTGCACTGCATGAACCACGCACAACAATAGTGCCACCTTCTACTGGCCTACTATTGGAACAGGTGCATGACAGAGTGATAGAAGCCCCACAACAAGCCACAGTACGGGGAGGTTATGCATAACTCCTGTTGTTGTTCTCGTTGTTGTCCCACTGTTGTGGTAGTAGTTATTGTTGCTGCCGCTGCTGCTGCCGCTGCCGCTGCTGCTGCTGCTGCTGTGGTTGTTGTTTATGTGGTTGTCTCCTGTTTCCCTCCTCTATAGACTATATTTTATGTTAGCTCTTTCCTCCCAGATGGTTATGTTTTGAGTGGAACTAATGTCTTTCCCATCAATACTGGTAATGAGACATGTCTCCTACACTTCCTCACCTTGTAAACTGATGTTGCACGCACAAACCGGTCAGTCTGCAAGAGGGCAACAGAGGACATTTATATTCATGGACCTTCAAAATTCAGTTATTAGCTCATTTGAAAGTAGACTTTATGTTTTTTTTGCTCAATAAACTGGGTGAAAGTTTAATTTAGGTCATTTCTACCTGATGCACAGTGTCACAAATCGCAACACAAAAGAAAACTTGAAAGGACAGTTCAGCCCAAAATTAAAAATAACATTCTCCTTTTACCTGTAGAGATATTCATCAGTCTAGATTGCGTTAGTGGCCTTGTGAGTTGCCGAATGTTGAAGATATCGGCTGTAGAGATGTCTGCCCTGTCTTGGACATAATAGAACTGGATGGTACTTCCAATCCAGTCCCAATCCAATCCAGCTTTATTTCTTAATATAAGCACCTTAAAAACAGCCACAGCTGAAACAAAGTGCTGTACATCAAGAGTAAATAAAATATGAAAACATAGGACATAAAAACAAAAATAACACAATGAATCAAAACAATAAAATACAAGGAGTAAGGAGTAAAAGTGGGTTTTAAGGCGAGTTTTAAAAATGGATAGAGAAGGAGCCTGTCTAACGTGGAGCAGCAGACTGTTCCACAAGTTAGGAGCTACAACAGAAAAGGCTCTGTCCCCTCTGAGCTTCCTCTCAGACTTCGGTACTACCAGGAGCAGCTGGTCAGCTGATCTGAGAGACTGGGAAGGAGTGTAAGGGTGAAGCAGCTCAGAGAGGTAAGGTGGGGCAATACCATTCGAAGATTTAAAAACAAATAAAATAATTTTAAAATTAACTCTAAAATGCACAGGCAGCCAGTGGAGTGAGGCCAGAATGGATGTTATGTGCTCTCTTTTTCCTGCCCCAGTTAAAAGTCATGCAGCGGCATTTTGAACCAGCTGCAGATGAGAGAGAGAAGAGTGGCTGATTCCAGTGTAAAGTGCATTACAGTAGTCCAGCCGAGGCAAAATAAAGGCATGGACTACTGTTTCAAATTGCTGCCTGGCAAGAATGGGTTTGACTTTTGCCAACTGCCTTAAATGATAAAAGCTGGACTTCACGACTGCACTAATTGGACTATCCAGTTTAAAATTACTGTCCATTCTAAAACCCAGATTTGTAACTGTGGGCTTCACATATGGTGTCAAAGGGCCCAAGTCAATGGGGGGGGGAGACTCACAGTATCCACTGGGTCCAAACACCACCACTTCTGTCTTCTTTTCATTAAAATTTAAAAAGTTTAAGGCCATCCAAGCTTTCATGTCATTAAGACATGCGAGAAGTGGTTTTACTGAGAATGCATCCTCCCGCTTTAAAGGTACATAGATCTGACTGTCATCAGCATAAAAATGGAAACAGTTGCCATGTTTTCTAAGAATGGATCCCAGAGGAAGTAAATAAAAAGAAAAAGGCATGGGCCCTAAAATTGAGCCCTGTGGAACCCCACATGACAGGGGAGCAGAGGGGGATTCAAATCCACTGAGGCTTACACACATGGTTTTATCAGCCAGATAAGACCTTAGCCATTCTAGAGCAGTACCATAAATCCCCACTTCCACAGCGTGGGATGTATAAAATGATTATCACGAACATCGAGTATAAACCGTCATTTTTTAAGCCACCGGCATGAGACTTGGTTTGGTGTTTTGGTTTTCTAGCTCTCTCCTATGGCTCTCTCCCTTACTAATTCTTTGGCTTTCTCGCGAGTGAACCCTCAAATGTCCAGTCCTGTTTTTTGAGTCTCTTCGTTCTACAACACTAGCACGCTTCCTTATACGCTGTGATTCGGTTGCCAGGTGTAGTTTAGTAAAAAGAAAATTGTTCCTACGTAGAACTGCCCACAACGTCTGTGGATTATCTTGAGTGATCGGGACGGGATGATTTGCTATCTAGTTCCATTATATTGGAGAGAAGGCAGATATCTCTACGGCCGATATCTCCAACTTTGCAACTCACAACAAAACTATCTAGATTGAGACATACCACTACACGTAAGAGGGAAAATATGTATTTTTGATTTGTAAGTGAACTGTCCTTTTAAGTGGAATTGATTTTTCCTTAGCATGGTCACCATACTGTCCATCAACATGAACTTAGATGTAAAGGTTTGTGAATATAAAGACCTCACACTGCCTCTTTGCAGTCAACACCAAACTGGTTCAACATGGATCAGCCTTTCCTCACTTCAATGTCTTCAGCATCCATAACCATAGAGATCCTTTTTATATGCCACCCTTGAATACAACAATGGTTAAGGAATTGTTTATGGCATATTTATGAGTCTGCTATTGTCAGCTGAAGAGATGAGTGTGGTTGCTTGTCCAGGTTGAACTAGCTGTGTTATAGATGTGATTACAGCACACACTGACTCCTGTTTCTTGTCTCCATGCAAGAAATGTGAAGAAACGGCGATACGACCCCAACGCCACAGCCATTTAACCCAAGGAGAGATGGCAATCGCAGACGGACTCTTCCAAGGCTTCCTTAGTTGGCTACCTGACAGCTGGACTGCACTTATTGCTGCTGATCTTTGGCATTAGATTTACTTGAAAAAGACATAGTGGACATTTTAACAAATTCCATCGTAGTGACGTTAGAAATGCAGCCTTTTCAACTCCACCTCACCCATGTAACAAACCCCTCACACCCTGATCTCTAGAGTGACAGAGCTCCTCTTCCATCCTTTAGTGCCAGTGCACAGGCGTTCAGGCGGAATCCACACCACTCTCTCACCTGGCATGATTATCCGCACAAAAGCGTGCTGCTTGCTGGCCCCCTGGCATGAAGAGCCCTCCCTGCAGGGCTCTGCATGGCTATGAAAGCTACAAATATACTGCAAAAAAAAAAAGAAAACATACAAAGAGAAAAAAAAATTATCTTATGCAGGAGATAACCTCGTTAAAAACCAAACCCAGTGGAGAGCCGGTTGAAGCTCCTATAGTTCACGTTTTAGGTGCTGTAGATGATAAAGGAGGCTGCATCTGAGGACCTGTAAGGGCAGTGCAGACCACATAGTGAATGCACACACACAAAATTGTATATAAATAAGGAGTTCAGGTTTGGAATTAACAGCATATTTTACAAGGACATCAATTGCTTTTGTTTTTTATCTCAGCATGTTGTATAGCGGGTGTTTTTGGCAATGTTATTGATAAAAAAGAAACTGGGCCAAAACTGTAATTACACGCTGCATTCCTGCAATTGGCTGTCAAAGGTTAGATTCAGAGGACAGAGCAGCCGTGGTGGTTGAGGAGAAGCATGTCAGTTCTAGAGGGATTCAGACTGATAACACGTCAGATTAACTTCACAAGATCCACCCCCCTCCCCTCCCCTCCCTCCCGAAGTATCTCAAAAGCCAAAGAACCAATCACCTGAACATATGGATGTTGTTGCACACAGAGCACTTTCCCCTCTGTCTGCAGCCAGTGGTGCCTCTCCTACTGCTGAGGGCATGAAGTCTGTCCATGCAGGCGCTCACCTGTAACCAGCCAGGTCTCACGTAACAGTCCTCATCAACACCCACTATACCGGCTTAACCTTTTGCTCTCATAAACTCTTAGAAATCAAGTTCAGCTCTACTGGTAACGCTGCATGCAATCACTATAGTGGGCTTATAATTCTATATGGGAGTCCCCAAAATCCGCAAGAAAAATATGCTACAAAAGATAGGTGCATGTCAACAACGAAAACATTTAACTTTTATTTACTATGCAAAGAGAGATATTGCACAAACGTATGGGTAATAATGATATCAGTGTAGACATGGAATTTACAAAAACCCTTCTGCTAATCAGCTAATCTTTTGTATTTGGCCACTCCCACGTCTCGTTTCACTTCGCTTCAACGTACTCAAACTATGAATGGACGAATGAAGAAAAAAAAGGCGAATTAATATTTCCAATGAAAAGCGAGAGAGCACCCTTTTACATTTGTGGAACTGAAAATCATTTTTGTGTGTTTTTCATCCGGTCTGATATTTTTAATCTCACACATGCACACACACACACACACACACACACATAAACACGTACACAAAAACACACTGTATGGTGCCTGTACATATCGAGGCCTGAACAGTTTCCTTGTGCAGGGCTATTATTTCCAGTCCAGCTGATAGTTGGTGTGTTCCAGGTGCTGCCATAGCACTGGCATCGTTGTAATCCTTCATGTTACTCATCATCTGGTGTCCCTCTCTCACTGCATCATGTACAGTTGGACCGATGAATAAACTACTGACAAATTTTACCTGAGCGTTTCTGTGTTTTTCCCTCCCAAAATCATCACTGAACTAATTTTACCTTATGTAGTACCTCTGCTATATGAGTGAATGTGACTGAAAATTTAAGACAGCAGCTCAGTGAAGCTGACTGTATGATTAACTTTTATACTCTTAGTTCTTAAAGGTCCAGTGTGTAGGATTTAGGGGGATTTATTGGTAGGAACTATATTTTCTTTAATGTATGATCACCTGAAAATAAGAATCATTGTGTTTTCGTTACCTTAAAATGAGCCATTTAGATCTACATAGAAGCGGGTCCTCATCCACGGAGATCTCCATGTTCACCACCATGTTTCTACAGTAGCCCAGAACAGACAAACCAAACACTGGCTCTAGATACTGCCATTAGATGGGTTCAAAAAAACACCAACTTTCACCCAAGAGAGCAGTGTTCACGTCCCGTAAGATTCTAAAGCCAAACCCTGTTCTTTATTCCTAAACCTAATCATGTTTTTGTTGCCTAAACCCAACCATTTGTGTTTGTTGCTGAAGGAAAGAAAACGTCAATTCGTCGTGGTTGTACTGACGTAGTGTGTTCATTTTGAAAGAGACTGTACGTAAACAGTAAATTTCCTGAGAAAACGGAAGTGTATCTTGAAAGAAGAGAACTTGATAGGTGTCCCAGAACGTCAACAACCAACGCACCTAGGGTATGTAGCACGTCGCATGTGGACGTGAAAAGTCCATGACCAAAACGTTAGTATGTGACGAGGTCGGAGTGAGAATGTGTTGACCATCTGCTACTAGCAGCGTCGGAAAACCACTGATTTGTTACATGAACAGCTTTGATAAGTGTTTTTAGTGGTTTAAATCACCTTATATGTTTGTTTTGGAGAGGAGGAGACCTCTGCAGATAATTCTGCGTACAGTGAAAACCTCCTGAATGTCTGGATTTTAAGTTACAAGAGAAAAAGGTGGGCACACATTAGCATGTGGTGGGCATGCTGCCAGCATGTGGAAGAGCATAGGAGAAACAGTAATTTGTAACATTTAACTGCTTTATTCAGTGTTTTTACCTGTTTTAATCACCTGGTTTGTTCGTTTTGGAGAGGAGGATAATTCTGTTCCTGGTACAAACCTCCTGAACACTGAAAGAATTCTAGCTGGGAGATGTTTTAATTGGTTCCAATGTGCAATCCTCACCACTAGATGCCACCAAATCCCCCTAAGGTTTACACACTTACACACTCTTACACACCTTTAACTTTATAAATTACTGTAAACTTCTATATATATTTGACAGATACATATGATGTTGATGCACTTTATTTTGTTTGACTTAACATGATCACAAAGAGATGCAACAACAACAAAAAAAGGGCAAACCTGTAAATTCTGTGAGGTGGGGGGCTTTTACATGTCTGTGCACAGGGGCCCATTGTCTCATAATCCGCCCATGGTCCTGCTGAGGCACTGCACTGCTTTAAGAAATAATACGACTTTTTGGGAGACAGGCCTATAGCCTAACACTGAAATCACACCAAGCAGGTTCTTTCATGTGTCTCAGGTAGAAAGAAATTCTTTGTAACGTGAGTCATCATGTCACAGGAGTCACAGGACTCTGTTTACTGATCGGCTGTGGGTATTCTCTTGGCAGCTTGCCACAGGCTGCACTACGCCACTGCTTAGTGTATTTTTGGCTTAATGATTCACTTTCTTGCAGAGAGTTAGATGAGAAGATTGATATCAGTCTCATATCTGTCCATGAAACATGAAGCTATGGACAAGACATACTCAGGGCTCAGTGATATTCAGTGGTAGGCTACTGATTTTAACATCTAACTCAAAAAGGTGAATAAGGGATTTCCAAAGATGTCAAACTATCCAGTTAATTGAGTAGCTCAAAACTACAGGATGATAATGCTTTCACGAGATTACAGCTAAGGGAAATGATTGCAAAAGCTAAATGATTAGCTTTAGCTGCCAAGATTGAACCAGGCATTGTTTGTCATCGCATCCCTTAAAAAGTCATATTACAGTAGTATATTCATTTAATATTCATATCGAACTTTAAGTGGTATTAATTACCTAAAACTTCAATTAGTAGCCTGGGCTATTATTTGCTTAAATCACTGAAATCAACAGGCCTATATTTGAGACAGGCCTTTAATTCTTTTTACATAAAAATGTTGTTCAGCAAAGATCAGGAAATATGATTAAATTGTTTATTTGAACCAGTATGAATATTGCTTGTATAAAAATTAGGCTTCGGTTAATATATCAATTATGTTTCACAGCACCCAAATAATAACAGTACCCAGCATACCAGTGCAACACCTCTTTATTCTGTTAAAACAATCTTATGAAAATCACTTTTGATTCATTTAATCTGAGAACCATTACGGACTACAAGAATATGAATAACTTACTGGGTAATCAAGTAAAGGACATTTATCATGTCGGTAATATGGAATGACTTACAGTCTTCTCAGGTGCTCATGTGTTCAGTAAAATGAAATGATGATGTGTAGCATCTCCATATTGGCAAAGGTTTAAACATTTATATTTGTATGTATGATCTAACTTATGTTAGCTTGAGTGGGTAGCCAACAATCTGGTTTTATGCATCCAAAGAACTTATATATAAAAATAAACTGTCTGGCAACCAGACCAGGCCTCTAATTGAGACAGACCTTTATTTGTCAAAATGTGTAGTCACACCGGACTGGGCGTTTAATTGGGGCTAGGCTTTTAATTGAAGTTTTATGGTAACTGTGGTAATGACTATGTAGCACAATGCAGTGTCTTTATTTCACCGATAGTAGCCTACTCTGTGTGTTTGCAGTTTTTGGTGATCATATAGTGCTGAATTATACATTTTGTGATTAAGATGTAGGCTCTCTGTTCCATAAGGGATGAGGGATCTAAGCCTGTTTTGCTGGGTCTGCTACAGTGAAATGTTCTGACCTATGTTGATGGACCTAAAATTTGCCATTTGAAATGGGGAGTTAAAGTGATCTGTTGTTCTACAAAACCTGAAGAAATTATGGCATCAGCTTTGATTAAAGCTGACTTTTATTAGTACAACATAGCAGTATTATAATATAAATATATTATGCATGTGTGCTTTTGTGCATGAGCATTTAAAAGATTCTCATACACATAAATCACAAATTCAACAATTTAATATATTTTTAAATAGAATTCAAGGTTACAGATAAAAAAAGTGCACTAAACATCAGTATGCTTCACCTGTGTAGTGTTATATAGGTGGAGTTGAGTCAGGCAGAGCACACAGTTTTTAGCATTTATGTCTGACATTCACATGAAGACCGTTTACCACTGACTCATGCAGAGAAAGGCTTCTCCTGGGTGATAATGATAAAGATCATAGACATTATATATGATGATCCATGCATGAAATACAACCCCTGTTTCACATGAAAGAAAAACACATAGAATATCACATATTCAAAATCACAACGATGATAAATGCATAAAATGAAATAAATTAGTAAATGGGTGTAAAATAAATAAAAACCACTGAAAACTTAGCTTCAAATCTTAAATACGTATTTTTCCATAATGTTAATGAGCAACAAAATAAAGCCATTTTTTAGAGTTTAACTCTCAAATCTTCATTAATTGATCAATTTTATTTATAAAGCCCAAAATCACAAATAACAATCTGCCTCACAGGGCTTTACAGCATACGACATCCCTCTGTCCTTTGGACCCTCACAGCTGATAAGGAAAAACTCCCCCCAAAAAAAACTTTAACGGGAAAAAAATGGTAGAAACCTCAAGAGGAGCAACTGAGGAGAGATCCCTCTTCCAGGACGGACAGATGTGCAATAGATGCCGTACAGAACAGATCAACAAAATGAATTTGCAGTAATCCATATGACACAATGAGACAGAAGAGAGAGAGATTCCGGACAGACAGTAATGACAGTAGTTTACAACAACATTCATTTAAGTAATAATATAATAATAATTACGGCTATTGTGGTACAATATGTTGTAGGTATATGTTGATATATGATAGTATATGTGACAATAAACATATGTGTATAATAACAGTAGAAGTATGACTAACGATAACAGCAGCAGCAGCAGGAGGCATCTGGCAGGACCACGGCAGCAGCACAACCACACGTCACACCATCCAGGCACCGCTGAAATATAAGTTAACCTGAGAGACAGTGGAGCACAAAGGCTCTGGAGAAGAAGCCAAGTTAGTGACATGCAGTAACAGGACATGAGAGAGAGAGAGACAGAGAGAGAGAGAGAAGGAGAGAAGGTGCTTGGTGTATTACAGGAGGTCCCCTGGCAGACCAGGCCTAAGTCAGCCTAACTAGGGGCTGGTCCAAAACAAGCCTGAGCCAGCCCTAACTATAAGCTTTATCAAAGAGGAAAGTCTTAAGTCTAGTCTTAAATGTGGAGACGGTGTCTGCCTCCCGGACCACAACAGGAAGATGATTCCACAGGAGAGGAGCCTGATAGCTGAAGGCTCTGGCTCCTGATCTACTTTTGGAGACTTTAGGGACCACGAGTAACCCTGCGTTCTCAGAGCGCAGTGTTCTGGTGGGATAATATGGCACTATGAGCTCTCTAAGATATGACGGAGCCTGACCATTTAGAGCTTTGTAAGCTAGGAGAAGGATTTTAAATTCAGTTCTGGATTTTACAGGGAGCCAGTGCAGAGAAGCTAAAACAGGAGAAATGCGATCTCGTTTCTTAGTTCCTGTTAGTACACGTCCCGCTGGAGAGTTTTCAAAGACTTATTAGAGCTACCTGATAATAGGGAGTTACAGTAATCCAGCCCTGAGGTAACAGAAGCGTGGACCAATTTTTCTTCATCTTTTTAGGTCAGGACAGGCCTAATTTTCGCAATATTACGCAGATGAAAAAATGCAGTCCGTGACGTTTGTTTTACATAAGAATTAAAGGACAAATCTTGATCAAATATTACTCTGAGGTTTCTTACAGTAGTGCTAGAGGCCAGAGCAATGCCATCTAGAGAAACTATGTCATCAGATAAAGAGTCTCTGAGTTGTTTGGGGCTGAGAACGATAACTTCAGTTTTGTCTGAATTTAACATCAGGAAATTGTGTTGTTGCGACTTGATCTTGACTCAAAGAACCTCACAACTGTATTCACACACTGATTCTGATTTTGCTCAATCGTTAATCGTTATAAAGTTAGTTTGTTATTTCCTGTATAGACAGTGGGTGCGGTTACATGATGGCTTCTCATTCGGAATGAAATAAATCATTTGAATGAAATCATTCGGAATTAAAGTTTTTCCAGGTAGTTTACATGGGAAATATTCATTCTGAATGAGGGTTGACACGGGAGATCAGTTTAATCGCTCTTTAATCGCCTTTATTCTGGTCTGCACAAGGATTGGGGCAGGGAAGGTTTCTGACTGGAAAGGTCTTCTTTCTCCCTTCTCCTCCTCAACAGACTAAACATTAGCAGAACAAGGTTGTCGTCGTTCTGCTGCTTCAAGAATATAAGCAAAACAAGCCGGAAAAAGGCACTAAGAACGGCATCACCAAGCATCTTGTTATCCAGAATGAGGACTACAGTGTTTTATTCGGGTAAACGTAAACATGTAACTTCCACTCATGTTACTTTCTCCTTTTTTGATCAGCATGAAACTGGTTAAATTATTAGCACAAAAGATAAAATACTCTCTTTTAGAAATATCTATTTTTTGATTAAAAATCGAAGGTACAAGATTGTGTCCATGAGCACGTTGAGGTAGATCTTACCCATGACTCCCAAGGTACTCCAAGCACCCCAGCTGGGGCACGACGACCTTTGGTTTGGAATCACTGATCTATATGACCAAGATGATCAGTGTGGAGAAAAAAAATTCCTGTCTCAGAAATGTTATTCTTTCGTAGCACATCCTCGCTAAACAATAATTTTTCCTTTAATAATAATAATTTGTACCTTTCTGCCACTCTTCCGCTCTGGAAGCATCCTAACAACGCATTTTGTGTTTCAACAAGAATATGAAAATGGTATTCGTTTGAAAGTTATAATTTAGGCCTTGCAGTGGAAATTGTCGTAAAATTTGCTTCTTTGCATCATCAGAAGAATGAATGAGTGAGTAAGAAACCCTCCCAGTACATTTAGTGTTGGCTTCTCACTGAGAAAGTAATTGCATCTGAGATCAGGTATGCATGTGACATTTCAGTAAAAGCATAGAAACGTAACTCTCTGGAACAACCGTTCATGAGTGAGCTTTTTATTACAGGAAGCAGACCCCCCCCCCCCCCCCCCCAACTTTCTGAGGTCAGTTTGCTTATATCTTCTGACGGCTTTTTATCTTTAACTGGAAACTTGCAGCCTGGGTATATATTACGCCCAGTACGCCATACATGATTTGATTCTCTTAATGCAAAGGAATTCAAAGCAACCTGTTGGCTAAGCCTTATATCAGCTTCAGCTGAACTATAGAAAACATTTCTGCACAGAATAAGGACTGTTGATCATTAAGAAGAGTAAGAAAAGACCTCCTCATGGTCAGTACGGAGAGGAGGAATAATTACTGCGACCGTTCCACATGCCTAATGCACATACAGGCATGTAGAGCGGAAACACTTAGTGGAATAATCAATAAATCAACTAGCAGAAAATTAGTCCCAAACTGGTGTGAGACATTTTCAAGCAAAAATGACAAATATTTGTGTGCTTATCAAATGTCAGGACTTGCTTCTCCTCTTTGTCCTACATTAAGTCAATTAAAGATCTTTGGTTTTTATATTGTTGGTCAGATTAAAGAAGCAATTTTAAGACGTCAATTTGGGCTCTGGGCAATCACAACAGGGTGTTTTCTTTTTTTAGTTTTAATAGAACAAATTATTTTGCAATCAATTGAAAAAAAAAGTTAAAGAGTAACTTCAGATTTTTTTTTGTCCGGCTGCAGTGAAATAGGCTGCAAGGTAATCACCTGGGGCAATTCTGTCAATTTGCATCAACTAAAACTGCTTGTTTTGCCACTGACAGTCTCAGTTTGTTATCTTAAGTGTCCGGCAACATTATGAAAAAGACCCCTACAGACATAGATCTTTTTCTCAAACGATAAAATTCTAAACAGCCCCGAAATTGCCTTCACCAAACCCAGCACACTCCATTTAAATAACCACCAATTTTAGCTTTTATAGAGCCAGTGTATTTTCACATCTAACTGGGCGGATTAAAGGTTTATTTCAACCAAACCAGAGTTTATGATTGTTGGAACACTGGAGAAATTAACACAGATAGCTTTTGGAGTTTAGTTTTGTTTTGGCGACTCTGAATGAAGTGTGTTTCAAGAGATAAAATTGCTGTTTATTTAAATGGAGTCTGGAGACTTTAGCAACACATTCTCACTCCGACTTCATCACATATCAACGTTTGGTCATGGACTTTCCTAGGTGCGTTGGTTGTTGAAGTTCTGGGATGCTGTGTCAAGTTCTGCCTGTTACATGGATTGTCTTCTTTCAAAACACACTTCCGTATTCACAGGAAATTTATTGTTCAGTACAGTCTCTTTCAAAAGAAATATACGATGTTGGTAAAACACCACAAATTTATGTTTGTTTTTTTTTGTTTTTTTGCCTTAAACAACTAACACACGTGGTTGGGTTCAGGAAAAAAGAAGAGGGTTTGGGTTCTGCCCAAGCGCCAGATTTCGACGACTTCAGAGTGAGACCGGGTTATTTTAGGGCTGTTTCCAGTTGAACATAAGGATCTTACTATTTAACAAAAGGTCTCTCACTGTAGGGATCCTTTCCATAATGTTGTCGGACACTTATAATAACCATGTGAGCTTGTCAGTGACAAAAACAACCAATTTTAGTAAACGCACCTTGATGGTGCATCAGTGCCATGAGTGGTTACATTGCAGCCTGTTTTGGTGCTACTTGCTGCAGCCCTTTCATTCAGTATTGCACCAATTTCATAATGTTTGTTCCACTTAAACGTTCCTTTTTTTTTGGATATTATGATAGCACGAAGGGAAACTCCCACAGGAGAGACTTTACCAAAAAGTTTTTTACACTCCTGAACTGGAAGTGGATTTAATCCTGATTGACTTGGCTGGTCAGTGTGGAACAAACTCAAGACATGTCCTCTCTTTCACACATGCTCACTTTTATTTTTTCATTTAATTGTAATAATTTGTAAAATTCTAAGAAGCAATTAGTTTTGCACTTTTTCCACAATGCACAGGAAATGTATTAATAAATAATCAGAAAATAATACAATAAAAAAAAAAATCAATCAAACATGATACTAATGACTAAAAAACAAAAAGATGACTCCCTGAACAGGAGGTCCTAATAACAATAATAATAATGGCAGCAAAATATTGTTAAAGATAACATTTAAACTGCAAATAAGGCTGTAAAAATCACTACACAACAAGTAAGGCTGCTGGCAAAGGAGGGAGGGAGACACTGACGTCAAGTAAGACCCAACAGATATTTACCAAACTCCAATCAACACTATAGTCTTGTTAGTCGGCCCAGCTTTGGTGGTGAGTACTTTTTTCATTGCTCCTCTTCATTTAGGCTACTTTATATCATTATTAATTATATATGGTCCTTCATTGCGTTTTCTGTGTAATTATAGGATTAATCTACATGTTTGGATTTGCAGATTAATCCTAAAATTGATTGTGGGGCGAATTATTAGCCTGTAATTAACATTTTTGGACTTGGTATAATACATAGACAAAATATATAGTGCAGATGTAGCCTTCTGAAATGCATTAAGCTTCCACGTTGCATAACCTTAAATGTTATTATCAAAAAATGCATTTGTAATGAGAGAAATGTGTGTTTTCAGTTGCTGCTGCGCTCTTCAAACAGCTACATTTTTAATGAGGCATAATCAATATTGTTAGTAAACTTTAATGATAATCAATAGCAGAAACAGCTGACCCAGCTGCATCCTCTGCAGATGGTCCCAGTGCTCCAGAACATACCTGTGGCCACAGTGTTCGTGCTGAGCTGCATGTGTGCCGTGCAGCTGCAGGGCCAGAAGCCGGCTCAAGTCGACCCCCTGACGGCCCACCGGTCCAACCCGCAGTGCTGGGACTCCTCCTCGGCTCTGCTGCTGGAGATGCGCTCCCCGAGGATCGCTGACACGGTGCCCGCCTTCTGGGACCTGATGGTCTTCCTCAGGTCGTCAGACAACGGTAAACACACGGCGTTGTTCTGGGACCTGGCCAGGGTCTTCTGGGACCTCTATCTGGACTGCGTCCTGTCCAAGAGTCACGGCCTGGGGCGGAGACACGTCACCGCTGTGCACTCCCTCATCACTGACAGTAAGTGTCCATGTTATTCAGCTCTATGTGGGACAGTAGCTCATATGTTACTGCTGTCTAGTTGTCTTTAGTATTATTAGCTATTATTATTTACATGTTTTTGGTCATCATATATCTCAAAATTAATTGTCAGCTAAGTGATCATAACAAAAGGAGAAGTGTGTGAATTTAACTAAGTATATTTACTCAATTACTGCACTTAAGTATCCTTTAATTTTTAAATACTTGTACATTTTATGTTACTTTATGTCTTTACTCCACCACATTCATCTTAAGATTCCTGATTATCAGCAGATAAATAGCACAATATATCAATTATCATCATCAACTAATTAATTATGATATAGCTATAATAGATAAAGCCATCCAGCAGTATCTTAAGTTATTTAAAATACCCCTACTTTTACCAGTTGTATCAGGGGTGTCAGACTCATGTAAGGTCATGGGGTCACATTCAGTCCAAGTTGATCTCAAGCGGACTGGACCAGTTAATTTTTCCAAACAGCCTGAAATGTCTTGAGAAAAAAAAGGTGCAGTTTCAAAAATATGTCTCAGTTTTTCTACATTCAGTCAGTCTGCTACTCACTGTCTATACATGGAGATTTTTCAGTACATTTCCACTCCTGTGTATTAATGCAGACATCACCGGACTAACTAAAGTTTAAGCTATTGAGGAAATACGTTATAGGTTATCTCCTGCCTTACAAACCATTTATAAATCAAAGGTTTTGGCACTGCTTTAGCAATATAGTACCACCTATATTGTTTTAAGACAGAAGTTTGACACAGATTCTTTTATACTGAAGCTGCTGATTGACAATATTTTGCATGATGTTCAATATCTTTAAACATGATCACAACATAATTATTCATTGTTTTTTTTGGGAGAACTGTTTTCCAGTCATGGTGGAAAACCCTCTGAAGCAGCATTTTACATGAAGTAGGCTGTTCACTGTTTAACTTGTTATTGAAATCACACACTACTTTACAAGTGCAGCAATATTAGCTGTGCAAAATCACCCAGTGAGCTGAATCGTACCTTGGGCTGTATGTTTGACACCCCTGTCCTACATTATTCTAAAATGAGTACTCCTACATTTAAATGATAACTTATGTTACTTATTTTACATAACCAGATGAATAATATAAAATGTAACCAGCAAATTACAAAAATCATGTATAGATTAAAACTTTAACAATTCCTGGAGGAAACCAGAACATATAGCCTAAAGTGGTTAAAATCCACCCTTACTATCTGCAGCACTGAAATAATGTAAACTACATATTAATGGACAAATAATTATAATCCAATAATGTAATATACATTATTCTGAAATGGGCCACTGTATAATGAATAAAATGCCTTTATTGTCATTACATATGGTGCAGCGTAATTAAAGTGCCACATCTGATCAGTGCAAAGTAACATATCCATACCCACACACACACACACACACACTTAAGAAGCAACATATAAAATCACACATCTACTAAAAACTACTTAATGAATATTTAAAGTTGTTAAAAAATGTAATGCCCAAATGCACTGTGGTAAAATATTGCACCTATTAGCTTATGTGGTGGTTCAGCTTAGCAGCATTCACAGTTCTAATGGCCCAGGGGAAGAGGCTGCGTTTGATCCTGTTAGTGCGACTTTTACGGCTTCCATAGCACCTTCCAGATTGCAACAGTGCTAAGAGTTTATTTCTGGGATGGAAAATGTCCTTGATGATCCTGAGGCACAGAGAGCTGGAGATGTCCTGGGGTGGGGACTACTTTTACATTTGATACAGAAGGTTTTAATGCATGATTTTTACTTTAAATAGAGTATTAGATCTGAGCACTTCTTTAACCTCTGAAGGACGAGTTACACCTGGTGAAAAAAATGTATAATTATGCTGCAGCTTGCTCAGAGATTATCTGATAATGGGGTGCACATTTAAACACGCAGGATCCAGGAGGCTGTTTCAACATTTTATTGCAGATAGGGTAGTTGAACACTTCAGTGGTGGTTGTCGCGTGATTTTTTTTCCAAAACAAGGAATATTAAAAGAAAATGTTACTGCTCTACATAATGCTAAACAACAATACTAATGAAAATTCTAATAGTAAATTAGATATAATTCAACTTACATCATTAACGCAGCCGTTACGGTGTTACTCCTTTTCTTCTTTTGGTAACAGTTTAAATTCGGGAATCTTAGAACAAACCAGCACAAAACAATCTGTTAACTCCATATGCACTCACATCAATCCTCTTTTTATACCTGACATGTTTGGAGGGAAAAAGGAGAGTCACAGGCCTGATGGGTTGAGTTTTATAATCTTGCTTTTGCCTCACTCATTTGCATGCTGTACACCTTATTACACTTTGTCTGTGTGTGTGTGTGTGTGTGTGTGTGTGTGTGTGTGTGTGTGTGTGTGTGTGTGTCCTTTCTAGAGTCCTTCAGATTCAACAGCTCAGGAGCAAACTCCCAGGCGTGGCTCAGTGTCAGAGTGAGACGCAGAGGACACATCAAGACCCTGAAGACGGAACCCAAGTCAAAGTCACATCACCACAAATAATTCTTATTCTTGTTATTTTTCCAGGATTGTTGATATTTTCTCCCCCAATGAAAAAATAAAATATTTCAACAGCGGGCTTTGTTGTCATACTTTATGACCTGACAGTAAGGTGTGCTGATAAATAAAAAAGAACGGACACCTTGAAGTGTGTCATTACTTTATCTGACAAACACTACCCACAGAATTTAAAGAAATATCTATTTTCAAAGTTTGTCAGCAGTTTGTTTAATCCTTTCACCCCAGTAATAGTGCATGAAGAATTGTAGCAATGGTTACTTTCAGTCTAATACACCTTACACAGTGATTCAATACACATTTGAACTATAATTTATGTGCCTTTATATTTTACTTTTGCTACCATGTGTTCCTTTTTTACATAAGTCCCAATCAAAGTAATGTTTGAGGCTATGTAATGATGTTTGTTTATTTTAATTATAATAAAGGAATGCATCATGGCTGCAGGTTGTATATTCTTCGCTATTCAAATACACTATGACTCAGCAAATTTCCTAAAAATAACTAACAAAGCTTGTATTTTTTGGTTTTTAATGATCAAATTATCAAAAAAGAAAAAGTTGAATTAAGCTGTTTTGATGACGTGATGGTTTTGTGTCAGTCTGGCTGGTCAGGAAGCAAGAAAACTAGAATTTTATCTTTCATAATTCCATCAGTCAAGAAGCAGGAGATCCACTTCCTGTAGTCATATCCAAATAAGGGCATGTCCGTCACACAGGTGGATGTCTGCGCTCCGACAGCACGAGCCAGTAGCAGCCGCTGGGAGCTCCGTGACTGCTGACTGGTTGTGTGTCACGCGGTCACGCTACACGCTCCTCTTTTTACTTTCGATTTCTACTTCCTCCTACTGTGGTCTTGTTATGAAAGCCCTGAGCTGCGGGGTCTGTGAACTTGTTGTTAAATATCCTCAACATATGTCAGCCTGTGTTTATGAGTAGTTAGATAACCGCCTGCAGTACTTTATTATGCTGAGGTGAACTAATATCCTGCTCGGTCAGACCTTCTGAGAACTCCACACAGGTAACACTGCGCAACACGTTTTCATAGTGGGTCAGATAAATGTGCTGTGATGGTTAAATCGTGCTTAAAATGTAATTCAGGCTGTTGTGATTGTGCTAACGTTACTGTTCAAGATAGTTTCCTGCCTTTAATGACAGTTGTTTTCCTGTTGTCTCTAAACAGCTTGACTCTCTAACTTCTTAACATGCCACCCCCTCACACACACATACATACACATAAACAAACACACACACGCATACACGCATATGCACATAGGTACCAAAACCAGTTGCAACATATAGAGAAGTTGGCTGAGGGCTCAAAGAGGGATGCACCGATTTGACTTTTTCAGTCCCTGTAATGACACAACAAGCCCAGATACTTGAGCTTTGTGTAATGGCAGATACCGAGTTTAGGCTGTCTCTAGAGGCCAGTCAATCCCCTTTTTACAGCTGTTTACAGCCAAACATCTCTATAGCTAAGCAAGCTTTTATGAAGGCTTAAAGTTATGTATATTTAAGAGCAGGCCAATTTGAGTGACAAGCTGTCCACAGATGCCCTGGCTTCTGAGTCAAATCCACCCTGAACTCCTCCATAGCTCAGGCCTCTCGTCCAAATATGGTCACTTTTGGCTCTAAAATGCCAAGATGGCGACGGCTGAAACTTGAGGCCTCAAAATGGTAGTCCACAAACCAATGGGTGACGTCACTGTGGTTACGTCCATTTTTTCGACAGTCTGTGGTATTAAGTGGCAAAAAAAAAAGGGGCAATATGGAAAGTATAAGTTGAGCTAATTTCCTATAGCGCTTAAATAATTGCACTTAGGTATATTTCATTACTGTGATTAATGTCACATTACTTACTTCACATGATTTTTTACAGGGGATTCATGATAATCATTACACAATTGTCCTGTTCCAGTTTGTTGTTGGTCACATTGAGCTTGTTCTCTGCACTTTCTAGTGGCAAAATGTGACCCTTTAATGTGGCAGCTACAGGAAGCAGGTGTTTACAAAGTGCTTTTCAGCCACACTCATCTGACGACAATCTGTCTGTTTCTACTGGCATCATCTGTCCTGCTGTCGTACTGTCTGTATATATTAGTTAGTTCACTGGTTCCAACCTGAGTGTCGCAACCCAGACTAGGGATAGCCAGAGCTTCACGGGGGTCCTGAGGTCCTCTTGACTCTAAGGGGTGTAAGAAAACTTTTATAGTAGGCCTGTATGTCAGTATTTAATTCATGTCTGTGAAGAAAACTAAATGGAATTTTAAAGGTGATGTCAGGTCTTCATACTGTTAACTGTCAGGACAACATATGTGACTACAGTGAAACCAGACATATGACTGAATCTGTCCTGTATCTCTTTTTAAGCGCACAGAATGGATTTCCAGAGGCTGCTGTTAGAAGTAGGGAAGGCCCTGAGCAAGGACGAGGTGAAAGCTTTAGCGTTCCTTTGCACTGACCTCCTGGGCCAAAACCCGACCTCAGTGGAGTTGGCCAGTCACCTCTTCTCTCGCCTGGGGGATCAAGACCACCTCTCTGCTGAGCAGCCACACCTGCTGACTGAGCTTCTCCTCATCATCCAACGCACCCGTCTGATCCGTGACCTGGGGCTCTCTGACCGACCAACCACAAGCCTCATCTCTCCTTACAGGTGGAGTCCCAATGTTTTACTGATTTTGATCTAAAATACTCATGGGTTTTTGTATGAGAAAGTTTGTGAGTTTGTAGAAAACAGTTGTAGCTGCAAAAACACATTTAAGGATGTTGGGAACAAATTAATGCACAGATTTTATCAACAGTGATACCTTACAGCAACTATTTTGGCAACATTAAGTTCAGATTCAAAGCTGAAATCACAGACACACACTGCAGGAATTCATACTTTTCACAGTAGAAAAAGATCCTGTATCAGAGGTGCATCCTGATTGCTAAATGCATCCGGTGACTTCAGAATAGTAAAGTACTGTAGTGACCTATGTCGAGTCAAGCATGGGGCCTCCCTCAACAACCCTGAACAGTTTTACTGACTTTTTAATGACTTTTTCTTGCAGGAAGCTGCTCTACAACCTGTCTGAGGAGATTACTGATGATGACTTGAAACAAGTGAAGTTCTTGCTTGCCAAAATGCTGCCGCGTAGGAAACTGGAGGAAAATGTTGTAAGTGCATCTTCAGAGATGTTTGAAACTCATAAGTTAGATGTTGTCTAGGCAAACAGCCATAGTCACAAACTTACAGTTATATCTCATAGAGCGTCACAACATGTTTAATCGTACTTTAAAAATTATTTATCAGGTTAATGATTTTGCTTAATTGCAGTAGCCCATGCATCATATGACCTTTTGTTAAAACAAAGTGTAACTGTAGCTGCTTAACTTTTCAGACTACCCTGGAGGTCTTCCTGGAGATGGAGCACATGGACCTCATCAATGACACTAATCTAAACTTGCTGGAGACCATAATTAAGTCAGTGTGTCCCATGCTGAAAGAAATGATCAGCCAGTTTAAAGCACAGCAGGGTAAGCTACAGAAAATTCTCTTTGCAAAACGATGTAACGATGAATGCTGAAATAAGGACACTAAAGCAGACACTGGAGACAGCAGGTTTACTCTCAGATAGTTTACCTCAGAACTCAGAGTGGTGAGGTGAAGACAGCAGCACAGGAAACAGAAGGGCCTCCAGAGGTACTTCAGGGGACATTGCATTGACTAAAGCCTCTTTTCCACCGGACAAAAAACCCCACTTACACCCACTAACATCTGGCTTTAATGTTTGATGGGAAATGTTGCAGTCTTCATTCATTCCTGGGACAAATGACTCTGCAGTTGTCACGGATATTTATTGGCTCCAGCCCTGATTGGCAGGGATGGAAACACAGCAACCAGGTGGACACGCTAATTTTTTAGGGCTGAAGTCAACCAAAGAAAGTCTTGGTCGACTAAAGTCGCACATAATCTTTAGCCGTGGGGGGAAAAAAAATCTGCACGTTATTTTTACTTCTGCGGTGGTGTATCTGTGTCACTCTGCAGTTACACCTCCAAAACGCTAGTCGACGGTGGAGGACTGTGTTAGGTGCTGTAAAGTTTAGTTCAAATCAAACTTTATGTACATAGCTGATTCAAAACACACATTAAATATGGCTTAATAGAGACAATTTCAAACACAAATACGCAAATCAGCTTCACTATAAATCGCAGAACCGACAGACAAACACTTGTCTTTATCTGGACACATTTCCCCCACCAATACAACATGCTAAAGTTATTAGCACAAGTCTAACGGCATTTTACATTGTATAAATTAGCCTAGCGTCGAGCGATCTTTTCCTCTTCTCATATAAAACCAGGGACAACAGCAACATGTAACAAAGGTAACGGCACATGACTTGGCTCCATTACAACTCACAACATTCACTGACAAACAACTGTCTTATACTAAACACGTTTTCCAAACAAATACAACATGCTAATGTTATTAGCACCAGCCTATGACATTTTACATGGTATACATTAGCCTAGCGACGAGCAGAGATTTCCTCTGCTCATATGAAGCCAGGATAAATCCCGAAGTATAAATCCCTGAAGGATAAATCACACACACAACTTAAAATGTTATTTTAGTGGAGGCTTTACTGTCTTCACAATTTATTGTTTCTTATCTGTGAGATACAAGTAAATACAAGCTTCGTTTCCACTGAGAGAAAGGGTGTCGGAAACAGACAGGAGGTCTGCGTCACCGCGACGCTGAGCGTTAGGGTGGGCGAGTTCAACTTTCTGTCATTTTCACAGGTAACTTAGCCTGTTGAAAGCTGTTGACGTAGCACTTTTCTCCTTATGAAAGTAACACGGCGATTATTCGACTAACGAGAATTTGGCCGGACAAGAGCATAGTGACGAAATAATCGACTAGTCGACCAGGAGACTACAGCCCTATAATTTTTTCCCCTTTTTTCCGGTGTGACCGACAGTAACTTCTTCTCATCTCAGCTACAAAAGTTCATCCGTCTGTCTGAGAAGCGCTTTAACATCGTTCCAAATTTGTCAGCACTGAGTTTGAAAGAGAAACTGAATAAGTTACAGATATTAAACAAAGTAACCACCATAACAATTACACTGACTCTCATGCTGCTCTCTGTTGTTTACTGATGTCAAACATGACACATAAAATTGTTTTTGTTCCAATGCTTCGTGCAAAGTAGCAATAGAAATACTGCATGAAAAGCAAGCAAGAAAAAATAAACAAAGGCATACACATCTGCTGGCAATGAGAAAGGAGTCTGTCGCTTTTATTTAGCAAGTTTTCCTGCATTTAAAAAACCTGCACCTATATATATATACTTAATTTGGGTGGAATACATTAATTCCCTGAAGACTTAACCATAACCACTACGTACCTAACCCCAACCTGTATCCTAATCTTAACCCTAAACAAAGTCTTGACACTGCAATTTAATTATTTACATTGTGGGGATTTGTGTTTTGTCCTCACAAGACAATGAGTCCCCACAATGTCAGTGTGTGAGCAGATTTATGTCCCACAACATGTACACATTTTCACAAACACACATACACATATAGACCAGAAGGAGGAAGCTGGGATTGAAGTAGAGGGCGAAAGAGATGAGAAGAGATGATGATGCCGTAACAGTTAATCTTACTTCATATAATTGTTATTTCACTTCCGTCTAATATTTGCACACATTGTTATTGCTTTACTTGTGTCTTTTTTACCTGCAGTAACTCACACTGGCCCTATTGCTGAGGAAACCAGCCGACCAAGGTCTGTGTCGTACTCTTTTGATCCAAGCCAGGTACGCTCCCTCTGAGTTTCACTGACACATTTCTACCCTGATATTAAAGCCACACACCATGTGACGCCAGCCACTTGCTGGAACGTCTTTTTTTTTTTGTCTGTGTTCTTTATCAGGACCCTCAGCCTTTAGATCCTGAGAGGACTGCCTCACGTGAACTGACAGGTAAAAAGACGTTTTAAGATCATTTAGCATCACAGCTGTACATTTATCTGGATTTCAAATAGCTAAATAAATTATCCATAATGTATTTGCTTGTAGGAAAGCAATCAATCTAGAAGAGTAGGTGTAAATATACAGTTGTTATCAAATGATATATGTGTATTGTGAAAGCCCATATTTAAATCCACCACCTAACTAATCTTTTCATTGTAATTTTTTTTTCTCTGCTTAATGCGATAGTGTCCCATAATTATGACACACTAGATTATAAAACAAGCAAAAAAACTTCCTTTCAGATGACAGAAGTTGGCATCCATACTTACTTTCGATATCGTCATTTTTCCTGCTCTCAGTCATGTCTAATTATAATGCTCTAAAATGTCACATTGCACTCACACTGAACATTATGTTGTATTTTTAACCACTGTTGAGAATGACAATCCTAATTAGCTTTTTCATTCTTCTCTGAAGAAATGTTGCCTGAGGTGAGAATCTATCATTAAAACTCATATGACAAATAAATGGTGATATTTCTTTGTGTATTTAACGACAATTTCTTATTTGACCCACACAGCCGAGCATGAATATGTCCAACACCTCTATGGGTGAGTCTTGCGTTGGGTTGGTTGTCTCACACCTTAAACCTGTTTTTAAGTGCAGTGGACGGATTTATTCTGAATCCTCTTGTTTCACTTCCCCAGATGTGCCAAATGCGTTTCAGGGTGGAGATGAGTGTGAGGGCCTGTCACACACACTGAGTGGTTTGAATACTCAAACAGTAAGCTGCCCCCCCTTGAAAGGTCATAGTAAGTAGTTTTTGTGCTAAGCCATCGGTTAAATGACGTGTCAGACATTTGATTTTTTGAATACATTTTTTTCTTTTCATCTTAAAATGTATTGCCTCTCAACCCTGCAATCGTCTGTCCCATAGTGAGAATTGATGTTGTGGAAATGCCGTCTCAAGTAAACAAGGCCTCCCCTGAAAAGCAGACGCCTCAGATTACAAACACAAACACTGAGGTGTGTGATGTATTATTTCTTCTACATGTGTATGGGCTTAAGTAAGGAGTAATGTTATGCTGTTTGTGCTAACTTAAAGGAGCTGTGTGTAAGATTTAGGGGGATTTAGTGGCATCTAGTGGTAGAAATTTGAGATTGCAACCTGCTCAAACTTCTCCTGGTTAGAATTCCTTCTGTGTCATGAAGTTTTTACCGTCTCTTCACCTCCAAAACAAGCGGACCAGCGATCTCATTTATGAAACTGTGCGTAGGATCCACGCTAAAAATATACGTACGAACAAAAGCAAAAAATGTCATGCGCCAAAGGTATTGGACAATATCTACAATCAGGCCTCCACCTCACTGTCTGTGTTTCAGATTTCCCGTCTCCAAAACATTTGTATTGGTTTGCATGGGTTAAAGTTTGTCCCATCAAGTCTATTTGGCAGTGCTTGTTTCAGAGGGGCTGCTAACTATGATGGCTAGTGCAAAAATGCAAATGCACCAATGGCCCTATATAGAGTCAGTGCTTGGTTTGTCTTTTCTGGGCTACTGTAGAAACATTTCGGTGCAACATGGCGGACTCTGTAGAGGAGGACCTGCTCCCTATCTAGGTATAAAATGCTCATTCTAAGGTAACTGAAACACGATTCTTATTACAGGTGATTATACAATGAAGAAAACATACTCATTATATTCAATTTCTGCCAATAATTCCCCTTAAATCCTACACACTGGACCTTAAAGTTATTGAATGTGTAACTTGTGGCAAAATGAAAAGTAGATTATTGTCGTCAAAGTGCAAGTATTACAATAAATCCTGTCCTTGGTTTCTGATTCATCTTTGTAGGATTTAGGAACATATCCCATGACTGCATCAAAGAGAGGTGTCTGCTTGATAATTAACAACTACGACTTCTCTAACTCCATACAAAGTCTCGGGAAGCGGGAGGGGACCATGCTTGATGAAGGTATGTTTAATTATTTTGGGAGGCTCAAATTAAAACTGGTGCATGTTTTTCATCCCTGCTATTTAGGCATGCATGTGGTATTTAAAGTCATCTGTGTGTCTTCCAGAGTGTCTGCACAAAGTGTTTAAGTGGCTCGGCTTTGAGGTAGAGATACAGAGGGACTGTAAGAGGGAGCAGTTGCTGTCTACGATGCGGGAGCTCGGCAGCAGAAACCACAGTCAGATGGACTGTCTAGTGTGCTGCATCCTCAGCCACGGCAAGGAGGGAAGTGTGTACGGTGTCGACGGCTACACTGTCAAGATCAAGGATCTGAAGGAATCTGTCAATGCACTGAGGTGCGTCTCTTTGGCAGAAAAACCCAAGATGTTTTTCATCCAGGCCTGCCAGGGCACCAGCGAGCAGAGGGCTGTCCACATCGAGGCTGATGGTCCTGCACGCACTTCTGTTTGCAGCGATGCTGTTAAAGCCAACGAGTCCATCCCATGTGATGCAGATTTCCTGCTGGGAATGGCCACCGTTCCTTCTTATGTGTCTTTCAGAGAGAGGAGTAATGGCGCATGGTTTATTCAGTCATTGTGCCAAAACCTTGTCAAGATGGTGCCAAGGTTAGTGAAACAAAATATCAGATATTGTTGGATGATTTCAGTGGTGGGAAGTAAATTTATTCAAGTACTATTCAAGTACAAATTTTCAGTCTATTTTATGCGGTTACCAGTGCTCATTTTATGCTTCTAATCCACTACATTTTAGTAGGAAATATTGTGCTCTACTATATCCATCTGACAGATTTCAAGTACAACACATATGGCCAGTTTATAAAATGTAATGCAGTATGTGAAATAGTTCAAATTGGCTCCAGCTCGACCAACTACAGAATTAAAGTAACGCTTAGATATTAAAGAAATACTTTACCTACAAAATGACTGTTTGTTTGTGAAGACAATTTCGTTATTGCTCACAAACTCTCACACAAGTCATGCAGTATAATCCAAATCTCAATTATCCAACTGCATGCTCAGCACCATTCTCATTAGGAAATCACTGAATACTGCTGCTTTGTCAGTGATGTTGGCGTCAGATACTGACGCACAGAGGCACGTTTCACAACGTTATGATACACACCAAGCAGCAGCAGTTGTTGACACAGCGGGTGACAACCAAACTCATCAAATACTTTTGATTTATCAGTAGATGTCTCCGTGAGATACCAACGCACAAAGGCACCTTTTGCAGCATTATCCTCTTAAGACCCTGAATCCTCAAAAGAGAACATCACATTTTGGGCTTACTTGACCTTCTACTTCATTTTGTTTAACTTAGGCGTGTTGTCCTTATTCATGGACACTTTTTTGTGCAATCTACTGGCCCTGGCAGGGTGCCGAGAAGACGATCTAACTCAACTGTCTAGAGGAAGTAAAAGTCTTAGCAAGGTTTCCATCAGTGAACATGGGGAAAGATAATTTACACAATACACTAATCCATGTAAAAACAAGATGGCAGCCATCTCTGCCAAGTCAGTCTGCAACCACTCTTGACACAAAAGTGGACAAGGTCCAAAACCTGATCACGTTTTATGGTTGAAACTTGTTTATTTATGATTAACTAGTCCATACCCATTGGTAGCTTTGTCACCTTCTACCTATGCCAATCCTCAATGCCTATGTGCAGTTTAACATAGATTGACCATGTCAGTGAGTAGAAAAACGTGGGACAGACAGAATGACTGACTGACAGAATGACACACTGACAGTTTGCGTGATTATGTACAGCATACCATACCATGACTTAGTCGTACCAAAAATTAGAAAAAACAACAAACACTTGGCCACAGGGGGAGCCACAGCGATCGGTCGCATTTTAGCCATTTTTAAGCATTTTTCTGTTGTTATAGTGCCACCCAGTTGCCAATTAGAGCTATTATTGCTACTTTTATTTGAAGAAAATTATTTAAGTACTTCTCTACCTCTAATTGTAGTTTCCTCTGTGATATGTGATAGTTTGAAATTGGTGAATAACTAATTATAAGTGGCTTTTGTAGTTTTTCAGTTCACTATCTGACAGTATCTTTTCTTCCCCAGGGGTTGTGACCTTGTGTCCATCCTGACCAAAGTGAATGCAGATGTTAGCCTGAAGACAGATTCCTACGGTGTCAAAAAGCAGATGCCTCAACCAGCTTTTTCACTCAGGAAGAAGGTGGTCTTTCCCATCCCCAAAGCTCCTCCCCCCAGCCTGTCGCAGTGATGACAACAATATGACCCCTGTTTGATCCACTCATTCATCAGAGACTCATCTCTGTGTTTATGTCAGACATCCTTTTTTCATCCATTTTAAATCTGCTGGATTTCAACTGTATTTTCATGACGATATCTGGAATAGCTCCGTTCATCTGAGATGTGGTTTACTGTCAGTCATGTAAAAGGTTGGAAGTAGATAAATTTGTCAGAATATTTAATTTTTATACCAGGTATGATACGTACAGTTCAACTCCATTCCTCTACTTAAAGCAATACATTTTTATGAGACGTTTAATGTTGAATTTTAATGAATTTGTTGAGCTACAGCAGTCATGCACATCAGCCCAGGACTAAATACAATATGCATCTCTTTATCTTCTTTCTATTATGTGTTATTTAAATGTATCTTTGGACATGGTTATTGAACAGACATGATTAACCAAATATTTCTGGTACAAGCACTGTGTAGGCAAGTGTCCTCTCCCAAATATGATTGTATTTTTGCCACCACTCACTTCATTTGATTTTATACATGCAGTTATTATACATCAGAAATCTATGAAGCAGTTGAATTTTCTATCAGTGAGACAATAAATTTTATACACCCGCCATTGTGGAAATATGTTGTAATTTATATTTCTTGTGATTGTTTATATGCATGTTACTCAAACCTTTAAAAAAAAAAAGCTCTGCGACAGTCTATCACATTCACAACTTTCCAAGTCTTCACTGCTGCTTTTAAGGAACACCGTGACATCACAATGCCACAAATTTGCTTCAAAGAAAAAATGTAGATCTACCAAATAGTTCTGACAGAAATAATGCATTAATTGAGTATTTAATGCTTGACAATGTATCTCCAGCAATTAAACAAAAACACCATTATTCACAATTTTCTATTATTTTATACAGAAAATTATTGATTGATTCATTTTAAAAAATGGACAGATTAAATAATAATGGAATTAACTGTTGCCTGTAGTCCTGCTTTTTTTTAAACTATATATTTTTTTTTATTCAATAACAATACAAGACATAAACCTACAGAACTCATCATGGTAAGGGCTGCACTCTGGTAATTACAGTACATGCATATAATTACAAAATTATACATAGATCAGTGTACATCGCTGTACCACTTCAGGTCAAATTTCAACATTTTTTGCCTGTTTTCTGGCTTCCTTTTGTTCTGAAAAAAATTATATCCAGTCAGTAAAGTTACCTAAAGTCTTTGAGATTACATGTGAGTGGGGCTCATCCTGCAAACAGCAAGCAGTTTTTTGCTACTGTCAGTGAACATAAAGTTATCATTTATGCAACATGTTATTGTTAAAGTCATTGTGAAGCACCAACAGGAAGCTGCATTTCACAATCTAAATGCCTTTCACCATTTTACTAAGTAGTTTTTGGATTAAATCTACTGTAATCCAGCAGAATACAGCCCTGCGCTGCTGTAACCGAGGCGGACACTTGCACGCCATCACCAGCAGGGGGCGGTAAACACTTCATCTCCACCATAGTGACCCTCTGGTGACCCGGATGTTGATATGACGTTAATTTGGTTATTTCCCCGGCTCGGTTGCAATGAAGAACTGTTAGCTGTTTCAGGCTAATTCATTTTCTCACCAATAACAAAACTAAATGCTCAGGCAAATATCCCACAGCGGTGTCTGAGCTTTTTTCCATTAACCCGCTGTATAATCTTTAACCAGCCCGCAGACACTAAGACAGAAAACAGTGAACATGTCTCAGGAGGGATTTCAAACACCAGCAATGAAAACCACCGCAGACACGAGGTTTGTTCATTTATTACTCATTACAGCATATTTAACGTTTGCTGTAAATTAAAGACAACATATTGACAGTATTTAGTAACTTAGGTCCTGCTAATGCCAAGTGTTGAAATAACACGTTAGTGATAATAACGCTAACGTTACATAGCTAGTCATAAAATAAACCCTGCAAAAGTTTCTCACATATTATTATTATTAGTTAAATGTAAATTAAGCTCAACGTGAATTTTAGACAGTCTGTTACGGTGCTGTTATTAAGATAAGTTAGCTGTCTTAGCAAGAAGCGTTAACGTTAGCGTTAATTTGACAGGTCTTTAAATTTCGGTTAGTTAGCCAACGGTCACTGGTGACGCCAATACATTTAGTTGAGCTGGGTCTTAATACTAAACTAACGTTACTCTGTTTTATCGGCCACTAAAAGAAGCCTCACCTAAATTATATTTATAATATGTAACAGTGAAAAGTTGTCTTTCAGAGGCCTCTGTTAGCGTTAAATAAGTGTACTTTTAATTGAATGACAGGAGCTAACTGCGTCAACGTCAGTGAGCTACCGTTACCCTGATTAGCTTAGCTGGCTAACGGACAGTGTTTAGGTTTGATGGGCAACATAAAACTCCTTTACTTAGAGGTAATTAAAGAGTTAAATGTGCAGAATAATTAGCCAGATTACCCTTAATGTGTAGGTAATGTCATATAAAGATTGCTGTTAAGCAGACATAAATGGCTTAACGTCACAGTGTTAGCTATGATGCGCTAGCTTCAGTTAAAGTTATCAGTCCCGCTGCTGAGAGCCACTGCAGCTACAGTAACACACTGTGGACTGATGTCATTACAGAAATATATCTGATGGTTTAAGACGTATTTGTTTGGTGTAGAAAAACATGATTATCTTATATCTTACACACTGTCAACGTGGTTTTATTTTTGGATAGTACCACATTGTTATTGCCAAATCCTCACCTCAACCCAAAAGCTGCACTTCAGTGTAAATAATGTCATTTTATTGTCTGTTGTGTTAGTTTTTTCTTTCCATTCCTTTTTTGTAATATTTATTGCTTTGCTGTTTGGCTTGGATTGATTATATCCCTTTCTTTGTTATGTCTGCTGTTAATTGCTGTCTTAATTATTATTTAATTAAAACAAACAAACAAACAAAATATATTGGATGAGAGCAAGTGGTCACACTGAGTAGATAAGACATGTGTAAGTTAGGGCTGCTCAGTGATAGAAATTTGATTGAAATGACAGTGTTTTCATGTGCAAGATCCATGCAGGTGCTGTAATTTTTTGATAAAGGTAAAATTGTGTCATAACATGTAATTATAAATGAAGGACTGTGGTGCTACAGAGATGCCCCAACGTGCAAGTAATATTCCAGACATGAGGGGATATGCTTGTTTGGTACAGAGACCCCAGCAAAAATCACATCATCATTATTTTTTATTTATTCTTTCATTGAAACTGAAATGCAAAAATTGCCATTTCCACTAAAAACGTGACTCGTATCACAATCACAATGTCTGTCAAAATAATCACAATGTGACTTTTTGGCATTTTGTGCAGCCCTTCCTGAAAAAAAAGGAGCTTTATTTTCAGCAATAGTTTTGTGTGAAGTAAAACAAATTTAAGGCATCACACAGATCTCAGTTAATTTCAGACCAGCTTCACAGTGAGTGCTCAGTGAAAATGTTAAAATGCAGAAGGCCCCGGGGCAGAAGCATTAGTGTGGTTAGTAAAGTGCACAGCTCACATTTCATATTCAGTTTAATGTAACTGAGTGGTGGTTGCATATTTTGTGATTTGATTAATAGCCCGTACATCAGAACTTCCTCACAGACCAAAGAACTGGACAGTGCTTGCTGCTAAACTTTTACATATTCAGATCTTTAATGTTGTGTTTTTTAAATGCTTATAGATTTCACGTTATCCCTCTTTTTAAGACAAGCACTATGGAGTCTGTAAAATTCTCACTAATCTGCAGTTTTGCAGACATTAACCAAATTCGTAGAAAAGACTAGAAAAGGTTGAGACCTTGAGTATTGTCAATTTCACAGTGGGACAGCCTTCAGCTCTTGCGAAATGTTTGTCAATTCTGTGATAAAAATGACACTGAGATTGGACTGAAGTAGGTCAACATAGAAGACATGCAGCCCAGACATCTTATATTGTGGTCAATAAAATAGAAAGCTCTATGCAGTAGGGCTGCACAATTAATCTATCACAATATGGCCAAGTGCAATATCCTCAGGAGCTGAAATGTTTTGATAAAGCTAAGCTATGTCACAACAGACCATTATAAATAAAGCACTGTGGTACTACAGTTATAGACAGACCCAGCAAAAATGAACATAAATTGCAAAAATTATTAACATTCCACTAAAATTGCGACTCATATTGCAACTGCAGTATCTGTCAAAAATAATTGCAAAATGATTTTTTAAAATGTATTTATTTATTTTTATTTGTTCATTTATTTATTAATTTTGCATTTTGTGCAGCCCCATTATACGGGATAGTGCAATTCATTTAACCAGTCCTGCAATATACATTACCTCTGTAAATCATAATTTAGTATTTTTTTTTTTTATCAGAATGTATTGGACTGTATTATATTTAAAGATTTTTGTACAGTTATAAAACCTCTATTTACAAGACGGGCATATTTCCAAATTCATATTGGGTCGATTTATTAGATAGCAGTATATTGTACAAGAGGTTTCTGTTTTTCTGGACACTTAGCATAGCCTATATTAACAATAAATTGAGACTTTTTGAGGGCATTGTGATAAATTCATTAGATGGTAATGTCACAGGTGATCAGTGCCTCTGACTTAGATTCTGGATAGTTTTGATGGTTCATATATTTATATGCTAAAAAGCTGCCAGTATCTGTTGACCGTTGGCTTCTAAATACTCTTAAAAGTGCAAGTACTGACAGATCAGTTTTATTATGCAGTAAATTTTGTCAAATGGTTCCATTTGCATTAATTATTTATGGTCTGTAAACTTTCCTGATGTGCTGCCCAGATATATACTGCAGCAACCGCCTATTTAATGTGCTCCTGGTTAACTGTTTGTGGATGCTTGTTTAATACACACAGCTTGAATGCACATGAATCGCAGAAGACCAACCCGGGGAAGACACCTATACAAATCCTGCACGAATATGGCACCAAGAGTGGCAACCTCCCCGTGTATGTGATGGAGAAGGCTGAAGGAGAGGCTCATCAACCCAGCTTTGTCTTCAGCGTGAAAATCGGAGAAGTCGGCTGCACGGGTGAGTTGCAGTCCCACCTCCTGCTGTGCTGATAACTGCTTGTCGCTGGATGAAGGCTTTTTATTTGAGCTGAATCATACACTGATAATTCTGAAAAGAGCACTCCAACCTGCAACGTATTATTTGTCACTTGTGCTTTTTTGTCTGGTGTGTCTGTTGCTGCAGTATACTTAAAAATAGCCACTATATCAGAGGCTCCCAACTGGTTCAGCCACAGGGTCCAGATTTCTCTTTAGTCATTTGTTTGTTCAAAGTCCAGACAGTTTAATTCCTTAAGCGTCATACTTGCATTTGGCCATGTTGTTGAGCTAGTTTGCTGTCTCTGTCAAGTAGCTGTCTGTTAGTAGCTCAATCTACGGCAGGAAACAGCACTTTGAAGTAAAAGCTCTGTGCCGAACATTCACTGTACTTCAAAATGTGTTTTTTACGAACTTGTCACATTTGTGAGTCACTTGTGGTCCATTCAGAGTGGATCTGTGACCCATTTTTGGACCCCAAACCACTGTTTTATATGCCTTGTTTTTTTAATTACGATATCGTAATTGAAAAAACAACGTGTTGAGGTGATGAAAAATAATCCAGTCTTTACATTTGAAATCTTCAAACAACAGTTTGCTCTTGTAAAGGGACTGATTTGTATCCACATTTTTCAATATGTCCTTTCCAGGGTTAACCTTTACTTTCTCAAATACAGGACACCATATTTATTTTGTAGCCTTTATAAGTGGCTAAGTGACTTGAGGTTATGGGGCTTTTTTTGTCTGATTGTAAAATAATATTTGTAATATCCTACATAAACTGCAGTGTTTTGTGTGTGTGCATGTTTGTGTTTTGTTTCAGGTCAAGGTCCCAGTAAAAAAGCTGCTAAACACCAGGCTGCAGAGGCTGCCCTGAATATTCTGCAGATAGATGCTGGGTCAGTGTGAGTAGAGCTGAAGTTATGATTGAAATAAAAATGAATTGGTAACAACTGTGATAATTGATGAATAGATTAAAGGGATAGTTCAGATTTTTTAAAGTGTGATTGTATGGGGTACTTATCCATAGTCAGTGTATCACACACAGTTAATGTCAGTCGGCACGCCCCCAGTTTAGAGAAGCAGGCTGGAGCCTGACACAGAAGCTAAGTACTGCACTGCTGTGGTTGGGGGTCAGCAACAAAATACATTTTAGCTACCTAAATAAATCAGTCTCTCTAGTATCAGTCTTAGTGTATGCTATTAAGAGTTTTTCAGCACTTTACCTTTTTGACAGGCAACCCATTCCACCAGGGAGGTTGTTAACGTCTCTCATAAATGTCACCAGACTCCATTGACAAAATAATTTTAGCTCGCTAAACACAGGAGCTGCTGGTCTACTGCTGCTTTGGTTGCTTAGTTAGTTTGTATTATTGTGTGACTTTGGTGAATTCAAACTAATTATTTTAAATGCCAAAGTCATACATTAACACAAACAAAATAGCTTATCAAAGCAGCAGTAGACCAGCAGTTCCTGTGTTTAGCACTGTTGAAACACTGCTTTTCTCAGTGGAGTCTGGCTTTGTTTTCCCGCTGAAAATCACTGCCTGACATTAAGGTAAACCAATTAAAAAACTCTCAAAATGGCATGCACTTGAACTGATACTGATTTTTTTTTTTTTTTTTGGTTGCTAAAATACATTTTGTTGCTGACCCCATCCACAATAGCAGAAGTTTGCTCAGCTTTCATGGCAGTACTCTGTAAATCTGCTGTATGTAATATACTGTGGATGAGTACCCCATATAACCCTACTTTAAAAAATATGAACTGTCCCTTTAAGTTCCTTTTGAAGCAAAAATATACTGCTTTAACTTCTTAAATGTAAATATTTGTATTCTGTGATAGTAAATTTTACTTTGGTTGGGCCAAATTAACAATGTGAATATATCATCTCGGGCTCTGATAAATTATAACAGAGGACGTCTATGCTGTTTCACCATTTTCTGAGGTCATTAATTTAGGAAGTAATGAACTGATAAGTCAGTAATAAAAAAATGTGTTTGCTGCAGCCCTAACTTGAGTTTGCCAAAACCTTATTAGCCTTTTAGCAATGCAGTGTTGTTGCTGTACTGAGAGCTTGCAGTGAGTGTTGATCTGTTGCAGCTGTGGTAAGTGCTTTGATGTAATTCCCAACAGGAATATTCCTGTGAAGGCTGAGAGTAACGGTCTTGCAGCAGAAACAAACAACCATCCCAACTCAGTGGGGATACTGCAGGTGTGTAAATCACGACGGTGCTGTTTTTGTTTTGCTGCTTGTGTGCGTGTGCATGCACGTCTCGTCTGTAATTGTAATTTTTGTGAATTTTTATTTGATGATTTCCAGATTAAAGCGTATAAAACATAAGTATGAAAAGCTTGATAAATGTATTTACTTCCAGAGATTGAAAACTGTGTCTGTTTACTAAAGTGTAATTAAAAGTGGCAGCAGTGTAAGGATTCTGAAATAAAAGTTTAACTCTGATTTTCCTTGTCCGTAATGTTTTCTCTCATTTTTTGTTTCAGGAGTTGGCGTTGCAGAGAGGATGGCGTCTTCCTGAATACACAGTTTTAATGGAGGCTGGTCCGCCACACAAGAGAGAATTCACCGTTACTTGTCGGATGGAATCGCTGTCAGAGAAAGGTACTCGTGTTTTTCAGACATCTGTGTAAAATCTTTAACAGCAACTGCAGTGTAGTGTTGTTGTTCTTCCCGTTCTGATCTCCTGTCTTTTTTTTTTTTTTTTTTTTTTACAGCTGAAGGAAATTCAAAAAAGGCAGCGAAAAAGGCAGCTGCAGAGAAAATGGTGTCAAAGCTTCAGAGTCTGTCAGGCTGTTCTGAAATCACATGGGTACGTCAAATATTTCTCAAATATTTCTCATCTTTGTGAACTGACCGCTGGAGACAGCTGCAACATTCAGTCGACTGTCCTTTAATTATGTTGTTTTCCTGTTACATTTCATTTTTCAGACTCCTAAACCAAGCGTCCGATTTGAGAACTTAAGGAACTCATCATCTGAGCATATATCTTTACTGAGAAGAAACCCGCTGAGCATTCCCAACACAGATTATATTCAGATGATGTTGGAGCTGTCTAAGGAGCAGGGCTTTGAGGTCACATACTTTGACATAGGTAAGGAGACAAACACTGTAGTGGTGTTGCTTCGGTTCGGAGTGCTTTCCCCTCAGCTAACATGGCTCCTTGCTTCTCTCAGTAGGGTCAGTTTTTAAAAGGAAAATACCTGATGCTGAATTACATGCCACTGAGAATAAAAACTAATGTACAGAAAGATAATTACTGCCGATTAATAAATTTAATGGGCATTGCTGAAAACATGCTCATCGTATCAAAAATTTGGAGCATCCTGAATGAAGGCAGATCTGGCTGGAGGACGAGAGGAAGCATAATTAGCAGAATGGAAAGCACTCAGAGAGAACATTGCATTATTCATTTTTACAGGTGGTGTCATGTTAAGTGTGTTGCCGTACTTTGCAGATGAGCTAACGGTGAACGGACAGTACCAGTGCCTGGCAGAGCTGTCCACCTCCCCGGTCACAGTGTGCCACGGCACCGGCATTTCCTGTAGCAACGCTCACAACGACGCAGCACACAGCGCCCTCCAGTACATCAAGATCATGGCCTCCAGCAAGTAAAACCACCGCAGTGTGCTTCACCTGTATTGTCACATGTATCAGCTGATGTCCAGTCATGGTGAGGCCGTAGGTCGTTCCTCTCACTAGTCTTCCCGCCCCGTGGACGATATGAGGTCAAGGTATATTTTTATAATTATGTGTATCACAAGGCAGATCAACGTGACAAGAACTCCATATACACTGACCTGAATCAGGCAACGTTAGAGCAGTATTTGTGCGGAGACGAACTTTCTCGATATTAAGAATCAAATATAAATGAAATGTTGTCTTCAGACTACCATCATGTTTTACTTGACATTTCCAACATATTTAAGGAAACGTATGTGTGTAAATGAAGTAGGATCAGTGAATAATATGAAGCACGTCCTCATTATATTTTTACGTGTTTATCCACATTTGTTGTGTTGCTTTAGTGGAATTTATGGACTCCTTTGTTTTTTAGTCGGGATGCAGATGTTTTATGTTTCAGTTGACTTCATTTATTTTGTTTATTCCACAGATTTCTCTGTAGCAATATAAAGAGTCAGTAGGAGATCTTAAACTTTTCATTTGCTTTTAGAGATAACTGCCTTTCTGTTAAATTCTAAAATGAAAGTGAATTGAAAAAGAGATTATTTTGTGTTAAATTTGAAAGGATGGTCTGCATTTTGATCTACAGATGGGTCAAATTTATTTATTTTTCATACTTCCACTCCTCCATCTGTCAGTATGCAATCAGTACAACACAGTACAGAGTAGATATAATGTTACTTAATATCCTGCTGGTCTGTTGCCATTTTTTGCAGTGTGCCTCCTAGTACCTTGTGATATATTTAATACATTTACTGACTGCAGTCCTCTGCTGTATGAACTGACCCTTGGTGGAGAGCAGCAACAACATGTGTATGAACCCATGAAATAAACACTAAATGTTAACAAGTGTCGGTTTCTGTTGATGGTCTTACAAATAAACAGTATTGAGAGAACTGATTGCTCTGTGAGCCTTCAGGAGCTGTGTGCGGAGTTATTGAATGAAACATCTCTCATGGCAGCTGACCACTTGACAGCCATCAATTTATGAGGCTGCACAGCCTGCTGTATTAGTACAAAGGCAATAACATCAGGGCCTGCACACTGATGGAACCAATCACTCTTGATTTGTGCGGTTTAATAACTAAGAGACAGGAAAACACCATTTGGTCCTACAAACAGAAGTTTGTGTTGATCATTCTCTTCAGTTATTTATAGACAGGAATGTTTGAAAAAAAAAGTCTAATTCACATTTTTCAATGTGATAATGCTTTAAATAATTTTGTCTGTATTTGTGGTGTACATTATATTAAACAGGATACATTCATACTAGGCATAATCAGATTTTTCTACCCAAGTAGAATCAGATAAAATGAAGCAGATTATTGTTGAAGTCCCTGTTTTACGTTGTTTTTAAAACAGTCAAGAGGAATTTATCTGGTTTTCAATATAGTATATAACAATTTAGTGTATCAAAAAAATGTCAGAAAACTAGTAATAGCATAGTTTATTATTTAAAGAAGCCATAGTATAGTAAATTATGGAAAAGTCATACAGTAGTATGCCATAAAAACAAAAGAAGTCATAGTATAGTATGTTATTAAAAGTACTGAAAAAGCCATTGTATAATATGTTACATAAATATTCATAGCATTGGATGTTATGAAAAGTAATCAAAAATCATAGTATAGCATGTCGTCAAAAATCATGAAAAAAGTCATAGTATAGCATGTTGTCAAAAATCATGAAAAAAAAGTCATAGTATAGCATGTTGTAAAAAATCATGAAAAAAGTCATAGTATAGCATGTCGTCCAAAATCATGAGAAAAAAGTCAGAGCATAGCATGTTGTCAAAAATCATGAAAAAAAGTCAGAGCATAGCATGTTGTCAAAAATCATGAAAAAAAAGTCATGAAAAAAGTCAGAGCATAGCATGTTGTCAAAAATCATGAAAAAAAAGTCATGAAAAAAGTCAGAGCATAGCATGTTGTCAAAAATCATGAAAAAAAAGTCATGGTATAGCATGTTGTCAAAAATCATGAAAAAAAGTCATGAAAAAAGTCAGAGCATAGCATGTTGTCAAAAATCATGAAAAAAAGTCATAGGATAGCATGTCGTCAAAAATCATGAAAAAAAGTCATGATAGCATGTCGTCAAAAATCATGAAAAAAGTCATAGTATAGCATGTTGTCAAAAATCATGAAAAAAAAGGTCATAGTATAGCATGTTGTCAAAAATCATGAAAAAAAAGGTCATAGTATAGCATGTTGTCAAAAATCATGAAAAAAAGTCATGGTATAGCATGTCGTCCAAAATCATGAAAAAAAAAGTCATAGTATAGCATGTTGTCAAAAATCATGAAAAAAAGTCATGAAAAAAGTCAGAGCATAGCATGTTGTCAAAAATCATGAAAAAAAGTCATAGGATAGCATGTCGTCAAAAATCATGAAAAAAAGTCATGATAGCATGTTGTCAAAAATCATGAAAAAAAGTCATATGATAGCATGTTGTCAAAAATCATGAAAAAAGTCATAGTATAGCATGTTGTCAAAAATCATGAAAAAAAAGGTCATAGTATAGCATGTCGTCAAAAATCATGAAAAAAAGTCATAGTATAGCATGTCGTCAAAAATCATGAAAAAAAGTCATAGTATAGCATGTCGTCAAAAATCATGAAAAAAAGTCATAGTATAGCATGTCGTCAAAAATCATGAAAAAAAGTCATGGTATAGCATGTCGTCAAAAATCATGAAAAAAAGTCATAGTATAGCATGTCTTCAAAAATCATGAAAAAAAGTCATAGTATAGCATGTCGTCAAAAATCATGAAAAAAAGTCATGGTATAGTAAATCATGATAAAAAAAAGTCAGAGTATAGCAATGACGTCAACAATCATGAAAAAAAGTAAGTTTTTTTAATCAAAAATAATGAAAAAAAACTTCATAATAAGGTATGTCGTCAAAAATCATGAAAAAAAAGTCATAGTATGGTATGTCATGAAAATGAATAAAAGTAATAGTACATAATGTCAAAAATCATGAAAAAAAAGTCATAATACTATGTCATAAAAAGTATGCCACAATAACAAGAAAGTCATAGTCATTTATGTCAGAAAAATTCATAGTATAGCAGGTTGTTAAAAAAAAAAAGTCTTCAAGAAGTCAGCGTGTGCACATTTACTGTGGGCCCCTCCACTATCATCTGGCTCCTTAAAATGGCACTCAGTCGGGGCGTTGGCAGCTTAGTGGTAGAGCAGGCGCCCCATTTACAAGGCTGTTGCAACCTGGGTTTGAATCCAGCTCGTGGCCCTTTGCTGCATGTCATCCCCTCTCTCTCTTCCCCTTTCATACTTACTGTCCTGTGCATTAAAGGCAAAAATGCCCAAAAAAATATGTTTAAAAAAAGTTGAACAATGTAAACCACATTTATAATATTATACTAGTAGTGGCCTTGACATAAAACAGAAATAATCTCAAAGTTCAAAAGTGGTGTTACATTTAGTAATGACAGCTACATGGATGACCCTTTCATGGTAAGTCATGTTGATATCTCATTGACTTTTATGGCATTTCTTTTCCATATAAACCACACACACATCATCGGTTGAGTTTTAGAGTTTTATTAGAACAAGCACTATGTAGCAGCAGTGTACAGTGTTCATGGAAAGATATGTACTTTGTTAAAATTGCACTTCAGAAGGTACCCATCAGGAAAGAGATCTGAAAGAAACTGAGCTGACACAGTGCTTTGTGATACATGTCAGTCAACAACAAAACAAAAACAAAAACCATGAGTGTCCAATTGAGAAAACAAAAACCTTTTTTGGTGTAAGGCATCTGCAACATTCATTGGCAGGCTAAGTTGTCTAGACATGCAGGTAGAACAGTGGATGAAGAAAGCATGAGGAGGTTTTCATGATGTTTTTTTTTCCCACTACAGTCTGAGTGTTGCTCCTACCTCCACACACAAGGTTCAGTCTTGTTGTTTTTTTTTTTGTTTTTTTTTTTTAAAAAGTCACCGATGTAGGAGGAAAAGGGAATCAGCTTCTGCAGTAGTGACCCATCTTCTAAATGTGCCATATTTACAGTGATCACCAAAAATGTATTGGTTGCATGTTGGAGTAGCAGAGCAGTGCGGAACATCTTGAAACACTGCAAGCATTTTACACTCAAACCTTTTCTTTTTCTTACCTAATGTCAAAACATCTCCCTTTAAGACTTAAGACAGTTTGTCCACAGCTAAACCCTCAACACTCTCAGTATAATCGATCAATAGGCAGGTGGAGACTGGGTAATGTGTTTGTTAATGGCATACCTTCTTGGCATGGGGGTTCTTATCAGTAGTGTGTTTGTGAGGCATTAATAAATGCATTATAAGGCACAGCAAGTGAAACTGACGCTAAAGAGTTGTAGCATTGAGTCTGTGATCAGGGAAAGAAAAGCACATAAACATAAAACAGGATATGGAGGCAAAGCAGTACTACCTACCTTTTTGGTTTGTAATCTACAGTACCGCATGAACAGTGCATGGAAGATGGATTTGCTTCACATAGTTTTCATTCTACATATTTATATCTAGTCTTTTTTTGTCCTTCTGTGTCCTGCAGTCCTGACAGAGGGGAACTTAAATGTGCTCTCACACAACATGTGACTACATGTGTATATGTGTGTGTGTGTGTGTGTGTGTGTGTGTGTGTGTGTGTTTGGGGTTGATTTCAATCAGAAGACCTGTGTTTTTTTTTTTGTTTTTTTTTACTGCATAAGTTATTAAAGCCAATCTGCTTTGCAATAAATACACAAACTGCAAATAGGTGACTGGATCGTAGCAGTAGAGTCTCTGGGGAATCGCACATATTTTGAGTTTTCAATAGTATAATTGTAACTGCACACACTCGTTTGGCTTTAACAGCTAAAGGAAATATCTATATTGTTGACTGGGTGACACTTAAGCCCTGTTTTCACCGAGCAGTACGATACAGCTCAGTTGCTTAGTGTGCTTTTCTTCTCTTGTATTTTTCGGCAGTACTTTTCTTTCCTGCTCCCATGCTTTCCTAAAACAAAGCTTGTCTCCATCTTGTGATAAACAGCCACATAAGGAGAAGATTACGAAGTGTTCGATGTTGTCTATTGTGCCTTTTCCTGAATCACGTTTCCTGTGTCACGTTATATAATGTCATGCTAGTTACGTATCTGACGCGGCTACAACCGGCTGGTAACAACCACGCCTGCATGTAAGGGTACTCTCTGCAGTAGACACACTAGGGTCTAGATACCATATCTGAAGGGATACTCTTTTTGGTTCCAAGGTACCGTACCATACTGCTCGGTGGAATTGAGGCTATACCGGGTGGCCCGCGGGTGACCATTTTCTAATAAATTGATTCACATTGGGAATCTTTTTCTGTACTTTTAATGTAAATAAGTTTCTAGAGTGCAGAAATAAACATCACAAGAGAGATTGTTGTTTTTTTTAAAGATTATTTTTAGGGCTTTGACGTGCAGCAAAGGGCCACAGGCTGGAATTGAGCCCGTTACTAGTGTGGCAAGGACACTGTTACTCTACTCACTGAGCTCATGGGCACCACATGAGGGAGACTGTTTATCAAAGAAAGAGTGCCAGGGAAGGAGCCCTGAATATCCTCAATTTCTAGAGACGCCCCTGCGTACACCTGACCTATGTGGCACTGCTGCAACTGGATTTGCCTCTTGGCACATGTGAGGATAGCAACATCTAAAGGTTTGAAAGAGGCAATTCATTCACTACATTTGGTGATAAATATTATTAATTTTGTTAATTAAGTGGCCTCTGGTCTTCTGTCATTTTGCAAAAGTGGCCCCTGGGTAAAGCAAATTTATCTCTGTCCTAGACCATCCTGAAACTGCATTTCCATGTACTGACCTGTAGGTGGCTCTGGTGTTTCATAAAGAACTAACTATGCTTTTTGGCTGAATGAGTCATGGGAGTGCTGATATAATAAAGCAATTAATTAATCATAACAAAATGATTCCAGTTCTGATGATTGATTGATAGCGCAGGTAATCGATCACAAAAATACCAAACAGTTGCTGGTAATAGTAACGACTCTTTGTTTCATACCATTTTATATTATACATTTTGGTTGCTAAACTAAGCATGTGAATTTAAGATATTGATATGAGCTTTGCTAAAATTTGATGGGAATTTATCATTATTTTTTTCACATTTTTTGACAGAAAATGAATACTTTCTTAATTAAATACTTTTTGATCATTTAAAAATAACTGCACATTGCAGCCCTTGCCTTGTGTAGCTGGATGTACATGAGTTTTTATCCTCTTACTGGAAATATTCGATTGCTTCACTCTTATGTCAGGTCTATTTTTAAAACCAAAAGTGTCTCCGAGCGTTCGACAGACTGCACAACCTACTACGCCATCTTTTCTTAGACCTTTGATTCAGATAAAGGTCTGTTTGGGAGTCTGTCATATATATTGTGTGCCTACTATATACGTGTGCCTACTATATATGGAGTGAGTTATGTGGTATTTATGTAACCATGTGATTCAGGAGCTGGTTTCATGTAACAATGTTTAAAATTAGAGAGCGGTGTAGGGGAGGGCTCCTCTGTTTACACTGAGCCTCCACTGTAAGGAGGAACTGGACTCCATGACAGATCAGTGTTGACCGTTTAAAAAAAGAAAACATCTGTAAAGGGCGTAGGTGTGTCCTGCGTCACATGTCCAAAACACCAGAATAGGATTTACATTTTCATACCTACTTTTCCTTCCACCACATGATCAGCTGTGAGAGCCGCTGTTTGAAAATACTCATTAAAAGTACCATCTATGGACGTCACACTTCCTCTGCTGCGGTCGAGATTAATTTTAAACGAGCTGTTTCCCGAGAGAGAGTACTGCTATCACACAGATTCAACAGTATTAAAAGGCGAAAATAAATAAAATCTGCCAGTTCACGTGATACTATTTCACTAAATTCTGAGTCCAAGATATTTTATAAAAATACCTCTTTTTTCTACAATAGTTGGTGATATAGTAAATGTGGCTTTATGCCAGTGAAAGCTGCTCTCTAAACATGCACAAAGGTATCGTAGGTAATCAAAAGGTCTACTTCAGAGACTAGTCTAACCCAGACTGCCGTCAGAAATCAAATGGCTTCAACGGAAAAGCGCTAAACTGTGTGACTTGTATGGGTGTCTTTTTAAGGCAAGGACATACTCAGAAGTCAAAGGAGCTGAGGAAAGATCTACATAGGAGTGGTACGATTGTTGCCCTGACAACCCAGCTTCCACAAGCACGATGAAGGTGATCCTACAGGGTGTTTCCATGGATGGATGACCATGTGGCAGTGCCACAGAACCTCGACAGGGTCACTGGGCATCAGGCCATCCTCTCAGCTCTGCAGTCGCCCGTATCCCTGCGCACCAATGTTTCATCATTAACATGTTTCTCTTAACACCATATTGTGCATAGGTAACAGCCGTCCCGTCTGCGATGACGATATGATGGACGTGGTTATCCGTGTGCTACCACAGGTTCACCGTAGGTTCCATATTGATGAAGCCGGGGTTCTTGCGGAGCTCCCAGTACGTGTTGTTGGAGACCCACCTCTCTCTGTGATTGGCATCAACCACTTTCCTGAAGGAACAGACAGATGGGACAGTTGTAAGAAGAAAGTTTCTTCACCAAGAAACAGAGGCATGATCAGGCAGGTAATATCTAGGCTGGTAAACATGCCTGGAATCAGATGTATAAATGATGCATGTGCAAAAACAAAGAGGTAAAATGCATCGCCATTTTCTACATTTAAATGCATCTATGAACACATGCTTACTTCATGTGCATACAAAATTTTTTGGAGCAATCAGAGGTTGTTGGTAAGGTGGTGACAAAATCTAGTAATAGGACACAGTTTTAGTTGTTAGACAATTTCACTGATGTGTGATTGATTTACAGTCTACAGATTAGATGTACTGTACTATGACTTTTAATTAACATACTATATTTGGCCTTAAAAGAAAATTGCAATTACATGTTATACTATGACTTGTTTTTACAAACTTTTTAATAAGGTACTATATTAGGACTTTAAAAAAACACCCTTTAATTACTTAATATACTATGACTTTTTAAATAATATACATTATTATGACTTTTAATGACATACTTATTTGCCATTTTTAATAACTTTTGTGACTTACTACACTATGGCTTTTTTAATGGCATACATTACTATGATTTTTTTGTTAATGGACTTTTCATTAACGTACTAAAAGAGGACTTAAATTTTTCTCTTTTTTTTTTTAAATTACATAATATCACTTTTTTCTGACATACTACACTGTGACTTTTTTAGGGTATGACTTTTTTCTGACATTTTTGATACACTATACTATGACTTTTTTATGGATTTTTAATTAGTGTACTATACTAAGACTTTAAAAAGAAAAAAACTTTATAATTATGTTCTATACTATGATTTATTTGGACATACTATACCAGGATTTTTTATGACTTGTATGACATACTTTACTATAAATATTTTATGGTGGGTTTTTTTTTGTTACAATAGTATGTCTTTTAACAACTTTTTTGTGACATATTATACTGTGACTTTTTTGGGGGGGGGGGGGACTTTTTAATTACAGATGATACAATGACTTTTAAAAAAAAACAAAAAAAAAACAAAACAACTTTTTAATACCATATACTATTGTATAATACTATACTATGACATTTTTATGGCATTTTCAAGAACACACTACAGCTCAGTGGCCTAGTGGCAGAGTGTCTGCCCTGAGACTGGGAGGTCGTGGGTTCGATCCCCGGCCTGGTCATACTATAAAAATGGGACCCATTGCCTCCCTGCTTGGCACTCAGCATCAGGGGTTGAAATTGGGGGGTTACATCACCACATGATTCCTGAGCACGGCACCACTGCTGCTCACCGCTCACTCAGGGGATGAGTCAAATCCGGAGGAAAAAATTTCACACACTCAGGTGTGGGACTTTAACTTTAACAGTACAATTATTATTATTACGACTTTTTAAATTACATTATGACTTTTTTATTTTTAACAAACTTTAATACAAATGTTTTTTAATTTTTAATTGAAATAGTTTAATTTACTTTTTAATAATGTACTTTACAAGGACTTTTAAAAAAATAATAACTTGACTTTGACTTTAGTGGTATACTTTACTATAAATATTTTATGACTTTTTTGACATACTGAATGAATGAATGAATATGACTTTTTAATGACCTTTTATAACATACTTTACTATTTACTATTTAGGCAAACTGACACTTTACTATGAATATCTTAATTAATATTTTGATACTTTCTGAAGTATATTGTGATTTAGCCTCAGTCATGTGGTTAGACACTGTGTTCCTACACCATTTCAAATTTAATCCCAACAATTTGTCTGAACACTTTTGCCAGCTGCTGTTCTTTCATTGAAAGACAGACAGAAGAACTGAACTCAAATGACAAACATGTCTACATCCATTTTTGTAAAAAAAATCAAGTAAAAATCAAGCTAAACCAAAACCATGTGTGCCTAAAATATGTATGTGTATGGATTTCTATCTTTGTATGTACTCAGAGTTTTCTCTGACTGGTGTCTGTGCTTACTTAAAGAAGCGTGGCTCAAGTTTGATGTTGTTCTCCTCGTTCCACTTCCTCCGGACTCTTTGAAGTTCCTCAATGCGCTGCTTTTCTAAGGATGCCATCTCCAAGTTCCCCTCCTCCAGATGCCTGTGTGACCCAAACATCACTTTTAAGTTAACAGTAAATCAGCTGGTTATAAAGAGAAGAGCAACAAAATTCACTCTGTTGTAAGGAGGACATTTTCAGACTGCACTCGTGATGGATGTGATGCGGTACCTTTGATCAGGCCTGAACCGGGCGTCTGTACGGGGCAGAGCATCTTTCAACTCGGGGCAAAGCTCATTCAGTTCAATGGCAAACCTGGTGAAGCCGTAGTATAGCTCATAGTCTGTGGGCATGGAGCCTGTGGAGGAGAGGAAACGTAACATAACCAAAAAGGGAAAAACATTTTATCATCACTAACTTTCCTGCAACCAAACCGATGTGAAAGAATGGATGAAGAAGCAGTGCCCACCTGGCCTCCAGACGCATTTGGCAGAAGGTGGGACACCACAGTAAAGGCCCTCATGCCACTTTCCAAAGAGTCTGTGGATCACTTTCCCCTCTTGATCCATCACAAATCCTTGAACCTCGTTTACATTAGAACTCCAGTAGTTTCCCTAACAGACAAATTACACGTTGTTAGCTTCCTTTTACCACAGTTCAGATGCAACCATCGTGAATTTCACATTAAAACACACAGTGAATCCTTGCAAGGCAAAAAGGTGATGCATTTAATCACATCTAAACACAGATATCACTGTTTGCTGAAGGTGTCTCACCTTGACAAAGGTAAGTTTGCAGAGGCAAGCGCTGCTCTTTGTGTTTCTGATGGTGATCTCCCCGTAGTGCTCGATCCACCGTCGCCCACTGAGGATGTTGTGCACACAGGTGGTGACTTTGTTCCATTCGTAGTGATCTCCAAACCTAGAAATACACAACAACAGCTGATTGGCTTGATGTGCTGCTGGAGTGACATGAGCTCAGATGATAAAAGAAAGTGATGAATTCACAACTGTCAGTGATCTAGTTTGATCTGGCAGCTTGTTCAGCAGCCCCAGATTCTCAGCAACTCCTGGAACTCCTTATAGATTAATCTGGCCCACATAAGCACATGGACGGGCCTCACAGTCATATTCACAAAGACTGAGCATTCAAGACCTCTGTGTCTTTATACTTGAAAAAGATTTTTAAAAAATGATGGTAAAGACAGAAGAAAAGTTGAGGTTTGGCATGACATTTCTGCTCAGTCAAACTTTTAATAGGTCAGTATAAACAATATGTAGTCAGGTTTATGAGTCATTTCTGCTCTGAAATTCTACATATAAGTAAAAAAATCACATTTTTGCATTATTTTTTTCTATTTTATATTACAGTGTTGATCAAATACTGACTGAGAAACATTCAAGTTTCACAATAAATGCAGTAAATATTAGATTTATGGGTGCAATACTGAGAATCTGCCTCTTACACCACATTCATGTCATACTTGATGGATAGGAGAGACTTCACGTCAACTCAAGATGGTTGTATGATTGAAGAGTTCTGTCGCCCTGACACCAAACGACTTTTTAAGCAATGTCACTGTCGCAGACAAATCTCCGCTGTCTGAGCTTTGCTTGAGTTGTGGTGCCCTCTTGGATCTTAATAGTTTGGTGTAAGGTGGTCATAAAACTCAGACCAGGATGTCTTAAGTCAGTCTTTTTCTCATCTTGACGTCCTGTCTAGGGATGCACGATATTGGATTTTTTGCTGATACCCGATGTGCCAATATAAAACATCTTATTTGGCAATAACCGATGTCAATATATCCACCTAATTTTAGAGATCATCAAGTCTCTTTTGCAGTGGAATTAACATCATGTTATGCATGCATACTCTTATCGTGATAGCCCACCAGCAGATGGAGATATGAAATACAAAGCTTTTCAGTGTATGTAGTATTCATTCATTAGGCAAAATAAGAAACAGCATGTTAGTCAATTCTAATACTTGATTTTAAAGCCACTCTCGGCCAATACCAATGACATGCCAATATTATCGTGCAACCCTAGTTCTGACAAAATCTAACATTAACCTTACTTTAATTTTATCTTAAGTTTTTAGTCTTGGCTCACGCAAAGAGTGAAGATCAATTGTCAACAACCAATGGCCACACTCTCTCCAGCACCAAACAAGAAGGAGCAAATCAGGGAGACAGTAAATATGGACGGGACTCTGGGGAGGTGGAAGAATATGAACAAGTCTCAGTTCCCTTGTACTGTGAGAAACTGGTTGTGGAGTTGTGGAGTGAACAAGAGCCAGTGTTTAATTCGATGTGTATCTGATCCACCAACCAGCACTCATTTATTGAGACATCTTAATTTTTGAAAAGGTTCGCTTCTCATTCCCACAGTCTCCTCCCGCTACAACAGTGCAACTAACCAACAGAGGTTGGTGGCGAGGCCACAAAATCCAGAATGTAAAGTTTACACACACATACAGTTTCTCTTTAAAGGCATATTGATGCTGAATTGACAAAAATACTGTCAGCATAGGACACCTTTTATCTTGTGTTTCTAGATTTATGTGTTTTTGCTGTCATGACAAAAAATGGAAATGGTTGTAAGGAATTATTAATGTCATATTTTTTGAAGAGAGTTTGGTGTAATGTTTTCCACCAGTGGCAGGATGGTAAATAATCCCAAAAGAGTCTAGTTTTAGTCTTGCAAACAGTGACGACGCATGATCCCCAGACTTTGTAAAACCTTACCGTGTGTGACTAAAAACTGATTGTCTATAGATGTGAGAGGGTGTGTTTTCAAAGTCTTAGTGTGTGGTAAGCATTAGTTGTTGGAAATACTGTGCATTTTCAATATGACACATCCATTAAATCTGGGTGTAATTATCTTGACTGACAGACTTTGGTTTATGTGATGCATTTTGATGTCTCCACCGAGGACCACTTTGGAAATAAGTGTTTTTAGTGATGATTTTAAGTGCTATCCTCTGGGATTTTTTTTATGTCATGATTTTCCTGTAAGTCATTTTGTTTTCAAATTCCAAATAAAAATCAAATCAAATTAAAGGCACTGCTGTATTATTAACCCTTTGAAACCTGGAGCGACATCACTATTCTTGTGCTGCTTTCAGATGCCTTTCGCAAGTATTTAAACCTTTGACCCTTGAGCAAAATTGGTGCAGTTTCTTTCAGAAACATGGGGAAAAAGGCAATGAGCAGATTGGTAAGAAATGCCCCACAAATTGCAGGAAAAAAAGAAAAAAAAATAGGAATTAAAATAACTAGGGAACAAAAGAAAAAACTAGGAAAACTATATTTATACTTATTATTATTGCATTTTAAAATTATGTTACAGAATCATTAAAAATTTTAAGCACTCTTTTAAGGTCATTTCCTTGTTTGTTTGTTTTTAACTACCAACTTTTTTATACTAATTTTCTTGTTTTTAATTTTCTCTTTCTACTAATTTCTTGCTAATTTTTTGGGTCATTTCTTCTTTCGTTGCTCATTGCCTTCTGAAGCCAATTTGCTTATGTTTCAAAGGATTAAGCACCAATTTGGGATATATATCGCAGGTTAGGTTTCGTCACTACACAAAGCAGCTGGATCAAAGTTACCTGGGAATCATAAGATTCACAGTCCCGATCGGTAAAATCTCCATCGATTTCCCCCAGAACTTGTTTTTCCACCTCACATCTGAAAAGCAAACAAACATCAACAATGTACTGATCAGTCAAATCTTTGCAATTCTTCTAAAAATGTAAGAAATGAAAACCAATTTTTAATCTGTAAAACTGCAGCTGGATATTAAAGAGGCTAAATGAGACTGGAAGGCTCATCTGCTGTGATGAAACCCCCTCACTAATTAGGAGAGTAACCCACCTTGCCAGAAGGTGAAGTTCTTGGACTCACAGTGGCAGGCGGAGATGGGAGGGTGGTGGCTCACCTTTGAGAGGAGATCAAATGAAAACAGTCTGACAGCTGTTGTTGTTGAGATTACACATCATATACATCTCTGTGAGTCTGCACTCAGAGGACACGTGATGGACTACGAGTGCACACATTCTGACTTTGCTATAGAGCTGAAACAATTAGTTGATTGACTGATTTTGATCATTTAGAAATAGTAATTTTTCAACCAGAAATGCAGATTTTTTTTTAGGTTCCAGCTCCAGAAATGTCAATATTTATTTGTTTTTCTCCACCTGATAGTCAACTGAAAACAAGGCAAACAAAACAAGCAATCTAAATATGTGCACCTTGGGCTCCGGCTGACATTTTATCCACCAAACAGTTATTCAATTAGTCAAGAGAAGTCAAGAATAAACTGTAAAACTCAACTAATGGGATGTCTAGTTCTAGAGGATCCATGGTTATTGCAACACAAAGTCTATTTTTTTCTAGATGTCCTTTTAATCTTTGCTTCATCTGCAAATTTATCAATATTTATAATACTTTTTTGGGGAATTTGACAAAATATTCTAATACTATAAAACAACGGAAAAACATCAGTCTGTGGTTGAGCTGATCACAACTGTTAGGGTGCAAGGCATTATACTGTAAGTAGACATTTATTTGTTCTAAGTTGTCATAGGCATGGAAGTTTACCTCAGACATCAAGAATCTGGAGATATATCCAAGATAATGCTTCTGTTTAAAATGCACTTCATATCATGAAACATGTCCTCCACCGAACAAAGCAGACGTACCTGTTCGGAGAAAAAACAGAAGCCCTTGTCTTCCCGAATACATTCATAACTCTCTCCGAGGAGCGGGTTGAATGGCTTACTTCCTGCTCTGTAGTAAGTGGATGAGTAGCCTGAGACGGCAAACGCAGCGACGAGAACCTGTCAGAGTCAAAACAACACAGTCAGAGCAAACAAGAGGGGATTAATCGGTTCACATTAAAAGGCTCTGTCAGGAATAAGCCAAACATTAGCATGCACCAGGCGCTATCAAAAGGACAGAAGACAGATAAAAATAGGAGTATCCAAGGTCGACAGCTGCATCGGAGCGTACCGCCGCCTCGCATACGTGCCTCTGAGTGAGACTATTCATGTTGACTGGCAATGTCACCTCATATATAAACAATGCAGGTATGATCGACACAAAAACACAGGGGGAATTTTAAACAAAGGCAAACATTAAATAGCTTCATGAACCGCGCTGAAGGGTCGCCACGTTCTTGCACCTAATGTGATGAACATTTGATTTGACAGAGTGCTTGTTACTAACGACTTCTTTACCATGCGTTCAAAGGGATCCTCGGTCTCCGCGGCTTTGTCCAGCAGCTCGCTATACTCCAGCTCTTCACACATGCGCTGCAGGGTATTGAGGGGCTCGTTGAGCTCCACAGGCATGGACACTTTGGACAAGTCCTTGCCGATGTTGTTTCTCAAGATGTTCCAGAGGTTGATGTTGCTGGTGTCGGGACACGGCGCCGGCAGGCAGCTGCGACGCCCGTTACGGAAGGCACTGCCAGCAAAGTCTCCGTTGGCCACTGGGAAGAAGAACAATACAAACTCTTTAACAATCTACATGGGGTACAACATCATCTGTGACAGTCTCTGCTGCCACAGGGGAAACCTCTTATAGTGAGCACATCTCTCTGGGTCAATAAGGAGATGATGATCATAACCTTTTTTTTTTGCTTTTATCCTCATTTCTCATGCAGATCACCATCTAACTGACATTCTGTATATTTATTACATAATTATAAAGTGATGAAACTTCACAGACTTGTATCGAAAAATACAGGGCAGCTGCATTATCAATCAACTTGGGTTAAACCACAGGTGCTTTTTCCATATGCACTAATTTTCTGTCTCCATCACCCACAGTTGTCTGAGTCGACGTCACAAGGTAGCCTAGGGTATACCAAGTTTCACTGCTGCATCTCATTGTCTTGTGTTTAGCAGTTTGCCTTAAGCTTTGAGGAGACTGTGTTTTTAGTGACAGAAAATTACTTTCATTTCCCTGTGATGATTTTAATGTACATGCAGCACCAGCCTCAAGCAGCCAGCTGAAGGCAGACAGGTCACTATGAGACAAAGCAACCTGTCATGGGAGTAGGGGGGGATTTTTTTCCGGGGTATTTTTGCGATAACGATACTGTTGACAACATAACAAATTAGTAAAAAAAAAAAAAAAAAAAAAAAATTTGCCTTCAAATATTCAGTAAAAACTAAACAAACCTCTTATTTCTTTAGTTTGTGAACAACAACAGTAACTCAGAGTGAGATTCAGATTCTGTGTACAATACTAATTGTTTGACAAAATAAAATCTACCACAAATTACACATTTAAACAGCTCCCAAATACAAATTTAGCCTGAGATCTATATATATAAATCAACAGGCAGTTTCTTTTTCTTTTAGTAAAATCCTAAATGATGGAGTTGTTATTTTTCCACCTGGACCTTTATGCTCTGCCATTTTGCCTCTAATCATCACACTGTAACCTGTGACAGTCGAAACATCGCCTATTACGAAATTAATTTTTCATATGATATTAAAAATAATTATGGTGAACCAGATGATATGGCACACCCCTACATGGGAGTAAAGTAAAAGAGTAATTTTAAAAAAAAATTGTTTCCAGATGACGTCATGTATGACATTGTAAGTGTATTACTTATCGTATTACCTAAACAGCATTTGTATATATATGATTCTGTTCCAAGCTTTTTGAGCCATATAAGCTTCTTTTAGCTCTAGTCAACACCGCCCCACTTTCTTCAGCTCTGGTCAGGGATGTACGTCCCCGCATGACTGGTGGAGATTGCCAAGATATCGGCCACTATCAGAAGTTAGTTATATCGGCACAGATTGATTGCCCAAACCAATATATCGGTCGACCTCTCGACCTTTCGACCGAGGGACGCGAGAGGGGCTTTCATGCTGGTGCTTAGAACAAGGAACAGGCCACTGATATATAAAGAGATAGGCAGTGGGAGTCAGAGGGACAGTAAATATATTATTGTCATATTTGTTTTCAGCAATCCTTCTCCAGAATTACTTTTAATCCCCTAATGAAGAGAATAATCATCAGATTAAGTGATTAAAAAACAAACATTAACTGGACCAGAATGAAGTGGGTAAAGCCAACATGAGTAAGATCAGATAAAAGAAATAAAGAGATAATCTAGGTAAAATGAGGCTGAGCTCCGAGATAAAGCTATGTTTTAAGAAGAGATTTAAAAGTTGATTACGATTCAGGCAGCCTCATTCCCACGAGCAGGTCGTTCCTAAGCCTCAGGACAATCCCCGCAAAGGCTCTGTCCCTTCTGGTTATGAGCCTGGTGCAATACAGTGTCTGGAATAGATAAAGTACCTCTGCCAGAGGATCTCAGACCTCATACAGGATCACGTGGGATGAAATGGACAGAAGTATAGAGAGGGACCAGGCCACACAAAGAGCCTCAGAGTCATCACTGAGATCTTAAAATCCTAAAACATGCTGTGAGTCAGTATAAGGAGGGTGAAACAGGTGTGGTGTGGTCATGCCTCTTGGCTCTGGATTATTTTACTGCAGATTGGTGTTTCTTGATTGGATTTGCTGTCAATTAACTGGGACACATCGCTCTACTGCCGTGGCGTTCACATCACTGAATGCATTAAGATGACAGTGAGTCTACATATAAAATTGTGTGCCACACCATATCATTCACGCAATACTGGTCTAATTTTTAGAGATAAAAGAAATCATATTGTGATAATGGCAATATTCCGACTTGTTATAATGATGACGTAATGCTGTTACGCACAGCAACAACAGGCAGAACTGAAAATCAAATTACCACTGGCCCCATTATGGAGGAGTTAGTTCCAAAAAGGGGAGAGCCTTCAGTAGTGTGGAATCAGTGGCGCCGTCAGGCCTGGATGCCCCAATTGTTTTATGAATAGCTCTGGACTTTTCAGACCCTTTTAGAGCCTCGCTGCTCAGAGCTAACTCAGTTAGTAGCTCCGCTGGCAGCAGCACAGTGTCTCTCACTCTCCTCTCTCGCTGTGCGCACACAGGAAACGGTGTCATTAGGTCATTTTGGCATATTCCTGACGTAATGTAAGCCTGTGTGAAGCTCAACAAAAAAGCTGAAGGCTCCAGAACCCATGGTAGTCAAGCGGGCGGACAGTGATGTGAGTTGGATCGTCAAGAATATCATTATCGTAAAAATACCCAGATATATCGTGGTATTTTTTAAGGGCCATATTACCCACCATGAGCACATGTATCAGGACTCTCCCTAATTTACTTTCTATGCCATCCCTATATATTAAAATCACCTTGAAATAATATTACTATCCCAGTTCTTTCCCCAACTTCCAGAGTATTTTCATCATCATTAGATACTTAATATGGCAGTGTGCTATGTGACAAAGATGGAGGTGCCATCCCTCCTCACACAGACAGCTTTTATAAAGTCTCAGAGAAGCCCTTGGCAGCCCGAGCAACTCTGCAAAGTCAACTGCCTCCGCCACACTGATAAATGATCTTGCCAGAATTGCCTGTGTGTCTGTGTGTGTATGCATGCAAGCATGGTTGAGTGGGATACCCCCCCCCCCCCCTTTATTTCTAATAGGGAACATAAAGATGTTTGGGCTTGTGATGGTGCAGGATTGAACCTACTTTGTCTGGAGACGTTATCAGTCACACTGGCGTTGTCCTCGGAAATGTTATCGCTCACATCACTGACGTATGACTCATCATCTGAGCCCTGCGAGGGGGAATAGGTACAGAGCGGAGTGAGTCAGTGCAGTAGAGTGCAACACAACCTCTGATCAGAACAGCAGACGGACGAAGCCTCACACACACACACACGCATGCACGCACGCACACACACACACACACACAGTTACTGCAGTTTGCCAGTGGCTAACAAACTGCAGCAGTCGTCGGCTATCTGTCCCACTGCAGTAATCATAGGATGAGACTCTGCAGCATTTTCATACTTTATATATAGCAAACACAATGAGGCCATCGACGCCACCAAAGAGGAGCATATTGCAACTTGTTGTAATGGCCTCTATTACAGTCGCCTGCTGCTGGTGATTGTTCAGCCGACAGTGTAACACAGGTCTGAATGGGCCGGCTGTTGGAGCTGGAGGACGGGAGGTGTTGATGAATTTCATTGGCGAGTAATCCTTCAGCGTGGCTCAATGTGTGCCTGGGGAGCTACAATGCTTAATGGCTCTTCAGAGACCACATATATTTGGAACTGGATGTTCGCAGCAGTTTAAAAAGGGGAGAAGGCAGGAGTGATCGTTTCAAGTGATGGTACAAAGTGCCTTTTTAACAAAACCAGAAGCTACAAATCAGGAGGAACAGACAGAAGGGGAGTGTTATGATTCTGAAGCACAACTGAGGGATGAAGCCTCCGGGCAGATTGTAAAGAAGCCCTCCCACGTGCCTGACTTTTGTTTGAGTTTCCGTTACGCACTATCTCTGCTTTTCATGCTGCCCTCATTAATTGCTGACTAACTCCAGCTCCACACATCACAGTGACGTTTTATCTGGCTTCCCAGCAGCGGGGCCAGTTTAACCCCTTCCTTGCTCTACAACCAGCTCCTCTAAACCGTCCCTTTTTAAAGAAGTGTTTCACTGCTGGAAAGATATTCATAAAACTGGGTTGTCTATGCAGCAGAAATATGCAGACTAAAAGGTGCTTTTGCTCAGCGATAGAGAGCCTACAACTACCAGACTGCACTGCACAGCTCCAGACAAATAAACGCTCCAGTTGGTGGGTGATGTAATGCAAGTTGCTTAACCAAAAAACAATATGGTGGCTCACCAGTAACAATCTTCACAGTTAAATAAGTTAAAATATGTTCCTGAAAACATTTGAGGCAATAAATAGGCAGTGTAGTAACAGAATCTTGGTTCATATTTTATCCACACTGCTTTGTTTTACTGTTTGATCTCAGTATTTTCTCCGTTTTTCATAATGCAGGAAACAGAAGTGCCTACATCTTGTTCAACATTCTCTTATTACAGCCAAACAGTAAGCTTAAACACGTTACTAAAAAGATTTTAGGTGAGAAATAGGCAACACAGTAACAGAATCTTGGTTTACATTTGATCAGTACTGCCTAGCGTTTGATCTGAGTTTGAGAGAGAGGGGCGTCTCAGTCCCAATCTGCTTCAATACCCTTTGTGTTTGTGGTGGGGACAGGCAAACAAAAATGAGGAAGTGCCATCTGTAGCTCAGGCAACAGCCCAAGAACTAGTGATTATTTGCTGAGTGACGCAGATCTTTACTGGCAAATGGGCAGGAAGATTACGGATCTCATTCATAAACACTGCATACGCACAAAACAGGGCCTGAAAGTGACGTACACCACTTCCCACAAGTTGTGATCTATAAAAACATACTTGATGGGAAAAACTCTGACCCATGCTTACTAACATTTTGGAGACGGGAGAATTGGCAATGCAGATGGTTGTGGTTTGTCCGTGAGTACATCTTTAGTATGGATCCTAATCACTGTTTTGTAAATGAAACCCCTTGTCACGGGTAAGATGGAGGCAAGTTTACCACAGTTCATTAACACACACTACCCACACTGTTGTGACACAAAGCTGGTTGAAAATTGACAAAAGCCCCGTTGCGACCAAAGACCTTCGGTATGGTACCTTTGGAACCAAAATAACATTCAGACATGGTACCTAGACCCTAGCGTTTCCACCACAAATAGTACTCTTTCATGGGGGCGGGGTTGTTGTCACTCACTGCTACGTAGAGCACTCAATGTAGTTCCTCCTTTATCAGTCTACACCTCGTTTATCGTCCACAGGGTGACGCTGACATTTTCAGAACACAACAAAACAGGCTGCAGTGAAACACTAAACTTGGGGGTTTAGTGTTGCCGGAGCCCACAGGAACCATGCTTTTCAATGCTTTTTCGAGTGAGGATTAGCATATATGCCGTTGACATAACCCATGGCGAACTGGAAAAGGAAAAGGAACTGGACGGAGAATCTCCCCTTTATTTTAGTAATTTTCAAAGGGGAGACTTTTTACACAAACTTTCGTTGACAAAATGGTTTCAAATTTCAATTGTAGTATTTAAACGTTTGTAATGTTATGTAATATAAATTCTGTAATACCATGATACCGTGACATTTTCTGGGACCATTACTGTACCGTGTATCTCAACTACACACCTATAAAGTTTCATGACCGCATCTTCCACAGTTGTGACACTATCACATCGATAAAGTCTTTCCAGAGACAGACATATAAACACCTTCCAAAACTCTCAAACACACCCCACGACAAAAGGGGTCACCAGGACCACATTTTTTACCCATATTACCCACACTGTTATGATACAAAGCTGGCTGAAAATTGGCAAAGCATCCCTTTAAACACCCAATTCTCCTCTGTTGTACCTCATTCTCCGATGAGCTGGCTGACAGAAGCACTTCCTGGGCATCAAAGAACTCAGAGACAGACTCCGACATGGAGAGTCGACTCTCATTAGAGGCCTGCTGAGTCAGAGGGATCCCCATCTGTTCTCCAGCCTGCAGGAAAAAAACACATGCGAACACAAGAGATGTTCACCGTTCCTTCCTATGATGACACATTTAAGGACCGAAACAGACCTGGACAAACACAAACACCATCAGAAGACGACACAGAGTTCATTTTGCAGCATGTGCATCCTTGCCAGAGGGCAAGCTCCCATCCGTTTCTAATTAGTCATTTTTTTCCATTAACCTTGGTGTCAGCTTCTGCATAGAATAATGATCCTTTGAGCTTACATGCCAGGGTTTACTGCGAAAAACATCAATCTCTATGGACAGGAGTCAATGATGCAACTGACGAATGTATGATGCAAACACTGAAACTGCCCGGTCAGCCTTGGAAGCTTTGTTGTTTCATCAGTGTAAGAGTCAGAAATGGGCTCAGTCAGTGACAGACTGACCACAGCGACCTACCTCATCAGGCGTGGAGATGATGTTCACACTGACAACTTGTTCAGTCAGGACAGATTCAGAGTGGATGCGGTTGAGTCGGGTTCGAAGTTCTGCGTTTTGGGACAGGGCCTGAATAATGAAAAGTGTGGTTTATTTTCCACATGCTGTGTTGTTGTTCTGTTTTTTGTTGGGCAGGAGGGGAGGGAAGATCTAGTGTTTGATGCACTGGGTGTAGAAAAAAATAACATTGTGGGGGAAAAGGATTGGTTTTAATCTTCCTCAAGGTTATCTTAATACTCTCATATGATTAGTTGCTGCCATTCCTCCTCTCCAAACTGGCACAGACGAGATCCCTTGCTAAAACAATGACACTGCAGCTAATAAGAGACTTCAGAAGTCTGGGTTAGCCAAATGAATATCAAGTGAGTACCTTCAAAAGTTACAGTCATTTTAGTGTGAATTTCCCTCTTTGTGATTCCATGCACATGGTTTTCTTGGTGCCAGGATGAAGATGCCTCTTCACCTTCGCTAACTCAAGACTGCTGAAGTCAAACTTAAAATTATTGTAAATAATGAGGACAGGGGATTTTATCATCTCTTCATGGCAAATTTGGACAAGATAAATGATTATGACGAGGAGTAACCCCTCAACATGCATATGGGCATTTAAGTATTAAATTAAAATAGACTTGACTGAACCTATTTTTGAAAAACAGCAGGATTAACGGATCTTTTGGCGACTTGGGGGATATCAGAAACAAGCTGTGATATGGGGAACTTAGCAAACAGTTGGCTGTTTACACATCCAGCAGACAGGGAGCAACATCATGTTTCTGTCCACCTGATGAACATAAGTCACTGAAAACCGCTGCCTGCTGCATCTGCAAAAGTGATCACTGATCAGAGCGGTGAGAGTGAACCAGAACAGTAAAGTTGCAGGGCTAAAAATCTAAAGAATGAGCTGAAACATGCTGTAAATCTTAAATAATCGGAGGGGAACTGAAGAATCAGAGCCCAGTCGTTCAAAAAGTTTAGTCTAGATCAGAATGATCCCGATTTGAAAATCCCATGTTTTGCTATGCAGGATCAGATAATTCATCTTATTTTGGTACCAGTTTTTCACAGCGATATTAGATTGGATCACCCAGACAAACACACGTCCCCCCAGAGCCCGGGACAAGCTCATCAAAAGCCCACTCCGCTTCACATCCAGATCCTCAGCTACTTCTTCATCTCATCACCAACACATAGGCTTTCCATGTAGGTGCATGGAAGGTCAGGGAGGTTTGCTCTCTCTGACTTAGGCTTTCCATACAGGCACGTGGAAGGGCAGAGAGGTGTGCTCTCTCCGCCCTATGCTTTCCATGTAGGTGCGTGGAAGAGGCATTCTGTGTAGGTGTGAGGAAAGGTAGAGGGGCCCCAGAACAGAGCCATACTGCCAAATACAATACTGCAAATGGAAATGAAGTTTTCTTTGATATAAGTGTTGCTGACTGAACTTACATTTTGTTACTAAAATCCACCTGAATCTAGTCTTCTGCTGGGATCAGGATAATCCTGGTTTTTGGATTAAATGTCACTCAATCTTTCTAAAAAGTTTTGAACACATACTAAAGGTTTGATCCAGATCAAAACCAAGACAAGATTACATGATCTAATCCAATTTCAGAATATCTTTTTTCCTTTTGAATAACCCATTTCCAAGATTTGATCCAGAAAGTCTAAATCCGATCAGACAGCTTCTTAACAACTGGGCCCAGGTGATAATTCTCTGTGGATTCATCACTCATCACCCCTTTCACATGCAAGTAGTCATATGATCCATTCTTAAATATAAAATATTGCTTATAGCCACTTTAAGTGAATGTGTACATGTGGAAAAAAAAACAGATTAAAATAGTTGACATCAGCCGCTGTAGCTATAATGACCATGAATCCTGATTATCAACTTCCCACAGAGCTTTGCCATAAAAAAAACCTGACCTCCAGCCTGCAACAACATTGTCACACAAGCATCCAATTAGGAACAAAGTGGAGATAAAGCAGCAGAAACATTTCACTGAAATGATGTCAACTGTTAGCAGAGGAACAGTCCAATTAAATCACTGGGGTAGAGAGACAGCCCTAAGGAGCCGAGTTAATGAACTGCACAGCACATTTCCCTCTCTCACCAATTAATATGGGAAAAGATGATTTAACTTTCACTACTCACTCGCCTGTGCTTTCATCTCCGCACATCATCTCTCTCAATTGTGATCTCACTGACTGGAATAAACTGTAGCTTGTGTGTTTATTCTGTCAGCCCGTCATCATGAGCGAATCTTATAACATGACAACTACAAAATGGGTTTGGGTTTAAAGACACATTGCTCAGATTACTGAAGTAATTTCCTCAGTAATGTCCCGATCACTCCGGGTAATTACATGTTAAAACAGCATCATACTCAGCATTACAATTGTGATGTAGCCAAATATGTTTGATAAACATCTCAGATTAACTCATAGCAGAGAGAAGAAGGGATCATAGGTAATGGTTGAAGGTGGCTCATTACCTGTGACAGAGACTTCCTGAGAGAGTTGATCTGGGCTGACTGGTCTGACTGCTCCTGGTCAGACAGAATCTGTCTGATCTTTTCTTTCTCGATGGCCACCGTGTTGAAGGCTGACTTCAGCAGAGAGTGGACTGCACACAGACAGGACAAAAGAAAGTTAGTATCCTTCACACTGTACAGTCATGTTTTTTTCTTAGTTGCTTTGTCACAATCTTCGAGTGACAGACATTAACCTTAAAACACTCTGTGAAACTCTGACAATCTATTTCTAACTTTCTTGAACTGAACACGAATTGAAGTCATAGGGGTCCACATTTAACAACAGTAAAACTATATCAACGCATCTATTAACACAACACATGCAGTATAACAAAATATAAACTTTATTGATCCCACACTTGGGAAATTCACAGTATTAATCCTAGTCTTTTTCGCTAAAACATTACAATTAAGAAGTCTTGAGCCTACGAAGTCACGCAACAAGCCCAAAAGAAGCATCTGAGTGATGAGTAACATATTTCACACAGAATCTGAATCTGCCACATTGCCTTTGAATCATCCCCCTCTTGAAGTCGAATCATTTAATCCTCTCTTTCTACAAATCTTTATTGTATTCTTTCCATATTTCGCCCACTTGCTAGCGAAATAGTTAAAGAGCCTCCATTAATCACGCAATTTAAATGTGAAAAGTCTCACTGACTGACCATCACTTGTGTGTATGCGGAGAAAGAGAGGGGCGGAGGGACTATCATGCGTTTAAATAACTTATTAGACGGATAGAGAAAGGCGACATTTAGAGCTCAAGCCCAAATAAGCAACTCCACTTTAGAAACAAGCCCAAAGTCATGGCTAATAAGCGGACCTGGCAACCCTGTTGGGGAGTACTGAATATACAACTGGATAAATGAGTTGTGTGAGAGTTTGTAAGCGGATGTTTTGATATATAGTTTTACTGTTGTTAAACGCGTCCCCCTTTTAATTCAGTTCATAAGGAAGGTTCGCCTTTTTTTGGATTCTCCATTCATCACTGAGGCATGTGAGGAAAACACAGTCTTCACAAATTCAAGGTAACACGCAACGAGTAACTGATACACAAATTGTCACTTTGCTGGTAAAGCATTCCTTTAAAGTGTTATTTAAAAGTCTTATACTACTTTGCTTCCATGTTGTGTTTCAGTTTTGAAGGTGTTTTATTTAATTTGTCTGAGTATCGTGAAAAACTTTTTGTTACTATTATTATTAAAGGGCCAGTTAGAGAGACACAGTTAAAGACAATTGCTGTCAGGGCCCCGAGGCTCTGGAACAATCTGCCCAAGAAAATCACGTCGGCCAAATCGGTGATCTCTTTTAAATCCCTTCTTTAAACATATTTTTATCTGTGAGTCCTTCCTGATTTTACTTGAGTTTTTAGTTTATTTAAATTAAACCTCATTTCCTCAGGTTTTATATACTAAAGTGTTTTTATCAGTTGATGTTTTCCTGAATTTTTGACATGTAAAGCACTTTGTAAATAAATATTATTATTATTATTATTATTATTATTATTATTATTATTTTTATTATTATATTCAATTAACAGTCTGGTCTGACACACTGAGTTAGCCTTGGTGACCAAAATTAACTTGAACTTTTCTGTTAATTTCTACTTTACAGGTATATTTATCAACATTGTTACCATTAAATTTTAATGTGAAAACTAAAATTCCACTTCACTTTAATTTCGGCTATTGTTTCTCTCTGTTACGACGACATTGTATTTACTACATTAAAATTATGCTATGTATGGTTCACCCTAAAAGACAATGTTTTTTTCAAGATATTTTTGGGGCATTTTCATGCTTTGTTGATAGTGAGTAGACAGGTATAAAAAGGAGCGAGAGAGTGAAGGACCTACAGCAAAGGGTCTTTGGCCGGACTTGAAACCAGGCCTCTGTGGTAAGGACTCAGCCTCAGCTGGGGCATCCCTAAAGAATAATGTATAGACTCATACATTAGTAATCCCTCTCAATCATCACTTATTACCCACAGGAAGTCTGTGGTGGTGTTTTTATCTGCAGAGACTCTGCCCTCTGCCTGTATTTTCCTGTTTTCCCCTTATTTTTCTGTGCTCAGGCAGTTTATGGGCACAGCGTGCAGGTGAGGTCGAGACTTTATAAAAAGGTCAAACTGGTGCCAGACCATGAGCAGCACACATCCAAGAGGAAGCTGCAAAAACTGTGCACACATCACAAAAAAAAATGCAAATATAGCAAGGCGAAACACGAAGCAGAATAAATCTAGGGTAAGCTTCCACTTTCAGTAGTGATATAGGTTACAAACACTAACTGACAATTCCTGCATAGTATACATTTAACTGTTGAAATTTGGTAAAAAGACAACATTGCTTTAACAAGTAGAATGAAGAAATTGTCTAAACTACTTTATAGGTAGAACTGATAATGGGTGCATCTCAAATGTCCACAGACAAACAGTGTTTGCACACAGTCATGGCAAGTACAGTCGGTCAAAGTTCAACTATGATGGATGTTAAAAAGAGACAGTTTGTTTCATGATGTCATGTTTTTATCTTTCTCTCTTTATCTTTCTCAATCCAACCGGTCGAGGCAAACAGCTGCCCACCTAGAGCCTGGTTCTGTTCAAGGTTTCTGCCTCTTAACAGCAAGTTTTTCCTTACCGTCACCAAGTGCTTGCTCATGGGGGAAATATTGGGTCTCTGTAAATTCAATTAAGAGGGACACTGCTATACCTGCTCTATATGAAAAGTGTTCTGAAACAACTTTTGTTAGGAGATGGCACTACATAAATAAAATGGACTTGACTAATGTTAGTGCTCGCTTTTTATATTATCTCCTAAATAAGTTTGGCTAACCTGAGACTTTATTTAAAACCTGCGTGATTGAGTTTTTGCCCCGTCTGAATTCTTTTTATTGTTCCAAAATCTCAGCAATTACTCTTATATGTACAATGATATCCTAAACAACAGGAACAATTGGAATGAAAATGAAATCCAGGTTATAACAAAGCAGAGTAATCCTGTAAGATTTAGAGAGATATTTTTTGTCATTCACCTATATACAGTGCAGGGATTAAATTGTTTTTCTCTGATCCTGGCGCAAAACAAAAGAATGACAAACAGTAACAAACAACAATATACAAAACAGGCAGTTTTGTATACTGTACATACAAGACAGGGTACGCTCATATACAGCCAAGCAGTTCTGGGGACTCCCTGAAATAAAATGCCCACGGGCGAACTCCCCTAAGAACTACACCCCTTTTTCTGTTTGCATTCAGCACCAATAGGATCGCTGCAATGACGTAAGCCGGTCAGCGGTTGGTATAGCAACATCAAGGGTCCATGAGTCTATGCATATGCAATTTACATATGAATTGAAAACGCTGGGAATATCTCGCCTAATAACCATGCAGCCATGCATGCTGCCTCCCTACCTTTCTGGGCGATGGTGCAGAATTCCTCCTGAAGTTTAATGTAGTCACTAGCACACTCTACGCTGTCTGTCAGCCGGGAGACAGCGGGTTGAAAGTCCACCAGCTCGGCACACAGGTTGGGGTTGGATGAGTGGAGGCGGACAGGGGACATGCTGGCAGACAGAGGGACCTGGAGAAAGATGACGACCAGAGAAGACCACTGACAGTCAGTGGGGAGGCACAGTACTTGTGTGTCTGACAGAACTGTGAAGAGCAAGAACTTTGGTCCGTTAACACACAGCTAACTCTGAATGTAGCGTATAATAGGACCAATTATTCCGTCTAAGTATCTGACATGTCACACCAACATGTCACACTGAGGGGCAGTGACATGCTCTTCTCATTACTAGCCTAAAAATATATATATTTAACGAAGACACCATTACAAAATAGCTGCATCTTCATGTTCTTAAGGCTGATATCTTCAAATATATGAAGATTATCAGTTATAGAGGTCAATTAAATGTCAAGAACTAGTTGATCAGATCAAACTTGACGTGGTGTTTGGCACTGGATCATGACAGGAGCTACATAACTTTGCTTTTTGGGATGAACAGGAAGTCCAGCTGACTTTGACTTGTTATATCTAGAAATCTCTAAGGTAGCATATGAAGGGGCTTTTAAATTCAGTGATCTGCTCATTAGAGAACAAAAAACAACAGTGTATGAAAGCACATTTAGTCTTTTCAGGAAGCACAGATTAGTGTATTGGGCAAAATAAGGGAAAATTAGCAGAGATGGAAAAAGCATTACTGAGGCCACGACACACCACATTAATGAGTGCCAGTATCAGCGCAGACTGATTAAAGAACAAAAAAGATCAAGAAAACAAAAACAAAGAAGACAGAAATGCTCTGTAGTGTGTATGTGCTGTAAAAGTCTCCCCTCTTAAAAATGTTAAAAAGAGCAGTAGAGGTTCAATTCACATTTCACTCTTGCTCACGAACACTTACAGTGGACTTTCACGCTCATACAGAAATCAAACCTGTGACTTCAGGGTTTCTCTGTCCACTAACAAACACATCAAACCTCTCTTAAATCGAAAATTTACTGCACCTTATATTGAAAGTACACAGTGTCTCTTCAAATTAAAATCTAACAAATAAATCAAATTAAATACAATTCATCTAATATATATGAATTCACTTTTAATATGCATCTGTTGCGTTTTAAAAACAATTATTTAGCTTTTTTGTCTTGAATTACAGCATTAAGGTCGTCCCAGGAAAATTCCTAATCACAAGGAGACTGTACAACTGAATGTGTCTAATGACACATTTCCACTGCATGGTTCAGCTCGACTCGACTCATTTTTGGTACCAGGTCCTTTTCTCTGTTTGATTTTCCGCTGCAGAGAGTACCCCCTCAGTGTAGGCGGGATTCTCAGGTGATCGCCATGGCAACGCTGCTTGAAACTGCCATGACATCATCTTAAAGACAACGCTCAATGAACTCTTTTATCGGGCAACCTAGCAGAGGGAGAACTTCATAAATTCTACAGCCTCGTGTATGTTGGTGTTTTGTGGGCTAAACAGCAGCTACTATTGACAGTAGCTTGTGGGACTAGGTATCAGTACTTGAAATAGCCCAGTACCAGTGGTTATCGAACTTCACCAGTCACTGTTATTAGTATCCAGATCTACTGTAGACATAAAAAAGACTACTTGTAAGGTTTTGCTCGCAGCCAATCACTGCAAGCATTCTTCAATTTAATGCAACGTGTGATTAGCCAACTACTACCAGTACGACACTATTACTACTATGTTAATGCGTCATGTTCATACTAGGGATAGACCGATATGGATTTTTTAGGGCTGATGCCGATACCGATTTTTTTCCATCACCCTTAGCCGATGACTGATTATGGACTGCCGATTTTCTTGAGCCGATATTTGGGGCCAATACTGCTTTTGCTCCCTCAATTTACATCAAAAAAATGACACAATGATAACAATTTATTTTACATTTATTGAACAGTAAAAAATACTAAAACAAGATGGAAAGTTGAGGTAGAACAGGTAGAATATTATTATTATTATTATTATACATTCAAATAAAAAAAGAGTTCAGTGCTCTTAAATCTTCCAGTAATGTCTTTATAAAATAAACAAATATTTAAGCTGAAGCATAAATAAAACAACAACTACTGTACACAGTAGGATTCAACAGCTTTGTTCAACTTAACTACATACTTTCAAATGAAAAAAAGTGCCAGGGAAAAATAAATCCACAAACCCACGTGCATATCGGCCGATGCTGATACAGGTAAAAAACTCAAATATCGGCCCGATATATCGGCTGGCCGATGTATCGGTCTATCCTTAGTTCATACGTAAGTTGCCTAATGGTAAGTTCAAACAACACTGACTTTTGGTTTCACACCAGACACGGGCCCTTGTGGCTGTAAGTCCACCTCTTCTCCCATCCACCCAAGCACACTTTCTCACTCCTTATACTACGTCTGTTGGTCTCAACATCAGCTATTGCCGCAGATGGGTTTACATTGGAGTTAGTTGATGGGCCATTGTGTCTCATAAAGACCCTGAAGGCTGCCTTTGGTGTGAATATCACAAACACAGGGGTGTGACAAAGTGGCGGTCTTGAACACCCTGGGAATGAGAATGAGCTGGACAGGCTACTGACAATTAATTTGCCCTGCGTCTGGTGGCATTTAAGCTACTGAAGGCTTCTACATCAGTAGAAAGGAAGGTATCAAATGAAGTATTCTACAAGTACTGGTAACACTGGTAGTGGTATTGGCACTACCCTTAAAGTGATTTGGTAATTTTTTTAAACAATAACCAATTCCTATAGCCTGGCTACTTAAAAATGGATGTCCTGTGTCATAGTGGTGACGATTCTAGCTGACCAATCAGTCCTGTGCAGTGTTTTGACTCCACTTTCTCGTATCGGCTCAGCTCGCCGATGGTACCTTACCTCGACCATAACTTTTGATAATGGAAAACCAAACCAAAGAGTAAGTCGAGTTGAGTAGAGCCCTGCTGCACCATGCAGTGGAAATGTGGCACGTGAGTGACTGACTACTATGTGTGTGCGTGCGTGTGTGTTTATGTGGCAAAGCAAAAATCTGAAAACAGGTACCTGAAGTTGGAATTTTGCATCTTTGCCGACACTTTTTGTTCTCCATCTTCTGTTCAAGCGCTTTTCTTTCTTTGACAATTCTACACAATTGGCCTTTGTGGCACACGTGGATCAAAATATGCAAAATGTGGTTAATAGGACAAACACATCACAACTAAAAGCAAAAGCTAACACACACATTGATTGCAGTGAAATGGCAAAAAACAAAACATCCCCACAAATGAATCGCAAAGGAACTAATGAAGCAAATGGAGTGTGTGACATTAAAAAACTATAACACAAAACATTTATATTTAATAGATCCTGATCAGTTATAGAAGCTGGCTGCTCTTCTGTCAGCATGGTTACATCCTGTCTGTTGGGACAGCGTCCCTGCTCTCTGTACCCGCGCATGTGTCTTCTTTTTACCTGCATATCTGTGAAGTTGGGCGCTGACTGTGTCCTCTGTAGAATCTCCAAACTCTGCAATAGCCGGCTCAGCTCAGTCAGGTTGGACTGGCATCGTGCGAGCTCTGAAAATAAAATTCACACCCACACGCGCACAAACACATTCAGTGTTATGTGTCATGAAATGCCCATCAATCCTGCGCTCAGAGTTCAGAAGACTTACCATAAGGCCTGAGGCATGATTTAATCTACTTCTTTTTAAAATCAGATTTGTTCCCAGGTTAAGGAAGAAAACTGCACTCACCCTCTGCGCACTTGTCCATCTCCTCTGATTCCTGGAGCCAAGCAACCACCTTGCTCTGGCCGTTGCTGTAGGAGGCAGGAAGGCTGCTGCTGCTGTTGCTGCTGGGAGCCACGGGCTGCCAGGGCAAGCTGCTTGGCTTGGCCTGTTGAGAGGTGATCCAGGAACACAAAGATGTTGTAAGGAGGTTGTTTTGTCTGTAACTTCATGTCAGAGTTTACTGTACTGTCTTACACACTTGTCAAGAGTGTTTAAACAGGTTTGGATCACACTGAGGGTGCTCTCAGACCTAGAGTTGTCTTGCTTTGAATCAGGGACTGATTTTGTTACAAAGTTGTATAATTGCCTAGAGTTGGTTCGTGTTCTCACAGCAGAATTTACAAGCGGACCAGATCAAATGCCCTGTGTGAGAAAGCTGCTCTTGATTGGTCAGAATTTCGATGTGGGAAAAATCCAGGAAGTAAAGCAAACGTTGAAGAAGAGTACACTTGCAAGATAAATGTGACACTTTCTAATATCACAATGGAGGGACAACTACGCAGGTTGATTTTAGTGCTGGTCATTGTGGACTATATTGCTGTCATTGTTCATTTTAGTCAAACCATACAGTTTGAAAACGAGGCGCGGCTCCAACTAGAAAACAATGTTTTGAATGTGCATATTAAGGCAGTACAGGAGGAGGTGCACATTAATAATCCTCCAGGACTGTAACATGCTCATGTTTAACCCAAACAATGTGTCATGTGACTGCAGTTGGTTCAGATCGAGATCAGAACACGTTCTCACCACAAAAGAACCGCAACAAAGTTCGTTTGTAACTGGACCGAGACCACCTCTTCAATAACTCTTCCGAGAGCGATTGCTGTGTTCACACCTGTATCATTGAGGGTGATTTATTATGGTTTTCCTTACATCATACTGTCCTCTCAGTATTGTTGTCATGTTTTTGAACTAGTATTGAGTGTCTTTATACACTCTCTTAAGAGTACAATATTAAAGACGACATGTTTTTACATGTACTGAGGGATCCTTTGTGAGCCCTGTGAAGTTTTCCTGCCTTTGAATATTTAGGCTTAACTTTATCCTTATTGTCAAATCCTTCTGTTAGTTATCATGAATTTCACCCTATAAATATTTCAACTTTATACACATTATGAGTTTGTTGTCTGTTCACACATATTGTCTCTTGTCTTTGCCATATACATATATATCTATGTTTTTCATTTTCTGACACTTAATGTGCAGGGTTGTCACATATATAACAATTATTACTTTATTTCACTGTTGTTTCTTTTTATTTGGCACTTAACCTTTTTTCTTGTTACTAAATATGTGGATTACTTGTAGCATACATTTACGTCATTTCCAATTGCAGTGTCACATGACCCCTATATGAGTTCTTATATTGCACACCTGTTTCCAATGCATTTTACACCCTGATGAAGACTCTCTTGTCGAAACATGTTGGTTTTTCCATGTATTAATAAAGGACTTTTTTTTTAAGATATTTTTTGGGCATTTTTAAGCCTTTAATTGATAGGACAGCAAGTGTGAAGGGGGGAGAGAGAGAGGGAGTGACATGGCTGGAGTCGAACCCGGGCCACTGCGGCAACGGCCTTGTACATGGGGTGCCTGCTCTACCACTAAGCCACCGACGCCCCAATTAATAAAGGACTTTTAACTACAGTCAAAGTGCCTCGGATGCATTTTTGGACTGCCTGCCTGTAGCATGGACTTTAAGACTTTAACACTGAGTGAGCCAGCCAGTTGTTGTTTTTTATTTTCATATGACCATTTCTTCTTTTACATAGTGGACCAGCAACCAACTTATGACCAGACCTGGTCCTCTGGTCATTCAGTCAGCGTACTTTCCTCATAGGATGCCATGGAGGAGGCGTCTGAAACTGCACTACGCTGACCTCGTAACTGACGTGGCGATTAGAGCCTGGAAAGCTGAGGAGAAATCGAGGTGGGCTGCAGAGGCTTCGTTGCTTGATCTACCACTAGGCTCCTCAAGGAAATCAGGATTAATGGGCAAGTGGAAAGTAGTGGAAAGTGGTCAAGGATCTGGCCAATATAGCTGAGAGGTGCAGTCATTGACTATGGCTGAAGAGAAAGGATCCCGTCTGGGTCACTAGGTGACCACGTAGGAGCCAACTTTCTGACGCACACCCAGGCCTGATCAGCCTGTGGTGGGGCTGCCTCAACAAAGGGTGTCTTGTGATTAAGGCTGAAACACCCGATGATGTTGAGGTGCACAACTGATGATGTGTCTGGGGTGGCTCTGCTGGGTGGTCACGGCAGAAACACATTACATTTTTTTGTCAACTGAATGATTGTTTCAGGGCTCAGGGTTCCCACAACTCCTTAAATGTCAAATTTAAGAACTTTCCAGGCCCCATTCCCTCAATTTCAAGGACCTAATGAGTTTGAGACACGGATCAAAGGTAATTACTATTAACCTGCAGAGTGCTTTCCTGTGTGGTGCTCCACTGGCTAAGCTGCTTTGCCCATGTTCTGAACCTATTACTGATTTGCTGCAGGCTCTGTTTGAGCCATATGGATGTCCTGCAGATCTTTAAAAAAGTCAATCTGTATAAATGTGTTTGGTGAGCCACAAGTCCTGGAATGTTACTTTTTCCAGGCATAGTTGAAGATCTGCCTAACATCAGCTTTCTCTTGCTGCTGTTTAATCTGCATCATAGACTTGAATCACTCATGCTCGTACGTGACCATTGCTCTTGAATGAATGAATGAATGAATGAATGAATGAATGAGTTTATTTCGAACCAAAGTTTAAAACAATGTTGTGATAACTAGGGCTGCAAGTAATGACTATTTTCATTGTCGACTAATCTGTCGATTATTTCTTTGATTAGTTGACTAATCATTTTATCGAATAATGTGTTAAAATGTTGAAAAATGTCTGTCTCTCCCAAACCTGAAAACGATGTCATCTAATGTCTTGTTTCATACTCACGCCAAAGGGTTTTGGTTCACCGTCATGGGAGAGTGTGTAAAGCTGACAATATCTGAACATGAGAAGCTGCAATAAGAGTATTTTGGGGTACTTTTATAGTATTTTTCTATGAAAAATGACTCAAACCGATCAGTCGACTACTAAAATAGTCACTGATTATTTTGATAGTCGATTAGTCATCAATTATTCGACTCATCGTTGCAGCCCTAGTGATAACAAAAAAAACAAACAAACAAACAAACAAAAAAAAACAGGAAGGTGGCGTGTGAAACAATGACACAACAGTGGTTGACTTTCAATAACCCATGTCTGTTTACGTCTATTTTCAAAACCTTTCAAGGCCTTGAATTTTCCCCGAGGATTATTCTGGATACAAAAACACCCCTAATATTTAAATGGACCAAAAATCACAACTGGAATAATGTACTGTATTATCAGCTTTTAGGAACATGTACAAATGCTTCCATGCTGTGGATTTCTTTAGTATTTAGAAGAGACCCTGATAGTCCTCCTTTCAAAGCGATTAATTCTGACTCTAGGATACGAGTCTCTCATTTAAGCTGTTCCTCTGGGAGAGCTCATCAGGCTGCAGCCAGCTGCTCTGAATCCAGATCCTACTGATCACCTCTAATGGGCTGCATGAGGTACAGAGCCACACTCCCAGGAGAACCTGCTCTGGCTGCATCCTCACATTTGCACACACTTCAGACACAGCAACAAGGACCAGGGGTTCACACCAAACTGAGAGGAGTCTGGACAAACAAGTCCTTTTATTATCTTAATGATCTGTATACAATTAACTGTCCAATCAGGGCTACTGGATTGGGCAGATATCTGTCGACACGTTCACAGTCAGTCTGGCAAATAACACATGACGCAGGGGACAGATCAGGGCTGTGATGGTTAACACAACAATGTGGAACAGGTGTTAAGATAATAGCAAATCAGTGGCTTACATATATGTAAGCTGTTTCATATTAAGTTTGACTTCCTCTCTACTGGATGATATTTCCATACACTATCCCAGTTTCCAGTAAAAACAGAACTAGGCGATCTCTCATTCCCCATGACGTACCCTTCTTGAATAAGTAATTGCACTCTGCTCAGAGCTCAGAGAGACAGACTGCTTTTAAGCTCAGTACAAAAATGTTCAGGCTGGTTTGATTAGAGGGCTCCGTATCTTCATCAGATCTGTGACATTATGTTTTAATTTTGAGCTGAACTCTGTAGAGACGATTCATCAGCAATATTTCTGGTAATTAATTATTTAAAACAAGCAAAAATTTCAAACAGTGTCTCCAACTTCTCAAATGAGATGATTTGCTGCTTTCCTGTTTGATATCATTTCAAATTAAAAATCTTCGGAGTGTTTTTCAGACAAAACGCAACATCTGAGGTCATCCTGGGATCTGTGAACCAGCCAAATGCTTTTTTCTTTTTTACTATTTTCTTACATTTTATAAACCAGATGATTTATTGATTTATGGCGAAAATAACTGTATGATTAATTGTTTGGAGGGCTCACCTTGGCTTCACGTACCACACTCGAGGCAGGCTGAGGGGACTCCATGGCAGCCGGGGGAGGAAACGTGCGCATGGTGGCCTCCCGGGGAGATCGCACGATCTCGTTCTGTCGGTAAAGCCGGTGATGACGCAACTTGGACACCCAGGCATCAAAGATGTCTTGAGATTTTACCTAAAGAGAACAGACAGCTTTAAACTCCTTCATCTGCTGACCTCCTGTTTGTCAGCGTTAAAATGACAATATTGACCCATCCCATCAGTGTTACCTTCAGGTGATAGATGTGCTCCTCAGTGTCCAGGTCGATGCGACGGGCTCTCTTCTTGATGGACATGACTGAGAGGCCGACATCGATGCTGCCATGAAGTTTGCCTTTTTGGATCTAAGGCAAGTGAGAGATGAATATTTGTACAGTTTCTCAAGGTTTACAGTTGTTCAATCATTAGTAAATGTTGTGCATACATCATTTTTATCACTTATTACATTTACAACAAACTTTGCTAACACTTTACTTGAAGGTATCTACATAAGAGTGACATCACACTGTCATAACTATGACATGACACCATCACGAACCTGTCATGAACATAATGTAGTGTCATAAACGTTTATGACTACTGTCATTAAGTGTCATTCGGTTTTTGTAATGACAAGTTGACATTGTTTGGGTTGTCTTGATTATGACAACTTGACATTAATCAAAGTGACATTACCAGAAGTTGTCTTTATGTTAATGTCAAGTTGTCATTATAAGGACATCCCAAACAATGTCAACTTGTCATGACAAAAACCTAATGACACTTAACGACAGCAGTCATAAACGTTTATGACATGTACATAATGTTCATGACAGGTTTATGACAGTGTTATATCACCCTTATGTACAGTAGATACCTTCAAGTAAAGTGTTACCCAAACTTCTTTAACACCATAAAGTCTGAAGAAACCAAAAACCCTCCATGCTGTTGGTCAGGGACTTTCCAGCTCTTTATTTTCCGTCGCTACTGGCAGCATTTCAAACTGATGCCATCCAGTGGCATATCATTCGTCGCAACAGGTGCCATCCGGCTGTGTTACAAACTGACGCTGCCAAGGAATGTATCATACCACTGCGAAAGGTGGCTTTTGGTGTCAGTGTCAGTGTCTGACGGCAAAATCACTGACAAAGCCGCAGTATTTGAAGACTTGAAAATGAGAACGGGCTGTCCCACCTCGCCACAGGCAAAAATGTCCAAAACCTGGGACTGTGTAGGTCCTGAGATTCTGCTTACCATGTTTGAAATTAATCTTTTGAATCCTAAATGAGGAGTTTTTAAAAGTTACATACCTTTATAGTGCCTAAAATGGCGTGTTACATGACCTATGACATCATGTTTTGAGCCATTAAGATTTAAAGGAAATGCCACCTCGTGTTGTGTCAATCATGTTTATACACTGACTCTAAAAGTTACGTAAATGTAAGTTTTCAGAAAAGGTTTGAGTCTCTGAGGTTTTTCGCACCTGTTCAAAGTCTAGAGAGTTGTGTGACAAAGAAGCAGTGAAGACAATTTGGGGGAGGGACACATCTGCAAGAAAGGAACAGGGTGCACCGTATCATTTCATAAGAAAGAGGGTGTATGTGACTTGCAACTGAGGTCCGAAGGTGAAATTGAACTGGGAAACGTTGCCAGGAAGCATCAGGCTCTAGGACATTTTGAATTCGTTGGACACAGTTTTCTGGGGTTTTGTAGCCCAAACAATTAAACAGCTATTCAAAGAATCAACACATTTAATTCATGTAAACAACCATTGGCTGCAGCCCTACAAACAGCACCAGCACAAGGTCTGCCGACAGAGAGAAATAAAGTGAGAACAACAACAATTCTTTGGTTTCTTCACAGTCTTGTGTTATGTTTCCATTTTGCCCCTAAAATTCTAGCTTTCCTGCAAAGTGACATGGCGTGCTGAAAACACTTTGAACATCATGACCCGTGTTGCAGATGTTTCTGCTGACTCATTGCCAAGCTGAGCTGATGTCAGGCCAGGCTGCCCTGTTTCTGCCTGTGGGTTATAGTCAGGGTTACTTACATCAATGGGGGACTTGGAGTACTTCAGGATACCATTGTCCAGAACAAAAAAACGCTGCAGAGAATATAAGCACAAAAATAATGTGTTAGTGAAATAACAGGAAGCGAGGCCATTGAATATAGATCACATTAGACACGTTTATATTGTGGACTCGATACAAAAGTCTCCCAACATCCATTCTCTTATAATTAGCTGTAGGCTCTGTGCATACTCTGGTGTTGTGAGTTTAAATATGCCAACAACAGGGACTGGTTCCCACTGGTATTCAAGTGTTTTGAGAAAACAACAGTACAGCTCATGCTGAAGGTGGTGACTTCAAAAGAAATGTTCAGTATGCTTGCGGAAGAGGCCCAGAGAGGGCAAAGCAAGGTGCATGAAAAGGGGAACTTATTTCTTTACTAGACAGCGTACTGTTTAACATTCAAGCAGCGGATGTTTTGAAGGTGTTTTTCCCACCAGCAAAAGCTTGCGTGTCTCGGTTTCCCTGTGGAGCTTACCTTGTGCCAGCCTTTCAGCGGCCATTTCCGCTTCTTCAACATAAAACCCTCGTGCTTATCAGGCCTCTGGACGTTGCTCTGGCCGATTTTTAGCCCCTCAATGATTTCCCAGCTGTCTGCCTCCTGGTGAGGAAGAAAGAGACAATGCGGCGTCACAACTAATTCACTCACTCCTCTAGAATGAGAAGAAAACAGGGGACACACTTGCTGTAATGAAAAGAAAAGACGGTCCTGTCATGCCCACAGTCTGACAGACTGAAGAAAACCACAGGAATACACTTAACACTTCTTTATTCTTCTCCCCCTGTTCTACAGATTTAAAGAAATACTGCCCCATTCAAATTCCTCCTGCTCTCTCAGCATTTCCACTCCATTAGCTTTCTCCTGACTGTGCTCTTCCTGCTGCTAGTGGGTCTGTAAATCAAAGTGACACCTCTGGAGTGGAGGGACAGGAAAGTTGGGCAGGGACAGGTAAAAGATCACACGGTCGTCCCACTGGAGGGGACACTGGGAATGATGGGATCACAGCTTTGATGGCAGCAAAGTGTCTCGGAACAGATAAGTATCACCATCTTGCTGTAATGAGCTCAAATGATTCATTCACCATCTTTCAGAAGTTATTTTGTGTGCAAGTTCGAAAAATGTTTAACCGAGTGCTTCCTTTCCCTCTAACTGCCTGGTCTACTTCTATGTTAGCTGCTGTAATCAATTAATTAACTACATGGTTGTTGGGGTTCTTGGTTAATTTGTTTAGTTACGTTCTTGGATAACCTATCCATTCGTCCATCCAATATCTGTAACTGCTTATCATATCCAGAATCATGGGGGGTGCTGGAGCAATCAGACAACCATTTACACTCACATTCACTATTCTTGAATAATGAAGAAGAAACATAAAGTATTCTATGATATTAACAGGACTGTCCCACTACCATTTTTTGGGCTCAGGTCCGATCCCAGACCACCCCGACTCCTAGCCAGACTAGATGCAGCACTTAAGGGCCGTCGCTGGAGCTGCTCTTCTCCCACAGAACAGTCAGTTCAACGTCTGCCCGTCTGCACAACCTAATACAGCAGCTGACAGCTGACAGTGAGCTGTTAAACAGTCCCAAACAAACAGCTAGAAAATAAATATGACAGTCAATGATGATATTACCACAAATAACTCAATGTATGGGAAACAGAGAATTATAATCACTTATAATGTCTTTAATTGTCATTTCTCCAAAAAAAAAAAAATCCGAATCCCAAAATTGAGGACCAATCAAGCATATAACCAAATTGTCAAATATTCAGGTCCAGCCTCAGATTTTAATTTGCTAAAAATGTATTTTGTATGGACGCAGTGGTTAGAATTGTAGCCTCACAGCAGGAGGGTTCCTGGTTGAAACCTGGGGTGGGGGGTTCAAACCCCAGGGTGGAGGAGCCCTTATGTCTGGAGTTTGTTGTTTGTTGTTCCACAGTCCAAAAATTAATTGGTGACTCTAAATTGGCCATAGGTGTGAAAGTGAGTGTAAAGGGTTGTCTGTCTCAATGTGCCTGCAACAGTCTGGCAGCCTGTCCAGGGTGTACCCTGCCTCTTACCCAGTGTCAGCTGGAATAGGCTCCAGCCCCCCCACGACCCCTGACAGGATAAGCGATTACGGAAATGAATGAATTTTACTGGTCTTGGTTTAGTAAAATTTGTTTTGTACGGTCTTGTCTTACACAAAATGGTAACACTTTAAGTCCCCTCATTTAGCATATATAGGCAGTATATTAACATTTATAACTCATGGTAATGTAGTGATAAGCAGACATTATTTTTAATGAATGTATTTGTCAACTACAACTCCTCCTGCACACCCTGAAGTGGAGGCTTGTACATAAACAATAATAAATGACATTATAATAAAACACAGCTTTCATTCATTCATTTTCCATAATTGCTTATCCTGCAGGGGGGTCGCAGGAGGGGTGGAGCCTATCCCAGCTGACATTGGGTGAGAGGCAGGATACTCCCTGGACAGGTAGACAGACTATCACAGGGCTGACATAGACACAGACAACCATTCATACATACGGCCAATCTAGAGTCACCAGTTAACCTAAACTGCATGTCTTTGGACTGTGGGAGGAAGCTGAAGTACCCTGAAACCCCAGGTTTTAATTGTCAGCAAATACCGTTCTTTAAGAAACACTTAAAACTTTGCTTAAAACTGCATACAACTTAATTTAGTGTGTTAAACTACTGCTATCATTGGTCTTAAGCAGGCAGGACACAGAAGAAGGTGATAACAAGTACTTCTGTGCACCAATCAGGACTTTAAAAAGTCATACACCTGATCAAACCACATCCAAACAGTCCTGATAGAGCAAATTTGCTTTTTTGAGGGGAAAATCCTTAAAAAACAGAAAGCAACCTAGATATATATATTATGTAATGCAGCATCAAGAGTCTAGAAAAAGTGAGAGTAGCAACTATTACTCACAACACAGCTAACTGTCTGCTGTATAGTGTGCCACTGCTGTTGTACAAAGCATTAACATTGTGTACTCTCTGTAGCAATATCTCAACATGACATGTAGTCGTCTATTTTTGGGCAATTATCCCAGACTCAGATTAAGTAAAATATTAATAAAATGGAAGCGTCTAAATGTATCACTGGTAAAGTAGGTCAGATTTTTAATTTCATACTTGAATCAGCCTTTAAGGCAAAACTCACAACTTAACATGCACAAGCATCTCCGCAAAACCCACACAACAGCCCTACGGCTCTTCACTGCTCTGTGTGATGTCGCGACCTTCAAGACAGCTCGTCGGGTGTGTGTTACGACACCCGACCTTGGCTTGCAGGACATTTAACAAAAGGAGACAACAGCTTGTTTAATCTAACGACCGGTCGAACAGATCTGTTCGGTAATGAGGTCGTGTGTCTCCGCTGATGACAGCCCCTCCCTTTAGTGGCCCTGTGCGACTGAGGAAGTGGAGGAGCTGGACTTCATTAGCGGAGTGTACATCACCATTGAAAACAATCATATCGTAAAAGGTAGCGGTTGACTCATTATGCATAAAGCGATTATGTCATCAGTTGAACTGCATAATGTGAAGCGATCGATACATTAACGCCTCTGTATTTAGACGGTAACAGCCCTACACATGATGAGCACCCTCCCGAAGAGGCAGTAACAAGCAGCCGTCTGTGAGAAACCCTTCAGACAAACTTCCTGTTGTGTTATCTGCAGCATTACAAAGAGACTTTCAACTCTCTTTAAATTGATAAATCAATACGACACTAAATAAAGAATGGCTCCTGCTGCGAATATTGCTTGTGAATGCACTTTGCTGGGCATCATTTTAAGATCTGAACCATTACTGATATAAATCAACAAATTCTTCATGAGGAACCGTCCACTCAACCTCTGGCTCCACGTAAATGCCAAAGTATATGCCAACTATCGGTTTATATGGAAATTACTGCTACAGTCAGAGGATTTGCTTTTGTTATTTGACCCCGAAAAACAGAACTGAATTAAGCCAAAGTGATTTCCTGCTCTCTGCTCACATTCATTGATCTCACTGCAGAATAATTTAAAGCTGAATGAGCCGGTCCCTCTTGGTGAGTTTACCCCTTTGATGAAGGATCTTGTGGCAGGCTCAGTGAGAGGCCGTCTGCTTTTCAGTGTCAAAATTCTAAAAGGTTTGCTCCATTAACTTGTGAGTTTGATACTGAATAACTTCTACTTGACATAGCTTCATGCCTTTGTTTCTTTTTCAAGCCTCCTTTGAAAAACGCTCACACCACATCAGCAGAATGACACACTTACAGCAGATGCCAGAACACTAAAGTGACTTTTATAATCCCAATCATGAGCTAAATCACTTCTGTGTCAGTCTTCTGGTATCCAACACCTGCAGAGACACTCAGCGCCATAGCACAGTAGACTTTTTAATGCTGCAATGAATCAAACTATTACAGTTAAGGTCTCCCTGAGCAGGAGAAAGGACAAACACTCCTTGGGGACACCTTAGGCTAAATCAGCCCTATAAATATCAGCACAACACTTCAGATGACAAGTTTCTGTGACACATCCGCTTCTCCCACAGATAGTGATCTACACTTAGAGTAACGCTCTCTGCTGCTGCTGAAATACTGTGAGACAAACTCTTATTAAGTGCTGAACTTCATAAACACAAACTAATCAAATTTAGGTTAATAGACTCTCCAATTATTTCACTTCACTTCATCTAATTTCCCACTCTAACGTTAGCGAACTCAGAGTGCTATAAAACATAATGATGCACTAACAGGAGTGACAAATATAATCAGATGAATCTGTTTCATTTTTCAAGGGAGTTCTAAATCTAAGGGGCCAATATAACCATTGATTACCCAAAATAAACATTAAGGCCAGAAAATTGGTTTAATAATCAACAAGCAATGGAAGCCAAGAATGGCTGTCATTTCAATTATCTTATTATCTCAAGATGACAAGCATCATGTTATCTTGGGTACTCATGTTTTCTTGAGGTAATGAGTTAATTATTCCACAATCTTTACAACAACCTGTTGTTTTTTAAAGCTCAGTATCACGTTACAAGTAGGGCTGCATCGATTAGCCTAGATTATTAATTGATTAGTCCATCCACAGAAAGTTAATCATGTTGTTTAGTGTTTAGTGTCAGTTTTTTGAGCTGAAGTGCTCAACATTTGTCAGTTCAAGCTTCTAAAACTTGAGGATTTATTGTATTTCTTTGTTTTATGTCACTGTAAACTGGATATTTTAGGTTTTGGACTGTTGGTCAGACAAAATGAGATACTGGAATCTGGAATTTCTTTTTACACTTTTTGGACATTTCAAAAGATTTCTCAAGTGATTAAAAAACAGATTAAACAATAATTTAAATAATTTTCGGGCACCCTAGTTGCAAGAGTTCTTATTTTGAGATAATGAAACAATTAACTAGGGCGCCACGGTGGTGTGGTGGTTAGCACTATCACCTCACAGCAAGAGGGTTCCTGGTTCAATCTCGGGTGGGGGAGCCCTTCTGTGTGGAGTTTGCATGTTCTCCCTATGTCAGCGTGGGTTTTCTCCAGGTACTCCGGCTTCCTCCCACAGTCCAAAGACATACAGGGTAATTGGTGACTCTAAATTGTCCGTAGGTGTGAATGTGAGTGTGAATGGTTGTCTCTACGTGTCAGCCCTGCAATAGTCTGGCGACCTGTCCAGGGTGTACCCCGCCTCTCACCCAATGTCAGCTGGGATAGGCCCCAGCCCCCCCGTGACTCTCAAAAGGATGAAGCGGTTAGAAGAAGATGAAGATGGAAATAAAAGTCTTGCATCTGCAGCCATTCTTGGCTTTTGTGGCTGATCTTTATTTATATTAAATTGAAATCTGGACAGCTCAAGTCTCAGCAACGGCGAACCATAAGACAAACATAGAGGGCTCTAGTTTCGCAGACCGGGCGCAGCGGGGGCGCAGCGCACCTGCGCCCGGTCTGCGAAACTATCCCAACTATCCCTCTATCCCACCTCCGTACCTCCTACCGGCACAAGTCGGAAAGAGGCAGGAGAGTATGAGAGTGATAATAATGAGAGTTTTCTCAATTCGCCATGGCAGAAGAGAGCAGCAGCGTCAGACAGCCAAACTGCTCCCAGGAAACTGATGTTTTGGTCCGGGAGGTCTGCTCGCAGTGTACGAATATACAGAACTGCGAGCAGACCTCCACGGGCTGATGATGCAAAGGTAGCCTGGGAGGAGGTCATCATAATTGTAAATCAATGTTGCGTTTCTCTCGTGCGCGCGTGCACTCTCTCTTTCTCTCGCAGTCTCACTCTGTTTCTTTTCTTTTGGCTTTTCTAAGATGACAGATGCTGAATATATACTCCCTATCTGATGCTGTGGCTGTTTGTGGTTGGCTGAGAGGGATGTGAACTCATTAGTTTGCAGGCTGTGTTAATCAAATCAGGTTCGGTTTCCATTATGCATGCCAAACGTGCCAAACGGTGCCAGTCCCCTTTGATCTGACATCAGATGTGATGGGACAGTCGATATAGAGATACATTTATGTGCTGATTGCAGATAGTTGCATTGAATAGTGTTTTTTGGGTATTTATTGCATTGTTAATGTGCCTGATATTCTGTGCCTGCCTGTGAGGTTTTGGTGACGTGTGTACACTGTCAGCTGGTCAGCCAAACTTCGGCTTACACCGGCTGCACTCCGCCTGCGCTGACAGTAGACCTGGTTTCAGCTGGCGAGCTTTTGGCGCCCCTTCGGCGAAGCCTTTTGGCACGAAACTGTCACTGCGCCAAGCTGGATCTGTCGACACCTCCCCCTGCTGCACCGCCACACCCATCTCAGCACACCTCGGTCTGCCAAACTACCAAACTGAGCGCGCCTTGGGTTGCGCTGCTCGAAACTAGCTCTGCAGGGGGTTCGCCACCCTGCGCCACCTGCGCTGCGCTGGGAAACTAGAGCCCAGAGTGTACAACCAATTTAGAGCCCTGACTTTTCAGTGTTGCTTTAAACCAGTGGTTCCCAACTTGTCCAGCCACGGGGTCCAGATTTCCCCTCAGTCATTAGTTCAAAGTCCACGCAGTTTAATACATTCAAGGTCATACTTGTGTTTCGCCATGTCCTCAAACTAGTTTGCTGTCTCTGTCAAGTAGCTGTCTGTTAGTCAATCACTCTACAGCAGGAAACGGCACTTTAAAATAAAAGCTCTGTGCGAGAAATTTACTTCCAAAAAAAAAGTCTTTTTACAAATTTGACATGTTTGCGAGTCACTTGCGGTCCAATCAGAATGGACTCGCGACCCACTTTTTGACCGTGACCCACCAGTTGGGAACCACTGCTTTAAACAGCATCCATGAGCAACCATTACTGATTTTACCAAACTATTTTTTTGTTTTATATAGACAATTCAACTGTCTGCAAAGCTTACAGAGTGTGAACAAGCTGCCTAAATTTAATTACTAAGGATTGTAAAATGTCTCCTCCCACTGGTCAATTTTAACCTTTTAACTCTGAATTTATTTAGTGACGTCTGTGATTCTCTCTGGTGCGGCGCTGATCCATGCTGCTACTAGCAGAAGGCTATGGAGGACAATACATATCAGAGTCCATGGACAGATGCCGACATAAATAATGTGTTTTGAGGGCCAAATGATGGACCCCATTTCTCATGCTTCCACATTGGAAAGCCGTGTCACCAGTGTAGCTACATAGTCACTGACACTTATGTTGTTATCATAGCAACCCATGCAGAAAAGGTGGTGATGTCTGGACACAAATCCAATTTGATTACTCGCAAGTCCAGCAATCAGTCTGTCTTAAAGATCTGCCTGCAGTCTGACTGTAGCCTAAGTTGATAAACCTCTAAATAAACTGAAATGCTTTAGATGACCTTAATTCAATCCTAACAGCTGAGACATTTCAAGTCTTTTCACTGTATTTTAGTATTTTTTTTTTTTTAGTTAAAAGCTTTTTTACAACTCGTTCTCTACAAAATACCAAATACTAAATAATTCAGATTGCATCTTACCGTTTGTGGTCTGCTGTTGTGCTTGTGTAAGAATATACTATGTAAGAATACACTGTAGTCCTTCACAGAATAACTGGAACTTGTTCTCACCTCGTCTCCCACAATCACCACTGGACAATGATATTTCAGCAACTAATAAACACGGCGGAGGTGTTGTGGGGATGGATTTCCCTGCAGTGTCTGGCTGGCTCAGTGGTAAAGCTTAGAGTAGAAGGGTGGGCTGCCACATGGATGAGAAGTTAACACCCTGAGAGGCTGTGTATGTGCGTCAGTCTCATGCTCTGTGTAAACACCACAGATTCAGTTACAACCCTAACATCCACATGTGCACATGTCTGACCTGCTGACTTGTAGGAGAGATACAGAGGCTGGAGAAGAGGAGGGAAGCCCTTTGAGTGATTTATTGCAAAACTAAAGGTCATCCTTAACCTTGGAAACAGTGTTTAGACCAGTATCGACATAAAGGAAATCTGAAGGTCACTCAGTAGCTTTTGGACATTGGGTATTTTGTCCCAGTTGTTTGGCACAGGGAACTGTCATATTCAAATCTAACAGGAAAAGGCCACAAAAAAAAAGGTTCAAACAGAAGGAGACCATTTACGAACCAGCAATATTTATATAAAAAAATATTCATCTGTATTTTTATGTATTGTAAATGCAATTAAAAAGATTAAAAAGAATTAGAAAGATACAAAAATATATATATATTAAAAAAAATATACAGCCAGCCTTTCATAGCCACTTGATTCCAAAGCCTGGACATTATAATGAGTAGTGTCTGACTTTGTCTTCTCTTCGGTCTATATTTTGTACTTATGAATAGTGATCATTGTAGATTTTTTTTTTAAATCTGACACTGAATGCAGGATTTTTATTCATGGCATTATTACTGACATTACATCAGACAACATGCTATTATCTCCTCATATAAAAAAATATAAAAAAGAGCTGGATGTGGCTGATGTCATGGAAATGATCATGGCAAAACCTTACTTGAAACTACAAATATTCATGGAATGATTGGAACCACTTCCACAGACTATGCCAAACCTATCTAAACCTTAAAGGGACAGTTCACCCCAAAGTCAAAAACACACAGTTTTACTCTTACCTGTTGTGTTATTTATCAATATAGATTGTTTTGGTGTGAGGTTTGAGGTTGCTGAGTGTTGGAGATGCTCCAAGTACCAATAAAATACATTTGAAAAACTCGACAGCAATGTGTCTTTCCAGAAATCATGACCCCATTATTCGAGACAATCCACAGACCTTGTTGTGAGCAGTTTCATCTTTCTACCGGACTACATCTGTCAATGGTATCCCCTGCTCCTCAGCTGAGTTGTAATGTTAGCTAGCTCAGTGGTGCTAGGTGAGCTATCACTTGATAGACTTCCTTCTGTGCAGTGACACAGTCATTGGGTGTGGCTCATTAAAGAGATAGTCCCTGCATGAAACTGCTCACAACAAGGTCTGTGGATTATCTTGAGCAGCCCGGTCAGTATTTTTTTGGCGCTTTAGGCACCTCAAGCCGAGTGCCATATTGTTCCATTATATTTGAGAGAGGTAAAACATCTCTACAGCTGATATCTCCAACACTCAGCAACTCACCTGAAAACAATCCAGAATAATAAATGGCACCACGGGTAACAGGGAAAATATGTATTTTTGATTTTGGGGTGAACTGTCCCTTTAAAACCAATTGTGGGTTTGTCTTTTTTTCAACACATTTTACATTACAGTTTGTATTAATTCTCTATCATCTCCTCTGATTTTGAGTTTTGCTGTCTGCTGTGTGCTGAGGAAAATGACAGACATGTAAAATCAGCACATTAGACATTATGATAACAGCCAGAGAATAAATAAAGGAGAGGGAAGATACTGATTTATGCAGTTGTCAGTGCAGGTGCTCCATCATTCTTTCATCGACAGTAACATGAATATGTTCTGGTCAATCCCATGAAAACAGCCACTGTCTAACCTTAGAGCTACTGCTAGTCATTGGTTTCTCCTCTCTCAACATTCAAAAGAGACCTTTCTTAATTATTAGCTGCAAACACAGCGAGTGATCCCATCAATTCCTCCCACTATCTCCAATCCCGAAAATATCTAACCAGGAAATGACCGGCAGAGAGAGGGGAAAAAAATGGATAGTTGCAGTGACATCCTGAATCAATGTGTAATGTCTCGAGCCACAAACTGTAACAGAGAGTCTGTGCTTTCTGCAGGTGGTGCCTATAATTGCTCTCATGAGGGTCTCCAGAGTGAACCGTAGTCGTCAGCAGAGGGGAAAGTGACATGTATTGATTAGAAAATGGGGGCTAGATCTCATTAAGGCTTTCCCCACGACAAAATGCCCCGCTCTCATTTTTCCTCAAAATCTGGGGCCGGGCCAAGCTAGCTAAGGTCTTTTCTCAGCATCTACTGTGCTTCCTCGGGATGTCTCTGGGGAAGATGTATTTAGCTGCATGTTCTCTACAGTGGTCCACTGACACAATATCACACAACAATGTATTGAAAAGTCGCTACCAAGAACACACTAAGAAGCCGGCGATGCAGTAAAACACTATCTTCAGGTTGAAAACCAGATCCCTGAAAACCAGAAAGCAATGTTTTCAGAGTGACTTGTACAATAATAATTCATAAAAGACCATTCCTGTCCTTGAGGGCAGCAGGTTAGCCTCACAGCAAGGTACATTTATTAGCTGTTAGAGAGCTTCACACATGATGAGCACATCACATGATTCACCCAGTTGTCATGAAAATCATGTATTAAGATCAAAAGCTCCAGAACAGCTACTAAATGGACTTTTTTGTGAGATTTTATTTTTTTTAATTACAGTTTCCAAGGTAAAACGAATTAACTTTTAAGCAAGCTTTGACATGAAAATGGAAATTTAAGCTATGAAAATTGGGAAAAATCCATCTGCTGAGGAGGACCATGTGATACAGTAAAAAGTTCCAGAACAGCTACTAAAAAGACCCTGTGTTGAGATTCTATCACTGATAGGGATGTAAGGATTATCCAAACCTTCCTTTTTTTCTGGGTTTAATTAAAGGTCCAGTGTGTCAGATTCAGCTGTAATTAGGAGCGTGCCATGTCATCTCGTTCACAATAATACAATTTTTAATATCATATTAAAAATACATATCGTGATATTCGCCATGTTTCAACTCATTGACATATTGATGTCATACTGTTACGCATGGCAACAACAAGCATGGCTGAAAGCTACATTATTACAGACATGGTGGTTCTAAAAAGAGGAGCAGCTTCACTAGTGTGGAATAAACTGTGGCGTCCTGAATGTTTTATGAACAGACACAGACTTCTCAGACTCTTTTAGTGACTTAACACTCAGAGGGAACTCATTCAGCGGCTCCTCTGGCAGCAGCACAGCGTCACCCCCTCTCCTCTCTTGCCATACGCACACAGGAGTCAGTGTCGTCAAGTGATTTTGTCATAAATTAGTAAGCTATACCTATGTGATGCTCGCGGCTCGGAAAAAAAATACATAAATATGAATGTGCGATAGGTAGCATAACAGCCTGTCACAGGTTACAGCGTGACGATTAGAGGAGAAACGGCACAGTATAAAGGTCCAGGTGGAAAAAAACCAACTCGATCATTTAGGATTTTGCTAAACAACAAACAAACAAACACGGAAACAGAGTGAAAGTGGGTAGGGAGAGCGTGTAGTGGCTGGTTTGGGAAAGGCCCACAGAGAGAGGGGCAAGGAGCGGCTATGTGAATCAATGTACTGCTCACAACTCTGAAATAAGATTTTATACATTTTAAAAAGTAAAAAAAAAAAAAGAAAAAAAAGAAGAAGAAAGAAAACCAATATGTGGTGGTCAATGTTGATATTGTGGCAGCAAGGGGAGAACGAGAGACAGTGACACGGACGATGGAAGCACAACACGTAGACTGTGGATGTATGTGTTGCGGTTCGTCAGTGATAATCAGAATCTTTTATTAGGTTTCTATTGTGGTTGCAAAGGCAGACATAACCTCTTTTTGAACACGCCATCCAACATGGAGTGATAAGCTGATGCCTGACCTGATAAAACACGGGTGAGGGTGGTGTGGGTGGAGGGCAACTTAACAAACTAAACCCTTCTAAACCTTTACTAGGCTGTATGTTACATTATGGAGGCTGAAGAAATATCCCCTCTGTTTTACTGTGACTTTAAAGTCAGTGTCTCCCTACATTGTACTTAGAAAGATGCAGGAGACACATGCCAGTTCTTTCGTTGAACATTTTTATAATGTTTATCAACTTAAATCCTGAGACAGCTGAATTGAACGCAAAACAATCTGTAACTCTTCGTTTCTGAACAATGCACCTGCCTCTGCAGTTGATACATCATGTGTCTGGATCGCCCAAAGGTGCACCGCTGCATCACTCAGCGAACACTGCCACATCATAACACAAAACAGCTGCAACAATCAGGAACTAATTCCCAATTAAATTCATGATGTGCTGCTGATTCCTTTAATATGCCGCTGACTATCTTGAGGTCTTGTTCAAGCAGGTGTGCAGAATTTAAGGGAGCCTACTTCACAAAGACTTTGCTATCTTAGCGGCTGCGTCTTTGTGTCGTACCTGACTTCATTAAAGACATTAGAAGAGATGAATAAGAACAGAAGTGTTTGTAGATAACCCTGGCCTCAGATTTTCCTGGCTTTTAGATCATAGAGCATCTGGGAAATGAAATGCCGAGCTCTTTCACTCATGAAGACCTTGTTATCAAAAGCAAGAAGTGATATGAAAGAAAAAGAACAAAGAACAGAAGGGTTAACTGTCTGCCTCATCGAGCAGCAGGCCTTCCACTGCGCGCTTCAAAAAGGCCCCATTTCTCAAACAACTCCGTTTTCTCCTCAGAGAGCCTTCTCCTGCGGACACATGCTGGGCTCCCACACAGCATACCACAGCGTGCCACATGTTCAGTGGAGCACCAAGCCTCCGCCTGTCCCTCATGAAATATTCATAGCCTAGCGGCGACGGAAAAGCTGTGATGTCATAGATTCGAATTTCAGTGTCCGGTTTCTGCGCGGCCACAGTGACACAGCAGCTCGGTGAGGTGAGGTGAGCGAGGGGCTTTAGATAGCTTACTGCAGGGGTTAAGTTGAAGCACTTGTCCTGTGAACTGTGAAATAAGAGTGTATCTCATTGTTTATCATGACTCAGCAAGGTTTTTACTTACTAACCAGGGAATTAGTGCTGCTCTGTCTTAGCTGATTAGTCATCTAATCAGTAGATAAAGGCTTGTAGGGTTCATCATCAATTAGTCTTTTTTCCAACGGCCTTTTAACGGTAAATAAACTATTACTCATTAGTCTTTATCAGAGATTGTTCTGTATGCCTGATTTAACACACTTAGCTCATTATTTAGTTGAAATAATTCTGTAAATATTAAACTGGACAGACACTATACTCTGATTAAAGATTTTAACCCTGAATTAACAGAACCTGGATGAATTTCTTCCAGGTCAGATGTTGTTCAGTTTGAGGGTGGTAACAACATCTAATTAGTTGCTCAAACGATCAATAATCTAGCTGTTGGATGATTGGATGGATCTCTGGCATGCAGTATTGGAGTACTATCGCTGTGACTACTGTAGTCTCCACTGAGACTTCCCTGTGATGGAAATGAAACTGAACTTCACCGCAGAACTGGCAGAAGATATCGTCTGCATCTTCTCAGCCTTCTGTCGATATTTGTCATTTTCCTGCTGCTTTAAGTCAATATTAGAAATGCATGATGTGATGTTGCCTTTCTGTTTTCGTCAGCAATTTTGAGGATGCAGTCATCTTGTTTGACTATACTTCATTAGAACTGTCAATAGACAAAACCATGTTTATGATCAGTGTGAGCACCTACGTCGGGACCGGTGAATGGATCCGTACAGTGTGACCACAGAGGTCGAATGACCATGCAGACAGGAAGATTAAACTTGATATGGCAATGTCATGACTCGACAGTAACGGCTGCCAGATTGCCATTGGCACCCATTTTGAGAAACTGGCAACCAATTCATAGCCATTGGCTGCCATTAGTGGCAACCACTTTAAAACATATACACTGGAATCACTGCTTTGTGATTGTATGCCTCCGCCAACCAGTCAAGTTGCAGTTTACATCCATGTCTGTCCAGTCTCATATAATATATTTAGTGTGGACTTTGAAGGAATTCAGTAAAAGGTATTAAGTATTTTTTGTGGCCTTACACACATCTTCAAACCAGCAGCACAGAAGATCAATCGGTCAGGACAGTTTCAAGGTGGACACCCACCCACAAGATTAGTGTCACCAATTCATACCATACAATACTGTAGCCCCGTTTCAACCAAGCAGTACGGTATGGTCCAGTTCAATTAACTTTTTTTCTGTTTCCAATGTGAAAAGTTGTGGATGGTACCAATGGAACTGTTCCCTACCGTCCCCATTTTTGGTCCCCCCGCTGTTGGGGTACCTAGCACACAGATCTGGTACTAAAAGGTGGAGCTGTGAACACTGCAGTCTGTTGATTGGTCAATAGCAGATGGTCACTCTACTCAGGGCTGAGTTGTGGCTGGTTTTGAGGCTCATGTCACCACTGTTCATACTGTGGAGAGTTTTACATATAATAGTAAAGTATAACTATGAAATTAAAGGATGTTTTGCTGCCTCTCGCAGCAGCTGTAGTCTGAGAAAAAATAATTTAATTCACTAGGCAGACTGCCGGCGACTTTTAAGGTGCAACGTTAACTTGTAATGTTACTCAATGCATGAGTTGACGACATGAATCCATCAGCACACCTTAAATTTCACTGTGACAACTTTGACCATTACTTTAGTTTTTATATGACATACTCTTTTAGTAATGAGTGGATCTTCAAGTGTTCATATATATTAATTTCCACCAGCTTATGTGAACTGAATGCATTCTAATCCTCACTTGGAGAAAAAGTTGTTGCCGTTGGCGCACACAACACTAAACCCCTGAGCTTGCCTTACCATGCACAAACCCGCTATTTCTAAATATCCCATTGAGAGAGACTCTCACTGCAGTCTTATTTTGTTCTGAAAATGTTAGCATGCAACCCTGTTCTGTGGACAATAAATGAGGTGCAGACTTCCCTATGCGTCACTGGTAATAAGGAAATACAGTGAGTGACAACAACACCGCCCACATTTAAGAGTACTGTTTGCGGTGGAAATGCTAGGGTCTAGGTGCTATGTCTGAAGGGCTACACCTCCTGTGCCAGTAGGCACAATTCAAAGGTCACAGTGAGGTCACAGTGACATCTGACCACCAAATTCTTATCAGTTCATTGTTGAGTGCACATGGATGTTTGTGCCAAATTTGAAGAAATTCCCTCAAGGCATTTCTGAGATATCACTTTGACGAGAATGGGATGGACAACCCAAAAGCATAATGCCTCATAAGGCCACAGCTGTCTCTGGAGCGGAGGCATGAAAACAGGGACAGCAAAGAGCAAAACTTGTAACCACAATTAAATAAATTTTTGTTGCGTTAGTGATATTTGAATATTGCTGTTACAGTCAGAACTGGAGCTAGACAATGCTGCATGTCACGATACTGTATGTGCGTCGGTGCATTTACTCGCATACACTCATGGCGAATCAAATTAAATTGCTTGACTGTGAGGTGAAAAGTTCAACCAACCCGTCAACATCACAAACGGATGTGCAAATTGATTCAGCTGACAAAGACCTGTCAGATAAAACACAGACTACAGAGAATTTGTTCACCTCTTAATATTCTTGTATTCTTGTCTTGTCTTCACATTTTCATTATTAGGCAGAAGTATAACTGCAGAGTATCTTCATATACAAAATATAAGGTGACTAAAAATAGAAACAATACTTTCAGTTTCAGCAAACAGAAGCTGATGCCTGGTTGCCAGCCTGACAGCCACTGTTTAAAGTTACTGTAGAGCCCTGAATGTACAAGATTGATGAAAACGCAAAAATGCACAGTGTCTGTCCAACTTTAGTAAACGAAGAAAGTTGAGGACAGCCCTATAAGGAAAACTATTTCTGCACATATGAAAACATCTGCAGAGATAATTTGGGTTAGCTGATTTTTTAAAAACTGACAGACATAACATAATGACTGTTTTTGTTTCACACACTAAAACTGATGTATTAATATTTTATCTTTTACTAATTCCTGGCAGGTCCCTTCTATCTGCCTGTTTTTCTGCTGTATAAACTGTCTCACAAGAGGACACCACTGACAGCAGCAACATAAAATAATTTAAATTAATTCACTCCTCCCTATATCACCTCTGCTCAAGTTACATTAATTCAAAGTGCTCCTGTCTCCACAGACTATTTCTATATGGATCCCTACAGTAGTCTGGCAATTACCTGCCGGCTGTCGCGCTGGGAAGAAGACGATGAGGAGGCGCTCTTGTGAACTGGTGTGGAGGTCTTGATGCCTGGCGTGGAGCCCCTGTCCTCAGAGCTCATGGTGCGGCCGTGGGGGCCTCGCTGGTAGTGTTGGTGTTGAGACATGATGGGCTCCAGTTGGCTCCGTGGACCTCCCTCAGCACTGGGCCCTGCAGATCATGAGCATCCTCTGACACTTCCTCACACTCACTGCTTTCTGTTCATCTGAAAATAGAGATCAGTAAAAAGTCAGGAAGTTACGCTATATCACACCTCCTTCGCCTTCCTCATTCTACAGCAGTCAGTGCTGCTGTTTATACAAAAACACAGAGCCACTGTCATTCATCAAACGTTGCATAGTCTAGTTTACTCCTTGAAGAAATAAGCGTCTGGGCCTCTCCTAGGCTTTCAGAACTATCCTCCATCAATTTCAATATGTTAATCTGACTCTCAGATGCTCAGTCGAGAAGCCCTGGGCTATTCTTTTAAGATTCTCCTCATTACATGTGCATTACTGGATAAGCCTTACATTATGTTTTCTGTGAGACTAGTGCAGGATATCTTGAGAAGCTGAAGCCAAAGACACTGTTGCATTTTGATTGACAAATCGAGTAATTGGCGAATTGTTTCACCTCTAACCTACAAATAATGACTTGAGCCTCTAACTGCATGCTGTCTACTTATTTCAGTTAAAGGAATATTATGCAGGATTTTCCTGGTAAAAAATGTATACAACCATACAGAAGTAACTCCTCTCTCATACTGCAGAGCAGCAGCTCAATGAAAGGGTCTGAAAGTATGGAGCTGCTCATAGGACATTCGGGATGCTAAACCCAAATGAAGCCTTCTGCAGTCACTCCCTTTATAGAACTAACTAACTTGCTTTAGTCATGCTCGTTGTTGCTGTGCGTAATGGTCTGATGTCATTATGTCCATAACTTGGAATATTACTGTAATCACAGTGAGGTACGCATTATGATGCCAGTTGATAAAACAAATCTTTGTAATGTCTTTTTTGTCATAAAATAGACCAAAATACTTTTGGGAGGTACATTTTTGGGTATGTTACCTTAACGCAACAGTGTACCATAATGGTTAGCAATGAAAGAACAGGGTTATTATTTAAAATTTATGGAGTACTCCTGGAAAATATTCAAAAACATTTGAGTTTAAAATTCATGCCATTTGAAATTGAAAAAAACAATAAAAATGATCTCTTTTCCTGAGTTTGTATGTCTGAAAGTTACTTCAGACAACACTGTACCACAGTGGAACAGCCCATATAGGAATGAACATGTAAGTATATTTCAGCAAACTTTACAAACTGAACTATTATAACCATCTTCAAAACAAGATAGTGAGTTACATTTCAGTGTTTGATAATTCATTTTACATTTAAATGCCTGTTTTCAGGCTCCTGCTGTGTGTCTTTCCTAACAAACTGTGTGACGCAATTATTTGATGTGTTGCTGCTGGGCTGTTAGCAGCTTGTTGTCTTCCAAACTTTTAAATTCTGATTCATCCTCACTAACATCAACTGGGAGCACTAATTTTACCCTCTTCTTCTTTGAAGAGTCATAGAATAATATTGCATTCATTCTGTAAATGGAGGAAAAATGTGTGTAATGCTGTGACAGTACACTACACAGTGTCAAAGTCTGAACTTCACTGTTACTTATGTAAGTTAAACTTAGTTTAATTTGTCGAGATTAAAAAAGATATTACGATTGTCTACTACTTGTCAAACACAGCACATTAAACAATTACGAATAAAATGAACTCATCTATTATTGTGAGTCCAATTTTTTTTTTTTTTTAAAGATATTTTTTGGGGCATTTTTAAGCCTTTAATTGATAGGACAGACAAGTGTGAAGGGGGGAGAGAGAGAGAGAGGGAGTGACATGCAGCAAAGGGCCACAGGCCGGAGTCGAACCCGGGCTGCTGTGGCAACAACCTTGTACATGGGGCGCCTGCTCTACCACTAAGCCACAAAAGCCCCCAATTTTTCCAGGTTAAAAAATGACAGAAAAAGACATTTTCAGACCATTTTTGTGGAGAGAGTTGAGAGGATGGCCCCAACAAAGGGACTCAACATGGCCTCCTGGGTGTCATGATGCAATATTAACAGTGTTATTGGTTTCCTTAGGGTCCTGGCTCTTTTTGTAAGTATTGCAACATAATGGGGGATGTACTGTGTGAGTGTAAACAGCCAAAATGGGTATGTCACCTTGAGGCAATGAAGTACCATAGAGGATTAAAAAAAAAAAAAAAAAAAAAGATTAAAAATGAAACTTGTAGTATCATGAACAATATGATATGACACCGCTCTAATGTTGGGGCCTTGCTGTTATGAAATGATCAGCCCTTGTAGCTTTGTAGCCCTACATCTTTGTAAAGGCAATGAACTGTTTACAATGGGGCAGATCACTGTATCAATTTGGTTGTAGTCACAGCATCATCGGAGGACTGAGATCACGCCACAGGACTTTGTAACATAAATCCTTATCTAATTATAACTCTGATAATGATGGCCATTAGATGAGGATACACATCATATCAAAAAGCATCTACAGCTCTATTATATGGTCACAAACCAGTGATAACTAGCTTATACAAGCTTATACACACAAGCAAAAGCTCTAACAGTGTCAGTATCATCTGGATTTAAACTATAAAACCTCAGACACTGTATGTGTTTTTTATATATTTTTAATAATGACACTAGATTCAAAATATCTAGTTAGTTTCATGTTCAGATGATAACAGAGATGCTCGTTTTTGTCGATAGTTATGGCACTGTGTTACTCCACGCTGACACCCCTAATACTGCCTGCAGTGGTGCTGTGTAATTGTCTAAGCTCTCAGGAGGTCCCAGGACTGATAAAACATACATCGATTGCGAGACGGTGGAAAACAAACAGATAAACAAACCCTGTTTAATTTAGAAACTGAGACACTTGGTGAGACGCTGAGGATGTTATTGGGTCTTTACAAAGACAAATAGCACAATAATTTTGATTAAATACCTCACTGTTGATCATGTGACTTTTGGAGATAAACTCAGAAGATCTAGTATTTTCAAACAAGGAGAGGTTGAATAAAAAAGATATGAGTAGTGTTGATATGATAAACAAAAAATAAGAGGTGGTCATTGTGTATTTTCACAATGAACAGCAGCTCCACAATAAATCTTGTATGGAGGGGAGCAGTGTTGTACTGGAGTAGTTTATTAAGACCTGAACTTGATGGCAGGACAACCTGAATTTTCAGCTTGTGTAGTTACTCTAAAATACAATGTTTTCTGTAGCAAAACTGATTAGTCAAATAGCTGATCAACAGAAAAAGGAATCCATCAACTATTCTAATAATTGATTGATAATTTACATCATTGTTTAGGCCATTACACTAAACATACATGGGTTCTAGCTTCTCAATGTCATAATTTTTTGTAATAGTAAACTGAATATCTTTGGGGTTTGAAACTACTGCAATTAGACGACATTAGCTTAGGTTTTAGGAAATTATGACGGATATTTTTATCATTTCCTGACATTTTATATTGATCACGATATTTAGAAAGTAATACTTAGATGCAGTCCTGGCTAAGTCTCACAGTGACACAAAACTGTAATTCCGTCATGAACACTTAAATCAGAAAACCATATTTCCATTTGCAGTATTATATTTGGTGGTATGGCTCTGTTCTGGGGCCTCTCTGCTTTTCCTTGAGCCTACACAGAAAGCCTCTTCCACGCACCTATGTGGAAAACCTAAGGCAGAGAGAGCACACCTCTCTGCCCTTCCACGTGCAGACAAGGAAAGCCTGATTCAGACAGTACACTCCCTTGCCCTTCCATGCGAGAGAGCAGCAGCAAAGACTCTCGGGAACAAAACAGAGCAGCATCAATGACAAACAGAAATGACACTGATAAGTCAGACACAGCATGAAAAGGAGGAGCTGGGGTGGAGGTGGGTTACAAAGCAGCTTGCAGAGGAAGCAGCAACAGTAGGCAGGCCAGAGCAGTTTAAACAGGGTGCCCTGAATGAGATTCCCCAAGTGGTTGCATAGAAAGGAATCATGTGATCTATCAGCTGACTCCCTTCCATGAAACAGCTGCTCCATCAGTTGATTGGGCTGTTTGAGATCAGCTGATGTAGCTGGGATGTGAGCTGAGCTTGACATCGTGTCCTGCCTGAGCTAACGCTATGCTCAATTTATAATGCTAAACTGTCTGCATACTGGAAGTTTTAAATAATGTTTTGAGATTTTATTACATATTGTTATTACATATTATTATAATTATTATTAGGGCAACTTTATGACACCAAAGACAATCTCTAAAAGACTGAAAAAGAAAACTGTGTGGCAGTGCAGGACTGCATATTGCACCAGAGACTGTTTGTGTTCACAGGCATGGTATGGAGGCTATAACCCTGAAGCACCCTGTGGTTTTAACGACAGGATGTGTCTGTTAAATTCTCCCATTTAAGAGGGAAACTCCCCAAGTCCACTGTGCAGCTCTGCACACTTCAACAGCATCCACTTTCACATGCAACTGTGCAGTATCCTCACACAGTATAATCTATAATTTAGATCCTTTAACAACGTCATCATCCCTGCCTTGTCTTAAGCCAACTAGGATCTAAGCTACTGTAAGACAAGGCGCTAAGTCCATTCAGATAGAGTACTCCACTTAGCCTATTTAATAGATCCACTCTCCTTGACCTAATAAGGAAGCAGAAGGGAGGAGTACTTTCACTGTGCACTTTACCATTTTAATACATGGTTCAATCTAGTTTGAAAGCTTGAATTTAGAGTCCTTTCAGTGACATTGAAGGTAAATTAAAGACATAAACAGCCGTCTATCAGCACGTGGAAAGGATGGAAAGATGCCAAACAGATATAAAGCTGCTGTGAATGAAAGTGAAAACTTGTAACCAAGACTGTTGGCTTTTGCTCATCACTTTCACCATGAAGTGTACACTGTGCATGCATTAAAACTGAATCAAGACACTTCCATTACTTAGTGTAGGACTGCAACTAACAATGATTTTTGTTATTGATCAATCTGCAGATTATTTCTTTCAACGAATCAATTAATCACTTGATCTGAAACATTAGAAAACACAGGAAAAATACCCTTGTAATATCCAATAGCCAAAGGTGATGTCACCAAGTTTCTTGATTTGCCAACAGACCAGTTCAAATTTATATTTTTGCTCGAAAAATGACTCTATTAGTCAATTGTCAATTGGTCTCTTATTGTTTGCCCCGTAACTCCTCATGTAAAGGCTTACTTTTGTAGTCTAAACCAGTAGTGCCAAATGCCAGCCACAGTAAACATTTGATGCACAAGGAAATGTAAGAGCAGGATTCTTAAATTTAAGGACACCAGTGTCTTGGTGTCCGTTTGACTCCTGTTAAGGTAGACAGCAGTGGTGCTCCACATGAAGCCAAGTATCGTGTTGGGGAACGTCCGATCAGAGCTTGATTAGTCATGAGCTTAATCTTCTAAATCCAGTCACCATGATTATGGTCCTGTAAGCAGGAGGACAAGGCAGGCGCTGCCATGTGGACACTACAACAACACTTCTTAAGCACCTGGTCAAGACCTCAGGAACAGAGTCAAACCAAACACTGCCGACCTCACAATGTTTTGGTTGTTAAATGATGACGTGTGTTATTATGTGGATAACATACTATATCAGCAAAGTAAGAAATGCAGAGTTTTTCTTAATGCTATTATCCCTGCCAATATATATTTTTTATTATTTTATTATTATTTCTTGCTGTTTTCCTTTCTTGAACTGATGCTTTTTCATTTATCCTTGAACACTGTGTTGTACTTACTTACTTATTGTACTTGTAGTCCTTGGTTTGACAAACACCTCAATGGCCATTTGTTCTTGTGAAGACCTGGGGCCAGTTGCACAAAACACCTTAAGTTAAGATTTTCCTTAAAGTCCTAGTTAAGGTTTCCCTCAAAATAAAATTGCTTGCACAAAACACCCTTAAGTCTTCTACTTAAGGCTTCCTCAAAATGTTCACTCAAGTACTTCTGGTTTTCTCCTTGTCTTGATCTTATACTTAAGGAATCCCTGGACCATTGCACAAAAAACCCTTTGCAACCAAAGCAAGGCAAAAAAAAATCTTAAGGTGCCTCTGACTCTTAACTGTAACATGACTGAATTTATGGTGATAAATGAAAAAAAAAAAAAAACCTCTGCAGATTTGACTGAAATAATTTTCGTTCCAATTATTTCCTACAATCGTTTTCTGGTGTTTGGAGATGACATTTACTTTGTAGGATGTGCGTTCTATGAGTGTATTCCTCCAGAAGTGTTATCTTCTTATCTTCTGCCATTTTTTTCACTATCTAACTATAAGCAAACTTTGTAAGACAATAAGGAATCACAAGTGTGAGTCCAAGAAACAAACAATCTCCATGGAAACTTTTACCACTGTAAAATCTCTTTGAGTAAGTGAGTTAACATTTTTCCTTAACTAAGGAAACCTTTTAAGGAATTCTGTGCAACTGTGTAAGTCCCTCAGCTGAGGAGAAATTAGGCCTTAAGTGTCATACTTAAGGAAAAATCTTATGTTGTTTTGTGCAACCGGTCCCTGGACTTAAGGGGACAAGCAGGGTTGGTTTGGAGGGCTGGGTGAGGTGAGGTGTCATGGTGTGGGGTGGGAGGATAATACTGCAGTGCTGCCCTATGCTTGTATACATTTTAATGTGCTTAAGCAAATGTACAGTGGATATACTGAAATTCAAAATCAGCAAAAAAGGTGAAATTACAGACTTTTCTATTCTGCATTGGTTTTTTAGATATTGCTATTACTTGCTTCTTTTTCTTTTTACTGCTGTTGCATAATACCTCTACTAATTGATGTTTTTAGTTATGTTTAGTGATGGATCAGTCTGTGTTGATGTGTCTGCTTTTGCTATGCTGCAAGCAAGATTACCCATGTGGAACAATGAGGACAAAAAAGGAGCTCATGGGGAGCTGTTTTGAGTCACTTCACATTCTAAAATAATCTTGTATGATGCTATATGCCAGGGGTGTCAAACAGAAGGCCCACAGGCTAGAACCGGCCCAATAAAAGGTCTAATCCGACCCACTGGATGACAATGCACACTTAATAATATCACACTTGTGAAGAGGTGTCAGGTTTCAGGAGCAAGTTAAACAGTGAGTAGCCTACTTCATGTAAAATGCTGCTTCTGAGGCTTTTCACCTCTACCAGAATACAGCTCTCTGACAAAAAAGAACACTTGTGATGTTCATGTTTAAAGACAGTGATCATTGTGTGAAATATTGTCAATCAGCAGCTTCAGTACAAAAGAATCTGTATCAGACTTCTGTCTTAAAACAACATTGGTGGAGCCCTGCTGCTGAGGCACTGACAAAACCTTTGATTTGTAAATGGTTTGTAAGGCAGGAGTTGACGTAACCTGCTTTATCAACAGCTTCCACTTTACGGTGATGTCAGCAATACTACACTGGAAAGGAGATGTATGCAACAATGCACATGTAATGACAGTGACTGAATCTGGGGAAAAAAAGAGACATAGTTTTGGAATCACACTTATTTTTCCTAAAATATCTCAGGCTGTTCATCATCTGTTTTATAAATGGATGAATGCTGTCAGAATGTACGTCTTTACACTCTTAGAAAAGTTTGGAGGTGTTGTTATTTATAGGATATTATGCAATGGCTTTACTTGTCCAGCCTACTTGAGATCAAATTGGGCTGAATGTGGCCTATGAACTAAAATAAGTTAAACCTCCCTGCTTTATGCAAAAGGAAGACGGTATATTCCTATCCAGAGAATAGGTTATTCAAAACATGATAAACAATGATACATGCAAAACAGCAGGCTAGAAAAAGTCTGGTTGGTGCTACATTTTTACCAGTTCTGGATGTATCTGCACATTGTTTGCACATGTTAGATACTGCATATGATAGTGCACTGAGATTTGTTAGAAATTGTAAAGCCCTCTCTCATCGCTGTACGCTTTATTCCAGAGTTGGTTGGCCATCTTTGACCTTTGTAGGCTCAGTCACTGGTATTTGAAAGCCGTACCGGGTAAACTCCCTTTGTACATCTGTATTTTGATTGAACAGAGATCCGACTGTAGCTACAGTCTGAGATCTCAAGATGTAGTTTTGTTGTCTGTTCCTAGTGCTCGGACTGAGCTGGGAAAGAAGGTTATTCACTTGGAATCACCTTCAAAAAGAGTTGAAACTACGTGAACTGGTCTCTCTGCCCGACGTTAAAGCTCCCAAAAGGACAAGGATGACTGAATCAGATGGGTCTTGTCATTGTGCGCAGGTGTCCTAATATTTCTACATGTTACTGTGTATCTTTCATGGTTTTTATTGTGTTGTTGTTTGGCTGTCACTTTTTTGTATGCTGCTGTCTTGGCCAGGTCTCCCTTGTTAAAGAGATTGTTGATCTAAACGGGACTTACCTGGTTATATGGGTTAAATAAATAAAAATAAATAAAAACATAAATTACAAGATTATTCCATTTATCATTTGAAAAATTTTAATTCAAATCAAACAGAATTTTGTGGAGTCATGCACATTACGAAAGCGATATTTTCTACTGATGTATTTTACGCCCAGACTTCTGAAGGTCTGATTCTGAGCTTCAGATCCCCAGATGTTGTTGGGATGTTCCAAGACCCTGCTGGACAAAGGGGAGCCTTCACTCACATAAAGCAACAAAGGCACTAGTGTGCAACAGTGTGGGGAACGGACCCTTCAATCGACATTCTTTCAATGCCTCAAGTTGAAGTAAAATGTCACCAACTTTACCACATTCACTGTTATAACGAGGCTTACCATACCATCGCCATCAAATTTAGTTTACTCATCAGAGCAAAGCAACTACCAGATCCGACTGACCCATAGTAGAAATCTGATTACATTTTAATTGAAATAAAATGTCCTAATAATTTGAAGCAGGTGAGCAGCTAGTTTCAGAGAAAGCAGGATGAGCACTGCAATTATTGAAAACCTTTAACTGTTGGCAACACCTCTCTATCTCTGGGATCAGCCCTGGCTTAGGGTTACAACAGCTACTGAGAAAGTAGGGAAGTGTGTTATTTTAAAACAAATGAGTGGTATTGCAAAATCAGTTGTGTGGACTTGAGAAACACTTTCATAAATATATGTACCAAATTCAGACTGTGTACTTTAAATGCTGATGTTTGAAGGCAAATAAAGTAATGACACATAATTACACAATACACACCTATGTACATTGTGTCGTGATGTGATGGAATAAAGGTGTACAAAATAAGAATGATTTATGTATCTGATATATATGTATATACTGTTTATCAAATAGACAAAGGGGGCTGTAAACAACACACTGCAGATTAATTTAAAAACTACATTTCTGCAACATGTAGCCTCTTTCTTTGTGCTGATGCATTACACACTGCAAAGATTTTTTTTATGGAAATAAGCCTATCGTCTGCCTAATTTCCTCACTTCCATGTGTGGCTCCACATGCATGAAATGTCTACATAAGCAGGAAAACACTTTCATTTCCCTTTCCCCATCTCTCTTGTTCGCCCAAAATGCACTCTCAGCTCAATCACAAACATTAAATAAGTTCTGTCTTTTTCATTTCATGCTCCAGAAAAGCAGCAGTATTTGAAAGACGGCTTTTCCTGAAATCAAAAGTAATGACGAAAACTGTCAGAGATATTTTTGGGAGGAGAAAATAATCTTACCTCTGACCAGTGCTATCAGCGGATTGTATACTATGAAATGAATTTCGAGCTAAATTGTTAGATTCAAGGCCAAGAGTTCAAACGAGGTTCATTAAACTAGACTCTGCCAGCTGAGTAAACAACTCTAATGACTGGGCGTAAACAGGAAGAACGCTTCATTGATGACTATTCTACAGTAGCAGCATATTTGCAACCTATACCCAGTTAAGAGTATCCATTAATACTGGGACATAAAAGGAGACTTCCTGTTTTGTAGAACTCCACTGAGGGCATTAAGAAGAGACGTTTTTGTTAATTGTTCACTTCACTGAAAATCATATGGTTGTAGTCACTGAGACCTGATGGAGCCGCTTAGAGCTGCAATCATTAGTAGATGAAGCGATTAGTCGCCTGACAGAAAATTAATTGGCAATTTTGATAACTGATGAATTGTTTCAAACATTTTTCGAGTAAAAAATGTCTAAACTGTGCTGGTTCCAATGTCTAAAGGTGAAGATTTAATGCTTTATCATGGAGAATGCTGCAGGATTGAGTCCTTAATGCCAGAAATGAGTTAGCATTTTTTGCACCTCTGGCTCCCTCGTCTCAAAGTCAATGGGTTTTTGGTAAGATGCCTGAAATAAAGACTGTGGTTAGCACAGGCTTTAAGCTACAGTTGGTAACACTTTTGAAAATTAATGTGTCATTTCCTGTAATTGTAGCTATCTTCTAAAAGAACTACATAAGATGGATAATCTTTGACAAAAATCAAATCCCTCCTCCTAATCTGCTTCTAAAGGCAACTGCTAGCGCACCGAAAACAACCAATCAGAGCCGAGGAGTCTTTCACGCAGCTGTCAATCATGTCAGTCCCTGCTCTTGAACTGTGGTCAAACTCTCAAACTAGGCAGCGCTGATCGAATGTGAATCAAGATTCTATTACTGCATGATGTATATCTCATTTAAAATGTTTTCGGCGACATATTTTAGGGCACTGTTTAGCTGTAAAATGAGAAAGTCTGTGACCAAGCTACCATGTTGGATACAGTTGATTTAAGTACCAAGCACCGCCCACCAGCCGGACCAGCTTTCTCATTTAACAGCTAAACAGTACATTAAAAAAGGAGGTTGCTAACAAGAGGTTAAATGAGTCTACAGAGCGTCATCACACTGAACACAGCTTTACAGCCTCATTATGGTGTCGATGATGAAGTCATGCGGCCATGGTGTGCTTTGCTTCCAGCCTGACATTAGCTTTTTATGCCTGGTGATGGCATTTCTGGTTCGAATATCATGCCAGGGAGCTTATTTTTTTTCAATAATCCAAAATCCCATAGGCTGTTGGAGAAGGAAACCAGGACGATGTTAACTACCAGATTAGCCTACAAAAAAAAATGTCATCCCTGCACCACTGTATATGATATTAAGCTGAATATATTTGGGATTTTGAATGATGTCGAATAACACAGGAAATATGAAAACATCACCTTGAGCTGTGGGAAATGATAATGGGCATTTTCCAATATTTTCTTATAAAGAATAATTGTTATTTGCAGCCCTGGAGTGCATCCAATCATTTATTTAGTCCATGCTCTGGTAGATTGATGTTGCAGGTAAGTAAATAGAAATGTCCATGTCTCCTTGTTTCAGAGCATCAACTGAATAAATTAAAAGCTTTGTAGTTTTGTTGCATACCACTGAAATGCAATAAATGTAAGTCGTATATCCGTGGTCCCGTAAGGGTTTTATGTAGGAATATAATTATCAGAGTGAGCTAGGTTAATCTGTATTTTGCCAACAGGTATGTGCGAGTATAAGGTAAAATAATAGGTTCAGTGGTAGGTCAGAAATGTGGACTTCGATGCAGAAGAGCTTGACTCATTTTGACAAAAAAGTAATGAAACAACAGAGATTAGAATAAATGTTTGTGGCAATTAAGACCTTTAAAATTCAGATTTAAGACTATCTAATGACCTTTGAGGCCTAATAATTTAAAATTTGAATTTAAGGCTTTTTAAGGACCCGCCGACCCCCAGCTTTATGAAGTCTGAGCAGAGTGGCATAGAGACAACCACCAGCTTCAGGTTCACTCACCTGCAATAACAACAATCTGCTCTCCTGAACTGTCTGTGAAAAACACGCTAACTTCCTATAGGCTCCAGGGCTTTTCCAGCAGAATATGTGCTGTAACCTTAGGGGGGCTGGCATCGAGTGAGAAATCAAATTTCTCCCACAGGGATCAATAGAGTATCACGAATAAAGCAGTGACTATCATCTGTCGTGACGTGGGTCAAGCCAGGGAGAGCAACACAGAGTTGTCTGGAGAGAGGTTTAGACAAGAGGGCCACAGTAATCCCACTATCTGTGTGCCCTGCTCTGTGAGATCTGACAGGGATGAAGAAAAAAACTTAAAATTCAGACACCCAATATATCAAGGAGAACTACAAGACCCAACCAAACCAATGAAAGACAATAACAAGAAACCAATGGAAGATCACTTCTACTGCTGCTGGTGCATGTAACGCCACACAAATGTTAATGACATCACTCATGAACATGTAATACGATGAAGCAAGATGGTAACTGTGTCTTAATAGGGGTGCAAAGACATAATGTTTGTGTTGTCACCACATCCAAGCTACCCACAATATCACATTATCGACCAGCTCTCTACAGGGAACCAAGTTTGCTGATCTCCCCTCTCTGTTGCATAATTAAAGTAGCCAACAAAAGCAGACTCATGTCCCAAGATTATATTACAGGGTCCACGAGGACAACCATTGTCTGAATTTACAACTGTCTAATAATGCATATCGATCAGCACAGCAATGTTTTGACCATTAACCTGGGTGTGCAATGGCAGGTGAGAAGGATGTCGATCTTGTGTGACATCTGGAAGCAGTAAGCAGCACATCTCTTTAGAGTAGACCTGTCTTATTCTCCAAAAAAAAGACAACACTAACTGGACAGAGCCAGTTCATCCTGCACTGCACACATTACATCATCTAGGTAAAGCTGGGTATCACACTGCAATACTTTTTAGGTGCTGACTGGCTTGTGCCCATATCAGGAACTGTGGAGAAGTGAAAGCTGGCTGAGTTCTTGTTCACATCCTGTCAGTCGCTGCCTGGTGTACACCATGATCTGTTAACGTCACACTGTTTCTTACTTAGACAAAGCCATTCTACAGTTTTTTGTCAAAGCCACACTGATGCATTTTAGATGTTTGGTTTACTTTGTTAAATGTAAATGAGAGTTTTGACAGAAGCTGTTTATATTCAGCAAATTAACGTATTTGCAAAGTAGTATTTTGGGACTGGAACCAAAATGTTGACAATGGTATCAAGCACTATGCTTTCAGAGAATAAAACAAATAGGGCTGCCCCCGGCTAAGAATTTTCCTAGTCGACCAATAGTCGTCATTTAGGGCCATTAGTTGACTAGTCACCCACATGTAAACAATAATTCAATCATTTAATTATATATATATATATTGGGTGGGGCGACACAATGGTTTGAGTCCAAGGTCTGAGAGAGAATAGTATCAGTAACATTGTTAACACTGTGCTACATTACAGAGAAATACAAAACCGTTCTAATGAACCTTCATTAATATAGGCCTATATTTTATCTACAAGTGCACGTCACACACTGAGTGAGCTGCCTGTTAATGACACTGTCGGTAAAGCAGTAATGATTGTGCTAAGTGGCTAATGGACATGTAGCTACTAACATGTTTCAGATGATACGTCATGTTTGTAGTCGACCAGTGAAGATGCGTTTACAGATCACCTTGGGTTCGTCCTTCACCTTCTCAAAATGATCCCACATTTTGGATTTCCTGCCCAACATGTTATTAACTAGCCTGTGGAATAATCGCAGGTAATAGCCCTGGAAATTAGAGGCCGTACACATGCTGCGTCTTTAACCGCCTGGAAAATGCGAGGTCAGTCGCTGGATGCTACTCCTGTGCCTTTGTTTGTGCCAGCTTTTGGTGGCAGGTTGCATTTGAGGTTGCTACGCAATCGTGTAGCCTATTTACCTGAAATCCTGAGTGCAGAGCTGATCTTCTTCCAGGAGCTGTTTATAAGTGTGTAGGCCTATCGTCCATGGGACAGATGTAAAGCTCTGGGTAGCCCTACACTAACATGATCAACTTCTCCGTATTTATCAGACTGAATACTTACAGAGGAAGGGAAAGATATCTGTCGGCTGTGTTTGTAACGTGACTTCTGTCTGAATGCTGAGTATGACTACTTCCTGTGTCTGTCCTTTCAAATTAAATTCCCACATGGTCCAGTCATATAGGTTTTGATTTACTTTGACAAGGTGCAGCTCCTCATAGAGTTTCACATTTGTTTTTTGTTTTGTTCTGCAACGAAGCGACCGATGAAATCTTGCCGACTAATGACCTTTCTGGTCGACTAACGTTTGGTCGACTATTTTGTGGCAGCCCTAAAAATAAGCAACAACGTGACAGAGAATGAGTAAGGTTAAGTAAACCAAGGGAACAGCTAAACATGAGTCACAGGCCTTCAAGCCATATATTCTGGCAACTGCTGCAATCTGTAATGAACTTTGTGTTTGGTGTGTCAGCTAATTAGATGAGCAAGACGAAGCAATTACCTGATTGACTCCCTACTGTCAATATTAATAACATGTGGCAAAATAGACTATCTGAATCCAATATTTTGAGCATCAAAATGAGTCTGGCCTCCGCTCCGTCCCCTCTCTGTCTATAAAAGGATGAGGCACATAAAGCTCTGCAAAGATTTCATCTAAATGGGACGGGGACACCTTCAGCCGGAGTGTTCTTCAGGCCGGGGCCAAGAAATATATCAGAAAATCAATCATCACTGCTGATCAAAGCAACATCTATTCAAGAAAGCATGCCAGCGAGAAATACAAATGCATCCAGCTTTCCAGTCCCCTCTGCTGTTCTTTAATTTATGTGATTCGGGGCTATTTTAAACAACTGCAAAGTCACTGGCTGACCTTCAGTTGCAAAAAGGAGGCAGAGTGATATTGTGGAGCAATCCTGTAAGTGACAGAAGTTGGCTAACTTTCAATTAGTTGGCATCTCAACCTTGACAACATAATGAGGGGGATATAATGGATCATGAGTGGAGATGATGTCCATCAATAATAATGAGATATGTGAGGAGACAGATGTCTGATGGGACGTTTGGAGAAGCCATGGAGCCCGGTTAGAAAGGTGAAAATGTCAGTGACGCATTACGTCTACATCATCAAAGTCAGGTACAGAGTTGGGCTGCCTGGCTGCTTCATCACTCCACAACAGCATCCATGTTTGAGTGATGATGCTCCCTGTGATGATGGGACATGCATGTTTCTGCACATCTCATCCCTGTCAGACTAGCAGCAGCAGCTAGGTAGTAATGTCTGCCTGGTCCTCGGCGATTCACTCGGGATGCAAATACAAAAGGATGGGATGCTGCTGGGCTCTGAGTCTGAGCACCAAAACAAAGGCTGTGCATATTAATTCGACACAGCACTGTCATGACAGGGTGGTTTCCCCAACATAAACACGACTGGCATTCAGATTGCATTCAAACAGAGGGAGAAGAGCTCATTGCCTTACCACAGATGCGGTGTAATGACCATGTCTTTACAGTTCTTGGCGCAGGAAACAATTGGGGGGGTCTCTCTTCACTGGGCACACATCCCCAGCTCCTCACAGACAGACGGCGTCCATACGGGTCCACGTCGAAATATATATCTGTCTTCGTATTAAAGGTATGCTGTACGGAGGCTAGAACATTATGGAAAGTCAAAAAAGTGCTGTGCTTGCCCGTTTCCTTGAATGCGGGCTGTGATGCTCTCGGCTCGGCTTAACTGCACTCCGCTCGCTCCTCCCTGCAGCAAGATCGGCTTTGAGCGGGAAGAAATCGCAGGAGTGGATCAAACAGTGGCGGGCAGTGGGTGGGCACAAAACACGGCTATGGAGTCAGACACGGCGCAGACAACTGTATGACCCTTTACCTCCTCTTATTACGCCTAATAGATGAGTTTCCTGCTCAGAAAATAACGTAACAGTCGTAACGTCACAGAGTAACGCACGAGCTCTGAGGTCAAACATGAGGCAAGGCTGCCACCACAGGGAAACTATTTCTCATAGTAACAGTTATAAAGGATTCAGTGAGTGTTTCCTGTGTCCATGAGTTAGCATTTCAGCACTTCCGGTTCCCTTGTTTTGAAATCAATGGTTTTTTTTAAATGGGTTTTTGATTAGACGCCTGAAATAAGGTCTGTGGTTCACACAATTTAAAGGGTGCTTTCACCACTGGTGGACATACAGACAGTGCAGTTATCATTGGATAATTTGTAATTCATTTGTAGTAACAATTTAAACCAAACCAAAATCCAACGTTTTTTTGTTTAAAACAAAAACAAACTGTTCTGTACTGTCCCCGTTTCTGGTCACCCCTCTGCTGGGGTACCATCCATCCATCCATCCATTTTCATCTGCTTATCCAGGGCCGGGTCACGGGGGCAGCAGGCCAAGCAAAGCACCCCAGACATCCCTCTCCCCAGCGATGCTTTCCAGCTCCTCCTGGAGGACCCCATGGTGTTCCAAGGCCAGACAAGATATGTAATCCCTCTAGTGTGTTCTGGGTCTGCCCGGGGCCTCCTACCAGTGGGATGGGCCCGGAACACCTCCAGTGGGAGGCGCCCAGGAGGCATCCTGATCAGATGCCCGAACCACCCCAACTGACCCTTTTCGACACGAAGGAGCAGCGGCTCTACTCCAAGCTGCCTCCGGATGTCCGAGCTCCTTACCCTATCTCTGAGGGTGAGCCCAGCCACCCCACAGAGGAAACTCATTTCAGCCACTTGTATCCACAATCTCATTCTTTCGGTCACTACCCAGAGCTCATGACTACAGGTGAAGGTTGAGACGTGGATGGACCAGTAAATCAAAAACTTTGCTTTCCGGCTCAGTTCCCTCTTCTCCACAACGGACCGGTGCAGCGCCTGCATCACTGCAGAAGTTGCACCTAATTGCCGATCCATCTCACACTCCACTCTACCCTCACTCGTGAACAAGACCCTGAGATACTTGAACTCCCTCGCTTGAGGCAGTAACTCTCTCCCCCAACCCTCTGCTGGGGTACCTAGCACAAAGATCTTGTACTAAAAGGTGGAGCTTTGAGTTGTGGCTGGTTTTGTAAGTACTGTTCATACCGTGGAGAGTTTTATTAGTAAACTATAACTATAAAATGAAAGGATGTTTTGCTGCCTCTTACAGCAGCTGTAGTCTGAGAAAAAGAATTCACTGGGCCGACTGCCGGCAACTTTTAAGGTGGAATGTTTACTTGTAATGTTACTCAGTGCGTGAGCTGACGACGCGAATCCATCAGCACACCTTAAATTTCACGGCGACAACTGACAACTGACCATTACTTTAGTTTTTATTGTCTCTCTTGGATGATATACACTTTTACTAATGAGCATTTAAAAATATAGATTAATTTCGACCAGATTATGTGAACATGGAGTAGTCAATTGTAAGACCATGGAGATCTCTCTTTACTTCCATGTGTAACGCTTATTAGATGAATTTCCTTATCAGAAATAATAACGGAACAGTTAGCTTTGATAAACTCAGCACTCCCCGCGTCATCAAGTAACGTACAAGGTCAAACATGGGGCAAGGATGCCACCACATGGAAACTATTTGTCATATTGACAATTAAAAATGATGAGTGAATGTTTCCTTTGTCCATGAGTTAGCATTTCAGCATTTCCGGTTCCCTCGTCTTGGAGTCAGTGGTTTTTTGTAATGGGTTCTTCATCACATGTATGCATTAGCATTAATAGGTAATGGGATATACAGTACATGGCCTTAATCAGGATCAATTCTGAGACTGCAGACAGATTTCACGATCACTACACGGATCTATAATTGGTTTAACTGTTGAAATCATGTTATAATCACATATCTGCTATCATAAAATCCACTGGTTGGTTGGTTCATTTTCTTTCACACCACAAACAAACTGCACCAGAGTCTGTGTAGACCAAGACCCACCTTTCTCAGTTCAGTTGTTTGGTCTGCACCAGGGTTTGATTGACAGCTTTCACACCCACCCAGACGCACTGTACGAACCGCACAAAAGGACCTGAGTTAGATGATAACTTGGTAAAGCCTGTGACGAGCCTGCCAGACAGGACACTGTTGTGGTGAGTTTCCTCGGTATCCCAGAGCCAACATATTCACAGTCTCATGGGAGCAGTTAGCCAGTTGTTGCATGCTAACAAAACAATGGTCCTTCCATATTAGTTAAAATAATGGAATTTCCAATACAGTGGGAGAAACATTTAGCTCAGTTTATGACTGCAGTCACACCATCTACACTTGAGAGAAAACTATTATAAAACCCCAGGAGCATTTTTTGGCTTTTAAAAACAAGGACGAAAGAAACCCCTATGGTGAAAACCATGGAGAGAGCCCATTTACACCAGCTGATGCTAGCTAGTAATATATGTCACAGTATGAGACTTTGCTTCACCCCATTCCTGCCAGCAAATTAAGTCGAAAAGAGCATACTGTCACAAATGTGGTTACTAAAAAGAAAAGAAAGAAATTAGAAATTATTTGGCCAAATATAAAGGTGAGAGGCTGTAAAGGCTGGACAACAGAGGGATGGTGAGTACAAATACTTGAGTGTGATAAGACTATCAGTCAACATATGGATCAACTGGCACTGAACCTCAAATACAGAAGCAGCCGCAGAAGAAAAAGCACCCTGGTGATGTAACAGCAGAGACAAGCTGACCTCTGTATTATTGAAAGCAGCACACACATTCATGGCCGTTATACTGAAAGAACAGAAGCAGGCAAAGACCAGTATTAGGAAATTTAACTACTGTTTCACTGAATGCTTGAATGGACGATGTGACCAGTGTTAAGTAACTGTGAGTGTGAGGGTTTGGAGCTCATTAGTGCGTGGTGCTCCAGGCAGTGCCGTGGTATCTTGGAAACAGGTGCACTCCTGGGCTTTGAACACACACAGTGGGGAATATTTTACGTGAAGTAACCTGAGAAGCAGTCAATCGGAAAGAGAAACCATAAACTCTTCTCATCTGTCTGTGTCTGTCTCAGAAATGGTTGGGTATCAGATTTCATGGCTGGCTTACCCAACCTGAACTCTGACATGCTCAAATTTAAAGGGTAACTTGGGTACTTTTCAAACAGGACCCCATTTTTCTCATGTTTTTGTGTCCAAGTGACTAATAGCAATGACAGTTTTTGACTTTACTGTAATGTAATTGTACATTGTTAATCATTTTCGTCCACTAAAAGTGCTTGGTTTTGCCATTGACAGGCTTAGATTGTCATTCTGAGTGTCTGACCACATTATGGAAAGAATCTCTACAGAAATGGACCTTTCCTGAAAGAAGTGATATCCTTTTTGTTTAAGCAGAAACAACCTCGACATTACCATTGCCAAAGCCACCAGACTCTTTAAATTGACAATAATTTTATCATTGTAAAACACACATCATTCAAAGTCCACAAAACAAAATAAAACTCAAAAAAGCTATCTTGAGTTGTTTCTCCACTGCTCCAATAATCAACAACTTTGGTTTGGTTGAAATAAAACCGTAATTCACGACGTTAGACGTGAAAATATGCTGGCTCTATACACACTAAAATTACTGTTTATTTAAATGGAGTCTGGTGGGTTTGGCAACGGCCATCTTGGGGTCATTCTAGTCAAACAAAAAGGATCTTACCCTTTAACAAAAAGATCTGTCTTAATAAGGATCCTTTTCATGTTGTTGTTAGACACTTATAGTAATGATCCGAGCCTGTCGGTAGCAAAAACAACAACTGCTATTAGGCAAACATTGAGGGCACGCAATAGCCTCAAGTGATTACATTGCAGCCTGTTTAACTGCTGACGACAGCAGCCCTCTGATTCAATACTGGACCAGTTTCATTTTGTTCCCATCAGTCACGTAGACACAAATATGTGGAAGAACAGGGTTCAGGTTGAAAAATACCAAAGTTAGCCTTTAAGCTTTTCCTCCCTCAACTTGCCATTGGACTGTATAGATGACGACAGGGACGTGGGATTTTAGGAATCTTGGCGTTATTTTTAATCAGGCCATACATTTTGATCATCACATTAAATCATTGACCTGTATTTGTTTTATACAACCAAGACATATTGCAAAGCTCAGGTCTGAGGTGTCTCAACCTGAGCTAGAGATGATTCACCATGCTTTTGCGTCCTCCCCACTGGACTACTCTCTTTTTACTCGTCTAAACAAATCTTCTCTGAACTGTATTCAAATAATCCAAAGCGCTGCTGCTCGGCTGTTAACCAGGTCCAACAGGTCAACCCACATCACTCTCATTTTAGTTTCTTTATACTGGCCTCCCATCAGGTTTAGGATTCACTTTACTTGTTTTCACTCAATCAGGCACCTGAATACATCAGTGATCTCCTCCCTCCATGTATCGTCAGTAGGTCCCTTAGGTCTTCAGAACAGGATCTACTGGCAGTCTCTCGCTCCAGACTCACAACAAAAGACAATTGTACCTTTGAAGTAGTGGCTCCAACACACTGCGGTCTCTTTAGAAACTCTTAAAATACAACTGAAGACCCATCTCTTCAAAATGACCTTTGTCCCGCCCTAAATTGTGCAGTGCTTGTTCCCTGGTATGTTTCTGTTTGAGGCCTCAGTGGCCTGTATTTGCTCTATGTTTTACCTTCCTTCGTTGCTTTGTTTTATTTGCTATATTGCCTTTGTTTTATTGATTGTGTGTTTTATTTTTTTGATTGCTTGATTGTATTTTGTGATGCAGTTTGTGAATATTATTTCTGTGACAGGTGCTATAACAAATAAAACCAGAATCAACCTAATCATGATTGAAAATGTTCTTTTCCAGGTTTTCTACTGTAGAATCACAAGGGAATTATGTGAATACCCTATGGGCAGAAATATGTGGTGAAAATGTGTGCAAGGTCACTTTTGAAGGTAGCATTTTCTGCTCTCTATTTCAGAAGTGTGTCCAAGCACACACTATGCTGTTACAGTATGCACGACCATGACGATGCAGATAATACATGCTACAGTACACAGATAGGGAGATTGTTAATCCCAGCCAGTGTTATGTGAATTAAATTACAGTGTTAAGATCATTTCTACAATTATGCTTCATACAGGATAATGTTACGCTGTGGTTTGTATTCATCAGAAGTGGTCGGTAAAATGGGATTTTATTTTAAGTAATATCTTTTACTGATGGTAATGGTGTCAGAAAGAGACATTTAGGGGAGAATGTGATACAACCTAAAGCAGGGCAAACTTTTAAAGTGGTTACACAAGGTCGATCCTTTCATGCCTCCAGCCAGTTGTCCACAGTATCCCCAAACAGTGACCCACGAAATTCCACAGAGTGAATTTTTTTTGTTATACTTGTTTTTTAAATACCGAGCTGTCTATGTAAGTCAACGAATCCAACCAGATAGCATCTTAATAACCGTCTTCTTGCCTAAAACATAGCATCATATTGACCTTTGTAACCAACTCCCAGTTGTAAGTGTTAGCTAGGCTTGATAAAATTTCCACACACCATTAGTTGTAACGCAGCTGGCTTATGTCCAGTTTGAACAAAGGTCCTTAATTAAATGAAGTATACTTTGCATTTTTATTTTTTCAGGGATCTTATTGACACACAAGTCACACTCTGTCAATATTCATACATTCAATACCCATATTTTGACATGTGCATCTCTGTTATCCAATCTGTATACATCTATCAGTCCAACCACTGGATATCGATGAGAGACTAAGAGATGGATGGATACCTATCCTTCCCCTATCTACATACATCTATCCATCAATCTATCATGGATGAAAAGAGGAAAAATATATAATATCCACTCATGCTATGTACTTAAATGATCTTTCCATTCATGGAGCACTGGTGGTTAAATGAGGGATGTAGCCTACAGATTTATGGATATATATCATAGATAGAGCCATACATCCATGTCAACCTATGATATATAGATAGATTTGTGCTGACATTCCCAGCCAGTTACAGTTAGCCCCACCCATGGGATACAGTGTAACCTATCACTTCCGCCACATCTTGGTGCAATAGTAGAAGAAAGGTAAGTTCTAGAAAAACAACAGCTGTTCATGTGTAGCAGAGATGCGCATATTGTTAGAATAAAACAAAACATCCAGCACAAACTAAAACGTGTCATGTTGTACCCCCTGCTCTCCCTTACGCACATTCCGTTGCGCAATTTGATAACAGAGGTCATTACACCGCTGTCTGTCTGTCAGTCTGTCTGTCGTAACGAGGGTGATGAAACAGGTCAGCTGACTGGTGACGTAGTAGCGGGAGTAACTTCACGGAGAGGAAGCACGTTGGTGAGATACTTGTGAGAGAGCCGGCAAAAGCACAAAAGCGCAGGAATTGAGTCTCAAGAAGTCGACTGAATACAAAACAAAAGAAGGTAAGAAACTGATAATCAAAATGTGAAGCTGTTTTGTTGGTTGTTTTTAACGTAGTGTCTTTTTATGAGGCTTAAATCTGTGTGTGCCGGTTCCTTTGGTGTGCAACGTGGTCTACAGCCGGTGTTCTCCTGTTTCCGGAGAAGACACCATTCATTTTTAACCCAGAAGAAGAGTCTCTTTTTTGTTGTATAAATGTCTACAAATCATTTATATTGTTTGTTTTTTTCATAGCGCATATAGGTTACCTAATGTTGCTATATTACATGTATTACCACATATACTACATATAGTTGAGGTAGGCCTTTTACCGTCAATGACCGTTCATTCACATGTTACTGTTTGAATTCATTATATCACGGTTATACTAAACGTTTATAGTTGCTTCTTTTGTTTTACCATGGAGACTGTTTTTCAAAGTAAAGTTACCTAAGTCAGTTTTGTAACAATGGCCACGACAGTAGTTGCGCAACATAAAAGTGAACTCCCCCTTGTGGCGGAGTGAGGAATTACTTCTTTTAAAAATGCATTTTATGAAATAAAAGCAGATTAGGGAAATATCACAACATGTTTAATTTTACAATGGAGATTATTTTTGATACTAATGTATAAACAAAGCAATTAAGTCAAATTTTTCAATTTGTGTATGTTTTTTCCCCCTTTTTATAGAAATCATGCCTGCAGATATTGCCAAGGGAAAGAAGGCTTTCGTCCAGAAATGTGCCCAGTGTCACACTGTGGAGGAAAATGGAAAGCACAAGGTCGGGCCTAACCTTTGGGGTCTGTTTGGACGCAAAACAGGCCAAGCAGAGGGCTACTCCTATACTGACGCCAACAAAAGCAAAGGTAAATACTGTACACATGTATTTACAGCATACCTTAAAACTTCAATTAATAGCACGGGCTATTATTTGCTTAAATCACTGAACTCAACAGGCCTATATATGGGACAGGCCTTTAATTCCTTTCACGTTAAACTGTTGCTCAGCAAAGAAAGGAAAATACTATCAAGTTTAAACCAGTATGAATATTACTTGTATAAAAATTAGGCTTCATATAACAAATCCATTGTGAATCATTCAGCTTAGAGATGGCATTTCAGAGGGATAGAGATTTATGACACTTGTCTTGGCTTGGATTGTTTTTGAACAAAACAGAAGTCTTTTGATCAGTGGACCTTTACAAACTAAAGGAACATGAAAACTTACTGAGTAATCGAGGAATGAGCACATATTCTGACTTTATGACTTAGCTCAACCTGGTTTTGTACAACCGAAGAACGTCTTGGCAACCAGACCAGGCGTCTAACTGAGACAGACCTTTATTAATCAAAATGTGTAGCCACGCCAGGCCTGTAAAAGGGACTGGCCTTTTTAATTGAACCTAGGCTTTTAATTGAAGTGTTACGGTAGTCCAAGGAATCATGCTGTACGGCTTTTAAACTCCTCTGTGTGTGCTCACTTTGATTTCAGGCATCACCTGGAATGAAGACACCCTGATGATTTACTTGGAGAACCCCAAGAAGTACATTCCAGGAACAAAGATGATCTTTGCTGGCATCAAGAAGAAGGGCGAACGAGCTGACCTCGTAGCATATCTGAAGTCTGCAACTTCATAAAGAACTCTTCATCTGCGCATCTTTTGCCATCTTTGTGTCCTTACAAACTGATAAGAGGCCAGGAGTTGTCGGTTGTTCAAAATCAGGCATAGCGGCAAGAATTCTCTGACTGATATTAGCGTGATAAGCTGCCGCATTTTATCACAGCTGTACCTCTGTTTCTGATATGATCCTCCTTTATGATGGAGTAAGTGCTATCCCCTGGTTTTAACAGGATCTTTTTCTAACATAAATTATTAAACCATATACTGTGTTGTCAGAATGTAGGGACTGAAAGCTGTGTATTGTATTAGCTTATTGTCTAATTGTCATCTTTTTTTCCTCAGTACCTTGTTGATTAATAATCAAGTTGTCTTAATTGTCTTTGAAGAAGGAATATGCCTTATCTGCTTCCAAACTGGTGATACCTCAACAGTTTTTATGATGTCATTTTTTGAATTTGACGGTGAATAAATTTGACACTAAACATTAATCTTTTGTAATCTGTTTGACTCAGTGAGTAAATACGTGGTCTGTATTAGGTTTCTCATGAAATAGGGAGCAAATACAGGGTGTGGACGATCATGTAAGGCTTTAATTATGTTCTTGTCTCGGCAGTTGTGGCTCGTAGATTTGTAAGGCAAATTAGAGCAATACGACTGCGTGTTTGACATATGCCACAGGGGGAAGGAGTATTTTTGGCCTAAATGAAGTGACTTAAAATTTGTAGCTTTGAAGAGTGTATTTGAATCTGAAAGCTGGAATGAAAGTCACATATGCTGCACATTTTTGAGAACGTTGGTTATACTTACAGGTGCCTCAGTAAGAGTTGCAGAAGACTCCATGTTGGGTTACAAATGTTGACTGACTGACAGTTATTGGGTGCATTTGTTGGGAAACTAGGTAGACAAAGGGTGGTACTGTAAAAAAAAAAGTGGTTTTAGCTTTGTGTTATAAGCTAGTAGTACATGGCTTTCCAATCTAGACAGTGTTATTCAAACTTTGTCATAGTTCTTTCCTTTTTTAAATATCCAGTTCTATAAGAGTATGAAGGTATTGACGTTATATGAGAGTACAGATGTATGTCCACAAAGATATTTAAAGTAGTTGTGTATGTTTTTACATCTGTGTGTGCAGGTGTATGTATATATACATTTAGGAAGCACAAGTGATTGTGAATCAGTTTCAGCTGCTTTGGTGTAAATGAAAGTGACAACAGGTGCAACGAAGAGGCAAAAGCAAGACAACCCCTAAAAAGGGAATGGCTTTACATGTGGTGTCCACAGACAGTTGCTCTCTCCTTATCCTTCCTGACTGATTCTTCTCTAGTTTTGTGTTCTGCTAGTGTACTTGTCACGACTGGTAGCATGAAGCGGCACCTGCAGCCCAATCAGGTTGCACAGGTAGTTCAGCTCATCCAGGATGGCACATTCATACATGTGGTCGCAAGAAGGTTTGCTGTGTCACCCAGCACAGTCTAAGAGCATGGAGGAGACACAAGGAGACTGGCCGTTACACGAGGACAGCTGGACAGCAACCCAGCAGCAGGACCGGTATTTGCTCCTTTGTGCGAGGGAGAACAGGGGGAGCACTGCCAGAGTCCTTCAAAATGACCTCCAGCAGCATACTGGTGTGCATGTTTCTGACCAAACTGTCAGAAACAGAATCCAGCCCTAAGTGGGTTGATCATTTTGGTTTCCACTGACCGTTCTTCATCTGTTCCTAAAAAATTATAACGTACATCAGTAAAAATTTCCAACTTGAATAACTGGTTCATCGAAATCTGATGTGTCGTTTAGGTGTTGCTTTAATTTTTTTGAGCAGTGTATGTGACTCATTGACCCAACCTGTTATTTTTGGAGCAATTTATTTCTCTCTGATTGTCGGTGCTTCTTTATCTGTCTTTTTCTGTATTTCATTCTATAGCACATATGAGTATATAAAAATAAATTTCTAAAATATCCAGTTCTAGTTTAAATTTAAAGCACCTGAGGCTGCTGTATCCACCAGTGTGGCTCTGTATCCAGTCTATTCCCAGTCCAAACTGTGGAGTATACCTCCCTCTAGCGTTCAGATGTCACACTCGCATTCTGATCCACTAATAAAATTGTATAAAGGAATTTGATTTTCTGACATCCCCCTCCTGCCAATAAAAGTCGCTGCTCCATAATTAAATTGTGAAGATGAACCGCTGCAGACTCCACATTTGCCAGAGTTTGCGGCTTGTGAAACAGATGTATTGTCGACTTGCAGTTATGCTATGAAACGCATTGTTCTGCAGGCGACAGTCATTCAGTTTGATTGCTCTTGTCAGCATGCAGTGCCATCAGCAAAGCCTGGTCTGGGGTTGCATGGGAATACATCATGCATGGCGCTATGGAGCATAATTTCATTAAATTATAATCCATCCACAACATGAGGGTCTTTTGCTTTTCAGCATTATAGAGCACTGAGTTATTGCTGAAAGTAGTGATCATCTATGAGCAAACATCCACCTCTGTAATCCACCAGTTTTACATCTTTATGTACTGCATCATAACCTATATTTCCCTGATTCTCATCATCCTCATCCTCATCATACTTGGAGCCTCTCTAAGGAGGGCACGCGGTTCAAACGGCCAGAGGGCTGACTGCTGAAGCAACCCTGAGCTCCTGTCTGTGTGACGAAGCGAGCGTCAGCGGGACCGAGCCAACCACAGCCAGCGTCATTTGCACACAAGAAGACCTATACGACGGGGATGCTCGGCTCTCTGTGAGATTTCCAATGCTTGTGATAGTCTCAGCCTCACTGTCCTTTGCTTAGACCTGCTATAATGTTCTTAAATTAATACATATGGAGATGCTGTGGAGGAATATGCTGGTGCGCAAAGGGAGTCTCCATCCTTCTCCCCACAGAGTGGAAACTGGATATGTGGCCAGGGCTCCAGGGGTGTTCCCAGCGTAATGCATCTTGGAAGTTATCAGCCGATTCTCTACTTTAACCCCCAGTAAAAGCCTCATAGATGATATTTCTCTGCGCGACTCCATGGATGTGGTTCACTGAGGACCATCTGAAGAACAGGCATGGCAGTGTCAACTATGGTGTTCTCTGACGTGGAAAGTTTTCTGGACGCGCATCCCGAGTTATTCGAGGACTACCTGAACAGAAAGGGGAATTATAGCATGGTGGAGAAATGGCTCAAGAACCACAAGGCGAGCAAAAGTCCGGCGGCTGCGGGTCCCGCCGAGCCGAGAGAGGAGAAGGGCAGCGCGTGTAAGGACAGCTGGGCGAGCAAATGTGACGGTCTGCAGAGGAGAGCCTCGCAGAAGGAGCTGCGCAAAACTTTCGCCAAATCAAAGGCCATCAATGTCAACAGGACATACGACGAACATGTGAACTCCAGGGCTCAGGAGCCCCTGACCAGCATGAGGAGGAGAGCCCTGCTGAGGAAGGCGAGCTCTCTGCCCCCGACCACTGCGCACATACTGAGCGCACTGCTGGAGTCCAGAGTCAACATCCCCCAGTACCCGTCCACAGCCGTGGATTTTAAATATTACCTCAAAGAACACAACGAAAGAGAGTTTTTCCTGGAGCTTGTAAAAGACATATCCAACGACTTGGATCTAACGAGTCTCAGCTACAAAATCCTTGTGTTTGTTTGTATTATGGTGGATGCAGACCGGTGCTCCTTATTTTTAGTGGAGGGGACGGGCAACAAGAAGACACTAGTGTCCAAATTCTTTGACGTGCACGCAGGTACTACAGTTTTACCCTCCATGAATTCAGATGAAGTTCAAGTGCCGTGGGGGAAAGGGATCATTGGATATGTGGCTGAACACGGAGAGACAGTGAACATTCCTGACGCTTATCAGGTGCCTGCTCCTCTTTGTGCATGCATGCATGCATGCGTGTGTGCATTTGCATGAGTCACAGAAACAGAGAAGACAAACAGACAGGGAGACATATCTGACGTTTGTCTGTCACTGTTAATTGATCATCAATCACAGAGTGTAACAGAGCTGAGAGCAACAGTCAGCTGGACCAAGCCTGTGTCAATGCACAGATTCACACAAAGCATCACAGAGTAATAAAACATAAGGCAATAAAGGAGAGGTATCATTCCCTCTGTTGCTTTTGCAAACTCCACTGTGTTTAGGTTGACTTAAAGTAGCCTGAGTAAGACAATACTAGATTACATTATAGCTGCAAGGACACCAAACTGCTTCATGGTGCCAGAAGAAAGAAGTAATAGAAATTAAGAGTTAGTCCAAACACAGCAGGCATCAAAGTACCACCTCCAAGTTTGCCTATTTTGTTACCCTTATTGTAGACTTTCTGTTTGTAAGACAGAGTCCTGATGAGTGGGGTTAATCCAATACCAATACCAGTATCTGAAATACCTCTGATACTGCCTAAAATGCTGGATCTGGTATTGGCAAATACACAAGTCTATGTACTAATCCGATACCACAAATAAACTTTAAAGCAGTTTCACACTAATTAAACGTCAGTTTTCCAAGAAATCAATTCTTCCTCACTGCTCTAAAACAGTAGCCTACACAGCAAGTTGCAATTTGCCGCCGCTGGTATCTACTGTTTTAGAGCGGCGAAGAAGAATCGATTTCCGTTGAACAGTGAAACGTTAGCTGTTAGCAAAATGCTGGCAATATTTTACCAAAGAAAGTTTAATGGCAGCTATTTCTGTATATATTTATTCATGTTTTATAAAGGGTTTAACCTGAGCCATGCAACAGTGATAGAAATCTTTCACATCCAAACAGGGTTCGTAGTGTACAGCTGCTTTTTTTATTGGTATCGGCTCTGTAATCAGCATCGGCCGATAGCAGAGTTCAAATATCGCAATGAAGGAAAGAACGGTATCGAAACCATCTCTTCTGATGAGCTGTACATTTGCACTGTCATCTCAAAGACAAAAGTAAAATATGCATTTCTTTGCACTAAGTTCTTACATTGTGTCTTTAACTTTAAACTGTCCCCGTGGTTTTCAGGATCGTCGGTTCAGTGATGAAATTGACAAGCTGACAGGGTACAAAACCAAGTCCCTCTTGTGCATGCCCATTCGCAACAGCGACGGAGAGATCATTGGAGTCGCTCAGGGCATCAACAAGACTTCAAGTGGAGAACTCTTCACTGAAGATGATGAAAAGGTAATTTCATTATTATAGCTGTGAGCATAAATGCTGGATGAGGATCACGCGCTGTCATAACACAATATGTGTCCCGCTGCGTGCTTGGCATGTGCAGGATAGATCAAGATAATTGTGTTTTATATGTCGTCGTGACTTACAAGTGGTTTTTGATGTCTCAGTCCTTGTGTCCAAAATGTTTTCTGCACATGTTAAAGGTAGACTTTCATCTTCATCTTTGTATGTCTGAATCAAACAACTTTATCAGGCACAAATGGATAAGAATAACATTTGGGGCAGGCTTAGTTCAGGCTGTTTCTCATTTGTGTATAAATAGAATCGCGACTTATGATGTGTGATGTTTATTTATTTGGATAAATAAATGAAAAGATGGATGACATCACACCTTTATAAAGCTTTAATACCAGTGATTTATTTGAAGAAGCCAGTAACTATGGTTCTGAGGCAGTAGTGTACTTTGGTCACAATTATTAGCCATATTTGGGGGGGGGGGGGTAGCAATGGTGGTTGGCTTGTCCACAGAGCAAAGACATCTTTTGCAGACATCCTAACAGTGGTGGAAAAAGTATTCAGATCCTTTACTTAAATGAAAGTACTAATATGACACTGTAAAAGCACTCTGTTGCAAGTAAAAGTCTTGCCTTGTAATAGTAAATGAACTGTTAGCGCTGTTAGCTTAGCCACCTCCATGTTGAGAACTGTGTGCAGACATTTCTCCAAAGAGCCCCTTTATGCAATAGCTTTGGCTCTACCTTGGCCTTTTTTTTTATTTTAGCGCCATCATCTGGTCAGAGTTTAAAGCTGTCCAATATTTTTGGTATATGAGCAAATACCTGCAAAACTATGGACATTCCCATCAGCCTGGCTAGAGAATGCTAGCATGCTAACATGCTAAAGTAAGACAAGAACATGGTAAAGATAACCTGCTAACCATCGGCATGTTAACCCTGTCATAAGCATGATGTCATGCTGACATTAGCAGAGCTGTTACTGTGGCTTTAGACTGCTGTTATTATTGCAGCACAGTGGAGTGTAGTGCAGAGGAAAGAACAAGCCTCAAGTAAAATGCTCATAGGCTTCATGATTCATGTGTGGCATTTCAGGGATGTGTTTTTTTTTAGGCAAATACTGTTATGTGGTGTTAGAGGTACACAAACATAGCAGGGCTGTAGTGCTGTCATTTTGCTTTGCAGTCAATGTTGTTATACTCATGAGTTTGCAGTAGCAGATATATTAAAAACGATGGATTTTGTGAAGTAAAAATGGGATTTTTTTTTTTTTTTTTTTTTTACACATTTTGTCCCGTCTGTATATTATTTGCATTGTACCTGCAAGCATTGAGCGTGCTATGGAACATTTCATCCACTGTTGGGAGATTCATCAGTTAGGGGAACTTTTTTTGTGGCCTAACGCTCAAACTGACTTTCTGTGTTGTATCTACTTCGTTTCTGATTTTCTGAACAAATGGAGATGTGGGTGCTATCTACATCACATATTGTCTTTGGAGTTTGAACGTAGCGCATGCTAGGCTTTTACATCTGTCCGTTCTTAATATTTCACAAGCAAGACTAACTTTATATCTGTTGTGTGATTAACAGCAAGGAATGTTTGCTTCTGTTTGTTTCTGTGTCAAACTAAAAGCTCAGTCTGCCTTGTAGCATATTTGCCCTGAGTACGAGTCTCAGTTCTAAGTTTCTAGCTAGGTGAGAGCTTGTCTCTCAACATCATCACATATTTCTGAGCAGTGTTGTGTCACCAAAAACTTTATACACCATACAGTATAAGCTGTTCAGAGTCTCCAACTAGTCAGCGCTTTACTTTTGTGCACAGTGGAACAGCTTGAGTAACAGCCTTTGATTTTAGCATCACCATTTAGATTTCAATATTTTGTGATTTTAAAAGGAGTTCAGACCAGTAAAACAGGAGTTTAGGGTCACGTAACTGTTCCAGTGGAGCTGCTCAGTAGCCAACAGATCTGGTAGGTGCCAGGTCCTCCAGATGTGAAGGTGTGTACCTGTGTGCACAGGATAGAAATAGAGAAGTTAGAGAGATAAGTTGCTATGAATTGTTAATACACTCTTAGAAATAAGGGTCCCAAAAGGGTTCCCTCTGAAGGCTGAGAGTCTACCCAGAACAATTTCCTTCAGAGGAACCCTTTAATGAAGAAAGGGGTATTCAAAGCCCGGTTTCCACCAAGCAATACAGTACGGTGAAAAGTTGTGAGTGGAACCAATGGAACAGTTCCGTACCATCCCCATTTTTTTACTTAAGTTTTAAATCTCTCTCTTGGATGGCATACACTTAAAAATATAGATTAATTTCGACCGGTTTATGTGAACACTTACTCAACATGCCAAAAAAAAGTTGTCAGTCGTGGACTCAACCTCAGAAAAAGTCCTCATTGTGTATGGATCACATTCAATGCATTTCAGTTTTCTGCCGATACTTGCTGCCTACAGGTTCTTCTGACCCTTTTATGTAGTCATTTTCTTCTGTATTCAATTTATGGAGTGTATAGGTTTATCACTTCCTGTCCTCTATCTGCATTTTGCACAAATAATAGACACGTGATTGCAAACAAAACCTCTTAAAGCAGTTTTTTGGTGGATGCTTTCACAGATGGCTCTAGGTATAACCCTTCATGTTGGGTTCTAACCTTTATAAAATGTTCTGCCAGTACCCAAAAAGGGTTCTCCTATGGGGACAAACGAGGGGATCCTCTGTGCTTCTAGTGAGCACCTTTATTTCTAAGAGTGGAGATGTTCAGTTTTGTTATCAGACATATGATCCAAGAGGACTGAAGCATGCTGCTGTATGACCACTATTTTACCTCTGTGTGAATCAGCTCAGTCAGTAAACAGATCAGTCAAGTTGGCAGCTGCAACAAACACAAAGACACAGATGTTAGTGAATGAATTATATTATATACAAATATGTCAAAGCAGTAGGTGGGGGTGTTACATCTCGCACTGATCCAGATAGGTCTTCTGTTTCTGAATGAATGTTTATTTGACCTATTACCATCATTAGAGAGGCACGAGGTGCACGTGTTTCGTCCATCAGCACACATGAATAGATGTAGCAGAAAGGCGGTGACAAGCCGATACACTGACTCGCTCTCTTATTACAGCTGTGAGGCCCTAAAGGGGAGAAGAGATGAAACATGAAAGCACAAAGCTAGCTGTGCTTTTGTGTTAGAGTTAGGTTCCACTGAAGAAAATGACTGTAGGTTTTTATTTGTAGTATGTTTTTCTCCGTCTGAGCTTGACTGTCAACGTTACATCCATTGTTCATAATAGATGCGGATTAGGAATTCTTTTTTTCTTTCCGATGTTTTGAGTCTGTTTCACATTGCATTAACGTCACACTAATGCTCGGGATGGCTACAGCTGAATTAGTAATGAAATGCTCTGCTAGCGTCAGAGAACACAGTAAGCTCCCTGCATAGCACAGCTGCAGCTCTGCTTTCATGGAAGACCTTGTAATAAGAAAATGTATCACACGTTTTAAAGAATGAGATATTACTGCAAAAGCAGATGTCATTTAAAACTTTGGTGTTCCTTCATTACAACAAATCTGTGTATTGAAAGCTGATAGGATATTTAAACACATTATATGGCTGATTTTAAATCCCACGCTGCCTTAATTGTGTTGTGTTGATACCCTGCAGGATGGGAGTCCTTTGGAGGGCTTGGATAATGGTTCAACCCATGAATAATTGCATTGTCTCATTATTGTCTGTAGAGGAATATAGCTATTGACTTAATTTAAGTATATAAGCTGACCTCATCCCACTATCTCTACATCTTGTGTTATTATCTAAATTTAGTTTTTCTTTTAATTTGCATGCCTTTTAATACATTGTACATAAAATGTATTATTCAGGCAGACATTCTCATGAATTTTCTCTTAATAAAGTGCGAGTTCCCCCCACGTAGGTTCCGTTTGCCAATATAATTTAACATTTGCGTGAGTCGATTGTAAAAGAGCATTCTCACCTCACCGCTGTGCTCCCTCTGGCTGCCAAAATCCCTGTCAGATTGGCTCAAAGCAATATTGTAATAACTGCTTTCCCACATTTTCCCAATGTAAATCTACAGCTAAAGAAGAGAGAACACAATTTCTGCTCGGAGCCCCATGCTTTTAATATGTTCCTGCAGGATATCAGATCAAATCAGATTTATGCAGTGCATCATACCAAACTGGCTCCTTACAAAGGTCTTTATATAACAGCAAAATGTCACGAAAATCTACTTAAATCAAGACAAAATAAAAAGAACAATTGCACAACAACATTTGTAATATGAGGGATTTGCATGCCATGGGTAAATAATACATGTGAATGTGAATGTGAATGACATACTGAGAAGTGGAGACCTGAAACAATAAAGGCAGACCTGGCTGCCCAGACTCTCAAAGAGGAACAGATAGAGGGGATGATGAGGTGATTCAGGGTTAAAACTGAACTCTGTGCTGGTTAAGTGAGGCTGACCTTCAATAGTGATTTCTTAACTATTATCCTGCTTTTGATATTGCCTTGTTTTAAGAAATTGGAGGGGTGCTTCAATGACAATTTGGATTTTCTGAATTTAGAGCAAATGCACAAGCAATGCGCATTTTAACTGCATAGTGTTACTGTTTTTTTTTTACACCAATTCATTTTACATTCTTCCACATTTTTATTTGCATGTAAGAGAAAGAGGACATTTTGTTTTAAAAATGAAAAAAGAAGAGGACCCAAAACTGTTCTCTGGGGGATGCCAAAGTAAAATATCCACACCTACTCCAGCAAAGTGTGATACCTTTGAGTGGACGACTCTCAGAACAAGTAAACAAGAACCAATAATACAAACAGATATCTGACAGATAGTGGTTAATGGTTACCTGTTGCCTTCATTAGACCCATTTCTCTGCTTAAAGGATAGTGTGGATGTGTGGTAATCTGGATTGACAAAAGTTTGTGTTTCCAGCAGATAAAGTTCATATCACAGTGTAACTGACCTTTAAATTCAACTAAAAAGCAAGAGCTGTGAGTGATCGTGCATGGCAGTGTTTTTGGAAAAAGCCTGACTGTTACATTTGATACGATATGAGGGCGGGGCAATATGGAGAAAGTAAAATATCAAGATGACCAGATAATTTGATATCGGTGGGGCTGACTATTGGTGCTTTCACAAAATATTGACACCGTATTGTGGATATAATGACTAAGTGGGTAAAGACAAATAATTAAATAGTGAGAACAGTCTGGTAAAAAAAAACAAAAAAACGGTAACTTTACCTTTTTAATAGTAATTTATTAATAGTTTATATACTTTTCACTGTTGGTAGCAGCTGTGAAACATCCAGTACTGGCTGGTTTCTATCTCTATGTGAGTGAAATCCAAATGAAATGGACTGAAATGTACCTAGTGTCATAGAAAAACAGTATCACAGAAGATGAGGGATCCCCCATGCCTCAATAACCCGGTCTGAGTATCAGAAAGACATCATAGTACCTATTTGTAACACTACTCCATAATAAATTGGCTGTGACTGTGGCTCACTGCCCATGGAGCAGGGTCTTGGAGGAAATCAGAGTAACTGCTGCCAGTTTGAGCTTCAAGTGGTGATCATTATAAGGTGTAAGGTCTGTAACCATTCAACAAACAGTGCAAATGATTTAAGTATTTTATAGTCAGCTGTGGCCTTCGAGGATTGTCACCATGTGTTAGTGTGCACTGACTTATGAAACAATTTGACTCTTAAAGAGCAACTACACGGATTTTCAAAATTCATACGTTATTCCTACACTCTAAGACAGTCCAAAAAGTATTATTAAATGTGAACAACTCCCTTCCGAATCCAAACATTAAAGTGCTAAAACTCAAATTTGTGATGTCATAGGTATAAGATCTTAATTGGGAAAGATGTTATAGATAACACTGAGAGCACCCAGGGGAGTGCTTTGAGTATATGGGCACATCTTCTGTTTCAGAACTGGGAACACTACGATAAAATAAAGCTAATTTGGGTGTAAAAAAGAAAAACATTCTGTGGGTTCATAAAATCAGGCTCCTGTTCATTGTCTATAGAGCAGTTCCTGTGGCATTACAAGTTTGAGACTTACTTCTCTAGTTTCTGTCTGCCATTGACAGAAAGGCCCATGAGATCTTAAGAGGTAGCTAAACTAATATTCACTCTCACTGGAACTTATTACATATAATGATTATGATATTATGATATTATTATTATGATATTATGATAATAATGTCTTAATTAACCTGTAATGTATAAATACTTAAACAAATTACAGCAGGATAAAAGAAAAATGGTTTTGGAGGAACTGAGAGCTGAATTAAAACAATCTGTGTCTTTATATCTGACCACATTAAGCATCTCAAATTTATGAGTGGAATACAAAGTTACCGCCATTGATTAAATTTCCAGGTCTTTATCATGCAAATAAGCTCATAATTCTCACAATAAGCACGCTAACACTACACTCAACTGTTGATGAATAAATTCATTCATTATGTAATTCTTAATCATTGGTGCTAATTGATAATTGACTGATTTTCTCAGTTGTGAAATTAGCCTATGTAAACAACCTTGTATCACTGCCAACCGTGGTGGCAGTACATTGATGTTAATGTGCCAATAGGGTGCTGTTGATGCTCTAAATCAGCCTTCCCAACATCTGCTCTTAAGACAAGATAAAGATTATGGAAATAGTCCTGCTCTGTGTTGCTGTCTGACACTGTACTGTTGTTTTAAATGTTCCAATTTAGATTACACTTTCCTTTATGCTCTTATCCCATATCATCCATCACAGTTCATCTTCTGAGAAAAAGGACTTGTTTCTTTTTCGGTTTTGTGTGAACGTGTTTACAAAGCACAAGAAAACCTCAAAAGGCTCACTGTAGTTAAAAAGGTTTCATAAATCCAGTTTAACACATGTATAACGGCCACATAGATACTCGTCTGGGGAGCAATAAGCATTCACAAAGACTTGATGTGTCTTGATGTTACTGCACTGATGCAACATCGGCTGCTTAGCTGATGTGACCTCGCTTTGCTCCTGGCGTTTTTCCATGTACCAACTATGTGTGGAACTATTGAATTATTTAATGGATAATAGCTATTGAGCAGCACTCCTGGTGTGGTTCAGTGTTTATTAGCTGTGTTGTATTTGTGCCCATAAATTAAAGCCAGTCCGTTCAGTATATTTCAACAGTTACATTTGACTGTATGAAATTTTAATATGTAAATGTTATGTAGCACAAAGGGAGGAAACTGAATCCTCACGTCTGTTATTACATTACTATTCATGTAGATAATAATAATGTATAACAGTGAGTTGCTTTGTGAAATTTATTGGAGTGTAGATTCCTGTTGCATAAATATTTGATATCACCTTCAAAAGAAGCAATCATTGCTCAGTGTATTTGCAAAACTGCTATGTGCTTTGCTGACACAAGCGAGGGGGTCCCATATGAGATCAGAGAAAACGGAGAGCTTCATTTTCATTCCTGAGAACAATTCTTGGCAAAACAACAGTGGCATCACCTCACCACACATGCAAAGTGAGCGCAGGAGGAGAGGAGTAGAGTAGTAGAAGAGAGGAGAGTGAAAGTGTTGGCTGTGTGATTTCCCTCGGCTTGCCTTATATGAAATTCCAAGTGTGGGAACGGAAGTCATTGAGGTTAGAGGAACTGACTGTCCCTGAGGCCATGGCCAGTTAGTTTTGTTATTAAACCACTCTTTACTGGTCAGTCCACAGGTCTCTGGGCAAAAATGTCTTGTTTGTAATGCAACCTTGTATAATGGCCTGCCTGACAGAATGTAATTAGAGAGAGCAGTGCTTTTCTCGCGTTTGCCTGTAGATCCATAGCCAGATCCCTAAAGTCCTGCTCGCTAATGAATCTGCTCCTGCTGGGGCTATTGATGGCCACTGCCTTTCTGGAAGATCATTATTAGAGAATTCCATAGGACAGCTGAAAAAGCATTATGCATGACCTTATTGCTCAGCATCATCCATTTTCCGTGTCTGAAAACAATTGCATGAGGCGCTTGATTATGTATAATGACTTGATGAAGTGCATGAAGTTAACATACTCATTAGCATGACAGAGTTATATTTCATATCACATTATGATTAGAATTGAGTGGAAGAGATTTTAATTTATTAAATTTGTACTAGCAATATGCCAGACCAGAAGAATTCTATTTTTATGGTGTTGATGAATTGGATTTATAGTATTATGATGATTAAAAATGCACTAAGCAAAATACTATAACACTGCACATCAGTAGTTCCAATCATTAGGGATAAAAATACAATAGGAGCAAAACCTTACACCACAAGAACAGTTTCTCCCCGGCTGCAGCTAGCCTCATCCATCCCTGTCTCCTAAAAATTCTGTTTATATAGGTACATCATTTTGCCAAGAAGGAAATGCTCCGGGATGAGTCCGGTCTCACTCTGATGTTGTCGAAAATACGGTGCTTGGGCAGTGACTTGTGGAGTCAGAAACCAATAAAAAAAAGGCGTCCTTTAACGTTGGCATGCTACATGACCGGTTGCCGTTATAGTCTAAAGGCGCCCTGGCAGCATCAAAGAGAACCATGGTGGGACAAGGGCAAAAGTTAGAAAGGACTTTCACCCAAGACAGCAGTGTTCACGTCCCATGAGATTCTAAAGCCAAACCCTGTTCTTTATTCCTAAACCTAACCACATGCTTTTGTAGCCTAAACCCAACCATGTGTGTTTGTTGTAGAAGGAAAAAGACTTTATGTAAATGTTAACTTTCCTGTGAAAACGGAAGTGTATCTTGAAAGAAGACAACGCATGTAGCAGGCAGAACTTGACACGGCATCCGACAACATCAACAACCAACGCACCCAGGGTACCTTGCACGTTGTATGTGGACGTGGAAAGTCCATGACCAAATGTCACTATGTGATGAGGCTGGAGTGAGAGTGTGTTGCCTGCATCAACATCCCACATCGCATTCCAGGACTAACATTGCAATTACCCAATCATAGCCCTCTGACATCATCAGCATGCTGCTCCTTTGTGAAATTAGCTATAGAGACCAAAACTGTTTTTTTGTACCAGACTGTTAACATGTTTATTTCTGCATTTAAGTTGGGCACTTTAACATGGGGGTCTATAGATATTGACTAGCTTTTGGAGCCAGCCTCAAGTGGCCATTAGAGGAACTGCAGTTTTTGGCACTTTCACGTTGGCTTCTTTTTTCAGCTCTGGAGGTTGCCGCTTGGTAGTGACCACAGCGTTATTTTTTTTAATTACATTTTTTATTAACATTTAACTGAAATCAGGGTCTTTCCCTGACCTAACCTTAACCAAAGTGCTTTTATTGCCTAAACCTTAGACAGGCATCCGGACAGGAACACAAAGTTGTGGTATCAAGGTCCCGCACTTTATACTTGCACAATCTCCTAAACCACGTCCCTCTGAAACCTACTCAGTACATCAGTGTAGTCTGTCATTACCTGAAAGAACATAATCTAGGCAGCGATTATGTTGCTACAACAACATAATTAAGAAAGCAGTTTAATAACATAAAGATGTACTTTCTAGGAGACAGGATTGCCTCATCCACACCTATCCCCCGTCTTTACATCCATCTGTATGCGTTACATTAATGCACATCTTTGGGACTACATCCATGTATATTCCACGTTCTTTATATATCTCATACTGTACACGTCTGCAAAATGCTTGGACAGTTTTGCACACTTCTGCACAAACTACAACTTCTAAAAACTGCACTGCTCATTCATTTTAGGTTACTTGTGATTTATGTTGCTTAATGGCATCACTGAAAATGAGGATCCACCACTCAATGTATTTCTGAGAAATAAATAAAGGTTGAATAAACAAATGGTAATGGACTACTCTTGTATAGCGCCTTTTTAGTCTTCTGACCACTCAGAGCGCTTCTACACTACATGTCCTATTCACCCATTCACACCCATTCACACACTGGTGGCTGAGGCTACATGGTGACACCTGCTCAGTAACCATTCACACACTGATGCACACCGATGGAACAGCCAATGGGAGCAATTTGGGGTCCAGTATCTTGCCCAAGGATCCTTTGACATGCAGACTGAAGGAGCTGGGGATCGAACCGCTGATCTTCTGATTAGTGGATGACCTGCCCTGCCTCCTGAGCCAGAGCTGCCAAATACTGATATACTGTACTTTTTTTATTACGGTATTTTGTAATATTTTTATTATAAATGTATTCTACCCAATGTTTATGTCTCTTGATTTTTGCAATATTTGTCTTATTTTTCAATTTCATTTCTCTTGCTATGTTTATATCAAGCATATTCCTCGTATGTGAACATCTACTTGGCAATAAACCAGAGTCTTATTCCACTTCAGGTAAACCCAAACGGCGTATTTCCTTTGTGGTCCTCCAAAATGCAACAAAGGACGTAAAACAAAACTATAAAACCAGTAAAACACACATACATTAAACATAAGAATAATAAAGCACGATCTGAGCTCTCTTTATACGGTCTGGCGGACAAGGATTGCTCTACCACTCCACCACTGGGTGTAATATTCCCTCATTCTTCAGTCTCTCTTTAGTATAAACAACCCATTCTTGCTGAAGTCAACACGCTCTTTAAATCTAGATCACCATACTACCATTAAAATATAGAATGAGAAATTAAAGATGTGTAGCTAACCCAGGAGACCTCTTTGATTGTGAAGAGAAATTGGAGCAATTAGAGCAGGGTTTCTCAACCTTCTCCAGCCTGTGATGCCATTTTTAGGTCTACAATTATCATGACCTCGGCAATTAGAGCTGTGAGGTTGTCATGTGAGTTTATGAGTCAATTGTTAGAGCACTGAAAAAAACTGTATTATCCTGAATTATGCTTTAAATACATGTTTTATATCTTCAGCTAAAGCAGATAAGATAAATAGCCAATGTTAGTCCACTAATTTCCTCCATATCCAACTGTACGTGATGTCTCTTCACACGGGGTCCCTAACTCAATCATGACTGCCAACCCATTGTACATTTCGATAGACCATAGATACACTACATTTGTATGCTATTATTTATAGGACACTTACGCTGTGGTTAAAGTGTGGTTAGGTTAAGGAACAAAACCACTTGACTACACAAAGGGCACAATCCTGGCAGGAAAAGCAGCGATGCCTTGGTAAAAACCAACTGCTTTCTGTACCTAAAAAATGTCTGGAAAAACAGCGATGGGTCGCTAAAACACCCTGTTGTTCTTGAATGGTGGTCTGCAGCTTTGACGGCATCTCGCCACGGTGTCACACCATCCACTTCACCTCCCTTTAGAGCTCAGTCTCACTCAGAAGTCATCAAAATACGGTGCCTGGGCATTGACTTGCAGCATCAGACACTAACGAAAAAAAGGCGTCCTTTAACGTTGGCATGATACGCGGCCGATTGCTGCTATAGTTTAACTGTGCCCAGCAGCGTCAGGGGAAATGCGGGTGGGACAGGGATGAAAGTGAAGGCGGTGAAAGTCTGGCTGGGGTGGTGGATGGGTCCAACAAACACCGACTTTTACCCATGAGATATGTGTTTGTGTCCCGCAAGATTCTAAAGCCAAACCCTGTTCTTTTTTCCTAAACCTAACCATATGTGTTTGTTGTTGAAGGAACGACGTAGTGCATTTATTTTTAAAGAGACTGTACATAAACGGTAAATTTCCTCTGAAAACGGAAGTGTATTTTGAAAGAAGACAATGCATGTAACCGGCAGAACTTGACACGGCGTCCCAGAACGTCAATAACCGACGCACCCAGGGTACCTTTCACGTCATACGTAGAAAGTCCATGACCTCAACGTCAACATGTAACGAGGTCGGATTGAGAATGTGTTGCCCTGTAACAAAGTCAGCTCATATGTCACTTTAGAAACACTGATATGATACCCATGAAACATGCAAATGTAACATTTTCATGGTTTGCAGAACCATATAATGTCAACATTTCCTTCTGGCAGCTGGGCTGGGACTACTGAATATTTTTTTAAAGTAGGCACAAGCTTTGCAGTCATCAACACAGTGCTATAGTATTCTGTTCTTTACATGTTCATTTGTGGCTGATGAGTAACTGATGAATTATCTTTTCCAAAAGGTGAAAGAGATATCCCTGTATCAGCAGCAACAGCTGAGTAACTTCCCATTCATGTATTGTTGTGGTGTCCCTACCCTCAGGTCGCACTGACGGCTGGCAAATATTAGTGGGTTTGTTGTACTGATTGTATTGTTTACACAGCAGCCAGATGCTAAAGATAGATAACTAAACAAAGAGGCAGAGTAAGGAAGCACTCAACCTAAATCCTATTGATTCCATGTTACAGGGGCTGAGTGCCTCTCAGATAAGGCCATGTTTTGGGGTAATTGTAGTTGTATAGAATTCAACCTGTGTATCATATCACAGCTGTCTTAACACCAGCATGCAGCTGCGGCCACCTCTCCGCATCCTGTATGCTGGTGTTCATTATGAATGAGTTGTAAGACAGAAAGAAATGTAGTTCAATTTTAAATAAGACGTTAATTTGATTTCAGGATGCATATTAAATAAAGTCATTAGGCCACATCAAGTGATTACATTATTTATGTGAAGAAAATATGAGTGAAATAAGGAATTTATGTTATCAGCCCGAGGCACAGTAAGTCAGACTAATCAGTCAAACGGTAAAATGTCAGTTGAATTGATTTATCTGTCCTGGCAAGTAATGATGCCAATGAACGGCCATTTCTTATTTGTTCCAATTCAACAGCTAAGTTTTCCTCAGATGAAAATATTACTCACTGCCTGTTTTTGTTTGCTTTCTTTTACAAATAGCTTTAATTTCATAGCCAGATCTAAAATTGGCTACTATTTTAGAGATGCCCTGCGGAGGTTTTCTAACAAAACAAAATGTATGTTTACATTCAGTGTTTCTCACCAAAACACACTGTGTGTCCTTGAGCTCTAACAAATGTGTTGAATATTTTTTCTTCCTCATGAAATATTTCCAAAGCAGATTTTTCAAATCCTACATTTACAGTCATATTTACCAGCCAATGGTCTTCTTATTCACTACCATTGTTGGCTCATTTTGAGGATTCTTTGTGCGTTAGAGCAGTGGTTCCCAACTGGTGGGTCGCAGTCCAAAAGTGGGTCATGGGTCCATTCTGTATGGATCGCAAATGACTCGTGAACATGCCAAGTTTGTCAAAAAACACACTTTATTATGAAGTACAGTAAATTTCCAGCACAGAGCTATTTTCTGCTGTACAGTGAGACAGCAAACTAGCTCAACGGCATGGCCAAAAACAAGTATGACACTGAATATAATAATCTGTGTTGACCTTGGACTAAGGACTAAGGAGAAATCTGGACCCAGTGGCTGGACCAGTTGGGAACCACTACGTTAGATGAGTGGAGTAGCGTTAAACCATTGGCAGGACTGTGTTTTGTGGTGCTTACATGCACGCTACAGACAAATGGTGACACATTCCACACTGTTTTCATTCAATGTTTGTACTTATACCTACGAAAAGTAATGCACTATAATTTGTATATAACGCACATAATCGTAAGACGGAGGCTGTGATCAGGTGACGTATGCGTTGCAGGCTGTCCTTATATGATAACAACATAGGAGGAACTCAGGTGTTGTACGAATAGTGATAAAGTCGAAGTAGGGAGGCGGTGGCTGGGTCAAATAAACACAGAATTTGAATAGGGAGACTGCTGTTCGTGTCCCGTGTGAGACCAACAGTGTGTTCCAATACCTGTACCACCATACTATTTAGTATGCCAGAAACAAATTAAGTATGTCCTAATACAGTGGCTTTTCTGTGAATATTGTACTTACAGTACAGGTGAAGCTTATGCCTTACTCTTATGGATATATTTTTGTGTGGGTACTCTTCCCCCAGCATATGGTTCTGTATTACTGTACATCATGTATTTTCCCAATTGCTGGGATGTTTACATGCTGCCCAAGATTTGTTTATTACATCGCTGTGGTGTTTCTCATTGAGTATCACTGCTTTTATAGTATTAGAGGTGCCTCTATTAAAACAAACAAACAAACAAAAAAAAACCAAAGAAAATGCCTTTTCCCCCCCTAAATATATGAATAAAAATATCTTCTTCTGCAATTTGACCTTGAATTTGCATGTCATTATGATGTTTTTTTACCTGATGTTTCAGTGATCTGATATTCAAGGTGATACTCTCGGCATTGCTGGCCTTTTTGTATATGTATTTTTTGTAAACATATTTTTTTGTAAATATATAATTTTTGTTAAAATATTTTTTGTAAATGTATTTTTTATAAATGTATTTTTTGTAAATCTATTTTTGTAAACGTATTTTTTGTAAATTTATTTTTTATAAATGTATTTTGGTGATATGATTAAAATTTCCAAAAGGTGTGGTGTGCGGACCTGTTTATATATTTTCATTTTAGGTCACGCACATACGTAACATCACATCATCATGCTATGTTACATACGGAACTTAGCAACGACCAGCCATCATTCTTTTCCTAAACTAAACCTAACCACTAAGAGCGCTAATTTGTAAAGTATATGTACTGTTGTATGAGGATAAGTTTCTCATTCATAAATTCACAACTGCTGGAGCTACTGATGGGTAAAACTCTGCATTATGCCTTTAAAGATATGGAAAAAAATGCAAAAGGTCACATTTCAATGGACATTTAAAGTTGGAGGGCAGCTCGAAATAAATATATGTATATTACAGCAGTAATTTTGTGGCATCAAGGACCATGTGTCATAAATAACCTTACTTGTCTGTATGTAGCTCAGTTTTGATATTAGTCTGTTCAATATGTCCACAGGTGCTGCAGATGTACCTGCCTTTCTGTGGCATTGCGATCTCCAACGCCCAACTCTTCGCCGCCTCAAGGAAGGAGTATGACCGGAGTCGGGTAAGGATAATAAACCCTCCCATCCCTGGGATCAGCATTACTTCCTCCCCCCTGATGCTGACATTGAGGCCGTTTATTGATCGGCAGCAGCCTACTTGCTGCCACTGCAGGGGAGATCACAGAGCAGCATGCAGCCCTGCATGGACATTTTCTCTGGATCTGGTTGGGGGGGATGGGCCTGTATCCAGACTAGGGCCTGGTCCATGATCTAAATCTCCTAGGGAATGTGAAGAGATGCACTAATTTATGTCACACATTGATCTGTGATGGAAGAGAACATAATGAGAACACAGCTCAGTGAATAGAAGAAAGAAATGAGGAGAGCTGCCTTTACACAGTATGATTTTTATGTGCTTGTGTGTTAAATTGGATTGACACTGCCGTAGATAAAGGGCCTAATTTACTTTTATTAGGGAAGCTGATCATGTTATTTCATCCTGTTGCTTTATGGTTTAAGGATAATAATAATAATCCTGCTCTAACAGCTGAGCGAGGCAAAATGTCTTTATCTAAAGTGGGTTTTTACAGCAGCGTGTGGCTCAGATTGTTGAAGATAATGGCAGTGGTATCTTTTTCTGTCACTGGTGTTCAGGCACTCTTGGAGGTAGTCAATGACCTGTTTGAGGAGCAGACTGACCTGGAGAAGATTGTCAGGAAGATCATGCACCGTGCCCAGACATTGCTAAAGTGCGAGCGCTGCTCTGTTCAGTTGCTGGAGGACATTGAGTCACCGGTACTGTTTCCCCCCCCCTTGCTGTTCTGCTGTGTATGTATGTCTGTCCACTTGTCCATGTCTGTTCTCTCTGTCTTCCTAGATTTTTAATCAGTCAACACTGTGTACCTCCATTAAAACCTTTCCAGGAATTTAAGTCTCTTTTCAAATCTTTCAGGTGGTGAAGTTCACCAAGTCGTTTGAACTACTGTCCCCTAAGTGTAGTGCAGACACTGAAAGCAGGTATGTATAATGTTTCAGTGTTGAAATCTACTCTGCTCCTCAATTATTTACCTGAACAATGTAGTGTGACATATACATTTTACAAACTTTACGTCTGTTTACTTCCTGTCAGCTCTACCGTAACTTTACCTCTGCCTCAGACTGTAGTGATCAAAGTGTTTTTTCATCCTAGAGTTTGTTAACTCAACCTCACTTTTCACAGTTTGCTTTGTACAAATTGTCAATAGAATTCACTGTTTGAGTTTGTATATAGTGTTACTGATCATTTTGATAATCACCTGAGTCTTTAAATAGCTAAGTTAGCCAGTCAGTTAGCCTAGCTGGCTAATAAAAGAAAGAAAAGTACCGTCAAGTTTATGCTCTTCTGAGCTTTACTGATGGCTCTTTCAAGACGGCGTTTGTTAACTGATTACTTATTTTTTGGCAGCTCTTCCAAGCATTGAGTTTGAAAATAGCCACATTAGCAACCTTATTTAAAAGTCAGAATTTTGAGAATTATATATTATAATATTCATAAAATGTACGCTACCTTGAAAATGGAACGTTTATCACACTGCACCAGAAGAAAAACAAGGTCTGTTTCACAACTCAAAAGGTTTAAAGAACAAAATCCATTTTTTCCTTCCCTTCCATTCCTTAATTCATCCGTCCCTCCTCCCTTCTTTCCCCACTTTTTATTACGTATCTAGGATGCTTAGAGAAGATGTACTGGAGTAACAGTATACATTTTATTAAGGAAATGTGTTGGAGTGAAAAACAAAGTTGACAGAAATACATACTCCCCCCAAAAATACTTAAATACTGTAATAAAGTATTATTACTTGGTTACATTGCAACACTGCATTATAGTAAATAGCGAGGCTAGGTGACTGGCTAACCACATTTTTTAAATGATCAATAACACTATATAGAAAAAGGAAAAGTAAATGAAGCTTTGCATTAGTTCATGCAGGACACAGAGGTCAAACGTCCCAGCTGTAACCATCTTAACAGGCAGCTGATTTGATCATTGCTTCTAATCAGTCCCACATCAATCACTGCCCATTCTCACAACAAGGCAGTCCATTTAAATATGGCGTCCTGCTCACTGATCACCTATGTTTCACCTATGCTGATATACACACTGCTGCTGCTGCTGCTAAAGCTTTACCTCCTCCATCCCTGTCTCCACCCTCCTAATTCACAGTCCTAACATGGCTTAAAGGTTAAAGGGGTATTTTATGCCTTGCTTTGGGCTCACTCTTGCACACCCATGGGAGTTTTCTGCATTGCACTCTATGTTTTGGTTTAACGTGCTGCTTGTCTGATCCAGGGAGCATCTTAAGAGTGCCAACTGCATATCTGTATTTCCATTTGTTGCATTAAATTTAAAGGATCAAAACGCACTTTGATCACTATTAGCGGAGGCAAAGGTAACGTTACTGTAGACTTGACAGGAAGTGAACAGATGTGAAGTTTGTAAAACAGATATACGTCACAGTAGAGAGTAACACCTGGCCTGATGAAAAACACACCTTTGCCCTCCTTTTCCCACACTTGTCACACCAGTAATCTTTTCACCAAACAGTCATATCTCCACCTTTGTTTGTCTTTGGCACTGTGAGACCTGTAAATTCTGCACAGAGCCTGGTTTGAATCCGTAAAGCTTCCATCAAGGGCAAAAAAATAAGGGAAGTACAAACATTGAATATTCTGTAGTGCTGTGGGAGTAATATGCTGATGCTGAATAGAAGGCATACTGTAGGAGCCCTACTTAATTGGGTTTTGCTGCTTCTCTCCACTGCTAGGGACGGCTGAGTGGAGAAAGAGAGGCTTAATATTGTGTGGGATGTTTATGGATGAAAACCAACGCTGAGAGGAAGACAAATTACCCCCCCCCCCCCCCAAGTCCTGCACATGACGTAACTGATATGGTCACTTCGAGAAAGTAGTGATAACCGCAACAGTAATTAAGAAAAATCCTAACACAAGTTTTGTAGAAGATTTGTAGTAATCTTTTTGACTACACACTCCCTAATGATCTTTGTTTCTGATGTGACATATACTAAATAGACAGCTTGTGATTTCAAGTAGCAACATTTCAAACCAAGCTAACATGACATAGGTACAGTATCTCTGATGACGCTAAAGGTTCACATCTGAACAACAATGGCCGCTGTGCGAGATTCACGTGTGTAATTGGGTGAATAAATTTGGTGTCAGAAGGCGAGCGTACGGTAGGATTTCTAATGTGCCTTACAATACCCTGCCGCCCCCACGGGGAGGATAATGTTGAGTGAGTGTACAGTGCTGCTAGTGTGTCTGTGGCAGCTAAATGACAGACATGAGACAGGGATGAGAGAAAGGAGAGCAAGACAGAAGAAATAGGTGAGGCATCTCGCCATCACACCCATGAGGTTTACCCCCTGCCGCACACACAGCTGTGTCACTCAATCAAAAGGGATTCAAAAGATCTGACATCAGTGTCTCTCCATCTTTGTTCCAGTGTCGAAAGAGAAAAACGAGCCACACTGAACATTTACCTTGTTGTGTTTGAAGATAAAATGTCAGCAGTAAATGGGAATAGGAAGTGTGTGCAGGGATGCAGGTGTTTCTGTGGCAGAGTGTGGGGGTATTTGGCAATGAGGAAGACAACCGCACAATTAACTTTTCATTACTTCATAAGCTGCGTTCAGGTGTGAAAGAGAATAAAAACTTCTTTTCTTGACTATACTAAAAGTTTTTATCTTTATGATGACAAAGTTGTCAGCTAAAGGAATGCGTTTTCAGAATCAAACCTCTCCAGTAAAAAGTCAAGTGGGCAAATTTGGCCAAGTATTGTTTTTCTTTCATAATCCTCCCCTCTTATTGTCTGACCCTAGTTTCAAAGACAGCATGGAGAAATCGTCCTACTCTGACTGGCTCATCAACAACAGCATCGCAGAGCTGGTAGCTTCCACAGGACTCCCCGTGAACATTAGCGATGCCTATCAGGATCCTCGCTTTGATGCTGAGGTAAACACACAATGACATGCCTTTCAAATTTGACATCCAAGTGAACAAACCGACATGAAATATGCAAGGGACGATTATCATTCAGGTCGTAGCAGTTCTAGAAGTGCTCAATCAAAGCTAGACTTACTGCCTGGTTTTGAAGATGCTTCACTTCAGTTCCACTAACTAGCATTAGTTAGCTAGCTAGGATTTTAATCCTCTTTGGGATGTTCACACGTCGATATCACAGGCGAGTCAATGAGGTCACATGGGATTCATTAATGGCTATGGAACTCCCTCGGGTGATGTCAGGAGGGCATTATAAGTATGCATTTGATGATTAGACAGATGGTGTAAAACAGAGATGAAGGAGACCATTGAAGTCAAACTGTAGCATCCATCTCTGAGCTGTTTTCAGTTTAAGCTCCTGTCTTTACACCCAATTCAACATGGTTTCATAACAATCCACATGTTAATTAATTAGGCTCTGATCTTTCACATGATTGTCATGTGACCTTAAAGAAGAATCTCACCACTGGAGAGGTGGGCTTTTAATAAACTAGGATGTCTCTGCAGAAGAAAGGTGCAAAATAATTTTGAAATTGGTGGTACATGATCACAGAAAACAGAGGGAGAACCTACAACCACCAGAATGCACTGCACCGCACCAGACCAATAAACACTCCAACTAAGAGGTGACATATTGCATAACTGTCCGTTTGAAACAATGGCGGCCAGCTGGTAACAAACGATCTCGTATTACAGTTTAACAGTGAACTAAAACTGATGATGTTTCTGAAACATTTCAGGCAAGAAATATGCAACTCAATGACAGAATCTTCGTTTGTATTTGATCAGCGCTGCCTAGTTTTACTGTTTGATCCAGATTTTTTCAGTTTTTTTCATTATCACTGTGCAGGAAACAGCATGACGCCCACTTCCTGTTTACAAACGTTCACTATTACAGCTAAACACAGCACTAAAATATGTTTCTAAAAACATTTTAAGTGAGAAATAGGTAATGCAGTTACATAGTCGTCATGATATACAGTCGATCAGCACTGCCTAGTTTTACTGGTTGGATTCTTGTCTGTGTTCGAGAGAGAGAAATTCTGTCTATTAATCTGCTTCTGTACTTTTTGTTTCCGCGGTCTGGCGGGCAAAATGAAAATGTGGAAGTACAACCTGTAGTTTAAGCGACAGTCCCAACTGCCAGTGAAACTCTGCTGAAATACGTGTTTTGTATCAATTTGTCATCTGGAGTTTCGCCAGGTGAGAGATGGAGGGAAATTTACCACAGCTCATTCACACATACTACACACATTGTTTTGATACAAAGCTACAAAAAGCTGTCCTTTAAAGGGACAAATCACCCCCAAATCAGAAATACATTTTTTTCCTTACCCATGGTGCCAATTATCAGTCTTGATTATTTTGGTGTGAGCTGGCGAGTATTGGAGATATCAGTCATAGAGATGTCTGCCTTGTTTTGAATGTAATGGAACTAGATGGCACTCAGCTTGTGGTGCTCAAAGCGCCAAAAAAGTACATTTGAAAAACTCAACAGCAATGTCTCTTTCCAGAAATCATGACCTGATTACTCAAGATAATCCACAGACCTTGTTGTGAGCAGTTTCATGTAGGAACTATTTTCTCTTTACCGAACTACACTATTGCTGCCAGTCAGTAGCACTGATGAAGCCTCTTGGAAATTTGGTCAAGACCAATCCGGTAACTTATGACCTAGCACTGTTTCTTGTTTTCTTGGCATCACATGGTGCAAATTTATATACTACTCATTTTTCCATTTTGTCAGCTGTTAATTGATCTCCGTAGGATAAAGGCCCTTTTAAACCAGGAAGCACAACCACAGCGGCCAGTGCTCATGCAGTGTAGATCTAAACAGAATCCCACAGTGGCTAGCACAGCAGTCCGTTCTGCATCCAATGGCAAGCAGCAAAAGTTTGACATGGTCAACGTTAAGCAGCAGTGACAGAGAAATGTAAAATGTGTACTGGGTGGAAAAGCTAGCAGCAGGCTCTCACTGCAATGAAAGGAGGGGGGAACTTACTGTGTATCGCTTTTCAAGTGCTTTAAGGGTTCTTACTATACTTCCATATAGCCTTGCTCTTCCATTAGAGGTGAGGCATGTATGCATACTTAGTGCTCTGTATAGAGAGCAGGGTATTGTTTTAAATCTTCCAATACTAGTGCTAATACTATACTTGAGTTTCAGAAGAGATCCTTAATTTCAAACTTTGAAGAATATAAACATATCTTTTGAATATGTCTCAAATGCATCAGTGCTTGATGCTCTATTCTAAATTCTAAATGAAACACAGTTTTAAATGAGTAAAATTGTTATTTAAAAATAAAAATAACAGATTAAAGAGCAAGTAAACATGAAAGGTTGCACTATAGATTATGTTTGTAATTTATTCATTCACCTGTTTTGTCATATTTAAAAATGTGGGTTGATAATCAGGAAGTTTTGAGATCCTAATACCCAGTCTGTTTATACTTAAAGCTGGGGTAGGCAGAAGTCTGAAGAAATCCAAAAAAACAAACAAAAACAAAATTTCCTCCCACTGCAGCTCGTCCTTCTCCCTTCTCTCTCCTAAGTAAGCAGCAGCCTCCGTGGCTGGAAAATAAAGCCAACATACAAGTGCCAAAAACAGCCGTTCTTTGAATGGCCACTTAAGGCTGGCTCTGGAAGCCACTCAATCCCCGTAGACCCCCAAGGTTTTGGCCTCTACAGCTTATATCCCCATTTAGAACATCCAATAGTGTCCTCTGCTTCTCAGAGTGTGTCTTGCTCCTACAAATCACCAGCCTCTCGCCAGAATATGGTCACTTCTGGCTCCAAAAAACCAAGATGGCTTCAAAACAGGAGTCCACAAACCAATGTGCAACATCATGGTATCACCGTCCATTATTTTTCAGTCCATGGTCCAAAGCCTCCCACCAGATGACCACAGGCCTATGCACATGCTTCATACAGTAACCCAGGGTTTCCCATAAATTGACGTGGATTCAATTTCCAATAAATCCAGTTTCACTGAAGAGCTCTCTCTGTTTATCAGACCACAAATGAGACAAGAAAAAGCTAGCCAGCCACCCTGCTCCCCACCATCGTGGACTGCTCTGCTGTGAGGAGATGCAGCAGCTCTGGAGATGGTCTCCAGTGGGGTGGTAGCCAGTGGCAGACCCAGGTCTAACCTGTGTTACAGCAGCAACAGAAAGTTTGCTGATCCAGCAGGAAGTGAGGGCAGTACAGTCCCCTGGTGCCAGGGTCTGTGCTGGCTGGAGGCGGGTAACAGCGGCCGCTGACTGGGTGTCCACCTCCATCGGTTAGCAGAAGGCTAAACTATTAGCATCATTTTCCCTCCATTTTTGAAATGCTTCGCTGATATTGACACATGTTTTATTTTGTTTAATGTCAGTCTCTCTTTTTGATAAGTTTGTCTTCCTTTTTTGGGTTGCTCTGTGGTAAAGGTAGTTGTTGCCAATGCTAGATTAGCTACTTATTCTGCAAGACCTTGAATCATGCTTTCACCGAAGAGACGTAAACACCATCTGCATTTGTAGAGCAGCCAATAGGAACGCCCTCTCTCTGAAATGACCTGTGATTGGCCAAAGTCTCCCTTCATGGGCTAGATTGCCTGAAAACAGAGCCAATGGGAGATTCAGAAGTCTAGTTTTCTCTCAGTCCACCTGACTTACAATATGCTCAAAGTTTATGATGGTGTTTTGGGACAGTGACGCCAAATTTAAACCGCCTACCCTAGCTTTAGAGGCAAACCTTTAGAGAACAGTGCAAGGAAATGTTTTATGCAGATGGATGTAATCCTCATTTTATACTGTATTCACACTCCTTTTCTTTTTAGGCAGACCAATTCTCGGACTTCCACATCCGCTCTGTGCTTTGTGTTCCCATATGGAACAGCAACCATCAAATCATTGGTAAGTCCACTTTTCCTCTTTGACTTATTGATGTATGTACTAAAGGTTTTCATTAGATATATTAATCCTATTTTTCTTTTAACTTTGCACATGTGTTTTAAAAGGTATTAAAGTTCGGGTACTGTAATACACTATACGGCTGGATACCTGACTATCACACCCATGTGATTATTTGTTGAGATCAGGCACTGATGTTGGGCAATAAGGTCTGGCTTGCAGTTGGCGTTCGGTTCATCCCAAAGGTCGAGGTCAGTCAAGTTCTTCCACACGGAACTCTGAAAACTCTATTTTAGGGTGCTGGCTTTGTGAACATGAGCATTGTCACGTTCAAACAGGAAAGTGTCTTCCCCAAACTGTTTCCACAACTTTGAAGCAGGTGTCCATGTTATTGATCATAGTCTTTTTGCAGATGTCATGGCTGCTTATCTCTGGATCTACAATACTTGGGTGCTGATTCCATATGTATTGCGATTTTTAAGTATTGCGATTCAATATATCCAATTAAGGAGTTTCTTTTTAATTTTTTTAATACTAGACATGGGAAAAAGTGAAATCCTAGCCTCTATATAATGAGACATATAAAGACACAAAAAACATGCACATTTTATGTCAGTCAGTCTTTCTGTTATTTCAGCAGCATCACACACTGCATAGAAAATGGTAAAACTGTTTCTATGGTCTTATTTTTAACAATTTTACTCCAGTGAAGCACTTTGTTACCTTGCTCTGTGAAATGTGCTATATTAACTTTACTTTACTTACTTGATAAAAATGTGCATGTACAATAGAATGAATAAAAAAAATATACATAAAGTTATCATAAACTGCTACATTTAGCTGTCTCATGGCTCATCATGCAGTGTTTCCCATACATTGATTTATTTATTTTTATTTCTTTGCTCTTGATCTCTTTTTCTGGTCATCAGACCACAAATGAGACAAGAATTAGCTAGCTCGGGCACCCCGTGGTCCTCCTGCCTCACTCTCTGCCTCATTCTCCGCCAGTAGGATAAAAATTGCTGGGAGGGAGAGTGGGTAGAAGCTCCGGAGTAGGACCCTCAGTAACAGTTGCAGCAACTCAAATTCAGCTGATGCAAACCCCAGTGCGGGGGGTCATGGCAGGCAGGGTCTAATTCAGGTAAAGGCAGCAACAGAAAGTTTGCTGATCCGGTGGGGAGTTTGTCTGAACTGGCTAAATACAAGTGGCTACTGGAGCAGCTGAAGGTCCATGTCCTCAGACTGTCTGCCATTTTCTGCTTTCTTGCTATGGCTTTGTTCTTCTTAAAACGTCACTTGATATGACGTCACGTGATTTATATTACCACAATAAAAGGGGCAACTTCGTTGCACCTTCACATTTATTTGATCAATTCAGGGATTAAAAAAATTGATTTAAAGATCGTAAAAAGAAAAATCACTACACTTAATTAAAGTGATTTTTGTCCCACCCCTCACAGATATATTGTATATTCAGTCCCAGCATCATATAGCATCCACATGCACTCATAATGGTTTCAAATTTCTTTCCCCCCATTTTTGCTGCATAGCAGACAATAGGGGAGAGGGGAACTTGAGCGTGTGTTCAGCTGAGGCTGCATGTGTGTAATTAGACCCACGCTGCAGCATCACTCCACGCTTGGAGGTGGAGTTCCCTTCTTCTGGCTGTGTGCTTTGTGTTTGTGGATCAGCCCCAGGCCAACACCACACTGACACTCTGATAAATCATTGATCTCTCGTCTCGGCTTTGGTGCTGGATATTGCAGGGAGGAGCAATGATAGCAGCTCCTCTCGGTCCACTGAGATCTGACGCAGGAAGTCATTAGTTATATTTGAGTGCAAAGTGATCAGCATATCTGCCGCAGATGGTTGGTTAAGACCTGTGTGTGTGTCTGTGACTGTGTGTGTGTCCGTCTGTGCATAATGTCTGTGTGTGCTTACGTTTCTTTTTTTTTTTTTTGCGTAGGTGTAAGTGCATTTGTTGGGGAGGGGAGAGGGAAGAGGAAGAAGAACAGAAAGAGAGTGAGGGGAGAAAGAAATGCAGTGTGTGTGTGGGTGGCACCTGAGGATCTGGAGTGAAAAAAAAAAAAACATTATACAAACAAAGCAGCAGGAGATGAAATTCTCAAGCCAAGGATACATTCAGGTAGAAAACGAATGTCCTTGTGTCATCCGCCAAGGTTACAGTCGGCTCCTTCAAAACGTAACCGCAAGAAATACTGTTGACACTATAACAACTATGAAGTTTAATGATAAATATCAAATGTGAGTAAAATCATTTTAGCACTTCAAGGTTCATTTATTGTCATTCTACAACACAGGGTTGCACAACGAAAAGGAAGTTGTAGTCTCTTTATATTACACAAGAAAAAAAAACAGGTGGATGCAGAACTTGCCTCAGTAATAAAGGTGCAAGCAGTAATTCTGGGGTTTAAGTAAGAAGAGGAAGGTGAACGTTTGGTTCAGTTGTTTTGGTTGGTTCAAGATTGGGACACATTCTCACCACGAACAAACTGCACCAGAGTTTGTTTGTAACCAGGCCGAGACCACATCTTCAAGAACGTCTCGGTTTGGTTGTTTAGGTGCATTTGTTGTGTTCACACCTGCCCAAACGAACTGCACTTAGGAGGAAAATAAACTTAAGTTTAACTGAACCGAACAAAACAGGGCAGGTGTGAAAGCACCCTTACTTAACAGCGCCATTTGTTGCTACACAAACTGCATGTCCCATAATGATTAACAGCTAAGCTATTGTATTACTTTGAGTTTAGGTTGGTTGGTATAATTCCTTATCGAGTTGAAAGGATAGTTTGGATTTTTTGAAGTGGGGTTGTATGAGGTTACCTATAGTCACTGTATAACAGACAGTAGATGTCAGTCGGCACGCCCCAAGTTTGGAGAAGCAGACAGGAGTAGAAGCTAAGCAATGTACTGCTATGGATGGGGGCAGCAACAAAACATATTTAAGCCACCTAAAAAAAAAAAAAAAAAAAAAAAAAAATCAATATCCGTTTAAGTGTGGACTATTTATTTAGAAAAATTTCACTGATTTACCTTGCCGTTTGTGACAACAGTTTATCTATGCTCTCTTCAAATCAGCTCCATTGACAAAAACCGTGCCTTTACCTTGCTGAACACAGGAGCTGTTGGTCTATCACTGCCTAGATATTTGTTTGTGTTGCTGTGTGACTTTGCTGTTTAAAAGCGTTTGATCAGATTCACCAAAGAAACATAGTGAAACAAACTAACAAACTAATCAAGGCAGTGGTAGACCAGCAGCTCCAATGTTCAGTACACTAAGGGCCTGTCTCAATACCCCCCCTTAGCCCTACCCCTTGGCCCTACCCCTACTTTTGCGCATTCCCGCGAGGGGTAGTGGTGTCCCAATTCTTTTTTGCATGTAGGGGTAGGGGGCATAACGAGGGGTAGTGGGTATGAAACTAGTGCGAGGGATTCCAGATGCTGACTTGCCAGTGAGGGGTATACGTCGCCATGGCTACCACCGAGCAAGAGACAAGGGAAAAAAGTTCATACATAGCTAACGTTACCGTCATCAGATTGCTTGTTAGCTAGCTAGCTAGGCTGCATTATCTGGCGTCTGTTATCTGTCCTGTTCTGCAAAATTGTCGGACTTTTCACATTACGATAACACGCCAGCTAGAATAACTATGCTGCCTCGTAATGTTAGCTGGTTAGCTAGCTAGCAGAAGTCCCCTGCCGTCTGTCGTTCATCAAACGAAGCATGATGAATAATGCAAACGCGATAGTTAATGTTAAGATGAATGAGACTTCATTGTAGATGCTGGCTGGAAATGTAGACGGCTTGCAGGTTTCTGTTTAAAATAGTTACGTATGCGACGCGATGACATAGTGAGTGGTGTTCCAATTCCTAGGGCAAGATTTCTACCCCTATCCCTCGTTGCTTCATTTTGAGGGCCAAGGGGTAGTGGGCAAGGGCTAGGGGTAGGGCCAAGGGCTAAGGCAGGGGTAGGCAACCTGTGGCTCTGGAGCCACATGTGGCTCTTTAGCCCCTGTCCAGTGGCTCCTTGGGCCTTTGAGAAAATAAGTCTATGGAAATTCCTTCTATGAATCCAAATGTTGCTGAACCGCGATAACAGTGGCTGGTTAGCTATGGATGCCAAATCCAAAAAAGTAAATTGAATAAAATAGAGAATGTAGTAGTGCGTGGACAGATTTGTTTGCTCTCACTGCCAGCTCTGCAAAATTGAAGTACCAGATAATTATTAATATAGTGCGCTGCACAGTGGCCACCTTGTGGTAAAACATATTAATGAATGCTTATTTAGACCATACGTATACACTAATTTAGACTTAATAGGCTATTTACCTTGATTATAAGGCTCAAACATGTTTTGCGGCTCCACACAGATTTTTTCAAATTATTTTTGGTCAAAAATGGCTCTTTTAATGGCAAAGGTTGCAGACCCCTGGGCTAAGGGGTAGTGGACAAGGGGGGGGTATTGGGATTGGGCCTTAAATTATTGTTATTGCTAATGGGGTCTGTTGATTTTGGAGTTAGTAATAATGGTTTCAGTACCCCATCAGAAAGAGCTGTCTGATGGCAAGATACAGTGGTGAAAATATTCTAAATATAGTGTACACTTAAACTGATAATTATTGTTTTAAAGTGGCTAAAATATGTTTTGCTGCTGCTCCCATCTACAACTGTAGATCACTGAGCTTCTACAGTGGTACACCGTAACGTTCGTAACGGAGCTGCAGATTATTGCCACTTTATGTGTTTTTTGTGATTATGAAACACCCGTGACATCAGGAATGTGGTGTGTTGAATATGATGTGGTGGCCATGGGGCTCTGAGCAGCCATTTAGTTCACTTATGCTTGGGGCCATCTATGCGGCAACTCATCACAAATTACACGCTCATTACAGAGGGAGCAATAATAGATCTGAGAAAAAATCAGGATTGTATATTAAATGTAATGATGCCATAATGAAAATTGTTCATGGCTACAGTACTAATCCAGATTCTCCTCTGTGGATTTCCAGCCATACACTGAAATTAAAATGTCACTTTGGCAGGTTTGTTTGACCTCCTAGAGATAAATAAAGATGGTAATGTATTGTGTAATTACTTTTTAGCATAATTTCTCAGCGACAATAAACGTCAGTCTCTATCAATTAAATGTTTATGCTTTATCAACAAAGCCTTCCTCTGTTTTTAATTAGATGATGAGCGGAGCCATCTAAAAAGGGAATTCTACTGTCATATACAAAGGCTTCAATGCCAACGCAGCATTGTGGATGATAACGATGTCTTGTCATAGATAACATTAATTGAATGCCAATTTCACCAGTGCCGGATTTTTTCTTTGTTTTGCATAACCTTGTTACATACTAATTTTGTGATTGGATGTTGTGTCTCTGCTTAATTTCCATTAATAACGCACATTAGTCGATGACATTGAGTGTGTGGGTTTGATCCTCTTTTAATTGGAGGCAGGTTATATGCGCTGGAGTCGTGCCTATATAGGCCTAAACATTACGTTGCTATTGTATGTTTGTGTAACAGGTGTCGCCCAAGTGCTGAACAGGCTCGATGGGAAACCATTCGATGACGCAGACCAGCGTCTCTTTGAAGTATTACCCCTGCTTCTATTTCCTTTACAACATACAGTAGATTGTGGGTGCATCTGAAAGTGTTGTAGCTGAGTGTGTGTGCTCTTTGTTGTTTTCTCAGGCGTTTGTGATCTTTTGTGGACTGGGCATCAACAACACCATCATGTACGACCAGGTGAAGAAATCTTGGGCCAAGCAGTCTGTGGCTTTGGATGTAAGAACACATTTGATTTCCTGTCTCACATCACTATTTGAAAATAAAGATTTCTTCCATGTTTTGAAGAAGAAATCTTTTATTTCCTGATTTAATTTAGACAAAACAAAACATTACTATGCAAAGTGTAATGCGGCTTCACAGTGTTGACTTAAAGGGATAGGTAGGATTTTTTTAACTGTCATTTTATGAGGTTTTTATCCATAGTCAGTGTATTACATACAGTACATTGCGGTCAACACTCCCCCAGTTTGGAGAAGCAGACAGGAGTACTGACCTGGAAAAGAAACAATGCACTGCTAAGGACGGGGGCAGCAACAAAACATTTTAGTCAGCTAAAAAAAAAAAAAAAAGACAATCAGTTTAAGTTACAATATATTGAGAATATTTTCAGTGCTTTACCCTGCCCAGTGAGTGATTTTTGATAGACTCTTTTAGAGCCAACATCACAATGATGTTAGTTTGTTAGCTGGAGGCAAAACACGCCTCTCCACCACAGGGCCGTAGGCTAGAAGGAGTCATGGCTCAAAACTTATATTTTATCACATACCAGCCGTCAACAAAAACAAAGACAACTATGATTAAATGCAATAAGACAAAAGGACTGGATGGAGGCGATCATCACAAATGCTTGTATGTACAGCACACAATTCATATCAGGTTAGGCGAAAAGTATTTCCTGTTGTAGGGATGAATAACATTGTGTTTTAAGGGTTATCATGTCCACCTAATCAGAAATTTGGGAGGTATTAAGAGGAATATTGGATTTCTCTGCAATGCTAACTTTTTAGCGCATTAGCTAACGTTAGCTTTGACAGCAAAACAAAGAAAAGAAGAAAACTGTTCCCTTCAAACACCAAAGTCACACAACATCACAATCAAAACTGATGGAGGCAGCAGCAGCTCCTGGGTTCAGCGATGTTAAATCGAAAAAGACAAAAAATGTGTCTGTTGGCCTTATGAGTGCGAGTTACTGCTACTAACTGGAAGACTACTGATAATATTAATGTAAAATCTTGGATACAAACCTTTGAAACACTTCTAAGTTTAGAGCAAGCATCTAATTCTATATACACTCCCTCCTACAAAACTTGGAATCAAATTAACGTGTAAATTCACAACAATATCACCTGCCCTAACTAAAAACTATTATTTATGACTAAAAAACATTATTTATGACATTATTTATGGTACTTATATATGAAAAGTATGTGTATGTGTGGGGTCTGTGTTATAGTTATATGTATGTTTATATCAAGGATTGTATCAAAGATCTGAATCTAGCATCCACTCCAGGATACAAGCACAGTTGTATGATATGAACTCTTTTCACCATCTCAAAATGTTGTTGTTATTGATTTTCTTTGTAACTGATCTGACTGTTGATCTACTATTGTGAATTCTTTACCCCCTGAGCATCAAAAAGCAAATAAAATATATGAAAAAAAAAGTTAAATCGCTGTTTTTCTTCAAGGGGCCTGGCTTTGAAGAGAGCAATATAACAGCTTCAGTTTCCCATCAGAAATTGCTGTCTGACAGCAAAGTAAAGTGGTGAAAATATTCTAAATATAGTGTACACTTACATTCTTTAGGTGGCTAAATTACATTTTGTTGCTGACCCCATTCACAGCAGTATATCGCTAAGCTTCTGGTATGCTGACCTTATCTATTGCACTCTAAAAAGAATTCACTAGTTCAGCTTAAAAAAAGTAAGGTAAGGCCTTATAAAGTAAACACTATGAGTCTTTTATAATCTGACAAACTCAGCTAGTTTAGTACAACCAACATGACTTGCTTTGACCTCAAAAAACTTAATTAAGTTGAATCAACTTGATATTTAGTGGTCATATTATTTTATTTAAGATATTCTAAGTTTTTATTTTAATTCCATCCTATTGAAAATAAGCTGTCGACTGACTAAAACATGTTAATGAAACAAAAGTCTTTATTTTAAGTGTTATCCACTAACCAAATTAATAATTTTTTTAGAGTGTGTAGGTAATACTTTGACGATGGATAAGTACTGCACACAACCCACTTTTTAAGACCCAAACTATCCCTTTAAGTTGATTCTGCTCTGCTCCTGCTTTATACTGCAGTTTCCTTTTGTCATGCCTGTATGCTCATTGTGTTTGTGTCAGCTTCATGCCCTCCCTCGGCTGATTTTTCGCTGTGTGTCCTATCTGTTCTTGTATTCCATTAGCTGTTACGGTGCCTTTATTTTCCTTTCCAGTCAACATATGCTCTGTGCTGAAACATTTACCCAGAAGTCATTGGAAACAACGGCTGCTGCATGGCTAATATAAAACCTCTTCGTACTTATTCTCTCTCAGGGGTATTTGTGCTTGGCTCCTGTTTTAGTCTCATATTTCCACAAGAATGTACGCATGAAAAAAAGTGCTGATGTCTCTTTGTAGATAACCTTCTCACAAAGGTTTTATTGAAAATTAATGAGAGGCAGTGAAAAGCAATCCCTCATCTGCCCTGCAGTGTGTAGGCATTCAGCACTACCCAGCCTTTACAGTACGTCCTTACATTACAATGGGGAGCTTTAAGGTGCATTATAGTAGTTAGCACCACTCTGTTTTAAGATAGGAGCAGCAGAGAACAGAGAGATATAACATTTAAAAGGAGAGGCACAGAATGAACTAATATGTAGATGCATTGCTTCTGGCAGCGCTGAATAAACATGAGCATTTATGATCAAATAAGCAACTGGAGGTCTGTGTGAGGTATTTCTCTCAGGAAATGAAGGGAACATGGCGATGGAATCGGGGCTGACATCGCAACACTTGTAGACCGCTCTAGAGGCGAGTGTCAACTTCCTCATCTGGAAGATCCACTGAAAAAAGCTGTGTGCAGTATTTTCAGCCGTAGCTTCTCTTTCAGAGCCCCACTGGTTATTTTAATGATTTGAAAAATACTTTGAGTGACACTGTGTCATTATTTTGCAGGTTCTGTCTTACCATGCCACTTGCTCCAAGACTGAAGTTGACAAATTCAAGGTAACAGATATTCACTGCTATCATCATTACATTTGTCTCAGCAAGCCCGGCTTTTCTCAGTACTGACAGTAGTAGTCAGTTTTCTACACTCTGAGCTCAACACAGATATTAAAGTCACATCTCATGCTTGTTCTCAAAACCACATCCTTTAACAGTAGGAACATTACTGGTTTAGGTTAGGCGATATTCTAAATAAAGCCAGGATAAATCACACACATGACTTCAAATTCTATGTTGTTGTGTCTCGATCACATTGTCTAATATTATTTTCTCCCCAGATTTGCTAACCCATCAAACTTAAAGCTACATACAAGAGTACAGGAAACAGATGATTTGTGGGAAAAAAATCACATAGTGCTTCTGATGGCTTTTGCAAGAATCCACCGCATGTAAAATAAACAACCAATCAGAGCCGAGGAGTCTGATGCAGTTGTCAATCATGCTAATATTGGCTTGTGGAATGCGCTCAAACTATCAAACTAGGCAGCGCTGATCAAATCTTAATAAATATTCCGTTACTGCATTGCCTATTTCATTCCTCAATGTTTTCAGAAACATATTTTAGTGTACTGTTTAGCTGTTAGATGAAAAAGTTTGCTCCAGTGGACGGTGCCTGGTTTTGGCTTGACTGTTTCCAACATTGCGGCCGGTCACAACCTTTCTCATTTTACAGCTAAACAGTACACTAAAATATGTTTCTGCTAATATTTGAGGCAAGAAATAGGCAATGTAGTACCAGAATATAGATTCGTATTTGAACAGTGCTGCCTAGTTTTGACAGTTTGGCCGCAGTTCACGAGCAGTCATTGACAAAATTGACAGAGACTTATCAGCTCTGATTGGTTGCTTTCGTTCACGTGCAGTGGATACTAGTAAATGCCATCAGAAGCACTACAAGAAGAATATGATTTTTTTTCACATACTGTTCTTCTCATGTATTACTGGGTGGATATAGTGACAGTTTTTTATTTTTATAGAACAGGGTGTCTACAGGTATCAGACAGTTAAATTTAATGCATTTAAGACAGATTTTACCCAAATTTAACCCTAACCCACAAAAAGAAATTAAACAATGGATAAGTTAAATAAGATAAAATGTTTGCAGTAGTTAAGACCTCACAAATTCAAATTTAGGACTATTTGACTTTTAAGGCCTTGTGTTGGAATACTTAATTTTAAGACTTTTTTTTTTTTTAAAGATATTTTTTGGGGCATTTTTTGCCTTTATTTGATAGGACAGACAAGTGTGAAGGGGGGAGAGAGAGGGAGTGACATGCAGCAAAGGGCTGCAGGCTGGAGTCGAACCCGGGCCGCTGCGGCAACAGCCTTGTACATGGGGCACCTGCTCTACCGCTAAGCCGCCGACGCCCCATTTTAAGACTTTTTAAAGACCTGCAGACACCCTGTAGCTTTAATTTTAAAGAGGAAAAAAAAAAGTGTCCATGCTGTTAAATACATTACACGATTAAAACTACAAGCAGAAAACGAGATGCCATCATCAAACAGTTTCCTACCGATCTCATCAATAACAAGCTCCGGTGGCGCACGTGGAATATTTCATTTTCATCTCTTCAAGGGATTCGTTGACATTAAGAAAAATATACAGCCTTTTCCTTTAAACAAAACCTGTGAACAAACAACAAGGTCACAGGAGCACATGTTTCCATTACAAAGTGTATTCTGCTTTAAATGAGAATTGTTGCCAAAAAGCTGCAGCTCAGAGTAAACATGTTCAACATACATCTTCCTCAAAGTAGAGGATGAGGGAGGATGTGGAGTCATTTCTTACACGTTAGCGGAAAAAGAGCCAACAAGTCGTCACATTTCAACGACAAAACAGGTCATTTGTCATTGCCTGGACACATATGAATGTTTTCTGAGTAGTCATGTTGTCTGTCCTTTACGTACTGCAGTGTGTACACACTCTCAATGCGGATTACAATTTGTGATCATCAGGTTTGCTCTGCTGGCGCAGGTAATTGCCATAATATAATTTCATTGTTTTATCATTTCCGTAAATGCGTTCCTTTAATGTCTCTGCTTTTTATTGATTCAATTAAGACAAATTAAAATATCAAAGGTCCATTATGATTCTGCTAAACCCCTCCATTTAGTAAGAGTATGATGCAATGCTTCAGCGGTAAAAAAGATTTAGATTTCTCTGACGCCCAAAATGTAACTGTTATTTACAAGAGGGGTATAGTCCTGGAAATTTAGCTCATGGGCCCTTTAATTAAGATATTTTTGTCTAATTAAATAATAATCTTTCATTACTTTTAATGGGAAAGAAAAAAAAATCTATGGTTAAAGAAATGAATTATTGGCAGCCTGTCTTCATTTTACAGGTCCACCAAACAACTGCTGTGGCGCACAGGCAGAAATATGGGTCGAGAATTCCCCGAAGAAAATAAACTAATTGTGGTATTTGAAATGGATTACTCCAATCAATAGGCAATCATTCTCAATGCATTACTTATAAAGAGTAAAATGTGAAAATATCTACATCTTTAATTGGCATGACACTTCTGAAATATAGATATGACCTATTTTTCTGCACTTTCATGTGTCGGATTTTCCCCTGTGGCCATCACGGCAAAGTAGGAACCCCGCTTTCCAGTGTGTGCTTGTGTGATCTTTCAGCCCCCTCATCCAGCGCCGCTCTCCGCTTCCTGCCTTCCCCCCCACTTTCTTTCATAACTGCTCTACATACGGAGCCTCGCAGAGCACACTTGACTGGGATTCCACCGCAGTGCAAATGGCAGCGGCAAACAAACCTGGCTGACATTTCGTAACCCGGGGCTGTGAATTAAGAGAGAGGAGAATACCTGCTGACCTGACAGGCAAACATTTGTGAAGGCAGACATGATGCTGGTGGCTGTTAGAGAGGAGAGACAGGGAGACAAAAGAGAAACATGGCTGTGCTGAAAAACAACACAGATTTGTAGGAGAGCTGTGACTCTTTGGAATGAGATGCAGGTTAGAAATGCTGACTAGAGGCAGATAAGACATATCTGCTCACTGGACCACATCAGAGATAGCAGATGCTTCAGTATGAATATGGTTAATTGGAATCATGTATGTGTTATGTATTTTTTTATTTGAATAATACTGAAAAAAAAGCCACTGCTGATGATTACTACTGCACAGATTCATTCGTCAATGAGCTCTGAAAGTAAACAGCGGCGAAATACTTCCTCGTTAATCTTAACCCCTTCCAAATGAGTCCTCGGAGTCTTAATTAGCATGTCTCCATATTTCCATGTATCATCTGGAAGTGGCACAACATCCACTGACCTCTCCATCCTCTCCTGCTCTCTGAACTCATATTCTCTCCCCTTCTTTATGTTTACTCTTTCCACGATGATACAGGCTGCCAACATTCCCCTGGTCTGCGAGCTCGGCATCGATAAGCTCTCCTTTGACGACTTCTCCCTGGACGTTGACGCCATGATAACGGCCGCTCTGAGGATGTTCATGGAGTTGGGGATGCTGCAGAAATTTAAGATTGACTATGAGGTGAGATCGCTGACTGTCTTTGTCTGTCTCCTTTGAATACTTGACTGAATGTACCCAGAACACAAATCCTAATGTGTCCTCGTGACAACTGCTGACCCGTGTGCTCATCCCTCTCTATCTCCGTCTTCCCCCTCCAGACACTGTGCAGATGGCTGCTGACAGTCAGAAAAAACTACAGAATGGTTCTCTATCACAACTGGAGACATGCCTTCAACGTCTGCCAGTGCATGTTTGCCATGCTAACGGTAAAGATCATCAGTTTAGTCAAAGACACTTATGTTGAAGAATTTATAGCAGATGTTCATACACTTAAAATGATCTTAGCAGCCAGGAGGATTCTCACACACGAACATTAGATTGTAGTTAAAGACCCCGTCCACTCAAAAATGTGCAAAGTTTGTCACTAGAGAGGTGTTATCACTAGGGCTGCCTCTTAATAGTCTTCCAAACGTTAGTTGACCAGAAAGGTCATTAGTTGACAAGATTTCATTGGTCGCTTAGTCGTAAAAAACAAACACACAAAAAGAAACCAAACAAAAGTGAAACTCTACTGGACGATGTGGGAATTTAATGTGAAAGGACAGACACAGGAAGTGGCCACGCTCAGCAGTCAGGGAGAAGTAACCTTAATTTCCAGGGGTGGTACCTGCAGTTATTACAAAGGCTAGTCAATAACATGTCGCGCAGGAAATCCAAAGTGTGGGATCATTTTGAGAAGGTGAAGGACGAACCCAAGGTGATATGTAAACTCTGTAGGCAAACATTTGCCTATCATTCGTGGACTACAAACATGCCCCTTAGCCTACACATTGCTTTTTCGGAAAGTCTGCATAGTACATCGTTAAGAAGGAATTTTGAAGAGGTATGGTGGGGAAATTTGAGTGAAGGACTTTTACTAATGGTAGAGTACTTTGACATTGTTGTATTGGTACTTTTATTTAAGTAAAGCATCTTAAAACTACTTCTTCCACTGGAGGTCATAAAGGGACCTGCAGCAGCAAACGCCATTAGCATGAAGGTATCAGAGTAAAAGAAGCTTCAGGTTCAAGACAGCAGGGTACACCTACATGAATATGATTGGACGTTGCTAGTCAGCTGGTTGTCGAGCCAGTGAATGTGGAGCATGAATGAAGCGGCTAATGCAAGCCAGACTTTAGTGCTTATTGAAATGTTACTAGGTCGACAGAACGTGATATGTTTCTGTTTGACTTGTGTTGAAATTCAAATTACGAGTCACTGTATTATTAACTATACAAACAGCCACTTCTGCGCAGAGCCAAACCAGAGCTGTTTGTTTGAATAGAGACCCCAAGAGAATTACTTCATCAGGTCCTTGGGGCAACGCACACACACACACTTATACAAACACCAGAGTGTTGTTCATTTCATCAAGCACAGCATTAATGCCTGGTGTCCCATCTGAATTGATTATTGAAATAGTAGTATGTAAGCTGTTCTGGGACCCTCCACTCTCCTGCCATGTGTTTTAATGAGTGGGCTGAGGGCCGTGCTATCTTTGCCACTATCCCCACAATGACCTATAGTGACTCACTCAGCACATGGCCTCCAGAAGCCATTCATCCAAGCCATAAAGCTCCCCGTGTGACTGTGTTACTGCAGTCCCACTGGCTATCTGGGGACATACCGTTTTTTCGGATGCTGCTGTTGTGTGTTTTTCATTTTTATTCAATGTACTCACAGGTTCATAGAATAAGATATGTATCTTTGTATCTGTGTGTTTGTTTCCTCATTGGCCTCCTCTCCCCTGTACCAATCAGACGGCAGGCTTCCAGGAGACCCTGACAGAGGTGGAGATCTTAGCACTTATTGTGGGCTGTGTGTGCCATGATTTGGACCACAGGGGAACCAACAACGCTTTTCAGGCAAAGTAAGTGTTCCCGCTTTATACTTCTGCCACACACACACATAAACACACTCCCTCCTACACGCTGTTTATAGTGTGTTTTACCACCTGCAGCAGTCTGCGCCAGTCCGGCCCAGATCAGCAAGAGTCAAGTGGCAAGTTGTATAAGGCTTATATAAGGGTCTGCTAATGAAGAGACTGTAAACACTGCTGACTCCGAGCACATTTAGATCAGCAGCTAAACTAATAAATTGCTTCAACTTAATGTTCTCTGCCCTCACAGAGGTTATTAGTGTAAACTGATTCTGAATCCAAGACGGAAACTAGGTGGATGACAGACATAACTGTGGGCTAAATTATAAATCTTGAAAACATGTATGCTGAACAAAATTAAACTTGTTGATCAGGTTTTTTTTGTGTGTGTGTGTATTTTTACATCTGCTCTTTCATCACATCAACGGTCAAAAATAGTTTGAGTTTGTTCGTTATTTTGAGCTGAATGTTGACCTGGCCAGTGCTGAATTAGTTAAGGCTGACAAAGGACATAATGGAGCTCTTGTAACCCAGTGGTTCTCAAACCTTTTGTCATTTTATGATGGTCCATCAAGCTGTTAGAGTGAGCATGGAGCCCAGGGTCACTAACTGTGCTCCCTGAAGAAACATTTATAATTTTTTTTGGGAAAGCGAAAAAGCCAGTTCAGCGAGAAGCAGACAGAGGATATATCAGCAGTGAAACAGGTTAAAAAGATAAAGACAGAGGCTAAAGCAGTGCAAAAGAGAACCATTACAGCACCTGCCGACAAAGACAAAAGACAGCGAACCAGTCAACCACAAACTGTGGGAGCAAAACTGTTCCTGGAAAACAGGGTAGGTTTTAATTCACACACAAAAAGTAGCATGGTTTTACATTGAGTACACTTTCAGGGGCTAGCGTCTCATTGAAGTGCTAATGACATATAACGTTAAACGGCTGCTCCTTTCAACCTCCCCGGGTAGCAAGTATCACAAGTATCACTATTACATATGTTCAGGGCACAACATTTGAACATGACTAGTTTCAAAAGCCACAATACCAGCCTAAGAATGAAGAAAATCTCAAATGATTGCATGAGAGCTGATGGAGCACATCCTGACCCTCCATCAGAAGTGGCCGATGCTACGCTATGATTGGCCAGTCTGTGAGAGGGGTTAGACTTAATGAAAGGTCAGTTTACTGATACAACTATTTTAGGAAGTATGCATGACTGATTTTTTTTAAATTAAAAAAAAAAAAAAAAAAAAAAAAAAATCACGTAACCCCTGCAGTACTCCAAACACCCACTAGGGGCACACATACCCTATTTGCTAAACACTGTCATTGCTTATAAAGCAGCAATCTTAAAGTGTATCTTTATTATCTTAAAATCAACACCGTTACCACAAACAGCACAGTCATAATATATCAGGACAGTGACACATTTTTGTTGTTTCGGCTCTGTACTGCAGCACACCTGAAGTAGAAAACGAATTTCAATGACCATGAGGTTAAAATGCAAACCCTGTGCTTTAATTTAAAAAGTGTTTATGTCTGTAGCATAGTAATAGCATTTTTTTGTATGTAGTTACAATTAAAGGAGCCCTATGTGACATTCAGAGCATGATTCAGAATCTGAGCTGGGACTGCACCCTTTCATTCTCTGCTCTGGGCAACGTTATTTTACTTTGTCTTTACTAGGGCTGTACCCAACCCAAGAATTTTGTAAGTCAAAATTCAGATTCAGCTGTTCAAGTATTCGACCAATCATGTTTTTTTCCCCCATATTACATTTTTAAGTTTGAACGGGGTAGTGGAATGTTCAGTGTGACAGCAGCATCCACGTAATATAGTAAACAAGCTAACTGTGCTAACAACAGATCGGAAATGTGCAACAACGTTTTTGCCAACGCCAGATATCAAACAAAAGCCAGAGACTGGGTCGTATTATGGATCTATAAGCTGTGAATCTACCACTTCCAAGCAGAAAAGAAAAGATAATGTCATCTCGGAGCCTTACAGTGAAAAGTTTTTTCCTCCTCTGTGTCGCTGCATCAGGACCACAGCTGCTTGTACCAAAGAGTAGTGTGACATCAAGAGTGCTCACTCCACGGCAAAATCTAGGGACCAAAGCGTCTCTTGAGGTACACTGCATAGCAGACTGACTAGCCAAACAAAAGACAAAAAAAAACCCAACCGTGCTCGACTTGAAGCTGTCTCAGTCGATTGAGATGCCTCCGACTGCCGATTCGAATCTCCAATTGTCAAGGGACAGCTCTAATCTTTACATAGCAAATAGTTGTTTGGTGCCATATTAAAGGGGATGTTTTTGTGTCCAGGTGATTTGTGGGAACAATCACTTTTGAAACTGGTCTGATTTGAGTGATAAAAGGGATACTGAGTGAAAGGGTTGCTGCCGGCACCTACAACGTAACCACCTGGGAAGGGTGCACCCCGTAAATTTACATCCATTAAATTTGCTTGTTTTGCCACTGATAGGCTCAGATTGTTACAATGCTCTCTGCAACTCTCACTTAAGTTTCTTCCATTTTCTTCCTGCAACAAGTCACTTCTCGAGGTTTTAGAGCGAGACTTTGACACAAAACAGCCTGGAACAAGCGACAGATTGTTCTGTAGGGTACTTGCCATAATGTTGTAATACACTCATAGTAATCTGAGCCTGTCAGTGACAAAAACAAGCACGGTTAATGGATGTTGTAGCCTGTTTTGCTGCTGCTGGCTGCAGCGTTCTCTCTTAATACTGGACGAATTTCAAACATGAGTGTTCCCAGTAGTCACTTCAGTCAAAAACAGGGGAAAATAGAGTGCAGGTTGAAAAATAAAGTTCCCTTATAATGTTCTGAATGTTGTACACAGCACCGTTAAAGCACATGAAAATAATTGTTAACATAAGCTTGAAAATGAAGTCAGGGTCAAATCCTTTGTGATCAATGGCTATTTAAAGTCACATCTCTATCATCACACATCGCTATTCTGTCAGACCTGTACTGCAGCTGTCTTCACTTCCTCATTGTTTTAGGAGTTGTTTCCTCAGGCCACCTCTTTATTTAAGATTCATTAATTGTATGTTTTTATGAAGAGAGCATGTAGTGATATGCTCACCCAACATGAGATGTGAACAGCCTCCACAGCTAAAAGTCAGCTCTTATAGCTCACAGCCATTCTTTCATTTCAAATCCAATGTGCTGCAGGACAGAGTCAACACAATGAAAAATATATTACTGTCCTCATACTTTCTGACTCCACAGTAATACCAAAACTGGAACGGAAACTAGATCAAAACTAAACAAAAACTTTGTAAAGCTCAGACAATTTTCACTGTGGAAATGACAGACTAAAAACTAACTCATGTAAAACTTTAAAATGATCCTGGCCCACATGCCTCACCTTCACTACACCATGCTCAGCAAGCATCTCATGAGTATTTTTTCTCCACATTAAATAATGATCATATTCAGTGTTGAACAGTTGAATTTCAGCTGCAGTTTAGGTTATGGCGCTCCTGCTTCTTTTATTATTGAGCCATAAGTTGGCGACAGAGTGCAAAGAGGGAATTACAACAGACTCAACAGCAGACTTTGTCTCTCAGTATGTGTTGAATGCTGATGATGTTATCAACCTCATCTTGATCCCTGTGTGTGTTTGTGTGTGCTTTTTGTGTATGTGTGTCTCAGGACGGGCTCAGCCCTTGCTCTGCTTTATGGGACCTCTGCTACGCTGGAGCACCACCACTTCAACCACGCCGTTATGATCCTGCAGAGCGAGGTGCACTATGTTCCAATATCTGCTGCAATGCAGTTACCATGAAGGTTCTGCTAATGAGTACTGCTGCATGTGATTATTTTTTATTGGAACCTACAGTTAAGCATTTAAGGATGGTGTTGTGGACTCAATTCACAGAGGAGAGCTGCATGTTGTGAAACACATTCGATTGCATATCAGGCTATTTCAGATACCGCCTATTCCTGGATGATGAGAGTTTTGGGGACATTTAAGAGCACCACAAACTGCAGCCACCCAGATGACATGACACTTTATTTAACATCTCTTTAAACAATTCAAACAAACGCTTAACATTAAAACCTTTATGAAGGAAGAATTTATTGTAGGACTGTTGTAAAGACTGCATTAGTGTTAGCTCGGTGTACCTAATAAATGAGCAACTGACTTTAGCACTAGCAGTGTGTGAACAAGCGACATGGTGCTTCTTTTCACGGCAGACATTTGTGACTCATCATAGCAGGAAAAGCACAGCTGAACAGAATAGTTCAATATAATTTGTTTTCTTTGCCGAGAGTTCAACAAGAAGATTGGTACCACTCTCATGTCCGTGCGCTACATATGACGCTGCAGGCAGCAGACAATTAGCTTAGCTTAAGGACTGGAAACGGGGGGAAATAGCTACGCTGGCTCTGTGAAAGTGTTGTCAAAAATTTAGATTATAGGTACACTAGGTTTCAGTATTAATTTTCTGCAGTGTCCGCACACTGGTACTAGAGGTGCTTTCTTGCTCTCTCTCATTATTAAAGGGACTCTATGTAAAATTTAGAGCTTATAAGGCGGCTGAGCTAGCGGTTAGCAGCTTATGTTGCTAACTCTATAGCTAAAAGACAGCAACAGTGCTGACAGAGCTAACAATGTTAAACGGGGGGAACTAAAGGGAGAGTGCTACGCTTCTGCAATGCATCCATCCATCCATCCATCCAATTTCATCCGCTTATCCGGGGCCGGGTCACGGGGGCAGCAGGCCAAGCAAAGCACCCCAGACATTCCTCTCCCCAGCAATGCTTTCCAGCTCCTCCTGGAGGACCCCAAGGCATTCCCAGGTCAGATGAGATATGTAATCCCTCCAGTGTGTTCTGGGTCTGCCCTGGGACCTCCTACCAGTGGGATGTGCCCGGGACACCTCCAGCGGCCAGGAGGTATCCTAATCAGATGTCCGAACCACCTAAACTGATTCCGCAATGCAAATGTCCAGATATTAGTGGTAACCGCTGCGTGAGAGTAGTGCAAAGCTGCGGCGATGGGCTAGCCAGTGAAATACACACATTGTATCAACCTACATGTATGTTTCTATTTATTGTGCAACCGGTGGAATAAGAGTCTGTCAACAGTTGCTTTAGTAGCATACGTGTGATGCCGATGAAGTAATTTAAGCACATTGCGACATCTTCATACAAGCAAATCTGGAGATACTCAGTGAAGTATCCAGGCTTCTTTACTTCCCTTCGTCCCTTCCTTACGACCACTCCTTATTTAACTCAAATGCTATTTGTGGAAATATGGTGTGCTTTGGTTCAATAAGTTTGTTACAATGATCCCTAATGTAGGCTACTTAAGGGTTAACATAATTAATGGTTCAGAACACCTGTAAAGTGGAGTGATAAATGCAGAATTAAAAGTCCCAATGATTTTATACTCTATATCAGCACTCATGGAATGCCTTACTGTCGAGTCAAACTGCTTGGTCAGGACTAACCATTGTATAAATACATGTATCAGCATTGATAACGTGTCCCACATTGTCCCACACCAAAACACTCTTTGCCCTACATTTGGTTGGTTGGGATCTGGTCACCCTAATTGAAGTTAGAAATTCCAGTATCATGACAACACTGCTCTGTCCAACGGTAAAACAAAAATCTGACAACCAGTTACTCTGAAGGTCACTGATTAACAAGTCATGTCTGGTTTGTTTCATCTGTACAAAAAGGCAATCCACATGCTTTGCTTTTTTAAACGGGTGGTTATGTGCTGCACAGTTTCTTATCTGGGCACCGTGACTTCCTTGAGGCTTGTCATCACCATGAGGTTGGCAGCAGACCAGAACAGAGCCAGGCTAGCTGTCTCCGCTTGTTTCCAGTCTCACAGTATGCTGCTGGTGGTAGATTCATATTTAACAGACAGATATGAGAGCAGTGTTGATCTTCACATCTAACTCCCAGCAAGAAAGCAAACAAGCAAATAAATTTATTTTCCCTACGTATCGAAATATTCCTTTGAAGAACTTGTAAGTATACTGAACCATGACAATACACCTGACTGGGTCAAATGGGTACAGTCACGCTGCTGTTTCTTACCTACTATATATCTCTGTCTTTACTTTTTAGACAACTAAATGAATTAAAAAAAATGAAGGGAGTTTGCGCCACTATGCCTCAAGGCAACCATGTGGAGCCTCGATGACTGCTGTATGTGAGCGAGTAAACAAATAGCTCATGCTGCCCTCAAATCAATGTAATTACAGAGGCGATAGATTTGGTGGTAATTGGTTGAGAGAGACATTTTACCAGGTGACTGGGTTTGCATGAAGTTGTAATTAAAGGCGTTTTGAGGGAGCAGCTGAGACAAGGCTTAGCAGGGTTTGTTCCAGTGGCTTCATTATCACGGCACTGACAACACAGTAAGCTGACAAATGTTTGCTTGGAATATCATAATGGTTTCTGTTGATACTGGAGTTGAACTACCGCTGTCCTATTAGCATATAAATGAATAATGTGGCTAATTCAAGTGGAAAGCTTCACGATTCAGTCCGCCAGCCCGCACGAACCATTTATTTAAAACTTCTAAAAACGTCACTCACTCGCTCTGTATCTCTCAATTTTCATCTTGTCATTCTCACTTCCTGTTTTACCCGCCTCCGTCCTTCATACGCTCCAGTTGTGAGACCTGCTTTGTGTCTCCGCTGGTTCAATATTTCATGGGAACACATGAGCTCATGGAGGGGAATCACAGGCACGTAACACTTCTTCTTTTAGCATTTAAAAGGAGAAAACAAAGTGGTCGTTTAGTTCTGAAGATCTCTGCTAATTTCTGCAGGTTGTTATCATCCCTTCATTCTGCTCCTTGTCTGTTGTCACCTCTACATCTTCTGTTTTCTCCACCGACAGATCTCTCCATCCTCTAGAGGCGGGTGCCTAAGTGGTGAATGAATGTATAATACATGATGGGGAGAGGCCTGTTTTAATGATAGAGAGCCTCAAGTGAGGGATGTTGCTTACTTATTAAGAGCTGCTGGCTTCCCTCCTCCCCTGCACAGATCCATTCAGTTTTATTATTGAGCAGGGTTTTTTTTCCACCATCATGGGTTAGTTATGCAAATTGGCCTTTTTCAGTAAGGACTCCATCGTCGGGGAAAGACTTCCTTTTCCGTGTACTGGGATTTTGGGAAATCTCTATAAACTGATATTTGCATATGAATGCAGAAAAATAAATGAATACAAGGCAAAACTGTCGTCAGATGATAGCCAATGGATTCTGCGAATGCATTTCAGCCAGTGCATTCTGTCTCTTTTGCTCTCCACATGAACCGATTATCTGCCCCTTCAACATGATTGATTAATACTACTCAGACTACAAACAGAAACCAGAACGCTTCCAATACCATGATCGAATGCTGCATTCACATGCTCCTCAGACTGTCCTATTTCCAGAGTTGGGAAGTCGTTGTTTCAACTTTGATGTGTTCAGGAGCTTTAAGTTGTAATGCTTTTGACATTACGGATGCTACAAATATGGGTTGTATTTTGTTGTTCAGAGCATTTAAAAAAGACGTTGATAGCAGTTTGAAGCTTTATATTACAAAGTGATTTTGCCCCAGACTTGTTGCTGCACCAGTACATCCCCTAAAACCACTAAACTACTGCTTCACCTCATTTCATTGTCTGTACCCTCTTATCCTATTGGGGCTCACAGTGGGGGGCTGGACACATAGAGACAGACAACCATTCACGCTCACATTTATATCACCAATTAACCAATATCTTTGGACTGTGGGGGGGGGGGGTGCCGGAGTATCCGGAGAAAACCCATGCAGACGCGGGATGAAAATGCAAATAGAAGGGTTCTCCACCCCGTGTTCAAACCAGGAACCCTCTTGCTGTGAGGCTACAATGATAACCACTGTACCACCATGCCACTATTGCTTTATTGCTTTACCTGACGAATGCTTATAAATGACTTTTCTAACTAATGTAGGTCACTCTATGTGGACAGCAACTACTGGCCACAGCCTCAAACTATATTACAGATTACATAAGCAAAACATTGACATGGAATATGTGAATTCATTATTATTATTATTTATTTATTTTTTTTTTTACATTTGTCCGCTCCGCCATGTTTCTCCATATATGACATCAACTCATGCACCAGAGTTTTCACTGACTTCCACACTTGCTGTTCTGATTTGAGGGAGCATATATGCAAATTCTCTCAGTCGGGGACTCATTTTTCCGATTATTTAGACACCACATGAATGCAGATTTGTACCATTGCCTGCAGATTCTGAATACATATACAGTTATCTGTGACACATTGTACTGTGGGACTGCTGACAAAATGTAGTGCAAATGCCACGTGGAATCTTAAGGGCATATATGTAATGTTCAGAATTTGTACACTTTAATTAAATGGCGGAGAGTAAATTTTGTGCACTATACTGTCCTCATCCAATGATCTGTATCAGCTAGTATTATCAGGGGTCTAATTTAACAGTCAAGCTGTTATTAATAATTTAAAAAAAACAATTTAATTTAATTTAAAAATAACTTTAAAAAAAGTCTCTTAAATAAACCCATGTAAGTAATATGGGCCCTCTGTTAAGTAAATGCTTCCCATCCTAAACATAATGAATAATTCATCCAGGGACTAGTTTTTCTTTATCTGAAGCTCTTTGTGTGAAGTTAGAAATTGTGTTTAGAAATTCTTTATCATGTTATTTCTGTATGTGTCTCCACAGGGTCACAATATCTTCTCCAACCTTTCGTCCACAGAGTACAGTGACCTCATGCAGCTGTTGAAACAGTCGATTCTGGCCACAGACCTCACACTTTACTTTGAGTATGTTCTGCTAAACACCGCACAGCTTATTAAACTGTTAAATCTCCTGATGGCCACTGAGCTTGGCCGACTCCAGTGTACTAACTCAGTTACCGTGAAGCACATTGAGTCTGTCTCTGCACACTGTTTACAAGTTTCTTTTAGGGAATACCGCCCCCTTGTGGATTTTATGTCACTTACAGTTATATATGTGGCTGTCTTCTTTCCCTTTAGGAACAGAAACACTTTCTTTGAGCTGGTCAGCAAAGGAGAGTACAACTGGAATGTGAAGGGTCACAGGGACATGTGCAGGTAACGCACTGTGCACACAAAGACAGTGTTCCTAAATCTTTGATCTTGTAAATACTACATGAAATAAATCTTGTCTGATTCCTCTCAGATCCATGATGATGACAGCGTGTGATCTTGGTGCTGTCACTAAACCTTGGGAAATATCACGCAAGGTAAGAAACACTCTCATATATGACATGAATGTATTTCTTAACCATTCATCTAGAACTGAAACAATCGGTTGATTAATTAATAGATGGTCAAAGGAAAAATATTAACTATTTTGATAACTGATTCATTGTTTAATTCCTTTTTTTAAGCTAAAATACCAAACATTCCCAAGTTAGAGGGTTCCTACGCAGTTTGGAAACACATGGAATTCCATTTTAGTAATTTCCAGGTCTAGATAAATATGGAAAAATACTTCCACACTGTTGCTCCTACTCTGTTCTCTTAAATATAAAATTCAGAATTTCTAAAAATAAACTGATCAAGCAGAGTTTTGTTCATGGTATTTTGAGCAGGCAGTCAGTGCAGCCAAACTGTTTACCACTGTGTGAGAGAGTGCAAGCCAGAGTGAGCTTGATGTCATCAAACACAAGGCAAGAAGCATGGTGACTGAACGCACACTCCTACGCATTTGAATAGCATATATACTGTATACAGTATCACAAATAACAAAGTATTAAGCTTGTCTCAACATGAACGTGCTACTGTTGTTGGTGCTATTATAGTTTTCTGTTTATTTGTCTGACAATGGCTGTACGGTACACAATGACTTTCTGAAAGGACTTCTATCTATCTATCTATCTATCTATCTATCTATCTATCTATCTATCTATCTATCTATCTGTCTACCTATCTATCCATCTACCTGCCTATCTATCCATCTACCTATCTACCTACCTTCCTACCCATCTACCTATCTACCTACCCATCTATCCATCTACCTATCTATCTATCTATCTATCTATCTATCTATCTATCTATCTATCTATCTATCTATCTATCCAAGGGCTGGCAATTTGTACTTAGATGTCAGATATGTTCTGAAAAATGTACCAAGAAGCCTGGAGTTTTGAGTTTGGAAAAACATTGAAAATGTGTAGAAATGTGTCAAAGTCAAAGCTTCTAAATTCTAAAGGACCTGCTGTTCTTTGTCTTCTCTGTGTTGGTTGGGCAAATCAAGAAATTTGATACCATCATCTTGGGTTTTAGGAAATTGTGGCAGGCCCAATTTTCACACTGTTTTTTAATAAATCATTAGTTGAGAAAATAACTGGCAGATGAATCAATAATGAAAATACTTGTTGGCTGTAGCTCTACATCTCTGCATCTTTTCTCTCCAGGTTGCAGAGTTGGTGACCAGCGAGTTCTTCGAGCAGGGCGACAGAGAGAGATCAGAGCTGAAGCTCACGCCCTCTGTGAGTACATCCAACCGTCTCTGTGGTTGTTTTGTGCTTTCTGCAGTTTGTTTTCACCTCCGTGACCTCCACCGAGCTGATGACGCCGGAGATATATTTTCTCTGCAGTTCCAAAACACACTGACTGCGTAGGAAACATGAGAGCTCGTGTCTCGTAGTGTGAGAAAAGTGAATTGTCAGCTTGACCGCTCCTCTGCCTCGCTGCTGCGCCAGGAGCAAACTGTGGACCGCGTAACAATCATTCTTAAAAAAGAAAAAACCCTCCTACACAGGATTCAAAGCAAACGCTGACCTTTCCATTCATGCAGTGGTAAACACACAAGGCATTTGGGTTTTTGGAGCTCTACAAGCTTTGACTTGCTGATAGCTGAGGTAATAAACTGTTTTTTATTTTTGTAATCTCATATAGAGGTAAAAATAGCACTGTAATAATAGCAGGGAAAGACTCTGGTCCTAATGAAGATTCATAACGCATTCAGACAGTCCTCAAAGCTGCAACACCACAACAGAGGAGTACTGCGTGTGTTTGATTGAGGAGCTTTGAAGGCTGAACTGTGTTGCAAGTTCTTAAAGGGGAAATAACCAACAGTTTTCTGTGCACCATTAATGGCTGTTGACTAATCGAGCCAGGCCACATTGCCTCCCCTCTGAAATAACTAATGCGGTAGCCTCAGGTCTGCCGCTTGTGTCAAACCTTTACCGCTCTGTGTGCGTGGGTGTTGGAAATTAAATATTAACTTCTAAGTCGTAGCCCAGTAACTATCTCTGAAGCACAGCCTCGGTGGAGCCTCTTAAGTTCAGGCTGCAGAAGAATGAGGTAGAATAGGAAATGTATGGGAAATAAAGTCAGTTGTCTCAAGAGCCGAGGGAGACTTTTCTTAGCAACAGCAGCACTTTAGGGACTGTGAGCCTGAATCACATTGCTCCTGTGTTTCTCCAGCCACAAACGTAGGTGTAAATAAATTCTGACTTTTCTGTTTCAGGCCATCTTTGATCGAAACAGGAAGGACGAGCTGCCGGGGCTCCAGCTGGAGTGGATTGATGGAATCTGCGCGCCACTGTACGAGGTAACGCACAAAGTTTCGCCGCTCTCTGGCCTTCATTGTGTCACGCTTGTCACACACAGACATCCGCCTCTGACATCAGTAGTCGCTGTCCTTCCTCAGCCATTGTCCCCCCTTCACTGACGCCAGTAATCAAGTTTTCACCGACAACTATTCAACTTTTTCTTTGCAGCCACAGATTTCTTACCGCAAAAGAAATGCTTTTTTTTTCTTATTGAAAGCTCTGAAACAACTTCAAGGTCGTATCCTGTTCTTTTGAGAACAGCAGAATGAGTGTGCACTTTCTGACTGCGAGACAGCTCAGAGGAAGTGGAGTGTGTGAGCTGTGATGCTAGTCGGGTTAAATCCCCCTCAGTAACACAGTGTACTCTGGGCTTTGCTGCACAGTAATGAAATAAGGATGGTATCTTTCTTCTGAGACATTTTGGCTCACACACAGATACAGAGGCAGACTTTTATTGAGGAATCCCAGCCGAGCAAACGCTGGGGTCAGAGTTAGAGCTAGTGGTAATCTTTCAGGGAATTAATGGAAATCTATACTGTGTCCTCGCCAGTATAGTAATGTGTGTGTGCGTGTTTCTAAATGACGTCAAGAGAGACTCACCTGCCCCTCCCACTGCCGGCAGCAGCTGCTGTGTGGGAGAAAAACGCAGGCTGACTTACTGAAGAGATCAGGTCTGTTAAGAGATGAGGCGTGCTAAAGATAAATTCATGAAAGCAAACAGTTGTGAAGGGAGTCAAGGATAAAACAGTTAATTCAGTCTTACAGCACTGGGTGATTTTCTCTGCTTTTGTTCTGTTAAACCTCCTTTCCTTTTTACTGTCATATTAAACACATTACTCTTAGTCATCACGAGTAGAAAACAAACAATAGATCATCTTCGCATCTATTGAATTATCCCAGGATCAGTGTCAAAAGTTAGATCAGGCTTATCTGCGTGGGGCTCTGGTGCCACCATTGTTACAGTCTGTGTAGTGCAGATAAAAAGCATCAAAGCGCTGTGTGTTGTCTGCGTGGGGGGTTCGTCTCCACGCCGCCTCATGTAAAAGGCTGATGTTTGGAGAATGCAGATATGGAGCTCACGATCATGCTGCTGCCAATTAAACTTGCGAGGGGGAGAACAGAGGAAGTTCAGAGGCGGCAGGGTTTTTTGTCCGTGGGCGGAAGAGATCTCGTTCTTGATCTCGCTGATCTCCTTCTCCTGGTTGTGGCTCGCTACTTTGTGGAATATTAATCCCCCATTTTATAACCTTCCGTCTTTATACCCCACCATATGACAGGCTCTCTCCTCTTCTTCTCCTTCCCAGTCTACCTCAGTGGAATAATGATGCTGCAGGAACAAATAACAGAGTCCTTATGTGGATATATTTTGTGGAGAGAAGGACGTTTTTCAGGGTTACTGCAGATCTTAAAAAAGTCTTAAAAGTCCTTGAATCCATTTAACTAAAAATAAGCCCTTGATAGGTATTACAATGTCTTAAATCAGTCTTTCAGAAAAAAAGTCCTAAAAATGCTAAGACATGGAAAGTAGAATTTTATGAACAGTCTTTCTTGACGTTGCATTTTAAAATTTCAGAATAATAACTACAACTATAATTTACGGAGTGCCCCTGACATTAACGTCACACAGATCAGGATAGCGGAACCAGCAACACTCAAAATGTGTTTCCAGCCCAGATACTCCAAGCAGAGGATCCTCTGTCTGCTAGTTAGCTGTCACCGTACCCTGGACGATATAGGGAAGTGCAAATTCAACCAAAAATGGCTATTTAACCCAGACTTTGCAGCATGGCTAAAAACAGTGCGAGCAAATGCACAATGCTCAGTGTATTTCATTCAAGTTGTTTTTCAAACTAAAGAAAACTCGCCAACAAACTTCAGGTATTTCCCAGTTCTGTTCTACCCTCATCTCCGCCGTGAAACAAAAAAAGTAATGTGTATGTTACATTAAACATTTGGGCAAAGTTGTCCCCAACTCTATGTAACTAATGTTGGTTCATGTTTCTTAGAGCCATTTCTAGCAAGTCCTAGTTCCCTATTATTTTTTGAGTCACTTTAATGCACCACCTGACCTGGCATCTCGGAAACCTTTAGGGCCGTTTCATATTCGACGCAAAGGCACACAGACGCAAATGCATTGGGACGCATCAAGACACAGTGGCTGCCATGATGCGTGCTTGCATCTCAAAATGTGTTGTCCATTTTTTTGATACACGACGCAGCGACACGTGTGATACCATGCGTTGCCAGCAGGGGTGATAATGCAAGCGATGTACTTGAAATTAACTACTTTTGTTATTCACAGAAGAAGCCGGTATGAAATATGGCGGGCGAGGAGGAAAAACTTATCGTACGGGCACACCCCATTTATATGACAGTTCTAGTGCCCTGCACTCTAATAAAACAGTAGTACTACCTAACTAGCCGGAATATACCGGTAACACTGATGCCCCCTGTTGCATGAGCAATGTATTGCATTTCAAGTGTCGCCCGCATTGCTTGCGTTCAGTGTGTTGACTATGAAAGGAAATGCGTTGCGTGCGTCGACTATGACACGGCCCTTAATTAAAGGCACGTGTGCTAAAGTGTGTGTGGAGCATGGAAGACGCCACGGGGTTACAGTCTTCAACCGCCGTATGTTTGGTTAATCTTAGTTTTTATTGTTTGATGAAGTCTTGAATACCTCATTGATTTGAGCTTTGTTTTTGTAAAGGCCTGTTTATTTGGAGAATGTTTGTTTAGGGATTTTTGTTTTCTTTTTTTTTTTAATGCGGCAACGGAAAATCCAGTTCATAGCGTCATCTTGCAACTCTCCGTACATCTGGCAAATCAGTCAACGCTAAAACAAAATCAACCATTAATTAAAATTAAACCAAAACAGTGAGTTCATCATATCTCCCATTATGGCGTCTATGGGCAGCTATTTTTGAACTTATTTGGAAGTCGCAATAATGTTTATTTTTCTTCCATTTTGGCTGTTGTAGAAATTGGTCTAAAATTTTAGTCTGAGTAGCGTTAAAAAAGTCTTAAAAAGTATGAACTCTAACCTGTGTTAAAGGTCCAGTGTGTAGGATTTAGGGGCATCTACTGGCAGAGGCAGTACACAATATTCATAACTAAGTTTTCAGTTTTTTATCTCTTGAAAAAAAAAATGGATTGTCGTGTTTTCGTTAGCTTTGAATTAGCCATTCATATCAACATACGGAGCGGGTCCTTTTCCATGGATTCTGCCAGTTTGTTCTACAGTTGCCCAAAATGAATAAATCATTTGCGTCTTTGCGTTTCTGTGTCGGCCACTGTAGTTTTCATACACGCTTACCATATGGGAGAGGTTTTAGTTCTGTAACTTCACCGCTAGATGCCACTGTATCCTACACACTGGACCTTTAAACCACCTGTACCCAACTGGTTCGGCCAAGGTCCACACAGTCTAATATATTCTGCTTCATACTTGCGTTTGGCCATGTCTTCGAGCTATTTTGCTGTCTCTGTCAAGTGGCTGTATGTTACGCAGGATTTCCACTGGATGCGTGTCTGTTGCGGAACGGCAGCGCTGGTTATCCGCTGCGTGCTCTGCCGTCCATCAATACCCACCGGCTGCGTTTGCTGTGTGGAGCGGTGCAGCTCCGCTGGAAGACATCTCGGTGCACTGCCATGATTAATATCTCCTCGTCCATGGTGTTAACGGGGTGAAATGACGTCTGAACCCCTCTGATCTGTTGACTTCAGGCCTGCCTCTGCCCAGTATGTAGTTTTCAAGGTGTAGTGCAGGGAAATATGATCCACCGTGAACACTGTGTATTTTGTTTTGAAAATTAATGGGATGCTTTATTGTGTTTCTGTGCACCACTTCCTGCCCCGCACGATCTGCTCTGTGCTGAATTGCTGCGTTGTGCTCCAGCGTCCGGCAAAAATAGAAGTCCTGCGTGTCTGTTGCAGAGGGCTCCGGAGTGCCAGAGCTGTGACGGAGCCGGAACGCAGCACAGCCGCAGCCGGTGGAAACACACATTGACTAGAATTGAATCCTATCAGCTCCGCTGCCATGCCGGAGCGGAGATGCAACCAACACGCATCTGGTGGAAATAGGCCGTTAGTCACTCACTCTACAGCAGGAAACAACACCTAAAAAACACAGCTCTATGCCGGAAATTCACTGTACTTAAAAATAAAGTGCATCTTTTACAAACTTGACAAATCTCTGATCAGAATGGATCCACAACCCCCCTTTGGACCCCGACCCACCAGTTGGGAACCACTGCTTTAAACTGTAGGAGCCTTGTTTTAGTTTTCCTTAATGATCTTCTTTTAATTCGCAAACGAGACAAATCCATGATGTCCAATCAACTCTTTTTGGAGTTCTTGAAAATCATAGCTGTATGACGACCACATTTTCATTAACAGTTAATCTGCAGATAATTTTCTCAATTAATCATTCAGATTTATCAGGTTTATCTAACCAGAGAGGGGCCTCGCTGAGATAAAAAGTCTCTTTCACAGGAGCTGTGGGAGCCAAATTCCTCATTTCAGATGAGTGAAAATTGTATCTTTATTGCCCCATTAGACATTCAGTTTATTAACTTCTTTGTGCTTTGGGTTTAGTAAATGGGTTTATTATATTTCATTCCTGAATCCAATATGGAGCCATGCCTAGGGCTACTCCCCTTTACAACTCCTATATGAGGGCAGAACGCAGGTAAGCCCCAGGGTGAGCGGTGACATACAGTTATTGATCGCACCTAATTGTCAGTTTATCAGCTTATTTTACAGAACCCCTTTGTTTCTAGTTACAACGAGTTATTGGGGTTGTTGTAGCAAAATATATTTTGCTTACAAATTAAATGTTTCTCATACATACTATACTGGATCGCTTTGGTCTCTCTTTGGACTGTTCGGTCTATAGGACTGCCTAGACAGGGGTGTTCCGGTTACATAAAACATAGAGTGACAAACATGTAACACAGACTTAAAATTTAAAAGGGAAAATAATATATTTGCTCTTACTGAATTGTTAAATTACATAATTTGTATTGCGACTGCCCTCTCTGAGGTAAAAATCAGAAATTAAGAATCCAACCAGATGAACCACCTTGAGTGCTTCTGCCAACCACTCAAGTTGCAGTTTACATCTGTCTGTCCAGACTCATGAGGCCATGAAAATAGACAATGCTTCAAATATGGATGTTGCTGCAAAAAAGCTACAGATTTTAAAACATGGATGCTTCACACACATCTTTCCCCTGGCAGCACAGACGGTCTATATAATCAGCAGTTTTAAAATGGGCACCCAAGATTAGTGTCATCAATTAAGTATCTGACCTAATGTTCCTCGGATATGACACTGAATAATGGCCAGAAAAGTGTTTCCGCAGAACATTATGAAGTCAGCATGAGGCTGACCTTTGACCTTTTGGATATAAAATGTCATCACTTTAACTGTGACGTTTTGTCAGAATTCGCAACTTTTAACCGCCAATATCTAAATCAGATCATCCTTGAGTCCAAGTGGACATTTGTGCTAAATATGGCGAAATTCCTTCCAGGCATTTTTGAGATATCGTGTTTAATGATAATGAGATGGACCAACAGACAGCCTGAAAACATAACTCTGTCAGCCACGGCTATGGCCAGTGAAGAGGCATAGAAACAAAACACACAAGTACAGCAGTAGATCACACTGTTTATAACGTTAATATTAGTCATACTGGATACACTCACTGGCCATTTTATTAGGTACACCTTGTGGTTGGACCCCTTTTGCCCTCAGAATTGCCTTAATTATTCAGGGTGTTGGTGTTGGTCCATATTGATGGAAATTGACATGATGACATCACACAGTTGCTGCAGATTTGTTGGCTGCACGTCTATGATGTGAATCTCCCGTCCCACCACATCCCAAAGGTGCTCTATTGGATTGAGATCTGGTGACTGTGGAGGCCATTGGAGTACAAGAACTCATTGTCATGCTCAAGAAACCAGTTTGAGATGATTTGAGCTTTGTGACATGGCGTGTTATCCTGCTCGAAGTAGGCATCAGAAGATGGGTACACTGTGGCCATAAAGGGATGGACATCGGGGCGTCAGTGGCTTAGTGGATAGAGCAGGTGTCCCGTGTACAAGGCTGTTGCCGCAGTGGCCCGGGTTAGAGTCCAGCCTGTGGCCCTTTGGTGCATGTCATCCCCTCTCTCTCCCCCTTTCACACCTGGCTGTCCTGTCCTTTAAAGGCAAAATGCCCAAAAAAACATATCTTAAAAAAAGGGGGGGGATGGGCACAGTCAGCAACAATACTCAGGTAGGCTGTGGTGTTTAAACCACGCTCAGTTGGTACTAAGGGGCCCAAAGTGTGCCTAGAAAATATCCCCCACACCATTTCACCACCACCACCAGCCTGAACCGTTGATACAAGGCAGGATGGATCCATGCTTTCATGTTGTTTACCTCAAATTCTGACCCTTCCATCTGAATGTCGCAGCAGAAATCAAGACTCATCAGACCAGGCAACGTTTGTCCAATCTTCTATATTGTCCAGTTTTGGCAAGCCTGTGTGAACTGTAGCCTCAGTCTTCTGTTTTTAGATACTAAACTGCATTTCGTTTTCTCAGTAGCTGTAATATGTGCAATGACAATAAAGTTGAATCTGATCTAATCTAAAAGAAAATACCACAACAAATGTCAAAGAATTGAAAAATCTTAATTTCCTAAAGCCCAAGATGATGTCTTCAAATAGCTTGTTTTGTATGATCAACAGTCCAAAACTCTAAAATAACCTATTCATAATCACGAGACAAAATAGCAGTGAATCCTCCCATTTCAGAAGTTGGAACCAGTTAATGTAAACCTTATTATCCAATCACCAGCTAATTGTTTCGGCTCTACATTACCATACAGGATTACACAGACTATAAAACCAGATGTGTGCAAAAACACAGTCAGAGTCAGGCTTCAACCTTATCTCAAATCCCAGGAATGGAAATCCATATCATGCTCTGCTGCTGCTCTGCACCACAGGGTAACAGCAGGGTAACAAAAACTCCAACAATTACAATATTATGAATTATTGAGTCAGTCTTTAAAACACCTTTCAGCACACATTATGAATTTTTAATGAGCAAATGTGGGCTTGTTTTAACAAAGAAAATAGTCTTGATGTCTTATCCACATTATAGAGCTTTGTTCTGGTCGACCGCCCACACAAGTGTTTTAATTGTTCATATGAACCAGTCAGTACACCCTCTGAATATAAATGCATTTAAATTTCAGTTAATTGGCAGCTGTGATTAGTTGTGTTTTCTACAAATGTAACAACACATTTGATTTCCCTTTCACACGTACAATACACAATCCCCAGTGTGGGTGTACTTACCTATTTATTTAATTCATTTTCACAGTGGCTGGCTATTTCCTCTTATATATGTGTGAATAATGTTTTGGTATGGGGGAGTCATGCCCACATGTTATATTTCCACATGAAACGGGGTTAATGAAACAACAACTAATTACAGACTTCCCGGAAATCCAATAGACACAATGTGAGGAGAACAGAGGGGACAAATTCCCCCCGTCTCTCAGGTAATTTATTAAAATGGTGGATGACAGCTTTGACTGTGCTGCTTTTTACAGTTCAACACAGACAAATGACAAAGGAGACTTATCTCAGTCATACATGTGGGTCTAATCTCTAAAGAGCAGTCGTTTCATTAGCTACTGTATGTTGCTTTCATTGTACTGTAGCGGTGTGTTCTCTGTATTGTTTCATTTGTTTTGTAGTGTGTTGGGTGAATAATGTGCTGCTTTTCTAGTCTGTTCCTGCTCTATATTATCATAGCATCTCGTCACAGAGCTATAGCATTTGATTTTCTGAAAAGTAAATGCCTGCCAATATTTGAAAAATGCAGAAAGTTATTTGGAAAGAGCTCTATATGGCATTCAGAGCATATAGCATATCTATTGTCTGCCCATGGTTTTCAACATGGAGGTGGCTGAGCCGGTGGCTCGCAGCTAACGGTGCTAATGTTGAAAAAAGACTCTTTATGACACGGGGTCAATCTTGCAGCCTTTGCGGGATATTTTATTGAAGACACAATGTACAGCTTCAAACACCGCAACAATGAGAATCCCTGAAGAGCAGTTCTCCAAAGATTCTTATAATCCTCCTCAGATGAACATCATACCTAGCTTTCCATGTTTGTGTGGGTGTGATTTCCTGCCATCTCCAGAACTTGCACTTATCTTCATCTTAATACTTGGCGTTCTTCCACACTTTGTTCTGCCAACGACATCTAATTCCCCATCACAATGTTCCTCCACCACAATGTTTGCCAGGTCACTCTGCTCTAAGACTTCTTCCCATAGTGAGACCATCATGGGTTGCTCAAGGGTCAAGTATTTCTACTGTAGGCCTTTTCACCACCACACTAACAGTGCTAACAGTGACAACAGAACTAACAGTGGTCTGTGCCGTTATTAGCGGCAACCACCACATGTGCCGCCATTGGAGAAGGGTCATGCCGCACCTCATTGCCATCCCTTAACCTCAAAATCCACCTCCTCCTCACGATCCTCCTCCAGTGACGCCGTTCCATGTGTCGTATGTCACCACGTTTCCTCTCTTTCTTTCTCTCTATCTATCTATCTCTCTCTCTCTCTCTCTCTCTCTCTCTCTCTCTGTTAGCAAAAAGGCAGAACTGAGTACACTTTAATAGTTATTCATCGCAACTAATGTCATTTCTGGGATATTCAACAACACTGAATATCTGCACATTAACGGATGCAGCCCTAAACTGGGCCTCAGCTTGTCATGCTGATGGTGTTTTATGTTTTTAAATTTCATGTGTATTTTCCAGTCTTCTCATTCTCTCCTTCCTCTCTTTCCATCTAGACTCTGGTCAAGTTGAATCCCAAACTTCAGCCAATGGTTGACATGATCAAAGCTAACAGGGCCAACTGGGAAGAACTGAACAAGAAGAGACAAGGCGGTCAAAGTGTTTCTCCTCCCGCGAGCCCCTGCAGTGGAGACAGCACAGAAAGAAGCGGCTGCACTGTGGCCAAAACGGGCGTCACACCCTGCTGCAGCGGTGATGCAGACGGCACACCATCCAAACCTGTTAGTTAGCTTCTGACGCCATCTCCGAGCTGACCTCTTAGGCTTATGTCCTCTTAAATGCAGCCTGCAACAGAGGCAGTGCAGTGCATGCAGAGGTTCTTGGGCTCTGCTCCTCTTTGCTTTTGCTGCTAGAGATGAGCTTTAGACTTGAGCGCGGCGCTATCATAGAGGTTTTTCTGCTCCCTTCAGTGTTCCTCTGCTGAAGGCTGACAGAGCTGTGTTTGGTGAGCTTGTCGGAGCAGCTACAAATCAGCTGATGACACCACGTCAGAAAGGAAACTCAAACCACTGTGTCAACATGTCAACCATGTCAACACTAACTATTCTGGGCATTGCACAGATTTTCGGCACAATAAGGCATGGAGAATATTGGAGAGGAATGTTTGTCTCTGCTGTGGTTCGTTTTGCTCTCAGTACCTCCTCGTTGCTCGCATTTTGTCTGGGGTAACAGAGATATTTTTTGTAAATCTGTACATAAGCTGTTATTTACAAGTGCTGTTTAAGAACCTGTAAGCTCTGGATTGTAATGTGGCTGTAGAGTTTCTGAAGGATAAAGGGGTGCAGGAACAGCAGGACCTGTGACAGTGCTTGCAATGCAAATTGAGTGCTCCGCTCCCTCCCTTCCTGTGCCTTGTTTTAAGATCCTAATGAAAAATGCATGGCCTCCTCACCAAGATTCTTAGATAGTATGGAAACCCATGTTGAACTAGGACATGTTTTGCCATAATTTATAAAAACCAATGACTGCAGTCACGTCTTGACCCCATGTTAGCCACAAAGCATCAACATTATATAGAAATCTATTTTGCCCAGTTTTATAAATGCAGGGTCTCACTTGTCACACACAAACACACACAATGTGCCTTGATGACATTGTTCTGATATCACATTCATTTCTGCAGAAACTTAACACTACAATACATCTAATAGAAACTCCTCACTAAACTATTAAAAAACCCAACAAGAATTACCACCCCGCAGTTATATACCTCCACACACTGGTCAAGTTTCTCTTACAGTTTACTTCCATGTCTATGAAAACACGAATGCCTCATACACACATCCTCCCCTGACAGCACAGAAGATCTATACAATCAGCACAGTTTCAAGATTAGTGTCACCAATTCAGCATCTGACCAAATGTCTCCCCTTCTGTTCCTGAGTTATGACGTTAAGTGATGGCAAGAGAAGTGTTTTATACAGAACATTTTATGATGTCACAGTGAAGTTGACCTTTGACCTTTTGGATATAAAATGTCATCACTTCATCATTATATTCTATTATACATTTGTTGGAATTTTTGTCATGATTGGCGTATGTATTCTTGAATTATGGCCAAAAACATATTTTGTGAGGTCACACTGACCTTCACTATTGACCACCAAAATTTAATAAGTTCATCCTTTAAGTGGATGTTTGTGCCAAATTTGAAGAAATTCCCTCCAGGCGTTCTTGAGATGTGTTCACAAGAAAGGGACAGACGGATGTATGGATTACATATGTACGTACGGACAACCCCAAAATAAATGTTTCCGGCCATGGCTATCTCCAGTGCTGAGGCATAAAAAGAATAGTTTGAAATTTAAAGAAATACACTCACTCAAACAGGGCATACACCATATGATTTGAGCCTGTTTTAGAAATGTTGCCAACTCCCACTGTACAAGTAAACCATCTGCAATATAAAGCCAAAGCTCACGATTTATGTGCTCACACTGTATGTGTAAAATAGAACAGCCTTTCGGTGTTCTGGCACCTAGCGGGTCAATAAAGATTTGTTCGAAAGCTCAGGGGCTGCCGGCAGGTACAAGTTTGCTAATGGAGGTACAGTTCACAATAATGTAGAGGCAGACATCCCAAAAGGACCGTAAAAGTCAGTTTAGGGAATTGACTCGTGGCTCAGCGTCAACTATGCAAGAGCCTGACAACAGCTAATTAAAATTTCTAGCACGTCAGAAATTCATCTGAACGCCCGACAGCCGTTAGGAAGCAGTTCATCATGTTTTGATTGGTCTTCCATCCCCCCTGTGCACTAAATGGGAAATGTGCCCAATGAAGTCAAAATTCCGTCCAACTTTGTAAATTAGTTCTGCAGCTCAAAAGTCAAATCAGAAACAGCCTCAAATCATACCGCTCAACTTTAGAAGACGGGATACTACTCTCATATCTGTCTCTTTAAAGGGGCAGTGTGTAGGATTTTGCGCCATCTTGTGGTAAGGTTGCAGATTACAATCAATTGAATGCCCCTCCGCTCACCTCTTGCTTACAGCCACCTTCAGTGGCCTTCAGGTAAGAAAATAATGTGAAAGTCCCCCTCTAGAGCCAGTGTTTGGTTTGTCAGTTCTGGCCGACTGAAGAAACATGGCAGTCCCTGGAAGAGGACCCGCTCGTTATGCAGATATAAAAGGTTCATTCTAAGGATAGAAATATAGAACGGTTCTTAGTTTCAGGAGATTATGAACAAATATTACAGTCCCGTTCTGCCAATAGATTTCCCTAAATCCTACACACTGCTCCTTTAAATAAAGCTAGAGTTGGCCAACGGTTAGCTTAGCTTAGCACAAAGACTATAAATAGCTTATCTGGTTGGGGTCTGCCCATTGGTCCGACATTCCATTGTTTCGACCATATTAAACCCATTGTTCCGAAGTCCCACTGTTCTGAAATCATCATGATGCCCTGTGGTTAAGGTCTGGTTAGGTTTAGGCACAAAAACCACTTGGTTAGGGTCAGGAGAAGATCATGGTGTGGGTTAAAATGAAAAAGAAAGTGGCAAACACATAAGCCGTGAGCCTGCTCCGCCTCAAGCCTTTCCCAGCTGACCCAGAGCCGGTCGTGGCGCACCATCAAGGCAGAAATACCATTAGCAATTCAGCACCGCGGAAAGCTCCCCACATAACCCGGACCCCAGAGTTAATAACAGGAGGTTATGGTGTTTCATTCTCTCCCCTCTATGACACTTGTATCTCGACCAGTAGCCTACTTTTGTTGCGTTGCTGATCCTCTATGGTACACAAATACAGTATAGCCTAGTATGATCACATATCGGAACAACGGGACGTCGGACTAATGAGAGGTCGGAACAATGAGAGGTCGGAACAATGCTATGGCACCTATCTGGTTCTGTCCAAAGGTTATAAAATCCACCTACCACCACCTCCAAAGCTCATTAATGAAAATGTCATATTTTGTTTGTGTAATCTGGACAAAAAGCAAACTTAACTGTTTTAAAAGGGGTGATGTGTTGGACTATTTCTTGGCCAGGACATGCTACTTTCTGCGGCCTTTCCTGGTTGCCTAGCATCTTGCCAGAGTCAAGAAACAGTCTGACACAGAACCCCCCATAAAACAACAAACTGGTGTTTTTAGCCTTCAGCGTTTGTACGAAGTAAACAAATGGAATATAAAAGTAAGTGTATTTCCTAAAATGCTGAAATTTTGCCATCAGTCTGATTTCTGTCCTTTTCTCAAAGCTCACAGATGCTACTTAAACAATGTTTATCATCTCCAAAAGAAGAATGAGACACCGAAACTTGTAGTAGGCCCACTGAAGTGCCCATAGTCACAAGCTATTGTTTTGATATTATTATTATTAAGTATTATTCTTTTGGGTGGGGGTATGCCTTATGAATTGTGTTGTAGCTTTGTTAATCAGAGTTTAAAATGTGACTGTGCACATTGTGTGGCATGGATCTGTGTACTCTACTGTATTTTAGTTGAAGATCTGAATTGAAATCGACCAGAACCGTTTTGAATCGCATGTTTTATGCAGTATTAAATTCAACCACTTGCTAAGGATGTAGCAAACGTGAGCCAACAAATACCTCGTACTTTGAACTTCATCAGTAAACACATGATCTCATTGGAAATGCATGGTTTAAATTCTATTATTGCATCATGTTATGTGAATTATGAATATCGCTGTTCTATTTTTCTATTAGGTCTCCAAATGTGGCCAAACTTCTACTTTGTCTTTTTTGCAATGTAATGTGCTTCTTGTATTTCTTCTTTCCTCTCCCAGTTTGGAGTCTGGATTTATTAAAGGCAGGCTAAACTGAAAGAAACGTAAGGCATGAAAAGGCAAATGTGCAATGTTTCTGTTCAGAGTTTAAATAAAAATATGCTGCTGTATGCCTTCTGGTTTATTCTGAAACAAAAGAACATTTACTTAAGTATTTGAGATGCTTGTACTTTACTTGAATATTTCCAGGTCATGCTTTATGATTTTACTCCACTACAATTCAGAGGGAAATACTGTAAATTACTTTAAAGCTTGATTTTACATACAAAATGTGATGATCTTATAAAATACTACAAACTCGAGATTAAACTACCCAACAACAATCGTGAAAATTATCCGCACTTTGACCAACTTCCAGAGATGGGAAAAGTACTAGAATATTATACTCAAATAGAAGTAGTTACTTTAAAAAAATGTACCCAAGTAAAAGCAAAAGTATGTATGTTCAAATGTACTTAAATTGATGTAAAATGTAAGTCAGTTAGAATGGACTTTTTACATGTTTAATTGCATTAAATGTCAGGGTATACACAAATGGAACAACGTCACTCTACAGGGCCCTTATGTCCAAAGCAATGGTAAATTCTGTTCTATAGAAGACACTTTGCAGCCTTTGTGTAGAATTGATTATCAATTATAAATATACAACCTGCTTTCTCAGCGTAGCCTCTGAAGAATTTACCAGAAAACAGCACAAACTCAGACAATTAAATTAAAAATGGCCGACAATAAAAATAAAGTCCTACGGATATTGTATCGGATGCAACAAGTATTTCTGGGCTGCATACATTAAATCAGTCGTTTCCAACTGGTCCAGCAACGGGTCCAGATTTCTCCTTATTCAGCATCATACTTGCATTTGGCCATGTCTCAAGCTAGTTTGCTGTCTCTGTCAAGTAGCTGTTCATTAGTCACTCACTTTACATCAGGACATGGCACTTCAAAATAAAAGCTCTGTGCCACAAATTTACTGTACTTACTGTAAAATAAAGTGTGTTTTTTTGCAAACTTGAGATGTTTGCGAGTCACTTGTGGTCCACTCTGAATGGACCTCCGACCCACTTCTGGACCGCAACCCACCAGTTGGGAACCACTGCATTAAATTACCTGACACATCTTAAAACTTCACTGCCGCAGACAGAAAAGAGATGTATACACATTATAAACGCCAAAGTTGCAGCCAGACAACATATTACATCAAAAAGACAGATGCTTGCACACAGCTTGTTGTAACTGGGCAACCGTAGCATCATCTGTAACCTTAAGGAAGCTACTAGTAAGTAAGTGTGTTGTTTTACTCACCCATCTGGTCTGGACATCATTTTGTGAGTCTTGAACACCTTGACGTCCACCATAATCTGCTCCAGCTTGAATTTCTCTGCTCATTCTTTCTCAAGGAATAATGTAACCAGTCCACTCTGCCTCTTTGTCCCAATATAACCAGTCTACTTGGCCTCTCCATCTCACTGGGCTCCTCACAGTTCTGCAACATGTTGAGCTGAATAAAATGAAATATTGTTAGCCTAAATCTATTTCTATGAGCCTCACAGACCTCACTGAAGGTAAACCTTCCTCAGTGAGTGCATAAACCACCTGGAGGACCCACCCATCTGTCACCATTAGCATATTAGCATTTAGCATGTTAGCCACAACTAGCATGCACTTGTTAGTGAGAACACCCTGGGTGTGTTTGACTTGGGTCTGCGGGTGGTGCCTTAAATCGGTGACAAATCTTTTTTAACCTAACCTACCTGAAGCTAACCTCACCCTTTCTTCATAAAAATGCATAATTTGACAGCACTGTTGTACATTTGTGAAGCTAACGGTTCTGTAACTGTTGGTGTTTAGAGAAATGGAGTAACCATTTGAAATTACCTGCCAATACGATGTGCGCATGTGCACTGCGGGGAGGCGGGGAAATTATTCTAGAGGACACGCCCATATGCTAATGACTGCTACCCCTTGACACTCGCCAGTTAGGCTTTAAACAGGTAGGTTATGACTTCCGGTCAGCTCTGTGCTGAACAGTTTATTTATCAGGACTTTTCCACGTGCCTTTTGTGTTTACTCTGTAACAGATGCGACTTGAAATGTGGCAAAGTACAATACCTGTGATTTAACTGGCCGTCCACTTGTAATTGAGTATTTCGATATACAAACATAATGTAGTGTTTTTAGGGTGAAGTCAGGTTATGTGGGACATATAAGGCTTTACACTTTGGGCTCTTTAAATATTAGCAGCCAATCACCAAACATGTTATTATATTGTTTCTACAAATATCCTTGAAATGAATAATTTTTATTGGTCTGAGACAAATATTAATATGAAATAAAAATGACCGACAACAAATAGAAGGTCCCACAGACATTGTGACTGGTGCAACAAGCATTATTAGGCTGCATACATTAAATTATCTGACACTTCTTACGGAATCAACAACAGAGTAAAACTAAAATGAAGCAGACAGCAAAGAGACGTATAAACGATATAAACTCCAAAGCTGCAGCCAGACAACGTATTACAGCAAAAAGACAGATGCTTGCGCACAACTTGATGTAACTGGGAAACAGCAGCATCATCTGTTACCTACAGGAAGTCTCTACAAAAAGTAAGTGTGTTATGAAACGATCATTTTATTGTTATGAGACAAATAGTATGTACATTGCAATGAGTCAAAATCACTGGTTCCAGAACATAAAAGGTGAGCTTTCTCTCTGGTAATAAGCAGCTAAAATAATAATGGTATAACAACAACCAACAATGGTTACAGGATGTTTCATTTCATTAAATGTTTGTGGTGAAAATATTTTCATAATACTCTTATCTTTTTATGGGAAATGGTTTTGAAAGATTGCTTAATGCATTCAGGTAAAATAGGACATTTTTCTGAATTGAAACCAGCATGTTTTTAGGCCCTTTTTTGTCACAAATAAAAATATTAAAAATGATGCACTAAGTCTATGTCAGCAACAATAGTCCAGAATTAGCCATAATTGTTACATGTAAGCATGTCCATTGTTGACAACACAGCACGAAGGAAACAGCGACAAAAGCACAAGGGAAGCATGGCAAAAAAACTGGACAATATTATATATATAGCTACAGGTTATATTAATGATTTAATGATTTAATGACTGAACTGATAAATGGATTTAACCATTTAAAAACAAACACAAGTGACTGTCACATTGTACCTGAACATGTCATCAGAGTGAGGTAGGGGTATTTGATGTGTTTGAAGGTCCAAAGTTCTAAATTATTTTAATTGGCAACATATTTTTTGCTATAGAAATAAAGCAGAGGTTTATAACAAGTTCAGAGTCTTCAGAGTTTAAGGTGGTTTTCTTGGTAATCTACCAAACACGTCCTGCATTACCTGACTTTTCTCTGTATTAAAATCAAGCTACTTCAACTTTAATGAAAGACCTGAATATGTCTTCCTCCACTGATTCTGCTGCTCAGCACACACAGTATGTCTCGGTGCAGTGCTGACCTCATGTGGACAAATGCATCCCTACACATGAAATACTGCAGATGTTTGCACATTTCATTGAAAGGAAATTGCATGATGTAGTCATGTTGAAGGTTAACAACACATTAAGAACACAGAAATTAGCTGCAAATATATGAATCTGTATCAGCGTTTGACAGCTCTAACAATTACGGTGATTGATCCCAGAGGTTAAATCCTTCATGTCTTATTTATATCTGCTATATTCATTCATACAATCCTCGATATTAGGCTTCGGTGTGAGGAATGTGTTAACTGTGGTGTATTTCACTGTCCAAGGCTGAGCTCTACTGCTGTTGATAGGTGGTGGTGACGTCAGCGAGCAGTGTGTGGGTGGCAGTGTGGGTGAAGATGACTCCCAAATGAGCCTGTGTGTAGAAAAAAAAATCTTCCAGTCAGGAAGCAAAATACAGGCTGAGTTAAACTCCTCTGTGCTAGATTACCTTGAGTTCAGTGTAATGCAGGTAGAGAATTCAAAAAAAGCTGTTCTCAGGCTCCTGTTGACCCTCTTCGCACCTTCTAACAACATAAATAAAAGTTACTATTGAAGAGCTGAATTGGACATGATGTCAGAGAGACATGAATGAAAGAAATGAAAGAAAATCCGACAAATGGGATGTTGTAGTTCAATTTATTGCACAAACAGCATTGACAAAATGTACTTGGATGTTACGATGTCGTTAAGAGAGGTGGAAAATAACAAAAAGGTACATCCATAACATTCAAAAGCTCTCGCACGATTTTTTGACACAAAGGTAAAATGTCACACGACGGATCTTTTCATTTGGGGATAATATTATGAATTAAAAAGGACAAGGCGGTTCGAGGAAGATGTGCAGCACAGGTTAGAAGGGGGGGAAAAGGCAGGATTCCTCAGCAAGCTGCTCTCTTAAAGCTTTACTTTGCTTCAAAATCAATGGTTACACTGTGACAAATGGTACAAGTCTGGTATCAAATTGTAGTATCCGTTCCAAAAAACCTTTACACAATGCACATAACAAGGGAAGCATTTCCAGGAAGAATTTCTGGGGCAGTTTCATGGTAGTGTAAATAATGCGATACTGTGTCTAGAACATAAGAAACGTGATGTAGAAAGTTTTAGCACATGAAACAGTCACAAATATCTGCATTTTACAGCTCTCAGAAGGGTTATCTTTGCATATGCTGATTAAAAAATATAGTTTAGCTGTGCATGAAGTTAATATGTGAAGGTGTGCATGATCTGATGTGTTGAGTCTTTGGTACGACGTGAGCACCGGGATCCAGAGGCCTTAGACTGCCGTCACACTGAAGCAGGCGTGATCGGAAAAAACGCGATGGCTTTTTTTCCCCCCCACTTTACTTTCTCAGTAACAAACCATGCAAGGTAAACGCTTTCAGTACAAAAAACTAAACACACAAGGATTATCGCTTTGTAATCATTAGGAGGTGTGTGTGTGTGTGTGTGGCGGGGGGGGGGTTCTTGTTAAAATTTGGTGGGGCAGGGGGAGGCTTTAGTTGAGGCAGAGGCGCGCGCGCACGCACACACACGCACACGCACACACACACACACACACAAACACAAACACAAACACACACACACACACAGAGTTGAGAAAAAGTCTCTTATGGCAATAGGTTAGTACAACAAAAGGCATGAGGGCACGAACAAGATGAAGACACAGGGAAAGTCATGTCTACGTTAATTCGCTTCACAAAGGGACTCACCAGCAGAGTGTTTCAGTAGGAGAAGGGGAAGGCAGACATAAGCTTTAGAAAGGCACAGAGCTTTAGAAAGCGCATTCATCGAGAACTTACCACTAAAGAAGTGCCACACGCGCACAAGGAAAGTAAAAATAAACAGATGAGTTTAACACGTTGGCAAGGATATTTAGGAAATGTTAAGAAATCATGACAAAAATCAAGGTTTTGCTGCATCATGTCTGGTTGCATCATGGCCGTAGCTCCAACAACAAGCGGAGGCTGCGACTCAACAGCATAAATGAGCTCCACCGTGAGTGACAATGATTGTTACAGCATATTATGTGCAATATAACATAAAATAAAAGGTTTGGGTGAATCGATAAATGGCACCGTATGACACTTTTGATGAAAAAGACAAACATCTCTTCTCCATTTTAAATTCATATTTAGTATCTATTAATTCAAAATGCACAAGATGCCTTTTTTAGAAAAAGGTGAGATAAAGTTGAGCGGGGATTTAGAGGAGGTTCCTGTTGCCGAAGATGTTATTGGGGTCCACGTAGTCCTTGACAGACTTGAGCATCCCGATGCCGACGCTGGAGATGGTCTCTCTCATCCACTCCTTCCGAAGTTTACCCACTGAATGACAGAGAACAGGAAATAAATAAATAAATAAACTCAAGGAAGAGGACCGAGGGGGAGAAATAGAGGAATCGGCACGGCTGATTGCTCAGCGGGCTGCTGGGAGCCAATCAATCTTGTGAGAGTGAGTGAATAAACAGAGGGTGATAAATGCTTTTATTCAGAGAGGAGAAATGTTTTGCATGGCATGATTTATGGAGCTCAGCAGACTATCAAACTCATTAGGCTCTGTGTGTTCCCAGAGGAGGGGCCGGCTGGCGGCTGTAGCGGGCCGTCCCCGGCTCCCTCGCTCTTTGAGCCACCACTCCCCTCCGTTTCCCTCCCTCCAGAGTCGCTGGAGCGTTTGTCTGTGTGTGTGCGTTTCTGTCTCATTGTGCGCACAAGCGCGCTCCTCCAGCTGACCTGCGAGGGGTGTTGTGCTTGCTTGTCCTGAACGCTGCACTGTGCCCTCTGACACTGGCCTGATCACCAACAGGGTGCCAAAGCCAACCGTGGAGCACTACACAATGGTCCTCTGTCAGCGGGACTTTGGCTTTCAGCCGCTCTTCACCCTCCCTACTCCTCCTCTGCCTCCAAACCCCCCAACCTGAGGAGCGAGGGAGGCTGTGGCACCAAGCCTAGTAAGGGTGCCCATTGCTTCACCAGCTGTCCAGTCCGACATACTCCACGGCGTCTGTGCCCGACAGGTTCTTAGCGGAGAGTCTGGAGCCAGCGAGAGGTCTGGTGACTGCGGAGGACTGGGAAAACCTCACTTGAAAGCCAAACTATTGTTAGAGAACTTCAAATCAAACAGAAACTTTGATTTTCTACAAGCCGATAAAGCTGTGTAAACACAGCCACGATCTGTACAATGAGGATCGATTTTGAGTTTCACATTATCTGTTAATACTAAAGATTTTTGGGACGCAATTATATATATTTTTTGATAAAAAATGGGGAAGAGGAAAGAGGAATAACATCCAGCAAAAATCCTGACCAAGCTAATAGGGCATCTGCCCAGGGGCCCCAAGACTCCCCAAGAGCCCTATCGTCATTGTGTATTATTTGGTTTTTGGTCATTTAATGAATTGCACATTTTTAAGGTGGTTGAACCACTAAGGAACAATATCAACTAAGATGGACCCTGCGCTTTTATGGTACATATTCCCAAATAAAGTGGGGTTTAATAAACTATCCCAACAGGGGTCTGATGGAAAAGGTCGATCCTGCTGTACTTAGCAGAGTTGAACTGGTTAGTCAATTATTTAACAGAGAATACAAACAGATTAATTCTAAATTTAAAGCAAAAGAAATCTTAAATTGGGGGATTTGCTGCTTTTCTCAGTTTAATATTGATGTAAGCTGAATGTCTTTGGGTTTTTGTTTGGTCTCTAGGAAATCGTTAAGACATTTTTTTGTATTTTGCTTTAGACTACAAGACCGATCCAAAAATAAATCCACAAATTCACAATTAAAATAACTGTTGCAACTTTAATCACAAGTCTGAATTGAACTGGGGACGATGCTGTTAAACACTATGCACCTTTGGCCACTGCATCACAAAAACATCCCTGCAGCATGTAGTGAAAATCTGTTGAAAAGTAATAACTACTTATTAAATTAGTCATTTCATAAAAAAAAATAAAGGGTTTTAATCAAAGGACTTTACATTGGCTACATCACAAAAGAAACAAAAATAACTAAAGAAAATTGACTTTAAGTATGTCAGCTCAGAGGTGGGTAAATGTTAACTTTTGTAGGTTGTGTCAACTTAAAAGAAATGTGCGATATCTATATTTCAGAACTCCAAAAGATAAATTTGAGAACAGAGCAGCTGCTGCTCACTGAGTAAACATCTGAAACCAGCAGCATAATCACTCGAGATTAGATACGGAGGCCTAAAAAAAAAGAAAGAAGAAGGTGTATGATGGGAGTGTTCACACGCCTTCCCTTCCCTCTCTGCACGCCTCTCTTTGCATCACTAGCAGGCAAGCTCCGGTGTTAATAGGGCATGTTGAGGGACGGGGCCGCCTGTTATCAGAGTCCAGCCAGGAGACCCAGATGGGGATCAGCCATGAGGCTAGTGAGGCCCGTCTCCTGACAAAACAGGGCAGACAGCGGGGTCACCAGGGACTCTGATACCACACAAACCTCCAGATGGTGACAGAGGGACCAATCAGCTGCTACCCAATAACTAAGAAAGTACCCTGCTCTCCACAACCTCCTCCTCTTCAGTCCTTCCTCCTCGTTCCACCTCCATCCCTCCCTCCTCTCAGGGAAAGGAGAGAAAACAGAAGGTGCTGGGACTGCATCATTGCCTCCATCACTGTGATAATTTACACATCTATCTTGTCATATTCTCTCTTTTTTGCTTGCTGTTGCAATCAATCTCAGCAGGCTGGGTCTGTGTAGCTGAGACATGCAAAGAGGAGCAGGTAGTTATTTCAGAAATGACAGATTTTTTAAAAAGTGGAAAAGCCCGGGGAAGCGCACGGCGAAAGGCGAGGTGGGAACTTCACTGAATCAGGTCATTTTTCTACCTCCTAAGTGCAGTGACCTGTGTGGAGCTTTGCAGAGCCACAAGGTGAGGTGCAGTTGCTGGGCACCCCGGGGTGGCCCGCATACAGAGGAGACTGTAGTGGCCATGCTGAGCCGCAACCCTTCGACACGCTGCTCTAGCTCTCCCCGAGCTTCTCTGACAAATGGGGGTCAGGACATGAGAGACGGGGTAAGGTAGCGGCCCTGCCTTCCTGTGATATGGCCGAGCCGGAGTATTGGCTGATAGATGGATGACTCTCCTGGTGATGGATGTTCAACAACTCTTCACCACCGCGACACTGGTGACCTAGTTAAAGAGGACATTTCTCCCAGCGTTGTGGCTTTTAGAACCAGCCAATAACCAAACATATAACAGATTTTTTTTGTGAGTGATGAACCGGGATCCATCTACAGTTAAAATTGTCTGCGTTTTTTGTTTAGGACAGCATTCAACATATGGTGGTATTAGCTGAGTATTATATCCTGCAGAGGAAGAGGCATGGCGCTCTACACGCCCAGATTCCCTTACCTACGCCCACGCAGCACAACACTGACCTGCTGTAAATACAGGGCCACAAAAATGTATATTTCCTCCGGTGCCCTCCCACCTCACCATCCTTGACTACATCTGTTTTGTTCGATACACAAAACCCAGTGAAACTAGCTCCATTTGTCAAGCGCTGATTGTGGGCAGACAAACCGGCCTGTCTGCGCTCAGATAGCGAGCCCCACTGTTATTAATCACAATTACAGAGTGGGCCTAGCACGCGGGAGCTGCATCAATATCCCCTCCTCTTCTCCCCCCTCCGTCACCTCCCCGTGCTGCTCGGGGTGGCTGGGCCACCGTTTGGAGGTCAGTATACAGCCGGCGATAACGGCAGCATCATTTACCCCGACCTGCCGCCTCCTTTTTATTAGCAATCTTTTAATTTTGAACCCGTCCCCGCCTTCAGGAAAAATTGTGATTTAATATCGCAGCTGATTCACTGCATACTGTTTTTGACAGCTGTGATGAATAGCCTGAAGTGATGTATGAAAACAGCGAGGCGGATGGCAATATAGATAAGGCAGCCATTTCGGTTAGCCCTGATGGGGCCCGGAGAGTTGTTTCGCCGCCCTCCCCTGCTCACGTTTCATTTGGTCACTGCTGAAATGAACAAATAGCCGAGTCAGAGCCATTCATCTGAGCTGCAGGAACATATTTTGGACACGTGAAGGAAGCGATGAAAGATCTCCGACCAAATGCACATTTATAGCATGACTGGCCGCACGCTCGCTAGCATGGAAGGGCCCGCTGGGAGAGCCTGCCATGCTGCCTTTGCTACTCGGTGCAGTCTCTTTTCATAAATTATAATCTAGGAGAGGGTGCAAATATGTCACCCCATTCAGTGTTGTACTTGTGAGTTATGTGCACGTGTTTAGTGCATGTTCGCAAAAACAGACCCAATATTTTAGTATGTATTTTTCAGGTTGTAGTACCTCCATGGTGATGTGACAAGCTCCCTCCATTTGCAAGGATCTCTTCTCTAGCTGCATGCTGCGGGAGAAAAACAAACTATTATTACATATTAAATAAAGGCATGCCACGATAACAAATTCAGTTGTCAATACCATTAAAATTCCTAAATTCAGAATACCCAATTTGATACTACAGTAAAAAACAAAAACAAAACAATAAATGCCGTGTACTTAAACATACAATCCTAAACTAAAAGCATCTAAATTTAAATGTAAATGTTATTAATAATCCCTGATAATCTGCCTCAAATGTGAAGTACAAGTCTATGTGGGTTCATGAGATTTTATTAATATTCAGCCCACAGTATCTCCTCTGCTGTTGTTCTTCAGGACTTGTACACTAAGATGGGACAGATGGTCTTTGTGGTATTTGTCCCGCCCCTTCTCAACTGTGATTGGATGACCAGGTAAAAAGTAACAGTCCCGAATGCAGAGTTTCACCTCTAAGTTGAGCATTGTTCAAGTCTTGGAGTCCAGAAAAAAACACACTAAATGTGCAGCGCTCAGTGCAGAACAGACACTCACTGCCTTGTCACGCTGCTCATGTTTGCAGCATAGAGTAAAGATGTGGCACTCCAATTGCAAGAGGTTAAAAAGTAGGCTAGCCTCATGAAAAATGCTTTTCAATTAATATAGGCAGAGCTGACGCTGCAGCTGGACTTGCTGCTCTCTTCCATGTGTTGTTTGGTGCTGTGCCGTTTTTTTCTTGCTTTGGCATTTAACGGCAGACTAGAACACCTGTAGGTGTATTTGCTACCTTGTCAGGTTGCATCCCTGGTGCCTACGCTACTGGAGAAAAACGAGCACTGTCACGTTTTCAGGATTTTGGTGTCGACTTGGTATGAAACTATCAGTTCTCGTGACATCCCTGTCTACATATTATATACTATTATATTGTGTAACACACTCTGGGATGCTGAAGATTCAACATATTATATCAGATGTAATAATGGCCTATGAAAGTACTGACACACCTTAATATTTATAAAAATGAAACAAGTCATACCTCCACTTGTTCATACACATGTACTGGATCACTGAGTCCCCTGTAGTTGAAGGCAAAGTAAAAGTAGACACAGGCACCAGCGTCATACGTCTGAGTAACCCTGTAAGAAAACAAGTAAGAGTCATGTTTACACACATAGAAAAAACTCCTTAATGTTTCTTCTCCAGCTCTAGAAATCTAATTTACATCAATACAAAGAGCAGCGTTTTGTCACAGTGCTCCATTTTCATACAATAAATGCATTTTTTCCCTTCGTGATTGAAAGACCAAGTGAAGTAGGAGGTTTGGCTTTCCCCGGTGAACCCTTGACCTCAATTCCATTCATGGTTTCCCAAGAGCGGAGGCAGCGTGGAAGCACTGTCACCTTTAATAACATAACATTAACAGACATTAAATGGCCACCAAATGCTTTTAGTGAATCATCTCAGCCACATTTTTGCTGAAGGTATTAGGATGACTCACTGGTGCGGGACAGAAAATTGATCAGAGTTGTTTCACACAGAACAAAATATCCTTACTGCTCATGTGGCTGCTTTTAGATAAAATTCAGATTAAATTCTATCATCATGAACACGTATGAAAACATGTTTAAAATGTTTTCCAGTTTGCATGTTTTCTCTCTCTGGCCTCGTTCCCTGTGGAGGAGCAGGGTGCAGAGCCCTTGTTCATTTGACATGCCCCATCACCTGGCACACTGACTGTTCTAGAGGTTAAATGGACAAATCAATCATGTGACAGACTGCAGCCGGGAAATGAATGGTTGTCGCATAATCAGGCTGAGGCCTAATCTGTCCGCAATCGGCGAGCAGAAGCCTGGTGCTCCTCGACCGGCTCGCCGTCTGTTTGTCAGGTTGTCTGTCCGTCTGTCTGTCTGTCTGTCTGTGTGGCTCTTGCTAACTCACCAGGGGAAGGGGTTGGACAAGGTATGCAAACCAATACATTTTTGAAGCACTGACGACTATTTTTGAGGGTTTTTTTTGGTGTATTGACGACTGTCAAGTACCAAAACTTGGCCACGAATGTCTGGTCAGATCCATATTTTTTTGGGAAAATTTTTTGATCAGAAAATTCCTGATCTACACCACAATTTTAAAATTCTAGACAATTATTTAATTAAGCAAAGTTCTTAAAAATAAGTAAATTTTTTCTTGTACTTAAATCTAACGAAAACATTAAAATCAACAATTAATTTATCCTTCTAACAAGTATTGGCTGCAGATTCAGAGCATCATATTAGGCTTGGACGGTATCACAGCATTACGATATTTCAGGGTATTTAGAAATCCCGAGGGTTTGATTTTCAAAAGCATCTTAAATACAGACACTCATATTTCTCGTAAGGAGATGCTGTATTGAGGATGTACTGTATGTAGTGCACATCACACACCACCAGAGGTCAGTCTCTGCTGTTGAAACAGGCAGCTGAGCTAAACATGGCGACTGGGAGAGGGAGAGATAACATCACAGGACTGTAAACAACCAGCTAGCCACGTCAGAGAAAGCTGCGGGGAAAAACAGCATATTTTAACATCTAACTCTATGAATTTGGGGTTTATTTCGACCAGAACAAAAATGGTGATTGTTGGAACAGTGGACTAACTCACTAGATGACTAACAAGACTATCTAAGATGGGTTTTGTTTTGTTTCTGTTGGGTTTGAATTAAGTGCTTTTCATATCGGCTTAACAAGGCAATTAAGCTAGTCTTACTTAGGTAAAACAGAGAGACTTGAATTTAGAAGGTGTGTGGTTGTATTTCTGTTTAATAAGGAAAATAGGTGTAAGAATATCAGCTTTCTTGACATTTTGTGAGTTTTTGGACTGAAAAACCTTAGCGCACTTGTGGAATGCAGCGGTTGGGTGAGGAGTGTTAGCACCACACGCAGATACTGTCATACACTGTATACCCTGCTGAAATTTCAGGAAGGTATGAAAAAATAGATACTGCCCAAGCCTTCCTCATATGTCTTATTCTGTTGTGCCACAGAGGTCCATTATTGTCCACAAACAATCAAAACCATATATGAGCCACAGTTGCAGTGGTTGCAATGTTCTTTCATTTTGATGAACATGACTGCTGTACTTTTTTTAAATGAGTCTTACATACACTGTCCTGTTGCTGTAAATACTTGCTAGAGCACCAAATGTGTATTAATCCACAGCTGAAAATAGTCCCTGACAAATGCATTATTAACTCCTGATTGATTTAAAATTACTACAGTGCCCTGTTTTATCAGGAAGTTATTTAGTTTCTTTTAAAAAACTAACGTACAATTTTTTTTATGTCTCCAGTATAAACAAATAGATTTGGGGTTGAGTGTGACAAACTGGGTAAGGATAGCGAAAAGTACTGAAAGATAGACAAACACATTTTTGATTTTGTTTTCTTCATTGGATTTGTTGACAAAAAATGAGAGGGGAAACATTAAAGGACTTGAGGTTTTTTTGCTGAATGAAAAAAGGCTTATGAGGAAAAACATTATATCTCCACTCGTCTCTGAAGACGTTTAATGATACCAGCCCTATGGGATTGGAGTTATCGTCAGTCAGCCTCACTTTGCATCAAAACATTTGCTAAACATTACCTGCATGTTGACAACGGTGGAAACTGCACTCCTTTGTCTTTACACTCTCGAACGATGCGCGCCTTTACGTTCCGGCAAATGTCCAACACCCTGGGAATAAAGTAAAAGGCAGAATAAAAAAAAACATATACCACAGAATTGCTGATGACTTTTTGCACCACAGTCTAAAATGTATTTGTGTATTTAAAACATACTGCTCATACATACAGGGAACCTACATTTAACTGAAATACTAATTAGCATTGCAAAATGATCAAAATTCAGAAAAAGACATGAGAAGAGGAAGAGGAGGAGACTAACATGACGACCATTGTGGGAGAGGTTCCCACTGGTGTGGAAATGGCCGCCAGTCCTAAGCATGTGCAGTCGTGTGTGGAGGATGGGGGGAGGATGGGTAATGAGCCAGGCACATATGCTCGCCTCAGTGCCTGATCTCTTGGTCTCTCCCGTCAGGCATGTTACACAACACGGAGCTGTGTGTGTGTGTGTGTGTGTGTGTGTGCTCCTGGTTCTTGTGTGTGTTTGTGTGACAAAATGATGATGAAACCATGGAGAAAATGCAGAACACACCACATGTGGATGTGAGATGAATATGTGGCTAGTATTGCATTTCCTCACACAGAGTATACACACAGAGGTCTCTCCTAGTGTGTGTGTGTGTGTGTGTGTGTCAGTAATGGCGGGTTTGTAGGCTGAGGAGGAGGCAAAGCTTCCGCCAACGCAGAGCCGGTTAATGGGAGGGGGGGGAGAAGGCAGGCATGAAGGTGAATGTCAAAGACAGAGGCAAAGAGAAATAAAAGAAACAGGAGCAGGAGGAAGACAGAGGAGTCTCTCAGGACAAACTGTGTGGGAGGTGAGAAAAGAAGAATGTTTACAGCTATTTAAACTAAACGGAGAAGAGCCTGCAGCTCATATCAGTGTCTTTACCTGTCCCAAGGCACAGAGGTTTCAAAGGACTCCCCGATCACATAGTAGTCCATCCCCAAGTCCTGCTCAGAGAACAATATTAGCATTAGTAGGCTGACATGTAAATGGTGATTCAGTACATTTACATATACACAAGAATCCAGGCTACATCTGAAATCCCACACTAACATACTGTTTGTTAGGTTAAAACAGTATGTGATTGTGATTTTTTGGTATGAAACCAGTAGCATGAGAATTGCTTGCTTCCTTAGCTGTTTTATTTTTGGGAGTTTCGTTGGCATAATTAGACAACCACATTGGGGGGACAGGCTCTGAAGTGAGTGCTCAGTTTCCCCTTTATAAATGGTTTGAACTTAGCTATGATTGTGTGCAATATCAAAATTACGGAAAATAACGACATTCTTCAAACTTCTCAGGTTCTGTTTTCTTCATGAAATTTCAATACATAGCTAATTTCATAGCTCAAGAGTAATTAAATTTAAGACCAAACTTGCAATGTAAATACACAAAAAGTTAAAATATACTGCCTTCATGTAAACACTCTGATGTCAGTTCAGGTAACTAAGGAGCAGGCTTAATAGCATAGCCTTAATTTAACAATACAGTATCATCGCGTGATCTAAATGCAAAATAGAGGCACTGCATGCATACTGGTGTTGTGTCTGAGTCTGTCCCCCCGTCTAATAGTGTTTCCTTCCTGTAAAAATTATGTTTCCCGTAGTACCAACACAGGAAATTCTCGCGGTTACTAGACTAAAAAACATTTAAGACAATTGGGTACTGTCTAAGGTCTTTTATTAGTAAATGTGACAGACAAATTAAGACTTTTCAAGGACCTGCAGTTTCATTTCATGAGAGGAAAAGTCTGTCCAACATTCAAGCCATTATTTGGATTTATTTAAAAAAGATAAAGAGCAGACATTTGAGAAAACATATACTCCAGACAGAGTAAGGAGGGAGACAATGTAAGTGCCTGTAAACTCCATGTTACTGTGATGATCAAAAGGCCTCTGACAGGACTGACCCAAGACAACTCTCCATTATCATTTTGACTGCGGCCACTGTGCTCTCCTCATGGTGTAGATACCTCAGTGTTAGACACCCTGACAACAACTGTGACCACATCAAATCAAAGTCCTCCCGAGGTCACATTCTGCAGCCTTTCTGTGCTGCTCACTATCCTATCTGCTGTCAGCCTGCGTCCTCCCCGCCCGCCCCACCTGCCCATCAGCGCACGCAGAAAAAAAGCCAGAGGAGTGACCCACCCGGAGGTAAGCGATGACGAAGGTCAACATGTAGCCCCTCTGCCCATTGTCCTCTCCAGCTGCCAGCCCCCTGAAAGAAGATAACAGGGTTAATATTTAACAGCTCGTTTCTTTAAGCTTTGTTGGTCTGACTGCTCCCCTCACAACAGCTGCCTCGGAGCCCGTCAGTCCAACAATGTACAGATCAATGAAGCTATGCTCTGTGCATCGCCACAGGTCAGCCACACATCCATCACCTGCAGTGGGTAATCAGATTTTCATCTACCACCCAAACTAATCAGGCCAAGCTCATTAGAAAATCACTATATTGATTTTCACCCTTCTTCCTGTTTCCCCCAACACCACAGGAAAATATTCCTCACACAACCGCACTAATCCATCACTGGCACTTGATCTGATGGGTGATTACGATTTATTTTTAATAATGCAATAAAGCAGAGGATGCTGCATGTAACTGACAAGTTTCTTGTGATTTAATTGCTGGCTGTTTCCAGCGCAGTGCTCTGGCTACCTGCAGGTCTGGGCACTGAGCCAACCGGTAACACCAACTGTAATATATAATCGATAAGCTTTACCCAGGAAGAAATCACTGACGTCGGCCAGTGAGGAGAATTGAGGATCCCTTGTTTGTCCTGTTTATACTTGTGATTTAATGAGCTGCTGTATTCAAATGATGGTGGAACTATATTAAGATAGAGGTGACACATTTACATCAATGTTCCTTTATTTTAGGAAGCCTTTTTGTTGGCAAGTTCCTCAAACAGAGTAAATGTAAGGCTAAAAATTGTAAGAGGTAAAATTGAAGAGATCTGGTTTGAGGCAGACCGGTGTTTAACAGCCATTGATCAATCACCTGGACTTTTCTGTCGTGTAACTTACATTCTGTTGTGTTTCTAGCAGCGAGAGGGTGTTGACCTTATAAGTTACAATAAAGTAATGCCCTGTTGTGATAAAACGTCAGAACATGTCATAATAGGAAATAAGAGGAGAATAGAGAAAAATGCAAACTAACTAGTGTAATGGCATCCTGAGCGGAGAATGAAGGCATGCTCCCTCTGTATGTGTTGTTATACAACTTTTCTGTTTGTTATGGTAGCCATGCCAGTCAGGCATGCATGTAACTGCATGTGGGTCCTGTGTGTATCCCACAGGCTAGCTGATCAACGCCACTCTGTGCTGTGCTTGTACGGCAGTTACCACTGGTGTTGGGAAAACGTTGTTGCGGAAGCTTAATGCCCACCCTCCTGTTCCCCCCAAGTTAACACAGTTAGCTCTGTTAGCACTGTCGCTGCTGTTAGCACTGTTTGAACCGTAAGCACCGTTTGCTGCTAGCTGCCAGCTCACCCACCTCCATGCTGAAAGCTGTGTAAAGGCAACCTCTGAATCATAGATACGCTCTGAATATCACAAAACTCAGGGTTCGGCGTTATTTTTTTTGTTTGTTTTTTTTTCCCAACTTGCCTAGTCAGGTAAGTAGGTCAGAACTACTTGCCCAAAGTCAGTTTTTACTTGCCAGTATCCAAACATTTCTATTTATTAGCGGTTTATGACAAAACATCAAAGACTAAGTGAGCTATCATGAAAAACAATGCCATTTTTAATCGTCTTGGTCTCAAACTTGTGTCAAACTGTTCTATACATAGTTGGAGACTTGCCCACATCCTCTATTGCCACCCACTTAAACTCCTGTTTCCAGGATAACTGAAATGCTTGCTTGCACTTCAGCTCATAAACTTTGCCACCATTTTCTCTTAAGTGTTCAAACGCTGTTGTGCATTTCTCGACAGAGATCAGAAAGAAGCAAGATGGCTCACTCCTTAGCTACTTCCTTTATCAGCTCCATACAAAAAATATGTCTTTAATTCTTTTTGCTAGCTCTCCTAGCCCACCAGGCAATCCATATTGTTGAGCCTTGGAGCTCCTTTAAGCAAGTTGGGGAAAAAAGAAAACAGAATGGTTGAGTTGCAAATGGTATCTTTAAACATTGTGTTTTCAGATTTTTGCTGCTTTAAAAATTTTTTTTTTTTTTCAGCATTAAAAATAATAAACAGTTTCAAAATAAATCCACAACTAATAAACTCTAAGTACAGAGAGAAGTGTTAAACTCTGCTATTAGACAGCTACCTATGACAGCTTCCTGATTTACATTAAGTTTCAATCAGTACACACTCTACTGGTCCACTGGGACAATGTGTTAAAACATCTGACTTCACAGCCACATCAGAATCACCGATAAACATTAACCAACTGGATGGCATGAAGCTGAATTTATGTTAGGATGAAGTCATCTATGAAACTGTTGCTCAGGGTTTAAAATAGGCACAAGATAGAGAGAGCATCCCTCTCAAGCTGACAGGGAACTGATTTCCACCAAAGTCCTCATTGATCCGTTCCATGATCAATCACAACAGCCAAGCACTCCCAGGCTGTGTCCTCTCGCCCCGCGCTGTCCTGAGGGGAGCTGTGTCCTGCTATCGCCACCCACACCGCACCTACTTTAACATAAAAGCCCGCCTGACAGGAGGACATCCACAGGTGATCCATCAATCCACACAGAGACAAACTACTGAGTAGAGGACCAAGTCTGAAGTGTGTAACTGTGCTTCTCCATCCTTTTCACTGCTACTACATAATGGCTGGTTAAATAAAGTGACATCTGGGCCTCGGGCATCAAAGTCTAACCAAATGGTGCTTTGTCATTCCTGTGCTTCACATGGATCTGCTACCGTAAGACAGACAGAAACTACTACTTACCCGAATTTTGCAGCGATGTCATAAACTTGCTTCTCATGCTGCAGGACCTTCTCACGATCTCCCTCAAACAGTAGGGTGGCCACACACAAGCGGTTGGGGTCGAACCCTTTGAACTGGTGATTAAAAGAGGAGGATTCGTTACTCCTGCTAAAAAACACTCAGGGCAAGCAACCACTGATGTTCACATCTAATTACTTCTAACCTTGGTGATGTAAAATTTCTTCAACCCGTCCAGAAAGGATGTGAATATTGAAGATACTTGAGGCTTCAGGGCGTGACCTGTGAAGATATGAGATAAGAGTCAGCTCCATCTATTCACACAGAAGTGGGCCGACAATTTTTTTTTTTCACACATTAGTCATATTCTGCTTCTGCTTCCATCCTCCGGCGTTCTGAGAGGGTGAGCGAGTCAGATTTATTTGGGGTTTCAAACAAAAGGAGGAAAAATAAATGGTAACATTTGAATAACTTTACAACTGGCCAGTGGCTGCCAGCGACAGCGACTATAAATCAGAGGGTTTCCGAAGGGAAGTGGGGTTGACACAGCGATATCCGTCTTCCTCACCCACACTTTTTGATTTATTTCTGATCGGACGCACAAAAGCGCCTGTGGACAAGCGAAAATGAGGGGCTGGGGCCAATGGGATGGTTATCAATCACTGCGGGGAAGTCACGGGTGATGTCGCCGAGACTTAACAGTTCATTTATTTCCCCCCATGCTCAAGTCTCTTCATCACTTAGTGTCCTAATTGTTTCCATTCCAAAATTTGATTGCAGGTCTTTAGGTCCCTCACAGCCATCATACTCGTTAATTAAATACTCAACATTTGGAGAGAGAATTACACCTACACTGGGCATAATTTTACTTTTAACTCTCCCCTCTGTGGTTTGGTTGTTTCTTTTTGCACATCAACAAGCTGCTACTTACTACAACGTTCTCATTTTTCATCTTGTGTATCAAGACAGGCAGCGCCAAATTGCACTTGTAGTCCCAATCTGAGAAAGACCTGTGAATACATCAACCCTCCTTACTCAACAGCCAACATGATTAAAAGTGAGGACAAGCCACTAATAAGCCCAAGAAGGTATCATAGAGCCATGAGTTTTAGTTATTAGTGAAAAACCTGGTCGCTTCATCTTCCCTGCTTAATGCTAAGAAGTGCCTACTCTGTGAAAAGTGGAGATATAGGGAAGATAATGAGATCCCTGGAGACTGGGGAACTTTACAGAGATCTCTGGCAATGCCAGATGCATTCTACTAGACCTTAAGAAACAACATCATAAAACTTCAATGTAACAACTACTTAATTTTGGCCGGGGTCATTTTTCATCTTGCTTCAATTCTTTGTCTGTGTGTGTGCAGCTATTCTGCTGCGGATATAATAATCAATTTAACAATTCAGTGCTGTACAAGGTAAAATCGTTGCATGCTGTACTGTTGCCATTCATTGTTCTTTTCTCAGAGGTAAACAACACATCAATGAAACACAAACCAAAACACTGAAAAAAATACAGTTTGAGAAACAAACTCAACTCCTAATAGATATGATTATTGTAATTCTGCTGGATAAAAGTCTGCTGTGTGCCTTATGTTGTGAAGCTCTTTAATCAAAGCCAAAGGTCACACTGAGTATGTTTACATGGACATGAAAAGCCAGTTCATGACTGGGTTTTGGAGAACTCCATTTATGTGTTGAAGCATTTAAACACCATATCCTGCTCATGAGAAACCTGAATGTGCTCGCTGATGTACTCTGAAAGAAACTGGGATGTCTACAGGGAATATGAATAACCTGATTTCTCTGCACACATGTAAACATTGTATCCTGAATATGATCATAACCCAGATAAACTTCATAACTGGGTTATTCATGTCTATGTAAAAGCACTCATTGAAGCCTAAAAGGAAGAAACATTTCCTGAGTGAAAACCACGTCGAATTAAAGTCCTACTTGTACAGTGAAGGCTTCAGTGAGAGTGATACAAGATTTAGACAACATCCACACTGAAACGTTTTCATTTCAGAATGACATATCATAATGAAAACGATCTCTGTACATACACGTGTTTTAGCACCATATCAGAACTAATCTCAATCTATACCAACACATCTGAAAACGCAAAATACATGACCATTCATGTACACATGGCATGCATGTACAGGTGTAAACAGGAAGCAGATTCTCTGCGGTTTGTTGCTTGGTTACAGAAAATACTATGGAGATGGTGAAAAGTAAGACCAGGGATTTCTTTGCTTGGGGGCGCCAAGTCAAGGCGGTCAAGGTCAAAGCAGTCAAGGTGGCACAAAACATGTTTAGAGTCATTATAAAGTAAATATGGCGACATATGAGCGGCACTGGCTTCCAACAGCGGAGGAATCCATGGGAATGGGAATGAAGTACCAACACAAGAAGGATAAAATCCCAAAAGGTATGTTTTTGCTTGACACAGATTTGTGACTGATAAGACCCAACTGGGAAATGAACGTGGGTGTTGGCTTCATCATTCCCAAAAGACTGTATTTTTGCCCGTCTAGGCTAAAACACAACCCCACAGTTTTCAAACTAAAATGAGGTCAGCAGTGCTTTCAAAGGTCTCAGGTTCAGGGATTCCAAAATGTCAGAGTAGTGTCAACTCCAGGTGTAAACATAGCAGTCATTAATGTGTTTTAAAATGTGTTAGTTTGGTTGAACCCACGGCAGCAGTGTTATGTAATACTTTAAGCCTAGGTTCGCCTATTTTGTGAATGACTGAACAAAACTTACCAAATTTAAACTGTTCATTATCCATGAGTCGTATAGATGCTGGGGCACACCTCTGAAAAATAAAAGTTGTTCTATATTAGTTTGAATCACAAGGCAGAATTACATCAAATGACCATGCCAAAGTAAAGCTTCTATATTCAACCAAACTGCTGAAACTTTTGGTTGTAATTTTGGTCCAAGTGGTCCAAAATGTACAGTCTTTAGACTTCAAGTCCTTTCCAGTAGCTTGATGTATTTGACAAAAAAACCTCCAACTGGAACCTCAAAGTTTTGATTTACTTTGTAATGGCATCGTAAACTCAGGGTGACAAAAGCTTTCTGCAGTATGCTGGCAATAAAGAGTCTCTCAACTTAAAGGTCTGATTAAGGGTTTTACTCTGCAACAGCTGCAGAAAGTGTTGGACGAGTTTAGCGTCTAGGTTTTAGAAAAGAGTACAAGTTGGTCTACGTTCAGCTGCTTTTTGTTGGCAGGCTCATTTCAAACAAGTGAAGAGGTGAAGGGAAAGTCTTATAGTGCTTAAGTGCTTATAGCAGTTTGGGCAACAGACTCTAAAAGTTTCTGGCCTTAGCCTGATATTTAGACAGGGAGACAACACAGTGGCAAAGCGCAGTATGTTTAAAGATGTATTAACATATTACCTGTTTGGCAACCTCTCGAAGACAGGCAACTCCCTGCTCAAAATTAGGGAATACCACTGAGCCGTATTTCTGATACTCCGGCATGGGACGAATCTTCAGCGTTACCTCAGTAACCACACCCAGGGTTCCTGTGGAAAATCACAGCGAGAGATTTTGAGAAGAACAAAAAGAAGTAAATCAGTTCCCATAATTCATATGACCTAACCCCCCTCTTGGAGCGGAACTTAAGACCGTTTTACAGGGCTCTGGTACACGTCCCGAGGGTCCTTTGAGTGACCTTTGTCTCACATTTCACCTCGTGGATCTGGTTTTCTACCACACACTGGGGGACAACTAAGATTTATCAACTTAAGAGCGTGAGGAAATAAAGCAGGGCTCTATCAAAGGCAGCCAGGCCAACAGCAGCAGCAACACATATACAGATATGCCAAAACCTCTGACTGACCTTATGACCCTGAGAACTGTCAACCATTAGCTGCTGCTGCTGCTGCTGAGGGAGTCACATTGCATGTTTAAAAGACAGAATGTCGACCTTACACAGCAAATATCTCTGGGAATAATACTTAAAAACTGCTTTCATGCAAATATTCAAGTTTACAGTAAACTGCAGCTAAGGAGCGCTGATTCCCCCAAGTCTGAGACATTATTTATTATAAACTGAGTTGAAATCCTCCTTCAGCACCCACAGTCTTTTGCTTTATGTCCATGAGGTGAACTAAACATGCAGTCCAGCACAACACCACAGCAAAGTACAGCCTCAAAAATTAAGTAATTGTGCACATTTCTAATTTTCTGACAGTAGCAACAAGTAGTGAACACAATATTGACATAATATTAATAATAACCCCTCACCAAGAAATATTATGTTTAGTTTTTTTATATGTCTCAAATATTAGACCTGATTTTGTCTGAATAAGAACCAGAAACGTACTGAGGTGTGATCAGTAGCCCCCCCACTGTCTCTACATGTATGTCTTGATTAAGCATCCTCGTTAGCACAATCTATTTGTTATTTGCTCTCTATTCTCATTTTCTGGTATGATTTTTATCTATGTTATTACTCATTCCCCTTTTTTTTAATTAAACTTTTTTTTTTTGTTTTTTATTTTGCGAGGTCTTCATGTTCAACTGGTTGTGGATTTTGTTTACATGTGTTCATATTGCTTTTATAAACCAATAAAAAGAGAATGACATTTTTAAAAAAAAAAAAAAATAATAACACCTTTTAAGCTGCTTATTTATTAACCATTTATCCATTAATTTGGACTCATGTCTGTGGCCACCTGGTGAACATGAGTCTGATATTTACTCTCTAACAGCTCTGTTTCTGATCTCTTTCAGCTCCTGGGGTAAATATGTGGCTCTTTAGCTGCTAAACGCCCCACTGAGCTAGTCTCTAACTGTGTCAGTCTGCCATTTGGCGTGAGGCAGGTCATGCGCAGTTGGGTTTTCAGAGCCATCCCCTCCTGACTTTTAATCATTAAATTATTGCATTTTGTCCATTAACTATTTAAATGTTAATTATTAGGTCCAGTAAAACCACGAACTCCTGTCTTCAAGTGTTATTGGAAGTGGTGCTGCAACAAATGATTATTTATCATGGATTAATCTGTCAATTATTTTTTTGATTAATCGATTACTTGTTTGGTCTGTAAAATGTCAGAAAAATGTCAATCAGTGTTTGTCAAAGCCAAGATAATGTCATGAAATGTCATGTCTGGTCTACAACCCAAAGATATTCAGCTTACTGTCACTGGAGTTAACAAACAAGAAAATATTTACATTTGAAGAAGCTGGAATCTGAGAATTTTTGTTTTAAAACATTACTCGAACTGATTAATCGATTATCAAATTAGTTGGCAATAAATTTAATAGTTGACAACTCATTGATTAATTGTTGTAGTTCTATGTGGAAGTGTGTTTACCTTGCTGCATAGCTGTGTACTTACACACATAATGAGGGCAGAAGAATGTGATCTGAAATTAAACTGTACAGTTTGTTAATACTACAAACATGGCATTATATTACATTTATTTCGTATGGTGCTGAGATGATTTGACGATTTTCCATAAAAGAAACTGCCAACAGTTTTGATGACATTTAGTTGTTTAAATCATTGATCGAGCAAAATACCAAATATTAGCTGGTTCAAGCTCCTCAGGTTTGAAGCTTTGTCTTTTGCTGTACATCACTGTAAATTCAACATATTTGAGATTTGGGCTGTTGGATAAACAAAACAAGATGGGTTGTTGTACATTGTAATGTGCATTTATAACTACTTTCTGACATTTGTTGGCTGCACATCTGTTTTTGTTTTTGAATTTAATCTGTGTGAACCAAACCTATTAGTCCCCTCCCCAGCCTGAGCATTCAGTGTTGCTACAGACGACGTGATGCATCTCCCCTGAACATGGCCAGCTCCATTAGGTGGCTTCCTCAGCCTGTTATGGCTGTTAATGAGCCCTCTAACGTGACACTACATGCCACACGCTGCTCCCTAGTGGCCCAGTGGAAAACATGTGACTCCATTAGGCCTCAGCCAGGAAAAGGCTCCTCCTTCCTGACGGTGCGCGGGAGGAGCCGCCGAGTGAGCAAGGGAGGAGGAGTCAGAGAGGCAGAGAGACAGAGAGGGGGAGAGAGAGAAAGATAGGGAGGAGCTAGAGGGGAAGGAGGGTGAGCGAATGAGGAATAAAGGGAGGCAATAAGAGCAGCAAGGTCAGAAAAACACTCTCTTGGGGACGAATGCAACGTAATGAAATGCTGGAGTGCAGCTTAAGCCATTTTTTACTGTGACTGTCTCTATTAAACCAACCTCATCTCACAGGATTAGTATTTGGGGTGAGGGGCTGTTCGCAAAGAAGGGTCCCTCTGCTTCCAGTGTCAAATATTTCTAAGACAAAAATCAACAGCTTTGACCGCTGTGCAGCCACCACTTAAGAATCAAAGAATTGACTCTGTACATTGAATTAGCACTGGCTGGCTTCACACACCTACATTACATCCTCCATGGCTGAGAGGAGTTTAAAAGAGAAAAGGGATTACCATTGATTATTCCACTCATTCTTTACACCGGTTGAAAGCAAGAGCGAAGAAAAGACTTTGCATTCAGGCTACTTCAAGGTCAGAAAGATAGAGAGACCCCGTTGTTGTGCAGTGAATGAGAAGCTCCGAGGTTTCACAGTAATTTCTGATAAAATGGATGCGTTCCACTTAACATGCAGAGCGTTGTTCGAAGGTTTTAGTGTGTTGTTTTGTTGTTGTTGTTGTTGTGGCCTACTGTCAGACTGCAGGACGCGGTTTCTGGGGTGAGGAGGTAGATAAATTTAATGAGACTCTGCAGTGGTGTGACCTCTTCGTTTGAACGTTAGGCCTCCCTGAAGTACATGTTCTCCCACAGACGTGTGGTCCTGTCCCGTATCTGTCACGCCACTGACGCCCAGCAGCAAGCTCGTCCTCTGTGTAACACCACTGACTTTTGTGTGGTTTCATTATAAAGAATGATTATAGCTCTTATTATTATTGCAGTTCTCTTATTTTGTTCTAAGAGCTCAAGTTTTCGAGATATGGTACTTGATACAAAAATACTATTTTATAAAGATTACACACTTTAGCATTCTGATATTAGGCAGATCTATATAAATTCATTTCTCTTCACGCCATTTTCAGATTTTTTCATTGAATCAATTGGCTGTTAGGAACAATTTGTGACCAATCTGCAACACTTTGTGACCTCTGACAACAAACAGGTACACTTTTACAAACTTCTCAAATTTTGGATACTATCATGATGTTTCATTTTTTCTATATGCTTTTACACCTGTAAATGCGTATGATAAAAGTCGCTTTTGATTTTTAGTGAAGTAATTACACAGGCTCTCCCTTGACACGAGCCCTGATGTGTGTTCTGTGTTTACAGCAATCACAAATCTGCACGTTTGACCTTTGGAGCAGTAAGGTTAAGGGAAACTACACACGCTCTACATAACCCTCATAAACTCTCAAGTGTTTATAACTTACTGCCTGTTATCGGACCGAAGTGTCAACTCGTTACACTCCATTTCCATCTTCAGTCTGACATTGTGTCCACTCCGACTGACTGCCATGGGGGAGGGGGATAGGATTTTCCCGAACCAATCAAGACAACAATAACGTATCTGTCTGAAACTAATGTCATTTTAAGTCCACACTGATGCGTAGCCATGCCAACAGTTGTTTTGTGGGGTTTTGACAATGGAGCGAAACATTGTAAAAAAACAAACAAAGATGTCGAGCAATATCTAGAGGACACTGAGTTAGAGCAACTCAACAGCAGCGTCTATCTTGTCTTGTCTATTGAATCTTTTTTTTAATTTTAACTGAGAAACCGCTGTTTGATGTCACGATGCTAGATGAATTATTATTATTAGAACCCTGGCAATATAACTTATGCAAAATATCTTTTAGGCATAATGAAATTCAGTTTGACTGTTTATTTATTTAAACCCAACAGTGACAAAAAAGCCTTTCTCTATATGGCTATTTAGTGTAGCCTTGGTCGGGTCGGACACAGCAGAAGTCAGCAAACCAGAACACGGCACCCGGAGGCGGAAATAAGTCTGCATGCCCGCAGCGGCCCACAGCCATTAAACCACAGAAGAAGAAGAAGAAGCTGTGTTCATGAGTAGGATTTAAGAAACAGGCTAAATGACATGATGTTGCACACTCTTGTACAGTAGGTGGCGGCATGTACCTGGAAGTTGTTAGCGATCCGCCAATAAATTAAAAGAAGAAGAGCTGTGTTTCCAGAGTGCTCTTTGAGTAAGCGGTACGCAACATGCATTGCTGAACACGTAACAGTTTTACCAGATGTATCTATAAGGACTTGGTTGTACTTTTGATGTCATGGCGGATAAAGAAGGAGCACCATCTAAAAGAAAAAGAACAGAAGAAGGCTAAACGGGACAGTGATAGGACTCGAGCCCAAACGTGTGTAAACCTCGGTCGGGCATTCACCAAGTGGAGAGAGCTGAGAGATTTGAAAGGTTTTATAACTGATCCCGAGTTGGCCCTTTTCCTAATTGACAGGTATGCAAGTTTTGTTTTTATTTAGAGAACATACCGCAACTTGTTAGACGTTGTTTCAATTCAATATACGACGACATGGAAGTTATAAGCAAGCTAAATGTAACATTAGCTGATGTGAACCGCTTTTGTCTAGTAACATTACAACAAACGCCACAAAATTATCTGTGACTGTGACCATGAACACAAATATACAGCAGGCAGTTGTCCTCAGTTTATAAGAAATTCAGAGCTTCACCAGAACATTTATGATTTTCCTCTCGCTCACCAAAACAAATGCATGCGGTAATTGCCGGTTGCAGTTGAAATTTTACACCACCAGGCTGTGGGTGTCATACCGCTTTGACCAAAGGGGGCACTATAATCAACGAAAACGTAAAGTTCTGCACAGCTGCTTTAAATTAACAGATTACAAACATAACTAATCATAAAGCCTGAATGTGGCCATCTTATACATTAGAAGTCAGTACAAGTCAGGGTTAACCTGTACAGTCAAGATATAACTTTTAAAAATGTATTATTGGTAATTAAGAAATTAAAATCAAAATTCTATTTAAAAACTGTTGCAGAGCGTTAATCACTCAGACTGGCAACAGTTATCCATTATACTAACTAGTAATAATACTTTAATAATGTTGAAACATTTCCCCGTGACTATATTTTTGAACATATTTGATTTTAATCTCATATATGAAGGTGTGCTCTTGGCATTGAAATCCCTCCTAATCAGTACAAATGTTGATTTCTGCAGTGATCCCAGCCCAGTCAGGAAGCAGATTGCTGAGCTTTGTAGGGCGAATATAAAGTTTGCACCCACAGCTGTTTAACATAGCGATGCCAAGAGTCTCTGAACCTCCTCATTATGTAGGGGGAACCTGGCATATGGCAGTATTCTCTGTGGGCGTTCACAAGGACAGGGCACTGCAGATGGGGTGGGGAGGACACTTGCTGGTTCCTAACTAACACCCCTCCAGATCACTTTTCCACCGAAGCTGGTTAATGTGTAAGAAGCCGAGAGCATGAGAACCATCCTGATGTTACTGTTTCATCACTAAGACTCGCAGACGTGCACACAAATCCCACATTGACACAAGCTCACACACACACGTGCCCTGCCCTGCTGTACTGAAATCACACGAGAAAGGGAGCAAACCTTCTGAGCCCATGATGAAGTGGTGAACATCCGGCCCCGTGGACATGCGTGGGCCCTGACAGCTCTTTTCAATTACCCCTTGTGGGGTCACCATCTTTACATGGATGACCTAAAAACAGCAACAAAACAAACACTTTTTAGAAATGAAAATATACACTAGCAAACGCCATATATGAACACAATTTCATAACTGATACTGTGACCACTGCATTTTAGAGGTGAGGGTAAAGTACACAAAACTGCTGCTAATAATTCCCTTCATAATTACTGTGCAGGAACAGCTGTGTGCTGACTGTCATCTTTTGGAACAAATATGAGCAGGAAGGTAAAGGGGAGGGCGGGCGGCTCACCAGGTCCTCAATGTTGCCGTAGATATTCTTCTTCATTCCCGACGCTCTGGTTGCTACCCAGCCCCCCAGGGAGCTGAACTCCATGGAGTCAGGCTCGTGCCCCGTACAGTAGCCGCTCTCATTAAGCTGTGACAAAAAAAAAAAGAAAAACAAACGAGTTAAAATTGTTTGGAAAACAATGACGTTGTAAACCCACAAGAATGTCTTAATAACAAGCAAAAAAGAACGAGCAAGCAAAGGAAAACAAATTTAATTGCAGTGCTAAAACTCTGGTTTTATGGCATCATACATTTTTACAACGGCCTAAAATAAACCAAGCGGAAAGAGCACGAAAAGACTGAACACAGAGATCAGTGCATTATCTGGGCAGGGCCAAATTCCACTGCTTGACTGGATCATTGATGTTATGTGGAAAATAATAGCTGCACTGTGTCAGGTGACATGTTAAGGCCTTTTTATTAAAAATAGTAAAACTACAAATACAGAAACTGTGTTTCAGACATTCATGATGCAAGACTGCTGCAAAATCAGCTCCACCCAAACCACAAAATACTGTAAGTGACTTCCTAGTATAACAATATGACAGTATGACACACACACACACACACACACACACACACACACACACACACACACAAAAAAAACCTTTGAGCAACCTTCATCAGATGCACCACCATCCCTACAGCTATGAGGAGAATGCGTTAGTCATCAGGAACTAACACTTTCTCCTCAAGGCAGCCCAACCTATAAGAGACTGCATCTTTAGGCAGAGCATTTAATAGTAATAATAACAATAAGGACCTTAAAGTACAACAACAACAACCCCCACCCGAAGCACAAGATGGGGGTTAAGTCAGGCCTTGTTTTATCACAGCACTCCCCTGGAAGGCAGTTTATACTGCAGACCCATCTGCTCCATCAAAATGGCCCGGTCTAAATGCAGAGGTGGAGTCTGCTTTAGATGCAGCTCACGCATTCCTCTACATCAAATGCCCGCTCCTTCTCCATTTTTCTGAATTAGCTTGATGGTGCCATCTGCTCATGACCGCCGCCTCACTCTCTAATCTCTCCCCTTCAGCACTCTGCTCCCGTCTCAAACTCTTTCCTAAACACCGCTCCATCTACTGAGCAAAGAGTACCAAGGTGACTGAGCATGGGGCGACCTGCGTGTGAATGGTCACGCAGCTTGATTGTTGGCACGGCGTTTTACGGCGATGTAAGCTCTTTCGCTGGACGAATATGGATGGATGAGCAATGCTTACCAATCTCTCCAAGTCCTGACCGACGATGCCAGCTTCCGCATGGGCAGTTAAATTTTTCTCGTCAATCCACAGGATGCGATTCTGTAAATGAAAAACAAGCAACATGACTGAGGAGGTCATAAAACACAATGCAACACAAATACTCTCTAATGCTGTTTGCTTGTCTCAAACGAAAACACACGCACCGCCATTTGTGTAGGTTACAAACTCGTAATGCAAAATGTTGTGTGTCACCGTGTCTGTCATCTGAACTCTAAAACTGCCTACATACGTTATGTTGACTTGAAATATCTCAGGCTCGGACACAAACAATGCCCTCGACAGCAGTCCATGGAGACAGTCCCTTGACAGTTTGCCTGCAATACTTTTTTAAGTTCTGCACCGGCATGTCCTTCTAGCCTGACGGTCACATGTCTGAGGATAAATGAGTGCAGAGGGGCTGCGGGACGGAGACAGTTTCCTCAAGGTTAAACTCAATTTAACATCTAATTCCAAATATATGCCTCTTATTTGGGCCGCTGGGCACGTGGCCTACCCTTACCTGCAGGAGGTCATTTCACACCTGCCATCAATTATTCTCCAGAGGTAATAAACTTTATGTTCCGACCACACTGCTCCTTTCATGTGCTTCCATTGGAGCCACCTCACCTCTGACCCCTGACACAGAACACTGGTCACTGGTGTCTGTGGCACCAAAATCAATGAGTGCTAGGCTAGCAGCATCCGGACAGCTTATATATCACCTCTGTGTGAGCCTGGATCAAAGGGCTGTACTGTACTAGGGACAATATTCACCGTTTTATATCATATCCAATGAAACATCATCGTGTTCATGGTGAGGTTCTTGGGTTTCCAGTCAAATAAATGGCTGGTGCTCTGGTACCACATTTATCATCTTAAAAACCAGAATTAAGCAGTGTATCATGTGCACACAACAAACACGCTAATTTTAACCATGGCTGCAATAAATGTTTATTTTCTTTAGTGAAGTTTAAAAAACAAACAAACAAAAAAAAAAAAAACAGCTTCTCAGTGCCCTATGGGATATATTCAGATTAGAGATGCAGGCAAGTAGGCCACAAACGTTACTACCCTCGCTAGCTGGCACCAGAAATACTGGTCGGTTAAACTTCTTCATGTTAAGATACCCAAAGGAAAACAGGAGGAGTTTGGATCTACATGTGAGACCAGCGTACAAGTCTGCAGCTGTCTGTGGATGTTTAACGCAGACGGTATGTCCGAGCCTCACATACTCCCGACCACTGAAGGTCTTCTTGCTAAACAAGAAAAGATCCTTTTGGGGACAATGGAGATTCTGTGTGTGTTTGTTAAATATTAATTAGTGAGTAGTTATGTTTTGTAGGATGCTCATAATGCACAGTACAAAGTCACACACATTTCAGTGGCATTTTAAACATGATTAGGTTATTGAAAATTGTGATTAAAGATTTGCAAATGGCTCTTTTAATATATGCAAGATTTTCAGAAAATGTTTAACCTTGCTCTTGTGTTTTCTAACTTTTAGATGAGTCAACTGGTCTAAGTGTAACCTTTCTTTTTAACGTCAGAGAAATTATTCGTCAGGGAAATCCCAAATTTAGATTGCTTTGTTTTATCTGACAATCTTAAATCCAAATGTATTAAATTTACCTTAATATATAACACATAAAATGTTGCAAATCCTCACATCCTGCCTTTCAAGGCAGAACCAGAAAATGTTTTTGCTTGATAAATAATTTTAAAATTACACATTTCTCTTAATTGACTAAATCATTTATTATTTTTAACATTATCCAGAGTATGTAGTACATTCCTTCAGGAAAAATGGCAAAGTGGTGAATGAAAGTAAAAATCAAAATGCCAACATAGATTCTAAAATTGCTTCTTCTTTTTTTTCAGTATGGTGCCGATAAATACTATTGTTCCATAACGCAATAGCAGTTGTTTGAATTAGAGACACAGGTTGAGACCCTTACTTTCCTGTGCTCTACCTATCAAAAGCATAAGTAGTGCCAATAGTGTACAACAAATACTGTAATTTTGTATCAGACAATATTTCATTTGATTTCAGTGAATCTTGTCGGTGGTGCAGATCAACTCCTCTGACACTTACATACACAGGTGCTTACGTACCATCTGAGAGGTATCCAGAGAGACAATGGAGCGAGTTTCCTCTGGGGGGCACTCCAGGGCACTAGAGACACTGGTCCCTCCTGGAAGAGGAAAAACAACAATTATAAGGAGTTAAAGAAGAGATGGCTTCAAATGGAGGATGTTATCATACAGACACTTTCCTGGTTTTATAGTTTTAACACAATGGTATCAAATATTAAATGCAAAAAGTGTTTATATTTATCAAAGAAAGGTATTTAAAAAAAGAATCATATCACATTGACAGTAGTATAGGAAAATTTCAAGCAATACAAAGCTTTTTAGGAGTCAGACTTTTTCAAATTTCAGACAGCAATGTGGACATGGCACTGCGCTGTGTTAAAATGATCACAGTGACAGGTATGCAAAATACAGTTTAAAAAAAAAGAGAGCTAAGTTTGCACAATGCAAATAACCCATCCTCCATCTAAAACGACTGGAGCCTTCAGGATATAACTGTATAAACGTGTGACTGACTTTAATTACATCAATCTCGTGAATGTGTTGTTACACTACTATAATACTATGAAACATTTATTTCAGCCATTTTGCCATCTTGAAATAGTTAACAGTGGTGAGTGACAGGAGACAAGAGGGGTAGAGAGCCTGAAAGTGAACCAGAGATGTTGTAATTACATCATATGGTTAGACTGGTGGCCCAGTGGAATGGCTATTGCTCTTTCTTCTGTTGGTCTAGTACAAAATACACACCGCAAAATGTCCACTGCACTGTCAGCATCTTATTTACCAGGTTAATTTATAGATTACGTGGCTTCATTAATAAAAAAACACATGGGAGTAAATAATGAAGTATATTAAATATAAATATACATCTAGTGGTGTATACGTACAGTACATGACAGCTAATTATGCTGATTAGAGCCATTTATTTCACGACTCACCTCCATATGGTATCAAACAAACATTATGTTTGCACGCCAGTTCCACAATTTTCACGACATCATTGTGGCAGTCTGCAAAGACACAGAATATCATTTTAGAAATTAGTGGCCACCATAAAGAAAATGTTTTCATTTACCGTCCTCTATTACATTCATAAATTATGTGTTTACATAATAGCCAGAGTGGACACATTGTAAAGGATATAAAAAATGGCACACAGCTCTGTGTGTATACAGGAGACAATAAATAAATGTATATGGCCTGAGCCATTAGAGCTGGGGGACATTTTGATTTGCCTGATAGTTGTGATTTGCCTGGGGCTTTCCTCAGGCGGAGTCAGACTGCATGAAGCTGCGCTCTCTAGGGTGGGCTGTGCCGGATCAATACAAATGCGTTTTAGCCAATCACGGTGCTCACATCCATTCACGCTGGAGTGGTGAGCGAGTGGGAAGAGTGGCAATACCCACCTACGTGGATGTGCTCGACTGGCCTCAAGTGCTTTTAAAGGCGGTGAGAAATGCCTGCGTTCTGGTGCATTTTGCCATCCAATTAAACACACAGCTTCTGCCCATGGATTACAGTTCAACGAACTAAACCGCCACTTAAAATACACAGCTTGACTTGGAGGGACTACTGAGGAATGCAAATTACAGGTTAAACTATCTGTTAGATACATTGCAAATGAGAGTGTGTTTGTGGGGTTGGTTAGATTTAAATTTGGTGCTGGCGAGGATGAAACGATGCCAACAGTTGCTTGGTGATTTGCTGCCCATTTGGGAGGGTGCTAATCAAGTTTCAACCATTAGTCAACACTCATTTGCATGATAAAATAGTGCCAGCCATAACAACAGAAAACCAATCTCGGAATCATAATTCATGGGTGTACTGTGCAGGGCCAGACCGTGGAGTATTGGGTGTCAACCGTCCTCCCCCTGACGCTTCTTATTAAGCCTCCACTCATACATATTAATATCCCAGCCTCTGCAGAGATTAACCCTTTAAATCACCTAAGCCAGTAGGGGGGATATCTACGTGGGAGGAGGAGAACAGACGGATAAAAACACAGACATGACACAGCTTCTGAACTCACTTGGCCATACCACCATATCTGGAACACGCCCAACTTTACCCTCTCGCAGAGCAAAGATCTCGTGTAAGCAATGGCCTGGAAGAAAACACAGGGATGAGATGAGAAGCCCATGATCATCACTAATAAAAACACTGATGCTAGATATGCTGATTGTGGTTTACAAGCATTAAAAGTAGGTGATGTAATTTGGGAGAAGTCTCCTCCCAGTATGCCTTACCGTGGGCGCGAAACACCCGGTCCTCTGCGTCATGAGAGAAGGGAATACCTGTGGATTTCACATCCTCCACGAAGGCCTCGTTGAGAGTGGGAGGCTGTACAGCACTGCTAGTCAGGACGGGCTGAAACAAAACAAGCCATTGTGGTTTTTGTAACTGTGACTAAGTACTCTTTTTCGCCATTCAGTGAAGACACAATGAATAAATATGAATGACACTCACTGCTGCTGGAGATTTATGCTGCAAATTGGCTCCAAATGTGCCTTCAAACCAGTCTTTCAGAGCAGGGATGATCATACCACTCAGTCTATACCTGGATTGTGTGAAGGAAGACAGATTATGTGAACAACCAATTACACAAACACAAAAAAAATCAACTATAACTCATGTATTAGTGATTTCCTGTTGTCAAAGTCAAAGCCCTCAACTGAAAACATCTAAATGCCTGACTGGGCTTATTCGTTTGGAAAACCAGGCCTGTGTCTAATAAGAATAGAGTGTTAGGTTTGAGTCCAATGAGGTTATTAGGCAAGCAGAGAAGCAGTGACAGTGCTGTCCGTGTGATCGCCCTCGCCATCCCCTGCATAATTGAGCTGCTGGCACAGCCCGGGCCAGCCCATCAGGGGACTGTGGCGCGCCTTTGTCCAAGAGACCATGAAACACACTCTATAATGAAAAAGCCTCTGTCACAGCGAGCGCGGAGGAGGAGAATACCGTCTTTGACATTCATTCAACAGCGCCCCAGCCTCAGTTACTGTAACGCCGCCCAGGTAGCTTTTCAGTCGAGAGGGCACAGAGCAGTTTGTGGCAACTGCTTGCACAGGAGGAAACCATTTGCTGCGCAACATCCTGTTCAACTCGGCTCATTACTCAAAATACATCCTCATGCACAATGTGCCAGTTCTCTGTGTTTACAATCTGACAAGAGCGGCCGTCTCTTCCAAAGTCATATGTCATGATTACAATCACGGGGCTCGTCTATACCTCTACTCTTGTCATGGGAGACGTGGATAAAGGTGCTGTTGTAAACTGAAGCCACATTCAGTAAGACTGAGAGACAAACGGCTTTGTTTCCCTCAGACATTCAAACTAATTCTTTCTTTTCCAAGTCAGTGATTTACTGTGTTTACCCACAACTCCACAGAGACACATAAATAATTACAGACATAATATGCTCCATTTTTTAACAGATTTGGAAAGTGGTTTCTGTTAATGAGCAACAGAGTTTGGGAGAGCTGACAATCACAACGAGTGACCTTCTCAGATGACAATGAACACTTCAAATGCCAGCCACTAGGTGGCAGTAGCACCACATTGCTGTGAGTGTAGGAAGGGGACAGCAGCTAATTTCAGAGGCACACAGTATGGGCTGTGAAAATGATCAATGCAGAACTCCAGCCTTAAGTTACCCTAATGAATGAATTAATGGAGTTAGACGCACTGGCTGCATTAACACAAGAATAGAGGCTGTGAATGAGACCTCGAACTGACTGACTTCTCTCAATCCTCAACAGATAAACAGATAATCTTTAAAGATTATTTTTACGGCATTTCTGCTTTGTTTCGATAGAGAGGAAAAGCAGGAGGGGATAACATGCTTCAAAGACTCATAGCCGGACTTGAACCCGGGCTGCACTAAGGACTCAGCTTCTACCCAGGGGGCGACTGAGGCACCCAAGAATAAGCATTTTTGCATATGCATATCTAAAAGTGGTGATGTGACATTCTGCGTTACCTTTTGCCAGTAAATTCTGCTTGACCTTTCTTGTTGAAGAGAAATCTTGAATCGCTGTATCCCCAGCCGTTCCATTTCATAATCTCCTGCCTGCGGAAAAACAAATATTGGCAGAGGTTAAGCTTACAACTCACACACCTTACACTGAAGCTAATGCACAATGTGAAATACCATCAAATAAAGTTAAAGAACACGGGTGAATGTGATTCAAGTGTGAAGGTGGCTTGGTATATTCTTTAATTTGCCACCCTATTCCCTCTGGGCTGATGCTTGCTTGGCATGGGCAATTTCCCCAAGACAAAGAGTCCTTGCTGATAATATGATACTTCATACTGAAATTTTCACACCCAGACATCTAACATTTCACTGAGGGAAAACATCAATGTTCCCTTATTTTATTCAGCCATTCACAGCCTTCGCATTCATCAAGGGTGGGGCTGGCTATCAGTTGGCAAATTTACAATATGGGAGGGTGCAGACAGGCACACCTACGATATTCCCCGGGTGCCTACAACTATGCAACGATCTGCACGCAGGCATGCAAACACGCAGCTGGTTGACATTGTAATGCAGAGGCAGAAGTGACACATTCAAATAGCATATCCATCAACAGGGGAAGCTAGTAGACACTCCCGCTGTGCTGTCAGACATTTCCATCGAACACATTAAAATATTTTACATTTATGGCACCTGGCAGACATGCTTATCCATGGCTACTTTCAATATTGCTCGGTTTTTATGATTAGGTCCAAGGTGTGTGCAGGACTATCAAGCTTCAGCTAATTATTTAGTATATATAGCTAAATCATCAGCACCTAAGCATCAGCCATACTGTCCATCCTTTGTTGTGGAACCACCAACCATATTAGAGTACAACCATAGCCACTTACAACATGGAAACAAATGCTACTACACTATTATTGTTGAGGGACATCCCATTATAATCACCTGCCACACTGCTACACTGTCGATGCTCCACCACTGTGCAGAGCGTGTGTGCTGTACCACTCACAGAGCAACCATAACTCATGGGTCACTTGGGATGGGATGCTAACACAGTGGAGTAAAAGCCATAATTGAGATTAATACCTGCCAAAATTGAGTTTCCGATAAATTAAGAGTGAGAGTGAAAAGTGGGAGTGACACACTGAGTCAGACTCTAATGAATCCTCGCCATCATTGATATGCTGTCATGGTGCCTGAATGTACTGAATAAAAATATATCAATAAATGGGGCAAGCGTGTGGCAAGGTCAGTGAGTACACGCTACAGTTACATACAGACAATTTAAAACTATAAGCAAGGTCATGTTTGAAGGCACAATAGTAACTCTTAATGATATTGTTTTGATAATATAAACTAGCGCCTCAAGTTTTTTCTTTCACAGAGCAGTGGACCACGACCAGGTGTCCGGGAACCCCCAGGGGTCCTTGATGGTATTCCAGGGAAACCCCAGAAGAAGTCTAAATAGTTTCTTCTACTATGTAATTCACTATAAAAGTGAGGTCAGGGTGAGTAAGAGTCATGAGGTTGACTTTCTCACCACAGGTTTCACTTCCTCCACGTTATCCTCTCAACCGTAGTTGACAACGTCTGGTCTTAATCATGTCTATCAACCAAAATATCTTTTCAGATGGGGGTCCATGGCCTAATGTGTATCAATTTAGGAGTCCTTGATTTAAGCCATTTGCGGCAAATTTCTGATTAGTAATTTTTGAATTTATATAAATAAAATTGTCTTGACATGCCTTAACTAGACATACAGTATATTGGATATAAAGACAAGAAAAGAGAACAAAATTGATCTCAGAAATGTTGGAATAAAATATCCTTTAACACTATTTCACATGAAGAATGATGTTTCTTTAGCATAAGAACAGATAAAAGTTGTGGATAACGCAATCATTCTAAAACCATGTGCAGAGATGAGGTTATGGGACATGTGGAGCTGTCCATATCTTTAATTAATGTGCATATGTATCACTACAATAGACAAATACCAGAAATACCTACTCAACAGCACCTCAAACTACAGCCTTGAAATATACCTAAAATTAATCAGCACATCTATAAAACAATTTTAACAACAAAACTGAACATCATGAAGGTGGGAAATACTGTGGGGCTGTTATATTAACCTACATTTGTTTAAGCTAGGTGGAGCTGAGACACCACGCAACCTGCAAGTCAGGATTTTTGCCTTAAACCACTAATCTCCTAACTAGCCCTACCAGAAAGGTAGCAACGAGAATGTCAAGACTGTCAGACTGTGGCTGAAAGTCTGAACAGAGGAAGTCTCTTGGCACTTCTTTAAACAAAAAGTGACTATAGGGTATTACAGCGTGGCATCTGGTTAAGGTATGTGCGATTGAACAATAGGCAGGGAGAAGGAGTACCTGAACTTCACACTGTGGCGCAGTTCCTGTTAGAAAGTTTGCTCTTTACTGATATCCTATGTAATTCTGTTACTATGCTACTACGTAGGATGATACTGAGGGACAAACCCACTCACTGTTTAACACTGCAAGCACTAAAATCACAGGACTAAAGCTCAGCATCACACAGGGGCTGCAAGACATAATATTCCATTGTATCATCCCAGTGTCATATTGACCAGAACAGGACGTGATGATTTCCACAAGGCCAAATACTCATACTTTCTGATTGTTGATTTTTGTTTTACCCTGAGCTGCAGCTGTTATCTCAGACTGACACTAGATGTCAGCACAGTGTGATGGTGTTTCCTCAAAAGGAGCCGAGCTGCCTATAGGTTGAAAGTCAGACCACCACATGTCCTGGCCAATCAGATGGAAAGACAGGAGACAAGAGACAGAGAAGTTTCACTACAGCCTCTTGTCTTACTGTAATGAATGATAATGCATTTCTAAGGTATCCTATATTTTTAGGGTTAGTTTGGTAAAGTTTTAAACGTATAGGAACCTTATTAATGTTTCTTCTACTAATATGTTTACACAAATAAAGAGTACTTGCAGCAGTTGAAATGACTCACATACAGTAGGCTATATGTACAGTAAATGAATGGCAAAGTCGATTAATCAAACTACGTTGCAGTAACGGTTAAACTAACGGTTATTTAACCGCTTGTACTCAACGGATGTTATCTATCTATGGCGTCCCTAAATGTCACATTAGCCTATACGTTAACACTTCTCTTTAGCTTTTACAACCTCTCTGACAGTTAAAAACTACCTTACCTCAAATTAAACTACCTTTTATAAACCACACAACAAGCTAAAGCTAACCAACTTTAGGAAAGTCGACCACAACAACGTTAAACTCCAGAGAGTAAACCTAGCCGCACCCACTCCGTAGCAAATGAATGCCCACTCTGTAGCCAAGTAACGTTAGCTAGCAAGCTAATTTAAAACAGCTTTAGCCATGTCCCCGTACGTTGTACGCTTTGAGGAGAGAGGGAAGCCAGTCTGTCAGTGCATGTTGTCCACTTAGCTGTCGTTTACCCGACAGCCCCGTTATGTTTGACTTAATAACGAGCTACAGCCACACAGGATGGACCCCTGTCCACCGCTCCATCACAGCCTTGTACCTCCTCCTCGGCACCGTCTTCCTCTCACTGGAGACGTGTGTCTTGCCGGCCTGGGCTTTGCACTCCGCGGCTAGGATGGTGGAGTCGCCGTCCGCCGGTCCCTGTAAATGCCCGGCGATTATTCTCAGTCTTTGCTGTGCAATCCGTTGCCTGTCGGAGCTGCCGCCGCCGCTGCTGTTGGACGCCATGCTGCTTCCGTGTTTGTGAAGGGAGGGAGCGGATCCATGAGCGGCTGTCAGAGGTCAGCGCAGGGAAAGTGCGCCGCGTTAACAGACCGTCGGAAATATCACACTCGCTCCATATGAATGACCCGAATAGTGATAAATGCCTTGCAGTTGGAAAAATTTGAGCCTAATTTCTCTTGCCACGTTTGGCAGTCGGAAAGAAAGCATAGGAAACACTTAAACATAATTGTAAGATAATACCATATTATTATACATCTTTTTTACACTTACTTTGTGGCATGTTCAATTGCTATCAGGCATTGGTTCAGATTGGGAAGGAAACAATAACACCAAAGAAAATTAATCTGAAACTAGCTTACTGTAATAGTCGAATAATTGCCATTTGAAACACCAAACATGCTCCCACATTGCCTGTCCTAACCTCTCAACTATGGGGATCTGCTGGTTTTCTTTGCCTTGCATAATAGTAAACTGTATATTTGGGTTTTGAACTGCAGACAAAACAAGCAACACGAATATGACACCTTGGGATAATAATCGTACTGTATATTTTCACTCTCTGTTTTCAAACGTCACACCAGATAATTACACAGTTACACAACTGCCACTCTTCATTATGCACGTGAACGCACCATTTTACGTATTTCCCAGCATGCTTTGCAATATACGACTGGTTGCATATGGTCCATTGACTGCTCAGGCAGGAATTTACAGTCACTTTGTATAGTTATAAAAGACAGTTGCATAGTTAAAGAGATAACAAAATTAATTCAGTCCCTCCAGTGTTACTACTTTTAATATTAAAGGCGACAGGAAGTCGTGCAAAAAATAGATTTTGGGAGTGAATAAATCTACAGTATATGAAAACAAAACATGACTTTATCAACAGTTTACAAGGTCAAAAGTTATGCTTGTGCAAAATTTGGTAGTGGAAAGTAACACCAGCTTGGCTTGGCTCAGAATAATGAAAGAAAGTGAAACAGTGGGCCAAAAGTGGAAAAGTTACTCAAAGCTGTGAGATAAATCTTGGACTGTCTACAGTATATATTTTATATTTCACTGAAACTGGCAACTTCAAGCTGAGATGATAAATCTATACTGTGCGGCTAATCATTATTAATTGCATAGTCTTCCACATCTTAAAGAAATGATGATTTGCACTTATTAAAACAGCATCATTATAGTGTCAAGAGTCCTCGTGTAACATTTGTGACATGTTTTTAAAAACTGAGAGTAACCTGAAACACTGCGACTTCACTGTTTACCTCCCGGCCTCACCTCCGCTCGCTCACCTGACTGCTGTTTCCATATGGCACACAGCAGTGCTCTTTAAGTAATGATTTAACACAAAGTTAGAGCACGTAAATGACAAACTGCACTGCTACTTTAGCATACAATTTAACCTTGGGTGAATTGTCTTTAAAAAGAGACAGAGGCTGTGAGAAATGCTTGAAACAAAGAGAAACTTTATTTGAGAGCAAAAGACATGAATTACACCGTGCTGCCAACTTAAATATCCAGACGTTTGAAGGTTTATTTCCCACAGGTTCAAGTATTAACTCCCAAAACAAAGTTCTGTAATGCACTGACTGCAAGCAATTAGAGTCTAAGTGTATCACAGAACTTTATTTGGAAAGCCACAGTGCCACCTCATAGGTTTGTCCTTGTGCAGAGACCTGTCCTCCTTACGACTGGGTGCTCCTTTAACCTGTAGTGAGGCACAAAAAGCAAGGAAAACAGGACATCCACTTTGATTATCTGGTTTTCCACTGCACTGACGACTGAAACATCTCAAACAGAGAATAGCTGGTGTTATTTGTGTAAGCGTAGAGAGCGAGGAGCAGTTAAGACTTGAATGCCTTGAGGACTGGGCCTACAGCAAGACTTGCTGTGTGGTGGGTCCTCCCTAGAGTAAGACAGGTAAAGCAGGCCAGATGGAGTCATTTTACACATTGTCAGCTCTATACAGAAATGATTAAATGTCTATATATCAGTAGGCCACGTGCAATAGTTGATCCTGTGGTAGGTCCCACCGAAAAGGATCCTAAAATGTACTTACTTACCTCTTTAATCTTGACCATCTGGTTGGTTGTAAAGTTAACACATGAGACAGCCTCTGATGGCTGTTTGAGGTTTCCAGTTTTGGTGCTATCTTTGACTCCATTATTTCACTCCGGTGCTAGTGTGTCATTGATTCTACCTGTTGAGCTTTAACAACTTTCTGGACTGAGCAGGCCCTGGAGAAATGAGCTATTCGCCTAACTATGTAGAAAGATATGATAGCAATGAGGAAAGTGCAGAAGGCCAGCTGAGCTCCAGGAGTATTAAGTTCTGTCAGTTTGAAGGCACTTTGGGCACTTGCCACTTCCACAGCAGTCAAGTGACAGCAACTTTAGAAGTGCAAAAATAATGCGAGAAAACAAACAGTGTCACACCTCGATCATTATCTTGGCAATAATACAGACATGAAGTGCTGTGATGAAGTTCTGCAAGTCATACTGTACCTGATATAGGTAGACGCAAGGGACCAGCTGCAATCCAACACGAGGGGCAAGTAGTCTTGATGATAAAATGCAAAAGCAGAAAGCGATCTGGAGATATTGCAGGCCACGGCTGGATTCACAGTGCAAACGTCTGTTTTCACTGCGGTCGGTGTCCGTCTGCGGACTTGCAGCGCTCCAATCGTAAGGTGGCCGCCGCCGCTTTTACCTTTTCTTCCCCCAGTCCTGTGCAGTTCACTATATGCAGCTGGAAGAATGTCGACGTGGAGCTGCCAAACGTGAACGCGTGTTCATGAGCGCGCATGAGAGGGGGGAGTGAAAAAAAAAAATAGGCTTTTTTAGTGTAATTTCACGCAGTGGCACAGTGAGCTGCACTTTAGTGTGAGCTTCTTCACAGATAGGTGCAACAGCCCGGGCTCAGTCTGTCTTATTACCTTGGCATATTTCTAAAGACACTTAGCCTAATTACATCTCGATCCGACTTATTACTGACGCTGAGGTGACAGAATAGTAAAGATTTAATTAACTTGGAAGAGCCTGAGCAATTTAGTTAAATGGCAGTGATCATTTGAAGTTAAAGAAATGAGCAGTTAAGGACATATCATGTGTCTCCAACAGTAGTGAGAGAAGTATCCAGATCCTTTACTTGAGTAAAAGTACAACACTGTTTTTAAAAAAAACTATTGCAAATAAAAGTCCTGCGTTCAATTTTTTTTTTTCTTTAGTAGATGTGCAAGAGTATGATTTATATGCTTAAATCATCAACATTAAAAGTACTTAAGAAGAGTGCCTTGTTTAGTCCATATTATTCTGGATTATCATTTCTGATGCATTTAAGTGTAGGGCAGAATTTTAATGCAGCTGTGTTTCTGTTGTTTAATCTCTAGCACTAGTGATTGAACCCCTATAGGCTAGTAAAAGTAATAACACCACAGTGTATTAATGCTCTACTACAAGTAAAACTCCTGCAATTAAAACCTTACTTAATTAAAAGTCTGCAAAAGTTGCATCAGCACTTAAAGCGAAAAGTAAAAACATATCCACCAGAATGATCCCAGTAAGAGTTATATTATTGCAGAAAATGTTACTGGAATAGTAATACTGATGCGTTAATGTATAAGCAGCTTTTTGACATCGTAGCTGGTCAAGGTGGAGCTAATTTTATCCCATTATATAGGGTACTATTTTATAAACTATCACATGACTTCAATTAAAAAAGATCTTAGTCTGTAAACTACAGGTGTTGACTAAAGAGTACAGTACTGTATTATAAAGGAAAAGTATAAAGTAGCAAGACATGGAAATACTACAGTAAAGACAAGGCCCTCAAAAGCTTAGTACAGTACTTGAGTAAACGCACTTAGTTACATTCCACTACTGTACAGCACTACATGATATTTGATAAACTGATCTTAGGCTAGTGGGGGAGAGGAGAAAATGTTTCCATCTGTAATGTAGTCAAAGTACAGCATTAAATAGACATACTCAAATACAGCTGTCTCAAAACTGTATTTAAGTTAACTGAGTAAATATACAATGTAAACAGTTACTTTCCATCACTGCATTACAACTGACTCAGTATCTTTATGTTAGGCTACTCTTTATTATTATAATTTTTTACTGTATGCAGTAGTTTATGTGGTTATGCATCTAGTAAGCTGTTCTTTAATAAATAGCATTATGACAGCATATTATCCTCAGTACATTTTGTCACATGGATTACTGCAAAATTATTACCTTGATCTGTTCTGTACGACATCTACTGCACGTCTGTCCGTCCTGGAAGAGGGATCCCTCCACTGCTGGTCTTCGAGCTTCGAGGACAGAGGGATGTCATATGCTGTACAGCCCTCTGAGACTAATTATGATTTGTGATATTGGGCTTTATAAATAAAATTGAATTGAAGTATATCAGTATAAGCAAAATAAATAAGCATGTAAAGCCAGTGGTGGAGAATAATTACATTTATCCAGTGCAGTTGTGAGGTACTTTACTTGAAGTAATTAACATAAGCTCAGTCTCTACAACTGTAACATTAAAGTACTGCTTAAATGCCAATGCATGAATAATAATGCTACACAAATATAATATAAAGCACTGACAGGTGTCATCCTGCATGACTTAATGCAGGACTTTAACTTACAGGCAAATTGAGTGGTAGATGACATCTCCTCTTATATAAATAATCTAAATGCTTCTTCCACCACTGACCAGAGCCTACATGTGTCTCCTCACAGCTTTGACACAACATCCCAGCTGTCAGTGGATGTCTTCAGTGTTTCCACGGGGACTTTAGGGCCCCAGGGCCTCCAGCTCCACACCGTGCACGGTCACCAGCAGGGGGCGCTATGCACCAATCAAAACTCTTGTGATGACGGAGTTGAAAGAAAAACTGCAATATGGTTTTTAAGCTTTATAATTACACATGAGCTGGTTATTAAGGAGTCAGAAATGTAGAATAATGCTCTTGTAAGAATTAGGTTGAATTTTAACGACTTGAATGGTTTTTAGACAAAGTGAAAACCAGTTTGTTTTATTGATTTAATTTATTTCTGTTGTTATATTTAATGGTTATTACTACTTTGCAATGCATATTAATGTGTTGTGTGATTTTTTAAAATTTTATAATCAGTATATTGAGTGGATATAGGCCCATCCGGCTCCACACGCATGCACACACTGCTCTCCCCGCCTCATAGGCCGGTGTGAGGGGGACGATCCCTGCGCCGCAGCTCGGTGGGCAGGGCCATCATTTCCGTAATGTTCATTAGATTTAAAGGAAGCAGTAAATGTTTCCCTCGGCTCAGCTACTGCGACGGACTCTATCTGCTTCGGACCGCTCGCCATTTTAATCTGCCATTTGAAGGAATAACAGCCGCACTTACCTATCATAAGGCGTCTCTTTACCGCCGCACAGATCTCCATGATGATGGAAATGGAGGTGATGCATTCCGGTCAACAGGTAAATAGAGGGTTTCTATAAAGTCATCGCCAGACATTGAGGGAGACAGGGGCGTGATGATAGTTCAGGGAAACTTTTTGTAATATAGCAAATTTAATAATAAGTGACAATCGGGTAATGGCGCAGTTATAAGGTGATATTATAGATTAACAGCTGCTGGGGGAAGATCATATGAAATACACTGTGAGCCTGGTTGTCTTTATTTATAGAAATATAATAAGGTGCCCTGTGACCAGCTTTCACTTCTGCAAGTCATTCACTTGTGACGTTTTTCCTCGCCAGGAAATAATGTTATAAATAGACTCATGTATAGTTGTGTGACTTTAAATAAAATTACATATTTTCTTATTCAGACATATTTGGTAAACTCAGTCTCATGAACTAATTTCTGGTAACTGTCTCCCTCCTCCCCCTTCCTCCTCCAAGCATGTGATATCCCACATTTGATACAGACAAGCCTGTAACCATTGTGGCTGATTCCTAGTTTTGTTTCTGTGTTTGCTGTTTGTTTGTCAGTGTGTTTTGACTAAATAGACACACACACACACACTCAGTCTAAGATCAGTCTAGGCTTACCTTTGTTCATATACACTGAATTAGATGTTTAACTTGGGATTATGGCCCTTCATCTTTCCTGTTTGGCTAAACCTGTCATAAGCGAGGGTCAGTGGAAGTCCACGGTTGACTGATGAGGGCCTAAAGGGCTGTTTTGGAACATGTGCCTGCTGTTTCATCATCCTCGGTCAAGGGTGAATGTCCAGCCAGTTGTGATGAAAGAAAATGCAATAAACCACTGGGAGTCCGGTCCCCTCTGAGGCCCTTGTAGTGTAGCCGAAGAGAAGTAAATGAACAACCCATAGGCTACAAGAAGCACACACACACTTTGTATCACTCCTCTATGGCCTAGTTTGATAGCCTGCAGGACCATTAGTTTGGCTTGTTTTCAAAATATGTCTCCAACATGTGTTTTCTGGCAATTGGGAGGCGTGTGTTTGCTCTGCATGTTTTGCCACTATTTTGAACTGAAGGCATGTTGTTGGGCTTGTATGGCTGTGTATTGTGTGGCAGTGGTGTCTGGGAAATCATTTTAGGAGCCAGTTTCCTTGTTCTGCTGCCAGCCCAGGTCTTATGACAGCCATTACTGATACCATACCGATAACCTGTTCTGACCGGATTCACATTTACGCAATCTATTTGACATATGATTTATTAGGGAGTTTGGTTCAGTGGCATATAAAAGCACTATTATTCAGTGACAGTGAAAGGGCTGGTTTAAGAGACGTGGGTTTGTTTTTAAAGAGACTTGTATGACTTGTCAGGTGAGCTTATGAGGTGTGACAAACAGACAAGAGTGTGGTTTATTAGTTTGGAAAACACGGATGACCAGACGTCCCCACTTGGACATTTTAGGCTACTTCCTCATTCCTGCAGAGGCCATAATTCCTGGTTGTCTGCCCACCTCTCACTCTGCAAGTATGGTTTTAGGCAGCTTTAGTGACGTGTAATCCTTTGGCGGTCATGCCTCTGATGCAATATTGAGTCAAAGAGGGTTAGTGGGTTCTTATTTTGCCGTGCCACAGCTGTAGTCAGAAAAACGGTGTCAACAGTGTTTTAGAATATATATAGATGCCTGCTTGCTATTATTATGACTTTATGAAGCTTTACCTCTCACCCCATTTTCTTTGAATCTAAAATATCAAAAGAGAAAACATCATTAGACAGTCTCTTCTCTTCAGTTTCACATCCTCTTTTGTTGTGTTTTATTCTGCTTTGTGCTCTATTTCCCGTCGATTAGCTTCCTCCTGGCTGCGCCTGTCTCGGCCATATGACCATTTATAAGCCCATAAGTTCTGTTTATACACAAAACTGAGGAACAAACAAGTCACATGCCCGGACATGTTCTTGTGAACCAGTGTCTGGGGTTTATGCAACATCCGTGGGCCTTGTGAAATGGTTTCCTTCTGTAAATAATTTCTGTGTAAAAGGCCCAAGGAGGAGAGCGGCACAGTTTATCTTTAGACATTCTTGTTTAAAAGGGAAAATACCAGTCAGCCTCTGAGTGGAAATCTACAGGAAACAGTATTAAAATTAGTTAGTCAGTTAGTACGCTGTCTTATACCCTGTATTGTCAGCAGGACTTTAATTAATGTGTACAAACTAAAGGTGGGGCACTGGGTGGTGGTCAATTACCAGTAGTTATCTATACTTAGTTAATTACGTTACATAATAGGAAGAAAAGGTTTGTAAATCCACCCAGCAACAGAGCTACAGCCTTATAGTTCCTTTTTTTTGGTTATATTATCCCACCATTTCAGGAATATTACTACTGTGTCGTTTAAAAAAGGAACACCCTCCAAGTACTGTGGTACCATAGTTAAAGGGACAGTTCACCCCAAAATAAAAAATACATATTTTTTTTCTTAACCTGTAGAGCTATTTATCAGTCTAGATTATTTTGGTGTGTGCTGCCAAATGTTGGAGATATCGGCCATAGAGATGTCTGCTTTCTCTAAAATATAATGGAACTAGATGGCACTCAGCTTGTGGTGCTCAAAGTGCCACAAAAATACATTTGAAAAACTCAACAGCAATGTCTCTTTGCAGAAATCATGACCTGGTTACTCAAGATAATTCACAGACCTTGTTGCCAACCGTTTCATGTAGGAACTATTTTTTTCCTACCAAACTACAATTGCCAACCATATCACGGCGCAGAAGGGAGCATGCATCTATTGCTAGCTCACCTAGCAAAAAAAGCATAGTAGTCATGGACATCCAAAAACCCTTAAACGCAGGTGCTGGACCAATAAAAGAAAGTAATAAACAACTTAAAACTTAGCTAAGTCTATGCTGAAAAATTGCACTTAAGCGAGCTACACTGTGGACCTTTGTTCATGCTGTTTATTGCTAGCTTACTTAGCACCACTGAGCTAGCTAACATTACAGCTAAGGAGAGGAGGACACCATTGATATTTACATCTCGCACTGTGACGAGCACAAGCCTCTCGTCCTTGAGTATACACACTTCCTTTTGCGCAATGATACAGTTAGTGGGTGTAGTTTGGTAGAAAGAAAATAGTTCCTACATGAAACTGCGCACAACAAGGTCTGAGGATTATCTTTAGTAACCAGGTCATGGTTTTTGGAAAGAGACATTGCTGTTGAATTTTACAAAAGCAACATTTTTAAGCTTTGAGCTCCACAAGCTGAGTGCCATCTAGTTCCATTATATTAGAGAGAAGGCAAACATGTCTGCCCTTTTTCAGAGTTTGAATCAGACAACTGAATTCACACCTCGGTGTAATTAGATGGGTGATGATCGCCTCCCTTAGAAAGGGTATCAAGTGAGGATACGTGTCTTCTGCTGGTGTGTGGTGGCAACAGGGGAAAGAGAGAAGTGCATCTATTATTCATGTGGCTTTTCCCCCTTGACTTTAGTGCCAGTGTTGTTGTCAGTGAACAGATACTGAGGGACAGGGTGTGGCGGGTGCAGCAGCCACGCTTCACAGCAGGGCACGCTCTTCCTTGTTCCAATGCTGCTCACATTCTCACTGCAGGACAGCATGGCTCACAACTCTCCAAACTGATCTGCCGTTCTCTTTCCAGGCCATGGAGCTGATTGACATACTGTGGAAGCAGGACATTGATCTCGGCGCCAGGCGTGAAGTGTTTGACTACAACCACCGTCAGAAAGAACATGAACTGCGGAGGCAGCGGGAGCTGGAAGAAGAGAAGAGGCAGCATTTGGTGCGGGAGCAGGAGAAGGCCCTGCTGGCACAGCTACAGCTCGACGAGGAAACAGGAGAGTACATACCCCGCCCGCCACCCAGCGCCCCACGGCAGTCGGCTGTCACACCTCTAGAGGTTTCACAGGTACATGCACATGGCTGTCATTACTCATGTCATAGGTGGACCACTCCCACCTGATTTGATAGGCTGTGGCTATGTAGCTAGGTAACGACCTCATCCTGTGTAATTACAGAAACACAGGTGGGTCTGCAGTTTTGCATCGGTGTATTCTGCTCTAGAAACTACTCTTCAGAGACATAGGAGCTATAAATATAAACCATGTGCTGCTTTTAAAAGATGGTGCACCGCAAAGGATGCTCTGTCGTTAAAACCTTGTATTTTAACCTCTTTTCCAGAATGTCAGCTTCACAGAAGACAACTGTGATGCCATGTCATTTGATGAATGTTTGCAGCTACTGGCAGAGACGTTTCCCGTAGAGGAAGCTGAGGTAAGAACATTGAATTATTACCATACATGTGACATCACAGCTTGCAGCTTTCAGTTGTATAAAAACTGTCATTTTCTTGTGTCTGACAGAGCACCTCAGTTTGCCTGGACACAACTGCTGTTTCAGCACCCATGATGTCGCCCGATCAACCGGCTCTGCCACCAGCCACCCTATCTCCAGGTCCACTATCACCACCACCACCACCACCACAGAGGATGTCCCCAGATTTGGAGCAGGCCTGGATGGAGCTTTTGTCCCTCCCTGAGCTGCAGGTATAATACACCGCCTCAATGGCATGGTGTTTGGCGTTGTGGAACAAATACCCAAAGAATGCATCAATGAGCCGGAGCCCAGCATTAGAGGACAAACACTTTTTTGTTGCTCTGCGAGAATGGGGTCTCATATATGTGAGACAGGTGCACCCGGCTCATTCCACTGTGATTAGGTTTCATTGTTGAGACTTTAGAGAGAATTAGGGAGGTGGGTGTTCAAGATGTGATGCAGCAGCCACCAGCTTTATCCAGCAGAACAACAAGACATCTTGTTCAAAGGGGGTGTGGCTGTCTGAAAACCTTTAGTTTGTAATGAAAAGATTTGTCCATGGTAGTATTTCAGTAGCTGCCTTATCAGTTTTGTTGCGAGGCAGCTCATATTTGCATTAGCTGATGGGTGGAGCAGTGTGCTATTTGCTGCCTTGACCTCTCACTGTGGACTAGACTGCAATCCTAGCCGTACAGCTTGCATAGCGTTGCATTAGTTGCTCTGGCAAGTTGCTGATAAGACTCTCCATTGTAGAAAAAGGGGCTGTGTGGAATTCTGTTTCGGTTCATGTAAGCTGCTTTGTGGAGATAATGTAGTCGCTTAACCTCCCAGCAACAGCGAGCTGGGAGATTGGTATTTGTGATTTCTGATCTTTTACAATTGGATGTCTAGTTGATCTTGGGAATTACAGTAGGCTATGTTGGGCTAAACCCAGCTCTACCAGCTCAACCAGTCAACTGCAAGGCTTAGAGTTCAAGGACTGAAACCCAAATTTTTATGGAGGATGATCGATTAAGTATGTATCTTGTTATGTCAGCCATTACAATGTGCCTCAGATCATGCTCTGTAGGTTTATGTTCAAGCACGGATTTTTTTCTGTAGTATGTTGAGTGTATTTCTTTTAATACTTCTTTATCTTTCTCTTCTAGCAATGCCTGAGCATGCAAATGGAGGACACACTGGAGACCACAGCTTATCCTCTTCCAAACAGCCCTGAAGTGCAGAATCCAAACTACACTTTTTACCCCATGACCAATCTCAGCGACGGGGAAATAAACAGTTTAAATGTTTGTCCCACAGAGTTTATGAATACATTCGATGGCTCTGTTCCCAGTATGGCCACACCGGACAATCTCAGCCAGATGAAGGCAAAAGCTCCTCAGTTAAATGCTAACTTTGCAGCAGAGAGTTTCTGTGACATGTTTTACCCCAGCACCATTCTGGAGGAGAGCAGCGGTCGACATAGCCTTGAAGGAAACGAAAGTAACGCCATGTCTGACATCCCAAACAAGCCTCCCTTTACTACAGTGGACCTTTACAGCCTCTCACCTGGAGATGCCTTTGACAGAGGCAAACAGAGTATGAAGACAGAAATGCCAGATTCAGATTCAGGAATCTCTTCAAACACCAGTCCAAATGCTAGTTCACCTGGGAAGTCCGTGTATGGAGATGGGTCCTTTGGTGGTTACAGTGATTCAGACATGGAGGAGATGGACCACAACCCTGGAAGTGCAGAATCTGACTACTCAGAGATGTTCACACTTAATTTCCAACCTGATGACCTTCAGTTAGGAATCTCTGTGTCTGTACCGATAGGGCAGCCCCAACAGACGCAGGAAAAGAAGCCCAAGCAACACAAGACGGACCCAGCAGAGGAGAACGGCCACAACAGCGCCCCCTTCACCAAAGACAAGCAGAAGAAACGTTTGGAAGTGCGTCTCTCCAGAGACGAGCAGAGGGCTAAGGCCCTCAAAATCCCTTTCACTGTTGACATGATCATCAATCTGCCTGTTGACGACTTCAACGAGATGATGTCGAAGCACCAACTCAGCGAGGCCCAGCTGGCCCTGGTCCGAGACATACGCCGCCGTGGCAAGAACAAGGTAGCTGCCCAGAACTGCCGCAAACGCAAGATGGAGAACATAGTGGGTCTGGAGAGCAACCTGGACTCGCTGAAGGAGGAGAAGGAGCGTCTGCTGAACGAGAAGAGCCAGAACATCACAAACCTGAAGGAAATGAAGCAGCAACTCAACAGCTTGTACCTGGAGGTCTTCAGCATGCTGAGAGACGAGAAGGGGAACACCTACTCCCCCTCCGAATACTCCCTCCAGCAATCAACTGACGGCAGCGTCTTCCTCGTCCCTCGCATCAAAAAGACTTTCATTAAGAGCGAAGACAACCTCGTTTCTCCTTTGTAATATGGTACTGCATTATCATAGTAATACTATGCAATAACTTTGTAGTCCTTCAGCTTTAAAGTATAAGTAGCTCAGCAGAACTATTGTATAGTTTTTGCTCACTTCTCTTGAATGTTGTAATATTTTTGATATTTTACTTCTTTTGTACTCGGATACCTTAAACAGATTCTTTAACCAATATTGTTTGTAAATATAAACACTTGCTTTTGAGATTGATATACTGTTACTGTATGTGTACATATATATATTGTATATATCATATTTCTGTATGCTAATGATTGTTTCAATCATTGTTACTCATATTTTATAACTGTCCCTTTATGATTTGCTGCCCAGGTTCTTTTATAAAATATTGACTTCTGTGCTTTTCAATAAAGTATTCCTATAGCTGGACCGCCTCCCTGTTTACTGAGAGAACATTGTGTGGTGTACTATGGCCCACAACAGATTGATGCCAGATGGACATATAGTCAAAGGAATGGTTACATAACTTACCACATGTTCAAGTCTTGACTTGAAGGCTCTACCAAAGGGCTTATATAGGAGTAAAGAAAAGGAATATTGTGCTGGAACAAAAGAGTGCTTGGCCTGAACCACTTTTATAATCTGCTTGCTTTTTATTAGAGCAAGTTTGTTTGTACAGTAACCTAAATCTTTTAATACTGCAAAACTCTCTCTGCAAAAGGAATCACACCCACTGCATTCATTATGTTACACAACAAAGAGAACAATTGTGGAGCCACGGTAGAGTGTGCTCAGTATGAACCACGCATGGCGACTTCACAATGGTCCAACCCCGGCACGCATATTCAAAGGTAAAGCCCTACGCAATCAGTATGTGCTCTACATGCACTTTCACACACAAACACTACCTTTGATCACCAAGCCTATTTTCCGCTCTCATGACAAACGTCAGAGGGCGTGTGGCGGACTAAACTGGTGAGAGACTCAAGGGCGTCTGTGAATCATGAAACCTTTAAGAGCAGCTGTATTTCACAAATTAAAAACATTTATAGCTCTGTATGTTTCTATTACAAATAAAAACACTCAAGTCATGGAAAATATTTTTATTTAAGAGCACAAGTAACACTTAACATAACTCAGTGAATTAGCCAACATAGTTCATTGAAACTGGAGTGCCTTTGCCGGGCACGTCTGTAATGGAGTTAGTCATTCTACATTCCTCTGCAGAAACACTATCCTTCAGCTGACTGAAAAACATATCAGCAAGCATTGTTTCTTATTTTCAGGGTGAGCAGACCTGTCCTGTGTGAAACCCTAACAGTGCATGTATCAATCCTTTTAAACACAATGAAATTTTTAGCAGGTAATCCTGTGGGTCATATTTCAACAGTATGACATGTTTGACACGGACATTAAATATATAAATGTTTGCTAAAGCGTTAAATTACCCAAATATGTACATTTATTCTGTAAAAATTTGGACTTGGAATGCACTTTTAAGCTTACCATGTAAAATTACTCACTGTATAATTGCCACATCTTCAAGTACAGTAAGAGGGAACTATAAGAACAGCATAGGAGAAGATCGCAAGTTCCTATTTTCAGAGAAACCAAACAAAATTTCCCTGAAAATTTTAACTTACTTTGAACCCTGGGTTAAAAAGGTGTCAGCAAATTATGAAAAAGCTTTCAGCATCTGAAGCAAACTCATCTGCGCTTACACTTCCTGCCTGTACTTGTGATTACTCTGTATACTCTGTCATATCACTGTTGGTTACTGTAAACTTGTGACCTCAGTTCCTTTCTGTTGATGCGGTTTGTTGCCTGTAAAGTAAAATAACTGTTTAATTAATCATCTAGTTTTTTTTGGGGAGATGCCCTTGTGATTTAAGCAGATGATTTGCCCCCCTCAGAACAGACCCTTTTTACCAATCACATCTGATTTTATGATTGCATTATACCACTATGACCAGCAGCCTTTGTAGCAGTAATCAAATGACTTATATTTAAAGTTTATTATGTTAACATTGTTCTCCATAAATACACAGATTGGTAAGGTATCTATACATTTTAACAATGCATGAACTACGTGCAAGTTTGGCATTCATATATACTTAGTGGCCACTTTATTAGGTAAACATGTACAGTCTAATGTAATCCAATACAACTGCTCAGCCATAAAATCTACTTTTATTATGCCTATAATATTCAGGTTTTATTTTTTACACAACCATAAAGGTGTTTATTCAATTAATTCTATGTTTTAACATGAGGTTATAGTTAGTGGGGGTGTTGGTCTCATTCATTTATTTATTTTCTCTAACCGCTTATCCTGTTAGGGGTTGCGGGGGGGGGGACGGGACGACAGACAGACAACCATTCACACTCACATTCACACCTACGGACAATTTAGAGTCACCAATTAACCTGCAAACCGACTGTGGGTTTTCTACTTGGAGAAAACCCACGCTGACATGGGGAGAACATGCAAACTCCACACAGAAGGGCTCCCCCACCCTGGATTCGACGACAATGCTCAATCAAGTACTGTATTTGAGTACAAATTAGAGGTACTTGTACTTCACTTAAATATTTCCATTTTATGCTACTTTATACTTTTATTCCACCACATTTTGGAGCCAGATATCGTACTTTTGACTCCACTACATCCTAGATTATCAGTCCAAAATGTACACTGCTAATAAATCATGATGTATTACTATGGATTATGCTACCTAACAGTGTATACTATTAGTGATGCTAACGTATTAATGCATCAATGATAATAATCCAGTGATATGTTATACTGCACTAGAAGTAGTTTTAATTTTGGTGCTTTGAGTATGAGTATATTTTGATGATGTTGCTTATTTACTTGAAGAGTTGAGAAAGATTTTGAATGCACAACTTACAATTTTTTCCTACACTGTCGTATTTAAGTTGTTCTTAAGTTAAAAAAAAATAATAAAATAAAAAAAAAAGTATTTCTTCCACATAATTAGTACACAACCTTTAACTATGACCTGAATTTACACATCTCCGACAACAAAAACTTCACTTGATAAAGAAGAATTCATGGCAGAGTTCTTGTATTCAACTTTAATAGATTGTACAGGTGTGTCTAATAAAGTGACCACCGTGTGTAGATAGTTTATCTTTTCTGGGCATGACCCAAAGGTGTTGCACCACTTTCAACTTTATCAGACCTGTCTGACTGATAGCAAAGCAATAAAACATGTAAAGATATTTTAACCTCACTGTAATCCCTGCAGTGTGGTGAAGGTCACAGGCTGACTTCTGGTCAAAGTTGAGCAATACTGGATATCTTCCTGCTCTGTTTACCTTAAAAGAACCCTTGCACCCCGTATAATCACCATGTGCACTGTTAGATCACAATAAGAGCAGCCTTGGATAATATTTTGAAAAAGTCTTACCCATCCAGAACCTTCCATGTTATCAGGTCTTTACAGATTTTCAGCAAGAAGAGAATGCCTCTTTCCACATCTGCAAATCAAGCAAAGTGGTTACTCTTACCTGCTCCATCTTCTTAAGTCAGCTTTTTTTTGTGAAATACTCACTCCCTTTTCTTGTTAATGTCTGAAATCTAGCATTTTTGCGGGTAAAAACTGCAGTATCTCTGACTCAACAGGATCTCCAATGTGTCCAGGAACTAGTCTTTCTTCGCTAGCACCAGCTGCTGGAGGGTTTAGCTAGCCTTGAAAGAGATAGATGCTCACTACCAGGAACGACACTGCAAGCTTCCTCCATGGGCGTTGTGCTCGATGCTGCCTTCTCCCTTCTCTCTCAAAATGCTGACTGGTCCACTGTGCTGGCTGGGGCTGAAGACGTCCTGTCTGACAGTCATCTGCAATCTTCCACACTAGCGATGCTGAGGGCCCAACTGCAGGTGCTTGTGGCTGTTATAATCCTACTCGCTCAACACTGGCATAGGTGGTGTATGGGCCCTTGCCCTAGGACTACCCAAAACTCCCTTGTCATTCACCTTTGAACAAGTACATACAGCAAATACACTATTTCCCCCACAAAAGTCTTCAATAATACTCTCAAGAGGAGAAAGTTCTGGACAGGCTGATTTGCTAAACTTCACAGTCACAATGTGCAAGCAACAGATACATCAATAACTCAGTTTTATCTTTTTCTGAACCAATGACGCACTGAACCTCTTGTCACTTTACTACACAATTTTATTCGGTCTTTTTCTTCTAATCAAAATAGTCCAACAATCTAGAATTTGTTTTTTTTGGGAACAAGAAGAGTGAGGGGATTCCCTTATTTCTAATTAATTGCTTATATTTGTTGACACTGGTACTACGAAGGATTTACATACTGTGCTTCACATACAAAATCAAAATACACTTGACACTTGCAATTGAGCAATCATAATAACTTCAGAAAGAAAAAAATGGAGTAACTCTAGCTCATCTGTGGGCCTGATATAACTATGACAAGTTAAAAGACATAAGATTAATCGGCCAGCAGAAAACTAACCCATATAAAAAAAGAAAAAATAAAGATATTAAGAACTGGCTTCAGATAAAAAAAAAAACAATTTACTCTTTAACCCTGATACCATAGGCACAATACACACACTTCAGACGCATAAAAAGGAAAAATAGCTTTGTAGGGAAACATCTATCACAAATAGGGGAGGTTTTCATCTGCACTCATGTCTTGTGTATACAGTCCTTCTTCCATAAACTTCTCCGATTTAGCTGCAGTAATGTCTGACTTGTGTGTTCCTCTAATGCTTTCAGATGACTGCCTCAAAGTAACCTGCAGCTTTCCTGACAATTCCTTTGCTCACCTCCTCGCCTCTCCTGCTAAGAACTGAAGCCTGTTGAATGGATACAGGATAGAACAAATAGTTATTCTGCACTTTCATGGGCTCACTCTGTACTGTGCTACGAGGGTGGTGCGGAACTGAATGCAACTTACCAAAACATGAAATAATTAATATCGCCGCGGGTTGTAGCCACCTCCGCCGCCGCCAGAGCTGTAGCCACCTGCAGTTGAGGATCGGTCACAGCAGAATATGTTAGATACTCCTCATGGGAGATTATGATGTTATGTCACTGAATGTATCAGTATGGAGGGTGAAACTCACCACCATAGGGTCCACCTGAGTTTCTGCCACCATAGTTGCCTCCCTTCATGGGCCCATAGTTGGACTGCTGCCCACCATAATTTCCAAAGTCGTTGTAATTTCCACCGCCTCCGTAACCTGAAGAAGTACGTGTCAATTTTACCGCAAGCATGAGGTGTTCGGTACAGCACGTCTTCTATGGATCAGATCAAACACTCAGGGTCCCCACACATTTTCACAAACAAAATTTCATATCTTTCCCATGACTTCCAGGACCCATAATAACATTTTTTTTCTTGCCCTACTTGCCAAGCATTTTTCAAACATATTAGACTCAAACTCTACTCAAAAATAATTTAAACTATCTGACACACATGAAGGGAGAGACTCAATGCAGGAGGAAAATGAAGAAATGTGATATTAAATGAAATATCACACAGCAACATAAATTTGAGCTATGTAATGTGTAGAAAATAAATTTGTACACTATTACACACTACACAATTCCATGACTTCTCCAGGTTTTCCTTGACTGTGCTAAACCTGAACAATTTACTGTTTAACTTCAGTTCAACAAACAAAACTCTTAAGGCAATTTATTTTATTTTTTTTTTTTTACCTCCATCATTGCCTCCATAACCTCCATCGCAGCTGCCACCAAATCCACCACCCTGGTTGCCATACCCTGGGCCACCACCACCGTAGCCCCCTCGGCCCCCTCCATAACCTGGTCCTCCACCATAGTTTCCTCCTGGACCTACGACAATGAAAACACAGGCAGCTTACAACATGACCTTACTTAAATGTGACATGATTAGTTCATGAGTGGTTTTAACATAGTACAGACTGCTGTAAAGTATCTTTTGAGGCCATGACAGTTGTGCAAATGAGCAAGGAAATTAAACCTGTAACGGAATTTAACGTTCTACCAGAGCTCACCGTTGTCAAAATCATCGCCGTAACCACCTCGTCCTCCACCGAAGCCACCTAAAAAAAAAAAAGAAAAAAAAGGGTAAAACACGTTATGCATTAAAACTGAGACAAATTTGTTGTATTCTTGCAGCCCTGTCATGGATTACACCATGTCCACACTAATGTAGGTTCAAGTGATGTGCCTCTCTCTGCTTTGGCCTGTTCACACTGTGACATTTTCAAATATGCACAACAGAGCAGATACATTTAAAAATGAGTCTTGCCTAGAAGGCTGGAAGAGACAACAAAGCATCTCTGAGAATGCTGACATATGACTCCACGATTCACAAACGTGAGTGTATTTCTGCATAGCAGCTATGTTAGAAGGACACGTGTTTATCACCTCTGATATTCTTGAAACACTCATGTTCCGTCACTGAGATAAATCTGCCCTATGTCTGACAGCTGCATGAGGAAATGAACTCTTATTGTCTTACAACAGGTCTCCTTAAAAGTGAACTTCTCTGCTTTTCAACCATCTTTATATCATAACAATGTGGGTAGGATGTGTGAATGAACTGTGGTAAACTTCCCTCCATCGACCCAGCACCTGGATCTCCCTATGAAACTCTGCTGGATGACGCAATAAGTGTCATTTGGCAAAGTATTGCTGGCTTTTGCTCAACTTACATGAAGCTCAGTACCTGATTTTACCAGATGGCTATGGCCATAAAACATTTACTTAATTGCTGACATTTAAAAACAAAACAAACAAATTCACAATTTGAAACAATTTCTGGTTCAATATAGTTATTCAGATCCACTGAGACATATGCAACACCCCACTTTTGTGCCCAGAGTTATCAGAGAAGTCAGATGCGAGTCATTCCAATACAAAGCTCAATTTGCCTGGAAAATCTACCCTTATCTGAGAACTACTTCCTCTTTCCGCTGCTATAAGAAAACTTTACTGTTTAATCTTAAAGCAACCTACTCATGCTATAATTTGTGTACTTACAATGACAAATGTCAAACTGCTTTAAATGTTCTTTAAGTTTATACTGATGCAGATAATTCAGTTAATTCATTATTCAGGTCACTGTATCCAATTCCTTTGGTACAACAGTTGAGGGTGTGAGTGAGTGAATGAGCTGTCTGTATGTGTCTATTTGTGGTATAAGTTTGTCATCTAATGCTGTTTTTATTTGTGTGTTTATAATTGTGTATTTATGTCTACAGGACCACCTCAAAAAATGAAATGCTTCGTCCCAAAGGGCTATCCATTAAATAAATTCAAATTTAATTCATCAGTTTCAACCATTTCACTTTCTCTGGTGTGTAATTATGGATGCAAAACTTGCGATCCCACAATCCCTTCTGATATGTGACCATCACAATACAATGTACCTGCAGTGGTGTGATTAAGGCCAGAGGCACTTTCATCTGGCATGCAAATACTACTCACCTCGACTGAAGTTGCCACCACCTCCAAAATTACCACCCCTTCCCATGAAGTTTCCAGATCCTCCACTCCTGCCTGAAATGTAAATTTTGGATTTGTTTACAAAATATCTGTACTGTCAGCTGCAAACAGTATGTACAGTATTTGTCTGTGAGTATACCTTTACTCTACAGTTGATGGTTTGCTTACCCCTGTTAGTAGACATAGCACTCATTTCCTGTTTGGAAAGAGCTTTCCTGACCTCACAGTTGTGGAAGTTGATTGTGTGGAATTTCTGGGCTGTAAGAAAAATATGAGGAAAACATCACTCGTACACTGCACTGCTTAAAGTTTACTGACAGCATAGTTAAAGCCACACTTGATAACTTTTAGGACTAACTTTGTGTCATATTTGCAGAGAGTATTTCCTGAAAGTAGTGCATGAGACAGTGTGTGAAAAAACACAACCCTCCTGTCTCAATTGGCCTTTGCTAAAATCAGAGGTGGTGCAGTAAGCAACAGCCAGTCAGCGCCAGAAGTCTCTGTCGCAGCTCTCAAATCATGTCAATTGCTCTATGAACTGTGGTCAAACTGTCAACTAGGCAGCGCTGATCAAATATGAATCCAAATTCTCTAACTGTATTGGCTATTTCTTGCCGCAAATGCTTTCAGAAACATATTTTAGTGTACTGTTTAGCTGTAAAATGAGAAAACTGGTCCGGCTAATGAGCGGTGCTTGGTAGTCCCATTAAATTGTATCCAACATGGCAGCTGGGTCACAAACGTTCTCATTTCACAGCTAAACAGTACACTAAAATATATTTCTGAAATCATCTGAAGTGAGAAATAGGCAATAGAGTAACAAAATCTTTATTCATATTTGATCAGCACTGCCTACAGTGACTGCAATTCACAAGAATTGACATGAGGGACAGCTGTGTTCGAGACTCCTTGGCTCTGGTTGGTTGTTTTTCTTTTATATGCCATAAGACTATGATAAATGCTACAGTACAACAAAGCAAGCAATGGAGTGTGTTTTCATCACAGATTATCTGTCTCATTGAGTGATGTGTGAATATAACAACAATCTCACTTGATATGAAAAAAGGGTATTTTTTTTTAAGTTACCAAATGCAGCTTTAATTTTGACAGTCTACACATCCACATACCGACAATTTTGTCTACAGTGTCGTGGTCATCAAAGGAGACAAAGCAGAACCCCCTCTTCTTCCCAGTGGAGCGTTCCTCCATGATGTCGATGCATTCAATCCTGCCATATTTCTCAAAGTACTCTCGAATATGGTACTCCTCGGTGTCCTCCTTGATGCCACCGACAAAGATCTTCTTCACTGTCAGGTGGGCGCCTGGTTTATTGGAGTCCTGAAACAGAGTGTATCAGTGAACGCACACACCAAGCATTATCATCACTGCAGCATCTGCGTTCTGCTATGGGATTCATGTACCTCTCTGGACACTGCCCTCTTGGGTTCGACAACGCGGCCATCAACTTTATGAGGCCTTGCTTTCATGGCATCGTCGACCTCCCCTACAGTGGAGTATGTCACAAAGCCAAACCCTCTTGAGCGCTTGTTGTTGGGGTCCCTCATCACCTGGAAAAAAAAAAACACAAAACACAATGGTAGTGAGAACAGTCTACCTGGACAGTTAATGTTTATTATAATAAGAGGCCATTTTGCCAGATTACAATAAAGATATGTACCACACAGTCCGTGAGAGTTCCCCATTGTTCAAAATGGGCCCGTAAACTCTCCTCCGTGGTTTCAAAGCTCAGGCCTCCAATGAACAGCTTTCTGAGCTGCTCGGGCTCTTTAGCTTCACGGTCCTATAAAAGCATAACAAGGCAATAAATATCATTGAAGCTGTATAAAGTGTTACAGGAGAATAGTTGAAGAAATATTCAGTGTGGTTACATGAGGTTAAGTATAACGATTAATAAATGTACAAAAATCTGCAGCTATACAGTTCTGACAGTCTTGACACTGGGTCGTAACGTTACAGCAACAGCTGTTAAGCTAATGCTAAACTACATTTTCGTATATAATTAGGCTGCCAGATAAACCAAGTGCACGGACAGACATTTTAATGGTCAAATAATATATAGTAGACAAACCATCGCCAGGCTGAGGCCCGCAATGCAGAATTCACGCTACAACAAGCTAAGTTAGCCCTAGCGGCCTAACGTTAATTTAGCAGCTAGCGTTAGCTAACTATCAGTCACGCTGCACTTTGTCACTAAAAGCCTCCATTTATCTGTCTGCCATGACGAGCAATATGGGTTAAATAAACGGAACAATGACGTTCCTTCAACAACACACTGAAACAGTAACACAACACAGAGCTCTCCGGCGGTGACACCCCCTAAATGTGAATGTGACAGCCATTAGCTTAGCTTAGCTTAGCTTAGCTGCAGCGTTAGCTAGCGTTGACAGCTCTAAATGTAGAGCAACGTTAAACCTACAAAAGACTATTTTTAATAGCACACCATGCATTCTCTCGCGAATATTACATTTATGTTAAAGAGTAGCCTTAGCTTTAATGCACTTTACAAATAACCGTGTTTAATTTGCAATATTTGTGGGTACTTCACCTCCATTTTACAGACGTCCACGGCCGCAGATCTGAGTGGATCACGTGATCAGGACACCGGTCGGTCGGTCTGGTTGTCTGTCTGTCTGTCTGTCATGGATTATAATCATCACAATTAAAATTAGAGCACAGGATAGCTACTGTGGTTCATGTATGCATGCGATAACACAACACTGCATATATATTTAAGATTGTTTCCTCTTAAAATGCAAAGTTGTGTTTGCATACTGTGTCCCATTTTACTGTCTGGTTTGTGCAATGAAAAAAAAAAAGATAATTTGCACCATCTACTGGTTAAACAGGTACAGGTCTCTACAGAGCCATTAATGCTCATCCAGCCCCTTAATTTTTGGGTGACTCCAGTCCAAAATCACTGGGGCATTGAATTTAAAGGTACCTACTGTAATGCTGTCAGTTACCTATTAGAAAAACACAAGGGCTGGAAATACAAACACTGTGGGTTCCTATAAACCTGAAGTAACTCACAATTTGGTGTGGCTCAGTGTTCAACAATTGAGAGTGCTGGGTGTGGATTTAATTAGATGGCTGTTTCTGTTCTCAACTGTCACATCATGTTTATGTAACAAAGCAACCAATAATTTTATTAAGTTCAGTTTCGGTGTTGGTGATTAGTCAGCTGAAGAACAGGAGCAGCATGGGTGTGGATTTCGGGGGGGGGGGCTGCACAGTGGACCTGTCCCCCTCAATATTTAGGACATGTGCATTTGTCTCCACCCCCACAATAAATGCATAAAAGTAGAAGAGGACATTTATTTTTGAAGGAATTAAAGACATTTACACCATAAATTGATGCAGAAAAGGCAAACTGGATGCACAAAAATTCCCCAGAATGCAGGAAATTTAGTGTCTGAAGCTCAACATTTTCTGGGGGAGGACCCCAAAGTTACTCTCTGCAGCCCCCATCCTAATGTTGAGATGAAGCCTACCCCCTTTGACCAGCAGAGACTGAATGTTTCAAATAAAGATGCATAACAATAACCTAATTCAATAAGCCCAAATATAAAAATAGACATGAATATTAATAGCAAATGGGCAATAAAAAGTAAGATATTTTATGAACCAGCTGGAAAACAAAAGTGGCTGAAGCCTAAAAGTAAGGTCTAACTTTGACAATGAAATCACAATTGTTCAAATGCACTAATGCATTTAAACTGCTTTATTTGGTCGTATCAATTATTAGAAAATGTAACATGTAAAACTGTCATGTCGTACTAGTTTGAGTGAGAACATTGCCCTTGCTGCATGCTGATTAACCTGTTCGGGGGTGTGTAGGGGTGTGCAGCACGTAAACACAAAACAATAAAGCTCTTAAAACTACAGTTTGACACAGTGCTCAGTGCACAGTGCTGAACTTAGTTGCTATTGCACTTGACAAATCAAAATACTAAAGCCAACTGACATGCAGTAAGCCTGGTGCAGTTGCAGAATCTTAGTATGGGAAGTGCCTCCCTTTACTTTGTGAAGAGACCGCAATGGGTGTGCAGTGTGTTTTCAGTTATCATGGGTGCCCCTGTGACTACAACAAGCATAAACTAAGCAATACTGTTCCTGTTTCTTAATGTACAGTACAGGCCAAAAGTTTGGACACACCTTCTCATTCAATGCGTTTTCTTTATTTTCATGACTATTTACATTGTAGATTCTCACTGAAGGCATCAAAACTATGAATGAACACATGTGGAGTTATGTACTTAACAAAAAAAGGTGAAATAACTGAAAACATGTTTTATATTCTAGTTTCTTCAAAGTAGCCACCCTTTGCTCTGATTACTGCTTTGCACACTCTTGGCATTCTCTCCATGAGCTTCAAGAGGTAGTCACCTGAAATGGTTTCCACTTCACAGGTGTGCCTTATCAGGGTTAATTAGTGGAATTTCTTGCTTTATCAATGGGGTTGGGACCATCAGTTGTGTTGTGCAGAAGTCAGGTTAATACACAGCTGACAGCCCTATTGGACAACTGTTAAAATTCATATTATGGCAAGAACCAACCAGCTAACTAAAGAAAAACGAGTGGCCATCATTACTTTAAGAAATGAAGGCCAGTCAGTCCGGAAAATTGCAAAAACTTTAAATGTGTCCCCAAGTGGAGTCGCAAAAACCATCAAGCGCTACAACGAAACTGGCACACATGAGGACCGACCAGGAAAGGAAGACCAAGAGTCACCTCTGCTTCTGAGGATAAGTTCATCCGAGTCACCAGCCTCAGAAATCGCAAGTTAACAGCAGCTCAGATCAGAGACCAGATGAATGCCACACAGAGTTCTAGCAGCAGACCCATCTCTAGAACAACTGTTAAGAGGAGACTGCGCGAATCAGGCCTTCATGGTCAAATAGCTGCTAGGAAACCACTGCTAAGGAGAGGCAACAAGCAGAAGAGATTTGTTTGGGCCAAGAAACACAAGGAATGGACATTAGACCAGTGGAAATCTGTGCTTTGGTCTGATGAGTCCAAATTTGAGATCTTTGGTTCCAACCGCCGTGTCTTTGTGAGATGCAGAAAAGGTGAACGGATGGATTCCACATGCCTGGTTCCCACTGTGAAGCATGGAGGAGGAGGTGTGATGGTGTGGGGGTGTTTTGCTGGTGACACTGTTGGGGATTTATTCAAAATTGAAGGCACACTGAACCAGCATGGCTACCACAGCATCCTGCAGCGACATGCCATCCCATCTGGTTTGCGTTTAGTTGGACGATCATTTATTTTTCAACAGGACAATGACCCCAAACACACCTCCAGGCTGTGTAAGGGCTATTTGACCAAGAAGGAGAGTGATGGAGTGCTGCGGCAGATGACCTGGCCTCCACAGTCACCGGACCCGAACCCAATCGAGATGGTTTTGGGTGAGCTGGACCGCAGAGTGAAGGCAAAGGGGCCAACAAGTGCTAAACACCTCTGGGAACTCCTTCAAGACTGTTGGAAACCATTTCAGGTGACTACCTCTTGAAGCTCATCGAGAGAATGCCAAGAGTGTGCAAAGCAGTAATCAGAGCAAAGGGTGGCTATTTTGAAGAAACTAGAATATAAAACATGTTTTCAGTTATTACACCTTTTTTTGTTAAGTACATAACTCCACGTGTTCATTCATAGTTTTGATGCCTTCAGTGAGAATCTACAATGTAAATAGTCATGAAAATAAAGAAAACGCATTGAATGAGAAGGTGTGTCCAAACTTTTGGCCTGTACTGTATTTCTCTAATGTTTCTTCAATGTTTGTATATTATACAACCGGTCACAAAGGCATGCAGTGGTTTACAATGGCAGTTGATTTCAATAATCGGAAATGTTGTTGGTGTTCAAGGTGAGGCATCTTACAACTAATAGGACCACTATAAAGGGTTGACAGTGAGTGAGATGACGGTGCATCACAGTCTGCAAAATATCATTTATTTGTAAGGTAAACAGACTCAAAATCCGAATAGCATAAGTCTCAGACAGGAAAACAATACAGAAGAAGACCAGTTTTTACAGTTCACCCTCAGCAGCTCTGACTGAAAGACACTCAGCAGTGTCTAAGAGAAACAAACCTCACATAGTTGTAGGCTATATTCATCAAAGTTCTATTGTTTGGTTTTGTAAGGAGGTATTTTGTTTATATTTTTGGTAGCAGCATTATCTCAAGTATCACTCATATTGCTAACTTTAATAAACATGTTTATTCTGTTTAGTGTATTTGCATGATGTTACAAATTAAAGGCAAACAACACCAAAATTAAGAATTCCAATACGTTATTTCGATGTCCTAGGAAATTTTGATTAACATTTGTGAACATGAGCTACTCTCTCTCAAAGCCAGAAACCAGACAAGTCTTAAACTTGTGATGTCATCAAGTACATTGTATAACGTCTAAGCTTCTCCATAGACAATGAGTGGGAGTTTGATTTTATGAACCCACAGTATGTTTCTTTTTTTTTTTTTTTATACCCAAATGAGTTTAATTCAATTGTAGTGTTCTCAGTTGTGAAACAGAAATGTACCCATATACTCAGGACATTCCCCTTAGTGCTCTCAGTGTCATCTCAACACGTTTTCATCCCACCTTGTCAAATACTGATGCTCTGTCAGTGGTCCTATAGTCAAAATATGATGTGTTAGGTACTTTCCTGTGTCAGCTGTGGACGTACAGGGATGGCATGTCAACTTACGCTCATTACATGTAGTGTGTCTCTTCAATTTTTTAAATAAACACAAGAAGTTTGTGCTCTAGATAAAGGATCAGCACCCAGTGAAAAACCTCCTAAGCCCTATGATAAGCTATTATGGCAAGGCTTAACTATACAGACCAGTGAGCAGTGATAACTAACATGTCTTTGGGGTCATCAGGTGGGAACCTCCTTTCACCAGTGTTTCGTCTAGTTGGTCCCATGACACCTCCTCAAAATAGACATATGAAATTTCTGCTGTCTTTTTCAAAATAAACTTACAACACAGGTAAAACACTTTTATTAACTAAAGTGTCACCAACAAAACTTCATCAGTAGGTTTAAAAAAAAAAGCATCATTGTTTGACTTCAGTTAAATTGTTAGTAACATCATGTGACATATGTCACTAGCGTAACATGCTACACATACTGCCACACTATGTTAAAATAACTCCACTGACTTCCCAGACTTTCTCACTCTTAATACTAGTGTAGTTGCTCACTGTGTCAGAAACAGCAAAATATCATACTGCCATTTACGGTGCCTCTGTATTGGTGTCTGCCACCAAGAGCCACTGACCAAGCATTGGTACTTGACAAGTTGGGAGTGAGAACGGGCTGGTCGTATATAACATCTTTCCCAATTCATTGCCTATGGAGCAGCTCCAGACTTAATACGTGATGGCATAGCAAATTTGAGTTTTAGCACTCTGGTTTTGGGAATTGGGAGAAAGTTGTTTATGTTTACCAATAATTTTTGGACTGTCGTAGACCATGGGAATAACGTATGAATTTTGAATAAGGGCATAGTTTGCCTTTTAGCAGCAGTTTCTCAGACCAAATGGCAGAGCATGGTCAAAATTGTTTTAAGACAGATATGCAAGTTGTATTCAGCTGTAATTGTAGAAACACGACATACATCTGTGCTTTTAGTTCAAGTCAGATCTCTCTGACAAGAATACTTGATTGGGCAAGAGTGATCTATGAGCCAGATGCTACTGAGCCTTGTTGAAGCTGACCAGCATCCAAATATATGACTGTTTTATGGTTTGGACAATGTCTGTCATTAACTTTATTGTAGTGTGTGAGGAAAATACAGCCCCAATAAAAAGGGTAATGTTTTTCTGACACTGTTAATGATGAGTATTTATGATCAGCCCATAGTTCAAATTCAAGAGACAGTCTGTGTGTTGCTCCTTTTATTCTACTGCAGTTACTGTATTTGCTTAGAGATAATGGATACATTTGTGGGCTTACAACAGCTGAGCAGAAATTGCTCTGTTCCTCTTATCTTTGGATATATCAGTAAATCACAGCCACATTACAGCTTTTACTGTACATTTTTTCCTTAATTAAACTCCTAATGAGTGTGAGGAATTGGTAACATTATTTCGACTTCGGAGCATATACAGTAGGGTACCCTTCGTTAGGGAACATTATTGAAAGCAGCAATACTAATATCCTATTTTTTATTGTATTACATATTTATTTTTGATGTCCTGTGATGTGGGAACATGTGAAAAACCATCTTCCTTTTTGAAAATTGGACCCTGATGGACCATTCGAGGATGGTGATGATATTACGGACAATAAAGGGCTGTATATTATCTGTATATTTGCAGTTGATGCCTGTTCAGCAAGACCAAAGCTACACTTTGCAGCTGAAGCCCATGTGATCTATACTGTTGCTGAAGTAGAGCAGATGGTTTTGGTATTGCCCAAATGTCATGGGCAAGGTTTTTTTTTCGATGTCTGTGTGGAACAAGCCAGAGTTACAACCCAAACAAGTATTTGAATGCATTATATAGTCATGCAGCCAGAACTTAGCATACCAGAGTCTGTCTAGTTTATGGTTACAGGCCCATAAATGTATAGATTTCAGAACTGATTTGATGATGTAATATTGGAGCTTTGTTAGTGCAGTTACTTGTGTTTTAATTGCAATTGACATTTTAACAATTATTACCATGAATAAACCAACTTTAGCTCCAGATAGCTGATGTTTTTCCTGAAATACAGCTGATTTATTTCTATATATTTTTTACCCAGCAGCTTGAATTTGCAAAGACAGTATCTAAAATGTATTACTAATCTCAGTGGAAAGTAACTAGGTACATTTACTCAGGTACTGCACATGACACAGTATTTATCCTAAAGCTGTATGGTTATATACAGTTGCTTTACATTGAATAATTAATATTAACACGGTCATATTTTACAGGCAAAACAAACAATGCGCTGCATTTTATGTGCTTATAAAATGCAGCGCATTGATATATATTAAATTGCCCAACAGTGTCAACATATTGACAGTAATGTCAGTAATGATAAACAAGTAATATATAGCAATGTTACACTGACAGACGTCATTCTACCTGCACTGAATACTTTTATTTTTCATACTTTAAGTATATTTTGCTGATGTACCATTACCTTTACTTAAATAACCTTCTGAATGTGGGACTTTCACCTGTAATATTATATCTCTAACTTGTAATATTGCTACTTTTATTCAAGTAAAATATGACGAATACTTCTTCCACCTCTCTCAGTTGTATCTGAATCCTCTCCATGGTTAATCAAGACATCAGAAATAATTTATTGATCCCAGAGGCGAAACAGTGGAACGTTACAGTCCCTCTGATATATGGTGCAGAGCTTTATAAAAAAGTGGAAATAAGAAGCATGAAAATAAAAAGTAGGTCTATGTAAAAATATATGAATAAGAATATGTGCATTATGCTACAATCTTGAACACTAGCATATGAGCATGAAGAACAAGTGTGTGTGTGTTTCTGAGTGATTCTACCAAGACTGGAATCACAGTGTATTTAGTTTTAGATTAACTGTTGTTTAATAGTTGGCCTCGTTGTAGATGGCATTAAGAGCAACTGTATTATTAACACATATGTATTTTGGCTTGTGGTACTTAGTGTCAGCAAACAACACTATAATCAGGTATGTATGCAACTTGCCAGTCTGTGAAGTTGCACCACATCCCAGACAGACCTATGACCACAGCAATCATCACTGCGGGCCTGATAAATAATCTCATAATTGAAAGTCCACTTCTGAGATGTGCAAGGAGGAGCCGAGCCGAGCGCAGCGAGTGTCGTGAGAGCAAACAGTACAGTATCAGCCTCTCACAGATGTAGTTTGATGGATGCTCTGTGTACACCTCCTCGCCCCAACCTCAGGACAACATGTTTGTTTGGTTGTTGATCACACCCCGCAGTCTTTGTACCTAACTGCCCCCTGACACAAAGATATATCACGGGTCCCACACACTGCTACCTGCCAGGGACATTTCTATTCTCTGCAACTGTGGTGGCTTGCTTTGTCCTCTCATATGGCATTTTAAGAAACAGGTTTTTATTTCTAAAGTCTCAGCTTCTGTCCTATCACTGCGGTTTTGGGGTATTTATCACGGCTACGTATGCCAGTTGGCCTTCAATTAGGTCCAGCGCAAGAGATTTAAATGCAATTAGCAGTTCACTTATATCAAATGGAGTGAAAAATTAATAAAAGTAACAGTTAATGACATCAATAAAAAAGTCTTGGTTTCTCTCTGATTTACCATACACAATCTCAGTCTTGATTGTAATTCTTTTTTTTTTTTTCTCTGTGACAAATGAGTGATATAACGATCCCCTGAAATAGAGGGGGATGACATCCTGGTGTGGACTAAAAGGCAGCACTTAGAACCACGATTAAATAATTAATACAGGTTTTATACCCATTTTACACCTCCAAATTATGGTTTGCCATATATCTGAGACGCGGCGGCCGAAGAGCACCATGTCAGCAAAAATTTCATGTACAGTAAATCTTTGTGAGGGAGGAGCCAGTGGCTGCAAATCATCCGTGAGGTGAAGGATGACTTGAATATAACCTTTCCCCCCATTTATTCTTATCAGGTGGCGAGGGGTGAAAACACAGAAACACACATAGGCACACACACACACACACACACACACACACACACACACACACACACACACACACACACACACACACACCTTTATCAAACTGTATAGTTTTTTGACCTTTGTATCAATTTGATTAGATTAATAGCATCTGATTACACTAAGATCAGTAATAGAGGAAGTGATCCAACAGTAGGTGGCACCCTATCATAATGTTGCATACAAGGTGCAGTGTCAAAGATCATACATAAACCAGCAACTGACTGCAGGGTTTTTCTTTCAACTAAATCCACTTAATCCACTCTGACTACCACAAAAATTACCTTTACATGTGAATAATGAACCTAAACATCCCCAAACACAAGCTCTGCAATGTGCACACAGCCATTAACAACCTTCACCTCTCAAACGAGGCCACATTGTGCCTGACTGCCCTTTTATTCCCAGCGTCCTCTAGATGGCACCATGGTCCATGAAAAGATGGCCCTTTTATTTTCAAATCATATCACCTTGTAAATGTCAAACAATATTCCTGGATACTAAATTATTATTTTTCCCTTGTGTCACATGTCTGCCTACTTGATTATCTGCAATCATCTCAAAACCTTAATTGTATTTGTTTCCGTAATTAATGTAATTATGGGGAACACATTTTTATTATTGGCCTGCTCTCTGTTGCGTAGCAAAAGTGTACTTTATTAGAGGGACTGTGGCAAGATAATTGATTTAGCATTACGAGTATTTTTTAAGAGATGATATTGTGGCTGTTTTTTTTGATTTCCCTTTTTAGCTCTGAGTCACATGTGTTTACTTTGTCTTATCATGTGTCACTGAAATATTTTTATGAACTCAATGTCCTCACAAACCCCTAACCCTCACTGTCTGTGGTGCCTGGGGTGTTCTGGTTGACCTTGTCCTGAGAAAGCGTAGACTTGGCTCCATGACTCCATTAGGGAAGCCTGCCTGCCACAACCTGGGTTTGGGTAGACGGACGTACGCAAGTGGAAACTCTGAGGAAATGGAGATTCAGAGCAGGGAAACCAGAGAGTCAATTTAGTCACTGTCTACTACCTTTTCGCATGCAAGTACAAAGCCAATCTCACACGTCGGTGTTGACTAGAATCTCTCTCTGAGGAATTTAGGGAAAGAACAATTCCTAGCATCTGTTTCCTGTTCACTTGCATAGAGGAAACTGGGTGTAAATCACACCAAATATAAATAGAATCAGCATTCAATTTACAGGAGCTAAAGTTGGTTACAGTGGCCTTGCATTTTGGTTCTATCTGCCACTAAAATGTGTGTGCGTGAGGACATATCACTGCATTAGACATATTACAGGGCAGTCATGTGCTCTTTAAACTAAAAAACACAACACAGCAAGAACTATATCTTTTTCCTGTCTTACAAAATTACATGTTTTGCAGCATGACAGCTCAGAAGATAAATATTAGATATCATAACTCTATTTTTACAGGGAAAATTGATTTTTTTACCCCCCATTTTTAACTATAGAAGTATCCTTATTAGAACCTGACTACACAGTATGCAGTGTAATGATTTAAAGGAGGTTTTAGAGTCCGACATTATAGTAATGTGGCTGTGAAATTTAAAATCTATTTTTGAAAAATTAAAAAATATATCTCATTCAGTGGTATTAAAATTAGTCAGTACTCTACTACTTACAGATCGAAGAGCCCAGCAAACATAAATATATATTTAAAACGTTGGTTTCTTGTGATAGTAATGCTTCTTAAAAAATAAACTCAGTAAGTAAATAAATTATTATGAATATTTTTTTCACGTTCTATAAGTCTGGTGTCAAAAATGTTTCTGTAGATATAAAAATAAATAAATAAATAAATGTAAGTATTTAGTGTTGTAAAGATCATCAAGAGGAGGGGACACATATAAAACAGGGGTTTGGGGTCCCCCCTCAGGGAATTTTGAGTGTCAGACAATCAATTTCCTGCATTCTGGTGAATTTTTCTGCACAATTTTGTGTCTTTTCTGCATTAATTAAAGCTGGAAATGTCTCTAATTTTGACAGAATAAAAGTCCTCAAACAAATGCACATGTTCTAAATACCTAGATGGCCATGCCCCCTGTGTCGCCCCTGTGTCTTCTCACTCTAATTTATGTAATTCAGCAAAAATAACTTTTTCTCCATGGAGAATTGTTGATCTTTGTTCTTCACTCTTATGTTTTATGTTTTGCTCATACTCCCAGGGACACTGTTTTCATATATCTTTGAACATCTATGCACTTAGTTTGCTTTTTAATATTGACTGGTTCTTATAGTCTGATACATGGAGGCCATCACACTGTGTATTGATACTGTCAGACAGGCCAGGACAAAGCCTTTTTAAATGAGCTACAGGTCAGGATGGGCTTGGAGTATTTTTCTCCCTCTCCTGTATACGGACAGATAATTGCCGGTTTTCTCCAAATGCTCTGTGGGAGCAATAAAGTGTGTTAGGTTGTTTGGTTTGTCAATCCTTTCCTAAATGAATAATGCATTGATGGGATTCGAGGCACTTGTGTGAAAGTCAGTATAACAATCAATCCAGGAATGTGACCATTTTTGTTGCGTTTTTAAGCCAGTGACCGTGACCTTCCTTCTTGATTTTAGTGAGAAATAGAAAGAGGAGGAGTGATTATGTTAGGAAACAGTCCAATGCATTGGCCTATTGATGTCCAGAGAAGAGACGCAGATAGTGTGGTGTAATAAAAACCTTTATTTACAGCTCCTCAGTGGAGAGCAACAGAGGAGTGCTGTGTTTCCCTCTGGCACTAATTGACTGCCTGCAGCAGGAGAAACATAGACTCTCACCCCTCGCTGGCGCGCTGCTCTCAGATGTAATAATAACCACTATGCTTTCTCTCAATGTACTTCCAAAGTCATCCTCCTCTACAGCTATCGTAAAAAGAGTATTCATTTTGGTAACACAGGGATTGTCTAATAAAATTAAGATTTGGGGACTGCGTTTTTGTGCTACCCTGCACGCCTGCTCTCTGTTTAAATGCTGTGGACCTGCTCCAAGGCAGTTGCGTGCGGTCCATTCAGTGCATGTCCCTTCTTCATGGGTGAGAAATAAGGGAGGGGGGCAGGTGTGGGAGGCAAGGGAAAACCATCTCTCCCTTCCCCTAATTTTTGTGTACGGGCAACAAACGACCACAAAAGTGCTGCTTTCACAGTTTTCCGTGGCCCAACGTTGAGCTCCCGGCAGAACGAGACAAAGGAATGGCGGGATGATGAAGTCCCGAGCAGTGCAGGGCAGGTGTTTCCTCGGTCTCCTGGGAGCCGGGGAGTACACCTGCCCACTACTAACCCACTGTGATGGATCGATGAAGCAGTAACTGACTCAGCACTTCAAAAGCTCTACCTGGGATTAGAGCACAGAGGACCTGATTGAAACACACTGTCATCCCACAAACAATAACACACATCCATCTTGGAGGGCCGGCTCCTCTTTCCTCCCCTGTGCTTTACTATCACTGAGAATGATTGTGCTGTTGATGATGAGGGGAGCAATCTATTGGATGAGAGGCAACGGCTAAATTTCTGCAGACATGATGTCTAATGGCACCACTTGGATACTGTAAACACTATCTGCATCACTATGAAGCAGCTGAATTATGACCTTCACACCTGGCGATCCAATACTGCTTTACAGAAACACACACATGCACAAAACCTATGCATGGGCCTATAAACACACATACACAAACACAAAAAAGTTACACACACAAACACATAGAAACTATGCGCACAGGCAGTCAGATAAACACATTCCTATGTTTTGAATTAGATGATACTCCATTTAAAGAAGAATAACCATAAGGCCTGCGCACTCCCAGGAGTCGATGACTAATGTAGTATAATAGCCAGTGCTGGCATGGGTCATTTTGCAAGTCGACCCAGGCAAATCCTCAATGGCCCTTTATCCAGTTAGAGAAATGATTACTATCAGTGCATTTCAACACATTTTTAGACTTTACAGAAAACCTTTCTCATCATACAATGCTCATAATAAACATGCCTCAGATAGGAAATTTAATCAATGTATATTGATGGGAAAATGCTGCTCTAAGTGCTTCAGAAAACTTCAGCTAACAACTTCTAATACTAATAAGCAAATTACCAAGTGGATAAAAACAAATGTGGTTAAATGTGATATATAATGCTTATATTTGCTGAACTGATCTTGACATTTATCCAGATTTAAATTCCATTTTTGCATCAAGTGCAAATTTAAATAGAAGATGTTTTAAAAAAAAATCTGACCCTTTTCATTAAAGATTAGTTCCTGTATTTGATGCAAACTGTGATTCGTGTGAAGGTATGTGAAAGCTTTGAAAAACAGATCACATGCAATGCTTAGACACAACTTTGGAGGGAGCCTTAAGCATGAGGTTGAGCCCAGTGCCATTAGTCCCTCTCTTTGCTCCTGAGCAAATATTTATAGTGCGAAAAGACCCAAGAAAATGTCTCAATATTACTTTGATGCGCAAAATATTATATTTAAGGAATTCCCTGTGTTATCTACAACAGAAATATTTTGCATTGTAACAGGATATTACTGATAAAACACTTTTATAGATTCTGTGTGATATGAGTGACAGGCACAGGTGATGGCCTCTTAAAAAAGTCCTCAAGTGGAACACCACTTAAATTAAAAAATCCAATTTATTATTTCCAGGGCTTAGGAACGTTTAATCAATATTTATGAGTATGATCTACTCTCTGTCAAAGCCAAAAACCTGAGAAGTCTCAAACTTTTGATGTCATAGAGTATAATGTCTGCTGCTCCATAGCCTAATTTTGTGGATCCACAGAATGTGGATCTTTTTCATATGCAATCAAGCTTTATTTTATTTGGTTGTTCTCAGTTCTGAAACAGAAAATGTTGCCATATACTCAAAACATTCCCCTTAGTGCTCTCAGTTTCATACATAACATCTTTAGCTGGAATTAGCTGAAGAGAGATATTCGCACATCCAACTGTCTTAGATGCAGGTGTTGGAAAATATCACTTGAGTCTTTCTTGCTCAGCTTCACAATGCATTAGTACCACTAACGTTTCGGTCCTCCTAGACCTTCGATCATAGGAATAAAAGGTATGAATTTTGAAAATGAACATAGATCCCCTTAAAGTGGATTTTCCTGTATCTTTTAAGAACTTGCGTGCTTTCGTAAAGTAAAAAATGCATTGAGCAAAGCATGCAGATTCAGCAGTTACCTTTCCCTGCATTGATTAAAATGCAGCAGCAACTAGTTTATGAAAATAGAGCTTTCATGGGTGAACAGTGGGGTAAATGTTTCGAGGGAGACCGTTTCATCTGGTGTTGGCATCAGAATATCTGGCTGCACTTTGCTGTAGCCAGCCACGCTTCCTTATCTTGTCCTGTTCTGCTTATCTGGCCTGTGTACAGAGTTGGGTCTGTAATGAGCGTCACGCCTACACCTCTCCCCATGTGGATGGACCGACCGCTGTCCCACACATCCGTCCACACATGCAGTGAGTAGAGGAAGGGTTGGGTGTGTAATGCTCTTTGTGCCACTCGACACACACAAACACCTGTGTGTGTGTGTGTGTGTGTGTGTGTGTGTGTGTGTGTGTGTGTATCCCCTCAACATGTGCCCGCCACATGCACGTACGAAAGCTGCAGCAGGGCGGTGTGGTCAAATGTGGGACCCTGGTCCAGGTGGCAATGACAGATTTAGAGGATGTTGTGGACGGAGGTGGACAGAGGCTGGCCTATGGAGGATATGTGTGACATGTAACATGGAGCGGTGGCGTGGAGTGATGACATCCTCTGTTTAATGAGCAGAGTTAACACGGCCCATGTTAGAGTGAGCTGCCTGCCGCGGAGAGCTGTAAATCTGCCTGCTATCACTGCTGCCCCACTAATACAGGAAGTATTATCTAATAAGTGCAACTAGGAGGACTAATTTCAATAGAGCTGATACCCCCCACGAACAAGTGTCTTATGGAGGAGGCGATAACCCAGTTAGAAACTTTTCTCACTGGAAAGCAAGTGGAGTTAGTTTAGTTAGTGGGACAGGAACCCACCAGACACTTCTCTCCCCGAGTTCTCTTACGTTGAGGTTAGTAAAATCAAACATGGTGCCAGACAAATCCCAGACGTCTGGTTGCTCTGCCCCAGCTGCCTTCGCTCTGCCACATTCCTGGGCCACGCTAGAACTCTAAAGGACCTCTGTGTCAGTGCCCCCGTTCTGGCCTGCCCTTCAGCCCTGATTTGTAGAGTGCTGGTGTCAAAGGGGACTACTTTGTAGATGGTGTGCTCTGCTTACCTGTTTCCCCAAAGCAGAGGCAGTAAATGTCACTCCATGACACTCTCTGGACTATCTCACCCTGACCATTACAAGGATCTGGGATAGACACACAAACACACCCAGGAAATCTGAATAACTTGTGAAGAAAAGCCCCTTCGTTTATTTGTAACTAAAAAAGCTGTTTAATGCCAGGACTGTAAAAGGCAGAGATAGCCACTTTCTTTGTGGATGTAGTGTCTGGCTTTTGTCTACAGCTGTAATGCAATTGTGTTTCAGAGTTTTCCTCCACTGAGCGGGGGGTAATTGCTGACTAGTCTTTTAACCTTATTAAATCATCCAGAGGCAGTGTTGGAGCGAAGATGGAGTTGATGATACTGCACCTCTCGTGCTTTTAGGAAAAGGAAAGATGCTGACTGCACCTCATCCAGGGGATTATACACCGAATTCAAGCAAAACTGCTACAGCTAATTAGAGGGAAAGGGAAGCACTGTGACAATCACCATGGGATGAACCTCAGGCAGTGCTGGTGGATTTTTCTTTTTTTTTGCCGCATTTTTTCACTTTTTTTGTCCAAGTTAACTTGGCAGAGCCATTATTGTTACTGTTTTGGTTATTATGTTTACTACACGTTGCATTTGCTGTCATTAAAATTTATATGGCCCCTTATGCATAACGATCGTCAGATTTTATTACACCATATCCATTGACAGCCATTATTCTATCACTGTGATGTGTGTTCATAAAAACACACATACGCAGGTTTGATCGCTCATGGCCATTTCTCAAAGCCTGACATTCACAATATGGCTGCTGAAACTCCAAAGAGGTTTGGGTCTGAGCTTAATTAGATCCTGTGGAGCTAAATCAAATCAGTCTAAACGAGAGCAGAGAGCCAAAACCCTCCCCGTACAAACGCATGTCTGTTGTCTGCTCCGTGTGATTGCTATCTCAACAGGACTCTGCGTTCGGAGGTGGGTTGCTTGGAGGCAAAGCCACCTCTCTACCTGTTCTTGTTCACTTCTTCGCCCTCTCCTCCTGCCTCTCATGTATCTTTTTCAATAGTCAAGGAAAGAGGGAGCGAGAAGGATGGAGAGTTTTCGCCTCTCACTCCTCCCCCTGCTCACACTGCTTAACCTTGACAAGTCAATATGATACAGACGCAATTTGCTTATCTCCTCCTGACATTACCACTGTTCTCCCTGCTGCGGGGGCATGGGGCCTGCTCCATTAGCATAGCTTACAAACACATCACTCTCCCTCTCTGAGGAGCCGCACTCACCTATGGATGCTCATATAAGAAAACCCTGATATAACATCTTAAAATGTATAAAACAAGGCATTATTTTAAATTCCTACATCTTCCAATCAGGCTTCTTTTTAAGATAAGATAAAGTTTCACAAGAAAACAAAGTGATAAACTGATCGAGCAGGAGTCTGACTGCCTGACAAAGGTGACAAAGTCTTTTTCCTCATCACTTTCTGGCTAACCTGCAATCACACAGCCACCCTACTCCAGAGTGCACAGTCAAATGTGGTGTGCAGATATATACCTGTGTGTGTCAGGCCAGTGAACTGAGCCCCTCAGCATCTGGCTGCTGCTCCCTGGCCAGAGAAACAGTCAGCTCCCTGGTCTCCAGCTGCAGGGTGGCTCCAACCCAGGTCCATTAGTCACCAGACCCTGGACACCTCTCGCTCATCCCACCACATAAGGTAGCGTAATTGATACCCATCAGCCGCGGCTATAATCTCCTTGGTGGGAAGCAGTGCAGGTGTGGGATGCGCACCTCATGTTTGGTTAAGAAGGTGCCGAGCGGGGTCCAGGACTCCGGGCCTGTCTCTTTGCCATCACTCCACTTGAAGGTGAGATGATTTAGGGGCCTGGGAGAAAGTTAATTTCTCTTGATCATTGTGTGCAACCTGGAGCCTTAATGGCGGGCGTAATTAATTCTGCTGATGTTAATCACCAGGGCTGGTCCCCACAATTATCAGCCCTGTGCAGATGGGGCGCGGCGCAGACATGAAAAATTAGGAAAATGAATCTGTAATGGGGTGGCAGATCTAATCTGCGTCAGAGAAAACAAAGTTAGGAAGAGCAAAGAGCCCCAGGATTCCAGGTGAAAGCCACCAATACTGACAAACCTGTGTGGCAGAGCTGAAAAATGTTGCCGTGTCCAAAGTGTTTGGTAATTACTGGGGCATTGAATTGTTCTATTGTTAATTCATCACTGTAGCAGAGGTTAAGTTCAGCATCTCCTTCCTGGGCTACGGGTTGGAGAGGAGGGGAAGCAGCCGTGGTCACATGTTCCTGGAGTCACTGTAAGGTTAATCAGGTTCCACTCTCAGTTGTGTGGGCTTTGCAATCAACCTCCATACTCGTCTCCAGAGGGGTAAAAAAAATGATGAACGCACCACAAATGAATGAATGAAAGACTGATGCACACTGCTCTGCTGTGAACAGGTGCATATATTCACTGTATGCGGGCCGGAATACAGACATACATGTCGGGACATGCACTAACAAATGTGCACACACACACTCACAGACAGACACACACACTTGATTGTTTCAATCACGGGTCCTACTGATGGAAGAATTACTAAAGCATTAGTGGTCAAAGGACAGATACTCCCAGAGGACGTTTCCTCTGCCAACGTCAAACAAAATTAAGCAAAATACAACTGATTAATTGAAATAGCAGAGGAGCCATTTTTCAAGCCCTTACTTGGCTCTGGCAGTTGGGCATGCCGTCATTCCTATTTGGTCTGCTTAATTAGTCTTCTACCTATTTTGTCTTTAATAAGGCATGCCATAGGTTCTTAGAAAATCTAGGAGGTTAGAACGAATCATTATTCATCATCATTGTTGTGAGAATGGTGAAAACCGAGCAATAGACTGAACTGCTGGCTATGATTTAGTTAAAGTGCATTATTAATGAGCTGAATAACTAGCCCTGTTACATTGTTGTTACTCACACAATCGGTGCTCTCCACGAATATCAAACCAATTTAAATATCACACTTAATGGTAAGCAGAAGCAAATCTAATGGACTGCTTTGTGATTAGAGTAATGCTATCTGTTTTCAGCGATGTAATTTATTTCGTCGTTCACACAGTAAAACCACCCACCTCTGGACTGTCAAGGTATTTAGTAGTAATTACAGTTGTGATCAATACACACATATTGACAATATTACTCTTAAAGTTTTATTTTCCAATATACATCAAAGGTCAAAGGCTCATTTTCTTGTAATTACTCACAGGGGGGGCGAATGCAATTCTTGAGGTGAACCTCAATAAACAATAATAGATGGACCAGCTGGCTGTTCATTGTTCTGTGGTCAGACATTGCTCAGCGGCGGTGACCAGGTGTTTACACAGGGCACAGCCACACAGCCTCACGGCAAGGGGAAGGACATAAACAGCATTTAAAGGAGCCCTGCAAAGGTCTCAGATCAGAGAAAAGCCACACACACACACACACACACGATCCAGACTGAAACACATATTACATTTTCACCATAGTCTGTCCTTGAAGTGCTCAGAAAATTCCTCCACATGCAGAAACACTTTTTGTACATCCAGAGTTCCTCTGGGAGGGCACAGTGACGGAGATTAGTATAGTCATAATTCCAGGGGATTATATGCTAATGCACTCTTGCCTGTTTGTGCGAGAAAATTGCATTGTGGTTATTAGCGCGACACCAGAGCTCTGAGATGCTACTTGGCAAACGTCCTCATCGGCTCTCAGATGCCCTCCAAGGATTTACATTTTTATTACAACACGAGAGGGAAACCAAAGTGATATAACAGCACACGCACAGAACCAAGCGCCCTCAACTTGAAAGATTTAATTGAATGTATTCAAATGTGATTCATTGAACAATTACACTCTCATTCTGCGAGCACATAGTGCAATTGTTTTGCCTATACTGGGCTCTCCTCCCCTTTCCTCATCCTCTCGCTAACACTCCCACTCCCTTTAAATTAGATATCGGACTGGCCTTTGTAGGAGACACTGAGGAGGAATCAATAGGTGCATTAATTACAGCAATTCATTACCCAAATAAACATGGGACTCAACCTTTGCTGGATACAAATTCGGGGGACGTTAAGTGTTTGGCTAGAGACAAAGGCCTGGACCGGGAATCCCTATTGCATTAATCTGAGGGATCAAACTCCGCTGAGTGCCAGGGTTCCTCTGGGGAGTGTCCAGCCTGGGATCAATCCCCACGCACAGGCAGTGAGTTATGGCTACCGAATACAAACGTGGTCATGTGACATGGCACCAACGCTGCTCCGCTGTTGCTGTGGTGTGTTCTCTCTCTCCTTCTCTCTGGCACTTAATGGGAGTCCTGCTGGCCCACAATGCAGCGGGCTAACAGGGCAGGCTCCTGCTCCCCAGATCCCCAGCTTCCCTGCCCATTCAGGGTCTGGTCTCTTGCATACGGGGCCGCAGAGACTCCTGAAGGCTGCTCCTGGCAGAGGACGAAGGTAAAGGACATCCCTCTCCCTCACTGTCATCGCTACAGCGTGTGCCTATTTGTGAATTATATCTCCAACGGTGGCCATAATAAAACATGATAATGATGGATCACACCGATAAATTACTGTTGAGTGGATTGTTAGGTCAGATGTGTTAGTGTGTGTGTATGTGTGTGTGAGAGCTGCAGCGGGTGTGTGATTGCCCTGAACACCCAGCAAAGTATGAAAACCCCCCTGAGCAAGGTAAACACACATACAGGCAAATAAAGCACCAGCATGTGTCATGCAATATCTAGAGTGAACTGTGGACTTTACCAAGCATACTCTGTCATTCATCTTATTCTGTGACAAATTTGAGGTTAGAAAAAAATTCCTACATTTAAAGTCATTATCTATTTTGGTTTTAGGTTTTAAATATGCTGCAGTCATTCTCTGCAGAGCTACAAACAGGATATGCGTCCCCCATGCATCCACAAGCTACTCTATATTTGTGTAAAGAGCTGAAATCGTGGGGGGATTTTTTGGGAAACATTTTCATTTGCTTTTTAACATACCCTTTATCGTTTGCCCTTCCTTGCCAACAACAGCAATGCTTTGAAACATAAGCTATTCTAAATATATGTGTTGTGCTTCAAAATGTTTACTAGAGACAGTGCCGTTCCTCGTAAATTTGGTGTCCTAGCAACACATTCTCACTCCGTCACTCCTTGTCACATATTGACATGCTTGGTCATGGACTTTCTAGGCCCACATATGACATGCAAGGTACCCTTGGTGCTTGGGTTGTTTATGTTCTGGGACACCGTGTCAAGTTCTGCCTGTTACATGCGTTGTCTTCTTTCAAAATACACTTCTGTTTTCACAGGAAGCTTAACGTTTACATACAGACTCTTTAAAAATAAATGCACTACGTTGGTACAACATCAAACACACATGGCTGGGTTTAGGCAACAAAAGCAAGTGGTTAGGTTTAAAAAAGAACAGGGTTTGGCTATAGAATCTTATCTTACGCGAACACCACTCTCTTGGGTGAAAGTCTGTGTTTGTTGGACCCATCCACCACCCCTCTTGTTTGCCCCCCAATCAATATAGATATTGATTTACACTTAAAACCTTTTTACACCATTGATGCATTGTGTCTACTGCAGGAGATGGTAACTACCTTTTGGTGCATGACGTCACAGAGTGGACAGATGTATTTTCAGTTCCAGAAATACCTAACTTTCTGTCATTCATTTTATTCTGTGACAAATTTCAGGTAAGAAAACCCCCCACCTAAATCTATTTGTTTTGTACTTTGGTTGTAAGTCTTTAATATGTTGCAGTCATTCTCTGCAGAGCTACAAACGGGACATGTATTGCTCATACATGTCCTCAAGCTTCCCCATATTTGTGTAAAGAACGTTATCATCGAATTTTAACATCCCCGTAATTGTTTGCCCTTTCTTGCCAACAACAACAAAGCCTTGAAACTTAAGCTGTTTTAAATATATGCATTGTGCTTCAAAATACTTAACAGAGACAGGTCCGGACTATCGCATTTGGCATACTAAGCAAGCTTTCCCTAAGTTGCAGTTGTATGGCATGTGCTGTAACCAATGTTGGGTAAGGGTTACTTTAAAAGTAATCAAAGTACATTACTGTGTTACTTTTTAAAAAAGTAACCAGTTACTTTACTGCATTACTCCCTGAGTAAAGTAACTCAGTTACTTTAAAAGTACTTCCAACATTACTCCCTGAGAAAAGTAACTCAATTACTTTGAAAGTACTTCCAATGTTACTCCCTGAGAAAAGTCAAGCACTTTTAAAGTACTTTTGAATATTCTACATTTCCGATTGGGCAATGGACCACAGGGCGCTAAGCCTACATTTTTTTGTCTCCAAAATTAAAGTTATGGACCACTTGCCCTTCACTGAGATCCAATTCTCCCATCACAGCTGTCACTTTGACAAGGAGAAACACAGAACGATCTGCTGCCGTAGACAACTGTATGACAACAACACCCCAGCATTTTAATATTTCCTCTAGGGATGTTACCACACAGAGTAAAAGGGGGAAATGATGGTGTGAAACAGCAGAGGCACTTTGTCAACCCGCTGAGTTAACGTTACTGTCATTAGCATCAAGCTAGCAAACAATGGTACATCCTCACAGTCGGACATAAAGTAATAACATTAACAAATAGCAGCGGGGCTTTGACTCACCACAACTGCAGAGGCTCCCAGCTTCATTTGAAACAAACTACATTATAGACGCTCCGTTATTTATTAATCCCTCTGTGTGTTTATATATTTACTTTTTATCCGCTCCGTTGTCTTTGTAAAGTTAACATATCGCACCGTCATTTCAAACTCAACACTTGTTTCAAATTAAAAGCCCCTTATAACCTCGGCTAGAGAATCCCTCCATTTTCTAAATAGACTTTTATTTTGAAACATTTGTCAGAACTTCCTGTGGAAGATACAGTAGCTTGACAGTTTAATTATGGCTTCAAATGTAGCTCCTGCCATCTGCTGACGCTTTTAGGTGACTACAACAACATCATGTGGGCTGGCACATGAACAGACACAGTGACTCAAATAATAGTCAAAGTGATAAAAATGGGACAAGAATAACCCGATGACATCACACACACCGTGAAAGACGACCGGGGATAATTGGTGAGTACCAGCGTGTGGCGTGTACCAGGCATAATGCAAGTCCTGAGTCTGAAATATGTCTGTCAGCGAGTCCTCCTCCACCTATTTAGACTCCACCGTAGACAACAGCAGCATTTCTCCGACCACGTAGCGAGCCACAAGCTCCGTGGCTTCTTTCAGACTGATAGGTTTAACGTTATCTCTGTTATTAGAACCAAACGACAGCCGTTGCTGTTTCGGAGCTGAAGGACCAGCGTTCTAGAAGTAACAGAAGTAACTTATGTCTTGTTTGAAAATGTACTTAAGTATTTGATTACTCAAACAGCAAACTAACGTGTTAGGTTACTTGTTACTGCAAAAAGTAATCAAAGTACTCTAACACATTACCTTGTAACACATTATACCCAACTCTGGCTGTAACAACTTAGAGCCAGTGGTATGAATACACATGAGAAAAGAGCCTAACAATAAACATATTTTTTCAGACCTATATTGTGGATGCTAACTACGCTTTGGCACACAATGTCCCTGGAGTGAACAGATGTATTTTCAGTTCCAAAAATACTCTGACACAATTTTGATAATTTTTATCATGTACATTGGTTTTTCCAACATCTTCATTAGGTGAAATAAATATTTTTCAACTTGACTGGTTGTCTGACAACAAAAGCATTTAACATTCCTGAGGTACTTGGTGCGTCTCCTCTTCCGTCCACCATTTTGAATTTATGAGAGATATCTTAAAACAACAAAGAGATACAAGGATAATCATCAAATGGAATTGTGGACAGTTCTTTGGAGGTTCACCACCTGGTCATTTGACATGGTACTAGAGCTTAAATAGTTCAAAATGGCTTCCAAATATCTGTTCACTGTTGTGAACACCATGCGTGAAAGGACTAGACTGTCTTCTGATGATCCACTTTTTTAAATCGGGGCACTCAGGATGCGAAAGGTGCCTGTAAAATCATATTAAAAAGATTCAGAAGTAATATTTACAATAAAATAATAATAGTACAATAATATGTAGCAATCTGAATAATAATGTGTAAAAATGAACACTGATGCCTAAAAAATAATCAACAACCTATGCTATCATGAAGGATAACATGTGTATTCCTCGGCAGCAGACATCATAGGCTTGACCCAGCAAATCACAGGGTGCACATCTGGGTCTAAAATGTTGCAGATGTTGTTCGTGTCTCTTTTCGCCATCATAAATACTGGCCCAGTTTATCAAAGCTGGGTACACTTTGATAATGAACTCCTGCCAGATGAACTCACTGGGTACACAGTTTTGGTCTCATCTGACCCGCTTGTTTAATGTGGACTGACATTTCATTGGCCCAAAATCTTCTGCAACCCTGAGACGATGATCTGACCTGACCCAGTTTTCATCCACTCCACTGCCGTCCTCTCAGCACACAACTTTAAGAAGTGTAAGGTCATCTATGTGCTCGGTGTGGTGATGAATGTAGTTTAATCCTTAAAGATATCACACTGAAACGTACACCTGTAAGCTCGTGAATAATTCGGGTTTAGTTGTTTTCATTTATTGTGAATATCCAAACACTATTAAAGCTTCTAAACATTCACTTACACCTTTTAACACTTAAAGCTAAAAGGTGATTAGTTTTTCATAAAAGTCCATTTGAGTTGGCCACCATCCAAAAGTGTTACTAATTAAAAATCAATCTGTGGGCCATTAGCGCGAAGGTGTGTGCCAAGGTTGTGTGTATCAGAGGATCATTTGTAATGAGGCTAGCTTTGGATCTGGAGGAGGGAGAGAAGAAGGGATGGGAGTGAGGGGAGGTACAGATCTGAGATAATCTGGGGACCTGCTGTTGCTCAACTTAACAATTGATACTATGTGTAAAGATGCTGAACTTGTAGTCTTCACTAATTGATCCACTTACCCTCATCGGGAGAAAGCAGAGAAATAAATGTGGGTGTTCATTGCATGCGAGGGACTCCATAGATAACTATTAAAGCTGGATTTGTTGCCCTGATTCTGATGGCTACGGAAGGGATTGCAGAGCAGGAAGGCATTTGTCTGCTTTAGCAGGAGCGGTGTTAGATGTTTATGTGATAAATGTTAGCTAACTCAGACCAGCACCTTGGGAGCAGCAACCTGGAGCCCAGGACTCTGGAACTTATTAAAGTTGCAGGGGTGTATTTCATAGCACCTCTCTAAAATCTGCCCAATTACAGAGGTGTAGCTGGTACTGATGCCTACCAATTTGGCCCCTAAGTCCGAACTGTAAAGCACCACTACTTTTGTCAAAGTGGACAGGACAACAGTGTAGTTTACTGCGATTATATTGAAAAAATGTTTTAACAGAACCAATAACACGAGGGGCTTTGCAGGATATGAGCCCTGCTTTTATCTCATATTATGTCAAATAAAAAGGGTCTGCACATGTATGTTGGTGGCCAATTTCTATCCCTTCATCGTTCTTTATGGTAGAGCAGCAGCTAATGTGGCATAAAACTCTGCCCTCTAGATCATCTATGGTAGTAAAAAGAGGCCTTGACTGTATTATAGGAATAATTGTTGAAATTACTTTGAAGGTGGTTGGTTTTAACTGCTCCTTACATTTATACACATGGTGCCTCGGGGTGTGTTTCAAAGAGTCTGTTGGCCTGCAGGATTGGGTTGCACTAGCTAAATCCAAGTTTGTGTGTACAGTCCTCTCATATGCTCTTAGTAACAGCTAGATGGTATCAAAGTGGTGATTTAGTCTAAATCTGGTTACACTGTTAAAACTTAAGGGATATTAGCTTGTAAAGACTTTGCAAGTTTATAAATCAGTTGCAAGAAAACATCTTAAGTGTAAATGAAGATATTCAGAAGAACTGCAAGCTGTAGGATAACTTTAAAAATTAAGAAGAGATACACACAATTAAAGCAGACAATCTCTTGTTAATGTAGATATGATTATGTTTTGTTCATACATGTTACATGGACAAGTATGTGTGTATGTTTGTAGCATTAGTACACTTTAGAATGAGAGGAAAATATCACATTAAGCTTTTGTAACTTGTAGGCCACTGTTAGTGGCATAATGTTAGGTTGGTGTAATTTTAGGTGTATTGTAATAATTTTGTCAAATGTAATTAATAAACATTAATGAACAGCATTTTGATCAAGTGTCAGGTCAGATACTGTATATTAACCATATTCAACGTTACTGCCTTTTCTCCTCAATGTAAACTGGTCATATATTAGCAGGCTAACATTAGCTATTCAACAGTAACAATTGGCAGTTGTTAATAGAATGTAAATATTTAGTATCACTATGTACAAGCTAGTCTATGTGGTGCAGCCTGTTTTAATATAAACCTCTTAAAGGTACACTGCAGGATTTTTCCTAAAATACAGTGTATAGACTCATGCAGACGTAATCCCTCTCAGTCATCACTTATGACCCACTAGAAGTGTGTGAGGGTGTATTTATCTGAATTTATCTGGAGAGACTCTGCCCTCTGCCCGTATTTTCTCATCTTCCTCTTATGTTCTGTGTTCAGGATGTTTTTCGACTGCAACCTTCGAACAGTGGTGTGTAGTGTAGCCTCCAGCCAATAACAGCACGCAGGAAGATATGGGCACAAATACACAAAAAAGTATCTTGTTAGAAATTACAAATACTCACTCGTCAGATGAATCAAAATAAAATACAGAATATTTGTACTAGAAAATGTATTTGATTAAATTATGAATCATGTGTTATTTGAAAATACAAAAGTACAGTCTACACAAACCGATGTCACATTTCAGGTATTTAAAAGCCTCAGTGTGGGTCTGACCTTTAAGGAATAATTCACCTGCAAAATGACCATTTGTATCAATTACAAATGGTGCATGTTACCTTTCATAAAGACACCATTTTTTCTTGTGTGCCTCCTTGATGAACAAAGATTTTAAAAAAAGGTAAACATTCTTCAGGAATTTATGTAAATGATGACTGTGTAACAACCATAAACTATATCAAAACATCTGTTAACAAAATCTCAGTACATTTCTTGGATTGTCAACTTGCAAGCAACCAACTGAACCAAGACACAAAACAGCATTATTACAGCAGAATACGACACAATACAAAACAGTTAAAGAGAGAGAGAAGCACCCCCTCTCCCCCAAACATCAACAACAAAACCTTAAATAAAAAACCTAGAGAGTTTCCTCCTTTGTGTACCCCCCTAAATCAGCAGTCCAGCTGAACAAAAATGACATACAGCAGTAGACAATGAGCACCTTGCTTGACCCGACGGGACATGTCATGTGATTCACTTGCATTAAGCCAAAGACTGTGATTAGGCAAATTGTTGTACAGTTTTGTTTTTGTTTGTTTATTGTTTTTTCCCCCCACATTTTAAACCTTTGAGACTGCAGATGCGAATTAGCTTTAAGCTAAATCTGGTTTATTGCGCTGAAAATAAAAAAAATATAAATATAGCAAAGTGAAACAGCAAGCTGACAAAGCTCCTTCCAAAAAAAGAGTGAATCTGGGGTTGGTTTTCACTTTCACTAGCAAGCACTGAGTAGAGGAGAGGAGGAGAAGCGACACAGAGTTGGTCCGTTTCCTGCTGTACAGGTAGGTGCCAGTGTCCTGATGATATGTGCTACCTCTCAACACGTGCTATGTAGCAGTTCTTCGCGTTCTTACAGTGTAAATGGAGTGAGTAGTTGTGTATTATAAAATTACTCTGTAGTGGGTACATTATTCCAAAAGGGATATTGGTCTGTCAAAATATGGAACCCCTGAAATCAGAGTATCAAAATATAGCTGCTGCAACCTGCTTTTGATTTCTACTGTTCTGGAGAGAAAAGTGTCTTTGAGGGGGATTTGAAAAAAAACCCAAACTTTTCTTTGAGTGTGAATTTGCACGTGACTGCCAGGCAAAGAGAGGAAGAGAGTGACAGAGTAGAAAAAAAGAGAAAGAGAGAAGGGGTGGTGCTGAGTGTGAGAGGGGGAGATAGATTGTGTCAGAGAGAAACAGAGAGAGAGAGAACGGCGGCGTTGCGTGCTTTTGATAATACATGAGTCTTGAGAGCGATCTGTGGCTGCTGTGACAGAGGAAGCTCAAGGAGAGCTCAATAACAGAGCTGTCAATGTATTCCCTATTTGAGTGTATTTTTAGTTCAGGCATCATGGACCTCATGCATATTTCAGTAGATCTTTTGTATATTAGGTGCGAGGGCACACACAAACTGGAGTGAGGACTAGCACAACATGACTCCCAAGAAATATGGGCTTGATTCTTAGATTTGACAGAACAGCTCAGAGTGGCCCCAGATAGGTTGGCTTTGACTTTCAGTGGATGGGGTAGGAAGACCTTCATTGATTGCATTTTGAGACAACAAAAGAGATGACATTGAACCTGCTATACGGAATGAAACAAAAAAAAGGTGTGCAACATATTAAACTTGCAGCGCCAGCCAATGTGTAATAATGCTACACAAAACAGAGGGAAATTAATAGATACCTTTGGCAGGCAGAGACACGAACACACACACACACACACACATGCACACACACGAGCAGGTGGTTATGTTGTAAAGATTTTTCGTTTCAAGCTGCTTTCTTGATTAGATTCTCAAGGATTGCACGCAAAGGGATGAATTCTCATCAGCGCCGCCACACATCACATTTGAGATATATCATCACGGAGTTGTAGATTATGTCATATAATGGTTCAATTTCTCCTGTCTGATTAAATCAAACTTTATGAAGCTGTCATTGCTTTGCTGATGATGGTGCCATAACTTTGCGGCAAATGTGTGTATTTGGTGACATCACCCCCATCACCCCTTCCCTTGGATGTTGTGGCTGACTACCCATAACACCTCTGTGACCGCAGCCTGGTTCGCAACCCGACAGCAGCAGCAGCAAGCAGCCTTTCAGATTCCACACGAGAGCTTTGGGAAGATCAGACAGACAGTTTTTTCCATTACAGCGAGGTCTTGGAATTTACTCTCCGTGATAGCTGGATTCTATTAAAGAGGCAGTCTCTCTTGCCTTTGAGGCTTTACTTTAATATGCATATATCACATTATGGCAAATGTATTCTATAATCGATTCCTGTGATGAGACAAGCGGTTGACATCTCCCAGGTCTGTGTAATGTAAAAGAGACAGCTCTATCTTTTGTAGCGCAGAGGCCTCCCTGTGAAGATGGAGGAAATTTGGCTACAATGAGCCCTGCAGGGTTAAACATCCTCAGATGTCACAAGGTGTTACTTCACACTCTGGATTGCACTGCAGAGCCCTGCCAGGAGAGGGAGTTTTCCTTGTCAGGAATGTGATTGGCTCCATTAAGGCAGCAGTGACTTCATGTCTATGCAGCAACGACGCAGACGTTTGCATGAAGCATCTGCAGCAGAAACAGGCTTCAACACTCAGGGTTGAACAGCTGGTTCAGCTAAGAGACACATTTTGTGAAACCACAATCAGGTACTCAATACTGTGCACGGGATCCTGTGTGTGCGGCTGATTTTGGTTGTTCAAATACCTCCTCTACGTGCAGGAAGTTTGATGTCTGATATCCTATAGAAAAGTTTCACACATCATCTGTTGAGAAGTAACAAAGTAGTGCTTGTCTGTTTTTAGGTCGGTGCTTTGCCTCCTGAAACCTAACATGCATGTCTGTTTTTGGGAGGAAACCGCAGCGAAAACCCACAAGAACACGAGATCATACAAACTCCACACATACAGTTGACTGCAGACAAGATTTAAACCCAGCGCTAACCACTGAGCCACCACTTGTCCATCTGATATACTGTCAACATTTTTTAAATAAGGATTATGAAAGAGTCTTCACTGAATTCAAGCTTTTATGTTGACTATTTTATATTAAATTCAGCTTACCTTGAAACCAGTACTTAAGTACAGCCAGTACAGACCCATGAAAAGGTTTATGGTTGAACCTTAAATTGGATCAAGTAACAATTTCCTTACTGACTGAAATCACTGACAGTACAGGTTATATGTATTTATATGATAAATTAATGTAATTTTATGATTAAGTCACATTTAAAAGTGCCATCTGATGCTCCCACCTCCCCTGCAGGTATTGTGAAATGGTGCGGTCCATCTGACATGGGTCAGGTGTGTGATGTGTAGAACTCACAAGTGCCGCTAATGTAACCATGTGAGGTGGACTGCAGCCTGATTAACTAAGTCAGAACGTGACACCAAAAATCAGGGACTCTTAAGGGAAAAGCCAGGGTACAGAGAGAACAAGACAATGAAGGCAATCGACAAATGTCCGGAAAAAAAATTATGAAGAAGAAGCAGATATGACAGGCAGAGCTGAGGGTGAGAAGTGAGGCAGAGTAATTTTTATCAAATAAGACCTGCTGTATTGGCTCAATTTTAAAGCCACAGTGAAGACACGTGCATCATATTAAACTAGAGGACCTAAGGCATCCAGTGGCCCTAACCATGTTATCCTATCTTGTCAGAAAGGGAGTCAAATAATGCCCCAAAGTTGCGCTAAATTTTGGGGAGGGAAAAAGAAATATTACAGTTTTTCAAAATGGTGTATTTAAATATTTCTACATACTGGGGTCCCTACACAGTCTAAAATTGCATTAATTGGGTTTGACTGGAAAAGAGATTTGACAGTCATGTACTCTTTACACTATTTCAGTTCTGCACACAGTTTGACCAATATTTAGTTGAAGTAGCCTCAAGATTGAATGAATAAATGAAGGAAAAACATTTTCAATCCTCAACCAATGTTTGATTTTACTTTTCTCTAATTATTCATTAGAGGGCATTTTTCGGCCCAGAACAAACATGTGACGCCTCTGCTTTTCAAAAATAAGAAAACAAGGTCTTAACAGTAGATACAAGTACAAGTAGATACAAAATACATGTGGACATATTGTTAATTGGATTATTTTCGCAGGCAGTGTAACAATGTATAGGGGTGTCCCTGTTGTGTGGAAAAGGAGCCCACTCTTGAAAGTGTTGTTCCCCCTTGCCCTTATTTCCTAACAGCTGGCCTGTCCGTCAGTATCAGTCATTCTTCCTGTTGTCTCTGTCAAGTAGCTGTCTGTTAGTCACTCACTCTCCAGCAGGAAGCTGCATATCAGAATAAAGGTCTGTGCTGGAAATTCACTTAACTTCAAAATAAAGGGAGGTTTTTTTGTTTGTTTGTTTTTACAAACTTGACACATTGTAGAGTCACTTGCGGTCCATTCAGAATGGACCCGCTCCAACTCACCAATTGGAAACCACTGTTTTATGGCGCAGTTGTCGTCAACATGTGTAATTTTTCACTTCATTTCTCTGCTGGTTGCTGACTTGTTTTCTTTTGCATTTTTTGTGCGTGTATGTGAGGGAGAGCAGGTGAGAGGCTGCAGCATGATAATACATTACACCAAAATGTTAAATAAAGTGCCAGTAAAAGAACCGATAATGTTGGAGCTCGTCAATACTACAGTGTTTGATGATGTCGCCCCGCAGCCCGTTTAATAACAGGTTTTGGTACCCATCCCTATTTGGGGGTGTGTTGGAACATATGCCAACTAAAAGTCACATTAAGTGTTGTGTATTTTGACAGACTAAAACTATTTCAAAAGATAAAAACAATGTTTTTATTGTTATTATTTTGAATGGTCAATGGCAAAAGTAATTAGACATTCTTCCAATCTTCTAAGATAAATTATGAGAAGTATGGCAGAGTAATAAGCGTGCCAACCAAGCCCGATCTCCCCTAATTTTGATGCTAATCGGTCAAAAGCATGCTCACAAATTCTTTAAAATATACATCTCAAGCTGTTGAGATGCTGTTATATTACTTAATTAAGTTAAGGCAATTTTTCCAGAGCAGTCCCTGCAAGCTGAAGTTGATCCTCTATCTGACCTGCCCAGTACGGAGATAAACACACTGTGCTCAAAGTAAAAGCATGCAGTGATGTAAGACCCACACTGACATGCACTGCTCTTAATTCATTCAGTGAAGATGCTGTTTGAGTGGCGTTTTAAATCACGTGTGTGTCAGCAGGAGCGGAGCCATAAGCACTGCCTACTGACAAGTAAATGGGCAGAAAGAGAAGACAGTTTGAAATAATGTAAGGGGAGTACGAATGTGATGAGATGATGATTCAATTAAAGAGGGATACATTCTAAAAGGACTACAAAGGACAGATCCTGTTTAAAGCTGCAGCCTTACTTAGAGGTGTAATTACACGGAGAATACCAAAGTCAAAATATCCCTACACCATTGGAAATCTATTGTGTCTATGGATTGGCCTAGAACTTTCAAGGTGCTCTAACGAGAGGGAGAGGAGCGGTCACATTGATGGCAGAGGGGGCATCAGATTTCCATTATTGACTGCTGCAGATATTGCACTGTAGCGGTGTGTAAATTGGTTCCTGAGGGGTTTTCAGCTCTCTGAGCTGGGGCGAAGTGTGCAGGTTCACCCCCACCCCCATCCTCTGTAAATCGTAGTGGCGAATCGCTTCCAGTCCCTCACTGGCGCCAGGCCCCCTCCTCTGATCAATACCTAATTCCAGCCTGTGCAATCAGCCACCGTTGCCCAGGCAACGCTGATGTCACACAAGTTGAGTGCTCGCTGTTACAACAAATCATTTCCTTTAAGCAAACGTAATTGAGTATTTGTACAGTAGGCTGTCAGCTGAGACTATTTACATCAAGCCTGAACCTGCAGGACATTAGTTATGCCTGTTCTCTGAGGGAAGAGCTCACCAGAGCTGGTGACCTTACAAAGTAGCCGGGAGGAGGTAACTATGGCAACGCGGGCTACTTTGGAGCAGTGCAACTCCGGAGAGGATCGGGGTCACAGTGGTGCAGGGGATGGGATGGAGTCCGCTTTCTTTTTGGGAGGGGTGAGCTTGAACACTTGTGAGGAGAATTAGTCACTTGTCCTTGTTCCCAGCCAGAAGACACAGGTACAGAAACATGACGGATGTACAGTCACTATCAGCTGTAATATCGCAAATGAGAGGACTTCTGTTAAATCAGTTTGCTTTATTATTCCTGCTGAGCCAAAGACAGTTTAATTTAACAAATTAGCATATTAGAGAACAGTTTAATAACTTATCGTATTTTCAGAGAGATGCATTACTGCACGTAGCATGTAGTGTCCAGTTGGACAATAAAACAGAAATCCTACAACTAATTTAAGTGGTTATCACTCAAAATCAAACAAAGAAAATGACTGTGTGAGATTATTTAATACATCAACATGGAGCCTCTCAGAGAACAGCTCCACAAATCACTTTTCCAGTCTGTGTGGTAAGTCTTCATAATTTTGGCTTCCCTGTAGGTGCCAAAATAACGTCAGTAGGATTTAAACTGAACAGATTTGTTAAACAAGCACACCATCTTTTTTCCCTTTTTTTGTATACAGCAAGTCAAAGAATTGAGCACAGCTGTAGCTGCTGCATGTGTTTGATTGGCTGTAAGTCATATCAGAAGTGGTATGCACCATCCAGTGGCATCTCATTTATTTAAGTAGCTGTCAGGATAATTCTCCCTACAAATATATCCCTAACGCACTCATTGTGTCTGTTAATCACTCATCAAAGATACAAAAATTGATCAATCCAGTAAAAACACTGATTAACCACACAATTTCTTAGCTCATTACAAACATTCATTTGTAAAAATATGAATTAACAGCTACTACAAAGCTCTGCATCGACGTAGAGCCAAAGCCATACCCTACGCTGTAGCCTGACTTTCACCTGTCACTTTCACACTTGTCACGACTGTCTATTTTTGTAAGGTGAAACCTAACTCAGTGGAAACGAAGCTTTAATTTACTTTAATTTCACAGATAAGAAACAATAAATTGTGAAGACAATAAAGCCTCCACAAAAATAACATTTTAAGTGTGTGATTTATCCTGGCTTTATATGTCGCTAGGCTAATTTATACAATGTAAAATGCCATAGACTTGTGCTAATAACGTTAGCATGTTGTGTATTTGTTTGGAAACATTTAGTATAAAACAGTTGTTTTGTCGGTGAACCCTGTGAGTTGTAATGGAGTCGAATTTTGTAATGTTACCTTTGTTAAATGTTGCAGTTGTCCCTGGCTTCATATGAGAAGAGGAAAAGTCTGCTAGCCACTAGGCTAATTTACACAATGTAAAATGCCATAGGCTTGTGCTAATAATATTAGCATGTTGTATTTGTGGGAAAAATGTGTCCAGCAAAAGACTAGTGTTTTGTCTGTGAAAGCTGTGAGTTATAGTGAAGCTGATTTGTGTACTTGTGTTTAAAATGGTCTCTGTTAAGCCATGTTTAATGTGTATTTTGGGTGTGTTTTGAATCAACTAAAGTTCACAGCACCGACTAGTGTTTTGGAGGTGTAACTGCAGAGTGACATAGACACACCACCCGACAAGTATAAATGCTTGTAACAGCGTAGGCCATGTGTGTAGGCTGCGGCCTAGGCTCTGCATAGAGCTGATGCACAAGTATAAATTCGGCTTAAGTAGTAGCAAGACACACAAACTCTGTGGTGGTTTTGTCTCTCTCTCTCTCTGCTGTGTCTCTTTAAAGTATTTAATTGTCTTTTTTGTTGTTCTGCGCCTTTTTGTAGTCATTTTGTAGTCCTTCTGTGGTTGTTTTGTGTTTTTTATGGTAATTTTTTCTCTCTATAAGATGTCTGTTTTGGGTCATTTTACATCTGCTTTGGTCAATTTGTGTCTCTTTGTAGTTGTTTTCTCTCTCATTTTCTCTTCATGGCTGTTTTGCCCTCTTTTTGGAGTAAATTTGTGTTTCTTGGCACATCTCTTGCATCCCTTTGTCATCATTTTGAGTATCTTCCTATTCAGTATATGTTTATTTGACTGAAATGTTGAAGGTGAATGGCTGCATTCTCTCTGCAGCCATCTTGATTGAACCAAACATAAAAGAAGATGAATCATTCATATCGATTGTCTCTTCTAGGAAAAAAAGACAAAAGATGATCATATGTTCTCGTACATATATTCTCTGCCCTGGCATATTTGTACTCAGGGTCATGGGGTGGGAACTATGATTATTGTATTTTTATGAGAAAGCAAAGACTCAAAATAGTTTTATTACTCCCAAAGGTATCTTAATCCGACACAAAATACCATTGTCAACCTTACAATAACACACATTTATTGGATTTTAATGTAATCTTCATATTAAAAAATGCTGAAGCCCATAACATAACCTGTCAAATCTGAAAATCAGATTTCTATTATCTCTCATAAACGCAATTTTACTGTCATTTGTCAAAGTTATTGGTCATTTATCCAGGCAGAACGATGATATGTCTCAGTACAGTGAGATGTATAACAGTTGGTGACTCATAAAGACATAAAGAAGGGAGCGCAAAGTGATGGCCATAAATACTTAATTGTTTATGCTCACAGAAAATAAATTGTGAATCTTCTCAGCTGTAAATCAAATGTGAATTGTAGAACAATAAGGTGAGCAGTTATGTTTGCACTGCTTCAAGCCAAGTCCATGATCATCACGACAACTTTTATGTGCTGCGTTTAAAGTTATGCACGTCATTTAAAATTATACGCACACATTTAAGATACAAGGTAAATGCGGAAAACACTTAAACTCAGTTGGTGGTTTTGCAATTTCACTTTGATTTACACAAAAGATCAGTTGTTATAAAGTCACCACATGTTTGCTGTGGTTTGGTTTTTCACGCAACATTTGACGACTTTAAAGCATTTTGTGTTTTCTCTGTTGTGTGCTTAGTCAGGAAGACGTTGAATGAATGACCGCTAAGTCCTGAAACATAGTTACGGCAGATACAGCTAGAGGGATTCGTGTGTGTTTGCTGCTGTTTTGGTGTAGATGAACTCTCCCCAGAGGCTCCATGGCCCCTGATTCAATCAGTGTGTCTCCACGTCCACTGTTTCCTGGCACTGATATATTACAGGGTGCAAGCAGTGGTGTGCGCCGTCACTGCGTGGATCAAGTTATGTCACAGCCGCTTCACAGCAGCTGCGATTTTATTCAGTGGCCGTTCAGAGAAGTTGAGGGGTGAAGACATTAGTTTGATCTGCCAGGTATGATCCCTTTATCTGAATGTGGATTGAGTAAGGCAAGATGAAGGTCGACTGGATTTCGCAGTGCAAGCACAGAGACAAAGAGGGCAGAGGGAGTGTAACTGGAGAGAGTGAGTGAATGGAGACAAAGGCTGAAGGTTTAATGTTACGTTTTACATAAACAATGCTCTTCAACCTTTATTCAATCAGCCAAAGTGAAGGATAAAGCAGGAGCTGTTCTGCATGTTTCTTATTGTCAACCCAGTCTATTCACGAGCCCATTCATTCCTATAGATGTAAATCTCCAAAAGCAACAAAAAAAAACCCCAACACATTATTTCATAAAAACAAATGTGAAATGATTTCTTTAAACAGCTGGGCACTGTGGTTTAAAACAAAATTTGTTGCTCAAACAGGAGTAAATTGTGCATTTGTAGGGGACTATTTTCCACTGCGGATTGATACATATTTGGTGTACTAGTGAATATTTGTAGCAGCAGGGCAATGTATGTGAGATTGAGTTAAAAAAAAACAAAACAAAAAAAAAAACTACAGTGCCTTTGTTTACAGCAATGAAGAAACATTTCAGATGTTCATATTGAAATATGGCCAAAGAAATATAATTAATCAGGTAAACATATGTCAAAGTAATCTGTGAGGAAAAATCTTCAGAAAGCTTCAAATACTCCAATGTGTTTTTTCCTATTTTTGAGACAAGCTGACGTTAGCTTGTGAAAGATTTCTTTAAATGGTGGTCTGCTCCAGGCACGCCACTGCAAGTGCTTACGTTACATACACTGCTACATGTAGCCACATGCTAACATCAGGGATACATGTCTGGATGTGTTTAGAAGCTTTTAGTGGGAATTTTTCACAGTATAAAGTGCTGCTATCTTCTGTAACAGTCATTCCCCCGGCTGCAAAGATGGTGCGAAGAGTGCAGACAAGATGTTCTTTAACAACAGGTGATGCATTACAAGCTGTCTTTAGACTGTATGTGTTTGTTCTGAAGTGTTGTGAACACCCTGTGGATTCAAAACAATATTCATTCATTCATTTTCTAACCGCTTCATCCTCTTGAGGGTCGCGGGGGGGCTGGAGCCTATCCCAGCTGACATCAGGCGAGAGGCAGCTTACACCCTGGCTATCGCAGGGCTGACACATAGAGACAAACAACCATTCACACTCACATTCACACCTACGGACAATTTAGAGTTATCAGTTAACCTAGACCCCAATCTGCATGTCTTTGGACTGTGGGAGGAAGCTGGAGAACCCACACTGACACAGGGAGAACATGCAAACTCCACACAGAAGGGCTCCCACACCCGGGATCAAACCAGCAACCCTCTTGCTGTGAGGCGACAGTGCTAACCACCATACCACCGTGCCGCCCTCAAAACAATATGTACTATTCAAATTCATTGTTTGCTCCTTATTTTGCAGCTTGTTTTTATCTACTAACTTAATACCTGATAATCAATCATGTCACATGTTGCCAGATCTTACAAGAATGTAGGCTGTACACTGTCAATGTTGGCTGCTACCTCAACCTCAGTCTGCAAAGTTTCATCACTAGAGTCCTCCATATCAGTGACAAATCAGTGGGTCAAATGCTTGAGTTGTGATTTTAATGTCAAAATATTAGACATATACTTCATAGAAATGTAGTGGAGTCAAAAGTACAATATTTGTCTTTCAAATGTTGTGGACTTAAAGTAATAAATTAAAAAAAAAAAAAAAAACTCAAGTAAGGATACTTAAAAATTGTACTTCAGTAAATGTACTTTGTTACCGTCCACCACTCCACTGGAAGATTGTCCAAAAGGTCCCTTCTATAAACAGAGAAAAGGGGTTACTATCAAACACAATATTTTGTCTTGTGAGAGGAGCAACTAGTTGGATTTTGGCTGCCATGTGGCTTCTAAGCCATCTCTCGCACAGATATGGAAGACTCAGTAACACTGATTAACCAGAGAAGACCGGACATTTTCAGGAGGCGGGCTTAAATAGACAGGCGTTAAATGGAGCATTTCAAATAGAGGGTGAATACAGGTCTACAGCACAGAAAGTATGAGGAAAATTAAGTGTTCTTTTTTTTTCTTTCTTTTTTTTAACATTAGAGCATTTAAACATGTAAAAATCTTAGGAGCATCATGAACCTGAAAATGAGCACAATAGGTCTCCTTTAAACTAGCTGTATCAGGTATGGTTACACAAGCAGCACTCATGCTAGTAGGATTCAGGTTTGTTTTGGCCTTTTTATGGGATTTATTGAACATATGACAATATTCATTCTGGACTGGTGGACACCTTTGATTATGTCACTTTTGATCAAGAAAATATGGATAGAATAATAAGGGCTTTCTGCATCACCATAATCACCATTTTATTCCATGTTGTCTTTTGGATTTTGGATTTAGTTCATTTTTATTTGCTTTACGGTAAAGCACTTTGTAACTTTGATTTTGAAAAGTGCTGTAACTACAAACTTACCATTATGCATAAATATCAGAGCATGTCACCTCTACAAACGTGATCATATTACACAAATATGAGTTTGAACATAAATGTGTTTATCCCAATCAGTGTCATAAACTGTACACAAGTTTGAACTGGGAATTTGCAGATGTTGCGCTCCAGCTTGGGGTCCACTGGGCCAATGAGAACGTTTTCCACTTGATAGAATATGGAGATATTCTAATGTTAATCTGATTCAGACCTTAGTGTACATTTCCATATTATTACCCAAATGTATTCTTCTGGTGGATGCTTTATTCAAGGTGACATTGTGCTCTATACATTATGGTATGACAATATGCTGAATGTGATTACATGGCACTTATTCAACTTGTCATTTCCCACAAGGGTTAAATAAATACAAACTGAATTAAATGTGACTATTCTTCCCTCACCAAAGGAAAACAAAAGCTGAGACGCTGCTTTGCATATTCCCTGACACCTCTCGACTAACAGATGAGACGTGATTTAAATAAGAGCTCGCTTTCTTCACCTGTCGACCTCCTGTAAATATTATTTATGGCCTAAAACACATCTTTTAATTCCAGATATATATTTTTTAGTGATAGCCAAGTGTCAGTAGTCGGACTCAAGGCACTGGCTTGTGCCCATTTTTCAAGACCACAATGAATATTCAAAAGATGTGCTTTAGAAAAGGGTGAAAAAAGAAAAGGGGAGAGTTAACATTAATTAATATTCGTTGCAGTAAAAATGAAAGCTAGGCCCGCGCTAATTTCAATAGACAATTAATCATGAGGCTCAGTAATTACACCGGGGAGTTTACAAATGATTTTTTTTAAGGGGGCAGAGTAAAGGAAAGGAGATAATCCCCTACCCATCACAATCACTGGCTTCCCACCAATCCCTGCAGAAAGAGCAATTAGAGCAAACAGCAGCGGAGCAGTAATTGTGTACCAGGAGAAGATGAAGGCAGAATCTTAATTGCAGTGAATGAAGATCACTTGCTCTCACACCTGATTGTGCTGAGGGGAAAAAAAAATGTGCAGGCCAGAGCAAGTCTGTAACACCTCCAGGTGCCGGAGTAAAAATAACCTTAACAGGAGCTCCTGCTGTACGAGGGTGTGTAGCACATGACATGTGGGCGTCCAGAGCGCCCCATTCTAGTTCTGTCACACTGAGGCTGCCACACATTCACAACTAAATCTCACAGGGCATGTTACCATTATTTCACATTTCACAACTTATTTTTATTTGGTTCAAATGACTCCTATTGGGTTGTTGCTTGGTATTTGAGAATGTGGAAAAGGGCTTTTAGCAGCTCTTGTGATGTGTAGTGTGGAGGAAGAGAAATTATTTCCAGTCTGGGTTATTTTTATAGTGAGCACTAATACCTGTACAGGAATGTCTTTTCATCCTGAACATTTTCCATACGATCATTAACGAGAGCATTGGGCATCTACAGCATTTTTTTTACATTTTGGCTCAGTTAATCTCTGACATTTTGAGAAATTAACATTTACAGTATTAAGTGTGTCACAGTACGAATGCAGACCGGTGTATCCTGGTCGTCTCATGGTTCTGGCACCAACCATGACCCCAATGTTCCTGGTTCAATTCCAGCTGGGAACCTATATTACATGTCATACACCTCTCTATCCACTAATGCCCTTACTGTGTCTTTACTATCAGTTATCCTGTAAGAGTAAAAATGCTGCTTTGCTACTGTCTCTGCATCGGTTAAAATTTACAGTTGGAAATAATTTCAATAATTGATTGCACTGGACTTATCTAGCAACACCACTGGTTCAGGTTGCAATCTCTGGGGCTGAAAAAAGAAGCCAACTCAGAAGTCCAAGAAACTGCTGTTCATGGAACGACCACTTGAGGCTGGCTCCAAAGGTGAGTCAGTTGCCATAGAACCCCGAGTTCAAATGCCCAAATTTACAGCAGAAATAAACGTGTTTACAGCGGGAGGGGAATTTTCATTTAACTCACCCATTTAAATGTTATGAAAGCCTAAAGTTGCGCATAATTAAGGGTGTAGCCACTTTGAGTGATAGTCTGTCTACAAGTCTATAAGCTCTGACATACCAAGCAGATGGCAAGCCATTAGTCAAAGTTGGGCCGTTGATGAGCGTCTGCCACCCTGGTCGGTTCGGTGTTTCCTACACCCTTGGCCCTCGTCGGTGCTAGTTGCTAGTTGGCCTTTTTTCATTGGCATCGGCACAGTGGAGCCTGTTGGGGAACAAAATCACACAAACAGGCCTATTCTGCTAAAGTTTATATACACACTGTGCATTCAGCAGTTTTGTACATCTTAAAAACAGAAAACAATATGGCAACTAAGTCTAAAAATAATGAGGATTACAGACGACCACTGTCTGCTGGTGGGGAAGGGTAGGTCCTCTTACACAGGCACAGAACGCATGTGTTTGCTGGCCGTTTGGTGTTTTGGTGTGTTCATGTGCAACATTTTGGCCGAGACACAGCATCGTGAGGCGATGCAGCAGGGGGCTCTCACTGCTACTGGTTCTTTGACATTGGTTTGGTGTGTCTGGGTCTTATGAGTCAGATCCATCCCTCACACCCTCATAACTCAACCCTCTTGTCCAAATGTGGTAACCATTGGTCACTTCTGGCTCCAGAACCCCAAGATGGTCACAGCTAAAATACCAAACTTGAGGCTTCAAAAAGGGACACCACAAACCAATGTGTGACATCATGATACCTACATCAGTCACTTTAGACAGTTTATGGTCTCACACTGTTTAAATCTGACCCATCACAGGGAACCTAAGCTTTTGTGGTAAATGTCTTATATGTAGTTTTTGTACATTATTGTTTGATGTATTTACATTTGTTTTCAACAATCTAATTCTAAAATTTGAGTACCATTATGACTCCAAAATAGCTTTAATTTTGTCTGTTACTGTCATTTACATTTATTTTCATCATAACCTTTAAAACATTTCATGGTATTCCAAATAAAGCACTTGTTGTCTCTAAATGAAGTTCACCACAGCCTGGTCACTGATCCCAGATCCAGTGGTGGAATATATTTAAGAATTTACTCAAGCAAAGTACTGAAGTACAAATTTGAGGTACTTGTACTTGAGTATTTCCATTTTATATTACTTGATACTTCTACTCCAATACATCTAAGATGTAAATACTGCACTAGGTTTGTCTGACAGCTTTTGTTACTTTCAGATTACAATTTTTTCATCCACTTTATGTCCAGTGAAAACCATGTATCTCCAGATGTGTTGAATGTTAATGTTTGTGATAAAGAAATTATGAAGTTTCCCTTCATGTTTTGAAAAAATTCTCCTAATTATTGAACTAAATAAACTCTTTAAAAACCCTCTTGGATCAGCTAGAAAATGCATCGTCACAGAGCTAAAACAGAGAATATGATGCATTGCTGTTAATTAAACTACCAAACTGTTTATAAAAGGTGTTAATATTAGCACAACCATGAATATCTACAGCATGAAAATGCAACATACACATTAATGCAGCAGTAATATTAGTACAAAAATACCATAGGCTATGTGGGAGCATTTTACTGCACAGTGAGTAGTTTTACTTTTTATATTTTAAGAACATTTTGTTGAGTATACTTACATCCTTTTACCTAAGGTGCTGAATGTAGGACCTTTACTTGCAGTTAAGTATTTTCACAGTGTGGTATTAGTACTTTTACTACAGTAAAGGATCTCAATGTTAATTCCACCACTGCCCTGAGACAGGCACTGTGCAAAAATAGGTGCAAATCCAGGCTGCTGCGTGTCTGAGTGTGTTTATGGTGAATCGTATGGGCTCATAAGGAAAAATATTAAGTCAGGTCACTCTAAAATGGTGTTGAAATACTGTGCTGTCAGCACATTACCACATCACCTCATGACATAAGTTGAGGCACACAGCACAGGACTCCAGCCCTTTACCACAGTGTTGTTGCTGGCTGCCTCCTCCCTGCAGACCTGAGCCAGGACTTAACATTCGAGGGTCCGCCCTTTATCGCAATCATTTTAACTGCAGTAATTTTACAAGATTACTAATGAATACATTCCTTGTTATTGTTCAAAATAAAGACCAATCTGTTTATCAGAGGATACAGCCACCAGCTCAGTCCATTTTTAGAAACACTTAGATCTCACCCGTGGAATCTTGGCGCAACGTCTCCTTTTTTTCAGTCTGGAGAGAAATATGTCATTACATATTGTGTTTGAATGGTGTTACTGCTTTGCTTTACAGTTCTCCAGTAAGAGCAGTGATTCAACACTTACTTTACCATGACAGCTAGATTACTGTGGATTGGAAAGCAAAATATTGTGCTCTGTGTAGTGAAATGGTTGAAGCTCACATGAAACGTCAGACAGTGATTACCCTGTTTATATTTAATGTTCAGCAAACTGTGAACACTTTCTATTGGTTATATTAATGCTAAAAATAGCTGTAAAGAAAACTTTATAATCTCTTCTGTGGGAATATGATTTTTTTCTAAATATGCACACAGTCTGGAGTCACTATGTTAAACTGATCTTCATATCTGTCATATGTACATTTACCCAAGCAAAACTTTTAAATACTTGCACTTCACTTGTACTCTAAGCAACTCAACAAATATGATACATATGATCATTTAAATAAAACAAGAGGATACATTATTATAGATTAAACTACCCAACAGAATATAAATGCAAAATATATTATAGTCTGCAAGGGGCCCCTCTGCTTAACAAGTACTTTTACTTTTGATACTAAAAGTACATTTGCTTTAATTACTTACTTACCTTTAATTGTATAAAAATATTCCAAATACATGACTTTTACTTGCTCCATCTTCTTAAAGGGACAGTTCACCCCTAAATCAAAATGACATATTTTCCCTCTTACTTGTAGTGCTATGTATCAGTCTAGAATATTTTGGTGTGAGTTGCTGAGTGTTGGAGATATCAGCTATAAAGATGTCTGCTTTCTCTTCTGTACAATGAAACCAGATGGCACTCAGCTTGTGTTGCTCAAAGCGTCAAAAATATACATTTTAAAAATTCAACATCAGTGTCTCTTTCCAGGAATCATGACCCGGTTACTTCAGATAATCCACAAACCTTGTTGTGAGTAGTGTCATGTGTCTACCAAACTACACCAGACAACCGTATCACTGTGCAAAAGGGAACGTGTATCTACTAATTGACAAAAGGCTCCTGCTCATGACAGTGTGAGATGTAAACATCAATGGCGTCCTCCTTGACTGAGCTGTAACTGTAGCTAGCTCTGTGCTAAGTGAGCTAGCAGTAGATGTACGCTTCCTTCTTCACAGTGGTGGGTGTAGTTCAAGAGAAAGAAAATAGTTCCTACATAAAACTGCTCACTGTGGATTATCTTGAATAATCAGGTCAGGACTTCTGCAATGAGACATTGCTATTGAGGTTTTCAAATGTGTTTTTTGGCACTTCGAGCACCACAAGCCGAGTGCCATCTAGTTCCATTATATTGGAGACAGGGTAGACGTCTCTACGGCCGATATCGCCAACACTCAGCAACTCATTTATCTCATTTATTCAAGAAGATTTCAACAAATATCACACATATGATCTTTTTTTTAAAGTTAAAATCATTACAGAATAAAGCTCCAACTGTATATAAATGCAAATATATTAAATAGTCAGAAAGGGGCTCCTCTGCTTAACAAATACTTTTAATTTTGATACTTAAAGTCCATCTGCTTTGAATATTTATGTACTTTTACTGAGTACAAGTCTGAATACAGGCCTTAATAATTCTCATTTACTCAGAGATCAAAGTACATCATCTAGTTACTATGATTTTAAATCTAACAAACAATAGCTATTAAAATATAATATGTCACAAAATACATTACATTTCTGGATAATCTTTTTTTATGTCATCTTCACTGATCCATATTAGTCAGTCAAAAGATCAAAAGCTTACAATAATTGTATTCACTGCTTTAGATATTGCTCTCAGGTTCATGTTAAAGTGCTTTTAAGAGCGTATCTGTTTCTCTATTGAAGAAAATGCACAAAACCTGTCTGCAACCAGACACACAGCAACAAAACACAATCAAGTCTTTCTTGTGAAGTTGGATCAGTAAAATTACTGGCACAGAGTTTGTCTCAGTGCTTTGTCTCAGATATGACGAGACTACTGGGAAATGCAAGATTTTACTGATCTATTTAGAAGAAGTGTGTCCATTCCAGGAGAGCCTGATAATCGTTAAGAAATGAATTAGATCCACAGTGAATGATCAGTGCCGCCTGTGATCTCAGTTTATTCTGTAAGAAGATACAAGAGCAGGCGTGCCGGAGCCTCATGCTTTAACCCCGGCTTCCTGTGTAACAGTATAGCATTTCTGTTTAACTTTATAATCAGGGCTTTATTAATGCAATGCTTTTCTTCCGCCTAATAATGAAACAACACAAATAAAATAAATTGTGATCAATGGAGGCGAGCAGAGACAGATGAGGAGTCTGTCACACTGGGGATGATACCAATTTATCTCTTTAATGCATCTCCATGGGGTTCTCTCACTAAAGGATACAGATTACTGAACCCCTTGTCTCAGAGGGAAATGCGTGAGAAGAATCCATATAACATACAGAGATGGAGAGCCCTTCTTTCATCTTGTATCATTCATGCTTCTTGGTCACTCTCTACAGCAAACGCAAGAATCCAGCTAACGTGTGTACACATATTTACAGGAAACATGATGTTTTCTTGCATTTGAAATTGCAATAATGTAATTTACATGGTTGCAGATTCACATGCATGTCCCTTCAAATAATTGGTGTAAAGCGCTGTAGGTTTTGAGGAGTGGGGGGTGCAAGGGACACACCCCCCTCAATATTTAGAACATATGCATTTGTCCCCTCCAATAAAAACATGAAAGTAGTAACAGGGTTTTACTTTGATGAAATTAAAGACATTTACACTATAAATTGATGCAGAAAAGGCATAAATTGGTGCATAAAGATGACCAGAATTTCCTGGAGGAGGACCCCAGACCCCCAGTTTCATGTGTCCCCCTCCAATAAAAACATAAAGTATTACCAGATTCTTATTTTGATGAAATTAAAGACATTTACACAATAAATTGATGCAGAGAAGGCACAAACCGGTGCATAAAAAGTAACCAGAATGCAAGAAATGTGTTTGACACTCAAAATTTCCTGGGGAAGGACCCCAGACCTCAAGTTTCATGTGTGTCCCCCAGTGTTGAAACAAAACCTGCGCCCTTGAAAAATAATACATTATCTACTTTCCCATAATGAAACAGAAGCACAGAAAACTAAAGCATTTGTCTTTCTTCAATTTTAAACATCATTCGATTTTTTTTTTTTTTTTTTATGGTTGTCATACATGTGTTTTGCTCCATTTTGTGTTTTGCATGCCCATGTTTCCTGCTGGATTGAATTAATGAATATTTAGACAATAGTGTTAAGTGTAGGTTGTTTTATGATAAACTAGACCGAACCATCAGGAGCTGGTAAAGTAGCGGGCAAATCTGAAAAATCTGGAGTGACACAATCAGCAGCTTGGGGTTTTCCCCTTCCTTGAAAGGATGAGCCATAAACAACTGAAGCCATAAACTACTGAAGCTTTGCAGCAGGGCGAGAGACAGATATCTAACATGTGCTGGTGAATGAAGACAAGGCAAGGCACACCCCTGCAGTAAATAAGGAATTCCCTGCAGCTCTGCTCACAAACCAGAAGGCAAAAGTCAACCAGGTCACTGTGTTGCGTCAGTTACTAAAAAAAAAAAAAAATAGCAGAGAAATATTTGAGGTCAGGCAGTAAAAAGTGCAGTGGCTCTCTGCTCCAGGCATGAAGGACAACACTATTATCTCTAATATGGAGGCTTTGATCCTAAAATTCCCCGTTAGATATGAGCATGTCGAGCGGGATCCGTCATGTGGAGCAACTTGGAACAAAAACTCCGACATGTTTTCTGAATGAAATGTTCTCATGTAATGCCAAGCATGCTGAAAAATAAAGAAACCAGTTTATGTCTTTATAGATATTCATCTTTTCATTCATAGGGTTTCTACATTTTCTGAGGGCAATGGCATTTCAGGAGGCCCAAGGTCAAATTTAGACTGGGTCATAAATTGTTTTGTTTGATGGCCTACATTTGCCTCAATAGCAGGGGGAAGGCCAAGCCCATAAAAACGTAAAAGACGAGCTGGCCGACTGTGGGCTTGGCTGCCAGCATTGTTGTCCTGGGGACCACGAGATGCTCCCAGTGGAGGTTTCATGGTGAATAAAGACTGTTATGGCCCACCATTGGCATGCACAGAGGGCTCATGGAGATCATTACTGCCAGGGCGCAGTCAGTGAAGAAGTCACAATGGCAAACTCAAAGCTGAAGCCATTCCATTGTCAGCAGCAAAAAGGGGCTCGTCACTAACCAAGGGTTGCATTTGTCTTTGCTGAGGGATTCAGGGGAGGCGTGAAGGGACAAATAAACAGCCACATCATACATTTATCAAAAGATGTTTCTCCGGTGCTAAAAAATGACTTTATTTTTGGAGTTTTGGAATTTTACTCTATGTTAACACCATTCTTTTATCTATAGCAATAATGGTTTGACTGAGGATCGCAGATTGATGTCCTAGCCTTTAGCTTTACGATTAAAGCTATAAATGAAGCACAGGTCAAACATTAGAGGAAATAACATCGATATTAATTAATATTTTTCTTTATTAAGGTTAAGGAAAACCCTGGGGAGTAACTTATTCAAGCTCATCTGAGGGTTGTAGCACCTCTTCATCACAGTCTTCATCTTTATGTACCATTTTTTTTAATAAGTGTAATCAAATAAACTGAACTAAACATGCTAAATATTTGTTTGAAGGAAAAGGCTGGTGATATTCTGTAGTTTTGTTTTTGTCAACAAATTTGATTAAAAGCCAAAAACCAACAAGGTGTTACTGGCTCTTATTGAAGATGTAAAACAGCTCACAAATATGTTTTTTCAATTTTATGAAAGGGAACTATTTTCAGCTGCGGATGAATACACATTTGGTGCTTTAGTGCGTATTTATGGCAGTGTTGAAAAGGCTACTTTAAAAAAGTAATTCGTTACTGATTACAAGTTATCCTGTTAAAAATACAATAAGCAATCTAACTATTTTAATTCATCAAAGTAATGTAACTTATTATATTTGATTACTTTTTAATTACTTTGCTAACAAACATAAATTCTGTACTCAAGTTTGCTCCAACGGATTTGTTGACTTGCATAGTCTGGAAATATGCCGAAGGAAAGTATTCCTGCACTGCAAAAAGATGCATGAATGTTAGTCTACATCTCAGCTTTTAACCGAGAAGAATATATCTTGATGTAACCCTTTTCTAATCACCAACATTTTGTTTGGTAACTGTAACTTAAAAATAAAACGTTTCTCAGTAACTGTAACAGACTACAGTTACTTTTAGTTTGTAAATGAATCGTGTAACTACATGTAATTAATTACTCCCCAACACTGGGCAGAAGGACAGTGTATGTGGGAATGATTACAAATAAACTACAGTATAATGAAGAAACACGTCGCCCAGTATACCTGTGTGGCTCATATGGTATTTTCATCTGAAATAAAGATATAAAACAGAACACAAATATGTCATTTCATTTTTGAAAGAGGTTAAGTATTTTCCAAAAACAGCTGGGCACTGTCGCTTTAAGCAAATGTTACTCAAACAGGAGTAAATAGTGCATTTATTGGGAACTATTTTCAGCTGCGGAATAATACACATTTGGTGCTTTAGTGCGTATTTATGCTGAAAGGACAATTGAAAATAACTAACAGTGTAATGAACCGCTGTGGCTCACTGATGTGTTTCAATAGTTTCTGGACAGTAACTGAGATCTGAGCTAAATCAGGCTTTAAAAACACAGGCGTACTTCTTCATACAATTAATTAACTGACGGTTTATTTTCATGAGATTCATTGACCATAAGAAAAACACAGAATACGGCCAGACTTCTCCTGTGTGTACAGACTAACCAGGCGCCCCAACAACCTTATTCAAATAACTTAAACAAGATGGTGCCTCACAGGTCTAAATCATTCATGACTACAGTAATATCCCAATAACCTTTCAGCATAGCCAATGTCGAGAGGGGCTCACTAAATCACTGCGGTAGGCAGTTTTCAGGGTTTGCTAATAGCACTTGCTGAGTAGATATTAACACGTGAAGAGCGGCTGTATTGGTTGCAGTGAGAGGGGGGATTTGGGAATCCCTGGACAGGACCTCCATGTAGGCTTGCCCTGGATAGGCCACACCTCGCTCCTCCAGCCGCCCGCACCCCCCCACCACCACCACCTCCTTCTTCACTCAGCTACATCTGCTCCTCATTAACACCATTATAATGAGCCGTTGCACCTGAGGTAAATAAAACTCTGGTCTGGCTCTCGGTCTGCTCCCTCACCCTCACATCAACAGACCCAACACTGGCGCTCTGTATGTGAGCTTGCTGCTGTTGTCAAAGGGGGCTTGGATGCCTCCCCCCCTCACTCCTGACCCGCCTGTTTTTTTGTTTCTGAGAGGACATTAAATGTGGTCAGTGGAGGAGCTACTGGCTACACATAAAACCCCCACAGGTTCTCCATTCACAGCCATGGCCACAAAGCGGATAATGAGTTCCATAAAACTGTCAGGAGGGAAGAATAAATGTGCATCGGATACACCAACCGTAATTCAGATGTGGCTCTAAGTAGCTGGAAGAATGATAAGAAATGGTTTTCTCTGGCATTGATCAGACACTGCAGAAATATTAACGTGTTAAAACCCTGGTAAGAGGCAGCAGTAAGTCTCCACCATGGGAACAGTCGTGGCCTCTGGTGGTCTGGAGTCCGGCCAAGTCCGGCTCTCATTAATGTGAAGAGGTTAAATGCTCTTTCAAAAATCAGGTAACATAGCTTTGTAATGATTTTTATTTTTTTGCCGTCACATTGAACAGGACTGCGATTGTTTCCTTTTGGCAAGCGCCTCATATTTAGGTGATGTCTGCAGCAGCTGTTTCTGTCTGTATTCTGGGGTCTGATTAAATATGCTCTCCCTGAAAAATCCAACTGCTCATTCTCACTTCACGGTCCAGTCATTAGTCCTGATATTTGCTTAAATACATTGAGACTTAGATAAATGACATTTACAATTCCGCACAATTTTATTATTCTAACATTATCATAAATATGACATCCAAATAAAAATCCCCCCCTCCCCCCCAAAATCTGATTTAGTTGGACGTGAAGCAGGAGGCAACTTTGAACAACGCTGTTTTGACAAATGAACATGACATGCGGGGGGAAAATAATTTGACAGGTGACAAATGTTGAGCAGTGATACAATCTGAAAAGCAGGCCACCTGAAATATGACTCACTCTATTAAAATCATTCATGGAGGATATTGAATAGTTCTTTAAAGACTTCAAATATCTGATAAGATTTATTTTCATTTGATTAAATGTTCTTTATGATGATTACATTTAAGACATAAGCACAGACTTTGGGCTTATTGCAGCCGTGTTCAGTTATTAGTTTGGCATCTTATGTGTTTGTTTGTGGGTAAACATAAATCTTTCTCTGGGATCACATGGTGTTTATTTCGACAGCAAAGCCATCCTCTGTCTATACTGCAGGCATATTATCAGTTCAATGAGATGTTCTGTTATCACTCTGTGTTGTGCACATTTGAATGTTGCGATGTACTTGAGTATTTCCATTTTATGCTACTTTATACTTCTACTCCACTACATTTATGTGACAGCTTAAGACACTGTGTGACTGAGTATTAACACAAAATATAAATCAGCTAATGAATTATGATGTATTATAAAAGATTAACCTGGTCAGGAGTAAATCTGCAACATTAGTTTACAAATCCATGCATCAATAATTATAATTCAGTGATATAATATATATGTTATTCTGAAATATGCCATTCTGCACGATGAAAACTTTTACTTTCGGTACTTTAATTATATTTCGATGCTCATATGTGAATGCAGGACATTAACTGCAGAGTAAATTACACTGTGCCAGATTCGTAGGTGTCGTTTTAAACATTGAGGGGGAACATTTTGAAGGTCAAACTCTTAATTTCCTGCATTCTAGGGATCAATTTTTGCCTTTTCTGCACCAATATACGGTGGAAATATCTTTGATTTCACCAGAATAAAAGTCTTCTGCTACTTCCATGTTTTTGTTTGTTTGTTGAAATGCACATGCTCTAAACATTGACGGGGACATGCTCCCTGTATCCCTCCCAAAATCCACGCCTATGCACTGCTGTATTACCACTTTTACTGAAGTACAATTTTGCATGTCTTTTACTTGTGGCAGAGTAAATTCACACTGTGGTATACTTACTTACTTACTGCTTACTACTTCAGTAAAACATCTGAGTACTTGTTCCACTACTGAGCTAGGACAAGGAATCCTTTGCCTTGCTTCCTGAGTTTAATATAACTCTCACTAAAATAGTAACATTCAGTTCAACATGTAAGTGAGTCGGTGCCTGCTGGGAAAAGTTCAGCTTTCTTTCATTTATAAAATACCGTGAAATGAAATAGATGAGGTTGTTTGGGTCATTGCAAAAGTATGTTTTTGTTTCAATAATTAGCAGAGCATGTTTGCTCTGCCAGGCAGGGAGTTTCCTGCAGCTGCTGTTCGTCCACAGCAACAGTGGGATCCAAGCTGACCTGCAGACAGTTGAGACAGATGAAGACAGAAGTGTGCGGATAAAAGACAGTGAAATCACTGCACTGACTGTGTGGAGTGATGAGCAGCCATCCAGTGTTGAATAGTACTGAATCATCGTAGTGTGCCGGGACCTAACATCATTGCTTGTTTTATTTCAACTGGTGTTTTCTTTTCCTAATTTAGGGTTATACTCAGCATGTCATTGTTGCATCACTAGCACAGAACACAGAAAAACAGAGCTACAGTATTACTAAGATTGACTAACGTCGACAAAAGATACAAAACTTACCGCAAAGAATTGCAAATCAGAAAAAGGTTTTGTGATTTTACAGATTTGTATGTTTTTATTATAATACTTTAGAACGTTTCATATCAGCAAATTATTTATTTGAAGTATTGTCCATGATTTACGACCCCATATGAGTTCAGCAGACTTTCTTACTTTGATTCTCATGCTTTCCAATCCAATACAAACACAGCAGTCATGCACAGTGAAGGTCAGATGTTTATATTCTCTGCATGTTAAGAAGCTGCTGTAAATACTCACATACCCACGAATGCTCAGATTTCAAAAACACATGTACGCGTGCATCAAATAAAATGGAAAGTAGAAGTGTAATCTAAAGTACAAAAAATGGTGGTTTAGACGCACGTGAAGAGCATTAGAGATCACATACATGCACATGCAGACCTGCTGTACTTTCAGCTCAGCGTTCTTTCTCAGGTTGCACTGAGGGTAAAATGAGGAGGGCTCTTGAAGTTAAAAAAAAATGGGAGAAAACAGGAGCAAAGTGACATGAGCTCAACTGGGACTGATGCAATGTTTTCAGAGAGAGGCCCATGGTCATCTTTCAACAACATAAACGTAAGACTACCTGCCACACGCCAAATTTACACCTCTGTACAGAACACTTTTGACCAGATACTCCAGCCTCGTGCACGCTCATCTCGCCTTTTTCACCCTTGAGCATTGAGAATTTCTTAACCAAGGCAAGATGGTAAAAATTCAAATCCCTCGCCAGACACTGTTTGGACCGGCATCGCTGAACACAAGAGCAACAGCAGGGATTTTAACTTGCTAATGTTTTTTGGTAAGTTTTTGTTGCTCTCTCTCTGTGCCTTCTTCCATATAACGGTCCCTGATGATTCCACATAAAACTAACTGTATTTAACGATAAGCTTTCTCTCGGTCTCGAGTCTGTGCGGCATTATTCTGTCTGCTTCCAAGGAGCTCACATCACTTTTCTCCTTATCTTCTGTTTCACCTCCTCCATCCTCAGAGCAGTGAAACATGTTGCACATCTGCACGTCACATTAAAGGGATTCTTACATTTGTCAGCTGTTAATATTGTACTTCTATTCACTCGAGCGTCAATAAAACAATTCGCTTTTGCAAGCAAGAACTTTTTAAACACGTTCTGTTGTTGTGACTTTTCCCCTCTCTGCATCTACTTATAATGTGGGTAAAAATAACTAAACTCATGCAAACATTTCGATTGGTTACATATGTTCGCTGCCTAATTATCTTTTATGCATTGGTTTCTTTTTTTCTTTTCTTTTTTGTCTTTGTTTTTTCAGAAGCAAGTGATTTACTGTTCATGAATTTATGCAACAAGGGAAAGCAGCCAGTTCTGGAGGCCATAACTCACGGGCCAAAAGTCGGCCTTATTTACATTGTATACAATACGAACCTGATTTCTCATTTTGTTTTAAGCCTGGTGTGTAAATCTTCATGGGAATACGTGCGGCTTATAATAGTGCACAACTTCACGCTGTACTTGCCTACGTGGAGGAACATCTACAGCATCTATTTTCTTTGTTATAGTGAGGATCAAATGTCATTAAATTCATAATCATCATGAGATTTTTTAATAAAATATATATCTGAACGTTGATTTTTGGCTGTGTACACGTCCAGTTTGACCACAGGATCTTTGACTTGTATTGCAAAATTACCCACCGAGGTATAAAGTGGTGCAGTTGAATCACTTAAGTTTTTATTACAGTGGTCTTGTGTGTATTTCAGTGGCGTTGGCACCGCAGCATGTACAGTGTGGGAGTAACAGTAAAGACACTTCTCTGAGGTTAATGGATAAGCTTAAGGTCTCTCTCACCCAAATGTTATTTTTATGGCCGACTTTGGCAGGGAGCCTTTTGTTTCATTAGACTGTGTCTTTATCATTTATGCATTGATGGGAACGCAAGGTTTTGGGGTTAGAGACACATTCTCTAAATGGTATCTCACTCATTCAGCCACAGGGCAAGGCTAATGGAATCTGCTGATCCCTATACTGCTCTAAATGGCTTCGGAGAAAGACAGAAGAACGACAGCGGCTCAAATTCTGCTTGAAATTCCGCGCACAAATATTGCCAGAAGTAATGCATTAAATATTTTATATTCAAAATATTTGATGGCCATCCATAAACTCCATAACAGCTTTCATAGATCTATAAAAGTATCTTTCAGTTTGTTTGCATTTTCATCTGCAATGAATTCTTGGTTTCCACAGGCTATGAAAGAGAAGCGTGGATGTGTTACGTATTTTATATTGATTGGGTGGGCTTATTTAATTCAATTGCTGCATATCCTTACTTGGAGGGGCAGTGAAAATCGTTTGAGAATCAATGGGCGGAAGCAAGCAAGACAAAAATAATTGACTGTTTTCAAACTCCTGCAGGCAGCAGAATAACTAACCAAAACAGCTCCCAGGGATGTCTGAAATTGGTTTTGCAAATCCTTCAGCCACATATCTGAACCAAGAAAAATGGTAATATAGAAATCCATTTCAAACTCTACAGCGCACATGAAGTTTATTTTCAGCTTCTTTTTTATGTTTTGACACTTATTCTGATATACAGTAGTATGCTAATGGTCAGCAGGCTCAGCTTAAAGGAGAGACGGGCTGTGTGGTTTTATCTCGACTTGTTTTGGGGGTGTTGCGAACCAGATGCGGCGAGGTGGAGCTCCCCCCCACGGAGCTGCCTCCCTGGGTGCCTGGAGGTCCACTTCCAATCTATTTGCTGTAATTGCCGTCAGAGTGTACACCTTGGAGTCCTCTAATTCCCTCTTTTATTTCAGCCACCATGAGGGAGACCATCTGTCCTCCTGCCTGCACTTCCCCCCACCCTTTGGCGTCAGGTCTCTCCCAGTCTGCACAGAACACCAGCACACACACACACCGATACAAACGCAGCATGCCAAGATTTCTGTCTGAGACACCGGGGCTTTGATACATCACACCTTCGTCTAGCCAGCATCACATGACTGCAGCAGAGGACATGAGTGTGGTTTTTACGAGGTGCTGGTGAGGATGACCACGGCGCTGTCACATAAAAGGTAAAAGTTGTCAGAATAATGAAAGTAATGTGACACAGTTTCCCATCTGCTGACTTTTTTTTTCTTTAATCCATTCAGGTTTCCAGAAATCTGAGAGGTGTTACCCTCCCACACACACACACACACACACAGTCTCTCACACACACTCAAACTGGGCTTCATTGCTGAACACAAGCTGGCCTTCTTTCCCTTTAAGATTCAGGTTATATTATTGCTACCTGCTACAATACCTCGAGTCCTGCCCCCTGGGAGAGCTGACTCAAGCTGTTGTTTGTGGTTACCACAGCCTCATGTTTTCTCCTGAGGTGGTCACATTTTGTTTTAGAGACTACAGCTTTGCTCCAGACCACTGGTGACAGGCGGGGCTTGACCCCGGCGTCTCGGCAGGACAGGTGCCGTGCAGGTGCACATCTTTACCTCAGCTTTATATTTGGCTTTTCTCCACAGCTGCTCTTGAGCACCTCTTCGCTCCAAATTTTCTGAAAAACAAATTTATCTCAGAGTTAGTTTCCATTATTTTGATCAAAAATCATTCAGAGGCTCAGCTACAAATATTGTTCTGCATAAACAAACAAACAAAAAAAGCAATAACAACACAAAGAGATGCGAGGAGAAGGTCCCCCAAAACTGAATAATAAGTGACATTTTCTGTATCTATCTCACTGCATCCGTGCTCTCTCTCACTGCGTCTTTGTTTGTGGTTTTCTAGACTGCAGCCACAGTGTCTGGGGCGCGACTGATTTAAATACCATCCCATCTCATTAACATGCACAGATAGAGCTGCGAGGGCCAATTACATTCATCTTGTCAGGTGGCTGGGCTTCCAAGTCGTTAATATTTTATGGCAACACGCTCCCCCAGCCGCAGCAGCAACACACCAGTGCTCTTACATTATTCCACAGCTCAGGACACGAGATCAGAAACATCCCCCTGAATACACACTCTTCTAGGTCATGACAATATAAGCATGAAAAATGAGTGGAGGGGGGAAACATGGTGGAAATCCACATATAGAAATTTATGACGACTGATTATTATCAGACAACTAAACCCTTAGAAATAACTGCACTGAAGAAAGGTGAATGTTTTGTTTTTTTTTCAAATGTCTGATGTGAGAAATGAGGAGTTTCATTTCAAAAGGCTTTCAAGTGTTTCTCTGAGCAGTCAAATGACATTTTCCTCAAAACTCAAAAGCTTTTTTTGGGTAATGTTGTATTTCATCAGCTATCAGAAGGGGATCACCAAAGATCTGATGATATTTCTCTGTTTCAGTCCACCAGTAGAAAGGAATCTGGCCTCATAGAGACACTTTAGTCTCATCTGACATCTTACATTTCATCTAACAATTCCCAAACTCCTTCATGATGCTCTCTACTGGAGGGTGAAGGATTTCCTATAAATTATATTTCTGATGACTCACTCATCTCACTGGAAACTTGTAGCTGCAGAGAAACTTGAGGTTTACACATTTTCAGGCTTAAAATACAAAGACGATACTTGTTAGTAGGATTAATTGCTGGTTTTGGTATTTTCATGGGATTGGTTAATGATAAGAATAGTATAGAAAAGGGCCACTTTTGCAAGATGACAGGAGGCCAGGGAGCAATTAACAAACATATATTAATACCATGTATGAGTGTGTATAATGAATGAATTCTCTGTTTTCTAACCTTTTGACATCTGCCGTCCCTACACAGGTCAGGTGTATGCAGGGGTGTTTCTATGATGGAGACATTTGGGGCCAGGGAAAGAAGGCCAGCTTGTGTACAGCTTGACCTCTGTTGGGGACAGGGGTGTAAATATAGAAAGTGCAGGCAGTGCAATTGCACTGGGGGCCCTGGGGTGGAGGGGCCCGTATAGAGAGTAGGCCCTTGCAAGTGATTCAGATTGCCACCTTGGAAATATAGCTGTGTTCAAAGATAACTTATAAAAGATAATATTATTAATTTAAAAACAATTGGATCCAGAATGTGTATTTAACCCTTGTTGTTTATTATTTGATTAGGCTGCACACGTTCTTTTGGTCACTTTTACTACCGGTAGTAATTGGCACAGGTGTGAGTGTGGTTTCACATTATTTTACCGAGGTGGTTTTTCAGACAAAGAGGGTGAGTTTTTGGCTCCGTAATCACACAATGACATCAGTGATATTTTGTGTCATCTCATTTTGCTTTAGTTATCCATTTGTTTGTTAATTAAATTGTCATAAAACACATTTTTGGACTTTAGCATGGATTTCTTTCAGTGAGTCACAGTTTAGAGCCCACTCAGGCTCTTAGCAGTTGCGACAGTGCCATTTGCTATATGTCCTCAAAAAGTCAAACCCATCTGCGTCATGGTTTTCTTTTCTTTTTTTGAGCCATAACATCTATATAAAAACACCATAAAAACTATTTTTTTTTCAATATTTCTTACTTTCTGTGATATCTGTCAGATATGCAATGATTGCTGTGTGATAGATATGTTGATGTTGTCCAATGTCAGGTCTCTATTTGTGTCAAGACAATACATGCACGATAGTGTGCACTAGGGCCCGTTGTAACTTTCTTACGTTACTTGTTAGGGGGTCCAAGGGAACCTCCTCTGGCACTTTTTTTGATAAACAAGCTCTATTGTGTTTTTATGTACTCTGGCAACCTATTTACATTTGAAGTACAAAAAAATTCCCAGTGTGAATCAACTTTTATTGTGAATTAGAATTAAACCTCAGGAAGAGCAACTGAGGAGGGATCCATCTTCCAGGACGGACAGACATGCAATAGATGTCGTACAGAACAGATCAATATAATAAATTTACAATAATCCATAAACATGCAGAGCAAATTAAGCTTTCCATTAACATATTGCAGAAATGTTGCTCATTAACCCTATGGGCCCTAGGCGTTTTTGGGGTATTTTTACCGCCTTAGCAAGTTAGCAACAACCTCATTCAGAAACCTACGCGGTACATGAATGTGGTGTTTTGTTACCTAAAGGAAACATAATCCAGGCAGGGATTACATTGCCACAAGAACTTAATTAAGAAAACAGTTTGGTAACCTACAGACATAATTTCTTGGAGACAAAGTTGCAGCATCCGATAATTGTTTAGTACTGATACAGAATATTACGAGATGTTTCTTCAAAGATTAGGAACATGACTGAATGACTGAGGGAATATGAACTAAGATCCCTGACAGAGGGTTTCATCACCATGTTTACTGTTTACTTTGGAAATTCAGTCCTTTCTGAACACAAAGACAGGACCCAACTAAGGGCAGACTGATTGTAAAATCCTGTTTAGTCATTCGTCTCCTCACTGGATTAGCCTCCTGGCCTCATATTTCTTTTTGGTGTAATTAGGAGGGCCATGAGGAAATCAGAGATGCAAAGAGGAGGGGTAGAAAAGAAGAACTAGTTTTCTTGCTCTGCATTTCTTAAACATTTTCTGCAACAATCACTGCAGCCTTTCAGTTATGGTCTTGATGAATTGAGCTAAATCCAAATACAATAATCCAAGAAAAATCCATGGCCGGGGTCCTGTAATTCCTTTAATGACTTCTCTAATGAAAGTGACCAGTCTTCAGAACACTGGCTGCAGCTTTGCTCGTCTACTGTACAGAGCGAGGATGGCCCGAGGAGACAAGCTCAACACATTTCTGACTGGCAACAGCAGCACTACACCGACTCGCCTCCTGGCTCTGTGGCGATACGCTCCAAGATTGATGCGTGCTCCTGACAAATAGCCCGGACGGCCATTTATATGGAGAGATGCTGCTTGGCAATGTGAGGGGAAGAGTCACTTAGCAGAACAATTTCCTCACACAGCATGGTCCTTTCGCTTCATCTTGCCAGCAGAAATTATATTCAGAGAATCCACCTCACTTAAATCTATACACTTTTATGTGTTATAGTGTCACAGATCCAGTTTGTCAAGACAATCGGAAGATAAAAATACGTGTTGCTTTGAGCTGATAAATCCTATGATAAAAAGTAATTCACTGTGAAAACTGTTGCTGTGGCTGGGTCGCAACCTAATATATGTTTAGGGAAAATCCAAGCAGTTTTATTTGACCAAAAATACACTCTGATCTCATCAACATTACGTTGCAAAAGCCTGAATGTTTTAATTAATCTATTAAACGTGACACTGGAAAGTAATAGCTTTTGAAATCTAGAAACAATGAGTGCTGCAGAATTCATGACGTCCTGTGCATGAAGGCGTTAGATTAATTTAATTTCCTTGGGATCACATGATGCCTGGAATATATTGACATTTGGAGCTGCTGCAATTACATCGTGTGGCAGATGGCAAAAATATGAATGGTGCAGATATGAGATAAATAATTGTTCATTAATATTGGAGCTGAATGCTGCAAATTAATTCACACTCCAGTGAGCAATGCAGTGAACATTATCTGTTTCAATTCAGCAAACACCCTTTTTTTATTTCTCTCATTTTTTACTTTAGGATTACCTCATTGCTATGACCAAAATACACTAAGGAATTCTCAATGCATACGTTTGATCTAATATTCCTCTCATTATATCCGTGTTTAAGCATAAGAATCGCTCTTAAATTGTTAATGAAGAGTGCAATGCTTTCCCTCCACTGGCATCATTCTTCAAAACATTCTCAGGTACAAATAAAAAATATATAATAAAGAGTAATAACACCAAAATCTTCTGAACATTACTCATGTCTCTTATCTGTTGTGTTGTAGCAGGGCATTTCCTCATATCTCATTTCTCAAACAGCCAGAATAACTAAAGCGTGAGGTGTGAGCTGCTCCACATTTTGCATATCAACCATCTTCCTGCTGACAAATGTTAGCTTTAATAAAACCACAGAGCGAAGACGGGACCGGGGAGGGAAGCCCACCAGGACAGGACCGGAGCTGAGACAATTTACCAGGAAATGAAAAAGTAGAATTGTCTGCGGGAAATATCAAAATCATCATAATCATTTGTCAAACCGTGATCTGTATCTTCACCACAGCTCAGATTGTATATCTGTTGCAACTAGGACTCATTGTTTTCAGAACTTTTTAGATTAGGCTCTTTGTCTGCCTCTTTCCAAAGACGCAGTCCTGTTCATTAAGCCAGCCGTTATGTCATCGCAACCAGAACTGAAAAGTAACTTCTTTTTGTTTCTCTTATGACTATCATGGAATTTGATTTGTACATAAAGCCAATTAATACTTTGTCATTAATAAGCAGCAGTATAAACAGATAGGCATGCCGCCGTCTTATGAAAGAGCTTAGTCTTGTAGTAAACAAACAGCTGCTTAGTTTAGTGTACAGTAGGAAACAGTCATTGATCTCTTTAATATAATCAGGAACTGTGCAGCATTGGCAGACGTAAAGCACTCGGTGTGAGGAGAATGATGTGCATAAGAGCATGCAAATTACTTCAGTGTGTGTGAAATGTTCACATGTGTTGTGTTTAGTAACACCATCTGTAACCTCAACTTTTTGTATGTCACTATGCAGATCAGTCCCCAGAGAAAATGTTGGCATCGTTTGTTTCTGGGAAACAGGATAATGTTACATTTGTACGTTTCATACGTATCATATCAACATTTCTAAAGTCAGGTTGTTCTGATTACATGTATATGAGCTGACAGGGTCATGAGGAGGTGGAGGGGATGGTGTGACACCTGGGCGAGACAGCTGCCAAGCTGCAGTCCACTGTTCGAAACCAACAAACAGCAACACTGGCTGTTTTTTAAGACATCAAAGCTTTTCCTTTGGCGACTTTGGCAGCAGAACTGGATGTTTTTCTAGCAAGACATTGTTGCTTTTCTAGCAGCAACTAGGTGGTTTTTTTGTGAGAATTTGCGACATTGCCAGCCGTGATTGTGGCACCACAGCCCGGTTGCCAGAGGAAATGGTTGGCATTGTATGTTTCTACAAAACAGGATATGTTTGTACGTTTCATAAGAATCATACCAACATTTCTGAAGTCATTTTGTTCTTATTACATTTCTATGAGCTGACAGTGTCATGAGGAGGATGGCGTGACATCTGGTTAAGGCTACCAAGCTACAGTCAACTGTTCGCAACCAACAAACACTGGTTGTTTTTTTAGCAAGACATCATTGCTTTTCCAGCAGCGACTGTGGCAGCAAAACTGGTTGTTTTTTGGCGAGACATTGCGACATTGCCAGCTGTGATTGTGGCACCACAGCCCAGTTGCCAGAAGAAACTGTTGGCATTGTACGTTTCTGCAAAGTACCAATACTAGGGCTGTCAGCGTTAACGTGTTAATCGTGATTAGATTAATGCAATCCATAACGCGTTTATTTTTTTTAAATCGCATTTTAATTTCGCAAGCCTTTTTGTCCCTTCTACTCACCCATAGTCGGCTCCTCTAGCTGTAACTTAGCGTCATGCTTCCAAGTGGCTTCCTGCAGTAAACTTACTGCGCCGATGGAAAGAAAGAGTGCTACTGGACTTTTGAATGGCTTGTTTAACTTTAAAAAACTTCCAGACGGTTCAGTTGACAAGTCAAAAGTAAAATGTAACCTGTGTCAAACGGAGTTTAACTACCACCGGAGTACGTCGAGTTTGAGTTACCACCTCCACGCTAAACACCCAGGTGCAGCTGGCGCACCCCAGCCAAGCGAGCCTCAGCTCCGCCAAAGTACTATTTTGGAGTGTGGGAGTCGCCACAGACCCGTGGATGAAAGTACGTCGAAGAAGTTAACTAAAGCAATTGTTAAATGGGTGGCAACTGACTGCAGACCAGTCAACATCGTAGAAGCCTCAGGTATTGTATTAAGTTGGTCTACATGGCACTTTTTTTTAAAGAAAATACAAAAGGTCAAAAAGGAAATTCTTTCTTTGTGTTCATTTCATTCCCAATTAAAGGGCCCGTGCGTAATATTTGGCATGGTTTATTGTCAATCTGAATCTGAATCTGAATATTCTACCCATTAATATGTTTATACAAGTGTATGATCGCTATAAAATAAAATTCGTTTGGTTTTCGTAGCCTTATAATTATGCTTTATATATATATATATATATATATATATATATATATATATAGCAAGGGCCTTGCTTTAGAGAGTTCGCCATCTTGCGCCACCATGTATGTAAGGCAGCCCAAGCAGACAATCCAGCCAGCCAGAGAACGCGTTTTGCGTGTATAAATGAACCAACGAAGACAGCGGAAGGACGGAAGAAGGAGGAGGAAACAGCAGAGAGTGTTAGTAGTTCGTCGATAGAGAGTAGTGAAAAGTTTTTTTAGTTATAAAGTTTGCGAATGGACCACACTTACCACGCAACAGGAGAGAATAAACCCGAACTGTCATCTGCGAGGAAAAGAAGACGCAACTTCACTCCTTGTGATGCACTCTCTGCGGCGCTTTTCCTCCTGATGATATATCTCCCCAACGATGGTAGCAGTAGCATCGAATCCCATTCTGTGCATTCAGCCTCTCTTCTCGCCCGCTCAGCATCAAACACATGGAGTTCCTCATCTGTATGCTCCGGCTCAAACAGGTATGGCTCTGGGTCTGTGTCCACTACAAGAAACTCTTCAAAATCGCGTTCAAAGTCGTCCATTGCAGCTACTATAGTCCAGAGATATTGCTAGGCTAAATAAACAGCTGAGCCCTGTTTAGCGGCTACGCTGTCAGTCAGTGTGCGGGCTGGAGATTGGTGGAGCAGAGAGGGGAGGGGGGGTCCCCACTCAGTATGGTCAACGAGTATGTGTGGGATTCATTACAATATCGTAACATGGTTTAGATTTCTAAATAAACATTGACTTCGTCGCTAGATAGACCTACTCCTGAAAAACTCGTGCGCAAGGCTTTTTGTCCCTATGACGCCACCGTCATTTACCCGACGGGAGGGGTGAGTGAGTGAGCCCTGCAATCTAGAATTTGACCACTGATGTCACTGTTTTCAACCCATTTTACACACTGGCCCTTTAAGACACTCTGGTAAGAAATGCTTTACATTATGGGCTTAAAACTGCCTTAAAATGCAAAATAACAGAATTTTAAACATGCAATTCATTAACTATGGAAATTCTGCAATTAATCGCGATTAAAAAAATTAATCGTTTGACAGCCCTAACCAATACGTTACATTTACACATTTTATACATACCATACCAACATTTCTAAAGTGATGATATACAGTATAAGCTGACTTTGTTGGAGTAAAGGTGGAGTGGATGGTGGATGGTGTGTCACCTAGGCAAGACACTTGCCAAGCTGTAGGCTTCTGTTGTAGACCAACAACAAAGTTGTGCCTGTTACATGCATTGTCTTCTTTCAAAATACACTTCGGTTTTCACAGGAAATTTATAGTTTACATACAGTCTCTTTCAAAATAAATGCACTATGTCAGTACAACAACGAAAATTGATGTTATTTTTCCTCCAACAACTAACACAGGTGGTTAGGTTTAGGCAACAGAAGCACGTGGTTGGGTTTAAGAAAAAAGAGCAGGGTTTGGCTTTCGAATTTTACAGGACGCAAACACTGCTCTCCAGGGTGAAGTGTTTGTTGGACCCATATGTGGACTTTCATCGCTTTAACTTTTGTTCTTGTCCCGCCATGTTTCCCCCCGTCTGACGCCGTAAGTCACTGCCCAAGCGCCAGATCTTGTCGACTTGAGAGTGAGACCAGGTTGGTTTTAGTGAGTCTCTGCTGTGTTTCAATTTACTTTTTAGGCTCCACATATGGCTGTTTTGTTGTGACCTGTCGGTGGGCATAGTGCCACAAAAGCTGTTGAGAGACATTGCTGCATTACCTGCTGAAACTGTGCCCCTAAAACTACATATTTAAAGTCAAAATATGTTTTTCCAACCAGGTCCATGTCATTGGTTCGACAGCCCATTAGTCCGACTGTCCGCGGTGCTGAACGGCTCGCGGTGGGCGTATGGTGCGCCGCGACCGGCTTAAGGCGGAGCAGGCTCACAGCTTATGTGTTTGTCACTTTCTTTTTCATTTTAACCCACACCATGATCTTTTCCTAACCCTAACCAAGTGGTTTTTGTGCCTAAACCTAACCAGACCTTAGCCACAGGGCATCATGATGATTTTGGAACGGACTCGGAACAATGAGTTTAATATGGTCGGAACAATGGGATGTCGAACCAATGGGCAGTTCCCTTTCCAACCATAGCCAAGGGATTTTTGTGCCCAAACATACAGTATCCACATGTTAACCACAGCATTGTTGAAATGTAAAGTTTCAATCTATCCGCCACATAAAATGTTTCATATCTGTGATTTGCAGAAATGTAAAATGCTAGCATTTATTCTGGTGACTGGTGCCATTGTGTGATTGGGTCAAATAGCTTTTCAAACACAAGGGGTAAAGTCCAAACATTATTTCTTAGTTGTTGTGAATTTTACATCTGCTGTAAAGCCAGCATTAAAATCCAGTATCTCCACAGACTCTTATGTGAGTACAATAAATATGAAGCTAATCAGTTAGCTTAGCACATACCCCTCTGTAAAACCATGTGTTATTTTTACACTTTGTTTCAGCTATAATGTGGTAATCATCGAGCTTTAGAGGTGCTGGTTGGCAGATTTGGTCATCTTCAGACAGAGCCAAGCTAGCTGCTTCCCAGTTTCCAGTCTTCGTGCTAATCTAGGCTAACTGGCTGCTGGCTCTTGCTTCATATTTACACAGACACAGACATGACAACGATATCAATCTTCCTATCTAACTGTCAGCAAATAAGGGATTAAGCGTGTTTCCAAATATGACCAACTATTTTTCTTGCGTTCCAGAAAAGAGGATGAGCTGAACTGAGTGAGAGAGGTATCACCTTTCTCATGTAACTCTTGGCAAGAATGAGATTAAACGTATTTTCCCAAATGGCTAACTATTTCCAGTCTAGTCTGTGGAAACATTTCATCTTTCCAGGCAGACTGAATACATCTGTGTGATCATTAAAATACCTTTGAAGAAACAACTGCTGCTTTGCTGGATAGCAGGTAAAAAATATATTCAAAAAACCTCCCCGCAATGTGACCAAATCATGGATTAACGTATGCAGTAAATCACAAATGAGGCTCGGAGTTTGGCTGCTTATCAAAACAGTGCGCCTGGTTCCAACTGGGCAGAGTGCTGGGCAAGTTCAGTTACAACTTGGAGTCCTTGATTAGGACTTGCTGACCAAATGGCCCTGAGCCATACTGTATAGCCAAGCAGCTTACTCTCCATTTCTGCACACCAGGTCCTCTTCTTTTAATTGCTATAATGGAATGATGTGCTGAGTGTCTGATGTGGGAGCCATCTGTGTTCCTTCTGCAGCAACACGCCTCCAGTACAAAACTTAAGAAAGATAACAGACACTGTTGTAACAACTATTAGTAAGCCGAGAGCCTGTTTATTACAACGATAGAGATATAAATACATATTTGAGAGAAAAGTGGCTTTATAAAATGAAGTAAAGAGGCTTTAAATCATTGACCAAGCTCTTGCAAAGGGTAGTTGATAAAGGATATAACTCGGCCTCTTTAAACAAGCTGCATCTATTTTTAGTGGGTGAAGCCCAGACAGTAAACAGGTTAAAACACTTCATATGGAGAGGACGGTGCTATATGATGTTAACCCACACAGGATGCAAAGTGGGTGGAATTTGATTTCTGTTTTAATTATAACCTGATATCATCAACCTCGGCACAGCGTCCCGACACCTCCAGAGCACAGCGAGCTGGGGGAAGACCCCATGATGAGAGAGAAAATACAATTCCCACCAACTCCCTCCTGCTGTTGTCCCTCACCCACTGAGCTGAGGAGGCGGCCTATTAGAGGACGATGTGCCAAGACAGGCTGCTCTTCAAAATGATGTCTGATAGACATGAGAGCGTCTTCTTTCCTGCATGCAGCACATAAATCTTCTCATTAGAGTACAACCAGTACAGGATTCTGGCTTTTGTTAAACTGGGAACTAGGGCTGGGAAATATATTGTTATTATATCGATATTGTGACATGAGACAAGATATCATCTTACTCCATGTCCTAACTGGATGTGACACAACTGAGTGTCAGCGACTAAATCAGTTTTAGTTGCATTGTTTTCTATTGTAACGTCTTTACTGACCACAGCATGATGCATACGCGCAGTTTTGAGCTAAACTTTTGACTGATGCTTCTATTTCATTTGTGTTGCTCGTGTTGAAAGCCCTGCAATGGACAAGGAATGGCTGATTCATGAGACTGAAATGAGGAGTAATCTTTATGATACCTCCTCATTTCACTACAAAAACCTAAATAAGGTGGCAGTTTGTAAGATGGACATCGTCAGAGAGCTGAACATTTCTGCTAAGTGTTGTGTGGGGTTCTCAGCAGAACTTGTTAGCTAGCTAGCCAGCTTGTTTTACAAAGTGGAGATGGTGTTATGATATTTTATGGTAGCTACAACAATAGATACGTTTACATGTACAATAATATTCCTCTATTATTACGAACATGAGAATATCCGAATTTGATACAGGTTGTATAATCAGCATATTCAGTTTGGATATTTTGAATTAGGCTTTTTTCCGAATTTATCCTTTCCGATGAAGACATGTGGTATATGCTGGTATTATTTAGTTAATTACTTGCAGTATTACAGCACATTCAGAGTATGTCTCTCAGTTGGGCTTTTTACAACAGTTTGAGACACATGGACTTGCAACAGTCATCTCTGTGCATTGTCATGTAGACGCTGTACACAAACCAACTCACCAACAGTTTGCATGACTGGGGTAAAGATGCATGCCCAAAGAAAAGTCAGTATTTCTGGTCAGGAGAAGAAACACACCTTTTAAACATAATGAAAGACTTGGATATCAACAGGTTTCTTGATATATGCAAATATGTAACACCAGCCATTTCAAGAAGGTGGTTGAAGATATGAAAAAGGGAGGCTGTGTTTGCACGGTTTAACAAGTCCTCCACCACTGGAAAACTTTGTATTTTGATGCAAAGAAGCAAAATGACAAGCCTTTTCTATATTTTGACGTGACAACATATTAGGGTGTGTTAATCAGAGTATGAACGGCTGCATGTAAACGGGAATATTAATGGAATATTCATTTTTTAATAAGCCATGTTGCCAGCTTTGAAGGAATATTGACTTTATCCAAATGAGGTAAAAAAAAAAAAAATAAATATATGTATATTTTGTGCATGTTAACTTAGTAACAGTTGGCAATAGGTGTAATTCCTGAAAAGAATCTAGCAAGTTCAGTACAATAAAACCATCTGTCAGAGTCAAACAGGGTTAATAACTTGGCAAACCTGTTGGGCCCCTGAAATAGTACTTGTTTACATGATGTAACAGATTCATTGACGACAGAGAGTCAGATGTAACGTGATGCAGTGCGGTATTCAGATGCTTACTTTGCTGTTAGGACATGGCCTTACATTTTGGCTATGGTATTATTGTAAGTGTAGTCTTTTCCTGGTTTTAAAGGCGGAATTACAGTAAAGTGATGTCATTTTCTTAGACTGTTCTAGTTGTTCTATTATTTGCCTTTACCCACTTAGTAATTATATCCACATTACTGATGATTATTACTGGGAACCACTGAGGAGTAAAAAGTTAAGATTGTGCCAATGTGTGAGAATGGAATTTATTTGTTTTGACTTGTTTTAACAGGTCTGAAATAAAACTTACAGTGGGTAAACACACTGTACATAAACACACAGCTTCACTTTCATGATGCACTGAACAGCAAAATATAGATTCCCTGAACAGCACAGACTCGCCAGCTATTTTAGTTGCAGCCTCACATTTTCTGTCCTCCTGTGGCTAGTTATATTGTTTTCTGTGAACTTCAGTAAAATATTCTAAACGGGATGCATTGTTTCCACTCATTCTCCAATATGTCTGGCTCAAAAAAGACAATTGTTGTGGCTCGCCTTTAATTGCTCCATCTGTACTGTATCCCATCGGGACGTCGCCGCCTCAGATGCTTTCCCACATACAGTTACGGGCCGGGCAAATAACTTTCACACAGACTCGGAGCAAGAACTGCAGCTGCAGCAGTGCACTTCATTAAAGCAAAGAGTACACTACAGAGGAACCCTGTGCTTCAGCTGGCAGTCACTGCTTGCGTAATCAGACGTCCCGAGCAGATGAAGCATGGTGTGGTGTGCTGGAGCCGACTGCTACATTTACTTAAAGGATGTTTCCATCACTGGTGTGTCATCTGGAATCTGTTCCTTGATACCTCCATTCCAAACCAATTAGCACTTGATGGTCTGCGTGAAGGTGGTTTCCACTCCAGTGAGAGCTAATCTAAATAGTCAATACGTCGCCAGCCAGCAGGTCTTTGAGTTTAAGTGCCAGGAAATTCAAATTGAAACTCTTACACGAGCAGTAGCATGTGATAGATATTTGTATTATGAGTTGTTTATTCTGTAAACTTTATAAATAACATAATAATTGATCATTTTGAGAGCTGGGCACAGTGTGTATGTATATACTTCTCATTTATTTTACAGTGAAGAGGCATTGAGGAAATGATAAACAACTTATATAAAGCTGCTATACACACACTACAGAAAAAAACAAAAAGAATTAAGAACAGGGTTCATTCGAAGGGACATAACAGATCAATATACTGTAACTCTGTTATGAATAGAGCCAAAAACAAAATATTGCCTGAAAATGTGCAGAGGTTGTTTGTGTGAGGATCAGCTGATGACGATCCCAGAAGTGAATTCCATTTAAGAAGTCACTTTGCATGCACTACATTAAAGCATTTCATATATTAACAATGCCACTATTATTGAATTTAAAGGATAGGCTCATATTTTTTCAACACTGTCTTAAAACAGTACTCACATGCCCATACGTACTTCAAAACAGGTTTTGCTTGCGGGAATCATTTCTCTCACTCAAACTGGCAATATGAGCTTTCCAGTGTCACTTAAGTGCAAAAGAAAAGATTATCAGAAGGTTATATGAGGCTTCAGCAGTCTAAGTCAGTCAAATCACATGGATATCTTTCAAATTTACAGACTTTTTAGTAAGAATTCCCTCTTTTTGCTTTCAAGTGTTTGCTTGTTGAGCTGCAGCAGAGAGTTAGCAATGCAAAGATATATTCTGGTACTAAAAAGACCCTTTTTAATACATTTTTGCACAGAATGAAGACTGCAGATTTTGTCCCTCAACTCTTACACTGGAAACACTTAAGAAGGGACCTCTTAATAAACAGTATGAACAACAGAAAGCAAAACCTGTTTCAGTAGGTGCGTTTCCATCCACCTTTTTATATGTGCATATTCAATTTGCACATATCATGACCCTGAGTGAAAACACCAAGAATTTTTTTTTTTTTTAAGCTCAAAATATTGAGTTATATGTTCCTTCTTACTTTTCTATCTACCTATACTCTTTCCTAGTTTTCTATCTATCTAACCTTAACCCTTTGGCTCCCACTCAGAAACCCTTAGCCGGTACTATCATTCCCACTCATAGATTCAAGTGCTTTCATCAACGGACTGTAACAGCCAACACATAACTCCCTCCGACCTTGTCACATATCGACGTTTGGTCATGGGCTTTCCACCTCCAGATACGACGTGCAGGGTGCCCTGGGTGCGTTAGTTGTTGACATTCTGGGACTCCGTGTCAAGCTCTGCCTATTACATGTATTGTCTTCTTTCAAAAAACACTTATCACAGGAAATTCGCTGTTTACACACATGGTTGGATTTAAGCAGCAAAAGCATGTGGTTGGGTTTAGGAAAAAAGACCAGGATTCGGCTTATAAACATACAGGATGCGAACATGTTAAATGGACCCATCCACCACCCTTCCTGCCCACTCTACTAGCACTTTCACGGCCTTAACTTTTGTACGTGTCTTGCCGCATTTCTCTCTGATGCTACTGTCCGGTGTTTAACTATAACAATGACTGCCCACGTATCATGTTGACATTAAAGAACAGCTATTTTCATCTGTGTCTGATGCTGGATGTCACTGCCCAAGCACCAGATTTTGACAACTTTGGAGAGAGACCGTGTTGTAACAGCTAGTCCTAAACTGAACTGAACTTACCCTTGGGAGAAATGTAAAAGTTGGTGTACTGATAAAAGTTAAATGTGAAGTTAAGCCAAGTTAAGTCATAATGGCAGTCATTGCATTGGCCACTGTGAGCTCTCTTCATCGTCTCTGGCTTTCAACATGCTCATGTATACACACAGGGCGGTCACCAGAACTCTTCCAAGTTCACATAGCTGTAGTATTAGGTAAACTCTTCTGTTTCCATTGTCTTGTGCACTCTCTGTTTTCCTTTATTTAAGGCTCTCTGCTTCTGCAGTTGCATAATGGCACCTGACATGAGAACTGACTGGTGCCACCTACTGCTTATCATGATGAGCCAACTCCCAGTATTCAGATGGAAAGGCACATTCATTTTCGTTTGCAGATTTTCTGAAAATTTGGTTAAAATTTGCACTACATTTGGATGGAAATTCAACTAGTGTCAATAGGAGCACCTGACTGTCATTTTAAGACAGGCATGAAAAATTGTGAGCCTATCCTTTTAGAGAATTCATGCAGTAAAAAACAAGTGGCAGATATAAGCTTAATGAGTCATGTTTATGTTTAGTCCTCTGTCTTTGGTTGTACATGCGTGTTTTAATGTGTGCATGGGGCGAGACTGATATCAACTAAATACTGATACATCAGTATCTGTGTGGGTTGGCCAATATCTAACAAGAAATTGCAGCGCAGAATTGTTTAGAAACAGTGTCACCATTACAAAGTTTGTCCACCAGAGAGCACTGACAAGTTGATTTTCCAATTGTAATATGTATTTATGTTAAAAAATATTACTATCAGCTGCTAAATATTTATTGGATTTTTACTCCCACATATTGATATCAGTATTGGTTGGGTTCAAGTATACATGTCTCATTAAAGGTTGTTGAAAGTATTACAACATCTATGGCAGACCATTTCTAATGTATTTCTTGCTTTGGGTCAGTCAATTCAACATTTCTCTTCTTTCTTCTCCTTCTCAATCATCAATCGTGAATCATGTTGTTACAGATTACATCTTGTATTTTGTGATTTAAAAGAGGAACGAATGAACATCTGCACAAAAAAGGTAGGTAAGCTGCGCCCCGATTATCCCCAGAGGTGTCTTACTGTAACATCTTTTTTTTGAATAGCGCACGAACACTGATTTAGCGCAGACATCGATGGCTGCCGTGGAAACGACTTGATTATCACCTGGTTTTGACAGGATGAATGTATTATCGAAGGCAATTAAGGTGTCACCAGTGTTTGCACAGAGAGATGGATGACGCTTTGATGATCATGATGAAAAGCTATATATTGACCCGGAATGAACTGTCATCCCAGTTATCTGACAAATATTCACACGGCTGTTTGCTCAGCCCGTTACATTGTCAAGAAAAGACGATAATATTTTGCCTTTTCTGAGGGAGAAATTGAAGTAAACATATGAAACAGATGTTTGTTGTTATCAATATGAGTCAAGTATGGTGAAGTCATAATTTGTTGAACATTAGGTTACATTATCGCACACACTGGAGAACAAAAACAGCAATGAGGCCTTGCTGAAGGCTCCAACAGGAAAAAAAAGGCATTTCCAGCATGCATTCTGATTGGCTGCAGACATACACACCCATATGTTCTTTCAAGGGGGAGGCCATTTCCTCAAGGCTTTCCCCATGTAAGTACAGCATGTCTCCCATGACTTTATTTACAGTCGAAAACTCTTAAGCGTGTGCATTAGTGCGGGAGATTTATCACTCAAGCCCGTTTCATTTGAGAGGCGCTGTAACTCTTCGTCTCTGTGCTCTGTAATAAGAGTGCAGAAAAATGTACACTAATGTAACCGTCACAGGAGTTTGTATGAAATCAGCTCTAATCTGGACGCCTGGTGACGGTTGGTGTGGAAGGGAAGTGCAGAGTAATGGCGTTGGTAATTGGGAAAATAGGTCACCTGGGATATGAGGTGTTTGCAGGTGGAGTTAATGGAGGGATTGCTTTGGTTAAGGGCTAATATGAATCACAGATAATGTGTCCTAAATACGGACGGCCATGCTGTCACTTCAGTTCAAACAACCTGGACTGATAGGTTTACTCAACTGACAGATTGAGGTCACGGCTTTAAACTAATATTCCTCAAATCCTAATGGAAGTTTGCTTCACATCTAAATCTCATGTAGGAAATGAGATAAATCCAGTTACCTGGTCGCTTGTAAAAGACGATATTTAGTGAGAAGGCCAAGCGTTTATCGCCGGCCCTGTGTGCATGTTGTGGTTAATTATTATTTCCACAGGAAATCCCTGCATCCAGCCACGACCCCCAGCTGAAACACACTGACACGGGAATACGCACACACACACACACACACACACACACAGACACACAATATTGAATGCAGCTGCATCTCCCAGAGGGGAAAGGGTAATTTGTCCAGCTCAGAAATAAGGGTCTCTCCATTTCTCTCAGCAGGATGATGAAAAACATGAAACCGTGCTGCTAATGAAAAGAACACTCAGGATGTGTATTATTATTCCATCAGTCTCACCTAGTGAGCCCTGGCCCGGGTCCACGCCAGAGGAAGGGCCACGGCTTTTCCACCCTCTCCTTTCAGAGCGATCTCGTGGTAGGCTGCCACTCGCAGGTTTCCTCTTCATTCATTCCACAGGAATTTGGCTGCCATTTCCTGAGCAGAGGAGAAGGTTTGACTGGCTTCGTGCAGGGCCAAGCTGGTATTTATCTAACCACACACTGGGCTTGATTCATGTGAAACAAGCACGCCCTGTAAACAGTCTCATTACTGAACTCCAACACTTCATTACTCAACAGGCCAAGTCACTGGCTGGAGAGGGAGCCTAAAATGGTGTAAAGCGCAGTTTGAACACATTTGCCTCGATACGTCCGCGAGGGGACTGATGGATTTATCTCCGAGGTAATATGATCTCAACATTCGACTGATGTGGTTAACGCTGGCTCAATGATCTCTCAAAGAGCAAAGTTAAAAGTGGCTGCTGCATGACTCAGCCACCATGCTGACAAGAGGATTTCACTGTGCAGCATTTAGCTTGGGTAAATACTCACGGTAATACTCACTGGCACCAACGCTGGCAAAAAACAGGCCAGCCTAGAAGTTAGCATCACCCTGGTACCCTTAAAAAAAACAAACCAATTTTTCCACTGTAGTTTGTATTTTGCAGGAAATAAGCTCAGTGGCAAAGACAAGTTCATGACACCTACATGTTTTGTACAGCAAGATAATCTTCAAATAAACACCACTTTTATGATTTCTGAAGTGTAAATGCAATCACCAGAAGTAAAAAGCTAACGCTAGGCTATAAACGGACTACGAACTACGAACTACACCCATGGCCACATATGACTTCAATGTAACCACCTCAACAAGGCTGTAAAGCCGTGTCTGGTGTGATGATGCTCTGTCATCTCATTTAGCCACTTGTTAGTAACAACCTTTTAAAGACATGTAAAAGCTTCAAAAATGGGGTATTTAATGACATACTGTGTGTCGTAGACCAAAACTTTAAAGTCTGTGAAGCTTGTGTTAACCACAGACCTTATTTCAAGCATCTAACCAAAAGAGTTCAAGATGAGGGAAGCAGAAGTGCTAAAATGCTAACTCATTTCTGGGTTTTAGGACGCCTGCACCACTCTACAGAGAGGCAGAGTCACTCCCCTCCCAGTAGACCACCACAGGACTTTATGTCAAAAAATATGTACAAAGGTTAAAGACAAGAGACGAATAATAGTTAGATCCCATTTCAATTTTGCCATGAATTACACATATGATTCTCAAAAGCAAACATCACAGTAAGTTATGATACAATACATCCAACTAAAGCAGGTACAAATAAGACATGGATTGGTCAAATAGCAAAACAACCTATAAACGCATGAATGTATGGGCATTAAATCAACATCAGAATCAAGTCCTCACCAACAACACTTAGCTACTCATACATAGTGTTAATCAAATACATGAGACATCAAATGCTCAAGTCTTGTATCAACAAACCAGCATAAATCAAGAATAGCCTAATTTTACATATGACCCATGATGATGAAGACAGACAAATAGAGATACATGGCAAAAGAAAGCATGTTGTCAAAATTCTACAACCTCTCCCAAACTTCACAAATCATGCTTTCAGGGGAGCTCATGTCTTATTGGCTCCTCTGTGGTTCACACCCTGGGTCTTGCTAGTTCTTTTGTTTCCGGCAGGGGTGGGGGAAAAAATATTGCAATATTTCTGTGTAGCAATACCGTATCGTCACACAGTGCCAAGTATTGATTTTTTTTAGCAAATGAATTATAAATATCATGAATACAAATTAAATTTCAGGTAGCCTACTAGAGTAATACAAATGACATTTTGCTGCTGCAAAAAGCATAAGGCTGAAGAGAGATGAACAGACTGAAAATGTATCTTATTAGATAAAACAGATGTTGACAAAGTTTTCCTTTGGGAACATAATTAACAGTTGAAAAATGGTAATAAATCACAACATATTTTATCGCAATACTCAGCAAATCACAATGTATTTAAAATCCCAATAACATTGTATCGAGAGTTAAGTAATCGTAATAGTATCGTATCATGGATCCTCTGATGATTCCCACCTCTATTCTCTGGCTGATAAAAAGATCAGGAGTCGTTGGATAAAACACATCAGGTAAGATAACGTTACATTTGTGTGTGGAACATAGTCACAGTCGACATGAGTCACCGAGCGAGTTGCAGTAGCTTGCTAGAACGGGTGATGCGTACTGTGCTAGACAAGAGATGTAGTTCACTGAGCGGTTTCGCACAAAACTAAATATTACTTTGACAAACCTGCGACAGACTTCGACTTTCTTGACTCACAAAACTCACGTAAACGTTTTTTGTCTCTCCCTATCGTGCATATTTTTTCTGAAATAAGGTCCCGTAGGAGACAATAGAAGAGGAGGGACGTTGCCTCTCTATACTGACAGATAAGTGAGCATTTACTCCTCACCACTGGGTCCAGGATGTCTAATAAGGGTGTTGTTTGGTCCACACCTTAAGCACTTACACCAGCACGTTGTAACCTCAAACAAATCCACCCCTGCAGCAATGCTAACCTTATATCCTCATTTACCTTCTGCAAGCACCGTCAACATGACAATTTGCAATACAACAAATCAATGTAATGTAATCTAATACTTAATTTGATTTAATTGTGACAAAAACAGACATATTCATTGCCTCCTAACCGCATTACGTTTATCACAGTGGGAATCACACATTATTTCCTAATATCCTCTGTCATTTAATCTCTTGCATTTGCACAACAGGAATCTGGGAGGGAATCATTGCCCCTCTAAATCTATTTGTCGCACCTTTCAAACTCACAGCTCTCCTCACTGTGGGTCACCTGTAATTTGTAATGTTAAATAAAGGGCAATTCATTTCCTGCAGGGCTGAGCAGTAACCCAGACTAATACTGAATCAGCCACAGATTCAAATTCATTACACTCAAGGTGCCGGGCCGTTTGTGTTTGTACCTGTACGCGGCCGTGAATATCACAGCAGTCTGAGAAGTTGTGACAGTCGACGCAAGAGTTACAGCAAAACTCTTTATGTGAAGTCACAGGACACAGTCAATAGAGAGCAGAGGAATGAATGTGTGCGAGATAACATCTGTCAACAGTCTGGCTTTTTATTTACAACAGACTGTATTTATTACCGCCATATTTTAGTCTCTGAAATTCACAGATGTACTTAATGACTGTAAACATTTTTCACTGTTTCAGTGGAACCTTTTATATTGAGGTGAACTGAATAATAGAGACGGACAAGAGTTTTAAAAACACAAGACAGAGTGTAGTGAGACGCTACTGAGGAATGTGTCATCCAAGACTGTTTCTGTACCCGTGTGTTTACGTGCAGCAGACTAAAGTACTGCACAAAGAAATTCTCAAGTATTGAACTCAAGTCGAATTTTGAGGTACTTGTTCTTATACCACCAAAGACCATTTCAAAAGTTGTGCTTTCTACCCATTTTTACATATATTTGACAAAGGTACTCTGCTGGATAAGATTTCACTTTATAAAACATACCGCACTGTTACAGATTAAACTGCCCAATAATATATAAAGTTGCCACAAGTAAGCTTCACTCCACCACAACATGAAAATGCTTCTTACATTTTCAAGGTAAAATAAACTGTATATGACAGTGACATGTTGCAGGATGTGTACTTTTACTTTTGATATTCAAGCACATTTTCCTAATAATACCAATGTACTTTTACAGAACTGAGACTTTGAATGCAGGACTTTGACTTGAAACACAGTACTGCATTGCTACCTTTTCTGAAAGTAAAGAATCTTCTTCTATATCTGGATTTTTAACACCTGCAGCACCACGTGAAGAAACACCAAGGGAACTTTATTTATTTTATTGAGACAATGTTTTTGAATTATTATTTGAAATATCTGGAGTTACGATTTGAGAAAATGAAATACATATTTATTCAACAAAATTTCCTACTATCAGTTTTATTCAAAATGCCACTAAAACAGACAGATGATGCATCCAGTGGCGTAGATTTCCGAGGGGACGTAGGGGACATGCCCCCCTCAGTAACGTGGATTTGTCCCCCACTTCCCCACTTAACACATTAAAGTAGCAAAGGGCTATAGTTTGCTAAATTAAAGACATTTACACCATAAATTCACACAGGAAGGCACAAATTAGTGCATATAAATTCACCAGAAAGCAGGAAATTAAGTGTTTGGCACTCTGGCACCCCCAAAACTCCCCTTCCATATGTGTTCCCACGCCCCAATATTAACACATACTCTACCTTTGGATGCATGTACAGTATTTTCTATCACTTTTTTTTTTATTCTAATGCATGAAAAGCTCTTTAAATGTCCTCCATCCTTACCGAACATCCTCGGCCGACCTCTTCACTATTCAAGTACAATTTATATAATAAATACAAAAGACCAGCTGTGTCTTTCTACACATAGTGCAGTACAGTAGCAGAGTATCTGAGCCGAGCTCCAGAGCGTCTTTGAGGAATGAGTGTCCAGTAGGATCTGGCCATAGTGCAAGCCCCGCCGCAGAGCAGGGACTGTGTGGCTGTCTGGCTGTATTCACCTGAGCCAAACAAATGGTTGTGTCAAGCTATCTCTGTTCATATACCCCTCTAGTCCAGAAAGCTCCATTTTTCAGCTGGAAGCGGCTGGCAAACGACTACGGAGGGAGGTGCGTGACCCTGATGACTTCAGTGGCATTGCAACCAAGTGCGAGACAGAAATTGATTTTGAAAATACAGAACATGTGCCCAGAAACTGTGGGGTGTTTCCCAGGAGCACTCTGATCTGATAAAGGGCTATGAAATGTAGTTATCCCAAATAACAAAACACCCTAGATATAAATACAGACTCCAATAAACATCCTTAGATTTTGGCTTGCAGGCGTTTATGATTTTTGCATATGCACTGGATTTAAGAGGACGACTACAGCTGGACTCACATGACAACATAGTAGGAATATTTTCCATCATGCAAAAACACATAGAGTTATTAAAAAGCAGCTCTAAGTGCTCCTGATGAGAAACTTCTTAAACTCAGACAGACATTGACCCTTCACTTCAGCAGGAGTGGAGGTTGGAGTCTATAAATGCTTGAGGCCGTGGAGCAACACTTGCCCGTGCCAAGGCAAACTACAGTGTTGCTTCTGTTAATGTAGCATAGAAATGATTATGACAGGCTTCATCAGTCCTTCTGATCTCGGAGAAAAGCTGCATTTAGTTTGGAGTGTCGGGCGGTTTGCAAAAAAAATGCTCCCGTGTCTCCAGCTTTCTATTTGCAGCTGGGATTGCAGAGGCGCTTTCTGCCCCGTGTTTACAGTTCTGGTCCCAGCAAAAGGAGGCAGACAAGCAAGAAGGAGTGATGGGAGAACAAGTTGCTGTGTGGTTATCGGATGAACTGGGAATGTTTGTATGTGAAGATATCAAGGTTAATGTCAATACCCACTTTACTTCTTAACTTTTAATATTTAAACTGTGCAATATTTCAACTGTACAGTATTTTATTTAATATTTAATTCTTACCTATTCTACTCCTGCATTTATATTTTGCACACTTGCAGTACGATGCACATATTTGTACAAATGTCATATATTTCTTGTGCAAATATTTGTAAATATTTCTATTTCTTCTACAACATATCTCTTCCTATATTTTAATATTTTCTTATTTTTTTATCTTTTAATATTTAAAGGTATATTTTGTGTTATATATTGCAGCATAATGCACATTTTTTTCTTGCATACTTCTTATTCTTTTTTTTTATATATATATATAATTTCCCTATGGCTATAAGAGCAACTGCAATGTCTCCTCATCTAAATGTGTCACTATAGTGCTCCCAACTGAAATAGAAAATATTAAAGGAAAATATTTCACAAACACTTACTAATGTGTAGGCAGTGTCACCTTAACACAGTTGCATGATAGAAACACACATGCACAGAACTAGATGGGAGAGTTTCAGCTGTCTTGCTGTGTTTTCAGATCCCCCAGTGCCCGTCCAGCAGGGGGAGCAGTTTGTGCAGGACCTCAGCTTCATTGTCATGTCCAGCCTCCTGTCTGGAGCCTGCTGCTCGGCTTCCCTGACAGCTTTAAATCACATAAATAGACTGAGAGAGAAAGCATCTGCATTCCACAAAAAGTTGTACTCTCCTGCTGAGGTCATGTCGAATGTTTCACGGCACGCATGAGAACAGGGAAATCATTTATGATAGAAAGTTAAGTGAACAGTTTTTACACAGTTTTATGGACACAGTCAGTTTGTGGCAGTAGTATTTTAAAAACAGAGACTCTGCAGACGAATGTGCAGATGCAAGAATATTCATTAGGTGATCACATTTTCTATCATGTTTGTTTTAGAGATAATTTGTGAATTTACATATTTACATGTTTTAGTAGTATGTGCATTACATTAACTGCAATACATATTAGCAGAGTAAAAAGACAAAAAAAAGTTGTGAAATTTAAATACTTTTTATTGTCTACTTTGAATCACTGTCTTTTTCTGGTGATATATGACATTGCAGCAGTCAATGCTTTTAAAGATGCAGAGAAGGCAGCTCAAAGCACCACAAGGTGGTGCTGTAAGAGGAGATTTGGATGTGTTAGCATCCAGCTGAAAGGCTGGAATTGTATTTATGTATTTATTGGGCTCTCTATGCAATACAATGCAATGCACGTTGCATGCAAACTGATGTGTGTCTGATTGGACCCATATGAGGCCTGTGTCAAACTTTATAACCAGGTCATTCATTTGCTTCTTTAGCACGACCTTCTTCCTGCCTTCAACGGTCTTCATGGAAAGAACAAAGGGCAGACGAGCAGCCCGGTTGGGATTCATGTTTGTCTGATGAACAACAACAACGTTTACTGCCTCTTAAAGGACAGGATACGCACAGCACAGGGAGAAAACAGTGAAACTGGGCTGGAATGGTGGCGCTGAACAATGCAGGAGGGCGGCTGCCAGGTTTTATGGTCTGGGATCCTGCTCCCAACCCCCACCAGCAGGTCCCTCTTCCTTCCTGCGATGTACTGTAGTTTACACTTGAGCCACTATGAACCGCGCTTGCTGAAAGAAGCGAGGCAGAACAATGAAACAATGAGAGCGCGGACTGTGGAGAGAGGGGCCGGTGTGAAGCACCTTCTCTCACCTTCAGTATTAATTCAAACCTTTCGTCTCTCGGTGCGAGCATGTGGTATTATATCATGTCTTAGATAGATACACTTAATTTAAACCTTTTAATTCCTCAAGCTGAAAGATTTGATTCTTACAGTGGCTCCTTTTTACACTAAATAATAAGCTAAATCAAACAAATGAGCAATACAGATTTGATTTATTAAGGCTCAATATTTCTTGCTGGGGATTTTTAGTTCTGAGTCAGGCAGACAACCTCAACACAAACTTCATGAAAACAATGGGAAGTTGATTTGGAAATACTGTCGTGTGAACACATTTAAACACATTTTTCACTGTTTAAAAGAAACGGTCAACACAGGAGAAGGAAAACAATAAAAATGCAGCATTAAAGTTTATAAAAACACATATTTGATGTGAATGTCTCTTTCAATGCCGCAGAAAACAGCCTGAGAAAACATCATCAAAACATCAGATTTGGCCCTGTGCGATGATGATGACAGCAGCAGCTCGTGTGGTCACAAACCGAGAAAATCAAGGTTGACCATGGCTTTACTTACCACACACACACACACACACACACACACACATAGTGACAGGCTATGGAGGAACCTGTTTGTGACAGTGCCTTAACAGCTGGAACTGTGGTCATCCATCAGCATTGGGTTTGATATTAGGGCCGGCTCCCTGGTGGGTCATTGACACAGATGACAAACCTGTCTGAGGGAGTTATAGAGCTGCCAATCCCTCCACTACGTGCCACTTACTCAACTGACATTCGTCCAATCACAGGCCAGGGGCTAAATTGAACAACCCACTTCCACTAAAGTCTAAATACCGTCGCTGCTAATGGCATTTTCTAATAAAGCTATAATTCAAAAAATGACACTTAAAAGCTTTTCTACCCCCCAAAAAACCTACGAGCTTAAACTTGCTTAGAGGATGTGAAACTGTGACTTGTGCACATTAACACTCCACGTCGCTGGTGAGAGAATACTGTGTGCTCCCCACAACAGAAAACAATACACAGCCACACAGTCATTTACAACTCCAACTATATGACTGCAATAAAAAGCACGCCAAATGAGCCATTCTGGGAGCCCCAAGCCAGATGTTGAGTGAGTGGTGTGCGTAATAAGGCTTAATGAAGGGTTGGAGTTACCAAAGTGTCCAGGGAATGAGAGGGAATAAACACAACATAAACAAGTCCTAAAAATTAAACTTGCCAATCTGAAACATGTTGCTTGCAACCCTTCCAGACTAGATGGATTTAGATTTTTTTTTTTTTTTTACACTAACTTTAGGATCAGTTTATATCATAATTAACATGTTATTTTCTGGCATGTAAAGTATCCTGGTAGGTATTGTTCCAAGTGTGAAGCTCTGTGTAGGGTCTACTGAGGACCACCGTGTTTTCAAGGTGACATTATCACACAATGAAAGGAGGCTTCCTGCACTGGGAGCCTCTCTGGTTTACAACTTCCTTCTTGTGGCGACAATCCTACCAAAATATGTGTCAGGTTGTTGAGCAAGAGCGATGATGTCCCATACAAGTGGAAAAGCTGCACTCCTGATATGAAGCACTAGTTGTTTTTTTTATAATATTACAATGAAATCATGTGATCCTGCTCCTGATTAAAGCCACACGGCGTTCTTCATGTGCTCGTTCACTACAGCTATTAATTGTTCTTGGCTCTGGGAGGATGCTAATGCCGGACAACGCTGCAGATATTTTCATGCAACCTCTTACAAGCCGGAGGGGAGGTCACTGCCTCCTTCACACTGAGATAACATTTCCTTATCAGCTCTCTGTTGAAATGAAGTGTTTGATGTTTGTGTGCTGCAGAAAGGTGGTGGCAGTAAATCAAGTGTGCAGTGAAAGTTGCAGTAACTTATTCTTTATTAACCTCTCATTTGAACACACTAATGACAGCGCTCTGACAACAGGAAGCAGCACACAGGCCAGGGTGTCGGATCCACGTCGCTACCCTGTATTTCTGTGCGTCTTCAAAGACCGAGCGAGAGAGGAAACAGCTGCATCGACTCTAGCAGGGAGCCATACAACTAAATCCGACTCGCAGTTTTATCCTCTCATGTTGAACCGAGCCTGATGTGGTCCGGCTCTGTTGCAGGGCCAAGCACTCACATCTCAGCAGTGAAAGGACAGAGTTGTTCCTGAGAGCTCATAACAAGACAAGACAAATTAAGGAAAGGTTAAGAGACACTGGTTGCGGCACAGAGGTCCACTCACTTAAAGTGATGCATTGCAAAATTGCTTTCCTATTGGGCAGCACATTTATTTTGTGTGACGGGTGTAGGCTTACTGTGTCAGCAAACAGGCTCAGAGCTTTGTGTGTAGGTGTTACCTGTATTACAGCGTATTTTTCTTGTGGGAAGTTTTAATGGTTGTTCATCGCAGACTTGTGAAGTGGCTTGAGCTTTATCATTTGTTTATATATGGCATAAAAGACACAGATACCTTAGGTCTTCAGAGACAGGGGCCATACTGCGGCAAGTTTAATTCATTTATTTTTATTCAGCAAGTGTGTTTTTTAAAGATATAGCAGGTAATAATTGTTAATGTGTTTAGCCTGATGTTGTGTCACTGATGAATAAATGCACACAAGGAGCAAGAAGTTTGTATATGTTAGCTTACTGTCACATTAAAGGTGTAGTCAGCAATTCTTATCCAACAGATCAGCAAATATCTCCTGACAATCCAATAGCGGACTGGTGTACATACACAGCCCTGGCTCTGTAAACAGGAAACAAACAAACTGGCTCAGACCAAGCCACATAAAACTGTGTACTAGGGTGTTTATGCTCGTGCACAGGAGAGGGAAGAGGCTGTGCATGTATAATGAGAAAGGAAATGGAACTGAGAAGGACAGTAAATGTCCTAAATGGCTGGAGGGGTGCAATTGTTTGGGTGTTAAGTTCAAATATCAACAATCTTGCTCCAGAATCACTGACTCCAGCTTTAAGTAACTAAGAAAATGAAGATTAACTGATCAGAGGATTAAAATTTAAGGCTTATTTCAGTGGTTACAAATGCATAACCATGCTGCATTGACCGCAAGATAATAACTGTGATTTGTGAATACTCTGCTGACATATATTTCTGTTTGTAATGTATAAGTGGTACAATAACAGAATATAATAGTCCCCTCTAACAGTTAAATGCCTGTTTTTGGCATCTATAAAGTACAATTAATTACAATTAAATGACAAATACATGTTTAATACTGTGCAGTAAAGTAGTTTAATCTATGTTAAATAAGTCGGAGGTCTGTAGGAATGTTTGGCAAACACCCATGTATTCAAAGGCTAATGCAAAGTTATGTTATGCTGATAGTCAAGCATATGTGGCATAACTAGTATGAACTGAGTTTATTTGGAAATAGTTCAGCCTGGTGCTGTACATGCTTCATATTTGACCTACTGTTGAGAGTGATGGACATACTTAGGTATTTTATTTGTGAACACAGGTGTAGATTTTGGGGGAACACAGAAGACGTGTCCCCATATTTAGTGTGAGGCAGGTTTCCCTCTCCTGTCTTACTTATAAACCTACTAGTTACTGAATAAACTATCAAAGGGCTGTGGGTGAGGTAAGAGCATGGAGACAGCTACTCTGGGTAACTTGATCCACTTGAATGTCCAAAATAGAACGCAGGACAACTGAACTTTGACAGCAATAGTGGCATCTCACATCTTATGAATATCACTCTGCCAAACTCAGTCACAACTCTCATTACCTGCACTTAAGGTGCGCAATATTAAATAGTTCCAAATGTAACGTAAAGCACAAATAAACAATATACGAATGCAGTTAACATTAAATCATGTTGATGCAAAATAATGAAATACAAGACAATCTACTGGATATGTCCTCACGAAAGTAAAACTCATCTTACTTGATAACGTGCATTTGCCCATTTAGCAGAGGACTTTTATTTTGTAAAAATTAAAGACAACTACACCAGAAATCGCAGAAAAAAGTCACCAGAATGCAGAAAATTAAATGTTGGATGCTCAAAATATTCTGGCAGAGGACCGCCCAAACCCCCAATTCATATGTGCTCTCACCAACATTGTAACAAAGCCTATGCCCAAATGAGTTAGCTTCGAGCTAATTTTCATCTGCAGTCTCTGGGCAGGTCACAATTAAAACATACACACAGGGACAGAGCAGACTTAAACTAGACATACAAGTCACATAAAACAAAGTTACTCACACCCACCACATCTGCAACACATGTATGTTAGACTAATTAAAAGCAAGGATATTTATATACATAGCAAAACTAATAAAATGTCAGTGGTTAGTGTTTAACAGACACTTTGGCTTCAAAGCCACTAATAGAAAATTAATATCCTTACTTTAGCTTTACATCCCACTATAACACCTGCATCATTACAAAATGCTGCAGGCTGACCTGCTTCTCTTTCACTGATCCCATGCAAATGTGGCCGCTCAATCGGCTGGGTGTGAAGTGACCAATGCTGTGCCAGAGAAATAAGCCAGAGCTGGAAGTCAGGCCTGTCCAGTTGGCCAGGTCAAGACTTCTGAGTGAGACACGCAGCAAATGGCACACTATCTGTCTCATGTTACCACTGTCAGCGAGGAGGCCGAGGAGCTTTTCACCGACACCAACGCCAATTTCTGTGGGGCTCAACAAACACACACACACACACACACACACCACACACGCAGGAACAGTGTGCAGGAAGTACCTCATCACCACACTGTTTCTATTTCCCAGAGCTGCAGCCAAAAGCTGGAACGACAACAATGTTTTCACCTCCTGAATGAACTTATCGTTCATAGTGAATAAAATATCTCTCTTGCTTAACCACACACACACACACACACACAAACACACAAACACACCCACCCACCCACACACACACACACACACACACACACAAGGAAATAATGGCTGCTTAAAAACATTGCACCACCAAACAGGGGCTGTTTGAGTTTGTCAGACACGCCGGAGTCCTGCATGCTGTGGTGTTTCTTCTTCACTTACACATGTGTATTCAAGTTATAAAACAAACCATAAAACTGATAAATCAAACAGTTGTACAGCCAGTTTCTGTAAGCCGCCTCTTTCCCCAACATAAACCACAGTATGTCACTAATGCGTAGGTCAGAGCTGAAAGGACTGCCAGGGTTTTTAGTAGCCTTGTAAATATTAAAGTCTGCTTGTAAAGTTTCATAAAGTGCTGAAATCTCTAACAGCTAATTTCTTTTACTGTCAGTCTGCGAAAAAAATCACAAAGCTGTCGATGTGAAATCCTGTGCCGATTGACAAGTCGTCTTATTACTGTGTTCAAAGAGTTTAACTGGAGGCTGTGGTTCCTGCACTGGCTGCCTGGTTGTGGTGTGTTGGAGGAGGCGGGGGTTCGTGTCTGTGTGGACTCTGACACTGTGAGTTACCACTAGAGGGCAAAGCAGCTCCAAAAATCTCTCAAGACCGGAGCCACCCTCAGTTGTTTGTGACTGCTGAGATATTGGAGATGAAAAAAGACTATGTTTGGCAGATCATTCATTCACGAGGGTGTAAATTACTAATTACAACATGTAATATATAACACATAAATCCTCAATATAATGAATGTTTGTTACAGAAAACAAGCCAAGGCATTTTCCTCAATGAGACCTTTACATCAAACTAGTGTGATGGCTCATTTTTAGGGAGGAATAATCCCCTTCTCATTTTAAATTATACAAGACTGCCGTTTGTAACACATCCTGCTGTTGCGTAGGTCACAGGTCAGTGCACCCACTTGCTTTTGGTTCTTAATCTTTGCTGCAGTTGCAGCACAGTTGAAGTTCAATGAAAACAGGATTGTGGACCTATAAATAAGACAACATACATCCTTCATAGACACAGAAGGTGCTGAGATGTATTGTATGAAGTGCTTCCTGTCATGGAGGGATGTGCTGTGGCCGTGCTGTGGAGCTGGATCCACTGGTCTGCAGCTGCTCCTCTGTGTTATGTGCTGCTCCCCTTGGCTGTGCTGTGCTCCAGAGAGCCCCGCTCTGCTCCTGTGAGTCTGGGCCTCAGGCCCCACAGCCACCTGGGCCACAGGGAGAAGGAATGCGCTGACTTAATGATGTACCGTAAATCAAGACGAGCCACACAGCGATCCCGGCGCTGCCATTGGACGACACTGTTCCTCTGAAAGCCCGGCCCACTTTGAACTCGAGCCCTATACAAAAGGCATGTGGAATCACAGTATGTGGATCCACTCGCAGCCACTTTGCATGGGGACATGTTCTGTGCCGCTACGCTCTCGGTTGTTCCACTTCTCCAGTCACCTCTGCAGAGGTCGAGGGGGTCTCAGCGAGGCAAGACAGAGAGCAGGAGGGTTGAAACTGAGTGCGAGGATCTCTACCCCCTCAAGGCTGATGGGAAACTAGTTGGGGGCACGGAGGGGCTGAGCACTGAGGCAGACTGCCATAAGTGATTGCAGCTGCTGCTGAGGCCTTGAAGTTGGCTACAATAACATCCAGCCAAGTCAGGCAGATGACAAGGTGTGAGGGAGCTTGTTTGTTTTAATCCTGCTGTAGGTGCCAATTCAAAAGTGAGACGCTATGGGTAAATACAACAGAGGTGCAGTCCAGAGTGTATTTTGATAGTTGGTAATTCATGATAATAGTGTTTTCTTAATCATATTCATTCATGTATCAAGTGTATGGATGAGTTCATGCTCTCATGAAGGGTTTAATTCAAAATCAGGAGTTCTCACTGTTATTCTGGAGCATGTTTTATGTTTTGCAGTTAGGCATCTGCAGCGATTATGAATATAAAAAATTACTGATGCTATCATTTTAGCTGTTGCACATGCAAGGGCATAGGTTTCATTTCAACGCAGGGACACGCGCATATGAAACAAGGGGTTTGGTTTCCTCCAAAGCATCAAACACTTTATTTCCTACAATTTGGTGCATGAACCAATTTGTGCCTAATCTGCATCAATTTATGGTGTAAATGTCTTAAATTTTGTCAGAATAAAAGTCCTCTGCTACTTTCATGCTTTTATTTTGGGGGGACAAATGCATATATTGAAATTATTGGAGGGGAGGTGTCCCCTGCATCCCCCTCTACCAAAATCTGCACATTTATTTAGTCTCTCTAGACTTTGGCACTCTATAAGTGTGTCTCCAGTTACGTTGTGTTACTATTATTCTATATTTTTATGTTATTCTAAATTATGAATTTCTCTCCCAGGCAGCATAAACGGCATCAATGATGCATCTCGCAAGAAATTATTACAACTTACAATGCAGAGCTCCTGTTTCGTCTTCTCAGGCTCCCTATTCTCTATCAAACTGAATGGAGGTGTTCACAGCAGCGCAGTAAACTGCAGCAGCGGAGAGGTTGGTGGTGAAAGACGCTTCATTTTTCTCCCCAGGACTAACTTCTCCATGCAGTGTGGGACAGGACTAATGACAGTCATGTTAATGATGTTGACACTCCCACCAGCGCCAGCCAGCGTACAGTAATGAGGGGAAGTAAATAGCAGGTAGCTGACAACACGGCTGCTTCCGCTGCCACACAACTAATGATCCCTTTCACACCCCCTGAACATACTTTGTAAAGATGACAGCACACAGTTTAGGAGGGTAAATCCTGCCTTTCTTACACCTTCACTCCACCTGTCAGTGGAGAACACCTCTGTTAAAACATGATACACCATCACATCTACATCTGTATTGTCCACCCAGATTCCAGTGATCCCACTGGAGGGAAAGAAAAAGATCTTATAAACTGATCTGTTGCCATGTGGAGGCCTGATCTTTCATTGGGGATTAGGTCTGCTTATCCTGTAAAGCCCAGTGGGTAGAGCATGGCATTAACACTGCAGGGTTACAGATTATATTACCACTGTATCACCCCTGGTTAGAGAAGTGCCTCTGTGATCTTATGAAGGAGGCACACGTGCAATCATTAAGGGGCTTTGGATAAAATTTAGTGCTGGACTATACCAAAACTTCAAAACAGCTGACATTTTTTATGCATATTATGTTAAAGCCACATCTGCTGCCCAGCATGTCATTGAACTTGATAGCGTCATACATCTGGATCTGGATCAGAAACAACCCTCCAGATCGTGTACAGTGAGATATCAGTCTGCCGAGTGGAAAAATTAAACAAAGCTAAAGTAATCTGACACCGTAGAAGAAGAAAAAAAAAGAAAGGGAAAAAAATGAGTAGTGTAAGTCTTTTGGTTTACCTGCTGTGCTCCTCTCATATGTGAGGGTATGTGTCTGCGTGACCCCGCTCTGAACTCCAAAGTGAAAAATTCATTCACCTCAGGAGCGTCTGTACAGCATGTGAAGATTGATGCGTGTGGCAGAACACATGAGTAATGATGTCAACAGTCATCTCGGCAGTGGCAGCCATTATTATCATCTCTAGCATGAAATGACACGGGGCCTAATCTGATCCCTAAACAACCCATCGCAGCGAAACCCAGAGCACCGCGCCATGCTCTGGGCTCACAGAAAATAATTTACATACTGAAATCAGTGGGACTGTGAGATCTTCAGTATTAATGGCTTCCCCAAACGAAAATGATCTCCATGTTACAGCAACATATCTCACGTACAGGACATGGTAGATGTTCTGCCTAGCAGCATGTGATATCTCATGTGATGAGCATCAACCCCATTTGCCAGTGGTCGTGCCTGAAGCCACAGAGCATAGGAAAATGCATGAATCTGCCCCAGCAGCTGAGGTCCTGAAAGCCACACCGTGACACTCACTGTAAACAGACATCGTTGATCACTGTGTGAAAACACAACGGGTGTCGTTTTTTAAAATGTATGCAGATGAATTTGGATTTTATTCATTTGAAAAGATGTAACATAAATAATTTAATCTGACAGTTAATTTTAATTAATATTACATGTAGGTGTTGGAGTCCTGTGTGTTTTTTATGTGTTACCCAATGTTTCCGGCTCAGTACCGCGAAATAAACAAAGGACCAAAAACTGTCAGATCTGAAATATCTCCTGAACCTCATGCTCACATCGTGACCAGGTTCTGTTTGTTTGGTTTGTGTGTGTGTGTGTGTGTGTGTGTGTGTGTGTGTGTGTCTGACTGAGACAGACAGACAGAGTTACTGAGGGGGGTGGACGAGATGGGGGGGTGGAGTTTCCATCAACACAGTGTCTGCACAGGCACAAGGACTCTCTGACCCTCCTGTGAACTTGCAGGGGGGTTACAGAGGCCAGCGGAGGGGCCAAGGGTCAGCATTCATGCTCATCACAAACAATGCACAGCTTTGCCCACAGCACAGAGAGAAGACAGTCACCACAGGCTGCTCATATGAGCCAGAATGTAATTACGCAAAACATGCTTTCTTTCTTTTTTCTGTCTTTGAGTATCTGTGGATTTCTCACCCTGCTTTTGCTATTTCCTCATGTATAAGTTCATTTAGGTATGCTTCATGCAGAAGTTAATATACATATTTTACAGTGCAAATAGTACTTTTTTTCTAAATATAAATACCTAAGTGACATTATTTATATGATATATACAATATACACTATTATTATGATAGGGTAGTTATAGTAGGAAGGAATGTAACTGTGATATGCGCAAAATAAAATGTACAAATGCAAATGACAGCAGCTCTAATATGGCCCAATGTATATAATACTTAGCTCTGGAATGCTATTTTCTAAATTTCTGATTTTATTTAACTGTAATTATATCATTTTATATTTAGACTGTCTCCTGTGCTACTGTAATGTGCAGATTCTTACACACTGATAGCACACTGATTTAACCTGGATGTACTGGAGCATCAGATGTGTTTAATGTGTATTTCTTTAGAGCACTTTGCACTACTAAAAAGCCTTTGTAAGTTATATCTACTCACATAATATATCTACTTCTGTATAAAAATGTATATCAAACAGACTGTTTATTGCTGGTTGTGTGCACATGCATGATTGTAGGAAGAACATCTAGGCTATCTAACATGTCAGCGATGTGTTCTCCATCTTCCACATGCTACAGCCCACCTTGCATCCCTGTACAAAGAATTATCACAGCACCAATAAATCACTGCGTAGTCATGTAAATGTTAAAGAGTGATCCAAACATAGTATGTGCTGGTGGGTGGTAAATTGTTATGTCAGCACAGAGCTTTGCTGAGAAAGGAATGCAGAAATGTCCATTTTGCCCTTGTGGCAACATGTGCACCTGCTCTGCAGTCGCCAGCACTGAAATGTGAGGGATTCGGGAGCCGCTAACTAAGAGAGGGAGAGGAACATCAGGCTCGTCGCCATGTCTGCTGCCGTGCTGAAGAGAGTGAGCTGACAATGGGGAGACAGAAGGACGCCAAAGGGATGTGTCTGTTGCGGAACGATAGGAGTGACTAGCTCAGCTTTGCATGGCCCAGTCATATGTCCCCCCTGTGTCCCCCCGAGGCCCTGCGAAATGCTGAGCAGCAGGAAACCAGCACACCAGAACAGACAGGCCCAGCGGTGCACCCACTCCACAACAACACAACAACACATCCCACCGTCGCAGCCGTTCCTGGCATATGCACATATGAACATCTGCACATACAAGCACATGCAGGAAACTTCCTGGCTGGCTGCTGCAGCATAAACCCTACAATTCTTATCATTTAGCTGCAAATGAACTCAACTGTATTTCTCAAAAACAAAACCTCTAACTTGCAGTCAGCTGTGGGTGTTTTCACTCTGTTGCAGTACTAAGTATTTAAACACATTTTCCATGGTATGTATTAAAAGCAGCTCAAGCTTGTATTCCTCCTCTAATCCACTAGGGGGTAAAGCTCCCCACACTAGATGACTGCTGATGTATGCAGCAGGTCTAACTGCAACTAACCCTGATCCCCAGGACCAGACCTCCCTCTGCTCTGTTATCCACAGGCCTAAATGAACCAGTCCACCTCCGCTAGATTATCATGATGTAAGGCTCTCCTAATTGGATTCTCCGCAGAGTAAGGACTTGTTATTGTAATGCGTTATCTATTCTCTTGATTTCTTCTTGCAGCATCTGGGAGATGTTGTCATTCCAATGATAAACACCATTTTCACTTGAGCCTTTATTACTAGACACCGTGCGCGAGAAATGGAGATAAATGAGCGCGAATCCCCGAGCTCTGATATGCTACTATAAGCTTTCACCTCCTGTATACCCCGACACTCTGCCAGCGGCCTCGCCTCCACATGGAAGATGCACCAGCTAACAAATGACCAGCAGGATTACACACTTTGAGCAGGAGGGGAAATTGTTTTGTAACCGCACATTGAGGAAACACTCTTCAAGGAAAAATACATTTGCTGTTTGACTATTTGGCCTCCCTAATCCTTATCTAAACCGTGGACAGATTGCTCAGTACCCCTGTCCATGAGCAGCACATTTCTTTACTCATATATTATAATACGGTCACTGGTTTGGCTCTGTGACACGTGCACGAAAGAGGATATTCATCTTGAAGTCCAGTAATATGATGAACTGATGCTCCCCCAGCTTTTTAGGAGCTACACTTTTGAGCGGACATTGATGCAGTGTGGGAGATATGAGGAAACAGCGCAACATAAAGGGACCCTATGTGACCTTCAGTGTGAGTGATTGTATTTGAATAAGCCTCACATCTGTTTTTGTAGGCTGGCATGTCAGAATAACATTCGCTAATGTCCTGGTGTGACCCAGTGCCCTCCTGACTCAAAAGCCTTGTGAAGACATTTGACAGCAACATACTGTAGGAAACCGCCTCGCCGCATGCAAAATGACTGTCCACTGCCACGATGAAAATAATCTTTTTACATCGCAAGTCATATCGGAATCTAATAAGAGCAGCAATATTTGGCCCACCTTAACCTGGTGGTGAACTCTATAGTTAATACGCAGCGGTTATTATTTTACCATCAATCAACAGCCAGGCAGGCAGGGTGCTCTCTCACCTCACAGCACTGCCTTGCAATCTAATTGTGCCCGAGCTTCATCAGTTTCCAGAACAATCAATTCTTCCTCTAGCTTGATGCAGGCAGCCGTGCCCTGGACCACTACACAGCCTTTAATATGAGCTCCATCGTCCAGGCCCCCTAACCAGAGAGCCAGGAGGCAGCTTTGTTGGCCTGACGGGCCCTGGCTCCAAACCTGTGTTCCATCATGGTTTTTTTGTGGTATCTCTCCTGACAGGTCCGGTCTCTCCGTGTAGCTTTGAAAATCAAGATGTGGCGAGAATGTGATGAGACCCTTGAGGAAGTGGCTGAACTTTTGAACCGCCAAGCTGGGGACAGTCGGGGCTACACAGACAATATTAAGTGGCCTACTGCCTCGGAGCTGTCACTAATGGGGTAAACATTGACATACGAGCGCAGTCTCAAACAACCATTCATCTGTGCAACTTTGCTAACCTTGAGAGGAGGCAACATCCTCCTGTCTGTGACAATTCAAAACAAATAGAGAATACATTATTTTCATAAACACATTTCAAAGAGGAATCACGCTTGACTAAGATGCATGAGCCCCGAAAAATCACGCCGTCTCTCTTCCCACGCTGCACTATAAAAGTTATAAGTGTATTATGATATTGTATTTATTACAGTACAATAAGTGCACACCTGTCTAATAAGGAACTCATTTGTATTTCAATAACAAACTTTTCCCCCCGTTTTTTTTTTTTTTATGGATGTGCTTGTCAAGAGAAAGGTTTGTATTCATTTATTTTGCTAATTCATGCAAGAATCTCACTATAATGACACGAGATGTAATGAAGTAACCCTGTGATGTGTATCAGAACCCTAAAATGTTGCCTTTGGGTTTCACACAGTGCGGTAAACTTATTTGTTATACGTGTGTCATTGCTGAAGATGAAGACATATGGCTCTTTTAAAGCTGCTAACAATACCAATCAATAATCATGAATGTCTCAGTATTGTCATATTTCATAAATCAGGGCCATTGTTTCGGGATGACAGTGATCATTCTCTACAGAGTCGCAGCATGAATGCATGCAAATAATCCTCATCTTGATCCCCGTCGTCTGCGCTGACCGCACTGACATCTATTATTTTATGAGGTCTAATAGTCCTGTAATCCTTTAGGTAAGATTTAAGCACTCGCAAGCTTTCGATGTGAATCTGCACGGTAAAATAATCTTTCACTGCTTGTGACAGGAACAGTAAAGAGGCTCACACTGAGAATGAGACACATTTCAGATTTACATGCATGTTAGAAACATTTTCAACCTGTTCTGCTCATCTATTCAGTCCCTTATGGTTAACCCAACACCAATCCAACATCCCATAAGTGGTTTTTTTTTTTTATTCAGGCTACTTGGACCAACTTGTCTGCATGTCGAGGAGTTACTATTTAGCAGTAGATTTATGTTTAAGAGCACAGCGGGATAACCTGCTTGGCAAACTGTGCTGGTTCCCAGCCAAAGCTATCTGTAACACACACTTTGAATCAGAGGAGCAGGCTGAGCGGGAAAAAACAAGCCGGTGATGTCACAAAGCGTGTATTTTTCTGTGCTAAATGTAGGAAATGCTCACACGGACGCAAACTGGCCCCGGAGCTGCATGAAAGCCAGTGCTTCCTCTTAAATACAGAAGGTGATGATGGACAAGAGTGAAAATGAATAGGCCTGTCGCAAACACACAGCACCTCACGGACACATTCATACACCAAAAATAACAGAGAGGCTCTTCCTCGTGCTGCGGCGCAGAGCACAATTGAGAGTGATGTGTGCTGCAGTCAGGCAAAGGTTGAGGTACGTGGGAAAAAGCACAGGCACATAACCGCCGAGAGGCATTCAGCAGGAGAACGATCTGTCACTGGACTTTTTGCAGGGCTGTGACAGAGCAGCTAAAAATGACAATGTAATCGCTGGGATGACATTTTGTTTAAAAACCTGATGACAGAATGATCCCATGTCTCTGTAACTGTAGCTGCCGCTGGACCAGGAGTCAGCCATTATTCTCTACTTAGCCACTGTCTGTCTTGGTGGTCACCGTGAGTGCTGCTTGTAATGGGCTATGATGAGTTTGTATGACTTATGATAGGATCTCCCATGTCAGCCCATGTCATGCAAATATTTATGTCAAGTAGGAGCACTTGAGTATGCGAGCACATGCACTGATAGATGTGAATTCCCTGTTGGCGCTGGAATGATAGAATGTTTCTGAGGCAGTGGCCTACTTCCTCTCCCACTCCCCAGGCCTGGCCACCAGCGCTGTGCCAGGGCACTGCCCCCTCTTCCTCTGAGAGATCCTGTGATTGAGAGCGCTGAACATGGTGTTTACTTTGGCCGCACCTCAGAGAGAGGCAGATGGAGGGAGAGATGAGGGGCAGAAAAAGACAGATAAAAAACGAGGAAGAGAGGAGCAGGCAGGCAGCAACAATCTCAACATCTCATTTCTCAACATGCAACGATCACGGCCTTCTCTGTGCTTATTTAAGTCATGATGTCGCTGCACAACCACATTCAAACAGCAGGCAAGTGGCCAAAAACATTTACAGACATAATATGATATAATGGCTTCAAACACAGAGCTGGTTTGTGGGATTGTATGTGTCAGCTTTATTCATCCTCTGTTGTAAGCAGCATTTAAAGGGAGTAATTTGAAGTGTGAGAGCTGATAAATACTAGTTGCGTCCCCCCATTGTGAGAGAGCGGTCTAAGTGGTGAACTCTCTCTTTCATCCTCTTCCATTGCCTGTGGCTTTCTCAAGCGTCAACATTCTTCCACTTATCTTTATAGCCATTAGCGCTGTCAGCCTCCCTGCGTCTCTGCTCAGGCTCACTGTGAAGCCCCTCGTCGAAATTCCATGAATATCAGTTGACAAGCGGGATGCCTTAAAACGTAAGTCGCAAACAAATTGAGTTATTTGTGTTTCTCAAGGAGGAAACAATGAAGGACACGATCTGGAGAGAGGAGCGTGCTGGCCTTTGGTTACACCTCCGGCCTGGTCGCAAACACACACTTAGGCACACAAACAAACAGTACAGCCAGAGCTGGAGTGTAAAGTGGCCTCTCAGTGTCTCATCGAGGGCAAGCGGGAGGTGACGGTGTTCAGAGGGTTCTTCAGCATGATGATACATGTGATAACTGACTTTGTGTATGCTCTACTGGGTGGGTTATAGCAGGGCTTTTTTTTATTTGAAGCATTTACTGAGGTTTTCAAATGAAACTTCAAATGTCTGTCACATTTTACAATGTCAGCACCCAAAAACCGAAAAATTTGGATTCATCTGATTAAATTAGTCTTTTTTCATTACACAAACTTGCTTTAATGTGTATAATTTCTCAGTTGCATCAACATAAATACATGTATGCAGCAGGCTAATATAATAAAAACATAAAATAATGATGAAATAATAATCCTGGCTTCAGGCTTACAGCAACATTTGCTATATACGACAAAGGCAATAAAATATATCTTGACTGAAGTGTTTGCATTTCAGTGTGGTGCAGAAGTTCTGTGTGAGCGACACTCACTCATTGTGCAGAGGACAGGGGCTGTAACCTCGCCAACAATGTTGAAATGTTTGGATCACATGAGTCGGAAACAATCCCATGCAGCTACCACTGGAATCTGATTCTACAAGTAGTCCAATACTGATAATATGAGTGTAGCCTTATTTCTATCTGCAACTGTGCAGAAACTGTGGGTTTAAACAGAATGAAATGAAGTAATGCAGTCTGATCCCTCAGCACTGCAATATATCCTGCCTTTATTAAAGTTATAATTTAAAAAAGGTGTTGATTCAACTGTATGATCATTTTTAGAGGATTTAGTTTGTGCTCTTGAGCTAAGAGGTGTTTCCAGTATTTTGTCCATCGCATTCATATCAATTTAGGTATCTGAGTATTACAAATACTTCTCTTACATCTACGTTCATCAATATGAATGAGGTGGACAAAATATTAGAAACACCTCTTAGTATAATGGAATACAGTTCAACAACAGCACTGCACACTGGGAACCATTTGCTGGATATGTAAACAGCACAGCACCAAAGCAACATGTAATGTTTTGTCTATAAGTTGCTATAATTGAATAAGACAAAAATGTGATCAAGAATAAATAAATAAAAAGATAAGATTGGATAAGGTTTTATTGATCCCCTCAGCTGAAATTTAGAAATGTTTGTTTTTTTTACCTGTATATGCTTCATCAGTGAGGAGGGCAGTTTCCACCCTTCAGTCAAGTGCTGAAGTACTGCTGGAGTCCTATAGGGGGAGTCTGGCATCACCTCTGTGTGTCACAAGGACACACACACACACACACACACACACACACACTGGACCACACACTGATAGAATCTGCAATACTTTCATCAGCTTGTAATTACAGACTTGAACCAGCAAAATCCCTCAGAGTTTAAAATAAAGCGGAGAAAAAAATGCTCCTCAGTTTCTGCCACTGTGATGTCTATCACACATTCCCTCTGCTCGCTGATTTCAGTGGCAAGTGCCTCACAACCCTTTCATTTTAAACTCTGTTGTGAAACTTACATGCCAATTAGAACAAGGAGAGCCACACGTCTTTAACACCACCCTCTTAACCCGTCTGCCTTCAGCTATTGTTGATAGTCTAATCCCTGGGTGTGATAGAATTTGGAACGGACAACATGAGGATTTGGCTAATCCCCTAATGAGGACCTCTGTAATCCTCTTGAAAATCCTGTGTATACACACCAGGTTAAATACTGTAGCAACAGCAAAGGTCAAAAGGATTAACCTCACAGAGAGTGATCTGGTGGTGTTTCCACAAAGAAAAAGTACAGAGAGTTCAAGGGTGATTCTGGCACAGATTTCCCCACAGCCATTTATTAATACCACTGCATATTACATGCAAGTTATATCTGTTGACATGTACAGATTAATTAAAGATAAAATGGTACCACTCCAATTTTTTTCTTTAAATGTGAAAAGAATAAAGTGATTCAACAAACATAATGCAAACTGTGAAACAGTGTATTTAAGCGCAATTTGCATAATTACATTTTAATGTTTCTTTTTTTTGTTTAATGGACAAGTTTTTCTCCCATAATCTGCTCTCATTGAGTAATCATATTATTATGACTGTTATTATTTTTTAATTCCAGTGATATAATTCCCTGTGCGTTGGTTAAAGTCCCTGTGAATTCCTCTGTGGATGGAAAATGTATACGCTCCATATGCTCTCTGGCTACTGATGTCAAGGCAGAGTGATTAGGTGGAAGTGAAGTTTATGTAAGCAATGGTGAGCGCAAATCGGCCCCAGATCTCCCCGCAAGATGCTCACACTCACTGAGCTTGCAGCACTTCACGCAGAGGATTGAGATATGCGATATTAAGTAGACGGCCATAAAACCTTGTCTGGACCCATGTGGTTGACTCCAAGTAATAGGGAACAGTCAAATATATATTCAAGTTTTCAATGAAAGCCTGTTGAAAGTGTAATGATGTTAAAGTGCTGTCAGGGGAGTCCCAGCCTGATGTTTTATTGGCTGTTTATTTTATTGGAGGACTAGCCATGAATCTAGGTAGCCTTCAGTGATATTGCTACAGTGTGGTTGAGCCCCTCAGTCTGCATGAGAGATTTTATTAGCCAAACATTTGTTTCTCCATACTAAAAGCACCCAGGACTATGTCTTTCCAGTTCAATGGTGAAAATAGCAAACAGATGTGTGTTCGCTCTTTAGCCTCCTCTATACACCAGCGTGTTACTGTGTTCTTTGAGGTTTTATTTACAGTAAAATGGTAAAATTGACTGCTGTGACAAAAAATACAGGCTCATACTTTTGCTGCGTTTGTCGCCAAGCTGTTTATGATGAAGGAATTAGTCAAATAAAATGTGCAGTTATGGTTAATGCAGCAAATACTTGCTGTATGTACTGAGTGCAATTAATTCTTATGGAATAACTGTACTGAAGTCCAACAGGACCCCGAGTTAATATCATAGCCAACAGGAATTTCTGCTCGCGTGGAAAGCTGTGTGATTGTTTATGAGTGTTTCAAAACCCCAGGGATAAAATAATCATTTTTTACCACAATGCAGAATGCTCACTTCCATAAATGTGGATGGGATGTTGGGCAATTTCTGTTTCATTTTCTCAGCTCACTAACTGTTGGCTACACTGCAATATGTGATAACTACGCCCGTAATATTTGGGTCTATGGGACTAAATCCATTACAATGAGCATTTGCATAATACAGTGGTGTCGTTGAACAAATGAGGAATATGTAATGATCCAATCTGTGTGGGACAGAATGAACACCGCGAGTAAATATGTAATGATTTCCACATGGCTGCGCATCTGACGAGAGGAACAAAAGCCCTGGCTGTGCCTTACGAATGACCCTGATCACACAGTTGTCAGTCTGGTCAACACTAAATGTATCAGTGACTACATTTACATGCACAAATATTCTGATATTTACCCTTATTGTGAAACAGACAATATTCCTACCAAGCTGTTTACATGGCTAATGAAAATATATATTCCACTAATATTCCTGTGTACATGCAGCCCTGTGTACTCTGATTAACAAACCCTAACATGTCGTTTATCACCTCAAGATACAGAAAACAAAAGTCATTTTGTTTCTTTCCATCAGAATGGTTTTCCACCAGGGCAAGTTGTTCAACCGAATGAACACAGCCTTCCTTTTTTGTTCCTTCAACCACCTTCTTGAAAAGATCAGGGTTGGGATGTTTGGGTTTATCCAAACACCTGTTGATATCCATGTGTTTCCCCTCCTGACAAAAAATGTGGACATTTCTTTTGCACATGCATCTCCACTCCACAGCCTTGTACACTGTTGGGTAGTTGGTTTGTGTACAATGTATTCCTGACAACGCACAGAGGTGACCGTAAACAGGCAAGAGGCCGTGTGTTGCGAACTGCAGGAAAACCCCCAATTAAATATTGCTCAGAAACACGCTGTCTACATCTTTAAAGAATGCTCCAAAACCTGACAAAACACAATATGCTGTTTGCATGACCCGTATTAAATTCTGAAGAACGTCATATCAGAAATAAAAGTGGAATATTACCTCACTACAGTGAGTGTGAATTAGGTCAGCATCAGGTGTGCGTCTTAAAAGACCGACTCTTGGCAAGTCAGCGCAGCACACGTAATCAGTACAATAAATACTTACTAGCTGTTTGTGCAAACTGACAGGCCGGTGACTGATGCGGTTGCAGGAGAGTGGGCTGAATGGATGGCACAGATCAGCCCGATGAGGTCAGAAAGCAAAGCTCTCGCTGCATTTGGCCCAGCTGATCTCCAATTAAACAGGGCATTGACATCACACAACAGAGCAGACCATGTGAGCCACCTCTGCATCACCAGCCAAGACATGTCACACACACCCTCTTAGCTTTCACCACAAGCTCTCGAAGGAAAAAAACACACACACACACACATACACACACACACACACACACACACACACACACACACACACACACGATCAGCACAGAAGAAATGGTTGCACCTAATTTTGTCTTCAGACAAAGCCAGTGGAAGCACAGTGGAGGTTCATCCCAGGAGTCCTCTGCTCTGATGTTGGGTACATGATCTAGTTTCTGTGCAGGTCTGTACTGCTCAGGCAGCCCCTGTGGGGAAGGAATAGCGAAACCCTTTAAAGGCTTCCTTGGCTATCACATTTCTGGCCTCAAAATACGGAGCCCCCAGCCAATATATCTATGACTATTATCTATCAATTAATACATCTGTCTCCATTGTAGGGGTCCACTGCCCTGCTAGCGGCCTGACCAGGCAGTGAACTCTTGCATTCCTAAAAAACACGGTCATCCAGCCTCTGTAATTTGTCATGTTAGAAGTTGACAGTAAAAGGTCATCCACTCCCATCGCTGGAGGCAAGAAAAAGCACCAGGATGAAAGTGCACGTTCAGACGATGGCTATTGCTGGGCTCTCCCTATTTGTATAAGACTGGGAAGACACACACACAGCTTTATCTAATCTACACCACCTATCTGTCTTATACTTTGCAGACTATCTGAAAGCAGAAGCACTAGCGGGTCCATTAAAAAACACTCCAGCCCTAATAATCCACCCATTACCCACCTTGAACTGAACTGTCTGAATAGGCGGTGCTTGTGAAGCATCACGTTTATGACACCTTTTATAATGTGTGGAAAATGAGGCTCCTCTGCGCGACAAGTGCAAAAATATTTACCTCTGTTTTAAATGTAATATATATAAGATTTTAAAAAAGACGCCTTCTGAGACAAAATGAAACACAACCGATCTGAGGGAGGTTTGAATTGAAGAAGGGACTGTGTTGCACCACTCATCATATTCATGTTCACTGTAGCTATCATGACATATCAGTGAGCTAACACCGCCCTCCACCAGCTGTATATTTTATGCTTCAGTTTTGTTGCACATTTAGTTTTGAAGCCGACAAGCTATCCATTAAATCAGGCCACCTCTGACTCCCCTCCAAAGAGAGGGCATGTCTGCCAACAGCTCATCCATCATGCACAATATCAATTGATTTACAAACATAAACAGAGCATCTGTGATATAAGGGACAGCTGGATCAGAGGGGGCACGGCAGAGGAAATACACTTATAGGCATCACGGGCCGAATTGTGGAGCTCCTGTCTGCTGCCCTCTCTCCCCCAGACTGGCATGATTTAGCCCGGGTCACTCACTTCCTGCAATTATTTTACTTCCGTAGCACAACATGGCCAGAGCCTATAGTACCATGACACTGTGTGGCTGACTCTAATGACTCCTCTGGTTCTTCTATAGCTGAGCCTCGACAACTATTAACCCATTACCTTCACTATAGTGCACCTATAAAAACAGCATACCTATGCAAAACACAGTGCGCTGCTAATAGCATGGAGGTTAAAAAGGGCAGATGTTTCAGACAGCGTGACAGACATATAGGAGGACATTACGTACACATGAGAGGCCCAGTTTTTGCTACTGTGAGCACTCAGCGTGTTAACAAGATGAGTGTCTCCTGATCACAGGACACTGTGGTAATACTGAGGAAAATGTAGAAAAACCATATGCGGTAGACAATAGAAAGATGCAAATACTTTTGAAATTGGTGCTGCATGACCTGAAAAAACAGAGGAAAAGGCCTGGAGCATTCGCTTTTGCTCAAAAGGTAGAAAACCTACAACCACAAGCATTCACAGCGCTGAATCAGACCAATAAATGCTCCTGCTGGTGGGGAACGTAGTGTGAGCTTGTCTATTTGAAACACAAACAACATGGTGGCTGACTGGTGACAAACAATCACAAAATACAGTTAAACTGTAAGCAACCAATCAGAGCCAAGGAGCTTCCAACACAGCTGTCACCCATGTGAAGTTTGTGACCTGGCTGCCATGTTGGATACAGTCGACTGAAGTACCAAGCGCCAGCCAGACCAGCTTTCTCATTTCACAGCTAAACAGTACACTAAAATATGTCTCTGAAAACATTTTAGGTGAGAAACAGGCAATGCAGTAACAGAATCTTGGTTTATATATTAAAAAGCCCTGCCTAGTTTTACTGTTTGATTGGAGTTTGGTCTGCGTTTGAGAGACAGAGAGAGGGGTGGGCGGGGCGGATGGGATTTTGGCAATATAGGAAACAGTATGGCGCCCACTTTTTGTTCACAAATGATCATATTACAGCCAGACAGTGCATTATAAATATTTTTCTGAAAACATTTAAGGTGAGAAATAGGCAATACAGTAAAAGAATCCTGGATTATATTTGGTCAGCACTGTCTAGTTTTACAGTTTGGGTGTGTCTCTCTTTCTCAATCCAATTCTATACTGTTTGTGTTATGCAGCTGCCAGCAGACAACAATGTGGAAGCACATTCTGTCGCAATCGCAATATTTTTGTGTGGCAATATCACATCGTCAAACAGTGCCTAGTATTGATTTTTTTTACAAGATAAATTGTTAATATGGCAAATACAACTTTACATACAAACTTTAGGTAACCTACTAGTGTTATACAAACAATTGCTTTTTCAGTCCACTAGATACATTTTGTTGCTGCAAAAAAATTGGCTGAGGTGAGATGAACAGACTTACTAGATGAAACAGATGTTGAGTTTTCGTTTGGGAACATAATTTACAGTTTAAAAAAGATAATAAATCGCAATATATTGCAGTATATTTTATCACAATAATCAGCATATTGCAACATATTCAAAATCGCAATAATATGGTATCGTAAGTATCCTGATAATATCATATTGTGGATCCTCTGGTGATTCCCACCCCCAACAGCCCTACAGAGAGCAAAAATCCAGACTTGAGCTGCGAGATGATCAGGGAGCTCTGGCGCTGGTTTACCACAGTTCATTTACACACACTACCCACATTCTTACTCCTTTAAAGTGCTCATATTTCGAGCATTACTTTCAGGGTCAGCATTTGTTTTATCCAGTATTCTGGCCATTACTTCCAGCAGACCAACATCCAATGCTCATATCTTTCAATTATGAAATCCGTTTTGTTTTATTAATTATTCATTGATAATCCTGCTGAACACGATATGGGGCAATTCCGTTAAGCTACATTGAAATATTATCAATTATCGTGTTTTAATTCTTACCCAAGTGGCTCCCCTATCTCCACTTACATTACCCTCCTCTGCTCTTCCATGCAGCATTAGAGAGGCGTCATTAGTGAGGACCAGTGGGAAGGCTGCCCGCACTGGAGCAAATGGAAGTCGTAAAGCAGCACTACTCATCGCATGGACATTACACACTGACCCTCCCAATCTCTCAGCCTCTGCAATTGGCTGACAGTGTGCACCAATGACACGGTAAACCACAGGCTTTTCAAACTCAATTTAGCCCAGCATTAATTATTCCTCTAAGTATTCTATGCCCCCTTAATATTGAAATTCATAAATGTATAAGGTTAGGGGCGAGCATGTTGTGGTACACTTACCAATGTGATGATACAATTCCCATTTGATGGTAGCCACATAATTAAGACTAGCGAGCTGTGTATTGTGAGACTCATATATCTTTGTTATAACAGACAAATGCTCCCTTTGGTTCACGACCACAGCAAGTTCAGAGTTTTTTGATGACTTGAAACTTCCATTAACTTTCATTTAAAATTCACTGGCTACTGTGTGAGGAACTACAATACGTCCATGTCCATCTATATCTCCATATACCAGACAAAAATGAATTACCCGTGGTGCTAAATTGAATTTGTTGCAGCACAGCCTCAAATCCTCAGAATGTTTGGTGCCATAAGTGGATTAAAATCTCTCCCTGATGTAAAAAATATTCAATACAACTCTTGGGTTGCTCTGTTTCAGGGAAACACTGCACTGCTGATGCACTTAAGGTTTGTCATCTGAGGTGAGAAGGGTTCAGATTTTCTGCCCGAGGGCCCTGTTGTCCATTTGAACCCCTGGCCTTTGGTCCAGGGTTCAGAGGTGCAGACTCTGCTCCATCTCAGACACTCACAGCATAGCTCTGTATGCAAATGAGCTGATCACAGGTATTTGTTAACCGTCTGCCATACTAACACAAAAATCAGAATGGTAGGCAGGCTAAAAGTTTACAGTCTAGATCAAAATTAAATCCAAAATTATAATGTGAAAGCACTATATTTTGATTGTGGGAAAACCCACTGTGGAGAAATCTCAGTCAGCATATGGTTGTAATGAACCTTATCACATCGCAGTTGCTGCAAAGCTGCAGTTATTTTTAGCATAATACAGTACAGCTGGTTCTTTTAACATGACCTTTTCTTAGAATGGTTGAACCTGATGACACAGAAACCACCACAACTCTGACTCGAGCTCAGTCAGAGCTATGAGCAGGTAACAGTGTACACAAGACAACTTCCACCTTGAATGAAAAATATTTTTTCTTCATAAAGAAAACTGTGGATTTAGAGTCCCCTGGGCTACAATGAACAGACTGTGGACTTACTTCATTCTTATGTCTGTCAATTTGTTAAATCAGAGTAAAGGCCCTCAATAGACTAGGAGTAAATATTACATCATATTCTGATGTAATGCACCTACTTGGTGTTTTAGGACTCATTTACCTATGTGGGTCAAACACTGAATGTGGAAGCAAGTGATGAAATTGATTGTACTGAAGCTATGTGTTTGTAACAACGCTGGAAAATACTCTGGTCTCTGTGTTTTCTTTTAAATGTATTGTTTTAATTTTCTTTTAGATAGTTCTGGAAAATCAAACCTGTTAATGGAAATGAAGAAAATAGTGTTGTTGTTTGTATTTATAATTGTAACAATTCTATTATGCTGAGACTTTTATGAGGTTAAATGAAGAAAATTAATTTTACTGAATTGAATGTTTGACTGTTTTTCATTTTGTTATGTGAAATTTTTTTTATTTATGTACTACAGAGTAACTAACGACTCACATGACAAAATAACTCAACGTTAACATTAGTTTCACACGGACACGAACACCGGTCTCCTGGTTCAAAGTCCTATACTTGTTGGGCCCATCCATCTTCCCTCCCAACCACCCTAACTAAGCAGCCTCTCAGCTCACAGCTGCCCTGTTTGGTTCAGTTCAGTCAAACTCAGGTTCATTTGCCCCCTAAGTGCGGTTCATTTGGGCAGGTGTGAACACAACAATCGCACTCAGGTGTGCACCAAAACAACCGGACCGAGACCATCGTGAAGAGGTGGTCTCAGTCCGGTTACAAATGAACTCTGGTGCGGTTCGTTGTCGTGAGAACATGTTCCAACCTCAGTCCAAACCAACTGCAGTCACATGACACATTGTTTGGGTTAAACATGAGCATGTTACAGTCCTGGAGGATTATAAATGTGCGCCTCCTGTACTGCCTTAATATGCACATTCAGCACATCCAATGCATCAAAACATTGATTTCTAGTTAGAAACACGGCTCGTTTTCAAACTGTATGATTTGCCTAAAATGAACAGTGCAAGACATATAGTACACAATAACCAGCGCTAAAATCAACCCGCGTAGCTGTCCCTCCATTGTGACATTAGAAAGTATCACATTTATTTTGCAAGTGTACTCTTCTTCTGACCAATCAAGGCATTTGATCTGGTCCGCTTGTAAATGCTGCCGTGAGAATACGAACCAGCTCTTGGCAATTTTGTGCATCCGTATCTGACACCTGTGTTTTTTCATGCACTGGTAGTGAGACCAGGCTGATTGGAGACGTGTACGGAGGTGAGAAAGTCTTAACACAACTAATTCTGTTACTTTTCATTGCACAACCTTGTGCAAAACTATAAATGCCTTCCAATGTTGTTTTGAGATACCTGTGGTCTCTCCAGACATGAAGTTCAGCGAACTTCTTCTGTAATTTAAAAAAGTCTTCTTTGGTCCCATCTTGCTTGCTCAGTGCAATGTGTATGCGGCTGATCAAACAGTATCTGCACAAGGTACAAATAAAGTTGCTACCCATGTTTACACAACCTGGCGCTGCCAAGCCAAGCCAACCAGGCCAAGTTAGCCAACAGGCTTATCAGCCCTGTTCAGTGAAGATCCGCACTAACGAGCCAGGCAAGACGAAGAATATGCCACAGTTCAGACAATCCGATATCCGCGATCCAGGTGTGGTTAGGTCAGCCACTTCAGGCTGGTGTACAGCTTGCTAGTTCAAGCCAGTGACTGGTCAAAGCAAAAATATGTCCAAGGCAAGATAATCTGAGGTCTGAAACCTGAAACCCCAAACCCACTGAGTTTAGGCAAAGACTGTTGAAAAAGCAGGGAGCCACAAGAAGTACAGACAGTGCAACTCAACAGTCCCCATTCCAAAAAAACATTTAAAGTCGTGTTGTTTGGTCATGGTCCTTGTCCACAATCAAGGCGAGACCAAGAATATATCCTAGTTTAGATAATCCAGTGTCTGAAATCCACGATACTGGTGTGGTCAGGTCAGGCACTCCAGGCTGGTATAAAGCCAGGCTAAGATAGCTAAGCTAAGATAGCTTGCAGGCTTACCATTCGACGGTTGTTCAAGTCTGTGATCTGAAATCATCGTCTCAATCCAGGCACTGGTCAAAGCCACAATATATCTGGAGTCAGATCATCTAAGGTCCTAAACCCGAAACCTAAAATCTGAGGTTTTCAGGCAAAGTCTGTCAGAAAGCTGAGAGACCATATATCAGGTTGATATATGGTTTTGATGTAGCTGCTTTTCCTACTATGGTCTTGATTATCTGCAACACACAAAGATTATAAAACAGGAGTGTTTCTGGCACACATTAGTTTGGATCATGTGTGCAGGTATCACACATATCATCTTTAATATGCAGACACCCTATGGTCATTCAGCATTACAACTGTAGGTGCATCTTATGCCATTAAATCTTTTTACTTCTAGTATATGAGGGAGGGAATGAGTTAAATAAGGCACAAAAGAGATGTTGAATCCTTTCTTTCCACACAGTCTGTGGGGATCCTATTCTGCAATAATGGTGTAGGGCTTGTGACATTCACTGCTGATAGAGGACATCATTTCACAGGAGACCTCACAGAGCAGCTAGACCAGGAAGAATGTGGCCAGATGGAACTGGGCTGAATTGTCAACATTTCCCTGTTGACTAGCCAGCTAAGCAAGTTCTACAATGCAGGCAGATTTTTACATTCAGGAGGCAACAGACACCACACACACACACGCCTCCCAAAAAAAAACCCACTAAAACCAAACTAAAGTGAGTACACAGAGCCTCCTGAGTGCCTCGTCTGAGAGGGAGAGGACAAAGGTGAGGACTGGCTGTAATAAAGCCGTATGCCCGCTGTTAAGAAATGAAATGTAAAGCCATCACTGTGATCCATCTTCATTAAACAATTTCCCCTCTCCCTTGCTTGCAAGGGTATCAGTTTCAAGGGGTCAGGTGCTATTTCTCCTCCTCTTGGGTGTCGGCATGTGTTTAAATATACTGTAGAGTGCAGCACCAGTGCAGTGCAGTGAAGCAGAGGAATGGGAGGCCATTGGTCCCGTGCCGATTGGCTGCCATTCAAGGTTACTCTTGGAGGGTTTCCCATCACCCCCCTCTAAGTGATACATTGCAATCTGACAAATGCAAACTGTGACATTTAGGAAAGCACTGGGAGAATAACTACTGTTGTGTTGTTAATACGGGCTCCTCACTGCCAAACTAGATTGTTGGGCAGGCAGCTTTACAAGCCTGATGTCCATTACACAGCCGGATCATTTCATAATTACACTGCATGTGCTTTTCCCTTTTTTTCAGCCCGCCCTCAAATATTTTAATAGTTTTACGACAGAGAAATTACAGACTGAAGAAAGCCAGTGCCCTGTTGGCAACTGCAGTAAAATGGACAAAATAAAAATGTGACACTGTGCAGATATTGAGTGTTAAAACTGTAATTCCACATCAAAAATTGTCCACAACATCTGTGAACGCAACAGATTATTTGTTCTGGATGCAAAGTTCATGTTCTGCTTATAATTCAGCAAGCAAGTGGTGAGTGTGAAAACTTGATTAATTAGGAACATCTAAGCAGAGCATAAAGATGAAAGTACTTTTTTTATAGGTAAACAAAAGTGTGTGTGTGCAAAGATCAGATGTTGTTTTGACAATGTAATTACATGATTTATGCCCTTTTTTCTAATCTAAGTCAGGGATGGCCTCGCTATTTTTGCTGATTCATAGGGAAAATACACTGGGACAGATCAGATGAATTGCCTTTTTCTCCAAGTCGTGTTTGTCTAAATAAGAACTCTGTGATCAATCTTCAGTCTTTCAGTTAAGTTTATTGTCTTGACTGGCTCCTCGTTGTCTGAGTAATAGCTAGGCATTTTCGGATAGCTGATTACCTCATCGTGCCGGGGCAAATCTGTTATAATTTGAGTGAGCAGGTACACAATCTCGGCGCGTCGTGCAGCCAAAATAAACACACAAGATAAGACGTGTAAATCCGTTGGAATCTCAATATAATTCTGTATGCAGGAGATTTGTCAAAACATAAAAAACCATGGCGGCAAAATCATATTGTATTTTGCCAACGGAATGACAGAAAGCGCGAGGGAACCGGAGGACTCATGAGAGAAATTTCTCTCATTTTGTTCCCCAAATGCACTGAGCTGTTCCCCATGTATGGTTGCAAGGCATACATTAATTATACTGCTCACAGGAATTGCTCTGCTGCCATTGTCGCCGAATTACCGCCTTTCGCTACAGATCGGCTTCCTCTTCTTTAATGTGCCATTTAATGCAGTTTCTCCTAATCCAGTTCATAGATAGAGGTGAATGGAAATGGTGCTGTGTGTGTTTTATGCAAATTGCAAGACGAGGTGATTAATTTATAATGGGTTTCAGTGCAATTGAAGGCAGCGGGAACTGATCAAGGGCAAGGACATTATAGAATGGTACAGGCTGCATAGGGGTGGCTCTGCTTGTTCTGCACTGTACCACAGCATGACAGTATCTCATTACATCTAGACAAAACACCTCCCCCATTGATAATGAGCATTTTTCATGAGGAGGGACCCGTTTTCGTCTCTTGTTGTATTTTCCTGCACTGAGCTGCACATCATTCTTCATCTGGCTAAATCATGTATTGATCCAGCACTATATCTCATATCCATGCACTATAATGTGTTGTGTACTGTGCATGCAATGTGCCGGAGCCTTTCTGAAATCAAGCCACTTCTTCTCTTTTTTTTCCACTGTGGATGCTACATATGAACTGCAATGCATCACCATCTACAATTTAATAACAATAGTCTTTACATTGGCTAACTAAAATGTGTTTCATACTGACGTTGGCAAGCTCTTTGAAAATAAACCAAAGACTCGTGCACATAAACTAACATCGTTTTCTCTCAGAGTCTCTTACTCTCTCTCACACATGCATGCAGACACCACTGTTAATGGAACGGCATACTGCTGGATATAATTTCCTTGCCTGGGGAAATAAGACTGGAAAACTCTGTTTATATGTTCGATGCCATTCATTACTGATTGGGGACTGCTGAGCAGGCCCGGACAGATTCAGCAGTGTCAGTTAAGATTTTCGTTTTTGTCTGATGGCGTACCAAACGTGCCTGCGTTATCTGTCAGATACTTTGATTAATAATTCTACAATAATTTAAATAAACAGAATCTGATGCAGTGCCAACCAGCTGCGATGCTTTTTCTCACAGTTAGTTAATCATAACAAACAGTGTGTTGGTATTTTAAATTCTTTGGAGTTCCTCTTTTGTTTTATTTGTAGTAACATAACTGTATTTATAAGTAATGTAGGGACAAGCTTCAGAGAAACTGTGGCGCTACTGTGATTTACAGGGATACATTTACCTTTAATGAAAGAGATAAAATCACTTTACATGTAAATAGACTATATTATAGTTTTATTTATCACATTTTTCTGCTGTATGTTCGTACAAACAATATTTTTACAACCTAGAACTGTCCTTAAATAATGGTTTGAGTGATTATCACTGAAGATATTTCCTTTTATTTTACGCACCTGTGTAATTTCTCTGTGTATTTTGGGTTCCTGGGAGTGAAAAAAGGTACATCAGACCTAGCAGAGTTCAACCTGAAAAGAAAGATACCATGCATGTGGGGAAATGACAGTTTACAAGCTGCTCAGCCGAGACAAAACTGAATTTATAGAAAGTTGGCAAAAATGAACCAAAATGAACCCGAACTTCACAGGGTTTAAAAAACAACACATTTATAACTTGAAGCACAGCAGAGGAAAAGAAGACTCCTCGTCCTCCACAGTGCCATTAAAAGAGGGTTGTTTTAATATCACTGGTGTCTATCTGTCCCTGCTGCTTCTCATGAGTTCATGATATTAAATATTTACCAGGGCTTCAACAACAGTGAGACAATGGCACATCCTAAGTGTTCCTTAAAGCAGTGTAACTTGGCTGCTTATGAAGCAAAATGTGTGTCAGTCAGCCAATAAGGTGTCACAGCAGTGATTGAAATAGTTCATGATAAACTGCCATAAAATTCCAGTTGGTATTATCATTTCAATTTTTAATTATCATTAAAACCGTGATTGATTATTGTGCTTTGAAAACCTACTGGTAGATACTAGGGGTGTAAATCACAAGTGTCATCATGATACGATACTGTGTCGATTCTTTGATAACGATACTATTTGCTGATACCACAAAGTCTGCCACATTATGATTTCGATATGATTCACTTCAGGGGTCTGTGATCGATATGAGACAATATCAGTAAATATCCTCATCGTCTTTTTCTTGGCTGCTTACCATTACCTGCCAGACACTGTTTAGATGTTCAGGAAGGAGTTGTGCTTGATTGGAAATGGTGACACGTTGATATATCTTAAAAATGACAATATATACTGTAGCTATGCCCACATTGCCCAGCATGCTGGAGTAGTTTGTAGTTGCTGTTAAGGTTGCTGTTTTCTGTTCCATAACGCATATATTATTTTTTTTTGTTATGTTTTTTTGTATGGTGTTTCTGCTCAGAACATGTTGGTTTATGCTAGTTATCGTCATTTGTGATTCAAGTTATAGTTTGCACAATTAGTGAGTTGGCTATCCCACTCCATGACACCACCTGTATTTTCCCATTGAGATTTGAGCTTGCTGTTCATCTGATACATGTCAGTCAAGGTTAATAGTGTTCAGAACTACAATGTGTCTCCTGTGAGGCAGAAATAGTCATGAGATTATTGTTATCAATTAGTATCAATGGTATTAGATTCATTCTACCCAGATTTATGCATCCTCGAATCCCTAAATACTGCCCAGCGTCAACCAAACTTAGCAACAGTCTTCCAGACACAGATGCAGCATACAATGTGGGCTTGTTTTGCTATTCCCTTGCTGACAGAATGGATGTGCAGCAGACAAACCCAGTTATGCTACTGGTCCCCTGGCCTAAGGGGACCCTAACTTTGACTCAACTCTGACTTAACTCAACACGTCTTTTGTACCTTATTAGACTTATTCCTTCCCCCACATACTATAAGTATAAAAATTTAATGGCATAGGATGACAATAGGGTGTCTGCATATTGTAGTTGCAACATCATGCATTTACTAAACTTTTGAAAATATGTTTTTTAACAGTGGATTGTCTCAAACTCTAAATATAATTCAACTGCAGCACATTTTAAAAAATCAATGTAAAGACAGGCTATCTTTAATGTTCTTTAATCTCAAATGTTACGTAAGGAGTTTGCTGTTACTATTTTAATGTTTATGCAAAATACAAGAAGTGCACAGTGCTGCTAATTCTGTTTGTGGTTTTAATAGAAAACTTGGGGAAATAATTTCAGTGTGTGTATCAGTACTCAGGACATTTTAACAATACTGTGATAATACTGATCACTGTGATACGTTTGGTCAACACAATCACGACATGAAGTTTTCATACTGTTTCATCTCTACGGTATAGGTAGCATGACTTTTTAATTGCTTGTCTGACCTTGTTTTTTTTTTTTTTTGCACACATGCACATGCTAATGCAGAAGCTCTATGATTTGAAAGCATGATTGTGATTCATTCCTCATTGCTGCTTGAAGGAAAGGTGCATGATATACTTTTTAGTGAAGAGAGCAGGAGCTCTGAACAGCTCAAGAGGTTTAGCAGAGAGACACAAAGCAGCAGTGGCACTGTTCATACCTTCAGGTGACAGAGTGCTGATGATTATAGCAAGGACAATGCCCTGCATGTGTCAAACAATTGGCAAATAATTTATGTCATCTTTTCCACTGTTATTTCCGTGGAGGGCACTAACTGTGTTGCCAATATCAAACCTCCTGCAGAGGAGAGGCAAAAAAAAGGGACGTGCTACAAAAGACTGATGGAGGGAGAGAGGAAGAGGGAGCAAGAGGAGTGGATTGGGGGAGGGGAATAAGTGCCAGGCTCAGCTTTTTCCTGACTGAAGATGCACAGCCATCTGTGAGGAGACAAACACACGTATGGCCATCATTTGTCCAACATCTTACGTGATGTGAAGGCTTTTCACTCGCCATGCCAACCTGTGTGGCAGATGATGTATGTGTTTCTTCAGTCCCGTGATTACTAGCATGGAGCTGCAGAGCAATGCTCTTCACCTCATCAGTTCCACAGGCTGCGCTCCAAGGTGGGTGAGGGATTCGCTGCAAGATGGCTTCTGACACACAGCACAACCAAGGCGTACCAGCATGAATATTATACAGTGCATTTCACCACAGCCACCCACTGTGAACAGATCAATCGAGGTGGATGAGGTGAATTAGAATTTTAATAGAGTGCCTAGGTGCAGTAATTAAAAAGAATGATTATATTTTCCCTAAATGTATGAAAAAGTGGATGGTCCATTGGGGTGGTGTTGGCTGCTTTCATCTTATATATATAGTGTACACTGCCTATTTATTTCTCATATGTTTAATAATGAAACTTTGAAGCGACACTTGGATTACAACAAATATAATAATATGTATCTGTATTATTTCCTTTCCTGATGATAGTTTTCTTCTGTGTAATGGTGGTTAATGTTTCTTTTTATATCCACTATTGTTCCCAAAAACAAAGCTTTGTTTATCCACCATGCAAAGCAGTTGACCTGCATGTACGTAACATTTTTGCCTAGTCCGCTCACAGCCATTAATCACTGCCAGGATTTAGGCGAGAATTATTAAGTTTCACTTAATTTGGAAAATTAAACCCATTGCTCCTTTTGGTCTATAATTATCTTTCATGGCTGGTGGCTGATGCATAAGGTTTATATGTATATGGCACAACTGAAAGGGTAAATACGAAGAGGAGCAGGATGAGAAAAGGAGCTGAGACAACAGCGAGGTGTCACCAGATAAGCTGAGAGACAAGCGGGTGATAATTGTAGTGGGAGCCACGGGAGCAATAGGCTCTTTGAGAGAAAGGTAACAAACCAGCAAAACAATAGAGATGAATCACAGTGGAGGATCTGCTGCTGCAGTCTACAGTACCTTCCACTGAGGCCCTATTAGAGTCGGCTCACAAGCTTTATGTTTCAGCCACAGACTCTTAGTTACAGCTTTAAAATCCCCGGTTTCAACTGGAACAGATATTCTAAAAGGAGTCCTGGCTTCTAGGAGTTTCAGGGAATGTTATGTTGATGCTTTTTCTTTGAAAGATTAGAGTCTGGGTAAAGCAAAAATAATGTGTTATGGGTTTGTCACACCAAAGACAAATGTGTCCCTAACTACCCAGCCAAATAAGAATGATTAAAAAAAACATCAAGTATACAAAATTGAATCTCAAAAGCGGCAAAAAAGGAGCAGTATTCTCTGCTTTGAAATGTTGAGGGTGTGTCCGCTGAAGGAGAATGAAACAAATATTGAGCTGTTGTGAAGTGACAGACTCTTGTTAGCAGCTAACACCAGTTAACATAGCACAATGCATACACCCACAACAGTTAGCAGCAAATGCCAAGGAGCCAGGTAGCCAATTCAGGCTATAACGACTGTAATGTACATTAGTGACAGCTATTTTGCCTGTGTTTATATGATTGTGGCATTTAATACACATTTTATTTTTTACTGAAAGAGCTAAGTGTGTGCGTTGGACATAGCATACTTGCTACTCATACAGAAGATAATGAGACAACATTGATGCTATACAAGCTTAGTAGTAATGTAGTCCTTATTAAGGCTGTCCCCGGCGAAAAAAATGTTCCTAGTTGACCAATAGTCGTCATTTAGGGCCATTAGTCAACTAGTTGCCTGCATGTTTACAATGTTAATTTAATTATTAAATAATATATTTTGGGCGGGGCAACACAATGGTTTGAGTTGAAGGTGTGAGAAAGAATAGTATCAGTAACATTGTTAACACTGTGCTACATTACAGAGAAATACAAAACCGTTCTAATGAACCTTCATTAATATAGGCCTATATTTTATCTACAAGTGCACATCACACACTGAGCGAGCCGCCTGTTAATGATGCTGTGGGCTAATGGGCATGTAGCTACTTCCATGTTTCAGATGATGCGTCATGTTTGTAGTCGACCAATGAAGATGAGTTTACATATCACCTTGGGTTCGTCTTTCACCTTCTCAAAATGATCCCACACTTTGGATTTCCTGTCCGACATGTTATTAACTAGCCTGTGTAATTACTGCAGGTACCAGCCCTGGAAATTAACATAACTCCTGTCTGACTGCTGAGCGTGGTCACTTCCTGTTCTGTCCTTTCAAATTAAATTCCCACATGGTCCAGTCATATAGGTTTTGATTTGAAGGCGCAGCTTCTAATAGAGTTTCACTTCTTTTTTCTGTAACTAAAGGACCAATGAAATCTTGCCAACTAATGACCTTTCTGGTCGACTAACATTTGGTATTGGTACTGGTAACATTTGCTATTTGGGGGCAGCCCTAGTCCTTATAGTGGGGGAGGGCTCATGCTGAGGATGGCTTCAGTGTGTCATCAAGCCATGATTTTAGGCACACCCAAAAACCCTGAACACAGACAGCGCAAAACCATTTAACTGTGTAACTCCACAATGCAGTACTGTAAAGTTTGTCACGTGTTTTCATGGAGTCTTTTCTAACATGTACAATGTGTTTAGAGAGAAATCTCTGATTTCACTTTACTCAGACTTTAAGAATTTACCTTTGTTTTTTTTTATTTTAATAATTTACTCATCAATTATTGAATAATTGAGCTCTAGAGACAAGACAATGTACACTGACACATCCTCTAACAGAACAAGTCTCTTCCTAGGTTGAACATCAGGACAGGAAGGATGTCATTGCTTTAAAGTTCACTACAAAATCCGTGAGACAAGTGAGCTTAGTCTCAATTAGAGCGCCATGGGCTGTCTGTCAACAAAAATATCGCCATTGTTCGGTGGCTTCATCCAGAGAGAGAGCGATGTTTTTGTAGGGTGACCTGGGCAACTATGCTGTGTCAACTGGTGTCAGGCTACAAGTGCAATATACCAGCTTGGCCGCAGGCTAAAGCCCAAACGAGGCCCCTTGTGTCCCAAACAGCACAACCAAAGATAAGGCCCCGAGCCTCCTCCTTGACAAATATTTCTGGTTGAAAGGGCCAGAAGAGGTGACGCAGCCACGCTGACTAGACAGGAAACCGGTCAGCCAACCTCTGTTTGGTATGTCAGCAGAGTGTGCATAAACATGGGTGCAAAAAAGACACTTACAGGGGTGGGCGGTTCTAACAGTAGGAGTTCATCATCTAGAATGATAATCCTCTCACGTGCGACAGTGCTTAAGATTTGTTCTTTGTTCCTCCGGGGCATAAGTCGAGGGCTCTCCTCTAATGGGACCCTGCACCACAGAGGAAGCTTTGTCTCTCATCAAAGAGGAGGAAGTCCTCTGCTGCTGTAAGTACGCCGTGCCCCTCAGAGTCTATGTTACAGATGCAGCATCTTTCATGTTCCAATTAAGGGGAAGAGGGACAAGTGAACAACCCAACCTTTAACCCCCAAATGACTTTTCAGAGCATGTGGTGATTTGTCTAAAGTTTGAGCCCTCGGAAACTATGGCCAATCACTCACTGACCAGAGCGCCGGGCCATTATGAATTCCTCTACTTGAATTTGGAATTGGGTAGATTTTCAAAGGGTCTAATTAATTTCCCATGAACAATGCAAGTTTTTGCCTTTCGGATACAAACCAGGCCATCCAGTTCAGTGGTTCTCAAAATGGGACGCAGGAAAAACTCATTAGGTTTCCCCTCACCTCCCTCAGCTGTGGTTGAGCTACAGCAGGTTAAGTGTCACTCAGAAATTAGCGTTCTCCTGGTAGAGCAGTGGACGCCACATCAGCTGCTACCATTTTTGTAACTACATTAAACAAACCCTCTGAAGGCCTCAATGATGCATGCAATCTTAATTTTTATTACAGCAATTTATTATACACTCCCCGAGCTTATGACAGCCCCGACTGTCATTAACAGATTAATTATAATTTCCCCCCGCGCTCAGAGTTAAAGAGAAACGTGAACACATACAGGCGCCCCTTAAAAACAATGAGAGCTGGGTAACCGCGTTTCATCATTCCAGTGGCTTTACCCTTCACCCTTCCTGAAAGTAAATGAAATGAAGGAACCAGGGGTCTGGCTCCTGAGGTCCTCCCTGCAGCCTCTGTGCATAACAAAGCGATCTGACACAACTGATGCACTTCAAAGAGGAGAGTCTCCTCCCAGTTCATCATGTGCAAGGAAACTCAGGACAGATGTGAAAGCTGCCTTTTGGTTTCACCTCCTTTGCCTCACTGTTGAAATGGCAGCAAGATCAAGTAGAGTTAGTTTACATAAAGGGCTTTAAACTGGCTCAAAATGTTGGTAAAGCAGAAAACACCAAAACCAAGTTAAAACTCGACCTTTGCAGGTGGTTTTTAACTTCAACCAATTTCACACCCCCCAACTGCACCACAGCCCAGATGAGCTGTTCTCACCAAGGACACATCATGCACAACATACAGGCCTTGTCCACATGGACACAAGTATTTCTGTAAACATGGCTTTTTTTAGGTCACAAAAAACAGACTCTGTCCAGGATGAAAATTTTAGAAATTTGCCGCGCAGACAGGGGAATACATATTTTTGGCTTGTAACGGCAAAGTGCGCACCATTATCCCCTTCGTGAGGCATTACAAATGAGGCAGCATTTCAAGCAATTACAGATGTGGTCAAAGCTAGTGCTGGTTTTAACCTTGCTAAGATGACTTTTTACATGTTAACATATAAATGTACAGAGGTGTTAAAATATGCTACAGAAGTCATTGCTCCAGGCAGTCTTCCAGTAGGCTAATAGCTTTTTTCCAAGCTGCTAAATTGCCAACATCATCTTCTTGTTCTTTGCATGGCTGTAGGGTTACAATTATACCACTGCCTGTGGTTTGGCATGCTCTTGACAGTGCTTCAATTCTGTTTTTGCATTTTCATTTGGACAGAGAGTTTCTTATAGCATTGTGTGTGGATTTTTTTTTTTTGAGAACAAAACAGGGAAGAAACCTGCTTAGAAACATCTCCATGTCCGTGTGGACGAAGCCATAGTCTTGCATTGAGTAGAGCTGTAGTCAACCAAAGAAAATCTTGTTCACTGATGGGGGAACAAATCCTCATGTTATCTCTAGATTAACTAAACTGCCACAGTGCACTAAGTGGTAGCCTTGTGTGCCCAAAAAAGCCTTTTTTCCTGAGGCCACTGTAGTTTTTTTAAATTCTTTGCAACGTGAGCACTGCATATTTACACTGTGCAGTGTGATGAGGCACTGAAAATGTTCAGCTTCGGGTAAAACCCTGCACTTGTCACAGTCACTTTTTACACAGCCATCCAATCACAGTGAAGGTGGTGCGAGACAAATACCACAAAGACTCAAAACTGTTACATCCTATGAACAAATGCAGAGCAAAAACAACAGTGGAAGAAAAATAAGTAGGCTACCTCTGGCTATAGTCCTGCCGATCTGTCCCCACTCTCTACATGATTCAGCCTTCCCTTCATCCAGAACAAGTGCTTACCTTGTGCCAACATTTTTTTACTTCTGCTGATAATCAGTATCATAGCAACCAGACACAACCAAAGAATCTCAGCTGAAAAAAACACTGCACCTCCAAAATGCTCCCAGCTGAGTGCTGTCAGAGGAGTGTCTGGTGTTTACAGCTGGGGAAAAAACACAAGCAATTGTACGACCAATGGAAATTTGGTCGGACAAGAGCATGTCAACCAACCAATCCAACCAATATAGGGTGTCAGCCTAAGCATTAAGTTATTGCTCATAACTTGCAGTTTTTCTCACAAGCCTGAAAACTGAAACAAAATCCAACAATAAGATAATATTTCATGTCACCTCTAATTAGGCCTCTTTATAAAATCAACTGGAGCATACCTCCAGGGAACACACTCAATTTTTTTTCCTGATAATGCTGCTCTGTGAACAAACTGTGCTCAAATCATAGAAATAAATGGAAAAAACCATCACTGTTCAAAAAAAACCAAAAAACATCAGTCACCATTTTTTTATGGTCTGCACATATATCTTGCGCAGATGGGAACGTGTGTTAATAGACTCAATCATCCCAGGAGAGACTGAATACCTTGGCAGCAACAAGACCAACCCTCGCCAAACAGATTTTATTTCAACAACTGAGGCTACAAACTTGGAACTGGTAAATAATTTCAAACGGCTACTGATTGTTGTTGTATTCACTCATGTCCACGATGACCTAATAATTCTTCAGGGCACACAGTGCGTTGTAAAATTTTCACTGGCAGCCACCATTTTCTTACCGTCTGTGCATAAATCTTGAGAAAGACAAGATCCCCTTTTTTTCATAGTCTCACTGATTTAAAAGGAAAACTTAAAAACTCTTGTCAGGAAAAAAGAGGATAAGCAACCATAATTATAACCAGACAACACCAAAAAAAAGCCACAATTTATTGGGGGCCCACACAGACGACCACCTGTGGCCCAGGACTCAGTACAGACAAAACATATCAACATAAGCCAGAATGCAAACCTTGTTTGTTTTAAAAGATCAGAAAAAGTTTCACTGTATTTGCACTGATGTATCTACAAAGTTTGTTAGATGTCTGAAAATCACTCATAACTTGCAGCTGCAAACATCTCAATTCACGCATGCGTCAACCCATAGCTACTGCAACACACACTTCCTTAGCACAGCATTTCTTTAGACAACATTTACCAATACAGAGAAATGCTAATTGCTTGTAAACATTACTTAAGTTTGCCTACATTGAGTTAACAGAGCATCTTTGCAAGCTTGCACACACTCAGTCTCCAAGTGAGCAAAACTGCATCAAACACATGATAACATCACTCAGTCACAATCATAACAGGAAACGAAATGTTGACATACCTTGTATCCTTATCAGCCACGTGCCAAACAAACAACAACAGAGACGCCCTCCCTCTTTTTGGGGACACACCTGCCGCTTTCCCTGCTTTTTTTTCCTACCGGTATTACTCCTTCAAAATAAAAGCACCAAACTCGCAAAAAAACGAATTTACCTTTCGCTAAGCCCCGCCCCTTTATGATGGGCCCCCAAGCTGTTGGAGTAAGCATGGAGCCCACACTGTAAATAACTGCACTCCCTGAAGAAAAATTGTCATATTTTTGGAAAAATGAAACAGTGATTCCAGAGAGAAGCAGACAGAGGGATCTACAGTCTGTGTTTGAAGGATATATCCAGGATGTCAAACTGACTCAGCAGCAACAACAGGTTAAAAAGACAAAGATAGAAGCTAAAGCTATAGGCTACAGATTACAGTGTAAAAGTGAACCACCACATCACTGCTGATCGCCACACAAGACAATGAATATAAAGGGAAACTTTGCTGATATTGAACCAGCTGTGTGGCATCACAGTGTGTGCAGATGAAAGGTGTTTGGCTTTGTGCCGTGCCGACACCAGTGCCTGGACCTCCACTACTGGACCTCTACTAGCTAGCTAACCCTACGCTTTTCAGGATTTGAATTTAGTTTTGGAACAGGGAGGAAACGTATATCTTTTTCCAACCTCTCCAGGTAACAAGCATCATTAATACATGATGTGCCCCAGGCACAACATTTAGCTCCAAATCCACAAAACCAGCCTGAAAATGAAGGAAATCTGAAACGATTGCATTAGAGTCAATGGAGCACAGCTGTGTTGTTGTTGAACACTGGTCTAAGCCGGCCCTATGTCGGCACATTTCACACAATAATTAACCCAACCTATGAAAACATTTATGAAATAAACTAATATAAAAAAACAATGGCTTATCTAGCTAAGTATACTGGACCATAGTGAAGATCATTTACATAAGCCCACTTGTCACAACAAGCACACACAGGCGTTGTGAACCAGCTAGCAGCTAACATGAACAGCTTTTCATTGCAGGTCTGTCACCTGCAAATTAAAGGAAGAACACAGAGATATTGAGGTCAGGGTAAGTTTAGCTAATTTGTGTTAAAGGCTGTAAGGCAAGGACATTAAAAAGCTAGTTGGGCGTAAGGTAATAGCCCAATATTGGACAAAGGTGGGAATTAGACTCATTAGATCACCCTTAATCATCTCTGATGACCCTCACCTGTAATTTGCACCTCATAAAAGTTCTTTCATCTCTGAATTCATCATCTTGGGTTGCGCTGATGAATTTAAATGGTAAAAATGAGAGATAGTAAGTGTTGGTCTAAAATTAATCATGTAAAATAGCTGAGTGGGTTCACTGAAAACATTAAAATGTAAAACAGTATATTATATAATTGTAATGGAAAATACTGTCTGATAATTAATGACAAGACGCCACACACAACACTTAAAAGGACAGAATCCCCTCACACAAGTAACTAACAAGCATAAAAAGGTAACTTATGCATGTAGGGAAATCCTGCTGCAGTTGCCTTATGTTCGTTCAAACAATGGTTCCTGTTGTGTGTACAGGCAAAGCTTCCCCCATGACAAACTGCATCGATACAGGATGTATGTTTTATTCATCAGATGCACAGGATCAGGACTGCACACCTGTTTGTAAGTGTTCTCTTAAATGTTACAAGTGTCACAACATGATGCAGTTTCCATCAAAAGTCATAAATCTGTCACGTCTATCAGCTGTCACCAAGGCACACACTGAAACTATCAAACTCAACTGATGGGAACTGCTCGCGGGCCAAATTTCCAAAGCCCCGCTAGTCCGAAAAATATCCCATTGGACCGAAAGCCCATTTCTCTGACAGACCATTATCCAAAAAGAAATGCTTACTGGTCCGAGGTCCCATTACTCCAAAAATACACAATCCCTGCAGTTAGCCTATCCCATTGCCAGAACAGTATGTTGGCTTTGTTTGTTCCGTAAACCACGTGGGCTATGTTACATTTGAACATATTTTGAAACTTTATAATGCTGTGGTGATGGTGTGGTTCAGTATAGGCACCAAAACCACTTGGTCATGGTTTGGAAAAGATCACGTTTTGGTGTAAAACACCCATGTTTGTTGGCACAAAAGTCGCCGGAAAAGCAGGGACAACTTGATAACACCAAGGTTCTGTGGCTCAGTTGCTGCAAAGAAATGCCGTGGTCAGTGGTCAGTTATGGTCAGTAAAAAAACTCCCAGGATCCTGGCTCAAACTCCACTGGGAAACACTGCAAAGGGTCAGTAAAAAACCCAGGATCGTGGCTCAGATGCCGCTGGGAGACTGAAACTAATTCCACAGAGTGTTTATTTTGGGGAAAACAGGACTTCGGAGCAATGGGACTCTGTTTTTGGAATAAGGGTTGTCTGAGAAATGAACTTTCAGTCCAATGGGAAGCTTTCCAAATTAATATTGCTTTGAAAATGTTGGGCCTGATAAACTTATTAAACAATTAAAAATAGAGTAACAGTGTAAGCTGTTACAAAAAAAAAAAGGCAGGAGCTTTTTCTTCATCTATTGTTGGGAAAAAAACATTTGCTACGTTATTAGGCTTTGATCCAAGACTCTGACCACATCACTAGATGCCAATAACTATGCCTGCGCTCTTGCACAATGTGATTTTGCCAAGTAGGACGTGCTCCTGGATCAATATCCCACATTGCATTCCAGTAACAACATTGCAATCAACCAATCACAGCCCTCTGACATCATCAGTGTGCTGCTCCGGTGCTTCTTCAGAGCTAAACTAGTTTTCCAAATTGAAGTTAGAACAACTAAACAAAATTGTCAGTAACACTTAACAAAAACTTGTAGCTACTGCAGGGTTAGCTTGCTAACTAGGTAGGTTATGCTAACAAGTAAGTTTGCTAGTAGGCTAAAATATTGTTTATCAACATTTAGAGGAAGGAAAATGTCATTTTGCAGTTGCAAAGACCTATGAAGGTCACATTTTCCCTCTTTTTTAATAGCCATTTCAAGACTATTTTTTGCATGATTGCAGTGCTTGTGTTGATCCATGACTGTCACGTTGAATCGATGATGTTGATCCAGGACCATCACTTCTATGTTAATGTTGACATAAACAAATTATCCAGAATCAGTGTGATGATGATGATGATGATGATGATGATGGCCCTGGATAGACCTAATCAAATCTATCAAGGATTAGGGATGGGTACCGATACCCGGTACCATGACAGCACTGGTGCCGACGTAAACGGTAGTAACCAGACCGGAAAGCAACGCAGATTTTGGTGCTTCATTTCGGTGCCACTGAATTTTTCATTACCGCCCCCTTACCTCTATTGCCGTGCCGGTGTTATGCAGAGTTTTGGATCCCTGCCGAGAAGTGCATCCAGCTCATTGGGCAGCCGTGGATGTGCGCTACACGTGACGTCATGTCAGTATATTTCACCTGCACCTGCACACAATAACCCTTGATTGGATTGAAGTGAACCTAAAATGCCGAAGGCGAAACGGTTGAAAGTTTGGCTGCACTTCACCTCAGAAGATGCAGACTCGGCTGCCTGCAACAAGTGCTTGAAGGCGATATTGTGCAAGGGAAGTAACACCTCGAATTTGATTAAGCATCTGACGACGCATGGCATTTTTTTAAAAGCCGAGCAATGCACCGTCTTTGATAGCCTGCAAGACCCCACGCCAAGTACATCTTCTGCCGCTATTGGAATTAGCAGCATCCCCGGAGAAGACAGTCCCACACCCAGCCCTGCCAGTGTCGTTGATGCTACCGTTTTTGGACAAAGTTTGTATGTTTTCCATTCTTTAAGCACCGGTTCGGGCACTGTTTAAGCACCGGCACCGTTTCAAAAGTACCGGTTTGGCACCGGTATCTGATAAAACCTAAACGATACCCAACCCTATCCCGGATCAAGATGGACAAAAGGAGGGAAAATGTGTGAATTGCAGGAATTTGTTAGCATGGCCTACCTAATTAGCAAGCTAACTTGCTAACCCTGCAGTACCTTACAAAACTTTTGTGCAATTGTATTAACTTCAGTTTGGGAAACTAGTGTAGCTCTGAAGAAGCACAACATATTTTTGAAAGAAGCACAGGAGCAGCACACTGGTGATGTCAGAGGGCTGTGATTGGTTGATTGCAATGCTTGTCCAGGAACACAATGGGGATGTTGATCCAGGAGCATGTCCTACTTGGCAAAATCACAGAGGCTTCCCTGTTGGGTTAGTGAACATGGTGAACACATTTCTTTAGTGCTTCATGCAGTTTGTGTCAACAAAATAACTCTTGATGATAATCAAAAAGAAATAAGCAGAAGCAGAAGGGGGTTAGATAGCAAATCATCAATTCAACGATCAGGCAGTAGGTCAAGCAGGCAGAACAAAGGCTGAAAGGCTAAACATGGAGATGGGCCTGTATATATACCAGGCTGATTAAGGAAATGGGACACAGGTGAGTACTGTATGTGGGTGGGAAGGGGCAGGTGATGAGAATGGTGGGAAAAGGGGTTACTGGAGGGCAGGAGGGAGTGGCTAGATCTGAAATGACATGAGAGTTAGGGGGTGATCACACAGAAATGGGATACTAGAAACGCAGATGCTTCAAATACACTTGAAACGCTGAAAGCGCTTATTCAGTGTGCGCTAGCTACTGGTGTCTGACACTCAAAAAGTGTCAAATTATTTTAACTTTTCAGCATCTACGCGCGTCTAAAAAGAAGCGTCTACAAAAACGTGCGTTTAAAAAGACGCTTGAACGACGGTCAGACGCACCGTATCATAGGAAAACAATGGCTTTACTGGCGTCGTGTTTCTCGGTGTGATCGTTCCCTTAGTGTGGTGGTAGAGAATGAATAGGAGCTGGCTGGAGTTGTGACAATCTATCTTGGAATATTGAGTAAACCCAAAAAACAGGCAGAAAGCGGGTAAAAGACACACTGTGGAAGATTTCATTGAGTCATAGAAGCTTGTATAACAGTGACTAGTCTGGAGGTGAGGTCAGGTTTTTGTCTCACTATTAAACAGCAAACAGTCTGTACCAGTCTGTTCCAGGCTACTTTCTACATAAATTAAATCTTACAGTTGGTATTTGACCCTCAGCTGCACATCTGAGGCAACACGAGTGGCTGTTGGAAGGTGAGTAGTGTCTCCCAAAATGCATAATTCATTGCATCCACAATGGAGCACTCCTGAAAACAAAAATCCCTTGACTTTCTAAACTTCATTAAATGCAGTGGTATTTTTAAAGGTAGTGATCAAGATACTGTTGTACCCGCTTTCCTATTTGTTGCAGCAGGCTTAAATAAACAATGTATGGAGCGCTGTGTGAGTAATGCTACAAAGTACAATGTTTCATTTATGAGCTGTAAGACACAATTGTAAAGAGAGCCACATTTCATTAAATTTTAATTAAGACAAACGATCTGAGAGGGCACACCATCTCTTAGGTGGCTCTCCCACGTCATGTGACAGCCAGATGGACACAACCTCTGAGGACAGAGAGAGGAGCCACTGAGAGGAGGAAATGATGGCGACCTGCTAATGGATGACAATAAATTTGTGGGTTCCTCACTGAGTTACACACATACTGTATATACACCTTAAACTAAAACAGCAAAAACAGGGGTGGCTGTAACAGTGTTGTGTGAGGCAATATCCCAGCAGCAGGAGGTGTGATTTATGGTGGGATGACTGTAATGAGAAAAGGTTAGCAACATGTCATTAATGAGATTTCACAGTGCCACATAAAAGAGGCATCTTTTGTTTCTGTTCTCGCTTGTAGTGTAGTCTTTATATTGATTATCAGTGGCTTACATGACATCAGTGTCCTGCAACTGTGATGGCTCGTGATGCAATTTAAGTACCTGCAAGTGCAATTTTTTGCCCAAGATTCATTATCTAGATTTAAAGGAGCTGTATGCAATATTCAGAGTTTTAATATTGCGGCAACGACTATTTGCTATGTAAATATATAGTGGAGTAAAGGCGTCCTGAGCTGAGAATGAAGTTGTGCTCATTCTCTGTGTGTTGTAATCTGAGCTTTTCTGTTTTATGTTGTGTTAGTCAGTCTGCACCCAGGAAAGCAGCTCAGCCTTGCTTCCAATTCTGAAATGCAAACAAGGCCAATTATAACTCTTTTTACAGTTAATTTTTGATCCATAGACGATTTGTATGTGTAAAACTTTCCTCAAGGCAAGAAAAGCAATTTAAAAATCTGTGATGTCATCACCATGTAAAGTCTGAGAGCCAAGCGGGAACTCGCGGGTGGAGCCAGCGGGAGAAACACTACTGTGCATATTTAGTGGGCCATATACCATATTAAAAGAATCTAAAGACCTTTTTTGGCTTATGCGCCAGGTGAGCGGTTTCATTGTATTGATTAGACGCCATCTTTGGGTCTGGTATCGAGTTATTATTATACATCTATGGTGAGTCCCTGTGTGTGTATCCCACTAGCTAGCTAATCACTGTGGGTCTGTGATGTGGTCATACGACAGTTACCGCTGATAACACCGTCCTGACCCACAGTGGTGGGATAATGTTGTCACAACACCCATCGCCAGATTCCCCCAAATTAAAACTGCTGCCACTGTCAATACTGTCAATACGCCAACTCAGCTACCTCCACGTTTAAAACTGTGTGAAGACAATCGCGACTCAGACACCGAATCATAGATATGCTTTGAATGTGGCATTTTACTCCTTTAAATATGAAATAACATTTTGCCCACTTTAGTTGAAAAACAACATTGGCTTTTATATTGATATTCTCACTGTCACAAGTTGTCATTTTTGATCAAGCCAAGCCTCAACAGGGTGGGTCTGATCTTATGAGCCTGTAAGAGGGCAGGCGCCCAGAGGAGAGTAGCCATATGAGGACATGAGAGGATAACTTTTAGCCTGCATCAATCTCTTTTTGTTACTCATGGCATTCATTGCAGGTTGTGGTTCAGAAGCAACTATGCTGAAGGCTTTGGGGTACTTAAATACACTAGACCTAACAACAAAATATTTACCAGTACTATCTGTGCAGTGGCAATCTGGTAAAATTGTATCAGGAGTGACTTCAAAGATTTGGTCCAAAGTATACCAGAGCACACAAACTTGAGGCAACAATCTTTATAAGAGGACTAATGTTTTAACACCACATGCATCTTTGACTCTGATGAAAACTCACCTGCAACTGCAGTTCTTTGAACAACCACTTGAGGCTAGCTCCAGTAGCAAGTAAGTTCCCACAGAGCCTCATATTAAAATGCCCAACTTTACAGCAGAAATAAACATGTTTACAGCCTGGCACAAAAAACAGCTTTGGTCTGTAGCTATACCTAATTTCAACATTCATGACAACTGTACGGGGATGAATTTCTATATAACTCATATGTTTAAATGTTATTTAGGCTTAACGTTACGCATATTTAAGGGCGGGCTGCTTTGAGTGACAGGCTGTTTGCTGATAGTGTCCTCGGCTTCTCAGTCAGAATTAGGCTCACTCCTCTGCAGCTCCAGCGTCTTGCTCAAATTTTGTCACCTCTGGCTCCAAAAACCCAAGATGGCAACAGACGTAATGCCAAACTAGCGGCTTCAAAATGGGTTTACAGTCTAGGGTTGAAACTTTGGTACCCTAGTAACATTTCTCACCTTCAGTCTGTGTGCTCAACTGTGGTTTGGACCAAATTGCTTAAGTCACTCCTGATACAGCATTGCAGTTGCTTATATAACACACTCAGTAAATATGGAAGAACATTATCATTCATTTGGAAACGTGTTTGTTTCCACTTGATGAATGTAAATCCCATATTCTCTCTTTTTAGCTCTGTTTTTGGTCTCCACCAACTCCTCACAGCTATATCTGGCTCTTTAGCTGTTATATCTTCTACTATGCTTAGCAGCTAGTCGTATCCTGGAAAGATAGCACAAATTTACTGGCGCTTTTCCATGGAAAACATCAATTGGCTTTGTCTGGAAAAGACACTGATGAGACCTGTAGGTGTGAACCAAAACAGTTGTTTATATAAAATATTTAATACAGCAGATTTAAGTTAAGAGACATAAATTAAGTTTGTGAAAATGTTTTTTGCTAAATGCCGCCAGTATCAAATATAAGAAGTCAGGAACACATTCGCTGGCCTCTCTGGTAGAGTGGCAGGTCAGATTCTGAATCCATGGGGCGTGATATAGTTATGCTCAATGAGACAAAATATTATGTGACATTGCTCTGTGCACAGATTCACTACGAGGAAACTGCTCCGAATGTGAGTCACATTAGTAGAAAATAACATTCCTCCAACCCTCGACTGAAGAAGTCTAATGTCAGCACTTCCCAAGAAGAAAATCACGTCATTTATTTTCCTGTCAGTCAGCCCTGACTAGAGTGCTGTCAGTCACCATAAGCAAAAGAGCCATGAACACACTGCTCTGCTACATACCATTAGGATCAGAAACAGTCACATTTTCGAGAGTTACTGCACCCAGGTTGTCAGCAACACATTTTTCATGAGTGAGCCTTTTGGACAGAATCCAGCCCTCAACACGTGGCTACAGGACAAGAGGTCTAAGGATATAACACCGTGTGGGATCCAAATGATTTCTACAAGACATTGCAGCTGTAAGAAGAAAGAACAAGAGCCATGTACAGCATTAAGTAAAGCAAAGAAATAATGTTGTTTAACATTATTTCTACCAGAAGCAACAAATTTCATATCAGCAAAACTTTTCAAATGGAGAAGATGGTTATGTTATGTATGCAGTCATTAGAGGCACTGTAGAACACAGAGAGATTGATGGACTCGAGTGCAGTCTGCGCTGCCTGGTCATACTAAGGCGAGCTCCTTACAGTGCTTTCCCCCTGGGCTAGCGAGACTATTGGTCGAAGTTCAGATATAACTTCATTTTCTATGTGGATGAAATGCACCTTAAGGGCAGAGGCAGCGGGTGGAGGGGAGGAAGGAGCTGTGCAGAAACTGTGTTTCCAGTCTCACACAGATGCTCGGTGAGAGTCAGAGGCTAGGGCATAAAAGAAATCCATTGTGGCTGTGGAGCCTGACTGCTGACAGAAATTAAATTGTGTCCACGGACTTTTCATATAACAACCCAAGGTCTATGTCAATAGTGCCACAGTCGCAGTACCATTACTGAGCAGGCAAAAAAAAGCCTTTTGTTTGCACTCCAAATGTCAACCTTTCAGTTTCCTTTATCTCTCTCTCACATGAGCAATTTCTAATAAAGCAAAAACAACACAATTTCTACTGTGAAACATCACTTCAGGACAATCAACATACAGCCTTGTATCAACATCCAGTAGCTAGTGATAAAGCTGATGGTGTATGTGCTCAGTCTTTGTTTTCTTTGTGAACACATGAAGCATCCACAGAAGGACCTGTGTTAGGTCACCACATGTTAATTAAGTCAACAGAAATTGAAGCCATAGGCAAAGATTTTGGGGCAGGTGCAAGGGACATGTCCCCCTCAGTATTTAGTACACATGCATTTGTCCATCCCAATAAAAAATGTGAAAGTAAGAAAGGGCAAACTGCTAAAACACAACTCACAGACACAACAATGCCTCCGGTAAAGTAGGTGGTGGCAGCATGCAACCTAAAAAGCAATGTTTGCATCAGTCATAAAAGAGAAAGAAGAAGAAGCAGCTAAACACAGTTGAAACAGGAAGTACCATGACATTTACACCATAAATGGATGCAGAAAAGGAACAAATTGCCACATAAAAATTCACCAGAATGTGTTTGACACTCAAAATTTCTTGGAGGACGAACCTTATGCGCCCACCCAAACATTGAAATAACCCTGACAACCTTGCCTGAAGCTCAGTATCAGCAAAACCAATGAGCTTGTGGTGGACTATTAGAGGAATAGGATAGAACACAAAGCTGTAGGTATGACTGCAGACAATGCTTCAAATATGCATGTTGCTGTAATGAAGGTACAACTTCTAAAACATGGATGCTTCACACACATCTTTAACTCGGCAGCACAGAAGATCTACACAATCAGCACAGTTTCAAGGTAGACACCTAACATTACTGTCACCAGTTCAGTATCTGACCAAATGTCTCCTTTTCTGTTCCCGAGTTTTGGTGTTGAATATTGGCCAGAAAAGTGCTTTTGCAGAACATTATGATGTCACAATGAAGTTGACCTTTGACCTTTGGGTTATAAAAGGTCATCCCTTCATCATTTTATCCTGTTAGACATTTATGTGAAATGTTGCAGGAATTAGTGTATGAATTCTTGAGTTATGGCCAAAAGCATGTTTTGTGAGGTCACAGTGAACTTTGACCCTTGACCAAATTCTAATCAGGTTATTGTTGAGTCCAAGTGGACGTTTGTGCCAAATTTGAGGAAATTTACTCAAGGCCCTTTTGAGATAGCACATTCACGAGAATGGGATCGATAGATGGACGGACAGCCTGATAAAAATAATGTGGTGCAGAGGCATAATAAAAACCTGATAATCTTATTTTTAAAGTGAAAACTGCTGCAAACACAGAAACCACAGGTGTCACCAGATCAATCGTAAGTAAAGTCATAGAGGTTTATTATTTTAAAGAAAGCCATAGAAATAGAAAGAAGACATCCAGGACAGTACTGTTGACTGCATTCTCGACTGAGGTCATGGTTGGTGTAGAGACAGACATCTCGGTCTCCTCCATCCAAGATTCTCCCCATAGACAATATTTTAATATAAATAGTGAGTCTAGAGGGAAGTCATTCTTTGATTCTGAAACCCAAGTCGTGCATGTGAACAAACAAATGTGCCATAAAACTATTGGGACCATTGTATGAGGGTAATAATCTGAGACAAAAGTCAGAATTCCAAAAACTGAAGTTGTAAACTTAGCAAGAAAAACTCAGATATTCCCTAACATGATAAAGTTTTAAATTTGTGAGAAAAAAAAACATTAATTCCCTGAGATAAAAAGGACAAATAAGTGAGAAACAAAACTCGTAAAAACAATGGGGGATTTTTGTGAAGGAGCCACATCGCTTCTATTTTCAACGTGTTGAATGATCAATTCTTAAAGGTCCAATCGAGTCGTCCTGTTGCCTGGACAACCCTCCTGGGTGTCCAGGCAACTTTAAAATATGACTTTAAAACCAATCAACCTATTCAGCTATTCTACTAAGGTTTACTTTCACAGTGTGTGTTCAGCAACTTCATACATCCTAAAAACTGAAAAAAAAAAAAAAAAAGTCGGCTAAGTCTAAAAATGATAAGCAATGTTGATCACAAGGGACATAAACCCCAGTCTCCTTGGTGAAAGTCCTGTGCTGGACAAATTCATCCAACACAACTTTCTCCATATGTGAACTTTGTTGCTCTTTATACTTTGCCCCCTGACTGTCTGGGAGTTAATCTCAGACAATTTCAGACTTTTTTTCCTCACAAAGTAATAACTTTATAATCTCTGTAAATATTCATTTTGTAATGTAAATTTTTCCAAATTAATCTCAGTGAAGTCAATTTTTTTCTTGTAAATGATCAACTTTAATCTTTGAAATTCTTAGTTTTTCCACATAATATTACCATCTTCCCCACACTCTGTATGTTTGTTTGTTTATTTCCTACCTACAACGGCCCCAATACATCCATCATTTGTTTAGAAAAATAAACCACTAAGAGACTGTTTGTTTAGGAATGCAAGTTGTAAAATGACACTATTGTAATGTTTTTAAATAGTTTTTTTTTTCATTTAATATGCTGTATGATCATAGACAACAGCATTTATCCTGATAGAGTAAAAAAAGATTACAGTATATTTAGAATTCCCAGTCAGAAGTTATGTTTCAGATGTTACGGACAGTATTAATGCACAGCTGTTTTTACAATCTGAATCACATCACTGAAACCCCTGTGTCCCACTGTAGCCATTTTTTCTAAATATATCCTAACAGACTGCAGAGTGAAATCTTGATTCAACAAGACAAGATAGTCACAAAATTCCCAGCTCGGTCTTAGTCCGTATTGAATCTTTGGAGACAGATACAGTGCTCAAACGAATATCAGATTGACAGATTGATACATGAGGATGCCGGACGTGTTGATAGTAGCAATCTGTATGAAACACAGGCCAGAGCAGCGAAGAGAAATTACTTATTTTTTTGATGCATGGATCCCGCTGTTGAGCCTAGTTCACGGAAAGTTCAGTTGAGCAGCCGGCTCTGTCTTGGTCCTTTTGAATGGATTCACTCTCCACTATCTCTCTGGCAGGCCGAGGGTAATGGATGAGGTGCAAGGTTCCAACAAAAAGCACATCTGCATCCACACGATAAAGTGTCTCACAAAGGAGAGGCAGGTTTCTTTGAACAGGGACCCTCTTGGAGTTTCCCACACATGGTCCTCATAAACAGTTTAGGTTCACAAGTAACCAAAATGTTACTCTTTGGAGATAGACTGATGAAAATGTGTGCGACTACATCACTATGCTGCAAACAGATGCTCACACAGACACATTCATGCATGTTCACTGCTGACCACAGCACTATACGACATAATCATAATATCCGACCAAGAATATTCGAGTAATGGTTTGGATATTGGTGTAAATAGTTCTTAGATGTGTTTTCTCTTTGCCTTTTGGTCCATTATTGAGCACATGTCATTGCTCAGGGTAGACAGTATTGTGTAATTGACTGGCTGGCCCTGAGGCAACTGGAGATGTTAGGCATCTCTGTGGTCACACCTCAGTGCCTCACAGTTGGCAAGGCTGGGCTTGCAACAAATCACACTCCACTGACAGCCACACTCGTCTTTCGCTGCTCGCATCCTGTGGAACTGCAGCAACAGCAACAAAAGGGCCTGCAAGCCAAGGGCAGCACATTTAAATATTACTCAGCACCAAAAATTTCAACTCTATCTACAAATAAGGGTCCAGCTAGTTCTGATCAGAGAGCTGTGAGCACATGGTGGAAGTGCTTACCCTGCCTGTAACCTTAGAAATGGCTGGGAAACCTCTGCTCCAGCAAATAGGAAGGTCTGGCGGGGGAAATGTATTGTCTGGGCACTCCAGAGAGAGAACAGATGGGGACCTGCTCCTGTTGTTGGGCCAACAGGACACTTGAACAGGCAGATTGCACATTTACATTCACGCCTCAGAAGTGGGGACATTACGAGCCGGCGCTTTAGAGTAGCATGCATCGTTACATCCAACATATAGTCTAGGGCCAGTGTTCCCAACCTGAGGGTCGGGACCCCTCAAGGGGTTACAAGATAAATCTGAAGGGGTGCCAAACAGGATATTCCTCTAATCTTTGCTTTTTTCATGCACATATTTGGAAAATTATACCTGACTATGATTTATTCAGATAAAACTGGATGAGAGTTTGGCTAACCCGACCATAACATTGGGCAGTGGATACCAACATGGGGGACAGGTGCCTTCCGTGAGGTCACAAGATAAATCTGAGGGGTCATGAGTAAACAGATTTGGGAAGTAGAAGAAATATAGTTCTGCTGCACTGCTTTGTTATTTACAAAATAAAACAATCTGGAGGGGGAAAAAACTGGCAACACATTCTCACTCTGACCTCGTCACATGTTGATGTTTGGTCATGGACCTTCCACATCCAGATACGAAGTGAAAAGATACCCTGGGTGCATTGGTTGTTGACATTCTGGGATGCTATGTCAAGGTATGCCTGTTACATGCAATTGTCTTCTTTCAAAATACACTTCCGTTTTCACAGGAAATTTACCGTTTGCATACAGTCTCTTTCAAAATAAATGCATAACGTCAGTACAACAACGCAAACTGACGTTTTTTTCCTCCAACAACTAACCCACATAGGTTTAGGAAAAAAGTACAGGGTCTGGCTATAGAATCTTACCGGATGTGAACACTGCTGGTGAAAGTCGGTGTTTGTTGGACCCATCCACCTGCCCACCCTATTCGGACTTCCGCAGCCTTGACTTTTGTTCTTGTCCCGCCAAGCACAGTTAAACTTTAGGCGACTGGCTGTATATCATGCCAACGGTAAAGGACGTTTATTTTCAGTCAGTGTCCTATGCCATAAGTCATTGCCCAAAGGATTTTCACAACTTTGGAGTGAGACCAGATTGCTTCTGGTTGAAGAGGCCATCTCAAAGCAAAGTTTGTAACTCATGACGAGGGGTTGCAAAATGATACGGCTTTATTTCAGGGGTCACAAAAAAAGGTTGGGAAGCACTGGTCTAGGGGAGCAGAGAGCTCTCAGTGCATAAACATGCTGGTTTACTAATTCGGCACAGACATTAAACAAATCAAAATTGAAACGGTTGCATAAGAAATGTGATGATATTAATCATTACTCGCGAACTCAGAATGATCCATATAAAATCAGTTATCCTATCCAGGACAGACAGGAGGCAGGGGAGACACAAGCACGAACAATTGCCAGCATCGTTCCTGGGGACACAAATGTATTCAGATTATGCCTGGTGGTCAGAGTGCATCCCAAAAATCCTCTAGTTTGATTTTATCCCATCTATCATTATTCTCTTTGGCAAACACAATGCCATTGGTTCCCAGAAGAATTATAGGGCAGCACTGCAGAAGACAAACAATTTACTGGCACTTTGCCTCACTGAACAGCACTGTCAGCCTGCCAGGAACCATCCATTTTAAACAATACATGTTTTAGTCACCAAGCTGCACATTTCTTGGATACAATAACTCACAGTATTCATAGAACCATTGAAGTTAAGCCAACTACTTAAAATAATAGAAGCTATTCAAACATGGGGAATGTGTACTCTCATCACAAAGATTCCATTTTATGCTTAATGCATTTAGATTAACAAATATGTCATCTTTAAATAAGAAGACTGTATGTGCTGGAAGAGAATACCATCACCTTACACACCTCTATTCAATATACTGTGCTCTAAACTACCTCACCTTTAAAGAGGGAGAACAGATAAGATTCTTCTTGGCAGGCTTTTCTGCATTAACTCCCTCTCCTACCAGAGTGTAAATTAAGAGGGGAGCTTGTGCAGTGTGCCGAAGCAGGAATGTGGGCCTGAGGCAGAGCAGAGCTGAGCAGCGGGATGCTCCAGGGGAGCCGGAGGCCACATTATGCTGCAGCAGGGCCAGAGAGCTCAGCGTCTGACAGCCCCGCGCCCTCGGCGGACACACCAGGACCACTGCCACCATATTCTCAGGACATTTACATTATTCAAAGATAAATGCATTGTCAATTTTGTGTCTCCCAACACTAGATATGTGTGCCGCTTCACTCCTCCCGCAGCCAAAGGTGGGCTCACCTACGCCCGCTGCAAGACACACTACAAATGAAATCAAATGTCTTTCTCAATGGTGCAGAATTACTTAACCCTGCATGCTGCCACTGCACGCTTGGATTTTAGATTGTGATGCAGAGGGCTGTAGGTAAGGAGAACAATAGAGGTAGGACATGTGGCTTTGCATTTGGGTATTTTTAAAATGTAAGATTCACATTGTGCTGCAGCACACTGAGAATGAGGATTGTTAGGGGAATAGAGGAGACTCTTCCTGCGTGTTAATGGAACACTTCATCTCGTTGAAGGCAGAAATTAGATCACCAAAATTGTCGGCTGTTAACTGAATAGGTGAATTAGAGACTTGATAAGCTGCACTTGATAAAAGAAACATAATGCAATTTAATGTTTTGTGCCTAAATTGTAACATACTTAATTCTGACCAAGAAATGCACTTTGAAATAACCTTTACATTCTCTACATGCTACTCAGTTGTCTGAAATTTGAAACTCAGAAGAGCTGTCTCAGAAGACTGAGTGGTTTAAGAGAGTAAGGAAATATGGACGCTGGCTTCAAATTTGTAACACATTTGTATCAAGTTGTAAAACTACGCAAACAGTGTCAGACTTGATCTAAATGTCACAGTCGGCCTGCTGAAAAAATTAAAGCTGAAGATGAATTGTGGTACAAGATTTTTTTTTGAGATTTAGATACATACTGTGTCACACTGAATATTTGTAATGTGTTCTCAGCACACTGTGAGGTTAAATGATCCAAAAACAAAGCCGAGCTGCTCCTTTTTGATCTGATATATAAAGGATACCTCTAGTGACATCATGTGTTTTGTTATTGTGAACAAATCCCATGGAAAGACCCAAACCAGCAACTAACTGAACCTAACACCAAGTATTTCCTTTGTGCCTGTTAAGTCGTGTTTCTCTGCAGCCCAGTCGCCAGCAGAAAATGTTGACATTGAACATTTCTGCAAACCATGGATATATTACACTTGTATGTTTCATACATATCATAACACCGTTTCTAAGGTGACATAGTTCAGATTGCTTGTATGTGAGTTGAGTTCATCAGGGGGAGGAGGGGATAGTAGATGGCATGAGACCTAGGTAAGACGGCTGCTAAACAGCCAGTCTTGGCTATTGTCTCATGACATAAAGTCTCTGGGAGTGAGGGCCAATATTTCGAGCTGATCGAGTGTAGCCAGTGGATATCTAAGACAAGACATCCTCTTCTGTGCATCTTCATTTCGGCTAATCTCTATGGATAGATATTTGCATGAATGCTGATACATTAAAAAAACTAATATAATGCTAACTCGTGGTCAGGTGATAGCCAATGGATTCCGCCTCTCCACATGGACTGTTAACCTGTTCAAACGTGACTGGTCAGTACTACTGGGACTATAAACAGACTACAAATGGAAACCAAAACACCTCTGATACCAAAAGCTTGCTTGTCGCCTACAGATTCCGCATACATATGGAGATATCTGATTGTTTATAGAGACCACCACTGTCCGAGACCTGCTGTGTTTTTTAGCAATATCGTGATATTTCCAGCAATGTTTGTGGCAACAGCACCTGGGTATTTTTTAAGGCAAGTTCGCCACATTTCAAGCCATGTTTGTAGTGACAGTTCCAGGTATTTTGAGCCAAAACATGACGTTTTCCTAACCTTACCTAAGTGGTTTTTGTGCTTAAGCCTATACACACATTAAATCATAAAGTACTGTCACAACAAAAAATTGCATTACAAGGAAAAGAAACGTTTCAAGGAATTTACTACTATGAAATGTAATGTATATATCCGTGGTTTGGTTGCAGAAACATACAATGCTAGCAACTGGGTTGTCCTCTGTGTCATAAACTTCAGTTGTCATCTAACACTTAATGAAACAACAACTAGGTCTCACTCCGAAGTTGTTGAAATCCGGTGCTTGGGCAGTGACTTGTGGCATCAGAAACTGACGAAAAAAGCCATCCTTTAACGTCTGCATGATACACGGCCGGTTGCCGTTATAGTTCAATGGTGCTCGGCGAAGTCAGGGGGGAAACATGGTGGAACAGGAACGAAAGTTAAGGCGGTCAAAGTTCGAGTGGGGCAGGCGGGAGGGGTGGTGGATGGGTCCAACAAACACCAGCTTTCACCCGAGAGAGCGGTGATCATGTCCTGTAAGATTCTAAAGCCAAACCACGTGTTTTTGTGGCCTAAAGCTAACCACATGTGTTAGTTGTTGGAGGAACAAACCGTCAATTCACATTGTTGTATTGACGTAGTGTGTTTATTTTGAAAGACACTGTGTGTAAATGGTAAATATCCTGTGAAAGCGGAAGTGTATTTTGAAAGAAGACAACGTGTGTAACAGGCAGAACTTGACAGAAAGTCAACAACCAACACACCTGGGTTACCCTTCACGTTGTATCTTGATGTGGAAGGTCCATGACCAAACGTTGATATGTGACAAGGTCGGCGTGAGAATGTGTTGAAAACACGCACGAGTCATGTTGTTACACTGGGTGACATGTTGCTTCATTACCATGAACATGGTCACTGTAGTTTGAATCAATGCCACATACACTGTCCTGCTGCTTAAATACTTGCTGGAGTAAATGTGTATTCATCCACCACTAAAAATAGTCCCCAAGAAATGCACTGTATACTCCTGTTTGAATGTTGTTTGCTAAAACACACAGTGCCCAAACTTTTCAGGGAATTATTTGGGCTTTTGTCAAAATGAAACTATATATTTGTCATGGGTATTTAAAGATTTACATCTACAGTAGGAACAAATGGACGTGGAATTTAGTGCGACAGACGGGAAAAGCCAGAAATGTTTGAGAGATATCCCATCACATTGCTTGTTTTGGTGCTTTCATGATATTTTTTAACAAGAGAAGAAATATACGATATCCCCAGCCTCATTCTTTAGATGTGCATTTCTATTGATTTTCATGCCACATTCTCCAAACCAGTCTTCATATTTCAGATAGCATTGCTCTACAGTGAATTTTCCTTTAATAAGATATTATTCCTGTTGTCCATAAACCATCCTGTATGTCAGAGTGATAGAGATCTACCTCACATCCTCAGCAGGGGAAAGACCTCCAACAAAGCGGCATCCAGTCCCCATCCACTGTGAAGGAAAAGTTACAGAGGACAGACTGTGGGATTGATGTTGAAACTTGCTTCCATGGATGAATTGTTAACTTTAATACTAAAACTTATGAATATACTTATTCATTCAACAATCCATCTCTCATATCTAAAAGTCACAGACTATTTTACTGAAATAATGTGTCTGGGATTACAAATGAAAACCACACAGGATCATTCTTTATCCAGCAGACAGATTAAATTCCAAACCCTGTTACTGTAATAGGCACACTTGTAGCTTGCCATGAATTAGAGCTCTAATTATATTAGGTACTATTTTAAACAAAATAACACATTTCTTATGATCCATAGGTGTAATTTATAGCAAAGCCAGGTTCATTTTCCTGGGCAATCAATTTCGTGGTGTAGCAGAAGACTAATATAATTATGTAAAGCGCTGAGAGCTGAGTATCGCAGTCAGCACAGAAGGGTTTTTCGAAGATAAATGAAGATGCAATTTATTCACTCATAATTTCATACAGAAAATGCCGTGAAAGAAATCCATATGAGCATCAGAAAAGGGTAGAGGCACTAATACTTTTTGATATAGACTACCAGAGCATTGTAGTCGAGCCTTGGGTAATGTATGAGTTACTTCAGGTTTCCTCACATCAGTGAGCTATCTTTCACACGAGGAAGGAGGAGAAGAGCCTTTTGGCCAAGCCCTCTAAATCATACCCAGAGGAGCGAGTCATTTATTATAGTTACAATTATATCAATATCACTAACACATAAGAGCTGCGATAAATCCACGCACATCAGTTTCTGTGACAACATGCGTGATCAATGTAGGGAGGTTCCTCAGCTGCAGTTATTCTTAGCAGTTTGGTTGCAATGTTTTATGAATCAGCAAGCCGACATGCTTTACTCAAAACTCAGTGTGTTATGGGATAAGGGATGTTTTCAATTCTCATCTTCCTTCATGGTTCCTCCTGATATTTTGCATGCATCAACCAGTAACTCTGCAGTTACGGCATACTGAATGTGCAAAACAAAGGACCATCTACGCTTCACTGGAAATCCATTTCAGTCAGCTGCAGAGGCCAGTTGCAGGAGAGAGGGTGCTGGCAGGGGAAAGATTCATTTTTAAAGGGACAGTTCAACCCCAAACAAAAAATACATATTTTTCCTCTTACCTATAGCGCTGTTTATCAGTTTTAATTGTTTTAGTGTGAGTTGCAAGATGATGGAGATATCGGCCATAGAGATGTCTGCCTTCTCTTGAATATAATGTACCTAGATGGCACTCGGATTGTGGTGCTCAAATCACCAAAAATCATACCTTTGAAAACCTCAGCAGCAATGTCTCTTTCCAGAAATGGTGACCCGGTTAGTCAAGATAATCAGGCAGCTGAGCCAACCCTGTCTCACCCAGAAGTCATCGAAATCCGGCACTTAGCAGTCATTTATGGCATCAGATATCGACGAAAAAAGCAGTCCTCTAACGTTCATGCATGATACAAGGCTGGTTGCCGTTATAGTTTAATGGCACCCAGTGGTCTCGGGGAAAACGTGGCGGGATAAGAACGAAAGTTAAGGCGGCAAAAGTCCAAGTGGGGCAGGAGGGGTGGTGGATGGGTCCAACAAACACAGACTTTCACAGTGAGAACAGTGTTCATGACCTAACCTAACCACATGGATAAGTGGTTGAATAAAACAACAACATCAATTTGTGGTGTTGTACCGACGTAGTGTGTTTATTTTGAAAGAGACTGTATGTAAACTGTAAATTTCCTGTGAAAACAGAAGTGTATTTTGAAAGAAGAGAATGCATTTAACAGGCAGAACTTGACACAGCACCCAGGGTACCTTTCACATCGTATCTAGACGAGGAAAGTCCATGACCAAACGTCGAGTGAGAATGTATTGGCCGAGCAGTTTCACACAGGAGGTATTTTCTATATGGGCTATTGAACCACATCCACCAATCGGAAGTGTGCAGAAGTAAGCATACATCTGCTGTGAGCTCAGCTAGCACCGCTAAGCTAGCTAACATTACAGCTCAGTCAAGGTGGGCACCATTAATGTTTACATCTCAAACTGTTGCGAGCCTCTCATCCATGAGTAGACGCACACTTCTTTTTGTATTGTAATGCAGTTGGTGGGTGTAGTTTGGTAGAAAGAAAATAGTTCCTATGAAACTGCTCACACCAGGGTTTATGGATTATCTTGACTAACTGGTTCTGGAAAGAGACATTGCTGTTGAGTTTTTCAAATGTGTTTTTTGGCAATTTGAGCACCACAAGCTGAGTGCCATCTCGTTCCATTATACTCAAGATTAGGCAGCCATCTCTACAGCCAATATCTCCAACACTTGGCAACTCACACCAAAACAATGTAGACAGATAAATAGCCATTTAGAGGAAAAATATGTAGTTTTGAGTTTGGCATGAACTGTCCCTTTAAGGTTTTAGGTGCTTGAGATGTAGCCTAGATAATGCAAAATGGGGAGTAACACTACATCAGTCAGTTTTTCCTCCAGTGCAGCAGTCTTATTTCAGGCTCTTCGTGTTTAACAAACGATTTATTTGGCCATTTAGGGATGATTTTACAAGTGTGGACAGACTTTTCCCATGCAACATGCCCTGTTTCGTAACATACCAACAGAAGGACATATGTAGCCTCTTACAACCAGCACACAAATAATGAGTATTCACATGTGATGCAGCCCTGCAGCAGTCACTTTCCTTCCAGAAGGAAAAATGCAGTGTAGGCTTTATGAGTTGGCAAACAACAGAGCGTCTGCCTCCTCTGCTCATTCACCTACACACTGTGTGGCGAATCCTTAATGACAGCAGAGGCCAGAGGACAGGAAGGACTTCTGACAATGGTGTCCTCTAACATTCACATCCTCTGTCAGTGTTTACAGATGGTCAGGGTGTGTGATACAGATCAGCTGTCCTTCCTCCTCGTGTCTGATAGCAAACAATTACTGGACATGAACACAAATGAGGAAAGAAATGAAATACTGTCTGTCAGGTTAATGTACTGCCACAAAATATGGATGTGCAACTGGCTAATACATAAACCCTTTGTAGAAAATGTGCAGTGTAGGTGTGTGGAATATTGTGAGGAAAAATATGATGATCTTTTTGAAAATGAAAACAAAAATGCTCCTTTTGTCTCTCCTGTAATTTGTATGAATAGTTTAAATTAGAAATTGTGAGCGAATGAGCACCAGATGAAAAAAAACATAATTACAATGCAAATTATGTCATTTATTTGAAAAATATGGGTCTTTCACATATCAAACATTCTCTTTTATTAGTATATATGAAAATACTTACATTACATATCCATTATAAATTCAATAAGGCAACTTTTACATCATATAATGGCATAATAAGACCAGGCACTCAATTTGATTCATATTAATAAGCCTGAGAAACATTTAGAAATAAAACTAAACACACAAAACTGAGTTCATACTTAAACTATTTTAGTTCAGACTGGAAGACATAAAAGTATGCACATAAATGAACAGGTAAATACATTCATAGACGTGTGCAGATCCACAGTATGTCATCTAGTAACTTTCCCATCATAATTATAAAAGTGGCAAATTATTTTAAAGCACATTTCTAGAGCACAAACTGGCTCCTACATTTAAGCATTTCAGCCATATTAGCTGTTCTGACTGGATTTAATTAGATTTAAGTCCACAATAATACATCCTGCACTTAACAATAAGTTTCCTCAAATCATCACAGTTTGCTCCATTACAAAGAAATTAGTGAGTTGAGGGATGCTGTGATAAACCTGTGCAGACCTTCAGGCCCCTTCTTTCTGTCACTGCTCCACGCCACTCTGTAGTTTCTGAAAGCAGTTCAAACTACCAGCCAGTCCATCTAGTTCTTGTCAGCTCTTGTCTTGAGGTGAAAATCCTTTCTCTGTTCACTTCCGTGAAATGCACTGCTGTGATCTTGATCCGGAGTAAATCCACAAAAACTTCCCTCCACACGACGCGTTTAATAAAAGTCAAGAAACGAGACATTTTCTTACTGATCTTAATTTTCTCCTGCGTCGTTCCCACAACGCCTGCTCCCCTCTTGTCTCTCGAGCCGGCGCGCGTAAAAAAATAAAAGCCCTCTTGGGATGGAGATGAATACTGCTGAGGAGTCATCGCGATATGTTCTGTGCGCACCAACTTTCTTCGAGGTACTGATTAAAGGATTGTCTTGTGTTGGTGCAGTTGGGATGGAATATTTCTTCGTGCACCCTATAAAGAAGCAGAGGAAGCAGCTGTGACTGCACCTCTTTTATTCTACTTCTAACACTTTGAATGAAAGGCTGCCTGCTTCTCTCCCGGTGGTCCAACATGAAAACCTCCACTGCTGCAGGCTCTCTGTCCATCATCATCCCACACAACAATAAATATCTATCCATATTTATGATTAAATAACTAACTGTTTCTAGTCAGGATGTCCTGTGCAGAGATGAGCCAATGGTTGTTAGCACCTCTTGTTCTCATTAATAGTTAGCCTACAGTAGGGCTACACTTCCCCATATGTAAATATTACCCTCCACTGAGCAGGCGTGGTCTGCTCTGCTTTTATCCAATCAGGAGCACAAAATGAGCTCCCAGCTGCACTGTCTGCTCCAACAAAGCTGTTCTAGCTTTACTTATTTATGGCTTTGATTCACTTGGTATGAAATTGCAAAGGAAAATTTGAGCTTAGCCTAAAACAAGTACATATTGCCAAACAAATCCGCTGCTGTTTACATAAAATAAAAAATAAATTAAAAAATTAAAAATCAATCAATTAAATCACAAAAAGTATAGAAATAAATAAAACAAAACAAAGTAGAATAAAATCAAGTAAATAATTAAATAAAATAAAATAAAATAAATATTAATCATACACATTTATAGCAACATAGGACTCAAGTAGTATGTTTTCATATAGTTTTCTAACCTGAACCCACTTTATAATGTAGACTGTTTTGCAGAGCAGCTCTAATCAAAGGAACTATGCTGCTGCTATTTCCAATTGGGGTGAAATTTCCTTTGTGCATGCCACATCCATGTCCAATCACAGAATCAGGGGCAAGATGAAAAGGATAAAATCTGAAACTCCATTTGCTCCATTTGGTGCCACAACTGTGAGACTTTTAGTATTTCCTACATTGTGCGGTATCCTTTATTTCCCCATTAGGGTTAATTGTTTATTATTTGGAGGGGGGGTGGGGGGTGGGGGGGGGGCGAATCATAAATTATGTTTTTTTTTCCAAATTCAAAATTTAAATCTTCAAATGAGAAAGATGTTTTATTTTAGATTAAATAATGTGACTTGTTTCCATGCATTTTCATTTTAATCTGTATTTTTATGCAAAATAATTCAGATCACATATTTTTTATTAAATAAAATTATTTTATTAATATTCAGCTTGATTTTAAAAAAAAGAAACGTTTTTCAGTCAATTTTCCAACTGTTATTTTGCAAAGATTATTATTCTAAAGGCTGCATAAATGCCTAGTGCGGTGCAGAGAGCTGCAGTGGGGGAGATGAAAGAAGAAAGAGCTCACCCAGGGTTAAAATGGCCGCCATCCACTGAATACTGAGGTGATTTGTGGCCCATTGTAGCAGCTCAAAGCCAAAATCCAGGAATAATTCTATTATGAAATAAAATGAAATCAACTTAAAAGCTATGTTATTAAATTAATTAGGTGCAGAGTTGGTTTCACTTCACTGCAGGCAGGCTGAAACTTTTTGGGGGAGCAGTGTGACTGAGAGAGCTGTGAGAGGATTTAAAGTCACTGGTGATGATTTCATTTGCTTTGATGCGCTCTTAAATCCTAGGATGTATCATCTCAGAAAATGTGAACACAGATGCTATTTTTTCTTTAAAAAAAAAAAAAATCTCCCCCCTCCACCATTAAAGATTGAGGCTGCTCGGTTTGAAATGTGTTACTTGGATTTGGAATGCAAATGCTTTGTTCAGGAGGAGGAGGGATCAGCGAGGAGTCTGAAAGCGACGAGTTTTTGATTAATGAGCTTTGAAATGGCTCTCCAGGAGCAATAAAGGATGAACTGCTCTCTCCCTCTCTCTCTCTCTCTCTCTCACACACACACACACACACACACACACACACATCCATCGTTGCATCATTTCCAATGTCAAAGCATGTTTTTCCTTCTTTTCCTTTATTGTCACCAATCCACCATCAGTGAATGCACATATATTTTTTCTAACTTCCACTCCACCAATTTATGAAACATAATTTTGAATGTGTATACCGATCAATTAGACAGCTTTGCTCTGTAGCAAAATGGAGCTTATTGTCTCGTCCCAGCAGATATAAAGGTAATCATGTGGCCGATTCTAAACAAAAAAAATAGCTAAGTGACATGTGGAAGATGCAATAAGCCCATAGACTCACTTCCCTCGTCCCAATGAAACATCAATAATCTCCAGAGCCTTTTATACCGCTGAAATGCACTTTGCATTGGATGCATAGAGCCGTCTGATGAGTTTTAGATATCCTGGTGTCTAATTATTGATTGGCTCCCCCTGTTTGGACCGTACAGTAGAGCTGGGGAGTCAATAAGCCTCCTCGGTACTGTTACCTGACAATGTCACTGGGAGGAATTCAAATAATCAGAATCACAGTGCTGCAGGGTGTTTTGGGGGAAAAATCAACAAAATGCAATAAAAAATACAAGTTTGAGCACTTTATTTACAAAATGTTAAACACAATAAAATATAACATTTCAATATCATTAGGGTTTCATAAATTTATGGATATCCAACTGAATGGAATAACAATGGAAGACAAATAAAAAATAGTAATGGACTACACAAAATGACATGCTGGTGTGTATAATATTTCATACTTCGATAGTCTACGTTTTGCTTTAGGTTTGACACAAGATTAACCATGGACATATAGTGGTGTTTATACACTCCTATCAAATGCCCCATTTATCCCAGATTTACAATTAGAAATGCTCTTTTTTCAACAATACACTGCGAGTCATAGCATTTTTCGAACCCTGTTTTGCCAACACTTCCAAGTGCACTGATCTGTCCAATCTTACAAAAAACTCCACACTTATAAATACTCGCATAGAAACGATAAATAATGTGCAATACAAAAGGATTTAAATAATAAATAGGCTATATGCTAGTACGAAAGATTATGCCCAAAAAATGATGCGAAATAAATAAATAGGATGCCCGTGAGGAGAGTGAGATCCTACGAAAACAGACGCAAATTTCCCTAAAAGTCCTTCTCTCTAAAGGTGAGTTTCTACTTTCATGATCTACAAGACTTACCTTCAAGTAACGGCATGAAATATTCAGTCAAAAAACTGCGCATTGCACTTGAGAAAATAAAAACAAAAACAAATAACCAAAGAAAAGGAACAACCAGTCTGCCTTTGCGCATCCCCAAATATTCAAGAGAAATGGACAAAGCTGTATTATTTAGAAAATAATTACACAATAGCATTAATAGTAATATCAATAATACTGTAATAATACACACGACTCGCTTGGAGTGTCGTTATTAGACTAGTGAGGTAATAAAAAGAGCGCAACATAATTTTGGCACACATACACACACGCACGCACGCACGCGCACACACACAGAAACCACATATTACAAATGTGTGAGTTTAGGCGCTTCCTGAATCCTTCCCTGAGACGCTTGGTGAGAGGTGAGGTCTGTGTATGTGGGATGGGGATCACAGGGTCCATGATGGTGGTTTCCTGGTATCTGAGCGGCACAGCTGTAGTCCACACTGGTGGATGAGGGGTGGGGAAGATGGCCGAGGTTGAACATGGGGCCCGAGGCTGGCATGGAATCAACAAAATTCCCACCCACATAAACGGGGCTGCCTTGCAAATTGGCGTTGGCAAAGCTGCCGTTGCTCTGCATGCCGTGGTGCTCGTACTCGGAGCCCGGGTACCTCTTCTGTTGCGGGATGCAGCCACCCAAGGGCGCCGTGTACGCCGCCAACCCGTACATGTTTTGCTGGGGTTTGGCGAAGGACGGGGGCGAGGGCGCGTCATAGCTGAGGCTGTTCACGTTTTGGAGCTGACCAGAGTATCCAATGTGATTTGGGCCACTCAGCGGCGGGCTTCTATCCGGGGAGTGTCCCAGGGGAGAGTGCGCGAGCCCTTTAGACTTCTGGTCCTTTTTGTATTTCATCCTCCTGTTTTGAAACCAGATCTTTATTTGGCGCTCGGTGAGATTCAACAGATTGGCCATTTCCACTCTCCGAGGGCGACAAAGGTAGCGGTTAAAGTGAAACTCCTTCTCCAGCTCCACAAGTTGCGCGCTGGTGTAAGCAGTTCTGACCCGTTTGGAGGCTGGTCCCGGCGGGCTCTTCTCATCACTCACCTCGCCACCTGTGAAGAAACAACAGCATCATTTTAGCCTCTTTTGCAGCCATTGTTTTACTGATGCAATCATAAGTAAGCACAACAAGGCCCAGTCCACCTCCTTCCCATACAGATACAGGTAGATTTCGTGGGTGAAGCTGGAGATACTTCTCCCCAATATTTGCAACATGTGCATTGTCCTTTAAATAAAAACATGGAAGCAGGAGAGGACTTTTATTTTTATAAAATTTAAGACATTAAAACCATGAATTGATGCAGAAACGGCACAACCTGGCGCATAAACATTCACCAGAATGCAGGAAATAAAAATCTGGCAGTGGACCCCCAAACCCCCCAAAGTTGAAATGAAACCTACGCCCGTGAGGTATACACACGCACCATCATGGTCTCTACCTGCACTGGTGCAGTTGTTGCTCTTCTGCTTTGAGTTCTGCCGGGTCTCTTTCATCCAGGGGAATATCTGCTTGGTGAGGGTCGGTGTGGCAGTGTTGGAAGCGCTGGATGGGGACTTCTTCTTCTGGGATGCATTGCTGTTGGAGCTGGGAGAAGATGCGGACAGTGGAGGTGCCTGCTGCTCCCCAATACTCGTGGCTTGGCTACTGCTGTTGCTTTGACTGCTGCTTTGCCGCATGCAGTCTCCGTTCAGGTCACTGTCTTTGAGGGTCGGTGGCCGGACAGCAGAGGTCTGGATGGGACACACTGAGCCCTGGTAGTCATTGTCAATGCTAGAAGCAGGGTAGGACTGATGAGCGGGGCCGTAGTTGTAAGAGTCTGGTTTGGGGAAGGTGTAGCCTCCAAAAAGTCCAGAGTTATCGTAATATGTTGCTTTCTGCATTTTGGGGATTCAAAGCCAACAAGCCAGTGAAACTCTGTCCAATGGCATGGATGTTGTTTATTCACGTGATTGGTGTTTCCCACCGTTGCTCCAGTCTGTGACCTATACACAGAAATATATCATGAGGACACACATGGATAAGGCCTACACTCATTACAGCTCCAACTTCTTTAACACTAGCCATTTGAGATTTAGGGTTTAAATCCACAATAAACCAGGATAGTCACTCTGCTCTGGCCAGTATTCATGCTGCTGGAGGCTGCAGCAGCTATTAAATTAGAAATTACCAACTGTCTCTGCGCTGTCTATAGCAGTGATGCATCTCCCAGCCCCAGATTCGAGACTCATCTCTGGCACAAAACAGTTAAAGTTTAACTTGCGTTAAAAGGACCCTCTGGGAGGCTTTAGGAGTCCCTCAGAAATAAGCTGAATCAGCATTTGACACACACGTACACACAATACCCTTTTCACTAATCACAAGGCCTGACAAAGCCCGTCATGCATTGTTCCCTGCAGCAGAAATATAGCCCACCAAGGCCGCGCACATGCGTTTGGATCACTTGTTTACGCACGCAGGAAGCTAAATACTCATCTCCTGCACCGTTTGTTATTAATGTTAGTATTAAAAATGTGGGTGATAGGTGTGTGTGAGCAACTGTGTGTGAGTGAGAGAGAGAGAGAGAGAGAGAGAGAGAGAGAGAGAGAGAGAGAGAGAGAATGAGAGGGGGGTGGGGGATGGTGGAGTTAAATATGATATTTCATTAGCCTTTACACATGCCTTAACCCTTAAATTTTTGGTTGGTTGGTTGGTTTTCTGTGTTTTACCCATCCATGCAACATTTCCCTTACTTTTAAATAATAATGTTAATAATTAAGAAAAAATGTATCTATTATTTTGGATATTTTTAAAAGCAGCCACATTTATTTTCAGAATATAACACAGAAACGCGCGTCAGCATTTGCACCACACGTTGAAACACAAATATCAAAAGGGCCCTGTACTGTATGTTGGTGGCTTGAGGAGGTGCAGCCTGCGCCGTGCATAACAATTGCACCTGTCAGTGTGGACCGCGGCAAAATTTATGACCGCAAATGTTATGGTTGTAAACGGCCTCAGAGAGGAATGAAAAGCAAAACAGTCCTCAAGACTCGCAGCCCTCAGAAGTGTAAAACTAAGCGTAGGAGGAAGGCAAGGGAAAGAATTTCATAGTCGGCGACTTCTCCCATACAAGAGGCTCGGTTTATAAACGGTGCCTCCAGTCTGGCTGAGCGCGAGGCTGCAGCCAAACACCGAGGTGAAAGACTGAAGACATTTCTGCTGGGTACAAAGAGGCAGGGGATATAGGTGAATACGCATCGGTTAAAATGGTGAAATTCTTCCTGATTTTTAAGGCTTTATAATTTGCATGTCTTTAAGCTATGTTTTAAAATAATGTAGCCTAAACACAATGTTATTTTTTTTGTGCGTAAAACAGTATTAAGTGTGCTGTTGCTCATTAGGCCCTATTCACGCGGACGCACAATGGGACATACTGGAATGGGACTCCGGCCTGCGCAAATAATTACCCGTACAGGCGAAGTTAAAGTCATCCCTCATGTCTGTGTTCGTGATTTAAGCCTCCTGTGAAACACTGTGAGCACCGTTAATATGTTGCCTAATAACAAATCACCCTTTCACCTTGTTAGCAGTTGCTCTGTGTTGTCCACTCCCTTCATTAAAGAAATGTTACTCACCGAAATCTGCGCAAATCTCTTTTATATCCCTCACGCATTCATCACTGCTCCCACCTCGACCTGGAAGAGAAATAAAATAAATGGGTCTTAACATTAGAATTTTTTCCTCTGTTAAATCACAGTCAAATATTGGCTGCAAATTCGATGCATACAACTATAAAATAAAGATTAATATCATCAGGCTCAGTGTTTTCTTCCACGTTTAAACGAATGAGCATTAAAATTTGTAATTTAATTTAGCTAAAATCCAAAAATATATTTTAATTCAAATTATTCCAGGGCAAATAATTATTTCATTTTTTTAATGTATTTATTTGGCTTGTTTAATTTTGCTGCAGTGACCACATATGACATTTTTCCCCAAGTCTCTGCTTGCAATGTTTGAAAGAAAAAACTCCTACATGTGCACTTTTGCCACAAAGAGCCAGCCCAAATATTTAGCAGTCATAAGCTTTTTTAGGTGACCTTTGGGTCATTTAGCTTTAAGTCAAAGTTTAATGAACAACGAGCAGTTTGGCTTCAAGTAGACCCAACTCTCAAGTAAATTCAAAGCAGCTTTTCAGCGGTGACTGAAACAGGAGAAGCAGAAGATGCTCGACCGACGGCGAGAAAGCAGAAATTAAACCTCAGGATATTTTCGGTGATTTGTTTTTTAACGTCTATTTCCTGCTTGTATCTGAGGATAATTACTTAGAATATAGCTGTGGAGATTTAAGATTCCCTTGCTGAGGAATATTTGTTAAAGCTGGTCGATAATCTGCGCCTGAAGTGCTTTTTGAGCACACTGGGTTACTAGTAGCAGACATGGCCCTCTTTTCACACAACAGTGTTTTTCGCCTACGCGTTGTTACGGTAAGTTTGGTGCACACAATGGGCCGGACTCAATGTGGAGTGTTATTATCCCAGTTAGTCGTTTCTCCTAGTTAGCCCTTCAAATGCAGCTCATATTTCAAGCTAAACAGCACTCCAGAGGCGTTTTATTGTTGTTGGAAATGTTTGGCACATGCGAGAAATAGCTGCAGCTGATAACAGTTTGATAATACTGTGTCACTGTTGTATGGAGGAAACTGCAAGGTTTGGGTTTTGCTGAAGAAAATACGAGCTCCTTACGAAATGAGAAATCACCAGTTGCTGGAAAATGTTTTGTTTTAATGCTGATTTTGGTGAAAAATCAGCTGCTATTGCGCAAATACGCACGAGCATACATGGAAATGTTGTGCGCATAAATCAAACCTTAATACACATAAGCAGAATATGAGCAAAATTAGGAATAATTATACTGAAATATAAAATAAATAACCTTTTATTGTAGCGACTCATGCCCAGTATTTAGTCCCAACATCAAATTTAAAAAAAAAATATTCACGAGTTACAATTATCCAAATGCAAGTGAGCCAAAAACGCATCCAAAATGATATGAAAATTAAGCATTTGCCTTTATCCTTGCTCACTATCCAGTCCGGTAATCCTTCAAAATATCCAATATGAATTCATGTATAATATAACGTTGCAGGTTAACAAAGCCATACAGCTGAAACCACATAAATCACGGCAAACGCCAGTGTGACGATAAGACAACAAATTAATGTGATTTACGATCCAAGAGTCAAAAAGAAAAGTTCCTCTCCTACTTCTTCTTCCCTCCGAGCCGGTTTTCATCGAAACGTGAAATCAGCTGAAAAGCAGCAGGGGCAGCAGCTCGAGCTCAATCTGTCGATAATATTTGAACGCGCTTCTTCAAAAATATATATATATTAGAAATAATGAATCTGCTTTTGAGGAGGTATGGCTGTGGACTCCATATCCGCACGCTCGCCGGCTGAGAGCGACATTAACAAGCATCAGCTCCTTGAGTGGAATAAATCATATATATTTCCTTGCATTATATTAACCCGTGGTTAAAGGTTGCTTTCTGCCGTGCGATTGCTTACCTGCGAATCAATTCATCATAAAGCAGCTTCCTTCTCAGTCTCAGCTCCTTTCCACGCAGTCTCTAGAATAAATCCTTCACCCTTTGTCTGTAGACAATGCTGTCCTAAACCTGATCTTGCTGTTTTTCAGACATTTCCATATACCAGTGGAGACAGTATTCCCGAAAGAATGGAAGGACTCGCATTCAACTACCAATAAAAAGCGCACAAGGTATCCTTATTCCAGAAAAAAAAAAATCCCTGGCAATCAATCACCCATTGAAATATACAGGAATTCAGAAAAGGGATAGGCCTGTGCACATTTGGAGCTAACATTAGGGTTTTTTGGGGTGTTTCGGAAGCTTTGTGGTGACAAATAAAGGCGCTGCCTTAAGATACAAGCATATTTGTTCACGTGATTGTTCTCTTCTACAACCGAGCCTTACCTCACCAATCCATTTTGATAAAGGGTGGCGTTTATTTCCTCATCTCAACTGTGTGAAAATGTTCCACTGCCTATTTCTTTTCATCTCCTCCTGAATTACAACCTGGCTGCACTTCAGTATTTAAACACGAGCATCATATTATGGGCTGTAGTTAAGGTATTAATAATAAAGATTTACACATTCTCCTCCTCTGTTAGAGCAGCTACAGCATCTACAGTGCAGTGTGTGTGCGTAGGTTGCTATTGTGAATTTCTCTGCTTTTTTTAAAAGTCACAGCAGCTTTGTAATTTCCTGCATTTTGTGCATTTTCTCCTCACTTGTTTTTTAAAAAAGAAACTGAGTTCAATTTCACAGCAAAGCGCGCAAAGTGGGCCTTAAACGCACCACGGTTCTGTATTTTGAATAATAATGTGATGCAATACTATTATACTTTCTAATTATGTCCTGTTTGGTCGCTCAGTAACTGCGATGATGTGCTTTCTTTTTTTTTTTTAAAAAAAAAAAAAAATGATTTATGAAATAAAAGACATGTGGTTTTCTCTTCCAGCTGGGGCTGGATTGTATTCAAATAAACCACATTATCATCTTTTGTTTGTTGTGTCTGTCTTCACACACTGCCTCAAACACAAAGAGTGGGAGAGACATGTCTTCTCCTGCATTGTTTTCAATACCAGAAAGAAAAAAGAAGAACAATGGCACCGTTTGATAACCAATAAATAAATATATTGGGGAAAAAAGACTAGGATGGATTGGAAGATTTGGAGCGAGCGTCGGCTGCTTCAGCGGTGGGTTATCTTTGCTGAGAAGAAGAAGGAGGATAAGAAGAAGAAGGGATGCAGGACTGGTAGCGTCGCAGCATATGTTCAGAGGGTAATAAAAGTGAAAGATTTACAGTTTTCGCCCGGCCCCCCAACAGCCTCGCACCCTTTCAGGAATTACTGAGAATGATTTACAAGGAGGCAGAACTGTCAGCCTGTGCCCAAACTTCCACGACTTCTTGGAAATCAGAATCAAATCATCCCCCACTCACACTGAAAACAGTAGAAATACACCTCTGTCCTCTTAAGCACAAAGCAAAAATAAACTATTATCTATCTTGTGCTGAAAACTATAAATCAAGATGCTCATTTCTACTTTGCAATTTATAATTTCAATGCTGTTTCTCTTTTTTAAGAAAAAAAAATATTGAGTGACTTTTATGTTTGCAGTAAATTGGTAAAAATCTGAATTAAATTCTGAATAAAGACTCAGTGGGCCCTGTGGAGGGGCCACACTGAGCTGTGTCCGAAAGAGCATTTATTCAGAGCGAGCACCCATAAATACATGTCACTGCCCTTTAGTTTTTACCATTTATCCTATCAATCCATCTCAAGACTCATGCGTAAACAGCAAGCTGCAAAAATTCCACCATTTCTTACATATCTGCTAAAAAAAGAAGACATGCACACAGCGACTAACCACAGCATATACAACCCTGCTCAGAGCGCACACATCAAAGACAGCAATTTATCAAATATCACGACATTTGATATCGTCATTTCCCAGCTCGGGCAACATGAAAAATGCTGAAATATTTACCTACCCAAGCATCCATCGGTTCGGATGTGTTGCTAAAGTGCGGGGATACGCTTGCGCCGGGTATCGGATATTATTTTCTTGGGGGATCTCTTCAGTTTTCAAGTCTGATAGAGTCCTTGCGATTAATGACGACGCCGTGTTTCTAGGGGGACGTGCTGCATTAATTATTTAGACAATCACGTGGTCGAGAATAGAGAGCGGAGTGGTATAGTCTCTGGATTATATCTCTGAATGCAGACAGCGCACTTTAATATATCTTAGGGGGGTTGTCTGGCTCGGAGAGGCTTCTGCGAAAACAGCTGGAAATCAAATATGGCCGGATGGAGAGCAACGACGTTGTATTCCTGCACTGGGTGCAGTGTCATTGAAAATGGCACTGCCTTTGGCTCCCATTTATTGCTGTTCAGACATGTAGGTCAGTGTGGCTACACACTGTACGTTGTAGTAGGCTGCTCTGACCTGATAATTACTGGGGGGGGGGGGGGGGGAGACTGTGATGGGATATGTTTCATTTCAATTCATGTTTTAATATCAGGCAGCAAGTTTGATATGAAATGTTTTTTTTAATGCAAAATAAAAAATAGCATTCTCTTTGTATCTTAAAACTAGTGATGTATATGAGGTAGGTTATTTGTCCAATTGTGCCAATAACACCTCCCCTCCCCTCCCCCCACCCCCCTCATCTCCCCCCTCTCTCTCCCTCTCCGGCTCATCCTCTCTTCAGCATCTATGTGCAGATCATTTATGGCAGGATGGTGGATTGGTAGCATCACTTTGTCTCAGCTTCTCTCTGAAATCCATATGACACACGCTCCTATTTTACGCATACACACACAAACATATAAGCGCCATGTGCGCGCCTCTAGGCCCCCGTGCGCCCCGGTGGGGATCAGACAGTGGTCACTGGGGATGAAAACACTGCTGAGTGACTGAAGATTGTCTTTCCACATGTCCGTGTATGGCCACTTGTGTTTGTATCAGGGCTGATTCTGCAGTGTGGAGGGTCGGAGGTCAGTGTAGCGATGGGTCGTATTCAATAAAGGCGCAACTTGTGAAGCATGAGGGGGTTTAATATCAAACATAGAGTGGTTTATAATGTGTGTGTGTCTGTATTTTAAAAATATTTAGTCATAAATGTGGCGTAATGTGGGTTTGGAGCAGCACCACCGCCTCTGATAAACTTTGCATGTGTCAGTTTGAATCTACGAGGCCAGTAAACTTCATTTGTGTTTCTATTATATAATAAAGGCTCATGTAACTAATAAGTATTTTGCGATATTGACTCAATGCAAAGTCTTACAAGAGAGCAAAGCCAGTTTTCATTGAATATAATCACCTTGAAAAGCTCCACTCAGAGCTTGTGAGTGTTTTTGCGCAATCATGCTCTTCTTTCGATAAGAGCCAGCGAGGCTGAATTAAGGCTGGAAACTCATTCTTTATGGTATTTTTAAAGATATGCCACACTTAAAGACTAATAACATATTTATGATCGTAAATTCCATGCCTGACAGGAGAAGAGGGCGAATTTGCCCATGCAGTGCACATTTGGTGCATTTGTGGATATTTTGTGAAAGGGGCTGTGGGTCCATATGGCTCCACACGCTTGTTGAGAAATCTTTTCCCACCAAAAATGATCCTTTTGAAAACGGCGCAAAAGGACTGATGCTAAATAACCCAGCAAAATATGGGAATAGAATACAAATTTGAGCAGGAAGGATTTTTTTAAAATACGTCAGTGGGCCCGGGGAAATTTATTTCTTCCAAATCTAAAGAATTCTCCTCTGATTTTTTTTCCCCAACCTCGCGACAAAGTGCTCTCTGCAGCCATTTAAATGCATAATCAGTAGAAATCTTTATTTTCCAATATACTTCTCGCATCTCAATACACAATACAAGGTAAAAAGCATGTACAAAAATAAAACCAAAAAGATTGCATATTGACATGAGACAAATGCACAAACCAGAAGCTTTTTGGGGGCTGAATAAATACTGTTAAAACACGTGTAGAAACTATGGAGATTGACGCACTGACTCTTGCTTTGAATGCTTTGGTTTTTTAAGTGTGGACAAAAAAAAGCCTCCAAACCAAAGCGAAGAGCGCCTGGGAGAGAAAATGCTGCTTGTCCGGCGGGTCAGGGGTGCTGAGGTCAGTCCTTGCGGCTGAAATGTGTCCCCTGGATGAACCTGCCACTGCTGCTTTTGTCGACCTTCGGTTGAAATACCTTTTCAATCGTCTCATGGTGAAGACTTCACAGAGAAGACCTTCTTCGTACTGGGAGAGCTTCTGGGCTTTTTTTTTTTGTTTGTTGTCCGAGGACAATGACGGTATAAAACAAGAAATATCTGTCTTGAGACGTGACGTGAAAGCCCCCCCTCGGTTGTGTCAATGAAAAACTAGAAGATTCCCACATGAACTAAAGACTAAAACTTCTGCATAAAGCCATGCTAATAATCCACAAGAGTTCAAACATATTTTTTTAGATTAATTAAAGTTTAACGAATTAATTAAAACTGTATGTGTGCTATACGAAAATTTACACTTTTTAAACAAATAAATAATGACGTAAAAAAAATCATAAAGAAAAATAAACAATTACACTCCTAAATATTCTGGATTTGATTATTTCCGATGAGAAACATCCAATATTCATTTTCGATGCCATGCAGGAACAAATGATCTTTCATATAAGACTTCCAAATGGCACGAGAGAGTCTCTGAAAATGTACACTGTTTACAAAGATGTCAGGAGAGATTTATAAGGGCACTCAGAATAGTATGCACACAGGAATGTCTTGCTTTTGGGAATAATATTTAGGCTAAGAAAATTTCAAAGCTTTATTGTACAAAATAAATTAAAACATACGAGTCACAAAGAAACCTGGAGCTGAGAGATTCACCGGGGTTTTTGCAACTTAACGAAAGTGTGTTTGGCGTGCTCTAAATGCAAATAATGGTTCCTTCAAGTATATTTATATATATGTATATATATATATATATGTTGTGCGCTTAATGTGAGATTTCAATAGCAGGAAAAACTGAAATAACCTTTGTGTGTGTGTGTGTGGAATTTGAACCAAGGGCTCTCCTGCTCTGAATAAAGACATTTCAATCTTTAAACCAGCGTGAATCCACGTGAGAAGAGCTGCAACACTTTTGTTTAAATCCATGAAATCAGCCGAGGTTGCTCATTAAATGTCCTCAGGTGGGTAAACGTCCAAAGGGAAAAAATAAAGGAAAGAAAAAGAAAAGTTTCGATGTTTTTGTCTCTTTGAGGAAATAAAACAAGGAAGAACTTTCAAACATCTGACTTATAAAGACTGATTGATTTTCTGACTCAGTCTCGAGTCAACACTGCTGGGGTCTTTTTTGTTAAATAAAAAATAAAAGGCTAAAAACAACATCAGTCCATGCAAAAGTCAGATGCACCCTTTTGTCTTTTTTTATGTACAGTTTATTTCTAAAAAACAAACAAAAAAAGGTGCGTGACACCTTCCCCCTCTCTTATAATGACGTGATATCAGTCTGGTTATCCTTCTGCATGCTCTGCAGATGGCTGGAGGTTGGTGCAGATCTGCCCTTGGTGTTGGGGAGTTTGTGATCTTTCTTCCATTTCATCCGTCTGTTCTGAAACCAGATTTTGATCTGCCTTTCGGAGAGACAAAGAGTGTGGGCAATCTCAATCCGTCGCCGCCTGGTCAGATACCTGTTAAAATGAAACTCCTTTTCAAGCTCCAAAACCTGCTGCCGGGTGTAAGCTGTTCTGGACCGTTTGGGCTCAGATCCTGTGTAATCCGGGTTCACTATAGGAGAAAGAAAACAAACAAGGAGGGAGAGAAAAAAGTCACCAAATGTGGCCAATGCAGCATGCAGGAAAAAACAATACAACAAGAGGCGTCTCTCTCCACACACCCGGGGCGCTCAAACTTTAAGAACAAGCTACAAGGAAGCGAGAGCAGGAAATAATGAGTGGTTTTTAAATGAATTTAAGCAGATTTGCAGCAGATTTAAGCACCATTACAACCGGTCAATATGTGTTTTCAGGAGCTTTCAGGCGCTCACCTAGCGGCCTATTTCCTGAGCTATAAAAATTTATGACTTGTGTAATTGGCGAGGCCTTTCAAAGACTCCCATAAATATTACACTGAATGATTTCTAAAGTACAGGTCTCAGTTGGTCCATAAGAGAAGAAGAGGAAGAAGAAGAAGTGGAAATCTTACCAGTAGTTACGTGGACTTTCTTCATCCAGGGGTAAACTACTGCAGGCTGCTTGGACTGTATCCCATTTTGGCTCTTTGTGTTTTGCTGCTGTCCACAAGTCCGGGGTCCGGCCACTTGGACCGGGGGCCCCTGCTCAGTCTGTGCGCTAAAAGGACTCGAGTGGCTGGATCTCTCGTGCACATGACCCCGTGGCTGCACTGTGGAGTCCTGCACAGTGTTGCAGCTGAAGGGCTGCTCCGTGTAGTTTGGCCGTGGGTAGATCCCTGGATGCTGAAAGTCTGTGTCCTGCGATGGACTGTAGTAGTCCGAGCCCTGCTCAGGTATATAGTTATTTTGTGAATATTCCTCGCAGGGAGGAAATTTGGGATCCACATACTTAGAGTTCACCATATACGAACTCATGGCCATTAATTTCTGAAGGTAGAAAATACTAATTTTTCTCGAGTTGTCTTTTTTTCCTCCCTCCATAAAGCCCTCCTACTTGGTGTCAACTGAATAAAGTTAGCGAACCATGTGACCAGATCGGCCAATAGAGGTGATGCTGGTCCATAAACGGGTAAACATACAACTAAAAGCAATTTTATCTAACTTAAGATACACCAAAATTACACCCCGGTGGCGGAAAAACAAATATTGCAATGAAACATCTGCGTGCGCATTTGGGATAATAAAAAGCATGCTGGGAAAATAAGAAAAACACACATAATTCAAACTATACCTCAATATTTAACTTTAAAATCATATATTTACAAAGAAATATGAAACCCCGGCTGCATTTAGAGTCGTTATATGCACGCAGATATACAAATATATCAGTTTCTAAGCTCTAACGTGGAGGCACGGTGTTCAACAGAGAAACCAACAAAAGATACAAAAAGCCCCATGGCATAAAAGCAGCGAATAATGACTGAGGACAATTGATGGACACTGTCTTTGTCAAGAAGGGGTCATCCAAAAGTTACACGAATCTCATCACTTCATCTGCTCCCATCCCTTTGAAAAAACTGTCTCTGAAGCCTATTGGCCGGCAGCAGCAGCCTCTGGGAATCAATAATGTAGAGACACAAGCGACCCACAGGAGGAAGAGGCTGCAGCTGGAGCGTGCACTGGCTCTCTTTTACTTAATCCATTTTGGTGTTTAATTCCAACATGACCCTAAATATTAATAATCCCTAATTTTCCTGTGCAACATTTTGCGTCAGATTTCCTTTACAGCATATAGAGTTACAACACGCCCTGAGCGCCTCTTTGTGAGGTATGTGCTGTTGTCAGATCTCATCCATAAGCCAACACTGTCACTGTAGCATCTGACAGCACGTCATGCACCAGACTCATGATCATAACAATAATAATAATAATAATAAAGATGGCGGATAAGTCGAAGTTTTTTCATCGACCATATACTCCCCTAGAATCGAATCTGTGATTGTGGTTTTATGACACAAATTCGGTTCTACAGGGTATATATAGACGACGGCAAGCCCACTTTTAGCAAGCATAACCACAGCACTTTATTTGCAGAGCACTTCCAAGCCAAACAAAACACACACTGTGGCTCACACAAACAAAGTTACACGAGGAAATAAGAGGCAAGGATCACAACCAGATGGAGTAAAACACACTCTGCAGAAGTCATATTACAGGCTTTGATCATATCAGAATGTCTCACTGTATTCAATCTCAACTTTTACGCATTTTTCTCCCTTTGAAGCAGCTTTTCCTCCAGATTTTATCATTTCCCTTTAATGCATTTCTCTTGTACAAGCATCTCTTTGAGTTTAGGTCAAACGTCAAGTCTGCAAAAATGAAACTGTAGGCCTGCAGGCGGCTCCTGCGCAGACATATTCCTGTCAGTTTAGCCAGTAAATGACAAGCACAAGACACTGAACGAAAATACCAGTATGTCAGGTCAACCCAGGTTTCTGCGCAGTGTGTCCTCTTCCCCACCATCACACTCCCAAGTTCAGTATTAGAACAAACAAACCTTCTTCAAACACATAAATAACTTCTCACTTTTCCAAGCTGCCAGCTCGTAATCACAGATAAGCATTGGTCAAATGCAGAGATAACAGTTAGATCCTCGCTGCCTAATAAAGGGGAGCTTATCAGCACAAAAGATGAGGCGAGAGGCCACCGAGGTCAAACTAAATCATTTACAAACTTATCAAAAAGTTCAATTATTTTCGCTGCTGGTGACAGCTCAAAGGGTGCAAAAGTTTACCAATTCCCCGTCAGCCATTAACTAAAGCTCCATGGCGGCTACTGCACGTCCCTCTGAGACATCCTTACGCATGAATTAAAGCTGAGGATGATCCAAAAATGACCAAGAGAGGCTAAATATTTTTAAAAAATAAATATATTATTGCAATAATTGAATCTAAATATGTTCCCTGACTATAGAGCCCATAGCATGAGCAGCCTTGAATTCTTATGGTGCAGATTTCAACAAATTAAATTAAAATTAAATTTATTTTGAGGCACATGTGGCCAAATGTGACACAGGGGTCGCATCATGGCTCTGGAAAATCTTGCTAAAGATTGTGGCACACATTCAGCCCATGTTTTCGTCTTTAATAATAATAAAAAAGGCACATGGGGACAGTTTTGTCTAACTGATATTTACCGGAGTTTGCATTTTACTGTGACGTCTTGACTTCAGTTACCTTTTCAGCTTGATTCATTTGGACACGTTGAGAGAATACAGGCCTTTAAAAGGTGAAATTAAAAGAGAGAGCAGCTAAATGATTATTTTACACGTCTTTATACGAAATAAAATCTCACCATGACGCACATCTAAGCTTTAATCTCCACTCTGCAAATTTACACTCAAATTTTAACCAAAACATGTAATATTCGTTTCAACTGCAGCTTAAAAAGAAATTATAGAGTCTGCAAAAATTCGTTGTTGCACTTCACATCTCAGTATTAGTTACACAGACAGCCTGACCTGTCTTTCACCTTCCTCTGCTTGGACCTTCAGACGGGTCAAAGCCGAGAATCACAACAAAAGAATGATAAAGTCAGCGTTTCCTGACAGCTTGTGTTAAACCAAAGGCTAACTAGTCCAGCTTGCGCCTTTTTTCATTTTAAATACGAGGTGTTTTATTATAAAAAAGCTCCACATGGAGCGTTTGGGAGCAACAGAAAACACGAGGCCTATTTAATCTAATAATAGGGCGAAGAAATGGCGCGTTTTTTTGGTGCGTAATAATACAAAATAAAGGTTAAATTCCCGTTCAGCGTTGTGTTAAATATTATTAAACATTATTAAAAAGGATTTCTAACAGTGGAAAAGGAAATTAATAATTTAAAGGCCTGCGGCAGGAATGGCCTAAAGTGAAAAAAGCTGCAGACTTAATGTGAGAAAACCTTTGAATTATTTTTTGTTGTTGTTACCTCAATGCTTGTTTTAGCTGTTTATTAACTTTAATGTGGTTAAAGCAGCCAAGCTCATTTTCTCTTGTGAATTATGAAAATTGCAACATAATGACGGCACATATTATTTTGATGAGGCCTTTAATAATATTTCACCTAAATCGTCAGGAGACTTAAAAACAAAACAGACAACAGGTTGATTCTCCGCCTCCAAGCAAACAACAAACCCCAATGCTATCAAATAACTCCATCATGCAGCAGTGAATCAGCCCAACAACATGAAGAACACCATACGAAAAAGCATCGATTGAGTCTTAAGAGGTTTAAACCCAAACTGAGCTCAGTAACAACATTAAACACAATTTCCTCCCCGCAGCATCATCATCATCATCATCAAACTATCCCTGCTCGTCCTGAGTGCGCACTGTTGCCGCTTTTAGAGGCAGGAAACAGTACAGCCCGAGCACTATGCGTGTGACATCACACGCCCATACCACGAGCATAATGATAAAACACAGCTTACCACAGAGACCGCAACACATGGCACACCGTGGAACAAACACATCCACGCTGAAGAGTAAAAGTCAGCCTGGTGTACACGCTCCCTGCCAATTCAAGCTCTATTCCAACCCATCTGGACGGTCTTACTAATACACAATGAGAATTATATTTTGGCTTGTCAAGTCCCGGGCCATAAAACAAACTTTAATGGCATCACGTGTTTCCTCACAGCCACTCACAACACCGCGCAGGGCCATAAATAACCCTCAAAGTTGCACTTACTCAATAACGACGATTACACTGATGTGCACTGAGGAAAAGTCGCAGAAAGGAGGAAGGTGGGAGGTTGTAACTGCCATGATAGAAATGGGAACAGAGCTGCACTGGGACAAAATAGAAAATACTTTATTTTTTTTTTTATTGGCACTGCAGATATGTGCAGGTCTGTACATTACTGACGCAATGCTTGAGCAAACAACAAATCCCAGATCCAAAGATAACTGGATCTCTGACTATTACTAATAATACAACCTGTTCTCCACTTATTCAATTAAAAATATATATTTCTTTACCTCTTCATTGGACAAACCTGATTATATCACCTTATATATCATTTTACTGAACCACCCTGATCCTAAGTGTTCACAAAAAGACCAAACATGCACCACTGATTTCTGCTCAAATACATTTTCTCCCCAGTGAACCTGACACAATAAGACTGATGTCATTCATTCTTCCGGGCCAATCCCAGAGTGCACAGCAGCTTCGCTCCTCCTCTCCCCTTTTCCTGTGCAAACTGCAGAGGGGCTGGTGATGTTGAGGTTTGGATGGCTGCCACTGTGGGGCAGGTATGATAGATGGAGGAGCATCAAATCAGGTGCTTGTCACTTTTTACATGCATGTCCTCATAAAAAGTTATTTCCCTGGAGATAATTTGAGGCTGGAACCTCTGTGTGACCTCCTCGGTGATTTAGCTGCACTTGCATAGTCCCTGCTGTAAGTTGGTGCAGTGTTCGCTGTGGTTTTATGGGTTGCATGCATTTAGATGAAGTCATTTATTTTCAGCTCAATCAGCTTTCATTCATAGTCATCATGGGGAGGATGCCATGTGCAGTCTCAACTCAAGAATCTGTGTGAAAGTGATGAAATAGTTGCCATCAGTGAAGCTAATTTATCAAAAAATCTTTACCTAAATAATTCTTAGGTGAGAAAACATCTGTTCTGTCTCTATAAGATCAATTAATGACACATTAATTTTGCTTTTCTGCATTTTAAATGCTGTTGAACACATAAAAATTCAGCACACCTCCAAATGCAGCATCTCATCTGTCACCAAACTGATTTATTCCCCAGCATTACCCTGAAGATAGTGCATTTTCTTACACAATACTCCAAAACCACTTTCAAAAACGGACCAGATCACGTGACCACGCATCTCAGCCAATCACTGCGCACGGGAACCTGCTCGTAAAAGCCTGCTGAATGGGAGCAGAGAGGCAGAGCGTTGGGCAACAGCGCCTTCTGCTGGCATTTTAACGACCTCCCTCCTTTCCCACTGCAAAAAATGTCCATCTGTATAACAAGTAATTTCACCTTATCACGTTTGGTGGGAATATTGACACAGATGTGCAATAAGCATGAATAAATTGCACTTTTAAATGCAAATTAGTGTATTATAATGTTCGTTTAGTTAAGTGAAGGTCTCTTAAAGCAGGTGATGCAACTTGATTCAAAGCATTGGTTTAATTAATTCAAACAAATGAAACTGCAATTATCACAAGAAATGTCATCCAAGGCTTTTGCAAAATTATCTTTTTGGATTTTTGGGATTAATTGAGATATATATAGACTGAATATGAAACTGTGTGCCAAGCGAATATAGGCATGTTTTGCAGTGTAGATGTTATAACTTACCATTAAGCAGATAAAGCGAAATAAATGCGTTGCACATGATGATAGTGATAATGATATGGGGGGAAATCACTGAATAAATAATTTTGTCTTAGTGGAAAACGAAAAAAATAAAATAAATGATATAAATAACAGCTTTTAAACATTTTGGATTTCATATAACTTGATAGAAAGAAGCATTTGTTCACAAAACATATCACTGTCACAAACTAATCCGAAAAAAATCCGTTATCAGACTAGACTCCACCTCTGAGGGGATTTAAATAAGGGTGAAAAAGTGAGACCACATCCATTCATGGAAAGTGCTATGTGTTCAAATGTGTGCAGGGGCCTGCGGTGACACATTGTCCTACATAATCACACACAACAAACACAGAAATGCTCTAAGCTGTGTCCACAAGTCGAATTAGGAAAACACAGAGTGAAGCCTGTCTCATGTTCTCAGGCTTCTACTTGTGCCTGTCTTCCAGGGTCCATTTTGCCGCATTGCAGTGAGGCTGTAAATACTTTCGCAGCTGCCTGTCAGGCAACAGTGAAATACTGTCTTTGTTCAGTTGGCCCCATCTCCAGGCAGCTGAAGACGGCTATGAAAACTCTACTTCTGCTGCCAGGGCTTGCATATGTGGAATATAGCAAAGCAGATTTGCTCTGTGGCGCATTTTAGCACATGAACAGCATGTGAAAATATGGTTTCATCAGATCAGTGTGGTAGCTACAGACATGATGCAACTTCACTGCTGAATCTGATGAACAGAAGGAAATAAAAAGGCGTGCAATTATATGCTTTAAGATGAAAACAAAATGGGGGATGTTTGGTTCAAAACATCAAGCTCTTTAGGAATTTAATGCAGCCAGTTATCTGCATCAACAAACACTCACTGGCTTCAAACACGAGTATATTTCTACAGAATAATCTTGAAATAAAAGGTATAAACCACAAGTATACATTTAATAATCCAGATTATTTCTTTAAAAAAATCCCTTTTGATTCATGCAGCATATAGCAGTAAATGCACATTTACATCAGCATCATTACGCACATTTTCTGCGTTTAAAGTATTAGAAACTATTAATTTCCATCCTTCCAGCAACACATGAAAGCATCAAATGACCTGAGAGCCATTACCCTGCTGCTAATTTACATGACTAATGAAACAGGAAGCTGTCAAACTTCACGTGCAGACACACAAACGCAATTAAAGTCTCATTATCACGCAGAGAGCTTACCTATAGCCGAGAGGTAATCCATGCTTATTCTTGGAGCTTTACCTATGCGGTGCATTTTGATAAAGCAGTGAAGAGCCGGTGCTGCTGCTGGTGCTGGTGCTGTGTGTATGAAAAGGTCAGATATATGTAAGAAAGTTGAAGCGCTCCTCACGTCATCCAGGAGAAAGAGCAGCGCAGTGCCGCAAATATGTGCTCATCAGACGTTTATGAAACGAATGCGATTTTTTTTTTTTTTTTTTTTTAAAGAAACCCGACCGTAGCGTATCGGTTTGAACGCCATAGACGCAGAATGCAGTGGGAAAAAAATCGCCTGGGAAATCAGGAAAAGAGCCATGAAGACGTTTGCCTCTCACACATGACCAGTGGCATCCAATGACAGGCGATGGAGGCACATAAAAAGGTCTATTACCAAGTTGTAAATTGTCCTCGCACAAAAAGGAATTTCGACTGCTGCAGTTCTCCCCATCTTTGCGCATAATAGCACAAGCCCCTCCATGTCCTCTGGAGGAAAACAAGAGCATTCTACCCCCCTTTTTCCTTCTATTACTCAATCATAAAATGCTGTATCTCAAAGTGCAGAGGAGCAGCCAGACTAGTTTTATCTTTATCATAATACAAATTCGTTAGCACAACAGAGAAAAAGCATATTTGGATGTAAAATGTGTCCATTTTTCTTGAACATGTGGCAAAATCATGACGCAATGTTACTTTGTTGAGAATGAAAAGCGACAGTTATGTGTAAAAATAAATATAAGCTATTAGAAATCATGTCTGAACGGGTTTTGCGTCAAACTAAAGCTATTTGCACCAATGAACGACGACATTTTTCGCTTTTCTTTTCTATTTTTGTTCTTCACTACGCGGCCTAAAAGCACCAGCTGTTTACAAAAGGCAACATGATCAAACCAGCTATCTTACTAGACTCAATTATAGCCTACTAGTGTGTAAATAAAGAAAAATATATGGAAATAAAATGTGTCTTCTTTAAAATATAGTCTAATAACCATGTTTGGTTCTGTATGCGTTTTGAATTGTGGACATATTGCGCATAAGGCCTGCTGCTGTTACCCATAAATATGGAGACAAACAGGGAGAAATAAATGATGATATAAGCCTACTATGACAAATTTTCCACGCTTCTGACCTCTCTCCTAACCCTCGACATTTAAAGGCTAAATATTACCAACTGTCGTCACGTCCATGTGTACGATTCTGCAGCAAAAAGGAATTTGTTTCATTTCATTCTTGTTCATCTGGTTGCATGCCAGAGTCAGCACTGTGCGATTTATGGTCAGGCTAGGGCTCAAGCTCTGGTTTCCTGTCTTATAGCTGTGTGTGTGTGTGTGTCTGTGTGTATCTGTCCGTGTGTGTGTGTGTGTGTAGGCCAGTTCAAGAGATCAGGATTTGTTGCACCACAAAACTATGACATTATATTAACTCTATAATCCAGTGTAGTCCAGTGGGACATGATCCATTTCATATTGGAGGTAAAAATAAACAAATACATAGCCTAAATAAATAAATAATCTGGATTACCATCGCTTTAGTCTCGGTGCAGAGATACAGACTGTTTTCGAGCTCACTGATGAAGAGTTGCCACATTGTACTGGGTAAGCTGTATCAGCTCCAGTATGTGATTTGGAGCTGGACCAGTGCACTCTGAATGACTGAGAGACAGACAGTCAAATCTAGCGCGCTCACTGTGGCCATTTCCTTTGATAAGGGAAACCAAATGGCGTCTGCTGCAGGTCAGCTGGATAATAACAGCACACACACAGCACGCACAAATCAAAATAGTTAAATAATACATTAAAAAAATACCAAACTGACCCAAGTTTAGTTTGTTGATTTAGTTAGTTAAATATAGGAACACATGTGGCCGGTGGATGGAGGCGGTAAGCTATAGGCCTACAGAAAGCTGTAACATTAGACACCTAGAGGTCTAATGAAGATGTGGCAACCACCAGGACAACACGTCTCACAGAGCAGCAGCAGCTCTCCATTTCTGTTTATTAATTCATGAGTCTGCTGGGCTTTTCTGCCTTCCTGTTCTCTCACAGTATCCCTTACTAATCCGATTCAAGTATAAAAATCCATATTAGCTTTATTTCATACCAGTTAAATTGAAGCCAAACGTTCGAATAAATAGTATATCTATTGCATGTGTGTTTACGTCCCCATAGTGCTTGTTTTTAGTTGAAAAATAGGCTGTTTAAAATCAAGACATTATTGTTCCTGAAGCGAATTTAAATAAGCAAAGAAATCTTACACGATCTTAAAAAGAGAGGAGCCTCACAGAGGAGTTTAGGATGTGGTAATGTGACATTACAGGCTCGGATTATATAGTTTATTTTCATCACAGAGATCTAATTGTTGCGGCATAACTCTTCGGCAGTGAACCCAAATATGCAGAGGCCGTAATATTTTGAATATTTTTTACTTTTTTTTTTAACATAATGGTTGCACTTACAATTGCATTGCTGCATGTTTACACCCCGCTCTGTCCATATCCAACGACAGGGATTAAGAATTTAGTCATAGTGTCAATAAAATATCGCCTAAAAATAAATAAACCAAAGACTGATACATGCACACCAGCACTTCACACTGTCATTACTTATTCGTTATACACAGTCCCAGATAGTCTAGCCTGTGATTCAACATGCTTTCCAACAGCACACAGAATAAGACGTCACTGCAGCTCTGCAGCATCAGTGTGGATATTCCACTCTCTTTTGTTCCCATAGAAACACACTGTAGCACGTTCGAGTGTTTACAACATGTGATGTCACTATAAAGAATAACTGCGTGTCAAATGACGTCATAGACCTCGATTGTTTTACATTTATTGTGGTTTTCGTTGAGTTAGATTAAAGATAATATAATGTGGAATTAAAGTAGCCTGCAGGTAGTGGTGGAATGTAACTACGTATATTTACTCAAGCACTGCAGTGAAGTACAAATTTTAGGTTTTTGGTTGCTTATTGCATTGTTAATACATAAAACAATTATTTTTATTATTATTATTTTATTACCAAGGACGTGTGACATGTTGTTTCTCTCTTTTCTTTACAATAATGATTTAATCAATTAATTACTGAACTCCTAAAAATAATGTATTTAACCATTCAATAAACTCACGATTGTCCCATTTTACGTGAAGGTGTCATCGGAGTGAGGTCGGGGTTCTTGATGTCTTTTTGAAGGTCCAAAGTTTCTAAATTATTTTACTCGACAACATATTTTCTTCATAGAAATATAGCAGAGAAGCTCTAAATGTAGTACTCAAGATGGTCTTCAGAATTCCAGTTGGTTTTCTTGGTAATGTACCAAAAAGTTTCCCAAATTATTTGACTTCACCCTTGTACTTTACTTTCGGCTACTTGATCCAATGCTTTTTAGGCTACTTCAGAGGGAAATATTGTAGGCCTACGTTTTGCTTATCTATGGACCTATGTTTTACTTGATGCATTGTTACCATTGAATTAATATTAATATATTATTTTGTTTTAAAATCATCGTATGTTCTGTGCGTAAAATTGACCAGACTACCCAAAATAGCGCAAAATGCATAGCGCACCTCCACCAACGACAACAGTGTAATGCTAATGTCCACATAAATGCATTAGTAGTAATAATAATCCAATAATGCAACAATAGTAAAACACTCACAAGTCAGAGAGTTTTGATATTTTATGTAAACTACATTTTGCGAAAAATACGAACTTGTAGCCTACTTATATTCTTAACGCAGGACTTTTACGTGTAATGGAGTATTTTTACTAGCTTCACACACACACACACACACACACACACACACGGTCATGACTACAACCTCAAACATGTACATGTATCACACTTTCCCATATTGTCCTCTGAATGTATTTCTCTGCTCATTGCCACAGCTATTATCTTCACACAGCCTCCACAGCAATCACACTGGACAGACAGTGCGTGGCATCTAACGGGGTGTAACATGACTGTAGCTAATGACCAGGGTGAAATAGCTGACCCCCACTCATGACCTGTGTGCAAACAGACACATGACTATGTATAGCCGTACAGTGAGAATGACTGCGTGGAAATCGGCATGTTGACAGAAATCCCCCCCTTATAATCGCATCTTCCTCGTTATCAAAGAACATGTTTGATGCAGTTATTGTGTGCGTGTAAACAGCGTGTGATGAACGTCGTCATTCTGGGGTCAAGTTTCCAGCCGTGACAGTCACCAGTCCGCTGTGTCACACATGTAGGCCATACACAGAGACGCAAACAATCAGTTCAACATTTACTGTAATTGCTTCAATATTCTGTGTCCTGTCTGAGTGAGCGCTGCCATTGGCTGTCAGTGTGTGGATACTTTGAACCTGACTACAATCATCAGGACTGGAGTTATGTTCACTTTAACTGTCGAGGACGCAGAGCAGGGAACACTGAGGGAGGCGCCTCTTGCTTTTCCTCCACAGACTAAATCAAAACACACCAAACCGCTGCGTTATCACCAAACACTGTCCATAATATCTAGAGAGTAAATGCCTAAAGCTTCATAGTCTGTGGGTTTTGCATTTGATAATGGAGATAAGTACACAGGGGCCTAAATTGTGTTTGCGCAAAGCCTCACAAACACATTAACTGTGGTCTTTCTTAATTATTATTTTTAATTGTAAATATATTTGATCATTCTAATAATGGCTGACGTGCTTGTGTTAATTGTGTATATTCCCCTTGATACATGCTTTACCATTTGGAAAAGAAATATCTATATAAAGACAGACGTCTTCCAAAGGCCCAGTGTGCCTTGTCTGTGGTCATGATCACTCCGCTTTGTTTGTGTCAATGATTTCAACAAAAACACAAGTGTGAGCATTCACTGTGCTTAGGCCTATGGGGGAATAAACAACCCAAGGCGCAGTGTCACAGTGTCTCTGTTATGACTGGTAGCTCCACAGTTCCGAGCTTACATATAAATCTAATTATTCAAGGACATTAAAAGCACCCAAAAATACGCAATTATACAATTTGACGACGTTTAGAGGAGTGTGTGGCCTTTAAAATTGACTATAATTGTTCGTTGTCGTCTGTAATGGTGGACTCAGCCTGCTCTTGTTCTGTGTCGATTGAAATTGGCTGCTCTTTGTGCAAATGTATGACGCACTGCTAAGGAGTGGGGTCTGAAAACTATCACGAGATTAAAAATAAATGTATGTTAAAATAGACCTACATGAAATTGGGACTTTAAATTTTACAAATGTTACAGAAGCCCGCTTCTCCTTTCTTCTTCTTTCCCCAGTAACATCAGCTTGCGATTCAGGCCGGAAAGCTGCATTATTATCCATTGTCACTGCTTAAAAACAGAGCTCAACACTAAATCTGGACTTTTACACGCTCACAATCCAAAAACATGCAGTTTTAAAAAGGTTACCCAGAGATAAGACCCTACAGTAGCCTATAAAATGCACCTTTCTTTCATTTAAATCAATAAATCCATGAATGCATGTTGTATGGTATGGTCCATGTGCTGCCTACATGTTCCAGCTGTGAATGAACCGCTGTGACTGAGACCAACAGACCAATATCGCCCTCTAGCGCTCTCATCACTTTCCCCAAATGAAGCCTGCAGCTCCAGCTGAGGTAAACAGATTGTTTTTAGTTCTGCGTAATTCAGGGGTTTTCCATGTGATTTGACCAGTGCTGTAAAAACTGTCATCACTGATTTATTTGCGCAAATTTAATAACAACCCAAAAATGAGCATGATGTTTTTTGTCCCCTCTGGTGCAGCCAGTGTGGGGTAAAATTAGGACACATTGCCTGGGTTTAAAATTTCAACATGAAATAAATTCAGAAGAAAGTAGAAAATCTCACTGGACACCAGTCAAAGTGAAGTTTTTTTTCCCATCGGTGGGAAGTGCAGTTGGTGAATAAACGTGACCATTAAGGTGGGGGGTGATTTCCTCTGAAACAATTCATCGACCAGACACCCTGTGGAAAAGTGTCTACATTCTGTTTGTCAGCAACAGACGCAAACGCCACAGCAAAAAAGGGGGTTTCAAAGGAGAGTGTAATTACTGGCCAGGACCATAAAGTCATTTAGGCCAGACGTCTAGCCATTTCTATAGCTTTATTGGAGCGAGGTTCTTCCTGCTTTAAAGTCATTCTTCGTACAAGTTAGACAATAAATTGGAAATCCGCCGCAACACCTCTCCCAATCGTAAACACTTTATTACTTCTACAACTGTTTGGGAGAAAAGTGAAATCTCACATACAGTGGAACCTCAAGTAGTCCTTACAGGCGAACTTAATCCCTTTAATGTTGCTGCAAATAAGAGAATCCAGCTCACTATTTAAGGTTGTGTTGTATTTTTCTGTTTGGCTGCAAAGCGTTGTGCTGCCTTCACGATCCTACTAAAAACAAGGCCTCAGGGGATTTTTTTTATCTTATTTTTTAATGCTTTAATTTTACTGGCTTCAGTGGAATTACGCACCACTTTAACACGATGAGGGAGCTTTAAATAAATTAAAGAAAAATAGTGAGATGCATATTGATATCTAAGTTAAAATGGATCATTTCTAAAATAAAAACACGCCTATTTTCCAGTCACGCACCTCATTGCCAATTATTTCAGAGTTAAAGTCTTGGAAATGGGTCAAAGCACCGTGCGTAATCTCCGTGTGTGTACCGACAACAGACAGCAGTCAGAGTGTTTCAGCTGTGAAAATGTTTTATATACAACTTCAAATTCTTAACAACTATAAAAGCAATACACATAGGCACGTTTCCTCCAAGCACAGGCTGCTTGTGGCTGTGTAAAACAAATAACATTTTTTTTAATATGAGACGGATTCTGTCTTATATCCACCAAAGACAAATTCCTGCACATGTGATTTTGATGCATATTTGGCCAACACATTATGACACTGACACGCAATATTACGCTATACCTAGAGGGGTCTAAAAAATGTTTTAAAATGGCTACCGAGGCTCCTGCCAAAATGAATGTAATTGTTCAGATGGCTTCCTTAGGGTATACAAATGTGTGAGTTGGCAGTGATTTCATAGCAGGTCCTTGCCGCTCCTCTCTCTGTTCATCTTCTTCATTTTCATCCTCCTGTTCTGGAACCAGATCTTCACTTGTCTCTCGGTTAAACTGAGTATGCGGGCCACCTCATAGCGTCGGTCTCTTGTCAGATACATGTTGTAGAGGAACTCCTTCTCCAGCTCTAAAGTCTGATATTTTGTGTACGGGCATCGCTTCTTTCTCGTGGAGCGCGCGTGAATCCAGGTTGCTGCAGGGTTGTCTGGAAAAACAGATACATATGTGAAGTGAGAGACATGTTAGAGGAGGAGGTGGTTTTTTATTTTTTGGGTAAATGGTTCTCAAATTCGGGGACGTGTAAGGACACGGGTGTGGTTTAAGGGGATCAAAAGTAAAATGAGAATTTTTTTCTTGTTAAAGACAGTGCGTAAAGATGACTATCTCCATTACATGTTGTCTGTTTTTACAGGGAGGGGAAATAACATGATATGGAAAGTAACATATCCATAGCTAAAGTCTTAGTCAGGGAAAATCACATCAAAATGCAGCAATGTGTATCTATTTTAAGCGTACTGTGACATGAAAAACTTTAGGATCCCCTGTAGTAACCTTAGCAGGGCGGGTTTTTCCTTTCTCGAGCCGAGGTATAGTACGAGACACTTTTATAGGTTAGTAAAACCTCCAGTTTTACACACCCAGCTCATACAGTTCTTAGGGTTGTAAATCAGGATTGGCTATTTCGTTTACTTACTTGGGTCAAGTTGTTGTTGTTTCTCCTCTTTGGGCTCGCTGTGGCTCGAAAGCTCACTTCCACTGTGCTCTTTGCTCGCTTTTTCTGGACACTCCGATACTCCACACGCGAATTCGCCGGCGAGCGGCCGAGCCTCAGCCTCCAACGTGTCGCACTCTGTAGCTTTCGGTGGCAAGACTTCTGGCTTTGTCCCGTACTGCCGACTGCTGGGGTGAAATCCGGCGAACGAAACGTGGTTGGAGATGGGGTCCATCCAGGAGCGGACGCCTACATATCTGCCGTCCGACGCGGGGAGATGGGACTGGTGGTGGTGGTGGTGGTGCACGTACGGATGATAAATCCCCTGCGGGTGAACCGAGGACCAAGACGACGGGAAAACGGCGGACTTGGGTGCGAAATTGCAAGAGGAGAAGTCTGCGTTGTCCCCAGCACCTGACGGCCTCGGGGTCACCGAGTGTGGAGCCTGAATAAAGCGAGCACCGTACACATCCTCCGGCTCCTGCCCCATGATAGCGTCCACATAGCAGTTACTGAGAGTGCCACTGGAAGACATTTTTGATCTCTTCCTACTCATATAATAAGGGTTGCACTGTTACGGGAAGCTTCCCTCTATGAACAATCATAGTATTTTTCCTGGCCTGCATCTACAGGGATTGGTTACATGGATCACGTGGTCATATTTACCAATACAGCGAGTAAATCAATCCTGCCCTTGCGCTCTCTCTTTTTTTTCGTCAGGTTTAATTTAGCTTTTCATTTCTCAAATAATAAAAAGCCCCATCAGATGTGACTGGAGGGAGAAAACAATCGCTCAAATGAATGCAAATGGCTTTTTCTTCTTCTTCTTCTTCTTCTTCTGTTTCTCATGTGCGGGTGGCTGCAGGAGGCTGCAACAATACAAGCAGCTAAAAAAAAAAAAAAAAAAAAAAAAAAAGGAATAAGACACATTTCCTCCCTCACACACACACAGTGCACTAACACCCCGTATCTCAATGTATGAGAAAACACTTCTAATATCGTCTTGATACCCTCAATGCTTGTAAAATGCTTTATAGACTTACGGAGTCCTCGTAAAATAGATGTAATAACATGCTGTAAAATAACAGACGCCATTTCCGTTCACAATGCGCTGTATCCATTGTTAATATTCGGCCAGGAAACATATTTTCTGGGTTGGTTTAATTTTTAAAAGCTGAGCCGGAAACGGCAGTTGTGAAATTATTGTATTCATTCAAAGGAGGGCAATAATGTCTTTATGTATCAATAAATGTTTTATGAGGTGCGTGTGATTATACATGCCGTCAATAAAAAAAAAGGAAAAAAGACATTGAGAAGCAAAGTCCATCTGTGTGTTGCTGTCTGAAGGGTCTAATTTAAATATAATATACATGTTGCCTTTTTTAAGTAGACTTTTATCCTTGTTTTCAGTTTGATGACCTTCAGGTTAGAAAAAGCAACACTTTTAAAATGGGAAATCGTCCAGTTAGAGGTCAAATCTGCAGACAGGATCAGCCTGACAGTTACATGTCATTTGATCGCACATAAACACAACATAAGAAGTTATCCTGGGCAATTAAAAGCAATGCAACGTGGCTACTGAGGCCCTGCGTCGCTCACACGGAAGGAAGCGTCCATGCCTGTGAATTTGTGCTTGAACATAACTTCCCACCGTCTGATGCTTCGTGCAGACTGTTAGTTTATTCACAAGCAGGCCTGAAAATAAAAACACCATGTTTATTTGATTACGCGGCCTCCGCCTCTTTGCGTGTCTCTGCTGCGCTCTTCGTGGACACAGAAAAACCTGGAACATTTTGTTTTATTCAGACTATTTTGGTTTAGATCTTGTGCGTAATTTCACCATTATCACTGTGTGTAGTTTAGTGTGTCTTCAGAGAGCTGGTGTATCTTATAAAGCGTATAATAATAGGTTAAGTATTGTAGTCTAACAACTAAAAACCGCGTGTGTTAACACTGCTGGTTGCCCACAAACTAAACATTTTCATGTTTTTAAGCTTGGAGAGTCATCGTCGGATTAAGTCGGAGTATAATTGTTTCTAATTTAGTGAAATTAGAAACACATTAGGAACATTTTTTGGAACAGCATTTTTTTTTTGCAGTGGAGTGCAAAAGAGATTGTGTTTTTCTTGCTATTTTAATCCTCATCCACACCATTTTACGCACGCTAATGCCCGCGTCATCCAACACAATACTGCACATTTCGACAGGGATACAGCAGCCACCAATAACTGTAGACAAGACACTTTGATAACACAAAACACAATGAGATTATTTGACAATTTATTGCAAGATAACATGCCACAAACATGCAATAAAGTCACAGATTAACATTGTTTTTCCGCCATAGAAACATTTCACTGTGGAGCAAATGGCTTGCACTTACTGTAAAACAAATGTTGCACTACACGACAATAAATGTGCTTTCATGACTGAAAAATAAAGAGTAACTCTTTTTTTCCAAAACAGCTCGCCATCGCGACACAATAGAATATCCATGTCTACTGGCTAGTGGGAAGAAATCTACTTCTCCAATAATTTAAGACCAAAAAAGTGTTACCCTGTGATAAAATAAAAACAAATACACGACGCCACACAAAGTACTAAAATTGGCTTATATATAGTCACAGTTTCGTTGAAATTGAAGATAAACGTCCAATGCCACTGAAGCATCAAACTGAATATGAGAGGAAAAGAAAAAAAAGACAGCTAACCACAGATACATGCGCGCTCACGAAAAGGTGAGATTTGAGGTCAGTTCACGGATGCGGTTTTCTCTGTTCATTTTCTTCAGTTTCATCCTGCGGTTCTGAAACCAGATCTTGACCTGCCTGTCGGTCAGGTTGACGCTCCTGCTGATCTCTAGGCGGCGCTCTCGGGTCAGATACATATTGAAGAGAAACTCCTTTTCCAACTCCAAGGTCTGGTGCTTTGTGTAGGGACATCTTTTCTTTCTCCCACTTTTTGCAGTTAACCAGTTGCTCGTCGTCGTGTCGCCTTTGCAGTCTGTAAAGATTCACATCAGAGACATTTCTGTAGGTTAGTGATTCCGCCTCAACACACACACTCACCTGCTGCTTTTGGATTTCACCTCTGGGAAATAACACATGATATAAATGTTTTCCCAGACTAGATAAAATGCACGGGATGTTATTAGACACGTACATGCCACTACTAATAAAATAAAAATGAAATTAAACCCCCAGCTCATCAAAGCGCACACAGGAACACATCATGCAGCCTTAAACATGATCCAAAAATCTATTAATTTCATGAAAGCTTCAGATGCTTTATCATGTTTGATTAAATTGTCACAATTACCAACTTTAAATGGAATTTTCAACAATTATTTCATCATGTTCTAGTTAAAGATGCAGACTATCCAGAATTACGCATCTGCAAATGCTCCATTTTTAAGCTCCTGGGGTGATTAATTTCTGCATTTTAATAAATATAGCAATCTTTTTTAGTTTCTGAAAAGCGTAAAATTTTAGCAATATGCACACATATAAAGCAGCAGATAGTGGAAATATATTTTTAAAATAATGCACATTATTTTGGATTTAAATACCTGAAGGAAGAGAGTCACTGTGTGCATGCTGCATGGTAAAACCATTCTCTGTTGCCCATTACTGCAACCTGAGAAAGACTCTCATTAAACATTACGACTTTAGGGTTGTTTGTGTTTTATACTTGGTTTTATGATGCTGGAGCTCAGCACTACAGCGCCACAAGATAAAAAGCTTTTCATTGTAGCCAACCCACCTTTCCCTTCCTTCTGTAGCAGCTCAGGACTGGACACAGAGGCTTCCATGGAGCAGTTTTTCTCCCCGGAGCTGGACTTGGGGTCCGGGCTTTCTACGCGTGGGACCGGTGTCCTTGAGGTCTCGGGGTTCTGCGGGACGTCCTCACTTTTCTTTTCCACATCAAAATTTGAAGGCGCCGTGGCGGACTGCGGTGGTTTCGGGGTGACCCGGCTGAGCTGCATCAGTGTTGGGTTTGGACTCGGCGGCTCATGGCAGTAGTTTTCCTGGTGTTTCCCATTCGCATAAGTTTGGCTCAGTCTGAAATAGCCCGGGACCGGGATCTCGGGACCATCGACAGGACAAGACTCGGGGATAACGTTAGAATATGCGGGGACCTCTGACGAGCTGACTTTTTGTACTCTCTTATCGGAGTACATGCAGCAGTTACTCTCTTCCTTTATGCTCTGTGAAAATGTACAGTTTGACATCTGACTGGACGGCTCTATTCTGCAGGGTCTATTCGGATCAGTCCAGTTATCTATTTGAGGTATGTACGAGTGGACATTCATGCCCATATTTTGGTGGTTGACCTCCCCTCTTTTGCCGAAAGACGGCAGGAGTCCACAGGTTTGCATTCCGTAAGTTCCCATTTCTGAGCCAGACGGCATGTACATGTTGCTGCTGGAGTAAAAGCTGTCCGACCTGCAAGCACCAATTAAAGAGTCCACTAGAAACGTGTTTGCCGCAGGAGAGCTACTGGGAAAGGACATTTTGGGGGGTTAAGTTCTTTAGGAGGAGAGAGATGTCCTTTGTAAGCTGACATATCTAGGAAAAACAATCTCCGTGTAAGTCAGGATGCCTCCCGACCACATGACAAGCCCACCAATGAGATTTGAAAATGGCCTTGAGACGCAGCCTCCTCTCCCCTGCGCACACACTCATACTGCGGATGCAGACGTGGTCAACAGCGACACCTACAACACGGACTTGAAATTGGTTGGCAGACTTTACAGAGGCTGTGCAGCCAAAACTGAAACAATCACATATTAAAACAAAGGCACGACGTCAGTGACATCACAGAATAAAACACAGAAAACACACCACGTTCATGTGGCTCTTACGCGCGCAACTGAAGCTCTATAACGTGTTTTAATGAGTTAAATGCTTCAAAGGATATGTGTGTCTTTGTGTGAGAGACTCAGGAAAGGGAGTGTGTATATGTGTGTGTGTGTGTGTAAAATGCTGCCTATATGGCGCATAGGCGACAACTGCAGACCATCTGAAACAATGTGCACATTTCTACTGAGTTTGTTTTTACACACATCACCCACACATACCAACACCAGAGTCCGCATTAACTGTATTTGCATATATCTTACTGTCTTTATTATATTTGAATTAAAATCTGAATAGAAACAGAATAAAGACACATTTTAATATACTGTTTGCTCTGTCATTTTTTCATTATTTCAGCGGTTGTTTTATTTCTTGCATATGATTAAATGTTTAATTAAAAAGCACCAAATGACTGTGTTCGGCCATTTAGAATTCCTGCATGTCAGCATTTAAATAAGGAATCTATAAGATCCACCATTTGCACATTTAAATCGACCTACCAGAAGCTCAGCATGCGTGAAGGTCAACATTACAACCCTGCTGGAGTTAGCCTCTCAAATAAATTCCACTTAAGACGGATAAAAAATGGTCCTTTATTATTAGCACAGGTTATTAAGCACAATATCTTTATTTGCATTTTGTCACAGGTATTTCCGATGTTCCAAAAAATAAAAGTATGCACACTCTGGGGATTGTTTTTGCTCAGGGCTCCATTGTTTTTGTCTGCAAGGAAGGTACATGTGTGCAAGATAAACTGAGGAGGGGAAAAAATAAAAACACTTTGTACCTAAAAATAATCGCAATGATCCTACAGGTCTGTTACAAATAAAAAACACTAAATGCATCTTGGAATAATTATATCTTTGGTCTTTGCGCCAAGATTTAAATAATTCTTAATCTTGTGTAAGAGGATGTGCAGATCTGTCTTCAAGGCTCTCAGATATTTACAGTTGGTTGTAAATACGCATTTGTAGTATGCAAATCATCTCAGCATCACAGGATTCACAAACAACCACATACAGGCTCGTTAAACCTCAAGTTTAATCAGTGAATATGTGTAGAAAATACATTCCTCCGATTAGTTATTAAAAGAAAGGAAATTTTAAAAAAAACATTTAACTGAGACATCTGACAACACGGACACCATTTTTGTTTTAATAAGCATGTTTCTAATAAAGACAATGGCTCAAATATAACATTGGGCTATTTTGCATATCATGTGACGCATTGAACTGAAATAAAAAATAATATGGGAGTATATTATTTAGGCATAATCAACAATTCATACACGCACAAAATGTACACAAGTACCGTAAAAGTGGAAAAACAATGGCATAACAACAATAATATAACAATAATAACAATAATGATAACAATAATAATAATAATAATAATAATAATTTAAAGTAAATGCCAGGAGATCCACTAATATATTTAATATTCTTTCAAACATAAGGGTAGATATTTATTATTTAAAAAAAAAAATGAGGGTATAATTATTTAAGGACACCGACATTGTAGATTCATGCAAAACTTGTGCCCTCGTGTCCTTCATTTTTTTTTTTTTTTTTCTTTTTTGGAGTAGCTGTCACTCTTACTCTTCAAAGCAAATAGCCAGACGCAGATAAACAATAATTCAACAGTTATACAGCTGAAAAATAAAATGAAATAAAAATTATTTGTAAAGCACATTTACGTGAATATTTTCCCCACATTGCCAGCATAACATCTGGAGTGTGTGGAGACAGATTGCAGCGGCCTTTGAGGTTGTGCGGCCTTCAGGTGAAGATCGAAGTCTGTATTTTAGAGTTTCAGATTACAAAGACACGAGTTACATGTATTTTGCTTGTCCATTTAAAACACTTGAACATGACTTGGAAATGTAATGGCCGCCTGGAAGACACAGGAGTTGCAGAAGGTAAAGTGGGTGTTGAGTGAAATAAATAATGTGTGTTAAGATTAATTTATTAACGTATTAATTTATTTTCTTAGGGAAGCTACAGCTTTTACTGTGGAATGGTTTGACTTTGACAAAAAGAAGTAATCTTGGACATTTTATTTAAAATTCAACTATTTAAAATCTGCTGAAAATAACTAAATTTAAGCCACCAAGTGTAGTTAACTAAAATAAAAATGTAAACTAACCTTCTCTTCAAAGGATTTTTTCCTCCAGTGAGTTATTTTCATGCAGTCTAGATGTTAAATTTGACTCAGCTCTGCATTTCCACTCACAGCCAAAGCAGCAAGTCTGCCCTCATGTGGATACACCGAGAAGCAAAGTGTAACACCCCACACAGTTGGTAATGTAATTTCACTGTAGGACATGATGACAACCCAATTAAACGCTTAATGAAACTCAGTTTTCTAATAGGCTTTTTGGGAAATAACTGTAGGTGTGACGCATCACAAATGAAATAAACATTAATCCTGTTTCAAAGTATTATTTCATAAACGAGGGCTGAGATGGCTGCTGGAGAGAAAATCAAATTAAAGATCAATAAAGCGACTTTTTGTGTGGAATCGATGCGTTTATCGACTCATAAGATACAAGCTACAGTGCTCAGGTGAAGCAGCCTGAGGTCACTGTATAATGGAGCTGCGCACAGATAGAAATGAGTCACCTGCGTTAATTACACATGGAAACGCGCATTTTTTGCCAACAGTTGGAAATCTTTCTCCTTTGCAGCAGATTTAAAGGCGTCAAAGAAACATTTTGCGCACTGAGAACACTAGAACAGCAGATTAACTTCAAAAATTACTTATCCTTTCATATGGCGGTCCTTGTTAGAATATCCTCCATTGTATCCCAGCTACCAACACAAGCTCTTCAATGTGTCAAAAGGCGCTAAATATAAAACGGGATGCGCAGAAGTGTCTTGTATTCTCCACACATTTGTAGCCTGGAGTGAAACTACACAGGAAAGAGCATCAGAGCTCTTGTGATCTGGGGGTTGGGACACCAAAGTGCAATAGCCCCCTATTTAGACATTTACAGCTATGTTTATTATACTGTCTAGACGGTTCAAGGTTTAGTAAACAATCCAGTGTTTGAAAGCAAAGGAAATGACGGGACTTATCAGGCCTGCGAAGCGTCAGATTTCAGTATGCATGAATCTTTGGAGAAAAAAAAATCCCCCCTTTTTCTCGTGTTATTTAAGGACTTGGTTAAGTTCATGTGACAAGGTTCGTGACTATGATACAACATTTGTCGTGTCTGTTTTAAGTTTTCACACCACAACGTGCATTACATGCGTCTTATAAATGGATTTACACAAGGTAGAAGCCTTACATATAGTTTATATAAATAATTTCCACGCGTTTTTTACGCGCTTTGCTGGAATATGTGTCGCCAATAACACGAAACCATGTGAACACAAATAAATAAATGCAGGAATTGTTTGCAATAAAGAGAAAACAAAGAAAAAGTGGCGTCTTGGTTTTGCCAGATTTTTGTAAAATAAATTGTCTAAACAGGATGATGAGGGATCAAATATGCAGAGGGGACCAGTCTTTTAAATGTGTGTGTGGCTCCTATTTTGCTCCCGTGTGTGTGTGTGTGTGTGTGTGTGTGTGTGTGTGTGTGTGTGTGTGTGTGTGTACAACAACTATGTCAGGTATCAGAATAAAGGATTCCCAGTGAAATACTGTAGGCGGTCGCGATTCAGCTTTTTCTCTTTCATCCTTCTGTTCTGAAACCAGATCTTCACCTGCCGATCGGTCAGGTTTAACATCCTGGACAGCTGAAGACGCTTTTCTTTGTTAATGTACACGTTGAAGAAAAACTCTCGTTCAAGTTCTCGGATCTGGTATTTGGTGTAAGGACACCTCTTCTTCCTGGACTTGGTTGATGAACCTGCACAAGGAGAGAAAATGTGGGGAAAAATTGAAGATCAGGCTCCAAATATTGGACTGAAATGTAGATAAGAGGATGACAGATACATTTATTTTGGTGTTTATTTATTTATTTGGTCATGCACAATGGCCCTCTGTCACACACACACACACACACACCTACACACAAACACACACACACTGGGAGGAACAACAACAGCGGAATTTGCATTAAAATGAACTTATACTGCTCTGATTTGTGCGCATAGGTTACTGTATAGAGGTAGACTATTGCATCCCCCCAAAGTGTTGTTATATCTGCACAATATTAGCTATAAACCGATGAAATAAACTTTAATAAAACCCTTTTCTTGAATCCCCCATCAATACACATCACCCCCAGCAACACAGTCATTTTATCAGACACAAGGCAACCTTTAAAGTATGTTTAACTTAACGGTTTCCCATTGTAAATACCTTTACAACCGTAAACTAAATCTTATAGGGATATAAAAGCTTTTGCCTGCTTATAAAGAGCCACATAACCCAGGACGGCCACGGTGGTGGACACACAGTGCAGCCCAGACACTCCATTGTCTAACTTGCACACCTTATATCCAAAACAAAGAGGGAAAGACTTACTCTGTTGGTTGTTCTTGTCGCCGCAGTTGGAGGATGAGTCCTCGTCGGCGCTCCCGCTCGGGTCAGCTTTGTGCTGCTCCAGTTTGGTTAAAGCCTGATTGTTATTCGCAGCATCTCCGGCAGCAGCAGAGTCTGTCTTTTGTTTGGGGTGCTCCGCGTTGGGCTTGTCCGAGTTAGGAGTGTCCAAAAACTGGTCGAAGCCCTGGGGGAGAACCCCATTTCGGCCGACACCGGTGAAGAAATTGCAGGGCGAGCTGGTCCCCCCGTGGTGGCCGTAAAAGGACTCGTTTTTGAATATCACATCCGCCCTGCTGCCGGAGGACTGGATCAAGTCCCGGTGCATTATCTCGTCCGTTGAGTAGTAAGATGCGTAATTGCCCCTATAGTGCCATTTGCTGGGATGGTCCAGTCCATAATCCCTGAAAGCGACTTCTCGAACAGGTTGGACTTGGGCTATGTTGGGTGAATAGGGGAAATTAATCTGACACGAAGTAGTCTGCGGTAAAAAGGAGGAGACTGATGTAAAATCGGGCGTCGAAACGTAATAAGTGCAGCTCGGTAAATACATATTTGACGCACAGCTGCGATCATCGTATTCCGTCATATCTCTTCTTCCCTTTTCCTCTTTGCAACAGAGGAGAGGAATTGGCAGCCTGGCTGTGTTAAACTTTGTCCATCTATAGCACCACAGGCGCGTGGAAAGACCCCGCCAGGGAGAAAAAATCGGAAACGTAGGCAGACCTGCAATACATCTTGATCGATTCTTGAGGTAATTGTGTCATGTGATCCAGCCAAGAAATTACCATACATCAATATCAGTCATTAAAAACTGTCCGGAGAAACTCATGTGAGCGCATGCAAGAGACTTCATTGGCTCCCTGGCTGCAGAGGAAACTCCTCTCCAGCCTTCTTGCCCTATAGCTCACGGAAAAAAAGAAATTTGTGAAGCACCGCTGGAACATTTAATTGAAAGCTTTACAGCAGCATCCTCACTGTATAATGACACGTAATGACAGACACACGCCTTCAATCGGCAGTAGATTTGCGCACTTTGGAGTGTGCGCCGTGTGTTTGTAGCAACAGTTAGGGTGGAAACATTGAAGTTGACCTCCGCATTTAATGCAAAGCTTGGAAGGAATGGCACCAGGGCCACCGTGCCTGCACACATAGCTGCACAGAAGCCTGTTTGATTCACAAGCGACTCATTAGCTCGGCTTTTATGCAAATAAATTTTAGGCTTCATTGCGTGTAATCACTGCGCACCATGATGGTTGGAAGACATTTAGATACACAGCAGGAAAATACTTGAAGTTATTGTCAGAAACAATTATCTTGGTCTGCAAAATAAGGCTCAGGCGCCACAAGAAAAATAACAAGACCACAAAATGATGATAAATTCCACTGCTAAGCATGCTGACAAGCCCATATTTGCCTCTGCTTTAAAATCATACTGTTAGAATGTTAAAACATAGCATCCGGTTTGCTTTTCATTTGTTACACCTTAATAATAAATGCAGATGGACGCGCGTGACAACAGCCAAACAAAACAGCACGGTATGCTGCTGAAAAATACAGCAGAGTTGATTTTGGATGCCACAAATAAACACAAGCTAAGTCAATCGCAAGCATGAATCACTGTGCACATTCAGCACGGCCAAGTCCAAAACAACTGGCTTTGACCGTCTGTGGTCTAGGTGATGTCCACCAAGCATTCACCAACAAGCCTCTGCACCCAAATCATTTTATTGCACGAAGGCAGCCATGCCTGCAGAGTTTAGGCCTCTCTTCTCGGAGGAGAAAACGGAGTTAAAACACTGGTGCACGGATACACATGTCTGCGAGACTGCATCTGTATTTTTTGTTTGCCACTGTGAGTATGATTTCTATTTTCATGCTTTATTTTTTTACGCGTATAAAGGGAAGAAAGTAAAGGAAGGAAGCAAAGGAAGGAGGAAATATGTTTAAAGAAATTCACGTACTCCGCAGTGTTTGTGCAGAGCCTGATGCTGGACATTTAACTCAAAATTATCATGCACATTGTGCACCTTCAGTGGTAATGCAGCTCTAATTTGAAGGCCAGTGTTGCAGGCAGAGGACAAACATTCTTCGCCGCTTAAAGCCTGAAGGTCACACGCAATGTGGAAGTAGCTCAAAGGAGACTGGCTTTATTGTTATTGGGGGGTAAAATCAGCTCTGTGGTCGAGTTCTCTGTTTTCAGCCTTTATCACACTTCACGTCGAAACTCCTCAGGCAGTAAACAGCATGGAAAACACAAGTCTGTACATTTGTAGAAAAAATAGGGTAAAAATCAGAATATTTTCGTAAATTAATCCGACGCACAACCTACAGAGAGCAAAAATACTTTGTAGGTATCACCAAAAATCAAAAGTATTGCAGTGACATGTTAAAAAAATGTTACAAAAAATAAAATTATAGTTTCAAACTAAATAACTTTAAGTTCTTAGACAAGAATACAAAGTTTAGGGGACCTGTTGCTCATCACTTGTGCCACTATTTCTTTTAAATTGTAGCTTTCTTTTTTGTCTTTTGTTGTGCAGCATTTTAAAATGTGGACTCTCAATTACTGCCATTATTATTTCCATTGTTATCAATTATTCCTTGACGCGTTTGAGCTAAAATATTGCGTCATGTTTAACGTCCTGAGCGTTAACGTTGACTTTCGCCCAGCAAAATTAGATTATTCACATTTTAAGTCAACATTTCACATTTCAAATGACTGTTTTACAAGCAACAATTTCAAGTTTTGACGCACAAAAAACTCGAATTCAGCCTAAATTGTCGTGTTGCTGGGCCCTTTTTTCTCGTGCGTAATATCAACTTTGATATTACAATTTAACCAAATAGCATAGAGGCTGAACTAGATCCTACTTTACAAAAATGTTCATATTTAGTTGATACATTTCTCATTTCTATTTTCTATCTCCTCACAAACAATCAGCTTTATGTTAATATTGTGGGAAGTAGCAATGCACAGCCTTACTAACTAACTTGACCTTAACTTTGTTTTGGCGCCCCCACTATCTTGAGGAGCTATATGACGCTGTCTGGCTGCGTTTGGCAGTAAAGCAATAAAGCAACAAATACTGCAGGAAAAAGGGCTGCGTATTTGACGCAAAGAGAACTCAGTGTAGCCCTTCAAAATAGTCTGAGTAATAAAAACTAATAAGTGAAACGCGTTGTGTGGGGAGGATTTTAAGCTGAGGAAAAACAGACAAACCTCGAGTTGAAGCACAACAGGCCCGCAGTATGAGTGTGTGTGAGTGCAGATTGTGTGCAAAATAGTATACTGAAATTATATCAAGATTGGCCCAATAAAAAGGAAACATTTTGTAGGAGCAGCTCCACAAAATAAAAGATCAGAAGTGGAAAAAAATAGATTGGTAAGACTCATTAATGGAAGAAGCATCTCATTACTGGGTTCAAAATGCTACCCTGACTTCCATGAACCTTTAGTGGGACTGCAGTGGTATGTTCTTGTTGCAGCGATGCGGTGATGATGACGTGATAATGATGTAATGGGAGGCTGCATTAATAGATTCACCTCATGTAATGTTTCACGTATAAACTGTTGGTGGTTAAATCCTGGAATTTAAGCCTTTAAATAAAGTCTCTCCATGTGTGACCTCTAGACTGCAACTTTGTCAGTTCTCAACTTCAATGTGAAAGCGACAACAAAGTGTCGTGGAAAAGATATACTTTGGATAACAATAAACAATGACCCAGCTAGATATGTCCAAACCACACACACACACACACACACACACAGACACACACACACACATACACACCAACAAAATCGCTTCTATTACGCACAGAGGAGCCAGTTTGGCGTTTAAAGTGCAGCAATGTCTCTGAAAAATTAAAGGATGCATATATGACTTCTGAATTACACCAGATCCATTTGGCCAAAGCCACAGTAACCTCCTACTGACATGTGGAGGTTCTGCCTGTGTCTGGGTGTGTGCGTGTGTGTGTGTGAGTGAGTGTGTGAGACAGAGGGCTGCTGCTGCTGTGGTGCAGGCTGTTTTACGCGTCTGCGCATAGGCACAAAAGAATGTTAAAGAAAATGCTCAAATATAAGTTTTTAAAGAAGCATTTTGATTATGAAAATCCAGTCAAAATAAAGTACATTTATAAGTATTTGCGACTGGGTATACAACTTAAATAAAGCATGATCACGACATGATATTTGTTACAAAGCAGCTGGTGATTTTGGCTGGAAAAAGATTTGAATTTTCTCTTTTGGAAGCTGCTTGATGGACTTAAAGACAGACATTTACGAAAGGGACAGCTAAGTGCAGGCTAGGATGTTTCATTAAAGTGAGAAGGGGTGCTTTCCTAGAAATTATATTAAAATAACTGTGTATAAAGACATCAAATCCATTCATTTCATGCATACATGATCGATGTATAGACTGAGGATTATTCAGTTTATATTCAGTGAAAGGTAGCCACACACGCACATCCTATACGCTGATCTCTTCACCGCTGCAGTCAGCCAAGAACAACATTCAGGTCTCCAAAGTACATCCTCTTCACTTCTATTTAAAAATCAGACTAATCTGGTGGGAGAGGTGCAAACTATTGACACCTTTTACATGTTCAGATGACACATAAGTATACTGATCAACTAGTGAGCGACTGGCTGAATGAGCGTGAACTCAACATATACATAAATGAAGCCAAAAGGTCTTAGTCGCCATTCGACACATTGCCTAAAATATAAAATGATTCACATGATGCACAATAACTCGTAATCAAGCAATTTAAAAATTATCTTTATTCTGAAATGTATTCATTTGCAGGTTGCGTCCATTTTACAAAACCTGAGCCCGTGCGTAAAAAGATGGCGCGTTGAATGCGTATTCTCACCACTAACATGCTTTCTGTGATTATTTATAAATATGTTCATTCCGAAATGAAATTAGGAAATATTCTTTCATTAATTGTGTATTTTTAAAAGACTGGATCAACTGAGGAAGGTTGATTACATCTGATGTGTGTTTGTGCAGCATATTTACGCACAACACCTGGCCTGACAACAAAAAAAATCCACTCTTATTTAAATACACTTATAAAGTAGCTCAATCCAACACTATCCGGATGTCTTGTATCCACAAACACTTGTTTTCCAGGCATTTGGAGTAAACACCTTCAGCACTAAATGCGGCGCAATCCTTTCCTCCACGTCTGGACTCTAAATGCGGCCATGAAAAACACAAAACAACGCAAAGATGTTCATTTAATCAGATTAACAATAAACTGGGGGGAAATCAGGCATTTATTTGAATAACATCAATTAGGAAACAGACATGCAATTAGAATATATTTTGGCAAAACTGACCCGTCCGTAAACATGAACTTGACTGTTGCTTCCACATTATAGGCCCACACACCACATGAGCAGACCATCATACAAAATACACAAACACATATAGAAACATATTCCTGTTTAAATAGGTCATAGTTTATAGACTTTTGAGTTGGATGAAAAACAATTTGCTAAATGTTTATTGTATCCGCGGGTACAGGCCAGCAGGAGTCAGGGCCTAGTGCGCATTTGGAGAATCTCAGTATCAAAAAATGACCAGTAGAGTAGATTATATCTTAATCTGGATCCATTTTATAAGTATTAATGTCATTGAACTTGGGGCTTGATGAAACTGGAGCCTATTCTGTGACAGGAATATAAACATTTTCATACATATCTATAAATACAAGTCCGTGCCACAAACCGAGAGGGCATGTGATGAGCTGCAACATTCATAGTACAATACGTATTCTGTCCGCTGCTGGTCACGATCAAGTCCAAAGGTCATCAGTACGCCGAGAAAGCGTGTTCGCGCATCATCAGCCTTTTCTTCTTCATCCTCCGGTTCTGAAACCAGATTTTCACTTGTTGGTCGCTCAGGTCCAGTCTCTCTGACAACTCCTTCCTTTTCTGTCTGTTGATGAATTCATTCGTCATAAATTCATTCTCAAGTTCAGCCAGCTGTGGCTTCGAGTAAGGCTTTCTCTTCTTTCTGGTTTTCACTTGTGACGAGCACCATGGGGCACCTGGAGGGAGCAGAGGTAGAAACAAGTTTTATACTTTAAATTAACACCAAGCTCAGGAACAGGGATGGAGACTGAATGGAATTAACTGCTCCCTGTGGCACTGCGGCTAATAGTGTGGCTCATATCTTACAAAAATATAAATTGGTTTTATCACATTATATAAATATTAGAGGGCTCGCCTACTGTACGTATAGGAAAATATGGCTGATATTACCATGAGCCCCAGACACAGTAGCTTCTGTAAGGATATTATGGGAATATTAAAATAATAATCATGCCACAGGAGATATTAACCGGCCATAAAATAGCCACAGACAGTCAAATGAACGTTAGGCTCTATAATGTCACACACAAACTAGCCTATATTCGCAAATGTAAATTGATTAGTCTCATAACGATGTGGCAGGAGATCACCAGAGAGGATTGGCATACAATAAGACAATAACCAGAGGCACAAATCTACTTAGAGTCCCTTTAGTGTTATCATAATGAAAAAGTGGAAGCAACAAAATATTCCTGCAAAACAGGCTACTTAACCTTCTGCAAAAGCCGTCCTGGAGCATGTGTGACTGGATGATGGGTGAATGGGATTCTGCTCCTGTTTGGTGCCGTTCACATTCAACGCAGCTGAATCCGGATCGAGCTGGGCCGCAGAGCTGTGAGACCGGCTGTCCAGCTCTGAGTAGCCGCGGTCACTGGCGGCCCCATGCTCCCCGTGGTAAGCCTCATCTCGCCTGCCAGAATCCTCAGTCTTGTGGTTTGTGACCTGAAAGCATCGAGCCGACTCCTCCAGATGCGCCTTGACGTGGCCGCTGCTGGAGGAGTTCGTATTTATAGACACCGAGTTGGACAGAAACGGCGGACAGTAGCCTCCAAAGGCGCGGCTCTGTGGTGGTGCTGCTGGTCCAGACGTGCACGAACTTGAGGAAGTCCACGGGAGCGTGCACACCTCTCTCCTATTGTAAGGGATCTGGTGCAGCCCGGGTATGTGGGCTCCATTACCCCGCAAGTTGGAGAAATACAGCGACTCAGGGGGAGTAAAATTCAACAGAGAACCAACATAGCCGGGATTTAAAGGATTCCGCTCACACATTTCCATGGAGCTTTCCTCAAACGCTTCTTGCAAGCCTTTTAGCAACTCCTGAAGAATAAAGGGTAGGTAATTGTTGATTTGTTAATACAGCGTCACGTGATATGCAAAATATGTTGTTCCGCCCCACCCTTGCTCCCAGTACTGCAAAGCAAAAATACTCCATGAGGAAATATTTTGGTATTGAGTGGGTGGGGGGATGAAGTTAAATTCTAACCATCTGTGTTGTCTGGAATATCAGAAGAATATTTGGCTCATGTCAATTTCAGTGTCAGAGGGTCTCATTTCAAAAGCACATGCGTGGAATCTGTTTTGGTGTTACAGTGCTGTGACATGAGGAGTAACAAGGTGACTCTGTGGACTGACTCATATAGAACAAGGGTGAATGCAGGGCCTTAAATGCACCACAAGAGACCCGAGACAACGCATACACATATTTATTATAATCATACAGAATATTTTCGGGGATGTAACGTCCAGAATATTTTCTTGTATTGACAGAAAATGAACCAGATGCTCAAGACAACACGTCTTTAAAACACCTTTGCAATCTCAACATGAAATCCCAATAATATACTATAAGCCCCACACATTCATCAGAGTGCCATTATATTAGGTTACATTATATTAAACACAGTACGTTGTTTGGTGATGTTGCTTTCTTGTGATCACTCCTATATAAACAATGTAGCCTTCATTTATGTCGGCGTCGAGCTGAGGACACAGAAACACACGCAACATATCCTCATTTCCAAAACTGCGCATCAACTTTTACAGAAACTATTAAATTAGGCTAAAAACACTGTTTTAAGACGCGCTTTGACCACCTGCAGCTTTCCACACACACCTTATACTCTTAAGGCCACATCTAGAATAAACTTAACCTACTTGTGCACTTCAGGTTGATAGTGTCTATAAAAATGTAACTACTACTTTCCGGAGTAAAGAAAGAGACCACTTCATGGCACCCTCACTATAATACAATCACGACATTTAATCATCTAAATATTAGCACCTTACAATAAAACACAAAAATATTTTCCGTCGCAAAATGATTTTTCTATCCTATACGTTTAAAAGTGTCAAACTGAACTTGTAAATACCATGCGTAAATTTAGCGATCCAAGTCCAAGTGCATTTCACCAGCAGTAACTACAAGAGTCTCGCTATAAAGAACTATTTCAACACACTCCTCCTGCTGGGACTTATCTTGTGAACTGTATACATGTATGTGTTTTATAATCACTGTAGTATTTCCGTTATACAACACTACACTTGAGAGCAAACACTCAGGGGAAACTAACTTTTAATAGGCCTCAATTTTTCTGGTATTAGCCTATATTAGTTTTTCGCAGTACAATGTTTCCTGAGACTTGGATTAAGTGAGGTGTGTGTGTGTGTGTGTGTGTGTGTGTGTGTGTGTGTGTGTGTGTGTGTGTGTGTGTGTGTGTGTGTGTGAGGGATGGGAAGTCAAAAAATACTGACACAGATATGTTGGTATATGTACGTTAGTACATGTATTGTGGTATGTCTATTGCAATAGATGTATTGTGGGATATGTTGTGATGTTTGTACTGTGGTGTGTGTATTGTTGTATTTGGGTTGTGGTTTATGTATTTTATTGTGTCTTCCATGTTTACAGTGTGTTGTGGTTTTATAATATTTTAAAGTGTGTATTTTTAAAAACATTTTAGGTCTGCATGTAGAAGCCCAACTAGGTACAAGAGCTGAAAATTAGCAACAGCTATAAACTCTCTGTGCAACACATCAGACCCATACTCTGTGCTGGAACTATGTTAAATTGCATTGTCCCTGTCAAATAGAAATGCAAATAAAAGAAGACAAAATTATGAGTTGGAGCAGTTGCTTTTGTAGCACAAATGATCCAGTGGTGGAAAAACGCATTTAAGGATGATCGTTTTGATGATAAGTGTCATTGCTACTGATCACTTTAATAACAGACAACAATTGGGTTCCTTATGACTCCATTTTGTCCATGCTCAAACAGGCTTATTTTATATTTTTGCACAGAACCACTCAGCCTAAAAACATCACACTGATATAGAAAATGCTTCTTTACCATTTAAACCAGACAACTTTCCCAATATCATCAAGTAATCATGTGAGTAGTTGCGGCTGTAATCCAATAGGTGGCAGTGCAACTTCATGTGTGGCCTTGATCCTGCCATGATGTCTCTGCTCTCCTCATTGTTTGCCAGTTGCTTAATTCTGCAATTAAACATCATCTGCAGTTTCAGTCATCACTGGAGTTATGCAGATTTACTGGGCACGTGCTTGTGGCAGACTGAGGGACCATCGAGTGTTTGTGTGTGTGTGTGTGTGTGTGTGCGTGTGTGTGTGTATGTATGTGCAGCAGTGTGTCTACAACAACATCTGCAGCAGTCAAAGGTAGGACAAGTGCGAACATTAGGCTACATAAACGTGCATTTCTTAAACATCTCTGCTGCAAGCATGTTTGTTGCAAATTAGTGTTTCTAGGGTGTTTAAATGTAGAAAAAGAAACCAAAAAAGATGGCAAAACGTGCGTAATGGCGACACATATTTTAGAGATTAAAACAAATTAACTTAAAATTATAATGTAGAAAATTTAATACAATGACACAGAACAACAAGTGTTTAAATCTAAAACATTTCACTGTAAAAGTCCGAAAATTAAATACTGCATATACCAAATAAAGTCAACAATATTACACAACCAACTGCATTATTTCTAAAGTGAAAGGAAACTGTTTTATTTTTGTTTTTTTAAAGCTATGCTGTAGCTTTAGTAATATATTTTAGGTTTTGCTTATAACTTAAAAACATATTTAAGCTATATTCAAAAATATGTACAGAGTGTTTTCAATATTCACGCCCAACTACTGTGATATATAAAAACATGTTTAAATCGCGGGTAACCCACTTAAACTAAAACACAGTGAGCAACGTGAATTAAAATGAAAACAGTTTCTGTTTATCGCATCTAAAATTATAAACAAATCAATCCTAACTGAAAGAAAGGAAATTAACAGATTTGTTTCATTGTCATCTTACCATAAACGCGCCCTGGCAAATGTTCATTTTAATTTCTTTTGCTTTGCTATACATTTCCCACAAAACGTAGCGTTTCATCACAAACAGCAGAACTCCTGAGGGCCAATTGGGCTTCAAATGTTCCCTGTTTATATATCAAAATGCAGAGGTTTGTGTTTGCACCCACTGAGTTGAGTTAGGTGAAGTTACGCCAACAGTCTGCATCTTTATGTCACAAAGCTGATGGGCTCCCACGATTACAAAATTAGGACAAGTTTTAGTGTTGAGCTTTTAGTGTCCTTTACTGCCCTCCGTCCTTCGTGTTTAGGGTGTCAGGAGCCAAATTGAGGAGCTTCAGTCTGGTTGTGTTTCCAGGCCCTTTGAAGACGAGCTATCCGCCGTCTATTGTCCTTGGTAATAAACTTGCTGCTTCCCTCGTTCAAGTTCTCTGGGCTGAGAAATGCTCCCTGCAATCCTCCAAGTGTTGAAATCTCAACAGTCTGCAGAGTTAGTGGAAGTCAAAGAGGCTATAGCGTTTAATCTATGTCATATAATTGACAGAGACCAGCTTAAAACAAGTATAGAGTTTGTGCGTGGGGAAAATATTTAAAAGTTGTAAGTGGTTTTCTAATTATTTTCTAATCATGTCCATTTTGGACCTGAGGGTACATTTGAAACTCTGGCACAGACCTATTGAGAAGTACTGAGCATATGAAGTATTATTTGTAGACTAGAAATAGGGTTTTATAGAGCAGGTTTATGACAGTGTGGAATATTTTCGTCTGCAGTCGTGAATTTACTAATTATCGAAAATATTTAGCAGTTTAGTTTCTGACCTGTCGAAGCGGAAAATTTGTTTGTTATGGTATGCGAGAAAACTGATTAAATATATCGAAACGAAATCATATCATAAAGAAAAAAGAAATGAGAGTTTTCTTTCTCAAACTTTAGCACAATAACTTCAGCGTTTGCGCTTTGTCCACTGGATGGGAAATGTCGGTAAAATAGCCCAAATAATAGACTAAAAGGCGCACAGATTCAAACTAGTGTAGGCAGAGGATGCATTGGTTATAATCCTTTAAAAAATAGTTTGCACCATGATACGCTGAAACACGTTATCACCAAGGCCATGTTTAAATCTCTGCATTGTCCATGTTGCTGCCTGTGTTTGTTGCTTTGCATCTGTTGATTGTTTCTGTTCTTACTCTGTATTGTAATGTGTTTTTGTCGCATAACAGGAACCCAATGAAAAACACTTTTTCACTGAGTCAGGCCAGTTTAAACTGTAACACACAATGTTACTTTTAATTCTTTATTCCTGTATAAATGGATAAATGTCTAAAAAACGAGCACAATGTTAAGATTTAACAGCATGGGATGCAACGTTTTGTTTGGTTACCAAAAAAATAAGTAATAAACGGATGGACACAAGTAGCTCAGGAATACGTTTGAATCGATAGATAACGAGTTACTTGTGAATAGACTATAATAAACTAGATAATGTTTACTAAAATAGTGACGTCTGTAATAAAGACCACTTCATAATGAACTGCTGCTGCTGAAAAACAAAAATCTAACATCTAACCTACACATTAATTTAGCTACAGAGTTATCAAGTGTAAAAGTTCTCTACATTCCGATTAGTCACTATTGTTGAATAGTGCTACATTATACTTTATAGTAACTATTCGTTATTTCGTACCTCAACATTAGCGTCTCAAAGCATTTCCACCAAAGCGACCAGTAGGTTATGTATTCAGATTTTACTCTACAATTCGTTTCTTAATGACAAACCGAGAAAGCAGAAATCGACCAACGATGTTTCATCTAGATGAAAATACAGAAACATGAGTGACTGTGGAAATTTACACCCCGTGACTTAATTAATGAACTGTATTCGGGGAAAATTATAGTCGCCTTTTACTATGTGAGTGATAGGTTTGTATTTAATGAACAGCATCGTGCTGTTCCCATCATAGTATTATTCTAACTGAGCGCAATATTTGACTCATTAGCGACGCGGGGAAGTGGGACAAGACACACGCAATTTATTTCTCAGTTCAGTATGATAGACATGTGGGCTATGTCTTCCACTGTTTAATTAAAAAATAAAATAAAATAAAACAAACAAAAACAGCAATACGAATAATTGTCTTTCAACCATCTACCACATTATTTAAATTGTTCATTTCTTGGGCCTGAACGCGACATTCAGAGACTGTGGGTCAAGGCAGCTGTTATTTCTGTCCCTGTCCTGTTATTTGGTTTGTTTGCATTCACAACAGGTCGCCACTAGATGGCGCTCTCACTTAAGGAAAGAAGTGTGGAGCCCAACAAAAGCATAGGTGCCTTCACAGTGCAGCCTTAAAGCAACAGCTTCAGTCTACATGCAACACTGAAACGTTTGATTAATGAGCTGGCTCAGCTCACTGTGTGGGTTAATCACAGAAACAGCTGATGTAAAAGTAGAAGCAACTGAGGCCCTGTCTTTTACAGGAGAAACATATGCTTCAGCATCACTCACTACAAAAAAAGCCATTAGACACAGGCTTAATGTTCTATAGTGGTCTTAGGATTGTTTGTGTTCACTGGCTACACAGTCCTTAACATCAGAGTGATATGATTCTCTAAATATTTTTCCTAGTCAGAAATTTGGGAGTTGGTTAATTAAAGATATGCCCTCACTTGAACAAAGTGTCCACGAGCAATACATTTTCACTGTAGCATTATAAGTTGTACTATGAATCCTGTCTGCACTGGTTTCTTTCATCATGTCATGTGAACTTTCTACATGTGAAGCACACCAGTGCTAAAAAAAAAACCCCAGAAAAGAAGCTTGTGAACACACTGTGTATTCATCAGTTGCACATACATTTGTTCTACACACAGACTGTAACCACAGCTCATTAGATACACATGTAAAGTAAAATTTGAATTGTGATTCAGTAGTTATTTGATTAATTTAGGATAGAGGTCATGGTGACTGATCTCCATTTGTACCCTGTACATCCTATGATTTCATGTTGACAGGTGCACTAGTTTGTTGATTACAGTTTGGACTATAGAGCTATGGTCTATTTAGCAATTAGATAGTGGCCATTGTTTACAGTGGAGGGCTTACTTGCAAAGGCCCACACAAAATCCAGTGATTCTAGCACATGGAATTTTTCAAACACCAGTAGATGCACTCTTCCTTCTGTGCTGTGGTACAGTTGGTGGGTGTAGTTTGGTAGAAGGAAAATAGTTCCTACATAAAACTGCTCACAACAAGATCTGTGGATTATCTTAAGTAACCAGGTCATGACTTCTGGAAAGAGACATTACTGCTGAGATTTTCAAATGTATGTTTTGCACTTTGAGCACCACAAGCTGAGTGCAATCTAGTTCTATGATAATGGAGAGAAGGGAGATATCTATACTGCCGATTTCTCTAACACTTGGCAACTCACACCAAAACAATTTAGACTGCTAAATAGCACTACAGGTAAGAGAGAAAATATCTACTTTTGATTTTGGGGTGAACTGTCCCTTTAAGGCACATGGTGGCTGCTGTAGAGCTCCCCCTGTGAAGGCCTGCCTTCATTCTGGGACCATTATCAGCTTCCTGAAATGTTGCAGTCAGAGTAACAATGACTGTAAGAGATGATATTCTTTAGGCATTATGTATTGACAAATGAATGAGCTGAAATAGGCACCAATATGGATAGTAATGTTCAAATGCATCCTGCTATTTATGTATGTAGACCAGTTGAAAACTATGTTTGTTTTTGTTACCTTACAGTTAATGTTACTAATGATCTGATGTGCATATACTAATACCGCTCCAGCTAACATATTGAGTTCCACACCAATCCTGTTTATGTGTTCCTGTGGGTGTTAGGCAATTCATTGTTTTTCAAACAGGCTGGTTGTCCTTTTCCTAAAAAGAAAAATGTACTGTTTTAATTTAAAGGAGTACATTGATTGTAAGGACCAAAACATTTACCGTGAACGAGCCTTCAAGTTTAAAAACACCACAAAGAGGCTCTTAACTGATTTTAACTGGTTAGCTTTAATTCACTTCATGCTTATGATTCACAATTATGCTTTAAGTCTCAAATACTTTGTGTTCTCAGTATCTGTTATCATTGACATTACTTTGCATTTCCATACTTCAATAAAGCCAAACTGTGGCCTGTTTGTTTTCTGATGGTCTTTTTAACACTCTAAAGTAACTGTTAGCACTCAGCTAGCTAATGTTACAGCTCAGCCAAGGAGGATTCCATTTATGTTTACACTGCGCACTGTTGGGAGCACAAGCCTGATGACCATGAGTAGATGCATGCTTCCTTCTGCGCAATGATTGAGCTGGTGGGTGGTGAGCAGAGAAAAAATAGTTCCTACATAAACGGCTCACAACAAGGTCTGTGGATTATCTTTAGTAACCAGGTCGTGATTTCTGGAAAGAGACATTGCTGTTGAGTTTTTCAGAAGTAGCCTATTTATTTATGGTCTGAGTGAATACCCCATTCTGATTGGCTGCAGGGTGTGAGTTAAAACTGATAATGAACACTTACCAAGTAGTTTCGGTGAAACTTTCGGTCCAGCATTTTAAATAAATTCGCTATCTACATAATAGTAAGAGTAACCATAGCAACAAGGATGCAGTAAATGCCTCTGTTTACAATTTATTTACAACACTGAGTGCAGTCCTTCAGTGCCACATCCTCTCAGCACCACAGGATGAAGACTAACACACAAGTTAAAAGAAGTAGACTGCCTCTCTGAATATACTGATACTTAATTTTTATTCTTTAATTTTTATTATTATTATCATTATTAGTATTTATTGCTTTTTCTTGTATATTTTGTACTTTTTTGCATGCCTAGTTTTTTATGTTTTTAAATTTTGAAATCTTGAATCTGACTCTTTCCCCTTGACTGCTGTAATACTGGAATTTCTCAATTGTGGGATCAATAAAGGTGTATCTTATCTTATCTTATCTTAATCACATCAGCAATCATCTCGCATCCCAGCCACTATTCAACTTGCCACTTCAGGCTGCAGCCAACAGTAACATTACACATGACATATTGTTTGTTTGTGGAAAAACTTAATATTGATTAGGGACAATTATGTTGCTGAATAGCTAGCTATTCCTAAACACAAGCTTGCTAGCATAGCATTGTTGCCTAATAGCTGAGCCAAATGGTTCTATGAGCTAAGTGGACTAGAAATATCTCCCGTTGCTAAGTCATATCTAAGGTTAATCCTATTTACTGGAGTTGTGAATAAAGTTTGCATTGCATAAGAACATTACAGGCGGTAATGATTGTTCCAGGTATTAGCTAAACCCTCAGTTGTTGCCAGGGAAACCAAGTTACGGCTTGTGAAAAACTGATATCAAAAAGCATGAAAATATGAATATTCTTTTTCCCTTTGGAAGAATTACCATGGTATAAGTGGGATCATACTCTTTAAGCCATCCATTATCAGGAATTAATGGCTTTTGCAGAGGCCTCCGCTGCATGTTCACGCCTCCACATTGGCCATTAACACCTGATACCTGATAACGAACACCTGGCAGGGCATTATCCCTTACACATTTGAAAGAAGACAAACATCTCTGTGGCTGATATTCTCAACACTTGGAAACTCAAGAGCATTGTACAGGGCATTCTCCCCTGTACAATGTAATTAAAAGTCACCATGTGCCTTAAGTTGCAGTTCCTCTAATGACCACTAGATGCAGCATCCAACGAGACAGACTGTATGGACATGGCTGTGAAACCACCTTCAACTTCTCACTGGTAATACAGTCAAGCTAATCCCACATCTTTTAATGTGCCTCTAGTAGAAGCCATTTTCACAGAAGACCTTTTAACTTGTCACAGTAGGTAGAACATAGGTGATGATATTAGTTAATGACGACTGAATCCCATTTAGCTGCTTCAGTTTCAGTGTCCTGGTATTGCACGTTTTGGCTCACTGTCATGACTTACTGGGACACTTGACTGGAACAGATCCATTATTATTGTCATCAGTCAACAGTTGTCTTTTGATCATTTGGCCAATTAGGAATCTTCTCAGGACTGTGTTAGCATGGTCATGGCTCTCTGTGTAAATTTGTGGCACCTGTGAGGGTGGGACAACTCACAACTTTGTCATTTGTACAGGTAGACAGACGTGGCTCATCATAGCTCACCCACTTTCTACCTGAGCAGAGGGTTGAGCAGCAGAATAAGTGAATACACCTGTGTGGGTGTGAAGGGCCTTTATGGCTTAAAGATAAACATTTTTAGGAATTTTCTCGTGATTGACAGCCATTTCAGCCCATCAGTATCAGCCATAGTGGTTGCTGCTTCCCTGTCCCACCTCAGCTCCAGCCAGGCTCCCTCCTGTTTGTGTATAGATTTGGATTTCACACACGACACATCTGATTTCCTACAGTGTTTTAATTATGTTAGGCATCAATGATGTTCATTTAAGAAAATCCATGTGTGTTATAGGTTTTCTTTCTCATTTGTGAACACTGCTTTTATGCTGATGTCTTTACAGTATAGTCATCTTATAGATAATCAGTCAAGTCCCTTCCAAAGACTGTTGATTTTTACTCTCATCTTATTGCTAACTGCTGCTGTGTATAGAAATGTGCTTATGAACAGTGGCCTGTTGTTCATTTGGGCTTCGTTGCTTCATATTGCTGAATTGTGGATGTTACTGCTGTATTACTGTATCTACATTTTCTATTTCCTGTTGTGAGAATGATAATTTTGTTGCTGCCACTTCTGTATATTTCTCAACCTGTCATTGAGTCAACCTGAGTTTGGAGAATATTGCCAAAAGACAGTTAAGAATCAGCCAGCTGGCTAACACTGACACATTTGTAAAAAAAAAAAAAAAAAAGAAAAAAAGAAGAAAAAAAAAAAGAAAAGAAAGTTGATTAATGTATGATCCTTATCAATAAAAAAATAAAAACGTATGACTATCCTTTTTGAATTGTACCTTCTTGTGAAATCTAACCATCTTAGCAGATGCACACCTGTCAGATGAGTTTCATATTCATTTTTACAAATGTCAGGAAAGAATAATTGTATTCTTTTTACATAGGGAACAGTGTTCATTTTCAATTAGTGCTGATCATTATGAGTGTTTAACACACGACTTCCAATGTAATTAATTTTAGTTTGCCTAACACAGATGAGCAAAGTACAGTTTTATTACCTCTTTCCAGAAATCATGACCTGGTTATTCAAGATAATCCACAGACCTTGTTGTGAGTAATGTGATGCAGGAGCTATTTTCTTTCTACTGAACTACGCCCACCAACTATATCATTATGCTGGTCTTCGACAATTCACCCCACTGAAAGAAAAGAGGATTTCAAGAGTTTTACTGAGCTAGCTAATGTCACAGTTCAGCCAGCGCCATTAATGTTTATGTCTGGCACTGTCACAAGCATGAGCCTCTCATCCATGAGTAGATGCACGCTTCCTTCTGCGTGGTGATTGGGTTTGCTGATGTAGTTTGATAGAAAGAAAATAGTTCCCAAATGGAAATGCTCACAATGAGGTCTGTGGATTATCTTGAGTAACCGGGTCATCATTTCTGTAAAGAGACATTGCTGTTGAGTTTTCAGAGGTACTTTCTGGCACTTTGAGCACCACAAGTGCCATGTAGCTCCATTACATTGGGACAAAGGCAGACATCGCGACGGCCGATATCTCAAGCACTCGACAGCTCACACCAAAACAATTTAGACTGGTACCACTACAGGTAAGAGGAAGAACATGTATTTCGTTATTTTGGGGTGAACTGTCCTTTTATGCCTTCATTTTCAGGATGTTGTCACAGTTTAAGATGAAACTTGGCACACTGGCGACTCCACAGATTGGAAAAAGTTAACTAAGAAGTGAAAATCTGAAAATTGCTAATGTAAATGCCGAGAAACCCTGTGACCTTTGCTATTCACACTGTGGCCAGGCTGACTTTGTATGAATTCTCAAATTTTAGATTCACATGTAAGGATCCCTAATTATTCGTGCAGGCAAAGGTGCATTTAAAGTGTGCTATTCGGTGCAAGCAGCGGTGTAGTTGAAGGTATACACAAGTATCCAGTGTATACCCACCTCTTTCTGGCTGTTTACAGTACCCACCTATCAGCCAAAAAAATAATGGAATAAAGAGGAGAATATACCCTCCTTCTCCTCGGGAGCCTATCTACACCCACCTCAACAACTACCACTACACCACTAACAAATCAGCTGAACTTGAAGAGCATTAAAAACATGCATCTGTGCCGTGAATCAGGCACTGAAGAGCTTGAGAGCCACTTCAAGTCCTCCACATGAAAGGCTTCATGTCAAGTATAATTGTACCAGAAGAGGGAGGGAACACCCCTTCACTAAAGTGCCATGTATAAATATGCCCGCAGTTTTTGAAAAAGAAATTACAATGTTGAAAAGTAAATTTCACTTTAGGAACTTAATTATCTATGCTGACTTTATTTTTTAACTGGAGCTCAAATGTAGCCAAGATTCAGTAACAAACAAACACATGAACTAAAGAACATCACTTGATAAGTCTTTAAAGAATGTGATCAATATAAGGTAAGATTTACGCTGTTTTTGGCTGATCGAGAGAAGATAAGCAGAACAGTGAGATCTGGTTTATCATGCTCAACAATGGTATCTTAAGTAAGGCTTAGAGTAACATTCAAAGCTACGTTTTCAGTGATGTTTGCAATGTAAAAATATCTTCATGTAAAACCTCTCCCGAAATTTCTTAAGATAAATCAGATGCACAATAATGAATGCAGATTACCCAATTATATTCAATGTAACTTCCTGAAGATCTTAGGAGAGTGCAAACCTTGAGTGTAGTATTAGTTTTTCATTCAAAAAAAAGAGAATGTGTTCACTAATTAAATGATAGGTGAATTTAATGAAATGAAAAGGGATATATTAATTGGTCTTATCATGTGAGTAGTAAAACATGATACTCCTAAATAAGGTGAGAACATTAGCTTACATAAAAGTTTTTGGAATAAATAATGAAGTGAGCTGAAATATATTTAAATTTCATGCAGGAAGTTAATGTTAAAATTCAAGCTTTTGTAGCCTCATATTTGCCAGTATTCAGTGTCATATTTTGTGCAGAAGGAAGAGCAGACAGCAGATTTTGTTCTGATTTGAATCTCATTATAATGCTCAACAGTATTATAAAATATATAAGTATAAGTATGAGGTTAGGGAAGTAGCTTTTTGGCTCTTTGCAGCTTCCATCTCCTCTCAAATGTCTTTGCAGAAGCCTAATTAAACCAGCTTTTTCTGTTGCCTATCCATTCATTGCCATACACACTAATCCTGCCTGGAAATGCTCCCTGAGTGCTGTGGACAGACAAGTCAGGACACCAGGTAAACCACAGCCCACACCTCCCCATTCAACGCCTCATATCAATAACGGCGATTAATATTAAAACCTGCAGGAGGCGCCAGAGGACGCACAGAGGATAATCTGATGGCGCCTTTATAGTCATTTCACATCGAGAAACCAGGAGTCCATGCATGGGTGTTATGTCTTTACATATCGAGTCTCCGGTAGAGTTAATATGATGCATACATGTGGCAGGTTATTCTCCTGTAAATACCCAAAACTACCATGCAGGTAATAAAGGTTTGGACTGGGTGGAAGAATTGAAACAGATAGGAGATTCTGTTAGAAATGTTAAATATAGAAATATGCGCTGTTAAATGTGAGTAATAGGTTTAAATTCAACATCAGAGGCAATCAAAACGAACAAAGAAAATGTGAAGGATTAACTGCAACGAAATGGAGTACAAAATATATAACTATTGTTAATTAAAAGATGAGTCCACCACAATAAAAAAGATATTTCTACATGCATTATTAAATACAGCCTATAAGCGTGTGCTGTTGTCGGTAAATGTGCACTAATGCAGGCATTATCACCACATCAAAATGTGCCTTTGACGAACTGTGTAGAACAAAAAGCCCCAAAATGAGGAAAAATATGAAATGCATTTATAAAAACATGGTGTCAAAAACTATAACACAATAGTCTTCATGTCTCATCACAGACTTGCAGTTCAATCCTGTAATGTACTTCACATCCTGATTAAAGTCGCAGAAATGGTTAAAAAAATAAAAAGAAATAAGGAGGATAAATAAAAAGAACAACGATTAGAGAGGGGGAGGGCGCACAGAGAGGAGGGGAAACAATAGAGAATCAAAGCATAATAATATTCCTAAATGAAGAGGGAAATGTTGCACCGCTCATTTTATTAATCAGACTGTCAATTTCACCCAAGAGGCCAAACCCCAGAGCAATCTAAAACAGACTCAGAGATCAACCCAGGGACAAGCACCTCGCTCCTCACTCCTCTCTTCCTCTCCACTTGGATATTATTCGTCTGACCGAAGGCCGCCTCCATCATCAAGTGACAGCCCTCTCCTATTTATTTGCTTATAAACCTGTTACAATAAATGATCATTGGAGCAACGTCAGCCGAGCATTTTAACAACGAACAGCAACCACTTTTGATGAATGACATTTTGCTGCTGCTGGGGAGGATGCACGGCTCATTTTGAGCAGTCGCTCGTCGATTGCATTCAGATTCTTTCATTTTTTGCGTCTTGCTTATAAAAAGGTTTAGAGACAGTTATTTAGAGACAGTTGCTGAGTTGCATGCGGATTTAAGCTCCGACACAACTCATTGGTGCTCCAGCCCCCCTGGACAAGTGTTGTGTGGTGGTGGTGGGTGTTGTGTTTTTTTTCCTCCTTCTTCGTCTTGCACGGCTTAATGATGGAGAGGATAAGAAAAGAGATGATATTGATGGAGAGAGGTCTGCACAGTCCCGTCGCAGGGAAGAGGCTCGCAGACACGCCTGGAAATTCAGTGCTGGAGGCCCTGGAAAACTCTCAGCACAGCGGACGGCTAAGCCCGAGAATAACTTCGGCGTCTCTCCATGGAAATCTTGGGGACATCCCGACGAAAGGCAAATTTGAAATTGACAGTCTTTTCGGCACGCACCACAACAGTGAGAATACCTCGTCGGCGGAAATTTCCTCGTCAGAGAGCAGGAAGAAAATGAGCCTTTACTCCGAAGTTTCGCCAGAATCAGATATTAACAGTGATGTGGAGGTGGGATGCCCTGCGCATCGCTCCCCGAGCCAGCACAAGGAAAACAACAAGGGTAAGATTTTACTCCAAATTTATCCTCTTTATTTCTATTATATTTTAATGTGAATGTGGCTGGTATCACTGTTATCATTCTCTCTGTATCCAAGGAAACGAAATGAAGCTAAATTTAATAATTATCTGTATTATTATTTGTAATATTTCCTTATTATTATGATAATTATTATTATTATTATTATTACACAGTGGTTAAATGTTATAATGATACATTAAAAAAGACACACATTTTAAATCAATAAACATTATTTTTTATCCTTTTTCCCATTATGTTGCAAAAAATCAGGCCCACACACACGTTTATTATTGCATTATTGTCATTATCAATAACAATTTGTTTCTCTCCCTCTTTTTATTTTATTTATTTCGTTTTGAAATTATTATTATTTTAGGTTTTTCAGACAGTAATTCTGGATCTTCCAACCTAAGCTCAAACTCCCTCCAGAATATGAACGGTAACTCATCGGGAGGATCAAACAATTCAAATAGCGACCAAGTGAGAAGATATCGGACTGCTTTCACCAGGGAACAAATCGGGAGGCTGGAAAAAGAGTTTTACAGGGAAAATTACGTGTCGAGACCGAGAAGATGTGAATTAGCCGCGGCGCTGAATCTGCCCGAGACTACCATTAAGGTAAGATTAATCTCTATTATTCTCGTGTGTGTGCAGAGAAAGCAATGCTGTGGAAATTAAAATAATGATAATACTCGGCAGTAGAAAATATAGCCATAATAATCAGTATTTCTGTGTGATATTTTGATTTTAACCTGTGCGCAAAATAGCTTTTATTTACTGCTCACCCCATGGGTGCTCATCAATTTCACCGTTATGTGCACAATTAATAAACAGCACGTGTGTAAAATAATTTAATGCAAAAAATACCATATTTTAAGTTACATTGTATATTTATTTTGGAGATTTTATCTGCTGCAGGATGCGTAAATGCATCATTTTAATGTTCAATGACAAGAGCATTTATAGGACATTTTAGCATCAGTGTCTGCCCTGAGCACGCGCTGGAGCACACTGTCCAGGTCTAAATTTAGAGCTTGCAAACAACATGGCAGCTTCAATATGGGCCTTGTTTTGACTCTGTGTGCAGGTGTGGTTCCAGAACAGGCGGATGAAGGATAAAAGGCAGCGTTTGGCGATGTCCTGGCCCCATCCAGCAGACCCCAGCTTCTACACTTACATGATGACGCACGCGGCAGCTACAGGAAGCCTACCTTACCCTTTCCACTCGCACATGCCTCTACACTACTACCCGCACGTCGGTGTCACCGCAGCAGCAGCGGCCGCCGCCGCCACCGGCGCCGCATCGTCACCTTTCGCCACCTCCATCCGGCCCCTCGATACCTTCCGAGCACTCTCCCACCCGTACTCGCGGCCGGAGCTTCTGTGCAGCTTCAGGCACCCGGGACTCTACCAGTCACCCGCAGGCCTGAACAGCTCGGCGGCGGCGTCAGCGGCAGCGGCGGCTGCGGCAGCGGCGGCGGCGGTGAGCGCGCCGTCAGCCACCGGGCCTTGTTCGTGTCTCAGCTGCCACAGCAGCCAGGCGGCGAGCGCGCTGAGCTCCAGGAGCACCAGCGCTGACTTTACCTGCACAGCTTCAGGGCAAAGATCCGAGAGTGGATTTCTGCCGTATTCTGCTGCTGTCCTCAGCAAAACCTCAGTCCCGTCACCAGACCAACGAGAAGAAACTTCACTGAACAGATAACTCATCATGCAGCCTACACGACTCTTGTTCCTATTTTGCTCTAGTCCTACTTGAGGGGATAGGCCTACTTTAAAAACCACACCTGGGTAAAGGATTCGTCTAATAGGCAGCATTGTAAACACACATATTTAGATTATTTCTAAAAAGTCCAGAAGACCCAAAACATGATTATCTAGCACCGAAAATTTGCAACTCACACCCTTTTTTAAAAGCTTGTGCTCATGTGTTGCGCCAGTAGACAATTTCTAAACTGGATTAATTTACAAGCAAACATATTTGGAAAAATAAGACATTCAATCAATGTGCCATTTTAATTTTTTTTGCATTTATATCTGCAAACCCCACATCTGTAATTGAATCACATCCCATATTTCCATATTTCTGCGGCTCCAATGTCCAACACCCAGCCACCCTGGCTACCTTGACTCCTCTGGTTTTTTAAAGATTCAAACGTGAGCTAATTATGCTACCTAAATTTAGATAGCAGAAGGTCCTGCTTCTCTGCCCCAGCAGCATATCTTTCTTCACTAGGCCTAATAGACTGAGATTTTTGGCAGGGACAGCTTCTCCAACACCCAGCCTCTGCTCTGTGGGGACCCCCCTAATCAGCTAGAAAGGGTGCATATAATTTTGCACCGCGTCTTTCGTGTCAATTTTTATGTTAATAATGAGAGGATCATGACAAAAATTGCCAATCATGTACCTAGATGGAGCTCCTTTGAATACATGACTGGAAGAAAGTTCCTCGTTTTGAGACCCGCTGTCAAGTGCTAACAACCCGCGGAGGGAAGTCATTAGACATACAAAAGACCTGGAACAAAAGCGACAGTCCTGGTACACAGATGCACTGCATAAGGATAATATATGACACATGTAGGCTTTAGAAATATTACATACAAAGCAGCCTGCAAAGAGAGCCTCAAATTTAGTTTGCTGATAATGGGAAATACCTCGACACACACACACACACACACACACACACACACACACACACACACACACACAGTATCATCTCTGTTATTTACATTGCTGCGCCTCATTATATCAAATCCAGTATTTTCATAGGTGTGTAATCCCTTTAGGACCTCTTCACTCAGCACACACAGTGACGGGACTGAACAAAGGCGAAAGTTCAGACTAAATAAGCCTGGCTTTACAATCTGTCTGCGCCTGTAAAAATGGCTATGTGCTATTTTATTCGTTCCTGTTGGGACATCACCAATATGTTAATTATAAAACATGTGAACTGTAAATCGTGAAATATTTTGCAAATAGTCCTACTGATAGTTGACAACTGAATTATCGATCGCCCTGAAGAAAAAAAATGCTTCCTGAAATGTGGATGGTAGGCTGATTTTTTTTTTAAACACATTTTTATTTTTATTTATTTTGTGTGACTTGCTGAATGTTTTTTTAATGTTTAAACACTGGATGTACACGCCAATAGGAGCATCACATTAGCCTACAAATTGGCCTCACTCAATAGTCCAAATTCATAATCTGGAATTTCGTGCAAAAATTTACTGACTGAATTATGGAGAATATTTCTTTACGGTCCACTCCAAAAAAGAGGCTTTTTTAAAGGAAAAAAGGGCTGATAAACGAGCACTGAAATTAAAAATGATGAAAAATAGTATTGGCCTTTGTCCCTGGGGTCTGTTATAACTCTATATCTCTGTATTTAAAATATCAATGACTGTATGAATTTAAATATTTTAACTTGAAAAAAAAATTGTGCAATATGAAATGTAAATCATGTTATTTATTGATCGTGTTTGTTCTTGGAAAATAAATAAAAAAAATCTTTACACATTTTCGCCTTTTTTACATTAATGACATATTTCTACCAAAAAAAATGGATTTCGTTGCAGGACGCTGACAAACTTTACTTAATTGCTTGGCTATATCTATATATATTAAAGACATATATGTTGTAGCACATATTTAAGAAGATTCAGCTCCGACAATGAAGACATCTTGGGCTTATTCAGGTGCTGTGACACCATTTCTATTGCAAACACTGTAAAGCATTAATTAAAAATACGTGGAAAGCTACAGGGAATATGAGGCCTGCCATCACGGGTCATTCCGGCCCTATAATTTACCATTATTTTTACATTACCTCTAAATGATACAAGCTGATACTGTCGTTAATTGCACTTGGTTAAAATATAGCCTACACCAGAATGCCCCCGAGGGACTTTAAGATAAGTTGCTTTTTTGAACGTCCCCATTAAAGAAATAGGATTAGGGCAGCAAATATGGGCGTGATGTATCACCATGTTTCCTTGCTCTTTACTAAAGCGAGGGTTGCAACCCATACAACAAAAGCATTGAGATAGATGGAGGTGTGAAAAGGAAAAGACAAGAGGCCAGAAAAACACTGCCCACAATAACACGATTAGTTTTGTATCCAATGTGCAAGGCTGAAAAAAAGAATTCATCATAATGCAGAAGACTGTCTGTCACCTCCGCCGAATTGTTTTTGACAAGAAAATAAATCTTTGGGTTGTTTAATATATTTTATATTTTCTTTATTTCGGTGCTAATAGAAAAACCAAATTAAATGTCCACCAGCGAGATAGAAATGCAAAGATCGATGATCCTGCCCCTACTGTCCAATCACCCCTATTTAATTGACTGTATTTTCAGGGTAATTGAACTGCTTGTTGTAAATTGAGGATTTTATAGAAACGACATGAAAACTACATTTACTGACATTCATCGCATCTTTGACATTGATTATCTGATCAGCGCCGTGTCATGCTAACCTCCAATTCTTCATTACACACTGTTTATGAGCTGTTACAGAACAACTTGCTTGTTCCAGAGTGATTGATTGCCTTATTAACGCGTGTTCTTGTAAGTGTGACCGGACTGATTACGATGCATATGTTTAGAATAATGTTTCATTTAGCTGACTGCGAGTAATGCAGGGTGACAGCTGCTGCGGGAGGACAAAAAACCTAAACTACAGGGAGCAAGCGGGGCCAAAACGCATTTAAGGTGGAACTAGAAGACAGCAAAGACCCCTAATGGTCAAATGCAGTCACTCAACGCCAGATGAGGGACTGGCAACTCAGTAGGGTTTTCACTGAGCCAACCCAGGACTGAAATACAACATTATTCCAGCTAAAAATCACACCGTGGAGTTCCTTTTGTTCCTATTAATGCTTTAAAATCCACAACTGTGAGATTACACTCCAACAAAGCTCAGTTTTTAAAACATATTGTGCCCACATTTGTATCTGATGCTGTGTGGAATTTACAACTGACATACCAGCTGTTACATCAAAACATTGAAATCAATCAAATCTCTAAAAGCAAACCAGCACTGCACGCCTAAAAATCCTCCTCTGGCTACCAATGTATAGGCTATTTCTCCAAAAACATGCAACACGAGCTGCAGCCTGATGAGATTTATGCCACCATTATGCTTCTAAAGTAGTCTCTGCTCTGTTTGTCTCAAATCATTGCCTCTGTTCAAATGTTACTTTCATATATTACATGACATTAATTCAACTATAGCTCATTAAGACAGAATGAAATGGTTAAATTAACTTATCAGCCCATAATGATGATGAATGAGGTATTAATTCAGATACAAGCTGGGCAATTTGCAATTTTGCGCGTTTTGATGGTTCTCAAATAACATTTAATATAACGGGTCATCCCCTCAATCAATTACATGAGCATGTGAGTCGGTCGTATGGAAAATCCTTTTTTCATGCATATGTATTGAAACATGTTCTCAATTATCTTTGGAAATTGGTTTTATTGGTTTAAAGACCAATTCTTGTAGTGGTCCTTAGCTTTGGATACGGTTAAGGTGGTGCAATAAATTGCTATTCTTATGTCTTGTTCTTGAAACAGCCTGGGACCCCAACATTATAACCAGTGGGGGCTGTTTCACATTATATTTATTATGTTTGAGATATTCAAAAGCTTTTGAAAAATACAGTTTTTAGAAAAACAATTTTGAAATATATTGTTTAAGTATTTTTTTCTGTAGTAATTTGTGGTTATATCTGTTCACTTTTTTTTTTTGTCAAGACTGAGGTTTAGGTGGCACAACGTCTAATCTATGGGATAACTGAATGTGCAAAGTGTCACTTACGAGAACCGTTACTTAAATATTTTAAAATAACTATGACCTGGTAACATAACATCATCAACTTATCAAAATTACAGAGGCAGTTTATCAAATCTTGCGCATAGAGGATGTGTGCTTATTATTTTTAAAACCACAATAAAATAGGATTTACCACTGTATTAATTCTTAGTCTCACTGAGATCCACCATCACTGGAATGAGCGTAGATAAAGAGCTGCTTTATGGGGACTTCTGACACGTTTTAAGTAAATCACATACAACCCAAACTCACTGAAAATTTCTACAATTTTTCAATGCCATTATTAGTCACTTCTGCAGGTATCAAAATATCCTCAAGTCAGTTAATTGGACATTGATCTGAAATAAAAGCCAACACTTTACCTTTCAGTATACTTTTATTTTAAGACAGCATTTGCCAGTATGAATAATTTCAATAAATACATTTAATTTATTCTTTAATTAGTCACAGTGCCAAGCGTATCTTTAATACTTAAGATAAGAAAGGATCCTGAAGCTTGTGGCTCTAGAATTATGTTGAAGCCAGTGCTCTCAACAACATTTACAGAGGCTGACGGACTCAAACAAGTGTGCAGCTACTTTTTATTTATTTATTTTTTTTCCACAAGATGCTGTGAGAATGCTTCTCCCCAGTGACTACTTCACTGCTGGGACTTCACTGTTATCTAAATCTGATGTTAAAGTCAAAATGGAAAAAGAGCTTCCAAATTACTCAGCTCCTTCTGCAAGTATGCAGTGAATATTTCCTGTGTTTTGACCTGACTGTGGTTTTTCAAATTTACCCAATCTGTCTCTGAATATTTTCACAACAAATACAAAGTAGAAAAGCAATACATTTAACTGTAATAATTAAACATTATATTGGTGTTTTGAGATGGACGCATAAGGGCTTAGACCTTCAAGTTTGTATATTAAATGCAGAGTGTGTCTGATTTAAGGGCATCTATTGGTATAAATGGTGAATAATATTCAATGCTGTGATTTTAATTATACAAATTGTGTTTCTGTTACCTTAGAATGAGCTGTTTATATCTACATACTGAGCGGGTCCTCCTCCATGGAGTCCACCATGTTGTTCTACAGTAGCCCAGAATGGACAAGCCAAACGCTGGTTCTAGACAGGGCAATTTGCATTTTCACACTGGCCACTGTAGTTCTCCCACACACTTGGCACATGAGGTTTCTGTTCTGTAACCTCACAGCTAGATGCCACTAAATCCTACACACCGGATCTTTAAATAATGAATACCCTACAAAAAATTAATTTGTATCAGCTTAGCTGTTTCCACATATTCAACCAATCAGATGTTTGCATTGCATTGTAAATATCTAAAAAACAAACATTATTCAAGTCATTGGTCTGTTTCCTAAAGGCAGTCACACAGTAGTCACCCAGCTCTGTTAACCATAAAAGACTGATATGGGGAAGTAAAAAATATTTGACTAAGGCAGGGGTGGGCAATATGGATAAAAGTTTACTTTACGGTATGTATAGTTTTATATTGTGGTAACTAAGAAACAATCTGTAAATGAAATAACCACCCTGAATTAAATATCTGAATTAAATACCTGAAAAATGACTAACTGATCACATTGATGCAAAATATTGCCCAATAGAGATCCCAGTCATAAGTTTGCAACACTGCTCATAGTGGCTTAATGCAACCACAAACACAATAAGATCATATTTATGAACTTCTCTTCCCGTCATAGGAGAGAATTTGGCCCCAGCTGGACCCAAACCAGGGTGATTGTGGCTAGATGGTATGCATCTTACCAGACATTTTGCAAGTAGAGTTTGAGTAATACTCTACAATAACTCAGCACATTTCTCATATTTACCAATGCTGCCAGCAAATACTGTTGTGAATAAATTCAAAGAACCATCTTTGGCTCTCCAACTTCTTGGTTTCCTTAACATGTTATCTGTCTTCAATACGGACAAATTGCTCTGTATTTCACACACTTCCTCCAAAACCATTGGCCTACTTACCTTCAATGTCTCAGACCTCAAAAGTGGAGCCATCACATGCATAGCACTAAACATAGCACACAATCGTCAACTACTCCCACAAATAAGTAGAGGGATTTTGGCTAGAGTCATGAATTTTCTGCTATAGCAACTTTAAAAACGGTATCACACTGATAAGAGATATCTACACTATATAAATAAGTTCCGTAGTTCATATGATCAACTTCAAACTAAACCACTCTTTGGTATGGTCTACCATGGTCTGCAAACAATACTCCATTTGGGTTCTCCCAGTTTGGGCAAAAGAAAAAAAGCACTTCTCAGCCATGCTTGAAGGAGACTTCGGAGAGAGACACCACTGTGTAACCATTATGACCCATCTCAAAATACATAGTTTGAAGGACTTACCTGAACTGGGATGCTGTTGTTTCTTTTTATGTACTTACCTCGTGATGCCATTTCCGAAGTTTGATTCATTTGGTTCCACATCAAAACATCATCCTTTCCTGATGTCCACTCCTCAGTGAGACCCCAAGTGATGAACTTGATGAAAAAGTCCTCACTTGTCTTCAGCATGGAAACCAGGTGAAACCATTCTTTTCTAAAGTGAACACATAAAAATTTCTTTAAAAAAAACTGATGGTGTAGTAAGCAGTAGAGGAACAACAGTATTTAGCTACAGCCACTTGTTATGACTGCAGTGGGGGTTGTTGCACCCTTAGCTGTGGCTAATTACGCCAGGCTGTGGGCCGGGCACAGAAACACCACTTGTTGCAGCTGTAGCTATGACTACTGCTATAGCTGTAGAATATGACTAAGTGGCTGGCTAGCTATTCAATACAACACCCAAGACAGCAGAAATGCGGACTTGAGTTTTTGTGACTTGGACTAAAGTTGATTTGAATCACTGCTTTGATGACCTGGAACTTGACCTGACAAAATAAATGACTTGAGACTCAACTTTGGAGTTTAAGACTCATTACTTGACTTGATTTCAGCTGTGAATGAAAATGATGAATTGCTGAATGCAAGACCTGCTGAAAGATTTCTGACATCCAGACTACAACATCAAACTTTGTTCATCATTTGAAGACTCCTCAGGACCAGTACGCATCTGTGAATGGCAGGCTGATGTTAGCGAACATTAGCTAGATACAATCTGTTCTCTCACAACAATTAATATTACTCATCAACCCAATCACCAGAATAAACTGTTGGGATTGTAATGCTACATTTTGGCAAACCATTGATCTGTGAATCTCAATCATTAGGTTGTTTCAATGTTGATTGCATTTTTAAAAAATGTTACACTTATTTCACTGAATATCAATAATTATGATAAAATTTCAATTAATTGTCAAACCCTTTCTTGTCTTTTGTCTTTATAAAGACCAGACACTGCAGGCAAGACTGCAGTATCCTGTGGGGGGAAAAAAGTGATGTGACTTAGGACTTGACTTGTTTCAACAAAGGACTTGACTCGACAAGACCTGACACTTGACTTGCCATGCCCGAGACAAAATGAATAGTGACGTTCTTAAGACTCGGACAAATGACTTGTGTCTTATTTGAGACTTGGACCAAATAACTTGAGTCACAAGTCTGCAAGATAGTAACACTGGTCAAGTCTCACTGGTCAGCCAACACAACCATTAGTGCACTTGCATGATTTCTGCATGTACTTATAAGGAGCTGTATGTTACATTCAGAGATCATCTATGAGTCAGACTCTGGAGCAGGTTTGCCTGCACACAGTTCTCAACATGGAGGTGGTCGAGCCAATGGCTAGAAGCCAATGGTGCTAATAGTGTGAATAGTACTTACAGTATGATTAGTACTGACAAAGCTAATGGTGTTAACGTGGGGGAGACACAGGGTGGGCATAATGCTTCCCTGACACCACTGTTCTACCACCAATTGTCGGGATAGCTTTATTTGCAGTAACCAACACGAGCACAGTGCTGAGCAGTGATGTTTAGCTAGCCAGTGAAATACACGCAAGGACTGACAAACTCTTACATGCACACATGCCCAGACATGCTACCACAACAAAAGAACAGAAGCTTGGACTACATCACACACAAAGGGAGCATGACTTCACTCTCTGCTCAGGACACCATTACTCCATTATATCTTTACATAGCAAACAGCTAATGCTCTGAATGTTGCATGCAGCTCCTTTAATGATACCTCCCTTAAAAAATGTGGCAGGTTCGGGAATCACAACAGCCACGGGCATAGCCAGTCACAGTATGTAAAAGTTACAACTTCGGCCATAGTCACAGCCACAGACAAAGCTAGAAAAATGGTAGACATAACCACAGAAATGCTTAACTAAAGCCCTAGCCATGGTCACAGTGTAGGGAACTCAGCAGTCTACATTAGTTAGCTTAGCATTAGGTGCACAGATGCACTTCTGTGTTAGGTACCATGATATTAACTTTAGCTAGCTTCAGCTAACCAAACTAATGCTTAAGTGTCTACATCATTATCATCAAGATACCAGTTTTATCTTTACACAGAATAAGCACAAAATACATTTAGGTTGACATAACTGCTTACAGCAGTCACAAAATGGTGGACACAGGAAGTGGCTGTAGCCACTGTTGGAACCTGGGCCTACTCAAACAAAGTCAGTAAAACTTAAGCATTAGACAGAAACATGATAAAAATGTATTGTTTTGTTTTCAACACAACCTATTCACAGTGTGACACTCTCACCCACCCCCAAAAAAGAAGCAACTTTACATGTTGTATTTAACCAGAAAATTACATTTGTAGCCAGGGTTGGTTGCCCACCTGAAGAATAGGGCCAGGGTGACATCACAGCACAGTGACAACATGTTGGTCTGCACCTCAGGATAAGCTACAAGGCACAGGTGAGGTTTAGCTATTTTTTGTGTGGAACTTTATTGCACTAGCATGTTCTTTGAGACAGCATAAAAAGAGCAGCAAACCCCCGCACCTGCACAACCACCCCTTATATACCCTGCCAGTACCTAGCTAGGACTGGATTGAACCAACAGTGGGGGGATCACTGGATGAATACACATAAACAGACAATTCAGCCAAATAGAATTACAATTAATAACACTGTGTGCACAAATGGCAAAGTAATTACAGCATCAAACATATATGTAACCACTAGCTGCAGAAAAAAAATATTTTGTCAAAAATAAACATGTTTTAACCCCTGCTCTTCAAACATGGTAGAATCAGGAAGTATAAATAGACACTAGATCCACTGCAGAGCCTTTTGACTGAGGACTAGAGAGCTAACAGGTGAGTTAAGAGGTAAGATAATACTTTGATGTTGCAAAAATGTTAGCAGTGCTTAACTTATGATCAGAGTCTTGATAACCTGCCTGTGGTGTTTTGTTTGTGTAGGACTAGCTAAAATGGCTGCCAAGAGCTACAATGACCTATCTTTCTGTGCTTCTCAACTCCATTTTAGCTTTTAACTTTCATGTGGTATTTAAGAGGTTCTTCCTTTAATTCAAAACAGCCAAAAGAACATGGAACACCATCCATGCTAGCATGTAACTCCTGCCCACTGATGCCCTGCAAGTTTTACTGCTTTTGTGTGCCACCTGGCAGCAGTGCTTCACTGCATTTTACTTATTAGCCATGCATCATGCACAGTATCTGGACAACACTTTTTCAGGTCATATTGCCTTAACATGGATTCCTACTTCTCATTACAGCATGTTGCAGAGGCCATGTACAAGGCTACATACGGTAGCTCACCCAAGGTACTGCTAGTGCTTACTTGCATCGCATCAAAAACACATCAAGGATACAGGTTATGTGGAGTCCTCAGGAACTTTAACTAGTGAACTGTTTTTATTGTGATAGAAATTCAATTTTACTGTAGGCTATGTCCTAGACCAGAGGTTACAAGGCAACTTAGCTCTTGACATTATATTTTAAGGGGTTCTGGGGGGAGTGAATTGTGTAACAAGACATGTCAGAAAGATTCAGGTTTTGTGTTTACAATAGAAATGGGAAGATTAATCGTTTGACAAAATGTTATGGGCGATACATATGCCTATAATTCTATAGTATCAGTGTTTAAAGACATGCGGATTGGGGCAACCTCTAGCTCACCTGATGGACAGTATGCCCCATATAGGCTGAGGCCTTTGCAGTGGCCTGAGTTACATTCTGGCCTGTGGCCCTTTGCTGCATGTCATCCCCCCCTCACCTTTCCTGTCTATCTTCAGGTATACTAGCATTAAAGGGATAATGCCCTTAAAAATAAAAGGCAACATTGGGACTTTCATTAAAAATCTGTTTGCCGTTTTGCATTTGCTTTTCTTTGACTATGTTGTGTGATCTTTGTGCTGTAAGAATTTCCTGTGTCTCTCACAAAATGATCTTTACCTCAATGAGATTACCTGATTAAAGGCTATATATAAATCGGTGCTTCCTGGTGGCTTACTTAGACTAATGCGTGTCATTTTAATGTCTGCTTTGATTCAGAAGTGGGCTCTTTAATGCATGTCATCCTGCTCCTCCCATGTTTTGTCTGTTTAACAGTATAAAGGCCAAATGGTGATTCTTTTAAAACTTGGCAAGGTAACTACGTTTTCAAACCTGCAGAATATGCAAACATGGCCATGTACTTGCTGCTTGACCAAGACAGAATGAAGTCTAGAACTGCCCATTACTGGCAGGCCCCAGCCTTTGATGGTGAGCATACAGGTGTTTACACAACTGTAGGACCAATAATTCACATGGCTACAACAATATGAAGAGCTATAGTGCCATTAGAATTTCAGTTGTTTTGGAGCTCATTAACATGCAGTGCCATTATCTTCCCCCAATCAAAGCACATTACGTTATTCACAGATCAAAGTTGTGAAGAGGACAGCGGAATCTAATAAATGAGCAAACACCACAGCCCTGCCAACCAATGAGGCAACAGCAAAGAAGATAGTAAGGGGCCCTAAAACACAAGACTGATGGTCAGCCTTCAAGCGTCATTTGGCCAATGTTGAGTCTCTGTAGTCGACCATTGGCCAGTGTTTTTGTGGTGTGTGTTTGCACTAGTCGGCCCTTATGATGACTGAGGACGTTAAAGCAGCGGTGGACGCAGTCATTGATAGTGTGGTGTCTGACCGGCTGTTCAGCCAAGCAAATGTGTAAATTCAGTCTGTCTGGTGTGGGCTCTGCTTATTTTTATCTCCAGCTTTTCTCCCACAACCCAAAAACCATGGGCTGCCAACACCAATGTAAGGCAAAACTTCACAGCTCCAGTTTTAGCTTTTTAGCCATGTTAGCTGTGTGGCTGGAGATGTCAGTGTTGGTCTGTCAGCCTGTTCATCACTTTGGTCTATCACAAAAAAAAATCACTAATGGATTACCAGATATCCACAGTGCAGAGTTTGAATCCTCATGACTCTAGTGATCCTCTAAACTTTTATCAAACACCAGCAGGGCTCAGATTACTTACATAAAATAAGGGAATAAAGTTGCTTTATTTTCCAAAATAGTGCGGACCAGATTGTTGGGCATCATCTGGTATATCTTCTAAAGAAGACGGTTTCTGTGTAATTCTGAAAAGTTTCGGTACTATTTGATGGCCCATCCCCAGTCATAAACTACTTCTTTGAACCACATCAGTTGCCGTTTTTCTTTTAGGCAAATACCAAGTGTATGGTATGGCGTTTAAGTGTTGTTGAAGCAAATAATTTTGATCACATTGATGTTTTTGTAATATGCTTTTTTTCAGTTTATATTGTTAAGTCTGTTTTTACTCCTATGATTTCACCAAATAATGGGCCTTTTGTGATCTGCTCCAGCCTTTATGAGCACCCTCAGGCCAAGGCTGTGCTCGCATACTCACTAATGAATCCCACTGTTTAAGTTATATTTGTAATTTAATGTGCTAAACCTGCAAATCTAAACGTCATCGCATGAGAAATTATACCTACTGGCATTTTTCGATGTTACAAAAGCTTTTTTAAATTAAATGCAGGACTTAAATGGACAATTTATGATTGCATGTTTCCCCATAATTTCCCAATCAGCTAACACTAACATTATTCATTCCCAACAAGTCAGCACTTAATTCCCCAGATCTTATTTTTTTGAGTCATCTGACCATACTCTGCTCTAAAATTGCATTATGTTTGGTGAACAGCACATTATGACTTGGACTCAGTCACAGCTTGATAGCAAACTATGACTTGTTTAGGACTCGAAAGTCAAAGTTTAGAACTTAGGACTTGACTTGGGACTTGAAAGCAGGGGCTTAAACATAGGCAGTGCAGGTAGTGTGATTGCACTGGGCCCCCTGGGGTGGACAGGCTGAGAGAGATGTAGAGAGAGCTGGCCCTTGCAAGTGATCCAGATTGCCATCTCGGAAATATACCAGTGTTCAAATGATTAAAATAAAATGAATGTGAATTTAAAAATAGCGCCATTTGCTATGTATGCCTTCAAAAAGGCAAACCCCTTCATGTCATGTTTTCTTTTTTTTTTAGTCAGTAGCTATCTAAAACAAAATTATGTTTTTTTTTATATAAGCTTTAAAATCTATAAATACACTATAAAAACTATTCAGTTAAATGATTAATATCTTAATTTATTTGATATTTTTGTCAGATATGCAATGATGATTGCTGAGTAATATGTATTTTGATGTTGTCCAATGTCAAGTCACTTTTGCCCTGTTTCCACCAAGCACTGCAATATGGTACAGTTCAGTTCGGTACACTTTATTTCCGTTTCCACTGTTAAAAGTTGTAGATGGTACCAATCAAACCATTCCCTACCATTCCCACCTACACACAGATCAGGTACTAAAAGGTGGAGCTGTGAACACTGCAGTCAGTTGATTGGTCAATAGTGAATGGTCACTCTGCTCAGGACTAAGTTGTGGCTGATTTTGAGGCCTACATAAACACTGTTCATACCGTGGAGAATTTTACACATTAGTAAACTGTAACTGTAAAATGACAGGATGTTTTGCTGCCTCTTGCAGCAGCTGGAGTCAGAGAAAAAAATAACATAATTCACCAGGCAGACTGCTGGCGACTTTTTAAATGGAATGTTACTCAATGCACAAGTGGCGTGAATCAATCAACACACATTACATTTCACTGTGACAACTTTGGCCATTCCATAAGTTTTATATGACATACACTTTTAGTAACAATTGGATCTTCAAGTGTTTATATATAAATATATCTTAATTTCAGATAGTTTATGTGAACTGTGTATATTCTAATCCTCACTCAGAAAAAAAGCGTTGCAGAGCACTGTTCCTGTGGGCTACGGCAACACAAACCCCCAAGCTTGCCCAACAAGGACTAAATGCACAATTGTGTCAAGACAATACGTACACGAAACCCTGCGATAGTCTGGCGACCTGTCCAGGGTGTACCCTGCCTCTTGCCCAGTGTCAGTTGGGATCGGCTCCAGCTCCCCCATGACCCCTAACAGGATAAGCGGTTACAGAAAATGAATGAATGAATGAATGAATGAATGATTACATGCACAATAGAGTGCACTCAGGCCCATCATAATGGTCCAAACTGGGGCCCATTGTAACTTCCTTATGCCACTGCTTGAGAGCAAAGACTTGAAACTTATTTGTGACTTGCAAACCAAAGACATGGTCCCTCCTCTGCCAACTGGACCTAGTCAGTAGTAACTTTAAAACATCACTGTGGTAGATTATACTTATTTTAAAATCCACATTACAATTAAAATGAATGAATGAATGAAAATGTATTTTAGTATATTGTCCAACTTTGACTAAAAGTCCTCATACATACGTACATTCACCACTTCTCATAATTCTGTACCACTAGTACCAATGCAACCATAGCTACAACTATAACTACTTATAATAATGGCCGGCTAAAGTTCATAATATTAGGTGTCAGATAAAGCAAAACGTTAGCACGCTGACACTGAACGGACATTCACTGTTTTCCTACACCTAGATGTACATTAAATCACTTACCATTACTTTAAACATAGTGACATGAACAATAAGTTGGCCTCATCGGACTCAGACCAGATTCGCCTGGGGGCCGAGGAGAGCTCATGGCTCATGCTGCTTTTCTAACGGACACTCCCCCATCTTGCCTCCCTCACACACACAGCCTCCGTGTAAAGACAGGAGGAGTACAGTCCTGCCACAGGCTGTTGAAACCGGACAACTCTGCTAGTAAGGTAAATACGCGCCTTGTTGTTCAAAACACTCGGCTGTGATTCATCCGCTTCCCACCTGCATTATTTAGCCTAGCTTGTCTTTACAAATAACGTCAACTAACTTAGCAACGACTGCTAATACTTATTGTGATGAAGGTTGGCTGCTTTAGTGTTAGCATCACCTGCTAGCGGTTAGCTTCCCATGTTTAGCTAGTGGTACGACAATGCTAACGCTAACGGTTTACTCCATTGGTGTGTTAAGCAGGTTAAGAAGTAATTTAGCAAACAAAAAGCGATATAACAGTTTTGTTCTTCAAGGTTAACGATACCGTTAGGTTACCGTTGGCTTTAGGCTAGTTGACTTCCTCGTGAAATGTCAGTTGCCTTGGAAAACAAAGTGAAGTTAAGTTTGCTAACTTAGGTTAGCAAGGGTAACGTTACCTTAGGTGAGCCTGGTCTCTCAAGTTTTTAAGGCAGTGTTTGAATGAGTTTCACACATGTCATACAAAGACTAACTTTACAATAACTTTAAAGCGTTTCGTTTAAGTTGTGAACAGTCTTACTTAAGTGTATATATGTTCACGTTAGGTTGCATTCAGATATAAAATAACGCATTACAATACAGCAGCATTGCAATGCATGTTAAGGTTTGTTTTGTTGAAACAGAGTCTGCAGGGAGGATGCAACTTTAAAGTTATTTTGGAGGCAGCTATTTGTGGAGCTGTTGCATTGTATTTCCAGGCACTGAAAGATGTTTCAGCTATTTTGTCCATTGCATTTAGTGATACATCAGTAATGGTAGACTACATGTTAGAAATGCTAGGCTATTTCAGGAAGAAGCATATTAGTACAGCATGTTATAGTTCATCAGCCTCACAAATAACAGCCTCCAAAGTTAAAGCAACACTTAACCAAAGCAGCATTGCAATGTACACGTAAGCAGCTTTCATTGCAGGAATGTTGTATTAGCTGCATGCACCATCTGAGGGTATACTGAACCCCATCACTGTTGTCAACAGGTGGAGAGAGCTTATCTGAGAGAGAAAATCAGAGGAGGGTCCCAGTAACAGAACACGCTACAATCCTTCATCAACATGGGGGCTGTTGTCTCACGGTGGAGGGTTTGTTTTCAAACTTTTAATTTAAGATTTGATACTTTGCAAGCTGATATTAGACCTGCATAATCCCACCACACCATACTTTAGGCACAAATAGTAGCAGCATTCTTAGAAAGATCTACATAAACTATCACAATTCAGATGTTTATGCAAATTCTTTTTTTGGCATCTCTATTTATTGGCATATTGGCATGCACAGGGTTACTAAAATAACATTGCCAACAGTGGGAGAAAACACACATGACACACTCAAAAACTGTGCAGAAATGATGAAACAGGAAGTTTCCAGATCTTTTCAAGAAGTTGCTTATTGTTATTGCAAATGTCATCATTTCTTTTGTCTGACTTAAATTTCAAAATGTTTGTCTTACAGGCAAAACCTTCCACTGTGGAGATTTTGGAGGGAATTGATAAGGTATGCTGATGAGATAGTTTGCCAAAAGTGCTGTTTTTAATTGTCTAAAACATATTTTATTTAAAACGTGTAGTTTGAGAAGTTTTTCTTTTTCATATTTGCATTGGGTGTGTGAAAAAAATGCAGTTTATTTGCTAAAGGACAACAAATCCATGCCTAACCTGTGCTGTGTGTAGGCTGACAAAGTGTACATGAACAAGAAACATTTTCACAAACATTACCAAAAGAGCATTTGGCATATATACACTTAAGTAATTCAGTGAGAAGAGAGTCTATACTATATTTTATCATTGTGGTCCTTATTGAAGATTTAAAAAAAGAGGGAGAAAGTGCCTCATGTGAGAAATTCAGCATTGTTTTCTTTATTCTCTTATGCCCTGTTTACATTTGAGCAGTCTTTTCCAATGAGTCCCTTGAGGTTGGGTGCGTCCAAGCTTGCAGAAGGCACCCGCTGTCAATCAAATGAGTGAAATACAAATGAAGCATTATGAGTAAAACTGACCAAAGGCATCTGTTAGTGTAATTATGCCCAATGATGTTGATAAAGCCCACGCAATCTAGAAACAACCACATGTTCTGTACAGACTGCACAGATTAGGCACTGTTTACACTGTGGCACCACAGTCAGTGGAACATATCAAGTGAAGGTTATGAGTAAACGACTTATTTGCATTTACAGTACTTGAAGGTAAGAACTTGGCTTTTATTTCTGTAGCTCTGGCCATCAGTTATATTGGTTATAATAACATACTCACCAAAGTAATTGCTGAGATCTGGGAACACTGTGGCATTGATTAAAAGATAGGCCGAAACAAGCTATAAAAATAGCCAGTAGTCAGTCAGAGAATCATGCAGGTTGTAAACAAACTTAAAGTTTGCGAGATTATCTAAACCACTTAATTTGTAGGTGAAACTTAAAGTGAGTGCACCAGGAATGTCGTTAATACTCCCCGTTGCACTGGAAAACCTTAATTGCAACACAACTACAGCAAATTGGTTGGTCTGTAAACTTTAATGGCACACAGAGGACAAATAGGGTAATAATTTTGCCATTCCCCTTTGCTTCCTTTGCCAAATAAGTTTGGTTGACCGGGGGGTTTGTTTACAACCTGTCTGATGCTTTGACGATATTGTCTATTTATTTCACTGGTGCTCAGTGACCACTTAAGCCTGTTTTTGATATAGAAACAGTGCTGTGGACGACATGTTCTATCAGCAAGCATCTTTTGACCATTAGCAAAACAGATGTGTCAACGAATGATAGATCAGCTTCTTATTTGCTGATTGACGGGGCTTTAGTGCTCTTCTACAGTTAAGCTAGTGTTAGGCTATTTTCGTCACCTGTCCTTGGTGCAAGTGAGACTACACATATAGTGGAAAGGTCAGGTGGCATTGAAGTTTTGAAAAGATGGTTGTTCGTTTTCCTCTTGCAAAATTATGTCATCTATTATGAAAAAATATGTTTGCAGTAACGTTTCTTCATATGCATGGTTACACCACACGTACAGAAACACATGCATTATATACTTTAAGGTTGAATGTGAGATCTGTTTTTCCAGTTCTTAGAGTGACAGACACACATGTTACAAGAGAACCATAGTGACCAGAGTGCATCCCATTCTGTCCGCCAGCTATTTATGGATGGGGGTAATCAGCACTTCAACTCAGTGGTGTAACCTTTCCACATTAAAAAAAAAAAAAAAAAATTGAATGAGACATTTGTTAATTGCAAATAATAATGAATTACATAAACTGTTGTTTTCTCTGCCAGAAGAGAAGTTTGATTGTGATTGGACCAAAACCTTTGTTTGGTGTTCTCTTACTTTCAATGCCAAGTACTTCTCTGATATGCTGCATGTTCACCTTTTGAATTTCCAGTCCCGCTAAAGACGCTCAATGGCTCATCCAAATAGAATTTGCCACCATTTGCATGTATGTTAAGACATGATACCCATCTACACTGCTGAGACACATAGCATGAAGGCATTTGTGAAAACGCTGGACTGGCAGTGACATACTGTGACATACCATGCTGCAAGTTTGCACTTAAAGGAGAAAACTGTTAATTCTCAGTTCTATTTCAAACTCATCTGAATGTACAGTATCAAAATGGCAAAACTAATACTTATTTCCCACAGAGGCTTGTATTACATATAAATCAAATTCTATAGACCTTTAGGGATAAATTATACTGGATATTGGCCCAGCCCTACTGGGAAAGCCTGATGTGAAACTTAACTTAAACATTAATGTCTCACTTACTTAAAGGTATACTATGCAGGAAATGTCAGTTACTGTCTGTAAACAGTATCGCCAGTGAAAGTGAAAACCAACCCCACTCATTCCTCTTGGCATTCGGCCCAATATATTTGCATTTTTTCGACGCTGTGTCCACAATTTTCATGGCGTCCTCTTGAATGTGTGCTGCTTATGGTTTGGCACCTGGTCGCTACCCTTTTTTAAACTCCTGACCTCACCTGTACGCTGTACCCAGGAGCGTCCTGAGCACAAAAAAATAAATACTTTTTTTTTTTTTTTTTTTTTTTTTTTTTTAAAAGGAAATACAGGCAGAGTCTCTGCAGATAAATACATCACCACACACTTCTAATGGGTCCTAAGTGATGATTGTGTTTTAGGAAAATCCTGAAGAGTACACTCTTGTAACAAGAGCTACTTTGACTTACCTAGATGTTGTTTGTAGGTGCTTTCTCTCTTCATGTAATATTTGCACCATGAAAATATAAGGTGTGGAGGATTAGTCTCACTCGTTTGCCTATGGAAATTCCTTTTCTGTTTATATATAATATGTGTGTTAAAATATGCAAAATGTATGCAAAATTACTCATAAACAAATCAGACTGATGCTCAAAGCAATGAACAGTGTTTCACTGTTGTGCTTCACATGAGAGGAAACTCTAAATATGTGTAAAACAATAATGTTTATTCTTATGGCCAAAGATAACCACAGTCACCGTCTCACTAACAGAATCCTATTTGTTTCTTATGTAACACTGATTTCTTTCTTCCCCACAGGATATACAGACTCTTGAAGAATACAGTGAGAAGAATCAGAGGCAGTTGAAGATATGGGTCGGACGACTGCTTCTGTACTCGTCTCTCCTCTACCTGATCACATGTATAGTTGTGTATTTCTGGTACCTACCTGAACAGCTGATGGGGAGGCTCATATTGTCTCTTCCCTTCCTAATATTTCCATTGCTGTAAGTGTGCAAGATAATTGATCACATTTTCACTAAACTGTATCTGCAGTGTAACCGATTGACGTTTTTTTCTTTTCCTTTAGAGTTTGGTTACTCCGAAAATTGCTTATAATTATTTTTTCACGAAGAACTGAAAAAAATAGTAAGATCATTTTTGCCATTTATACATAACTCACCACATAATGGTAATTTTTGCTTATGTTAAAACTGGTGTTGGATTTTAAAGTGAAATGTCTTTGTCTTTTATTTTTCAGATGACAAATTAGAGGATCTTAAAGCACAAAAAAGGAAAATAGTAAGTGACCTTTTTATATTGATCCAGTTTCACATATATTGTTGATTGAATTTTGATGTATAGTTGTTCGTAGCTTTTCACGCCAAAGACTTAAACAACACTGTCACCTTGGATAAGGTTAAAAAAGCCCAGCATCTTGCAGCTAACAAAAAAAAAGATTGTTTTCAAGCATGGACAGAACTGCCCCAAAATGACAAATTGAAGATAAAACACATACAATTAAAAACACTTTTTTATGACACAGAGCTGAAATGCATAGAGAAGTATTTCACTGCTGGAAAGATGGTCTTTTTCGTAAAACTATCTGTGCTGTAGAAAGACACAAATACTTTGATAATGGTGCTATGTGACTGGAGAAAACAGAGGAAAAGGGCTGTGGTGTTTTCTTTTGCTCAAAAGTGAGAAAACCTACAACTACTAAAATTCCCTTTGCCGCACCAGATGAATAAACGCTCCTGCTGGTGGGTGATGTAATGCTTGTCCAAAAACAATATGGCTGCTGGCTGGTAACAAATGATCACGTATTACAGTCAAGCGGTAAACTAAAATATGTTTCTAAAAACATTTGAGGCAAGAAATGGGCAATAGGTTGTTTTTTTTTTTTTCATAATACAGAAAACAGTTTGGTATCCACGTGTCGTTCACAAACTCACAAATTACAGCTAAACAGTGCACTAATATGTGTCTGAAAACATTTTAGGAGAGAAATAGAAAATGCAGGAAGAGAATTTTGATTTAGATGCGACTGGCACTGCCTGGTTTTACAGTTTGGCCAGAGTTTTAGTCTGCTTCTATACTCGTTGTGTTCATGATGGCGGCAGTCAATCAAAAATGAAGAAGTACATTGGTAGTTCGACCAACAACCCTAGAACCAGCACAAATTTGCTGACCAAATGAGCAGATGGCAAATGGCAAGATGGAGGGAGGTTTACCATAGTTCATTTACACATACCACCCATATTGTTGTGACACAAAGCTAGTTGAAAATCAGCAAAGTATTCCTTTAAAGACTTGGGTTCCATGTTTGTTTTTTTTAGTAACTAAATTCCCAAAATCTTTTTTTTTTTTTTTTTTAAACTGTTTTAAAACTTAAATATGAGGCTTACAGAGTCTGTGTATAAAGCAAACCAAAGATTGGTATGTGCATAAATATGCCCCATTTAGTAGATATGTAATATTGCGATGATTTTTGAAAACCAGTGTTTCGAGAGATGATGCATCATCAAAACACAAAGTTAGTAAGAGGTATGCTATACTCTTATATATGTTTTATTGTTCAGACTCACCACGTCACTCAGTGTAGCGGTAGTAGTTATAAAGCCATTACAAAAATTGCACCAGCAGCACCCTACAGATTTTCTCTCCAATGTCCCTGAAATTACCTCTGCAAGCTTGAGAGACCTGCAAAGTGACATTTCAAAAAACAATTGTCATGCATCTGTGGCTCGCACCGTGGATGGATAAGTGAGAGAAACTTATTATAGAACTCATAATCTCTGTAGAACGCATTGTAATTTTGATGTCTAGTGGTCTCCAGTGAAGTGAAGACTTGCACCTCATTCTGCAAGTTGTGTAGGAAGCCCTGTAGTATTGCTCTTATTGATCCTCTCAGCAGTTTGCAGCAAGATACTTGCTAATCTGGGATCTGTACAGGCAGCATTTGATTGGTACAGTGACTTAACCCAGTAAACCACTCCGCTAATGTCACTTTAATTAATAGCATTTAGTGCAGGAAAGAAATAAATCTGAGAAATTGCTTGTCATCCTCTGTCAAGTCTAATAACTTTCAATAATTAGGCCTGATGGATTTTCACACTCTCCATTATCGAAGTAGTGAATGTAATTATTCTTCATATTATATCTAAACATTTAGAAATGTATGGTACTTAAATGAAGATGTACAATTTAGTGAAGGAACTTCCTGGTGCCCTTTCTCAGTCACATTTACTGGTAATGTTCTGGTAGGTGATTCTAAGATATTAATAAAACACCTATTAATTACATCAGATGATCATTAAATAAGTACTTGTCAATAGAGCTGCTATTGTGGGAATAATTTCTTCATGCAGTGTATTGGAAAAATGATGTAACCATTTATCCCATAATACTTTATAATGTCTTCATTTTAGCTTGAAGAAGTGATGGAGACAGAGACATATAAAAATGCAAAAATGATTCTGGAGAGATTTGATCCTGATTCCAAGAGGAAAATTGTGAGTTATTTTGGCTTACTTCATGACGTTAATCAATTTATTTATTGTTTTCCATATTAAATCATGCTCATGTGCTCTTTTGTTTTCTCTTTAAAGGAGCTTGAATCCACTCCAGTTGGACCTCAGATGACTCCAAAACCAGGACAAGGTAGCAATAAGTTTTGAAGACGGTGCTATTTTCCCAACTTCTCCTCTGACATTTCCTACTATTGTTAAGCAACCTGCAATGTTTTCTGTGTTAGAGCTCCGTCAGCGCAATGTCATCCCAAAGACCCCCCCAGTGGTGGTGAATCCTGCAGGCGGAGCAGCCGCCCGCCCTCCTCTTGCCTCTGGGCCCACCTATCCTGGACGAGCTTCCCACTCTGCTCCAGGTGGACCCCCAGAGAGGAACCTGTCGGCTATAGCTGCTCAGCAGAGCTTGATGAGGAAGCCTGTGACCCCTGGAACACCTGTTCCAGGAGTCGGTGAGTTACCTGCACACAGGGGGACCACATCATAATGTGGTCGATTAAGGTGTGATTTACTCTTCCCTGGCTCTGTGTCCCCAGTTGCTCAAGGCTCTGTGGTGTGTGTTGTCAGCAAGGGTGGTATATATTATACAGTAGTTGTAATGGGTAATTGCATAAATGTAGTTTTCAAATATATTACTAAAAGGCACAACCTTTCTCAAACAAGTGTGTAATTGTGAACTAAGATTGGAACTAGGCGCTAACTTTTGATACAGTCGGAATATTTACTCAAGAATGCGATGCTTGTGTTTTACGTTTTTGGTTGCTTCTAGAGATTTTAACAGCCAGCAGGCCAACACGTTAAAAAACTTTCCATAGAACAGTTCCTGTGTATGGAAGACATCTGTGTAGTGCAGAGTTATTGAATATTCAATATAAATTATTTCTGGACTATGAACACTTAATAGAAGATGCAAATAAGTGCAAACGGATAAGGAAATGTGTTCCTAGAGGAAGCTGCATGCTGTAATTGCCATGTGGAATGCCAACTGTGAGGTATGCACGAATCAGGATTACATTAACTATGATTAATTAGCCAGACCTGCGTTTGTTCTCTGGGCAATGGTGGTGGAATCTCACTAAATGTCTTTTAATGCTTGGTGAAATTGCCTTTGGCATTGGGAACACCTCGCAAATGGTTTACATGACTTGATGTTATCACCTGCTTCTGCTGAAAATTGAAAGTGAAAAGCAATTTGATACAAAGAGTCACCACAGAGTTTCCATATGTTGGTAAATTAATAACCAGCAGGATATTGAGACTCTGCCAAGTCTCACAGAAATGACCAGTCATCTTCCTATGATTGCTCTTGATGTTAGATTATATTAATTACTACTCACCAACACAGCAGGGATTCTGGACGTGCTTCGCAAGTGAGATCCAGTGTTAATTCATTAAGAAAAAGGGGGCAGGTTTTTGTAAAATTCATCATGGTTTGTGCAGTAAACTGTGAATCTCAGCCTCACTGTTTCACTTAGTTTTTACTGTCAGTAGCCTCCTTTTTAATGCAGTTTGCATTCAAGACTACAGACTGTGTCTAACAGGCATTGATGTTGTGTTTTAACAGGGATGCACCCCCCAGGCCCGCCCCTGGCCAGACCTTTGGTCCCAAGGGAAAGAGGCGCTATGGACAGAGTCATTGAATATCTTGTTGGAGATGGCCCTCAGAACAGGTGCACAACCTCTGCTTTTGAAGTATCAATTATGGTTGGGCAATACTGGTACTGGTTCTGGTACCTGGAGTTCGGTACCTTTTCTTGGTCCCTGACTTTCTTTGTAATAACAAAAATATTATTTTTAAACAAGCTGCAGGGTGCTCAGTGCTGCAGTGATAGTTTTGCCTTGCTGGGAAGCTGACGGAGCAGCCTCGGAGCTCTGTGGCTGGCCTCCAGGCTTCGGGGCGCTTCATGGCTCTTCTGCCTCTTGTTCAAACCCAGATGTGCACTCAGATACCGACATTTGGCACAGATGAATTTAACTTGAATCAGTACTCTGTAGTACCAATGTAATTTAGTAGATACCATTAAAAGTACTGAGTTTGCTACCCAGTCCTACTATCAATACACATATATATATTGTATATGCAGTTTTAGGGGCAAGTATTGTTACTATATGAAGCAGGTTCTTATCCAACTTATAAAACTGCAGTGCTAAGTTATCTTTTATGTAATATAATCTCTCCAATCTCCATGCACTGTATGCTGTCTTAACTGGACTGTCTTTCCTTCCCCATAGATACGCTCTCATCTGTCAGCAGTGTCTGTCCCATAACGGCATGGCATTAAAAGAGGAATTTGAATACATTGGTAAGACTTAGAGAAACACAACACTCTTTGTCAGTCTCCATCAAACACTGTGCCTTCATTTGCCCTCTAGCATTTGGCAGCGTAGTATATCATATGGCTCTTAAATGCCTCTGCCACTACCAACCCCTGTAAGCAAAAACGCAACAAGATTGAATATGCAAACCAGCGCGACACATCAATCTGAAGTGTTTATGCATCTCAGGCATTTTCTGTCATTGGTTCATATTCATGTATATTAATCTACGTCTGTTTTGAGAATGTATTAGGGAAGTGACATAAACTATATGGTGTTTTATTTGTGTTGTTTCAGCCTTCCGATGTGCGTATTGTTATTTCTTGAACCCTGCAAGAAAGACCAGGCCTCAGGCACCCAGACTCCCCGAGGTCTCTGGTGAACTGAAGATGTCATCTGAGGCATCGTCACCATCGCCTGCTGCTGACTTAAGTGGTGACCAGTCTGTTTTAGGTGACAGTGACACTCAAGCAGGTTTTATCCACATGAAGCATCTGCCTCTGAAGTAGGGATGGGCATTTTAAGTAATTTCCTTATTTAAGTTCTGGTTTTAAATATTACAGAGTACCCAAGGACTTGCAAAAAAACAAAAGCTTTCCTTTTTGCACTGCACAGATTGTACCGGCTGTTTAACATTACACAGCTTGCACTGCACCTTCGTCATGTTTATTTTGTCAAAATACTTCCACACAACATTCCTATGCCTGGTCACCATTTTCCTTGTAACATTAGATCGACAGGGTTCCTTTGGATTCTCAAAAAGTCTTAAAAGGCATTGAAATAATTATGTAAAAGTAAGGCCGTAAGCGGTATTAATATGTCTTAGGTCAGTCTTTCAAAGTCCTAAAAATGCTGAGAGATAGTGAGAAGGATTTTTTGAATCATTTTTTTTCTGATGTTTCATTTGAAAATCTCAAAATAATTGGCAACATCTTTTTTTTTTTTAAGTAATTACAAGATGCCTTTTGCATTAAGGTCACATAAGCTAGCGAAACCAGAAATGATCATGTTTTGTTTCCAGCCGGGATGCTCAGAGCGTAGGATCCACTGTGTGTTAGCTGTCAGTTTACCCTGGGCAACACGAGGAAGAGCAAATTTAACGAATATTGGCTATTTAACCAAGATTTCGCAGCATCTGAGACTGGTATAAGGCTATACATTCGAGGCTCAGTGTGTTTTTCAAACTTAGCACGGTGGGAATCAAGGCAGTGGAATCTCATATGTAGCGCGAGAAACACAGAAATGACAAGAAAATCTGCCAACAAATGCCAGTTCTGTTCTACCCCCCATTTCAGCCACGAAACCAGAAAAGCCACATTTAATGTTACAGTAAACATTTGGGCAAAATTGTCCTTAATCCTGAGTACCTGATGTTAGTTCATTTTTTTCCTTCAATTTTAGTTATTGCAAATTTGGTCTGTAGAAAGTGGCATTTAGAAAGTCTTAAATCTAACCTGCCATAAGCTGTAGGGACCTTGGATCAAGTGATTTTTGACTGAAAACATTTCACATTTTCTGCGGCTGTGCAGATCTCTCATTTTTGCTATATGGATCTGTGAAGATATTCATTGATGGCAGCTACATCTCTGTGCCTGATCCAAAAATGTAAACTTTTAATATAGATATGGTCAATTTATGTTAATTTATTTTATTTTTTACAAAGCAAATATAATAAATAATTAAATGAAAGTGGTACATTGAAAGAATACTGAAGTCTAAATCAAGCACTCATACACATCCCTTCTCTGAAATGTAATGGTCATGCTTGTAATGACATTATACCAATATTAGTACATTTAGAAATAAAATGTTAAAATTCTAGACTCTGTTGTACACACAGTAGTGTCCATTGTTCTCATATGCTTATTTGAAATGCCTGCAAATCTAAACTAAACTAATCTCCATCAGGACAAACCAAGCTGGCTGATGTCTCAGCTGAAACAGACACCCAGGAGCCAGGCACACCAACAACCACAGAGCCCAGCTCTGCGTCAGACGGCCAGAGCACCCCAGAGTCACAAGATCTGCCCCCTGAGAAATCTGACGGAGAGCACGACGAGTCTGCCATGGAAGTGGAATAAAACAGTGGAGCGGTGATTTCGACACAAGTCAGGCTGGAACTTTATTTTTTCCTTAGAAGAAATGTGATATAACGGTTAATGTATAAGTAAATGCCGTGAGTTGGAGTAACACGACAGCAAGTCAGCAGTTGACGTGATTTTCAACTTACAGTACAGCTTGTCCTTTCTTTTGAGAATTGCTTTTATATTTCTAGCAATAGTAATGAATTAAATAGTAAATCTTTAGCTTTTAGTCGCCACCACCGGACATACCACCAGTATGATTACATGTGTAGCCCATTATCACGTTAATCAGAGCAATAAGGATTTTGCAGCATTAATTTTGTTTATGATGTATATGAAAAGTCTTGTCCCATGTTTTCCTTTTTCCATATTTTATTTGTTTTCACCTGAATGTCCAACAGTATTCTGTCAGAGGTAATTGGAAACTGCAGAAACAAAACAAGAAATATGTTGTGGGGGAAAATTTTATTTATGGGAAATTATTTATAAATATTTTTCTATAATGCTGTGCCTTTGGTGACAGTGTTGACCGGGGTACTCTGCAGCACGGTGGTGCTAACAACATGTTTACACAGCTACGGTACCGTACTAGGAATGCACATACAGTTTGTATTTATTGCTAAAATGGGAGGGAAGGAGATTTATGTCAGTACTGTGCAGCTGCCTTAAGTGCCTTTTATATTTTAAATCTCTGCTCCAGAGTGTTGTCGATAAAACCTATTTACATATAGACAGTAAAGTCATTTAACTGTTTACACACTGTATATGTTTGCCGAATGTCAGAATTCCTGTTGTGTATAAATAATACTAAATAAACTTTTGAGAACATATATTTTGTGTGTATTTGTGCTCAGTATCACAACCCTCATATCCAGATAGATACGTTTTAAGTTTAAGTTTATAATGGGGATTTATTTGACTGAAAGCAATTGATTTTTTTCAGGATTTAAAAAGTGATTCTTCATTAACATTAAAATACGAACAGGAAAGGTCAACCTAACATGTAAATAGCCATGATGACAAACGCTCCCATGTATCCCCGCTACCTTCACTGTGTCATGCATTTTAAATTGCTGCCCCATTTCTCCTCCGGCCAGCCTCTCACCAAGGAGCATGTTTAAACAGTCTGTTTTCATTAGCAGGGCAATTTTAGCTTGTGATCATTTTATTTTAGCTCATTGATCATTTCAGACAGCGTAAGATAATGGCACTGACACCGACCACAACCAGTCTTGATTGCTTGACCCTCTTCATTTGCAACAAGAAAGCCATTGCGGCTCCCAAGTTGCTCTCTGCCATCACATGACCCTTTTCCCCTGAAGATAGACCGTAAACTATCGGTGAGGTCAACACCCTGCATCTTCTATGGGTTTTGATAATGTATGTTTACAGAGAAGTGACCTCCTGGGCCTTGTAATGCATCAATGTGACATCGACAGTAACGCCTGATTCCACCGCATGCTGTTTGAGGTTGACCTCTGACAAGAGCCGAACAGGGGGGAAAAAATGGGACATCAATAGGACAATGTTTGGATGTTTTCACACCACTGGGATGTTGTCCGGTATACATAGCCTGCACATATGTGCATCATCCTAAGTAATATATGACAAAAGATCTCTGCGCTGTGTGCTTTGAAAATGTATGAGTAATACTTTTGATTTCCACAGCACTGAATCATTTCTTGACAGATTGTGCTTCATGGAATTATTATTTGTGTGCACAGTTTTCAACTCACTATAACAACATTCAGTTCTTTGTTTAGGTTTTTTTTATCTATATAATGCTTGAAGAATTTCAGACAGATGAGAGATGACAGAGAGATCTGGCATTTTGCACAGATGCAGTTGCAACAGTAAAATTGTCTCCTGAGCTGTAGTTTAATATCTTTGCCTTTTAAAGTATTACAGTTAATCCTGTACTTGCATTTGTGTGGTGAGATGATTTTTATTGGGTGGCCTATTTAGGCACAATCAATATTTGGGATGGCTCTTCAACTCTGCTATCAGGATGTTTATACTATAATTTGCACCTAACTGACCGTCGTCTCGACCTGTTCCACAAACAATTCAAAGAAATGGTGTTTACATAATGTGAAAACAAAAGATACACTTAGGTTTTTGTGTCCAATTGTCCAAACACTCAAAGGATTACATCTGGGTTGCTATCATAGAGACACTAATTGATTTTCAAGGATGACAAATGACATACAAAGCCCCGGTGCCAGGGTAATTTTGAGCAAGCAATGAAAATGTACAGTGGGGCTGTCCCAAGGTTCATAGTTCTTTTCATACTCATCTCTCACATGTGCATCGGAGGCCACTTGACTCAAATTTATACTGATCTTTTATTTATACCCAGAAAAAATGGCAGATAAGAAACATAAGTGTTTTTGATATTGTGTTTTGTCATATCTAGCAGCCAAAGATTGAAATCCTGCGAAACAATTTTCTGTAGAAATGAAAGAGCGTGCCCTTCTGAACCCTGGAGGAAAATAACCCTGCGGTGCGAGGCAGAATATGAAACAGAGGCACAGAATAAGTAAAATAGACAAGTGCACCAGGCTTGTCACTTTTCCATTTGCTGCCCCCGAGTGTGAGCACTTCAAAATTCTCCTCATCTCAGCGAAGACCTTCATCGTTATGCTCTATCTACTGTACTGAATACAAAAAAAGTACCATATCAGACAAAGGTAATAAAGAAGGGAGTTTTAAAGATTTACCATGTTTCTGTCCGTCAGGAAGTAGAATGCAACAGGAAGAACAACAAAGTCATAAATATACAGCACAAGCCATTGTGCACTGGAGGCGATGTGGAAAATGCTGAGATGAGTGTCACAGAAGCAGTTTAACATGGCTGTGATATCAGACATCACCATTGGCTCTTGACAACAGCATCATTACACAGTAATAAGAGCACAATCTCCTTCAGAGAAGCATTAAAATCAAATTAGATTATACAAGAGCTTGGCTTGATGAGCTGCGAGGGGTGATGGTTCCCGAGCAGTGGATCCCTGGTTATTACTGTGGCTCTTTAGCTGCTTGGGCTTGAATTGCCACTTGACAAAGTTGAGCAGCTTTTCACAAAAGGTCATCAGCTTCCAAGAAATTAGTTTTTAAAATTCAAGTCATTTGAAACCTACACACCCAGATGGATGGCTCTCCATTTTTTTTTCCCACCCCTCCCCGCATTCAAGCTGTCAAATCGCGAATGCATGCCGCTGAATACATGATGCCAGCAATAAACCACTGTGCTGTAGTTTATACCAGAGTGACATTCAGGGATCAGAGAGCATTGTCATTCTCTGTCCTGTCTTGAACTCATTACACCACTGAGCGATGACATCTGTTTGAGCACTCATACAGTTTGACAATTATTACTGCAAACAATCCGCTGTTGTACCTCAATTAAATAATAAACTAGAAGAGGACACACTTTTAGAAAGACAACATATGCATGGGAACATCTACCATATTATTGTTTGAAAAACTGCTTGGCTCAAAACTGAAGTGCAAGCAGTGGTGGATCTTGAGTTCAGCACACAATGTTTAGATAGGGGCAACTTTACACCCCCCCCCCCCCCCAATTCAAAAAATAAAAAAATGAACATAAGGCCAAAATGATGTAAAGATCTAATGCTAACGATTGGTTTGTAGTAGTAACAGCAAATAAAATAGTCATCTGAGGCACAGTACAAATAATTAAATGAATTTTAAAAGAAAATTAAAAAAAGAAGACAACAAAATCTGCAAATTTGTACCATATTCTTTTATTTTTTTATTATTAATTATTATTGTTTGTATGCCCGATCTTTTTTTTTTATTATTTCTCATAAGCTCTTGTCCAAATAAATACAAAAAAATCTAAAATATAATAATAATAAGAATAATAAGAATGATAATAATAAATAAATGAAAAAAGATGACAAAATTTGCACATTTGTACTGTATTCTTTTATTGATTGTTATTAATGTTGAATTTCCCCTCAGGGGGATTAATAAAGTAAATAAACTTAAACTTAAATAAACTTAAACTTAATCATTATTATTATTTGTAAGCTGTCATTTTATTTTTATTTCTCAGTAGCTCTTGTTCAAAATAAATACAAAACAATCTAAAATATAAATAATAATAATAATAATAATAATAGTAATAAATAAATGAAAAAAGACAACAAAATGTGTTTATTAATAAATATTATTTGTAAGCTAAGTCTTTTTTATTTCTCATTAGCTCTTCGAAATAAATACCAAAAGACATGTAAAATATACTACTACTACTACTACTACTAATAATAATAATGATAATAATAATGATAATAAATTGGGGGGTGGGGGGATCAGGGGAAGCTTACTCAGGGCCCTGAATTTGCAAGGTCCAGCACTGGGCACTACCATAAACTAAGCTCCAACACAGTATTAAATTTTATGTAGGCGGTGTGTGCTTTTAATGTTCCTGTGCATATGTAATTTCTGTGCTTGACAATTGATCTATTGATTAATTTTATATAGCTTCAGGATAGAATATGTCCTCAGAATCAATAACATAAAAACAAGGTTAACCTAAATTTACATGTCCTGTCATATGAAGTATAATAATTCAATGATAGAGCTGAGTCAAAGCACGTAAATACTTTTTGTTTTCTTGCTGTTTTAATAAAGTACCTCATATTCCTGTGCTCAGGAAACCACCAAAAAGCAGAATAGGGAAGAAATGGAAGGCCGAGACAACACACCCCTGCTACTACCTCATGTGGAAATCATACAAAGCATCCTGCAGGCAGCAGGTTCATTTTATAGCTTCATCTATTACCGCACTGTCATTGTTAATTGTCTTCTTTTTACCTCTGCAGGATTCTCCAAATTGGTCCTATCGAATGTGACAGGAGGAAGAGCATTAAGCATCTGACAAGATGATATCTAAGTTCAATTTCCTACTCCTCACCTGATTTATACCTGCAGCAGATCATTTTCCTTTCTGTCATAAAGACCTCTATAAATCAGTGGTGCTTATGGAAGCACTACAGAACAGGGTCTCTGGATTTGTATCCCCTGTGTTTGCTATTAGGAAGCCATTACAGCCACATTTTCCTCCTTCAAACAAAAATGATCAAATCTAATACTGGCAAGATTAGAGAGATAAAGAGAGAAAGCGCTGGCAGAGCTGTTCAGCACAGTCTCCTATCTAAACAATATGCTCTAAACTCAATAAAAACAGGGCTTTTTGCTGGTGACACCATTATCCATCTGTTTGGACAAAATTGCTGTATCATGGTATAAATCTGCGATACAAGTGACATATCCTCTAAAATAAAAGGGAACATTAACTGCTCTATCTTCTAGAGGCCATGGGACTAGCTGGCTATAAGCTCAGTCAAGTGTGATGGCAGTTATACTGTGTTTTACTAGACTGCAGACAATTATACTTTGCTCCTCTCCCCTAAGAAGACAAACTGCCATGGCTTCAGCTGAAATGATTTCAAATAGATTTTCCAAAATGTCTGTCGCCAGATTGCTTCCATACATTATTTCACTTAAATGGAGAGAAAAAAAGAAGGAGCAAATCCACAAATCAATCACAACAGCCCACTTTACCAGATGGAAAGACGAGAGCGTTCAGTGTGTGTGTGTGTGTGTGTGTGTGTGTGTGTGTGTGTGCGCGCGTTGAAGACCTGCAGAAAAGGACAGTTATAGGATGTGCACAGTCCTGTCTCTGCTATGTGTCTCACTCATCTTGAAGGATGACATAGAGTATCTACTTTCAGTGGTGAGCTGGCAGTGCTGTAACAGTGGAATAATGTATAATGAACTGACCCGCTGACTCCTGGCGAGTTCAACAACCAGGTCATTCAACTGATTATGTGTAATTCATTAAGAGGAAAAGGGAAATACAATTATTTCATACGTGGCAGGCAACACACGCTGCACTAAGGTAGGATTTAAAAATACCCAGTCTGTATCCGGAGTTGAATACTGTTGCTGGTGGTGTTGCATACCATATTGTTTTGTAACATATTAACATGCATATGATAAGAGAGGATAAGATAAGATTTTCCAGGTAGTGAAATAAAAACATGGCAGGTGGGTAACTGAACTAAAGTGCTTTAAAATATTCTATAATGCTAGATATATTAGATATATTTATCTGAATGCATTGCATATTCACTGATCCACTGACCTGGGTCTTTAACGGGGGACCTCAGGGTTACTACAGGGGCCCCTTACATTATTATTTAGTTATTTAATTTAAATGTATTATTATTTTTTAATCAAATCATGTATGAATGTACACATTGAAATCCAACAATATAAGTGAAAATAAATCGGCCCAATTGTCAAAAACAAACAAACAAAAAGCCATTTTATTTACAGTATCACTGATGATATGCTAACTGTTACCCATGAATCTTTGTACAATCATGTTAGCTATTCATTCATTCATTCATTCATTCATTCATTGTCTGTAACTGCTTATACTGTTAGGGGTCCCAGCTGACATTGGGTGAGAGGCAGGGTACACCCTGGACAGGTCACCATCCTATTGCACACATAGAGACAGACAACCATTCACGCTAATTCACACAATTTAGCGTCACCAATTGACCTGCATGTCTCTGAATTGCGGGAGGAAGCTGGAGTACTTGGATAAAACTCACGCTGAGATGGGGAGAACAGGCAAAATCCACACAGAAGGGCTCCCCCACCCCAGAGTTCGAAACCCCCCACCCCAGATTCAAACTGGGAACTAGGAACCCTCTTGCTGTGGGGCGACAATGCTAACTACTGCACCAATGTGCCGTCAAGTTAGCCAGCTAGTTAGCTAACAGTTAGGTACCATTGAAACATATTGGCAATTTAGCTGTATTATGATTTGAAGTGTATGGACATTTTTGTATACCAATCATGATGTACATCAAGCAAACATAATGTATAAATATATCAATCTGCCAAAAATTATTAAGGTATTTTAATATCTTAGTATTGTATGTGCCATAAAAGGCCACAGTGGCACGGGCACCTGTAAGCCTGTATGCACTGTGTGTACATTATTTCAATGATTTATCATCCTATCTTGAAAATAAAATTGGGACAAAAGCAGCAGATCGTATCTTTGGGTTTGTTTTTACTGATGAATGTGCCTGAGATGCATTTTTTGGCTGTGTCCACTCACTATGACAAAAATACATGTGGATGCCGATAACTGGTGTGCACCAATTACACGTCACGGGCCAGAGGTCAGTGTATGAGAAACATTCCTGGCGCTCAATTGTGATGCTAGCAATATTCTGTTCGTTTTCTTGTGTGTTAGCAAGGACAAGTAGTTAGAGATGAGCTACTGAAAACAACTGAGGTTTTTGAAATGAGGAAGTGAAAAAGCCTCAGCAGCGAAGAGTATGCAGAGAGCAGAGCAGCAGTACAAGCTAACGTTACTGCTGCTAGCATAAACGTTACAACAACAGAGGCTAGCAGCTAGCTACATGTCCAGGGTCCAACCGGAGAAATAGGTAGGAACACTACTTAATTTTCTCATCTGGCCTTTTTATTGTTTATTGTAGCAGATTGGTTTGGGCTTCGTGTTATATATTGTTGCTGTATATTTTTTATAACGTTACTGAACTGTTGATGTTGTTGTGTGATGCTGCTGCAAAATGAGGGAATCTGTTGTCTGCTAAATGCCTGTAACGTTATATTTCTCTGGGCTATATTCAGTGTCAGGTCTGTTGACTTGTCTTTGAAATGCACACGGTAGGCTAATCAGAGTTTTATGGTGGTGTTGTGTCGGTAACGTTGATGTTATTTTCTTGAAAGGCCCTACACGTCATTGTAGGCCCAGTTTAATATGCAACTCAATTTTATACAATATATGTAGATATGTAGATGCTGGATTTCAGACAGCTCTACATCCAATCAGGTTATGGCTTTCTATGCATATAGTGTTTATGCTATCTGTCTAGCATTATCTTCATCACAGTGGAGGAGTTAGCTAACACTATATATATAGTGTTATATAAGTTAGTTATGTCGGCACAGTGGTGCAGTGGCTAGCACTCACAGCAAAAGGGTTCCTGGTTTGAACCCCGGGGTTAGGGTTAGGAGTAACAGATCAGAATTCAGTACTCTCTTCCATTTTATGCTAAAGTTACTTTATACTTTGACTTCACAGCATTTCAAAGAGGAATATTTTAAGAGCTATGATTTCTAGTTACTTTGTAAATCACACCAATAATTACACCAATAATAATGATCCAATAATATCAGCATATAGCATATAGCAATAGCAGCAATAGCATGACACTAGCCACTCTGCAGTATGTGTGAGTACTTCTACTTTTGTTGCTAATACATCTGTAGTTTTACTTTAAATTTTGAATGAGACTTGTCATGGAGTATTTTTATACTGTGGTGTTGCCACTTTTATTTTTTTCTTGGCCGACTACAGCGACTACAAATAAAGATTATTTTTTTGGGCCTTCTGCCTTCAATGGACAGGACAGATTAAAATGGGGTGAGAGAGAGAGAGTGGGGGCCGACATGCAGCAAAGGGCCTCAAGCCGGAGTCGAACCTGCGACCGCCGCAGCGAGGCATTGCGTCTGCACATGGGGCGCCGGCACCACCCACCACACCACCGACGCCCCAGTTGCCTCTTTTATTTAAGTAAATTATTTGAATTCTTGTCACACCACCACATTGCACCCATAGGAGCCAGTCTAAGAGACCAACTCCAGCTCTGAGACCAGTGCGTCCATCAAGGGCAATAGCAGATGTAAGTAAGTTATCGACATGGGTTTATGATGTCTATGCAGAAGTGTCTTAGCTTGTGCAAATGTAGCCAATGATCCTGTAAACAGAGTTTATGAGGCAGAAGAGACACCAGACTGACTGTGTTCAGGCTGTAGACTGTATATTGTTCAGGCAGATATTAGTAGGCCTACAGTGTGAAAAAATTAAGCCCCTCACCTTTATTGCAGGAAGGTCACTGGGTTGATGTTGCAGATATGCTAAAAACACAAGGCGTCATCATCTGGCAAGGGTCTGCATTGGTAAGTCAAATGTGTCCAAGCACACAGTCCTAAAAGATTACTTTGTAACATGGACAGTACTTTTTCTGTTTATCATGAAAATTGTTGAGATGAGATAACATTCCAGAGTTGTAGAAGCCTGCTCACTAGGATTACGAAACATACAATAGGCTTTAAGTTGTGTAGCATTTTTGTGAGTGATTAACCTTTCAACTCATGGATTTATTACATCAATGAGATTTCCTGGATTGTATTTCATCCTTTTACCAGTACCTAAAGCAACGTGGCAACCATATTTTACAATGTTTATAGCTGGAGTGTCTCCCTTTTCTGGCAGTGAGAGTAATTACACAAACATCGTTGATGCATGCTTATAGCGTATGCCTTCAGGTAAACTTGCTGTAACTCCCCCACCCCCATTTGCGCTCTGCTACTCTTCTTTTGACTTGAATTCTTCCTCTAAACGTTGAGTTTCTTTTGTATCCGGAGCATCCACTCCAGAAACTTTTCTTGGACACTTTTTGGATTTTCTGCCATAGCTTCTGGTGTACTCCTAGCTCTGCTCTGTCACTGTGGTGTCTCCCCCTTCCTGCCCCTTTAGCTCTGGCTGGTTGACGTAAAATGCATCACTTTTGTCGCCACAGACACCACACACCGCAACCACAGTTTACAGTACTGCAAACAGAGCTTTCCCTGGCAGCGATAGGCTTAATCAGAATTGTGTGTGCTCATTTGGCAAGGGCTTAAATGTAACGGACGTTCATTTATATGTAAAAGTCTCACTGTTTAGCTTTAATGCAGTGTTGAGATCGGTCTGAATGCTGGCTTAAACTGCGTGGCCTAAAGAGTAGAAGTGCCTCATGGATTCATTTAAATAAGAATAGTCAATCATTTTGCAGAGCACCCACTGTTCCTGAGAACTGCAGCGGCACATGGAGTGAGTCCCCTCAATATCAAACATGCTTGGTATTTGACTGTATCACTCTATACAAAACAAATTTAGCAGTGTACAGCAGAGTAAATCTAATTGTGCCTGCTAACTTGACTGTTGCTGCTAGTGTTATCTATGGTTTTTTTTTAAGGTTGCTCATTTCTGCAGTTTTGCTTGTGCACTCTCTGGTGTGTTACATTCAGTTCCCATTCGAGTTCAATTCAAATACTTTGTCCGTCCCCTGGGTGGCAATTTGAGGCAAGCTGGTTTGCAGACACAAAAACAAGACCAAACAATTCATTCACATACATAATGTAAAATACAAAATATATTCATGTAACGATAACAGTATAATAAAAGCAAAGTTTAGAGACAGAAAAGTCAGAAGCAGTGGCCAACCCACAGCTGAAAAACAGTGTGCTATATGCTGCAGAGACCCATGTCAGAACTGCATTAATCAGCAGAGGAAACTTACCCACTGTTTTGGCTGTTCATATATGTCTTATGGTATTGTAATAAAACCCATACTTCCATTAGGCTTCACATACAGTCAACATAAGACCTCATTTTTACGGTATTTGACACACATGATTTTGGAACAGGCAGGTGCAAACAAACTGCATCTCTGATGGACTTCACTGTGTCTTAAAGTTATCTTTCAGTGTTTTCAGAGCACAGGTCACGCTCTGCAAGTCGGCTTTGGTTTCTGACAAAGCATTGTTAAAGCTGTAATTGGTAACCTTTATAAAAAAAAAAACCCACCTTTTTGCGTATTTCAAGCATTTTGCTTTTTTCAGTCAGCATGAAATGAGACACATAATCTGTGAAAAAAATCACACTCCTCTGCCTACTGTATGGCCTTGTAATGCTTCTAATAGCCTTACTGCACCTGAACAAAAACAACCAATCAGAGCCCAGGAGTTTCTAATGGAGCTGTCAGTCATGTCGATCACTGCTGGTGAACTGTGGTCAAACTAGGGAGGGCTGATTAAATATGAATCAAGATTCTGTTATTGCATTGCCTATTTTCAGAGTCATATCTTAGTGTACTGTTTAGCTGTGAAATGAGAAAGCCGGTCTGGCTGGTGCTTGGTACTTCAGTGGACTGTTGACAACATGGCAGCCAGGTCACAAACTTTCTCATTTTACATGATTGACAGCTGTGTAGGAGACTCCTTGGTTCTGATTGGTTGTTTTTGTTTTGCTAAGGTCTTATTCTAGCAAATGCCATTTTAGGCAATAGGAAAAGCAGGAGGTGCATGATTTTTTTTTTACAGTCTGTCTGTCTCATGTACATCTTTTAGTTAGAGCAAATATAACAAGAAGTTATTGTCATAAAAGTTACCAACTGTATTTCCATTTGCAAATTGCACCAGGATAACCTAACACACTGTGAACACATTAGCAGCATGTTGATAGGAAGATTTAGGCCTCTGGTGTAACACTGGTAAACTGGCAGACAGCTAGTGGGGTGTGTTCACCCTGGTCTTGCCGGTATCTCCTGTTTGGGGTGTTTCACATAATGGCACTGAGTGTCTAAATCCTTTTGTGGGTGTGTTCGCCTCATCTTCTTTGTTATCTGCACTGCCTCTGAATAGCATGCACAAACATGCAGTCCCTTTAATATCATCCTGAACAAAACAAAGTCATTGCTGAGTAGCTGAAACAGAACATATAGTTAATTTAATATATTTTAATGCGAAAGTAAGTTCTGGGTGCAGAAAAAAGTATCTCCTCACAGCAGGAAAATTGCAAAAGAATAGTGGATGTGACTTTACAGTTCTGTAGACAGTTAACAAAATTAAGAAGTTACATAATTTATTTGACTAGATTCATGCAATTATTTCTATTTCCAAGTAGGCTGTATTTTTTGTGCGTCAGTTTGATTGACATCCACTGTTGCACACTTACTATTTCATGTTAGTACAAAGTAGTACAGTAAATAATTTAGTATGTAATGTGTGTGCTTCTTAGTATCATAGTCTGAACTTGGGACAAAGGACCTGACCAGGCCGCCTGGCATAAACTCCAGCTCCCTGAGACCCTGGAACAAAAAGTATGCTTTAAGAAATCAACAATTTATATTTATTTATTTTTTTTTTTAGATCCAGGACATGTTGCCAATTCAGTTTTTATTTGCCACTTTCCTATACAAAACTGAAAGAGAACAGAAACGATAGTTCTGAATGAATCACTCTGCACACACTAAATTGTCTTAAATCTGAATAGGAACAGTTCAAATATGTCTCAATCTCAATGACATGTGACTTGTCAGAAGTCATATAACACATGTGCGCATGCCATGTTCTCACAACCAGTGACTATGTACTTAATTAAAAGACCTGCAACAAATCCTCTATTGTTTTTCAACCCGTAAGGAAGCAGTCACACACATTAAGACACTGCTGCAATTCAGCATTATAGTCATGCACATTTATTACGTTTACTCTGGATGGCAAACACCCATGCATGACTCTATCCATCTCTGTTTTGTGCAGATAGAGTTGGGTGTGAGATGAATATATGCGAGAGAAAAAAACAAAAAACTGCCACAAATGTGCAAAAATTTGTGCTGAATTGAAACAACAGATAAATTAAAGAGCTGCTTCGCTGATTTCCATTTTCTAAATGGAAGAATTACGGCCTCTCATGGTTCTTTATCATCATTTTGACTTCCTTTGTGTCTCTTCCATAATGTGTCTGTTTTATTGTAACATCTGAATGTAGATGTGAAATAATCTACCTTCATTTGAACCAATCTGTGTTTGACCCACGCTTATTGAAAAGATACTGTGACTGAATAGAAGCTTGGAAAGAAGTAGGTTAACACAGCACAATTACAGTGATGTGAAGATTTAAGACTGTGCCTTTATATCTGTATATAAATTAGGAAAAATCGCAGAGATGGAGAAAATGTCAAATGCTTTGGTTATGGGATTTAAATGGCTGCGGGAAATGTGATTATATGCATTAAAATATCTCCAAAAGAGGCGTCAGTAACTTGAAAAATGACAGTGTTTATTTTCTGGGTACAATACAATACAAAAGGAAGCACATGTGTATTTCCATGATGGAATTAATTTTAGTGTGTGAACTTTTTTTTCTTAACCTTAAGAGTCTGTCAGATTACAAAGCGAGGTCAGGCCAGCAGACCTAGCTTTGTAATCTCTTCTTTGGACCTACAGTAACTCTACAGACATGTTCACGTGTAATTCTCTCATGTGTTTCTGTGTCTCCTTCTCTTTTGTGACCCTGCTCTGAAACACTGCTAAAAACAAAAATGATAAATTAATGATAGGTTTAGCTACAGCAAAACATCACAAAAATTTGACTTGAGATTTTGTGGGTGTGGAATGACATAGTTTTAAATGCAGTGATAATATTTTTAGATATTTAGCAAGAAAAACTGTTACGTACCGTCTATTATTTTAACTATTTGACACCCAAACTTTTTCAGCAAGTAATAAGCAGCCATTGATTAACAGAAAACAAACCTCAGCCTTAGGTTTCGTTGCACTTTGTCAAAATGTTATACTTGACTTCAAAATACTTAAAAAAAAGACAAAATGCAAAGACTATTGCATCAGTTATGAACTGGTAATAGTGAATGTATAGTATTTGCATTAAAATATAACAGGTATGATGTCAAGTCTGCCATTTTCGTCATACCAATGGCAAAATAAAAATAGTTTAACTTCCTAAATGTTCATAGACTGGCTAGATAAAGATTTGTTAAATAAGTCTGCTAAAGATTAGCAAAAAACAAAAAAACAAAACAAAAAAAGAACCCTGCAGAAATACAGATTAAATAAAACAATGTAAACCAGTGAATAGGAAAATGTTCGAGCAGTACTTGTTGATAATCAACAAGCCATTACAATATACATAATAATGCTTGCACATGTGCCAACCATGCAAGCAGCCTGTTGCAGTTGTTCATGCTAGATATCTTACCACAATTTTTCCACCCTGGGTATAATAAAGTATTTCTGATTCTATGTACAGTAGATCAAACTGTACATATTGTATGTTAACCTGAAATGAGGCTGTACATACTTTAATTAATTTATGAATCAATGTAATTCCTACTCAAATTTGTATAATTTATGAGTCTCACTATGACATTGAATTAATCATTAAGCCTGGATTGTGTCTTTATGACAGGACTGCAACTCTGAACATGCACAGCGGCAGCCAATACACCGTTTGCACTTTTTAAATCTTCAAGGAGAAATATCTTCAGAAACCATAGAAGTGGCAATCGCTATTGCGCCCTTGATGTTTTAAAGTGTGATGTTCACCATAAAAACAGTCTGTACATTAGAGTATCTTGCCTAAAATTGCACTCTGGATCCTCTTGCAGTGTGGGGGAGGGGGGGATCAAAAAACAAAAACAAAACATCAGTGAGGACGGAGCATGGCAGTACGGAGTATAGAAGACGGCAGTTCAAAACAGCATTTAACAAAATTTAAATACAGTTTTTCAGTGTTTATTACATTGCCACTGGTATGACAGCCCCCAGACAACATTCATGGAAGTAATTATCTCAATAAAGCCTAGGTACAAAAACAATCCAGGGCCTCTTCTTTGTGGACATTAGCCTGTTGGCACCGCTGTGCTGTGACTGTGCGCCAGATAGTCCTTTACATGGATATTCCCTGTTGCCAGCCATAATTAATTGCTTTACAGTCTTCGAGGCCATAATGCTCATCAGTTATTAATTAGAAATTCATTTCACTGAATAAATAATGCTCATGATTGATGATGAAACTTGTAATTAGGTTCTTGGAGTAATGCACAGGGGAGAAAGCCTTTACACTTGAAACCAGGCTATTAAATACTGCTCATTTAAGGGAGCGCTATACCTCTTGTCATAAACCCGGGCTGCCACGGTAGCATCTGGATTCAGGGAGCAGGAGCATAAGTTGTTATTCACATAGACTACCTGCTTCAACAACAGCTCATGATCCTTTATGCTACTGAGCTCTTTTGTGCTAGAAAACTAAACCATTCATTCCCAAAGCGTCCGGTCGGAGCAGCAATGACCTGCTATCAAGTTCAAAACAACACTTCTTTCACCAAAGACAGAACAGATTAGGTTATTACTAATCTGTGTCTTTTCAAACATACAGCGTAGTTGCTATGTTACAGAAATCTCATGGGTCCTTCCAGGCATCATATAGCCTACAGTCTTTTTAAATGACGAGAGAGAACTGTGAAAACTCAAGCCATCTATGGCTCACTATTGATTTTACACAGAAGACCCAACCATTGTTGATAGCCTTTTTGATATATTTTCTTGCAACCACCGGTCCCTTTGGACTTCTGTGGAAAATAAACCAGTCAATATACACCTATTAGGATTTCTTGATCTGAGCCCATAAACCTATGGTGTGCAGTGTTTCCGATGCTCATTGCATCATAACAGCACAGAGACCAAAAGCTATTACTTTTGGAGGATGAACCATCAACAATTTAATGGCTTTCTGTAATATTCTACTTTTCGGCCAATTAACATGATTGACCAGCAGCAGAAAGGAAGGTGCGCCATGATGCCCCTCAACAAAAAAACAGCAGCTGATGATGGTGTAGCCTCATCAAGCAAGAATACTACTACTGGTCCTTTTCACCTGTCATGACGGGTGGGAGTGAGCAATGGCGACCCCCCGCTCCTCCTCCCTCTTCGCTAACCAGTATCTGCCCTATTAGCAATTTATAATGGAGATCAAGAAGTAGTCAGTGGAGAATGAAGACGACTGTCTGCACCCGTTCCTAATTGGCTTTACGTTCTGTTTCTGATAAATGGTTTGCAACTACTATAGAGTCCCGTGGATTTTATTGCCCTAATAGGACTCAGTAGCTGGATTTACTAACAGATAGCAGGTCAAAAAGGACATAGAGAGCAAAAATGTTAATTAATATCAATAATGGCCAATTATTAGTTTGACAGAGGGATCCAAGCTAGCTGTGTGCTCTAATGACTCCGAGCTAACTTGAAGGGAAACACTGGCGAATTAGCATAACTGTGTATGCGCACTCCATGGAGGTGCCCAGCAAACATCTGTTATGTTAGAAATTCAAATAGAATTCCTATTAGTAACCCTAGCTGTGGTTGCATAATCAGTCATTCTTCTCTGGCCATTTTGGAGGCACTAACAATGCCCCTGTGACTGGTGGAACTCCTCCCTATGGGCTTTCCAATCAAATTTGGCCCCATGTGGACCAGGTCCTAACAACAGACGAGGCAGTGTGGACTTCTGAGGGGAGCTTTGTGCTCTGACAGGAGCTCAATCTATCCACCCATGACACATGACTGAAGAAAGGAAAACTGTTATTTATTTGAATACAGCACATACCAGTTAAGGAATTAATGTTGAAATATAGCTTTTTGACCCGCTGGGATGAAGCTACTTATTTTCCTGCTCCCTTTGTGTGTGTGTTTGCAAAATGCAAAATATATTTGGAGGCACTGACTTGTTTGCAAGTTGTATTTATGCCACGAACTCTGCTTAAATACGGAATAAATACATACTGTAGTATGAGAGAAGATGGCAAACAGGGATTTATTAATCCACACTGAGGTCATCTGAAGACAGCAGCTTCTGGATATTGAAAACAGAAAATATTCTGCTTAGTAATTGATTTTCTATTTGGAGCAAATAATGTTAGTTCTCTGTATCTTATGGGAATTACTGCACACTAGTGTATGGATGCTACCAGGCATCTTGCTCGTTCTTTGTAATCAATGGCTGCTGTGATACAGAATAAATGCACTCAAAGACAAACATCATCAACAACCAAGATCCATCCTTTATATCTGTGTTCCAGTGGTTTTCAAACTTTTTGTGCCCAAAGCACACTAAAGGGCATGACATAAATGTTTGTTTTTATTTACTAATAAAGATAACAATGGATAACTCATGAAATATTTAATAAAATGATTCAAGACTTCATTATAAACTTTTAAAAATGACTTCAAAGCACCAGTAACACATCCATTTAAACAGGAAATGATGTAAGATAGTGCAAGATAGTGTGATGTGTCACACGCTTGTAATTCCCACATGCAAATGGCAACAATTTTTTTTAATTAAATCAAATTAAATTACACTTTTTAGGTTTGCCTCTTCATTAGGGAATTGGTGCACGATATACTGATACAGTCAATAAAAAATTCATTCATAACTTTTTGTATAGGCCCAGTTGAATATTGCAATAATAATGTGTGGTAATCCCAAAATTCTACCTGGACTTGCATCATGGCACACCAATGGGCCACAGCACACTATCTGAGAACCACTGCTGTATACAATGACATAAAATAAAAACTAAATCCAGTTCTCTTGCAGACATTTTTGAGTTGAATTATGTGGCTGCTGGAGTTCTGGTGTGCAGGAAAATTATGGAATAACAAGGGATGGACATTTTCACTTGCCTTATTCTTCTGTTTATCACCTCAGAAATACAATTCAATAGCACTGTTGAGTTTTTGAACATTATTATCTAAAACTGGGAGTGCTTTTGAATTGTTGGATCTCTGTAAACGTGAGTATGGTCTAGACCTGCTCGATATGACAAGCGTACTGGGATATCTTTCGTCATGATGTGGTGCTATATGAATTAAAATTAACTCAGGGGATTACAGTGTGAACACTGTTAACTGCAACATTTATCACTGGAAAATATCACTTACTCAGTTTTCCTTTTCCTCCCCAATTTATTACAATGAATCAAAAACACCATGACTAGTTCTGGATGTGTTTTTACTAGTGACTTTAGTGCAAGATAATTCACTTGATTTAGCTACTCTGTAGTTTGTCTGTTTCTTATTACTTAGGTCCCTTTTGGCATTCAGTATGAGCAGTGAAGGAATGTAACAAAGTATATTTACTCAAGTACTTTACTTAAGTACAAATTTGAGGTACTTTTACTTTACACAAGTATTTTAATCTCATGCCACTTTCTTCTTCTTCTTCACTGCACTTCAGAGGATAATTTTGTACTTTTTACTCCACTATAATTAGTTACTAGTTACTTTCCAAATTAAGATTCTGCACACAAACCTCATTAAAATATATGATTGCAGCTTAAACAACTGATTGGAAAATTATTGGACAACTATTTTAATAATTGTTTAAGTCATTTTTCATGTAAAACATTTCATGGTTCCAGCTACAGACTTTCTAACTTTCCTTAAATGATTTTTATTATTTTGGTTTCAATAAATTGCTCTAATGTTCATGCATAGCATACTTTGACTTTTAATAACAAAATACATTTACTTGACTGTACTTACAACTTTTTCTAAAGTAACATTACAATACAGTACTTTTTATAGTAACAGAGTATGTTTACGTTGTGGTATTAGTATTTTACATAAGTAAAGGATCTGGATACTTCCTCCACCACTGAGTATGAGCTCACTCCACCCTGAAGTATGTATTCTATCATTTTCTGTCTTTGTCATCCACTGTGGCAGCTGCATTTGTAATAAAAAATACTAATAATTGCATACTTCCCATACATACTAGGGCTATTTCCATCTAACCTTAAATTCTCAGCCTGCCTGACGCAGGTTGGAAACTTGTATTGTGCTCATTTTAATGTCACTGCATTAATACTTAAAGTAATATTACCCCTCGGTATCTACGGAATAGTGTGAGACTGCTGTCATGACTTACAACTCAGTGTGACCTTCTCTGTTATAATCTGAGCATGTAATTCCCTCTAGTGTAATGTCATGTTTGATCAGAGGAGCTACCAGTGTCCTGATCTCAGCAGCACACAGCAGGAGGTGTGGCGAGTCAAATGGACAACCAGAGGTTCCTCTTAAGGGCAAAATCGACACTGCTGTGCATTCTCCCCCCAGAATTTAATATTTAAATTCTGAAGTCGTCAGCAGAGTGGGGTTTGGGAGCAAATCAGTGTCATGATGGGGATCTTTAATTTACAAAAGAAGAAATTAAAATTTAGGTTAGATCTTATAGGAAAATAAAATTTAAACTGCCTTAAAATCATCTGCCATATTTTTCTGTGAATATTTATTCATATTTGGTTGTAAACTTTTTGCTCAAAACATTTCTTTTTTATTTGAATTAATAACTGCATCGTGAATTAATATCCGTTTGTTAATAAAAAAACAACATATGTTTGGTGCACAGTGCTGACTCCAACAGATTTGGCTACAGTATACATGACTGGGCGACTCCATGGTTGTATATATGAAATAGCTTCAGCTTTACGCTCCTCTCCATTCCACGGCCTCCGGTGTATAAATTTAGTTGATGGTTTTCGTTTCTCTTTCTTAATTCATTGCAGTCGGATTCCTCTTTGATGCAGTTCTGTTGTCCCCCAAACAATTGAAGTGGAGACAATGGAGGCATAATGATAGATCCGTGTACCCACCATCTGTAAGAGCAGCTGCTCCCTTGCATCTGTACAATATGCTGGAGCGGGGAGCCTCAGTAATCTGCATAATAAGGAGAGGGCTTATCTCAGTCTAGTTAATAATCACAAGCAATCGATGCACTTCATTCCCTCACTCTTGACTGATGAGAAAAAGCAGCAAAGTTTTGGTATGTTTGCTGCATCCTCGCGATAGGCAGGGGTCACGACGTAATGCCAAGCTGTTGATTTTGCCTGGAGCTACAGATTTAGTCTGCACTCTATTTCATCTTTTCATGAATACCATAATTACAGCAGGACGCTCTGAGTTATCATACTGCTTCTCCCCTCCTCACTCCCTTATAGGGTTTACAGCCTCTGTAGCAATGCTGGACCTCATATCAGAATTGGGCGTATGACTCAAAGTCTGTGATAAACACATAGCTCGGGTAGTGTTGATAAGAGTCACACCTTATAAGCAATACTCTCAGACTGGCTGGAAGATTGGCCCCGTAAAACGCTAAAAAATTCATTGGAAATGTAACCTCCTGTCTGAAATGCCTTGTGAGACACCACTGCCTCGGTGCATGTGGCCATAACGTAACTGTAGTACGCTGGTTTCTGCAGGACGTCACACCTCAGCTCAAGGAGACATAAATCTCTGAAATTCAGAGCAGTGTTTGCTGATCGCAAACTTATTCATTTGTTTGACTCAAGACTTATCAAGAAATGATCATTTTAATTATCAGCCCCCTGCTGTGGTTAGAAAATGCAGAAATATGTCCATGAAATTCAACATTTTCTAATTGGAATTGTGTTTTATAAAGACCTGATTTGATAATAAACATTCAGCATGCTTGATCATACATCGCTAAACAGTCCTTTAAAGTCCAGCTGGAGGATTTGAAAGTCAATGTTTGGCTTGAATACTTGTTGACAGTCTGGGAGTACACAATCTATCCATTGAATAACCTTTTTGTGTGGTGTCCATATATGACATCGAGCATTTCTTCATGCAATTTAATAAATGCCTCCGGGGTTTGCGAATCAGTATATTATTATTTTCTTAAACAAACCCCCTATTTATTACACTTGGTAATGGCTCCTAAGCAGACACTAAATTGATTGGATAGAAAGTATGCAATAATATTGATCAGCAAACTCTCCCCTTGGTGTTCTCTTGTTAAATATGCTCATTAAATCAAGTCTATTTAATACTCCGCGGTGTGAAAGTAGAATAAGCTTTAATTTTTCTTGCTCTTTGTTTAAAATACTGTAGGAGCAATTTCCATCTCAGAGCACAGTCACTGCTGTTTTATATTTTTTAATAGAGGCATTTTAATTTATGGTTGAGGTGATCATTTACAATGTTTCAGCCATTGAATCCTCTTTGTTTATATTTAAGTAACATAAATGAAATCACTTTTTTTTACCTACTGATGCTATATGAATCAAGGAATAAATATTTTGCATTAAACATTTCCAACCACTTCCCATGGTTCCTGAACCTCCTAATTAAGCATGCATGATGTTTCTCTCCCAGCTGCTAGGCTTCTGAAATGCACTTGGCAGGTGTATTGAGCCCCCCAGTGAGGCCCCGAGAACGAGAGTGGTGTACGTAGAAGTGCAGGTGTGACATGTTAGGAGGAGTCCAGGTGCTTATTGAGTTATCAGAGGCAGCCACTGCACGTTTGATTTATCATCTGGGGTTTAGCTTCGCCATATCTGAGCGGCAATATATCAGACAACAAAATAAAATGTTCAGAAAATTACCCGCCGGAGCGCTGCAGTCGTGATAACTTACATAGAGCACGCTGTCGGATGTAGTGCAGCATGGACTGACACGCGGCGTGAAAAATTGACAATGCTTATTGAACGTGTGTAGTGACAACACACACTAAATCATGAATGCAAAGCCTTTAGCCAAGCCAAAGATTCACCTTGAATTCACCCTTTAAGCATTATGATTTGTCACTGATTTGTGGTTTATGGTTTGTTTGTCTGCACTTGAGTCAAATAGCGATGGTGGTGCTACGCCGGGACAAAGGTCTCATTGAGAGTGCATTAAGAGCAATTATAATACGTTTGAACGTCTCATAAACCACATCCATTAGAAGGAGTCTTCAGGTACTCGTCGTACAATGTGTGCTCTTTGACATAAATGCAATGCTTACCTCTGCATTCTTGAGAGCCTTTAACTCCAAATGAGCCAGCCAGTCTCCATGAGCACATAAAAGGTACCCAGATTTATGGGGAGTTTTTTATCCTAGACTCAGTCACCATCTGATAAACAAGCCCTCTTTGCTTGAGGCTAAATAATACTCTTTGAGGTCCTGATTTACAATGCTGTGAAGGATCCATTTGTGGTTCAGCTCTGAGGCACGCACCTCTGTGATTGGTCATCCGTAAGCTCAAAATTTGGGCTCAGATCTACAGCTCACGAGCTTGAGGATTTCTAAATGGACAAATGCATAAATGATGGTGGGTTTTTATACAGAGTTAATAGATGAAGAGAAATGAACTTTTCAGAGATGTAAAAGGCTGTTAGATTTAACAAAATCCTCCCCAATTCCCTCTGATTGAAGCTCAAACTGAGGCAGCGTGCAGCCAATCTAATATTCCCGGCTTTTTAAAAGGGAACTCTTTGGGGTATTGGTCCACTACATGGACTCCTAAGAGATCTGATTAAAGGGAAATCCCTCTATGTTTTACCCTCACCTTCTTCCTAATAAATCAGATGCACATTGCAAATGCCTAAATTCATCTCACATCGCCTTGGTTGACATAGGAAAGAGCAGAGCAAGTTCCCTGTGAAGGGGGATAGATGCTCAAAATACTAATTGTACTTTTTTGTTCCAGATATCTCATGCAACTATTTTTTATATAAGTTGAAATATAGTGGGCTTTACTTCGGCATACAGAGAAGCACTTTAATCACACCTGACGTTTGTTCAGCTCGTATTTTATACTGTCTGCAGCCCTTGGTATGAATATATAGTTGCATGTAAAAGCACCTTGTTTAAACGAACACTAAATTATGTTTTTTATGGAAGACAATTAAATAGTTTATTAATAACCTACCAGTTCTTGGACCCAGGGTTACGACACAAGCAGCGAACTACTGCTGAATAAATTCAACTTCAGTTGTGAGCAGAACTGAAAAGAAGAACAAGCAAATTCTCCTCTGCTGACATGCGCAATATCATGTGTTTACAAGCTCTTGGTGCATGAAAGGAAATTCTGTAGCTTGGATATTAACTAGTGAATTAACTGCTAATGATAGCATCAAGTTTCGTTAATGAGAAAAAATCACACATCATTTACCTCATGCGGATTGCCTATAAAGAAAGACCGAAGAGGATCAGATATTAAAAAGATTCCATTCGTGATAATTTACGTTTCATTGTTCTGACGTTAAGCATATCCTCTCTGAAGACTCTGTTAGAAATGTTCTGTGCATTGTGAGCCTTGTAGTGAATGGTACGAGACCTATATTTATCACAATCCTCTCATGTTGCAACCTATACATCAGACCTTAACTTTAAAACCTTGCAGCTCTCTGGGATATATTTATCCTCATATCAGATGTCGCTAACATAGCTTCCCCTCTTTAACCTGCAGTTGTTAAATGAAGTTCAACACCTGAGAGGAAACAACTAAGTGGGCAGTTTTGTTGGTGGTTTATAGAAATTAAAGCTGTCATTGTGGTTCAAATACATCTATTTTAAGCCTTGTCTGGTGTTTGATGTTTATGGGGTTGTGAGAAGGCCATGACATTGTTGGGTCATATTTTGACACATTAATTGGACTAAAGGTTTTTCATCACAGCTGCTGGGAAATTAAGAGGAGATTGAAAGCCCCTGATGTCTTGTAATTACTGTTTCATGTTGTGTAGCCTCACTTACGAACAGCAGCGCTCTCTGATAAATGGGCAGTAAAAGCGATAATAGAGCAACTAGCGTGCAAAAAGAGTTGAGAGCGAAACGGCTCCTTTTACGTCAAAAGTTGAGATCGGGACAAAGCAATTTGTGTCATTTACAAATTAATACAAAGTAATGTTTTTATACTCCATCCAATCTGGTTATAGTGAAGTCAGAATAGAATTACACGGTTAACTCTGCCGTGACCACAATGAAGCACCAGCACAATTGACTACACAATTTTTGGCAGAGTAGCAGCATGCTTATCAAAGGAAATGTTCCGCCCAGTGTGTTTCAGGCCATGCTCCAAAAAGAGGGGGCCGGCCGCATTCAAAACAAACCGCTGTCCCTGATATCAGCTGGTTAATCCTCTCCTTTTAGTGGCTTTATTGGTTCATTCAAGAGGGTCTGTTGACATTCCCCCTGCCCTGTTAAAAGGCGACTGCATCTCAAGTGAAATCTGGAGTGTTCTTTACACAGGCGGGGAGCCCCATGTGGCTCCTGCCTCCCAGTGGGCCTGTGATTTTCCTGCTTTAAGTGTCTACTGTCAACACTAATTTGTCCCACTCCTCCTCCGCCCCCCTCCAGAGGGGGGAGGCTCTCCTAAAGTTTTAATAAAAGATCAGCTATAACTCCCTGTTTTCTGGGGGTGAGACAAGAGCTTTAAAAGCCACAGAGGCAATAAGATGCCAGGTAATGATTACAAGGCTTGAACAGAAGCAGTTACCAATACCACATGCTGTTTTTACACAGCACACTGAGAGTGTGTGCTGCAGCTAAAGGCTGTCTCCTTCATGGGAGTCATCTACAAATCAGAGGCGTAGTCGCGTTCAGTTTGTGGAAATGAAATCCAAAGTTGTAGTTTTTCTGTCTTTTAAGTTTGTGGGACTACAGTGTGATTTTGACGACATGAAAAATGAAGTTAATGAATGAATGTTGCATGATAGCTGCTTTGTTTAGTCCTCCAAAAGAAATCCACACTCTCAATCTCCTGCCTGTTAAATGGAGGAATTATTTATTGTATAGTGTGTCCTGAAATATATATTGGATACAACTCATTGTTTGAATCACTTTTAATCATCACAGAAACCAATTCTCAAATGACGTTAGTGTAAAAACTTTGTTTAAAAGTTACACTTAAATGTTTCATTTGGCTCACTCCGTGTGAGTGCCTGTGTCTCCTGCCTCCGTTTGTGGCCTAATACAAACGGAAAATGTGCTGCAGCCCACTAAATCCCTTTGTGCGTTTTCATTTATCCGTTTTTCCTCAGGATTAATAAGAGCAACATGATTGCAAATAATAGTTTCTGACATGTTTTGCTTGAATACCATTTCGGAGCTCGACAAAGCAAATTGGTCCATTTCATTTGTCTGCCTTTGATGTCTAAAAGAAAATCAATGGAAAAAGTAATTTCTCTCCTGCCATTTAACCAAATTCCCATCTACCTGAATGATAGCTCCCTGGGAAAGCAGTCAGGAGACTTTCTTTTCAATTATCCCTGACTTGTTTACATAGTGTTTTGTTCACTGGACTAGATGTGAACATACAAATCTCATATGGGCTCCCGTGTTATCGAGGAGGCTTAATACAATTTCACTTCTAAGGTAGGCAAGAACCATGTAGGAAATTGTTCAATATCTCAGTCCAAGCCCAATTTTCACTGCATTGTTTTGTCGCACAGTGTATTGTAAGGTTATGGTAATGTAATATGCATAATTCATACACCTAGGGCCCCCTCCTCATTTTTGATTCTGCTGTCCTGCCTGTTCATCTGAAGCTGAATTAATGCTACATTGTCCATTAGGCGGCCATAACACAGGGCAATACTGTCACACACTGTGGTTGAACTGAAATTCCCTTGAGGCAAATAGTATTCTTCATTTTTCCATTTTTGTATACTCGTCTACACAGGAATTGCTTTGCAAACACTATATTTCTCATTTTGGGTCAAGATTCGTGTTTTCGACAGATAGCGAGATAATAATTCTGCACGGTAATTGGAAACAGCGTTTTCATGAGGAACTGAATGTATGTTTTTCGTACCATCTGGAGGTGGAATTTTGCTTTGTGCTAACTGTGCTTTAGCTTGTACTATTCTCAGGTGGATCTGTGGCTGTGAGAGCACAAAGAAAGAGCGTTAGATGTGGCTTGTTATCCTCTCCAGGGTTCACTTAAAGAGCCCCAGACTGCTGCAGTTGTGACCTTCATAAGGCACTGTCTCCCTGCTGGGAACCGCACACACACACACACACACACACCAAGCACATCCACTCCACAGCCGGCACTCATTGGGTCATGATGGGGCTAAGCAGCCCCATTACAGCATGCTCATCTAGGCTGGAATCACGTGCACAAAGCGTAGAGATGGACTCTAGCCAAGAGGTCTTGGGCCCGTGGTTTCTTGCTCCGCAGCCCAAATGTACTGTACTTAAAGCTGCTGTGTTACACTCGCACGACACAGTAAATTAATATCCCCCTTTTTTTGTATGCTATATCTGTGTCACCTTTTCCTCATGATACCATTCTTGTGATGTTTGTGGCTGAGCTCAGTGTATTATAAATCCATTTTTTGGACATGCTGTGGTCAGTTTAATGATCATTATGTGGCTCAGATGGAAAAACAAGGGAATAAGGTGAATCAATGATCGATTTTACAACGTGACTTGATTCATGGGTAGCGCTATGATAAATGGCCGTCTTATCGAGCTCGAGGGTAACTGTTGTGAAATAAATTTGTATGTTGTGAGAGGGAACTTATAAAGAGAGGCTTTTTGGCTTCGCTTTCGCTGTTTCATTAGCTGATTAGTCGTAATAATGTATTCCTCTGTTTAACAGAACATGCTGTGTTAGCTAATAGCTAGAGATTATACAGCAGCACACAGTGTAAAGGTAACTGAAATATTTTGGATATTCATGATGGAAGTGCTGCTGCAGCTGTGCCCTCCAAAAATCTTCTGAGATCCAGATTTGAAATCCCCAAGCTCCACATCACCCAATGTTTTCTCCCCTTTTTATTTAATTAGTCAAATGAGATACAGAATTGCCTTTCTCATTGTGGTATGTAGCTTCTGTGCCAGCTCTGTACGAACACAGGCATGTTTAATATCAAGCGGAGGATCTGTCTTTGATTCTGGCTGATGGGAGGGCGAGCTTCACCTAAAGGTACTGAAGCAAAGAAATAATGGTATACTACACTGCTTGTGAAAAGCAATAGGAGAACGGAGGGGGGGCTCACATTAAAAGTGTCTCTCTAGGTAGCTGACATGACGCGACTAGTCAGACGTAAATAATGACAGACGGAAACTATCATGAGGTCTGTGAAGCATCCGTGTGCTGCCATCATTTTCTGTCTAACCTTGCATTGCCAGCAGCTCACCAGCTCTGGAGATCATTTAAAAAGCAGACTAACGATGCTGCCAGCCCTAACACCAGTCGCAAGGATTTGCATGAGTTTAGATCAGCTAAATACATTTTTATTTCAGCCATAGGTGATGATTCCCGCATAGTGGCTCCTGCATTGATTTGCCATCGTTTAAATTTGTGTATCATTTTCAATAATTCATGTAAAATCTAGTTTTTAATCACATAATTTTAAAAGGGTTTTCCTACACTGTTTTAAAGAGGAGTGTGTGTGCTGCTCTTCTATTACATGCATGTTTGCAGGACTACTGCTGATGAGGAAAATAGGGTTCATTTTTCTCTTTAAGTGGATATGTCACTTTTTGAGTGAGGGTAAAATGATGATACAAGAGGACTAAAAGTTAATATCAATTCATTGAATGACCCGGTGCTTCCATGGGTTGGCTTTTTAATTATATTCTGCTCATATGACATACAGTTGTGTTACTACCTGTAAATCAAATTTAAATCAGGTATCACGAAGGACACAATTGAGAAAGATGGGCCTAATTCTAAAATGTTTATTTTTGCATTGCATTGCAAGAGATGAGCAAAGTCATTTAGTCTGGGCAGAAGGCTCTTCTTCACACTGATGCGCCGACCCACGACATGTCTAAAATAACATTCCTATAATTGCTCTGTGGCTGTAATACCTTTATAGTGTTTTTATATTTCTGATTAGGTCGTTCATTTTTAGCTTCAAGCAGGAACAACATGACCGTATATCATGCAGAGAGTATGTAGGAGATATGTTGCATTTAAGTGATGTGAAAAATAATTTGAATATCTGCATAGACTCTCATTTATTGTCTCAGCTCACCGGTTCCTTACTAGAGGACAATAACAATGCAAAACAAGAGCCCATTCTGCTATATAATTAAAATCATCTTTGGGGACATGTTTTGCTCTGCACACAGAATTTGAAACTTAAAAAATGGCATGGCAATGCATTTGCATAATATAACAATGAGTCCCACTCAACAAATTTATTAGTCTAGATTCTGAAAAAGCCATGGCAAAGCAACTTGCATACTATAATTGGCATCTTGTGGTTTGCTTTCCTGAGGAGAAAGTGAATTTTATATGCTTTTATAATAAATAGCATATTTAAGCACCCAGGAAATCACTGCAAGACATCCATCCTACATCGTTTCATTTATTCTAGTGTGTTTAATTAAAGCTCGGAAACTACATGCAATTTGTGTCTGAACAGTGTCTAATGTCTGAGACTGGTTATTAGATATTAAATTGATGCATAATTCAGGCAATTAAGAAAGTAATCACACAAAGTAATGTAATGGAAGTTAATTATTACTGCATAAGCAAACAGTTCATCAATGCTAGTTAACGCTGTGACTGCATCCCTAATATGCTCACCAAGCACGGAAATTCCTCTCCCTCAATGTTTTGATGTGCTGATTAAACATTGTAGAGGCAGATTAGGGAAGAAAAGAAGCAGGGCCCTCTCACCTCTGCTGTTCCTGAGCGACAGGGTTCAGTGTGTTGTCGCAACAGGGGTAGGGGTAGGGGGGTGGGGGGGACTTCTTGCCCGGAGCCTCTCCATGTGCCAAAAATGACGAGGAAGGTTGTTTCAGTGCAGTCATGTCCATTTCACACTCATGTCACAGGTAGCGTGACGGACTGCCACGTCCCCTTTTTTGCCCCCACCTCCCATTTTCAACATTTTTACAGAGTTTTTATGTCTTTCTTTCTTTCTTTCTTTCTTTCTTTCTTTCTTACATTCTTATTTTGCACACTAAATATTATATGTATCTATAGGATCAGATGACATACCTTGCATAAGAACCAGATGAGCTCATGTTTTATTGGCTCTGGCTGATGCCTCATGTCCACTTCCTATTCAGAAAGATTTCCCAGCCTGGGCGGGCCAGTCACAACTCTTACTCTAACATAAGGCATGATTGACACGATGACTGACAACTTGCAAAATCTTTGCACTTTACGCAACATATGTGTTAGCCATGACTTAATATTTGGCTTGCATGTCAGAGTATAAACCTAGCTTAGTAAGGAGGAGCGCCATTGAGGCATTTTCGACAACCAAGATGGCTGCAGCTGATGTGAAACTTCCTGCTGAAGTTCTTTATTCAAACTTTGATAGCAAAAACGTCAACTCCCATTTTGAGATTTGCTGATACTTCACCATTAAGGGCGGGGCGATAAATGATAACTATCTAAATACAGTTTTTTTCGATAGATAGTATAATAAATCTTAAACAGATGTTAAATATAATTCAATAACTCGTACACTGGGGGGCGCTAATACACGTAAAATGGTAGGTTGCCACCCACCTTTAAACAAGAGAAGAACAGGATGACAAGACCAGCCACCAAGCTAATGCGCACAGTAACATTATAACATTACAACAACATTTAACGCGCTCATTTAACTATTTTTAGTATGATTTTTTTACCAAGGCTAACAGCGTCAGACTACCCCGTGACTGATTTGCCACATAATGTTAGCCACAGTAGCTAGCTGTATGGTTAGCCGGCTCATCTAAAGCTGACATGCTCCTGACCAGTATTAAGATTTTTGTCTATGTATTGTTTTATTTATTGACATTATCATTTTGGTTATAACTGTTTTGAATCTTGTGAATTGTTTCGCTGTTTGGCTAATATTTGTCATGTTCTGACAATAAATAATAGCCTAGATTAAACCACAGCTAACCATCTGGTTTATTCAACTTTCACTCAGAGGTAAACAACAGCCTTTAAATCTGACTGAAATAATGATTCAACATTTATTGTGATTAGTATAAATATCGACTGATATGAACATTATTGTGATATCGCAATAACACCATCTGAGCTCTACTCTGCACACAACAGTCTATTTACATTTGTCCAGCGCTCAGTGCTACATCACGCTTTGTTGCTCTGATTCATTGTTGGTCTATCTAATTGCATCCAGAGGCATTTTGGTCTATGGCTGCTGTTATTGCTCTTGGACATTTCAGACTACCTCACATTTACAATTTGGTCTGGCAATGTAAGGCTACAAAATAACAGCAACACTTTACAAAATAATGCTACACCAACACCTCAAACATTACAGGAGCATTAGATTAAGTGTCTTGTTTTATCTTAGAGAAATTTTGATTCATTACTGAAGACATTTTTCAATCAAAAATGCCAAACATTCCCAAGTTCCAGCTCCTTAAGGGTGAGGATTTTATGATTTTCTTTGTTTTATTCAGTAGTACACTGAATATTTACAGTGCTGATTGGAGGAAAGTTTGATGGGTGTTTTCTGATATTGACTAAACAATCAGGTTCTTGCGAAAATTATCTGTTGCCTACCTACCTTTCTATCTAAATACTTGTATACCTACCTGCCTACCTATTGTTCCTCGGCTTGAGAAATACACAGTGTAACCTTGTGTATTTGTCATTTTCCTTGTGCAGAAAAAAAGCTCAGTGACAACACAGAGCTTTCCTGTGCGGGTTCAAAGACCCAAAATCACGTAAAACCAACAACTGAGCAGCCAGACACTCTCTCTCTCTCTTTTGAAGACATCCGATAAAACAAGACCTTCCAGCCTCGGGTTGTTTTCCCGAGTAAACATGCGTGTCACAGTTGACCTTTCCCGGGGTCAGGCTGCTTTTATATTGGCTGACATGTTTCCAACTTAATAGAACTGTTTAGCAGAGATCCCCTGGGCCCCTATATTTATTAAGCTGCAATGAGTTGCATCTGTCTGGTTAAATCAAGAGGACCAATCAGCTGAGGTCAGACACATAGTAACAGAGAAATATAGACATGCAGTTACACACGAACACATGCCTAATATTGGCACGCGTACACACAGAGGCGCAGACTTGTGCAGGAAACTGTTGTGCCCAGATCCTCCAATTTGCAGCTAATTATATTAGCTAATTTTTCCTCTGAAATGATTATTATGTTCATTTCATTTCCTTGCAGTGTCAGTATGTGAAGCATCGAGAGGTTTATGTAGCAGTATACTCTGTGTGAGGGATTGCTCAGGGCAGAACAGCATGTGGTTTAGTGTGACACTCTTTTGTCTTGTTTTCTAAGCAGTTTTCTGAGGTGTATTGATTTATCTTTGTTCAGCCATTGTACAACATCCCATAATGCCGGTCATTTTCTTAGACTGATTTTAAGCCCCTGTCTGGTAATCAGGGATAATTGTCAATTATCACAAGGAACCATCAGATCAATTACTGCAAGATCAATGCAGCCACTTGGCTCGTACTGCCTCCTTTCTTCCAGCAGAACTACCACCTGGAATGGTTTAAAAAAAGCTTGTAAATCTAAAGATGCATATAAAACATCTAAAATATTAAGTTTTTAGGGCTGTTTTGTGTTGCCGGAGAATCATTGCAGGGTTGTGCTTTACAGCCATGTTTCTGAAATAGCGAGGCACCAGATGCACATCTCGTCGCTGTTGTTTTATAACACCTAATGGAGACAAAACTATTGTTACCTCTTAAACTGAAGGTTGTGTATCATATCTTTTCCTTTTTATGAGCGAGCTGGAGAGAGCCTCTATTCCTGGTGGGTGAGATGACTTTTGTGATGAAAGTTAATGTCAGGGAGTCCTGATGTCCTTATTTTCCTCTCAGAGGCAAGATTCCACTTTCACCTCATGAAGGAAAGACGCCATCCGCTGAATGGCTTCCTCCGTGTATGGAAACAAATGTGCTGCTGTAATGGAATAGCCCGGTCAGCAGCCTAATGTATTATCTCCTCCTCAACGTATTTATTTACACTCAACTACTCCACAAATTGTCTTGTCATCTTAATGGGTGAGGATTAATCTGTTGCCATGCAGCCTTAGGTGCATGAAAGAGATTGACTTTTTACAAACTTTGTTTGTGGCCCCAAAGGGCAAGCGAACACTTTAAAGTCCACGCTTTGAGATGCTGCACACTTGGATTTGTTCTGCTGTTTTTTGTCTGTCTCATTCAAATATAAAGTAAATCTCACTGAGACGATCATAAATATGCTATTTATGTATTCAGTTATAATTAACACATAATAACAAGTGGATGGCTTGCACCATATGGACTTTATAGTTTGCCTTTTTCATTATAACCAGAGAGTGTCTCGTTCAAGGACATACCTTACGTATCACCACCGCGGAAGGACAAGCTATATCAAGACAAATGGTAAGGTCATCATTAAATCTATCGCAGTATCTGTAATGTTTAATACACAGTATATTGTGTCTACATATTAGATATTGAATCCTTGTTTAAGACGGGCGGCAGAATCATGTTGTCCATTTCGATATATGTCAATTGTGCTATAATCATTTTCAGTGAATCTTGCAGAGATTGTCATTTACCCAGTGTCCAAACTGCTCATATTTCATCCCCACCTGAAAGAGACTGCCATTGAATATAATCACATACACACCTACTGCATCAGACCAAGAGAAAACAGAGTGTGCACTTTGTGCACAGCTATTTATATCAATAAGTCCCGTGCTGAGAGGCACAAAATGAGCGTTTAAGCTGCAGGGCCCAGAGAGCTCAGTAGCAGGTGGGCAGGCTGCTTTGAGGTGCCTGGGCTGAGGGGGTAGTCGCTCTTTTACAGGTGTTGCCCATCTCGCTGTGCATCCACGGCTCTGGGAAGGTTTAGGTTTGGGAGGGAGTGGGACAGCTGGAGCAGCAGGCATTGGGGAGACAGAGAAAGAGCCTCCTCTCACTGTCGGGGCCTCCGCAGGTCAGTGCCTCTACCCAAAGGGACGGCGGAGCGAAACGCCATCAATTCACAAACAAAGGAGCCACTTCACCCGCCACAAAGGAAACATATGTGATAGAGCTGACTCCCGAGCCGCAGCTCACTTTAACATGTCAGCCTCTCCTAATTAGCTTTGTTAACTCCCTCTGCTGTCTGCCCAACTGAGGCCTCTCCCAGTCACATGTGGGCTTTGTGTTTACAAGGGCAAATGTTTGGACTCGCTCCCAAAACAGACATTTTCCTTTAACTTGATACGCTGGCTTGTTTAATTGTTCCTAGAATGAGAATCATCTACACTTAAAGACCATCCCCCAAACAATTGCCATATTATAAATGGATTCCATTGACACAGTATTGACATATTGATTCTTGTAGTGCAAACAACCTAAACCATACAGCCCTTTTTAAGGTTTTGCTGCAGAGCTTTACACGGCCTGTTATCCATTTTGTCTACATGTGTGTGTCTGAGACAAGTTGTTTTAGATGAAAACAGCTGCCCTTCAATCTTTATCGGGATGTTTTGGAGTCATTACTGGCCAGCCTTCAGACTGTGGTCTGCCATGCGTTACATGTTGCAGTCCACACTGAGCCTCATGTGACCCCTGCTGCTTACCCACTGGCAGTGCAATTTAACCAGGCTGATGACATGCAGCATGACATCCCTCGGAGAAGCGTCCCGCTCGCAGCCTCATTGGGGAATTCAGTCAGGGGGGGATGTGTGAACTGCATGATCCTTCACTGACCTCTCTGGAGCACAAATCAAATTGGTCTTTGTGTAATTTTTCATAAAATTGAAGTCATGCGTGGCAGATTTTTCTTCTTTGAAGGTAGGAAGGAAGTAAATCAGAAACTTCCTCAACTTAGTCAAATGAAGGAGGTGTCCTGTATACATACAGTAGATCGTGCTGTGAGTGAATCTTATTATCATAAGTCAGCCACAGTTAGAAGCAGCCATTACTAGGCGGCTCTGGCCTGAACACTAGGTGGTTCTGACAACTGATATGGCTGAAATATTTATAGCATTCGTGTTGTTTACCATTTGCTCCACTCTGTTTACCTCCCAACAGCGGTGGTAGATTTTTTTCTTGTATTTGATGAAAAGTAGCATGCAGCGAGCCTGGACGTATTCATACATAGTTTCATGTACACCACCGTACAGTAAGTGGATTCCACTGGACTAATATATAACTAAGCTATGTGAAATTCAGCCTCTGGCCCTGCTGGCTGCCAGACAGTCCAGCACTTGAGAAGCGCCCGGCCCAGAGCTGTGTGACTGCTGCTGACTGAGTGTCATGATCCCAAGATCTCTGCTTTCTCTTTGACAGGAGGGTTTGAAATTCCTGGGTTAAAAGTTCTCTGAGATTATATCTCAGAAGGCTTCTGTGATGATGGTTCATGACAGGTATTGCTTTCAAGTGGGTGAAGGAATTCTGCTGAATGTCTTCACTGCAGAGAACGTCAAAGAATTGCGTCAATGAAACATACGAATGCGGAGAATTTATTTCTGGGTTCGCTGATTGATTCAAATTGAAGGTTTTTATTTTTGCTTAAACTGTTTCCAGAGTCTTTTGGGCAATAAAATCTACACTCACATTACAGTATCAATAAACGTCAGGATGCATTTCTCGTCTCTGAAATAATGATTGTCCTGCTCTTCAGGGATGAGTCACTAAATTATTATCACAGTGACCCTATTTACCATGATTATATTTATCTCACTCCATTTATATTAGCAGTTTCTTAATGTGGATGCAGGTGTATACGTACATAAATATGTATACATTATGAGCCATATTGTACATAGACAGCAGGCAGTGTCAGCGTAGAAAAAAAGAATTATTATTTGCATTTACTTTTGAATAACAGATGAGTTTAAGGTTATTTTAAGCTCAGTCTCTCTGCAGTCCACTCGTTTTCTAAAGAGTGAGAATATTTACCACGCAAATGTGTATCAAAATATGGCATTATTCCCTGATAGGTGAAGCATACATACTTTGACATGCCTCAGCAACTCAATGTATTCTACACACTCACTGCCAGCCATGACAGCAGACTCTTTTTTGTTCTTTTTCTCCTCTTTCCTGAACACTTAGAATAAAAATCACAAGTACTGTTGTGGAGGAATACCAAGGTAACAGTCTGGAGATGTCTGGCCAAAAGGGATTTGTCCCTCTAGGTACAAGGTAGGGAACGGTATGCCCTGCTATTTTGCATTTCTGAATTGCTTAGCTGCCCAAGCATGCTTTATGTGGGCCAGGCTCTTGAAGTGTGTCATAGCATCATATGACCGCTGTACGGGAGGCTTGCTGTTGGACTTTACCCAACAAATATGGATTATGTTAAAGTGGGCTGTGAATTGACGAGGATATGCTAATATGTCCCAGATGGGTATGTGAGAAGCGGACGGCGGGGACATGCAGACAGTATATGGCAGAGGCAGTGTTTGGCAGGTCCATCATTCCGTCATTAAAGGCCACATTATTACTTACAACAAGGCTTGCATGACAATTGCTGGAATAAATGCAGTCCCTCTGAGAGTAGCCTGTTGTGTCCTTCAGTTTCTCTTTGCTTTCCCTTTTTTTTTTTGTTTTCTTCTTCCTTGCAAATCTGTTCGCAGCTGCTGATACTGTAGATCTCGGTGCTGTGTAAGGGGGTTTGTGCTTACCTTGTTCAAACATCGATAAGACAGGCTATTACTAGCTGAGGCCATTCATTAATATAATGAGATGGTTTTGCTTTAATTGATAACCGATCGGTGTTGATGAGACATTATGCACTTGTGGATACCATATTTTGCTGCATTTTTCCTAAGTTGAACTGAAGCACCTGCATATTTGTTTTAGAGAGGCAGGACTCCTCTGGAGCTATTATTCTGTTGTACCACTGGGCTACCAATGAGCTGTCCCCTCTGCATTATTATTGAACTAAGGTATTAGGTTTTCAGCTGCACAAGCAGAAAGATAATGGTGGCTTATGTGTAAGTGTGCTTTTGGGACAGCCCTTGTCCTTTTGATATAAACAGCTATATAAATGACAGGATTAAAGAAAACAGCTAAATGATGCCCACTGTATTTCACCTTGAGTGATGAAAGTGTTGTTACTCATCTTTATAATATGCTTGAAAGGCAGACATTATTTAAAACCTTCTACATAGAGCTGACATGATAAGACAGGTAATTGATTAGAAAATTAATTGACAGCAATTTTTAGAGTTGATTATTTAAATATTTTAAAGCACAAATGCCCCAAATTTACCACTTACAGTTCCTTAAATGTGAATGTTAGCTATTTTTTCAGTCTTCTATGTCCCAAATACCATTTTTTGGGAGCTTCAGTAGATGTCAACAGCAAATGCTTAACATAATTGCTCATAATAATAAGCTCAGACTCATAGACAACACCTGACAAAGTGCAGAATCACAGCATACTAACTCCAGTACATTTAAGATCTGATATTTACATGTGCAAGATTCAGTGTTTGCGTTGAAGGACCGTCTCCAGAGCCAATATTCCTTGTGACAAACAGTGAACAGTTAGTTTACCATCCTTCCGATTAGCACAACATGAAGCGTATACCGTGCTAATCAGGTATAAATAGTATAAAGCACGGTATACCGTGCTAATCAGGTATAAATAGTATAAAGCAGGATTTATACTTCTGCACTGGATCGACGCCATACCTACAGTGAAGACTCTGCATCAACTATTTTTTTTACTACAATTTCCCTCAGTGAAAACAAAGGTTTTATTTACTTTTATTTCACAGATGAGAAAAAAATAATTGTGAAGACAATGAAACCTCCACAAAATAGCATTTGATGTCTTGTGTGTGATTTATCCTGGCTTCCTATGAGTAGAGGAAATCACCGCTAGTCGCTAGGCTAATTCATACAATGTAAAATGCCATAGGCTTGTGCTAATAAAGTTAGCATGTTGTGTATTTGTTTGGAAAACGTGTTTAGTATAAGACAGTTGTTTTGTCAGTGAACCTTGTGAGTTGTAATGAAACCAAATTTTGTAACGTGACCTTTGTTAGATGTTGCTGTTGTCCCTGGCTTCATATGAGTAGAGGAAAAGTCTGCTGGCCGCTAGGCTAATTTGTACAATGTAAAATGAGGCTTGTGCTAAAACCATTAGCATGTTGTATTTATGGGGAAAATGTTTCCAGCAAAAGACAAATGCTTTGTCTGTGAATGCAGCTGATTTGCATACTTGTGTTTGAAATTGTCTCTATTAAGCCGTGTTTAATGTGTGTTTTAGGTGTGTTTTTAATCAACTAAACTTTACAGCACTTCACAGAATCCCTGCTGCTGACTAGTGTTTTGGAGGTGTAACTGTAGAGTGACACAGACACACCACCACACAAGTATATATGCTCACAACAGCGTAGGGCCTCATGCGTAGGCTACAGAGTAGGCTCTGCACAGAGCTGATGCACAAGTATAAATCCAGCTTAACACAGCAGCAGCAACTAATATAAGACACCAAGCCATTAAACAGGTCCAACAAACCACACTGATACCAAAGACTGTTGTTAAACTGTTTAATAACTGTTAGGTGATGTTAGCTGTGTGATGCTAACAGTTAGCCTATCATTGTGCACGTGGGTGGACTCTCACTAACTGTTTCTTTAGTACAGTGGAGCTCTCATGATAAAGAGTGAGAGAGCTAGATAGCGAGGCAGGAGCTAAGCTACTCACTTTAAACAGTGCCACAAAATAATTTGTGCACGGGAAGCACTAAGATTTATGTGTATTTAACTCCCAAACTTGAAAACCGAATACTTACCCAATGAGCAGATATATGAAAAGTCAAATATGTGGGTTCATCACTATAGTACCATGTTTATTTTCATTTTGAACAGCTAGTCAGACTAAACAAGCAATTTTAGGACGTCACCTTGGGCTCTTGAAAAAATTTGTCTGGTGTTTTACCAACTAACTGATAAACTGAGAAAATAATCAACAGATTATTTGATACCGACAGCAATCTTTAGTTGTAACTCTACTTTCTAGTGTGTTCTACATGTTAGTATTTACCTATAAGATACACTGTAAGACTTGGTCATTGATCTAAGGATTTCTGTTAGCCACAAGCCTGTGTAGAGATGTACTTTGACGTGGAACAAATTACCACTGACACCACATCCAAGCACATCAAGGATTATCATCACAAAAATGACAGAATTAAAGATGTCAAGATTGGCTTTGAACCCCTCTCTGGAGACGTAGCTGGGTGGGTAGAGAATGAAAGGGTGGGGAGGGGTGTTAACATTTGTTATAGACTTCTACACTCTGTATTTGCTGGGGGCATTGTTAGCACACACCGCCTCCAGCCCAGGACTTAGGCAGGCCCCCAGCAGATGCAGGCAACCCTGTACAAACACACACTCACACACACACACACACACACACACACACACACACGCTCCCTTACTACCACCAACCCACCCCTGGAAGAGGAAGAATAGATGCCCTGGGGCAATTCAGCTAGTGTGGATCACTTCAGATGAGGCACATTAAGTGGCTAGTGATAAATTTGGCATGACAATTGCAAACACCATCGCTTTTGTCTGTAATTAATTCCAGTGGTGCCTGAGGCCTTCCCCGTGTTGCTACTGGTGTGGGCCAGCAGTGCTTTCCTAACGAGGGCACATTACAGCCAGGATTATAGCCCAGATAAAGGTGCTCTTAGAGGGAGGTTAGTGAGATGTATTTCTTTGGTGTTTAGGTGGTGAAGATCTGGAAGTAATTTTTAGAGCGCCTGATGCAGGAGCAGACACAATACGACTAAACTAGAATGAAACAAGGGTGGTGTATAATTTAACGGTTTAGATTATTAACCATGAAGTTCACACACAGACCGCGGCATCTTAAAAGCAGCCTGGCAGTAATTACGTTCACTGCTACCATACATAATAATAACAGGTAAACACATACAGTCATTTAAAACCTTGCTGAAGACAGAATGAGTCTAATAAGGAATAATGTGCGGTACAGTAATCAAAGTTTCACAATACTGGTTTAGAAATGTAGTAGCGGGATATATCTCAGTGGCTGAAATGATGAATTGGCACTGAGCAGTGGAAATTATGAGCCCACAGATTGCACCTTTAATATTTGGTCCAATGGGTCCTACAACTCAGTTATTCTCATTCACTGGTAATGTGGAGGCATTAATTAACGGCTTGTACTTCTGAGTAGTTTTATTACGGCTAATGTCCCTCATTAAGTGAAATATAGTTACTCAAGGACATAAAAGAATCCCTCAGCAGCACCATTAATCTTGATTTCACATGTGAGAGTACTTGGATATCTTCTGTAACTTGCTCTGTGATGTGGCATCTCTGGCTCTCGCTCTGGCTCGGGCAGTCTCGTGTGCTCACCACCTCCTCTGTAAGTCTCCAGCAGGGGGAAGCTGAACACACCACCAATCTGTGTCATTACTCTGTCATTGCATCAAATCACATGATTAGCTTCATGGGGCAGTGGAGGAGGCCTGCTTGGTGCGGCTGGCCGTTGCAGTCCCTGGGTAATGGTCCGGTGGCACTGTGATGGAGGGTTGTGTGCTGTCCTCCATGCAGGGCCAAGGATGCACCATCATTCAGCCTGCCGGAGATGGCCTTAGGGTGAATCGTGTTCTTTACTGCTCAGCCCTTTCACTTATGTTCCAGTGTAGCACTGCAGTTTCCCTCTAGAAAATATTGCTTATTGCTAACACTTCCTTTTTTGGACATGCTATCATAAACATGGGAAGTGAGTCATTTGGAAAAAGGCTATACTGCGAATCAATTGCCTCACACCAATTGTGGATCTGTCACATGTGTGTGTGGAGAGACAGGGGTCTTTACAGTGGGTGTTAAAAAAAATTACCAAACCATTAAATGGGATAAGGAGTAGCCTATGCAGGAGTACCTAACAGGGCCGGGTGCCTCTGTGGAAGGCCAATCCGACAGTTTGTCGATGCAGCCTTTTATAATGCAAAGGCTTATAATTATCTCACGCTCGCTCATTTCACACTGACATATCGCTTTCCTAAATGTCAGTAGGAACAGCCAGTGCACTTCTCTTCCCCCAGCTCAAGAGAGCCCTCTCTGCACCCTGCACACAGCTATGATGATGGCAGTGCTTTAGCCCTGAACGTGTAGCCCCCCGCCAGGGAATAGCGGTTCAGGCATCACCGATCGTTGACCTGGCTATTGTTGTTTGTGATACTTACTGGTAAACTTTTGCAATCAATACAACATCAGCCAGCAGAGCCCCTGGGAATGAAAACCTGAAACAGCGCACTTAATCTTGGAGCCGGCCCCTGCTCCCTGCTCTGCCGCTAAACTAGGTAGTTGGCCTACTTGATGCGGCATTATTGCCGCAGAGGTCAGATGTGAGCTGTCTTGCACGGCGCCTGATGAATGGCTGTTTTTGATAAAGCGCCTCTCCCATCCAACAAGAGACATTTAATAATGATGGACCATAACTGCACACAAAAAAATCCTTGTAGAAGAAAGGGAAAAAAAAAATCCCTCCTGCCTGCCTTTCCCCATCTTAGACAGTGAGCAGCTAGCTATACTCAGTGCACTTGTGGGCTTACATACAAAGGAACCATAGCACTGTGGAGTTTACAGTCACCGCTCAATTTCATTTGTGCAGACAGGTATGCACAGGTGGGCAACACACTTATATTTTATTTGCTTTTTAGTAATTCAGTAGTTCAGTCTACTAAGAAATAATTCGCATATAGAGTGAAATTCTGCATATAACAAAACAATAAATCATGAACCACACTAATACACATTAACTGAAGATTTATATCATCCAAATATTTCCTTTAGGCATGATATCCCTGACATATTTCCTAATGGAAACTGCAGATGTGCAGAGCCACAGAAAGCATTCACAAAGGTAACAATGTTAAATGGTAGTATTATGTCCGCAGTAATGCAATTTAGCATCCACTCAGACTGCAGCACCCTCCCCTCAGCACCCATCTCTGGAGGCATCCATAAGATAATTGAATGTCTTTTAAACTGTGGATGATCATTTAACTAGCTCAGTGGTCAAGGCAACAGCCAGCAATTTTGCAATCTGCCATTGTGATGAGCAATCAAATCAGCATGTGTTTAGTCTAAGTGGCTCTAAATAAAATGCACACCTTTTAAATGAGCATAGTTATGAAAGTATACAGTGAAATTAAATGCCATTCTCCAGAAAACAAAGCCCGAGGCGCGGTGACAGTTCTGACATAGACAATGGCTTTAGTGACAGGAATAACAAATTAATTGGAACCATAACACATTCTCTCTAAAGGTGAGGTAAACACACCTGACTGTATATTTTTCACCATCAGTTAAATCTCAATTGGATCTAAAAATAAACCCCAAGACATTGAACAGTTTAATGGATTTTGACGTCTCCGCATTATGCTGTCACTCCAGTATAAATGAATCATAACTTTGCTCTGCACCAAGGAATTACCATGCATTTTGAGAAAATGCATTGTGCGCCAAGCTGTGAATTATGATGCGAGATCAAAATAAATGTGTAATGACTTTGGAGATGCCCAGAATAATTTATTGGGTAGAGATAGTTCCATATTGAAAAGAGGAGCCTAAGTGGGATACAGAAGCTCGGTGCACTGACACTGCCCTGAATGTGTTTGAATTCTGAAATGTCAGCGTTAGATAGGCAAAGAATCCAGCCTGTTTACTGAAGCTTGGTAAATGAGGGCTTCATTTGGGATGCAGCAGTATTCAATTATATGGTTATTTATTGATCAGAAACAATATATGTCTGTCTGCAGCATGTAAAGATGAATTCAGAGGATAAAAAGAAAGTGTCAGGGAAATTGGCCGATGAAGGATTGCATTTGATCTGGGTGGGAATTCAAGAATGGAGACAGAATACCCCTGTGTTAAAAAATGGGCCAGAAGTGTATTTGCAATTAAAGTTTTCCACAAAGAACTGTCAAGTGGGATTTGAAATGAGAAGAACGCATAACAATACCGAAATAAACCAGCGGGGAAAAATAAATAAAATAAGTTAGAAAACAATCCTAAGTATTTACTGTAACCAATGTTTGTTTTGTTGAGACCAAAACTAATTATTAACAACACAAAAATGATAGTGTATCTGAAGCAAAATATTTTCAGAAATTGATTGGGTGTTATTTTTTTTTCCACTTTAATATGAAATCAGTTTTATTACTGACTACAGTAAGCGACAACAACTGCCAAATACTTTCTCTTATCAAGAGTGAGGGAAAAAAATCGTTACAGCATAGTATGGTGATATTTTTTGCACGACAATGTAACAATACATGAACGCCAAGTGTCATTTTATTTTAAAACTTATAAATTTTGCAAATACAAATAAACCTTTTGCCATTAGAATAATAAAACCAACTGCTTTTCAGTCTACCAAATACACTGTGATGCAAAAATGAATAAATGAATGATAATTAATGAAAATAAAATACTGAAAAAAAGATTGAAGTAAGATGGACAAACCAAAAACTCAGTCTTTTTAGATCAATCCCATATATCACATATGTTATTGTAATACTTACTAGCATATCACAAATCATTCACAATAATGTTTTATCGTGACTTAAATATCATGATAATATCATATTGTCGGGCCACTTTTGATTCCCACCCCTACCTGATATTACACTCAACAGGCACAAGTTAGCCAACAGTCGACAACTATTTTGATAATTAATTATTTGTTTAAGTCATTTTTTTCTTCCAGCTTAACAGTTGCGAACATTTTCTGCTTTTCTGTGTTTTACATCTTTGTATACTCAAATATTTGGGATTTTAGACTGTTGGTAAGACAAAAGAAGCAATCTTAAGACATCATCTTTGTGACATAAATGTTTTAGTCGTTGCCTTTTATAGACCAAACAATTCAGCCAGGGTACAAGTGGGCCTGTCATGATAACTACTTTTGTTGGATTATATATTGTTTAGAAATTATTGGCAATAAACAATATTATTGTCATTTTCAGACTATTCTATGATCCTGATATGACGGTAATACAATAGCATAATAAGCAAGTTCACTCTTTCAAACAGCAATGATTTTTTTAATTTTTAGTTTTTAGGCATTGGAATTGGAATATAAAATAACTAGTATTTAAAGTTTTTAAAAAAGTAATTAACATCTGTTAATATATTCAAATAAATATATATAAAATGGTGGTAGGATATAGGGGTATCCCAAAATTCCTCAGTTTGAGACTTATAAAATTGAAAATGTGACCACTGGTAACCTACACTTCACGTCTTTGAAGCGTAGTTTTACTTTTTCGGACTAGTGGAAGTAGGCGGGAGTGCCGAGAAAAAATGGGAAAATAGCTGCATCCAAATGTGACAATGGTCGCGAAAACCCTGCTGATGTTGGTGACGTATGTATGTAAACAAACATGAACACAACGAGTAATATCGAGGTCAGCAAAATGATCGACATCATGTCCATATATCGTACGATAAATCGATAACATTATTATCATGACAGGCCTTTGCACTAGCCAAATGCTGGTTAAAAAGCAAGTGGCTGATATTTTGCTTTACTCACTAGCCCAAAATAAATAAAATAGATCAAATAAACAAAAAAAAAACCAAAACAAAAAAAAAAAACAATGGTAATTTATTGAGTGGAAGGTAAAATTTGGACATTCACTAAACATTTAGCCACTGGAAAAAAAGGTAAATTTTGGACCCTAGTTGTAGCCCTACGTTTTAGCCATTAATGTCAGCATTAAGGAAATAATAATAATAATGATAATAATAATAATAATGATAATAGCTACATGTCTTGCTCCCTGTGATGGTCATCTGCGACTGTCTTTGCCACTGGGCTGTCCCAGAGCTTTTTGTAGACTAAAGTGTGAAACTTTACATCTCCTGCCCCTCTGTTAGCTCATTTACAGGGCTCAGCTGAAGTGTGCTGGGGTGTGTGATGCACCAGCGCACTCACTTTACATCCCCACTGTAAACACTGTCTATTATATTATTCACAACAGTGTCCTCCAGAGAGATGGATCCCGGTGAGGCCCCTCTGAATATGGAACACCAGCTATTGTGCTTACCTGCTGCCCCATATCAGCGTGGCCCACAGTGGCCCTTAGATGGTTCTCGTTCAGATCTCTTTAGCTGGGCTGGAGGGTAATCCCTGGGCAGCCAGGGCTTCTCTGTTGTCTCCTGGTTGTTTTCTGTGTAGTTCATAAATTATAGATGGGCCATGTCGAGGGCCATCATGCTGCCTGATCCCTGTCTGTGCTGACAGCTGTATGATGCGCACTGAGTGCAGCAGATTGGGAGCTCAGAGTTTCATCAATAAATATCACTCTGACCCTCACACTTGGCCTCGTGTCAGCGGTCAAGGTAATGGCTTTTTATTATCGTGAAGGGCAGCCCAGCGTGGGGTAGTCTTAAGGTTGCTCGTCCATCTCAGGTCTGGAGACGCAAAGACAGACAGAGAGGGAGAGAGGGAGAGAGAGAGAGGAGAAGAGTAGCTGGCCTAAAGTTTAAATGGACTGGGCTGTTATTATGTGAAGCCTGAGGATGAGTGTAGATGTGTTGTGTGTTTGACAGTGAACAGCAGGGAGCTTTTGTGTGGTGCTCCAGAGGAAGTAGTGATTTTCATGGACACATTATTGGATTAAATTAACCTTATTAACCAGCTGTGATGAATTCTATTGAGCTCACTGCTTCACAGAGATCTCCAAAGAAATTGTGTGAGTGTGCGAGAGTGGTGTTTCTATTTCCGTGCGCTTGTGTTTGATTGTGGAGCCTATCTGTCTGTGTGTGTATGTGTGTGTGTTTGCTGATGGTTAGCTCTAACTGCCTGGCTCATAGATGACAGGGCTTGAAATGCCATGATTGTGTACTGAAAGCTCAGGCAGCTGTACATGCTGCATGATGTCTTCAGAATACAGGTTTTTAGACAAAACAATATAGAACAGAACAGCATTTTGTCTAAAGTTCATTCATCAAAAAGCTGCATATTTTGAAAAGGGTAAAAGCCCCACACAACCCTGTCAGGGAAGCGCAAAGGCTAGATACTATAGATTACTTTAATCCCCTGCCAGATATAAAAAGGATAATTACATATTTGTGGTGGAGGCTGTGTGGTGAAAAAATCAATACAGCCTTTTTTTGTATGACACTTCATTAGTGTGAAAAAATCTTGCAGCTGAGAAGAACTGCACTGCAATTAAATGGTTCTGCTACCTTAGACTTTGTAATGGCTCTATATTATTATCCAGTTTATTTGAAATAGTGGTTGCACTTGTGGAGTAATTGGAAACCATTGATTATGTACTTTTATGTCTACACTCTTGCACATCATTATGGAGAGAAGCAATAGTTAGTTAGCCTCTCTAATGAAGCACTAATTGCACTAAGTAGGTTAAGATGTTAGTCAAACTGCACTCAACTGAAATGACAGCACAAAGACTTTCAATTAATCTGCATACACTGACTAGCAGATGTTGTTTTGGACTGCATATCTTGCAGATTTTATTTGCTTTCCCCTTGAATAGAAATTGTGTTTGTATCAGTCCATTGGCAGCAGATGAAATTGATTGGAAACAGGGGAAATAAGGGGCGTCGGGGCGGGGGGGAGGAAAAAAAAATCTAAGGTGATGGAATATAAAGTGGCCATTTTGCTGCTGTTTTCAAAAGGAGGACCATTTGTAATGTAGGTTTCCTCCTGATAATGTCAGCGATGTAACACTGGCTGGTAATTGTACAGGAGTGTCTGTTAACTCATACCACTGTGTTAACATTTATTTAAGGATGTGAGGACCTTGCGCTTATTTTTAGCCCCTGACACGACTCCAGCGTGTCCACTTGTAATGAATATAACACAGTATGGAAGCTGAGATAACATAATTTATGTCATTTTATCAGTGCAGAGCAAAGTGTCACAGGGTTGTGAGGTTAGAGGGAGATAGGAGGGATGACCTACAACGTAGGCCACAAGCCAGACCGGAAACCACAACATGGCAAAGCACATGGTACGTCCCCTAATAATCCACTGAGCCATGCAAATGTCTTTTATAATGATTTCACAGATAAAATCCATGACCTCTGGTATTTCTACCAACTTCTGTGGTGACTCTTTTTACAGAATATTGTAGCTTTAACCATTAACTAATTATGAATACAGTTATACATTTTTGTTAATTGCATGCTAATTTATGTACAATTGAATCTTGCCCATTTATAATAGTTTGTGTTAAATTTTGCACTTACCTTTAAATCCTCTCCAGGCTCAAATTAAACTATTACATCCAGGAAATGCATTAGCATGGCATCTCGCTAAATATCACTTATAGAAATTACAGTCTAATCCCATTGATTTCTTTTTGAAAATACCCAATTATTTCTCAGGAATGTATTGAAAACTAAATACGGCACCCGTTCGGCTCGGCACAGAATTCATTGTCTGCAAAAATGTGATGGATTGTCCATTTGTGCAAATGAATTGCCCTGTCCAGATATTAGTGTAACACATTACCCACTGAGGTCATTATGGGAGATGCAGGCTGCCACCGTCCTCCCTGCAGGGCTGACGGTATTGGTGTGAGGGTCCACGTGGACTGCCCGCACACTGTCCCCCCATCATGGTCCTCTGTGGAGAGAGTGATGCTGACAGTACACTCCTGGCAATCAGTCAGCTCGCCACCCACCACTATGCGCTATCTGAGATGTGGAGAGCAGGGTCTGTGCTGGTTACAGCTTAAACCCGGCAGCAGCAGGAGGACTTGCCGCCTTTGATCTTTTTCCTTTCAAAGGGCTCAAATGCTCACGCTATTGTACGCTTGAGAGACACTTCAGCCTTCACTACCCGGGAAGAAAAAAATGTAAAACTGCTGTCCTGTCCGCTTGTTACAGCCACAGGAAGATTCAAATTAAAAGTAAACGTCTAAATGGAATAACATTTGACAATATTGTTGATTGGTTAAATAAGAGCCATCTGTTGGGCGTGTTGAGCAGGGTGCATTGGTGTAAACTAGAGTATTAAATGTGAGGTGGAGACCTCTATCAGGACCTCTTATTAACAGAAGCTTGTTCTTGGTGGGATCTTAAGAAATCTCCGGGCTTTATATGGCTGTCTGGGGAAAGGGTCAGACCCTGTAAGCTGTCATTGCACATGAAAGGATTAATGTCATCTTATAAGAAGGGGGGAAAAGCCGTCTTATAGTTATTTATTCTGTTTCATTCACATTCTGCTGGCTCTGTAAAAGAAAAAGGCTAATGTCTGGTCTAATTTGTAGCCCTTTAAATTCCAGACAGAGATTCTTTACATATCTCTGGAGCTCATGGCTCCTCTCGGCGCAGCCCCTCTCCTCCTCTCCTTCTGGGATTCCCCTTAAACCCCACCAATTTACTATCTGAAGCAAAGTGAAGATTTACATGAGTTTGTACTTGAATGGCTCCAACTCTAGCTTCATGCACTAAACACTCCCACTGTAATTACCATTCGTGGATCCGGCTCTCTGATACCTCTCTCTCTCTCTCCTCTGCACCTAGGCCAATTGAAGGGGAGAGAAAAGGAAAATACTTATTCCCCAATGCTGATTCTTAGTGCTCCTTGTTCAGGATCTGTAATTGGATCTGTGTTTTCGACTCCCTGCTAATAAGCAGCTTACTTTGGCTCCCTCTAGACTTGACCCACCGCATTTTTGTTTTATGAATTTTACAAGGGGATTTTAATAGATGCTTTAGGCTATGCAAAACATAGGCTGAAGGGGAGGCATAATGTGGGAGCCTTGACACAGAGTACGCCTGAGTGGCTGCTTATCATTGCGGACAGGTCTCATAACTTTCATTAAGATTGATGTAGGACAAAAGAGAATGCGTGAGAAGAGGAACATGAGAGAATATTAACCTGTGCTCCTGTAACTAACTATAATTGTTTTGCATTCGGTCTCTCCTCAGGCAGCCGCCCTCATTATCTTTACCCGTACATGACGGTGCAGCTGATTTTAGTAGCCGGACTTGTTAGAGGAGATTGGAGGTCAGGGCAAACTGTAATCTGCCTTCGGTTATTTTTATGGTAGAATCCGACGGCCAGGGGCTGAAGTGGTGTATCGGTGTATTTTACAAACATAACATCTCATTTCCTTTCATTTTACATCCGTGTAATTGTTTCTGAAATTCACTGCCTGGGGCTGTTGAAAGTTTTTAATATCAAATTTCTATAGGTCTTGCCATGCAGTTTTTTATTTTGTAAATATTTAATCGTCTCAATCAAGTGAAAAGCTTTTTTAATATAAAAATAAATTTGCGTTCCATGCTATCTTTTAAAGCTGAGCAGACAATGGGATGTGGATTTTCATGTCCGCCGTCTTCATCTCTCTCTCTAATGTAGAGTCTGCTGTTAGTTCGGTGCTCATTTAAAAATGGCAGACTGCCAGTGTCATCCATACAGGGTCACGGAAATGAGAGAGATGAAAAATGTAAAGACAAGTGCTGACCCGTAGCCTACCCACAGTTTCTTCAATCATTAAAATACTCCCAGAAACCATGGATGATTCCATAATTCATTATAGGTTATAGTGTCTAAGTGATTTTTTATCATGCCTGTCTACATCTCTACATTAAGCCCGTTCATTTGTCTTAAAAAGGAAGAGAAATTAAAGAACATCTCCAACATTTCTCCAGATGAACGAGACAGGTACAGTCATAGAGGTGAATACTCAGCGAAGATGAAGCTTTACTCAAAGGTACTAACTAAGACACTCTGTTGGGTATAGGAACACTAATGACCAACACAATCACCTATCTTGACATGAATACCAAAGATAACAAGGAGAGGTGGGAATAGGTGTAATGCTCTCTCTTTCATCCTCTCTCTTCCGTCTCTCTCTATGGGAATCTACCCAAGCACGCTTTACTTCATCACAAAGCTAACGTGGCATACAACTTTTAAAACCCGCCTCAGCTTTTGTATCTTTTGCCCCCCCTCCTTCTCTCCATCTCTCTCCTCTCTCTCTCTCTCCTCTGGTTGGTAATTCTCCCATCTGGAGGATGTTTGAGAGAAACAAAGAAACAATAAGAGGAAGTTGGGAGAGGGGGTGTCAGGCTGTCAGTAATCTGACAGCTATGGTAACTACCCTCTAATCCAGACGGCTCCAGCCACGCTCCGGCCTGACACCCGCGCCTCTGACTGACAGCTGAAGACCGGGCACATTCCACAGGCAGAAGTGACATCCAGTCTATTAAGGCAGACAAGCACAAAGCAGAGATTTGCCCTGACTGCCTGGTACTGAAGCCTACTATGGGGGTGATTGGAGAGGTCCTGGAGAAGGTGTCAGACTCAAGCTCAGATGATAACCATATTGTAATGATGCTGCTGGACAATGAAGTGCCATGATTGCCCATGCTGACAGCGGAAGTTTATGTCTGGATATCCCCCCCACCCCCGTCTGCATTCGCAGGCAGCTCACAACACACACACAGTCTCCAGGTCCCAACTGCCAGTCAAAAGCCTGGCCGCAAACGGGTGCACTTCTTATTCCAGCACAAGAGTGCACCAAACAGTGATCTCTAATGGACTGACCCGAGGCATGCTGTGCTGACAGGGAGAGCAGTATAATTGTTGTTTATCTTCTTCCTCTTTAGATATCTCTCTGAGCATAAAGAGACTTCTCAGTGTTCATTTGTTGCTACAGAATAGCCCAGAATCCTCTACTTAGTTTCTTTATCAGCAAAACATTCCTGGAGAAAGCTATACATGATTGCTTTTGGAGGCTCTGGCGATGGCAGAAAAGTATGTAATTGGTTTCACTTAAGGTTAATTATTTGCGCTGGCAGGTCGCATTGTTGTAAGCCGTTCATTAGAATACACATCCAACACACAGAGCAAATGAGATGAGCTGGCTGTGCTTTATTGTAGGTTTGCTTTAAAAGAGTCCCAAAACCAAGCCAAACCTTAATGATACTCTCAGCAGCCTATATAATGGAACAAGTTTACATAAATTAGACCACAGAGCTGCAGTGGCATCAGACAGGCTAGACTGTTTGTATTTGAATACTTTGGCTAATTAGAAGTGCTAAAAAAGTGGACTCAAAATATATACTCTGCTTTGAATTCAGTCCTGAGTCTGTGCTGCATACATAAAACATTTTCCCCTCGCTTTCCCGTATCAAATGCCTTTGGTTCCAACTTTATTTTTGTATGAAGCCTGATGGTTTAAGACGTAGATGATTTGATTTCCTCCGCTTGCGGTGTCGTTTGCAATGCCAATGCATGGTGGGAGATTTAAAAAGGGAAAAGATGAGCTAGAATAGGGATTTTCCTGTGAATGCCTCAAGTATGAAGTAAATCCCTTAAAACAGCCATACCATAACATCTCTACAATAGAAAGTATATTTAGTGTGTAAAAGACACACACTCTGTGTCCGCTCACCCTTAGCACAACATTCAAATAAGTCAGAGAGATTTTGGTTCCAGGCGAGTTCACCAAAGGTGGCATTTCCCGTCTCCTTTCCAGCCAAAGCCTGCTCGTCTTCCATCTTACTTAGCTCGTCTTGATGGAGACTCAGGGTGCATGCCTCCCTAAGTGACAGGGAGTTAAGTATACATTCACACCATCCTGGGCTGCTAGTTAAGTTGACAGAGAGGTTCTGCAACCAGTCGGTCAACATGAAGCTCATTCACACTCCAATCAGACCAATGATAGAGAAAAGGGCTGTTTCAGGATTTCATTTGGAATTTTGTATTAAATAGTTCAATCTTCTACAACAAGCCTTCATATTTTCTCACACATCAAACAGCATGATAAATTACCTTGCCACATATTTATGTGTCTTGCCATAAATATAATGAATTAAACATTAATTTCTATCAGCTTTAAGCTCAAAAAATGTAAATACAAGAAGTCAACATGAGGAGAAAAAAATCAGTGTTGCTGCTCATCGTCTTTGCTCTTTGTACATGCAGGCCAACATAGCCATAATGAGACAGATAATTGAGGATATTTTTTATTCAATGGCTAGTTAATTGGTTGCCACCAGTGTCCCAGGAAAGGTTAAATTTATGGTTGCATGTCACCAATTACAATCCCAGCTGGCTTTGTTCATCTGGCAATATTTATGGCAAAAAGTCAATGTTTTGGCGACAAATGACAGGTTGGACGTGAACACATTGCAGCGCCTCAAGCCGCGTGTTGCATTCTCTCACAGCACCTCGTAGTCCGGGGCTGTGCATAATCTTTCATTTTTGAGCGCAGAATCAATGTGTGCATAATCAAATTCCTATTGACAGCACTCATATCCTTCTCCCTGTGGCAGAAAAGAAGATCTTGAAGTGGGGAAGGATGAATGCATTAACATCCTTTCAGTCAGTCTAGCAGATAACAAAGCTCCTTGCCTCAGTGTTAACACTGCAGATTAGGTCAAGTTTCTACCCCTCTGAGTTTCTCTCCTGTAAATGACGAGTTTTGATGTGAAACAAGCAACATGTCAAGGCGAGTTGAAAGATGTAGGCATTTTCTGCCATGTCACAATGACAGGCCGCTGAATATTTGGGCCATTAGGGGCTTATTAGTGAATAAATGACCAGATGGTTCAGTGATGCACAGAGATGGACAGAACTGGATGCTACTAATCAGCAGTGTCTGTAGCTCGGTGTCAAATCACACGACATGGTAACCCATGGCAACGGAATAAAAGTTAACATTAGCAAGTCAATTTGAGATCTGGGTGCTGTAAACAGGGTTTCAAATAGCCCTGCTTTGCTCGCATGAAAAAAGAGAGAATGTCTGTGTTTCCAGAGAGCAAATTCAATTTGAAACAAGAGATCTGGGCTTTTCTATTTGCGCTGTTTCCTCCATGTGCGTCTACATTTTTATGTTTCATCCTTTTCAGTGAGATTTTTGATGCTCTGTGGATAGAACTTACGTTAAATTACAAATACTTGTGTTAAGCATTGTAATGGTTTTCCACTAATCTTCAAAAGGTAGCAGTAAAGCAGTAGTACATTTTATGGAAAGCCTCAACGCTGAATGTTTAAATGGTTGAAGAAAGGACACCGTTTCTTAAAAATCCAATTTTACACACATTTAAAACACAAAGACAGTAGGATGTCTCACCAGAACGTCTCACACTTGTTTATTTCAGCAGCACCTCACTTTTGTCAATACATTCATTCAGATTCTACTTTTGAGGTGCTTTGATTAGTTTGATTCTGAGATGCCCCACCATCCTCTTTACAGGAGGTAACCAACAAATTTGAAAACGGCCGTGTTTGTGCTTCGGTATAATTGGTGATGGGTTGTTTTGTGACAGATGTGAAAAATAGAGAAAAAAAAACAAGTAGCGTGGGCTGCATTACACAAAACACAATACAAGATGCTCCATGTAGAAGCTGCATATGAATGTGCGTGCGCAAACATGCGGGGTCTCTTTAATTGTATGGTTTTCTTCCAGACCCACAGCTGACACAAACAGGCAGCCTGTTTAATGGATGAGAAGAGCCGTTTGAAGACGGTCTGTCACTTCTGATTGCTTTGCCTCTGTTCTACAGCATAATTGATCACTTGTCTACTTATACCCCTCCATTTAGCTTGAGCTCTCGCTGTCATTAACTTTAATAGATAATTTATAAATTAGGGATATAGGTAAGATGTGGAGAGAGCTTAAGAAGCCCCATTATTTGCCCATTTGGTTAATTGAGAGAGATTTCTGTGCATACCGTTGAACATAAAGGTTGAAACATAATAGTGGTAGTTCACAATGTTCTCATGTTTTTCACACAAAGCTCTTAGAAATATATAAAAATGTACTTCCATTGTCACTGAGTATGATAAAACTGCAGTCAGGCTTTGTGCAGATTAAGCACTTTGACTCATTGATGTATTGTAATTGTGATATTTCTGGATAAACATATTAATTTGAATAATTTATGCACACGTTCTACATCCCACTCCATTATACCTTTGAACAACAGAGTGGGCAATAAAACATAGATATTGTGAGCTTTATGTAGGGTTGAAACAGTGGGATTCCATGTTATTATCTTACCCCCCATTACATCGAATGGGAGTGCATTGTTATTATTTGTCATCATATGCTAATTACACATCATTAATGTTAGACCTTAATGGCCCCAAGAGTGGGTAATAGGCTGTAAGGCTGAGAAGGCTGCTTGCAGGGAATCTGAGTCTGGGGGGAGAGAACACATGCTAATGAAGCTGAGACCTTTTATCTTTGCAGATTAAAAGGGAAAAGATCACAACCCTCAAAATAAGCGTTTTGACATCTGTAATTGGAAGAGACAACAAGCTTTTGTTCTATTATAGGGAGCAGGAGGCATCAGGCTGGGTGTATAAATCTCTCCAGCGAGCTTTACTCCCTCAGTGCCTTCAGTCAGTTAGCCAAATGAAATCTCACTGCTGCTTTCATGCTTTTAGCTGCAGTTAGACAGAAGATGGAGTGCTGCTGCTTCCAAAGCAGTGCAGAGTCTGTGATCTGGGTGCGTACACGTGTGAGCGTGGTAGCTTAGCCTTTCCAAATTAATGGATGCCCTTGTATGCTGAATGGGAAGACAGAACAGTGACCCTGCCAATTATTGGGAGAATACTAAGGAACTGCTTGCACACTTTCTGTGCTGTTTTGCAGAGAAACAAAGTTGGATTATTTTTATCCATGATTACAACATGTTACATACTTCGCCACAATGATCTTGGCAGAAATAACGCCAAAGCACTGAGGTCAGATAGTGAGACCCATGTTGCTGTAAGCTGTAGAAGAGTGACTGAGTGTGCGCATCTGGCCCTTTCCAGCGAGCCTGGCTCAGAGCTGGGGTGAACAGCAAAGCGACAGCTGGTCCAGCATGGCTCCATGTTTGACCCCCAGCACCATGTGTAGTCCTGGGCGGCCAGCGGCACTCCATACCCTGAAGACATGTATGCCATCCCGAACACCTGGTGGGAGGGAGCCCACCTCAGAGCCTAGGGTCTAGTCGCACTTACACCGGGTTAGGGATAGTGTTGAGGTGTGCGAGGCTAGATTTCAGGGTCTACGACCCTCTCAGCCCCTGACACCTCAGCGACCCAAAAGGCTCAGAAAGCAGGGGGCCTGCTGACTGCCCATTTGCTCTGTCTCTGAGGTCCAAGCCCAGAGGTCCTGTCATCACAAAGCAGCTCAGCTGGAGGCCATAGGTGTAATGACCTACATCTATCCATATAGAACAATATGTATGGCATCATCAGTCTGTTTATGTGGCTCGACCTCTACCAACTGTACCGCACTCTGTTCACGTGAATATCCAAAAGCTTTAGTCTGTTTGAAAAAAGTCTGATGTACTTGAATAAACTTTGCCGGCTGCTGTGCGACACCACAGCTGGAAGAGACATTCTCGTGCTGTAATTTATGAAATCCTGACTTTGATAGTCTCCATGACTTCCCTCCTTGTATCTGTTTATGATGAATGTTTTATGCATGAAAGCAGAAAATGTTGATCAGGGAAATTGTATGGAATTTGTCTCCATTATGCATGCTTATCATAATCACAGCAAGATTATGCAGTAACAAAGCAGCAATGGTAATACAATAAGTCTCCTTGATAACGCAAGAGAACTAAGAGATGAAATGATGGTATACTTAGGCAGTGTGATAGTCACATCCTCCAGGTTTTTCACTGTTTATATCTCTTCCTCCAAAATAAACTGCCTCATACAAATATGTCTTTTATAATCATTGTGCTGTGCGATGCCAAAAGAAGAGGAAAAATAGGGAAAATGATGGTGCTAAAATGTCAGCTTGTTTAATTATTGCTAGTTATCACAATTACCTTCTCTTTGACTTAAGCATGTATGTAATAAGAATGTTCCTGAGTGCCTCGGAGAAATGTGAAAGGTCAGATGTCAGTTTTAATATGACTAGAGCACCTCTAATGAAACACTGTTGCAATATGTGTTGAATACGAATGCATTAATTTCTTAAATGTCTTTCATATTTGCAGGCGCCTCAGCCTTTTTAACTGGGATAATTTGACAGCAGCCCCCTGCCTTCCTCTGACAGCTCTGAGGAGCTGGGGCTCAGCACCTGCGTCCACCCAAGCATTAAACCTCAGATCCTGAACTCTCCTCACAAATGAACTGTCAGATCATTACTGCGCGTGATGCAATATAATCTGTCTCAGAATTAGCATTTGGCCAAGTCCACACAGGGTTTTTTCTCCCATCTCTCTCTTCCGTACATCTAGCCCCCTCAGAAGGCGCTGGTTTGAATATGCATCTCTTCACATTTCCATGAGGGACCCACGGGGAGTACAGGCAGAGAGCAGCTTTCAGCATTAGCATGTCAGGAGGGAAGGGTCCTTTTCGTTCAGGGTCCCACTGCAGATGCTATGCCTCACTTGTTCATTACAATTGCATTTCATCAGCTTGATGATGTCCACATGTCAATTGAGTGTGAGGATTTTGCACACAAAGGAGCCTCTGGGAAAAGGACTTCGCTGGCTAATCAGCTGATTATCATACCTCAAATGGGGCTGTAGTGCTCTGTTACAAACGCCAGCCAGAGAGAGCGAGGTGCAGGAGACAAGCATACGACGGGCGAGTCCAGATCGGAAGGCAGCGAGCAAAGCTGATTAAACAAGCTCTCACATGAATGTACATAGAGGAATGCAAAGTAAGCAAACAAAACGCAACCCAAGCAGGAGAAAGAAGAGGGCATTAGAATATTTATGGTAATCATAGTTTTTATACTTATATAGCCTTAAAGCTCCAACGTGTAAATCTGAGCGTTGTTACGTTATCCTCACATTCATTCTAAAGGTTAGAAAAATAAGCAGCTTGTGCAAAGGTTATTGGGGTGCCAGTTACAATATGCCCCTCCAGCTATGAAGAGCTTTTCTTGAGTCTTGATCTTGTTTTGTTTTTAGACTATCTGACTCAGTTTTTGTGAGCAAAAACTCAATTTGGGGGAAATCTGAATAAGCCATGGAAAAGGACTTCCCATTGGTTGTTGTAAACTGACACAGGAAAGGGTGGTGATGCTTTGCCCAGGCTGCTGCAAGAATTGCTGACCTCAACTGGGCATATTTTTGGGCAGTGGGTGAAATACTTTGAGGAGCTGTTGATCTCAACAGTCAGAAATGTGCAGTGGCAGGGCATCAGGTGGGGATGAGATCTAACCTAAGATGATGAATGATAGTGTTTGGTTATCTTGGTTGACAAGCCTCTTTAGGATGTCAGGGCAGTGCTTGTGAACTGGCAGGCTTGGGTGGCAGTTGCTGTTTATATAAAAAGGGAACCAGAAGGTGTGCGTCAGTCATGGTATCACGCTGCTCAATTGTAAAGGAAATTCTAAAGGAAAGTTTATGCCATACAAGGTACTACATGCCGTCTCCTTGTTTAACTGAAGTAGGAACTGTTAAGGAATTCTTGCAACAAGTCAGGAACTCACCTTCTTTGTGGGCATTAGGGTCGGCGAAGTTTGTGTCTTGTCACCGATTCTTTTTGTAATTTCCATGGACACAACTTCCTGGTGCACCCAAGGTGTAAAGAGTGTTCAGTAGATATTAGGATTAGGTCTGAGCTTTTTGCAGATGATGTTTGGTATTTTAGCACTCAGATTGGTTTAATTGATTTTCTCTTTATCCACTAACGCCCATTGGCACTCACCTGTAGTGATAAGGTGCTTTGAAAGGCTGGTCATCTGCTCCTCACTACCCAGCACAATGGACCCACCACAGTTTGCTTACCATCCCAACCGATCAATGGAGGGCACCATAACACACCTTCTCCACACCACCCTATCTTAGCTGGAAAAGAAAAGGAGTTATGTGAAATTGCTGTTTATTGACAATACTTGGTTCCCTCCAGGCTGGTCACAAAACTAAAGAACCAGGAATTAAAGACCTCACTGTGCATTCTGATCCTTGACTTCCTGACAGGGAGACCCCAGGTGGGTGAGAGTGGGTGGACACACTTCTTCCACCCACATCCTTATCACAGGAGAACCCCAAGGCTGTATTTTGAGTCCCCTGCAGTGTTCCCTGGACACACATGCTTGTGTAGCCAATTTTGACTCCAATACCATCATCAAGTTTGCTGATGACACAGCTGTGGTGGGCCTGATCACAGATAACAATGAAAAGGCCTACCTGAAGGAAGTAGAAGACCTGACCCACTGGTGTCAGGAAAAAACCTACTACCTGCAAAACTGAGGAGTGGACTTTGGGAAGAATCAGCATAGAGACAAGACCCCCTTAATATCAACAGGTCCTCAGTGGAGGGAGTGGATAGCTTTAAGTACCTTGGTGTCCACATCACAGAGGGCCTGACCTGGGTGAAGCATATTGGCTTGGTGGTGAGAAAAGCAAGGCAGACGAGGAAATTCTGGGTATCACCTCAAATACTGAGGAATTTTTTACTCCTACACCATCAAGAGCATCCTGATAGGGACCCTGCCTGGTATAGAACAGGTTTATACCAATTGGCGATCGTATCGTATCTGGACAGCTGAAGGGATGATTTGATTTTAAGGCACTTTTAGCTAACTTACTATCAGAACTAAGATGCTATACAATTTATCTCTAGAATCTGCCCTCTACTGGGCATTTAGATGTGGCATGTCCGCCCGCCCGAGGCCCGTTAATCACCACAAGGGAATTTTAAATCCATAATTAGAATCCAGTTTGTGGTCTCTTTTCCATGGATATGACACTCTCCATCTCCATTCTCCACACGACTGCTCACCAAAACTTTGCTTTGTGCTCCTTAAGTGTAGTTCAAGTTATTAATATGATTTGGAATGTGATATTAAAGATAGGGTGATAATGCTAAACTGAACAGGATGCTGTGATATTGTTGAACCATACACAGACACACAAACTTTTTAAGGAGACATTGCTGCTAAATAGATTCTGTTAGTTAAAATACTATTAAAAAAAAGTTACACACAGAAACGTTGTTCACTGACACCAATGCGTTTTATTGTTGTATTCATTGCAAAGATTCACAATATGAGACAAAATGTAAAGACATAATTGTTACCTTGCTTCTCCTCCCCACTTCTCTCTGCGGACGTGTTGCATTTAGCACCATGGCTGAAAGGGCTGAGCTGTGCTGCCTCTCTGTTTGTGTGACATCCACATCCTTTTTCTCATCATCATCATCCACCTGAATATTACTATCTGACCTGTTATAGGCGGGACGGTGGTGGAGTGGTTAGCATTGTAGCCTTAAAGCAAGAGGGTTCCTGGTCCCTGTTTCAAACCTAGGGTGGGGGATTTGAACCCCAGGATGGGGGAGCCCTTCTGTACAGAGTTTGTATATTCTCCCCGTGTCAGCGTGGGTTTTGTCTGGGTACACTGGCTTCCTTGTGCAAGTTAGGTTATTTGATGACTCTAAATTGCCTGTAGTTGTGAATGTGGGTGCCACATTTTCCTCACTGTTTCTTGGTCAAACAACTCCATAAATGTGGAAACACACAGAAAATCAAACTTGTTCCGAAAACTTTAATGACAGACGAAAGTTTTGTCAGTGTGTAAACAGGAGGGGGTATATATTTTAGATGTGCGACAATTTAAGATGAAAAATGCTCTCAGTGTGCAAAGACCATAAGTTGCTGGCATTTTACTGAGTGCTGTGACGCAACTCCCCCCAACTTCCTCCAACTCCTGCTGGCCCCTGCTGATTGGACCGCCTATTGGCGATCTCTGGTAAGCAAGATTGAACAATGTGAAAATAGAAAGTTTGCCCAACTCTAGAACAGAAAACAAAGACAAGAAAATACAGCATGGAACAGGACTGCAACGCCCCACAAAGAGTGGTTTGTGCAGCTGAACATACAATAGGCAGTGCCCTACCCTGCCTAAAGGATATTTACACCAGGCGCTGTAAAAATAAAACTAGAGGAATCATTAAGGATCCCAACCATCTGGATAACGGCCTTTTCTCCCTTTTGAGGTTGGGAAGAGGGTACCAGATACCAAAGGCCAACGCTGAGAGGCTCAGGAAGAGCTTCTACCCTCTGGCCACAAGGATCCCAAAAGAGGTCACTGCCTCGGACTCCCCCCAAATCATACACACATATTTATTACTATTTAAACTGTTTTTAATGCACAGATTGAAGGAACAGGGAGGGTTCCATTGCAGTGGAATACACCTTATATGATTACATGTGACAAATGAATTGATTCCTTGATTGATTAATGCACTAACTGTTGCAGGTCTAGTCCAGTGTCCTCAATGTCAACTGGTTGCATGAGCAGAGCTGCTCACCTGCAGCTTTTCTCTCTGCCATCTTTACACACTGCATCTATTTTTGCAGGCACAGCTTACGTCTCAGAAGTGTGACCTTACATGTGAATGTGCAGTGCGAATAATAGGTATTAGTATTATTGTAATCAAACGTGAAATGCATAAGAAGGAGTTTTGTTGACAGGTCTCATTGAGACCATTATTGATGTGATATTCATAAGAGATCCATTACTCTGAGATCCACTACGCTAAATTAAGTCAGTACTGCTCTTATTTATTAATTTGCAGAAGATCTGATTGGATCTAACACTGTATTGTTTTTTTCTGTTGAATACGTATGTAGTCCTACACTATGTATTGCTCACATGACTTTTATTTATCCATGTCTCATTGGTGCGTCTCATAATCCATGAACATCCTCTTTATTCCTTGAGCTCAGCGGGAATGTCTTTTTGTTATTGGCTTCTTTTGTTTGAATGGAGATCGCCAGCCACACATAGTGGAAGTGAAGTCACAAGTGACCTGAAAGCCCAATTATAAAGTCTGCAATCTGCATTGTTCTTGGAGCGAAAAAGAATCAATGTGCTGAAGGCATATCCCCATCAGAAGACCTAATGATGTCTTTCTGGACCACAGCCTTGCACACTGCATAGTAATCTTCTGCTAATTAGGTTTATAATGCCTAGGCAGGCCTCCGCATCAGCACAATTCCAGGGAGGACAGTGAAGTTATTTATTTATCTCACTGCGGCTCATTGTTATGGCGGTTATAATTAAAGCAAAATTATTTAGATTATTTAGGAAAAGGGTTTATTAGAATTAGTGTTGCGCATTGCAAGCGTGCACACTGCTACTGTGTTTTCAATCATGAGATCACATTAATTCAAATCGCTGGTTGTATTAGAAGGGGAAATGAAAAGAAAGACATCCTCTTACTGAAGCTGAAATGTGGAGTGTCAGCTGGAGTGATTTACAGATGGTGCTCATGTCCATGGATCAATAGCACTTGCGATATTCTATATGTAAAGCCTCTGAGATTTGCTCAGTCTTGTGGCCATATTAAAAATGTTCAATAAGTCAGATTTATTGCAGTAGTCAATGGAAACATACTGAAGTACACTCAAAGTATGGATGTTAATAAAGATTATTCCCATAATCAGTTTATCTATTAATTATTTTGTCTTTAAAATGCCAAAAAACACTGAGTAATCATAACAAGTTAATGGATCTATTAGTGACATTACTGGTTTTATCGAATAACTTGTCAAAAACGACAAAGCAAAGATCAATCAATGAGGATTTGATGTTGATGTTGAAGAACAAGCAATGCCACTCATTCCACAGCTTAAAACCATCTGATATTTTGTATTTTCAAATACCAATTTACTGATTATGAATACAGATATTTCTGATTAATCGTCTGATCATTTCAATGCTAGAAAAAAGGCAGGTCGGAGAGTTGAAGCTACCTGAGAGGAACTGATGATCATACTTCTCCCTAACAGATGAGGTCACCTTATAGAGCTCTTGGGACTACTTCAGTTGGATGTAAAAGAAAACTATACCTACCTGTACACTCCAAATAAAAAGTGCTGTTTAGCACCTTTAAGGGTTGTTGAGCTTGTCCCACGAGAACTTGTATACTGCAGGTGCAACGTAGAGCTTTTTTCAGTCAGTGCTTGGCTTTGTTTTCTGTTAGATGTGTGCATAGAGCAAAATTACACTGTTTACTAAGTCTGTTTGACAAGATGACTTGGGCAGTAATATTCTTTCTGATTTATTTTTTTGCACTCAGGGTACCTCTCACATTGTATCTGAATGTGGAAAGTACATGACCAAACGTCAGTATGTGAAGAGGTCAGAATTAGAATGTGTTGGACAAAATATCTTGACATGAATGTTAGCTAGGTAGCTAAAGCAGTGCAAAGTTACCAGAGGGTGCACTACACAGTTAACAACAAGCTTACAATGCGCACATTGATAAAAGCACAACACTCGGGCTTCTCTGCCTTTGCTGTGATCATGTTTGACTGATACATCATACAGCTCGGGATAGACAGTACCTAAAGGAGCGGCAGTAATGACACTGGTGCCTTTATGAAAAGTTCAGAAACCTTCAATTAAAGTGCTTGTAGCGGTTGCACAAAAGCCGGAGCGCTCTCAAAGAAGACACTGGGCATTGCCCTGTTTTTCTAGGTGGCCGCAAGTTGCTGCATACGCTCTCCCCTCATTGGGAGCAATTGAAAAAATACTCTGATGCTTTTAAAAAAATGCTATGTTGACACAGGTCCTTACAGTCTAATATACTGTACAAATGTGTTAACCATGATGAATCACATCAAGAGCCAGAAAATTTTGTTTTTAGCTAACGTATCAACCAGCTAACATATCAGCTATTCAGTGGTTCAGCTTTGAGTTTGTGAACATCCCCAACAGTGTCATGGGGCCCTGGAGTACACCTATACATCACTGCAGCAACGTGAGTTGGTTATACTTCTCAAATCCTGTAATCACTTCTAAATTTTCAATGCAGGATCTGGAGTAGATGTCATTTTAAGGATTTTTAGCACAAATTTTGTTTCAAAGCAGATTATTTCTGTACGTCTTAAAAATGTTGCAGGGGTCTTTAAAAGATCGTAAACATACTTCACTTTTGTCAACATTTACTGTGAAAGCTGCATCAAGCAACACTAGGGGATGGAAAGACTCCAAAACAGCAATCTGCCACCACACTGCATCAGCTTATCAAGTTTTTTTATGGCTAAATTGATTTAAACAATGCTTATTAAACAACACGCTGACCGAAACAATGACCTGAAAGTATCATAAAGCTCTACAGGTGTTGGTTCTCAGAGTGACCTGCCTTTTATTTTTCTAACCATATGACAAAATGAGATAAATTCATGCAATAATGCTTTGAATGGAAAATTAGATTTCTGTGTTTTTCATACAACCATTACAAACTGACAAGGACCAATACTGACCTGTTTTCTGTCAGTGTTTAAAATAACATAATTGAAAGTTTATCAGTCTTCTCGGCAGTGATAGCAAGTTTCCATCTTGTTTTCTGAATATTGGTGGTTGGGCTACACTTGTGTTTGTGTTTGGATTGTTGACTGTGCTTATAATACCAAATAGATGGCTATACACAAGTTTACAAACTAGACATGTTCTTGTTCAGACTGCCAAGTAGGATGACTGAGAGCTAACAAACTCTGTGTCGTTTACTGATACAGTGCAGAGTATTTATGGGTCCATGTCATTGGTTCGACAGCCCATTGATTCGACATCCCATTAGTCCGACTGACCACGGTGCTGAACGGCTCGCGGCGGGCGTATGGTGCGCCGCGACCAGCTTGAGGCGGAGCAGGCTCACGCCTTATGTGTTTGTCACTTTCTTTTTTATTTTAACCCACACCATGATCTTTTCCTGACCCTAACCAAGTGGTTTTTGTGCCTAAACCTAACCAGACCTTAACCACAGGGCATCATGATGATTTCGGAATGAACTTCGGAACAATGAGTTTAATATGGTCGGAACAATGGGATGTTGAACCGATGGGCTGTCGAACTAATGGGCAGTTCCCGTATTTATTAGGACAGCATGAGACAGAGAAAGAAGAGATGGAGGTAACTACAGAAATAAAAAGATTTCTTACTTTTTTAAATCTGTCTCCATTGGCCAGCAGAATTGGTAGTGATAATAATGAGCAAAATTTCTAAACTACCTACGCTTAGTGTTTTTTTTAATTATTCCAATTTACAGCATTTTAGTGTTTGGAATTATTGTTAATCATTTAAGTAGTTAGCAGAAAGCACAAATTTAGCCAAATAAAATGCAGCTTAAATGTCTTTGCAGACCTCCAGAAGTTGGTACTAGCTTATGACTTGGCAGACACACCCATATGTTTTTCAAGTCAACTTAGATACGTAGTTAGACTAAATGAAAACATCATAGTTTGTATCAGTTAAATAAGTCCTATGACCTTTGAAAACACTCATTAACATTCAGAGCATATATATTTAAAGTCCGAGACGGGATTGTCAGCACACAGCTCTCAATATGGAGGTGGCTGAGCCAGGTGGTAGCTGATTTGGAGAGCTAATGTTGGGTAGGTGCTGCGCTTCTATGCTTCCGTTGTCCTGTTATCGTGGAATGGGATGGCGTTATCAGCGGTAACCACAGTGAGTATAGTGCAGGGCAGCACAGGGACTCATGTGCACTAACGAGGTGAGGCAGCCTCACAGTATTACAGTATACCAGGATATTTAGAAATCCTGATGGTATGTTTTTTCAATACTGTCAAAAATACAGACGCTTGTCTTTCCATTAACCTCATACTAGAGAGGCTATGATGAGGATGTATTATATGTAGTGCACATCATACGCAGGCAGCTGAGCTGACAAACATGGCAACTGCCAATGGTGGGGATAACGTTAGAGGACTGTAAACAGCCAGCTAGCAACAGCAGCCTGACATCTAACACTGTGAATTACAGGTTTACTTTCACCAGACCAGAGGTGGTGATTGTTGGAACAGTGGACTAACCAACTAAATGACTACCGACACTAACTAAGCAGATTTTGAGGTTATTTTTTAAGCTGAATTTTAATTAAGTGTGTTTTATGATGAGTTAACAAGGCAAATAAGCTAACGTGAGTCTTAGTTCAGTGAAAGAAACAAAGTTGGATTGGTGCACAGTTATATTTCACTGTTAAATCATGAAAATAGGTGTTTCTTGACATTTTGTGAGTTTTTTTTTGTTCACTTTTTGGACTGAGAAAGCTAAGAGAGCGTGTGGAATGATTTGGGGTAGGGGGGTACAGCTACCACAGCAAAGAACAAAGAAGTTCGGATTAATACATTCACAGAGCCACACGTCATCACTCCACTATATCTTTACATAGGAAATGGTTGCCCCTTTATTAATGTTCTGAATTTTGGATACAGAACCTTGTTTTCCAAACACTGACTATGTAGCAACCAATTTGGCTCTCTAGTTTCATTCAAGCGTCCAACAGGAGACACATGAAGCATGCTCCTCTTTCATTATTTTTGTAAAATGCATTAAAAACATTGCATTTCCAAATGGCTTACCTCCATCCGTGTGACAGTACTGGCAATTGCACTCTGGAAACTCTAAACTTTTCTTTTCATGGCTTGGAACTCACTGTTGGTCTTTGTTTTTTCTCCGGGAGGTTAGTAGCTGTCCACCTTTTTCTGGAAGACTGTTAACTGACAAGCTTCGGGCATTTGGCAAGATGTTATCCAGCAGCAGAGCTCATCTACAGCTCTGACAGCCCGCAGCACCTGCCAAAGGATCTTCTTACCTTCACTATCTGCTGTGAGTGAACAATGCTCAACGCTGAGGGAACTGTTTCAATCTCCCTCATGCTGGAATTTTTCAGCTTGTTCCTGTGTTTCCCTTCTCTTTGATTAGACAGAGGAAGCCGAGGAGATACTTTCATGGATAATGAGACACTGGACAGAGGTTTTATTTGTTTCCAAAGCTAAGGTCTCCATCGGTCTGTTGGCAGATGTGCTGAGTCTAGAATGGCAAACACACTGTCATTATCTTGTTTTTCTAATAATTAAGAGCACATTATTGCAGGTAATGAAAACAGTGTCTTTTTATTGTGGAGAACAAGCAGAACATTAAGACTTACCTCTGCACTGCTAGGTGCTAGTATTATCCTCAAGAGTACAAGTTTTTTTTTTTTTTTGACTGATGCAATCTGGACACAGCTGAGGAGGTAGATGAGAAGAATTTAATTTGCTCTCCTTTCTACTTCAGTGCCTGCAAACTTAAGGTCTTATGTCTAATGCAGTCGTGACCATGATAGATAAGCCTGCATAAGTCTATAAAGCCAGCTTCAATGCATCTGAGATTAGCACATCTTCTCTATCTGGAACTTGGGCAGCAGCGGGGACGACCCTAGCCTTGGCGACAGGACAGCTGGACATAAAAGTCTTTGAGAACCCAGGCAGTTCCTCACAAGAGCATGTGCCATAATTAGAGCCATAATGGCATCTGAATGCAGTGCAGGTTAATGAAACTCTGTCTCTGCGAGGGAACCAGGAGCTTTTGGGTAAAGAAAACAGCAGGGTTCTGCCAGGAGCCCGATGATAGCAATTTGCAGAGTGAGTTATGTCCTATAACCTCGAAGCAGCAAGTACTTTGAGCATGTTTTGTTCTTAAATGGGGTATAGTTTTCCATTTCCCATCCATTAATATGCATAGAACAGCTAATGAGGCTGAACCAACTAAGATAATAAGATTCTGAGGCTGCAGCACCACTGACTGCATTAATGGTGTATGACTTTGTGGTGAGGCATTTGTCTCCGGATGCCTTTGGACATAAGCACGAAATGGAAACCTAAAGAAACTGTGCTCAGTGGCACATGGACACAATGAGGTTTTGATCTGCATTTTGCAGTTATTGCCCTGTTGAAATGCTCCAGAAGAGAGGGCCTTTATCCATTGAGATTACATTTTAACGAGTATTAAAGGACTCATTTAATTAGTTCATTTTTTACATTTTAATTTGTGCATTGCTCATGATCTGTACAAACTGTAATCATAAATTAACTCCATGTTCCCATGCAGTACATATTGTGAAACATGAAATCTGAAATCCTGTATGCATAATCTAGCTTCAACTTGTTGTAGCCTCCCTTTTGTAATTGGAATATACAACAATGTGTTATTGTTAGCATTGTGTAGCTTTTGTGTCAAACAGTGTTGTAACAATACTAACATTTTCAAGAGGCTTCTTTCATCTCATATAACATAAAATGACCTTATCAGCGTCAGTGCACTTACTGCAGAAAGTGGAAATAAAAACATTGATTTCCATCTCCCCAGTTTGCCACCTTGTAGTTGAACCTGCGGCGAGAGCGACTGTGGAGGTTGTCTGGAGGTGTATTGGCAGATTGTGGAATGTTATTAAACATAACTATAAATATAAAGAAGTGTAACGTCCTCCAGGAGGGAAAAACCTATGATTTTTGCCCTCTTCCCGTCAGCAGTTTTCTGCAGCGGTGTATTAGTGTTGTCTCCTCTCAGTAAATAATGTGTCCTCATTCAGTCACAGTGAAGAGAAAGAGCATATGACTACAATGGGCTATTATTGGCTATAATAGGGATGAAGCAGACTCTCAGGAGAGACTGGGAGACTTGTGAACTGGAAATGTCTGCTGTTCATCACAGCATTTTACAGCCAACGTTTTCTCTGCAAGAGCAGCATCACTGCCCCAGGATAACTTACACTGATGCCTCACTTCATTTACACAGGGCAGTTTTGCTTCTGCTTGAACAGAAACTGCTGTTAGGTGTTGGAAATACTAGACAACTAGACCTCTCGACCAGCCCCCTGTATGGATCCATATATACCACTGAACAGAAACCCTCCTCTCTCCTCCCCAAATATCAGCATCCATCTTTGTGAATGAGGATCCTCATCACTTTCTTGCGCTGACCGGACCTTCCCCTTCTCCCTCTTTTTGTATGACTTAACCCAGGAGCTATCTTCCTTATCCCTCATCTTTAGTATACCACCCAGTACGTAAGCATCAGTCACTTCGCCAATGCTGTTTCTTTTCTTGCATCCTTCTTTCATCATTGAGGCCTGTCGACATTTTCTGTCTCACTTAATGCAGCCGCGATCACAACACGGCTCACCATTGCGCCCTCTTTAGCCGTCTCTCATGTTTGAAGGCCCCCCTCCCTCCTTTCCAGAACCCTCTCCCTTTCTCTCCTCCCTGCCCACCCCCCCATACTGACCCTCCTCTCTCCACCCCCCTGGCTGGACCCCTCTCTCTGGTGCGGGGCCTGGCTGTCAGGCCCTCTCCTGTGAGTGCGGCTGCTGTGATTTCCTCTGGGCCATCAGGTGGGCTGCTGCTAACTAGCCAAGCCTGAGACAGGGTGACCTCAAGCCTCAACATGATGGGTCTGAATCAACAATGTGTTCGCCTAAACAGGGAGGGAGAGACCAAACAACTTAGAGGGCTGCCTGCCAGCAAGTAAACCAACAACGCTGCATCTCAAAGTTATCTACCTGCGGAAATTTTATTGTGCAAGTAAGCATTTAATTCCTTTCCCTAAAAGTGCCTATTGGGTCTAACTTATGGCTTTTTAGTCTTTACTAAACTGTTTTCGCTTGGGTGTGTTTGCTGCAGTGTTTGTCGCAGTGGTGCCTCACAGTAGGTGTATTGTAAATCAACTGGGTGCAGCGTGAACTGTCATTATAGTGATCATTAACACTCGTGATATCATCAGCGCATGGCAGACACTTAATTATCGGATCCCTTCTTCTGTTTCAGAGGCCCTGGTGTATTTTTCTTTTTCAGAACAATTTCTGATGTCTGCAAAATCCATATAAGCCTGTCTGATTAGAACAAGCTCAGTTTAATGAGTTTCTCCTGTGCCACCGTTTCAGATGGATCTCATTAAGGGTAATCATACTGTAGTATGAGTTCTAAGGAGGACTTTATACACAAGCCAAGGCTATCTAAATTGATTTCCCTTCTCAGTATTGAGTATTTAACAGGTGAGATTCTGTTGGTCAGATGAAAAATGTCACTCTGCTAATCAGATCTAAAGACTGATCAAGTAAATGTTTCTGTCAAACTCCGCTGTGCTGTGACTGTACCGAGCAATTGCTCTTAGGATTAGCATTTAGGTAATAATCAAATTTAATGATGGCATTACTGAATAGCTGAGGCTTGCTGCAATCGCTCTTTTTCTCTCCTGGGTCCTTCCTCTGCTCCTCAAAATGTTTCAAACTTTTTCTCTTCCACAATTCCCTTGAGCTAGCCTCCCATCATATCTGAAATGCGCTTACAGCAGTGGCCGTCTTTTGCTTGAGAGCTCTTTGCCTTATGCTTCCATCAGAGGAGACTGAGTCTCACAGATGCACTGCTTAACAATGCCATCCCCTGCTCCCATCAGAGGGGGGAAGGTTGCGGAGCTGCGCCCCGCAGAATAAGGGGGGCAGGTCCCCTGTGATTGGCGAGAGCTGAACATCGATGCCAGCTTCCATCTGTCATGATAGCCTATCTCTGAACCTTCAATCTGTCAAAAGCTTGCTGCCTAGCTGAAGGCTCCAGGAGATTTGGCGTGCTAAACAGATTTGACAACAGGCATTATCACTGTGAGGGGCCCGGCGAAAAACGCCATCAACGTGTTAATTGTGGCTGGAGATGTAAACTGTCACTTCCCATCTCATTTAACACTTGCTTTGCCAATTTTTTCCTCACCTCAGTTTCCTCACTTTAGAAAACATATGGAAATGTTTTGGCTGACACTCTAATCCTCAAATAACAGTATCAGCTTTAGAACGTTCACTTGTAGGTTTTTTTCCCTGGAGGTGATAAGGCCTTAAATCTGAGTATCATTTTGTCCTTGGGTTGGCTGAAAAGTCGAAACAGACATTTCTACGGTTTGTACAAAGACATGCAGTCTGAATGCAGCTGCGATAATGTGGAAAATTGCTGCAGTGTAACTGAGCAAAGTTAACAGCTAGTTGACAAGTTTTGCTACCTCAAGTTAAAACCCAGTCTTCAATTGATGACTAAATACACAATCATTATGTAAAGATCAGTAAATTTTTACAGATCATGACACACTCGCAAAAACTCAGTTTAATACGCACATTCAATATTTATTATAGCTCTAACACCACAATATGTCAATTTTAAAATGAGTAAAGGGGAAAATAAAATGTTTTCTTTATTTATTTAATGGCGCTCGCTTGAAAACAATGTTCTAAACTCTAATTTCTCTCAAACGTTTTGTTGTTGCCATTATGTTACTATTTTTTCCCTTTCACAGGCGTCTCCAGAATGTCAAGCCTCGTCCTATTATCACTAATTGATTATCCTCTATCAAAGCACCTTATTATTTGTGAGTTGTAGCGATCAGCCCTATTATTTGTGGGCTTTCCCCTGACAGGCCTTTAATGGTGATGGTTGGTTTAACCCCCAGGCCTTGCTAATAGGATTTAGCAGCAGGTGACTGGTAACACAGACACACACACCCCTCTAACCCCTTCACCCCCAGGAATAGCAGACCCTCCCACTGCCTGCTCGCTGAAAAGGCATACAAACACTGGGGCTAATACAGCCTCGTCATTCCCCCCTGAGCTGAATGTATCTGTATGTGCTGTAGCGAGGCAGGACTGTAGTGTCACTCCTGGCTCGTCCCCCCCTTTGTTTTGATTTCTGTGGAGTCAGGATGCGACGTATGCAAAAGCCAATGCAAATAAAGCCCAGGCAGACGCGGCGCCATCTTGGAGATGACAGACGAGGACCAGACGAAAAGGCCACGGCCCCTATACTCTGGTTGTCTCATGACAGCGATGTCATTACAAGCCACAAGGTTTGCAGTGTCTTCTGATGTACGTTTTAATGTTGACTGAATTTGCTAAATTTCTGATTTATAGATTAGTAAATTGATTTGAAGATAATGTAATGGTAAAGTGGATAATTAATTATTCTTCTTATTATTAGCTGGAGACCATCAGTGGTGGTGGGCTGGTCTAAAAGGTTTCCCCTGTGTATATGGCTAACAGGGCTGTCAGAACCGCTACTTTACTCAGGTGAGGCCTCCGTGTCATTATAGTGCCCCTGTCCATCAAGATCAGAGCTGCTAACCGAGGCAGGGGCCATTCTCTCAGCTTTTATCACTTTATTTGGTGTCCATCCTTCCACTGTCTGCAGACAGTAGCAGAGGCTATCCATTTCTACCTCGACACTGATGGGAAGGAGGAGCGCAGGAAGCCTGGGTGGTGCCGATGTGGGCTGAGGCGGGGGTGGGGGGAGTAACATGAGGAGAACAGCACCACGAGAAGCCAGGAGGGGATGGGATTGTTATCCTGGTAATTAAGGACAGAGTGGCTTCCATGCCGGGTGTACGGACAGGATGTGGCAAATTACTGGAGTCTTTGTGAAGAAAAGCTGCTCCCTCTCTGCTCTGTCCATTCTCAGGGGACCTCATCATCTTCTCTAACAGTCAGGATGGGATTTTGTACCCTCTATTCCCTCACCTTCTCCTTCCCTCTTTCTGTCTCTCTGTTCATTTCCTTTCACTTCCCTCTGTCACCTTCCTCCTGAAATGCATCTCAAAGTCTAAAGCAACATTGCAGATTTAGAATTGTAGATGAGTGTGCTTATTGTGGACCCTCTGACTGAAGTGTTAAACTTTTGGCAGCTATTTGTGTGGATTTTTTCCCCCAAAATGTGTTTTCATGACAAAACAGAAAAAGATTTCACTCAGCTAACATCATTAGATAGATTTTGATAATTGATTGTGTGTGTTTCACAAGGTGATTCCCCTGACATGCAGAGGCAGATAGAGAAACAGACAAAACCATAAATGGTAATTTATGTGCACATTTCACTGTCACAAGCGACAGCTCACCAAACACCGCTGAGACCACAACAAAAGTGTTTTGTTACTTTGGCATTGCTGTATAATTCCTGTAAAAGAGGATATTATGCCTTTGGTTTCCTCCTCCTCAGGCTGTGGTACTCAGGTGGGGCTTGAGAAAACGGTGGCCCTCACAGCGACACGCGGTAGCAGCAGCCGCCGCATGGCAAGACAGCAAGAGAACACTCTGGGGTTTAAAAGTACCCAAAGCATCCTGGGTAATTAGCCATTACGGCGCTGTCACAGAGGGTTCTGCAGTCAATACAGAGATAATTTGGGCAATGGTGAATGACAGTGCTGTCCAGGCTTTTGGGATGATCAAGGACAGATCCAGCTGCACCAGGCATCTGTCAGGCCCATGAATCACTCCTCCAGCCAGCAGCTGGGTGAGTGGAGCAGAGAGAATCGCTGGAGAGGCATGTGCAGACACACAAATAAACATGTTCCCCCGCTCTCCCCTCACCACACCGGGAAATGGCTATTAAAGGTCTGCCGTTACAGAGCACAGAGTGGAAAAGGCTTGTTACCTTCAGTGGCAAATGAATGACATTGGGAATAAGGTGAGGAATAAAAGTCAGACCAAGGGGACATTTCTCACAGTTATTTCGTCCGCGTAGCTAAAACAGAGGAATGCAGTTGGCATGCAAAATTGGATCGTGACGTTTTTAAAGGAAGGTGTTATAACTAATGAGTTTTATGCAAAAACAACAAGGCGTCCTATCTTAACGTGGAAGCTCCTCCTTTCTTTGACTCACTTATTGACAGTTGAAAACAGTGAAGTCTTACCCACCTGTGTGTCAGACTTGATCTCAATATCTCCTAATATTTCAGCTGGCATGTGTGTGTGTACATCATCACTGACATTTTAAATTTTTACCTGGAAATATATGAAAAAAAAAACCATCATCCCTGGTGATGATAACATCATTTGGTTGTGCACACACATACATACATACATAATCAAATAAATACATGCATGCATACATGCAAGAATTTTAAGTGTGATTTCGTACATTTAATTTTTGTGCACAGTATGGCACACACGGTAAAAGTCAATATGGCAGTTTTTACGCTGAATCTGACTGTTGTGAGCGTCACAAACATCCACTGATGTTTCTCTGCAGAATAATATTTTAGAATTGTTTGTGTTGGATTTCTCAGACCACTGTGAAGTTTGGTATTTCACCAAATGGGATAGAATTAAATGCTTTTGTAGGATGAAAATATAAATATTTTACTGCTTTTACAATGGTGTCATAAATTATATTATACAAGTGTTGATTTTTGGTCAATGAACCCACTTTTGTAGGGCTATCATAGATTTTGAGCAGCTAACATTTACTCAACGTTAACAAAACCATGATCTTGTAACTATTAATGTATCTATTGAAAACTATTTTAAGATTTTATTGTACAGAACATAGTTTTCAACCTCTAAAACCTTGTCAGTTCAGTGGATCTATATGTATAAAAACTTTGAAATGAAAGGTTGTGTTCATAAACAACTCCATGGAAATACTGTATAACACAATATTGTTTCTCGCCTTCTAAATTTGTTTACACAATAATTTAATGAACTCAAACTACATTCCATGCTAGAGCTGCAGTGATTAATAAGTGAATCAATTAGTTGTCAACTATTAAATTAATCGTCAGGTTATTTGATAATGGATTCATCAGTTTTAGTAATTTTTTAAAGAAAAAAAAAGTCTAAATTCTCTGATTTCAGTGTCTTAAATGTGGATAGTTTCTGTTTTCTTCCTCCCTTTATCACAGTTAACTGAATATCTTTGGGTTGTGGACAAAAGAGGAAATTTAAGGATGTTATCTTTGGCTTTTGCAAACACTGATCGGCATTTTTCATAATGTTCTGACATTTTATAGACCAAAAAAAATAATCGATTAACTGAGAAAGTAACTGCCACTTTAATTGCCAATGAAAATAATTGTTGGCAGAGCCTTATTTCATGCAAGGTTTAATACGAGTTCATGCCATATTTGTGTTTTGGTCAGTGATGGGCCAACTGCAAAACCTTACCTCCACTATTATTTAGAGAGTCAAATTTGTTTGTATTGGATTTTTTTATTTTATATTCCCGCTATTAGTTTCTAGAACCTAATTTAATTGTGGCATCTTTCTGTTGGGGAAGTTATTGGTCCCTTTGGTTGAGTACCGTCCATTGCTGCAATTACTAGCCCTGCTGAAATCACTGAGATTGTTGTCCATGACGACTCATTATGAAGAGTTTCCCCACTTGTAACATGGCACTGGTTCATTTTAAGTCACTTGTCATTCAACTGTGAATGACATCCAGGTCTTACCTACCTTATATCATCTACTGTATTTATAAGATGCATTTTTAGGTTTTGTCCGGGCGTCACCTTGTACCTTTGACGTGCATTGGCCAAATAATACCTGGACTACATCTGCTTTGATATCAAAAGAGCTATAATTAGGATTTTACACCTCTCATACTCTTTGATTCAATATTAGTGGTAAAGATAATTTGCTGTATATAGATGCACAAGCTTCTGTGTGAGATATAGGTCCTACCTCGGTGCAGCATATTTAATCATAGCTGTAAAGGCTCTGCCCTGGGACTGGAGCTTCTTCTTATCATACTTTAATCAATATCTCTCTCACTATGTTAACACAAAGCAGTCCTCTCAACACCGGAGAGGTGCAGTGTCCTTGTGCTGTGGATTATCAGCTCCCAAATGTGATTTTGTGACCTGTGCAAAAGCTGAATTATTTCTGTTGTGTGTATTTTTTAGATTAAGATGAGCTAGTTTTAAACACTCAGCTTCTCCATATCCATCTTGTTGATATACAGAATATCTTTAATTCCACTTCTGATGATTTCCTCAGTATAAAGTGTGCATACAAAAGCAGCAGCCTATTACAGAAAAGGGAAGCGGATTCAGAGTAAGTCACCTTCCTTCAACATAATCACTACCATTCATCTAAGAATGGAATTAACTTCATGATAGGCAGTGAAAGTACCAATCCATCTCTGATACAATGAATTCAGAGATGCACAACACTGACAGTCAATTAAAAATGAAAGATAATCCGCCCCTTCCTTTTAGTGAAATGCTTATATTCAATTTCACATATGTGCTATAAATACCTGCCATGATTTTACATCAGTTTTGCTATTTATCTGTCCTTTTTATTTTTTCCTACAGCGGAGAACCATAACATCTGAATATTTACCTGCGCTTCAGCAGGGCTGCTAGCTTCTTGGTGACTGTTGTATGACCATATTTTAGTATTCCTCTGGGATCCATTCCCGTATATGCGCCCATAAAGGGAATTTGCAGAGAGCAAAGTGAACATGTTATGTCGGTCATTTGCTGTGCAAGGATATTTTCCTCCAAACTGCGTTTTAAATGCTGTGTTTCTCCCCATTACTCTGCGCCGAGAAACATTTAAATGCCCTTTAATTAGTGTGTCCTTCCTCTCTATCGATAGGCCACTGGTAATCACTCAGAGGACTAATGACTCCTAATTGAATTGCTTTAAAGTGAAACACAATAGGTCCTGTCATCAGTACCCAAACAGCAACATTTGGGAGTGAATCCAAAACACAGGTCATTTTGTTCAGCATTTCACTAATCGAAGTTACATATTTTCACAGTAGCAGAGGAAAGCCTGATGTTACTGTGGTGATGTCAGATCATGCTCTCTCAATAGAGCCTGGGGAGGGGGAACTGGATGGGGGTGGCTTGTGGATCATCAAAATCTCAGTAGATATTGATTTGATCTTTTCATATTGTCAAGGAGAAATCTAATCATAATAGAGCAACATAGCATGATATCTCCCTCAAACGTCTTTTAACAGCTATTGCGGCTCATTATCCAGTCTGCCTGCACCAGACCCTCCGGTACAATGTGAAATACTCCTGAGCGCTGCAGACCTGTGAGGGCATCCTTTTCATTTACATGCTAACAATCAAAAACCACATCTGCCATGCCTACGTTTCAAAACAAGACTTCAGGATTTGCAGAATCGTATAAGTGGGCAGTCGTGTGAAAGGACAAGAAGTATCCGTGTATCCCTCCGGCAGGTAAAAGCAGTAGTTATGCTAAGTGTATTCACAGGTAGTTATAAAGATAGTTAAAGTGGCTACATTCTGACATGTCTCTAAAACAGAGGTAAGGGCTGCACCTTGAGTTAAACAGAGCTCGGTTGTAATGAAATGAAAAATTGTAATGGAGAGGATGAAGAGGACGAGCACTTTTATATAGATACAGTGTACATAGAGAGATTTTATATAGAACTTAATGATCCTATTTCCTGTAGAGTGTCATTGGCATCGCAGAAACTTTCTGTCCTAATTATCCATTTCAGCCTGTCTGTTTCACATCTCTGCAGTCCCTCATTATCCCCACAGCCACCTCACATTCTGCTCAGTGTTACATTAGTAAAATAGAGCCTTTGATTTGTCCTCAACAGCACAGACGTTTGAAAAACAGAGGAAGGAGCGAGAGCAAGAAAGTGAAACAAAGAAAGAGAGGAGAAGAGGGGAGAGAAGTCTTCTGCATTAGCCTGGACGTGGCCTCGTGTGTTGAATATATTGACTGTGTCACCCTCCAGTTTTGGGGGGAGAAACTAAATTCAAGGCCACACGAGGGATTTGATGCATCACAGACATAATAGGGGATATTTTGGTTTGCTCTCTGAAGTATGAGAAACATTTTTCCCCCCCTGTTGTAGGGAGTGTGAGCTGCCGGAGGGCATTTGTAAAACAAAATACTTTACTTGACTGTGGAAACAATGAGCGCCCACACCCCCCGCGGTTGTAATGATGCAGTGAAAACCAATTCAAGTGTTCTTAAAACAAAACCGCCCTGATTCAGAGAGCCTCACTCTGTGATGTTCTACATGTTAACCTGTGCTGCTGAAACCAAGACGTGCTGCACAGAAATATCTCTGGGCTGCATTTACAATGCGCTGGCTGCCTCGGGCTCGCCTGCTATGACATTACGTCGGTCTTATTAAAGCACTCTCGGTACCTTGCCGGCCATATTTCAGCACAAAAATGACAGCAATAAGAACCTGATCATGTTGGGTCACTCTGTTTGAAAGCAGCTCCTGCCTCTGCTTCCCTTAATTAAACCCACACAGCGCTCTTTCATCTTTGCATATTCCACGGCTGGGACATTGATACTCATTATTTCTTAAGTCTAAACACCAAGACTGTGTCAAGAATGCATCCATCACTGGCAGGCTGCTCAGAGTCAGCAGAAAATTTTCCACTCTGTCAGCAAATTTGGCAATTTGCAATTTTCTTACTGGGGTTCTGACATGTTTTTATCGGCGAAGATGACTTTCAAATGCAGAGATCATGAGGACGGTGGCTTGTTAGTCCTCTCTCCCAGCCCCGGCTCTAATGACAGTAATTAACAGGGCCACATTAGAGAGCCACCTCAGGAAGCATCTGACTGTTCATTTGCATGGCGTTAATACAGGAGGATGCCGTGCAGTGAAAGGCTTGCCATGAGTGCAGCAGTGCAGCTCTGCCTGTTTGGCAAGCCCTCCTGTTCTTAACAGCGCCAGGGCCTATTCTCCCATTCATTATGTGCCTAAAGCTTGAGTTATCCTCTCCTTGGTACGGGGATGAATGTTATTAAAGGCATAGCTGTCTGACACAACTCTAATGAAAAATAGGATGTTTCTGAAGGTTATGTTGCCAGCTAGCTCACAAATGCCTGCTTCATTTTTCCCACCCCCAGCACAGGGCAATGTAATTCCCACCTCTTGATAGATCTTTTTTCTTAAGTTTTTTTGTGGCTCTGTGTGCAGGAGCCTCATCATAAAGAGACCTTTATTATCCGTGTTTCTTCCTCTGTAGATGCTCAACAAAGGGCGAGTGTGGACTTTTTGGCATATCATACAATTGTGAAAAACTACATCTATGTGTCCTAAAGTGGTGGTTGCTGCTGTGTGGGTTTGATTGAGAAGCATCGCTGTATTATTTCATGCAGACAAGGGACTGACTTTTATTTTGCTGCATTTCATTATCATATCTTTCTCTGCATCAACTTTAATTTCATATAAACATTATTGAGATTATTGTATATGAATAGGCTGCATAAATACACTACAGTATGCAGTCTTCATTCAGATGACGCAGGCTCGTGACAGAGAGGGACGACTGCTCAGCATTTAGGGTCAGATTGCACTTTTCAGAGCTCCGTTAGAGGTGGCAGGTCATGCTAAAGACGACCCAACCCGCCCACACTGACGGATCCCGGCTCTGGCCTTAAGTATAAACCCTCCCCTCCCCCCTGCTGTAGCTCCCTGCCCCGGTTTGGCCTCGCCAGTCCCTAACAGCCTCAGCCACATGGGAGGCCTGTGACAGACACGGCTGCTCCAATTTACCCCTGTATTCAAATAAAAGACTTCTCTGCAAAGTCACCATGTACACATCTTTTGTAACTTCATGACTGTTGCCACTGTTGTGAAAAAACACTGGTGCAACTAAAGCTATTGTAAATTACATCCAAAGAAATGTATTGATTCTTTATCAAAAATCAATGTTGAAGATATTTCAGTGCAACAAATGATTTTTATGTCCACCCAAAATAACTAAAGCCCAAACAAAACCAGACGGACTCCCTTTTCTTAAAGGGTAAAGGCACCTTAAGGAAATCATGTATAGCTGTCTTTGGTCTTGCACTGGTTATCTTAGATGTCTGAACAAGAACAAATGTCACACCGAGTTAAAAGCATGAAAAATGGAAATAGAAAAAAAATACAAAGCTAACAGTTCTGTCATAATCTGTAGTTTTGTTTTAAAGACTCATATTTGCATTCAATTTTTCCACACTTTGACTACAAGACGTGTTTACCAGATACAGTAATCATAGTGGCAGCAATCAGCATTATTGAGAATAATAATAATATTTTATATAATATTTTTATTACTCTTTTAGGAAAAGAGGACGGTAATAACATGCTGTGTAAGGAAACACAGAAATAAGGGTTAATGGGGAAGCTGTATTACCTCAAATATATAAATAAAATCTATATAAACGATGAAAGTCTGAACTGTTAAATTCAGAAAACGGCATTATATATTTTCATTATAAAATAAGGCTTCATATTATTCTGAGAAAGAAATCAATAAGCCAGTTTTTCCAACATCATTAGGCTGATTTTGATTATTAATAATTGTGAGTTTTGCAAACAAACTCTGAGAAAAAAAAAAAGTTTTCCACTAAACGATCAGTGTAACAGTTGCTGTTTGCTTTATATTGATGTTTTTCTTTATCCATCACTTCAAACTTTTGAAAAATAGTCATCCATATGTAACCAAAAAAATAAAAAATGCTAAATACAATTATGTTTTAAGGTGAATTTTCCCCCTTAAGTGAGGAAACTAGCTGTGACAGTGTCAGCTGAGTGATTTGTACCTTTGCATTGGTACCAGAAAAACTGTCATAAGCTCACCTTAAAGCATGAAGATTTATAGATAATGATTAATTGTTAATAAACAGATCCAACATGAAATAGCAGAGTGCAACTCAACAAAGGCTTTTTGTATAATTCCTTTAATATTACAGGACCTCTGGGAATATTTGCCTGTTTTGCAGAAATCACATTATGTGCTGCTGCCATTTAAGTGCAGTATTTTCCACACAGGGTTATATTGTCCTCTTGGCTGCCTTGTCTGCTGCGTAATCAGCAGCAGACCCTAAACACAGATGTTTCAGGGTCAGCCAGCAAGACCTCTGACAATTGGTCACCACCTCTTACTGCGTGTAAATCACAGCCAATGTCAGCGTCCCCAAAAAACCATGGGTATGTGGGTGTTCCCCTTGCCAAAAAAAACCCCATAAGTTATGAGCCGATAGTGGTGCCACTTTAATGCTTAATCTTTGGAACCTGAAATTTCGAGGCTCTGACCCGTGTTAGTCTTTTGTGTTTTTGGTAAATACCCCCTCCACTGGAGTGTATGCACCGAAATCCGGCACTCATGAAATATACAGTGTTCTGTCTGTTTATTAGCACTTTTTTTTGTCAAACAAAAGTTATGATATTCTCGTGTGAAATACCTGCCTAATTTCATTTGTGGACTGGCTGATATGATAGCACGATCACCTGTGGAGCGTTTAAAAACATGCAACCGTCGTCGCTGTTGTCTGGCATCGTGGTTTGTTAGGGATGTTTTTGAAGCAGCGACTCGCCGTGTCAGATTATGCCACATATCCATTTGACTTTCATAAGCTGTTTACGCTTCAGAAATTGTGGCAATGGCTTCTCTCTTGTGCAAAGGCTTTTACATATGTTGTGTGTCTCAGAAATGCTGCCCCAGTTATAGCTATCATTCTAAAAAAAAAAAAAAAAAAAAAACAGAAAGAAACACAAGCCCACAAGGTTACATGAGGCTTGTCATTTTCAGTTTTCTTTTGTCATTTGCATCTTGTTTGGTGTTTGGATAAAGCACGCAGAGATCATTTTAGTGCAAAGGGAAGATAAAAGCAGAGTGAATTCATACATCTATCAAGCCGTGCCTTTGATTTGTTTTAACTTTCTCACAACATAACCTAATAGCAGCCTCATTATTCCAACATTCTCGTGGAAAAAAACTACCGTCCTCCATTTTTTTAAAGGGCAATTTCTGTGGATGTATTTATGGCTTATGTGTTACACAAAGCCTGGTAATAATGTGTTTAATGTGGACAATATTGCTTACACATGGGCTCTTATTAGTGAGTGGTAGTCTGGTCTCAGGATCAGTGGCAGTATCCTTAAGGGATGGCCTCTCTTAGGGAAGGATGAAACAAGTGCATGTGAAAAAAACCCAGCGTGAGTCCTGTTCAAAGGCACAGACGAGTTCTGACTGGATTAACATTTATTGACCGTTCAAGCTTTCCCTTTTTTTTTCTCCTCCACCCCCTTTTTTTATTTCCTTTTCTCTTTTTTTTTAGCTCCAGGACAAAGATTCAAACTTAATTGCAATGGCTGTTCCACCAACTGATCACCAATGTGCCAACAAAAGCCTCCCTAATAGGCGCTTCATTAAGGATTAGAAAGTCTCTATTACAAAACAAATTAAGCATGCTCTGATCTTAACCTATAGGTCGAACGGCATTACAGCAAAGTTTAAGCTGTTAGATGGCTGAAAAACTTATTACGGGTTAGCGCTGAGGTAGCAGTTTGGTATTGATTTTACGATAGCTAGGTATGATGATTTATGGAGTGCTTGTGTCAGTATAACAAGCTGAAGGACACACAATATCATCTCCAACATCATTAAAATTCAGAGGTCTCCAGAGCTAGCTCATCAAGTACTGTTCACCACCTTGGAATTTCGCACACACACACAAACACACACATAGTCAGAAATATCAGGATCAAGATAAGGTGTGTATTCACTCAGGCTTTCAGCTTTTTTTGCAGGGTTTTTTTTTTTTGGTAGCACTTTGATGCAGTGCTACCTCACATTGTGAGTGCACCTCTGCTTTTGTTTGGACTGTTTTTTACCCTGTTTTGTGTTTAATTTGCAGCATTTCAGCATGCTTATGGTCTGATTTGTGTATAAGCTTGGTTAATGTTTATATCAATCGTACAGCACAGCAGTTCAAAAGGTCTACCCCTCGACACAATCAGCGCCGTGGTCTCTGAGCAGCCGGCTATCAGAGTGTGGGCAGTAAAATGTGTGGTACACTAGAGCCCCCTGTGGGCACATGGAAGTAATGCTGGCTGGTTGTAATGAGCCCTACTTACTTATGTTTGGATGAGGATTTGTTGAGGAGAATTTGCCCCAATGTTCATGATGAACATGATCTGACTGCTGTGTTTTTATTGTTTCTGAGTCGTTTTGGTGATATTCTGCTGCAGTTTTTCAACAATCTGCATCTTTAACACAAGATTAATTGCTGCATTTAAATATAAAATGAGTCTTTTTTGTCTTTCTGTGCTTAAAGTAACTTAATCAGGTATCATTGTTACTATTATCCTGCAGATGTCAAACAAAAGTGATGCGTCTTAAAGTTTTTGCAATCACACATCATTTTAAAGGACAAAATACTTTCCTTATTTTGTAAATATGATTCATTAATTACTCGTAAAGTCAGTCGGGCTGCCAAATATATATTTGATAATGAATTGAAATGGCACATCAAAATCAACATGCTGAGAAAGCCGCCTGTAGAATGCGTCACACAGTAACAAGGGGAGGTGATAATACCAAAGCAAACAAATCATTTAGCTGTCACTCCACAGAAACACCCCTCCTGCTCCCCCCCTACCCAAAAGAACCCCAACAAGGAGACTTCTGACTACCATATCAGGTCGGGCTGTCCGAGGATCGGCCTGTGGGATGGAGGTAAGCTTCTGGGCTTCTGTCTGTCTCTCTCTGTCTCTCAGATTCCTCTGGATCCACCCCCCTCCTGGATCCCAGATTCTCTCCATCATCTCCTCCAACCGTGAGGTCTAACCGGCAGGGCAGGGGCGTGTGGGCGGACATGCTGGGCGCTGGCAGCGTGCTCCGTCTGCTAGTGAGTAATGCAAGTACAGAGACGACCCCCTCCACCCCTCCACCCTCCCCACCCAAACAGACACACACACACACACACACACACACACACATGCACACATCTCACACTCCTAGAAAGAGAAGGGCCGTAGATGGAGAGGCAGGCACTCCTGCTGTGACTTGGCGCACCCCACTGGACAGCTGGAGACTTAGGGAAAGGAGACGCTGCCAAACATGCCTGACAGAGCAGGGGAGTGCTGGAGGTGCAAGGCTGGGCGAGGCCTGAGGTGGCTCCCATACCTGCAGCTGATCACCGGCCCATCATCTGTAATTATCTACACTTATATACCAGTGAGATAAAAACAGGGCTGGTGAACACCCACATGCACACACACACGCGCGCACACACACACACACATTTATAATCCCATTAAAAGGCTATGAAAACAGACCAGTGACCAACTAGTGTAAACCAATGAGTTTGGAATGAATGCACCTAATTATGTGACTCTGATGAGGAAGCTGAATCTGCTGTAATTGTTTTGATTGATATTTGTGCCGCAGTAATAGGCTTAATGTGCTCCTGCATTGTTTAGCTAATGACAATTATATTGTATAACAACAACAATTTGCTCAAACTGTGAACAATAGTTATTACTGAACAATGAGATACTTACTGTTTTGTATCAGTCATATTTATGCTGGGCAAATGAAAGCAATGGTGATTTATGGCTGCAACCAATGATGATTTCATTATCAATTAATGCGCCGATTATTCTCTCAATTTTTTGTCTAATGGTGTGGTCACACTGAGCGTGAAGCGGATTGAGGGGAGCTAACGGCTAACTTGGTTCGAAGTAGGGGTGTAATCCAGTATTATCGATACAAAGTTAAATTGTGGATACATATTATCATCTTTAAGATAAAACTTTATTGTGAAGTTGTCACGGCAGCTCTGTGTAACCATTTCCATCCAATCACAACTCTTTATTATACATTTCAACAGTGCTAGCGGCTCAACTCCATGCAGATAATGGTTAGAAGCAAGGAAAAAGACAATAAGGATATTTACTGGTATCGTCTCATATCAGTCGCAGGCCTCTGAATTGAATTGAATTGAATTGAATTGAATTGAAATCGTAGTTATGGAACTTGTGATTTACACCCCTAATTTGTAATATAGTACAACCAATAGCTGTTATAAAGTTAAGTGAATACGGTAAAACATGGAGGCTCCATGCTCTGAGCCACCATGATCCAACACGGCAAAATAATTTATTATTTTTCATATTTTCCACAGCAGCGCATTCACTCCTTTTGTTGTTTCAATTCCACAACAAAAAACTTAAACTACTCAGAACATTTTGTGAAAAGACAACTCAAAAAAATTGCTTACACAAGTCACAAACACATATTTAGAGAATGGACCATGTGGTCCTATAGCTTTGCTCAATTTCCTTTCTGCTCTGTGTATTGACGTTGAGTTGTCGAGCTCTAGGTGTTGACAGACGACGACATAAGTCCTTGATTTTTTATTCTTAGTAGCATCAAGAGAATTCTCAACCAGATCTCAATGCTCATAGTTTTCATGACACCACATCATGCGAATTTCTGGTACACGAATAGTGTATAATAGGCGTGTTTGCATCATTCCCATTGCATCATTCGTGTTACCCAGTGGCAAATCTAGTCTGTTTGTATCTTTGCACTGACTTTGTATGAAATGGCACCACGCAAAATGCTCGCTTTGCATTCTGTTTAAACACACCAGAAAGGTTTTGTGTAAGAAATATCAGAGAATTTAGAAAAATGCTTGTTGTAATTTCCCAGAGCCCAAAGTGACACGTTGAAGTTTCTCGTTCTATCCGAATAATAGTCCAGAACCCCCAAATATTCAGTTTACTCTTATATATGTCAAAGAAATGCAGCATTTCCTCACAGCTGAAAAGCTACAATCAGAGAACATTCAGTGTTCATCGATTCAAATTTGTAGCTGATAAACTTTCCTGTGATTGACCATTGATTAATTGACTATGCTGATGTCTGCATACATTATCATATATTTAAAAAGCTCTGAAGATGGCTTACGAAATGTTCTACCAAGCCAACAATTCACAAATCCTCCCTCTCCAGGTCAAACAGCTTGCACGCAGCATATGCAGATTAGAGCAAAGTGTTGCAATCTACATTGAGACTCTTCATCATGACGCTGTCGGGCCGGTGCTATTTTACAACTACAGCCTCTAATGCAGGATAGATCCCTCCCTGTAAGGAATAATACCACTTTAATGTTATGAATATCAAGCTAAGCCCCCTGCAATGTGGCTGTGGCCCATTTTCTCCTCCTTCATTCTCAATCTATCTGCTTAATCTTGATTCATCAGTTACTGCGGCTTATTATGGGGCCCTGACAGCATGCTCGGGTTCTTGATAAATGACACTGCTCAGGCCAGATTCAAAATGTGAGGCTCAAGTGCCAATTATCTATGCAGACCTGGTTAATAAGGGGATCTCTTGTTAACTATCTGATCTCAGCATGTGCATCATTTGTCATGAAGGCCCGTGTTTACCTCAGAGACAGGAGTTCCCGAGACCTCCCCTGCCTAACATATGTAAAACCTGGATCTTTGTTCCTTTAATAACCTTTTATTAACAGCCTGACATCATGATTAAGTTTGGGTCCAAACACGCGCACAATGAGGTACACAATTACCCTCACCCACTCGCAGAACCGCAGCAGATCACAGTCAGAGAGAATAATGAATATTGAGCCGGCGTTTGATCCATCCCACATCGAAAGCCCAATTTGCTCGAGCACCTGGAGCTGTGCCACTGCATGCAGTTTTTTGAGGTGATGATGGATACTCATGGGAGCTTATTTCCATGAGCACATCTTCTCCTGATTTGTAAAGATGATAAGTGCTTTGACCTTAACTCATCATTACAGCTCATTAAAGCTTTTGTTTGTTCCACCTTGGAAGAAGAAGCCGGTTTTAAATCAGCTTGTAGCGAAGCATTATGGCTCTTGACTGTTAAGAAGTTGGAAATGCTGCGTGTCTGTGTTTTAGTTTTCATTCAGCAACTTCTCCGAGGTCTCAAGGTCTCAGATTAATAAACACTCGCTGTGGTCAGAAGTGCGGAGCAGCCGAGGGAGGTGAGATGCCCCCTGTCCTCTCTGAAACCCAGCATTGCCATCCTGTCAGCCACCTCTTGATGTCTGGCTCGCAGGCTCGCTGCTTGCTCTTAGTATGTATTCTCTTCCTGGGAAAGTAGCAAATAAAACATTTTGCAGGTCTGCGTAGCCGAGGGAACTTGTCTTCCATCAAGAAACACCTCTAGCTCGTAAGTGCAGAAGTTGTAAAATACTTCCAGACAGCACTTGGAACATTCCTTTTAACCTTAGTTGTCCAGCGTGAAATATATAGGAAAAAAAATGATTCTTTGAAATAAATAATTAATCAGTGTGTTTTCTATTATTGCTTGGATATGGAGTCAGTAGGAAGCCAGGTGGAGCGATCAGATCTTCACAGCATCCCCACTTCCTGTCCCCCACAGAACGCTAGACTGTCTAGGCAGCATCTGCTGAGGAAAATAAAGCCCCTTTTCCTTCTCATGTAGAGAGGATCATTTGCATAATATCCCCCTCTGTAAGGTGAAAACAGAATAATAATTGGTTTGCCCTTTTCTCTCTGTGTGTTGTAAAACAGTTAGGAATTAATTTGAGGATAACTGTGCAATTAATTCTAAATGCTAAAGATGGTGTGGGGGCTTTGATTCAAAGGAGGGGAAAGGATATACAGGCTGAGGTCATGAAACAAAGACTTTGTGTTTCTGCCGCTGCTCAAACTTCATGCGTTTAAAGATTGCACGCGGGGGTCTTGGAGTACTTGGTTGACAAACAGGGGAAACTTGCACGCTCATTTACCCCTCCACATCTATTATTACTCTGCCAGTTTAGTCCCATCTTGCTGTACGTATGTGTATAGACTCGGCTGTGTTTGGATATTCTTGTCTTAATGATGAATAATAGTGCTGCAGGAAAAAAGGGTGCGTGAATACTAGGATTCATGAGTCTCTTTTTAACCTCGTTACACATTGCTGTAAATTCCACATGCATCCCCATTATAGCTAATGAGCAGCACTGTAATCAGTGGCTGACTGGGTGTTATGTTTTTTTTTGCATAAGTGCTTTGTTTAGAGTGAAGGAACATGCTCCACCTTCCTCAGACAGATGTCAACAACATTCCTGAAGGTCAACATCAGAAAGGGTAGTTTGACATGACAATAGATTCGGTCTGACATTAGAGTTAAGGGGATTTGAAACAAGCACATATCTGTTGAGCTTCCATTTAGGCCAGTCGTGTGATACTGGGACATACTTTTAGTGTCGTAGCAGCGGCCCCTGGATGTGTCTCCCTTCTGTAGTTCGTCCTATTAGGAGTTGCGGGCTTCATTCCCCGATACTTCCACCGTGGAAAAAGGAACACGCCTCGCCATGAGTCCCAATTACACCTAATGATGGCGAAAGGATGGAGCACATGCAGATTGTGCCGCAGTTCCTTTGTCACGCCAGCCACAAGGCATGATCATTTATCACACCAGTCATATCCTGCACTCCTCCCTGAGCGCAGACAATGAATCCCAGCACATCATCCATGCTGTTATTTGTGTTTAACTGCCAGGAAAAGGAAAATAAAAGCCCAGTTACAAGGCGTTGCAAGAACACGGCTGTATCCTGTGAGCAAAACGTGAGAGTCTTCACCATCAGGGAGGAAATGCTGCCGTCTTCCAGACCTCAGAATAAATCTGTCCTGACAAAGTCCACACACACACACACACACACACACACACATACACACACAATCACACAGAGAAACACACAACCAGCTGCCTTCACCCCTTGTGTTCAGATAATTTTGTTTGTAATCAATTTTGGCTTTGAAATCTAAATGAGATGAGTGTAAGGTCTGTGTGTTACATGTTGAGAGGCGGGGGAGAGCTTAGTGTGAGATTTGGGAGGTGCTGTGTGAGTACGCGTGCTGCCGCAGCAGAGAGGCGGCTCGGCGCTTGTCAGTGGCTTTCTCCTAATCCGGGCCTGATCTTTGTGTTTGATCCGCAGCATGGTCCTGAGACAGCATGAGCAGCAGCTATTGCTGTAATTTAAAGTCAATATTGTACTCATGATCCCTCTCCCCGGGCTAACCGAACAGCTTCTCACCGTGATGGTGAAAGTCATCTCTGCTGCTTAGAGGGAATCCTCAGCTTGAGTAGTTCTCCTCTCTCTGATTCTCAAAAGAAACCTGTATGGTGGGTTGTGTTTGTCTCTGGAAAAAAGAAGATTTGGGATTATATGTTTCTCTTTGCTGACTGCTGACGTGCCATCTAAACCTTTTGCTATGATGTGCTCGACTCTACAACACTGTTTACTATCCTGCAAATGTTCCCTAATCTTTGAGAAGCAAAATGTAAATACAAATATGCTCACTGTATATATATTTTTCAATACACAATATGACAATTGCTCATGAAAAGTTACTGTTTGTGACCATTCCTACAAACCCCATCAGAAATTGTTATTGACTCCAGGATCCAGCTAACAAGCCCACAGTGACATCAATAGCTTTGATGATTCATTCAGAAGCGCCTTAATAGATCTAAGATTAGAAATGGGGGTCTCATCCACAAATCTCCTCCCGTGTTATTACACCGAGAGCTAAGATATTATCCTGTGTGAACGGCACGAGATATATAAGGGTGGCTCAAGGGCCCGTTAAATCCATACATGTCATGATCTGCAGTGTGTTACACTAAAACTTTGGACAAAATGCGTTGCTGACAAACACTTTGATTGAGGATGTACAGAGCAATAAATTTAACAGCCAGGGTCAGTGAACTCTCCATAGATAGAGGTGAAATGTCAAAAATTGATTCTTTTAGTAGCCACAATTTGTTTTGATATAGTGTGACCATTTATTGTGGTGTGATGTTTCTGAAGGTTTGGTTTCACCCAAAAGGCTACTGACTGCACCGATTACCATGTGCGATCAAAGGAGGAAGGGACCAATCATTTTGATTGTTGTGGCAGTCTACAATTCAGAGAGGTTAAAGGGCCTTGTCCTATAGGAATACGCCGAGCTGTTGAGAGACCAGTTGGTTGATGAAACCATCCGTGCATTCCTGTGCCCCGTGATAGCACTTAGCATTCACTGAGGTGGGCATAGTCGCAACTAACGAATATTTTCATTGTAGATTAATCTGTTGATCATTTTCTTGACTAATCGATAAGTTGTTTGGTCTATAAACATCAGAAAATGATTTAAAAAAATGTTGATCAGTGTTTCCCAAAGTCCAAATTAATGTCCTTAAATGTCTTGTTTTATCTACAACCCAAACACATTCAGTTTAGTGTCATGGAAGAAGCAAGAAAATAGTCACATTGTCAGATCTTGCATGAAATAAGGCTGCAACTAACGATTTTTTCATTCTCAATTAATCTGTTGATTATTTTCTTCATAGTTGTTTGGTCCATTAAAGTCTGAAAATGGTGATAAATGTTGATCACTGCTTCCCAAAGTCTAAGATGAAGTCCTTAAATGTCTTGTTTTGTCTACAACCCAAAGATAATCAGTTTACTGAATTGTCATTTTACTGTCATAAAAGAAACAAGAAAATACTCACATTTATGAACCTGGAATCGGAGAGTTTTGACTTTTTTCTTTAACCAAGTAATCAGCAATCAAATAAGTTGGTGATTAACTTAATAAGTGTTGCAGCTCTAGCATTACCTCAAAAGCGTTACCAAAGTTATAGGCTCGTCTAAGTATAATTGATAATTATACTCTATGTGATGAGTCTAGCAGACAGTCTCCATATTAATAAGTCATAGTTATGCCTCTGTGCCGGTGACAGCCGAGGCCGGACGCATTATGTTTTCAGGTTATTTTCCAGCCATCATGAACACAAAATTTTAGGAGAGAATTTCCTCAAATTTGGCACAAACATCCACTTGGCAGTCAAAGGTCATGACTACCTTACAAAACAGGGTTTGGGCCAAGAATTCATACGCTAATAATGACAAAATTTCATACAAATGTCTAATAGGATAAATTGATGAAGTGATGACATTTTATATCCAAAATGTCAAAGGTCAACTTCACTGTGACATCACAATGTTGTGCAGAAACACTTTTCTGGAACTCAGGAACAGAAGGGAAGATTGTGTTTTGCTCACACTGAGCTAGCTGCTGAGCTAACGTGACGAAGCTCTGTCCTCTGTAGAAATACTCTCTAAGTGAAGACAGCATGTTCATACATGTCAGTATAGTGATAACCTCCATTTTGCCAAACGTAATATCTTTCATTTAATTTCTCCAACAAACAACAGTGTGGGGGTATTTCTAGTTTCTATTAGTGTCATAACAACATTCATTTTCTTTTAAACAATCTGCGAGTGAGATGAGATTTTTTGCTTTTTTCCAATACAAATCAATTTGTTTCGTGAATTCAAAACAAAATGATACAGGGCTCCACAAGGAAAACAGGTTATATACAGGTGTACACAGACTAACTGACTTGTCAAGATAATGTTATTTTGGAATGGGGTGCGCAGCAAATCTATTTTTCTGAACTATAGGTCTGTTTGTTTTATTTTAACATGAATATGGTTAGCCACTTGTACATTAGATTCTGTGCTGCATACACTCGGGTATCATAGCTTTGTGATAATCACACCACACATGCTGTTGCAATAGCGCCATCTTTAAACCTTTCCTTGTGTTGTAATTCTTTTAAAGGTTGCAGCTTTGTAGACTTCAATAAGTACTTTTAAATTTAGGATAAGATAAGATACAATAAGATAGGCCTTTATTGATCCCCAGAGGGAAATTTGGGTGTTGCAGCAGCAGAAAGAAAGGAATAAGTACAGATAACCAGAGAGGTAAAAAGTAAAAATAAGAACAAATACAATAGGAGGCATATACAACTAGTATAAGAACAGAAGTAAAAAATATTAACTATGCAAAAGCAATTAATCACAAAGTTACAAGGCAAAGTCACAAGTAGGGTTAATAGCAGCAAGTCTAGTACCACGTTAAATTTATATGAAATTGCTGTACATCTCTGTCAGACACCACTGGTGTGAATTTTTTCTACTTGATGATTTATATCACTTACTGTTATAAACAATTTCAATTATTTTCTCTACCTTCTGGCACACCATTAACCTTTGGCTCTTTCTCAGTGGCAATTTACTTAATCCCCCATTTAGCCCTTGAGCAAATCTTACCCGTAACACCACATTATTTAAATCAACACTAGGCTGAATCTAGGGTCGTGTCTATAAAAACCAATTGGAGTTACTGCGGCATTAAACTTAATCCATATCCGTGTGCGCAGACGTACGCCAGTGGCCCACTTATAACTTAAATGACTAGTTTAGTTAACCTTCCTGTTTAAGTCTAACATATTGTTATGACAGCAATAGTGCACTGCATAATTTCCACAGCATTAGCATCAGTCATGAGCCCGCCTGCTATAAATACACCTGACAGCAGAACTGTTTCGGAAGTGTTCTTCGCAGGATAGTGCACAGGACTCCAGAGGTGAGGTACTTTGATAGTGCAGCTCATGAAATATTTGCTGACTTCTATCACCTATGGGACTACTGTTCTGATGGAGCCAATGATATGTGCCCCTATTAGTCTCTAAGGAGGTTTCCTAGCCCACTTTCACCCGATCCGTGCCAATTAAGTGGCAGAATTATGTATATTAGTTGGAGTCACTTGCACTTCCTCGCGAAGGAATGCATATAGGGAAGGATGACAGAGGGATAGCATTGAATAATTAGAGTGAATTTTCAGAGCCCTGGAAACTCAATCATATGCTGCCATATGCTAACTATTTTTAACCTATTCTTTCCTCCTCTTCTCCTCTTTCCTTTATATATTCCACTGCATAAGTGGAGAACAAACTCTCAGTCCGCACTGCTGTTACTTTTTCCCAAAGTAATTGCTGAAAGTCCACATGACATCTACGGAGGTTGGTAAAAAAAAAATTACAGCTATTTTGAAATTTTAAAAGTGCACTCTAGAGGACCTCTATATGATACTAAGGACATTAATATAGTAGCAAACAACTACTTTGCAATGTAAAGATGTTGTAGACTTGGTTCATTCTTTTTTCAGGAGTCACACTCCCTCTGTGTGTGTGTGTGTGTGTGTGTGTGTGTGTTGTAATCTAAGCTTCACTGTTTCTTTGTTGTGGTAGACGGTCTGGCCTCGTGAACATTCTAGTGCATGTTGGTCCCTGTATGTGTATCCTACTGGCTAGCTAATTGCTGCCCTCTGCACTGTGCTCATACGGCAGTTACCACTGATATTGGGACCAGTGTTGGGCTCATTACATTAATAATGTAATACATTATTAATTTCAAAAATAATATTACTTTACTTTTACTCCCTGCCAACAGTAATTCGTTACACTACTCACTATATTACTTTTCTGTTACACTCCATAAAAGTGGTAATTGCATATCTCCCCAAAATTCAGATGTGTGAACTGTGAATGTGCCTTGTGAATATCTGGGTAATCACCGCTAAGCGTAGCTAAGGCTAGATAGTGTGATAGTGTTTTTTTTGCAGTTGCTTGTGACCGGTATTTTCCCAAGGTTTTGCCTGAAAGAATCTTTCGTGGAGCAACATCTAATCCACAACATGTCCACCCACAAACTTCATTACTTCTTTGTAACGTGCTGTCCATGAGTTAAATCCAGCTTGGGTTATGTAGCTAGTGTAGGGCTACAGCTGACCTCCACAGGTGAGAAGGGCTTACCTTTGGTAGGGTGTATTTCCTGGAGCTTTGCATTGTTGTGCTGTCAGTTGTAGTCTGTGTTTCAAACCAGTGTTTTGGGGTTTTTTTTGCGGCGGAAAGAGTTTTAGTATGACTATCTGCACCAGTGGTGTTTTTGTCATCTTTCCACCAGACAAAATCAAGTAACGCGTTTATTTCCAGCCTAAGATAAGTATTTCCATCCTCCAAACTAGCTTGCTGCTTCGTGGCGTGCCTGTGCAGTGTGAGGATTACAAAAATGAGTCTGCTGATGTGGTGTTGCATTTCATGTCAGTAGTGACGTGATAACAAAAGTTATAACAAGTTCTTTGGTTTTGGGGTAACTGTAATCTTATTACTGAAATTTTATGAGTTATTAGTTACACTACTTGTTACTGGAAAAAATAACATTATTACTGTAACACTTTACAAGTAACACTGATTGGGGTGCTGTTGTCACGGAAGTGAATTGCCTACCCTCTGGTTCCCACCGTCAGCACCATTAGCTCTGTTAGTACTGTTGCCATTGTTCGCGCTGCTAGCACTGTTAGCTGCTAGCCGCTGGCTCAGCCACCATCATGTTGAAAGCTATGTGCAGACAATCTCTGAATCATAGGCAGCTCTGAACAAGTGCATCTGTATGAACATGAATAATACATTATGAGGCTTATCCTGGTTATGATCATATTCAGAATATAAAGCTTACATGAGCACAGAGAAATCTGGTTAATCATATACATGAAAAATCCTGCTAACCCTACTGTAGTTGATATGCGCAGGCGCTATGATATTTACAAAGACAAAACCATCCTGTACATTTACTATTAATGTTAAGTGGCCTTCACATAATAAGAACAACACGCTTCGCTCACCGCCAGGTGCCGCGCAAAGTTCAAAGTTCAAATAATTTCAACTCTGAGCGCAGTGCTCGGGCGGAAATCCGAGCGGTGCGCGACGCCAAGGGTAGTGGTGCCACTTTGTCAGGCGTTGCCGCCCTCTCCATAGAACAAACACTGGGACAGCCAGCATAAAGCAGTTTTACAGCTGATCATGTGTAGAAGCCATTAATGTCTTCATTGCTCTGATCGCCAACAACAGCCTGCTCTGAGTCCATCCACTGTCACCCTTTCTAACACACTACGTACTGAGCTAACATTATTCCTGAAAACAGATACACTTTTCTAAAAACACTGTCCTCCACTCCAGAGCCAGCCCGTTTCTGTCACTGCCACTACATAGGACAGGGGAGCAGTGCATGAATATACGCAGACTATCATTGCTCCAGAAGTGAGACGCTGGGTCTTGGCTGAAGCCATGCCTGCGCAGAAAGTTGGCGGCGTTAAATAACCAGGTTAAGGTGTATACATGTAATAGTATCTCAGTTTCTCTTGGAGTGCTTCACGTAGCACATTCAGAAACAGGATAGGGTCTTATCCAGGTTTCTAAAACAGGATATGGTGTTTACATGCTCAAGCACATAAACAGGATTCTTTAAAAATGCAATCATAAACAGGTCATTCATGTCCATGTGAACACACTCAGTATCGTATAGAGCTCCTTTAAAATAGACTTGATTTAATAATTTGTGTGTATGACAACAACTTTCATTCTCTTGTCTAATTATCATTTTCCCTCCATCAGTGATAAACAAGTAAATGGATCCCAAAAGCTACGCATGAAAAAGCATTAATTGAGCTCCTCAGACTTTCTGTAAACTCATTATGTCATGCTTGGTTTGTCATCCATACAATGCTCACAGGCAATGGCTCTTTAGTCTTCTTTATGGAGTCGGGCGGTTTGTGGAAATATGGAGTGTCACAGGCAGACCTCTAATCCTCACAGACACTTCCCACAGTCATCAGTATTCTAATGACTCACCACCGCCGTCCCAGGGTGTTTATTTTTAGAGATAGAGAGATTGATGAGATGCTCATATCATCCTTAACCACCAACTAATTAACTAATTAGGACATTCAAATGAAGACTTGCTCTGGATAATGCAGCGTGGCTTTGGCATGGGCAAACAGCTCTTGATTCTAACTGCTTGACTCAGCTTCAGGACGGTGGAGGGGGTGGGGGGGTTCAGCATCATGGTCTCTTGCTCATAGTTCATGTTGGCCTCATTGGTGCCAGATGGTTCTGTTGTATTATTGATGAGTGCGGGTATTGATCAGACAAAATGAAGCTGCATTGGATGACCACAGCAGCAACCATGACATCTTTTGTATTCAAGTATTTGTATTCTAATCTGTGTGCCTCCTACAGTTTCTCACACAGGTGTACATGACGAGGCCTTATGTAGATTATGATTATGTAGATCAGCGACTATGTGTGAATATGCAGGATTCATATTTGTGCAGCAGACCCTACGCCGTAGCCTACGCACGTCACCTTCGCCGTTGTGAGCATTATACCTGTGCAGTGTTGAGTCTGTCACTCTGCAGTTACACCTCCAAAACACTAGTTGTCGGCAGAGGTTTCTGTGAAGTGCTGTAAAGTTTAGTTGATTAACATTTTCCCCACAGATACAACATGCTAACGTTTTTAGCACAAGTCTATGGCATTTTACATTGTATAAATTAGCCTAGCAGCTATCTTTTCCTCCTCTCATATAAAACCAGGGACAAGAGCAACATTTAACATTCTAAACTAATATAGCATGCTAACGTTATTAGCACAAGCCTTGGGCATTTTATATTGTATAAATTACCCTAGCAGCCGGCGTTCTTTTCCTCTTCTCACATTAACAGCAACAGTTAACAAAGGTAATGTTACAAAATTCGCCTCTATTACAACACACAAGGTTCACTGACCAAACAACTGTCTTATATTAAACACGTTTTCTAAACTAATATAACTAGCAGCTGGCGTTCTTTTCCTCTTTTCACATGAAACCGGGGACAACAGCAACATTTAACAACCGCGGACTTAGTTGTATGTAGAGTCTACCTCTTGAAGCTCATGGAGAGAATGCCAAGAGTGTGCAAAGCAGTAATCAGAGCAAAGGGTGGCTATTTTGAAGAAACTAGAATATAAAACATGTTTTCAGTTATTTCACCTTTTTTTGTTAAGTACATAACTCCACATGTGTTCATTCATAGTTTTGATGCCTTCAGTGAGAATCTACAATGTAAATAGTCATGAAAATAAAGAAAACGCATTGAATGAGAAGGTGTGTCCAAACTTTTGGCCTGTACTATACATCTCTACCCCAGCTTTGCAAACTGTTGGCAAGTTAGTTTGTGCACTGCATGGCATGTCCCTCGTGTCTTTTTGAAATGCAACATTCAAAAAAGCCCTGATCCAAATAAAATAAGCTGTTTACATTACTTGTATCAAATTCAGAATATTGCCATTATCTGAATAATAGTGATATTAATGTGCATGTAAACATAGTCTGTAATGGTATCAACTAAACATCTTTTATATTCATGTATTTGTATACTAATCAGAGCCTGTCTGCCTCCTTACTGTTTCTCAGACACGTGTACAGAGGCCTTATGTAGATTGATGATTTGTCATCAAACCTCGACCACACCAATCCATTCCCTTCATTATCTGAAGATGCACTCCTGTTTTCCAAGAGCCCCAATGATTTCTAATCACGCTCCACTTAGGCTGACTTTGAACTCTGAACTCACCTGCCTTGGAGGTCACAGACCTTGAAGATCATGCTGTCTGTGTATTACATTTAGTCTTTTTTACCATTGACTCAATCACCCTTTCACCTTGTTCTCATCGTGTTTACACTCTCTCTCAGTCAGACCTGTATCATTATCCATCTATCTGCACTGATTGTTAGCCCAGCAGGAATAATGTGTCAGCATTCTGCAGGAGATGGAGATGATGGCTTATTGCTGTTGCAAGTCAGCTCCTTAAAAGGGCTAACGTGTCGAGACCAGCCCACAGTCTCCTGATTATGATTGAAATGATGTACCTCATTCTCAGCTTGTTTTGTAAAAGAAAGCTTTTGACACGAACACTGGAGGGTTTAATCCCACATGGCTCTACTTTAAAGGTTAATAATCCTTTTAATTAAAGGATAAGCCTGGTATTGAACACAAAATGTGATCACCAACGGATTACCAGTGGGATGAATATAGCCATAGCAATTAGTCCAATAATTAAGGTTTTAGTGCTGGACAGAGATGAGAGCGCTCTGGTGATGTGTCATAAAATTCATAGAGTTGTTAGGACGCTGTGAATATGTTGGTTGCAGCTTTACAGCAGCGCGCCTGCATGTGCGCTCGGGGTGGTGGTGAAACATGGCGTCCCAGCGGATGGAGCCGCAACAGCTGTTCTTGCCCGAGCCTGGTGTTTCGCACAATATGATCGCTCCATCAGCAAGCCCACTCTCCAAACAGCCGCATCTGCATTCATCAAACACACTTATCAATAAACAGGGCCGTGCAACAAATAAATGATCTCGGAGAGGGAACAAAACAGCAAGCCTGGAAAAAAATGTCAGCCGTACACTTTAATCACTGATGTTGTTAATCAATAAAACAGCTTCATATCTTTTAATTAAAGTTTTATTCGCAGCAAATGTTTGCTGAATCTGTCTGCATGTGTTTTGTTTTTTTCATTAATGGCACCAGTTGGGGCTGGGGAATGGAGGTGGCAGCTGCTGATGACCAGTCACGACGGGGCACTTGTGTTTGTAATTGCATTTTGTCACCTACAGAGGGTGTTAAGAATCCTTGTTAAAAGCTGGGGGAAAATCTCACAGTAACAATTATTGTAGAGCAAATTACCAGGTAGGCAATATCTAAGCTGTCAGGAAAGGTTAGGAGAAATGAGAGGAAGAGGATGGACTATTCAGACATTCATCATGGCCATAGTTGCCACTTCCAAATTGAAAATTGGAGGGAATGCATCCTTCATTTTCTCAAAATTTGAATGAGTTAGTTCTGATTATTGCTGTGATTGACAGAAAGGCTGGGATAAATAAATAGAATGGTAATTCATTTCTGTGCTTGTGTCTTAGATCCGTTTCCACATATCACTTCCTCGGTGTTAACAATAAATGATGAACGAGATGGCGGCACGTGTGCATCTGGATCACGCTGCCTAAACGAACATGTATGTGAACAGGCACATGATAGATGCACATGAACATGTATTAATAGATCTAATCTGGCCTTGGGTAGTTTTGGGAGGATTTCTTCATTGGCACTGGCTGCAGTGGTACCATTGCACAGCGTTGCCACATGAGACTTTCACTCCACCATCTGTCTCTTTTAACTCTGTATATTACATTTATACCGCACGCGCTTGGAAATGCAGCTTCCTCGTTTTAATGGGAATGTGAGGCAACCGTAAAATAAATATTCTCCCTTTCCTCTGGCAAGTGGGATGTTGCCGGAGCCAAAAGCAGTGTCCGTGTTCATTTGCAACAGCATTGTCCTTTGAATTCCATTTATGGCGAGCTATAAATTGAATTATTGAAAAGCTATTGTTTGTTGCATGAAATCAGTGAAGCAGTAAAGGGGTTAAAGTCAAAGAGTCATAAAAACAATAAGCAAGAGTGTGAAAAAAATCTACTCCAATCAGGATTGGGTCAATATTTAGCCCCTCACCATATCACAGGATTTAATAGGACATGCTCCATGTGTATTTATGGATTGCAGACATCTGCTGAAAATGGGAAAAGGTTTAGGCATTATTGATTGTGGATTTTAAAAGTTTTACCCGGTAACACTCAGGTAACTTTAAGTTTTGGGGCGAGAGATTTTGGGACATGATCTAGTTTGGTGGAGAAAGTAGGCCTGAGATAAACTTGTGCTCGTCCTGTGGGTGCAGTGGACAGGCTGGGTTTTACCTGCTGTGTGACAGCTTGAAGTTTGAGTAATTAAATGCTTTTCTCATTAATACTACTAGAACATATTTTAACTTATTGTTGTTTATGTACACTATAGAACAGCCAAGTCATTTTTAAGCAGAATTGCATAATTAGTAGGTTGTTAAATATGAATATTTGCAGGTTTTCTTTATCTTGTGTGATATATTTGGGAGTTTTAAACTGTTGGTCAGGAATAACAGGACATTTGAAGACGTCAGCTTGTGCTTTGGGACATTGTGATGGCCAGTTTTGACATTTTATGCACCAAATGATTAATCGATTGATTGAGAATGTAGCAAACTTGGTAATTAGCCTTTTTTGAACCTGTATTTAACCAGGAAGTCAGCCAGGTCTCTTCTACAAAAGAGACCTGGCTGAAGTAGCAGCCGATCAAAACACATTTAAGATGCAACAAATACAACATATAATACAAAAATCCACAATAAAACAACTATTCAAACATAGTGGCCTCTCAAGAAAAACAAGCACATGTCTCTGTCACCACATTCTTAATGATGCCCTTAAATTCATCAGTGGATTTAAGTGTTTCTAATTTTAGATCTTTTTGAGGATTGTTCAATGTTCAAGGTGCACAGTAGGAGAATGCAGTTTTCCCTAGATCTGTTATAACACATTAAAAACCAAGGTGGAGGAAGTACTCAGATCCTTTAGTTAAGGTAAAGTAAAATACCATAGCCTAAAAATACTCCATTACAAGTGAAAGCCCTGATTTCAAAATGTTACTGAGGTAAAAGTACATAAGAATTATCAGCAAAATGTACTTAAAATACCAAAAAGTAAAAGTACTTACTATGTAGAATTATTGTTCACAGACTAATATTATTAAAGTACATTATATTAATATATGTTTACACACCTGTTAGTTGTACTTATACATGTACGAGCATTTTAATGTTACAGTTAATCAACGTGTAGCCAATTTTAGATACTTTGTAGACTACTGGGTAGATTAGTATCTATAAGGGTATCCATTTTGAATATTAAAAGTAACTATAAGTGTCAAAGTAGCAAAATAAAAAGTCCAATATGTCCCTCTAAGATGTACAGCAGAAGTATAAACAAGCATAAAATGGAAATACTATTGTATATAGTTACATTCCACCCCTGGTCTTTATAGAGAAACTAATCAGAGTATGATTCAGTAATGAAAATAAGTGTCAGTTGCAGCTGTAGTACAGTCTATTCTTGTACTAAGCTGCTAAAAAATATCTCACACAGCCGCCCCCCCTCCCACCCCCAGCCTCCGCTCTTATCACAGTGTCTCTGTTTAGTCATTTGCAAGCTGTGACCATTGTTGATTCAAGGTGAGACCTGATATTATTGCCATATAGGCTTGTGTTTTTATTGTTGTTATTTTCAAGAATGGGCCCATTTTGTCATTTAATTGAGGCTCATGGGCTTGGCTGTGAAACAGCACACAGGGGAATAAGACGTCAAGTGGCTGAATTTCCACAGCCATTAACTGTTCCACACTCAATTAGAATGCATAGGATCCTGACATTTCATAACTTATGGGTCTCCAGGCTGATATAACCCCCCGCTATAAAAGAAGCCACATTCTGAAGACACAGAGCCAGATACTTACATCCTCTTTGAGATTTAAGCGATTGTGAATTTTTTCGCTGTGCAGAATCAAAGGCTGGTTAAAAGGCATGCATGATGTGATAAAAATCTTCCGGGGGGTTCTGTGTTAGTGTGGCGTAAACAGATCGGATGCCACAAATGACTCTTTAGAAGCTACGTCTTCTCTAACTATCAATTAAATCCAGCTTCATGGCAGCATGTTTCTATGTCGAATAAATCACGCTGCATACACCAGGAATAACAAGAATGCAGCATGCATGTGTGACACTGTTGTGATGCAACGTAAATATAAAATATGAACGGCGGCAAATTGAGCCACTTAATAAAAACTAGGATTTGTTGTGCTGCCGTGAGGCGTTTGGGGAAAAGGTGATCCTGACAATCAGAATTATGATGATAGAAATATACTTTGATTGCTGTTTAATTTTCTTTGGTGATCTCTCACCACCACTATAACTCAGTTTGGAAACAGACAGGTCCTATTTGCCAGGTAATTAATAACAGGCCGCTGAGGCAAGATTTAGCTATTATTTCTAATATGTTGTGTGATTGTAAAAAGCACCTTTTCCAACAGTACGATTGCATTCATTTATATCTTGTTATTTTGTAAATGCTTTTCCAGAGCTTTAATTTATACAAAGTGAAGGCAAATTTTCAGCACAACCATCAGTAATCTAATTTAAAAAGAATCTGCTGCTATCTGAAGGGTTACCAATTAATTCAAATTGATTGCCTGTATAATTTAGTATATTACAAAGCACAGTATTAAGCTTTCATTATGCCGGGCATGGCTGTTCGCTCCTTTGAGTTTTTCAACTTATTTTTCATCATAACACTTTAAAATAAGAAAGCTACTCTGATCCTTAATCACTCACATCATGAATAGCAGCATGTAATGTCGAGGTGATGAGTTTTAAGAGCGTCACCACTAATCATAAAGCACCTAACATGGATTAGAAGCAGAGCAAAGAAATTGAAGTCAGAGGTTGGGCTATAGATCACGCTTTCTTTGGGTTCTCTGTTGGTGGCAAACCAATAAACTTAAAATAGGTGAGGCCCTCTGCCATGAACAACAAAGCGCCATCAGCCGTGCCTCCAAGGTGGAGCCTCCTGTAGGTCACTGCTGCTGTGACTCTCGACAATATGACAGATTAACGACAACAGGTTGAGCCCTGCACTTTCGGCCGCCCACAATCTCAATTATGTCTGTCTTAATGTACACTGAACAGCCACAATCGCAGGGCCATGGACAGGGTAAACACACTTGCAGGAAGCAGACTAGTGACAGGATAATAAAGTGCCATGATTGATTCAGCTTGCTGTGTGCCAGATCGGTTTATTGTGTGGGAGGAGAGGTACCAGATTGTGTAAGTTTCTGTGCTGAGCTATCTGTTGTCTTGCTCAAGAGTGGAGCTGAGGCGGGCTGAGGGATTATATGTAAATGTTATGGTTTCATAGAACTGTTGGCATGTTCTTGTATTGTTTTTCTTCCTGGATCTACAAGGCTGCATGTTCATTTTGTATTTTACTTAACTTAAAGTTACAGTTACAACACTCCATTACAAGTAAAAGTACTGCATTGAAAATACTAGTTAAGTATTATCAGCAAATGTTACTGTACTTAGCAACAAAAATAGAAGTACTCAATGCAGGCAGCTGGTCACTGTGAGTGGTAAAATAGTCAACATCATGTTACTGGGTGATTATTACAGATGCATTCATGTTTAAGAAGCATTTTATCATTATAGTTTTAATTTGAACAATTTTATAAAAGTGGGTTAGGTAGTTTAATCTGTAATAGTGTATCAAATTTGGGCGTTGGGATATTGTGATGGATATTTTTGAACATTGTATGGACCAAATGATTGATCGATTGATTAAGAATGCACCAAACCTGGTAATCAGCCTTTACCAGTGGTGGAGGAAGTGCTTAAGTTGAAATACCATAGTCTGAAAATACACCAGTAGAAGAAGAAGTCCTAAATTTACAGTATTAGTACAAGTGTTATCAGCAAAATGCACTTTGAGTATCTAAAGTTAAAGTACTCAGTATGAAGAGTAGCTCCTTTCACTGTTATATTATTAAACTATATAATATTATTCTGTGTTTATCACCAAGGAATACATGAAAGAGCATTTTAATGTTATAGAAAATGTTACTTCAGTAAAAGTAATTAAGTATTAGTAGGCAAACTGCATAAAGTAACAAAAATAAAAGTACTCAGTGCAGAAAATCAGCCCCTGTGAGTGTTATAGTCTTAGATATCACGTTATTGGATAATTATTACTGATGCACTGATGCATAAGTCACATTTAACTGATGTAGTTTAAATTTGAACAACTGTATAAATGTAGATAGTAGTTTAATCTGTAACAATCTATCATATATGGTTTGTATCATATTTTATAAACTCATCATCTTGTTTTGTGTGTAAAACCTTAGTCTGCAAAATAAGTAGTTACTATAGCTGCCAAATTACTGTGCAGGAGTCTAAGGTACAGTATAAGTTGTGTTTTTTATCTCACCAAAAGGGCTAAACACCAAAATATTTAGTCTATTACTATATTTGGCATACAAAAGCATCAAATAGTCATTTTTTGGAAGCTGAATCCAGTAAAAGTTTGCCATTTTTGGTGAGAAAATGACTCACAGAATTGATTTATCATCAAAATAGTTGCCAATTAATTGTCTTGTGAAAGTACAATTGATTAATTGTCTCAGCTCTGCAATGTTTACCTCTGACATGCAGTGGAGTAGAAGTATAAAGAAGCATTAACAGCTTTGCTTTTATTGTAACAATCAGTTTTTATGATGCCAAAATTCACTGTTTCAGAAAGGGTTAAAAAAAAATAAATAAATAAAAAACTGTTACCTGGCTGATCTGTGGCCAGCAGCGACTGTTAGTCTGCGCGCGTCCGTTGGAAAGAGAGTTAATGCATATTAATGGGGCCTGTAAAAGCAACTAATTGAGCATTCCGGATCTTGCTGAGTTGGGGATCTGTGAGTGACATTGTGCAGCCCCAGGACCTCCACCAGACTGCCTTTATTAGCTCTCTGAACTGGGATGTAGGTCAGGCCATTAAAAACAGGAAGGGCTTTTCCACTAAATATTGCTGTGACAGCCTCATATTTGACACCCCAATCTGTGAGCAGTGCTTAGGAGACATTTGCAGCAGCCGCACGCCGGTGAACAGCTCTGAGTAAAGAGACGTTATAGAGCCGGGTTGCTGCTCCAAAAAGTTAATCCTGGTTTAAAGCGATTTAATTGAGCACAATAAAAAGCAGCCATATGCATCCCATAAAAATCAACAGCGTTCCATATGAGCGCAAAGTAAACATGCCTTGAAAATCACTTCATGTGTAACAAGTCTCATATTCAAGTGTTGCTAATGTAATTTAGTTAATGACTGAAACAAAGGCTGCATTTATTTTTTGCTTGTATGGTGGATTTTTTTTGGCTACATTTGACATGTTGATGGAAAATAAGCTCGGGTTGGATATTATGAACCCATCATTATTTTAAAATTGTTCTGCTTAACAAAGGAGCAACACTTTGGCAGCCTCCAACAAGTATTTAGCTGTATTTAAATCAAAAGCTCACACTTTATATTTCGGAGCTACGCCTGTATAAACCAGACTAGACAGAACACACTAAATCACCATCTAAAGCAGTAAGTAGTAGGGCGATAATATTTCAACAGGGGGCAGCACACTGCCATTACAGATTGGCCTTTAAATCATATTTAATTGCTCTTTTGTGTAGTAGTCTGTAACTGCAGCTTGACTGGAGCTCGAAACGCACCGTTCTTCTAATCTACTACACCGTGCACACCATATACTGTCTGTCTATCAAACCCACTCTCCATATGCCGTCCTTAACAACCTTCTGTCTGCTAAAACTAATGTGCACGTCTTAGTTAGGGTGTTACAATAAAAACAGACAACAGCACATCCTAGTAATGGATCACAGTATGAGGTCAAGCAGATTCCTCCGAAGGGGCCGCCTCATTTTCTTTTCCTGTCATCAGCTTTGGGGTGGCTTTTACTAAAGTGTCATAAGCCATTTCATTGTAAATCTCAGTGACCTTGAAGTCACTAGAAAAAGCACAGATCCGTAAACCAATCATCGCACGGCTGCCCCTGTCAGCCACGCTCCTGTTCACACAGTCACTGCCTGAATTTCCTGATGTTAAACAGAGGAAGGAAAGAGGAATAAAGCTCAGTTCACGCCAGTGTTTGTGAGAACACAGTGTCAGTTTTAAACTTTATTTAAAATCCAGTCAATATTGGCGTTACAGCACCGCTGTAAGGGAAATATTTAATAAAATCGCTCTTTTCAGTTGAACATCCCTAAGCACAGGGCATCCAGTGGATATAGAGGTGTTACAGACTTAGCTAAAAAGTCAGGATAAAGACTAATGATACTGCGAGCCTCAGCATTTCTTAGACCACTTCCAACTGCGCTGCTCACCAGCTGCACAAAGATCAGTGTTATTATGGATTTGCTGGAAAATCAATCCTGTGAATGCTAATGTCCTTTATATCTTTCAGAGATAAAGAATGCTCGGTGCATTTCTGTGGGATGATTTCCAGCGGTATCAGAGATCTGTCCGTCTACTCCTACTGTGGATTATTGGACCAGCTGTTTGAAGGCTGTCTACACTCTCAATGAAACGGGTTCTCAGGTTCTCTGCATGACCCACGCAGGTTAAAGAATTCACAAGCATAGCCTTTGCAGAGCTGTGTGCACATCTTTAAAAACAAGTGACCTGGATTCAGTTTCCACCTGATTTTACACCTGTTCTCCAGTTTGCTCGGGGAATAGAACTGCGAGTGTTATCAAGGTGTATGGTAATCACTGCTGTAATTATTAACTGTGCCACCCAGGAGAAATGGCACCATCATTTTTTTTGCTTCACTGGCTATTTAGAAATAGCTTGATCTCAACAAAGTATACTATCCCTGCTATGTTGCCTCTGAGGCTCAGAAAATATTGAACTGATCTAACAATACAGTCCATAAAGAAGAATAAATAACATTGAAATCATTAGAAAAAAAGATAACCCACCACCATGGAGACCCTTTGAAGGATGTAGCCTAGCCATATTAAACAGGAATGCAAATTACACCCACAAGCTTCTTAGCCTTAACCCTACTGTACATATTTGTAGACTTTATAATAAGGACACCATGTGTCTGAAACTACTACATGTATGTATTTCAAGTAAGGGAAAGTTGTGTGTTAACAATCATGAAGCAAAGCAAAATGTAGATGGAGACACTGGAAATACTGAGAACATAGTTTATAGCAACTTGAAGCCAATCGCTATATTTCTCTGAACAAGCCAAATCCTGGTTTTCTGTACTAAACATCATACTAGAGTTAAAGGTCCAGTGTGTATTTAGAGGGATAATTTGACAGAAATCGAATATAATACAATATTTTCTCTAGTGTATAATCACCTGAAAATCAGAATCCGTATGTTTTCGTTAGCTTAGGATGAGCCACCGTAGTTAGCAGCCTCTTTGTGATGAGCTGCACTGTGTCAAACAAAAAAAACCAAACTGATTTATAACGTGAAACTGTCTTATTCAGTGTTTTCACCGGTTTTAATTACTTGGTTCATTTGTTTTGGAAGAGAGGAGACCTCTGCAGATAATTTGCTCCAGCTAAAACTCTTCTAGCCAATGAACACTATAATGAAGCCTGTAGTTGTGTGTCAGCTCTATGCTGAGCCATTCCCTGCAAAAACAGCATGCTAATGTTTTTAGCACAAGCCTATGGCATTTAACATTGTATAAATTAGCCTAAATTAGTTTCTCCGCTCCATTACATACCACAAGGTTCACCGACAAAATAACTATCTTATATTAAACACGTTTTCCAAACAAATATAACATGCTAACGTTATTAGCACAAGCCTATGGCATTTTACATTGTATAAATTAGCCTAGCGACAAGTGGAGAATTCCTCTGCTCATATGAAGCCAGAATAAATCACACACAAGACTTAAAATGCTATTGTTGTGGAGGCTTTATTGTCTTTACATTTTTTTTTCTTATTGGTGAAATTAAAGTAAATAAAAGCTTTGTTTGTCTCCACTGAGGGAAATGGTTTCAGCTTGCAAAACTAGACAGAAGGCCTGCCGCACTGTGACGTGTAGTTACATTTCTGGGGAGGTGCACATCAAGCTATGGCGTAGGGTACAGTGCCAATGCAGAAGTATAAATCCTGCTCAACCCAAAGTTCATGCTTGGCACATGGGAGAAGTTTCAGCTGGTTGCAATCTGCAATCCTCACTGCCAGATGCCACGAAATCTGACACGCTGCACAATTAAAGTCAAATCAAACTTAAGTCATTTTAATCAGTATGTATGTGTGAGTTGGGCCTGCTTTTGTGTCTTGATGTGGTGTTACATATATGTCATTTGTGCTCAGGTCTCTTTTGCAAAAGAGATTTTGATCTTTGATATCTTGATTTTGATACTTGTATACTAAATTATCTTAAGTCTAGGCTGCAGCAGTGTTGGTGAGAAGTGAATGTGGGTGTCATCATTTCTTTTAGTTCAGTCCTTGTCATTTATATTACCAAACAGTTGACAAGTGTCATAGTTAAGACTTGAAGTTGTAGCTTGTAGTTTGATTTCTTTACCATATTTCTTTTTGACCCCACAACCAGATTTAAGAACAACTTGGAATGAAAGCCCAGCCAGATGTTTCCGTAAGAGAAAATCTGATTTATCTATTAGCTTTAGTTAATACTTTGAACAGAGGGAACTGCCTTAAGTGATGTACGTGTAAGTAAGAAATCAGAGGTGGAGCGTGGGCGAAGCGCAGCCCTACAGGCTGTGTATCCTTGGTCTTGACAAAGAAAGGAGCCTCAGTAGTTTCGTGCAGCATCCAGGAATGGAGATTAGCATGGAGCCATCAGCAGCGCTGCAGTCCCTCCCTACCCTGCTTCTCCTGTCAGACCGCCTCCTCCCTGCTTGTCAGGAGCTCCGACGAGGAGCTGTAAAAACCTTTTCCCCTCTCCTTAACAACTGCAAAACAACACGCACACACCCCGGCTGAGGTGCCTGCTTTTCTGAGGCCTCTGACAGGACGTGCTGCAGGCACAAATTGTAATTCATAAAGGTTAAGGGGGTCAATGCCTTTTATTACCAGTCTGAGTGCATCCAGCTTGATGGGGCGGGCATGCAAATGGAATGTCTCAGAGTGTTCTATGCAAGAACTCAGACAGCGAGTGCGTGCGTGCCTCTGAATGGGAGGAAGTAAAAGGTGGTGGGGGGTGCGTGAGATCGGCTGCTCTCTCCACCTTCCACAGCCATGTAGGACCACACAGCCGCTGCCCGGTTAATTAGACAGTATGACATTGACCCCAGGTAGTTAACGGCCACTTTGATATGTGCCGTCTTGCAATTAATATATTGTAAATCTTCATGTTTTATCATACGGCTAGCTCTGACCTATAAGTGTCTGCATTACACTTGGACCTACAATACATTCTTACATTTTACATTTGCATCAACAGAAATACAATATCACCACTGTGAGATTAAAGACCTGTCATGTGACTGTTTAGTTTTCACAGCTCACTCTTTCTGCTCGATGAAAAGGAATAAAGATTAAGAGGTTTAAACCAAACCAGATACAGTATCACACAAGTAGGATAAAAGTATTTGATCTATGGGATATTTATCAAGACTATGTCAAGAATATAAAATATTCTGTTTAGATGAAGCTGCCAGTGAATCTTAGGACAATGCTGTTGTGCAAAGTCTCTGTTTCTCATCTCTTTTGTGTAGTTACCATGACCCCGGCAACAAAGGCTATGATCACATTAGACCCTATTGCACCCTCTGCTGGGCCTTTGTGGAAATGACCTTGTTCTTGGTTGCTACAAGTAACGCACAAGCTCCTGTCAGTGTCACAAACTGGGCACAATGATGCAAGAACAGGTTTGTGACTTTATGATATAATAATTACTGGACATGAGACACAGTTTTACCAGGTTGTGTCACTTTTTCTGGTTTTATGATACAGGTTTGAGAATACATCAGAATACAGTAGAAAACAACAGAACAGATGTGATGGAGTACAATACATCTAAATAGAACAGAGTAAAATAGAACAGAATATGATAGAGTAGAACAGGATAGAATAGAATGCAACTGAATAGAACAGAAAAAATAAAATAGGGAGGAATAGAACAGACTATGATAGAACAGAACAGAATATGATGGAGTAGAATACATCAGACTATATAAAAACAGAATATAATAGAACATAAGAAAATATGGAAATATAGATAAGAACAATAAAATACGATAGAACCGAATATGATAAACCAGAAATTGGAATATAACGACATAGAATAGGGTAGAAAAGAAACAGAATAGGATAGAACAGACTATGATGAAATAGTATACATCAGAATAGAATAGACTATATAAAAATAGAATAGAACAGAGTATGATAGAATAGGATTCATCAGAGTAGAATGAAATACATCAGAATAGAACAGAACAAAACAGAATAGGTAGAATAGAAAAGAACAGAATATTATGTAGTAGAATACATCAAAGTAGAATGGAATACATCAGAACAGTATAGAACAGAACAGAGTACGATAGAACCCAATACATCAGAATAGATTAGAACAGGGCAGAATAGAATAGAACACAATATGATAGAACAGAACAGAATATGATGGAGTAGAATAGAATAGAATGGAATACATCAGAGTAAAATAGTAAACAATAGAGCAGATATAATGGAATGTGATACATCAGAATAGAATACGATAGAGCAGAATGCAACTGAAAAGAACAGAAAAAAAATAGGGCAGATGAGAACAGAACATAAAAGAACATAATAATAACAGAATATGGTAGGAAATAACAAAATAGAAAGTTGTAGGATAGAATAAAATACTATAGAGTTGAATAGAACAGAATAGGATAGAACAGACTTTGATAGAATAGAATACATCAGAACAGAATCGAAGAAAAAAGAATAGGGTGGAATAGATTAGAACAGAATATGATGGAAAAGAACAGAATATGATGAATATGAATAGTACACGTCAGAGTATAGAATGGAATTCACCAGAATAGAATAGACTATATAAAATAGAATAGAACAGAATTGGGTAGAATAGAGTACATCAGAGTTGAATGGAATACAACACAACAGATTAGAACAAAATAGTACAGGGTAGAATAGAATAGAATAGAATATCATGGAGTAGAATGCATCAGAATTAAATAGACCACATAAAAACAGAATAGAAGAGAAAATGATAAAACAGAATACATTACGGTAAAATGGAACACATCAGAACAGAATATAATAGAAGAAAACACAATACAATAGATTAAAACACAACAGAACATGATGAAATCAAATACAACAGAATAAATAGGACAGAGCCGAACAGTACTATGGGGCAGAATAGAGCTGATTTTTAATGCATGAGCTCGTTCCTTGTCTTCTTCTGCGTGTCTGGTACGTAGACTATGATCTACTGACTGTTTGAATGTGTGGCTTCATGTTGGCTGTGAAACTGCAAAGATCATACCTGAGGAGCCACTGAGACATTCCTCTCTTAAAGCCAGCATGCAGCAAAGGCAGACTCCCTGTGCTCATTACCTTTCCATCACAGACCAGCTGCTGTGGAGTCATTCATCACGATTACAAATCTGCCCTGGTGTTGGTAGCCTACAGCTCCACCATCAGCCTGCGAGATGCACAGACAGGGCCCTGAGCCATCAGTCCCTCTGGGCACGGTGTTAAATTCACACCACAACAGGTGATAGTGGCGGACAGCGGCGGGCAGCTTTTGTTATGAGGGGAAAAACTCATTTTGAAATACTGGTTGAAATTCTGCCTCCACTCCAACCGCAGTATGTAGACCATGTGACAAATATAGGGTCTTTTAGATGTTGCACTGGTGCCATGCTAATAACAGTATCATTTAGAACACCTGTAAAACAGGAATTTCTCTTTCTTAATTCACTGAAAAAGGTGTCATTGTGTGCTTTGCTGTCTCTGTGCACAAATATACAGGAAAGGGAAGCACATGGTTTTCATAAACTAGTTAGGATCACACTAACCTCATTTAAATTGACAGAATTTCCTGCTTTGACCTGCAGCCATGCTACAGCCAAGAATTCCCATCCCTGGAGCAAACCCTATTTCCCACAGTCGAGCTAAGGTCTACTAAAAATGGGCATCTGAATGTGAACGTTGACAGATAGATTTAACCCATATCTCTCAGAAATTCTTACAGTCACATTAATAATCAAACGTCTGTTACAAGCTGCCCTGGAAGTCTCTTGAACTTCAGTAAGATAAGTAATGTCACACACATTTAAGACATGTGACACTGCATTCACTCCAAACTTGGCACTTATTATGGTAAACACAACTTCAAAAAAATAAAATAACCCATTAAAATCCAAATTTTCCCTTTTTAATTTCCTCTTTATGTAGCTTTTAAGGTGGAAAAATAATTTTAGTTTATGTTTTCACATTAATATATTCTGTAGAAGCTTGTTCCAGGCTGTACATTGAAGCTATATTGTGTTTACACTGCCTGAGATATTCAAACTACCTGGACCATTTCCTCTGGTCTTGTGCATTATTTTATACATTTTTCCCCAAATTGAGCCTGTCATATATGGTATCTGTGGACACTGGGATCTCCACTAGAACTTAAAATGATTTGTTTTTATTTTTGTCTTATTTTTATTTGTTTATTTATTTTTTATTTTACTTTATTTTATTTATTTAATTGATTTAATTTAATTTTGGATTTTATTTTATTTTTATTTATTTATTTATTTATTTATTTATTCATCTATTTGTTTGTTTAATTAATTATTTTATTTCTATTTATTTAATTAATTTAATTATTTTTAAAATGTTATTTTATTTTCATTTATTTATTCAATTTTATGTATTTATTTATTTAGCTATTTATTTGTTTGTTTAATTAATCATTTTATTTTATTTATTTATTTATTTATTCATTTGAGAAAATATACATTAAGACATCTCTGTGGAGCTATTTTTGTTGCTAGTGCACAAAGGCTTAAAGATAAACATACCTAAGGCTAGACTGCCAACCTGCCCCAGGAACTCAAACACCCACAAGCCCCTGAGGCAGGAGATGTATTATGTGCCAGATGATTTGTGGTGGTTTGTTTAATTGCAGATTTTCCTGAAAATATGCACCTGTAAAACACATTATGAAATGAAACGATCATTGTCATAAAGTATAAGGCTAGTGATATTCCTTTATATTTTCGTTATTGTCAACATATCCCACAAAAAGTCCAAAACCAATAATGTGTCTTCTGTCTGCCAGTACTTTGCAACTCTCCCTCCCTGTCTGTGACACTCAGCAGCACTGCCATTAGTTCCTACTAACACTGGCAATCTTTAAAATGTGTCACAAATGTATGCTGTCATTTTTTAAAATGCCTGAGTTATTGACTGAAACTGTCAGACACAGTAGCTTTTAGATAATGTCACTCAAACAATATGCTTATGTGGCACACTCCTGTGTATTCAGCAGGACAGCAGCAGGACAGTGTATATGGGATTGACTTAGTACAACCTGCAGTGCTGATGGTCATTGATAAGTACTAAATTGTTTTTTGGACAACAAAGGTCTACAGCACAGAGGAATAATCTATATCACATTTTGGCCACAAGGCAATACTCGCTACTTGGATCAATTCATTATTAGTTTTGGTCTTTTCATGGGACTTGTTGGCGATAAGAAATATCACCAGACTTATCCCTCGAAGCAGTATCTGTAATATTAACTGTCTTGTCCACCTGTGTTAAACTTTACATGTTGCATATTCATAATAGATTATTATTTAACATAATCGAATCTTGTTTTCTGCACAATCACTTTACATTTGTTTAGATTCATTTACACTAGGCTACCTGTATTTATTTTTACAGCACAGTGAATTAAGGCTGACTGGGATAGTGTTTGGATTTCCTCCTTCTGTAAGCTCTCTTGCTATAAATTAAAAGAAGCCCAAGAAATTATGTTATATTATTTTTCTGTTACAGTTACAGTAAAGGTTATATCATATTCTAAGGAGGTGTGACATTCCCTTTTATGTAAACCGACCCTTTTTTGTAGTATGTGGGCGATTGGGACAACACATGTTATCAATGATTTAAGTTAATGTAAGTATATCAGTTGCACAGTTTATGCCATACTTTGATATAATCTCACATGCACATTTTTCTTGTCCTGTTCATCATTATGAATTAAGACTCCATGTACATTTTTGTTAAACATTATTGCTTAAGTCTGTCACAGTGACCCCCTCCCTACCACATCCTCCCTTATTCTCCTCCACCAAATTTCATTACACATTTAAATGAGGTAAAAACAGTTTATGGTCATTCTATTGTTTTGCATGAGGAGCAGGGAAACACATTATCATTCCTCTGTTGCCTGTACTGAAATGTTTACAGATGGATGATAGTCTCACTTACCTTATCTCTTGTGTCTTATTTTCCCCTCAGGCCCCTTGGTATGTTAATCTGTTTTATCCTTAACTCATTCATCCATTTTCTCTTTAAAGTATATGTTTGGCTCACTTTCAACATTGTAGTAGAGCCAGACCATCAGGATTTGTCAATATCCTTCAATATAACGATACATAAATAATATAATTAAGTGTAAAACAATAATTATCCTTCTTAACTGTATTCACACTATGAAGGTGCATCCGTCAATAGCCACTAACCGTGTGTAAACAACGATTAGTTTTGTGAATGAGCACTGCTCCTGTCACCGTGTTCAATAAAGTTTCTGTGAAATGACCTTCCTCTGTCATCATCCGGGCCTCTACATACATCACACCGCGCATGCGCACTCTTCCACTGTGGTTCGACCTCTGCAGTCGGTAAGTGAGCAATGGTAGTTTGAATGGGAAGCCTAGTGTTATAAATCCCTTTTCATCCTCTCTCGTAACTTCACATTGCAGCGCACAAGTGAGGATGGCATGCAGAATGGATGTGATTGTACATATGAGTGGCTTTATTTTCTCTGTGGAGCATTTTTACACCCGTTTGACCTTACTTCTCTCCGGTCTTTCCCTCCTCAGAGAGACCCGGGCTTCAACCAGATTCGACCGAACCGGTTAAAACTACCTAAAATAGAAAATGTACGCCTGTGCAAAGTTCGTCTCCACGCCGGCTCTGGTGAGTTTGCTTTTTTCGGTGTGTTTTCGTGCTGTGAATGTGAGTCCTGCTTTCTTAGTATCAGGAATAAATCCGATGGGCCTTTGGTTGAACTTGACTGTAGCTAGCTGGCAAGGGTATATGCAGTGTAGGCCAACCGGCTAGCTAGCTAATGCTAAAGCACTGAAATACTTTGTAAACCGTGGTAATGTAGTTCTTATTTTACGTGTAAGGTGCTTGTAAATCAGAAACTGTCCTTGCCTTTGCTTTACCTTGTAGCGGGCGTTTCTAGTGATAGCTGTTAGCTAAGGTCATTACAAGCCTCTGTTAGCCTAAATTAGTGCAGAGTTCACCTGCAAACTGGTGCACAGAGCTGTGCAGTAGATATAATAACTATCTCCTTGTGCATTTGGGCATTGTTTGCTTCCAAATAAATGTAGACTGTTTTATTGCTCAATATCCAAGGTCATGTTTCAGTTTCTAGTTACTTAACCTGGCTAATAAGTTTAAATCATAATTGGACAATTGGTTAATAAGGTTGCTAACAATGTTTATTGTAGCTTGCCAGTGGCACACATGAGCAAAAAAAAAATTCAAACTACCCACCACAAGTGACTGACAGCACACACTGTACTCATAAATCATTAAAGGCCACAGGTCATAAAGTGTGTGCACTGCTGTGAATGACACTGGGATTGACAAAGGGACATTCAAGGTGCCTTCCACCTGCTTAGACTGGGGATAGCTACCATCAATATGTTTCTTGTGTTACTGAGCTTGTGTGTGTGTGTTGTTGTTGCTAAATTTGTACCGTGTTTGTATCTGTGCTGCTGCTGCTGCAGGTCCGTGCTGGTTCCCGGGCTCTTTACAGACCCCTCTCTGCCTCTGTGCTGTCCAGGCCTGAGCTCAAAACAGAGGTAAGAAGAAACACAGGCTTCCCACTTGGGCTGCAGCCTTCATTCTACCTAGGCACTTAAAACCAGTGTGGACTGATTGCATCAAGTCATTTACTCTATAAGATGTCAGATTAATGTCAAATGTCAACCACAAAGGTTTAGACCTGTGTAACAGTTTAAAATTGGTCTGACAAATAGCCAAAAAAATTGAAGACCCAGCTCGTTCTTTAGTTTCAAGCTCAGTGTATTGAATTAGTTTTTAATGTGACATGAAGAAAAGTATGAAACTCTTTTTCTTTGCATTGTCAAGATTAATATGGAAAATGATTGGGTTTTGGTGCTTGGCAGAATTATTAAATGATAAAAGCTATTTAGCTTTTATCATATCAGTGTTTTCGAATCAGCTACACTTATCACAGGTGTTTTGAGTGCTAACGAACTGCACTGTCATATCTGATGGCACCGGTTTTTAAGGTGAAAGTTTATGGTTTTTGTGTTTTCTTGCTCCAGAGCACTGTTGCTGTGATGCCACAGAGCCCCCTCACCCAGGTCACACTGAGGGGCTTCCAGACCAGCGCTATCAGCAGGGACGTTGACACCGCTGCCAAGTTCATTGGAGCTGGAGCTGCCACAGTCGGAGTAGCTGGATCTGGAGCTGGAATTGGGACTGTGTTCGGCAGTCTCATTATTGGCTATGCTAGGTTTGTTCTCACTGACATATCTTTTGAAAATCTAGTTTAAATTACATGGATTAATTGATTTCTGCTGCATGCTGTTCTTTTCATAGATGCATTGACATTGTTGTTGTTGCAGGAACCCATCTCTGAAGCAGCAGCTGTTCTCATATGCCATCCTGGGATTTGCCCTGTCTGAAGCCATGGGACTGTTCTGTTTGATGGTTGCTTTCCTTATCCTGTTTGCTATGTAAAACTCTGCTGTCATACAACACTTTCAGATGTGACTACATATTTTATTGTGGCTACCAAAATTGTTCCGTGTTGGTGTCATGGAAATGTACATTTTCAAGTCTTTCAGACACTGTCGAAATACGCAAAACATGTATTGTACAAATGTAAGAAATTACGTGATTAAAATACATGTATTTGACTATTTAACAATGGCGGTAACTTTTATGTCTGGAATATCATGCTAGCACAACAGAAAGCCAAACAGCTTTCTTGAATGTCATCTTTTCTGTGAAGCAGCTGCTTAGACTTGCCATGAGTCAGCCTTGTTTTCTCAGCACATCACATGCAAGCTTTTTGGGGTCCACCTTAATGAATTTTTGGTTCAGATGCAGTTAAATAGTACTGTAATTAGGCAGCAAGTGAATGTGCTTGCTTTTGTAAATGGCGTTAAATAAATCTAGATGATTTAATTGAGTTATATAATGGCTTTGACTTTTTTGACTCATGAATGAAAGTCGCTGCTGAGTTGTCTAAAAAAAAAAAAGACTGGTTGTAGTCACTGGACCTTTCTGTAATATAAGCTGCTTGGATTGGACTGAATTTGGTTACAACTGAAACAGTGAAGTCAGTTGATTTAAAAATAACACAACATTTAGTAAATTGTTCTTGATTAGCGTATGAAGCAAAAATGGCCACATTTTGCTGGTTCCAGCTTCTCCAAAGTGAGGATGTACTGATTTACTGTCACTAATTCAAGATCTTAAGGTTTCAGTCTACTGTTGGAAAAAAATCCATTTGAACTTGTCATCTTGGCCTTTTGGAATTGGTGATGGGCAAATTAAATAATTGGTATATACCAAATAGAAGAAACCTGTGTAGCGGACAGTTTAGAGTGTCAACTTAAGCAACCATGTGTGTACTCGTACATTTTTAACAGCCCCAAATTGTAGCCCTCGGAAAATACATATGATAAAACCTGTAAGACTTCGACTAACACTTGATAAACCGATAACCCTGGACCAGGTATGTTAACATTAAAGATAACATGGGTGACTGCAATGCAATTATTTGAAATGAAATAGATCCACAGGTATGCAGAAGCCTCCAGGCGTGCTGAAACCAGATATGTTGAATTATGCAACTTGCATAAATGTTATGTGGTGTGCAACTTGAAGCCTCCAGAACATGTGAGCATAGAAAATACTTATGTAAGGTGAAATATGATACACTGTATTCAGTTATTAAACTTTTAAAAGAAAAAAAAAAAGATTTGTTCTGGATATTTCAGTAAGGGAATAGGAGTGGATATGCTTTTTAATGACATTTTTTAAAGAAAAAACTGGATCAGAAAATTAATATTCAAAACAGTATTTGTTCATGTATAAAACGTGTCTGGAGAGGCTTTTTTAATCTTAATTCCTTTATATATGTTTAAAAACTACTTGATGAGGATCCAGCAAGTGCATAACAGCACAAAAAAATCAAATACTATTCACACAGAACACACAAAATACAACTATAGCAATATAAAGCTGAGGGGTACAGGCCGAGGTGGAGGAAAACAACCAAGGTAAAGTAGCCTAAATCATAGCTCTAACTTCAATCAAAGATGCTCCAACATCAATCCTGCAAGGTCGCACAGGTTGCATGTAACAGCACAGTCCTCACAGCTTTAGAGTCCTTTGAATATTTAATGGCATCCATATATTCTTCGGGTTCATTAAGATAGGACAGAATGGTTGAGAACCACAGAATTTGCATTTGTGGATGCGGTATGTAACAAGTAATAATAAAAGATATATTATAAAACATTTTTCTACATTTTAAATCTTAAAATCAAACATGCCAAAGGAAATATCCTTAAAACAAACAGAAAAATCTGCAGTGAAAAATGTTTGGATGAACATTAGAATATCTGACGAGAATACCTCTGTATGAGGACAATTCCTAAAAAAAAAATGAGCAGCAGTCAGACTCAGTATCGTATCATGTTTATTTAAAACTATGTAAAGAATTGTGACGATGTCTTTTTCTAATTAAGCTCTAATTGCTTGATTATTAGCCTGATACTGTGTGGAAAAGCAGTCCTGGCTCTGTTCGGTTTGTGTGTGTGACGTATACGGAAGTCCCCAACATGCTCTCGCGATATTTTGGTACAGCCGTGGGATTTTGTAAACCAAGGGTTGTGGCTGAGGGGTAAGTGCTCACTTAAACTGGTAGCGTATGGGTACAAAGCTGTAATAAAAAGCATAATTTCTGGCACCGTTAGGGACATGTGCTCCGGTACAATGAAACGACCTCGAAACAAACGCTGACACATCCTCTGTTTACAGAGATATTTAGGTCCAAATATGGCGACGGTTGATGTTAACGCAGGGCTCGGGCTATTCCATGGAAGCGACTGGAGCAGCTAATCGCACTCTGTAATATCGTTATTGTTTTTGTGTTGCGCCTTTTCATAATAAGCAGTTATATTTCCAGCATAATACGGTAAAGTATCAGTGGAGGACAGCTCGGGATGTTAGTCTTAGCCGCATATTTGGGGCAAAATAAACGGACCGTGTTTTATGATGACTCTGAGGTGTAAACAAGCAAAGCAGCCGCCCATCATCGATATGCTTTGTCCAGATTTCTAGCTTCCCTCTATCACTACTTTCACCTGTACACTGCCACTCTAACCGTCAAATATATCCTATATTAAATCTATATAATTGCTGAAATTATTTTTTGCTATAGCCACAATTTTTATGCCTACATCGAAGTACCACTAGTCTTATTTACAATCAGATAACTAATGTTATATTAATGCAAATCTTCAGGTCTGATATTTAATCCCTGCTTGTGGTTTTTCCTGTTTCGTTTCAGGGAGGCTTAACAGGAATCCCTTAATATGAGTGATGATAAACCTTTCCAATGTACTGCTCCAGGGTGTGGACAGGTAAGGCATCTCTGTTTTCACAAATGTCACTTTTTACCACTGTTGTAAATTAACCTGTATTTACACAAGACTTTGGCTGGATCAGCCTCTTTGGGAAAATATAATACTTAAATAAATCTGCCAGAGCTGGATTTTAACACCAGGCCCCTCCAAAAAATAGGACCAGAAGATTATGTAATAATGTTAGACCCGGCTAATTTTGTACTTTCGTGGTGCAGATTCCCAAAAGAATTTGCAAGTAATCAAATGACCAAAACGCAACTGATATGCACTGAATTTGACGACTTCTTGGGGTGAGGTAGAGCCCCAGGGAAGTTGCACACTATGCTTGGTTGGTCATCCAACTAAGTCATATCCACAGCTAGGATTTTCAGTATACTGGGGACTTAAGTCCAGTCAGCCAATCCCTCAACCCCCAAAGATAATTTTGAAGAGGCATGAATAAATTGTGGAAAATAATTTCTGTTATTTAGCAAATTTTACTATGTTAAACTAATTCAACTGCTCCTATAGGTTTGTGTTTTATTCATTTTAAGACAGTTGCATATCCCTGATGGTATAAAGAAAGGAGTTTTCTCCACACTGTCAGAAATTCCATTCTGGATGTAACTTGTGTGTATTTTCTTGGCCTGAAAGGCAACATATTCAAGGATAGTGAGCAGTAAAGGTGCTGGTCTGATTCTTTGAAAAACTCACCATATTCAATCCCTATATATAAATTTGAATTCTAAAGTATAAGGTGAACTTCAGACCCCCAAAATGCAAGAAGAAAGTACACGACCAAAAGGTGTATTTAAACTGTGTTTATTAGTTTTGGCTGCACATGTTCTTTTGGTCACAATCACCTCCAGTAGTTGTAATTGACTCAGGGGGGTGTGTGTGGTTTCACATTATTTTACCTGTTCATTTGCTGGCGTGGTAGGTTTTTTAGACAGTCTGTTGCCTATATGCACACACTCACATAATCAATTTTCTTGTTTCATCTCATTTTGCTTTACTTATCCAGTTGTTGGTTTAATGAATCGTAATAAAACACATCGCTGGACTTCAGCATGGATTCCTTTTAACGAGTCACAAAGCCTCTAAGCAGCTTTTTTCATTGATCGTAGTCACTACACTCAGGATCATCAATGTTAACAACAGACCTGCAACTACATTCATGAAGATTACAATGCTTGTTTTTGTTGAAATGGTTTAGAGTGGTGTTTATAGCATCAGGTGTACCCTCACTGATATGTAAATATGGACAAAATACTAGAAACAACCTGGAACACACACTTATGATTTGTCTTAAAGGTCGAGTGTGTGGGATTTAGTGGCATCCAGCACTGAGGTTGCACAACTGAAACTTCTCTCATGTGTGGGAGTAATACAGTGGTTGACGCAAAAAATGCCCTATCTAGAGCCACTGTTTGGTTTGTCCGTTCTGGACTACTGTAGAAACAACATGGCATACTCTGTGGTTGAGGACCTGCTCTGTATGTAGATTGACAGCTCATTCTAAGGTAACAGAAACACAACAATTCTTTTTTCAGGTGACTATATGCTAATGAAAACTTAGTTATAAATATTTAATACCATTTCTGCCAGTATAGAATCCTACACACTGCACCTTTTAATCTGAGTCATGACAGCAAAGATGTTTAAATTGGCCACATGCAACTAATAGGAGACATGATGTTTGTTGATTGCTGGGCGTAAACAGTAAATAGGTGTTTCAGACCTTATCCATGCAGATCCTGTTACACTGTCCTCTCAATTTTCTTTTTCCTTGCACAGAGATTTACAAATGAGGATCACTTGGCTGTCCACAAACACAAACATGAGATGACCCTGAAGTTTGGCCCAGCAAGGAATGACAGTGTCATCATTGCTGGTAGGTGCTCTTGAAGTTAAGATATTTTGATGTAATTGATCCTTTACATTACGGTCTTGGTACTGAAGGTTTTCCTCCATTCCAGACCAAACACCTACACCCACACGCTTTTTGAAGAACTGTGAGGAGGTTGGACTCTTCAATGAGCTTGCAAGTCCATTCGACCATGACTTCAAAAAAGCGACTGAAGATGACATTAAAAAGGTTGTTTGTGTTGTCCTTGTCAGAAGATCATCTGTCTGTTTGTCCCATGTTTAGCATTTATGTCACTGATCTGTTTTATTGAGATTATTTATTCTTACTTTCCTGTAGTTACCATTGGATTTGTCACCGCTTGCAACGCCTATCATACGCAACAAAACTGAGGAGCCCACATCTCTGGAGGCACATCGAGATAGCCCTCTGCCTCACCCTGAATCCACTACAAATGATGACAAGGTAAAGCCTTTGAATTCACTATTAATAGGCCAAGTATAGAGTTTACATGGCTGTCATGAAGAGTGAGTAACAGGTGTTCTCCTGCTTGTGTCTTCTTGGTAATTTACTCTAGAATGACAGATCCACTGGTATGAATATTAATTTAGTAAAAGATAAATATTAATTTAATTACGGATCAATGTATTTGCTTCTTTCAATTTGACGGTGTCTCAACTGCCAAAGATAATACTTCCATTAAAAAATGCTAACAGTACTGCACAAAAATATTATATCTAGAGGAATTCATTAGAGATATTAGATGACTTAAACTAAAACTTTTTTTTTTTAAATCTTATTTTTTTTAATGTACGTAGCTGGTGCTCATTAAACACTTCCTGCAGCTAAGGTCTTGTATGATCTTTTCAGGATTTATCTTTGCAGCCAGCCTCACTGCCAACATCCACTATAGTCCATCCTGCATCCCTCCAAGTTCCCAATGTACTTCTAGCAACCTCAGAGGCTAATGTTGTAATACAGCAAGCGCTCCCATCACCAACATCTAGCTCTGTTATTACGCAAGTCCCATCCACTAATAGGCCTATAGTGTAAGTAACTCCAAACGTCCATTTTTTAAAATCATAGTTTTATTAAGTCATCTTCTTTTTTTTTTTTCAAGTGTATTTATATTTGTGCAGTTTTGTCTTGGTGAGCTCATATTTCATGAGGCATGTGCTTGTTTGTTTTTGATATGTTTGCACTCTGCAGGGGTTTTTTTGGGCTGTAGATTTCATAAGTTTCATATTCAAGAACAACATCAGTATTGCTCGAATATGGACTCATAGTTTCAGTTCAATTTCTGAGTGTTGAAACAATGAAAGGGGTTTCCACTTAATAATCAGGGTTTGTATGGTCATGAAAAACCTGGAGAAGTCATGGAATTTGAAAATAGCAGTTTCTAGGCCTGGAAATTTTAAAAAAAAGCTTCACAAATACCTGTATGATAGAGTATAGTATATATGGTGTTTATGTTCGGGCTGATCAGTCTTGTCACTTAATGTTCTGTTATTCTCCGGTTGGTGTTGTCAGACTTCTTAGTTGCTGCTTAGATCAGATGTAAATTCCCCTCCAAAAAAAGATGTAAATTTGTGTAATGTCAGGAAAATGCAGATTTATTAACGCTTGGCTTCACTTGGACAAGTATAAGGCATGGCTTGAGGAATGACCAGGACCCAGGCAAAATTTGGACTGTGTATTTAAACATTCAACATTTGAAAATGGGAGAGGCAGTGCTAGCTAGCCATGCTAAAGGAGCTAACATTAAGCACCAGGCTGCTGCAGCATAAATACAGCAAGCCAGCTTTATACCTGCAGCCAGCTGCAGTGATTCTCTCTCATTCACCATCAAATCAGGGACCATTTCAGGTGCTTTGTCCAGAAATTTTCAACAGCAGAGGTACTGTGGGAGCTAAAGGTAGCTAATTCTCACACACCATATTCCCACAAGTCATGTGAAAACACAAACCAGCTTTTCTAGGTCATGGTTTCCCCAACAACCAGATAGCTCCCAGATTTGCATGCGGTGGAGACAAGTGCTCATTCACATTGTATGTACTCTGTGACATGGATTTTTATTCTTATTTTTTATGTAACATTACACTCATGGAAAGTCATGGAAATTTATGGGTAAAAAATGTGTGGGGACCCTTAATAATCTAAGTCACTTTGATAGGCCCTTATACAGGATTGTCTACTGTATTGAGGCTTTTTTATTTTGACAAGGATACAGTAACATAGGATTATTGTTGTAGAACACAAATAGTGTTCGGTAAAGCACAAGTTAACCAGAGTTAACCAGATGAATGTGTGTACATGTGAAATAAAGTTGGGATATATTGGATGTTAAAAGTCTGTCTGAACAATATAACTACGGTGATACACTGACACAGATGATGATGTTTTCATTCTAAATCTGTGATTAGCGGAGTCTTCTTGGGCCCACACCTCAGCAATGAAAGGGATACTTGGGTAAACTTCCCCTCATTTTACCAGCAGCCAGATCTCGTGAGAAGCACTTTGGTAGTTGTAGGTTTTCTGCCTCTTGAGCAAAAGCAAATTAGACAGCCTTTTTCCCTGCTTCATCATGGTCATGTTGCATCAATTTCAAAAGTATTTGCATCTTTTTACAGCATAGACAGCCCAGTTTTATGAGACCTTCAATCCTCTTTCCTCAAAAAGCCAGACCAATGATTTGGTGGAAACCCTGTGTGTTACCAAACCAGAAGTCCATGTCCGAGCAACGCTGATGTCACTTGTAGGGTCTGGTGTGATAAAAAATATGTGTCTAATAACATTGCTTAAGCCTGTTATGCAACAGGTGTATTTTTGAGTTGTATTTTGTTTTGGTTTGACTTTATTTCCATAAGTTGTTGCTTGATTTGTGACATAATGTTGGTGTATTAGTAGCCATCCTTGTCTTTAATGTGTGACAGATTCTGTTTTGTGTGTCAATCACAAAGTTGTTAGTTATTGTCCTCACTGGGATTTCTTCTTTCTCCCTCTCTGCAGCCCAGTGTCTGGCACCTTCCCGGTGCTCTTACAGCTGCCTAACGGTCAGACCATGCCAGTTGCTATACCCGCGTCTATTACAAGCTCAAGTGTACATATCCCAACTACAATCCCTGTGAGTGTGCTGGTTGTATTTTGTTAATGTGGTCTTTCTGTGTGTTTGAGTTACATAAGTTTTTTTTAATGAGAATTTTGATAATTTGGTGACTATCTGATTAAAACTATTAGAGAATAAGGAATTCAAAGAGTTACTTTAACTCACTGAACAAATAAGGATGTCACAAGTAAGTGTTGACAAATTAAATCATTCAGCTCACTGTATGAGTACAGATTTCAACCAGCAGCAGAAAAGAAAATCAAATCCTGCCGGTTGTGGGTTGAACGGGGGTCACAGACAGGATACGGCGGTCAAATACGGCAGAGGCTCATAGTGCTCCGTGCCGCAACATAACGGCTTACCGGCGAGTCCGACTCCAGGTCCAGTAATTTCCTCTTCTTGGTGTCATGACTGCCCAGTAGTACCTGAACAGCCGAGCCAGCCTAACACAGGTATGTGGCGTGTCAGAGGAGAAACGAGCCTTTCACATTTCTCTCTTTCTGGCAGTAACGGCCCACAAACCTCACCGCACTTTAGGGACTGTTCATTACTTATGAAGGGACTGTCAGGGGAGGAGGGTGGCTGGTTGATTTTTATTTTATTTATTTATTTTATTTTGATCCCCCCATGTTCATCACTTATTGATGCTGTTTTTGAAGTATGAATAAGTCAATAAGTAATTTATTCCATTGAAATATCATTGATGTATTATAGAAAAGTGATTTATCTTTTTATAAATGACAGAAGGCACATCTGCCTCATTTTTGCCGTGGTATCCTGATACTACTCAGAACCGTGATACTTTCACTGGTATCGTACTGTGGGTCCCAATTTTGGTACCGTGACAACACTAGATGTCACAACCATTCCATTCGGAGTCGCGCAGTGAGGCGGCTTGGGTGCCCACTTTTGGGAGTGGGGGAACACTGCTCTCTCAGAGGCCCAAAGTGTTCCCCTACTTCTAATTTTACAAATTTAGCACTGCTTAGAACCCGTACATAACCTGTATGGATGTGTACCTAAACTCTAGATCTGTTTTGCATTCCCACCGCAGACAGTACTCTTAAATGTAGGCCAGGTTGTTATTGGATGTTAATAACTTTTTTAATGCTCCATCCAGCTCTCGCTATATTTTGCTATATTTCCTCTTCACCAACAATTAAGAGGAACATGTGCACCTCATTGACCATGGTACAGGGTTACGCAACGTTTTCATAACAAAAAAGAAAAGGCTGGAGTGTTTCCAGTCTCTCGCAATTGATGGGATATTTAAAAATAGCAGTTTTGTGATTTGAGCACTGAATCCTTGTGAAGCAACAGTGACAGTTCTCTTGTGACCAGTCAACAGGCTGCAGTGTTTCTAGTTCCTCCTTTTAGTGTCAGATCAGTGTGCTACGTACCTCAGCAGAGAGGTAATGAAAAAACAGGATGGTATGGAACGGATCTACAACTTTTGACAGTGGAAATTAAAAAATAGCTGTTCTAAGGCCCTGATCACACAGTAAGCATTGCAGATTGCAAAACGCGAGGTGCACCGCACTGCCTTTTTTTAAATGCACATAAACGCTTGCTGCACTTTTGTATTGTGGCCAGGCAACCACACCAACACGTCCTTACACTAAACTTCCCTTATTACCGTTTTTTCCCCCAGTGATTAGTATCTAGTTCCTAAAATGTTCAGGCAGAGGGTACTTGCAGTAGCGCTGGTTAAGGGTGAGAGGCTATCAGTGAAGTTTTTTGCATAGGGAAACGGAGATCTGTGTGGGTACATGAGACCCTAAAAAAGAGGGTGGATCACGGGGAGTTCCACCAGTTGGTCCAGGAGCTTCGCCTTGATGATGGCTGTTTCCAGGCATATTTTAGGAGGACTCAGGGGCAGTTTGACAACCTACTGTACTGTCCATTGTTGGGCTGTGTAGCTCTGGGTATCCAGCAGTTTCTCCTCCATCATTTACCAACTGTTAACTTGTTGTGACTGTGACGAAAAAAGAGATGATGTGGGGCGCTTTTCCGCTACAAGTCAAAGTTTTTCAACTCGAGGACTTCAGAGCGCTCTGGTAAAAACTCCAGATGCCTAGAGTGCAGAAACACAAGGCGCGTCACAACGCCAAACAAGGCTTTTGTAGCTCTTCCAGAGCTTTCATTCATGACACATGATCTTCATCCAGATGCAGCTTGCCCAGTTCTCATGGTACTGTAAATGTTTAAAAAGATTTTCCCTTGAGCACTTACAGGACTTATTTCTTCTTTATTTATATTGGCTGAAAAGTAAAGCTTCAGAGTTCATTCTTGACCCTGAAAACAGCCAACCCACAAAACCATCTCTCCTCATGGTCCATTTAGTAACTGTTGTGGAACTTTCTATCCCATCTCACAGCTCCATAACAACCACTAAGTAAACCTTGAGGTGTCGTCGACTGCTGTTTCCATGGACAAGAATAAACTAACTAATGAACCAAAGCATTTGTTTTCTCAAACAGGATAATTTTAGATGATTATATTTAAGCCCAGTGTGTAGAATAACAAACTCACTGGACTGTGTTAGATTACTTGATGCTGTCGGCCACAAGTTCATCGTTTATTACTCACATTTTAAAGTTGAAGCAATGTTGAGACGATTGTTCACATCAGTGAAATCAAAGTCCTTCCAAAAGTGATATTCAGACGACTATGCTGTGGCGATACATTAATACTGCATAGTTTCTTTGCTCTACTTGGACAGAGGGAGTGTTTACAACTTTGGCATGGCAGATCTGGCAGTGAACTGAGAGCTGTAGCAGTTGAGTGAAATAATGGACTTTAGAGTACAACCGTGTGTCACTGTGGCAAAGACACGGGATTTGGCTGAGGCGCAGCAGGCTCCGGTCCAGGATACTTTGCTGCTATTTGTCCTTGTACAATTAGAATCAACGCTCTTGATTTCTGGCAGAGCAGATAGATGATTCTACTAATGTGTTTTGCAAACCAATTATAACTGCAACCCATGACGGTGTCTCATATATGAAATATGTTGTAAGTGAAGGTCTTGTTGGTGCTTTTTTTTTTTTTTTTTTTTTTAACTCCCCCATGTGGAAGCTTGTCTTGTTGCTCACTGTAGCCCTGATTGTCTGTGTGGAACACTGAGCAGCAGATGATTATCTCCTGATAGCAGCACAGCAGGGAAAAAACCTCTATCTTCCCAGTCTGTGGGGATTGGGAAAGCCGTTGACAAGTAAAGGAGGGCAAAAGTAGATGGAGAACATGAGCCACCAGTGGGCCTCCCTTTCACTCGATCACCCCCTTCTTCCCTCCCTCTCCATCTCTCCCCATCTCCCTCCATCTCCATCTCATTGTCAGTGGCTGCGAGAGGAGGCCTGGCTCTGGCCTTCCGACTCGTGTCTCTCCATCCTCTCCTCAGCTTCCCTGCCCATATGCTCTCACGCAGGCAGGCAGAGGTTCATTAGCGTGCACACTGCATCTCCATGTGGCGCTGCCTCCACAAAATAACAGGCCATCCAACCTAATGAGGCTGAGATATGAGGAAACTCTGAGAGCCTGCCGCGGCTGTGTGTGTGTGTGTGTGTGTGTGTGTGTGTGTGTTTTTGTGTTGTGTGGGAGCGCCGCCTGCCTTTTTACTGCCGAAGACTAATTTTCCCTGTGCTGATCTGTCTCTGTGTCTCTGCCGTCAGCTTGTCAGACCTGTCACCGTAGTGCCTAACGTCCCCGGGATCCCAGGACCTCCCTCGCCACAGCCACAGCCCGCCCAATCAGAAGCAAAGCTGGTATTAATTATCTCTTCTTTTACATCAGATTTTGTTTCCACGTTGAGTCTGTTATTTCCCGTCTGAGCGAGGTAATAACAACCAAAGTAATGAGGGAGGTGGACAATAAGTGACCTTTCTCTGACCAGATGAGGGCGCTAGTGACAGATTGGGTCCGAGGTATTCCAAAAACTGTATTGTTAGATTTTTATTAGTGTAGTTTTTTTATGAATGGAATATCATATAGATTTTACCATCAAGTATGTCTTTAAAAATTAATTACTTTTTAGTGATTTATTCAGCTGCAATGATTAGTTAATTAATTGATCAACAACAACAAAAAATGTAAATAATTGTTTTACTTGTCTTTTATGCAATGTGTATATATATATATATATATATATATATATATATATATATATATGTATATATTAAATTTTTTTTGCTCATTCTAGATTTTGTAATAAAAAATAATAAAAGCAAAGATGTTGCATTAAAATCAGTGTTGTTCCAAAAAATTAAAATTAAAATAAACCTTTACAATAAATAAAACAGTTGATGACAATACCAATAAAAACAAACGTAAGGATTTGCTGCCATTTTTTGTCATACATGATAACAGAATATGTTTTTGGTTTTACACTGTTGGAGTTTCAGACAAAATAGACATCAAAAGAAGTCACCTCACACTCTCAAAAATTATCATGGTCAGTTTTTACTATTTTCCATTTTATGACTTAAGTCATAAAATAATCAGAATATTTCATATTGAAAAAAAATTAAATCAGAAATTAAAACAGAAATATAACAGATATATCTGCAGGGAAGAGATGGTCATAGCAGTCTTGCAGCCAGGTCCTCTCGTATGGGAAGTGATAGTTGAAGGGCAGGGATATGAAGTGTTGTGAGCGAGATCAGTGGCAATGTGATGAAGCACGGATCACAGAACCTGTAAGTGTTCGCAGCATGCTCCGCCTGTGGAAATTAACAGATAAACTGCGGAGAGGAGGTGTGTGTGTGTATGTTGGGAGGGAAGGATTGATCCTGACTGGCGAGGAGGAGTGAAGGGAGGGAGAGGGGGGGTTGTCGAGGATCATGGGGTACGGAGATGACAAACGCGGAGACAGCGTTGCGCTCAGCACGCCGTCACCGGGGCCAACCGGAGGGGGGCTACCAGCAAAAGCCAGCTGGGGGCATCCTGGCACACGCTCAGCGAGGCACATTAAGTCAGCCTCACCCTGCATGGAACCTTTTGTTCAGCAGAATCCTGCCTGACCTGCACCCCCCCTCCCGCTCACTCCCGGCGCCTCCCACCGCACTCGGCTCATCAGCAAACACCTAATGAGCCCACGTCAAGAAAACAGACCCCCGCTCAACCTGCTTGCTCCCCGCCCCCACCCGGCTCTCAGGGGGCGCAGAGACGGCACTTTACAAGGACTGATGATGCTGCAAAGACCACAATAATGATAATTAACTTGCTGAATTTAGAAGATTATGCTGTTAATTAGTTGCAAAATAAAGATAAGTAATATAGTAGCAGATGGTTGAATAACACCCATGAGATGGAGGGTTATTACACTGATGAGGTTTCCATGGCAGAGATGAAATATGAATCTGACTGGCTTTTCCCTCTTTCTATGGGCCATTCCAAGAGAATAATATCTTGTTTCTGCCAGAAGAGCTTCTGGAAGGGTATTACACGATAAACTAATTTGGTAGATAGATTGGTCTGGCAAAGGTAGTTGTTAGAATAATGTGGTCCTCTGTTTTCTCATGTAAATGTATTCCCTCTCACTTTGTTATTGCTTCGAAAGGCTCATTCACTTTCACCTTGTTTGCTCAGTGTTTGATATGAGAGGAATTGGCCTGTGAGTCATGGACACCAATCGGTGGAGAAATGGTTTCTGTGAATGGGCCGTGTTTGTGAATGTTACGTGCGGTCCCGGTAAATGTTCAAAAAGTACATTTTTTTGATAGTTTGGGTCCCGTCATGTGCTGTAGATGTCCAGTTAAGAGGACCTAAACATATGGAAAATAAAATGAGGATGCCTCGCCAGACAGATCAGTCTTGCAAGGTTATTTAATACCTGCCTCTTAAAATTATTTTGTTTCTTTATTATTCCAGGATTTGTTTTTAGTTTCAGTTTCCTATTTTATAACCTTAATTTCGGGGGGAATATAAAAGTAGTCATAGAAGGAGGATATTTCACACAATCTAGTAACCATCTTCAATGTCAGCAGTGATACTTCTCTTGTTCTCTGCTGACTGCTGTAAACTCAGTAGCGTCATTGAAGCAAGATGTTACAGTCTGTTCACTAACTGTTAGTGCTATAATAGGTCTGGCGTTGTTAGCCATCTTTAAGTACCGCTTTTCTAAACTTCACTCATTTTTTTTTTCACACAAAAGACTTGTGTTAGTTCATGGTTTGTGTTCCGGATGATCCCTCATACTTCTTACTCATTTGCAGCGTATTACCTTTATATGGTCTTCCATTCTTTAATGTTTATTTAATGATACAGATTAATGTAGCAAAAATGATCTACTGTTAGCATAGGGCTGAGCGATATGGAGAAAATCAGTATCACAATACTTTAAAACCAAATACCTTGACATAAATATTGCAACGTCATTGTCAAGTTGACTCTTGGTGCTTTTACAAAATTTTCACACAGTGAGATTTTTGATTAACTATCATCAGTGATGTGGATATAATGACTAAGCGGATAAAGGCAAGTGGTAGAAAAGCTAGAATAGACATCACTTTACTGTAAAGCAGTCTTTAAAACCAGGAAAGGGCAACACTTACATACAATATCCAAAATCTATGACGATATTTAACTATGGTATTGATTATAATACCAATATATTGCCCAGCCCTGTGACATCATGATGTCCTTGTTACCGTGTTTACGTACCAACCATTTCTTTGCATGGACATTTCATAATTGTTTTCTTTATGCTGAATTCTCTTTCCAGAAACTGAAAGCCACGTTAAGCCAGCAGCTTCCTCAGGTAACCAACGGAGATGGTGGTGAAGTCCAGAGCAGCGCCGTAACCCACACTGCTGCTCCTACTTCTCCTGCTCCCACCCCAGCCCCAGCTCCAGCCCCAGCCCCAGCTCCAGCCCCGATTGCGGTCCTAACTCCCACTCCGGCTCCTCACCTGCCCACAACTGAGGAACCTTCTCCCCATTCCCTTCAGCAGCCGGCTACATCTACCACAGAGACACCTGTAAGTGTCCACAGCGGACAAACTTTGTGTTTCAACAGAGCTCTATAGAAGAGACCTCTTTGTTTGTATCTGTAGTCAACTGGTATGCATACATGTATAACAATAATCCTTTAAATTTGGTCAGACTTAATAGCCCATGTCATCAAGGTTAATCTTTTTTTTTTGGTTCCAAATAAAATGTACCTGTAAAATCAAAAACTATCAAGTTCCGATGGCATTAAATGTCTAATCAGATTTATAATCTTACATACATTTTTTTAAACAGATAGTTTCTGATGTAATTTTTTTAGTCTTGTTTATTTAGACAAAGTTCTTGTACAGCAGCTTGTGTTTAAGCAGCATTTTGAGACCTTTGGGTACTTTTGTTACATGGAAAAAAAAGTGGCCCTACTTCCTTGTTTGGTAGCGTTCTCCAGTCCTTTTGGCTTGTGTAATAGGCAGGCTACAATTTCTCTTGTTTTATCTTCCCTCTTAACTCAACTGCAGCACATGTTAACCTATCCTTGTTACTCTAACACCTGCCTATAGCTACTGTTGCTGTTACTTGAGGCAAAGGGGACATGAAATAGCAGCTTAAAGGTACACATGAAATTATATGAATAAAAGAATTATTCAAGTGCTATGAACGATAATCGAAAAACCTCTGTATGTAATAATACACCTAAATCATGTAAGTCCAAAATAACAAGGTGGAGTCATTCCTGTTAAAATATACATCTTTCCAGAGTAGTCTGTTACAACATCAAAAAGTATGGTGACCTATAATAATAAAAAAAATATATATAATCTGTGCAGTAACTATGGTTACAGTAGTATCAAAAATGTTTAAACCATATCCAGCATGAATGTAATGTACAATAGATAGATCTGTGTGCTAGTTAGCTTTCTCTAGAGTTATCACAGTTCTGGGATTTCTAACTTAGATTCAACCGCTATCAAAATATTGATATTTACCACCATTTCTGATACTACAGGGAAAATTGACAGATATTGTTGTTAATTAAAAGATAAAAGTAACAAGGCTATAACATGACAGCAACTTCTCTTTTCTTGGTTTGTAGCAGAGAACAACAGAAAGACTGTAGTAACATTAACTATAACAGCTGCTACAGGTGTATTGATACAGTAGAATATGAATATTGAAACAGTTTCAAATATTCAGAGTCACTGTATCTATAAATTGATATTTGAACACTATTTTTTTTGCTGTTAGCTTACAACAAACTCTGAAAATCATTCCTGCTGACAAATGAAGCCTTTAATAAACAGCAGCATATCATGGCAGTTGTTTAAACATGATGTAAAGATGACCTGAAACTGGATTATGCTGTATGTTTACGTGTGCAGACTGACATGTCAGGTGTGTTTTTAGGTGAAATTACTGTCCTGATCATGGTGTAAAGGCATCTAACCTGAGCACATAATGGGATTAGTCACAGTAACTTCAGTGTTTTATCAGTTCAGTCCCAGTTCAGTGACTCAGTGTGCAATATTCAGTGCTGCACAATGACGTCAGCGGCACATTACAGACATGGTGGCGGTTTTGTTCTGCCACTTATTGTTTTGTGTTATTATTATTGTTCAGGCTTCCCCAGCGGCCCCTGCGCCAAACCCTCCAAGCACAGGGGGTCGGCGGCGCAGAACCACAAGTGAAGACCCCGACGAGAAGCGGCGCAAGTTCCTGGAGCGTAACAGGGCCGCAGCTTCTCGCTGTAGGCAGAAGAGGAAAGTGTGGGTCCAGTCTCTGGAGAAGAAGGCTGAGGATCTGAACTCTGTGAACGGACAACTACAGGTGCTCTTTACCTTCTCCAATCATGTAGCAGCAGCTCCTTCATCTGTCTTTGTTTTCGTGCTCTTGCGCATCAGCGTGTCAGTTTGTGTATGTTTGCATGCATGCGTATGTCTGTTCATCACCGTGTGCTGTTGGTGTAAGCGTGTGTACACAGACTTTTCCCTTCTGTGGTGATGAAGTCATTAAAGCCGATTAAGAAGAGCTGCCGTGTGACAGCAGCGGTGTGTGAGCCCTTTACATCGATATGTCCCTGTCAATAAAGATGTATCCTCCAGATGTCAGCCGCGCACAAGCGTGTCTTCGCTTCTGTCTCAGCAGTTTACTGAATGGCCTCAAAAATCTCCTAGGGAAAGGTGTCTTTTTGAACCTTCATTTTGCTGGAAGCAATTAGGATCTGATGCTGACAAGTTCGAAACAGTTCATGTATCTGCTGTCTCTGTTGATAAGTGTGAGCCGGGGGTGCGGCACATCGGTGTTCCAGACAATTAAATGAGATGTGGTGTTTATTTGCTCACTGTCTTATTTTTCTATGAAAGCGGAGTAAGATGTGGTGAAGGTGGAGGAGGGGATAGATGGCGATATAAAGAAATAGGTTCATGTCGTTAATATGCGGTTCAAAAACAAGTTATCACCACTTGTCATGAGTGTGCTTTTTGAGTTTGTATTTGAATATAGGCAGATGAAAAGAGAAGGATAGGTGAGTGGATGGGGTTATAAACGGAGCGTTTCTGTTAACTACAAAGACGGGAACAACATGTGGCAGAGAATAAAAGGGCGCTTTATATGAAGGCATTAATCAGCAGTGCAGTTTTTGTAAAAAACCCCCATGCTGACATGGCCCAGCTGATCAGTGAAACTGCCTCTAATGATGCACAATTATTTTAACATCATCCTTAACTGGCTTTTTAATGAGGTGTCAGACCAGGCAGCTCACAGGGCTCCCAGCATCACCCAAGGCCCATTTGCTCAATTTCGATTAAATCACAAAGTTAGAAACAAGTTTAACTCTCAAAATTCCAGTTTAGTTTGATTTCAAATTCCAGGTATGATGCAGTTTGACGTTACTGTAGGTGGAGCGTGAATGGCAGCATGGCATCTTCTAGGTAAATGTTGTAAAGGCAAATTAACCAAACACTTTGTATTATTTAATTTATTTTAATTTCCTGCTGAACAAACAGCATTTTATAATGGATGGTAACATTTCTGACTTTTGCTTTCAAGCCTTTCCCGTATGCTTCCCCGTAGCCGTGTGGAGGGAGAGTTTTAAAGGATCATGTTTATATAGGCTGTAAATGGCAGCAGCCATGGTGGAAGCGCAGTGAATATGGCTTTGGCTACATGTGATACATACGCTCCTTCCAGCTGTGTTTAAATCTGTCTTACAATAGCTCAGCTCTGCCAACACCAGCAAGACTAAACAGATGGAATCAAATAAATTGGCTGCTTTTAGACTAAATAGATTAAGCCGCCCGTAGTCCTTTAAAGGAGAAGAGAAGGAGTTTAAATCTGCCATTGGGTGTTCCGCGGGCCCCTGGCCGCTCTAAATCCAGTTAAAGTCACCTTCAGCGTAATGTGGCCCTCTTTTACGACATGCAGAAATCCTCAGCTCCCCTGGGAGCCGTAACGACACGAGAGTGTAAATCTCGGCAGCATCTACAAAGTTGCACTGACAATCCGAACAGCTCACCTCTGACAAATGTGCTGGTTGGTAGCCAGTGAAGGCCCATAATTATTGTGCAGGAAAAACATAAATGAAGAAGTGCATCATACTTTATTCTGAATTCATTCATTACGGTGTTACCTTTCCCTGCGTTCACTGTGTCTCGTCGAGGAAAGTATGAGTTTGTCTGCAGTGATGTAGTGGTCATGTAGCCTTACTGTACAAAGGAGGTCTTGAGAATTTAACCCTGTGATCCCATTAATAACTGGGATTAAAATTATTCATGGTGGATAAGAGGTATGGGTATTCATGTACAGAGGACACAAAGTCACGTTGCACTTTGGTGTATATACTCATTCATTCATTTTCTGTAACCATTTATCCTGTTAGGGGTCGCGGGGGGGAGGGGGGCTGGAGCCTATCCCAGGTGACGGGCAAAAAGGCAGGGTACTCCCTGGACAGGTCACCAGACTATCACAGGGCTGACACATAGAGACAGACAACCATTCACACTCACATTCACACTTATTGAGCACTTACTGTACATATGCAGGTTTTGGTTTGGGACCCTTTTAAGACCTGAGTTTAGCTGCAGTTTTTGGGTTCAAACTAGAGGTAAACTAAAGATATGTTTTAGATAATGCTGAAAGAGTGATATCATTGTGTAGTTTTTCCACCAGAGAGCACCAACACGTTTATTTTTAATTTAAAAATGCATCGCTCAGTATATATCTTGGTCACAATTCTAAAAAAAAAAAAACTAACTAACTAAAAATTGAAGTGATCCTGATAAAAAATGTTTGTTACATATGCTATGTATCCATGCGCTGACCCCTATTTGCCATGTGGAGTAAAAAGTTAATCAGCTGCCTTTTAGCTCACGACCCAACGACTCTGTAAGGGTTCACAACCATACCGAGTTTAAAGACAAGCACATGCACAGGCTTGACCTCCATGCCAAATCTCATCCTCCTATAGGGCCACCATAGGGTGGCTCTATAGAGCTGCTGGTCACAGCTAAGAAATACTAATGGGTGATACATTGTTATCAAACTTCTGTAACGTTCAAAATTTAGTGACAGCCTAAAAAATGAAGAACATACAGTTACAACTTTGTAAATAAATGAAGAAAGGATCTCAGTCATACTTTAATGAACTGAAGTTTGATCTTTATCTGTTTTTTGGGAAGTCATTTTTACACGTTTGAACCACACACACGTGGTCTGTTTGTCTTCATGTAATCTGACATACTGTATGCTCCAGAGTGACCGTTTTATTGAGTGCTGTTGTGTGTCTCCTCTCTCTCTCTCAAAGAGTGAAGTCACCCTGCTGAGAAACGAAGTGGCTCAGCTGAAGCAGCTTCTTCTGGCTCATAAAGATTGCCCTGTAACCGCCATGCAGAAGAAATCTGGCTATCACAGTGAGTAATGCTCCATTATTCTCAGCCCGAGGCTTCCAGTGAAACGCCTCTAAAAATGAGCTCCGGCTAACCACTGGAAGGACATGTCTTACTTATGGCCAAACACAAAGAGCTATTGACATATTAGATCCTCTTTTAAAAAAAAAAACTTTCCTGAAGTTAAGATATTTATGGGCAGTGTGGTTTCAGACACATTTTCGCTGCCGGCTTTGTCCGAGTCTTTTCAAGAGGCCACAGGTGGTATCCACCAATTGTTTCCTCCTCATTTGACACCTAAATAAACATTTGTCAGATGAAGCTTAATGTCTGCAGGAGGGATGTTCAGGAACCAAATGCTTGGGTTGTCAAGAAATGGATAGCTAAATCTCTTTTTTTGTAACACATGCATGTTAATTAAATGTACCTTTACATTCAACAATCATCTTTATGAATATACAAGAAGATTCTGTGTTTGCAGCCTCTTAATTTAAATGTCCTGGTGTCATCCTTTACGGTGTCGCCACCATGTCAGTTCCTGTTCATCACATGGTCTCATTTAGAATCATATCACCAATATTTCTTCGTTTCCCGAGACCGCGGCTCTGTCATTCTGATTTTTCAGCTATAACTCACCTTCCCTCACAGATGAGCCAGTATGCAACGAGAACAAGTGGCGCTCCAAGCCACTTCTCCACTGTGCTCTAAACGCCTCCGCTGACTTGTATTGACAATGATTGCCTCTGAAATGAGTCCATTAAAGCAGCAAGCTTGACAAGACTGCAGAGCATTCTCATTGCGGGGTGTCCACCAAGCTAGGCTGTTCATTATGCATCCTTTATTGCTAACCATCCCACTGACACACGTCATGTGCATTATGGGACTGATGGTTTCCAGGCTAGAGTGGGCTGTCAGAGCCAGGTCTCATTTGGTATCGCCTGGATTGTTTTTTTAGAAAGATCCGCAGATGAATTGGGTCATCTTTCTCATGTGTTTGCTGAGGACGTCACTCCTGTGTTTCTGGACCTTTGTGAAGGATGACATTTGGAGCACTTTTTACCCTGTTTGGGAAGATATAACCTCATCCAAATACCCCAGTTCATCAGTTTGGCACATGATGACAGGTGAGATAGATTTAAGACAAGCCAACAAGGAAAGCCAACTAATGTGAGAGTGAAAATAAATGTGTGGTAGGATGGCAGGATGAAATAATCCAGTGGTTCCCAACCTTCTTTGTCTGATTTACAGACCTATGTCCAACGTTTCAGCTAACTATTTGAACTTTTTATCCTTTGATTTTAGCTGCATATTTAAAGGAACAGTTCACCAAAAAACAAAAATGCATATTTTTTTTCCTTTTACTTGTAGTGCTGAGATGATTGGCAGTGATGTCTGCCTTCTGGCCAATATGTTGGAAGCAGATGGCCAAAAAAATACATTTAAAAAACTCAGCAGCAGTGTCTCTTTCCAGAAATTATGACCTGTTTACTCAAGATTATCCACAGACCCTGTTGTGAGCAGTAGTAGGAAGCATTCATCTACTTATGGACAAGAGGCTCATGACAGCATGAGATGTAAACATAGATGGCTGTAACTTCAGTGAGTAGATGCACGCTTCCTTCTGTGTAGTGATTCGGTTGACAGGTGCAGTTCAGAAAAATACATTTGAAAAACTCAACAGCAATATGTCTTTCCGTAAATCATGACCTGGTTACTCAAGATAATCCACAGACCTTGTTGTGAGCAGTTTCATGTAGGAACTATTTCTTTCTACAAAACTACACCCGCCAACTGTATCACTGCGAAGAAGGAAGTGTGCATCTACTCATGGACGAGAGGTGTGTGTGCTCATGACAGTGTGAGACGTAAACATTAATGGTGTCCTGATCAACTGAGCTGTAACATTAGCTAGTTCAGTGGTGCTAGGTGAGCTAGCAGTAGATGCACACTTCCTCCTGTGCAGTGATCCGGTTGGTAAGTGTGGTCTGAGAGAAGGAAAATAGTTCCTATAGGCTCACAGAAAACAATCTACACTGACACACAGCACCACAGGTAAGAGGAAAAGTATGTGTTTTTGATTTTGTGAGCTGTCCCTTTAAGTTGTATCCACTGCTGCTAGTAATAATTCACCAAAACTATCCAAAAGTTTTAGTGATTTTAACCACTTATTCATTACATTCACCTATTTGAACTGTTCAGTACTCTCTATGTAGCTATTTATCTCAGCCATTCACCCATTACTTTTCCATTACTAGTGTTCATGCACTGTCAATAGCCAAATGTAATTTACAGGTGTTACAGCTGATTAACTATTTTCAAATGAAATTGTAATTTCTGTTTTTTCAAATTAAATGAGCTGCTCCACAATCTTTCCACGTGTACCCCCTGGCAACTGCCTAAGTACCCCCCGAGGCACGAGTACCCCTGGTTGGGAATCACTGAAGTAATCGATCTTGCTAATTAGTGAAGCACATTATTTGATTCTGACTGATCGTGGCCCTCGCTCATGTAAAGGCCTCATCAAACCCTCCATTTTCTCTGTGTAACACATCCCGTAAGGCTACACTGCCCCTCCAGACCTGGTTATACCCTTCATCGTCCTGCCCAGGCGTAGCCATGGCAGGTGGGAGGAAATTACCCAGACTGCCCCACAAACAAGCCAGGACATGCTTTCGCTTGGCACACAGAGCTGTCCATCTGCTTACAGCGAACCCCACTTCAGAAACCAAGAGAGCAGAAAGAAGCTCCGGCTGCCCAGGGAACCCGAATTTCTGAGTATTATGATATATCCGACAGCCACCCCTTAATGTCGTTAGGAGTGATAATGCTCACTTGAACATGGAACAAAACCACCAAGCTGATTTATTCTGAGGTTGACCTTCTGCATAGTAAAACAGCGAGGGAGTTTATAGCGCTTTGACATTCACTTGCACTAAATCACGCGGTCAAAGTCCAGTCCAGGAAGGCAGATGAAGCCTCTAATGTGGAGACATTTGTATTGGACTTTAATTGCTCCTTCTTGCTATGGAATCTGTATTTTACGTGCTCAAATGCAAAACCCAGCCATTAATTACAAAGTGCCATAACAAGTGACTTCATATCATTAACAATATTAATTATCACTGTGCTCCTTATTCCTTTACGAAACAGAGCATGAGAGTAGAGTCTCTTTTTTTCCATCAGGATCCAATTAATTCAATGCAACTGCCTAACAGCTGGTGGCATTTCGACTCCAAGTCTTCCCTACTCTCCAGTGTGAGCATCATTAAAATCAGGTGCTGTAATCATCTGTCGCTGCAGTAGTTGGCAAGGTAACAAAAAACAAATGAGGATGCAGTTAGGGATGGGAAACACTGCCACATGCCCCAGAATGTAATGTACCCTTATGATGTGGGTTTAAATTGACATTGGAGCTTTAATTAAAGGAAGGGCTGCAGAAGTAGCATTATGGGGATTAATGAAACGGTTTGCATACACCACATGCAAATAGCTGTTTTACATCTGATTAGGTCTACATGACAAAGCTTTCCCGAGCTCTTGTGGATTGTAGCGGGTAAATGCTGCCAGTAAACAGCAATGTGAGTAAATCTAAACAATATAAACAAGGCTTCTGCGGATTCTTAAAGTCTTAAAAGCCATTGATCTAAAAACAAGGCCTTAATTGGTGTGAAATTGTCTTCAATCAGTCGGATTTCGTAGCAGTATGAAATCTCAAAATAAGTGGTAACATCTACTTTTTAGAAATAATTGTCAGAGTGCTTCTTGCATTAATATCACACAGATCAGAACAGTGGAACCAACATCACTCATATGCTGCTCCTGGCTGGGATGCTGAGAGCAGAGGATCCACTGTCTGCTAGCTAGCTGTCGCTGTATCCTGGACGACATAAGGAAGTGCAAATTCAATTAAAAATTGACTGTTCAACCAAGAGTTTGCGGCGTGGCTGAAACCAGTACAAAGCAATGCACGAGGCTCTGTGTTTTATGTGAAAAGCTTTTCAAAGATGGAAATAGGATCACAGCAATATACTGTGAAGCTGTATACCGTGATATGAAAATTGACGGTTATCGCATTGTGGACATTTGCTTATCTACGGTACTGAAAACAAATGCAACAGGACAGAGAATCTCACCTGGGCACACAGTCCTTCTCGACTGCCTGTCATTGGTTTCAAGTTTCAATTGTATCAAGTGTTTGCGAAGTCAAAAATCTAATGTTGTCATTCCTTTAATGCCATTGTAATAATATTTGTGTAATATTTTATACTGTAAAATCGTTTAATAATTTCCTGAGACTGTTACCACATCATGAACATCTCATACTGTTGTAACCCTAGGCAGTAGAAATCCCACATGCAGAGGGAAAAACACAAAGTCGCTGAGAAAAGAAATGGCTAAATGTCAGATATTTCCCAGTTCTGATCTACACTCGTCTCCACCATGCCTAAAAAGTGTTAATCTTTTAAGTCGGTCATCTAACCTTTTCACTGGAACAAAATAAATCATGTTTTACATTACAATAAACATTTGGGCTAAAATCTCTCTAACCCCCCAACATTGATGTCACTTCATGATTTTTTTTATTTTATTTTTATTTTTTAATTGAATTTTAGTTCAGTTTAGTTTATTTCGTTTCATTTAATTTCATTTTATTTTAATTTTTCCCAGTTTAGATTTTTGAAAAAGTTCTTTTTAAAGTTTCATTCTGAGTGGCATAAAAAAAAATCTTAAAAGTCTTAAATCTAACTCGCCTTCAGCTGTAGGATTCTTCTAAACAAGTACAACCTTCTTCAGCAATTATTGTCTCATCTTTCCCAACACAGTCTCTGACAAAGATGAGAGCTGCGAGGAAATGTCCGTCCCCGGCAGCCCCCAGAACGAGGCCATCCAGCACAGCTCCGTCAGCACCTCCAACGGGGTCAGCTCCTCCTCCATGACCCCGGCCGTCTCCGCCCCATCCAACGCCGCCACCACCACCACGTCAAACCAGAGCACAGAGGAGAGCCAGTCTCGGCCTTCAGGGAGTTGATCGTCCCAAACTGTGCCCCGAGCGTCAACACTGGAGCGCTGTTGCCTCTTCGATCTCTGACAAACAGAGCAAAGGGATTCTCTCTCAGCTTCAGTTTGGACCGTGTCGTCGTTTATTTATTTCTTGATTGCTTTTTTGTATGTTTGTTTTGTCTTCCGTTGGTGATGCTTTTTTTTGAGAATGCAAATGTTTTCTCTGGAATTGGTGAAGACAAAAGAACAGGCACTTTAGGTGTAAAATGTAAAACACGTGGTTCAGAAATGTTTTTGTATCTGTGTTAATTATTTATTAATCTTTATATATTTTTTTATTTAAAAAGTGATCTTCCTGAAGGTTTGATCAGTGAGTTGTTAGAGACCTTACCAAAGTGTGTTGTGCTTCATTTGTAACTAGTCTTTTTAATTTCTTTTATAAGCACTATCTTTATGACGAAGTTACATAAAGAGCGGTCACTTTTGTTGTCATGATTTTCCATTTTGCACATTTTTGAGAGATGACGGGTTTTTTAGAGTTTCAACAGTCCACATGTTAAGTACCGGCAGCTTTTTAGAAGTAGATTTGAATACTGTCACACAACACACGTGTAAATGGCTGAATCAGATTTAAAGTCATCTTTTCTGTGAGCGAGATCAGCTGTAGTTGCATCGTGCAGTTTGAATGTTCGAGCTCGCCTCTGCTTTGTAAAAATAGTCTTAAGGAGGTGAGCTGGTTAGAAATGTGTGTTGTTTCATTAACATTCCACCTGTAGTCTGATTGTTCCTGAAGCAGTGATTGTAGGATTGCAGTACCTTTTCCATTACTCAATCTTGGTGACTTCATTCAGTGCCATTAATGTTTTTGTATAAATGACTTCGGTACATTTTTAATAGCTTGAGTTAATAGCTGTTCTCTCAGATTAAGGGTCTCATGAACATAGGAAATATCTTGCTCCGCATACTGTCTTTGCTTTATAAGTGACTGTTTATGGCTTTAACGCAGAACACTTAAGGACATTTAGTTGTTTTCATGGCTGCATTTCTCGAAGACATTTTTAGAAAACATTGTAAATAACATCAATGATGCATTGTATGTGATCTTTCTTGGTGTTATGTACTTAGTTTTTTTTTATAGCGTAGTCTGGTTTCAGTAGCTGAGCCCTGTTGATCACGTTAGCAGTGGATCTTAACGATGTTTCAATCATTAGGATAGGCCTCTCTCTGACTCCTGTCATGTAAAATTTAAAGCATCCAGATGTGACCTGGAATCGCATCATGTATATTAGAGTAACACTACTACCGCCTGTAAGAATTGTGAGCATTTCATCATTGAAATAATAGTAGGAAGCAAATCACACCATGAAGTCAATTTGCCTTTTCTCTTAGTCTGTACTGGCTTACTACTGTGTAGTTTTACGAGAAGCTAACACGTTGTTTTCTTAAATTCTTTTATAAAAATTTTACTGTTATGTGCTATCTGCATGAGATAATAATTCTCTGCGAGAATTTTAACTGTTTATTCAATAATGTCTCAGTCAGATAAATATCATTAAACAAGTTGTTTCAACTTGAGTCGTGGCTCTAAGTCTATGAAAGCTTTGGTTTCTTTGTTTTACCTTGGCTTAACTGCTAAAAAAAGGAGTGTGATACTGTGTTGAAAGTGTACTTGTAACTTGTGAAAGTTCTGTATAAAAATTTGAATTGATAAGTTGTTGTAATAAACCTTTTAATATCTCTTTAAAGATCTAGCTTTGCTTCCATTTAATTCTCCAGATGGAAATAAACTAAGAAATACGTGAATCATCTCATAACAAATAAACGCCTGTACATTATGTTTCTATCAATAAGTTGACAATGTCAGTAGTAAGCAAGCCAAGTCCTCTCCACATATTATAGCAGCTGTTACAATATCACAGTGTGTCATTCCCCCAATGCTTTCACACAAAACCTCTGCACATTGATTTGAACTGAGGTGTCGCTGAGGTGCCTCTGGTGCTCAGAAACATTTCTCATGGTGTATTCTGCCACCTTGTGGAAGATGAGAGTTCACCATATTGTTGATTAAATATCAAACTGCGCTATGAGTCAAGTCAGGGTACTGACTGTTTGTGTATTTCATAATAATTCTCTAGCTACAATAGCCGACTTACAAATACCACAACCATGGTGAACTTTCCCTTCATGGAGTTTGCTTGGGGATGTTGGTATTGGCAGTGGAAGAAGAAATAGATCTTTTACTCAAGTAAAACTACCACAGTGTAAAAATAGCAGTCCTGCATTCAAAATATTACTACAGAAATATTATCAGCACAATCTACTTAAATTCATATTACAAATTTGTTCATGGTGAAGCTATTTTTATTCTTTACATACTGCCTGATAGTTTAAAGGTCCCATATCGTCAAAAGTCAGATTCCGATGCTGTTTTTAAATTATAAAGCCAGTGTAGTTGTGATATGAATACTGTACAGGTATCAAAATGCTCACCTCACACAGAGATGCACACAGCCCTTATTCAGAAACTGTCCCTTTAAATGAGCCATCAGGACTTCTGTGAAGTTGTGATGTCACAGCTATACTATATAATGATAGAAAGTGCTCCTACAGTCATTCCCTCTGCTGCAGTGAATGTGCAGAGATGCCAAGAGTGCAGATGTGGTAGACCGAGAGACACTGACTAAAATGTGTTCAAACTGCATCTCTAAACATTTCAGGAGCTATAAGTGACCTGGGGTGAAAGTAGTAGATGTGTTTTTTAATACCATATTTTCATGGAATGAAATGTGTGAAAGCACAGGGTGGATAATATATAATTTAAGGTCAGTCAGATAGTGATCTATGTTTAGTATAAATTACTATGTATTTGGATGAAGATCAAAGTCAAGTCTGCTGTGAATTTTTAGGAACTGTAGCTGAATTTCTATTCTGTGTTTGGCTTAATTTTTGTTAAATTGTCAATAATTTTGTCTCTTTTCTTTACTCAGTGTTAAACCAACATGATGAGCTGTTTTGTTTGTTGTGTTTATCCGTGGTATTGTTGTAAGCGTGTATGAATGTATGTGTGTGGGCCCCGGGAAGAAATGTCAATGCTTATGCTGGAACCAATGGGGATCAAAAGCAGACCAGCAGACTGGGGCTTTTTCGTGACAGCGGCTTAAAGAAACAGATGAAGAAGAAGCATCTCAGACAGAGGGAGAATACAGGTATATTCAGGCAGAGAGTATGAGAAGGATAAAGTGTTTTTTGAACATTAAAGCATGTAAACATGTTCTAGTAGAAACAAAATACAAACAAAGTGCAAGTTTGTCACAAAGGTACAATACTTGAGCAAATGTACTTAGCTACTTTCCTCTGCTGATATTAAGAAGATTGCTGATTGCCACTGATGCAAGTATTTGCATCAGCCAATTAACTTTTACTTCACTTGAGTATTTTCATTTAACAATACTTTACATCTCTTCCCCACTATATTAGCAGATTAAGATTTTACATTCAAAATATGATCAACTGAAGTCTGTGCCAACAACAAGTTCTTTTAAATCAAGGCATAAGACATTAATGTTTATTTTTACAAAACTAGGATTATCTAGTCATTATTTGCAGTGCTCTATAATGGCAATGTATTCTTGTCTTCTTTTGGTTCTTCAAGTTTTACTAAATTTTAGCACATTTTTCTATCTTCTTCTTTATTGTATTCTATTTAATTCATATATACAGTGTGCGTGTCTTTTTAATATTGCCTTGTGTCTTGTGTCTTCAAGCCTTTCTATGTAAAGCACTTTGAAATGTCTTGTTGTTGAAAGGCACTACACAAACAAACTTGCCCTACCAAGCCGACACTGGGCTACCTTTTGTCTTCCAGTACACTGGACACAGAAAACACAGCTGAGATGGAGAAGCCCTTGAGATGCTGACGTAGCCAGAATATAAACATGTTCCTTGTAACTGCAGCTGTAAACAGGTAGACAACACATGTACTGCTACACTGACAAAAACCTCTCGCCTGTCTACTATAACTAGTGTGGACTATTGGCTGAGTGCAACATGGGATGAGAGCTAAATGAACATTGTCAGCTAATGTGTTGCCATTAGTTACCTGTTAGAGCCACTGAAATGTGCATTGACTTGTTGACTTCACCTGCATGCGTCACTCTCAGGTTACGTAGGTATGATCTTCAGTTCCTCCATTTTAATGTTACAGTATTTTTTTTTCATAGATCAAATTAAATGTGGTTTTATTGTATGTTGCAGAGGTGTCTAACTCATTTTCGTTCATGGGCAACGCACAGACCAATTTGATCTCAAGTAGGCCAGACCAGTTGCATAATAATAATAATAACAACATAACGTATAATATTGTTCCCTTTCTCTTAGTCTTTTAGTTTTCATGAACATTATGAAAATGTTCATCCATTTAAAACAGATAATGAGCAGCCTGAGATGTCTTCTGATAAATAAGTGCAGTTTCAACAATATTCAGTTTTTCTATTCTACTACTCACTGTCATTACATGTACATTTTCCATACATTTCCACTCCTGTGTAATAATGCAGGCATCACCACTTCAGACTAAAGTGAAAGCTATTGAGGAACTAGTTGAAGTTATCCCCTATCTTACAAACCATTTACAAATCTAAAGTTTTTGCAGTGCCTTAACAGCAGGGCTCCACCAGTTTTGTTGCAAGATAAACGACAGATAAAGATGCTTTTGTACTGAAGCTGCTGATTGACAATATTTTAAACAATGTTCAGTATCTTTAAATATGACCACAATAAGTATTTGTTGTTTCTTCAGAGAACTGTAAGTAAGTAAAGTAGGCTACTAACTGTTTAACTTCCTTGTCATATAAGTGAAGGGATTGTGTTTACCTGGATAAAAAAAGCTACAAAAATAAAAAATGAATCTTTCCGTCAGAAGGGTAAACTGCTCCAGGTTTTTTATATGATAAAATACCTGCAGCTCAAACATGATTTGAACAGATTTTTGTACACACGGCATCATTGTGTGCCATATTTGCTCACATATTGGACAAACATGAAACCTGAGCAAAGAATAATTTGCAAAATGTAACCCATCTCTGATGAATCCACCAGCACCAGCTCGGAGTGTCCAGCAGGTGGCGATACATCCAAACCAATGCCTCAAATGGCGGTGACTGACTTAATGTATGTATCTGCTTTTTATGGAAACAGTATTCAGATTATTGTCAGGAGAATCCACAGAGACGTAGCACTCTTTAACTGAGGAAAACAAACCAGCTCTTGGAAATTTTATTCGACAAATAATGACAAACTGAATCCAGCTTTTTTTGTGATTTTTTTTTAAATTTAATTTCAGATTGTATGTTTTCTATAAAATATCACAATGACAATAAGAACATTAAGTCTTTTCTTTAATTCAGTTTTGTGTTATTAATGTTTTACAGAGGCTGAATTTTGCCTACCAACACTGACACTCACTAGCAGTGTTTAAGTGGGGCAGCCTTGATTAGCTGCTGATCACAGAGGGGAGAATTGTAAATGTTACTATGTAGGTCACAGCATTCACGAATAACAGCACTTTTGGCTCGATGCTGCGTATTTACAGATCTGGAAGTGAATGAGGCTACAGTACAGCTCTGCATCTTTGAAGTCAAATCAAAGGGGAGAGAAAGAGCAGAGCATCACAGTGATATTTTCCTATTCTTTCTCACCTCCACATGCAGACTATTAATTTTGATTGTTTGATTAATTAAATTCCCCCTGGCAAACAGCCCTGCCTTATTCATTATTCATCTCGTAATGATTTTAATGTTAATTTGATGAGGGTTTCAGTAATGAATGCACGTTTAGAGGTATCACCAATACTGCAGCAGGAAGAGAAGCTTTCAGACGGACAGCGGTGTCCTGAACACGAGTCTACATGGTGAAGAATAAGAAGCATCATCGAGGAGCAGCACGCAACAGTCTCCATATTTCACAAGATTATGAGCCACACATGGATGTGGAGCCATCACATACGGCGGAGCCTAATTGGGAAAGAGTGGCAACAGGAATAAAGATGGCTAACATACTAGCTGGGAGTCTCTGTGTTTTACCCTCTCGATAAATGAGCAGGATAATAATGTGGAGCTGATCTGCTGACAGGCAGGCTGCTCCAGCTGTTACCATAATTCGACAGGTATTACGCTTTGGCCCTTAGCAGTCTGCCTCAGCAGACTGGCACTTAATTAGGCAAGGATTAAGGCCAAACAGCCTCATTTACGTGAATTGTATCATAAATACAAACTGGCTACCCTCTCTCCTTCAGGGGGCATCGGGGGTAAATTTTAAAAACGCAGAGGTTTGCTGAAAAGACGATGCTCCGGGCCTTAAACTCCAGATTTCTCAACAATGAAGACTCTTTCCCCCTGCTGAGAGGTGCTGTTTCTGAGCACACATTTTAACCCCCCAAATCCGGGGAGACAGAGATGAAACAGCTTGATTTACATTTAATTCAGATTATGTAAATACACTGGTCGTGTCCCAAACCAAACATGGGACACAATGCAAGCTGCCTGCAGCACCCAGCAAAGATGGCCTCCATTGTTATTCAAATGTAGGAATAAAGTATTTCTTTCATACATGGCCTGGGTGTTTAATTGAACTCTTGATGATATATAATATGTCCCCTCTACTAATACTGATAACCACTCATTATTTTCACTTGGCAACCTCCACATACTATCATACTGAGTCTGTTTGCTCCTGGTCTTGATTGGAGGACGACTGGACAACAGGGATGTGCATCGATTTAATAGTATTATAGGGGTGTATCAGCTCAGCTATCACTGAGTGCACCGCACGGGTGGAGGCAAATCCCTAGTGGGCATGTGCACGTGCATCGAGTGAGCTTGACTCTGCCAATCCCTCCCCTGGGCGCTCCCTGGTGCGTCTGGAGGAACCAGGACGTCTCCTCCATCAGACTGCTGACATTAGCATGCATGAGGTCTATTCATGGCAGTGGGTCTATGACTGTATGTGCATGCATACTGTATGTGCAGGTCCTCTCTGTTACTCAGCTCTGTTTCCCATGTGAATCTGCTTATACTGCTATCAATATTTTATAGTGGTCTGCTCCACTCTTATGAAGCAAGACACCCAGTCTAAAACAGACACATAGTATTGTTTCCTTCATTTTTAAATCATTTCATCTTGTTTTCCATCTCTTTGTCTTCATTTTACACCTCACTGTGGTGGTTTTGAGCCTCTTTGTGGTTGTTTTGTGGTTATTTTGCATCTCTGTGAGGACTTTTGTATCTTTTTGGCCATTTTTGTTTGCATCGCTCTTTGGTTTTGCGTCTCTTTCAGTGACATTTTGCAGGTACAGCACCAGGGCCTTTGGAACCCTTAAGACAAACAAACACAGGACTTTCACCCAAGTGATCGCTGTTCAAGGGAATCCAATCATTTTAATCCAAACTGTGATCTTTTCTAAACCTTACCAAGTTTTGTTGCCTAAACAGACATTTCAAATGAAAAACGGAATTTTATTTTGAAAAGAAACCGTATGCCTTTAACACGCTTAGACTGACACATCCAAAATGCTAGAGAGGTACCCAGAGCATCATAGTTTGAGGCGTTGAGCCACTGACTAAACCACCATGGTTACGATATGATATGATATGGTATGATGTAATACGATACAATATGATACAACGTACTTTATTGACGCCATAGGAAAATTTGTCTTGGACTTAAGAGCTGCACAAGTATTGCTGCCTTACAATAATAGTCCAGAAAAAAATGAAAAGCATACACCATAAATAAAACATAAAAACTTAAAATACACATAACAGTATTTCACATCTGCCACTCATGTGTTGCACCTAACACCAGCACACATTTGAGAGGTTGGTAGTGACAACGTGTTGTTCCAGAGGGAACTGTTCTGTAATCTATCTATGTATGCTGATGATGCAATGCTGTACTTTTGGGGAAAACCAAGGAGAAGAACTCGGACCAGTTGTGTCTGGCCAGTTCTTTGTGGTGGTGTAAGATGTTTTTAGATCCTTGACAGAAGTAAAGATTCTGAATACTTGTGTAGAAGTTGCAGTTCTACAGTACAGAAATATTCCTTTACACCTCCTTTAGTTTGGTGCCTTCAGCTACATCTCATCTTTTACAATAGATATTCAACAGTTTTACGCAAGTGCTTGAGTACATGTACCTCATTACTTTCCAACACTAATTGGTAAAAGTCTCAATGAAGGTTTGCAAGTGAACCTCAGTAAATCTGAAGTTGTTATTTTCATTGTTTCTAACACAAATCCCCAGTAATTCAAAATACCATAATACTAAAACCACCTCTAGATCCTGTTTTTTACCTTTGCCCCAAAGAAAATAATATTAAAAATATTATATAAGATAATATTCAGTCATTCAGTGTCATTCTCTTTGCCTCAGTTGGCCACCCTGAGCATACTGCAGGCTGTCTGCACCATTTTAAGAAAGATGCTGTCTGTTTTTTTTTTTTTCCATTAAAACCACCATCCTCACAGTGGCCTCTGGATAAGTGACTCTAAAACTGATTGATAACTTCCAGAGCTGCACATGTCCTGACCCCAGCAGCCATTTCAGAGGTGTTATCTTCTTCCTGTATGTGCTGTATGTCTCATATCTGATCCATGTCTGTTCTATCCCCTAATGAGCTGTTTGGTGGGAACTTCTCACAATATTTATAAAGAATGGTTAAAGGATGTTATTTTGGTGAGTAAGTGAGTTGTTGAACTGAGGATTGATTCCCCATTTTAAAAATGTTTCATCTGAATCATTTTTAGGTACTCGAAGAGGTAAAATTACAGTATTCTGCCATTTTAATTCATCTTGTGATCCCTTGTTGAGGTCTTTATCCCCAGGCTGGCGACCACTTCACTAGTGCAACAAATGTGTATTGATGCGCAGCTGAAAATAGTCCCCAACAAATTCACTGTTTAATCCCATTTGTGTAACATTTGCTACGCACCCAGCTGTTGTGGATATTGCTAAACCTTTTTTTAGAAATTCGGTTTTGTGTTTGTGACCTGTTTTAAAGATTTCCATCTTTAGGAGGTGCAAATGTCCTTGGGCCTGAGAGCCAAAGACGGACTAATGCATTGTTGATTCGGGTGTTTTCCATAGACTGTAAAAATAAGGACGTAGCTACTGTGACGTCACCCACTGAAGAAGGACTTTGTTTGCCATTATATGAGCAACCAGAGAATGAAATTGCGAACTCCCTGTGATGCACAATATACATCAATAGATAAATGAATAATTTAAAAATGAGTCACTGATTAAAAACAGGGCTCTACAATAATAGAATCATGCAACATGAAGGAGGACGGTGTGGTAAGGTGATGTGGCTCTGAATCAATCACACGTGATTGTGTAGCGATTGATTCAACTGCACAACAGCACATCGACAAAAGGTGTTTCTTAGTGTAGTCGTGGGGGGTTTTATTGTTCTGCGGAGCCTCCCAGAGGGGAGAGGTGCAAACAGATGATGTCCAGGGTGAGAAGCTGTGTGTTGACGAAAAAAAAACAAATTCTGCAGTTTTGATGAGGTTTTGTAAGGACTGTTTGTCATGAGCCCCACAGCTGCCATATTAGACAGTGATGGCCCAGGTGAGCACACTCTCTACTGCACATCTGTAAAAATACACCAATAACTCCTTTGTTATGTTTATCTTTTTCAAGGTCGCAGAAAGTACAGTCATGTCTGTGCTTTTGTTACTGCTGGTATGTGTCTTCCATGTTGTACCCTTAGAGAAGTGAACTGGAGTGTAGACTGCTGCTTTGAAGCCTTGGGTTCGGTATTTCTGCTGTCGCCATCTTGTTTTCTTGGAGCCAGAAATGACCACATTTGGGTGAGAGGCTGTTGGTGTGAAAGAGTGACAGATGGATCTGACTGGGAAGCCGAGGACACTATCCTGTCACTCAAAGTAGCCTGCCCTTGATTATGTGTAAGTTGAAGCCTTAATAAAACGTTATTGGTTGAGTTATATAAAAAATCACCCGTGTACAGTTGTCATTAATGTTGAAATTAGCTATAGAGACCAAAATCCTTTTGTGTACCAGTCTATAAACATGTTTATTTCCGCTGTAAAGTGGGGCATTTTAACATGGGGATTAACTGGCTTCTGGAGCCAGCCTCAAGTGCTCGTTTAAAGAACTGCAGTTTTTGGCACTTATGTGTTGACTTCATTTTTCACCCCTAAATGTTGTTGCTTGGTGTTATCATGGAAATCGTTGATGATGAGAAAAATATCACCAGCCTCGTCTTTTTACCTTAACTCTTCACACGTTTTCTGCTTTAGCTTCTGTTCCTTTACTGAAGACAAAGCTGTTGTCCTCTCCACTGACATTTCAGTTCCTTTGTTCATGGTTGTATTTGGAGACTAAAGTGTCTGTTTCATAATTCATACAAAATTGATTTACTGATGACAACAGCGGTGGAATTGTCTTCTGATCTCAGCGTGAGGACAATTTATTTTTAAATGATTTCAAAATGTGCTGTCGAGGTGCCTCCTAAGATGTCTCTTAACCGGAGCACTGACTGACCTTTCGCTTCAACATGCTTACACGAGGGAATCTTCTTCACTAACTGCTGATCAGTGCAAAGTCTTATTGATTGTCAGACAGTTCTGCAAGGATCTGAGGATTGATTTCTTCTACAGAGGTGTCAACAGGAATTCTTATTAATTGCAATAATTACCATATTTATGTGGGTTAATTCTAAAGTTTTTTATAGGATTATTTTATGATCATGTTTAAGTCACATTCTGCATGTAAAACTGAAGCTCTGCTCTCTCTGAAGCTATAAAACATCATCAGTGCGCTCCTGACATTGACTTGCCGTCGACCCCCTATGTCCGCCCCCCTCCCCCCTTCGGTCCTTCCCCACACCAGCCCTCCCCCCTCTGCTCCCTGACCACTGTTACTTATTGCTCCTGTATCATTGTAGGCACAGTTGTGTTGATTTATTGGCTCTGCAGCGATCTTGATCCCCCTCATTAGCTCCTTCATTACACCGTCGATCATTTCACGGTGGGCCATATTGTACACCGAGTTTTATTGAGCCGGCTCTGAGAACATTCTTGTGCTCGCTCGGTGGTTATCATGATAGATTTTCTCACATTTGAGCTTCAGCTTTTATTCACTTTGTTGTCAGAAATAGGTAAAAACAGGACAAACACCAGAAGACTTTCCTCACTTTACAGTGCTAGATATTTATTTCTCTAATAATGGATGAATTGAACTAAGATGAAGACTGGACTATAAGTTACTGACACTAATAAACTGTCTGAGACTCACATTTTGATTCTGTTGATGCAAGTGCAATAAATGCAGCTGCTATTTGCCGACACAATACACTTTACACACTGTCAATTTCATTACCTCCCAGTTTCATTGCATTCGGGCCTCAGTCCAAACCTAGTGGGGCCTGGGGGGATGCTCCCCCGGGGAGAGATTTTACCATTTAAGGCAGCTATAGGCTCTATTTTTCAAGCCATTTGAGATCAAAGAACGCCTAAATCTGTACCTCATAGGGAAAAACATGATATTTGACAAGGGTGAAAAATCATCCCGAAGAGCCTGCATCTTATTTCTGTATCTAATTATTCTCCAACTGTCTTCGTCATTCTGACACCACAACACAACAAATGTTGCAGATGACTAATTTTGACTCTGACACAAAATTAGGCAAAAATTGTCTCAATTTTAAGTTACATAACAGAGGTAGGCTAGGAATTTAGCATAAACAGCATCACTAATCTTAAAACATATTTCTGTTATACTCTGTTGTAGAGTAGTAGAGATCATAGAATAAATGTTAAGATCACAAATCTGCTACCTTTTAATCCATGCCATAAGGGCTGCTCTAACTGCAAGGATCCCCAACAGTTTCAAGTAAATGTGACGTTGTGGTACTCTGATTAGGCCAGCATAGGAACATTTATTCAGTTATATTGACCATCTTTACAGCATAGCAGGATAAACAACATGAGCGTGTATTATTATCTGAATAACAAACAAGTTTTCACTCCCAACTCATCAACTACTGACGCTTGGTCTGTGACCCTCAGCATCAGACAAGGACACACCAGGCAGAAGCATTTTTTTGACTCTGGGCAACAGCCATGAAGAGCAAGAATGGCTGGAGGGTGGGAGGGGAAGTGGACCCTGCTGTTCTTATCCCATGTAACACCAAAAGTCAGTCAAGTTATTTTAATAACGTGTGCTAATATGTGTAGTATGCTATGCTAGTGACATATATTATGTATGCCATATGATGGTGTATTTCTGTTAGCAACAAAAGTACTTTTTTTTAAAAAAAAAAACGAAACCATGATGTTTTTTTCTAAACCTAACCACATGCTCTTGTTGCATAAACTTAAGGTAGTAAACCTAAAATTGAAGTTTTTTTTATCCTTATTCTAAGTATATTTTGAAAGAGACTGTGTCAAATCGTTTCAGGGGAGGACCCAAATGCAGCGTAACAGGCAGGTTGAAGTTTTTACAAAAAGCTAGCTACAATGCAGCTGATAAAAAAAAAAAAAATCCAGAACAGACATGTAACTAAAAGTCCAAATGAAAGAAGAACCAAAACTAAACTGAAAACCAACCAGGGAAGCATAATGGACACAAGGAAGAACTTGGGGAAGAAATCCAAAATGGAACACGAGTGACCAGGAAGAAACAACACCATGAACACAGGGATGAACACAGGACGAAACGATAAGAAACAAAGGGAAATATGCAGGTATGTAGACACAGAAAACTAATCACAAGAACAAGACACAGCTGGAGTAGATGGACACGGGCAAAAGGAGGGAAATGGGGATTGGCTAACAACAAAGGTGTGGTGGGGATCACTAGGGTGGAGCAAACTAGACTAATACAGAACAGGTGTGAAGGGAAGACTCTGGCAGCAGGGAAGGACTAATGAGACAGGTATGACAGAGAACAGGCAGGAAAACACACAAAGACAGGAAGTAAAACCAGATACGAGACAAGAGGAGAAAATCTACAAAGTAAAATAGGAAGCAGATGAAATAAGAATGAATAACATGAAACAAGGAACACAAACCGAAAACTCCAAAACTAAACCCAGAGGATAACAGAATATAAACAAAAACCGAGGACCATGACAGAAACTGTACATTTCCTGTGAAAAGGGTTTTTTTTTTCTTTAAAAGACACAATGCATGTAACGAGCATAAATTGACACGCTGTCCCGAAACATCCAAACTGACACTGGCATGTAGGGCCACTGACCAAGCATCAGCATTTGACAGACTGGGATGAGAATATGTTGAATGACACAAAGTTGAAGGTATTTTAAAAGCCTAAAAGATTACAGGCTTTTGAGGAAACGTTCAGGCTACAGTCACTATGTTCTGGGTGTACAAAGCATCTATTCTTTGATTTGTTTTTAGGCATGTTGTAGGCCTATAGCAGTTGTTTATAATGAATATATTTCATTTTTTAAGGTCACTTATCTACACAGTGCATCTGTTCTTGTACTTATTCTCCTGTGCTGCTTCAATTTCCCGACATCCATTCATTCATTTTCCGTAACCGCTTATCCTGTTAGGGGTCACGGACTGCTGGAGCCTATCCCAGCCGACATTGGGCGAGAGGCAGGGTACACCCTGGACAGGTCGCCACACTATCACAGGGCATTTCCCCTACGATTTCTTTCAATAAAAGGTTTTCTTCTTGTCTTACCTCTACTAACAAACCCAATATACTCAGTAAGTGTTTAATAAATCCTACTCAACTAATCGTTTAGCCATCATATGGTGTGGGGGAAGGTTTTATTTTCTAATTTGATGTGTTGTACAAAGTAAGCAGCTTTAAAAACATCTGCAAACAACCCTGAGCCTGCTGCTGCTTCATTTGTTCATTCATTATCACAGCAACAACACACTGTACACTGAATTCAAGGTTGAATACAGGATCTCACATTGCAGCCTGGACAATCAGGTTTTCTCTCTGCTTTAAAAAAAAAATCTGGATTTATTGCAGGTATCTAAAAGAAACTCACTGGCTTCTACATGATGCTCCATTGTCTCAGGTTTGACTCAGCGTCGCGCTCGAAGACAGCAGCTCCACTGAAATGACCTTGCACTGTAGGTGAGAATTTCACACGTGACTCAAAGAAATACAATATGCAAAGCACCTATTTTCTGCTGTCACTCTGAATTATATCAATCAAGAAACTCTCTGCTGTTTTATTTCCCACCAAATTGTATTTCATGAACTTAATAGGTCTTTTTCTTTTCATCAATAACCCTAACAAGTCAGGCATCTATCTACACAGTCTCCCTCCACAATACATAATTGTGCAACTGCATCTTTATATTCATCATGAGCCGTAAAAATGAGCCAAGTCCATTTTTGTCACAACAGCTGTATCTTCCAATTTCTTCAGCACTAACTCAAGTCAGTCACCCTTTAATGGGATTTCCATAAATCTACTAAATGGGTTTAAAAACAGCCTCGCCCTGATGTGGGTTTTTAAAAATCCTCATGTGGACTTAGAAAATGTGTTCAAGATGTATACAATTTGAGAGAATCTGCTCTGTCTCAGCATCTCAGCGAGCTCCTCATGGTCTCGCACCCATTTTCTCCAGTGGTTAAGTCGTGTCTGAGCCTGATGAAGTTAATGGGATTACAGAAGAGGCTGCTAACCCAGGATTTAACTATCAAATGTTTAAGAGCAGCGCCGAGCTAATGAGGGCACTTCTCATCACACATGAAGGAGAGTGGGATTACTGTGGTTTATCAGATGACACCAGGGACTGTGAGGTCACAGCTTTTATTGGCGGTATTAAAGCCTGTCTTGTGCTCCTCGTGCTCATAAAGTGTATTATGGCGAGGTGAAACGGGGATCGTCTCTGCCTGACAGGCTGACAGAGACAACGTAAACTCGTCAGCTCTGCTGTGGCAGCTGTTGACAAACCTGTGAATCCAAACACTGAGCTGGGAGAGGGGCCCGTCATGATTTCAGCAGATATATTGTCTCCATTGTCATACAGGGAGCATCCGCTGTTTACATCATCAGTCATTTTAAAAGCTAAGTTGATATCCTATTAAGTATTCAGTGTAGCCAGGGGCCAATATATTTTATTTCTCTGTGCCATAGAGCTCCATTGTTGTCCATATAAATAAAGAACGCTGCTCCTTTATTGAACACACATACAGTTGGTTTTTTTTTTTAGTCTAATCCCATCCTGCTGCTGTAAATACTCAGTAGAGCAATGTGTATTAATCCCCTGTCAAAAATAGTCCCCAGCAATGGCTAAAACATGACAGTACCCAGGTGTTGTAGAAAATAACTGAGTCTTTTTTTATGCAAGAATCGTGTTTTCCTGCCCTCGAACGCAGACTGGCCAATCATAACGTAGCATCAGGCCGGCTCAGACTAGGGGCCGACAACAACGCTGCTGTGCTCCATTGACTCTAATGCAGTCATTTCAGATTTCCTTCATTTTCAGGCTGGTTTTGTGGATTTGGAGCTAAGTGTTGTGCCTGGGGCATGTCCTGCATTAATACTAATACAGACTCATTTACTTAACCCAGTCCAGCACTCCCTATTTTTTAATTTAAGACCTTGCTGATCAGTCTTAAAGTTAAACCAGTCTTAACAGTCAGGCACTGTGTTACATCACAAACAATATTCACTGGCCCTCTGCCTCTAGATCTCTTAGATCTGATGACAAATCTCTCATGCGTGTCCCACAGTCTCAGCTAAATCTAAACAGTGACAGAGCCTTTGCTGCTGCACAACTGTGGAACCAGTTGCTGCTAGTTATCGGATGTGCTTCCTTCATCTCTTTTTAAATCTAGGCATTTTTGGCCCAATAAACCTTCAGTCTGTTACCATGTCTGCAATTTTGTACATTGCTGTTTTTGTGGTTTTGTTTTCTTTATATTTTGATGATCTATATACAGCACCTTGATGCTGTCTCTTATTTTTGTACAGCACTTTGGTCACCTTAAACCATTTTTAAATGTGCTCTAGAACAAAGGGATACTTTGTTCTAGAGCACAGATGAATCAGACAGGGACGAGCAGAGCACAACGTCTCCCGCACACTGTCTAACTTGCAAAAATAATGATTTTAATGCTGCAAACTTTCAGCGACTAGACCTTCATCAGGCAGTTTTGTAACAAAGAGAAGCTGTCTGAGTGGCTGTGAGTTTGTGTGAATCATTATACACAGAGATAAAGGAATAAATAAGTAAAGAATAAAAGTGACAATCATAAACATACCCCAGAAAGTTTGCATTTCATAAGTGCTTCCTTTAGAATAAATGCTTAAGTCCTTATTGTTAAATTGCATACTCTAAAAAATTACAGACATATCCAAATCTTGCAGGAACATCAGAAAATGAACCTCTAGGGGTATCTTTATATGGTGAGTAAGAATCAATACAAAATAGGAAACGTCACAGGGTAAAAAAACACATCAAATATACACGACAATAGTCAAATTACCCTCTGTCCTATCAAGACTGCATCCAATGAACTAAGTGGGCTCTTATCAAAACTTCTTCTTAAGTTAAATATGCCTTAGAAATAAACTTTATTTGCTTTACTTACTCCATTTCATTGAGGTGCCACTGTGTCAGCATGCACAATAGCAGGGCTCTGAAACTGGTACACCTGAGCGGAATGAAGTCGTCATCAGTGTTATTAGCTGCACCTGTGCTTTTCCTTCACTGATGTGTCAAAATGTCTGCTCTCACAGGAAAAGACTGAAAAGCAGAGAACATGACATACTTTTTAAAATCAATATTTATAGTCTCAAATGAATCTTGTACGGATCTCCTTTGGACACAGTGAATGTGGAGATTTACCTTTATTAATCCACCATCACCATATTGTCATGGTGATGAGAGCAACTGTGTCTATTGTCTCGGATTTGTTAATGAGATCAGCCAGTATAAAGAGGAAAAAGACCTTGTTATCCACAGACATAAATTGATGATCATGCACCATTTATAAAAATAACATCTCGCTGCAAAATAACCTTCAAGAAGCCACATTTTATGAATAATGATTGAAAGTCTCTTTTTAGACGCTGGCAGTCAGAGACACCAACATGTTGTTCCCAAACCTGTGACACAAATGGGTCCTTTGTTTTAAATGACATCAAAAGATGACATCTCTTTAAACCGTAACAAAGAAATCTCTCATCTAATCCTTTAAAGTGTTTCAAGTGATGTGGAGGAGTAGGCGTGTACGGGTTTGATTTTCAGAAAAATATCCAAACAGCAAAACAAATCGGTTTATTAGATGCAGCATGAGTCATCTTCACATCTTCCATTTTCAGTCTCCTTCTTTCATGTTAAGCGCTGAACTGGATGTACATTTCAAATCTTCGATCGAGTACCCATCTGCGTGGGACATGCAATGTATGTAAAGCACAGAACAGTTCTTGGCATAAAGCACAAGATTAAAATGTCAAAGCAACGAAAACACGATATCTAAACTGGCATATGGAAAAATATAGTCGATCACAGTTTTTCCTCTAATAAACCCTTTTAAATTTCCAATTTCTTGTCCTGAAATCATGACCGATAGTTTTGTGCTCTGCAATATCTTTCCTTTGCACCAGACAGTCGTGAAGATTGCCGTGTAGTGATGATTGTTGCCACTGATTAGCAGACTTGCAGCTGCTTGCTTTCACGCCTGCGAATGAATTAATCAAGACAACAAAGACGAGCTAATCACTGTTTTAACATTCCCCCATTAAATGAAGTGATGGCTAATTACTGTTTGTGCTTTAAGACAGGCTTTCAGGAAATTTCAAATTGCTTTGGAGTCAGATATCATCTCTGATTGATTTCTAAAAGATCTCTTATTGTAACCTCACACTGATGCTGGCATCCCTGTTTATGTGCACAGAGATATATAAACTTTGTTCAAAATATGGATATGAGATGTACGTTGATCACATTGTGTTCAAATCATTCCATAAATATACACATACTGCATGTTCAAGGGTTAATTAAACCCAATTTACAATTAAACATGTTGTTTCACTTCTGCTCTAGTTGTGGCCTTCCAAATAGTTTTTCTTTAGTTTGTACATGTTATACAGCGAATACAATGGAGGTGAATAGAATCTTGTTTGTGGCATTTCCTGGCCTGTAAATCGATCTTTAAAAAATGTAATTGCAGTCTCTCTGAGCAGATAAAATGAAACAGTGACTCCATATAATCTACAGAACATGTGGGAACAGTTTTCAAAGGAACTATTTGTTCTGTGGCAAATCAACACATTGTCACTCAGACCACTTCACATATCGATGTTTGGTCATGGACTTTCTATGTCCAGATACGAAGTGAAAGGTAACCTGGGTGCGTTGGTTGTTGACGTTCTGGGATGCTGCGTTAAGTTCTGCCTGTTACATGCATTGTCTTCTTTCAAAATGGCCGTGTATCATGCTAACGTTAAAAGACAGCTTTTTTCGTCTGAAGCCACAAGTCACTGCCAAAGCGGCAGATTTCGACGACTACAGAGTTGGGCAAATCAGTCTGTTGAAAACTCCCATGATGAACATGATATTGATGAACTTTAATCTCAGCTCTTCAGCCAATATGGACAAGAAGTCCAGGAAAAATGAAAACCTTTGAATCCACGACAACTGGGCAACTTCATATGCTGGAGAAGAACATATGATCAAATAGAAAGCCCCAGGAAAGTGACTGTAATGCTAAAGTTCCTGCATAGTTCAGCTCAACTCAACTCACTGTTGCTGCCAGGTGTTTTTCTCTATTTTGTTTTCCACTGCGGATAGTTCCTTCTAAGTGTAGGCTGATTGTCATAGCAATACCACATGAAATTACCATGAAATCATCTTCACAGTGAGACTTCTTGTACAACAAAGTGTACAAGGGCTGCTATTTTTTTATATCTGGGTCAAGGTTATACGTTTATTTACATTTACGACAGTGGTGTTGATACAATTAAAAAGATTGCTATTGACGGTATCTTGGCTATTTAAAAATGGCAGGTTTGTGCAGGATTGAATTTCCTGTGTTGCACAAGTGAGGATTCTATTTGACCAATCAGTGTTTTGACTCTACCTTCTACTATCAACTCAGCTCACTTGAACCCTGACTGAGGTGGTACAAAAAAGGAACTGGGTATTATCCACATTTTTTTTAATGTAAAACCCCCCCAAAAAGCGAGTTGAACTGAGCAGAGCTGTACTGTACTATGCAGTGAAAATGCAGCACAGTGGACCATGAAGTACGATTGTTTTGTGAGCTACTGTTTCAAGAGTCAAGTGGCAAGTGAGAAAATGTCTGTCTTTCTTTCTTTTATTGATACATTTGGGTGAACTCATAATGTGGTAGGCCTATAAGAAAGAAAGGAGAGGTGTAAAGGCTTGTCTCACCCAAAGTACAAAAAATCCAATCTTATTTTATCAATGAACAACTTTCATTGGAATCACTTTCTAACAAATAAATGATAACCATGAAAACTGTGTATGATATACAATTTGATATTCATGAAATGTACCATGTAGAATATATATCATGCATGTATTTTTGTGTATATACACGTATCCACATATTTATGCATACAATGCTCTATCTCAGTTGTTCTCCCTCTGTTCTTGTTCCCTTTGTCTTGTCTTGTTGTAGTTTGCTGTAATTTTTCGACTTTATTTATCCGTTGTATATTTTTTTACTATTGTTGTTTGTTGTTGGGTTGTTTATTGGGTTGAAAATTTCAAAAAACATAAAAACTGTGTATATTGCAGATTATCCAGACAAAGCAACTTGGAACAACACACCTTTTTTTGTTTGTTTAAATATAATTTCTCAAAACTGTGAAAAACATAAAACATAAGCCATATCCACCTCCACTGTCTCCAAATCAGCACAGGTATATGCCACCAGGGGTTATAGAAAAACAATGACCTTTAAACAAATTGCTAAACACTTAAAGGGAAATTTCAGATTATTTCAACCTGTCTCCTATCGTCCTAAATTTGTTTCAAGTGACTAATGACATAAAAATAATAGTTAGCATGTTAGCCGTTAGCCTAGATAGCCGGGGCGCATAGTAGCGTCAGACCTGTTAAAACATAAGTGAACGGGCAATCTTCAAGCAAAGTTAGTCCACTAAACAAGTTTTTTTTCCACAAAGACCGCCTCATATCGTTAGGATAAAAGTCAGAGAACATATAGAAAACAACATGTAAACGTGTTGTCTTACCTTATCAGTGTGGTGCCATGTTTGTTTACCATTCAGCTCTGCTTTCCAAAGCGTGGCCGAAATCTCACGAGAACAAGCAGCAACAGCTGGAAGGCAGAATCGGACAGAAGCCTGAAAAGTTCATTCATTTATTTTATGAAAGATGAAGACAGCTAACATGCTAACTATTATTTTTATGTCACTAGTCACTTGAAACAAATTTAGGACGATAGGAGACAGGTTGAAATAAACCGAAATTTCCCTTTAAAGCTTAATGATTTAATGGCAAACAATCAACTTATAATTTTAACAGCCAGCAACAAAAAAAAAAAAACCTTGCGATGTTATGAACAATGTTATTCCATTTACATTATGTCAAGTTCCTGTGAGCAGCTGTTCTTGTTATCCCAGCACACTGTGGACCCTCCCTGTGTAAACATGCAGCTGTGGTTCATGTCATCCATGACAGATATTGATCTGTCCAGACATGTGGTGATATTTTCACCCTTTTATTACATTTATGTCTCTGTGCAAACAAACCTAACACCTTCCCACTGTGTGTCAAATCTAAAATTGCAGCTCTGCACTATTCCCCAGTCAGGGAGGCAATAATGGGGGAATTAGGGCGACTTTGTCCACAATCTTTCTATAAGCCAGGTCTTGTAAAGACATTGTGTACCAGAGTGTGGTCTGAACAGTACACATACCAGAGAAATGTTTCAAGAAAAGGCAAGTACTGTATTCTTATTTTGCTTGCATAACAACTGTTTTTAATTCACTGCATTCCTGTATGATGCATTCGATCCATAAATAATCAATTCAGTCGGTCCGCTCTGTTCATAGCGAGGAGAGGCTTGCCTGAGCAATCAGAAAGAAAAAGCCCCGATAATCAAAATGAAAAATGGTTTCCGGATCACTGCTTCCAAGTCAGTGGCTTCCCATGAGAGTGAGCAAGGCCATTTATACGTCGGTTCACATGATACAAAAGTATAGAAACAAGTGCTGTTATTTGTGGTTTGCTGTACAATATGTACATGTATTGTATCCTCACACAGGATGTTGTCATCACCTGTAAATTGTGACTGTATATGGAAGGTAAAAGGGGTCATGAAGAAGAAGTACAGAAGGTATTTTTGGAGATTATGTAACAATAGCAGCATGGTATCTATTCATCCATGTGAAAGAGATATTGGACAGAGTTATGATGTTACAGATAGCTGTAGACAAGTAAAACCTTTGCTTATTTACACTGAACTTTAACACTGATCCATCATGAGTTGGAGCGCAAGTTGTTTCCTTATCTAATGGATACAAAGGATGGTTAAAGTAGCTCTGACTTTCACAGAGACAGGCCTCTGGCGGAAAATGCAGCCCTCTGAAAACAGACAACCAGCCAGAGGCAAGCAAGGCAGCACATCCACAATACACAGAATTGTCCTAGCTTAATGGCGCAGGAAGAGATTACATGGAAACTGACAATTTCACATTGCTTTGAAATAAATTCAGTGAATGGAGAGTGGTTCAGGGCCATCTTTGGAAATGAATTACCTTTGCAGCAAACTTTCCCTTTCTTTTGCAATGTGTTATGTATTCTCACGGTGCAGGGAGCGCATAAATGAGGTTGGATAATAGTGGTGGTTGCGGTGGAGGGGAGTTCAGAACAAAGAGCAACTCTGTTTGAAAGTCTTGGCAGATTACATTCATTAGTCCACCGCTTGTGTAATGTCTTATTGTGGGTATTACGTAAAGTGAAGGTGTTTTTGTGCGGACTAAAATATCCAGAAAGAAAACAACATTGTTGCAGCTCCAATGATTATTTCTGTTTTTCCACCCCACTCTCTCTGTCTGACATACATTTCTGTCTTTGATATGCTAACAAGCAGACTGCACAGGGAGAGTATCATCCGCAGACACCGGTTGACCAGATGTCCACCAGTCGCTCTGCTCTGGGTAATTTTGAGTGATTTGATATTCATGGCCTGCTGATTTGAAAACTGCCTCGAGCCAAATGCCTCGGATTGGACAGACAGAAATACATATACATTCATTGCTAACTGCTGGTTTGTTGTTTATGCAACAATAAATGTCAATCATTTTGCCTTTGCCAGCTGTCCTGATACCAGAATACTGCAATACTGTTGACTTTGGTACCACTGCTAACAATATGTTTTTAATAAACAGCTAAATTGGGGTCTTAGTTTCATGATGGGGCATTAATTTACATTTAATTTAATGGTTATGATGACAATATACTCTGAAAGCCACAACAGCAACATTGATAAAATGCCAACAGCCAGATTATTAAACCACTTCATTGGGAGGTGAAACTAACATTGAACACATCCATAATAGCAATAACAATCCTTTACTGTGCAGAAAACTGTACACACAAAACTAAAGGCAGGCATTCTGCGTCAAAGTTTGACTCGAGAGGTAGAATATAAACTTTGATGGAGTTACAAATGAGACGAATTTTGATAAAGTTGTGAAGAAACGTGGTATCGTGGGAGTTTACGACTTTATTGTTAAACAACCACTGTTGACAATGAAAATCTATTTGATGTGTCTCAGGCAGAAATCATGTTAACTGACGAGGAGACATTTCAACATTTTTTTCTTTACATTTATAGTTTTATGTGTGTTATGAAAAGGTCTGGTGTGATTTTGACATCTAGTGGTGAGGCAGATCTGAAACATCTCCTATGTGCCATGAGAACTGTGGTGGTAAATGTGAAAACACCAAGCTGTCAAAATGCCAAAAAGGTGAATAGCCCTGTCCAGAGCCAGTTTTTTTATTTTTTATTTTTTTTTCACAATTTTTTATTTGCAAATATGAGGTTTAACAAACACATGGCAGAAAATCATAACACTGAACAGACCAGGGGTACTAGAGTTCATTGCCAGACCTTTCAAAACTCAAATTAAATGCACAGTCTTTAACAGGTTGAGAGTCTTTCCAGAGCCAGTGTTTGATTCATCGGTTCTGGGTTACTGTTGAAACAACATGGCAGACTCCGCAGTAGAGGACCCACTCCATATGTAGATATAAACAGCTCATTCTAAGGTAACAAAAACACAACAATTCTTATTTTCAGTTGATTATAAAAATATATAAAAACACAGTTATGAATATTATACATTATAACTGCCAATAGATGCCCCTAAATCCTACACACTTAACCTATAAGTCACATTTATTCATATTGTGTCATCGCATTCTAATGAAATGGCAGCAAGTCACGTTAGCTAATATGACACTTAGTTGCTAACTTACCGTTAGCATTAAATGAATCAGCTACTCATACAGCTACTGTAGCTAACGCTGTGTGGTGAATTTAGTCATAGGATAGCCCAGTGCTGTTATCTGTGGTCAAAACAATCATACGAAAATAACTTTATGATCTGTTTAACAGTGTTGTAATGTTATAATAACATTACCCGACACGTTAGCTTGGTGGCTGGCATCAGCCACAAAGTAGCACATCTTAGTAAGATGGATTGATACTGAAATATCATTACAACAAATTAGGTCTCTACTGGTCTTCCATTATTGAAAAAATGATGCTGTGTGCAAAGAACATTAGGTTATCGTGTTAAAATGTTTGACGTATAATTTTCAATTACATATCTGGTGTTTCTTTTGTTTCCCGAGAGGTTGAAACAACTAGGGGGTAAGGTTACTGACAGGCAACCAAATGAAATGCTTACCTTGAATTGCAGATTTCTCTTGGACTGAACATTGTTTGAAACATTTGGGATAAAGTACACACCTCAACAAAATCTATAGATAGGTCAAGTTGTTTTTAGACATTTGAATGCAGAAATGTTAGGTTTTATAGAGTTAACTCTGATGACGTTTATTGAAGGCTGAACTCAAATTGAGGTAAAGGAACAATATGATTTTACTTTGTTTTACAAGTCACAGCATCCAGTGCACAGTCACACTCTCAGACTCTCTGTATGTGAAAAAGACACATGCTGGTTGAGAAGGGATTTGCTATAAAAAAAAATCTTTCAATTAAATGATTTTCACAACTTTTCAAGTCTGCACTTCTTCCAAAGGTGTGAAAACCAGAAACTGACAAACGATAATAAGAATCACAGGTTTAATTTTACAGCTGACTAAATGGAAGAAAGGTGACTATTGTCAGCTCGATGTGATGTGTGAACATGTCGTGATGTAGCTGTCTGCATTTCAAGTATGAAAGTAGTCATCAGTACAGAGTTGACAGTGCGGTGGAGCTGTCACGTTTTATGATGACAGGACAGACATTTGTGGTTCTTCGATGATTTATCCTAATAACTTTTCTGCTGATGTCACAAATAGATTAACTTTTTTAGGTTTCTCAACTATTGTAAGGATGACCATGAAATTTTGTGCAGACATTCGTGTTCCCCTTAGCTGTTCTTGGTGTTTTCTCCTCTTTAGCAACCCAGTTTCACATAATTTTGAGATGTCTTTGTTTTTTGCTTTATTCTTTTCTGTTGGCTTGTGTCCATATTACATGATTGCCAAGTGTTATAATTTTGGCATTAGTATGTTTGATAACATTTCTAATCAGAAATGTGCATTTTATTTTCATTATAGTTAGCATACTAACACACATCAGCGTGTTAGCACTGGCACTCCGACACAATGATATACACAAAGCAGTTTTTATTCTCGACCAGTTGACTCATTGGCTCATGTTAAACCAATCTGCCAATCTAACAGCAATTTTTGCAGTTCATATACATTTGGGAAAGATGGTCCAAGCTTTGTGAAACTGGAGGGCAACAGAGCAACAAAGCAAAACAAATCAAACATATCAAAAATAACAAAGACTGGACTGTTGAAAAAATGGTTTGAAAAGTTTCTATGTAGGCTACACTACTTTTCAGCAAATGCAGGAAAACCTGCTAAAAATAGGCAATAGACACCTGTCCCATTGCCACCCAGTCAACATTTGTATGTGGGCTTCATGTGGGTAGTAAAAGGGCTAAAAAATGGGCCTATGGGATTGTCCATTGATTCCATAATGGCCCCATGCCAGTTGCACACATGATTGGGTTTAATCAAGTGGGCCCCACACAGGTTATGCTAGGGTTACCTGGGTAAGAAGTGGGTATGGGCCCAAAATGGACATCTTACCTGGGGCCCATTTGGGTAAACCCACCCATGTGGGCAATTGGCATAGGGCCAATGTGGGACCCTTGAACAATCCCATATAGGGCCCATTTTTCCATCCATTTATGACCCATTTGGCCCCACATACAAATATTGGCTGGGCAGTAGACATGTACAGTACAGGCCAAAAGTTTGGACACACCTTCTCATTCAATGCATTTTCTTTATTTTCATGACTATTTACATTGTAGATTCTCACTGAAGGCATCAAAACTATGAATGAACACATGTGGAGTTATGTACTTAACAAAAAAAGGTGAAATAACTGAAAACATGTTTTATATTCTAGTTTCTTCAAAATAGCCACCCTTTGCTCTGATTACTGCTTTGCACACTCTTGGCATTCTCTCCATGAGCTTCAAGAGGTAGTCACCTGAAATGGTTTTCCAACAGTCTTGAAGGAGTTCCCAGAGGTGTTTAGCACTTGTTGGCCCCCTTGCCTTCACTCTGCGGTCCAGCTCACCCCAAACCATCTCGATTGGGTTCAGGTCCGGTGACTGTGGAGGCCAGGTCATCTGCCGCAGCACTCCATCACTCTCCTTCTTGGTCAAATAGCCCTTACACAGCCTGGAGGTGTGTTTGGGGTCATTGTCCTGTTGAAAAATAAATGATCGCCCAACTAAATGCAAACCGGATGGGATGGCATGTCGCTGCAGGATGCTGTGGTAGCCATGCTGGTTCAGTGTGCCTTCAATTTTGAATAAATCCCCAACAGTGTCACCAGCAAAACACCCCCACACCATCACACCTCCTCCTCCATGCTTCACAGTGGGAACCAGGCATGTGGAATCCATCCGTTCACCTTTTCTGCGGCTCACAAAGACACGGTGGTTGGAACCAAAGATCTCAAATTTGGACTCATCAGACCAAAGCACAGATTTCCACTGGTCTAATGTCCATTCCTTGTGTTTCTTGGCCCAAACAAATCTCTTCTGCTTGTTGCCTCTCCTTAGCAGTGGTTTCCTAGCAGCTATTTGACCATGAAGGCCTGATTCGCGCAGTCTCCTCTTAACAGTTGTTCTAGAGATGGGTCTGCTGCTAGAACTCTGTGTGGCATTCATCTGGTCTCTGATCTGAGCTGCTGTTAACTTGCAATTTCTGAGGCTGGTGACTCGGATGAACTTATCCTCAGAAGCAGAGGTGACTCTTGGTCTTCCTTTCCTGGGTCGGTCCTCATGTGTGCCAGTTTTGCTGTAGCGTTTGATGGTTTTTGCGACTCCACTTGGGGACACATTTAAAGTTTTTGCAATTTTCCGGACTGACTGACCTTCATTTCTTAAAGTAATGATGGCCACTCGTTTTTCTTTAGTTAGCTGATTGGTTCTTGCCATAATATGAATTTTAACAGTTGTCCAATAGGGCTGTCGGCTGTGTATTAACCTGACTTCTGCACAACACAACTGATAGTCCCAACCCCATTGATAAAGCAAGAAATTCCACTAATTAACCCTGATAAGGCACACCTGTGAAGTGGAAACCATTTCAGGTGACTACCTCTTGAAGCTCATGGAGAGAATGCCAAGAGTGTGCAAAGCAGTAATCAGAGCAAAGGGTGGCTATTTTGAAGAAACTAGAATATAAAACATGTTTTCAGTTATTTCACCTTTTTTTGTTAAGTACATAACTCCACATGTGTTCATTCATAGTTTTGATGCCTTCAGTGAGAATCTACAATGTAAATAGTCATGAAAATAAAGAAAACACATTGAATGAGAAGGTGTGTCCAAACTTTTGGCCTGTTTCTGTTTTCTTTTTATTTTCTGGTGTGTCACATTCAACATCATCAACACGTCAGAAAACAGGTTAGGAAACAATATAAAGCAGCATGAAGGCCAGTGAAAATGTTTCGGTGGTTACTTCTTTTTTTGTAGCAGTTCCTTATTCAGTCTTCCTTTCAAACTCGTTGCAGACTAATGTGGAAAGATGTTTGAGTGCTGCTTGGACAGAGATGGACAGAATTTGTGGCTAAGATGACAGAGTCACAGAAGTTACAGAAGGAGGCGACTTGCGTCATAACATCATGCCAGAAAAGGGGCAAAAATTAGGGCCATGGCTAGATGGTAACCGAAGAGTTGCGCAAGTTTAGGGTTACCCTCTAGCCACAATGGAAGATAGCATGTCCACCCAGGTGTCATGTTTACACTGCTGCCCACTGGAGCTGGAGCTTATACATACACGTAACTGCAGTCATTTGTCCAGAGAATGAGTGCCAAATGTAACCTTTCCCACTAAAAACAAAAGCCAGATGTTAGTGGTTATAAGTGTTTTTTTTGTCCAGTGGGAAAGGGGCTGAACTCTTAACCACTGACACCCACAGTAATACATTCAAGCTGGCCACAGCCGCAAGTGATGTAGGATAAAACTACCAAATGTTAGCTCTCTTTAGGCAGGATGGGAATGAGTCATTAGAAAGGGGAGTTATTTTTACTCATCTGTCTGCCTCCTTCCTTAACATCCTCTGTCATTCACTGCAGAGGTGTTCACGCTGCTGTTTCTGAAACTGTCAGGCATTTTCATGAGCTGAGCTCAGAATATTTTTAGGGATGATTTCGACAGTAGGCCACAGTTTTGGAAAGCTCTGCACCAGCAGAGTGTAGCTCTTGTGAAATTATTAAGTCTCATTGTGCTCTCTCAGTGATGACTTTTACTCTTTCTTCCTGGTGTTATTTTTAAATGTGAGCTGCACTTTCTTATAACACGAAGCTCTCACACTGTTGCTCTGAATGCAATATGTTTGCAGAGCAGCGTAGTATAAAGCGCACTAATCAAATTATTCATACATCAGCACCTCTAAAATATCTATTAACATCACCTCCTCATGGGACCAGTCAGCTAATTTCAGCTGGTGGGATAACCAGCAGTGTATAAAAGAAGTCCACCGGCTCAGAAACATTGTTCTCATGGGAACCTGGCACTCTAAACAGATGCTGTTCGTCTACGGCAAGTGAAACATAATAAGATACAATATGGTCAGTACTCCACAGGTTTGTGTCCTCTTCAGCCGGAGCAGACAGCGAGCAGATTACTGATCAGAAAGTCGGGCCCTGCTGCCAAAATGTGACTGCGGGCCACCTGTCCCCAAACACTGAAGAATAAAGAAACAGAGGAGTTCAGTTTTCTACTGAAACACGTTCTTTCATTTTCTACATACTGTAGCAAGCACATAACTGGGCTCACGTGCATGCTGTTTGATTTTCTGAACACAACTGGCTGCACGCGAGCGGCAAACAGGAGGGGGATCATGTTCTTGCTGCAGAACTAGTGAGATTAGCGAGACTTTATTGTCATCCATCTATATACGGTGCAGTATATTACATGGAGGAGTGAAATTGTGTTCCTCCTGGTGCCTGGTGCAAAACAAAAAGAGCGACTGATGCAACATCCAGTGGGAGTGCAGCAACATTCAAGACTACACATAAGATGTGAGATACAAAACAAGGTAAACATGGAGTGCAACACACAGGACGTCTATACAAGACTGTGTTATAAAGGGAAAAGAAAAGCATACATTTAAATGAGAGTATGTGACACCAGGCCAGCAAAGCTCTTCCACACCAAACCCAGAAAACCATGTTTTTTTAATGGACCTTGCTTTGTGTATGGAGGCATTGTCATGTTAATGCAACTATTATACATGTTTGTATAAAAATAGCATTTTATTCCGCAGTATTTAGATTTCCCTTAATTGGAACTTGGCCCAGGCCAAACCTTGAAAAGAAGGTTAATGTTTAATTTACGTGTCAGTTATTTACTTATAATGTCCTAATAATTTCTTGGTAGCCTCCTGGAAAGACCTACTGTACGTAATTTGGTGCAAAAGGGCAGATAGAGACAAAGGTCTGAGACAGTAATTTTAGTTGAGCTGAGTTTAAAGACAGTTGATGATTTCCAAACTGAGCCGTATTATTTAAACCTAAGAAAATAATTATTTACCTTTGATTTATTATCAAGGTTTCATTCTCGGCTTTTACAGTTACTCTAGCTTTGCCATTAAACGCACAGTATATAATTTCTGCCGCTAGGGTATTTTAATAAAAACAATAACAAAAGGCGGACTTTGATGACATTAATTTGCATGGCATCATGGGAGTTTTATTTATGGTTTAACAACCACCAGAGAGTACTACAGGAGTGAGTCCTAAAACCTAGAAATGAGTTAGCATTTTAGCACCTTTTTTGTTTAGATGCCTGAAATAAGGACTGTATTTAACACAAGCTTAAATGACTTTCATGTTTTGTTCTACAACATAAAATACATCAGTAAAAACCACACTCATGAAATTTTAAGCTTTTATGTGTCTTAAAAAAAGGCTGTTGCTAACAAATGAGACTACAGAACGTCATCACACTGAGCACAGCTTTACAGACCCGTTTAGTTGGCAATGTTGATGCAATGCAACTGTGGTGTAGTTGGTTTATAGCCTATAATGTTAGCGTTTTATTTCTAGTGAAATTCTGCTTCTGCATTTATGCTTCAGAAATCATATAAGTGGTGTTCATTTGTGAAGATTATCTTACTGAACAAAACGTCTAAGTATCATAAACTTTTGTTTGCTACAGAGCTTATTTTCAGCAATAATCCAAAATCCAATGGGAAAAGAATCCCATCGGGGAGGGAACCAGGGTGACGCTAACTTCCATGTCGGCCTGCACTCTATTGCATTTGAAAGTCTATGTGACATGACTCACGCAGCGATCATCTTCACAGACGAGTTAATGTATTAACGTTTCATTAAAGTGGAGTTAAGTCATGTTCATTCACTTAACGTTATTTCATTCTAATGAATTAATCATCATTAACGTTAGCTAACGTAATGTTAACTTTCTAACTTACTATTAACATTAGATGAGTTCACTCGCCATTCAGCTACTATGGCTAACAGTAGGTCGTAAGTCAGTTGTGGGGTAACCCAGCACTGTTATCCATGGTCAAAACAGTCACACTAAAAGGTACTTTATGAGCATGTTTAAAATTGTTCTAACTTTACCGTAGGCATTAGCTTGGTGGTTGGCATGACCCACATTGTAGTAAGCCAGTTTTATATTGAAATATAACAACAATAAATAAGGTCTTTACTAGACTGACATTTTATGATTTATAATGATTTATTGACTGCGGTTTCCCATTTTTAGAACAACTACAGAGGGGTGGTATGATGCAACTGACAGGAGGCTAGATGAAATACACCCTTACCTTGAATCAAATTACAGATTTCCCAGGGTTTCATTATTGTTGGAAACATTTGGGATAATTAGAATACACAACTCAATAAAATATATAACACAGGTCAAGCATCACCAAAACAAAAGTAGACAAAATGTATGTGTCCACATACTTTTGACCATATGTGAATGTACTTCTGTTCTATAAATCTTGACTACATGTTTAAAATGTTAATCTGAATGTTTATAGAAAGTGTAAATGTTCCTTTGTGCATGTTTTTTCCCCTTAAGGAACAGCGAAGACCTCTGACCTGGTGTCTGTTATTGATGCAACTGAGACTGATTGTGTAAGAGCTGATCATGACGCCTCGCTGTCCTTCAGGAAGCTGCAGCGACTCCTGGCCTCATTCCCTCCAGGGATGCAGAGGAGTAAGGTACACTTACATAAGAGTGAAAAAATTACATAGCTCATATAGTCTGTCCATGATTATGAGACCAGTGTGTGATGTTCTGCACTCAGATACTCACACAGGAAGCTTTTCAAGCATTTATAAAGCACTAATACACTCACAGCCATATTTGCAGATATCTTGATTTTTATTTGTATTTTTTGTGACAACAGCACATGAAGCAGTGTGGGTATTTATTGACAATATTTAGGGAACATCACAGTTGATGACACTGGTCCAGAAAGTCTCAGGAACATGGTAGGGAGACTTAGCTAAATTAGTGTTTTTTATGACTCCCTAAAATCTTTACATTGAAGCGACAGTTCAACATTTTGAGAAATGCTCTTTTTTACTTTGCTTCTGAGAGCGAGACTAGCATATTGATACCAATTTCACGTCTGTGTCTTAAAGGGACAGTTCACCCCAAAATCAAAAATATATATTTTTCCTCTTTGCTATTTATGAGTCAAGATTGTTTTGGTGCGAGTTGCTGAGTGTTGGAGATATTGGCCATAGAGATGTCTGACTCCCTGAGTATAATAGAACTGGATGGCAATCGGCTTGTGGTGCTCAAAGTGCTGAAGAAATACATCTGAAAAACTCAACAGCAATGTCTCTTTTCAGACATCATGATGCGATTACTCAAAGTAATCCACAGATGTTGTTGAAGCATGTACCTACTCATTGACGAGTGGCTCGTGCTCATGATAGCGCAAGATGTAATCATTAATAGAGTCCTCCTCAGCTGAGCTGTAACATTAGCTAGCTCAGTGGTGCTAGGTGAGCTAGCAGTAGATGCACTCTTCCTTCTGCACGTTGATACTGTTGGGGGTGTAGTTTGGTAGAGAGAAAATAGTTCCTACTTGAAATTGTTCACAACAAGGTCTGTGGATTATCTTGAGTAACCAGGTCATTATTTCTGGAAAGAGACACTGCTATTGAGTTTTTTAAGAGAGTTTTTGGCGCTTTGAGCACCACAAGCTGAGTTCCATCTAGTTCCATTATATTCGAGAGAAGGCAGACATCTCTACGGCCAATATCTTTAACACTTGGCAACTCACACCAAATCAGTCTAGATTGATAAATAGCACTACAGGTAAGAGGAAGAATATGTGTTTTTGATTTTGAGTGAGCTGTCCCTTTAAGTAATGAGCTGGTGCCAGGCAGCAATAGAGGAAGTACTCAGATGTAAAAGTACAACCCAAGAACACAGCGTAGCACACAGAGACATGAGATTGATATATTCACTCTAGGAAAGAAACAGAATTCCCCAAAATGTTGAACTATTCCTTTAAGAATATCCATGAAAAGATTTGCTGCTGGAAAAGTAAATGAACCCGATCCCTTTATACTCCACAGATTTAGCATTCCTTTGCTTTTCCGTTAAAACACCCGAACTAAACAAAATATTTCAGGCTTTAACTAAATCATCTCATCCTGCTATCATCACCCTGTTGCCAAAATAGCCCATGCACAATGAGCCATTCATCATGCTCTAAGCACTGGTATTCAGACTGTTGTTGGAGGGAACCACTCTCTGCAGAGCCACACAGAGATAAAAGACCACTCAAGCCTTTTAATTATTCCTCACAACCATTTGTCATTCCATATAATACAGTCGTTCTTTATAAAGGTAGGTGATTCCCAAAGTAGATGGCTTTGTGGTAACCAAATTGTTTCTCAAGACAGGATTAATGGCAGCATTTGTACATGGCTGCCTGTGGTTAGTTTTGATTGTGGGACCTCCACTGATATACAATAGAAGTATTGTATATAAAGTGATACCAGTATTTAAGAGTACTGTTCATAGGCCTACTGTGTCTCAATCTAACTTTATTTTTTTTCAACCAGTAGAAAAGCACACAAGTTTAAACAGAGAGTACACATATTAAATGCTTTCTGTCAAGGCTGTGAAGCATGACAACAGTATTGTGATTGTGTTGATTTGCTTTACCAAGTCACTGTTGTGTTCAGTACTGTGAAACATTTGGACACACTGTTACTGTGCAGAATCACAATCAAAATCAGAATCAGGTAGGTTTTCACATGCAAGAAATTAGCTTCAGTATTTTGGTGCATCAAAATAAACAGTGAAAGAACAGATAAAGAATTTAAAAAAAAAAAAAAAAAAAAAAGCCTTGACACACTGGGGACATTTTCTTTGTGCAGTTAATTCACAACAATATGTTTTTTCGAACTGGTGTTTTTGTCACGAGTACTTTCACACAGACCACAAATATTACGTGGTAAAAAATGATGGATTAGTTTTTGTGAGCTTTTGTCCCACGAATAAAGACAACAACCAACCATATTGTGCAGAACATACGCCACGTCACAACATCAGAGCTATTACAACTCATCCAAACTGAATGCAATGCGAACATCAGATTGTTTTAGTATTTTCCAATGAGGATGTCCTAACTTGCTCCATGCAGGTCAGCAATCAGGCGAAGCAATGTGTCTCTTGTTTTTGCAAAGGTTAGTGCACTTGCTCCACTTCCTACCTGTCTTCATTGGGTTTCCGTTTCCAATTTCTCTCTATTCAGCTGTCAACATGCATGAAGAGACAACCCGGTCTCACTCCAAAGTCACTGAAATCCGGTGCTTGGGCAGTGACTTGCAGCGTCAGACACTGACAAAAAAAAGCCGTCCTTTAACATCAGCATGATGCGCGGCCGATCACCATTATAGTTTAATGGCAACCGCCTGCGTCAGGGGGAAATGCAGCGGGACAAGAACAGTGGCAGGCGGGACTTTCACCCAGGAGAGCAGTGCTTGCGTCCCCAAAGATTCTAAACCAAACCCTGTTCTTTTTTACAAAACCCAACGACGTGCTTTTGTTGTTAGAGGAAAAAAACGTCAATTCATATTGTTGTACTGACGAAGTGTGTGTTTATTTTGAAAGAGATTATGTGAATGTTAAATTTCCATGGAAATGTGTATTTTGAAAGAAGACAATGCATGCAACAGGCTGAACTTGACACAGCGTCTCAGAATGTCAACAACCAATGCACCCACGGTACCTTGTATGTGGACGTGGAAAGTCCATGACCAAACATCGCTATGTGACAAGTCGGAGTGAGAATGTGTTGGAAGAAAGAATCATTTACGAGGTTGTATACAAATCACAAAAATCAATAATTCGAGCTGAGGAAATGATTGCAACTTAAGAAAATTATGTTAGTTCTGAATGAATATGCTCATTTGCAGAGGGAGAAATCACACCGGTGTCAAAAAGAAATCTCATCCCTTGCTTGTGTTGCTTGCTGCTTGTAGCATATCTAGATAATGTTTTCCAGTCCATCTGCCAGGGTTTGCTTGCTCACTGTATGTTAAGAAGAGGTGTAAATAGTTTTGATGTGGAATATTTGCAGGTGAGTATTTCACATTTTTGTGTTGTTTATTTGTCGCACCCCTGATGTGTAAAAGCCAGCCAAATGCATGCATCCATAAGGACTCATTCAAGAATTCCTAAAGATCTAAATTGATCTTTTTGAAACACACGAGTGGCACAAACTAAATCATCACAATATATCTACACAGGTTTTGATTCCTCAAGAGTAAAATCACACACTGGGATAAATCCGCAGTTTAAAATGCAGCTGCGACTATAACCTCACACTATATTGTGCCTGTGCATTGTAAAGAGTGTGTCCCACGCATGTTCTGACCTTGCTGTGTGAATAGCAAACCATGATAGCAGCCTCCCATACATCACTGTCAAGCCACAGACCGTTCCAGCCACATCCAGGTAATCTATTTGTCCCGGTAAAATATGGTGTAATTTGTTCCAGGTTTCTTGCAAGCCCAGCAGAAATAAAAAGAAAAACCAATTGAGCCGCATCTTATGCATATGTGGTATTTCCTGGTGGTGGTGGCTGGAAATATTTACCCTTTTTGTGTCTCTTATTCACACTGTACTCTTCCCTCACAGTCCAACATGAGCAACTGTGTAATGAATGTTGTATTTGCTCCATTTTAAATGGCTACGTAATGTTTAAACCTTCCCTGCCACAGTGTTTAGAGCTACAATGCTTGACAAGATTCAAATTTGCTGTCCTCATTTCACAAGTTTAATGGCATGTAGCTCTCCGGAAAGCTTTCAGCGTGCAGGCACCCTCGTTCTAACATCAATCCTCTATGTTCTTGGACGTCTTGGCTCTCACTCTCGTCATCAGGCTGTTGTTTCTGGTTATATAACATTATGTAACGTCATGATTTGCAGCTTTATTCAAGGATGAGGCTGGTGGATCAGCAGCCTTTTAGATTAATTCCAACCCTTTAAGAGTTGTATATCAATGACACTCCATGTGTTATTTGTTTTGGCTATAAATTATGATCTGTTTAGATTCAAAGTGTTATATCTATATCTCAAACAAAGAGTGCTATGTGAGAGATAGAAATCATGTCTCTGAGAGTTCACATGAGAGCAACTATCGCTGTCCTCTTAATGGGTCTTTATGTCGGTGCTGGGTCAGCAGTGCATTAGAGGAACATTTCCTTATGTAACAACCTTATAACCCACAAAAATAGTCACATCAACAGCTTAGGGCTTACAAGAGAGTGGGAAGGAGTGAAGAAATAAAGTTTTAACAAAGAATGTTTTCAGCATTTACTGGTTTCTGGGTTAAAGTGTTGAATCACAGAACTAACTTGTTGTTAAAATCCGAAATGTGGCTGGATCCAAACACTCAGAGAGGCTCACATGTCCAGACTGGACACAGATGGACACCACAGAGATGTAACAGATACTGTACTGTATACATCCGTCCTCAAGAGTCCCCTCTCTGGACATGTTTAGGAAACAAGCAAATCAATCGGTGTCAATTAGAGCTGCGTTCAAAGTAAACCACATCCTGGGAGTCAGACTCTGGCCCTGCACTTAACAGCAGGCAACGCAATTACGCTGCAAAACCCTCCAAAGTGCTCAGGGTCTGAGAGGATGAACGGGTGCATATAAAAGGCTCTTACTGTCTTTTATCTATACCACTCTCAGGTACCCTCCCGAGCAGAGACTTTTTCCCCGAGCACGAGAGAGGGAGAGCGTCATGTCTTTCATGTTGTGATCCATACCCAGTCAGACACCACAGTTTGGGATGCCATTCTACATAAGTACACTGATCTTCAAAGCCTCCTTTTTCTGCTCCCCTCCACTGTTCATGCTCTCATTTTGATACCTCTCTGCTGAGGTGGGGGGGCAGCCAGAGCTATAACAATCCTCATTGATTTCTGAAGGAGAGTCTGTACAGTCACTTCCTCCCCAGCCGACCTCTGTTGGAAAAAAAAAAAGTGAGAGCGTTGCACTTTAAAAGCTGAGTCTGAATTAGACTCTGAAACACAGGAGCATAATCACATTTGACTTGTGGTGTGAATTACGGGAGCGGGTTGCGGATCCTTTCTCCCACGTCGCTATCATGATGCTATATTTGATGCTTCATTTGCATGCACACAACACAACGCTTGGATCAGTGTAAACCTCAAGGAAATGAACATTCACACAAAGGCTGCACATAAAGAAAAAGGCTCCCAGCTTCCAGAGATATGTGGTTAAATTCTTTATTGTATATTTTATCATAATGAGGGAAGATGAGGTAGGTTGCTAGTAACAGTGAATATTGATTTACAATCCAAATTATTAAACTGGGTAATATTTTAAACAGTTTGAAATGTATTTTACAGTGCCTTTGTTTGTTTGTAAGGCAAGGCATGTTTATTTGTACAGCATATTTCAGGAGCAAAGGCAATTCAGTGCTTCATGTGATGCATATGAATATTAAAAGACATGAAAAAGACAAAACAGGGGAGTCTTGTCAAACAGAGCACCAGCATGTGATCCAAGCTGTTTCATGGCTGTGTGGATGAATTAGAAACACTGCTTTCACAGAAACTGTTTTCTTTTCATGAGCTGCTTCATATTTGTGTTTATTCTTCATCACTTTATGTTTATGTTTTGATTTTCTCTTAAATTTCACCCCAAATTCCAAATTTTGAATATAAAATTTCTTGTGTTTGTTTGAAAGCTGGGGCATCACTTTGAATCAAAGCCTGCGTCCATCAATGATCTCATATTTTTGCTTGCGTGCTTGCTGCTTTTGTGTCGTCGTCGTGCTCCCAGTCATGACCAGTTTCTGTGGCAACATGATTTTGAAAATAGCTCCTCTCCAACGGCCCACTGCTGTCGCAAGTTCTGCCGGCAGCAGCAGCCCACTCTTGATGCATGACTCATTCATTGCTCATTATCATCCCACTCTCATTTTCATCCTACCCAGGGTCCCCTGCTTGGATATCTGATGGGGATGGTTGTGTTGGGGGCGGGGTAGTGGCTACTATAAAGCCTGTGTGTCCATGCTGCGATTGGCTGGTGGGATCCATTTAATCTGCTGTGACTACTACAGGGTCCGCCCCTGTACTCCTCCCCCTCGCTCTGCCCGCCCTGACGGCATCCATACACAATAGTGTGCTGTCTCTGTTCCAGGGAGAATATCAGCTCTGCACAGGGAGGAGAGGATTAGCGCAACCACTCAGCTCATCTGCATACACGTTCCCAGAGAACCACATGAGCACCCAGGGCTGCACCTCTTTTGTATAAAACCTGGCACTGCTATCACAGAGGCTCCACTTCATCTACTGTCACTGCTGTGAGAGGATTTAATAAGGACCAGAGTTCTGTTCCCCCTATTGGACTCTTTTAAATTATTTCCAGACTCTTTTTTTTTTTATAATTCAAATTTGCAATTTGCTGTCTGTGATGTCTCTATTCAATTGGGACAATGCAAGTAATATCATTTGATATCTTGCACTGAGCATCAAACAGTTTTCCCCTCCTTTTTTGGGACTTTTCCACCGGGCTTGTTCCTTCATCTGGTTTGGGAGACTGCAGCACCAGAATGCCATCTAGAGAGTCCTACGAGGTTCACAAGGAAGAGAAGTCCCTGGTGCAAAAGGCCAAGCGGGAGGCCAATCAGGAGGATATTCTGGCGGCAGCTCTGGGGATGAGGATGGGGCCACAGAAACCTCCAGCCACTTTCTGGCAGCCACTTAAACTATTCGCCTATTCACAGCTCACCTCACTGGTTCGCAGAGCCACGCTGAAGGAGAGTGAGCGGACATCCAAATCAGAGAAAGTCCACAACTTCAAGGTGAGAACTCTTGTCAGCTGTTGCATCTCCAAAAAAGCGTTGCTTTAATTTCATCATGTGTGGCCAGGGGGCTGCTTCTCATGCTTCCCTAGTGGGAGACAGGGAAGAGGAGGAGGAGGGGTGGAGTGCTACAGAGTGGGAGAGAAGGGATGAAAAACAGAGTTGTTTTGGTCTGTCCAGTGAGCCTTTATCAAAAGAAAATCTGTCGGGTGGTCTGTGGACCACTGCTGTTAGTTTGAGCACCAGATGGAGAGATTAGGCCGATGGAGAGGGGAAACAGTGGAGGAGTGTATCCCTATTTGGCTCACTCTCCTAGTTTGGCTGGTTAATGGGATGGAGAGCTGCAGGTGAAATATTACCTTCAAGGCTTTCAAACTGCTGATGCTTACCGATCTCTTTCTGCTGCTTTGTGCACAAGGATCGCTGAATACTGCATTTCAGTGTTTTGGGAGTGCATAGTCCCTGTGTTCAAGCTCCCACAACTAAAGGATGGTGTTTCACTGGAGTGAATTTACATGTGGGTGCTACAGGAAGACTTTTGATTCCAAACTCTCTAAATGAAGCCGTCCTCTGACAGTTTAATGCAGCATTTATCAAATTAAACTACAGTTTTACAGCTATTTCCATACCCCAGCCTCTTACTCCAAGTAAATGCTTTCACCACCTGCATTTACAACTTTGTCTTGCTTGTAAACAGAAAAGAAAGTCATAATGTGCATTGTGTTGCAGACTGAAAACTGCACACATTGAGTAGATACATGCAAAATGGTGATCCTAAGATTCTGTAGACATGAGAGAAATGTCAGATGACATCTCTCTGAGTGATTGGGATAACAGTCAATGATGGCTGACTGTCTGAAAACTTCTTGGATGACTAAACAAAATGATGAAGCTGCACATTGTTTTTAACCAGAAACTTGCAGTTCTTGTTTGTCTGCTGTGTCTGCTGCTGACTTAGGAAAACAGAGAGAGTTGCAGCTCCCAGAGGCCTCTCTGATTGGCTGTGTTGTTGTCACCTGGTGGGCTCCCACTCCGTACACCCGCAAGGTGGCCTCCCACGGTTTCCATAGCAAGTTTCCCTGACAACTTGCACCCTTACTCTGGTGAAGTGTCAAATCCTACTGCGCCGTGATGGCAAAGCCTCCCCCTGCTCTGAGTCACAGCTCACCTCTCTATTGTCAGTCTGACGCTCTGTTTGAACAACAGTCCTCCTCCTCTGCCTCATTTATGGTGGCAGCACCTACAGGTCTCCTGGGCCAGCTAGAGAAGGAGATCTGGTGCCTGTGGGGGCTGCGACTCCCCCGCTGTCTCCTCATTGCACTTCATCACTAATACCTGTCACTGTCCTCCTCTCTGTTGTAGGTCCATACCTTCCGAGGGCCGCACTGGTGCGAACACTGCGCCAGCTTCATGTGGGGACTGATGGCTCAGGGGGTCAAATGTGCAGGTACATCTTGTTCTCAAGATACATCAACACTGACTTATATAAACTGCTTAAATGGTACATTCATGACGTACAGAGTGGGCATAACTGTATATGGGTTACTTGGTTTTTAGTGCATCTGGAGCTGGATTAGTGAGTTCTAATCGAAAATCCCAACAGTAGTTTATGGATTAGGGGTTGTATAATAGAGTGAAACGAGTGCACTCTATAGCTGTGATGTAACATGTACTTTACACTGTGTTAAAACCTCATTTTGACCTATTTTTTTCCTTCACTGGGTTTGTGAATGGAGTAATCAGTTCAAACAAGCTCTGCCAGTCAGAGCTGACAGATTACTATATATAAAATCTAAAAGTCGCTCTTTACTCTTATTAGAAATAATGACTACATTTTTTTTAAGCTCAGGGCGTGGGTTGTTCTTCACGTCTTGTTGACATTATCAAAATAACAAAGGCTATCTGTGTTTCCACTTCTATGGTTTTGATGGATAAACAGTTGCTGAATTACATTCCAGTAAACACGCAACAGTAGGATCACAACAGCGGCAGACAAAGCTCGGAGCTTTGTTATTGTCTAAATGCATTTCGTCATTTTGTGCTGCACAGTATGAGCATAAACATATTCACGTTCAGTTAGGGGTGGACCTTCCTTTAGTTGATGAAGGTGACCACCTAGGGTGCAATCTAGCACTAAAATTGTCTCCCCCAGTTTTTGATTTTGCAATTTTGCTCTTTCCATATTGCTTTTTTTCCCTACATTATTGTTTGTTAGCAAAGTCGTTTTTGCATTGACACCTCATTAGCTCTTTCTCTTGTTCATAATAAATACAAAAATATAAAATATATTAATAATAAAAATACAATGGAGGAGGGGGGCTTGCCGATGGCGCCTAATGTACTATGTCTGGCACTGTGTTCAATCTGTAATTATTTTGAGTCCTTCATAAAACAGTCTTTTAATTTTTTAGTGTGAGTGATGGATGGAACATACACACATTGTTACTGTGAGGTAAATGCTCCTGTTATGCCCGTTTGCTTGTCAAATACTCAACTGCGATTTTTGTTGCACTGTAGCTGTTGTTGGAATCCGCTTCACATCCCAGAATAGCTCTATAATATAGTCTGAAGTGTGCCTTTGATGTTTTATTGATGAAACAAAGTATGTCACACAAATCTGTGGGAGTGCTGGCGTGAATTATTAATGTCTTGATTTTGAACGTTGACAACAATCCAAAAAAAAAAAAAAAAAAAAAAAACAGAAAAAAGGCACATATGTTTGGAGCCAATCTTTATAAACTCTTCTGTTGCCATTCCTTCAGTCTCGACCACAGCTACCAGAATCTAGGGCAGCGAAGTCTCACATGATGCTCAAATTTGCATACCAAAAAAAAATGTTCTCCCACCCCCTTTTCTTTTTGTATGTGTGAACTGTTTTTGGCCGCGTGCCAGGGAGCCAGCCTCTGCTTGTGCTTGTTGTGCCACATTTCCTCATCAGAGTACGCCCCCCAGCCTCATCCCATCATGCCCATGAAGGAAAACAAAGCTGGCATGTCTCTTTAATGAGGAGCAGAGCTCGGAGCGTGGGGAAGGAGCTCTGTTTCCACACACATTAAAATTCAGCGGCTTCAACCAAAGAGCTAGGTCAAGCGGCTCAACCCCTATTTAACTTAAATACTTGGTAAAAAAAAAAAAAAAAAAAAAAATCTAACAACTACAAGTGGAGCGTTTTGTTCTCAGTTCCAGTCAGAGAGGGACTGGTTTTAACTGGTTACTGCTGGTGATAATGTGCTGATTAGAAATTAGCAACCAGCCACCGTTAAACCACATCTCAGAGCCCTTTAGCCAAAACTGAGCTGCAGCCTCCTCGCCATAGCAACCGAGACAGAGCTGACGGTGCAGTAAAGCAGCATCCTCCGTCTCCTGGCTCCCAGTGTCCCTGGGGCCCCTTTCTCACCCTCACCCGCCCCACCTGGGACCCAGCAGGGCCGTCAGTGTGCTCACATGGACAACAGGAGCTCAGCAGACTTGTGTCTGATGACAGGCCGTCCTCTATTATACTGCCTGTCTCATATCCTTAAGAGAATCATCTCTTAAAGTAATTACATTTCTGCATCAATGCATATAAATTCAGGCTGCGTGAATTTCTCCAGGGACCCATATTAATCTCAATATTGTCTGAGGTCCTATAGAAGCATAGATACTCGGCTCTTAGAGGTAGGTTTTATATTTAAAATTGAAAAGTAGTGATTCTTCTGAGGGATAAAAATGTTTTTTTTGTGTGTTTCGGAATCAAAAACAGACAGACATTATTTGTCAAAAACAACAATTCAGAACTTGGAGACGGTTCAAAAGATCTAAAGAGCTTGAAGAGCTGCCCCATTTTAGTCTGGGAAACTAGGTCTAGTGTAGCCCGCAGCGCCTCAATTGCTGCTTCCACAGCCATTGTGTGTGAGCTCGGATTTGGAAAAGAATAGAGCACACAGCAGCAGCGCTGACTACTATCCCTCCTCCGGGCCACAGCGTTTTCAGTGTTCCTCTAATTCCCTCCATGCATCTCTGTTACAAAGCCGAGCTGCAGTCTCTCTCTCTCTCTGCATCTGCTCTCCACGGGCTCCTCTGTTCCCGACAAGGTGAATCCTGCCCTGAAACAGCTGTGCCTCAGGCCCCATCCGCTGTGACTGAAGACAAAACGCAATGTGGGATACTTAAACTGACATCATGACTAATATGCCATTTGAACACCCAGTGTGGTGCATTCTGCGTCTGAAAATATCATACAGGAAGGAAAAAAAGGCATCAAAAAGAGAATTTCCTCACATCTAATAATTATCAAATATGTCTCCCTGTTGTTCCAATGACTATTAAATGCTCTCATACAAATTGAAAAAAGATACACAAATATTTCATAGATTAATGTCCTGTCTCGTGGCTAATCATTGCTTTATTTTACTGTTTTTAATAAACAAATGGGCCTTTTAGAGGTGACTCCAGATCTATCCAGTGCTGAAGGTGACTCCAATGCCATGTGTGGTGCAGGGAGAGAAGCTCTCCAGTGGTCTTGTGACATTTAGAGGGGCAAACACAGAGCAAGGGAATTAGCACTCTTCTGCCAGCCAAAACACACATAAAACCAGCCAACCAAATCCAAATGAACCTGATGTTGAATGTGAATTTGCATAATGGTCCTCAGTTTAGAGAGAAAATGGCTGACCTACAAGGAGTCATTCAGCTGACTCTGTGTTCGGGTTTTATAGTAAATAAGAACTCTACATTGCGCCATTGCTCCATTTTCACTGTTTTAAAGCTGCAGATATTTATGAACTAAACCTGTGTCTCTCTGTCTGTAGACTGTGGTTTGAATGTCCACAAACAGTGTTCATCTCTGGTCCCCAACGACTGCAAGCCAGACCTGAGACACATCCGTAAAGTCTTCAGCTGTGACCTCACGACCTTGGTGCAAGCTTATAACACAGCGCGACCCATGGTGGTGGACATGTGCATACGGGAGATCGAGTCAAGAGGTCAGCTCCGTGTGTGTGTGTTTATCTATGTGTGTTTCATATGTATAGCTCAAGATGTAAATGTTATAAATGCAGTTTAGGTTGAATATTCATCAGATTAATTTTAAACCCTAAAAGCTGCGAAAGTAAACTCTGATTTGCTGTAACTAAGTGGAGGCTTTCCATTGAAAGATTATAGCTGACATGCTACAAACAAACAAAGAAACGCCATATTAATTAAAAATTTAAAAGCAACCGAATACCTTATTGTAAAATTTTGTCACTACTGAATATTTAATATTCAAATGATTGTCAATTGTGGTCTGAAATTTAAATTTTTTCATCTTGAATTGGGTGTCGGAATTTAACCAATTCAATATAAGAGATTTAAATTTTACACTTTTGATACGGTGAGATGATATTGATACGTCAGGTATCAGAAGAAAGGGCTTTAAAATGAAATATCGGCCCAAAATGGACATTTCTGCTGACATCACAGGCCCATAAGATGAAACTTTAATTATATACATTTCAAATTTGCCCTGGTTGTTGCCAGGATTGTCTCAGGGAGAGCATCATCTTAGCTTGTAAGAAGAAATTTGCAATTTTTTAAAAAAAAATTCTGTATAAAAATAAATCTAGCATAGTTTACACGTAACCTAAGTTTCACTCGTTTTCTAATTTTGCCCAATGCATGTGTACATTTTGAAAAGCATTGCATTTTATGTCTGCATCTGCCAGTGGGCAATCATGATAAGAGTATAATAATAGGCTATGATTATCCCACTGCAATGGAGACTTGATTGTCCTTATATCAGTATTGGCAATCAACCAAAGATGTTGGAGAATACAGACATATCAGATATCAGCAAAAAATATGTATTGTGCCTCGGTAATTTTTAAGAAGTGGGCAATTGAATCTGAGCGGCTTGGATATTGGATACTCAAAAATTCAGTCTATGAAATGTAAAGAATAATGATTAATATGAAGTTTGGGAATCTAATTAAATGATCCTCTGGAAATGTCCACATTCAGCTCAATGGTTTTTCAAGTACCTATTTCAATTACATAAATAAAGTGAGACCTATATTTCAATATCAAGTATTCAGTAGTGATTAAATTTCATAAATAGATATTCCATTTCCATTAAGATCCAAATCTCTTCTACCTTTCGTTGCTTACATAGAGACATTTATTAATTATTGTAGGACCACCAATCAAGCTCATGTCCAGTCAGGTCAGGAACTCTGAAGTTATTGTGAAGACACCCCCTCCTGTTCACTGTATTCATCAAAGCGTTCCAGGAATCTACATTACATACTACTCAGTTTGGGGTGTTAAAAGTCTGCTTACATTACTAACTGAGTTAATGGGGTTTTTTTTGGGGGGGGGGGGGGATGATGACTGAAAGGAGTGATGAGTGGGCTGGTAATTGTGAACGTGTAATGAGGAATACATTACTCTGTTTCCTGCTGCCTTATTTGATTGCTTTTCAGTTAAATCATTCAACTATGTAGGAAACTCATTGCTCCCTCATTGTCTGCCCTCTAATACATGTCTGTAGCTAAGTTTGATTTATGTCTTTATTATTTTGCCCGCTGATGTGGAAAACTATTTGCATCTGCCCATGTTGTTCCTTTGTGTGACATTGTGGACATTTTATCCTTAATTTCTTATGCATATTTAAGGGTGTTTAATGGCATTTCCCTAAATCACCCGAGGCGATTTATGCTGGTGAATTTTTCTACATTACTCACGACAGCCATGACGACGTCTGAAAGGTTGTTTTTTTACGTTTTTACTGTTTGTTCCTCAAGGACTGAAGTCTGAAGGCCTGTACAGAATATCTGGATTCAGTGATTCGTTGGAGGAAGTCAAGATGGCGTTTGATAAAGGTACATCTTCCTTTGACATGACGATTGGCATCATGTGCTGTTATATGTTTACACAGGACACACATAGAACATTTCAGATTAATGCGAAAGTGACACATTTGTGGAGGATTAATGCCCATCTGGGAGTGCAGATCCCATCCTGACATGTCCCTCTCACGCAGGGTTTCACAGTGTGGACAGAAGGGGGGGGACCTCAGGGGATACAAACCACGGATGTACTCTCACTGCCTTAAACATAGCTGGAGAAAAAAAAACTCTTCCGCTGTGTTGGGATTCAGTAGTAGACTTAGTGGGAATGAGCCTGTCTTGGCCCAGTGCAGTGTGAATTTTAACTGTAAGAAAAACCCTGCAGCAGTGGGCTAAACTCTTCGCCAGATCCGCATGTGGGAGATCATCCATGACAGAGTGTCATTCCAGCTCACAGCGCTGTGATGTTCAGTCTGCCAGCACAAGTAGGCCATGGCCTGCTCTGGAAAGCATGCATAACTGAGGGGAAGTCAGAATAAAACAGGCCAGGCGGATGATAGCAGCTACTTTTTTCTTACCCACAGTAACATAATCTCTTTATTCCTCGATTCACACGGTGATGTGAAAGTGTTGACGTCAACCACTTTCACAGTGTCGAAACTCTCTTCTTCTCATCTCCCTTATTTCATTACACATCCAAATCTAGCACTAGAAGTAGCATATTTGATGAAGCTGATGTGATTCTTGCACTTTTGGGGTTGTATCTACTTGGCTGAATGCAAAATCATCATCTAAATGAATATAATATAATGTAATGTAACATCTTCACAGATGGCGACAAGACAGACATCTCAGTGAACGCCTATGAAGACATCAATATCATCACCGGTGCACTGAAACTTTACCTCAGGGATTTGCCTGTTCCCATCATCTCTTATGACGCTTACCCCAGGTTCATCGAGGCTGCAAGTAAGTCACAAGACAGATTATTTAGAGACAGCCTGTTTTATTGTGTTGTTGCTGCACTTAAAGATATTCTATGCAGGATTTTCAATATATAGTCTCATACAAAAGTAATCCCTCTCATCATCACTTATGACCCATTAGAAGTGAGTGTGGTGTATTTATCTGTAGAGATTCTGGCAACCAGGTGCCAGACTGTAAGCAGCAGGCATCCAAGAGACACAGTGCAGAAAAACGGAAATATAATGAGGTGAAACGCCAAATGAGAGTGAATCTGGGGTTGGCTTTTACTCTCACTTTCTCTAGCAAGTGTGTTCAGAAAGAGTAACCAACAACCCGGCATGGTATACCTTTAAGGATGCCAAACAGTCCCGATTAAACTTCATGTTGTTTCATGTGGTCACACAGTGAGTCACATTACAGCCATTAATCCTCAAACATGTTTTATTGCAGAAAATGCTTTGATTCATTCTCGAGGCTGTAGTTTGCAGGACTGCTGTGTTCCACTGAACTTTGCTGCCTGTTATTTGACTATATGTGGCCACTGCCAGCTCGACCACACTCCTTTGATGTTGTTTGATACTTCGCTTGCACAGATTTTATGGCTGTTACTGGGAATAAAGGGAAACATTCATTCAGAATTTTCCTCAGTTGCAGCTCAAAGACAGCTGTGAAAATGCAGCTTGTTCAGCTGACTTCTCAGAATCAGCCAGCGGCTCTCTAAACACCGACCCCAAGTACTGAATGAGTATTCAGCTCTAACTGTGGCGCTAATTTGCAAAACACAAGTCAAGAGCACATTCACAATGTTTTTTAGCCATCTCAAGCAGCCTCAGCCTTCCTCTCAGAAGCTAATGGCTTTTATTGCCCCACCGGAAACAATTACATCAATTCCTGCTCCTCTGAGGTCAGAGAGTGTATTCTGGCACTTTTAACCCTTTGCTCCCTTCTGTTTCTGCTCAGAGCTCACAGACCCAGAGAAGAAGCTGGAAGCTTTCCGAGAGGCTCTTGCTTTGCTGCCGCCATCACACAATGAAACTTTGAAGTACCTCATGGCACATTTAAAAAGGTGAGTAATGCAGTGAAACTCTGCAGGAGGTTAGGGACTGTGTGTGTAGCAGGCTAACTTCTGAATAAACAAACCAACCTGATGCAAGTCAACCTAGTCTCACTCCAAACTCGTCAAAATCCAGTGCTTGGGCAGTGACTTGCGGTGTCAGACACTGACGAAAAAAGCAGTCCTTTAACGTCGGCATGATATGGGGTGGGACAAGAACAAGAGTCAAAAGGCAGTGAAAGTCCAACTTTCACCCGGGAGAGCGGTGTTCGCATCCTGTATGATTACAATGCCATACCTTGTTATTTTTTCCTAAACCTAACCATCTGCATAGCACCCACATAGTACTTTTATTTTGAAAGAGTCTGAATGTGAATGTTAAATTTCCTGTGAAAACGGAAGTGTATCTTGAAAGAAGACAATGCGTGTAGCAGGCAGAACTTGACACGGCATCCCAGAATGTCAACAACCAGCGCACCCAGGGTACCTTTCAGGTTGTATCTGGACGTAGAAAGTCCATGACCAAACATCAATATGTGACAAGGTGGAAGTAAGAATGTGTTGGGCAAGTCGCAAACTCACCGAGATGAGGTGTTCAGAAACAACCAAACAAGCAGTGGAGTTCAAATAAGCAAACTGTGACATTAAAAATATCCCCATAACTGTGATTTCCCAGTCTCATTGGCCTTCAGTGCATGTTTGTTAAAAACATGAAGTTCTGTGGCTGCTTTTGAAGAGCCTTAAAGCCGCTGCTCAGCCTGCAGCTGAGAGGAGAAAGGGGATCATCATGGGGATACACAGCATGTAGAGCCAAGGGTTAAGGGTTTATTTTTACCAAACCAGAGTTGGTGATTGTTAGAACAGTGCAGTGATTAACAAGATGTCGAGCTTGAGTCAAGTGTTTTAGGACAAGTTAATATGGCAATTAAGCTAAAATTAGTCTCAGTTAAAGAGAGAAACTTGGATTGGGGCATCGTTGTTTTTTTTTCTTTGTCTGTAGAGGAAAATAGGTGTAAGAATATGAAAAAAAACCCCAGAGTTTTCAAACTAGTGAGGGTGACACACTGTACGGCCCTACTGATGTGTGTTGTCACCATAACGACTAACAAAAATTGCCTTCTTTTTTTGGTACCAGTCAAATGACCATGACAAACACCTCGATGTTCGTTCTACTCTCAGTCTGTTTCTATGAGTAGTGTATTATGGTTCAATCGGAGTACACTATCTTAAAATCTTTGTGCATTTTTTTGTTATTGATGGCTAAATTTAACACATTCTCTGTCCGACCTCATCACATATCAGTGTTTAGTCATAGACTTTCCACATCCAGATATAACATGAAAAGTACCCTGCGTTGGTTGTTAACTTTTTGGGATGCCGTGTCAAGTTCTGCCTGTTACATGCATTGTCTTCTTTCAAAATACACTTTCATTTTCACAGGAAATGTAACGTTTACATACAGTCTCTTTCAAAATAAACACACTACATCAGTACATCAACGTGAATTGACGTTTTTTTCTTCCAACAACTAACGCACATGGTTGGGTTTAGGAAAAAAAAACAGGGTTTACTTTAGAATCTTAGGGGATGCAAACACTGCTCTGAAAGTTGATGTTTGTTGGACCCATTCACCACCCCTCACATCCACCCAACTTGGACTTTTGCCACCTTAACTTTCATTCTTGTCTCGCGGCATTTCCCCCTGATGCAATTGAGCGCCGTTATATAACAGCAACCACATGCATATCATGCCAACATCATTCTCGAAACCCATCGGCTGTATTTGGCGTGTGACTTCCAGTAGGCGGCGATACAGCCTCTGGGGGCAGACCCCCAATTTTTTGGCATTCCGGTTTGATTTGGCCAGAGGAGGCGAATTTCCATTTCCAACTTCCGTTTATATATAAGTAAATATGCTGAACCATTGTGATGGATTCAGAGTTTGCAGTGACGCCAATTATATTCCACCTCGTTAGTTCACCGCACGGACCGTTTAACCTGGCAACAACTGCAGCCAGCTCAAACGTGATTGGTCAATATCACGCGGACTACAAACAGCCTACAACCGGAAACCAGGGCTCTTCCGCTCTTCTTCCGGAGGCAAGATCTCCGGGGTTTTGCACACCAGTGTGTGTCTAACTTTTCAATAGACTCTACATTCACTGAATGTAGAGTCTGTGTATAGAGACTATGCCAACATTAAAGGATGGCTTATCTCGTCAGTGTCTGACGCCACAAGTGATTTCGGAGTGAGACTGGGTTGCTAAATTTAGTGCATCAATCAATATTGTTACATCATTTTGAGAAATTGTGGAGTTGGTGTTGCAAAAAGAGGAAAGTCCCCTCCCAAAAAATGTTGGTATCAGGTAACACACGGGAGGGCCTTGGGTTTTTTTTTTTTTGGTTTTGTTTTAAGTAATATAATGTGCAGTCCTCCTCCCCACGAAAGTAATTTTCATACAGTCCCTAAAACTCAGTTTATTTCCAGAATCTATCTATCTGTCTAACTTTTCAACTAACTTTTTTTCCTTTTAATCTATATTTGCAGGGTGACACAGAATGAGAAGTTCAACCTAATGAATGCAGAGAACCTCGCCATCGTCTTTGGACCCACCCTCATGCGTGTGCCAGACGCGGACGCCATGACAGCACTCAACGACATCCGCTACCAGAGACAAGTGGTGGAGATGCTCATTAAACATGAAGACGCGCTCTTCTAAACACAGATCAGGACTTTTATAGAACAGCTATCTAATCATTCTTTTGTGTAAAGACTTGAATGACAGTTTGTATTACACTGATTGATACATTTTTTTTTAAATGCCCTGCGTATGGACTAGTGCTGACCTAACATCTGTCCTCTCCTGTATCGGGTGTGGACGATGAACTTTACACTTGTACGTACTCTACATCTCCCCATTTTTGTCGGGGGATTTTCAGAAGCTGACAGGCCAGCATGCATGGTGCGAGGTCTTTGTTGCTTTGTAGTCGTAACCCAGCATGTGTTCACATCGTGTAGTGCTGTGATTTTGCTTTTGTCTGCTCTGTAGTAGTTCGATAGTCCACATTCCCAGCTGCCTGCTGCACAGTTTCTTTCTGTTCAACATTGTATAGCTGGATGTAAAAATAAGCTACTGATGTTTCTGGGTAATTTTTATGATGCTGTATTTTTTTATCTCCTCAACTGTTTTTATGTAACCTGATGTAGTTGAATGAGCCTTTCCTCTTAATGTGTACACACTGGTGTGTTTGCCTGACCTTAACATTTTTACTGTTATAAACAGCATTATTTGTGAATTTAATTTTTTATTGTAATGTTTTTGTACACACCTTGTGCATGATCACTTTAATTTATTAAACCTTACTCTGAGAAATTAAGTGCTTAATGAGTCGTCTGATTTACCATAATAAAGCTCAAACTGTGCGTTAAAGCTGCATTTAAACTATTTTTTTATTGTCAACTGGGCGCAGCAGAAACAAGCTGTACAGACTTATAAGTTGACATGGCAAACATGTTAGCAAACAGCTACTTATTTATTGATTCAGTTAAGGTAGTAATATTCAAATGTGCTCAATATGCTCAACCGATGTATTGATAAAGAAAAATATATAAAATTTACTGCGCTACGATTGGCAACCATGCACTGCTGTCTGAAATAATAATCTATTGCATATCCATATAGTATACTGTATAGCTTAACTTGCTTTGATAAATAAGATAATATAATCGAATGTGAGTTTTCGAATTTTTTATTTTTTTTCTTGGGGTGGGGGGACCCCAGACGTCCTGGCAGGCTTGGTCCCCACCAATGTTGAGTCCATGGCTACAAACTTGTATTTAGCAGATATCGTGCAATATTATTCATTTGTATTGGAGTTGTGTTTCTGGCCACCTGGCAATATTGCCCATAACAGCAATGAATAGGCAATAAACAATGCAGAACAAAAATGTCTAAAGAGTGGGTTTTACTTAACATAAATGCATAAGTGGATGAAGATTCATCATACAGCATGAGAAGACACACAGCTACCCAAGTGTATACCCTCCATGGACATAATTATACGCATCCATCCATACATATACACATGCATCCATATACATGCATAAACATTACTCACATGCATCCATACATACATATTACACATATCTATATATATATATATATATATAGATATGTGTACTGTCCACAAAATACTGCTAATAATGATAATAATAAAAAGGTTTTCCAACCAAGGTAAACAATAACTGGTGCCCATGTCCTTTTGAAAATGGTGAATTTTAGCTGAGCTGTCACGCACTCCGTCATGTAAGCTTGTTCACCTTTTTGCAACCATCGAACAGTCGTAGGAGGGTTAAGCTTCATCCAATTAATAGTTATTGTTTTTCTTGCAGTCATCAGGAAAATATGCAGTGTATAACCCTCATTTTCAATAAAACGGTGATCAGGCAGTGCATCCAATAAAAATGGTCCAAGGTAATGTCCAGTTTCAGGATTCTCCCCGTTTCACCTTTAACGTTTTTTCAGAATGCCTGTATTTTTGGGCAGTCCCAAATTTGCTTTCATTTTCATTTCATTTTTGAGGAAAATATCTTCTTGTCTTGTCTTAGAGCTTTTCTCCTGTAAACACCTACCTGCTGCATCTGGAAGCAACACTATGAGCAACTCAATCGCCAGAATAAATGTTTGCATTGTAGGCGTCTTCAGTTAAATTTGTATGTTTAGTATGCAGTGGATATGTTGAAACTTAATATTTCTTTACATGTCAGTGATGTGATAATGCTGTTAGGCACAAAAACCACTTGGTTAGGGTCAATAAAACAACACGTTTTGGCTTAATATACCTGGTTTGGTTGCTATAAACATGGCTTATAAAAAAACCTATTTTGTAAACATAATCACAACTGGAAATGTCACTGGTGTCAAACAGTTGTCTACTGCTTTAGTCTCACAGTGTCACACCATCCACCATCCTGTCCTCCTACTAATGAGAAACTCAGCTCATATACATTTAATATGAACTGCGTCACTTTAGAAATGTTGATATGATATGTATGAGACATACAAATATAACATATCCACTGTTTGCAGAGACATACAATGCCAACATTTTATTCTGGCAACTGGGCTGCTATGGGAGCAGTGGTGTAGTGATAGTGAATATGGTGAGTATACTACTAGGTAGATGAGTAGGTTATCAAGGACAAAGTAAGTGTACTCTCCTATTCATTTCAGTGGCTTTTTGACTGATAAGTAGGTATACTGTAAATGGCCAGAAAAAGAGGTGAGTATACCCTGTATACCTGTATGTTCCCTCCAGTACAACACTGAGTGAGAGTGATCTAAAACAGTAAAGTTGTGCCCTGCTAAGAGATGGTGACGTCTGAAATGATGCAAATGGAATGCTGCTTCTGAAATCACATGTGATCTTCCACCTCCCACACGTCTCTCTACACCTCCTCACTCTTCTTTTTTTTTGTCTCTTCCCTAGAGGATAAGGCTGGCAATATTTTATATTCGTCATATTGGCAAAAAATCATATGAAAAGAACAAAACCAACCATTTATTTATGTTGACTGTTCATACGAAGATAATTACTCAGTGCCATTGGTCACCATTGTTTTCCAGAACACCTCAGTGAACTTGGTGACATTTTCCATCAATACCATATACGTGGGCAATGTATTTATTTTAGGTTAATCTCATATGCCATAAATACTCACCGGAACACCAACTGCGTAGTAATCCACCGCTGAAAATAGTCCCCGACAACTGCACCATTTGTTCCTGTTTGAGTAACATCATATAGAAACTACAGTGACCAGCTGTTTTAAGAAATTATTTTGACTCTTTTTAAAAATAAAACTACATATCTGTGACCCTTTTTTTAAAAGATTTCTGTGTAGAACTGATGTACTTGAGGCCGAGTGCCACAGACAGGAGAGGAAAGTCAGACAGACAAACACATTTTAGTCTTTTCATGGCATTTGATAATAAGAAAAAAATACAATAACAGCATCTGCATCCTTGAAAAGACTAAAGAATATGTAAATATATAATGCTGCTTTTGGCAGCAACACGACCCTGACAGATCGGACTGATAGTCGTCCATCCTGCATATCCAGAATGACAGGTTGTGCCTGAAAGCCACATGTCATGTGACTCTCTAAAAACCCCTCTCACAACACATCCGTCACACTGATTCACCGTGAGATTAAAACCAAACACACAACACCTAAGGCAACACCACTCCTGCACTCGGGAGACTGTTAATTACTGGATGTATGTGCAAACAATGTCACATTAAATTTATGCATTTTTAGTTTTATTACCCACAGGTTATGTCTTTCCAAGCAATTTCTACAAACCAGCCATGCACAGCCATCAGGGGCTCATCACATGACCACTGTCTCAGATTGTATAAGCTCCAGGAGTTATTTGAGTATTTGGATGGTGTCTTCAATCCACATTTTGTGTTAAAGTATATTTTTTGGGACATGAGAGCTTTCAGGTGTGATTGTGGGCACCTCATGTTGTTGTAGTTTCATACGTGTTCCCTGTGTTTAGGTTTTTGAGCTTTAAATCTCTCCACAAAGCGTCTGAGCAGCAATCACTGCTTGACATTTAATCACTTGGGTTTTGTGACCACATCACGTTGAGTTAATGCAAGCCAAATTCAGACTTGTCTCATGTGATTGTGTGGCAAAATTGGATTTTCATCCAACCGTTTAGCCTCCCCCGCCATTATCAGCCATTTTAAATATATCATACCTCCATCTACATCAGGTGTTGACTGTGAGAGGAGGTAAACCACACCAATAAAGCTATCGAGCTTTCTATCCCCTCAGTCAGACGCTGTGATAACACCGTGCTGGAGTAATGTCTGCCAAATGCATTGTGGGGTGGGTGTGCCTCATTCACAGTAATGAGACTAAATTTGAAAGGCTGTGATCCATGAGATAACTGACCTTTCTCTGTTGACTGGATGGTAATGCTCTCCTCTCTGCAAACAGCTGACCTGAATACATTTTCAAATGTTGAAATATAAAAGGAAAAATCAGTTCAACCATGTGAAGGATCTGAAATGGAAACCTTTATTTTTTGTATTTTACATGGACTAGCAAAGGTGTAACCATGGATGTTGTTGTACTTAAGTTTTACTGACAGTGTGCATTTACTAAAACAGTGATAAAACATCTTAACACACCAGCAGAAATACTTCTAAAATATCACATACATACTTGGCAACAGTAAAAACATGCAAATAATGGTTTAAGATAATGAAAATATAAGATTGCCTTTTTCGACATCGTTAATGCTGTCCAGTGTTAGTTGTTGCTATATTTATATTGCAGTATACCACTCGACACACATCATAATCTCTCCTTTGAAAACTCTAATCCCCTTAATCTTCATCGAGGCATAAACACCCAGTATGTTGTCCAGTTTTCAGCCACCCCCCTGCAGATATTACATGGACGCTTTCATTCAGATTCAATGAACATTTAATCACTTTACAGAGCAGATATAAACACACAGCTCATCATCCTCTAGAGGCTGGAAGCACGGTGTGAGCCTTCAAAGTGTTTTAATTAACACTGGACAGAGCAGGGAGACGCCTGGGACCACAGGTCGGCTGAGCAGATACAATGCCGGCTTGTCCCCGTGTTACATGACAGACTGGAAGAGAGGCAAAGCGGTGCTTACATGGTGTAAATTCAGGTGGCCTGAGTGATTGGAGATAGAGAGGGGGGTGGGTAGAGACAAATCTCTCTTAATTCAGACATTGCCAAAATGGTCATTTGTCCCTAAGTGAGATGAATGAGGCGGGCGGTTGAGTGACTGGCTGATTGAACGGATTCGGGATGTGAGGAAATTGAGTTGCCTGACCCATCACGGGCCCGACAGGGTGGGGTGGTGCAGAGCCAAACAGGGAGACATGGGTGTAACACCTGGACCCCATGAAACACAAAAGTCTGTTTTAAACATCTGAATTGCCTATTGTTATTTTATTCTATTTTATTTTACCTTTGTTTTACCAGGAAGTTCGAAAATCTCTTTTACAAGTGGGACCTCTCAGAGGTAGCAGCAATAACAAGATCACAACATATTAAAATACAACATATACAACATGCACTGTGTGAAAAATTCATAATAAAACAAAACAACAGGTATTTAACAACCATATGCCCTTATCACCACATTTTTTGATTGTCCTTATATTCATTAATGAATTTAAAGTTTCTAATTTTAGATCTTTTTGCAGATTATTCAGTACCCAAGATTCATCATAGGAAAATGCAGTTTTCCCCAGATCTGCCAAAGCGGGATCTTTATTAAAGATGAATAATTAGCCAGCTTATTATTACATTATTTATTAATAATGATAAATAAAACAAAGCTTCATCATCCACATTGGCAGTATTTTAAGATATAAAAATGGGTTATAATAAATGGACATAGGTTAGTCAGTTATATATATATATATATATATAAGTATAAGTAAGTCAGTCTGACCATTTATTACATAGCATCACTCAAAAAGAAACTAAAAAGAAAAAACAATTAAAACACATAAAAAAAACACTTTTCCTTATCTTACTCTATCTTACCCCACTTAGACTCTTATTAACATAAAGTGGAAATAGAAAAGTTTTTTGTAAATGTTGACTGGATAATGCAACAGCTATACATGAATGACACCACTGGTGTTTAGACTGGTTCCCAATAAGCCCCGCATTCCCTCTGCAGTTCTGTGTGCCACTGGGTGTGATCTCCCGGGGAAACCAAGGTTCAATTTACAGCACAAAGGAAGTGCTTCAACAATTGCTTGACCAAAAGAGGAAGAGGATAACACTTTTGTTTTCCTCAGTAGTTATCCCTAGTTATCAAAGAGTATCAATGTAAGCTGATGGCAGTTACAATCCCCAGTAGTGGAAATGGCGGACAATGGAACAATCGAAGTAACTGTGGGAAACAAAATGCAGCATGTCCCAGATTGCTGGCAGTTGCTAGGCCCTGAGGAAAACGGAAAGTGATCAAGTTGTCTTTGCACAACATATCCTCATACAAAGGTTCATATGATATTCTGCATTTAGTGCCATTATATCTTATTGTGACATGACGTGACATGACGTGACATGACGTGACATGACATGACATGATGTGACATGACGTTAAATACCAACACATTCTCACTCCAACTTCGTCACATACCAACGTTTAGTCATGGACTTTCCACGTCCAGTAACAATGTGCAAGGGACCCTGGGTGCATTGATTGCTGAAGTTCTAGGACACCATGTCAAGTTCTGACTGTTACATGCATTGTCTTCTTTCAAAATACACTTCTGTTTTCACAGGAAATTTAATGTATACATACAGCCTCTTTCAAAATAAATGCACTACGTCAGTACAACACACCTGAATTTACGTTTTTTTCTTTCAACAACAAATGCACATGGTTAGGTTTAGGAAAAAAAGAAAAGGGTTTGGCTTTATAATCTTACGGGACATCAGCAAGTTGGTGTTTGTTGGATTCAACCACCACCACTCCAGCCTGCCCCACTTGGACTTTCGTTCTTGTCCCCCCATATACTACGTCGATGTTAAAGGATGGCTTTTATCATCTGTGTCTAAAGCTGCAAGTCACTGCCCAAGCGCCAGATTTTGACGACTTCGGAGTGAGACCAGGTTGTAAATACATAATGTTACATTAAGTACGTAATCAAAATAACTCAACGCTGACAACTTTTTGTACACAGGACACAAACCCCGGTCTGCCCGATTAAAGTCCTGTGTTTGTTTGACCAACCATCCACTCTGACCTACTTCCTTACATGAACTTTATGGCTTTATGTATTATACATGACCCGACTTCCTCCTTTGATTGCCTCATATGAGGGAGGACAGTCTGCAGCACATATGTCACATGATCACAGCCTCCTGACTCATGCTCATGCTTTGCAACAAATATCAGTTGGATATATATATATATATATATATATATATATATATATATATATGTGTGTAACAGATATGCTTATAAATGCACATGTATCTAATAATGTCAGGATTCAAAATCAAGTACCAAACAGTTAATATTTTCCTTTTAAAATAAATTCTTACACGGTGAAGAATATTACCACATCTGAGTTGTGGTAATCTCTTGTAAATGGTTTCTGGAGCTTTTGATTGCATCACATGATCTTCCTCAGCAAATGCATATTGATCAGGTGACACAATTAAAAGCCCTAACAGCTATTAAATGGTGTACAGACCTTTTTTTTGGATACTGTTTCCAAGGTCAAACATGAACTTGACTTATTTCATTCTAGTTAGAATCCAAAGCTTTAACATGACACCAAATATGTCACCCAAACTAAAATGATGCATCACACATTGACAGCTTTTACTTTAAACTGAAACTATATCCATGTAAAATCATTACTCAGTGTGTGTCTTCAAGGAGCTAAACATTATATGGAGCTGTGTGTACGGATTTAAAGACAGCGCGGATAGTTTATCACTGACACAAGTAAAAAAAGGCGGCAAGCATGTACTGCTGCGTCGCCGCTCACCTCGAGGTTGTGTGTGGCCAAGTTCACGATGGGATATTTCAGTGGTGGATTACTCCGGCATGTTGATCTTATAACACTTGACAAAGAATGTGGCCCTCTCAAATGACAAGCATTGGCAGCCGGTCACTCACATCCGCTGTCAGACAATAACAACAAGGCTGCCAGTGGACAGCTTGGAGCTCGTACACTAAGTCATTTGCCAGTGCTGAAAGAATGTTTTAGGTGGGTCAAATCTTTTCAATTCTCAAGTGGTCAACGTGGGCAGCGTGTCGAGGTTGGATCTTGCTTTTGGATGCCTGGGTTTATTGGCAAGAATGAATACTGTACTTCTCGGTTTCCATCTAGTCATTCTAGCAGGTAAGAACTTATTTAAAACTGAAGAAAAAGGACGTGTGTTGCTTACCTGTAGGAATACGTGTCTGTCTGCTTTGCTTGACTTTGAAACATAATGAAGCTAGAGAAAGTTGGAGCCTGAAAAAACAGATGCTAAACCCTGTATTAAATGCGTGTGTTGAAACTGCTGTCAGGTCAGTGAAAGTTGATCCAATTCAAACAACAAAACTAATGAGCAAATTTTAATTCTGCGCGAACCGGCTCTTTGATTGACAAGGGCATGTGTGCTGTTTTCATTTTGCTTTTCAACCTTTTGTCTGTCTGTCACCACATGAAGTCACCTGCGTAATTATGTTCAGGCGATTCCTTAGTTTACTCAGTTGAATGTCTGGAGAATCATTCAACCATTCAAACAACATGTTGCTGTGAAATGACCTTCGTTTCAAGGTCAGCTGAAAAATGAAAGGGGATCTCGCTCTGGCTTGTGACAGACATGTAGTGGAAAGTGCTGAAGAACATCTCTATTAACAACCTTACAGGGGTGCCATTGCATGTTTGAATTTCCAAATTTAGACCCCAAATCCAACCATATATATGCAAATGTATACATCTACACTATAAAGGTTTGAGAACATGTGCTTGAGTGCAATTCCCTTGTGGTTATCTCTGCTATATGACCTGGAAAGTACATTCAAAACATTTAAAATGAATATATATATATATATATATATATACATATATATATATATATATATATATATAATGAATATATATGTATTTAATCAGCATTATTTTCAAAGCTTTGCTCCACACACACTGTGCACACACCAAGTAAAAGTGGGTCACTTTCAGTCTACTTAAAAAAACAACATGTATACACATGTTATATTCACATGTGCCTTACATCTATAGTATGACACTAGTCTCTATAAACAGGCAAACCCTGGAGATCTTGCCTCTGGAAGAAGAGCGGAAGAGCCCTAGTTTCTGGTTGTAGGCTGTTTGTAGTCCGCGTGATATTGACCAATCACGTTTGAGCCGGCTGCAGTTGTTGCCAGGTTAAACGGTCCGTGCGGTGAACTAACAAGGCAGAACATAATTGGCGCCACTGCAAACTCTGAATCCATCGCAATGTTTCAGCATATTTACTTATATATAAATGGAAGTCGGAAACGGAAATTCGCCTCCTCCACCCTAATCAAACTACCCTGGAAATCCAGAGTTCTCGCGAGAGCACAATTTGAATTTGCTCAGCGAGTCACTCTGGCAATCAGTAATGATACTCATTACCTATGCCCTTGGAGCCAAGCTGCACCAATCACATCGGTGTATCTGATATAGGTGGGCCAGAGGCGAGCTAAACAGATGACGACAGCGCTGCGAGGACGAAGTCCGGAATCAGTCAGTAAACATTGCAAGATGGCTACAGATGAACACCAGTTGTTTGAAATGGCTTTGGCCGCTACGGTGAACGAGTTAGACTTGGCTTTTTCTCTAAAAGAGGAACAGAAGACGGCGCTCGAGTCTTTCCTTTGCAAGAAGGACGTTTTTGCTGTTTAGTCTGATCTACCAGTTAGCTCCACTTGTAGCTAAGTGTATACATCACCCCGTGTATTGTTCTGATTGGTCGTAGTGTTTTCCAGTTGCGTGCAGTGATATTTACAAATGCATGCTTAGTGCTGCCCCTCGAGTTGGGCCATTTTCATTACTCATGACCAGACCCTAAATCTTTCTAGATTTGGGTCTGGATTTCCAGGCTATAATGAAACCGGAAAGCCAAAATCGGGGGTCTGCCCCCAGAGGCTGTATTTGCCGTCTGCCGGAAGTCAGACGCTGAATACAGCCGATGGGTTCCCAAAATGGTATGACACCTAATGTCACATCTATTTTCAGCTCATATTAAATGAACTCATCTCAAGTGTCAGATGTTCTTAAAGGAGTATTCTACTCTGGCACGACATGGTAATTTGAAGCACACTCAAGAGGCAGCTTGAGGAGTGAAGAAACACACATTTCACTGTCGCAGTACCTTCAGTGTAATTAACTGTAAACAACAGTAAATAAAGATAAGATAAGATAAGATAAGATAAGATAAGATAAGCAGCTGAAGAGTCAGAAACAAGAGAAAAAGGGGGGAAGTAACTGAGTAATACATACAGATAAAAATACGAAAAAAATTCAAACTAGATAGAATAAAAATAATAGCAAATTATGTACATTATATTGTAAATGGACCTGCACTTGTATATCTCCTTTCTAGTCTTCCAACCACTCAAAGCGCTTTTTGACATTACAAGTAACATTCACCCATTCACACACACATTTATACACTGGTACCGCCTGCTACTCAGTTTTTAACGCACTCACACACCAATGTAACAGTAAAATGGGGTTCAGAATCTTGCTCAAGGATACTTCGACATGCAGACTAGAGGAGCCAGGGATCTAACCGTCGATCTCCTGATTAGTGGACGACCTGCTCTACCTTCTGAGCCACAGCCGCCCCAACTTTTCGCTTATACAGACACTGTATATCCATGATTGATAGCTGCACAGGCTAACTGTAATACACGTATGCTTTCTGGCATTTTTACTGGAAAGATATTTAAATATATAAATATCATTGCACAGTAGGGAGAACAGTGTTCCTCATTAGGAAAATGCACAATAACTTTATACCGTATTAATACAAAGCAGGGGAGATGGAACGTTTTTCTGGTCAAGAGACGGAGCAGGGAACCCCCACTACATACACTGTATAACATTAAGTTGGACCTGAGATAATTATCTGAATATTATGGGGTCTTGAGCAGTCATTTAGCAGCTAATTGGCAAATATGGGAAAAAATGTAAGGTGGAGAAGGCTTTCTGTGCAGAGTTTGCGTGTTCTCCCAGTGTCAATGTGGGTTTTGTCCAAGTACTCTGGCTTCCTCCCACAGTCCAAAGACATGCAGGTTAACTGGTGACTCTAAATTGTCCGTAGGTGTGAATGTGAGTGTGAATGGTTGTCTGTTTCTGTGTGTCAGCCCTGTGATAGTCTGGTGAGCTGTCCACGGTGTACCCTGCCTCTCGCCCAATGTCAGCTGGGATAGGCTCCAGCCCCCCCGCGACCCCTAATAGGATAGGTGGTTACAGAAAATGAATGAATGAATGAATGAATGAACTCATATGCTTACACAAGGATTCATAGTTAGCTTATCATTAATGTTGTGTAGTGAAAACTAAATAGGTTTTATTAATAGGCCAATTTATCTTTGCTAATAATATTTTGGATTCACGTTATTGAGTTTTTAGAGATACACTTTACTTTTTGAAAACACAAAAAATCAAAGACTGCATTTAATTTATGAAGAAGTGATTTGGTGACCACCCTAAAGTAACACAGAGGACCCTCTAGGGGTCATGGACCCCCTATTGAAGACCCAGGATATAAAGGATATGTACATGTAAATGTATCCAGGTATAAGTATATTTATATATACTGAATACATGACATAGTGTAATTATATGATTAATCACACAGTATAAGTATGGGTACGTAGTATAATATAAAATAAATCAGGTCTATTGAGCCTGTATGGTGTGCTTCTTTTTGATTTCATTTAAGGCGCTGCCTGGGCATCCACTGATGAAACCCGTTTGGTCAAAACCCTCTTCACTGGCTACAATAAGGTCGTCCGTCCTGTCAGTCACTTCAAGGACCCGGTGGTTGTTACCGTGGGCCTTCAGCTCATCCAGCTCATCAGTGTGGTGAGGTCTCGCGTCACACGGCATATCACCATCATCTGTTTAACATTCACTGTCATCAACTGTCTAAACACATTTATCTGTTTTCACAGGATGAGGTCAACCAGATTGTCAGCAGCAACGTGCGACTGAAGCAGGTTTGATACATGTTGTGCACTATTTTTATTATTATTATTCTCATTTATTTTTATTTGTTCTATATATATATAAAGAACACCTCTTCAAACAAATTTACACACACCTTGTTTAGTTAAGATACTGTGTACCATTCTCTCTTGAAAACATTGGATGAAATTCAGGAAACCGTCATGTGGCAGTCAGTGGCAGATCTTCCTTTCAGCAACGTAGGCAGGCGCCCAGGGTGCCCCCTGGGAGGGAAGGCAAAATGGGGGGATGGGGCAGGAGAAGTTTGCCCAGGCTGTGCTAGATCCAGAACTGGTCACAATTGGAAATGAAATCCACAGAAACAGAAACAGATATGTGCCTAAGACTATGTAAATTTCCTACAACATGTTTATTAGTACTGTGAAAATGTAGTCTCACAGTCTGCATGATGTTTTCTGTCATAACTTTTCTTTCACAAATATAGAACATATGTCACTGAAGTACTGTCCATTGGTTTAGGTGTCCTTATCTGCTTTTTTTTTTCAGCAATGGAAAGATGTGAACTTGCACTGGAACCCAGAGGATTACGGTGGCATCAAAAAGATCAGAGTTCCCTCCACTGACATTTGGCGCCCTGATCTGGTTCTGTACAACAAGTATGTTATCAGGCTATATTTGCTCCATGCCATGTCCCTCCTTTATTTTTCATTAAAACTTTTTTGTCCATTACAATAAGCGTTACATGACAAAGAGCTACCAGACCTCTAAAAACAATTAACACACCTATCACTGATGTTTTGAATCACACTTTCCAATACTCCAGTATGCAGCGTGTGAAAGCTCAGATTTCATTAGGCTAAATCTGGACCCTGTATTGCAGGTCCCCCACCTCACCCTCCTCCCACCATATGCTGCGTCTGACACGCTGCTTTTTTTCCCTGACAACCAGCTCCGCTGCCACAACAACTTTAGCCAAGCTGAGCGCTGGTTGGCTGGGGTGTGACAGCAGCACTGACCCATCCTCAGGCACTGATGTCCCCATGCGTTAACATTTAGCTTATTATCTCTCATGTTGATGCTGCCTGTGTTTTCTCTGTGCCCGCAGTGCTGACGGAGACTTTGCCATCGTTCACGAGACCAAAGTGCTACTGGAGCACACGGGAAAGATCACGTGGAACCCACCTGCCATCTTCAAGAGCTACTGTGAAATCATTGTGCTGCATTTCCCCTTTGACCTCCAGAACTGCAGTATGAAGCTGGGCACCTGGACCTACGATGGAAACTTGGTCGTCGTCAACCCTGTAAATCTGTTCAGGCCATTTCAAAAGCCCTTCCTTACAAAGCTAAAAGAGAAGATTGATACCACTTTCATATCTCTCTATATAACATAAGGCTATAGCCAGCAGCCAGTTATCGTGGCTCAACATAAGTATGACTAAAAACGAGTCAATGAGTATTATTGGAAGAACGTTACTGGAAAAGTACGCTACCTGGCAACAGTAGTTAATGCCGTCATTGCTTTTGTATACTGTAATTATTATTGTCACCACCTGTTACCTCCAGAACTATGACCACTTTGTTTGCCCCAGGGTCGCCACTCTTTTCATGAGACCGTTTTTTTTAGCTTTTTACAGTGATTGCTCACATTCCTTCACACCCTTCAGCAAACACCCTCTTCTTTCCCAGTGTGGAGGCTATTTCTTTCCGAGAATTTAACGCCATTTGACTGTCCCTGTGGTTTCCCAGTGACAAAGAGTCATAGTGACGTCTTTGCAGGCGAACCTGCTTGGCCAGTCCTCCCTTATAGACAATAATTCATGTATTAACAAGCGCCGCAACAACTTTTGAAGCCTTAGTGCTCAACACAAACAATTTGACATGATGACGTAATTTCCTGGCGTACAAAGCTCACACCAGCAACTTTACAACAAGCACAAACCCAGAGAGCAAATAGATGTATTTCCCAAAATGTGAAATTATGCCTTTAACAATGCAAATGGTGTAAATCACCACATATTACAAATATTATTGCCCATAGGTGTGAATGTGAGCATGAATGGTTGTCTGTCTCTATGTGTCAGCCCTGTGATAGTCTGGCGATCTGTCCAGGTTGTACCCCGCCTCAGCTGTCAGCTGGGATAGGCTTCAGACCCCCCGTGACCCCTAACAGGATGAGCGGTTACGGAAAATGAATGAATGAATCCGAACACATATTGCACCATAACATCACAACCCACTCTGAAACCACAGCATCTTAAATGTATGAACATAACCTAAACCCAGTTTAGTGCCCTATTTAACAATCACTTGTGAGTGCAGTATATAATAGAAATATATAAGAAATTTAAATGACAACTCATCCTTTAATCACCCTGTTTATTTCCTCTCTTCACCAGGACAGTGACCGCCCTGATCTGAGTAACTTCATGGAAAGTGGAGAGTGGGTGATGAAGGATTTCCGTGGCTGGAAGCACTGGGTTTACTATGCTTGCTGCCCAGAAACCCCATACCTGGACATCACCTACCACTTCCTCATGCTGCGGCTCCCTCTGTACTTCATTGTCAACGTCATCATCCCCTGCATGCTCTTCTCCTTCCTGACTGGCCTTGTCTTCTATCTTCCTACAGACTCTGGTATGTTGGCACTAAATTCACATTGCTTTTTGTCACTGAGATATAACAGTAAGCAGTAGTTAATAACATATTTACATTATGACATGAAGGAAACATCAGTGCACAGGTGTTGTTTTCTGATTTTCAAAAACCAATAAAACATGAAATGTACCAGAGAGCTCAATATATATTTAAACGTTCATCACACGCAATATATATGCAGTAACTCTCATAATAAATAATATATTCCCCATGCTCAGATGCTTTATCTCATTGTACGTCTCTATATGTGGCCACCATTCATTTTGTACATTTTATTTAGCTGGAGGGCGACAGCTGCATGCTACATTGCTGGTACATTCATGCACAGTCCTCTATGACACAGTTATCCCCACTTTAACAGTGTTAAGATTGTGCATCATACTGAAATGTAGATGTAGCAGCTGTTGTGTTTGGCTTTGTTGTTACTGGACTGAAGGGAATCTGTACATTTAGTTCAACATTTTGGGAAATGCTTTTATTTGCTTTCTTGCAGAGAGTTAGATGACAAGATTTACACCTCTCTCATATTTGTCCGTTAAAGGAGCTATATATAAGAAATCTAAAGCAAATAGTTGTAAAATCCTCCTAATATGTCACAGAGACTAAGGAATAATGTTCATATAACATACTGATCTCACCGACAACAATAGTACAGCCAGAATATTTGCATTTAAAAAAAATTTTACGGTCCGCAAATCATGTTTATGTTTTGAATTTGTGTTTTGGCCTGTTGCGCCACCCACCGCCGTCTACCTGTCACGCAGTCAGTAGAGTCTCAGCATCAGTTACAGTTACGACTGAGCTACAGCAACACGGCAAGCAGCATTAGCGGTGTCCCGGTACATAGCATTAGCAGCTGGCTCCTCAGCTGTATCCTGGCAGCAGCGTTAGCAGCAGAGAAGCCGGACTTGCTCGAACGGTCCGCTGGAAAACCGAAGATCAAGGAAGCCCTGCCACGGCAGCCGCCCATGGGCAAACAAATCAGTCTCCAGTGTGCCGCTGTCCAGCAACCTCGAATCTGTAGGGGAGAAGGGGCGGACACGACTCGCAGCAGTATTTTGAATTTGAGTGCAGTCACCGTTGTGGCCACATTCTTACATACAGCGCCTTTAAATATGAAGCTTCAGCCAAGAGACAAGTAGCTTAACTTTGCACAGAAACTGGTAACAAGGAAACAGCTGCCTACCAGCACCATTAAAGCTGACTAATTGGCTCACTGTCTGGCACCCTCATGGTGACAACAATACTCCCAGAAATCACTGTGCCTGGCCCAGGCCCTCAGGAAGTGCATTGCACTTTGAATCCAATCTGACATAGTGGCCAAATCGTGTAACTACAACTTCCGTGTCCATCACATGATGCCATTGGACCTAAAAAGACTTTTTGCATAGACTTACACTGGGAAAGAAACATTTGTAAGTCACTGAATACATTTTGTTGAGCATCGCAAATGCATCGCAAAATGACTCCTTTCACTACAGGGGTTTAATCCATTCGATCAGATAACATTTTGAGGGTCTAGAAGAGCCGCACAATTAAATTACTTTATCCTCATTCAAATGAGCAGAGCGCTTAACTAGAAGTTAGCAGGCTCAGCCAATGCCTTCTCATCCCAACTCGTCAAACATTACAGTTTTATCAGTGGACTGTCGTGTCGAAAAAATGATGAGCAAGGTACCCTCCTGCGTCTGTTGTTGACGTTCCAGTATGGCATGTCAATTTACACTTGTTACACACATTATGTCTTTTGAAAATACACTTTTTACATTTTATCTTGAACTCGTTAGATGCATATAGCCTTTTTCAAAATACACTCACAATGTAAGTTTAAAAAAAAAAATCATTTTTATGTTTATTTCCTTGTGCAAGAAAAGCACATGGTTAGCCTTAGGGAAAAAATCATGTTTTGGCTCAACATTCAAACAGGAAGTGAACAGCAGGCTCCTGGGTGAAAGTCCGGGGTTTGTTGGACCCATACACCTCCATACATCATTCTGTTGTTGTTGGGGGGTGTTACAAACTAATGCTGCCTGGCTGCATGTCATAATGCTACAAAAGATCCTTTCTGTATTGGCGTCTGATGCAGAAATCACTGACAAATTTAGCGGTATTTGACAAGTTGGGAATGAGAACAGGCTGGATCAGCTGGTGGAAGTCTCAAGTGTGCTTGCTCCATGGGCCCAGTGATGCTGAAGATCATATTTTTACACCCTGGAAATCAAACCTTTTTGGCTCCATGCGCCACTGAGCACCTTTCATAGGAATGACTTTGACCCTGCCTCCAACATCCATTTCTCTTTATTCATCCACAGCCCTGCGAAGAAATAGTCCACACAGAGCAACCCATGAAACCGTAAATGGTTGATTTCACTTTGCATTCTTTGTGCTAAGCTAAGCTAACCATTTCCATATTGTAGTTTCATGTTTAATCTACATGGAAGAGGTCTTGATCTTCTCTCAACAAGAAAGCAAGTATATTTGTTTCCCAAATTTCAAACTATGTCTTTAACATGTGTGACAGTAAGTGTCAGTCACTCATGAAATTTTTGCTCAAGAGAACTAGAAGATATAGATGCACACTTCATGTGAATTATTAGGGATATGCCAAAACAAGGTAGTTATATGCAAATTATCAAAAAGCACTCATGTCTGCTGTAATCCAGCTCCATTTTCTTTATTATCTGCATTTTCATGATATGATATGAAAACTGAAATATGATATTACACCTTACATCATGTTGAACAAATCCTTGTCCCTAATTCTGAGGTGTCCCCACATCAGCTGCTGCAGAAACTGCACTGCTTGTGTGCACATCTGGCCGCGTTCCCAGTGTGTAGGTCTGCCTCATTACCCAGGGTCCCTCTGTGCTGTCATGTCTGAAAGCAGGCCTTTGCTTTAATGTATAATACATCACTTGATCCCAGTTTCTGATATGACTGCTGACAGGGAAGTGTGGAGGAGATTGCTGGTGCCAAAAGATGCTCTCTCTGGGATAACTGCTCTTACTGAGCAACAAAAACAACACGTCTTGCATTTTATTTGCGAAACGGTGTCAGAATCTGTTGACTTGTGCTATTGTTAGGTTTAGAAACAACAAAAAATGCCTCTCATTCTTTACGTGTGATTTGCTGGTGTCAGTGAACAGTGCAGTTACTGCGTTGTGTAAATTCTGAAAGGAGGAGTCCTGATTGGAAGGGAAGCATTTACTCATAGAAACAGCTCTCCCTTGTGGCAATATATTAAGATTGCATGTTGTTGGTGAGCTACACATATTGTTTATTAAAGTGTCAGCTCCACATTTTCCACTCGGGTTTTAGGGTTCTTTCAGTTTGTTTAAATAAAACAGAAGGTGTAATTGATGATGGACATTTCTTAATTATATTACTGAAAACAGAACATGTCCTCTTTAACTACATCTATGTTCAATTATACATATTTTTGACAGACGATATGACCTAAATGTCATATGTACATTTTTGCTTTGTGACCCCTCAAAAATAAGAAATGTTGACCTGTGACCTTGTCGTCTCTTGGTTGTGAACTACTTATTTTTGAATGTTTTTTAGAGTCATCAAGAGGTAATTGTATCCAGTGATTAACAAGAAAAAAGCAAACATGAGAGGAAGGTCTGAGAAATTAAGTAAATAAGATACTGAATTTATTTAAGTTTATTTAATCTGTGACTTTGGAAGCAGCACATGAAAAACACTCACAAGGTCAGTGCCCTTCGAGTAGCTGCTTTAAAGCTTTTGATCATATAAAATAAGCAAAATCAATCTGATGATGAAGATTATGTGTTACTAAATGGACCTTGAGTTGAGATTGGTTTGTCAAATGTTTTTTTCCGGCTTTCCCATCCTGTTAGTTACATCTCACACAACCCCTGAGATTTATCCTTCCCTTCTAATCGTGCCCTGACCTAGTTCTAAATTCCCAGGCTATGAAATTTAATGATCTGTTGCATTATAAAACAATGCAAATATTGGTCAAAAATAAAGTCACTGTCACACTGTGTACATTTTTTTTAGTACAAGACAGCAAATATGATATGAGAGGCATTTCTACATTTCTAAGTTTACCACTCAAAAAGCTGAAATAAAATAAAATAAAATAAATAATCAAAAATAATAAAAGACTAAAAGGACACATATTTCTGTTGCTAGGGATAAATTATGGACGACAATGCCAATATTTATTTATTTATTTTATAGTATAGCTTATACTGAAAAGTATGTGGGACAGGCATACATAAGCTTTTTGCAGTGACTGCTTAATACACAGACTGTTGATATTGTTTATTATTTATATTCTTATTGTATAATTTGTGATGACTGTATAAAGCTCTACTGCTACTACTGCTGACCTCCACACTGGGAAACACCTGTCTAAATATTGACTGACCACTAATAGTTCTTGCACAGCATCTGTATATTGCACGATGTTCTGTCAGTATTCTCTAGCAGGAGCAGTGAAGATGTTTCTGTGTCTCCCAGGTGAGAAGATGACTCTCAGCATCTCTGTCTTGCTGTCTCTCACTGTGTTCCTGCTGGTCATTGTGGAGCTGATCCCCTCTACCTCCAGTGCTGTACCACTCATTGGGAAGTACATGCTTTTCACCATGGTTTTTGTCATTGCCTCCATCATCATCACTGTCATCGTCATCAACACCCACCACCGCTCCCCGAGCACCCACACAATGCCAGACTGGGTCCGCAAGGTGAGCACAGAAGAATAAAGGAGCTGAATGACCAAATATTTTTCAGTCCTCCTACTCCCAAGCTTGGACAGCTTTGAAGAGCAATCCTTCATCTTTTACTCTGTGTTATGTTGCCATCTAGTGGTAGCAGGCAGAACATCTTCATTTTTTATTTTCCAATGTTGTATTTTCCTTGACATTTGTGCCTTTCTTCTGTCTTTCTCTGACAGGTTTTTATTGAAACCATTCCCAACATCATGTTCTTCTCAACAATGAAACGCCCAGGAAAGGAAAAGCCAGCTAAATCCAACATCTACGGTGGTGATTTTGACATCTCAGACATCTCTGGCAACCAGGCCACTTCTGTCCCCTACCAGTCACCCATTATCAAGAACCCTGATGTCCGCAGTGCCATTGAAGGAATCAAGTACATCGCAGAAACCATGAAATCAGATGAGGAATCCAACAATGTAATCTTCCTCACACATAGAGTGTCTCTAACGTGGTCCTTTAACAAGTCTTTTTGCTTTCATGTGACACTATTGTCCCTCTTCTCTTTCCAGGCTGCTGAGGAGTGGAAGTTTGTGGCCATGGTGTTGGATCATATTCTGCTGTGTGTGTTCATGGCTGTGTGTCTCATCGGCACATTAGGCGTGTTCGCAGGCCGTCTCATTGAGCTGAGCATGCTCTAAAGGCCTAAGCCTCATGTTAGACCGGTTTAACCTCTCTATTGACCAGTTTGTTACTCAATGTGAAGCGTATGACCTTTGTTTTTGAAGCTACTGTATTCAGCACTCACAGTATAAACAGCCTGTTGAAGTCTCTGTTTGCTTTTTGGTGTTTGAAGAATTATATTTGTGCATGGAAACAATCGTGCTGTATACAGTATCTTCAGCACGTTTTATGATAGAGCAGCGTTGATTTTCTTTTTTAAAAGGATATATGTGTGAAATTGAACTGTTGAATTGAACTGTTGAATTGATTCAAAAGAAATATCTGAGATTTTTTCCTTGACATGTTTATAGGGAACAACTGAATAAAGGGGGTTTTGTCAGATCTGTAAGTGCAGTCTTGCTCAGTGTCCTTACTGTGAATCCTCATGACCTGTAACTGACCGGTATGTTGCACATTTTTAAGTGTTCTACGTATCTAAAGGTGGGAAACGTAAAAGTAGAGACTGGAATAGGTCCAATACTATCACACATACACTCTGATGGAATGTAGACCACTGTTTGCCACTGCACTAGTTGTGTTTATTTTTCTGTCATCCCTCTATTTGACATTCAAATATAAATGCAGATTTTCTTCCCACGCAGGATTAGCTCAACAGTGTTTAGAGGTGCCTCTTCACACATCCAGCAGACATAAAGCAAAGATACTGATCAGTGCAGTGAGACAGAACCAAAATATAAATTGCTGGCCATAGCACAAAAACAAAAAAGCTGAGGGACAGTGTAGAGCTGAGAAAGATAAGATAATTGATGACTGCAGCTTGAACTGAATAAATAAAATACGAAAACTCCAAATCATCACAATAACTTTAGTGGGTGTAGGTTGGGGTGTATGGGGGGTGAGATGGACTCATGACCTGTGTCCAACAGACCATTTGTTTGTTGTTTTTACGTGTGTCTCATGATCAGTGGTGGATTTTCCTATAGACGACATTTTAAATGGCCGAGCACTGGACTGCAAAAATCAGATTTTTAGAAAATATTTGATTACATTTTTACTGTGTCAGTTTTATTTGAATATACAGCAGGGACAGAGAGGGTAATTTGTTGTTTTATTTTAGCGATGACATTACTGTTTCCTGTAGTGTTTAACAGACAATTAAAAATGTTTGATGCAAAGTGCTGCACAAAGGAGACAAAGACTTTTTTTAGGGCAAAGATGTTAAAACATTGTATGTGGAGAGCATTAGAGTAAGAGAAAATGAAAAAGCAAAAGCCATTCATGGCTTAACAGAGACAATTAATTTCAAACACAAGTACACAAATCGGCTTCACTATAACACACAGCATTCACAGAGAAAGCACTTGCTTTTTGCTGGACACATTTAACCCACAAATACCACATGCTAATGATTTTAGCACAAGCCTGTGGTATTTTACATTTACAAATTAATCTGGCAGCTAGCAAACTTTTCCTCTTCTCATATGAAGTCAGGAAAAATCCCTGAGTATAAATCCCCGCATGATAAATCACACAAAAGATTCAAAATGTTATTTTTGTGGAGGCTTTACTGTCTTTACAATTTATTGTTTATCTGTGAAATTAAAGTAAATAAAAGCTTTGGTCTGCGTCACTGCAAGGTGTAGTTACATTTCTGGGGAGGTGCATGCCAGGCTACAGCGTAGGGTACAGCGTCAATTCAACGCAGAAGTATAAATTCCACTTTAGCCTCCTCAAGTGCATCACTATTAGGTGTGTAAAGTCACCCAGTGGGCAGGCTGGTTTTGGCCGCCGGGCTTTATGCTTGACACCCCTGAAATAAGCAATAAATAAAATAGGCTACTTTTGCACCAATTTACCAAGCAACTCTCCACAGTGCAATGTGCAAGCAAGTTTTTGTGGTGAAGCCTCATGAGTCCATATATAAATTTAAAAGCCATTTAAATACAGGGGAGACTTGGAAATTCAGTATGTGTCCAAATCAGCTTGCTTTAGGGGCAATCAAGAACAAGGGTGTGACTTCTTCTGGCTCATTAAGACGCATGTTCAGCATGTTAGCATGTTGAACACTGAAAACAAGTTTTCTGCCTGATGTCAGGTGAAATAAGCCCCGCCCCTTTGCCCCTCCGGATAATGTGATTGGTTGAATCGTTGTTGACAAATCAGGGATTATGAAAGTTGCTGGGTTGGGACTAAAGTAAGCTACCACCTGTGTTACAACACGCGTTTACAGTCAGGTTTCCCAGAGTTATGTGAGTTTTCTTTTACAACAGTGGACTTTGAAGTTTTGTAATGAAGTTAAGTAAGTCGTAGTATTGTCGGCGACGCCGTGGGTCTCGGTTGACAGGCTAGCTAACGGCTAACGGCTGCTACTCCTGAGATTTGTCTGACACATGGTACATGAAGGGTCACAGCTGCACTCGGGTGAGCAACTTTAATAATTGTATTGACACTCAAGTGTTTGTTGGCTGTTTGGTTACAGATTTACTATCGTTATCTGTCGTAAAAGAGTTGTGTCGGTTAACTAACGCAGTTACCTGATAACGTTACATCGCACCAGCCCGTTTAACGGCTGTGACGGCTAACGTTAACGCAGCTACTTTAACTCCTCCTTTGATTGTAGCTTATTTCCCTCTTCAGTGTCTGGCAGTGCCGAGCAGGGCATTAACATGACTGCAACCCAGGCGTGACAGGTGACAGTGGAGGGAGGATAAACACGATGGACGCACCAGACACCAACTTTTCACGTAAGGAGGAAAACCCATGGGAAGACCTGGACCCCCCTGCTCTCTCAGGCAGCATGTCCATAGACAAGCTCCTACCGGCTCTCCTGGAGTGCTTTGGGATCATACTATGTGGATACATCGCAGGGAGGGCAAACATCATCACGTCCACCCAGGCCAAAGGCTTGGGCAATTTTGTGTCCAAGTTTGCCCTCCCAGCGCTGCTGTTCAAGAACATGGTGCAGCTGGACTTTGGTAATGTCATCTGGCCTTTCCTGTGGAGCATCCTCATCGCCAAAGTGTCTGTGTTTTTCATTGTCTGCGTCCTCACGCTGATAGTTGCCAGCCCCGAGAGCCGCTACAGCAAAGCTGGGCTCTTCTCAATATTTGCCACCCAAAGCAATGACTTTGCCCTGGGATATCCCATTGGTGAGTATAATGCATGTAAGCCTGCCACCCACAGTGCTTTTCATTCACTGCTGCAACTGTAATCATGCTGTCCCAATGTTTGCCCATCCACCAGACCTAAAGTATAATTATGTGTATGCACTGTAAACTACTTTAGCAAACTGAACTGGATACCACTGCTTTCAGGGCTCTCCCTCATGCAAAAAAATATACCAAGAGTGGGATCATTTCTGAGCAAAGTAGGATTCGTTATTTTGCACTCGTATGCATTTGCAGAAATTTAAACACACCTCTGATCATGCTTATGCTCAGCTACCTGTAGTTGAAGTGAACAGTTGACACAAAGTAATGTTATTGTGTGTTAATGGTGTGTGTACATGTTTCCTTCTCACGATGTCATAGGCAAATGAGTAAACCCACTTAAGCTTGACTGACTGCCTGACAAATATGCAAATCTCAAATAGAGTGGACATTAATTTCAGCAGTTGTTCTTCATTCAAGTGAGGCAGAATTCATAGCAACATCAACTTCCTCCTTAACCATTCTTTTTACATTCGATAATCTAGTGGTGACATTTCTTTCAAGTACCTTTTGTTTAGCTCTTACTGCAGTGACTCAAACCTCAGTTCCAGTATTCCCCTCCATTTTCAGGAACTTCCAGATTTGAAGTGTTGTTCTGCTTCATGTTGAGAGTGAGAGGAGACTCCCGCTCTCACAGAGAAGTTTTGAAATATAACTTTTTATAGAGGCCATTTGCTCCAGCATTTTACTTTTTAGAGTGGGGTTTATTAAGGCAGATATGAACAGTTGTGCCTCATGTGAAGGTGCCCAAATTAACAGATTTTTCTTTGAAGGAAGGGTTTTAAAACCTGTTTGACCCAGGCATGTGCTGCCACAGCCACGCCTGCTTTCAAACATAACAACACAGAGGCATCCTGCATAACACTCGCTACCTCCATTATTTGTACAGTCTATGGTAGCACTTCAACCCAGGGACCTTATGTGTAAATGCGTCTTTCACATGAAAAAGTGTGTAAACCAAAGTATTTATGAGCAGCTTTGTGTGTATGCAGCCTTGTAGTGTGAAATCCAGGTGAAGTTTCATACATGACTTTCTTAACTGCTTTTGTGCTGCAAGCTCCAACAAGTCAAACATGCCAAACAGGCTTTGTAATATTGAGAAATCTGTCTTCATCTTTATCCACAGTTGAGGCCCTGTACAAGAGCACATACCCAGAGTACCTCCAGTACATCTACCTGGTTGCACCTGTGTCCCTGATGTTTCTAAATCCCATTGGCTTCGCCTTCTGCGAGATCCAGAAGTGGAAGAACCAAGGGAACCACCAGCAGAGCAAACTTGTCATTGTGGGACTTGTAGTTTTACAGGTCCTGAAGAACCCTATAGTGTTCATGGTCGTCATCGGCATCATCGCCCATTTTGCCCTGCACCAGACAATTCCTCCCTTCATGGCTGAGTTTGTGGACGGCTTGGCCAACTCTTTTGGGGGAGCAGCTCTGTTCTACTTGGGTCTCTCCATGGTGGGACAGTTGGGGAAATTAACCAGATCCACAGTGGTGACACTGATATTACTCATTACAGCAAAACTGTGAGTGAAAAAAAACCTGACGATGATGATTTAGTGCTATCAGCTGACTTCTTTATAATAAGACACACTTTGGGAGTGTAGAGAGTCAGCAGGTTACAGCTTTCTAAAGTGCTCCCAACGTGTTGTTTTGAGCTTGTGGTTTGGGTGACTCAGACCTTTCTTAGAGCAAAAGCCATTTACCACACAGATGACATGTTAAGAGGTCTCAGGGGTGGAAGTGATAATAGCTAGTGTATATAAATATTTCAGTAGCACTGCATTGTTCAGGGTAGTGTTAACTAACCCCTCAAACAATGGTTCATGACACCAGTCTTTTGATTTGACTTTCAGGTTGTTGATGCCCCTGATTTGTAAGGACATGGTGGATCTGCTGGACAATAGCAACAGCACTGCCATGAACCACTCAAGCCTCTCCAATTATGCCTTTCTTTATGGAGTGTTTCCCACTGCGCCAAGTGTGGCCATCTATGCTGTCTATTACAACACAGAGCTAGAAGTTGTGAGTTGCTTCAATCTACCTACCAACCTCATACCTACCAGATACTGAACCACTTTTTGTAGTTGTAACTCACCATACATGATTTTGTGTTTCCCAACAGGTAACCTCTGGAATGGTGATCAGCACTTTTCTCTCAGCTCCAATAATGTATGTTTCTGCCTGGTTACTGACGATACGTTGGATGGATCCTCAGCTTCTGATGAATTCACTGCAGAATGTCACCTTTAACATAAGCATAGTGAGCTTGGTTGCACTGGTGAGTCGCGATGAGACACACGTGTCACTTAAGTGTGATATGTGTACACTTGTTGGCTAAATGTTTTCTAAATGACCTTTCATCAGTTGGTTCTTTTGTTACCTCCGCCAAGGAGGTTATGTTTTTGCCGCCGAAATTTTCAGGAAAGGTTGATAATGGGACAGGGAACAGATGAAAAAATTTTGGTGGTGATCGGTTGAAGCGAAGTGGATAAAATAATAAAATGGTGGGAAATCCGAGCTGCTTGGCGGAGGTCTGCGCTCTCTGAGTGCTCTAGTTTATTTTTGGTTTATCTCAGTATGTGGAAACTAAGGTCAAAGTGAAGTCATGCTTTTATAATGCATTTGTTACAGCATGCTCCACTTCAAAACTGAAACCAGTTTGGCCTGCCATGATTATAGTTAGTTATTCCTATAACATGGCACAGTTCACTATTGCTAATTACACATTTCCTGTTCATTCAGTGCCAAATGAAATGACAGTATTAAAATCTAACTTCTTGTTAGACATTAAAAGGCTCAGTCATGTAGAGAATGTGTGGGCAAACAGATGCTTAACTGACTGATAGACCTACTTCCTCATTTCATTTATTATCCATTTTAAGGGTATCTTTTAAGGAACATGCAACTCTTTACTATAAACATTGAATAATCTTTGCAGTGATGAAACATGTTCACACGTTTTTGTATTCTGCATTATCTCGTACTTTAATTGTTCATCTTTAGTGTTGCTTTAATATGTCACTCTGTTGAATAATTTCCACTTTCTTACGCTTTGAAACTGAATAATTTGCCAACAATGATTACTATTAGCTGTGTTTAGCATCTGTGCAAAAGAGTTTTGCAGGTAAATGTGAATAATAAGAAAAATGTGTTTTCTCTGGCAGGTGTGGACGATTACTGTCATGTTTTTAAGTAAGAAATTCAAGAGGCTACCTCACATGTTTACAGTCAACCTTTTCTTGGCACAGGTGAGCACTTGCACATAATCTCTAAATTGATCTGAAAGAAAAAGAAATCCTACCAGTAGGTGTAACTTCACATGAGTAAATGCTTGTATTTGTTATGCCGCGGTCTCTAGATTCTAACTTGTGTCGGGATGATCTTGTGGAACTTTGTGGTGAAAGAAGACAACTTTGTCGGGCAGGTCCTGACGTTCACATTAGTGTGTACCTCACTCTACAGTACCTATGTTTGGCCAGGTATGATATGCATGCACACAACCATCCACCTACATTAAGCTCACATTACACTGCATTAATTCATCTTGGTGAGCTCTGAGATCTACAGTTTGACTGCTAATTTTGTAATACTCTTTTTTTTGTCATTTTAGGTTTAATAGCACTCTCTCTTGTGCTCCTGAGAGGATTTGAGGATGTGAAAGTTTCGCCAGGCCTGTTTGTCATTGCAGGCTGGGGGTGAGTCACTGAAAAGAAGACTGAACACAGAAATGAAACTAAGCTTGTTTGTCTGTTCCACTGAGAGGTGGAGCCCCAACCAGAATACCTGCCCCACAGTAGAATTAACATATTGAACAGATTTTGCATACATTACCATGTACCACATAAAACTATGATCAGGAGTACCAAGGGTGATTGTACAGGGGTAATGATGCCTCACTTGAATATAAATGATCGAACAAACTTTTTAAATTCCTGCAAATTTAATCTGCAATTCAGTGTGTTTGAGCTGGTTTATGTTTTTGCATTTTGATACTGTCAGTGATTTTGCTGTATTTTTTTTTCTTTATTAAAACAGGGTTCCAGCCTCAATAAGTGCTGTGTTGCTCATTTCTGGGCAAAGAATGTCTGACACAATTGACTCTGCTTTCTTTTATGGCACCCCACAGGTAACACCATAAATCATTCTTGTTTTCTGCCATTAAAAGGTCCCTTACTATAAAAAGTCAGATTTGCAATTTTTTTTTATAAAGCAAGTATAGATGCTTTGTAAGAATTGTAAAAGTACCAGAACACTCAATCCGCAGAGAAATGCACACAGTCCGTATTCAGAAACTGTGCCTTGAAACGAGCTGTCAGGACTTCCATGCAGTTGTGATGTCACAAGTATACTATATAAAGGCAGAAAGTGCCGTGACAGTGCTGTTACAGTCATTCCCTGGCTGCAGTAACAGTACAGAGAGCGCAGATGTGAAAGACCCGGAAACTCTAACCAATCAGAGCAAACTGAGCTTCAAGAAACAGGTGGTAAAATGGAGTGTTTAAAACAGAGGATGAATACAGGTATATTCATGCAGCCATTAACATCAAAGCATGTAAACACATTCTAGTAGAAACCCAAAATACAAGTATGAACCTTAAAATGAGAATAATGTGGTACCTTTTAAGAACTGTTTTTGAACCCGAGAGAATGTCTTAAAAGCCTAAAAGTCTGTATTTGTGCATCCTTTGACAGATAATCTGCACCACAGTTGTAGTTGCCCTCAGCATACTGCTGGGAGGAAGCTCTCTAGTTTGTCTCAGCAGAGGAAGCTGGGCCCAGAACGACCAAATCCAAGAGGGAAACTCCGCTGAGGATCTTGTGACTGAGGTTGAACCTGATAACCAGACTCTTTTTGAGCCAGTCACCACATCAGGCGATCCCAACAGAGGTACTTTGCTTTGTGGAGACCATTTCAGTATTTGTTTGAATATGTCACCTTGATGACACTGAATAAATACCAGGTTGCCAAGTCTAATAGTGTAGTGACAATATCAGAGCACATGATAATCACTAGAACATACAGAGGCAGTTGTAACATCTAAAATGGTTTGTCAGTCATCAAAGACTTAAGTTGAAAGGACAAGTACAATCAAGAATCCAAAGTCAGGACTAACCCTCCTTATCTAGAAGTCGTCTACAGCAAACTGCTACGTAGGCAATACAGCTTCTGTCACATGTTCTTCCTCCTGCAGATAATTTTCAGTTACATGAGTAGAAAAAGCCTAAGTCACTAAGTATACACTAAACTAAAAAGCAGGAACAAACTTTTTGGATGTCATTATCTGGAGGAAACATGATAACTGAAGTTCCTGATAAGTTTAGTTAGTTACATAAGTAAAGGCTGAATACATCATCTCTCACAATGCAGCCATAGAAACAGATCTTTGAGTTGTAATTGAGCCACCTGGAGTAAAGTTTGTTACTTTAAAGGAGAGGGAGTGGCTAGATTCATTGGTCTTACACTACAAAACATGCAAACCAGTTCTGCAAGTGTTGAAGGGAAACACTTATTTGTTATGCAAGTGTGATGTGTAGGATACTAGGTCATCACAGTATATCATGACTCTAAACACTCCTGTTAACTCAAGATATTGAAGATATATTTATATCATTTGATAAAATGTGAAACTGCATGCACTAATATTACCTCTCTGCTTCATTATGGTATTATTTTTGTATTACTTATATTTCTCATATATTGTTGTATGTACATTGTGCCTCCAGTGTGAGCTGGGAGGACACTGTAGCAGCATGGCAAAGTATCACTCTCACTTTTATCTTCTTGTTATCAGCGTGCCTCATATGTGAGTGTGCGCCACCCCAGCCCATGCCTGACATGATCATCAGCACAAATATGAACGGCACACCAACCACACTCTCAGGTACTGTTCTGATAAGCAGCAGATGTGCGTTTTAATTATGCAAGAATTTAAAATGCATTAGAGCTAAAATTGGTAACTTTTATTAAAGTGTCATATTTGCTGAAACTGTCACTTTATTCTGTCTGTGAAGAGAGTAATTTCCCTTTTCTTTCTAGTGCTTCTAATGGCATTTGCAGGAATCTACACTGGCACACCAAAAACAATCAAGCAGAGCCAAGAAGTCTCAAACTCAGCTGTCAGTCATGTCAATCCCTGTCAAACTAGGCAGCGCTGATCAAACATGAATCAAGATTCTGTTACTGCATTGCCTATTTTTCACCTCAGATGGTTTCAGAAACACATTTTAGGGTACTGTTTAGCTGTAAAATGAGATCAGTACCAAGCACTGCCCACTGGCCAGAATAAACGTTCTTATTTTACAGCTAAACAGTACACTAAAATATGTTTCTGAAGACATTTGAGGTGAGAAATAGGCAATGCAGAAACAGAAATTTGTCAGTTTGACCACAGTTAAAGAGCAGGAATTGACAGCTGCGTTTAGACACTCTGCTCTGTTATGTTGTTTTCATTTATGTGCCTAAAGGCTATTAGAAATGTGACAAGGAAATAGAGTAGGCAGATGAGAATTTTTTTTTTTTTCCTCAGGTTATTTGTCTCAGTTAGTGCTGTATGGATATAGTGACAGTTTCAGCTACCAACTACAGTTTTAAACCTCAATCTGTAAAACCTAAACATCACACAAGAATTATAATCATTGAAGAATGTACAGGGTTTTTTTTTTTTGTTTTTTGTTTTAAGATATTTTTTGGGGGGCATTTTTAAGCCTTTAATCGATAGGACAGATGAGTGTGAGAGGGGGAGAGAGAGGGAGTGACATGCAGCAGGGGGCCACAGGCTGGAGTCGAACCTGGGCCGCTGCGGCAACGGCCTTGTACATGGGGCGCCTGCTCTACCACTAAGCCACCGACGCCCCAAAGAATGTACAGCTTTTAATTAAAATGAAGTATTTCTGTGTTCTGCTGCCACCCTCAGGTCATTGTGAGAACAGCTGTGTATCTACTGACTGCCTGCTCGTCCAAGTGGAGGAGCTGCAACAGGTCGCAGACAGACAAGTGGCCCGTCATGTGCTCTTATGTCTGCTCCTGACTGTCAGCTTGCTCGCTGTGAGTAAACCACCACCTTTCACTTCTACAGTGACATGAAGTCAGCCTTACTGCCTGCATCATTATATTTAGTGCATCACAAACCAAATCAGACACAAATGGCCGGGCTGTGTAATTTCCAGCTCACTCACTCAGTGTCAGAGGAAGCCTTCGCCAAAGAAACACAGTAGAAAATTATTATGTTTAGATTATTATTATAAAAAACATATTAAATAAGCCTAGTAAATACCAATAAATCGTGTGGCATGTGGTTAAATGTTTCTGTGAATGTAAAGATGTTTATATTTTAAGGCAGCTCAGCTCACATATTTTTCTGTCACTGACACTTGATGTAGTGAGTTGTTTCACTTAGCTGGTTCTACAAGTTGTTGTTTTTTTTCTAGTTTTACATCTAATACATAAAATCCCTCTATATTCCTGGTACGGCAGAATCTGTCCAGCTGCTTGTGGGTGCTCTTCAACCCTGTTCCTGGTCGACTCTACTTGGAGCTGCAGTTCTTCTGTGCTGTGGCCAACTATGGACAGGTTGGTCTTCCAGATACTGTGGTACCAAGATTGTGAACATTAATCATCACAGCAGCACCAGTTTCATCACATGTTCTCTATCACCAGGGTTTTCTCTCCTTTGCTCTGTTTGGGCTGGACAAGCATTTAATTATAGTGCCATTTAAGAAGAGGTAAAGAAGATTTATGTTACAAAACAACGCCACACTCTGACATTTTAAAGTTTTTTATACGCACAAAATACTGTATGTACTGTGTAAATATACGATGTGTTTATTTTGTCTTTGTGAATGGTGTTCAGGTTATACAGTCTGTGGTATGGGAGGAAGCAAGAGGAGCAGCCGCAGACCGATTTACCTGAGGAAATCAGGATGACTTGCACTCAGTTCACCAAATACCACAAGGACCAGTGTTTTCATGACATTGTCAAAAAAAGAAGGTGAGTGCATATCGTCTTACTCACCGCAGCTCTGGTCAGAGGTTGATGAGAAATGTCTTGAATAAACACGTTGTCTAAATGTGTGGAGAAACAAGTCCTGGGGTCAGATGCATAAACAGTGTGTAAGCACAAAAACCGTGCGTGCGCCTTTTCCCACACATTAAGTGATATTTATAAAGTAAGAGTGTGCAGTGAGAATGTGCACAGTCATTGTTCAAACCAGGCATACACATGGTTTTAGCTGAGATAGCTGCAGGTGATGTAAGGTTAAGGGATGGATAATATTGGTTCAGGATGTTTGCCAATTTCACTGATTGTGTTATTTTTGAGGCCACACAATCATCTCCATGTAAATGACTGTTACATGTTATGACTTGTAGCACTACTTAAAGGCAGTTTTAACATGAGCACCATGGTTACATTATTGATTATCCCCCTGACGTTTATTAACAGTGATGATTGAGATATTACTGCGATAATGGTTTGCAGAAATGTAATGAATTACTGGTATGTATGACGCAAGTTGCCACAGCTTACAGGATGACAGCTGAACTTAGTCGATGCTACACAAGTCGGTGAAATTGCACTTTCTTTACCAAATGTCTCATTGACAAATTTAATGAGTAGTGGAGGGACACGAATATTGACGTACACACTGATGTTTGAGGGCGTTTCTACATCCATTTATGGCTAACTGTAGGTGTGAAAATTGTGTGCATGCCATGCACCCTTTGCCACAATTATCAAAATTCAAAAAACAGACGGCTTTCTAAATGTTATGAAAAGATTGTGTATGCATATTTCTGTTTGTGTGCGAAACAGTTTGTCATAACTCTGCATCTCTCCCCTTGTCATCATTCACAAAGACTATACTTAAAAAAAACCTGTTACTTCTTATAGTTTTGTTGCATGTGGGCTCTGTTTGCTTCTTCTCTCTTCCTTCTAAAAAGTCAACAAACCTTTGGGTGAATGCTTCTTTTGACTTTCAGGTGTGGGAAGAGGACTATGGTGGAGTGTTTTCTTGGCTGTGAACTTGTAGAGTGGCTCCAGCAGGTGGGCTTGGCTCAGGACCAGGGTGAGGCGGTACTCTACGGGACGCGGTTACAGCAGGGCGGTGTGCTCCAGCACATCAGTAAGGAGCACGATTTCCAGGACAGTCGCCTTTACTACCGCTTCATGACATAAGTTACAAAGTATAGATTTAATGGCATTTCAGTTGAGAAAAAATGACAATGCAAATACATCTTGTGCTCGGGCAGCAGGAAGAACAATGCTGACATTTCAAACTGTATTTGCACTGCCTTGCTCTGTGCACATCCTGTACAGTACAGCGTTTCACAGTACAGTTTTGTGCAGTGCAACATCCCGGTCGAGTGTTGGAACAGACCGTACTTGACTGTGATGTTGGGTGTGTTCAGATGAGCTTGAACCTTAAAAACCAAACAGGTCAGGGAGTAATCCATCATGTGGAGTTGATCTTAAAGGGAATTTTTTTTTTTTCTGTGACAACCTGTCTTATTTTTGCAGTTTTACTTTTAACATTTCACTCAGCAGGATAACTGCTAAGATTTTGTGCTGCGGCAACATTGCTACAGAAGCCAGTCAGGACAGGAACATGAGCTGTCAGATGATCATACATATTCAGTAAACGCCCAATTTGCCAAATTATCAAAACCATTTATTTTGAGGTAAAACCTAAAGTGGGAGGACTTGAAAAGGCCATTATAATCCCTATAATCAATGTGTGGATGTGTAGCTAGTACTTAATTCTGTAGATTAGAATTTAATCAACACTTACTTAATCTTCAAATTGTAACTGACATCAACAGTAGGCAGTAATAATTCAAAGATGTGCCTGTTTTCCTTTCAAGTTAATATTTAAGTTGTCTGTTTTCCTCGTGCTGTTTGACTCTGCTGTAGTGATGTTGCTGCTTCCTTTAATCTGCAATAAAGCTAATGAGTTCATTATGAACCAAAAAGGGACTGACAGCCCAAACTGCAAAAATAAGAGCCATGATGCTTTCTATTAATATGCCTTTTCAAGAATAACACAACAGGTAGTGTAAATCTCAAAAGGGTAAAATAAGACTTTGCTGCTTTTTAAAGACTTTTTAAAGTATTTTATGCAATCAGCACATCAACCTGGACTTTCAGTTTTTATTTTATGTTGTGTCGCTGTGTGAGCAATAATGCACAAAGAGCTGTCCTCGTAAAACTTCTTATAGGTGCAGTCAAAAAATGCCTGCCTTCTGCTGAATGTATTATTTTGCTTTACAGGGACACTTTCATCACTCTTCTACCAAAGCCACTTGCCTAAAGAAAAAAAGGGACAATGTGGTTAAATCTGCATCCATTTTTTAGCGCCTTTTTGTTGCCAGTAAAGTTTGTGAATAAGTTAGTTTCACCAGTTAGTGAACTGGTGATGGGGCATACAGCATGCTGTGATAACATGCAGTTTAATTGCACTGAAGTAGAAAGGTGATTTATATGGTCTATGTTTGTGGTATCTCTGGTGGTTTGAAAAAGAAAAACAAGCATTTGCCATGTTTCATTGATATATTTTATTACTTTTTAAAAGCAAACTGAAAATTTAGTTTAAACAAACTAAAAAGCCATCATTACTAATAAATAACCAAATGAAAGAGTGTCAGAACTCAGCCAGGGCTAAATGAGCTGCTGTAATTGTTTTTTTCCTCTCAGGTATATAGTAATATTTTGGAAACTAATTCTGCTAAATTATATTTTTTCTGGCTTTTTTTTAAGTGCAATGGTTTGTGTTTATTAATGACTAAAACATGCATAAAAAATGGTGTAAAAATGTCTTTTTAATAAAATACAATTTTAATACAGTGTGTAGCACTGAGATATTGTCAAAGGCATTTGTTTTTATTTATTTATTATTACATTGTTTTGTTTGTTTAACAAATTTTATTGCAGAACCCTCAAAACATGAACCACATAATGAATTTGTTCCTTACTGTATTTCTGGTCAATGCTTCAATACTGTCAACATTTAAGTTCAGATTGTACAACATGGGATATGTATATTTTACTGCCTCAGCATCCTTAACTGCTTCATTTTTAAGCAAAAATGTTAATTATTATTCAGTGTGTTCTGATTTATGATACAAGCATGATTGTACTTGCACCTAAATAAAAGGTAAAGCTAGTGCTACTGTCGCTTTTGTTTGAAGACGTGTTTTGTGGTTTCAGCTCTTGCCGTACACAGCCATCTCTTCCTTAACAGACCTCGGGAACAGATCCGCCAGTAAATCCGGTTCCTCAATACCATGTGAGAGAAACTCCTCCATCTGTGTCATCTTCTCCTTCTCCAGCTGCCTCATACTTTCAGTGATCTTCCTTCCTCTGTCCTACAGACAAAAAAAAAATATCTAAGTACATTTATGAGTAGACGACTGCCACACTAAGCCAAGTGACAAATTTAGGTAAATTGCTTGGTTGAATTAAATTGTGAAACCTTGTAGGACTCAATGATGGCAGCCACCAGTTCATGTTTGACAAACAACTCATGTTTGCGGTCAGGTTTGCTCTGGAAGCGGGGTTTCTTCTTTACGGGGTCATCTGGACCGTAACTGGGAGATGTCGTCTCCTTCAGCTCGATGGCGTTCTTCACAAAGATGAAAGGTTTGAATACAGACCTGTTGTGCAAAAGAATGACTCATTAAATAACCATTAACTGCTGTCAAAATAAATTAAAAATATGCCCAATCAGCTGGAGAGAGATCAAGCGCTTTACCTTTCAGGGTCTGGAGTCGCTGTAAAGTAGTGGACCCCTGGCAGAGCAGGATTCGTGGGTATCACAGACACCATACTTCCTGTCGACATGAACATGCCCTCCATGTTGATGCCACTGTCTTTATCCCTCAGGATATCCATCATCGTCTCAGCAGTGATGTGACCTTCAGGAAATATAATCAACACATGCATAAACAGTATTAAACATTGTGACTTTTTGCTCCTGCGTGCCAGTTCTCCACAGTGAAGTGTGTGTTACTAACCGTCACTCTTCTGCAGCAGCTTCTTCCCCTCACAGTACCGGCCCCCAGAGGCTTCTATCCTGCCTGTAGTCATGAAGGAGTAGACCGTGGCAAAGTTGAACTGACTCTTTCCGTCCCACCAGCCCTTGCTCCGCGCATATTCCCTCATCTCTGGGTGTTCCTTGTCTATTTTAGTGGTTATGCCATACTGGTTCGAGATGTTGCGATATCCACCTAGACAAGATTAAAACAACATGATTAGCCACTACTATTAAAACTAACCATTATTCAGTGGCACCCTGAGTCAGGGTATGAAATTAACAAAATATTTTGGGGGCAATTTTGGCCCCCACGGTCTAAAAATGGGGGCATTTTCAAAATGTTTGGGGGCCATCAAAAAATTGTAATTATGTTCTAACAATAAGCACATGAAAAGCAAAACCAACTAAGATAGTGTCTTCACTCTTCAGTAGAAACCACTATAAATGAAACAAATAATGGGTTACATAAAGTTATGGTTGCAAAATATCACTCAGATTTCCTATAATTCAACCAGTTTAAATGTGATGATTTAACCATTAACCTACTGATAGCAGTACTAATGTTTCACCACATTACAGTTACTGTTACTGTTAAAAAGGCCAAATTACTATAAATTCCTTAGATGCAATCCTGGAAGTAAGTTAATTTAAAATTTAACATTCATTGTACCTTAATTTTTCATTAATTTGTCATTGTGTAGACACAGATCACCCAAGAAATGGTTAATTTATACTTATGGTACAGCAAAGCCCCCTCCCCTTCTCTGCCAGATTACTCTCACGTAATCAGTGCAATCTCGTTGATTATGTCTGGAAAATGAGTTGTAGACGTGACGGTAAATTAATTTAATGAAAATAAAATTATACTTTAATGTCAGATTGTAATACTGTTAAAAATATAAATACATATAGTTGTTTCGAAAACTTGGGGGCAATTTTGGCCCCCAGAACATGGCTTCTGGGGGCATTCTGAACACTGCAACATGTTGCAGTGCTCAGGGCAAAAGGAAGGCAGCTCTTAAGCGTAGAAAACTGAAATAATTTAAAGGCATTATGATCACAATGAAGGTTTGGACTGGCAGCTACAAGGAGAAGGACTACAGACTGTATATAAATAATGCATATAGACACTGTGACGTCACCCATTGGTTTATTGAGTCCCATTTTGAAGCCTAACGTTTGGTATTATGGCTAAAGCCATCTTGGATTTTTGGGGCCAAAAGTGTCCCGAGGTGACCATATTTGGACAAGAGGATGGATCTGACTCACAGACTGTGGTGATGCCTTGCAGACATCCTGTCACTCAAGCAGCTATGCCCTTTATGTAACTTATGTTCATGTATTTGTTTATGTCTTTATGTAACTTTAAGCCTTAATAAAATGTTAACAGTAGAGTTGTATGAAAATTCACCCACCGTGCAGTTGTAATAAAGCAGGAAATTAGCTATAGAGACCAAAACTGTTTCTTGTACCAGACTGCAAACATGGTGATTTCTGCTTTAAAGTTGGACATTTTAACATGGGTGTTAATGGGGACTGAAGTCACCATTAGAGGACCTAAAGTTAGTGTTGGGCACTTCCATGTTGGCTTCATTTTTCAGCCTTGGAGGATGCTGCTTAAGAAAGACCTGACTGCAGACAAGATGGCGGATGTCAACTTTTTTCACAATTAATTTGATTTGCCCGTTTTAGCCAACAAACACCTAGAAAGGCTATGTAACACAGAATATGTTAAAATATTTTTCTCATAATCTATGAATTTGTTTATTGTTGAGAGCTCTACTGTGAAAACAGAGAATCTTGTGCAGAGATTTATTATTACTGGGGTAAATGTGACAATTAATCATGATGCTGATATACCGGTAATATCCACTGGCACTTATTTAATGAATAGTATGACCTAATGATAGATGTAAAAGTAATTGTTCAAAGTATTTGACTTTATGTTAAAAAATGTTTTGTGTTTTCCAAGTGACAGTGAGAGTCCTGGAGAGCTGCGAGGGTTTTATCCAGTTTCATGCTGAATAAGCTGCACTGATGGGAGACTGCTTAAAGGTTAAAAATAATGTGTTGAAATCATATGGGGCCTTGAGGGATTTTTGTGACCCCACATAGACTGAACAGATACTTGTAAGGTAAAACTTGCCACTGAAATTTTTACACAGTTCACCTGGGATAAGCTTTACAATGTCACATTATTGTATCAGGAAATTTTGATGTATTTGATAATTTAAATGATTGCTTATTTAAGTATAATGTCATAAATTAAGGTCTTAAATTATGGTGCGTTTGCAGTATATTGCCAAAAATAAGTGGACTCTGCTGTTCACATATGTTGTTTGCTTTTGGTAAGGCCCATTGTTTTTTATTTACATGTTCAGCTAGGGTCCATACTTTTAGTCATGCAGTGTACTTGAGCTTCAGTCTGGTAAACAATATATTTCTACTGTACGATGTGGATTTCAAGTGATAAAGCTTAAAAGTAAAAATTAGTAACTAGCCATTATACATTTGGAGAGTTACACATTGTACCATCTTGTATGGTTGTTGAAACATTACAAACTGGACAAAGTCAAATATTAATTTAAGCCATAACATGTAAATTGACAATTGATGTCTCACATACTTCCAAAAAACAAACTAGTTAGTAAAAAGGCTGCAGTTATACAAGCTTTTTTTCTGTTATAAATTGGGACAAAATCAAGACGTAGATGTTCAAATGTCTTTTAAATGAATCTAAAAATTTACTTATATTGTTTCAAATAACGATTAAAAATGAACCAGAGATTATATGAAAGGCAGAAAAAAAACTGGCTTCAGTAGTTGTAACTTATTTAAATAACATTTGCAAGGAAATGGAAGACATGGGCCTAAATCTGCTATTGACAGCTTTCAAAAAGCAACAAAAGCTACAACTTCCAGCCGCTGATGTAATGTGACCTTGGCTGTGGGTGCATCTAGAGCGTGACAGGTACTGTTTCTTTTTTGTTTGTTTTTTTAAGGCCAATACCATTATTGATATTTGAAAGCTTCAAAATCAGTAAAATTTGGTTATTAAAGAACTGAAATCACAATATTGTACTGAGAGGAACATTCTACAGCTGGAAAATGAACCAGCCAGTGCTCTCTGGTGGACAAACTATGTAATGGTGACTGATGCAAAACAACCCCAACATATCTGCGGCACTCTCTTTAGTGACGTGTTTCTCAGATGACATTTACACAGATACCAATATATATGATATATTTTCTGATAAAAGATACTGTCCAATGTAATTAACATCCTCAGGGGCTTTTTGTTATGAAGCTCCAAGCTTAATTTACCAAAAATGTAAGTATCCCACTATTGCTTGACGGTTAAGATTTTTGGCTGACATAATTATTATGTCAGATGTAATGTCCACCTTTTTCTGCACTGCATTGGCCCCTTTCTCTTTGTGTTAACGACCACTGACCGTATATAAAGCTGCTGACCGGTTTAGGACGCCTACTTTTCAATGGTCTCTTTGTTGTTTTCGAATTACAGCCCATAATACTGCAAGCTAAACAATAAAATACCTTTTGAACATATTCCATTGTCTTGTATTTCAATCGGTCACCTATTCTTTGTATTCTTTTTCCATTACCTTCCACTCTCTCTGCTGCCCAGTGCTTCCCAGATGTTTCCAGCAGCCATGCCTCCTTCCTGTCTGAGATGAGGAAGCTGTTGTGGTAGGTGAAGCTGCTCTCATCCTCCATGCAAGTTCCTCCCTGGCCATATTTCCCCAGCAGCTCAGTAATAACATCCACAGCTTTTTCAGCTGTATTGGCTCTCTCCAGTCCGAGCCTGGAAAATTGTAGAGTCCCAGATTTATGTTTTTCTTCGGCTATGAGTGTCTCTCACAAATGTATTCTGAACTGACAACTAGAAGAAAAAAACACCCCAAACTGTTTCTGGTTGGTACCGTGCCATTAAATTTCCCTTTGCACCTCTAGTTGAGGGTAGTGTGACAAGAAACAGAGGCTTGGTAATACAAACAATTGCTTTTACCTGACAAGATCCATGCCGAGAAGAGCTTCGTCATCATCTGCACTCTCTTTGCCCCACACTGCTTCATTTCCAATACACACTTGATGCTCATTTGCGCCCATTTCTGCACCCCACAGCCAGGCTGGTTTGCTCAACACAACTGCATAAGTGTGGGCCACCTGCTCAATCTCTATGTATGTACACTGTTCAGGAGAGGAACAAGACACAGGGGCAAAACTGTTAATGGTTATCTATAAAGGCACTTCAACCAAGGTGCAGTCGCAATGTGGGAAATTGAAGGTTGGAGGGCAATAACAAGCTGTCTTTGTCACCTACCTCAACTTTCTCCCCTGCATCATAGTTGTTGGCAGGAAAATACACCACCTCCTGGACTTCATCACAAGGCCTGTCAGAGTTTTTCCCAAAGATGATGCGTTGTCCCTCAGTGGAGGGGGGCAGAGCCACGAAGGTGTCACAGGAGGATGGGAGCATTTTGAATCACGCACTTGCACAGAGTTAGCAGAAAAAACAATTAATTTCATTACGCATATCTGATGAACAGCAGCCAATGCACTTTGCAACACCTTGAATACACCTTAGTGATATGAAATCAGATTTAGAGCTAAAAGTTAGCATCAAGTGTGCCGTTTAAAGTCAGGTTGACAGACGAAACAATGTGCACTGCCATGTAAGGCTGTGAATATACTCATTATTAAAACAAGGTAACCTTACCTATGTTTACCAGTCTTACCGTGAGCTGTCACAGTAAGTTTCTATTCCCATGTCTGTTTCCATATGATCACATGGGTCAAAGTACACATACCCGGAAACAGTGCAGTCACGTGACCGAGCGGAAGTTAGTTTTATATTCGTAGTTATTAGTGTGATCATATAATGCAGAAAATCACGCCGGTTCTCACTTTTTATTTTTTACTATTTTTTTTTTTTTTTTTTTTACATTAGATTTGTTTGTTTGATTTGTATGTCTCATCCTTGATTATTTCGATAGCAGTTGTTGTTCCAAGAGCTTTACTACGTCCTTAAAAAATTACAGAAACTCAATATTAATTGTTTTATTTATGTATTGCTGACAGATTTATCCTGAGACAGAAAATCCTTTTACAGAAATAATTATTTGCAATTTAATCTGCCATTTTTATCATCGAAATATATCAAGTATGACTGTAAAGCAGGTGGCCATTCAACTACAAAGCGTAAAAAACGATGAAGCTTTTAATTTATATTTTTATTTAAATAACTTAGCTATATTTTAATCTACACACTTGTGTAACGTGGTAGTTTTAGCATAAAAATTTCACCATGCGTATTTTTATTATAAAGCGCAACTGACTTCAACACCGTAACACCAACCTGGAACTATCTTCACGCACTGAGATTTGTTTACATGCGGAGGAATCTCCGCTAGCGACCCTGTTAAGCCTGATTTAGCCACAATAAACGCTAGGTTTTCCACTTAGTTGACCTAATAGGTGTCAGCCATGGGGAAGTCGTTTGCGAATTTCATGTGTAAGAAGGATTTCCATCCTGCCTCGAAGTCAAATATCAAAAAGGTGAGTGGAAGCTACAGTTAGCGGTACCGTTTGAAGCTAACCTAGATTAGCCTGCTAGCTTGCTACTTAGCAGGAGCTAACATTAGCCTGTTGGATAATTACCTGAAAGAAAATGTTTACCGCAGAGTCGTTTTTCTGTTTGTATCCACGACCAACCGTTCAAGATGGCTACTGTACTTTGGTCGCTCGCGCTGTTAAGATTATAAACGTTATTTTGACGTTGTAACTTCAGTTAAGCTAACGGACACGGCTAACCTTAAGTTATAACGTTAACTTGGGATGGCTTTAGCTCACTGTGCTGTTATGGTCTGTGGAAGGAGAGTTAAAGTTATTATTATGAGCAAGTTGTTTCATTTAAATTTCAGTATTTCAAAACTAAAGCTGTCCAGATAAGGCCATATGTTGTATCAACGTCACACATTTAAAATGTAAATGAGAAATCGTCCTCCGTGAGTTTGGTTGTAAAACATTAAAGCAGTATTAATACAAATGACTCTGTGACTTAATATGTTTGTAATGCATTTAATAAACAATACGTATAGTTATGGTTTTATGTCTGTATGTAGCCTAACTAGTAGTCTCTGCCCTGTGTATTGGTATTGAGCCCCCTCTGGTGCATATCCAAGTTGACATTATTTATACACCTTTCAACCTACACCTAATAAATTTAATATGTATTGTGTGCCTTACTCATAAATTTGAAAAATACAGAAAATGGTGTAAAATGCCTTACACAATTGCTATGAGCCCAAGTTAATGTCTTTGGATTGACTAAGAGTGGAACACCACCTGAAGTGTAAGGTCTGGAGCTGTTCCCTAGACAATGAATAGGAGACTAATTTCTGTGGACCCACAGAATGTTTGTTTCTTTTTTATACCCAAATGAGCTTTATTGTATTGAAGTGTGTTAAGGTCTGACGCAAAATGTACCCATATACTCGGAGCCTTCCCCTGGATGCTTTCAGTGTCATCTATGATATCTTTTCCAATCATTGTCTACGGAACAGGTCTAGACCTTTCTCAATGACATCACAAATTTAGCACTCTAGTTTTTGAATTTGAGAGAAAGTTGACTTTCTTCATATGAATAACATGGATACATTTTGAAAATGAACCAGAATGCCATTACTACTTTAGCAGTAAATATTTAAAAGAGTAAAACATTTATTGATTCTCAAAAGTGTGTGCAATTTTCAGCCAATCAACTCGTAAATTATTCAGTTAATTGACTAATTTTCTCCCTTCTAATGCTCTGTCAGGGGCCAGTAATTACATAAAGTGCATAAAAATTGAACTTCTATTTAGTGAAATTACTTATTTAAGTGTTTGTGTGTCAGGCAATTGAACTGACACAAATACGTTTTTGAAAATGTATTAAGAACTAGAGAGAATTTGTTCAGTAATCCTCCTTTTCCCTTTATTTTACAGGTATGGATAGCAGAACAGAAACTGACCTTCGAGAAGAAGAAGCAAGAAGAACTTATGCAGGCGTACATGAAAGAGCAGGATTCTTACAACAACAGGTTAGATACATTTAGAAGTGATATTTTGTACTTCCTTGAAAGCTGCTCTTTTAATATCAGGTTTATTTTACACATACAGAGGTTTAGTTTCTTGATAAATAAATAGTATGCAGATTTTTCAGGCTCAGAAAACTGAACTTTAGTTACGTTTTCTAAATACCTACTCCAGATTCACATCGTGTACGTGTTTATAATCACCACGTCAAAGAAACAAACATGTTGTTTTCTCGCCTCTAGGTTGTTGATGGGGGATGATCGCGTTAAAAATGGCCTAAATTTCATGTACGAGGCCCCACCTGGAGCATCCAAAGGTAAATGATCACTTGAGCAGCTCTGATCTGTACTAAATATTATGCTTAGTTTTGAACACCTGATTCTTAATAAAATTATACTTAACATTTTAATACTTGTTTTTTTCCCAACATAATTGTCATCTGTCCTGAAGAGGAAACAAAAGAGGTAATGTAAAGAAAATTATGAACCTATACGATTGTATAATATGTGTGTGTGTTCTGCATGTCGACTGCATTTATTACTAGAAAAGTTAACATACTAAAATCCATAACAAAAATGTATCTGTTTTTTCAGGAGGGGGAAGACGAGTACAAATTTGAGTGGCAGAAGGTGGCTCCTCGAGAGAAGTAAGTAGCTGAATTTTATATGCAATAAAATTTACTCTGCATATTGTCCAGCTCTCCTTCAGGATTTGCACTCTTTTTAACCCTTCATTTTCTCATGTAGGTATGCCAAGGATGACATGAACATTAGAGATCAGCCATTTGGAATCCAGGTGTGTGATGATTTTTATTTATTTGAATCATACAGACTGCACCAGTGATCCCCCAACAGGAGATTAAATCTAAGGGGGTCACAAGTTGATTAAAAGATTAAGAAACAATATGAGACATATGTCTGTTTTTGCTTTTTTTATTGGGAAATAGTGACTACTTATATCTCCTTGGGAAGATGCAAATTCTATAATGAAACAGTCTGAAAAGGAAAAGTCACACTCTGTCGACAATAAAGTCACAGCCTTTGACAAAGGGGCTGCATGTAGACCTTGATTTGTTTTTAGGGGTCAGATGCTAAACATGGTTGGATACTAGAGTCTAATGCCATTACAGCTCTGTTCTGCATCCCTCAGTTGCCTTTGGCAACACTCTTAGCAGATCTGGTAGGTTTTGTAAAGAACTAGACATCTAATACTAATGAGATGGAAGTTACTAACACCGCCTTCCCACACTTTGTGGATAAAAGAAATTCTCAGTCATCAACAGCTTAAAAAAAAGTGATATACACTGAAAGGCTTTTCCAGGAAGTTAAAAAAGATGTGGAAGCCGTTGTTGCCTATTCAGGACAAATGATATTCCCATTTATCTCTGAAAGAAGATCCCATTTAATCTGTCTGCTAATTATCTATAGTATCTTTTATTTTTACCTTAAAGGTGAGGTTGTTATGTTTACTTTAATATGTGAAATATGACCAAGCTGGCTGTTGTTGTGTTTGCTGTGTAGTATTGTATCCTGTGGTTCTTTCTATTGCACTACTATAACATGATGCTGTCACTCACAAGGGCTTGATATTTTGTAAAAAATCAATGAACAGAGTTCAAAAAGCTAAAAAGATTGGGAACTACTATATTATTAAATATGCCATGTATGCTTTAATGTACATTACAAAGTTTCAAAAAGTAAATCAGAGTTTGCGTTGTTTTGAGTTGTTTAAATAATTATGCATACATCTCCACAATTTGCACTAATGCCTGTTGTTGTTAACTTCCCAGGTGCGCAACGTGCGATGCATCAAATGTCACAAATGGGGCCATGTGAACACAGACCGAGAGTGTCCTCTCTATGGGCTGTCGGGTATCAATGCCAGCTCTGTGGCATCAGAGGAGGCAGCAGGTAGAGTACATAGCATACAATAATTATCTAAAACAGACATTTTAAACACCTTTCCCTGCAGCTTCTTTGTTTATCGATGTAATTAGATTTTAATTTGATATTTGTGTAAACAAAGCACCATTTTGACTTACAGATTTTATTTTGTTGCTGTTGAATTAAACAGGAGTAATTAATTAATTGAAATAAGCATACAAGCAAGCATTATGAAAACAAGATAGAAATAAGTTATTCTCCATTATCAGTGCATGACTTAAAATAAGTAAGTATGTTTTACCCGTTGAAATCTATATTTATGTTAAACATGATTGTTGTTCGTTATGCGATGGAGCAAAAAACAGTAGAGTAATTGTACAAAAGAACAAGGAGCCAGAATATCCGTGCCGCTGGATATTTGTGGCGAGTGTGTTTGCCTCAGTCAGACTTTGCAGCAGGTACACCTACAGTATCTTTCCTCTCGGGTTTCAGCTGGAGCTCCCAGTCTTGAGCTGATTCTGACTTCTGCAATCAGCGAGTTGAGTAGTAAAGTAATAATGTTTACCCTGGGAGAGTCCAGTCTGCGCATGGTGTTGATGGTGGAGTGCTGTAATGGTCCCCCTCCTGTGCCGGGAGGAAAAAAATGTAATTATTGTGTATTCTGATTCCCCTAACTGCTGCTTTGGCAGAGAATGATATTGTATGATTTGCTCAGCCGGAAGTGGAGTGAGTTGATTTGATGTCCCATTCTGTTAACAAAGCCGCCCCTGAAATTCCCACTGTGGAGATAGTGGTTGGCATGGGTTTGACATCAATGGGACTCTGAGGCTGTGATTTGTGCTAACAGGTCCGTCGATGCACCCCTCGGAGTTAATGGCGGAGATGCGAAACAGTGGGTTTGCCCTGAAAAAATGTGTCCTTGGTAGGAATGCTACTGTTTGTGATCCATCGCAGGTAATTGTCTGTCTCGCACTCCCGTCTTTGCACACATAGGACGATATACGAACACACACACACACACACACACACACACACATATACCCTTCAGCGAGAAAAGTCTAAGTATATCTTTGTATAGCATATATAAATGATGCACAGGGGCACGTTTTTGTGGCAGCTCAAGTCAAGTGAACAGATTTGATAAAATAAATAATATCATTGCTTTACGGTGTTCACCTATTCAAATATAGATTTCCTTAAATTTGCCTTTTGAGAGTCGTATTTATCTGCACGTTATCGTTCTGATTTAAATGCCAGTTTCAGCGTGCTGTGTGCTTTTACAGGAATTTGTTGCCAGTGATAAAGAGGAAGATCCCGAGGTGGAATTTCTTAAGTCATTAACGACTAAGCAGAAACAGAAGCTCCTCAGGTACAAAATGTTGCAAAAATGAATAAATGAAAGCTTTAAGGAGCAGACCAACATTTGTATTGTTGTTGTAACACTGAATATTTTAAACCTCGTATTGATACAGTAACATGAGGGAAGTCTGGATAAATTATCTGATGAATTTCGAGGTTATTGTGATGTTTTCTTACACATGTATTTCAAATTTAAAAACAAAAACTTGTGCATTTTAGTTTAGTTTTTAAATCCAATCATTCCAATGCTTTCCTTTTTGATGGTGTTTTGCATGTACCTTAAACATCAGCTAAAGGCACTCTCCTTAAACTTTAATGTGATTTATAGACTTTATTATGTATTAAGTTTATCTGCTTCTGTGTTTGAGAATTTTAATTGAATGTTTGTGTTCCTGTTTTACAGAAAGCTTGATCGGCTGGAAAAGCAGAAGGCCAAGAAAAAGAAGAGCAAAAAGCAGAAGAAGAAGAGCAAAAGAAAGCACAAGAAAAAGCATGAAAGTAGTGACAGCTCGAGTGACTCCTCCAGCAGTAGCAGCAGCAGCAGTAGCAGTAGCGATAGTGGCTCCGATTCAGACAGCCGTGGCAAGTTCAAGAGCCAGAAGAACAAGAAAAAAGATTCCTGTCGGGATAACAGCTCTAAGAGCGAGCGCAGAGTCAAGAGTCAGAAAAAGGCCTCCTCTCACAGAAGCAGGTCACCGAGCCCTCACACTGGACAGAAGCGGCCTGAAGAGGAGTCCGGAGATTATAGACAAACAAGGACAGAGAGGGGAAGGAGCAGGAGTCGAAATCACAGCCCAGCGAACAAGATCAAGCCGGAGGGAGGTCAAGAGAGAAAGAGACACAACAGCAGGGACAGACAGAGACCTAGCAGCTCCAAGTCTGCCTTGGACAGAAGTAGGAGCCGCGAGAGAGGCAGGGAGGACAGAGGTAAAGACGGGCGTCACAGTAGAGATGGTGAGAGGAACAGAAGTAGCACAGATGGAAGGAGAGGCAGAACAGCAGATGGGAGGAGCAGAAGCAGGGAAAGGAAGAAAGAAAGGGAGGGCAGGGGAAGAAGTAGGAGTAGAGAAAGAAGAGAGAGGAGCCATGACAGAGCCAAAAGAAAGCACTGACTGTTTTCTGTTGTCTCTTACAATATTGGGCAAAACGTGTTGAATGTTTTCATCTTTTTTTTTCCCCAATGACTGTTAAATAGTATTCGTAATTGTCACACTGTCCTTCTATTTAACATCGCAGATATGTCCAGTAGTAGCCCTTTTTCTCCAGTAGAGGGAAGCAGTGCACAGATAATGTGGAGCCGCAGCTCATTGCACCCTTGTGTTGTCTTCTGTATAAAAGGCTCTAAATTAATTGATTACCATTGGAGGCAATTTGTAGCTATGATCCGCTGATGAGAAAATATTGGAGTCATTTTAATGGTCAGTTGGCCGCTAGAAAGATTATTCCTGTTGCTGCAGGGTTTTTTTTTCTTTTTTGCTTTCATTAATGTGTCGACATTGTAAGATGTGATGATGAGACGGCTGTTGATACTCACAAAAAAATGAGTATTTAATTTCTGATTAAATTTTTAATCATCATCGATTTCACGCGTTTGTTTTGCGATGGATGGCGTCAAAACTTGGATAAAAGTGCTTTGTCTGTTGATTGATTACCGCTTGTATATTTCCCATTGACTACTAAATCATCTTAAAGCGCGGAGCACCTGACAACAAATTATTACTGTTACCTTTTTAAAATAATAATGATTTTAAATATTTCAGGCCGGTTTCGCACAATGTGTGTTATCTCAAAAGCTGTGAAATGCCTCCTGCTGGGATATTGCGGGCGTCAAACAAAACAAATATGATTTCTGTCCAAATATGCAGCGTGTAAATACAGCCATACTGGAAACGCAACAAAATCTGCTATGGTTTTTATTAATGCATGCCAATATTTTATATTTTAATATGTAGAAAAATTGTGTGGAATTTAAATAATTGTTTTATTATCTAATTTGGACATGTCTTTTTTTCCTGTTTTAACATTAAATTTTAGACGTAAAATTATTTTAAAAATGTATTTGACAGTCTTCAAAATGTGGGAAAAACAATTTTGATGTAATTTAAATATAAATAAATAAATGTAACTCAAAAACAAATTTAATTAGACTCCAAAATGTGGCGTCTAAATGCCTAATTTTCCACATTTTTTTACTTCACTGTTGCTTCCAGTTTTTTATATTTGATGAAATTCAAATTGGCTGTCTAATTTGGTAGTTTTCACTATCTGGCCGTTTCCTCGAAGCCGCTGTTGCACAAAAGGAAATGAAAATAATTTCCCTCTATTGCCTTCTGGTCAATTTAACATCCTCTTCAAAAAAAAAAAAAAAAAAAAAAAAAAAAGAGGGTGTCTGGATGAGATGCTTTTCCCTGACGTATTTCCAGTCCTGGACTCACGCTGTAATTATTCCCCGGCTTTTTCTTTGAGAGTCGGACGCTGCACTGGGTAAGCACAAAGAAGTCAGAGAGCATCCTTGAACCCTTTCAATACGGGGCCACTGATATTCAAATAACATGCAGACACCATTTGACTGCGCTGAGCAAAGAGCATTTCAAATTCAAACATTTGCATGTGACTCTTTGCCCCTTTTCTTTTTCTAAAGTTTAAAAAACTGTTCCCATAACATCTCTGTGGCTTCTGGCAAAGAGAAAGACGCCACATCCTTATTCTCGGGCCATCGATTGGTATGCAAATGAAAGCAGTTAATTTGGACAATTAGAATAAATATTCAGGGACCTTTGTCGTCAAACCCCCTTGGAAACCCCCCGATAAAGTGAAACTGAACAAAAGATGTCTCGGAGATTAATTAGATATTTGATAAGACACGAATCCCTAATCGCAAATACAAGACACATGGGGCTGCGATGTGCTCCAAGTCATAATTAATACCATTTAACAAGATTTTCATTTGGGCATGAAATGTTTTTTTCCGGGGCATTAAACATTGATTTATTCCATAGGGGGAAATAGTGAAAGTCGAGGTATTATAGGTGAGTTTAAGAAAAAATAGCCTCATGCTCTCAAATAAACTCCTAAATTAATTTAACAAATAAAATTAGACAGAAAAAAATATAAAATCTGCATCACACAATTACAGCCTTTTTTAAAGATGTTTTAATTACGATAAAATGAAAGTCTTATACGTGTGACTTTATACAGGTAAACATTTATATATAGATATTTTTTTAGCAAAGAAATAAAATGGTTAACCAAAGTTGGAAAAAGCTGTGTACATACATATCCACAAAGTGCGTCGAAAGTAAACTCCCTGATTTCCAGGATACCAACACGAATAAAACAATCATAGCCTAAACATTTACATGAAAATAACACATAGTTTAGTCGTCAATATACAAGATGTCACTCACATTGTCCAACCAAAGTTCAACAGGTTTCGCGCACCCTTAGCAAACATCCATTTCATTTTCAAGTTGCCCCTAAAAATCCCCCAAAGGCCTACAGTATAAATCACTGTTTTTCTTTAGATGGGTTTTACGCATGGAATACTCGTTACGCCTGTGGAGAATATATTTTTTAGACTTTGCAATCGCTTCTTGAAATATTTTCTCCTTTTTATTGTCCGTCAAATAAGACCCGTTTTCAATGCTGTGCAGTTTTGAATCTGGTTTGATTTTTTTTTTTTTATTGGAGGGGTGAAGCCTCATTAGGGCTCGTCGTGAGGAGACGGATCCTTAACAGTGATTCTGGGATTTACCCCCTCCAAAATAAGTTCTGGGGACTCGGACCTCGGGGTCTCCAGGTTACTGGTGTCGGTGTCACTGTCGCTCCCCTTTTTGCCTCCTCCACCGGCCGTGTGCGTTTTGATGTGCTTGCTCAAATGGTCACTCCGCATAAAGCGCTTGTTACACACCGGGCAAGCAAACCGTTTCTCGCCGGTGTGGGTGCGAAGGTGTCTCTGGAGCTCATCGGACCGAGTGAACCTTTTGCCACAGAAAAGCCAGTTGCAGACAAAAGGCCGCTCGCCGGTGTGCCATCTCAAATGCGCTTTGAGGTGAGATGTCTTTCCATACACTTTACCGCAGCCGGGAATGTGGCAGCTGTGAAGTCCCTTTCTGCGCAGGCTGGCCCCGGCGGGTCCCAGCCGCTCAGCCTCCTGGCAGTTCGGACAGTCACATGTTGCTCTGCCGGAGTACCGCCGGGACGACCTTGAGGAGCTACTTATTCCTGAACTGCCCCCAGAAATCATGGCGTTGGCGGCGGAAGTGTCTGTGTAAGTGGGGATGACTGTTTTGAAACCGTCCTGCGTTAACAGGTGCTGGCTGGTAGACAGTAGATGAGACGCGGTGGGGCTGATTCCAGTGGAGCTGAACGCCGAGTGCGTCAGCGAGGAGAAGTCCGGGTTGTAGCCACTCAGCTGGGAGTGGATGGCTTGAGGCGTCCCGGAGTGCAGTGAGGTCTGGAGGGTGCTTGCAGGGTTCTGGACATCGAGCCACGACCCGGGGTTAGTGTGGACATCCCACCACGAGGACGCACCGTTGGCAACATCGCCAGAGATGGTCGAGTGGAAACCGGACTTGTACCACGACTCGTACGGGTGCGCCATCCCCACCCGCGGGTATAGAGTCTCTGCTGATGTGTGGACTTTGGAGATAAACGCTGACTGCCCGGACTCTTGGGACGTGACGCTGGCAGTGTTGGAAAACAGACCGCTGTACTCTGTGGAAAATGCAGACGAGGTCGGGGAGGTGGAGGCTAAGCAAAAGGCGCTGTTGCCTGTGCCACTGGTCGGCGTTAGTCCTGTCGACGCGCGGCTTGTTGCAACTGTGAAACCGGGCAGACTGGATCCCAAGTTGCAGCTGGACGAGGATCTTTTCCACGGGTGAAATCCACCTTTTGAGAAAGCGCTCGAGTCAGGTAAAGTTGTAAGAGGACTGGTGTTACCAATTTTGTTGCAAGTTGCAGCCAGCATAGCTAGAGGTGTAGTTCCAAACCGTGGCTCTTCCTGAAAACACACACACAGAAGTTGGACTTAAAACGGGCACCAACAAATATGTCTCAGATACTTTAGTTTTATTTAGATATCTGGGAAGCTGATGACTGATCTGAAATAAAGCAGGACTTTGGCAAATGAATTATAACTACTGCACGTATTTAAAGTATAATTTGAGCTCAGATAAATGTGTTTGGAGAGAGTGGAGGTGCGCGTTTTAATAAGCGTATAATATAGATAAAATGCAACGTGCAAGTAATAATTATTAACATTTTTACAAACTTTTTCACAAAATTAACTGCGTCAGATGTCTGCTGGGAATATGCGACGAGTACAAAATATTAAAAACACTGCAAAGTTTGATCTGGATGTCTTAATGCTATTTAACTGTGTAATTTAATAATAAATAACGAGTAAAGTAATCGTAATAAGCATAGTGGGAAATCATAACTGCAAATGCATGTTTATGAAAGCAGCAAACACTTTAAGTTGCAGCGCAGCACAACTTTACGCACAACTTTTACGCATAAATAAAAAAAAGTCGGACTCACCCCAAGTATAGACGTGGCCATATCCAGGGTCTGTGCTGTGTTGAGGGTGTTCGCGATTTCAATGCTGTTACGGCTCCAATTTGATTCAGACTCACCGTGTTTGACTCAGGTCACACGGTTTCTCTCTTGGCTCGCAGCTCCCAACACTACCTAGTTGTAGAGAGCGTGTTCTTTGAAGTACAGCTGGCTAGGACGCGCAGCCAATCTAATGGCAGCATTCGTGGCTGGGGATGAAGTCAGCCAATGAGAGACCCGACCGCAGACAGAAACACCAAAAACCCCGCCGTCAATCATCTGTTGTGCAGCCTCTGCTCAGACTGTCATACAAGACACGATTTGGTATTTTTTTTTTAATGCATACAGTTATTTTTATGTATTCTCACACGAAGGCTCAATGTCTCCTTTTCATTGCAGAATTGAGTTCACACGTCAGTTCTCCAGGAGGTAAGCGTTTCACTCATTTTAAAGCGTTTGTGGATTGTGGTGACACTGTGTGTAGCTCCAGGTTTCCCTTCTGATTTTCAATGTTCAGATCATGCGCAACACGTCATTGAGAAATTGTTGCGATTTAAGCACATAGTATCCTGAACAATGTGAGGGACGCTGTTGTTGCTGATGACTTTATCACATCAGTGTGTGCCCTGCGCATGCTGCTGCTGCTGTCAGGCACAGTGTAGTTAATGCTTCAGGGGAAACAACTGGTGGTATAAGCTTTATCTTAAAATCTTATTTATCTTAAAGCGCTGCGTTTCATATTGGAAAATCACACATGGATTAAGTTTGGTGAAGAAGTCCAGAAACAGGCCTGACAGCGCGGACCTCAAATCTCCAGCCGCGGTTAGATCATTTATGAGCTGGCTGAATAAAACCACTTGAATGCATGACGGCAAAAACACATAATGACTCGCAATGCATCAACTAACCTACACTTTGTTTACTTCCAGCCAAAATTTTACGCGCGTCTGCGCTCGTGCGTGTGCTACGCGCCCCCTCCTTGCTTACTTGTTAGGGGGAGTGCAGGTGAGAGGTTAATTAAAAATGACAGCTTGCTTTATCAGCGCGCGGAGATGTGTTTTTTAAAGTATTTTATTAGCGGAAAAAAGTTTCAGCTTCCAGAGGATGCCTGCTGTAAGGCCGCCAGTCATCTCCATTAAAGCTGCTTTAACAGGAGGCACCGTGCCTGTGATGTAGCCGGGAAATAAAACCTAATGCCACTCTAATCACTCATTTATTAAATTGTGGACAATTAAGAGCATGTTTCGACAGTTTTCTCCAACTCGCGACTCTCATGTATGTATTTTTTTCCTTTTAATATCACAATTCAATAAGCCCGCATATCCCATAGCTTGTTAAAACGCCCGGGGATAATGGCATAATGTAAAATTGACCTGCTCTGACGTGAACCATCATCCCTTTAAAAGTTAAAGCAATTTTCCAGAGAAAGGCTTGACCGAAAGATGTGCATTACAGTATTCAAAACGGGCAAATAATGCTCCATTATAGAGTGTGAATGCTGCCAGTCAACACAGGCGCAATTTGTTCAAATACTCATTTTTTTTCTTCTTCTTTAAAACCACCACCTTTGGATGGGTGAATAAAAATCAGTCTCATCAAATACTGAGCGCTGCCAAGAAAATGATTTATTTTTTTTTTTTTGCAATCATCACAATTTGGCAGAGTGCTGTTAACAGTATTAAATGTCTATTCTACATAAACTAAGTTGCGAAAGAAATCATATTAAGTCGAGCGTGAAATGGGGATGAACGCAGGATGTAAGGGCATTTCTTTTCATTATGCTTTAATATTAAAAAAATAGGACAATATTTTTACCCTTAATTAAGTTAACAATTTTTTTTAGATTAAAAAAAAAACCACAATGACACTTGTTTAAGTCACCATTGATTATATTAATATTTGCTCCTTTGTTTCAATAATATTCTTGTACACATGATTATTTGTGTTATATTATATCCTAATAAGGAGCAGTGTGGTGTTCAGATTGCAATAATCATCCTAACAAAGGAACACTGCACAGGAATTATGCACCAATATTTTCTTTCTATATGCTGTATCTTTAAGTTATATGCTAAGAAACTGTTGGTCACATTAACCGAGAATAATAAAATAATAGTGATTTTTCAGACGGTGTTTACTTGGGACAAAAGGGAAGAACATGACCTGGCCTTGTCATTCAAGTGAGAATTTTGAGTTGAATCTGTAATTCTGGACTCCATTCGTGAGCACTTCTCTGTGGCAATTAGGAGCCTATTACAAGCCATTAGATTGATCAATGTACCTTAAACAATGGGAATGATTTATTTGGTCGAACAAAACGCTCTGCATCTATTGTGATGAGTCTAAGTGGGGGTGCATCCATCAACAAAAGATAAATGATTAATTCAGACCTATTCATTTGAATTCTTTCTACAAAGCCAGCCTCACTTGCCTCAAATCCAGATTATTAGAGCCTCATTTTCTGCATGTTAAACCAGACAGGCTGCTGGATTGGGCGATGGTTTTTGGTTGTGCCCCTGTGTGCTTTAATTTGTATTTCTGCCGAGGGAAGTTTATTTGAGGACATTTAACTAATTGTTGTAATTTCGTGTGCTCATGTGGCTACACCTGTTCCTCTCAAAGGGGGGCTGGAGGAAACTATGAGTGCAAGGATGTTTTACTTTATTTCTGTGGTGATGGAGCTGCACAGTGTTGTCTGACGACTGCTCTTGTATCATGAGAGGAAGCTCATTGAACAGAAAAAGTGGGCACAAGTATGAAGATTTTGTCAAGATGCTTTTACTTAGGATGTCTTCCTTTTCTTACGGATATCTTTTGGTTGTCTGTTCTCTTGTAAAATGCAAAAATGATGGTAAAAACAACAATTTTTATTTTATTTGTGGCTTTAAATGATAATGTGTGTGTATCATCTGCTGCGTCCCATGAGTTTATTCTTGCACTTTGAGGTTGCCAGGTCATTGTTTATTTCAGTGGCAGGTAAACAGAGACAACAGCAAGGAAATAGAAATGATATACATTAAAGTGCACTGCAAAATATACTGCTTGACAAAAGGATTTATTGCTGTAGGAAGTCGGTAAGCTATAAAAGAAGGGGAAGTGGCAAAATTGCTCGGACCCGTCAGTATAGAGACGCAACTCGTGGATGTCTTCAGTTAGACGACTGTCAAGACGGATGATTCGAATGTTAATGGAAAGCAGGCAGCTGTTGACAACACAGTCAAGCCTTCTGATAAAGATTAACCACGCTTTCAATACACACATTTCACCCAACAGTTCTGTGTAAGATTGATGTCACAGCAGCTCATCAACCTGCATCGATACTATTGACAGCTAAATTTGGAAGCATAGGTCAGCTTGCCAGCTTACAGTGTCAACTTTCATTTCCAGAGGCTGCATGTTCTATTTCGAGCGCGGGGGAGCGAGCCAGTTGAAGTGCAGTCGGCTGGTTACATTTTCAGGACTTAGCTTAGCACATTTTCTGTCAATGAATGTGGTGTTTTCTCTGAGTTGGTGAGCTGTTGTGGAAGTCAGCGAGGAAATTAACTGTGGGAAATGGCTCCAAAGAAGGTGCAGGTTACGAGGAATGGCTCCACTGAAAAAAATGAGCGTGCTTTGTTGATTATGTAATGGTATTTGGCTTGTTCTGACTGCAGACATTTCCACATTGTCTTTATTAGGGAAAGGGAGGTGATGCACCAAAGCCGCCACCACTGATTGGAAGGTTTGGCACTTCATTGAAAATAGGAATTGTTGGCCTGCCCAATGTTGGGTAAGTAAAGGGTTTTTATTTACATAGACGGTATCGCCTTCTCTCCATTCACACTGCATGCACCAGCATGTGCTCTGTCCACATCTGAGCTAAGTCTTCCTCCCATGATACCAAAAATATAAATGCATGGAAGGCAGGGTGACAGCCGAGTACAGTAGAATACACTACAGACTTTGGGCTGTTCAAGTTTCTCTTAAAGAAGCTTCCACGCAAAATGACATGTAGCACAATGTAACACAATTTTAGATGGGACCCCCCCCCCAAAAAAAAAATCAAGCTACTTAAACTGTCCGTGGAAAAAATTTCAGTGTTCCCGAGTGTCTGGAGCCACGTGTTCCCTGCTAGCCAAGGACCAAATCCCACAGGATCTTTGTCTTTCCTTCCCTGTGTCTTAACTTTCTCTCTGACTAAATGAAAGTGCTCAATCTTTCACACAGTGCTTCCAACATTACTGTTTTTAGAGTGATAGCAGATAAGTGTCACGATCAAGGGTGAACCTATGACTCCAAAGAGCTGTAGTCTGTCAAAAATCATAGTTTTGATAAAATAGTTAACTCATTTAAGTGTGTGTTCTGTATTGAATTTATGAATGTTGGTTTTATTATCACAGCAGTTTGATTTCAGTTCGAGAAACTAGCCAAATTCTGTGTGAAATCTTGATAAGAATGTGTCATGATGCATCTACTTTAGTATAAAACTGTATGAGAGCAAACAAGAATGATCCTATTATGCTACTATGAATGTAGAGAAGAACGTTAAATGAATGAAATGCATTAACAGACCCTGCTGCCCATTGGTTTTAAATATCCTCTTATTTATCTTGTGCCCCGGTCAAAGGTCAGGACACATCTTACACAGCTCTCCAGTCAGTCACAGGGAAGACACCTACTGTAGACAGTCAAGCACAGTCACTATCACATTCATACATCTGGTAATTTTGAGTTTTTAGTTCACCTAACCTGCATGTCTTTGAAGTGTGGGAGAAAATCAGAGGAATCACAGCACCACTGAGCCACCAGGCAGGCCAGTCTCTCCTGTAGATGCAACAGATCGTACGTCTCTAATATCGACACTGACAGCACATTACATGCTGGAAACTGTATGAAACTTGCTTTGGTCTCAAGTTTCAAGTTTATTCATTTGTCTCTAGGGAATTAAATTAATCTTGGACATAAAGGCTGCCACATGAAAATACGTACACACCTGTCAGCTGTCTTATTTGCACTGTATCTGTCCGACACTATTACACACCAGCATGAAATAGCACCGTATTTAGGAATCGACATGGCTGTTTGTCTATAGTTAAATGAATCAGCTCCCAGTCTTACACGTATACAAGTCGAGCAACTTTTCTTCTACATTTTAGGATTAATCTAATTATAATTTTCAGTAAAAACACACACTGAACAGAAGTCCAGCATGTGCAGCATCATAAAAACACTCCCTTGTAATGTTCTGTTTCCTTTTTCATTGATCTCATCTCCTTTTTAAATTATTTATTTATTTATTTACTACAACTACGAGAATATTTCTTGTGCAAGATATGATTTGGTGTCTCCCACTTATAAGGTAACCTTTTGTAGCTAGCCTAAAACTCTAAAGCACAATGAAGGCTAGGATACAAGCTGAAAAACCGATGTGAATAAGTTGCAGGATGTAAAACGGAGTCCCGGATCTCGACTCTGTCTTCTACATCAAATTATGTTATTACATAATGAGGGGAAGGAGGGTGTATATATGATGTGAGCGGTTAGGGTGTGTGTTAGGTGTACATGTAAATAAAGTTCACAATGAGCACAGTCAACTTAAAGAGACAATACTTTAAAGAAAAACAACTGAAGGCAAAGATGCAGCTAATTGAGGTGTCACTGTTTTCAAAGTCTTGTTGGTTATAGAAGGTAAAAACGTGCGGTAGTTGAGGAATATTTCAATTCTCTGAAATATGAGCAAGGGAGTCAAAGAGTAACTCAGTCTGCAGGTGATTTATATCGCTAAGGTCGACAACTTGACAAGAATCTGCACGACATTGCCACAGTTCGTGTTAGTAGGCTGACACACTGTCTGCATGTCAGACCTGGTCAGACAAATCCACCTTGTCAGCATCTACCGAGACCCTGAGCAACATCAGTGACAGAGCTTAATCACAGGGCAGACCCAACATGACTTTCCTCTGAGCTGCAGGAAAAGGCCACAGTGATAGGTTATCTTCTGCTCAGCTGACAGGTCCTCATCTGTTAGGAGCTCCTTAAGACATTTTTTCGAGTTATTTTCGGCAGAACTGTTGTTTTTGAGTAAACTGGGAAGTTTTGAAAGAGATGAAAACGGCAGGTTTTGAAGGGACAGAAAGGCCCAAGGTGTTGAGATGTTGTCCAGTTACTGTGCTGAATAGTGTAGTAAGGACTTGTTTCATTATATATTCAGATACTTAACAGAGAGTAAACACTCAGAGGGTTGTGCCTCTTCACGTCGTGTGTCTTAGCTATTTTGTCAGATTTCTGAGCCTATTGCACAAAGAGCCAACTCCCCAGAGTCCAGTGTTTTCATTTCTTACCCCAGCAAAAACCACAATTTCTTCCCGGTATAAGAAGTAGAACTCATTGAGGTTGTGGCCTGCCATACCACATTTGTGTCAAAGTACAACTTGTCAACCCTCCCATGGTTTCATCATGAATGAACCACGTTCAGATGCCAGCCTGCTGTTAGTTGGGCGTAACTGACCATTCTTCACACACACACACAGGAAACTTGAGAGTGTGATTCAGCCAATCTCGCAGCTATTTCTACACCAAGACCGGCACATGTTCCCTTTTGCTCAAAGGCACAAAAAAGTTTCGTCGTGTCCATTTAACCCCTTACTGGGACGCACTGTAAAGTACGCACAGTATATGGCCCAACTTATTCATGTTGAGTCATTCTTAAATCTCCTCCAGGTCACCTAGACATGAAGTTATTTTTTTGGGTACCTTCCTTTTGCCTATTGTGTCAGCTCAGACTGTGTTGTGTAATGGACAAACCCTTTAGTCTGCCTACATTACATCTCACCTCTTAAAGAGGTTTTAATCTCAGTGCAACTTCCTAGTTAAATAAAGGTTTTATATATTTAAACAATAGAGGCCAGTACGTTTTATGTTCTTCAGAGCGGATAGATTGTGAAACTACCTAACAATGTCATCATGACACTGAATTAGGCAGCTTGCATGAGGATAACCAACTTGATTGAGATTAACGAGGCATTCAACCTGAAAAACAAAGAATCTAGAATCTTCTCGTATTAACTGTTAATACAAACATCAACCATAGCATGGGTCATGTAATTTATTAGGGACATAGAAACACAGATATATGGAAATTGTGACGCTAATACGTTTTGTTGTTTGCTGTAGGTGGCCAAGCATGCACTGTGACCCCTATGAAGAAATAAATATATGCAGGGAAATGTGTGTGTGATCTGGGAATGGTTTGCAAAATCACAAATTTAAATTGTGTGTGCATGGACTGCACAGTTCTCCAGCATCTTAACTTTGTATTTTGCTCTTAATCTGCATTTTCTAAAGGAAAAAAACCTTCCCTTAGCCCCTTTCTCTTTGGTAGATGGACAAATTTTGATTTCAGGCCACAATTAATTATTATTGACTACCATTTATAACTGCAGTTAAAGAACTGTAGTGGGAAAAAGATGGTAAATAATTAAGTGTCCCATTTTTTCCCACTTAATAATCATTTAAAGTATGTTTGTAACTTTTGAGAAGACATTGATCACCTGGATTTTTAAAATTAATAAATTGTAATTGTGAATTGACAAAATTATATTAACTCAAGAGCCACTCACAAGCTCTTTTTGGAGATTTCATCTGCTTCTCAGTCTTTATTAGCAGCTGGTGTTGCCTCAATCCTCATGTATTCACTGTATTCTACATTACATGTTGTTGTCTGTGACATTCATGATCTTCATAGTAAATCCAGTCCAGGTTATAGATTAATATTTTTGCCTGAGTTATGTGTATGTCTCACCTCCCTATAAAAAAACACTAAAGTCTGGCTGCAAATGTGCATCACTTTCCCCAGTGACCACAGTAAACTCTTATTTGCATTTTAGTAATTTGCTGTGTAATTATTTATATCATCAAGAACACCTGACGATATTCGTTGATATTCGTCCCTGTGGACCATCTTTCTTTTTTCCCCCAAGGTGACCCTAGGAAAGCCTTCAAGTATGTTAGAGAAACAATTTAGCTTTATATAAGGAATTAATGCATGCACTTTAGCAATCTTGAGCAATTTCATGCCTATAGGACTTTGCAAACAATCATTTCAATGTGAAGCACCAAGTGAGGGGATAAAAATGGAAAGTCCTGGATTATAGTTAACTGCCATGTCATTATTACTCTTAGACACTTGCCATTGTCTGTAGATTCTGAAGTACACTTGAGCTGCTTGTGCCATACAAAATAAATCTCTCCGTGATCACAACATGGGGCGGCATTTGGCTGATCCCGTTCAACAGCTGAGATCTATCAGGAATGTAATTTGCCCCTTGATTCCATGTACAATTGATCTATTATGGGATTATTTGATCTTGTAATCAGGCAGAGTATTTCATGGAGTATTTTTGGTTGAAGCGCTCAAATAGTCAGTCCATTAGAATAACCTTTTCCTTCCTGTGCCGAATATAAAAAAACAGACGATCTTGCATAATTTGCTGAAGTGTTTCAGGATCATACTATCGAACCATCAGGTTCTGCACACCAGCACTTTTAGATGGATTGACCTCACCGCTGTTTTTATTTTCAGGAAGTCAACCTTTTTCAACGTGTTGACAAAGAGTCAGGCTGCAGCTGAAAATTTCCCCTTCTGCACCATTGACCCAAATGAAAGCAGAGTGCCCATTCCAGATGAACGCTATGATTTCCTCTGCCAATTCCACAAACCTCCCAGGTATGGGGTCTCATCGTTCAACTATTATTCACACTTCAGATCTGTAGTCACTGACGGTCTTCTCGCAATAGATATGAGAAAACATATAACAATGTTGTTGACGTGTAGCTGCCAGTTCTGTATGATGTATGATTGCTGTTCTACTGTAAGGTTTTCTGTTAAGGAGAACGCTGAAGTGTCTGAACCTCCAACACCTGGTTATCATACACATTTATAGAAGCTGTTAAAGCAGGCTGAATTCAGATTTGCTGGGCTATACTGACAAAGCACTAGCGAGATATCCCTTTTTGACTGACAAGAATTGGTATGTTGAATAGCACAGAGCATTTAAGTGCATGAATTTTAGTCACAAGAAATAAACTCCTGCTACGAGCAGTATGAATCTCTGCGCTCTATACTTTAACTTAAATACATGCAGAATAGATTCCACTGCTATTAATAAATAAATACACCAGTCACCATAAAACCAGCTCTACAGTTCCTACCTGTTTACCCACCTACCTATCCAATGTATACTCATACAGCAGTTCATATGATATCCTACAAGTTAGTGCCCCATGTTTGACTTTATATATTTAACACAGAGTTACTCAGTTATGGAGGTTAGGTTTAGGCAAGTGAAGTTACTGTGGTTAGGTTTAGGAAAAGAAACATGGAGACAACGTACCTGAGATGACTCACTCAAATTCCAGTTCCAAACACTGGCTTCCTGGGGAAAGTCCCAGGGGAAAGTCCTGTGTTTTGTGACCCATCCACCGCCCCAGCCAGCTTCTTATCCAGACTGCTTCCCACTTTGTTCTTTACTCCTGTCAGTGCATTGGTCACCTGATCACAGCCTTCCAAATTACAAGGGTTATGCACAAATTTTGATGCATTACTTTTTCGTAGGGAAATGTATGAACAGTGCATGAGTACAGCCTGACCTCTCTCAGGATAAGGCTGGTGATATTCTACATAATTCTCATTATATATTGTTTTAACATATTTTTTAAAAATTCCCATGATTTGTATTGAAGTATTGACAGACGTATATCTTTGTTTTCTTTTGTGGGATTTACAATAATAAAAGTCTACAAGTAGGTGTAGCTGGAGCTGGAGCAGCTTCAGGACACACCCACCACCTACATGACTCACCCACTATATCCACACGTCAGTCCCCTCGCACCTTGGCCAGGAAGCGGAAACAATGAAGAAAGCAATGAAGTGTTAGGTTAAAAGAAAGGCTGTTAAGGGTAGGGGTTACATCTTGTTACATATAAGGTGAATAACGTCTTCATGTATCATGATTAAACTAAATTAATTAAGTGGAGGTACTGCAATGTTTGGCCTCATAATTAATTGCTACAACCTCATGTTGCAGCAGGGGTTAAAAAAAACCATTGTGTTGGTGGGTTTGTCCTGTTTTATTAGTGGGTGCGGTTCGTAGGGATGCATTGTGTGGCTGCAGCTATTTATGTCTCATAATGTAGAATAATACTAGCATTAACTTTTACGTGTCCACTTTGTGGTCAAACCTCTTCAGTTTTTTTGTGTTGACTAAATATATCAGAAAGAATGTCTAGTTTTCTGTTCACCTCTTTTACAGAAATCTCTTCAAAACACCTTGCAGTCTGATGCAATCCAATGCAACAACATCACAAACTACGATCTCAAATGAATCACAGCTTAAACTGGCAAAATTAAAATTAAAAGTTTCACAAACATTAAACTTTTTACAGGGCTGTTGAATTGGACTGCAGCACAACTGTTTTTGTTTTTGTTGAAATTATATTTTTAAGAAAGTCTTAAATGCCTGACTTTTTTCCTTTTACTTCCTGGTTTGCAGCAAAATCCCAGCATTCCTTAATGTTGTCGACATTGCTGGCCTGGTGAAAGGTGCTCATGCTGGCCAAGGCCTGGGAAATGCCTTCCTGTCCCATATCAGCGCCTGTGATGGCATCTTCCACATGACACGTGAGTCACAGGTCGAGGGTTGCTCTCCTAGATATGATTTTATATCATCAACAAATCACAGTATCTTATACTTTAGCTGAAGCAGCTGCATTGGCAACATTTGGTCACACAAAATAGGCCCAGTACCATCTTTCTGAAAGCAAAGGCCTTAGCTGTGCTATAGTTTCCTAGTAGAGCATCTTATGTGGTGCGTGCCAGCATCAACATAACAGTCAGTGTTAATGAAGTCAGATCAAACCTCACATTCCTACAGGGAGGCTCCTTGAATGAGAATCCCAGAAGGGAAAGGATCTGCGTCTAGTTTAGGCTTCACACAATCAGTAGCATATTCTGAGGTCTGGAAACATAACAAGACAAATCAGAAGGAGCCTCACATAATATTGTAATATGATTCCTAATGCCACTTTTGATTAATTTTGGGCACAGTGGAGGTAAGTAAGTTATTAATAGACATAATGTGAAGATGGAGGTTTCTTTTTTGCACCCTGCATTCATTTAGAATACTGTTGACAATTATAAGGATAATAGAAATCATGTATATTTGGAGTGATTCAAAACACTGCCTTCTATGTACAGAAGTGATTCTCTCAGCAAATTATTCCCAGTCTGGCTTCAAATCACTTTCCAGGTCTCCCTCAACTTCCTCCGTGTCTCTGACATGGTCTATGTCTAACACAATTAAAGTGTTACACGCTAGAATAATTCAAATTACAGCAATTGAAATGAATGCAGAGGCTCTTTTAAAAATAGCTGAATTTGGTTACTGATTGTGTGCTGTTATTGACTTCCCCCACTGTGTGAAAGGAGCTCTGATTAGAGAGTTGGTGGTGGCAGGCGCAGAACGTCCGGATATAAAGGGTTAAGATTGAGGCCATTTTGCTATATTGTCCCTAACTTGTGTCTCTGACAAGTGTATTACATTTGTTCCAACACAGTTTTCAAATAGCCTTTGACTCTGTAGTTTGTGAGAAGTGGAACTGGAACACCACCCACTGTAAGACTGAGTAATGATTTACAGAGTGGACAAGACATGTGAGGGGAGATAAACGGGTCCGTTGTCATTTCAGTTTTTAATGATTTTTGGTACAATTTAAGTTAAAGGATGAGGCTGGTGTTATTCTATATCTTTCTAATTGTCAACAAAACCCTTGAAAAGATCAAAACCAACAATGTGTTCGCCTGTCTCTCAATACTTTCAGATTTCCTCAGCCTGTTTGTGGCTCTTTTAAACAGGTCACAAATTTATAATTGATGTTTTTTTGAGAATAAACAACAGGGATTTGTAACTTCCCAAAAGAGCTGGGCACAGAAGTTTTAACAAACTTTACACAAACAGGAGTAAATAGTGTATTTGTTAAGGACTATTTTAGGTGTACGCTTCACTATTGAGTATTTGCACCCGCAGCACCAACCCAATCACCAGGAAAAAAATGGCATTCTACGTTTCCGCATACCATAGATATGTTACATTTGCATGTTATTTTGTAGAAGGTATGCTAATACTGTACATCTCAACAATGCCATGGTTAACATTTAGTTAGGTTTCCATAACCACTTGGTTTAGGTTTGAAAAAGATCATGTTTGGGCTTAAAATGCCTGGTTTTGGGGGCACAGTCTGGGCAGGAAAAGCAGTGATGTTTCAGTATATAACAGTCATATTCATGCCATATTCCTGACAGGAAACTGTCAGGAATATGTCTCTCTTTAAGAGACAGCTGCTTTTCTTGGCACTATCCCCACTGAAAAAAACAGTGATATGCAACAGAAACCTATGTCTTGAGCTGATAAGCTGCCAGAAACGCAGCAATGATGCACAAATACAGGCCATTTTGTTGTTTGTTGGTCTCGAACAGTGATCTGCAGGGTCTGCAGCTTGGCAGGTGTCTCACTTGGGTTGTGCTGTCCACCATCCAGCCACCTCCTAATGACAAAGTCAGCTCATGTTACATCACTTTAGAAACATTGATATGATACATATGAAACATGTAGATAGAACATATCTGTGGTTTACAGAGCAATGCCAACATTGTCTTCTGGTGACTGGGATGGTAGGAAAGTGATGTGGGATTTACTCATGACACCACGTTCATGGTTATAAAGGAACTTCTTAGCCAGTGTAACACAAGCCAAGGCCCCCGGAACAACGCTAAGCTTTAAAGCCCAGTTATCATAGTGGCCAAAAATGGGAATTACAACTTCCAGGTCCATCATGTGATGCCACGGGGCCTAAAATGACTTTTTCCAATACACATACATTGTGAATAAGATGCATGTAAATTAGCAGATACATCAGTCACAATCAGTGGTGTAGTGGAGGGTATATGCAGGTATAGAGTATATCCACCTCTTTTTCTGGACATTTATAGTATATCCACCTATTAGCCAAAAAGCCATTGGAATATATAAGAGAGTATACCCACTTCCTACTCCTTTGATAACCTACACATCTACTCAGTAGTACACCCACCTCATCAACTACCACTACACCACTGGTTACAACCCCCGCAGATATTAAGCTATTCAGTTCGATAACATTTCAAAAACCTAGAAGAGCTGTACGATTAAATAATGTTCTTCCCCATTCGTGTTAATGGAGGGCTAAACCACAAGTTAGCCACTCATCTGGTGGAAGTCTCTGGTGTGTTTATTCTATGAGCCCATAGATCATAGATGGAGGATCCAGGTTATTTTATACCCAGGAAGTCAAACTTTTTTGGCTTCATGTGCCATTGAGCAACATTCACAGGAATAAAATGGGCTGTGCCTCCAATGCTTTATCAAGTTCTCATAATATATCCATGGTGTATAGCTAACTCATGTTTTTTATAGTTTTGGGCAACAATAGAGATATGTCACAGGGGAATAAGCTATATCACACATAAGCAATTAAAAGACTCAAGGTTTTGTTGGTTTTGGTCTTTTTATGAGACTTGAGAGTAATAAAAACATGAAATATTGTTCTTTAAAAGTTGCTCATTTTTTTAAACATTACAGTCAGTGGTATCAGAATGTCCAGAATTAATGTGTTCATCTTCTTGTGGTTTGCTCACATTTAGTGATGCTAATTTACATCATTGGATATATACATTATTGTCACTTATGTGTGTCATATGTATGTTTAGAATCATTATGTGATGGTTAAAAACACCCACAGTTCCTTTGATATGTGCCAAATGTATAGGCCAGATCCTCTCTCAAAACCAACCCTATTGTTTCTGCTCACACAAAGAAGACAAACATCCATGAGAGTCATAAATAGGAAGATCGAAAGCTTCTTCTGTGTGTGTGTGTGTGTGTGTGTGTGTGTGTGTGTGTGTGTGTGTGTGTGTGTGTGTGTTTACATCTGTCCGCTTTGGCATGCCATTGTTTCCACTCTCATGAAGTCCTTGGAAACAATGTGGTATGTTTCACAAGTTAACCATTAGACATAGCTGGTTTTGTTTAGTAATTATATCTATCTGGTGTGAGGCTGACTGCAATGTTGAGGCCGCTGCTTTTATATGGCGTGATTATATGGTTGTGGGGGATCACACTTTTTCATGTCTGGAGTGGTATGTTTTGTTTTGTTTGGGTTTTTTTGTCTGGGAATTAGCAGAAGGCTTTATAAAGATACTTTGGACGCTCAGCATTAGTAACAAGAAACAGTTATTGTTAGTACAAACTGAGGACACAAGCAACTGTCCAGAGCCTGATGAAACTAAGTCTGGAGGTCATGTTAAGGCAAAACTAACCCAGAATTATCATTGTTTATGAATTGTTCATCCTGTGTTATGTTAAGTTTCTGAAGAAAACTTTGTTTGGTTCATGTGCCTCTTGGGAAGTTTCAAAAATGGAGAAATTCTTGATGAACTGAAGTCATAGGGGTCTGCGTTTAACAACAACAAAACTACATCAAAATGTTCATTTATAAACTGTCACACAGCTCTTGCAGTATAATCCAAGTCTCATTTATCCAGTCGTATGCTCAGTGTTTCCCAAACAGACAGCCCCTTCTGACAGGGAACTGAACAGAAAGTGAAACTTATCTCTGCTCTCTTCAGTGCCAGACTCCATTGACAAAAACATTAAGTTTACCTCACTGCACATGGGAGCTGCTGGTCTGCCTCTGCCTCGATTGGTGGTTTGTTTTAGTTATTGTGTGACTTTAGTGTTAACACACACAAACCACCAATTGAGGCAGAGGCAGACCAGCAGCTCCCATGTTCAGCGAGGTAAAATTACTGTTGGTGTCAATGGAGTCTGGCTTTAAGGAGAGCATAGATAAGTTTCACTTTTAGTATTGTCACTTTTAGTACCGTCCTGTCAAAAAGGGCCGTTTGTTTAGAAAGTACTCAAGGTGCATCCATTTACCTCAGAAGTCAGAGCTCGAAGCTGGGAATGATGTTACTCCCAAGCTGATCACATTCAAGTAAGGCAAGTCGGAAAACCAAGATATTCTTAGCAATACCAGTTCAAGCCATGTTAGCAATACTAGTTGATAACAAGGCATTATGCTGTATTCTCTGTATACAAACACAGAAGCAACATGTCCACAGATAAAAATTGGACAGGACTATATGTATGACTGTTTTAATGGACACAAATGAGACAGAAGTGCTAATAAACTGTACATTACTACAGCTTTGACTACCGTAAATGTGTGGAGCAGCCATATTGGATTTTGAGGTCAGGGTTGGTGAGGTTCCTCCAACTTTCCAAGTTGGAAATCTGACTTCAGGGGTCATTCCAGTTGAAATTTACAACTTGGTACACAGAAATTTTGGCTTCCCAATGCAAATGGAACTTACCATTAGTATACCACCGGTAAATGGGACTTGGATTGTACCAGACAATCTGTGTGAGAGTTTGTAAGCAGATGTTTTGATGAAGTATGACTGTAATTCATTAAGAATTTTCTATGTTTTTTGATTCTTTTTTCATGAATTCAATGTAACCGGGGTTGAGGTACTGATATACAAATGATCATTTGGTGGTTGAAGTGTTCCTTTAAACTTTAGAGATCAGGCTTGATTTTCTGTTATGTCCATCATGTTATTGTGGTCATTTATTCCCTTTATAGGTTTGCATTACTTTGTATAGAAGCTGTGAAATTTGCGATTTTGAAACAGGCTACGAAGACATTAAGGTGAAACAGGTTACCACGTAGTGTATATTCGTCTTGTGAAAATATTCAACTTTTTCCAGGGAGTAGTCTGACTGGATTTTCCTCTTGGTGTCTCAAAATTCCCCCATAGTATGCATGATATGAATATTTTTCAACCTCTAATGACTTTGAAAAGCCTGTGTAAACAGTGGATTTGCTTTCAACAATACCTTCCAACAACTATTAAGGCGCATGATGACATCCTGAAAACTGATTCTGTTGAATGGCTGGTGTTCCCTGGTCTCATAACAAAATGGTTTGCAGGCTAAGTGTTCCCAGTGCTTCTGCAGTGACTGGAACATGGCTGAATCCTCGCTGTCTGAGACAAGATACAGACATGTTCTACTTCATCTGCTCTTCTGTTCCCCGTTAGCAACTCTGCCAGCTCACCTGGCCTTATTCCCAGATGTTTGGTTTCCAGCAATTAGATGTTTGAATGCTCACACAGTGTCCCCCTCATCACTGCAGGAATGCTCTGGTTCACTTCTAATGAAGACTTATTTACGGTTGCACGACACTCAGTAAGAATCTCGCCTTAAGATACTGCGGTATAGCACATTTAATCTTTAGGGACTGGCTGTGGTTGTAGGCAGCCGAGTGGAAAGTGGCTGTTATTTTTGGCGTAGACTCTTCTCTTGCTGTGATATTCATGCTTTCAGCACCTGAACTCCTGGTTAACTTCTTCCCTCCCCTTGTCTACTGCCTGCAGCAGACACAAGAAAGTTTGCCCATTTTATAAAATAATGGTAGAAGTTTTAAGGGAAGTAAACCTGATCATTTATATGAGATCTTAGCCACAGAGCAGTAGAGATGCTACATTGCTCTATCCTTAAGCTGAAACATTTGGCCTATTAATTAAATAGTCAAAAGCAACAATTAATAAGCAACTAATTCATTAAGCAAAGTAATAATCTTGAAGATTTTCACATAATTAAATGTCTGTTAAGTCACTATTTATCACCACAACATGACAGCTCCCCAGAAGTGAAGCCAAAATGTCTCAATGGCTCCCTGGTGGCTGGCTGTGGTATAAGTGTGTGGGCAAGAACTTGATATTCCTCACATCAGTGCTGCGCAGTCTCTGGCTCCAAATTACGTTACCAGCGAAAGATGGCAGCGGCCATATGCAGGATATTTTGGCTTCATTTTTGTGCAGTGGGAGGAAGTGGAGACGCGTTGTCCATCTTTACATGCTTTCTAAAAAACACAACTGCAGTTGCTGCCTATCGTCATGGGTGTCGCCAAAGAAAACAAAAAAAAAAAATCTTTGAGATTATAACTTTCAGGCATTTTTCAGGCAAAAGCCAAACATTTGATGGTTTCAGCTTCTCAAATTTAATGATTTGCTTTTCTCTCCTAGTCACAGTGTGGTAAACTATTTATCTTTTAGTTTTAGAGTTTGTCAGTAAAAACAAGACATTTGAAGATGTCACCTTGAGCTCTAGGAAATTGTAATGAACATTTTTCTCAATGTTCTGATGTTTTCTTAACCAGACAGTTAATTAATTAACTGAAGGGAAACTTTGCAGATCAACTGACAGTGAAAGTAACTGTCAGTTGCAGCTCTAAACATTTAAATTATTTGCCTTATGTTGTGCCTTGATTGCCACCATTGGTCAAGTACAGAATACTAACACAATGCCAGACATGTTGGTATCCTATTGTTGGTAGTGTTCTGCTTAATACAGTGCCATAAACAAGTACCTTTGTTTTTTGTTATGTTTTTTATGTGAGTACTCAAACTAATGACTTCCTTTAAGGGTAAAATATGACAGAAGTATCAAATCTTCATAGATCACTAATACAAACAGGGAATACTTTTAATAGTCACGAATCTCAGTGTAAATGTAAACCTAGACATGTGCATACAGCAACTGTGGTAACAGCAGCATGCACAGCAGCTAACAGACCAATAGCCAATAAGCTATACTTAAGTTCTTTAGTTTGTTTGCTGTCTTGGATACCTGGAAAACACCATCATAAAATTCTATGCTATGGTTGACAGACTGTTGACAGATTTATGGAAATATGTTTGAAGACATTAAGTTGACAAACGTAAGTAATGATTGTTAACTGTGTCTGAAAATGTTAACAACTTTATTTACTTTGATTTTGCACTGTGGTAGTTTGTGTATCAAATTTGTCAAACACTTTGAAAGTGTTGCTAGGTGCTAACTGTTTTGTTGTTGTTGATTTTATTTTATATATTTATTTATTTTATTTTTTTTGAGTTTTTGTTGGCGGTGTTATTATGATCAAGTCGAAGTCAGTCACCAACAAACTGACAACATTTAGGCCTCTCCTATTCACTCACCTCTAAAAAGCGTCACTATTTAAAGAGCTCTAATATCCTCCGCAACTTCCACATGAATCATCACTACCTGATAAATGTCCAAATCTGATGATTCAGAGTGAGTGATTAAATTTGTTGGCTACACTGGTAGGACATTGTATTTATGTTTAGGTATTGCATCATTCAGACGTTAGCCCACACTACACTAATCGCTTATAGTGAACAAATCAAACTGATTGTTTAGCTCCAGGCGTAGTGAACAAACTGGATTGACTATTCAGACAGAGATGATTTATGGCCAACCTGCCTCCTCACTGACGCCAGTAATGGCTGGTCTCCAGGAATTCTGCCTTATCACTCACCAACTCACAAATTCCCAAACTTGACAAACATCCAAAACACCTCACCAGCCCAGTGACTTCCATGTGTGTGACTATCTAAACAGATCAGGCAGTGAGTGAATCTCTCAGCAGTTCAGCCACTGAATAAGTTGTTGCACTGATGTATTAATTTATACACCCAATGGTTACTATTAGAAATGTCTTTTTTATGTTGCTGAAAGTTTTTTACAGAGAGATTGTATGAAAGTATCCTACAGCTAATGGTGCTAAATACAGAGCAAAGCCAGAAAACATAAAACAACTAGTGATAACATGTACCCATAATTTTTACACATTTAAAATTACTATTATATCTTTAATCTCTTGTAGCTTGATGTTATATGTCCAGAAAATAATTAAATATTAAATATTTCACATTAAATCCTTTTCTTCTGGCAATTGCAAATTTGTGAAAAATTCCAGAAATTGCCTCAGCTATACTCGCCTGCAAATATTTCACATTAAAACATTACACAGCAGCAGTGATGCAAATTTTCGACAGTTGCGACATTTGTTCAATAAAAGGTTTTCATGCAAATATGCATCAACTACCTACTTGACCCAGAGCGGTGTCTGGCTGTCTGTCTGAGGTCAGTTGATGTTTAGCTTTAACTACTGTAAGCGAAATGCTTTTGAGTGAATTTGAGCTCCCTCTGGTAAACAGTTACACAGTGTGCAGTATGTGTCTAGGGCTTTTATTGTGAAAGGTACACATGGAAAGAGGATGTCTGGTATGCGCTGTCTTTGTCAAGGCTAAAAGGAGTGATAAATTTTGCCGTCTTGGCTCCATAGGCAGACAGCCTGTCGCTCAGAGCCGCCCCAGCCCTTGATTATGTAACTTTCTATACAGTTGTCTTGAAGGGGGGAATAAGCAGTAGAAACCAAAACAGTTTTTGGACCAGGCTGTAAACATGTTTATTTATTCTGCACAGTTAGGCATTTTAACATGGGCATTTTAGCATGGGCATCTATGGGGATTGACTCGCTCTTGGAGCCAGCCTCAAGTGGCCATTCAAAGAACTGCAGTTTTTGGCACTTCTGTTTTGACTTCATTTTTCAGCCCCCGCGATTGCTGCTTGTGTTGAGGCTCCGTATTGATGTTTTATAATCCTCAAAGTTTGCGCAACATGATTGGTTGATGTGTTTATTCACTGTGTAAAAGCTCAGAAAAACCCATGTTGTTCCAAAAAAGAATAAAACAACAAAGCTTTAGTCATCTTAATATTTTATTACTGAATACGTTCAGACTGTAAATCTTTAAAAATTATGCAATTATAGTTTCATTTTAAGTAAAAAAAAGTTTGAGTAACTTGCTTAAAGGCTTGGGCACTGTAGTTTTTAGCATATGTTTCTCAAACAGGAAAATCTTGCATTTGTTGGGGACTATTTTCAGCAGCAGATTATTAGACACTTGGTACATGGGTGAATATTTTTGGCTCCGGGATGGTCTATGTGGGATTGACTCACAATAAACAACAGTGGCCATGATTTGACTCAGTGCAACAATGTAGCTCAGGGATCTGTTTTTAATAATATTTTGGACAACAATGGAGATCTATGACACAGGGACATTCTGTTTTATGTCTTAGTGTCTTTTGGTACAAAGGCAATAATTATCAGAAGGACTGATTCATTGTTATTTTAGTCTTTCATGAGATTTGTTGACAATAAGAAAATATAGAATACAAACAAATGCATACTTCAGTGTATACTGAACAGTGAGAAGAGTCTAGCGTAGCACATTTCACAGGGACAGGGCACAATTAAGTCCCCCGCCACACCCGAGGGGAAAATAGTTCATTACTCTCCTTTGTATTGCGTAAAGGTTCCTCCTTGTCACTTCTGTCTGCTAGCAAACAACAGAAAAATGCTTAGAAGCTGTTGTGTTGTGGCATGTACTACCAACAGGGAACCCAGAGCTAAGTTTTTATAAGTTTCTGAACTTAAAGACTGAGCCTTAAGAAAACAAAAATTGATACAGAGATAAAGAAAATTGGAAAACTGTTGACTCTCAGTTTGCCTTTGTGTTCAACAAGCATTTTGCTGCTTGACCAGACAAATTGTAGAGGTTGAAGCTGACTAAGCTTTGTAAGGTCTTATTTTTCTAAGGTTAAATGATGATCTTACTGGGTAATCCAGTCAAATAGTTGTAAATATTAGAGTATTTCACTTCTGTCCATGCAGAGAGATTATTTCTCTAAGATAAGCATGGTGAAGAGAAGGGACACTGAAATAGACCAACAATGTTAAAGTCCCTAATTCCTTCCTGGTAGACAAAGACTATTTTAGCTGTCTACAGGCATCTTGAAAGCATTAAGCTGTTTGTTTTGCTCTCAGTGGGAGTGGTTTTCAGAGCGTGATACCTTGCACTCAAGCAGCAACCTCTGTCGCTAAAAAACAATTATGCTAATACGGAAGTGCAAAAACTACAGTTCCTCCAATGGCCACTTGAGGCTGGCTCCAAAAGTGAGTCAATCCCCATACACTCCCATGTTAAAATGCCCAAATTTATAGCTGAAATAAACATGTTTACAGCCTGGTACAAAGAACATTTTGGTCTCTGTAGATAATTTCTACCTTCATGGATTTTTATTTTACTCAACCATATAAACGTTGTTGCATAATTGAGGGCGCGGCGCTTTAAGTGACAGGCTGTCTACAAGGTGTCATTAAAGTCTATGAGTCAGAGCCACCCCTTACTCCTCCACAGCTCCACCCTGGTGTCCAAAAATGTTCACCTCATATCACTGCCACAGAAGTCCAAGATGGCGACGGTCAACATGCAAAACTCTATAGTCCGCAAACCAATAGGTGACATCACAGTGGCTACGTCTGTTATTTTTCTGCAGTGGTTGCGTTCTGTGTCTCTGCACGGCTTGGAGATCAAGTAGCATATCTTTAAAATAAGGGAAGCAAATAATACGTTTCCAGCGAGGGTAGTTTAAAACGCTGTTCGCCTAGCATTCTCTACCGACCAAACATTTTTGTTTAGCCCACAAACATAATGCTCATATTATAGCTGGAACATTTTTCTCATGTAATCCATCATCAGTCATTGTGCGTCTTTGAATAGTAATCGTGGTAATATCAGTGTTTGATATATAGTACATAATTGTATACTACTGTAAGACAATGGGCCTTCAAAGCTGTTTGAAGCCTGTATGAAATATTGATTTCTGCTATAGCCTACAACTGTCAATTTGGTAAAATGAGTACTTCTAATGAAAATTAATTTACGTGTTAAAAGAGAGGACAGATGCCATGGTATGAGTCACTTGTCAGTTTTGTCAGTTTGTGGTTTATGTAAGTGTGGTACACTCAAGACTTTAGTCAGAAACTTGTTGTACTTTGGCATGTATCAGTTTCATCATATTGTTTATTTTTTCAATGTTCAGCCATAATCCACTCGGCAAAGTTAACTGGTTTAGAAGAAGCAAGCGACTCACTTCCCACACCACACTTGGACAAAAATAAACTGTTGTACAACAGTCTCAGCTGGGTCCTAGCACCTGCCTTACTGTTGTGTCTTGTTATGCTTGAGGGAAAAATGGAAATGGAAGATTAGTCCGACAAAAAAAAAAGAAAGCTTCCCCGCGCTGTATGTAGTTCTTTGTTTATGTTAGCTTTTGTTTCAACCAATACTGCAATTCTAAATCTAGATCATTTAGCCGTGGGCATCATCCTCCCTTTGTGTGTTTTCAGGGCTGTGTTGAGGTGCTGTCACAGCATTTAAATGAGCATTTTGCTTCAGCGAGAATGAAGAGTTTTTGTCAGCCTCCACTCATCGTGGATGATTAGAGCAAAATGTCTACCCATCTTGACTGGAGATCGCCACAGCTCCAGATAACATGCCCGGTGATTGAAGGTCGCAATATTTTGAATTCTAATGGGGCTGCAAGATGAATTGCCTGAAATAGACTGTAGAATCTTCCTGCTTCCTCCTCATGCCCCCCTTGCCTGTCCGCTGTGAAAAGAACCACTGGGAATGGCAAGGCCCGATGATCATAGAATTATTGGATGGTGATTCTAAACCCTTCAAAGAGGAGTTGCTATGGAGATCTCGCTCCAAACTGTGAAATGATTCACCTTTGAAAGGCTGGAGGGCCTGAAAGCTGAACACATCATTGTTCAGGTGGCGGTTGGTTAGGAAATTGCTGGTGCCTGTGCAATCAGCAGCACTATAGTAGTTAAGGATCTAAAAAGGTTTGTTCTTTGAATGATGTGGGACAACAGTGGTGTGCATATGACGGTTCCTTTCAATCAAGGCACTCTTATGCTCTGTGGTTTAACAAAATAAATGGAATGACAGAGGTTAAGATAATGATAAGGGGAATTAGCACCGTTGTTTTCTGTCAGAGTTCATGAAAACTGGAGCCTCCCCAGTGCATTCACTTTTCAACCGCTCACAGATCACACCTGTCTTAACGGCTTTCCCCTACATGTTTTTTTTTTCCAGTCAGTGATATCAAACATTCTGCAAAGATGCACCTTTAATACTCAGTTTGGTATGAGACACAGCAATTGACAATAGATCACATAGGAATTGGAGACGCCTCGCAAGGTACAGATATTCATACTATCGAGCACTGTGATTTCACTGTGATCTATTTTGAAAGATGGGATCATGTAGAAAACATGAGTGTTTCTCTAAAGGGCTCAAACCCTCCATTTTCTGGTGTCAAACTGCTTTTTAGCAGCCAATGTATTTGCCATAATTGACATATGCAAAGAAACAAGGCTGAATATGCCACAAACTCTGTTACAGAAGCAGCATACTACAAATTGCCGTCAATTTCATGTATCCTAAAATGAATGTCAAGAAGATATTTCCTGAATGAACATAAATACCCTTGTGTGCATTGCCAGTGTTTCTATGCTGGGAAGACATCCATAATGTGCCTTTCCTGACAGACTCATAAAATAGCTTTTACTGCTCTGAATACCAGGAGAATTGCGGCACTGAGTTTGCATGAACATTTTAAAAGCAGCGCGAGGAATGCAAGTTCTTTAGATGTGCTCTTACCCATCTTGCATGTGAAAACATGCACAGGAAGTTAGAAGTCAATGAATACTGTAATTTAACTGAATTATGTTGACCACATATCCTCCCAGGTAGCAACATCAGAGGAAGCAGCTCAATCAGTATTGATCTAGACTTGACTCAGATGACTGCCTTGTCTGTGTACCTGACAGAAAAGTAATGATATAAACTCGAGCTCGCTTGCTGGTTTTAGGTGTTAAACTTGTTCAAACTGGGAATAGGTTGTTTGTTTTAGAGAAACTTTTCTTATATTAAAAAGTTATGCTGCTAAATGTGTTGCAGTTAAATTTTGCACACTGAAGTTAATGTAAAAACATGAGCAAAGACACTAACATGTATTTTTTTTCCCTTGTTTTCATTTGCTGTCTGTTTTTTAATTTGTAAATGTCAGTTCATGGAGTTATATCTTCTCAGGCTGCACCAGCCTACAGTGCTGCTGTAAGTCCATAATTTCCAGAGCTTATCCTGATCCCTAATCAAGCCGTTAAACACCACTCACCCTCGAGAGACTAATCCTTTTGTTCTGTCAATAAAGGTGCACCTGTTAATGGTGTCTTCAAAACATACACTATTTGAAATGAAGCCGTAAAATAAAAATTGTGAGACAGTCCTGACTCCTGAAACTGGGCCTTCCTAACCTCTTTCTTCTTTTTTTGTGTTTTAACTGTCTTGCATGTGGCTTTGTGTGGCGCCGCGGCCTCATAAGAGCTGTCTTCACAGAGCCCTACCCAGACCCAGTTGTTAAAGGACTAATTGTGGAGATTGCCCCCTCAGATTTCTCTTCTCTCTTTCACCTCGTGCATTTGTTCTCCAGCTCTAAGCCTTGAATGGGACAGCGGTAAAGTAGATGTGAATGTTAAATTAGGCGAAATTAATTAAAGCAAATTACTTTGGAATATGTGGCAGTCAGGGGAAAGTGTCAGCTGATGACTAAATAGTGAGTGATCAGCTGCTCCTGCTTGCTGAAAGCCTCTTTGAAATTTTGATTTATCAGCTTTTTATTAGGGATGTATAACAATAGTTAGAAACCGTCCATTTCTTGTTTTAAAAAGTGAGAAATGTGATGCGAAATGATCCTGTTTGCTTTAGGTGTTTAAACATTTTAATAAATGGTCTGGTGTACAGTCATTTCTCCTACTTTCATTAACTGATTTATACAATCATGAGTGGTTTATTAACCATGTGAACCTGTTTGAAACCTCTTCGCTCCTCATTTATGTGCACTAAATTGAACAACAGACTTGTGCCGATTTTCCATTTGAAACACAGTGTATCAAAACTGTACATCATAATTGTTTATAATATATGTATATTCTTGCAGCTAACAAAATGATTACATTGCATTATATTTTCTGAGTTCATGCAGACACAATAGCAAATTTTCGTTCCAATCAGTGCTGAACAGGGAGCTGGTAAATTGGAGCAGCAAAACAATAATTCCACTGATTAGCCCCTTTCTGTGCGGCGTAAGTGAACTGTTTATACTGTGGAGTACCTCTGCAAGAGGAGAGGAACCAAAACAGCCTGATTAGGCAAAGAGTAATTGGATAAGTTCATTTCACCATGAGGACAACGCACAGGATGACAGCTTGCACAAAAGTCTACAGCTTCTGTTGACTCGCATGAGTAATAAGGCCACTGGCGCAGGATTTTTTGGTTGTCTGTCATTTTTGTTGTTGAGCTTTGATGTTTGGATGTGACTGATGAGTGATGCTAGATTGTAAAAGCCCTGTAGTTGAGTCTCATGGGGAATCAACGTGTCCCTCCTTGTTCCCGTAGAGGAACAAGATATGATATTCTGTGCAAGTGGAAGATGACTGGAGAGCTCCATGTCTGTTCAGTTTACAATTAAGTGTCCTTTACAGTTTAAAAACATTAAGAGCTGATGTCAGAGGCACTGGCTCTGATTATTGATCAAGACTACTAGTCTACTGTGGGGCTGTACTTTGAGCTAAATGCTAACGTCCTCATGCTAACATGCTGATGTTTACCATAGTCTTGTGTAGCCAGAGAAAGGTCTGGCTGAACCTATCGTAATTATGGACTAAGAGGTTGTTTGTATCTCTTTAAATCAATCACAATCGCCTTGGGTAGTGCTAACCCCATGATGCCTTGAGAGTGCGAAATAGTGTTGGGAGGGAACACCATTTTGATGGAGAGGTGAACACTGACCTTAAAATGGCTAAATCCTCACAAAAGAAAATGCCACATAAAACATCAGGAGATGTTTAAGTGTGTAGTTTGCTTGCTCTGGAGTTGTTGTTTGGCTATGCAAGCCTAGTTTCACATAGCGACAGGGATTTTGGAAACTCCCTGCGATAGCTGGCTAATGACAGGCTTTATGAGCCAGTGTTTACCCTGTTTACTATAGACTGTATCAAATAATGGATGTAGCTAGTGTGACATCACCCGTTGGTTTGTGGACTTCAAAGCCTTGACTTCGGCGTTTCAGCTGTTGCCATCTTGGTTTTTTAGAGCCAGAAGTGACTATATTTGGACGAGAGGATGGAGCTGTGGAGGAGTGAGGGGTGGATCTGACTGAGAAGTCGAGGACGCTAAGGGCACACGGCCTGTCACTTTAATAGGCTGTTAATTATGCACAATTTTAAGCCTTAATAAAATGTAAATGGGTGATTCATATAAAAATTCCCCCTCCTTGCAGTTGTCACGAATGTTGAAATTAGCTATACAGACCAAAACAGTTTTCTCTGCCAGGCTGTAAACATGTTTATTTCTGCTGTAAATTTTAACATGGTGGTCTATGGGGATTGACTCGCTTTTGGAGCCAGCCTCAAGTGGCCATTTGAGGAACTACAGATTTTGAAACTTCCGTGTAGGCTTCATCTTTCAGACTAAGATGTTTACCATCGTAGTTTAGCATGTTAACATGCTAGTGACAGGTCATCCTATGGGGAACAGGAATGTCTTCAAAATTTTGTGGCAATCTATCCAACAGCTGTTGAAGTACATCTGTCTGGACCAAAGTGGTGGACTGACATTGCCATGACTTGAGCCAGGCAGCTAAAAAACACTCAAAGGTAGTCTCAGGGGCTTCAACTGTAGACAACCAGGACATTAGTCTGGTTAGTGGAGAGGCAGGGGATAACTTTACTGTCCAGACAATATATCTGATAATGAAACTCTGTCAAGATTTGCCTGAATCTCAGGCATGTTGTTGCCGATCATGACGACTGTGCACAGCATGAATCACTGATACTTCCTATATGTATCACTGTTAGAACTTGTTGAGAGACGATGTGACAGCCTCATGATGAATAGTGCTGATCACTTGGGTGACGCTATTATCTCGCAGGGCCTCACCTGTCAGCACACCTTCACTGCTCAGATGTCAACACATGAATATGGATTGTTGATAACGTTAAGTGACTCTACCATGAGCATTCCAAACACAGAGTCCCTCAGCACAGCAATACTTCAAGTCAAGTAATCATTCACCTGACATCCACTTCCGTGTTGAATGAGATGGCATTCCCATTATGCCTCAGTGTGAGACTTCACAAGTCACTGCTGACTGATTTAGAAAACATGTGTAGCCATAATCAAAATCCAGATATACTGTACTTATATAAATCTGGCAAGAAGGCGTACATTTTAGGCACTTTGCTTTAGTATTTACATTCCATGCTACTTTACACTTCTATTCCCCTACAATGTAGAGGTAAATATCTGACAAAACATAATGAACCCATAAAAAGTTACCAGTTCCTTTAAACTGGAGGAAGGTGAACTACAGCAAAGCTACGCGAGGGAGAAATTTAGTTTGGTTTACTAAAGCTATTAGCTAAAAATAGCCCAATAAAATAATACAAATCATTAAAATAAAAACATTTTAAAAGAGATATAAAATACAAAAAATCACATGCCAACAAAAAATGTCACTTATGTGAGTTTTTTTGCATAAAGTGCCCACTTGCTCACAGGTTATACATGAATTAAAAAAAACAAAAAACAAAACACTATTATGGGAAAGTGCAAGAATGTCAGCTTTGTTTTTGTGTATGATGTCCATCAGTCAGACACCTGTCTTCAGTAATTAGTGTCCAGGTGGGCGTGTTGCACCAAGCAGGATTAATCAGTTAGCCAGGTAACGTCTAAAATAGCATGCAGTGTCTCTGGACATTTGTCAATAACTAAAAATATTCAATACTTCTGATTAATTGATACCTGATATATTCAAGTTTAGTACAAATTCTGTGTAACCAATGCATCGCCTGGGTGCCTTCACAGCGGTCAGGGTAAGGGAAAAAAGTGGTGGGGGTGTTCAAAGGGGGGTAATAAAAATGTTTTTAAAAATTATTCATTTCCTTTTATGGCCTGAAATTGTTTGTAGTTTCAGTAGTAAACAAAACAAAAAATGGCTGAATGAATGCAGTTCAACGACTAGCAAGCTACTGAAAAATGTAGTTTATATATGTATAGTATAGTATAGTATAGTATGATATGGTATAGTATTATTTATTTATTCATAAATATATAATATTTCTGTATTTATTTATTTATACAATCTGACCTATTTTTATTTACATCTGTGATCATTTTCCAGTTATGTAATCATAGATAGCAATAATATGACAATAATATTTGCAAACCTTAACTCAAGAGTTTTCAGTGCAGAACTTTTACCTCTAAGGTGTATTTTTATATTGCAGTATTGCCACTTTTCCTTAAGTAAAGGCTCTGTGCACTCCCTTCACCAGTAAGGTGCTTTAACCCCCCATTTATTTGCAAATGTAGTGATAATACAAAACAAACCATGCGCTAACTGTACAGGTTGTAAATTAAAGAGCATATTTCAGTCCACTACAGTGGCCACTGATAATGTTAAAGGCTGTCACTCTAATGTGACAGATGTACGCCCATGCACCCCTCCCTTCCTCCCTCCCTCCCTCCCGCCCTCACCCCTGAGCTCTGCTGGAGAATCAGAAGGAGTCCTGAGAGCTGCTGCTGCTAAATGGCCTGCTTCAGAGCCTCATTACCTAATCACCAGCACAGCCAAGACTGCTAAGGCGCAAATGATTAGGGGAAGACTGTCGTCTATGAATGTTGACATTTTTCTCTTAAATCGTGCTCACTTCTCTTCATTTCTGGTATGTTTTAGCTGAATGGCTAATAGTTTTAAGACAGAGGGGTGAGAAATGCGTGACCAGACACTCCACACTTCATGTAGATTGACACACAAGCCTGTTTTGTTGCACTTAAAGTCAATTTTAGTGGAACTTACTTTGACACTGTAAGCTGGTTTCATACAGTTCTGACACTTGCACACTGAAAGAAAATTAAATATGTTCCTGAGTATTTTATTGTATTTGTTATGACTTTCCTGAGACTCCCACTGTGCTTTTTCATGTGCATGTTTATTTTTCCATATTCTCTGCTAAAAGCTAATGATTTTTTTGGGCCAGATCTAATCACCATTTCACATTCGATCTCAGGAAGTCAATGTCATTGATTCCGCAGCTCTGATCCTGTTGCTTGTACTGTCTATGTTGATGTAAGGCAGTGGTGTTGTCGTTGCTGCTGAAAAAAAATTCCATACTGATGCTCTCTCCCTTTCTCTGTGTTTGTGTCCTGTCGCTGCAGGTGCTTTTGAGGATGAGGATATCATCCATGTTGAGGGGACAGTGGACCCAGTGAGGGATATGGAGATCATCCACGAGGAGCTGAGGCTGAAGGATGAGGAGATGATCGGGCCTATTATTGACAAGCTGGAGAAGACGGCCATTAGAGGCGGTGACAAGAAACTCAAACCAGAATACGTGAGTCAATGTCCCAGCAGGCCCTTTGCTCCCCCTCACAGCAAGGCACAAATAATAACCCTCCCACACACATGGCCAAGGAGAAAAAAAAAGTATGTTTTTTTTAATCTCCCTCCAATAGGTCTCACCCCTCCCCCTGCCCCATTTTTCCCTTTCTGAGATTGAAAGTGATCAGGGGTCAGGGGTTTTCTGCTGTAGAAATCATTAATAGAGAGTTACTTATTCAGCTGCTGACCCTGGGTCACAGCACTGGGCTAATGAAAGTGTTTCCACACAGCTCTTTTCATCTAAAGTAATACTCAAATCATGGCACAGCTCTTGCTCATGCTTATACACCTACAGCAGCTGGGGAAATTGTATAAGGCCATACAGTGGGTGACACATATGCCAATACCTCGCTATGAATACCGTAAATGTTTAGAATATTCTTTGACAGAGGATCCCTCGGTTGTATGCAGAGAGGTGCAGGGCCATATGCAGAGTAAGATCAGAAAAAAAAAAATCCACATCCTGGTTGGCAGATCAAAATGTATGTGGATGCATTCAGATGGTTATATTGTTAAGGTAACGAGGCCGAGCAGACAACATTAGCAATGATTTGGTTGTAAATGTCTCACGATGCCCTTCCATCATCGGAGCAGGATAGGATGGGCTAGCACACGAGGGGATCTGGCCTTTCACTTGGAGCGGCATGCCCAATTTCAGGCCCCGACACACCGAGGCTCTGACCACTCATTACACTAACGAGAGGGGCTTTTTCACCTGCTGCAGAGGCCCCGTGTTTGGTTGGTTCCCCTCAGACGAACCCCCCCCCCGTACAGCCAACAGCACTTCCCCACACCCCTGTAGCCCCACAGACAGGAGCCATTCAGGCTAGGCAGGTGGCCGCTTACGCACATAATTGCTAACAATTTTAGGCAATGAATAAAAATGATACATTACTTGTCAAAGGTTGTGCACACGTCGGCAAGTGAAATCTATAGAAGACCTCTTTAGATGGCAAAGAATGGTGGTTATCAAAGGCTGCAGCAAGCTTTTAGATGGGAGGGATTGTGTGATTGTCTCACAGGCTGCGCCTGGCGTTTGACACGCTCAGCTGTGCACAGACACATATACATGTTTATGTAAGCATCTATATGCAGAGCATGTGCATCACGACTACGTCTTAAAAATGCGCAGCTTAAAAGAAACAATAGTGCTTGTACTTTCTCCTGGAGAGTCACAGGATGCTATGAAATCAAAGGGACATTCTGTGTAGATGGTGATTACTTCCTTAGATTTCCCTCTAAGTAATTTGCAAGACCTTTGAAATAACATCTAATTTCCATTGTTGCACTCACTTTCCTATAAGCTCTACAGGTCCTTATGTAGCCTGAAATTTCATGAGCAAAAACTGCTTTTATCCTGCCTCAAGTGGAGTTACACAATTATTTTACCATTGAGATATTTGCTTATTGTCACATTAGTGTTCCTGGTATGATTCAAGATGACTCACTTACAGAGCTGGTTAAGTGGACACAATAGTTTGCATTAAATGTATCCTAAAAATCCTCAATCTGATTTTTTTTAGCATGTGTTCTCACATTTTTATATTGTCTGTCACTGGAAATAAAATAAAACTACGAAAAAAAGGAAAATAATAATAATAAAATAATGTGAAATTTTGGAGTAATTACGATATATCCACACAAATCTCTATGTTGCAAAGCATAAAAATTAAAGTAGTTACTTTAAGATTAATGTAGGCAGTGTGGGAAATTCCCTGTACATTGTTCCTACTACAGACACTATACCTTATCATATCACTCAGAGAACTGCTGTGCATGCGCTCCTAAAAGAATAATGTTGAATTTTTGTGGTATATAACACAACACGAGGAGTTTCGAGGGCATCTTTCTCCTTTTTTAATGTACTTCTGCTGAAACAGGACGTTGGAGAAAGAAAAAACACATAAGGTGATTATTAATATCCTAAAGTAAAAAGGATACTAGTTAGCGAGAGGAATGTTGTTTTATCTGATAGGTAGGGGAGGCAAAATTAATGGAAAACAAAAAAACCTGTGAAGGTTTTGTTGGTGTGCGTTTTTATATGCTTACTGCTGCAGCTCACAGTTGAAGATATGCTGTTTAAGAAAATAGGATTTTGTAAGAGAAAAAAAAAAACAAATCAGAAATTTGGAATTTATTGTAAAATAGTATATTATGGTTAAAATTTGCTGTCTGGGTGAAATGGTCACTGAATATTTCATTGTCAGTTCCAGCTAAATTTATGTGCATGCAGCAGCAGCCCAGGGCTCATATGTATGCATTGTTATAAAGATTTAAATCCATTTTGTCGGTGCTGTGTTTACAAGAACAATGTTTCATTGCTTTTGTCCGTGTGAATCCTCAAAATCCCTATCCTTACAAAACAATAATAAGAAGCCGGCCCACCAGCGGCGCTTCATGGTGGCAGGCATATGTGTTTGACCCCTGTGGGACCTATATGCCTTTTATTAACACCTGCCTGTTAGAGGAGCGCTGCACGGCGGCTGCGAGCTGATGAGGGAAACCTGGAGCGGGTTCAGCCTGTGTCACTGGCCGTTTGCTGTTTCCATTTCACAGATGATTAATCTCTCTGTGAAGACTTGGGACGGCGCGGGCGGAGTGTATGCAGCTCTTCCTGCGCTCTCTCCCGCTGGCTGCACTCTGGCTGCCTGACTAAAAGGCCTTTAGAATTCCTGTGGAGAGAGATGTGCAGAGAGTGAATGCAGCTGGCTGGGGGTCAGTGTGTGGAGCTTTTTCTGCCATTGTGTAATTGAGGCTCTGGCAGGATTTTTTCCTCAGTTCTTTCAAAAGGGAGTATGATTGTGAAGTGCTGCAAGGGTTTGGGGAGGGAAAAGGAGGTAGGGGGAGTGTTGCAGGGGGTGGGGGAGTTTTTATATGAAGGGGGAGGTCAAGTTGACAGGAACAAAAAGAATGTGTTCCGCTAATTTCTGTGGGGCTGGATCAACAATAATAGGCTCAATTTCTTTATTACAAATTTTATAACTACCTCCCTCCCATTTTCCCACCCTTTTCCGCTTCCAGATCCTGTCAAGACCCAGTCTTGCCTGTGGTCTCAACCCACAAGTACCTCAGTAATGAATGTGGCATACATAGCTGGAAATGCTCAATATTTTCTCCAGAAGAAACAGTGAATAATTAGTTCTGTACCTCACTAGTGCTTATTCAGTATGACTACATTCTGCAAAGTGCCTGAGGAAGGACCAATAATTTACACCTAACTAACCAAGTTCCAATTAGTTCCCCGCTCTTTCCAATTTAGTCTCCTCTCTCTATCCTTTTCATTAAACAGTCCCGATGGAATATTGATGTTCAAAACTGTGACTCTAAGCGAGACACCCCAGAAGGCATTTTGTCATGATTTAAAGGAGGGAAGGGGGTCTTGTGCATGCCATCCCTGTCAAAGCCAGGCCACTCCTGCTTGAATGCGAGCACAGCCATTGTTCATTTTGGCATCAGGATGCCATGCATTTAGGAAATAATTACCCCATACCCTGCTGGGTTTATATTCTTTTTCATCTCCTTTAATGGCTTCTTGTTCATTCTCTTTTAACCCCAAACAGGACGTTATGTGCAAAATCAAGAGCTGGGTAATGGATGAAAAGAAACACATCCGCTACTATCAGGATTGGAACGACAAGGAGGTAAGCCTTTGATGTTACAGTCAGATTTATTAATGCCATTTATCTCGCTAATCTTTTCATCTGACCTAAAAGTACAACTGCTGTTTCCTCCTTTCTTTTTTTCTGTCTTTTGTGCAAATCACAAGTTAATATTATGCACAGCCTTTTGTTGGTTTTATTTTGACATTACTTTTGTACAAGCTAATGACATCTGGCCGTGCTGATCTTAATTTAGAGGCTTTATAGTCGCTCCCCACAGTGCCTATACACCAGACTCTAATTTAATTTGGCTTCACTTATCTCTGCCTGTGCCGCACTCAAAGGCTACTTTGGAAAGTTTGGATTCTCACTGCTCGCTCTGTCTGTCTTCGCCACAGATCGAAGTATTGAACAAATACTTGTTTTTGACATCCAAACCAATGATTTACCTCGTTAACCTCTCTGAGAAAGACTACATCAGGAGAAAGAACAAATGGTAAGTGCTTGGAATAAAGGCGGGAGACGACTCATTGCACTCATTAATCATCACCAAAGAGCTTTCCTTCTACTTATGTACGGAGTTACATTGATTTCTACTAACTTTGATTGAATCTGCATTTCAGCTGGGAAAAAAAAGTGTGTGTGCATGCATCTGCTGGGATGTGAGGAGTATGTGTGTGCGACTTAGCCTGGCTGATCAACTGACTGTGGTCTCCTGCTGACAGAAACGGTCATATCTTTGTGAGAGGATCTGCCTGGAGGTGGCACTAAGTAAGCTCTAACACAACATCCAGCTCTGCAGACCTCAGCCAGCCTCCAGACTCTGCACTTCATTAAGCACATACTCGCATATGGTCCCCATTTTCCATCAAAATTTGTCATATCATATGGAAGGCTTTAAATGACAAAAAAAACAAACGTGTACATTCAAAGCCAAACAAGTAATTAAAATCATCTGGAGAGAGCCAATAAATCATAAGGATTACACTCTTTGAATATCATACTATCTGAAAATGTTTTGCTCCAAATATTTGGTTTTGTCTTCACATGTTGTTGCTCAAGTAGTTTTACAAGCATCACTTTACAGCCATGAAATTCCCACAGATTACAAACGACATCTGAGGCTTTCTTCGTACACAGTGACTGCATTTACAAGCACACTAATATTCCACAGTTATTCCAAATAAGACAACATTCTGAATTCGATACGGGTCATATAAACAGCTTATTCCATTTGGATTATACGATTAGGCCTTTTTTCAAATGGAGCATTTTTCAATTAAGACATGTGAGGTATGCTTCTATTATTCAGGTTTTAGGTGCATTATTTGGACATGTATACGACACATTGTGTGCAGCTCTGTGCATTGTCATGGATGCATTGTACTGAACCAATTTGCCAAGTTTGCAAGGCTGGGATTGAGATGCATGCCCAAAAGAAAAGCGTGCAAGAGGGTAGTTATACGCACATCACGTAAGTGCAAAGCCGGCACAAAAACATGAATGAAAAAGAGGTAGAGCCTGCATACTTACTCCATGCCACAAACTTTAATAAGCAAACAACGATTCAATCCCAGAGGGATCTTCGTCAGGTCTGAATGACCTGTCCAAAAGAAAAGCCCACATTTCTGGGCAGAAGGAGAAACACACCTGCTTTTAAACATTATAAAAGACTTGGATATCAACAGGTTTTTGAGTATGTGTAAAGTCTGCAACCAAAAACCTTTGAAAAATATATATTTTGGTGCAAAGAAGTCAAATTGCACAAGTGGCTCCAGCCATTCAAACTACATGTCAGGGCAGATTAACCAGAGTATGTATGGCTAGATATAAAGGGAAATACAAGTGGAATATTTATTTTATTTTTGCCATGTAAGCAGCTTAGTGAAAGCATGCTCTTTTTTGGAATAAGTGCAAAAATGAAGTCACCAATTTCAAGAAAAAATGCATCTGCTTTAAATGCTTATATGCAGAGATTTGAACTTTTTATGTTGCAGGTGCAGCATTATTTATAATTTGAATTGACCTTTAATGTGCTAAATAAACTTTGCTGTGTTTCCAGCTCCATTCTGTCAAAACACTTTTTATAGTAATGTTGTCATGTGGCCACAGTGAGAGCAGATCTCGAGGGCTGGTGTTAGACATCCATTATATCTGAAAGGGCTACTTTTCCACACTACAGCCGTTATGTCAATAACACCAACTTGTGGATTGTTATCGCACTTTTCCAATTGCCCTCTAGGCTTGTGGTGTCAGTCCTTACAAAATTTGTTTTTGCTTGGCAGCGTTGTATTACAAGGGGAAGTTGTTTACCTATGACTGTTTGTTAAAATGTTCCTGACACGAAAGTATGAGTGTGTGACGGAGGGAGGGGGAAGAGAACTCATAAATCAAATGATTCATGGCATGTGGAACATCCGTCATCGGTAGGAAGAGTTTTTTTTTTCTTGTTGCGTGTGTGCGCGTATTTTTACTGTGTGAAACGCAATAAATCTTAAAGTGTTTTAAAGAGCCAAACAGTAGTGCTCAGGTGTCCTGAGGGCGCCACGATGAACAATGCCGACATCAAAGTGTTGATGTTTGACAAGTGATGAGTCACTTCCCTTGTCCAGAGAGGAGCTCACACCTGTATGGAGATGATTACAGGTAGATCTAGCTGGCCCTAATTGTACAATAAATGCTGCTCTCAGCCCTAATGGCAGCTAGTCTGCTGCAGAGACGCCAGACTGCCATTTGGCTGTCGCCATGCTCCCGTGTTTTTCCACCAGCACAGTTGAGATGATGATACGGTTAAGGACTATTCAAAGCAAACAGCAAGACAAATTGCAATCTCAGCTTTAATGTGTGGGGAAAAAGAGGGCGAATCCTAGAATGAGGCAAATAAGCCAATCTCATCTATGTCTCTCAGGACATCCACTCAGGCCATTTCACAGGTTGAGTTTTTTCTCGTACTGTTTTATATTCTAGGTGTTTTGTGGCGTACATGCTGCCACTCAGACTTTAGGTTAATGTCATTAATTTGAGCAGCATGCGCCACCGAACATTATTTTATGAGTTTAATGTATGTAAGTTAATTGATTTCATTATTACAGACACTCAGTTTTAAGTTGTAGAGACAGACAGTTGATTATTGCTGCAGCTTTTGTCTCACATGGGAGATTACAGCCATTTTATCAAACTTTTTGAGCCTCCAAAAACAGTCCATTGTTAACTGAGATCATCCTGTTTGGAGTATGGGAACCACATACCAAGCTGCCCTTGTTTAGACAAGAATACACAGTATTAGCTTTAGCAAGCCATCATTAATGGAGGGATCAGACGAGGAGCAAGGCCTCCTTTCATCCCCAGGTTCTCTGCTGGAGACAGTACATCATTTACTGTTGAGAGGAGCACATGGCTCCAATCCTATACAGTGTATGTGTATGTGTATGAGAATGCGTACATGTGCATGTTTGAAGTCTGTTTCAGAGGCGACTCCATGCTCATTTGGATGCTGGCGTAATTGCGGTGTGGAGATCAAAGGATTGCTGGCCGAGTGATGTTCCAGAGGAGACTTTACCACACAGCCCTCTCCTCTGTGCAGAGGGGGCCGCCTGCTGCTCACCGCTCCCCTCTCCCCTCTAACCATGCACTGCCCCCTGCACATCCCCGCTCGTAAAAAATGATTAAGGCCGCATTTGTCATGTGTTTATGACTGAGAGGCATTGCGTGATAGGGAATGGCATCTACAAGAGTCTATCAAGAGGCTTTCTCCTCTTTGCTCGGCGTCAGTGAGCTGCCTGGAAGACTTTTTCTCTGTGCCACATACCGTAGTTTGTGTGTTAGAGAGGGTCATTAGAGCACTGTTGATGATGTGGTGGCTGCAGCCTGCCCAGTGTTAGTGTGTTTTCACTTGTCAGTGAAGTTATTGTTTATTTTACAAGCTTGTGGCCTCGCCATCTTTATCAGTCTTTATTTTCTTTTAATAGGTTTGATATCTATTTATTCAGTCCTCCTCGGAGAACTAAGAGCAGTCACATTTTGTAATGGCAAAAAAGCACAGCTGAGAATACTCCAGATATGCTGTGATGTTTTTCTACCTTGTCATTTCTTTTTCTATTTTTTTCCCCCGTCTTCTTCTTTTGGACAATGTGCATTAAAGTAAATTGGTACCTCTTAAGTAGATGAGTTGACCTTTAAGGAAACCAGCAAGCGTGACCTGTCTGTGAGTGCCTCTGCCATGTGGGTTCTCCTGGTGAGTGTAAGAACTGCAGGGTACCATTGCTTGGAGCTTTTATTAACTGTGTATGTATGAGTGTGTGTCTGGTTGTCTGTATGCAAATGTGTGTGTGTGTGTGTGTGTGTGTGTGTGTGTGTGTGTGTGTGTGTGTATACATATGAGCACGTGTACTCCCCTCTTTAGTCTGCGTAAACGTTCCTCGAGCCTTGTTATTCAAACGTATTGAAAACTTTGTCTCTTTGAATGTTATTTGCTTCGAAATGTGTGTTACATTAGGTACGTCTGTCTTTATGTTCATAAAACCACATCTAAAATAGTTACATGCCGCAGCTGCTCTTCCAGTCATCCTTTTTAATCATCTTTATTTTCCTGCCACAGAGGCATAAATTGATCTTTTATAATTAATTCCCCACATATTTGTCTGGCATGGTGTAATTCAGAAAATCGTATGCCATGCATGTTCTTCTCATCAGCCATTTCTGTTGACTGTGATGCTGAAAAAACAGCTTGTGTCTGGACAACAATCAGTGTGTCTCAGCACTTCAGGAGACTTGTGATTAACAAGTCCTTGTCCGGTTTGATCTCAGCGAAAGGCCTCGTTTCATGTTAAGGTGTTGTTAAGCAAGACGCTGACTCAACCCCTGTTTATTTTACTCATTATGAGTGAGAGGATACGGTTAGAGATGCTCTGTTTTTATTATTATGAACAAATCTCATGAGAAGACCCAAACCAACAACGAATTGATCCTGTTACAAAGGTTTGCGCGTGTACCCAAAGCCTGATTTTATCCCTCTGTGCCATAGAGCTCCATTGTTGTCCAAAATCTATAAAAAAAAAAAACACATCAGTGAGACACACTGTTTCATGAAGTGACATGTTCCTTTATTACAACAAATATGGGCACTATAGTTTTTTAAGTCAATCACACATACGCTGTCCTGCTGCCAGCAGAAAATAGTCCCTAACAAATGCACTGTTTTCTTCTGCTTTAGTGATGTTTGCTAAAAACTATGATGCCCAGCTGTTTCAGGAAACCACTTACCCACTTAAACTCTATGTTTTGTCCTGTTTTCATAGGGATTTTCTGACAATAATAAAACAGCCTAATCCTAAATCTCTGTCTCACTGTTGGAGGCAATGCACCGATCTTTGGTGCTACGTTAAAAGAAATCCACCTACAGTTAAAAAATAGGGTGTCTGCAGGTCCTTAAAAAGTCTTAAATGCCTTAAATTCAGTCTTATAAAGCCTTAAAGGGCATTATGAATAAATTAAAACAAACATATTATCTATATTCAAAATTTAATTTATTCTTGTCAGAATGAGCCAAGCTCTTCTGGGTGAAAATCCACATTTCTGATGTCACAAATCTTTAAATCTACCACTGAGCCTTATAATGTATTTTTCTTTATATTTGCACTTACCTGCTGACAAAATGTAAATTAACCTAACTCTCTCTAATAACCATATTCCTACATAAAACCTACCTCTGCCACATATATACTACTAACCTCTGTACTTACTTGCAATGCTTGAATGAGAAAACAAAATTTGTCCAAAATCAGTTTAATATTTGGTTAAAAAATATACTTGGAAAAGTTCTTAAAAAGCCTTAAATTTAAGTGTCTGCTGCCTGTGGACACCTTGAAGAGGGAGGAGAAAATGTCTTTGCCGAGTCTGATACTCTAGTTGGCCTGCAGGAGGAGCTTTGACAATTAAAGTAAAGGAAGCCCTGACAGGAGTTGCAGCATGTCAGTTGTCTCGAGAGCTCACACCTATCTCCCCCGAGCTGTCTCCGAACAGATCATATGGTAAACAGATCCTTCGTCTGCTCAGCTTTAATATTGACTTGTGTTCTGTTATATGCATTTTTTGTTTTTTGAAGAAGCCCAGTAATAAGTTAAACATGCATTTTTGTGTGTGTGTGAAGATTTTGACAAACAGCCAGCCGTTTCTGAGTACCCGTCAAGATTCAGAGACAGAAGAAAAACTGAGATGGGGACTATTATGATTCACTGAAAGCCACTCCATGAAAGCAGTCACTGCAGCCCACTTCAGCTACTCCAAACCATAATTCCCATAAACACAACTGAAACTTTATTGAGTGCAAAACCACTGGCTCCATCCAAGTTTTTAGGAACTACTATCTGGGGAGTTAGAGTTCCGTTTTCAAAGCCTTGAGGGAGATATACGATCGCTTGCTCCTTTTTTATTTTGTGCACAGTCGTCCACTCTCTCCTCGTGCACTGTGGAATCCTGAGAAACACTTTCCCATGGTAACATGTGTACCCTACTGCCCACAGTCGGTCCTAATGGATGCCTTTAGCTAGCTTTCAATGAGAGAAAACAACAGGAGAGGCTGTATAGTAAAACCGAAACAGATGGTGCTAATAAAGTCCTCTTGGTCCAGTTAGAGTGGTTATTGACTGTCCCCAGTCCAGGTAATGAAAGGACAGTGTTGACATGTCACATGTCACCCCGTTTTCTTTGTTGTGTCCTGGTGGTGAAGACACAGCGCTGCTGTTGCTGTAACTAATGAGACAGACCCTAAACTTGAGACTAAAAGAAACATTGTCTGTTCTTGTTTGTTCTTTAATGACCCCGCAGGAAATATCTCCATATTCCTATACAGATTATCACTTCTCCCTCATTTTTGGCCCAAGCTTAAGAACGTTAATGCTGGGTGAGTTTCCTGCAGTCCATAATGTATGTAGACACCTCTAGCAGCACACAACATGCTCGCTTCCTTCTTAAGGCGCCCTGGGAATTGTTCCCCTGCAAAGCCTGTAGTTTGGCATTGCAGACATAAAAAGAAATGTGCGCGAGTTTCAAGTCTGTCTAATGATACATTTTGATAGCTTTGGCTTTGTTGAGCTGTGCTTTTTATTATCTTTGCGATAAGGTTAAGCCCGAGCACACATGCCACAGTGAGTTGCCCGCGGCCCCGGCAGCTCTAATGAGACAAATGAATTTAGTGTAGCCACATACAGCTCCTGAACGCTTATTATCAGGATTATTGTTGAACTGTTATGAATGGGAGGTAAAAGAAAAAAAAAAGATGCGGGATTGGAAGGGGGCATGATTGGCTGATGTTACATATGTCCTTGATTACCTTCCTTCTGCTTTTATTCTAATAAGTGGCATTCTTTGTACTCCCTAGGACAGCTAGACAGTCTGACACACGATGAGAATAAATATTGCATGTGGTAGACATTAAGCTGTCATCCTGGAAAAAAAGAAGAGATGGAGAAATCCGTGTGGTGTTCTTCGGCGCTACACTTTGCCTGCTCTTGTCACAATTGTCACATCTTGATGACTCCCCCCACTCTACCCCAGCCCCCTTATTTTCTCTCGCCCAGTCAACTGCTATGAATGACAGCATGGATACCCCATATAGAGAATTATTTTGGGTGATGTAGAATGTACTCCTCTGGGTTACTGTTTGAATTTCAGATGTTTGCCTTTTTGCCGCCCCCCTCCCCCCTCTCACAAATACCCTTAAACAAGGCCGCAGCTTTGATAATGTGCTCTCGACAACCATCGTAAAGACGAAACTGGGGGGGAGATGTTTTTTTAGGGTTTCATCTATCATGTGCAAACATTTTAAGTCACAAGATTTGTCTTTAAAAAATTTAATGGGTGTAGTTATCAAAGAAAAAGTTGTTCAAAAAAAAAAAGCTTGTTACCAGCACACCCTCGAGGTTTGTTTGAGATATGATGTGAGATGATGCTCTTAATTAAAGCTGCTCCCATTGTGCCTGCGCTGGGTTCTGTTTCCTCCAGCCTGTGATTGCTTTGAAGGCTGAAAGAAGTTCACAATATTGGAGATAGTGGGTGCATGCGTGTGTGTGTATGTGTCAGATCTCCTTCCTTCTCCGAGACTGATGTGTAATGCCTTTCCATCCGGCCATGGCCACAGGGAGCAGAGAGCGTCTGCACTCTTGTTGCTCAGGAGCTCACCACTGGGAGGATGAAAAGCTTCCCACAGAGCCCCCGACTTCCCAGCCTCAAAAGCCACCATGAGCTCATACCTCTCATATCTGTCTCCCTTCACAGAGGAAGCAAAGAGGAGGGGGTTAGAGTGCGCTGTGTGCCGCAGCATCCCAACCCTCTAGGATTCTCGTCCCTGCAACCGGGGACTGACAAAACAGAGGGGACCCTGGGTTTATTACTTGATGAGTCTGTGCCTGGCATGCAAGCCAGCAGCTGCCAAGATTTGTGAAACCGCTCAGTAACACATACGGCTGGTTGGGGCGGCCCCAGCGTCCTTTGCCTCTGTGGAGCTGAGGTGCCATTGCTGTAACTGGGAACACCTGGCCAGTGTTCCTAAATTATTTAAGCGCACCTGCCCAGACGCCTGTTGTCACTCCCCTCCACCACTCACCAGTTTGGGTGTGTCAGTGATGAAGCTGTGGTGGATGCAGGTAGTGGATTACTCTTCGGGTCTGACAGCATTCAATTGCATCTGAAAGGAGCACTCAAACTGGAGGTGATGGCCCACCTTTTACAGGCTTAACTGGCTAAGCACTCCTAATAAGGCCAACCTGTATGAATGTGTGTCAGACGCAGGCCCAGGTCATTGTCTCAGGTAGCTGCCCCTGTACTTTAGAAACTCCCATTGTTATCCCCTCCTGAGCCATTTAAGCAGATCAAAGCCCTGACAAAGCCCAGGGAAGCCCCAGGCATGCGGAAACACAGGAATTATCCCCCCCTCAGGATTCCCACACAAAAAGACAAATAGACTGGCCCCAGAGGGTGGCCCCCTGTGGGACATCTCCATTCAGAGCCAGCCTGTTGTGGAAGCTCCAATTGTTGTTTTTCCTCATTTCACAATATATTGTGTTTTAAATTGGATGTATTGTAAATACAACAGGCGTCAAATTTAAAGCTTAGAACAAATAACATATTTTTCTAGCTGTAAGACAAACAGATGTTGATTCACACTGCCTTGTTTTTATCAGCTAACATAGATACATGCATATCATGTTTTATATTTGTAAAAGTTTCATTAGAGAACTATTTTCCCCCTCGAATCGAGAGCAGTGGAGAAAAGCACAAACATGGCTTGTTCCTTAGCTTTGTTTGAGCCTTCAAGCTGGTGAATGATTAGCAGAAATAATGTCCCTGTCACCCTTAATCACATTAAAACGTGGTTAACATTTAATTTTTCCCACTTGATATGCAAAAATTTCCACTTGATTTGCAGCAAAGGCCATTGGAATTCCATTATAAAAAGAATAAAAATTTCAGGCATCATTTGTTCAGAGAGGGATATCGAGACCAGAAAGTGCTGAATCTTCCTATTAGCCGAGCAGTGAGAGATGGCACTCAGTGCTGGGACATAATGGGAGACTGACAAGACACACACACACACACACACACACACACATACGCAGTCTCACTCACTGGATATGTTTTCCTTTTTTTGTGGCGCTTAGACTTGTTAAACCCTTTTAAATGTTTTACATGAACAAATATTTTATCTATTATTTCTGTTATGGAAGTTCACATATCCACATTTCCAGTTTTCTCCTCAAAGATGTGGATGTAGAAAAGAAATAAACCCTGCATTTAAACAAAACAAAATAAGGAGGGAAGAAGGTAATGATGCTACGCCACTGAGCAGACTTTATCGTAAACAGTCCTTGATGTATAGAAAACATGATTCTTGTCAACACCTTGATTTTCTTTGAAATACAGATTTACATGAAGACCTTTACGATTTCATGAATGACTGAAAGATAAAAGGAAACCGCAGCACGTTCTGCATAAACATTTCCCCAATTTACACATCCACATAAAATTTCACATAAATAATTGGAAAGGACATAAATACAAATTGCAAAGTGGCATGGGTGGACAGCGGTGAAGTTGACAGAATCGGTTTTGGGAGCCATGCTGACGGAGCATCAAAGCTCTTAATTGACAGTGCTTTGTTTCTGGAGTTGAGGGAAGGGGGTGTTTCCGTGTTCCTGTGGCAAGGTGTTTGTCTGGTCCCGTGTCACTCAGTGCAAGGACCCAGAGACCCCCGTGCTCATTTGCAGCTCACGTTCTCCGTCTCGGCTTCACATTATTAAAATCATCCCTCAGCCTTCTACCAAGAGCCTCTTTGTTACTTGGCTGGCTTGGCTCAGCTCTGTCAAGTCTTCACCAATTACAGTCTCAGGTACAATGGTCTATTCAAAGGATCACAGCCCTTGACTGGTGTGGAGAGAGTGATTTGTGAATCATTATTCAGCCGCCTGTAGAGTACGCAATACCTGAGGAATGCAAATAACGTGCCACCAAATAGACAGCTGTGCTGCTAAAAGTGACAAACTACAGCTGTTATTATCTCAGATTGGATTTTTTCCCCTCTTGGAGCGCCCGCCATCTCCTCTGTTTTCAGCTTCTTTTTTGGGGGCTTTGACTAAATGTGTTTTATTTTTCTGTCCTTTATTGGTGAGACATTGGCAACTACCTTATTGCGGTGGCAGTCAAACGTCAGCTCCACATCGAACAGAAAAGGGAAATATTAGGTTACGGCTCCTAATAGATGTGCATCCGAACAGACAGACAAAGTAGCATATGAGGCATTTCAAATTTACCCTGTAGTGTTATTCTGGCTTGTTGAGAAAAACATCCAATCAAAGCAAAACTGTGCTCTCCCTGCGCCCATTCCCCTGTCATATATTGTATATTGATAATCATTAGGTAGGAGCAGTGATATGGTGCTGTAGGTGATAAAGCGGTGACATTGTTATTGGAATAGATGTGGTATTGAGGTGGCCGGGTCCCTCCCAGTCTTTGATTCTTATGGGCTTTAAACAGGAAACTAGGATTACAGATAATGACAGGGACCCCTTAGAATCAATCCAGTCTAGGAGCGCTGTCAGGGCCGCCGTGTGAAAATGGATTTGTGTGATGCTGTTCTTTGAGACCTGTCCAATCCCAGCCTGAGAGCTTGTGGGGCTAATCTCATAATTGCCCTAACCCCCTTGTATTGTTCTGACTGAGAGTTACCATTAAGTGCGAGGATATCTTTGTCCTGCAATGTCAGGTGTCCTGCTGGACTGGAAGACAAAAAGAGAAAAAACTTAGCTGGTAAAGAGAATGACAGAGACACTTGTGAGTAAGGAGACACTTAGTTGTTCTATTTCTTCCTGGCTTTTTTGGTCCGTGTTTAGTTGAGATGAATTAAATCTATTTGTCTGTTATCAAAGGTCAAATGTGAAGGATTTAACAGGATATATGAGCAGAAATAGTAGATAATATTCATATATATGTTTTCAATCATTTATAATAACCAAAAAATAAGAATCCTTGTATTTTAGAATGGACCATTTAAACCTACATACAGAGTGGTCCTCTTCCACGGAGTCCGCCATGTTGTTTCTACAGCAGCCCAGCAGAAACAAACCAAATACTGGCTCTAGATAGGACCATTTGCGTAGTTGTTGTACACGGTTGGCACACAAGTTTCAGTTGGTTGCAGTCTGCAACTTCACCCCTAGATGCCACTAAATCCTACAGATTAGACCTTTAAGGCCCACACACACCAAAATGACATCAAAGACCTAGCAGCGACGAGGGCCGACTGTTGTGTCGCCTCACATTGTCTGTGTTTCGGTCAGAAAGTTGCACTTGAACACACTGCAAAGATTACAGCCACAAGCCAACCAGCATGTACATTTTGCACCTGCCTGAGAGGGAAAATACTCCACACCAGCAGGCAGCCGAAGTCTGTTCTCGTCATTTAAAAAAAGGGAAGTAGGAGAACCGACAGGACAGATTCAAGAGGCTAATTAGCCATTTAGCACGTTAACAACACAACCTGTTGTTGAAAGAACAAAGGATATTTACCGTGCACTAGCAAACTATAACACAAATGATTACGAACCTTTCCTGCGAGATAGCTCAATGGCAAATAAAAAAATCCTGCTTCATATCACAAGTTTGTTTTAATCTCATGCCCTCCTGATTTTTTTCTTTGTTTACTTTCCTCACTTGCATGTCTCTTCTTGTACATTGCGCTGAACGGCCAATCAGAGGAATTTAATTCATTGATGGACCCCATCGTTTCCAATGCCAATTTAACATGTTGGTTCGGCTAATAAATAGGGAACAAGGGCTGACTAGTGCCACCAGTGTGGGGCTCACTGTAAAAACAAAGGTGACGAGGTAACTAAAGGTCGGCTGGGTGTGTTAGGGCCAATATAAAAAAAAACAAGCATGAGTACTTTCACTTAAGTATCACAGTAGTACATATTGTAATGTATTAGGCATAATTTGCTGATGATACTTCAGTACTTAAAATACAATTGAATTTTGAATGCAGGATTTTTACATGTAAAGTTGTGTTTTTACTGTGTGAAATTGCTACAGTTACTTTTTAAATCTTTGTGAATCTGTGCTCTTTCATATGAGCACTTGTCAAGTGAAAAAACTTTTACTGAAAGAGAGTCAAACTCCCTGAAAGAAATGCCACCTTTGGAGTGCAGTCTCCTGCAAACACTCGTATGTTCAGCTGCTCTCATGAATATGCATACACCAGTGGATAACAAATACTTCCATGTTAATCAAGTCCTCCGCCTGGCTGCTGATTTTTACCAGGTTGGTGAAAATCAAGGAGTGGGTGGACAGTCATGACCCTGGAGCCTTGGTCATCCCCTTCAGCGGCGGCCTGGAGAGCCTGCTACAGGACAAGAGCGAAGAGGAGAGGCAGCAGCACTGCACAGAGCACAAGACGCAGAGGTTAATTAGCATTCAGTCTCCCCACACTTTATTATCAGCTGTGTCCTCCATGCACTCCTTTAATTGCATGTGCTGATAGAATAATAAATGGCAGAGTAATTACCATTATAAAGCAAAGGATCCCTCTTCTTACTGAACAACTCAGTCAAAGGGTTTTCCTCTAAATTAAGTTTTTAACTGTCATCTGTCATCTGTAGGTATAATTATAACTTGGGCATTTTGGGTTTATTGTTCTCGTGTGAAAACCTCTATGGAGAGAAAAATTGTGACAGCAGATGTTTTTTTTTCCCTCTCGGTGCAGAACGAGGCATCGGGTTGAATTCTTAAAAATGCTAAATGAGTCTACGAGCTTTCTAATTAATCAAAGAAACCATTGGAGAGTTGAATGTCTTGTGTGAAACGAAGTGACCCATCTTATTCACTTAATGAGTTTATATTGGAATGAATGGGGCCTTGCCACCGAAGTGAACTTTGTCTTGGCATCAGTGGCAATAAATAATACTTAAACAGTTCAGACCCCTCGATTTAAACTGAAATTTCTCTCCACCAGTGCCCTGAGCAAGATCATCAAGGCAGGCTACGCAGCCCTGCAACTGGAGTACTTCTTCACTGCTGGACCAGACGAGGTCCGTGCATGGACCATTCGGGTAAGAGCCAGCTGCCTGCTGTGCACAGACATATGAGTGTGAGGGTGTGTACCAGACGCACACACACACATACACACAAACGAATTCACACAGTGTCCCACGTTCCACCCTGCTGGCACCCTCACTGATATCACACACTTTCAACTTTGTCATGGTTGTGCTTTAGCTAGTCATTACAGGCCAAGGATAACTTCAATTACTGGTGAGCTGCTGAACAGTGAAAGTGGGGGCTACATTGATTGAGGAGGGCAACAATTGATTTTGCCCATTACGTCCATGAGAATGTTTCCATCCTGTGCAGATCTGCCTGCCCTCCTCCTGCCGCTGGAGATAAGGAGCCTGTGCATTGTGCCTGCCTAATCTGTGTGACGGAGGTTGTCTGTGCCAAAATTGATGTCGCTTTTCATTCGACTGTTTGTGGGCCTTGCAGGGGGCTCCTCCTCCCTGTGTGTCTCAGTTTACTGAGCCTGGCCCGCCAAGAGCTTTGTGCAACGGGATCGCAGGATTTACATCAATACAGATGTTGGCTTTGCGTGCTGGTATTGTGTAGAAAAATCTTTTTTTTCCTGAGCAAATAGAAGAATTGAGTGCGGATATAACAAGCCATTTGACTGGTCAGGAGCTACGTATTATAAATTCATGTAGGTGGTTTTAAAAACACAGCAAAGTAACTTCTGAGAAAACTTTCTGAAGACTAAAGATTTGGGTTGTATCCTGTCAAACTTAATCATATCCATTCTTCCATCCCATCAGATATTTCAAGGGATTGCAATTTTAAATCAGACCTTTTACAATGCAGAATGCTTTCAGTCCCATAAACATAATTTGGACAACCACTTTCAAAAAAGCATTTCAATTTTCTACAATGACATCTATTCAAAGAACCTGTCGCCAAGCAGATCATTAAGGCTTTGTTCCCTCAATGTGAGCTACTCCAGTTTTCACATTCTAATGGCAAATAAAATCCCCAGGTTGTGTCTGTCCACTATCTTTGTTGAATAGGCTGCTGCGAATAATGACAGAAAAATTTGATTATTGCAGAGTTTAAAATGCTCTTAAATTGACATTACTTATTAACAGCACTCACAGCACATACATGAGTTGTGGTATCACAGATCTTTAACAGGACACAGTATTTTTTTGAGATGTTTAAAAACAGCATATAGATCTTTTTAAGGTCTCATTCTGTTTTCATGTTGTTCTCTGCAAAAGGTAAACTTTTTAGAAGAAGCATCCAGGTGTGAAATATCTACAGGTGTATGAATCATAGTGTTCTAGTCCATGTGACAAAATGAGAATGTGCATATGATTTATATTTAATACCAAATAATTAACACTCAATAATAAATGTCCACTAAACAAGTTTTAAACGTATAAAATAGGTAAAAGATACACCTATAATTATCTAAAAATGTTAAGCACATCTACAAACATGATGTTCTTTTCATGGCCTTTCTCTACTCTAGTTTAGCTTGTGATTATTCACTATGATAAATAGCATTAGGAGTGACAGTGTGTCCAGGAAATGATCTTGTCCGCAGCCAAAAACTGTTAACAATTCACCTCTAAAACAAACATGCCAGATAATTTCATTTCATTTTCCTGAAGCCCAATATATATTGATGGATAAAGGAGCTCCACCTCTGAGGTGAACGCAGCAGGTCGACACGAGCTGCAGAACCTTGAGTCTCAACACCATCTATAGTTTCATTGATTTACCACAAAAAAAAGAAGCACAAGTCAAAATGTTTTTCCCATAAATCCCATTGACATGTTGTAAACTACAAAGACAGCTTAACCAGCAACCAGTCTTGTTTTGTTAGAAGGTGAAGATGTGAATTACAGATTCTCTATGTCGCCAGATGTGCCCTTAAATGATCCCTAACTGTTTGAAGTTTAGGGTCACAATATGCTCTGATGATACAAGAACTCATCACAGCATTTGGTGTTTTGGTTTTATGTTGCAAAATGTAAGAAAATACAAACCCAGTAACCCATACTGTGTTTTCTTTTTTTAAGGATTATTTCAGGGTGTTGCTTTTATTACTTTGTTCACAAGAAGAGAAACAGGAAGTTTAGAAAGCGACAGAGAGGCGGGGGATACATGCAACAAACCCCCCTGGTCAGATATGAACACAGGACATCGCTGTTATACAGTATGAGCCTCAGATCGCCTGCCAACAGGACGCCCCATGCTGCTACTTTAGACAAATATTCACATTTTGATCAGAAATGCAGATTTTATTTCAATGCAGCAAATGAACAACTACAATAATTGTTCGTATTCTTTTGCCACCAACTGGATCAGACGATTATTTTAGTGCTGGACTTCACGTGAATATAAAACCTGTATGTAAGGAACAGCCACCTTCAAATAGGCTCATTTGTATTGTTGTAAATGATGTGAAACATGTCAACACCAGTGGCGCCACAAGGGGTGGTCAGGGGGGGCCACAGCCATACTGACACAATCGCTGCTCCTCCACCTCCTGCAAAAATAATGAAAAATCATTGGAGGCCTCTGTGTGGTGTTTTTAAACTTGAGGCTTGTTCTCAGTGAATGTTTTGTCCCTAACAATCAATTCACTCCTTCAAATTAAAGCTGTATCTTTATCTTTTCAGGAAAAGGACAGTGAGCTTATTGGACAAACAATAAAGCGTTTCACGTGTACACACATATAACACATTAAAACAGGATTGTTGTGGAACTCATAACGTTAACTGTACTGGTATTAGTCTACGCACATCATATTAGTAACATTAACTGTAAAATAAGAAATAAGACACCGAAGTATATCAGTATGCGATTTCGTAACATTTTTAACTAGCCTAGTGCTAGCACAGTGTTTTTGTTGTAAGATTATCCGACACATTCTCACTCCAACCTCGTCGCATATCAACGGATACAACGTGAAAGGTACCCTGGGTGCGTTGGTTATTGGCGTTCTGGGATGCGGAGTCAAGTTCTGCCTGTTACATGTATTGTCTTCGTTCTCGTTACGCTTCATTTTTTTACAGGAAATGTAACATTTACATAGAGTCTCTTTCAAAATAAATGCAACAACTTTTCCTCCAACAACTAACGGACATGGTTGGGTTTAGGCAACAAAAGCACATGATTAGGTTTAGGTAAAAAGAACAGGGTTTAGCTCTCGCTCCACCACCCTTCCCAACCCTCCTACTCAGACTTTTGCTGCCTTACCTTTCTTCTAGTCTCTGTTAGACTATAATGGCGCCCGGCCGCGTATCATGCCGACATTAAAGGACGGCTTTTTCCGTCCAAGTCTGACGCCACAAGTCAATGTCCAAGCACTGGATTTCAACGACTTCGGAGTGAGAACAGGTCAGAATATTGTGGCCAAAAGAGTTGACAATAATGGTATTATCACCATATCTTTAAAGAATTTTAGAAATGCTATCAGTCAAATTTGTCTTTAACTTCTTTGGTGTTTATCTCCTTTTGGGCAAATGAATTACACATATCATACAAGTGTAGAGAGGTGGAGACAATGTCTGTAATCATTATTGTACAAACCCTTGTCGGAGCTGGCTGACTCACGCTATGATTGGCCAGTCTGCGTTTGAGAGGAGGGACTTAGTGAAGGGTCAGTTACACTTCAGGGATGTTTATGGGGAGCCAGATGGTGTTGGGGGAGGGAGACAAAACAAGAACTTAAAGAAACGCAAATGATTTAAGAGATGCTGGATTATTTACATGATAGTGTCATCATTATGTGTATTATTAACATAAAATCAATATTTCATTTTTAAATACCATAGTTATTGTCAATACTGGTGTATTCTGACACCCCTAAACTAGTCTATAAACCTCAACAGCATAATAGAATTCCTGAAATTCATTTACAGTTTTTGGTTTTGATGTACCACCCCAAGATTTTCAGCAGCCCATCTGGCCATACTTATGAAAACATTCTGCCACTGGTCCGCACAAGTCTGTAAACAGGAACTGTGAGTAAATATTTTCATGATGGCCTCTCAGACTGTGTGCAGGCCAGAGGGAGAGGTGAGCTCACTTCCATTTTGTTTTGTTTTTTTAGACAGGACACATTACATTTTAGTCAGATGACATCATCAGGTTCAGGCGCATACTCGTCTTAGCATGACTGATGTCCTCGCTATTTACAAAAAAAGTCCTGAAACACTTCAAAGGCATCCTCGAAAACACGCTTGTCCTCGTCGACATAACTGATTACAGGCAGCCTTGATTGTGTGTGAGGGGCATTTAGTCAGGTAAGCATCAGTGAGTAACTATATTAAGCCAATACATCTTGCATTGTAAAAACTACACTCAGTAATGTCGTGTTCCTAAGTCCTTTAACATGCTTTATTAGGCAGCCTCGAGGTGACCATTATCTATCAGCCTGCTCTGCATAGCTCTTAACTAGGACAATGTGGATCTCTTGTAATGCTCCGTATGAAAAAAATCCCTCCCTTAATCTATTTTTCTCCAGATAGACAAACCTTGATGCTGATTAATGGTAGTTAAACTCACAAGCACTCCGTCAATGAGATTGCAAAGAGATGGTAATGTATTAGAGTCATTAAATACGCATCATTCTTTTGGCATGAAATATGTTGACCCCAACCTGATTATATACATAATTAAAACTGCTCAACAGTTCCTGAGCACAGAGCTGCAGAGCAGAGAGAGAGCGAGCAGGTCGACAGGCAGGAGTCATAATGATACACAGCAGCCACGTCACTTATTTGGGTCATTTGTCATTTACGCCCTGCATTATTTCAGCGCATATAAATTGCACATTTTATCAGTCACCAGTTGTGTCTTGGAGTTTTAAAGAGGATTCAAAGTACAACGAATTTAGAAAGCTATTAAATTGTTATTTTGTGTTTTGTAAATTGCTATCTGGAATAACATTAGGGGACATTTTAAATGTGGCATTGTTCTGAAGGTAAAATATTCAAAGTCAATTTAAAGCAACCCTGTTCCTAGAGATTAGCATTGTATGTTACTAAACTGCTTTTTTAATTATATTGTTGTGACAACGAAATCACTGCCTGGATTATGTTCACAGACAACATGTTTATCAGGTAAGAAAATACAGGATCTTGACACCACAACTTTAGGCAGCAAAAGCACTTTAGTTTAAGTAAGGTAAGAAGTGTGATGTCAGTTAATATATCATTTTAAAAAATGTAATAACATAGACTCTTGTCTTAGTTGTTAAATGTTAATGTGTAATATAAAAATGAATGCTGTCTGGGGGGGAAACAGCTGAAATATGTTGTCCCTGCACATTTGCTGATAACAGACACGTGTTGTTAGCTAACATTTTGCTCATATGTTCAGTATCAACATTTTTGAGACTTTTGAGATACATGAATTTGCAGCATATTCTTATTATGTTATACAAAACTTAAATTGCTTGGCATTACATTTCGCCCATGGATGGATTATTGAAGAGGCCTGTGCCCGGTAAGCCTGGAGCAAAATGTCACTCAAATTAACAAATGCTGACCAGGGTGAGACTCAAAATTCCTATAAAGAGGCATGAAAAAAACACAAAGAGTTGCAAAGAAACTGCAAAAAGACACAACATAACTACAAAAACGGGCAAAATGAAGAGACACAAAACGACTATATAAGTAAAAAATATACCTTAGGAGGATGCAAAATTATAGCAATAAGATGCAAAAATACCTCAAAAAGACAGAATTACCCCAGGGTGATGCAAAGTTATCTTAGAGAACAAAAACTACAAAAAGACATAAAACAACCACAGAGTCACAAAATACACACAAGGAGACAATAAATGACCAAAAAAGACAAAATAACCTCAATAAGATACAAACCTACCTCAATGAGACACAAGAACTACCTCAAAGATACCCAAAATTACCTCAGTGAGACACAAGAGCTACCTCAAGGATACCCAAAGTTACCTCAATAAGACACAAAATTATCTCAAAGAGACAAAATTAACTCAGTAAGACGCAAAATTACCTCAAGGAGACATAAATAACTTCAAAAAGACACAAAACAACCTCTAAGAGATGTGAAATAACCACGAGGAGACAGAAAATTACCAAAAAAGACAAAATACCCTCAATAAGATACAAACACACCTCAAAGAGACACAAAACTCCCTCAAGGACACAAAATTATCTCAAAAAGACACAAAATTACAACCAAAAGACACAAAACTAACAAAAAGTATGAAAATGACCTTAGAGAGACACACAACTACCTCCATAAGACACAAAATTACTACAAAAAGACACAAAACTAACATAAATCTACAAAAAAATAACCCAGAAAGACACCAAACTACCTCAAAGAGACACAGAACAACCTCTAAGAGACAAGGAATAACCACAAGTAGACAGAAAATTACCAAAAAAGACAAAATATCCTCAATAAGATATAAACACACATCAAAGAGACACAAAACTCCCTCAAGGAGACAAAAAAATACCTCAAAGAGACACAAAACTACCTCAATAAGACACAAAATTACTACAAAAAGCCACAGACCTAACAAAAACCTACAAAAAATACCCCAGAAAGACACCAAGCTACCTCAAAGAGACACAAAACTACCTCGATAAGACACCAAACAACTACAAAGAGACACAAAACCACAAAAAAATGCATAACGACTACAATTAGATGCAAAACCAGCACAACGTCTTCGTGTCTTGCTCCTGTGTTGTAGAGGTGGTGGGGCCCTTCGCATATTGTGCCCAGGGGCCCCTTTTTTCACAATCCACCCATGTGTTTTTTAAAAATGTATTTTCTGTTTCAGATTAGTTGTCTTGAAACATAATTTCTATGAGACAGGGCTGAGTTACATACATTAAAACAGCCTCACATACTCCAGCAGCCCTGCACCCACCACGGTATGATATAACTGAAGGTTTGAAATGAATTATAAACTCTGGTGTGTCAGAATAGTAAGGGCCAATGCAGTGAGGCCTATACCACCCTGGCCTCTCACTGCAACACTGGGTCTTCTTGCTGTCATGACCAGAGAGCTGAGCAGCGACCCACAATGAGGCGAGATTGCTTGGACAGAAATCAATACCACCACGGAATGGGAATCAGAAGGCATTGATAGCAGTGCTGGGTCCTTATCGGTGTACAGGCTGCCCTAGCAGGGCACAGCCGAGTGGAAAGCTATCCAGAAATCAGGACTGAGGCAAGAATACCCCCGACTGAAAACACCCCCGAGTGATGCTCACAACGCTATCACCCTATCAAACACCATGTCGCTCGCATGCTGTAATCCATCTTCTCCAAAACAATTCATTTGTCCTCTCTTTTCCTTCCTCGTGACAGAAAGGAACTAAGGCTCCACAGGCTGCGGGGAAGATCCACACAGACTTTGAGAAGGGCTTCATTATGGCGGAAGTAATGAAATTCCAGGATTTTAAAGAGGAAGGCAGTGAGAGCGCTGTCAAGGTGAGCAGTCAGGGTGCCAGAGGAGATGAGGGGAAGTCTCCTGTGATCAGTGGAGCTGACAGTCACCACACAGCTACCTACTGCAAACTGCTCTTCACCTTTACTCAGGGGAAGAAATTACTGCACACACTCCAGCACCACTCCTGACAAGCCAACTGATTCTGGCTCTAAACACTGCCATTCTGCTCCAGCTGTGCATATCTTTATCACAATGTGTCTTAACTGGCTGATGGCAGCTCTCGCTCGCGGCTCAGCACAGTCGCTCGGAGGTAGCACTCCGTCACCTCACCAGGCATTTATCAGATCTATAGAGTGCGCTGTTAGCTTAGAGCTCTCTGTTGCCAAATCCCCAAGCCACTGTAGGCATGTGACAGTGATATAAAGCGGCAAGTTAAATAAAGTGTGAAATTCCTCAAATAAGGACTGTTTCATGGCTGGGTAGTGCAGAAATGTGACTTGCATGTCTTATTTTTATGATGGCCAGTGTTTGTTTTTGACCTTTTAACTGGGGTGGGGGTTGTTCGTGTGTGTGTCGGATGTAATAACTGATTTCATGGTGAATTTGTGAAGACAATAAGCAGGCACCAACTACAGCAGGTACTTACAAAATTTTGTAAAATGCTTTTGTTCCCTGTTGCCAGTGTATGGGAAGCTATTTTGAAAGCATAGGTGGAAGACAGCAAAGCTACCCCGGGGTTAGGTGTGGGAGATTGGTTAACTAAAGCTGCTTAAAAAAAACAAATTAGTGTCAGGTAATAACATGAGGAGGTTCTTGTTATAACAAGATGTTTTTCATGTTTTAACCGGATACTTTCATTTTATAATAATACTTTTGTTGTTATAACAATATGCTATTTATCTTGTTATAAAGTGAAATAATCTATGTATGACTTGGGGACAACTTTTTGCAATGAACTCAATTAAGTGTAATTTTTTTGCTGGCATGTGACTTTTTTGTATTATATTTTGTCATACATTTCACATTTAACATTAAATAATTTGTTGTTATGACAGTGTGCAATTATTATAACAATAAATTATTTCACATAATAATGTGAAACATTTCCTAACAATATTGTAATAAGAAATTATTTCACCTTACAACAAGATAAACAGTATATTGTTATTACAATAAAAGTTCTTGTTATAACATAAGAATTTTATTTTATTTTATTTTTTGGTATGGCAGCAATACACTTCCATAATATGTGATATGAAATTATAATAAATATAAAAATATAATACAAAAAAAATGCCACTTAAATTCATTTATTGCAAAAAAGTACCCACTTGTTCACAAGTTATATATAAATCATCTAAATAAATAAATAATTAAATATTTATTTACTTATTTATTTTATTCTTTATTTATTTGTATGCAACGTCCATCAGTCAGACTCCTGCATTCAGACACGATAGTCCAGGTGGGGGTGTTGCACCATGCAGGATTACTCAGTCAGCCGGGTAACTTCTAAAACAGCATGCAAAAACCTTTCTGATATTTGTTAATAAATAGCAATAATTAATACCACAGATTGTGGTCAAATTGTGGTCAAAGGGCTTCGATTATAGTAGAGAAGCAGCAAAAAAATCGTCCCTTTTTATGGCCTAAAATTGTTTGTGGTTTCAGAGGTTACCTGTACAAAAAAAATGAGGAAAAAGTAATGTAAGTACTTGAATTACTGTGCAAATGAATTTAGTTGAACTACCAGCAAACTACCACAAAATGTAGTTAAATTACAAGTTTAATTACATGTAGTTCACTCCTCCCAAACACTGCCTACTGCAGATGTTTTTTTTTTAAGTTTGGAATTAATTTAGTTTCATATTGGCAAACTGTAATTTAGTAATTGAAGGTATAGAGTTAATAATCTGTTAATCAACGCTGTAGGATGCCTTTCATATCAAAGATGCTCTTTTTTATTGTTTAATTTCTGCACATTTTAAAAAAAATTGAATTCCAAGTTAATTAAATCAGAAGTGACTTAAACCTTGCTATGTGTGACATTTGTGAGCAGCAGCTGTAAGCCATGCTGTTACAATCTCACTATCACCACCATCAACTCCATGTGCCCACTTACACACTCAGCTAATGTAATTATGGTGACACACAGGGACCTGCGGGGACCAGTGTGGAAATGAAGCACTATGAAAACATTTAAATCTCTTTACTATTCAAGCCCCCTTTTTTTAATAAGTATTTAGAATTTAATGCAGCGGCAGTGTATTGTCCACACCCATCATAAGCTGCAAACAGAGGGTGAAACGCGTGGGTCTCTGGGGAGCCCCGCCATTATTATCCGGGGTTGAGATCTGAGTGTCAGGTCCTTACTGCATGCTCTCTTACTAATCCCTTTTTGGGCCTCATAAGAACATGGAGCGTTTCTGACTGTGGCATTAAAGTCTGCACTATTTAATGCCAGTTGTGGGAATAGGCTGTCTGAATAGGGCCAGTGTACGGGGATATCACATTATTAGTAATCATATCTGCTTAAGCCAAGCTTGCTGCTCCAGATGGCTGCTTTCAAGTGCAAATGAACCAGTTAGACGTGTCTGGTTTAATACATACTCAGGAATCACAAATAGCCATTGATTTTTTTTTCCTGTCTCCCTCTCCATCCAGTGTTTCTGGTGGTATTGAGCTTGGATTAAATGGTCTCCTGAGCCTTTAAAGGGACATTGATTCTTCTAATTAATTGTTCGCTGTGCAGAACCAGAATGCATAAACCTGTCCGTATTAGCACTTCAAGTCAATTATTTTTGAGTTTGCCGGGAAGGAGAACAAACACTTACTGTATACAAAAGAAATGTTAGAACTTATTTTGTTTCCTTGAGAAGTTTGATAGGGCTGTAATCAAAGACTTATTAACATTTTGCGCTTGTGCACATGAAACTGAAATGGGCAGAAGAGAGGATTATTCACTCAGTGGGAATTCAGGCACCCCTTGAACAAAACATGGATGCAAGTGTGTGTATGTGTGTGAGCTTGTGTGTGTGTGTGTGTGTGTGTGTGTGTGTGTGTGAGCAAGAGAGGGAAAGAGAGAGAACATGACATTTGCAATTGGAGTTAAGTTATTGTAGGCGATAAAATAGATTGGATACTAATCCCGAACTATTATTTTCTATTATTATTAACAGTGTACCATAGCTGTAGATTTCGCTCTCAACATTTAGAACATGTGCACCCCCCACCCCCTAATTAAAACATGAAAGTAGCAGCAGACTTTTATTTTGACAAAATTAAAGACATTCACACCATAAATTGATTCATAAAGGCACAAATTGATGCATGAAATTAAGGAGAATGCAGGAATTTAAGTGTTTGATGCTCAAAATTTTCTGGTGAAGGACAGCCCAACCCTCTTGTTTCAAATGTGTCCACCCCAATGTTGAAACGAAACCTAAGCCCTTGCAAAGTAAAGCATTAATATGTGCTCTATATAGGCCATTTGACTAAGTATCATACAATTTACTTTTAAATGTTAATTCATATTTTCTCCATCATCCTACAGGCTGCAGGAAAATACAGACAGCAAGGAAGAAACTATGTCGTTGAAGATGGAGACATCATCTTTTTCAAGTTTAATGCACCAAACGCACCAAAGAAAAAGTGACACAAGAACAATCTGTTTGTTTACATAACTGACTGTGCTTGTTAGTGCCCCCCCCCCCCCCCTTTTTTTTTTTTTTTTTTTTTTTTTTTGTTGGCCTGATACCCACTGCCACACTCTCACTTTCTGTAGGATCAAATCCTCCCTCTGATCCAAAGCACAGGTTCAGTAAACTCTGACAGCTTTGCTATTTAAGATCAGGATCGGCCCCCACTCCAAATTGTAGCAGCATTTGAAGGAGCATATTACTCTCCAGATACCTCATTAATCTCCATCACGGGTGCCAGCACTGACACAGCTGACAGCGGGGACAATGCCACCTGCTCTTCTCCCCCTTCTGCAGATAATGCATGTTTTACAGTAGCCCAGATGTCTACACTCAATAAAACATTTGACAAAACCAGTCTGTGTGTGTTTTGGGATGTCTGTATTGAGTGGGAAGCTGCATGGGGATGGTGATAGCGGTCCTGCCGACCACTGATTAGAGAATTAAAAGACACAGCTGACATTGACTGTAGCAGAGAGGGGACAATTATAATTAAATCTGTTAAGTGATGCTGATTTTAGAAGGGCACATGCAGGATGCAGGTGTTTCGGCCAAAAGAGCTGGTCAGTTTAAATGATTATTTGTAAAGTGATTGAGTTAACCTTTCATTTATAATTTCATTTGTGACTGATGAATAAGTGTTGTCTCTTTCAACGTCCCTACAGTGGCCTGCTACAATCCTCAAATATTGACAAAAATAGCGTCTTTGTTATGTTTACAGTTTCTCTCTCCTGTCTGAACAATAAAGGCAAATACACACCTACCAATAAATAAAAGAAATATTCATTCAAACCATATTTTCACAAAAAAAGTCCATTTTTTTATGATATTCTGTGTAGTATGAAAATAGAGGTTGACACAATCCACAGCCAGAAAATGATTCCTGTTGTCTGAAGTAGTGTTTTTCTCGCCCCTATACTTTGTGTGTAAGTGTTTGTGAAGCGTTTATGCTGATGGAATTGTATGGCTGCAGCCGCAGCGCTCCAGAGTAAGATTGTATTCTCCGTGGGAGTCCGAACAAAGAGCTGTAGATCAGCAGTGCTTTGGTGAATATCTTGTAACCATTAAGACTGCAGAGAACAAAATGGCCTTTTGATGGGAACAAAAAGATTGAATAAAAATGGTCATTTTACAGAGATAGTATTGCATATCCAAGTTTTGGAAAGGAGCCGAGCCTGTGCTAGCACTACAAAGCACAGTGTTTGTCATGGAAATAAGGTGGATTATAGTCTTTAAGGTTTGAGATCAGTGGCAAAATATAGGATAGTGTTTATTGTGGTTAGATGGAACGAAAGACGGATGACAACATGTGTATAAAATGACATTAAGCTCAGTGGCTTTAGCATTAACCACTGATTTTAATCACTTAGAGATATTTCATGCAGCAGACCAACAAAGTTGCTGCTACCAACACTTACAGCTCTCATATACTGTCTTCTGTACAACAACAGGCTGGTTTTGGCTCACTGTTTTCTAAGTGAAACCATACAGATCCTCTGGAGAGCACAATAGGGGCTTGAGACAAAACTGTTTTTGCATTCCTCTCGGGGTGGTGGTGGTGTTGGCCAACCTAAACCTCACATAGAAGATTATTCATCTGCTGTAGTTTTGAGACTTGGGATTGACGAGTTGTTCCCAGTGGTCTGGGTCGTGGAGTATTTTGTTTTTCATAAAGCGACAATAAATCTCAGAGCGAGTAATAAAGCTATTTAGAATCATGCAGATGTTGTATAGGAACAAAACACCAGTGTAAAGTTGTTCTGTAAGAAGGTCCCCAACGGGATGATTCTGGGTTGGATACTAAGAATTTAGCTGTCCCAGGAGAGACAATAATTATAAACTCATTGGGTGTCTTTTATGTCCCATGAAGCACATCTTAAAGCATTAATGCAAACATAAGCACCAGGTAATCTGTATGCAAGTATTCATGAGGTGACGTAGACAGACTGTTAAAGCAGTCTACTTGGTACAGCCTCAAAAAAAACCAAGTCCAGAAATGTGACAAATTCTCTGTTGGTACAAATGTTCTGTCAGCACCATCAATCAGGCGGTGCCACTCTGCCCCGAGGCAAACCACAGTGGCATCAAACCAAGAAGGACACAGAGTGGAAAGCTCGCTTTCAAACACACACACACACACCCAAGAAGACAGACCGCGGCCTGCTGTTGTAAATCACATGCACACTAAAGACCTTTGAAGAATTTTATAAAAGGAATGTGTGAGTTATAACAAATAAACATATAAATAACTGTGCCATTTTTCAGGGCAGTTACAATGCACAAGGGACTGTGTTGGGAAACTCAATGGTTATTGTAAAGGCATTGTATCATATCATTACAGAGAGGAAATTATCTCTATTTTGGACGACAATAAAAGTGTTGCCATGTTGTAATTATTGCTATTGTGCGACTCCTCTGTCTGACACATGGACTACATACTGTACACAGGCATGAAATCACTATGAAATCAGGATTTGAATAAAGTAGCACTTCATGTTTAGTTATGAGAGTTGATGCAACAATTTCCTGTCTTCTGTGTTTTGTGATACATCCTGGAGCTTTGACTTATTGCTCTCTGCCAGAGTGAGTAAACATAGTCAGTATGATGTTGAGGGAAAAGATCAGCACAAACAGCTCAGTGGAGTCTCAGGAAGAAGTGTTTAAATCATATACTTAGACTGACAAATATAGTTTTGGGTTGCATCTACATTATTGAAAATTACTTTTAATGTTTATCTGTGCTATTATAGCAATTTGCAGCAAGTTAAGTCTTTAATTTTGCACACAAAATCGGGGCGGAATATTAGAAACACATTTGAATATAATGCAGTCTGGTACAATAACATCCCCAATTAAGACCTTAATGCTAAGACACAGAGCTAATTTTTTTTTTGCTTTGCTTTTTTAATATCCAAATGTTATTACAGACAGACTTACATAAACATAAACCAACACAACTTAGGTACCACACTCCCCACCCCCATTTGTTCCCTCTCCAAAATCAGTGTACAACACATGACATATATAAAAGTGTAGATCACTGGTACCTCTTACAAAGAAAGAATAAAAAAATCATAGTCAAAGTTTTCCTCCTCTGGGATTTACCACTACTTTATTTTCTTATAAATATCCTGCTCTTAGTTCTTCTCCTGTAGAAGATCGCCTTTATCTCTGTATTTTATAAAGTAATTAAATTGTTGAACATTATAGGTATGACTTTCTGCAGTGGTATAAGATCGTTGCGACGGGCCCCAGTGCACACAATTTTAATACTTTATATATAAATAATTTGTTTACATATGCTACTGACTATTTTACAAAAAAGAACGCATGATGAAGATGAGTTTACCTTTTTCAAGGGCATACAGACTTCTTTGAACACAGGCAAATTTCAAAGTTGGCAATCACCCATAATGGCCCATGCACTCAACGCATTGTTGGAGGGCCCATTCTTTCTATGGGCCCCCCCATCTCACAGGCCCCAGTGCAACTGCACTGTCTGGACTGTCTATTTTTACGCCCCTGACTTTCTGGCAAAACGGTTGCATTAGATTGCATTGGATTGTACATGTGTACCTAATAAAGTGGCAACTGAGTGTAAATCAGCCTCTCAGCAGACACACAAAATCCTCATCTGTACATAAAGCAATGTGTATCATGCTTCTTTGTGCTGCCATAAAACTTGCATCACCGGTAATACACACTATTAACCAGACCTCAACCCCTGTTTATACATTTATCAGCCTTCTACATTTCCATAGTGTAGGTTTGTGGCCTAATTGTTGTTTATGCAAATATATGTACATCAAAACAATAAAAAATAAGTGTCAGAAAACATTTCATGCAACCCTATAACGGTTAAATTCTCAGCTCCTCAGACAAAGAACAGTCGGATTGTTTCAGTCTCAGGTGCTTCAGAGTTACAGTCTATAACACACATTTGATATTCTGTCCACACTCCTCCGTGCTGCACCAGTTTCAATTCTCTCTCACGGGTCCCATTTACAGTGTCCCACGAGGTGCCTCCAGCAGGGCAGTTTCTCTCCGTGGGGTCACTCTCTCATGGACTGGCCTTCATGAAAACAACTGTCAATATGTTAATACGAAATACCCAGAGCCATTGTGGACTCTGTTACTCCTCTTATCCTTCACTTTGCTGCATGGTGCCACAACAACAACAACGTCTGCTCCCGGAAGAGGAGGCGTCAGGAAAATAAAGTTTTGATTACTGTTTCTGATCAATTTATGCTGAGAAGATTTGTTAAAAATAATATATTATTGCATTTTCCCACAACGGTACTTAAGGAAAGCTGGGTCTGTGCAGTGAGGTCATTGATGCTGCTATTTAGAGTTATATCTATCACACTGATTCCTTATAGATGTGCAGAAACTCCCACTGGGTAATTGCTCCAGACTTCACAGATTCCTCTCATGAGGTGAACACGAGGTCTGTCAATACAGCCTCATTTCCTTTGTTTGCAGCTGGAGCTGAAGACAACACTCACAGATCTGAAGACAAACACCATGGCAGTTACATGTCTCGCGTAGGCCACTGCGTCCACCGGGGTGTTGCATCTGAGCTGCTTTTAGGATATTTGACTTTTCCCTTTAACTTGGAGGTCTTTGTAGAAATTGTTGATACGTTTCCAAGGACTCCTGGAGTAAGACAGACACAGCTGCAAGGTTTTTCTAAAGCTGTTTCCATTGGCCTGTGTTTACCTGACACTTGGATTGACAGCAGAGTGATTGGAAATATCCACCATTCACTGCCGTGAGCTCCTGAGTGCACGGAAAGTGCTTTTGTAGTCTGGCTGTAATGGGCCAAGTTTGAATTGAAGGTTGAGAGAAATAGCCTCACTGCGGTCGCGCACTGTGAGGAACTGACACACCACAAATAATACTCAGAAGTGGGGTCCTGATAGCATCGCAGGCGCAGAGCAGGTACAATAGCATGCAGGCTCTCATTTCAATGCACTTTCACAATGTTGTACTGAGCACAATCAGATGGAGGGGAAGAAACCTGGTCAAATACAAACTCGGATTGTGTCTCGATTGTGTTCCTTTCTGTCCTATAATAAACATGCATCTTAAAACTCAATTGCTGATCACCTTCTTATTCACAGGTAAGAAAGTGGCACTATTAGTTTTCAGAGAGAGAGCAAAGCTGCCATGATAAATGACATCATTCTGATTCATTGTAGAGTCTGAATTTTGTGTAGCAGTGCCTTAAATAGAGTAAATCTGTTGTGTTTACTTAAAAATATGGATACACTGATCTAATCTGCCATCTATGACTTGATGTAACATAATTACATACTGTTTCTTTGTCAGTGTCATTGTAAATTTCAGTGTTTTCTCCATGAGTTACATTCATTCAGACACAGCAGGCCACAACCCAGTTTTTAAAGCCACAGCGATCCAATGCTTTATGATACACTACATATTTTCAAATCATTATAATAAGCACTATGTAGTGAGGTATACAGATTTTTAAGTTGTGGAAAAAGAGAGCACTAGTCTTGGATCCCTGACCATCGGAATCAACATGGGGAGTCATGTCTTTTTATTTATACATCCCAGTATCACAAATCACAATTTGCCTCAGGGGGCTTTACAATCTGTACAGCATACGACACCCACTTCCCGAAAAAACCCTTTAATGTGGAGAAAAATGGAAGAAACCTCAGGAAGAGCAACTGAAGAAGGATCTGTCTCCCAGGATGGATGTGTAAAAGGTGCTGTGTGTATGTAATAGACCAATATAATAAGATTACAACATAGACAATCCATATGACAAAATGAGGTGGAGGATGATGTCAGGTGTCGCCAAGCAGCTGAAACAATTTATCAGCTATCTTGTGTTGCGTTTTAATGCTCAGTCACAGCACCTGACACACACATAAAAAAGGAAATACTTCAATCCATCATTAGGGGACCTGGGACCTGGGACCGTTTGAAGCAATATTGCAATACTTTCAAACATGTCTTTAAAAGATGTATATGAGTTGCAATATGTTGCATAAATGACTGCGATGCATAAAGAAATGGGCTCAGGTTTTCTTTTAATTGATGATGCCAGAGGTGGGTTGACCTCCTGGCAAAAGGACATTTGCTTGACCAGTAATTACGCCTTAGAATGAGTTAAATACAGAAGATGAATCCCATGTATTGTTCCAAGCAGTGTAATTGCACAACTGTCTATATTCTCAGCTTATAGCCTATTACAGTACATATGTATAATAACAAGTCTGTATAATATCAGCATATTATTGTTCAAAAAGCAAAGTGCATACCTTTACCTTTACTGTATATATTCTGTTTATGTTTATTATCTTTTTTTGCCACTGTATCTGTGTATATTTGATAGGTTACTATAGTATAGGTTATATTTTTTGCACTATACGATATATCTTTCTACTCTTGGAAGGAACACCTGTAATGCCAACAATTTCCCCCCAGGGATCAATAAAGTATCTCTCATTCTGATTCTGATTCTGATATCTTATATCTATGTAGCCTCTGATTGCTATTTTGCATTATGTTACGAGGGTTAAACATACGGCCTGTGGGCAAGAACTGGCCCACTACAGGGTCCAATCTGGCCCAGTGAATGACTATGTACATTGAAGCACCTGTGAATCCTAAGAGTCGCCAGGTTTCAGTAGCAAGTTAAAGAGCAAGTAGCTAGTGAATGTAAAATGCTGCTTCAAAGGCTTTTGCCCCCTGACCACAATATGGCTCTGTGACAAAATAATGAATAGACTCATTGTGATCATATTTAAAGATACTGAACACTGTGCAAAAAATGAGGAGTCAGCAGATGTGTCCGACCTCTATCTCAAAACAAGGCAACAAGGTTGCGAAGGCACTGCCAAAACGTTTCATTTTTAGACTAAGCGGTGGGTAAGGCAGTGGACAGCTTCACCTCCTTCTTCAATAGCTTTCTCTTTAGTTTAGTGTGGTGATGCATGCATTACTACACAGGACTGGAAGTGTATGCATGTGACTACATGACGTGCTGAATGTGGAAAAACAGACATATTGTTTAAATTAAAGAAATCTCAGCCTGGTCATCTGTTTTGTAAAAGCATGACTGCTTTCAGGCTGTAGGTCTTTACACTAAAAGAAAGGTAAACATTGGGAGTTGTTATTAATAGGTTATTCTACAATGGTTTAACTGGTCCAGCACAGTTGAGATCAAGTTCCTGTTGCTCATGAACTAAAATGAGTTTGACACCCCTGGCCTACATTACACAAGCAGCTATCTATCTGAAGAGATTTAATTCACTGATAACAGCAATGTAACTGACAGTAAACAATGTTACTACAGTCCTCACTGCCATTAACACTAGTACTGTAAAACTGAACATGCATTAAAAAAAAAACAGGAAAAGACTCCAACAAAGGATGATTGACGTGTCGCCTGACAAATGATAACGCCGCGTGCAAAACGAACAACCAATCACCTTTATGAAGGACGGCGGGATTTCCTGTCTGTGACGCAAATACTCCCAGTCAACACTGGAGGCCCCACCCTTTGTGTTACCTACCGCCCGTCAATCAAAATAGAAAAAAATTCTGACAGTTATCACCTATTTCTACGCGTATACAATCAATTTAATTTGCTGATCATGTCCGGTGGCTTGTGACTATCGCGACTCTCCGTTTCACGACAAGTCACGTAATGACTGGTATGTAATATCTACCTTATTCTTCACCCACGTAAGCTAACAGCCATCCTCTGGCTAAATTAGCTCGCTAGCAGGCTAGCAGGGATGCTTGTTGGTGATATTGCTAATCAGCGCCGGCTAAGCTAGCATCAGGAGCTAACGCTGCGCTCGTTAGCTTAGCTAGCTGTGTTAGCTTGTTTAGGACACATTACTACTGAGCTCTCCTCTAATTAACCATTGTTACGTCGCCGTTTTCTTCGTGGTGTTTGGTGTAGTTGGTAGCCGTGGTTGTGGTTTTATTGCTAACCAGTATTCTGCCGTTAGAAATATAAGCTAGTCCTCTAGTTGTGTGGGCACCAGGCTTGTTTAGCTAACGTTAGCATCGGCTGTTTCACACTCTTAGCTATTTGCTTTTTGCTACACAGCACCAGAACAGCCGTTGAAACCAGAAGATATGGCTGCCTTGGAAGTGGACAGCAGTCAGAGCGACTTTCTGCAGCAGGAGCAAGACAGGAGCAATCAGGTAAGGTTTCCCTCTCGGGATTATGATTCTCATTATATGTCGATGCTGCGTTCCCAGAAACTGAGTGGTGCTCACCGAAGTTCTCACATCTCAAACTTGGAGGGGGGTAATGTACCCTCATTGAACCTCTCAGGCAACACTTCCTCTGAGGCAGCTTACAGATCCCGCCTCTTTAGCCAGGAGTGAAGTGACAGGCTTGGAAACTCCAGTGGAACCTACACATTACCTGGGTGCTATCATAGGTGCTGCCTGGGGGGCTCAACACAGGACATGACAGTCCTTTAACCTTCTCACGTCAGACTTTGCTCTTTGGCAATACGTCATACTCTCTAAGGCCCAGACTAATGGCCACCCACTCTCTCCCTTTTAAATTTGCCCGTTGTGGGAAGGACACTCAGCCGTCACCCCTCGACCTGCTAGCAACCACCTGCACTAAGGTTGGGTCACCGTTGGCAGAGGTGGACAGAGGTGCTGCTGCTGCTGGTGTGGTAAGTCAGCACCTCTGCTAGATCCGACAGAGCTGCAGCAGATGTGAAGCCTTCAGTCACAGCTGAGCAAAATTGGTGGTGGGAGTGTAGCTAAGCTTGCACTTGCTTTCATAGAATTATAGCTGCTGCTTTTTGGCATAGAAACAGGAGGGTATCTCATTGCTATAGCTGTTGCAGTTCAGATACTGAAACTGTCTCAGGAAGGGCATCCAAATCCCTCTGACTAATGTGACTACATTCACTGGAGCTCAACCCTGTCGCCCCTATATGTAACGTATGTAATGCAAATACAGTCATCACCAGAAGTACAGTGGAAATAGACCTTATAGATTTCATGTAGTTTATGCAGCTGGCAGCTGATTCTTATGCTTGAAGCCTAATCTGCAGTATGCTCTGATAAAACAGCAGCATCAACCACAAGTGCATCAGGGAAAATTAAGCTCTTAAGTGACTTGCTGTAGCTCAAGATATAGTGTGACTGTTTATATAGTTACATTTGGTTTTACATTTGCGCTTACTGATGAGATTGTTTATCAGTAACTGCGCTGCTATATGTTTTAGTTGGTGCACAAAGAGCCAGCTGAATCATGATTTTTAAAGGTCTTGTTATCCCATGATGTTCCTCAGACCATTATTGGGATGCTTATTTTAACATGTACTTTATGATATACAACAGTTTTACCAATAAACTGTAGTTGCTAAATTTGTAATCCATGAAACAGTATTTCACTGGTAATAAGTTTTAGTCATCATGAAAAAATGTGAATGAAATGACGCATATAGTTGTTCTTGTTGCGTAATTGTATTTTACTCTGGAAGAGTAAGATTGCAGTGTGAGCTTGGATGACATTCAGGCTCTGGTGGAAGAAAGAAAGTGCGCTTTCATATATTCTTCTGGCATTTTTTAAGAGAAATTGTGCTGTATTGTAGTTCAATTTATTTAATCTACCAATCCAATGCAGTGTTTTCACTTTAAATCAGCTGCGCAAGCACTTAAGTTTAGATTACAATAACATTTAAATACAGCTGTGATAGCAACCCAAAGCAGAACACTGTGAGGTTTCTGTCTGGCTGTGTTGGCACAGCAAAGTTTGATACAGTCGACATGGACTCTGGCGTATTTGCTCAGGTTAATTTTGTCTGACAAGAATGCTGTGGACAACTGCATCAAGACAGCCTGAACATGGAGCACTATAAATAAATCTTAAAGCACAGTTAGGTATAGCAGGAATTAAATGAATTCCTTTATGGGTCAGTGTAGCACTGATGATGCAGGATGGCAGGTTACTGACATTGTCATAGACAGCTTCAGATTTGTCGTGATTCATAATATTTCAGCTAAGGTGGGAACAGATCCATTGATTATGTGTTACTAAGAACAGGAATGTACACATGAAACAAAACTTACATTTCTTGCCCACTCAACTTTGATCAACTCAAAGAATTTTGCTCATTTTGCCCTCTGCCCACTCATGTTCCTGTCGCTGATTGTGTGAACTGCTATGACAGTTTTTTTTTTCTTGGAAATATTGGGCTGTGTACAAAGTCTAGAACATCATTTTCCTGTACATTTGAAAGAGCAAGTTATAAGTAGACTTTTGTGCTTTGCAAGCTTAAGATAATTAAGTACAGGTGCCTATAATTTTTCTAAAGTCAGACATTTCTTTTCTCAGACTTCAGATCCATCCGTGCAGCTTACTGGGACTGATAAATGGGAGGTGTTAACCCCCACAACAGCAGCAAAGGATGAATCTGGAATGATACAGATCCAAAGTCAAGGAATATTAACATCCAACGGGCAGTATGTTCTTCCTATCCAGAACTTACAGAGTCAGCCAATCTTTGTGACGTCGGGAACGGACGCCTCCTCTGCCAATTCAGTGCCTAACATTCAGTACCAAGTAATTCCTCAGATTCAGACAGCAGATGGACAGCTGAGCTTCTCCACTTCCGGCGTGGAAGGAGCGACTCTGACTCAGGATGCCACAGGGCAGATTCAAATCTTGCCTGACGGTAGCCAGAGTCTCAGTGTAACATCAGCTGCAAACATCCTTAATAACAACCAGAACCTCATATCACAGACTGGTAATGTCCAGCAGCTCCAGGGGGTTTCTCTTGGCAGCTCCACCTTCAACAACCAGGGTCAGGTTGTTACTAATGTGCCTGTGGGTTTGCCTGGGAACATTACTTTTGTTCCTATTAACAGTGTGGACTTGGACTCCCTTGGCCTCTCTGGTGCTCAGACTATAGCAACAGGGGTCACTGCTGATGGCCAGCTAATTATGACGAGTCAGCCCGTAGATGGCTCAGAGAGTCTGGCGAAGACAGATAATCACCTCTCACAGACACTACCCATAAATGACTCAAATGCAAATCATGAGATATATGTGCCAACGTCTTCCTCTCAGCTACACATTCCAGTGAGCGAATCAGGTCTGCTGACACAAGACACTTCATTGTCATCAGTGGCTACAGAGCAAGCCGACTCAAGTTCTGGTCTCCAGGAGGGCTTCATCCAGCAGAATCAGGAGCAGAGCGTCCAGGTGTCCTCAGCTCAGCCCATCATACAGCTGCAGCAGGTACCCATTCAGACCACAAACGGTCAGGTGGTGCAGTCCGTGGCGACAGGTGGGCAGAACCTGCAGAACGTGCAGCTGATCAATCCGGGAACCTTCATCATCCAAGCCCAGACGGTCACGCCGTCGGGTCAGATACAGTGGCAGACCTTTCAGGTACAGGGGGTGCAGAACCTGCAGAACCTCCAACTGCCCACAACACCACCCCAGCAGATAACCCTGGCTCCAGTCCAGACCCTGTCACTGGGTTCCAGTCCGGTCAGCATCAGCACAGGACAGATCCCCAACCTGCAGACAGTGACGGTGAACACAATGGCCCAACATGAAGGAGACACAGACAACCCTGGAGGTACTGTTCCCTCGTTTTATTAATAATGTACGCATATACTTCATCTTTATTTTGTTGTTTTTATTTTTAAATCCTCTTTGACATTTTTAAAAGGGTCCATCTTCAGCAAATTACTTTAAAATGCCATTTTGTACTTAATAACTGCATTGTTACACTAATAGAGTAAAGGTGATACACGTTTGTTTGTGGTGCTCAGAGCAGACAATCCAAAGTGCTGTCTGTGTAAAGTCATCTGTACTGATGTAGTAAGGCGGGGCAGTGTATCGATATTATATTGATATCATGATATGAGACTAGATTTTGGATATCGTAAGTGTTGGCTTTTCCTGGCATTACAGTAAACTGATGTAATTTTCTTAACTTACCAGACTGTTCAAACTGTTTTGTCATTTGCCTTTGTCATTATATTCATATTACTGATAATTATTTATCAAAAATCTCATTGTGAAAACACCGATAGTCAACCCCACAATATTGTTTGGTCGAAAATGTTGTGGTCATTGATTTTCTCCATATCGCCTGGCCTTATGTTGTACTAACTCATGATATTTTTTATTGTTAACTAATCTTTTTTTTTTTTTTTTTTTTTTTTTTACCCACTAAATTAGTCAATAGGCTATTTTTCACTGAAGGCATTTTGCAGTGTCATGACAAGGAAAGCAGAGGTGTAATTCACAAAATAAATGATGGTTGCATTCCATTTTGCTGCTTTAGTTTTACAGTCCTGGTAATGTGCATGCTGGGTAGCTGTCACACTGTCATGGCTTATTGGGACACTTAAAGCTATACTGTGCAGGGGACACCCCAAAAAAAAAAAAAAACATTCCTCTCAATTATCACATATGACCCTCTAGAAGTGTGTGGTGGTGTATTTATTTGCAGAGACTCTGCCCTTTGCCTGGATTTGCTTATTTGATTTTCTGTGTGCGGGATTTTCCTGGGCACTGCGCGCGAAAACAAAGCAGGCAGGTGTTAGACCAAAAGCTGCGGGCATTCAAGAGGAAAATCATCAGCATAGCGCTAAAAAAATGCAAATATCGTGAGATGAGACACCAAGTACAAAAAACAGTAGCTAGCAACTTCTGCGTAGTATACCTTTTAAGAGAAAAGTAACACCAGTGCTTTTCCCTCTATGACAAGTCAAAATGTCTGCTGTGAAATGGTCTCTATTTTAGTCTATGAATTATACTATTACATGAAACTGAGAAAATCCAAAGAAACCTCACATTTTAAAAGCTTTGTGTAGGAAAGGTTTGGCATTTTTTGGTTAATAATGTATCTATACAGTTGGAGTTTTCATTTACATTCAGTGTCTCACCAAGATACATTGTGTGTGTTCTTAAAGCCCCTTTGTGTTGAATTTCTATGTAATTATAGCGATCAAAACATTGTGATGAAGTCTCTGACTGTTGCAAAGTCCCTCCATCCATTTTCTGACACTCATTTGAGCTAAAAAGTCCACAGGGTATGTTTAATTAATTATCAAAATTGTCATTGATACATTTTCTGTCAATCAACTAATTATTTTATCACTGTGCTTAAAATGGAGTTTTACTTGTGAAATTCGCTGCCACGTTGTCAGTCACACACGCTAATAAAGCAGCTCTCACTGTGCAGGCTTTTTGATAAGTTTACACAGCTTGATGTTAATGTACACATTAATTCCAGACATTCGGATAAAAGAAGAGCCAGACTCCGGGGACTGGCAGCTGAGCACCGACTCCACCCTGAACACAAGCGATCTGTCCCACCTCCGTGTCAGGCTGGTGGATGAGGAGGATCAGCTGGGTCAAGAGGGCAAGAGGCTGCGCAGAGTGGCGTGTACTTGCCCCAACTGTAAAGAGTCAGGTGGGAGGTGAGTAAGCCTGACTTCATACTCTGCACAGCTCTGCATAGGAAATGAACGAGTCAGGACTCTGACTGCTCATACCTGTGTTTCTCAGAGGATCCAGCACGGGGAAGAAGAAGCAGCACATCTGCCACATTGCCGGCTGTGGGAAAGTATATGGAAAGACATCGCACCTGCGAGCACACCTGCGCTGGCATTCAGGGGAGCGACCTTTTGTTTGCAGCTGGATGTTCTGTGGGAAGAGGTTCACACGCAGCGACGAGCTGCAGAGACACAGGAGAACACACACAGGTGCCCTTTTTTTTGCTCCCTCGGTGTTTGCACATCAGGAAAACATCAGTAAAATGTGTTAATTTGTGCCCTGTAAAGTGTGAGTCATGTAAAAAATAACAGCGTTTGTCCCCCTTTGGATTTACATGTAAAATGTCAGGTTAGGATTGAAGGCCATTGTGAAAAACATACCCAGATTTCACAGACTTGGTGGTAATTTTCCAGTTCAGAATGGGGTTTAAACGGTTTGTTCTGCAGTCTAATTTGCAGGATCCGTTGACATCGGATTATGTAACAAAAATGTTACAAGAGATCCCAGTAGAGAGCTGTAGATTTTGGTTTTATTTTCATCCTATGATTCTCCTTTCAATCTGAACACTTGTATCAGCTCACCTAATCTCTTTCATGTCATAGATTATGTCCCTGCAGTTGCCATCTGTTGTCATGGGGTGAAACACAGGAAGTAGTATCCTGTGAGCAATCCAGTCAAATATACAAGCACAGCATAATGACACACAGCATGTGATGACATTAACTGCCAGGATAGACTTTTGAAGGAGATAAATGAGTAGTAAAGTCAGTAGTAAATGAGACAGATATTTGTGAAAGAAACATGTTGCTCCTCCTCCTCCTCGCAGCGCTTCTAATGGCATTAGAATCCACCGCATGTAAATGAAAACAACCAGTCAGAGCCGGGGAGCCTCCCACGCAGCTGTCAATTATGTCAGTTACTGTTGGGGAACTATGGTCAGACTGTCAAACTAGGCAGCGCTGATCAAATGTGAATCAAGATTCTGCTACTGCATTGCCTATTTCTTGCCTCAAATGTTTTCAGAAACATATTTAGTGTACAGTTTAGCTGTAAAATGAGAACGTTAGTGACCCAGCTGCCATGTTGGAAACAGTTGAGTCTCATTTTACAGTTACATTTAACAGTACACTAAAATATGTTTCTGAAAACATTTGAGATGAGAAATAGACAATGCAGTAACAGAATCCTGATTCATATTTGATCAGCGCTGTCTAGTTTTATAGTTTGACCACAGTTCACGATCAGTGATTTGACACGATTGATGGCTGCGTTAGAGACTCCTCAGTTCTCATTGGTTGTTTTCGTTTAGCTGCAGTAGATTCTAGTAAATGCCATTAGAAGCAGTATGAGGAGGAGAAAGGACATGATTTGTTTCACAGATCCTTCGTCTCATGCAGCACTGTGTGGATGTAGTAAACGTTACCGGAAATACGACACAAAAAATATTTTTTAAAACTGTAGCTTTAAGAGTCAGTGTTCACACAGTTAACTTTGCAATTAGATATTCAATAATTATAGATTTATAATTGTGATAATTGTCGTCAGTCATTTAGTATAAATTTGTCTTTAATTTATATGTCAGTTTAATCAGTGACAGGTTGGAGTGGAGCAACTTGAAACACAATAAATATGTATTTAAAAAGAATTTAGACGCTGGTGACATGTCTGCCGTTCATTTTATTCATGAAACAAGCAAATTGAACTTGGTTTGCCACTTTCTAAAAACTTACAACTTATCCCCTCACCTATGATATATACCCTCCAGATAGATGCCACGTTTGACCAAATGTATTCAGCATCCAACTCTTTATCTTTCAAACTATATTTTCTGTCTGGCAGGAGAGAAGAAGTTTGTCTGCCCCGAATGTTCCAAGCGCTTCATGCGGAGCGACCACCTGGCGAAGCACATTAAAACTCATCAGAACAAAAAAGGCGTGAACTCTGGCAGCGCTGTGGTGGCCTCGATGGAATCCGCGGGGTCCTCAGACAGTATCATCACCACGGCAGGCGGGACCACCCTCATCCTCACCAACATCCAGCAGGGTTCCAGCAACGCCCAGGACATCCTGGCCAACGCAGAGATCCCTCTCCAGCTCGTCACCACGGTCGCGGCCAGCGAAGTCATGGAGTGATTTACACTCCACTTATGAACTTCTGCAACCTCTCTCATACTGTATACTCCTACCTGCATTTTTATCCGAGTTTTGAAGAAAAACTAAAATTATAAATATATATATATATATTTTAACACAGAAATAGTCAGTCCATGTCCATGCTCGGTTTTTACTGAGGGGAAGCTAGTAGTGGAGACTAAAAGAAGATAAAGTGGAAAAAGACGTTGCAGTAAACACACAAGGAAATGCCTTATTTTGTACAATACTGTGTTGTTGGAAATGTAGAATGCCATTTTGTTTTTAATCTTCTTCTTTTTTTTTTTTTTTGGTTAATGTGTTTTTCACAAACAATATTGGTAAGTTGAGCAATTTTCTCCTCGCCTTTTTTTTTGTTTTGTTTTGTTTTTTTGGATGGTATATTCTTCTGATGTCCTTGGTAAACAAAGTTTGTTCCATCCTTTGAGCAAAGACTAAATCAAACAGAGCTAATTTTATCCAGCTGAAGTAATGTTACTGCTTACGTCCATGCAAATTTACTCATATTATGTTTCTTTTATTTTTTAATAACATGCGTCTGTTTGCCCTCCTTCCTTCAGTTTTTGCTCACCCCTGCTACATTCTGCAGGCGAAAATCAAAACAATCAGAATTTTGTAATGTAATTCCTCTTGAACGTATACTGTTGATATGATACACATTATTTGCTTATTAAATATTTTGACTGAACAGCTATTTATATTTGGGCTTTACATAGACAATGCATTTGTGATATTAAAAGTCCAAAATATTTCAAATGGCTCCATTGTATGTACTTTAAATGTGTTTTTGTAAAAAGAAAAAAAACCTTTTTGGAGGACTTCAAAAACCATGCATTGTAATATGAAGAAGAAAAAGCCATTTCTTTTTGGAGGTAATTGCCAAATTTGACTTCAAACTCAGGGTGACTTGTGACTGTGTGATATAATTAGAGTAAATCACCCCTGTAGCTTCCCAGGCCATGGTGGGGATGTTGTGAAGAAATGTTATTTGATGATGGACCAAAAGCTGAGGTGAATTAAGCTGTCACCATGTTACCAATGCTTTTTGAATTCTACCGTTCTTTCGGGAAGGACGACCCCCCCGTTCATGTTATAGAAACAGCTTTGCAGAATTCTCGCCAGTATCTTGCTCCATCATGCAGTTGGAAACATTACTGAAAGCGGTACTCTTTTTAACAGCACTATCCTCATCACTTTCATGTTGTTGTTAATCCTTTTGTATAAAAAAATGTTTTGTATACTTCCCAAGAAGCTGTTCTTTATATTCATTGTCAGTAAATGTACAATGTTTCTGTCTTTGTGTTGATACTTTTTCTTTTGCTGTACGTTGCATTTCCCCGTTCCATGTTGAATTTTTTATTTTGTCTCTGAACCCACTTCCTCCCCTAACTGTTGTTAAATTGTTAAATTGAATACACACCGATCAGTGATTTATGGTGGCATATTTGATTGGATTTGTTTTTGTGACACATAATGAAAATTATGTGATGTGATCATTTTTGCCCACATGGACGCGTTGTCGTCTTCAGGAGATTATACTTTACCCCCGTTCGAACAGCATCTTTATATTATGTACTAAACACTGAAGGTTTGTCATCACTCATAAATCTTCTGTATAAATATGTCAATATAACATCAATATAAACTTTTCTGTTACACTTGAATTTCATTTTTGCTTTATTTTTTTCTGTTTTCATGTACAAAGGTTGTACAGTAATATCTCATACTAGAGCAACTAAATTAAGACAAGTTTTTTTCTGTACACTTGAAACCTTTTGTTTTGTGTTTTTCTGAAGACTTGTCACCCAGCCAGGAGGTTCATCCTCCCCCCACGGCTCACCCTCTGGGTTAGTAGTCCAGTAGATGTCACTACAGCCAAGGGAGCAGGACGAGAGGTATGTTTGACCCCCTGACCTTCCCCATGTAGCGCTGCTAAGATAAAGACAGAAGTCACCGAGGCCAACAGGAGGTGTGAACCTTCAATTAACCACAAGCTAATGTCACACAGAAATGTCAGGATCATATTCTGCTGCTGGGGAACAAAGTACTGTCTCATGACTTTGAGCGCAGACGCCTGAGAGGTAACTGCTTCGGGTTTTATGACCTAGATTCATGTGTATTTGAGTGAATTATCAGGAATTCCATTTAAATAACCTGCTCTGTTTTGTTTCCAACTTTAAAGTGTGCACACAGTTTCCCGTAACTATTATTTGCCAGAGCTGTTCCTTAATATTTTGATATATAACCTGATATTACCTTGCCACAGCAGCACACACATGCTGCATCACTATCTGTGCCTCTTACACTAAATGGGACATTTTACTAATTAGGTACTGTTGCTATTTTTTCTTTAATATTAAGCTCAAGACGGCGGCATAAGGGAGTTAAAAATGTATTATAGCGTACCTGGTTTTTAGTGCCTGTGAACATAATTGAAATGGTACTCTATGAAAAGCTTTATCTGGTAAATCAGAGTGGAAAGCACATGCTTTCTGAGTCTTAGTCAATTTGCTGAAAACGAGTCAGAAAATATGGTCTATAGCGTTAAAAAGGACTCGTCCGTTTTGTCGTTCCTTTCATTTGCATAATTTAATGAATCCAATTCATTGTAATGCAATACCAAGTGCACCAGGAACATAGAATGACAGTTTGAGTTAATGAAATGTGTTAACGGTATCATCATTTACTTGTATGTTAATTAGTCCAATTAATTTCCCCTGCTCGGTAATCTGAATATTGTAATAATCTTTGCTCCCCTGCAGGAATGAATCTATGATACACAGACCTCTGGGACAATCTGCGTCGAGAATCGTGGTTTTTCCAGTTGAAACGAATGAATTTTTTCTTAGATGTGAGGCTCAGGAATATTTCTGCAATTTTAGGAAGGGATTTATACTCTGTGCTCAAATATTGTTTACCTCCAGAGGTTGTGTATGGTCTGCCTTCAGCTTTTATGATGCAAATCACACCCACAGTTGGAAATGTATTGAGAAACGGAGGGCGATCGTCCAGTGCCTGAGCCAGGATAACTTTGTCTTGCTGGACAAAGTGCCGTGGCATTGTAACAGGAAGAGGCATGGTTCCTCTGGCCGTTGCAGATAAAAGCTGCCATCAGTGGGCGATCCTCCGCGGCAGCTCGGCAGGTTGACGGAAAGGAGAGAGATTGGCTGGCTGCTGAGCTTGACACTGTCCACACTGTGATTTCTACTGACCACTTAGATTGAAGGCCAACTTTGTCAACAAACTGTTGTAGCTCCTCTTTAAGCGTGCTTACATGTGTCTCAGAGAACAGATTTTAGTCCAGTTAATAAATCTGGAGAGGTAGATTCAGTGTATAGTTACTAAATTTAAAAACCAACACTGATGCAGGAGTAAAGCTTCGATTTGTCGAGGCAAAGGTGTCTTTACTGCGCACACTTAGCTCCTCATTGTTGCCGGTGATGTTTGAACATTATTTGGAGGGAATTTTGCCCAAAGAGGAGCGAAACACAATTCAACTCGAGTCTTATTTTGGAGAGTAAAAAGAAAAGCTTTTTCAATAATGCGCCTTCGGCATTGTGTTTTTGTGACAGAAAAACAGTGTTTACACTACAAGTAGTTTGTGTGTTTTTATTGCAGCAAATAGCTTTGGTTCTTCGGGCTCGTTTTTGAATAGCGGTGCAATTGTGCACGGTGCTCAACTTCTCCAATTCATGTGCAAAAATGCATAAATACAATAACTATGCAGAGGGAGAGAAACACTGTAATCATGCAATAACATTTCCAACTGTATGTGTGATAGAATTCAAAATGCTATTGGGATTATGGTTCTTAACCATTGGGAGGTAATGTGAACTGTTGGCAGAAATGACTTCTTTCATTATACTGTCCCAAATATACAAAATACTTCAGCAAGAGGGCTGCTTCTTCCCTATCCCTGCCCAATTTTAACTGTTTCCCCCAGTTGTTGAAGGATAGGCCTGCAATTTTGCAAAGTGACTATTATTTGCCTTTCTCAAGGAATCAACAACTTGAAAGTACAGTGCAATGAATTGTTGGGGTTCTGCAGCTGCATTCATTTACAATATGTCTCCTCTGTGAAACACAGAATTAAGAGCATAAAGTCTTCATTTAATTTCCTCTCAGATATGAACCGCAAGTCTCGTCATAAGTAAAAAGCACTCACCATCCTGCTTAAGATTTTGTTTACAGCAGGATACTAATGGTGTTTTTCTCCTTCACCATTAGGACATTTGAAATGACGTTTAAAAAAAAAAAAAAAAAAGTGTCCCGTGTTTCTACATTCCTGACACATTCTTGCCCTTGATCAACTGTAGAAGGCAGACAATAGCGCAGATCATTTTCCCCAGGCAGGGAAACACAGCATGGATCAACTCAATAACCTGATATTCCCTGTCTACTGAGTGTGGCCAATTTAGCAGAAGGTCAGCGCCTTTTTTTATTTATTTTTTGATTCCAGAGACAATTTGGTGACCTCCCTCCGGAGCCCCAGCAGGACAAACAGAATCGTCGAGCTAGAAAGTGCTCGTGTTGACATTGCGTTTAGGTGTGGACTTCTCAAGGTGAACAGATACCTGGTGAGGGACAGGGGGGCTATTATGCAAACCTGAAGCACAGACAGAAGTCGCAGGCTCGTGGGTTTGGCTTTTCATGTATTTTTTGCCAATTATTGACGGCGTCAGGGTGGATGTTTAAATTTAAAGACATCCACTGGGTATAAAAGTATGGCATGTGTGTGTCAGTGCGGCTGCAAATCATCTTCCATCATCCTTCTCTGTGCAGAGGTGCCATTCACAGCTTCAAATTAAACACTCTTGTTTCAGGGAAATTATGGTCTGACTATGCTCTACTTCAGGAGGGTGGAATTCAGATTTGATCAATCTTTGCCGTCTTTATTGTAAAATCTCTCTCTCCTGCTGGCTTGCATTTACTGTATGTATGTTTTTTTCCCCAGATCTGACTGTGAAAATTGAATCGACAACAATGAGACACCTCCATCAAATTTTCCACATTATGTTGTTCTTTGTGCTCGTACACAGCGTGTGTCTGTTTTTAGTGAGGAGACAATTGCATAAGATGATGTTGAGATCTATGAGAAGATTAGGAGGGATGATTTTTAGCCATTCTTCACAGCAGTCATATAGTTTTTCCCACCGTACGAAATAACTCTTTGTCTTTATTGTGCACCTCAAGGTCAAATGTGACAACAGCTTTCAACTTCCTTGGACTTGAGTCGAGGATAAACTGCGAGCATGCGCTCAGTATTCTCTTTTGGTGACAAGAGCTGGCCTTCAGTGTTATTCAGCCCATTGAAAACGATTTCAGATATGAAAGGAGACGTTTTGTATCTGAAAATGTACATTAAATGGTGTCAACAACATCCTGGAGGTCAGAGTAGAGTCCCCATGGAGACTGAATCTGGCTGCTGTGCTCGGAGACTCGACACCCCCCTGAGTGGCGGCTCCGTGATGGCTCTCAGTTTCTCTCGTCATGTCCCTGGCAGCTTTGACACAGGTAATATGCATGCAGGCTGACAGTGCCTGGGATGTGCGGCAGAGACAATGATGTACATATCATTTTCCTCCCTGACTGATTGAAGACTGTAATCTGTGCTGGACTTTCTCTCTGATTACACACGTCTCAGGGAGCAAAACAAGGACTCTGAGCTGCCACTGGGCACTGGACTCATCCAGGGCTTTCAGCCTTCAAGAGGACTGAAGTCCGCCTTTAAGGTGAGCTCAATTTTCGTCCCATTTACACTATTGTTACAAGTGTCGGATGGAATGCATCTGGTAGATAGTGGTCAAACAGTGGCTGTCTGAAGATGACACAGGAACAGAGATGTATCTGGCACCCAAGGTCATCCTATTCCCATCTCCAGCAGTGTCACAAATGTTTAGAGCTCCTGTAAAGGCACAAAGAGTGAAACAATATCATGAATTTTACATTCACTGCATTGTGCTGTGTGCTTACAAAATGCAAAGTGTCTCCCACAACCGGCCAATGTTAAACCCGTCCAACAAGACCAACCATAAAATGCAGACAGAGCATACGTTGCAGACAGCTATAATACTCTATTGTTCTCTGCACAAAGAAAGTCTTCCACTTGTTTGATGGTAAAGCAAACCGGTATTTCAGTATTTGTTCGCAAACAGCACACTCCAGTATCCAACACACTCTTAACCCGCCTGTGTAACCTTGTGAGGTACACTTGTGTCTTTATGTAAAACAGAGATTTCTCTGTTGACAGTGGGTCAATCCTTTACAGAAGTTACCTAGCACATTACAAGGTTGGTCTCGGGGGAGAAGTAATGGGTTCTGGGCAATTGACCAACCTGCCATGCTTTACTGCACCTGCACTGAGTTAGAGCTGTCATCATTACCACTTCCTCTAACGTTCCCCCACAGCAACCCAGACACTCCCACTTACAGCGATATTTCACTTTGGTGGAACATTTTCACTTTTTATCATGCATCCCTCCGAACGCGAGTGGAGGCAGTCCAGCTGTAAGATTTGAAGCAGTAAGGTAACCTCTAACAGGCCTTCGGGGTCCGCACTAAAACATAACGTTTCCAGTCACCAGCTATGATTCTGACTTTAACTTTTTAGAATGAGAGCTGTGCTCACCAAAAAGGGAAAAAAAATCTTGAAGATAAAGAGGCTATAAAAGGTGTCAACCCAGAATTTCCCCATGTCAAAATATGAAGAATATGAGGTCAGTCATTTGAACAGCATTTATCCTCTATTTTAGTTGAGTTATTCAACATGATTGTAGGATTGTACAGTCTGAGAATAATCATTAGGCCGTTCTGTTTAAAACGAACTGTTTGAATGGTTCATTAGAATGAATCAAAACCTTCTACATTATTTAGTTAATCAAGACTTGCTGTTAGGAAGCACATTCAGCTTAATTTGTAATTTTTCATCTGTCCTTTTCATTAGCACAGATTTTGTTGTTCGTTTAAATGAGCGCAGCTACACTACGCACAGGTCAGGGATCAAAACTGTGAAGGTCACAGATGTTACACACAGGAAGTTTTCTGATTACAGAACCTTATGAAATCTGATCTGATTAACATTTTCAACAATGCTTTCGTGCTTTTGTTAAAGGGATAGTTAACCCCCATATCAAAATACATATTTTCCTCTTACCTTTGGTGTTGTTTATCAGTCTATATTGTTTTGGTGTGAGTTGCTGAGTGTTGGAGGTATCAGCTGTAGAGATGTCTGCCTTCTTTCTGATATAATGAAGCTAGATGGCACTCTGCTTGCTCAAAGCGCCAAAAAATACATTTGTCAGTATCCAAATTTCATTCACAATTTTTTGTATTTTCTGTGACATTATGTTATAATTATGTGAATCCTGATTGAGTGCTTAGAAAAAAATTAAAAATTAAATTCCACATTACTGTGACAACTGGGCAAACTTCATCTGCTGATGAAATTCATGTGATCTGATGGAAAGCTCTAACCCGGAAATCCAGATGCCCTGTCCCTAGCAAATTTGAATTTGCACTGCACGGGAATCTGGCCCCAAAGAGCAGAGCCTGCTGAATTGTCAATCGGGCCAATCAGATCAGTCTATCTCGGGCGGGCTCTGGGCAGGCGTAACATGATGAGGACAGTGCTGCACCGTAGGAGTCGAAAAGTAAACAGCCAAGATGGCAGCTGCTGAAGGACGGCGTCCATTCAGTTTAGCTTTGGAAGAAACGCTAAGCCAACTACACTTATCTTTTTCCTTGAGAGAGGAACAGAAGACTGCCCTAGAAGCCTTCGTTTCCAGGAAGGACGTTTTTGTTTCCGACAGGATGTGGCAAAAGCATAATATATCAGTTAGCCCCACTGGTAGGCAAACAAATGGGGCTTTGTGCAATGAATACGTCACCTCATTTTTTTGCTCTGATTGGCCATCGTGCTATCCAATTGTGTGCGGCAGCATTTAATATGCCTCAGTTAGTGGCGCCCCTGAGGTAGCAAGGGTGTATCAGTGAGGGCCAGACTCAACATCTTTCTAGATTTGAGTCTGGATTTCCAGGCTAGGAAAGCTCCTGTGCAGCTACTAAATGGACCTTGTGGTGAACTGTTTAATGAAAGCAGATGTGAGAAGTCTCTTCCAGTTGTTTGTTCATGATGATGCTACTGCAGTTTTTAAAGGGACAGTCCACTCCAAAATCAAAAATTACACTGCTATTTATCAGTCTAGATTGGTTTTGTTGTGAGTGTTCAAGTGTTGGATATATCGGGCGTGGAGATCTCTGCCTTCTCTGCTAAATAATGGAACTAGAAGTCACTCAGCTTGTGGTGCTCTAAGTGCAAAAAAAAAGCATATTTGAAAAACTTAACAGCAATGTGTCTTTCTAAAAATCATGACCCAGTGACTCGTGATAATCCACAGACCTTGTTGTGAGCAGTTTCATGTAGGAACTATTTTCTTTTTACCGAGTCACACCCACCAACCAAATCACTGTGCAGAAGGTGGTGTGCATCTACTCATGGATGAGAGGCTCATGCTCGTGACAAGATGTAAACATTAATGATGTCCTCCTCAGCTAAGCTTTTAGCTAGCTCAGTGGTGCAAGGTAAGCTAACAGTAGATGCACGCTTCCCTGTATAGTGATTTGGTTCACGGATGTAGTTTGGTAGAAAGAAAATAGTTCCTACATGAAACTGCTCCCAACAAGGTCTGTGGTTTATCTTGAGTAACTGGATCATGATTTCTGAAAAGAGACATTGCTGTTGAGTTTTTTAAATGTATTTTTGCCTCTTTGAGCTCCACAAGCTGAGTGCCATCTAGTTCCATTATATTAGAGAGAAAGCAGACATCTTTATGGCCAATATCTCCAATACTCAAACACCTAAAGCAAAACAATCTAGACTGATAAACAGCACTACAGGTAAGAGGAACAATATGTATTTTTTATTTTTGAGTGAACTGTCCCTTTAACAGAAGTCACACCATTAAAAACTGCAGTAGCATCATCATGAACAAACAACTGGAAGAGATTCTCACATGTGCTTTTATTAAACAGTTCACCACAAGGTCCATTTAGTAGCTGCTCAGGAGCTTTCCATCAGATCACATGATTTTCATCAGCAGATGCCCGGTTGTCACAGTGTTGTTCATTTTCATGCTTTTGAATGAGGTTTCACATCTGCTAATGTCATAGAAAATACAGGAAGTTGTGAATGAAATATGTATGCCGACTCTTAATTTATACACGTTATATATTTAAGTTGTCTGTTTTCAGTCAAGCTCAAATGGAAATCGACAAACAGCAGTATTAAAATAAAATGTTGAGCATTTAAGCTTTTTAAAACAACAGATATCAGAAATGATCAAGGCCTGGCAAGCCTGCAGCAACTTCGCTCTGACTTGCAGATGTTTTTCCCCTCAGTTTTCACTTCCTCCTCCCACACATGTCTTATATCAGTATTTGCCGGATCCAAAACGACCAGCTTTGAAAATGAAGGAGAGGAACTTTACATTGTGCCAGAAAAAGGAATGGAAATTACGGGCAGTGTCAGATAATTGAGCTTGTCGTAAGAGACATGTTAATAACAGACGGAGATGCAGAAGACTTGTCACTCCGTACCCTGGGTGACAGACTCTCTCTGCTGTTGATGAGCTGTTTTAGAGAGGAAATTGTTCCACGCAAACACCATCGTTATTACAAGCTGGCAAGCTGCTCGCTTGTGTACCCAATTCTGCTTGAACTGACAGAATCCAATTGACCGGCACATATTCATGCACTTTATTTTCTTTATTCTCACCAACAATGCAGATAATTACTGCACCAAGTAAAACTGAAAATAGAATTTCACTGTGTCCCAGAAAACAATGCCGGAGCTGTCTCAGCAACATGTCTGCTGAAATTGCTGTGACTGGGAGAGCTACTGTAAGACAAGCAGCAATCCAATATTACTTGTCAACTTAAAACCTACTGAAACCATATTGGCATTCACTTCTTTTATAAAATGGAGTGGAATAACTTATATTTTTCATGTTGTCATTGTCCTCTGTGCAGCGAAGCAAGGCCGCATGCAAACCTTTATTCAGTGAAGCACTTCGAGCTTCATCTGTGCAGTTTTTGTTGTGTTATGACCCACCCTGAGTTTATGGGCCTCTGTGTATGTCCATTCACTCTTGCTTAGTTTTTGATGTGGTCTGAGACACTGTTGAAGTCACAGTATCAACATTTAAACTCAGGATTTCATAAGCAAATGTAACTTTAGATGACTTATTAGACAATTAATGCTCCAGTGAGAGTTATTTTTCATGAATCAGTCACAAACTGGAAAGTGTACCTTCATCTTCAGAAGATTTCTGTGTTCTTTGTGGCCAGCTACACATAAATGATTCACTATTTTCACATGTATTCATTTGCCTTTTATGTTAATGTAAGCAAGGCTGATGCTCAGAGGAAGAATACAGGTATATCTTTATAAAATAATCCATATTTAGGCTCTTAATTCAAATTTTAACCCCAAAATTTGTTGTCTTTTCCTGTAAAATCATCTCCTGATTAAGCTTGCAAGCTATTTTACTTTAAATTGCTTCAATTTGCATCACTGAAATCAGACTACATGACGTTTTTACTGCTGATGAAATTAAATCGTAATTTACTACATTATGCTTTAATCCAATGTCAGAGTTGTCCGTTGATTAATTTGCTGCTTGTAACTGGCCTTTCCATGAAGGATTTCTCAAATGCAGTGTCTCAACTGCTCAAAGGGTCGCCCTGTAAAAATAATTACCGTGTTTTTGTTGTTTGTTTGTGTGAAATTCACAACTGAGGGGTATTTATAGCAGTGTGTGTGGTTTTCATTTTACAGCTGACTACAGAGCAGGTTTCAGAGGGCTGGAAAATGTGTATGGACATTACTCTGATAAGTTTAAGTGCTCAATGGGCTCATCCGTCGACAAATGAGCGAATATACATTTTGGTGTGGTTAAAAGGGACGTTTACCCTAAAATTCATGTCTGTGTTCCTATCATTAACCCCCTTGGGAGTTAACGTGATCAGCCGAGTAGCAAATGGGACGTTTTCTCTGATGCTTGTGCCCTCAGAGAATAGCGCCCATGGCGGGACGGTAAAGTGTCTCCCAGGGACCCAGACCACATCTGCTGAGTTCACGTCCCTGCACCACCTCTAACACAACTCGTTAATAAGGATCTTTTACCGAAGCCATGTAAGTGTGTCATGTATTTTTTGTGAACTTTAACTTTGTTGTGAGCCTCACGGTGCAGAGGATGTGTGGCTGTCATACTAATGTATAGGGACACTCCAGTGCCGCTGTCCAACAAGTCGTCCGTTATCTGAGGGAAATGTGTCCGTCCAGAGGTGAGGGCGGCTTTGTGCTCTCAACCAGGCCACCTCTCAGCCTTTGTGCCAGTAACAAGCTCAGCTCAGGCTCCAACGAAGCGAGAAATTGTAAACTCTCCGGAGAGGCCCAGTGGAGAGATAAGGGCTTAGTGTTTGCTGGCAATGTGCATGGGGATGGATCTGATACGGGCGAGTCCCACGCCAGAATGGGAGTGATGATACCTCCCCTTCTATGGAGAGTTATGTTTAATCCCCTTTGCCAGTGTATTCACTTGCAAATATTCCTGTCACCATTAATATGTATTAACATCCTTCACACACTGTTCAATACAGATTTATCAGACTCTATTTTTCCTCTTGTGCTCGCCATCATCTCTCTGCTGCTCTTGAACCACAGCTTTTTATGAGGAGAATGATGTGTGAATGTGCTGCTGATGTTCAAGCTGAGAAGCTTTGGCTGTAGATACTGCAGGGTTCAATGTAGAGTCCACTGACAAGCTGCAGCACACAGACGAGACAGAATCCACCATTGTTTATTTGTCTAATTCACAGGTAAAGCTTTTGTAAATATTTAATTGTATATTGAAATATCTTACGGTGTTACCTCAAGTTGTTTGAGTGGTGTTACATAGTGTCAGTATAACAAAGATAACCATTAAAAATAGCAGATGTTAAAATCATTTGAGCTTATTATGTTTTGATTCCATCATAATCAATTTACATGGTTTTATGCATTTTTCTTTTCGTCATAAATGCCTGATATTTTCATTATTAATCATTAAAATCCTAAATTATTAGAGCTTTAAAGCCCATAAACCTGATATTTACCTTAACATGGATCAGCATGCTTAGCAGGCGCCTAAGAAGTATTAAAATGTCTTTAATTCATTGTATAAATATTAGACATGTAAAGTCATTAAATAGTCTTAAATTTGAATTTTTGAGGTCTTTATTGCCAGAGGCGTTTATCTAATTTGATTTATCATCTTTTAATTTCTTTTTATCAAACTGACGTCCATATTTCTAATGTTACACATATTTAAACCTACCAGTGATACTAATACTGTCTTTTTACTTTATACTTTATACCTGTTGGCAAAATGTAGATTAACCTTACTCACTTTAATACCCATATTCATACATAAAACCTACCTCTGCACGGGACCACATATATACTACTCACCTTTATACTTACCTGCAATGCTTGAACAGGAGAATGATTATTAGTCCAAAAATCTGTCTTAAATAGGGTCAAAACTTATCTCGAAAAGGTCTAAAAAGGCATTAAATTTAAGTGTCTGTTGCCTGGGATGCAAACACACACATCTTTTATACGTACCTGCCCTGCAGCTCTGTTTCTGTTTCAGATAAACTCTCTTTATTCTCACCTGTTTTATTGTTCCTGCAGAGAAAAATCAGATGAAACATCTCTGCATGATTTACCTGAAAACCAGCATTGCATTTCATCACATGTAGTTTTACAAAAGAAGGTTTAAAAAGCATCTTACTCTCTGATGTCTGCAGGCACCTTGTGTAAAGCTTGACTCCTGTTGTCACAGTTAATTTAGATTTAAATGTAAAATTTGTGGAAATTCGCTTCTTTAATTTGATTGTAATTCTGAATTACAGTACAAAGTGTAATCTAACAAGATAAAGAATATTGAATGGGATTTGTGTGAGATTTTTTCCTGTGTTTGGTGGTCTAATCCAGACAAAGCCCTGAGAAGCTCATTACAGCCTGGTGAGGCCTTAAGCCTGTGCTGCCTGCATTAAAGCAGCCAAGAACTGTCTGTCAGCTCCCTGGCAGAGCCCAAATCAAGCTGTCAATTACTGGACGTGTTTATGGAAATTACATGTTTGTTAACATGCTGGAAAAATGTGCTCTCGGCTCAAGCAGCATGTGTTCGGAGAAACAATTTTGCTTGGAAATCACCTTTCAAATGGATGAAGGTGATCCTCATCAGATCACAGACACGAGAGGCATTTTAACTCTCCCCGTCCTGATACGTGCGAAGAAAAGCCCAGACAGAAAGAGCCACAACTAACAATCAAAGGTGGAGTCCGTGTATGATGCTATGTTTTTGTTTATTAAGTCATTTCACTCAGTCTTGGCTGTTGTTCAGCCTCCTTTGTTGCTCTTAAACATGCAGAGGCACAGGTTGGGTATCTAATGCAGCAGTGACAAGAAAGGCGACAGTAATGTCTACATCTGACATCCAGCTGTGCGAAGTAAACATTACATTAAACAAATTTTATTAAATATACAAAGGTGAATTAACCACTAGAGGGAGCAGCATGCTCTGATTTCTTATCAAGATATCAAATTAATTTATGCACAGTATTTCATTTTCACTTACCGCATATTGACGTCGTACTTTTAAATAGTTTCCACCTGAAAAACGTTTTCTTTTTTTTTTTAAGTAAAGCTTCACTTTAAATAGATTCGTAACAATGCAGTGTAAAACTGGAGCTCCCTCCACCATTCAGTCTCTGCGATGAGATGTTTATGTCAATTTCCCTGTTGATTTTCTCTCACATAAAGACCTTGATTTCAGCCTCCCAATGATCATGAAATTGAGCCAATCGACATGCATGTCTCAGATGTCTGGTCGAGCTCATCTTAGACAAGGTAATTTTGTCAGAGCAATTACCATTGTAATGTATTCCAAAGTCAGGGCATTTTCTGCTGCTTAGGTGAGCCGCTGACAGCATGTTTTGATTTTTAAGCAATTGTGCTTTTCACTCAGAGATCACGCCAAGGTCTGCATTTCTCCCTATGTAACAACCCGCCATGATTCCATTATTTCACATTAACATCTAATTACCTCACTCAGACCCGCAGCTATATTGAAAAGCCACTGCGAGTTCTGGGGTTTGACAAAGCTGTAAGTAAAGATGGGTTGGGGGGTTGGTGGGTGTTTATGAAGAAGAAACTCCAACTGTAAGACATACCCAATTCCCAGTGGACCCGTATTACCTGTCAGGGATGATGACAATGCCCTGGAGAATGTCACTGTGCAGTGAAACTGTCATCACACAATTACTCTCACCATTACTGGCCCTACATCTCCATGTAATGGCTGTGACACACTTTACAATTCAGATTGTATTCTCAGTCATTGGCACTTAAATGCTGCACTCCGTTTTATGAAAAGATAAAGATCTCTGTAATCTGCCAGAGCTCAACCATCCCTTGAAAGCTTGTCAGGCGGCATTTTGTCGTTCACAAGAAGTTGTCATACCCCGTAGCATCTCCCTTTGTTGGCCTGGTGAAAGTGTCTTTTTGAGTGCACTATTGTGTGCTTGTTGATATGTGCTTGCCTATAGAGTCAGAGTGTGTTTTGGTCCAGTTATCTATTTGAGTCATCACAAGAGGAGCGTTGTACATTGTACAGAGTTCAGCTGCGACTGCAGATCAACGCAGAGCATCAGGACGTCCCTCAGTCATGGATCATCAAATTAGGATCCAAACATGGTGCTTGTTTTATTGGGTTTTGGCTGCCATGTACAGCATGTCGAACCAGACTGTTTAGATTTAAGCTTTCATCTAAGCTCTTGAAGTTTACCCAATACAGCAGGAGATATTCTATATTTCTGTTATTGTAAACAAATCCAATGAAAAGACCAAAACCAACAAAGCATTCGTTATGATGTAACTTCCCCAGACTGTCTATGGCATTTTCGTCAAAGACATTTCTTCCTACTGAAGACTCAAATATTTAAAAATGCATCACAGATATTTAGTTACATTTCTTAACAAAGGCTAAATAATTACCTAAACACTTCAGCACCGTAGTTCCCAGCAAATGTTACTCAGACAAGTGCAGTAAGTCTTGTGCGGGAATATTTTTTAGTTGCAGTGAACTACAGTGCCCATGCATGTTCATAGTAATGAGGCAATATGCCAAGCGTGTAAAACCCATTTCCCACTGGACACAAATAAACCCACTTACACCCACTAACAACTGGCTTGTATGTTTAAAGAATATGTTGCAATCAGCATTTACTTCCAGGACAGGCAGCTCTGATCGGCTGCAATCAACAGTGGTGGAAATATGACACCTGGATGGATGCGCTAATTTTAGCCCCTTTGCTGGCGTGACATCAATTCTGGTTCTAACATGGTTAGTCTGCACCAAGTTTGAGAGAGAGAGAGACTGAATAATTGACAGATATAAAAAGAGGTAGCACTTAAAACATCTTCACTGGCCTCCATGCTGCTTTCTTCTGTTTACTAACCTGTATTCCAATCCATCTACGTGACATGTCTGGGGGAAAAAAAACAGAAGGGCATACTGGTCTACTGCTGTCCATGGGAAAGCAGTCTCTTGCTATTGTTTATTTTTAATGGGTTTTCTTGTGTGTTTAAAAAACTTGCGTACACACTAATTTGGTGGAAAAGGGGTAAAACAGTGTGGCTCACTATACTACATATGTGTATCAGACTGAAGCTGCACAAATAATACTTATTAGTACTTTAGTTCACTTCAATTCTGACCTAATTACCCAACAGCAAAGACAAAGAAGATAAAGTGTCAGCCTGTGTCAGTGTGTTATTAGAGCATTTCTTGCATATTAGATGTATTAAAACTTGCACAAACTTCTTGGAAACCTGTATATTGATCATAGTGGAGGAGGTCCTGAAAAAGAGTCAGGTTAAGATTTGTTATAAATGAATTTTAGGTGTGTAGGAAAATATTGATACGACTTTAGTACCTCAATATTTTGTTTTTGTGATACTGCATGGACTCTTAAAAACAATAATTTACATGCAAAGATTCATGCAGCAGTTCATTTTGTGTTGTGAAAGCAGTGTTGTAACCTACCTTCAGCCATTTGACTGTCTCACTCCAACAATACAACATTAAGCAAGTGTAAATGACAAGAACGCAGCCCTATGAAACAGACAGTCATAAAGGGCACAACACTACCTCTTAAAATGCTATTTAAAGAATTGCAACATATCACCTTGCTTACAGTATTGCAATGTATTGAATCATAACCCATGTAATAACAATACGTATTGTAACGCCAGAGTCTTGCCATTACACAGCCCTAGTACGTTTAGTGGACTCCGTGAGTGCTGTCCGAAAAGCCGCTGCCCATCAATGATTTGACTCACCACCTTGAAAGTGTTGCTTAGCCGATTCCTGTTTCTTATATTTAAATTCCCGTATCTACAAATCCGGGAGACAGCCAGGACTGATCTGTTAAATGACATCAGCTCTCATCAAAAAACAGCCTCCACAGAAAATACAGTCTTTGTTGTACTGTCTTTGTATACCAGGATCAGTTATTTGTTTTGGTCTCTACATGGGATTTGTGGATAATAATAAAATGATATATTACCACCAGACTCATCCTTTAAGTTTCAGCTGTTAGCAGGTCTGGGAACAGTCCAACTGCACCACCAACTGCAAAAACTGCCAGCTTGTGTGTGATAGCAGATTGAGTTTAACAAGCCAGATGGGTTGTAATTGTCTGATCAATCCAATGTTTGTGAGCTTTTATGCCTTTTATTATGGTTTGTTTTCCTTACGTGCTATTTCCTCTACTGATTTGCCTTCCCTTGGGGAGGGTCTGTGTCAAAAACACTTTTGCTGCCTCACCAGCGTTACTTTCTCTCAAGATGTGGAGTCACATTGTGTGCTGTCTGACTTGGGCTGCACCTCCCATGAAAGTGACTGGAGCAGCATTATCTTCCACGCCCGTCGGCCATGCCGCTGCAGTTTTACTGTTCACCTTTTCAGAGCAGTTGTCTGGCACAGCGCTATATGATTAAGGCTGCCCTGCTTTCCTCTGTGCAGAGGTCAGTGAAGGCTGTCTTCTCTGCAGTTTTAAGGAGTAGAAAAGATTAATTTAGACATTTGGAAATGTCATTTGCGTCTGCTAGAGTATTTGAATTCTCTTAGCTTTTTAAGGACTTGCAGGGATCAACCTTTTGCTGTTTCTCCTCACTTTACATTAAGATATCCATTTACCTGAATCATCAAGCTGCTGCTCTCATTTAACATCTGATTCATCCTTTAACATGAATCAGATTTAAAAAAACATACAAACAAAATATATAAATAAGCAGCCTAAACACATATACAGCTGTCACACAACTAACATGAAATACAAGGTCCAGGACAAGAACAAATATGATGTGAGTACAATTTCTAAAATGATCTAGGGACAGTCACATTGACTAAAAGAGCTAATTTCTCCATCCTTTAAAATCAACTTTAATTCCCCTACACTGATCAATTTCAGATCCTTCTGTAAATTATTCCAGGACGAAGGGGCAGCGTATTTGAAAGTTTCTTTGCCGAGTTCTGTTCTCACCCTCGGAACCAGCATTTGTAGAATACTATGAGAGTGAGGCCATATTGATTTTGGTTTCTGCATGTGTATGTAGGCATATAAGAGGGAACCAAAACTTTACTGGGATTTGAACAGACATTTATTTAACTGTAGATATCCTTAACTCTTTATAATAAGGACACTACAGAAGATATAGATAGATAGTGTATTGTGAGTCAGTCTCAGTTTGCCATAATTCACATTCCTGCAACCTATGTTTTTAAATTTGCCAGCTTCAAGGGCCAGATGATTCCTATCCTCAACTCTGCAACTAAGTGAGGAGTGAGTTTTTTATTGAACTTAAATTATTTGACAAAATAGCTTGTGAAGAGACTTATCCAAGTTTATGTTGTTGTTAATTTTGTTGAACTTATCATGTCTAATACAACTGCAAAATGTGGATTTTTTTTTTTTAACCACATAATCCTGGAATTGCTGGTTTTGTCGGGGACAGTAAATTCCTTATTAAGCCTACCTATTTTTTTCATTCAGTCGGTTTCTAAACTTGTTTTTTTTTTGGCTATTTTGGGGCAAAAATGGCACAAAATGCTGTATACCTATAGATACATAGATATGTATATATATAGAGATAGATATAGTTGTGTGTATGTGTCTGTGCCAGAGAGAAAAGCTAGCACAATATCAACTTAAAAAAAAAAAGAGAAGAATTCATAATCATGAAATTATTGCGATATCTGTCACTTGAGTGTCTCGCTCTCGTCTGTCAGGTGTGTGTATCGGCGGTGGATGAGAATAGAAATAAATGTAAATTAGGACAGGAGTACGTTTTTTACTTAACTTAAATTATGTGACAGCAAAGTGTCTAAGAATAGCTTGTGAAAAGACTTATCCCAGTTTGTGTTGACTTTCATACTTGACCTGTTCATTAATTTTGTTGAGCTTATCATATCTAACACAACTGCAGTGTGGAAAAGAAATGTGAATGATTTAAGAAGCACTGGATTATTTAAATTATACCATCATATGTCTTTTTAAATATGATATCAATATCTCATTATCATCATCAATACCAATATATGGCAACACTCCCTAATATATATGTATATATATATATATATATATATATATATATACCAGTAAATACACACACATATGAATATATGTAGGCACACACACACACACACACACACATACTCTATATGCAAGTATTGTTATTCTCACGTCACATGTAACAGCAGGCGCTCTTTCCAATCATGACGAAATCTAACAGTTGGCCCCTGTACAGACGTGAAGAGGCTAACCCTTCACTTTTGGAAGCCGCTGACTGGTTTTCTTGCCTCTCCTTTACTTTATCGCAGTAATTGAGACTCATTCGTGGCACTTCTGTTTCTTTTCCTAGATATATAATGTACTGGATAGATCCTCAACACGCTCAATCACAGAGAACTAATTTGACTGTATTGTTTGACAAGTGTTCCTTACAGCTTTGTGCGAGTGAGATGCAATCTGAGAACAATTATGCCATTTTCTGAGAACAGTATGGGGCAGGTAAGAACCATTTTAGATTTTCACAGGTTAAATGTAATGACCACTCTAAGTGTTGAGTTTTTTATATTCAAGCCTGGCTACTTTTGCTCCAGGCAAGAAAAGAAAGTGAAAAATTGGTTTTGTATGCATGTATATGCAGATATGGCATTATATATTAACTGCTGATACTCGTGTCCTCACCACTGGTGGTTTGTCCTTCTGTGGAAACTGCAGGATCTGTGAGTGTCTGCTGGTCATTTTCATATATGGTGAGGACTTAATTCTAATTCTGCAGCACATCAGGTACCTAATCTTAAAAAATGGTAGGTAAAAGACCCTGAAGGTGCACTGGCATTTCAGAGGTAGTGAAGTAAAAGAACTCAAGGTTGTAGAGGACTGAAACCCATCTGAGCCACGTCTTTGAAGCCCCTGTTGGACTTTTAAATTTTTATCACACCTGATATTTGTTCTCGATGGCAAATTAACAGCCTTCCTTGTGCCATTCAGTTTCCTTTCTGTAGACCAGGCTTAAATTTTGTCTAACTGCCTGAATTTACTACTCTTCTATTTTTCACACGACAGAATCAATACCAGGACTGAAGAAGAGAGGATAAAAATTTATGGTATCTTGCAATTTAATGGTTGAAAAGATGCAATTTGAAAGATCATAAATTGTGAAGGAGCTTATGCTTCATTGCACTTGATTCAGTGCTTGCTGTTAGAACTTGATTTGCGAGTGTCTGCAAAGTGTGATTAACGAGGCGATCAATGTGCAGTGCAGCACAGTATGGCACTCCTAATGCTCTTCATTAGAATAAATAAAATAAATTGACTGCAGCTCTATGAAAACTCTGTAATGGTTAAAAATCAAAGAATGTCATCCCCCAGCCACGATTTAGCTTTTCTCAGCCTGCATCCACCTTGATCACATTACCCTGACAGCCTTGTCTCTGAACCTGCAGGGGCCCTGAGATGAGCTGGCGTTGGGGGAAGTAAAAGGAAGTGGTGTGTCGGCGGGGGCCACAGGCTATTGCTTAGTTGACTGGTAATCATAAATCGGAGGGCTTTTGTACTGAAAGTGTTGGGGGGATGCAGTTTGTGGAGTATTAATGCATGAAATAGCATTTCAGGCTGATAAACGGTTCGCAGAATGGTCAGTCGGCGCAGATTGCTCGTCCCTCTTTCTTTTCATGAAGGCATATTGTTTGTAATAACATTTACCAGGAGAATTTATTCCACTTCATCTCATGTTTTCTCGGCAGACAGCTTGGTGTTGCTGTTGTGGAGGGAAGTGGGCTGTCAAGCTCGGCCGTAATATTCACTCCTCCTGCCTGTCCCTCTTTGGATTATTGTCTTTTCAGATTAGACTATGTCGACATTGGCCACAATATGAGCTGTCACGCAGTCACTTAACTTGGCCCCTCGATTGATTTCTCGCTACGTCTCCCATGCGGTTGTTAAAATCAATTAACTATAAGTAACTGGGCAACAAAACGCGTTTGTAAATGAGCTGGTATTGATATTTTCATCTTTCTCCATTAAAAAGCAAAGTATCGACTCAAAGGTTTATGTTATGTGTCATGTTGTCTCTTTGTCTACACTGTTACTGGGAACATGTGTGGCTGCAGCTGATAAACATCCAACATGACGCACAACACCAACAGTAATACTGTAGGTGTCAGCTGGAGCAGATATCACATTCATAACATCACAACAGCTGAAACTAAAGGAACTTATCATCTGAGTACATGTGTAAGAATTATATTTAAGTTTGTATCTGTCTCCATATGTGGATTAGGGGTTTCATGATCAGTGTTGCAGCGCAACTAGTACAGTAACATGTAATTAAATTACAAAATAAATGTAAGCTTTATTGTTCAGTTTAAAACATTTTTTAGAAAACTAATCAAGAAATAATCAAATAAGTTACATTACTTTTATGCAGTGATTAAATAGCGATAATAGTTACATTAGTTATTACATTTTTTACAGGGTAACTAGTAATCTGTCACCTATTACATTTCAAAAGTAACCTCCTAACACTGTTTATGATTACCGACACATTCTCATTCCCAGCTCATCCAATACAGACACTTCGTCAGTGACCTGTCGTGTGAGAATATAACGCACTAGGTACCCCTCCTGCATCAGTTTTGGACATTCAGGGACGGCGTGTAAAGTTACGCTTGTTACATGTATCATCTCTTTTCAAAATAAACTTCCATTTTCACAGGAAATTTACAGTTTCTGCACATTAAATGTATACACTCTTTCAAAATAAAGCCAGAACGAAGATAAGAAACTTTGTCTTTAGGTTAACAAAAAGAAGAACGCCATGGTTTGGCTTAAAATAAGTTTGTTACTAATGTAATATGACATCACGCAACATAGTTTGACATCGTAGCATAGTATACTTTATATACTAGTATACAGTGTGAATTTATTTCGGTCATTTACAACTTGTAGAGTTTGAGTACACAAACAATAACTCATACACAAAATTTATACATTTTGCCTATTTCCTTTCAGTACTGAAAGGAAATAGTTAATTTCCTTTCAGTACTGTCATTATTAAAACAAGTCAGTTGACTTTTGATTACACACAGGACACAAACAGCAGGCTCCTGGGTGAAAGACCTGAGTTTCCCTGTCCTATGCAGATTTTCTTGCTCTCTATGCTACAGTAGTTGCCCAGACCGTCAACAAATCACACCTCCCGGGGCGTCTCATACCACAGAGTTGGGAATGAGACAGGGTTGGATACACCGGTAGTGATGATATTTTTAAAGTGAATTACTGATATCATGTTAATAGTACGCACATGATAATATTGTGTAAATAATCCAGTGCCTCTTAAATCATTTTAGTTTCTTTCTATTTTCACTTGGTCTCCTTCTCCACCTCCCTACATTTGTATTTGGAGTGTAATTCCTATATAAAAAAAGAGGCAAAACACACAATAAACAAACCTAAAGATACATTTTACTGATAGCATTATTGTTATTATTTATTTTAATTTTCTACAGATATCGTGATAATATCGTTAACATGAACTCTTTAGGCCACGATAGTCGAACAATGAAAATCTGATGTCAATTGTTTTCTCTGTCTAACACTCTCAACTTGCTGATGTGATTTCATATTTCAGTTTGTGTGTACTTGCAGGCTCGTGGCTGCTGCTGCTGATGAGATGTGTCTCCATGCAGGAAGATGATAGGGTGCCTGTCGGAGTCCGCACGGCAACCGGCAACCCTGCTCTTGTCTTTGCGACACCTTTGGGCTGCTACTGTAGGGTGAGTCACCTCTCCTCCCGCTCAGCCCAACCTTTATTAGCTCTCTGCCCATTAAACATGACCTGAGTGCTCATTTTGCATGGAGACATTTAATTGCGTGCTGCTGAGGCACTAGTCCTAATAGGCTAAGTGCTGGCTCCTACGGTGACTACATGAACTGTATATGAACTGCAAAACTTTCCTCCTTTCTACAACCCCCCATAACACATATTATTCTAATCATCTTAGAAATCACACCGTCTGATCTGTTAGATTTATGTAGATTTACACATAAATTACAGATAAAAGCATTCCTTCTACACATGGAGTTGTTAAATGGTTCACAAAGATTAGATTTCAGTTAAATCTAAAATTAAAGAATGTCCATTCACAGTATATAGATTATTGGAGGCCTTGTTTGTCATTTGTAAAATGTGAAACAAGCTGTATTTCTGATAAATGTGCTGTAACCTCCGGCTGAAATGCTTTCAGGTGTGTTTGAAGATGATTGCCTGATAAAAAGGAAATATTCTACCTTTATATTACAGTCCCGGTGAGCTCAGTATGATGCTACCGCTGCCAAAATGTGTACTTCACTTCCTGCAGAGTGCATTCATGTTAAAATGTATCGCACTCGTGGTAATGTATTGTGGTTTGAAATTTAAGTTTCCCCCAAATGTTCCAGCAGCGTTCAGGTCAGACGGTCCAACAGATTGAAGAGAGAGACTAAAGTACCTTTTGAATTTCTCCCAACATGCAGCATGTCGACAGTTAAACACCGATGAAGTCACCTTTCTATGATAGAGTTGATAGATTAGTATTAAGAATTAAGTAGCTCCATGATGACTAAATAATAGGTAATACCCAGCAACACTGAATGAACAGATTGGATGCCTTCGATGGTTTTTCATTCTGCATACATGATCAAAAACGTGTCATGAAAACATTGTTCACATTTCAAGATATTGTTTGTTTTAATTTGCACTTTGACTAATTCAGAAAATCTATCCAATCTGGTGGGTTTATCAGCAGCCACCCCCCTGCATGTTAGTGTAGCATCAAACAGAGGAGGTGGTGTTGGTGAATCACCCTAAAACACCTTTTTAATTGCTTTTACATATTGTATTTATCAAACACTGAACAATGCTCATATAGTGGATGATAGTATACAGTATTTGGCAGCACGGTGGTAAAACATTTACAATGCATACATGCACAAAATAAAAATCTGTTCACTCACAAAGTTAAAGCGTAACCAGTATTTTTCAACCTGGACCCTTTTTTTTTTTTTTTTTTTTTTTTACCATATTTTCATTTATTTTATTTATAAGGACACATTAATCAACATTTCTGTAAATGTGCCAGTGTAGCCAGTTGGCTCATTTTCAACTGCAGTCTGTTGGCAAGTTGTTTTAAAACCAATAAAAGGATAAAATTCACAGGACTAAGACGGCATAGAGAGATAAAAACAGATTTACTACAGCAAACAGACATTCTCAAGATAGAACAGAAGCCATGCAAAGCAACTAGCAACAGAAGAGCATCAGTACAATACAATAACACAACAACAACAACAACAACAACAACAACAACAACAACAAACAGCATGTTAGCACAAACACACAGATGAGCATCACATTCAGACATGCAGAGCAGCAATAGAAAGTAGATAAAATACAATAGTCATTATGTTGGTCTTAATAAAAAACATTACAGGTAAGCAATATGGTCATGTGCACTAACACATAAGCCATGCAACAGAAAGTTTGCCATGCTGTTAATAAAATAGATATTGTATACATACCAGTGCAGAGTTGGCTGCCTGGCAACGGGCAAGGACGTAAAGCAAGTTAGCAGCAGTTTGTGTCTAAGTAAGTAATGAGAGCAACAGTTTTTTTTTTTTTAAGTGATTGTTTTGCCACTGACAGGCTCAGATTGTTATTATAAGCATCTTACAACATTGTCAACATTATTCTTAATGAGACAGACCTTTTTGGTAAGGAGTAAGATCCTTTTTGTTTAACCAGAAACCGACACGAAATTATCCAAACCCACCAGACCTTGTTAAATAAACAGTAATTTTATCAGTGTAAAACACACTTCATTCAAAGATTTAGAGAACAAGTAAACTCACAAAAACTGTCTTGGTTTGTCATTCCACTCTTCCACTCTATACACACACTTAAATTACTGTTTATTTTAATGGAGCCTAGTGGGTTGGGGGTAGAGATTTTGGGGCTGTTTCTGGTTAAACAAAAAGGTTCTTACTCTTTAACACAAAGGTCTATCTCTGTAGGGATCCTTTCCATAATGTTGTCAGACATGTAACATTACAATCTGAGCCTGTCAGTGGCAAAAACAAGCACTTTTAGTGGACATACAGCCCGAGTGTTTGCTGCAGCCAACTGTGGTGAAACAGGCTGCAATGTAAACACTCAGGACAAGTATGCATCATCAGTGTACATCCAGTAAAAGTGATTGTTTTTGCCACTGACAGGCTCAGATTGTTATTATAAGTGTCTGACAACATTATTAAAATTATTCTTAATGAGACAGACCTTTTTGTTAAGGACTAAGATCCTTTTTGTTTAATCAGAAGTGGCCCCAAAATTGCTTTCCCCAAACTCACCTGACCTCATTTAAATAAACAGTAATTTAATCAATTTAAAACACACTTCATTCAAAGATTACAGAAAACCTAAATTCACAAAAAACATCTTGGTTTGTCTTTCCACTGTTTCAACAATCACCAACTCTGATTTGGTTCAAATTTACTCTTAATTCACCCAGTTAGATGTGAAAATATGCTGATTCTATACACACACTTAAATTACTGTTTATTTTAATGGAGCCTGGTGGGTTTGGAGATAGAGACTTCGGGGCTGTTTCTGGTTAAACAAAAGGATCTTGCTCTTTAACAGAAAGGTCCATCTCTGTGGGGATCCTTTCCATAATGTTGTCAGACATGTAACATAACAATGTGAGCCTGTCACTGGCAAAAACAGGCACTTTTAGTGGATATTCAGCCTGAGTGTTTGCTGCAGCCAACTGTGGAGAAACAGGCTGCAATGTAGTCTTGCTCAATACTGGACTAGTTTCAAAAATCGTTGTGTCCATTGGTGACTTAGACACAAAAATATGGAAAACAAAGGTCTAGGTTGAAAAATACCAGTTACCCTTTAAATTAAATTCAGAGAGAGATTTGGCAAAGTATATGAAACATTAATTCTGTCAAATCTAAATGTGACATTTATGTAACAAGTTAAATTTCTAAATTGTACATTTTACAGATTCAAATTGCTTTCAATTTGAATTTATTATAGCATTACTGTTATCTGATGATCATCTTTATCCTCCTTTGTCTACAGAATTAGAGGCCATGTCAGACTTTCTGTCTCTGTGAAAATGAAGCAACGCTAACACTTGATTTTTGATAATTATTCTGAGAAAGTGGCACATCTGCACCCTGCTATATGAACAAACTGTAATTCTGCTCTCAGCTGCTGTGACATAAAAACTTTCAAACATCTGATGTTAACTAAATGGCTTCTATATGAATTACGAGCAGCACTGTATCCTTTTTATTTTAACAGAATACAGTAGAGTCTTGTTGACAGTCTGCGTGGTCACTGTCCAGGTGGTCAGTTTGTGTACGCTTTAATATTTTTATCCAGGGACTGTTTTAGCCGTCCATAATGGGAGGTTCATTTCTTGTCCCTTGTTTGTTCGAGATTTGCGCAGCAACTGTGGGTCAGACCCCAGACATGGTGGCCACTGATATATTCCATGAGAGAGTACTGGATACCCTAAAGTAATTATTGCAGCATCCTGAATTTTTTTGTTTTTTTGTTCTCTTGATGATTTCCCTGGGTATCTCTTTTCAGACGGAGGACAATGTGCACAATCATTTCTATATTTTTGTTTTCCACCATCAGCCAGAATACCGCTAATAATCCATGAAGGCCTTTTTTCTTCTGGAAGGTAAACTGTAACTGAGCACAGCCAAATGGGAAGGGTCAGCGCCGAAAACAAAACAGATCAAGTTTTTTTGTTTTGAAACTGTGTTTATAGAGGGCTTCATGTTGCATGGCGTGTGTCCATGAATAATAGACAGCACAATTTATTTTCAGAAGATTGCTTCAAGACCATGCTAAAGTGTTCAGGGGGAAATAAACAGATGTTGACTACATGTGGAAAACCTTTTTTTGCCCTGAAGTTTATCTTACAAAGTTTTCATTCCACTCTCAAAAAAGACACACACAGCTCAGTGTGAGGTACAATAAACTGGAAAACATGTTGCATCCGCCTCTTTACAGCTGCTGGGATTAGGAATTTATTAACTCACACTGTTTTAGAGTGGGCTGCAGGCCAGAGTGAAAGATATATGACATGAATTGTTCAAAAGAAAATACAAAAGAGGAGTTTATTCTGTCAGATTGAGAGCAGCACAATGTAAAGGTTTGTTCTTACACTAATAGAAAGAGTTTAAAACTATTTATTTACAAGTACAAGTTGTACATTGAGAAGCGATTGTAACCCTAGTAAAGGTTTTATCAGTAATACTTAAAGTATCAGAGTAAAAGTACTCATTATGCAGAGTGATATGGTATTATATTGTTGAATTATCAGATGCAGTAACATGTCAGCAGCATTTTAATGGTGCAGCTAATTGAGGACAAATGATTGTATTTTAGAAGCTGGTTGTGTGTTTTGTATGTAAAACTTTAATCTGTAAAATAACTATGATGAAAACATTAAAGTAAAATTTTAGAGTTAAAAAAAGAAGAAAAATAAAAAGTTAGAGTATAAAACGAAAGCATAACATAAAAAATAAGTACAAGTGCCTCAGAAATATACTCAGCTTTGAATTAAGTCACTGAAATTTTTTTTTACATCATACATATTGGTATTGGAAGACTAAACGTTGTGTAATGCAAAATACACCTATAAAATGTGTTAATTTGGATTTAATAATTATTTTTTTACCTTCAAGAAAACCCTTCTGCCCAGCAAGTAAAGTATGTCCTTTAAAGATATATTTCACCCACAAAATGATCATCTGTACATCAGTTACTCACCCAGAAAACTTTATTTTTCTTGCAAAATCACCTGATGATGATTTAGCTGTATATTAGCTTTTTAGCCAAAATGGCTGACGCACAGAAGAAGAAGTCTTGGCCCGGATTTCTGCTGGATACAGTGGATATATGCAATTTTAGCCGTTGCTCCCAGAGGCTTACCATTGCCAATGAAGTGCCAATGTGCTCAGTACTTCCCAAACACATGCATTTTTGCCAGAACCTTACAATTTAAAACATTTCCACAAATGAGTAGCATGTCATGGAAAACATGCACGTTTGAACTTGCATTCCATTGAGCATCTCTCAAATGCATGCGCTTGCTCAGGTGTACTCCTTGTCTGTGAGTGAGACTGCTCATGGAGGAGTGTCTTTAATACTAAGGTTTTAGAGAAAATGCATGTGTTTGGGAAGTACAGCATATGACTGGGTAAATGAGAGTTGAGTTTTTAAACCCGCTGTTTGGCTACTGTTAAACACCTCTTTACTTTACTTCATCAAGAATTTTCTTAGTTTTATGATTCTCCATTCACTGTGGAAGCATGCGAGAAAAACAAAGTCTTCAAGAATTTAATATAACTTGGGCTGAATAACTGATGTACAAATGATAATTTTGTGGTACAGTACTTAAGTATATGTAATTTTCCACCATTACACTTAAGAGATTCAAAAAGTCAGTGATTCATAAAAATGCAGGAAGTGTTTTTTAAAAATGAGATTTCCACGATTTCAGTTAATGTTGGATACTTAAGCACACATTAGCTCTTTCTACTCACTAATGTAGTTTTAACACTGATCACATGCAGGTTTTGTATTTTGTGAATAATGCTGTCACACAGTTTCTGGTGTGCTTTTAGCCCACACTGTCCACCAGCCTGCGAACAGAAGCAGCACCGGCCTGTTACTTCCATAACAGTGGGATGAATATCATTGTGTGAAACCATTGCTTTGAAACTTTAACAACACACTCCTCATCAGGTTGGAGCATAAGGAGCTGGGAGGGGGCACAGGGCAGCTGAGCTGTGAATAGGCCTCATCAGTGAGGGTGAGGGTTCACATCCTTATATTAGTTATACAGGAGTCACCCTCCCCGACCTAAGGCAAATAAGCCACTTAACGCAATTATTTGCAATCACTAAATGTGGTATTCATTATAAAAAGATTTTTTTTTCCTTGCCTCGATATAATTTTCTATTGTTCGTGTGAAAATGGCAGGCAAAAGAGCATTTTAAGTGTTATTGTGCAAAGAAGGGCATCTTTTTTAAAAAAAAAAAAAAAAAAAAAGACCACTTCCATGTCTGAATAAACTTTCACATTGTGAGATGAAACTGAGCCTTATTGTGCACAGAACCCCTCTGAGGGAGAAAATGGCAGGCTTCTGGAGCACACTGTATTGGGCTGATTTGTAAATATAAGCTTTTGAAATGCAGCACAATACTCCATCATGAATATTTCAGCTGTTGCACATTTTATGCCATTGTAATACCTGAACTGTTTTTATTAACCTTATCAGCAGGTATTGTGGTCGGAAACATACACACACCCTATACCTCGCACCTATAGATGTGAAATCAGAGAGAGGGAAGCGTCTGCAACGAGCTGATTTCTCCCAGAAGAAGAATCAGTGTAAACGGAGAGAGCAGATGAACAATTATTCCAAACTTTCCCTCTAGTGTTTATCTGTACATCTGTCTCTGTTTGATTACAGTTTCAAGAACAGAAGCCTCACTCTCTTTAGCCTCCTATCTGTGCGGGGCGTAATGTGCTATTTGGTAATGCAAACCAAATATCTGACTAATTAGCAGTTCCCTCACGTTGCTATACGTTTTTTCGCTCTGCATATTTCTGCCTTCCAGATAGTAATGCAATTAAGCACAACATTTTTTTTTTCCCGCGACAAAATTGCTTAAGTAGATGTAATTAGGGAGTGAATGTTTTGATGAGGAGAACAGAACTTATGGAATAAATCCATAAACCTTCACTCTGTAACATCATACAGTTGCTATAGGAAGGCTGCGTTTGTAACTTTGTGTAGTGTCTCTCATTTAAAGGATTGCTTTACATTTTTAAACACTATTTTGATACAGTGCTCACATGCCCATATGTTAAAGCATTGTTGGGTGCTGTAATTGTTCCTCTTCTTTACAGTGTGAGTTACTGATTCTTGAATGCTTTTTAGAGATCAGCTGAAACAAATATGATCGGATTAGTCAAATCAAGTGCCTATTTTGCAAAGTTTTGGTCAAAAATCTTTCTGTTTCCTGAGACAGTGTTACCTCACTGAGCTGAATTCACAGTATCAAAAGGAAGTCTGTAACTGTAGAAGACAGAAGGATGATCTGACTAAATTCAACTACTGGAGCCTCATATTAGCTCTGGTTTTGTCCCTCATCTCAGGTGTTAAAATAGCATTTGGAAGTGATCTCTTTAAGCGCAGTATTAAAGAATTTAGGTGCATTTATTAGCAGAATTGAAATATAATATTCACAACTAATTTATAATCACTTGAAACGAAGAATCAATGTGTTTCAAAATCCTACGCACTCAATCTTGAACAAGAGCAATGATTACAACAACCAGAAATTGCTTTAATGTTCATATTGGCATGGTATGGTGGTGGGTGAGGATATTATTTACTAAAGTAATAGTAGCACAACTACAGTGCAGAAATACTCTTGTAAAAGCTCTGCTTTTAAACTTTTACCTGAGTAAAAGTACAAACATATTAGCATCAAAATATTCTTCAAGTATCAAAAGTAAAAGTACTCATTAAGCAAAATTGCCCATTTCAGAACAATATTTATCATATTATTGGCCAAAATATAATACACATTTATTATTGATGTGCTGTATAAAATTACATTATAAATTACATTATACTTTAATGTTGCAGCAGGTAGAAGTGTAGCTTATTTTATTTATTTTATATATAGCCAGGTAGCTTGTAAATGTCTCTTGCAATCAATAGTCTTATCATAATTCATTTTTTCATTCTATTTTGTACTATTGATTTGAATCTGTAAAGTAACTAGTTACTTAAGTGATCAGATAAATGCAATGGAGTACAAATTACAATATTTGCCTCTGAGATATAGCGGTGCCAACTTTCAAGGCCGCAAAGACATCTGAAGTTGCTAAGTGACTATAATTAGCACCGCTTACCAGACAACCGAAAATCTGGGCTGGTCTTCTTCCAGGCATTATCTCTTAAGTGTGTGGTAGGCCTAAATTATTGTCCGTGGGACAGATGTAAAACTCTGGGTAGTCATTCATTAAAATGGTTAACGTTGCCTCCATATTTATGATACACTGATATTTATGGAAGAAAAAATATCTAGCTGCTGTGATCATGACATGACATGCATAATGCTGCATTTCAAAAGTTTTTCAAAAGTTTTTGCAAAAAGTCGGCATGTGTACGGGCCATTAAGTAGCAGAAAATGGGAATGCTTGAGTAAAGAACAACTCAGAAATTGTCTTTATGGCATTTAGAACATTAATATTGCAGCAAAGAACTATTTGCTTTGTAAAGACATAGTGGAGTAATGGCATCTTAAGCAGAGAATTGACCCTTCGCTAAGCCCCGCCCCCCTTAGTTACTGTTGCCACGTTCATCAAGCTTTCGCTCCTAGCATAAGAAATATGGAGTTTTCAGCGATATCAGTGAGAGATATTCCAAAGGAAATAACATCACATTTCTGGAAAAACTGTTCGGAGATACCAGAGGGAAGCCGACAGAAAGGTGTTCAATATGCATGTGAGAGCTACATTCACAATATCATCTGCTGGCGGAGTATAAATCACAAGAACATTAAAATAGAGGGAAAAGCTCACCAGTCGCAATGCAAGACACAGCTTGACACTTCACGTGAAGGACAAAGAATGTTCTTGTACAGCAGGGTAAGTCAATATATGGTTTCAATTTAAGTTAATGTTGAGTTATGTTCCCTCCTTGGGGCAGACAAAGGGAGAGCAGCTAGCACACAAAGCTAGCATTAGCTAACGTTAGTTAGCATCTTAACTTGGAACAAACATAGGTGTTTTTATTGATCTTTGCTGGATTCAGTTGTTCGTGTGGTCTTCCACACCGTTTTAGCTATATCTTCCTTGGGTCTTGGGCTTGGGGAGGGGGAAAAATTCAACACCACCTTCGACACTTTTTGGGTATCAGGTGTCGGACTTGAAGGTAATGTTACCGTATGCATGCCGCTTCGGCATATTAGCTTCTGCTGAAAGCTTGATGGACCTCTCGGTTGCCACACACGGTTGCTAACGTAGGATTGGACAGTGACTGTTTAAGGGAGAGGCTTAGCGAAGGGTCAATCAAGTCACACTACCACTGTGTGTTGTAATCCAAGCCTCTCTGTTTTTTGTTGCAGTAGACAGTCCAGCCATTCATGCATGTAAGGGCACGTGGGCCCCTGTGTGTGTATCCCTCGAGCTAGATAATCCCTGCAGTCTGCTCTGCAGTCATATGCTGGTTGTTGGCATTGTTCACACTGTTACTACAGTTAGCTGCTAGCTGCCGCCTTAGCCACCTCCATGTTGAGAACCGTTTGCTGAAAATCTGAATCACAGATGTGCTGTAAATGTTGTATACAGGTTACAGTGCTTGAGTAAATGTTTTTAATTACTTTCCATCTCTGGATATGTGAGAACTGTTTTAAAACAAATTTAAAAAATTGGACCTATCTTTTAGGTGTAACAACCAAACACAAGAATCAACTCTTAAATAAATAAGCACTACATAAAGACAGTTTTCAAATGAAGTATACTTCTTTAAAATATTACCTGCTCATTAATATTGTGTCATTCAAACTACTATGTAATCCTCCATTCAGTGAGGAAACAGTTGAACCAGTCCCTGCTCCCATTAAACTCCACATACTGAGCTAAGAGTTTAGAGAACTTGCGGTGGCATGCGCATCTGTGTGAAAACTGGTGGCAGCATGATGCGTCACAATCGCCTCTGATCAGTTACAATGGAAATAAATAATTCATGCTGGAGGAAATGAGTCTAATTAGCAGGCAGTTTGGGTCCTTTGATAAAGCTGAGGACTAATTCTATGAAGGGCAGGAAGCTCTGTCATCAGTCAGCCCTGAACAGATTAGCATCTATTATGAATGAGGGACGAGCACCCTGGTGAAACCAAGTGTGTCCGAGAGACAAACTTAATAACTCCTGCGATGGGACAAACTTCCCCGCACCCTTCAAGCCCCCCTCCTCCTCCTCTTCCTCCTCCTCCACAGCAACACACACATATATATCTCCTCCCTCGCTCTGTCTCAGCAGCCTACACTCCCGTCTTGCAGGTCTATTGTGTGCAGGTAGAGGCATGCCGCTGCAACGGAGAGACTCGCCCCTCTGTCCATCATCCTGACAGCTGTGGAAATACATTCGCCATGCTGCATTAAGGAGCGTCCACACTGTTTAACACCACACTTAAACACAAAAGGAATGTGGGGCACCTTCTCCATGCCCATTTTCCACGTCCTTGCACCACATCACTTCATTTCGGTGCATTATTTCCTCAGGGGATTTGTTTTTAGCAACTTGTGAAGAATGAGGAGCAGCGAGGAGATGCTCCACGCGATGCAGATGATGCCTCTTTCTTAGGAGAACAACACAATAAAGGCCAATTAGAAATGAGTGCGGAGCCGTTGTGACAAGCAAAAGGTCCCGGTATCAGGGGGGACATGCGTGGGCGGGGTGGACCTGTCAGCGCCACATTGAGGGAGATAACAATAAATAGCTAATAATGACACTTAATGAGCTTGATTAAGTTGATTTGTTATGGAAAAAGTGCAGCGAATGGTGGATGTAGGCGATGTGATGAGAGATTGATTTTAATAGATAGGAAACTCTGTTGGGGCTTTGCTGCACAATGGGGCTGCAGAGGGAAAATAAGGTACAAAGGGATGCTGAATGGATTCTCACGAGACACATTCGAGATAATTAGATAAATTTCACACTAACACACATCATTCACTCAAGGACATTATGAACATGTTACATCTCCCAGCATACAGAGGACTTCATATATTTCCAAGCTTGGTCTGATTATTTTCAACTTACATGTTTCCAGCAAGCGCAATATGTTCATACAGTATATGAATGTCGTTAAATGCTATTATGGGAGCAGTAATGACTGCCAGATAATTATCCCTCCCACTCAGACTTGACGGCTGCTGAATTTCTCTCATTTCACCACATAATTGTCTATGATTGAATTGGAGGTTTTATATACTTCTCTGTTCTTTCAGGCTGAGTTGACTTTCCTCAGTGATGGTGGAGGTTATCACAGGCCCTACAAGTCCCCCCAATTGCCCCTGTAAACAACACGCAATAGTGAACAAAGTTTCCCTGGCTTTCAATATGCCTCTCCCAATTTTCCCTCGAAAGCGACAGAAAGTCAGATGAAGGGAAGTTTAATTAAGTAAGAACCTGTTGAGGAAGATTTCCAATCATGGTCTTCAGAATGAGTGCATTCAGCGTATTCATCTCCAGGCGATATGCTCTCTCTTTATCCAAGTGTGCGCTGGAGTTCTCTAGAGGGACCCCAGTTAATTGAATACATTAAAGTAGAGCGCCGGAGGCTTTATTTATTTTTCTACTTTAGTCAGACTTGTTTAAAGGAGACCAACTGCTGATGTTTGGCCCCTTCTAGAGTTTAAATGGTCTCTACACTGGGAGTGGCGTGCAGGAGTAGTGGTTTGAGAAGAGATTTGATGTAATCCACAGCCTTATTTATTCACCGTGAACCCCTGAGTGAGCCTAGTTTACGTATTTGGCAGTCATTCAAATGTGCATCTTGGCCCTCAGGCCTGTGTCCCATTATGCATCTAAAGGACTCAATGCAGAGGATTCATTTTGTTCCCTTTAATGTTTGCCGCTGCTGCAACTTTTACGACGAGTTGCGCCACACTCTTAGATAACATGAGTCAAATCAACGCCGCTTATATGAACGATTTTATTTTGGTATTTCGTGCATAAACTAACTTTAGACTTATGAAGATACTTCACAATTGTGGCTCATTTTTAGCTGTAGATTTGTTTCATGTGAACACAAAACCACATGTGCATTTTACTAGTGGTGGAAATTAACTAAATACATGCAATCAAGTTCTGTATTTTTGTACAGTTATGAGATACTTGTACTTTACTTGAATATTTCCATTGTATGCTGCTTTGTGTTCATACTTCACTACATTTTAGAGGGAAAATTGCACTTTTTACTTCATAACATTTATTTTACAGCTTTAGTCACTGGTTACAGATCAATTTCTAATATGTAAAACACATTAAAAAAAGCTGTATAGTAGCTTCAATATAGTAAACTATCCACTATCCAAACGTAGAGCTAAATTGTTAAGATTAGCTTCACATTGACAACTTTGAATTGCTGCTGACATGTACATGTCAATAAATTGGTAATAATATTCCAATAATTATGAAAAATATATCCCTCCAAATGGTTTGTACACTCTTAACTGGTGCTGTTGTGATACTAGAATTTCTAATTTTGATACAATACCTTGAAAAATATTGATATTCAATACCTTTTTTGATACCATGGAGTAAAATTGACATTGAGGGCATATCATTTTTATTTAAAGATAACATGACAACGATGACTTTCTTAACAATAAGAGAAGGCAAGAAAGTGCAGCTGTTACGGGTTTAATGATTCTAAAGAAAAAGGCAAACTGTATTATTATTCAATATTCAGAATTGATATTTACTGATAAATAGTATTTTTGGCAACACTACTCTTAAGTATCTTTTGCTTCCAATAATGTAAGTAATTTAGTAAGTAAGATTTTGAATGAGGGACTTTTTACTTGTAACAGAGCATCATCACATTGCTGTATTGCTACTTTAACTTAAATAAAAGATCTCAGTATTTCTGCAGTTTGTCATTTAAGTTTTTCCTTTTTAAGAACATCAACACAAAAGACAAATACATAAACACAAACAGCACAGACTGAACAAAAACACAACATTAATGAATCAAAGGTCCATCACCACAGCACCAAACCTAATATCATCAGGTGACCTATAAGCCTGAAAACAGACAAACAAAAAAGGTCCCTATGATACAACCAAAGCAAAGGAAGCAAAAGCCCACTGTCTCCATCTGTATTTTACAACTGTAGTACATTTCAGCACAGTGTCCAGCTCCTATGACATGTTTAGTCCTTTTATAAAAGACAAAAATTGATTCATCATTAACTCAAATGATGCATTCTCTGTCATAAAGTTAACCCACTCTCTATACTCAGGTCTAACTTGACTTTTCCAGTAGCCAAGGAGATATTGGAGATTATCTTTGCCCAAGAATCCTTATCACGTTCTAATTTAAATCCCTCTGCCAGATATGTCTGAGGTCCTCACAGTTGCCATATATTGCGTTAGTAATTATCTTATAAAAGGTGGGAGCTGAATGATTATTTTTAGGTTACTTAAAATACTGCTGTACCATATTATCTTCCTCAGGCAGCTGCTTCACTACAGTCCCCAAACTACTCACTGCATTTTGTTGTTACTGTCTACGCATGACAGTTCCTACTGGTGTAAGAAAGTATTTCTAAAAAGCATTTTTTACATCTTCTATATACATTTCATAATATATAGTTTACAGGTGTAAACTCAACTTCATCTTTAAGGGAACAACCTATAGGTGGAAATGTATTTGTGACAAAGGGAATAATAAATCTCAGTCCCTTTAATTTGCCTGATTACTTGGATGTCTGTTAAGACTAACTCACTTACTGTTACGTTGACGAAGTAAGCCAAATAGAATTTCTTTTATATATATGTTATTGAAGATACAAAAAAACTTTGGTATCCTTAAGATAAAATATTATTTGTCTCATTAGTTACTAGCAGTTACTAAAGGTTACAGCCTCAGTGGTGTGAGGAGGACTTTGATTCTGACTTCTTATCCCCAGTTAATGCCGTTTCAAAGCAAATTTAAGAAGTGCACAACTTTCAATTACATACAGTGTAAAGTGAACCTGGATCTGCATGGGTCAGAGGGAACGCAGAAATGACAGAGGTGATTCTTTAACAAGCGTCTTGACTGGGGGACCTCGGGGTATTAACATCATGTGGAGTGTGAAATCCAGACGGTGGCTTTCTCCCCTGTGGGCACTGAGATCAGATCCCTGGACAACACTCATTAGTCAACATGCTCTTCACCTCCTTCGTCACATTCATCACCACACAGAAAACTTACTTGCACAAGCACATTATATGCTCATTAATAACCTGGTACAACATTCATCTTGCTGGAAGGAAATTAATTTCCTTGCTGTGTTGCACTTGTTCATTTAAACCAATTGTCAAAAAGCTTTTTTTTTCTTTGTTTTGCTGAGCAGGAATTGCTCTATCCCTTCAATCATAGTTAAAAAGGTAATGGAACAAACATTATTTTGTATTATATTAAACTGGCTGGATATCAAGGTCTTAACCTGCATTTTGTGGTATTAAAAAAAAAATTTAAAAAGTGTTTTTTGAAGGCGTATTTGGTGTTGAGAAAGTTCTTTGAATTGTGCGCAGTTTCATCTGAATATGTAAAACACTGTCATTTAAATACCGGGATGCCTTTTAATAAAAAGGACTAAAGTGAGATTTAAAATGAACAAGGTGATTAAGAGCGACTGTGCTGGACATTTATATAGCAGGACCGCACACATAATGAATAAAGATTCATGCTTTAGCTCCAAATTTAAATTTTTGCACAAAATGTGCCTGATGTAGTCAGCTTTTAATCACCTTACTGACAGGAGTAACTGCTTTCATTTAACCTTGACTGAAGATCATGAATTCTAAAGCATTTAATTGGATACGTCATTTAACAGAATGAACAGAGCAAATTTTCACCAATTCAAAGGCTCAGATTGACAGACAGTGGCAGTAAGACCCACCACAATTAAAGCTGATCTGTATTCACTGGCCCTGTCACCCATCGCCATTAGTGATGTGACTGTTTGATCATCTCTGCAGAGAAACTTTGCTGAACTTCACCTTGTTTTGAAAGGACTCGACGTTGAATGAAAGACGAAGGTTGAGGAGGGGAAGGGGCTCTGGAGGATAGCGACACACACAGACACACACACACACACACACACACACCTATCTACCTCTGGGACCAAAGCTCCGTCTGATGCACCTCTAGTTTAACAGCATCCCGAAAATGGACGTGACAGCACAAAAGACAACAGTGCAAGTCTCCCACCATTATGTTTATTATCTCCATCAGTGGCTTAATTGAAATGTTTCAAAATCAGAAAATAACAATGCCATCTTTTTTTCAGACATTGGAAGTAATGGCTTTGTCTCGACGCTCTCTGCAGACAATTGCCCCAGTGATGTGAAAAACTGTGTCAAGTGGTACACAGTGAAATGTGCGGCAGACACTTAATTGTTTTCCTGCCTTTGACTTCAGAGAGAGCAAATTCAATCTGTGTGCCAGACATTTCCTCTGTGACTAAGCCTAACCAGCCAAAGCATGTTTGGTTAAGCAACCAGCCCCAGGGTTAAATTTCACATTTTGCAATTACAGTTTTTTTTTTTCTTTTTTTTTTGTATCCACAAAAATAAAATGTGTTATTTAAATGAACATAGCTTTGGGATGTTTCTGTTAACCAGATCCAATATAATGGTTCTCAAAGTGAGGCCTGGGGCCCCCTGTGGGCCCTTCTGAGTGCCCTGGGGGTTCTCTAGAAAAATGAATTGCAGATTAATTTCACTCTATTTTAACTCATAATTTCATACAGGGAGAATAGACTGTCTGTTTTTGGGTCATCAGTGAGACGTCTCTATATGTATCAGGGAGGTCTTAGATTTTTTTCCTTTTTTTGCGCAAATAAATGAGAATCCATACGATTTTAAGGATAGATGATATTTAATTTTGATGTAAATAGTAATGTTTCTCAGTGGCATAAGTAAGTTAGGACAGGCCCCAGTGCATGCTAGTTACTAGTGTAACCCTACTTTCTTGTTTGGTCTCCGGGCCTTCTGGATTGTTGGTAATAAGCGGGCTACAGTTTGTTTTATCTTCTTTAATTCACACCAAAATACGGCAAGACAGCGCCCATCCAGCTTCCCTATTAATTCAACTGCCATACATATTACCAAAGATACTCTACAACAAAGATAGCACATTACAAGCTGCGCCGGTCTCCTAAGTGCAGTGGCGGTTCTAGCCTAAACGGCGCCCTGGGCAACATCCCCTATGGCATCGTTTCTGTCTCTACATGGTCACGCCTTTATAAATCTCCTCTGCTCTCTGTATCGCACACAGTGTGTAACACGCTGCTCGCACAGCAGCGCAGCACAGCACTATACACACACTCAATTGGAGCAGAGCCTGTGTTGCGTTCGGGCCTTGTCGCGTAAATAACAAATTCCGTCGCCAGATCTCGCGAGAGTACATTGCTAAAACAGAGACATGTCTTTTTAAGATATTTTTTCGGGCATTTTTAAGCCTTTAATTGATAGGACAAATGAGTGGGAAGGGGGGAGAGAGAGGGAGTGACATGCAGCAAAGGGCCACAGGCTGGAGTCGAACCCGGGCCGCTGTGGCATCAGCCTTGTACATGGGGTGCCTGCTCTACCACTAAGCCACCAACGCCCCAAAACAGAGACATGTCTTGAACAAAGTTAATCTTCTCCTATTTTGTCTGTCTGAAAAAATGCCATTTCACTGTCAGACTGTTTGGAAGGGTTGGCGCTTGTGAAAAGTGGATCCAATATTTACTTAAGTGACTATGGGATGAAAGAAACTGTCGCAATCTGTGCTCGGGTCACTTTTCCCATTGGAATGAATGGAGAATGGACTCAGAGCCACTGCTAGTCTCCTAAAGGGGCGGGGCAGTAGCGAAACCCACGTGACACAGATACAGGAAATAAATTTAAAGTGTGCTGCCACAGTTGGTGTTTCTCAAAGTCAAGGATCCTTCCTTGGTAGGACAGGTCTTTCCAAGGAAGGATCCCATAAAGGCAAGGCAAGAGTCCTTCCTAGCATTCGGTGAGCACACATTGGAGCAGGCTAGCGAGTGATGCTTTGAAACTGCAGGACATTCTGATGTGTTTACTGTGGACGTTCTTACCGCGATTTCCCCCAAAATACACCAACTGAAACCAAAACAACGACAATGTTTTATCTAAATCACATTATTTGGGAACAGCTCATTATTTGGTAGTGGACACATTGGAAAGTGTAAATTATGAGGTTCCTGTCAATCTTTTTTTTCATGCTTGTATAATAAATATTAATATTATTATATTAATCCAAAAGAATGACATATTTATCCAAAACCTGCCGAGCTCCGCCGCGCAGATTTCATTGAAGAGGCCCCACCTTCACTTCCAGCAAATCGTGCACAAAGAATTATGGGTACTTTATATCCGCTGAGGATACACACATGCATCCTTGAAAATCCTCTGAAAGAAGGACTCTTCTCCTTGACATTGCAACAGTCCTTTGATGACGTAGCATCCTTGAAACTCAGCCATTTAAGACACCCAGTATATCAGCGGTTCAGGGTGTTACCTCGAGTCTGTTACGCTCACACCTGCCCCGCAAAACAATGTCAGGTAGGAACTACAGTGACTCTCACTTGAGGCAAAGGGGACATAAAATAGCAACTTAAAAGCACACATGAAAACCTACGCTGCTGAATAAAATATTAGTTTTAGTGCCATTAATGGTAAAGAAATATTTACTGTATGTGATAATACAACTTCATTTTGTAAGTCCAAAATAAGAATGTGGAATTATTCCTGCTAAAATACGCATCTATTCTGTAACAACATGAATTACTGTGGTGACTTATAAATAACCCAAAAAATATAATGTGTGCAGTAACTATGGTTATACAAGTTATGAAGCACACACACACACACACACACACACACAGAGTCACAGCTTTGCTATTTTCTCCTCCTGTTCTTTTCTCTCTTGTCCTTTCTTACTGCCGCTTTTATGTTTGAACGGCTGCTCGCTCGGCTTGCAGATGTACTCAGCTTGTCAGTCTTGACAGATTTTGCGCCTAAACTAGCTGCGGTATATCATCTCGTCTCGTCACATGATGAAATAGAGACTTGACACTGGACAACATCAACAAATATCATCATTGCACATCTCTATATGACAAATATACCATAGATAACAATAAATTATTCATATAGGGCAAATGGCGTATTCCATAAATGGTGATCTGCATCCCGTTCTCCACCCTGTGCATTGTTGGGGGGCCCGCTTTATCTGTGGGCCCCCCTACCTCATAGGCCCCACTGCAACCACACTGCTTGCACTGTTATTAACGCCCCTGATGTTTCTTATATGGGCTAAATCTTTGCAACACTTACACATATGATGTTAGAGATTCCATCTTTATTCCAAGAGGATTTGCGCAGAAAAACACACAAAGGAAAATTAAATAAACATTGAGTCACAGGCGACAACTAGAAACACAGCCTCAGACCAAATGCTTTATTGTTTCCTCTTGGGAAAAATGTTGTGAAAGATTTTTCGACTGCAATGACACACACCGGCTTATTCCAGCTGGATTTGATCAACGCTGACATTTTGGAACAGAAGAAAGGCATGTTAAAGGAAATGCAGATTAGGGAGACCAAATCAAATCCACTCAAGTGTTGTTCATTCTGCCCCGCCACAATATAAACCATGTGTGCTGCTTTTTAAGTGGTGAAAATAATCTTAAGATTATAGAGTGGTCTCTGGTGCTAATTGTCTAAGAGCTGTTTTTCTTTTGCTCCCATTAATTCTTCCTTTAAGAGCTTTCCCCCTCCGAATGTTTTAACTGGATTTTGTCAACTGTTAGCTTTGGAGATATTGTTTGATGGCAAATGTAATGAGGGAATCATCATTTCAACATGTGTGGTGAAACAGATCTCACAAATGTTCTCCGGGACAGCTGTCGTAACAGATTTGAAATGTTAAGAAGTTTATGCTGCCTCAGAGGAAAAGCACTTAGCGCCTGCTCACTGATGTGTGTTGTTCTCATGCTCAGTGAGGGAAGAGGCTGACAACAGGTTTAAAGCATGAACAACTTCACGGCTTCCACGTAACGACATGGATGCACTCAAGCTACATACAAATGCTGTGTTTAGAAAGCCTCGGATTTGGCATTTGTTAATATTGTATCCTCAACATGTTATTATTTTTTCATAAAATTAAAGTTTCCTTCTAGAATATCTTCAGTCTCCTTCTGCTCAGAATATGTGCTGCTTTCTGTGTCTTCATGTGAATGTTTGACCTTCACCATGCAGATTGACACTAGATTTTCACATTCATTTGCCAAAGGAGAGAAGTTGTCCTTAAATCTGAGTTTAAGACGTGTACATATCAGCAAGAATTTGTGACAGCATTACCAGTTTGGCAGCCAATAGAGTTCTGATGGGTTGAAGTTTATTTGTAGGCCAATCCAAAAGTTACCTTTGCCCTGGTTCCCTTGCCAAAACATTTGGATTATAGCAGAGAATAATCTCTGTAGTTAACAAGAGTTTATGATACTAATATAACACATATCTTCACAGGGGAAAACCACTTCTCTGATTTTTAAAGTGTAAATGCAATCGGCATAAATAAAAAGATAACATCAGGCTATTGACGAACAACACTATGGTTGCATGATCGGCGTGATGACGCTTTGTAGTGTCATTTAGCCACTTGTTAGCAACCACCTTTTTAAGACACATAAAAACCCTCAAAATTCACATGTGGGGTATTTACTGACATATTTTATGTTGTAGAACCAGGGTTCCCTCGGTCATGGGAAACCTGGAAAAATTATGAAATTTCATGTCATGGCATTAGTGAAATCCCTGAAAGTTGAAACGAATCTTTCATGGATAATCTTCCATGTAACGGCAAATTTATTTTCTGTAGCTGTTGATGTAGCATAGCTCTAAGATGTACTTTTTTGTCTGATTTCAGTGCTGTATGGTTTACATGTTCGAAATAAATAAATAAAAATAAAAATAAATTTAAAAAAAAGATGTCCCAATGTTGACATTGCGTATCTCCATTTTCTCCCCATGTTCCGCCTCTCCCTTCATGTGACTGATATTTTGTTTGAATCTGACAAGGCTGAATAGGAGAAAAATAAAGTTGTGACAGTGTGATTTAACATGTGGGGTCATGAATTCCAAAGTTTTAATATCTAATGCCGAGCTACCACTTTGAAATTGTACAGTTTTGAGATGGAGCAATGTTCGTGTCATAGCCTACACTGGGAATGGTAGTGGAAATTCATCATGGGTCCTTGAAAAGTCATGGTAAAGTTTTTTAAATTCTGCCAATGAAAATGTGTGAACCCTGTAGAATAAAACATGAAAATCTCTAGACTTTAGTTTAGGCATCTAAAACCCATCGACTTCGAGAAGGGGTAAGCGAGAGTGCTAAAATGCTAACTCATTTCCAGATTTTAGGACTCATTCCTGCACCACTTTATTATGGTCCAAGCCTACAGTTCACATACACTGGGAATGAATGAAGTTGGAGGCATCTTGTGTCCACTGATGAAACATGTTTGCATATTTATAGATTCTGGATTTGAAACTTTTTTCAATGGAAAAAAAAAAGCCCTGTTCAGACACAGATCATTATTCCAAGATTATTTTTTACATGTATTAAAATATCTGGAGGTGGTGAATCTTAAATGATGCACATTTAATTCAAAACTAAATAATCCAGCTGTAGCTCTCTGCCACAGACTGTTTCTCACCTGCAGCTTCGGTAAAAATCCTCTCACTCCAACTTTTCTCAAGAGTTCTGCACCCACTGTTGATTTTTCACAATGACACACACACACGCTCCCATTGTTGCTGAATAGGTCAATCACTTAAAAAAAGGGAAAGAAAAGAAAGTCAAAAGCAAACCAACACCATCCATTTATCCCTCTTTACCACCCCTCCCTCCTCTCGCCTTGCAAACCAGCGAAGGCCATCACTTGTCTGGAGTTAATGGTGACGCAGGGCAGAGCAGCATGCATAGGTGCTTTCATGACTGATTGATATTGTTGGGTTTAAGGCTATAATATTAAACAAATGGTCCATTCTAAAGGGCCCACGGGGGAATTTTGAAATTCCTTGCTGCGAAACAAAAAGCGACCGCTGCAGCACCTATTGGTTTGTAAAGTGGTAAACACAGAAGTAAGTGAGCACGCTGCAGGAATACAGTAAGGACAAGGGTGTGTAATCTGTAATTATCACACTGGATTTAAAACCAGTCACTGATGCATTTTGAAAACAACGTTAGTGACACTCATAATTGTCCTAAAATGCCCTGTTGTCAATAGCAGAATTAACACTGTATGTATAAGATTTCTAGTGAACTCTTTTCTCCTCAGTGTTTTTGTCTCCATGCTTTTTGTTTCTGTGGCTGTAATGACTTTCTGACAGCTAAATTGATACAGCACTTCATCTTATTGTGACTGGAATGAATACTTTTATTCTTTATGAACATGTTTTTTATGTAAAGCCACCCAAGTTCGAAAAAGACGTGACCTCGCACATGAATACGGATTGATCCGGGGTTATGTATATTTCATGTGTTACTGATTTGTTTTGACAGCGTTACTTCAGTGTATCCACTCCGCTGAAAGTCGTCCCAGGCTTGTCCATTTGCCTGTAGCCTGGATTCATGGCCGGCAATGAATTGTGTGTTGAAGGGTCTGAAGGAGAGAGTTAATGAAGTAAAAATTAATGAAGCACGTGAGCACCACCATCTCAAGGCTGTAAGCTCCTCCATGCCCCATTTATAATGTATGATCTCAATAAAATCAATCCAATGTACCAGTTCTCACTTAGGGTAAGAATAGATTTACAGATTACAGCCCTGTGTTCCCCTGGTCATAATTACACCCACCTCCCCCTCCTACAGTCAAAGTGTGCTGCTGGACTCCTTAAGAGAATTTAATGTGAAGTTTCACAACACTGTGCACAGACAATGTCATCGTCCTCCTGTCACATCGCTGAATATTCAGCCCCGGTGCTGCAGGAGCAAAAACCATCACAACCTCTTCTTTAAAGGCAGAAGGTGTTGTGAATTTCTGTCACACATTAAGTGACCCTTTGAGTGTTTCCTGCTTTGCAGAGTACCTTTGTGTTTGATTTAATGTATGTGATGTGTGAGGTAAAGCTCTGATAGCCCTTCTACTTTCTCCGCCACTTCCTGAGGACTTGTTGAAAGTTGAAGGAAGATAAAGTGCAGCAAGTTGCCTGTATTAGAGCTCCCCCTTCAGGTGCTGAGGAGAACTATGTATCATGAGACTGAGCACCACACGATGAGAAGAAGCAGCAGTGTTACATTACAAAATGTCCACATTATTTAGCACCAGCATTGAGATGTAGATTTAAAAACCTCAATGTTTATGGTAACTTTGTGTGCAGTGAAATATTCAATTAAAATCTACATATCAAATACTCTCACTGTGGTGTATGCTTTTCACAATGTGCAGAAACATGAAAGCTAGTTTTTATTATTTACAGCTCACCAGTTACTCACTATATATGTATGCTAGCAAGATGCTGAAAAAGTCAGGGGTGTGGTATAGTCTGAGAGGGTGTCAGATGTTCCTAAGGAAACTGGCATATCAGAAATCTACAAGAAACTTGGCAAATCACATGAAAACTGGTAACAGCTTTGGTGTCTGGTATTCTCTTTTTTTGAGACATTATGGCCTCAGTTACTGCAAAGTGCATGCTAACAAAGTGGATAACTGTCACATTATTTTAAGGTGCATCAACTAAAAACTCATAGGGATGTGCACAACTGGTCGACTAGTCGATTAAAAGTTGCTACTCTCGCTAATCAGCACCTGAAATACAAGTTGGTTTTATGTGATTATTTTGTGTGCATCAAATGAAAATTCTGTTGTAATAAAAAGGTCCTAAAAACAATTTCTGAAGAATATTGTTTTCAAGAAATGTTATTTATTAGTTTTGTTGTAATTTTTTGTAGGATAATGTGCAGTGTTGATAAAGCCACACATTTCAGCGTCATTTAAAATTCAATTTGGCCATGAAATATGTGATTTCAAATACCTCTTGTAATACATGTAAATATATATGTGATGCTTTTTTGGACAATGTTTAACCTTATAGATTAAATTGTGCTTGATTTTGGCTGTTTTCTGAGTGTTTTCATACTTTTAGATTAGTCGACTGGTCTAAATTAGTCGTTAGGAACATCCCTGCTATACACTGCACACACACTGTATGTAAAGTGTGCATGAGATTATTTGCATAATTTTCATACACTCTGTATTATCCGTTTTTTCCCCCTGCCGGTTGTCTCACTCCTCCCGGAGCTGAAGTTGTAAACTACATGAAGCTGCGACTTCTTTCAAATACAAACATCCACAATTACAGCTTAACATATTTACGAAAAGTGTGAATCCCAAATGGATGAGAAGCTGATTTTGTTTTAGATAAACCCATACAGGCTTTGCGTGTCGCACATGAAAAACAGAATTGTCAAGTTCAGCTGCCTGATGTGCCTACCCCTCCACCTCCATGAACAATTCTGTATTTATAATGTCATCTTATCACGCTCCCCTTGAAGGCAGCAGCAAGTGCACTTATGCCTTTCTTTGTTAGGGTGAGTTGGCAATTTCCTGTGAGATGGAGCAACTGCAGGCAGCCCTTTTCTTTGATAATGTCCCTGACACCTGGACCAAACTGCTGTTTCCATCACTTTGCAGGCTGGAACAGGAGGAAAGGAACATGTCATAAGCCTCCTGCCACCCAGAGTCACTCACTGTGCATTTAACAGCACTCTCCTCACTACACTTTCCAGGATGTGGAGGTCAGAGGCAGATTCTTGTGTGGAAAGTCTTGCTCTGCGTCACAAAAAGCAGAAACAGTCGATAAAACTCTTCATTTTATTATCAGAAAAGTATTTATCCAATTATCCTGTATGTGTTCCCTGTAATAATACCTTAGCTTTACATGGTGTACCATGTTAGGTTTGTACCATGTAAAGCTGGTTATTAAGCCTGAAAGGGTGTTTATTACAGAGGCCTGACAGATTGATTCTAAATTATAATTAATCAGTTGATTTTGACCCACAGATTGTGATTGTGCCCTGTGAGTTTCATTTATTCAGCTTTTCTTCTGGCTCTACTACAATCACCGTAGACCTGCAGGACTCCCAAGCAAATTAACAGTCTTCACGCTACCCTGCAGCCATAATGAAAATATCAGTCAATCAAAACCCATATTATGCTGTGAAATCCTACCACATATCTTCAGACCTGCATACAAATAGAAACTGCAGAAAAAAAAGCGCTCAACCTGTTTCAGCTTTATGGCTGGCAGTAGATCAGTGACACAATATTTAAAAGCCTTGCTGCGCTGAGCACGTCCACCTGAAGCACCACTGTACTGAGATTACTCTCTTGTCGTGCGATAAAACAGATAATCTGGACATTAAGATGCTTCGGGGAAATCCAGGCTTAATACTTGGATGTGGGAGAGCAGGGCATGCTGGGATGTGGGGCCCATCTGTGACCTGTCTGCAGGTCCGGTGATGTATGGCTGTGGGCTGGACGGCCACAGTCAGGGCTGTGTGTTGCTGCTCAGTGTGCCATGGCACTCAGGGCACTTCAACCCCCAGTCCCTCCTTACAGGTACCCCGCAGCCCGCCACCGTGCGCTACTCATTTACTGCTACACTGGTTTTCATAATTAGCGCCGCAAGGCCTCATTAAATCTGCTCTAATGAATAAATATTGTATTTCATAGCCTGATTACCAGATCAGCTCAATGCTTGAGCGTTGTAAACAATTACTTCCCTAAATATTCATCACCCCAAAGTGGATGATCATTGGTATTTAATACAGGACTAGTATTTTCAAGTGCATCTTTATTATACTAATAATAGTTTTTGAAATGTTCCTTTTGGAGGGGAAAAAGAGGAGTTGTTTATCAGAAGTTGTACTCTTACCTCACAAAGTGTTCACATGATGATGATTTTAATTGTATACCATTTTTTTAATGCAGTGCGACACAGAAACCCTGCAGTAAATCCTGCATTTACATGTGAAGCCTGTGTTTTTGTGTCAGTTCAACTGCATAACATTTTTAACCGTTTACCATAATTAGTGTTTGCATTAATTTTATTATAAAAGAGGCATTCAGATATAATGCTCTACTCATATATTTATATCTAAAGGGAAATGGACAGTTCAAAAACAGCTGTATCTGTCTTTTTGTGTGCCTGATAAAATATGACAAGATATTTTTTAAAAATTAAGTTCATTGTTGTGTCAATTGAATTTTAATATATTGTTTTGTTTCATTGTAGTGTCAACAGTATAATTAATAAACACAAGATTTGCAGACTTAATTAGAAATATGCAGTGATGATAGAAGACGACTTATCAGCAATATGTAAATTGGCAATTATTTGATCTTATGAGCTGTTTAGTCACGTTACTTTGTCACTTACTCACACAAAGTCACTTCAAAGTGTGACTACATAAATGTTAAACGTGCTCAATTTCTTGATTCGACTATAATCAAGTGATTAGTCAATGACTAGGTCGAACCTTAAAGGGACAGTTTGACATTTTGGGAAATAGGCCTACACCTATTCTCTTCCTTGTCATGAGGCAGACAAGAAGATTGACACCACTCTCGTTAGCTTAGCTTAGCATAGACTGGAAACAGCTAGCATGGTCTCTGTGAAGGTAACGAAATCCATACACAGCCCCCTCTAAAAGTCATTAACATGTTATATGCCATCTGTTTGATACATAAAAAAGGTGAAATGTAAAAACAATTCAGAGTTTTATGACAGGTTATGTGCCAGAATAGACTATATCACCACGACGTCAAGCTAACAACAACAGTCACTTCTAGGTAGACAACTGGCAACTGATTTCAGTTGCGCAGATGTGTAAAATCAGTCAACTTGTAACCGTAACTGTAACATTTGAAGATACATAGTTGCAGTGGTCTGACCTCTCCAAACTTTTTGTTGTGTTTATTTTATGTTCTTTGTGGCTTTGCTATTATCTTTGATAAACCAAATCTACCGGCACAGAAGCCAAGCAATGTACTGCTGTGAACAGGGCCACAGCAAAACGTATCTGGGACACTTAAAAAAAATCTAAATCAGTGTAAATGTACGCTATATTTGAACATTTGCTCTGCTTTACCTCATGCATGAACCAATCGAGGCAGCGCTAGACCAGCAACTCAGTGTTATGCTAGGTAAAATCATTGTTTTTGTCAGTTGGGTCTGATAGCTTTGTGCTAACGCCTTCAGTTCCCTGTCAGACAAGGCTGTCTGACAGCAAGGTAAAGCAGTGAAAATGTTCTAAATATAGTATACACTTAAACTGATACTGATTTATTTATTTTTAGGAGGGCCTTATTTTAGATGGTTAAAAACCAACCAGTTGAAGCAGCGTCTGATTTTATGTACGCGACGCAGGATTTTTCTGTGAATAAACATTGTGATGTGGTCTATATGTCTTGGCCTTGCACAGGTTGCGAGGCAACCACAGGAGGGTCCAGAAGTCACTGCATGAGGTGCATTTCATTAGCTTTGGACAGATCCAGGATAGCTGACCAGCTGTTGTAACTACATTCACAGTTTCCAGTATTTATGCTGAGCTAACTGACTGCTGACTCCAGCTACATTTATACAGTACCAGCATGACAGTGTTATTGATCTTGTCACCAAACTCCCAGCAAGGAAATAAGTACAATTTCTTTTTTTTTCTTTTTATAGTTTTTCTTAATGCTTGGTCTCTGGTCTGATTCTCCACAAAATCAGACCAAATGATTTATGGCACGCAGACAAGAAGAGCCAATATTTAAATTTTCCCAGGCACAGTTTTACTGAGTAATAGGCTACGTTAGCCAGTTAAAAGGAAGCAGTTTGGAGAAAACTATTATTGATGTTTCATTGTGGGGCTATGGCTGAAACTGGGGCAAAATCAGTAATGAGTAAGACAAAAAAAATTCCCCAAAGAACAACACTTGCTTCTGAAACAAATTCACGCACTAGCGAGATCAAGATCTTTATGACACAAGGCAGTGGCGCTCATGGGAAATGCAGGTTTCACTCTAGGAAAATACTACTGCTTTTGCCACAGGCATCACAACATCAACACAAAATAAAAGTTCCTTGTAGTTGCTTTAATGCAATAATATTACATGATAGGCTCAAATTGGGCCTAAGTAGCTAGCTAACCTTTAACTGTGAGGGCTGTACATATGACAAAAACGCTTCTAACTTAACTAAAGTACTTGCTATAAAATGCATGACTCTTCGTGTGTGCTGGACTTTCAAGTGACCCAAAATGTGTCATAAGAAATTTCTTGTGGCAACACATCAACTCCTCTGAAGAATACACAGATTGAGCTAATATCAAGTCAAGTCAAGACAAACATGATGGGCAAAGTAAATTTTGAGTGTGTGTGTGTGTGTGTGTGTGTGTGTGTGTGTGTGTGTGTGTGTGTGTGTTCACTATAGTGCCATTTTACCATTGACTGATCTGCTCAAAACATTAATATTAAAGGTTTTTGTGGTTATGCAGCATCATAGATGACACATAGCATCGGCCAACATTAAGTCTGATTTGAATCTGACTTTAAAAAATACCTGAATTGACGTTCCCCACATGAGGATGTGTTATAATAAAGTTATTATGAGGCTATCTGATGTTTTGTGTGTGAAAATCTCAAGTCACCACAGTATGCAGACTCGACCTGGAGGACCAGTGGAGTAAGGAACACCGCTTAAAACACTGGATGGTGAGTCATGGTGATGATGTGAAGTTCCCTTTGCACATTTGTCCACGACTCTACAGATCATCGTCCCTATGGCAGACGTGTTAGTCACCATGACCCCTAAACCACAAACAGACAGTACTTTTATTTATTAGTGTAAAAACAGAGTAAATCCTCTCAGAGCTGCTGTGAAACCAAAACCACAGGAACATTAAATCGGCACACTCATTTTCCTGCCGCAATGACAAATATGATTGTGTCTTTTAAATACTGTGCAGCACAGGTGGTAAAATCTGGGTGATAGTTTATTGACCATCCTTGATTTTAATGCTGAAAAAATCAGATTGACAGAAAAATAATAATGAACCGTTTTGATGATTGTTTCGGGTCTTTTATCGTGCAAAATGCCAAACATTCAAAATTTCAAACTTATTAATTTTGAGGATTTTATGCATCTTTGTAGTCAAGCCTTTTTTGGTCTTTGGGCAGTCGGTCTCAGATGTCACCTCGATTTCTATCTTAGCAGAATAAAATAGAACAGCAGAAATACAGCAATAAAAAAGAATAAAGTTGTACGGGAAGCTTATATAATCTTACCTTAATAAGCATTATAAGCAAATACAAAGGTAAACAAGCAAACATAAGAACTTCTCAACATAAATCAAGCAAAAACAAAATCAATAGCAAAAACATAAAACAAAAATGGCTTCTGGAAAATTGTATTGGGCCGTTTTTAATATTTTCTCAACTATACTATTAACTACTTAGTCACATTTTTAAATACTAGATGTTTTTAAATTGCCAATTAATCATGTTAGTTGTATTTTATTTACTGTAAATGCAGCTCAATGCTGTTGTTAACTGTGATTTGACCTGTTAAAATGCTCATACATGCAGTTCAGTGACAGCCCCAGACAAGAACAGTGTTAACTTTATACTCTGTTAACATGTTTTACGCCCTTAAAGAACGCAGACTTTCCATTAATACTGACTAATAGTGGTGGAAACATTAATAAACTTCAGCCTTCAAGCTCCTTAAGAGCTTCAGTCCCCACCAGCGTTCAGGATTTCTCCCCCATGTTTCAATAACAGTAATTACAGCTGCCAGTGTTCTGGATAGAGTGATGGTCAAGTCAAAGAAAACTGATAACACGATTCTGCAGTGATTAACGCTTTAATGAAAATGTACAGTTAACCCGATGAGCACAAAGCAAAGCGTCACCATAACAGATATCCCAATCAACAGTACGGCATCACTCTCCCTGTTAAGAGTGAAGTGTGTGATAAACACAAGCAGCAGTGAGATAACCTCCACCTGCCATTACACTGAAAAAGAAATCTCAACCGTTGATTATTTTGAAACAGTATCATATAATCAGAGTGTGTCCTGGTGCAGGTCGAATGAAGTACATTTCAAAGATGAGCGACACAAAGGTTAATTCCATGTCATTTCGCGTAGAGTATCGCACTTCTGAACAGAAAATGCAGGCCATAACTCTATTGCCACTTCAGTGGCACCTTCAACCATTCCTACTTAACAGTGTAAGGCAGAAAATGAGCCAAAGAGACTGGAGCAGAGCGAGAATGTGCTTTAACAGGATAAAATGATTTACAGGTATGAGATTCCCATTAGAGTGTGCTAATTGTTTCCACACCATTAGTGACAGTTATCTAATGAAGGATATTTAACCAGGCGCTGTAGTATATCACACAGTTCCCTCTTAGTTTGGAAGTGAGAGGCAGTGGACCCCAGAGTCTGTGCCCTTTCCACCTGCGCCACCTCAGCAGCATGCAGATCATCGGGCCATTTCTGCAGGACATCCCGGCAAACGCAAACATTTTTTTTTCTTACAACACTTTAAGCAGATTTTAAAAAAGGCAACACAACTTGTAAAAACACAAGCATAAATTTGCAACTAGAAAAAAAATGGCACACAATTCATTGAAGGCCAATCCATGTCCAAGTGGGCAGTGTAAGAATAATACATTTAAAACAATGTAAAATACAGTACATCATCTAAACAAGCCTATATAAAATGGGTTTTTTTTACATGCTATGGAAATATGTACACTTATTGTCTTAAAACATTTAAGATCCCAGATTAATGTCAACAATTTACAGATATACTATGCAGGATATAGACGTATTGAGCAGTCTCAATCATCACTTATGACCCTGAAAGCATGTGGCGGTGTGTTTTTCTGCAGAGACTTTGCCTTCTCCTCTATTTCCTGTGTTCGGGGCGTTTATAAAAAGGTAGGGACCAGGTGCCAGATCATAAGCAGCAGGCATCCCAGAGACAAAGCGCAGAAAAGACACCACTATAGTGAGGTGAAACGCCAGACAAAAGTGACTGGGGTTTACAAACAGTAACTGACAATCCTGCATCGTATACCTTAACATTGTGACATTTTCTTAAAATATTTTTTGGTCCACCTTAGCTTATGATCAACCAGTCTAATAAAATGGCTCAGCTCTTTATAACGTGCAGGGAAATTGTGTTTGGGAGCAAAAGCAGAACAAGCTTTAGGCTGGAGAAGTCAGTCAACGCTCAAAAAGTGAAATTTCACAAGTGAACAACAATAAGCATTGTGTTAAAATGCTTCAAACGCAATGAACAACATAAGGATTGTGCGAATGTAGAAATGGTCACAGAGAACATCAGTTAGGTCCAGGATCAGCTCCGTCCTCCACTATTCAGTCGCTGCTCTGTTCGAGCTCCTTTTTCAAGCTGTGGTGAAAATAAGAGAAGCTCAGTGTCATAAACAGACGTTTAAGTCTCAAAAGAAAAACAACAAAACACTTAATTTGGAAATGCTCCTGTCACCTTTTCAGGTAGGCGTGCACATTGTCATATCCATGATATTTAGCCAGGTACACCAACACTCCCGTAGCACAGCGACCTTCTCGGGCCCGACAGAAGCTGCAGTTGCAGATCCCTCTGCACGGCGGGCACTGCCACTCCTACAAGGAAAGATGATTAACAGGTTAGTCGGGGACACACAGATGGGATGAAATGTGAATACAATCCTGTACGTTTCGGTGCTCACCGGATCTAGCAGAGCATCTCGGACCTCCTCTCCATAGCGGTTACGGAGACAGGGGCCGCAGAACTGGCCCCTCACCCCGACACACTCTGGATTGCGGCAGTTGGTTTTGGTGTCGATTGTTTTCTGGCGGCACTGGTGGCAAGTGGATCCCTGAAAATAAAACAACAATGGTTATGCTCAGGCGAAGAAGAATAAGGAAATGTTCAAATGTTCTCACAGTGGATGTGGCACCTACAGTGGAGCTGTTGTAGACTTTCTCCCGCACGTTGGTGCAGATGCGGTCCAGCTCTATCTCCGTGATCTCCTCCACAGGCCGCACTATGTGAGGGATGGCCTTCATGCCACTGAAGGTACGGCGACGGGGCTGCGCAGGAAATAAATGCAGTTAATGCCTGAACTGTACATCACGAGAATATAATGCAAAGTAAAATAGGAACACGCAGACTGCTTGTGATATCACTTACTGGCTCATCGTCCTCCTCATAGTAGCGGCTTTTGCGAACCAGGCTGAACTTGTCCTCGGGCTCCTCCTCTGGAGGTGGGCTGGGGGGTCCGTCCACCAGTGAGCGGGAGCGCGTGTGAGGTCGAGACAAACGCTCCGGGTTTCTTCTAAGAGATCCTGGAGTTCCCATGGAGCGCCGAGGTGGCTGTCGAGGCTGAAGAAATGCAAATAGTTTTAATACAGGGCACTGATAATAGAGCTGCAACGATAAGTCAAGTTAATCGCCAACTATCTTCATAATTGATTAATCGTTTTATTGAGTTTTCGAGCCAAAATGTCAGACATTTGCTGGTTCAAGCTTCTTAAATGTAACAATGGGCTGCTTTTCTTTGTCATTTATGAAAGTTAATGATGTACGGTGTATTAAAAGTATGATAGTCTTTGAGTTTTGGACTGTTGTTGAACAAAAGAAGCAATTTAAAGATGTCATTTTGAGGTCTGGGAAACTGCAATGAACATTTTTTCACACATTTTGACGTTTAAAACAAAACAATCCATCGTGAAAATGATTGGCACATTAGTTGATAATGAAAATAGATGTTAGTAGCAGCCCTACTGGTGCAGCGACACGTGCTACGACAGATTCAGATAATTACCGTAGTGGATGTGGACATGGCCATCCGTCTCGGAAAGAGTCCAGGCACTTTGTTCAGCTCTGCCATGAGCTTTGCAAGCTGAAAGAGTAAGTCATGAATGAATGAGTTGATAGGACACAATAAAAATAGAGGCTGTTCTGGTCAAAGTTCAGCTCTTAGCACCAAATGTTGTGAGTAATAATGTGAGATAAAAGTACCATTTCTTTGTTCTCCTTAATGTTCAAGGCTCTCTTGCTCATGAAGTTCTCCTCCTCCTCTTCGTCAGAGTCAGAGCCCTTCACTTTAGTTTGAGGGAGTGGTTCGGATGCAGGCCTCTTCTTGCCCGTCTTCTTGGTGGGGAACGTCATGGCAACTTTCAGGACGGCAGACTTGCGGCCACGTTTTGGAGAGTCAGAGTTCACTTTCTGAAACAGAAATACAGTTAATGATTAGAGATAACTTCTCTAGCGCCTGATATAATTCTGAAATACGTTGCAACTGTATTTGTGCTAAAAACTCACCATTTCTTTCATCTGACGGTTGATGACGCTCTCCTCAAACCCGCTGCATGTATCATCCTCCGATGACGCCAGAAACACCTTCCGCTTCTCCAGCGTCCTCCTCGTCTGTCTTAAGCCGCTCCTCTGAAACACAGACACAATCAGACGGAGTTGCAAAGACACCCACACATTCAACACCATTTGATAGGAATAGGAGGACTTTCAGAGATTTCAATCGTTACCGTGTTCGCAAAGCCTCCATCAGAGCCAAAGCTATCACAGCTGTCGTCAGAGGATGAAGAGGACGACTCCATCGGGACCAGAGGGACGCTGCGGAAGCTCCTCAGACTCATCCTAGTGGACGGAAGCTGGGCTGCCAGTGTCTGTGAATGAGAACAGGTACGTTTAGAAGACACAAGTCTTTTTATAACCAGCTGTAAAAGTGCACAGGAGTGTCTGTGTCTGTAAAGTTTATCACACTTCACTGTTGGCTCTTCACCTGAGTATACCGGCCTTAGAGAATGATATCATTAACCTTTGAACTGTGCAAACACCCGAGGCTGTGTTACAAATACAGGCACCAACTGCTGAATCAATATTTAAAAAGTTAATAGTCTGATTTCTTTATGTGACCATGCTTCGGATGGGTTACGATGGGGGAACAAATAAGGATTATTTTTGTTATGAATTAGTTTCTCAATAATCATTTGGTGTGTAAAGAGCCAGAAAACCTAAATAAACATGTTTCCATTGGTTGTTTTGTTCAAAACCCAACAAGAGTATAGTTTAACACGGCTATTATAATATTTTAAACCAGCAAAAAATGATGTTGAAAAAGCTAAATTCATTTTTACATAAACAATAACTTAAATAATCAGTTAAAGTGTTATTATTGATTATTTTTATCAGTGGACTTGCATTAGAAATTCACTGACTAAGACAAAAGCTTCAGGTCTTTATGTGACACACCCCTGTTGGCACACTTAACCAAAAACAATGTAACTTAAGAAACTTTAAAATGATTCATGCATATTTCAGTTTAACAAACATGGATTTCAGTCACTGCAACTTAAAACTAACATTACAGTTTTTAACTTTTGCACATTCATTAAAGTGACTAAAGGAGGGTGGTGCAACATTATTTTAACTAAATAGCTTATCTCACCAAATTTTATAACTTAAAACCCTTAATTTGACCATGTTTGGAGACAGTAAAGTTAAACTTTAAACATTAAATAACTAGTGTTAACCCTTGGAGGAAACGTGGGGTTTAAATGGTGACCTATTTGTAATAACGTGGTCCTGACAGGATCATAAGATAACACTGGACAGTATTTGTGACGGTGGTAAAAGTTAAGAAAATGTTTTCTTACCTTGGAGCGGGTGGAGGGCATTTTTCTTGTGATAATAGCAGCACACACAGAGAGACACACAAACTCTCAGCGCTGCAGCTCTGCAGTGAACAATGTGAGTCCCGCCGCTGCAGTCTGTTCACACTCTGTTCATTTCCCGCGCCACCGGAAGGTCCTGGAAGATGTATAGAATGTAGTCACGCAGTTTAACAAATTTATAATTTTTTTTGTGAGACAAAAAGGGCCAAATTCATAACCAAAATTCGTTAGTATGATTGTGAAATATGTTCAATCGTTTTGTAAGTAATCAAATGTTACAAACTTATAATTTTTGACGCATGTTGGGAATGAGAGCTTCCATGTTCTTTGCTTTGGCGCGAATTTTTTATTTGAGAATTTGCATGCAAGGCGGGTAAAATGTTGAGCAACTCTGCAGCTATGAAATAGGTCACGTTTTAAAGAGCTATTTAGTTTCCAGACTTAAATTCAGCTGTCAACTTTCACATTACAGCAGACAGCATTAATGAAATATATCAAACTTTGTCCAGACTTCATAAAATATGAATGTTTCAGTCAAACTTTATGTGGGTTACAGGTCATAAAGAAATACAAGGAGGGAGATTTATTGTCAAAGGAAACAGGTAGATGTGAGGATTTATTTTAATAAAGCTGAATAAAAGGGGCTGATGATAAAAGGTGGCACTAACGGCTGGTAACAAAAATGAGAAAGACAAAAACAGGGTGAGACAAACAGGAAGTGGGTATGAAGCATGAAGAAGGAGGCAGGGGTGGGGCACACCACCAGAGCTATGAAACTTTGCACTTCTGGGTTTTTAAAATGTACATGTCCTTACACTATATCCTATATCTTCTAATATATTGTGCTGTGTTAATATGCTGTTTTTCTAGGCTACATTATACTATGTCTATTATATTAATTAAAACACTAAGTGTCCTTAATCACATCATCACTCTGGTGTATGCTGTTTATATATGCCTTACCTTGCTGATTTTGCTGCTACTAATCACATCCCACCACCGTCACATTTAATTACTTTAATTACTCTTGTATAGTTTAATTTTTTACTTCTATTCTCATATTTTTATTATTTATTTCTTACTCTCTGTATTTATCTGTACTTGTTCCCGTTCTCGTGCTGCTGCAAATACTGAATTTCCCCACTGTGGATCAATAAAGGCCTGTTATTTAATATGACCACTGTCAAACAATAGGAACAGAATCATGTTCTCTGTGTGAAACTGTTGTGTTTGGCTATCTAGCCATCTATCTATCTATCTATCTATCTATCTATCCACCTAAAAATACTCCATAGATAGAGACAGACTTAAAAGGCAACTCAGAGTGTATGGATTTGAAGAAATAAATATATCATCATGGATAAGGGTGTTTATAACTGTTTATTAGTTCACTTGAGAAAAACCAGGCTGATAAATAAATTGTAATCTGCTATTTAAAAGAAGGAAGAAAGTGATGAACAGGGACTGAATTGTCCATTTTAATAATACTTATAAATCATTTATATTAACCTGACAGGAGCCAGTTTTTAAAAAATAAAACCTTATGTTCATACATATATACATCGAAGGCATCAGTGTGATTCTCTTACAACAATCAGTTCATCTTTCAGCATGTAAGCAGACATAATTCAAATGTAAAACCTTCAGCGCGTGACATGTTAAGAAGCCGTCAGTTCATGTGTGGCCCATATTAGCTTCTTCCACCGCCGCCTCGCCCTCCCCTGCCCCCTCTCCTCGGCCGACCTCTGACTTGTTTATTGTCCTGACGTGGTAATCTTTTCTGTCGCTCCACTTTGATCCACCCTCCGTCGCTGGTTTTGCCCCCCTCTTTTTCCTCGCCGGAGTTTTCTGTCACAGACAATATACCTGGTATCATGGAGGGGCGGTTCTGTGGTGTGACACTGTAACTGTTGGACCGTGGCCTCCCTGGCTGTCGTGAGGTTTTGCTAGTTTTATTATGAATATAGTTACCTCTAGTATTGGTCCATGCGTGCCCCCTACCCTGCCCCGCTCCCACAGTTAATGTGTTGCCAAAGTAGCGGTTTCTGCGTTGGTCGTGCACTGCTCCGGCGCTGAGTGGGCGATCTCGTTCCCTCTCTGAGGCGCTCTCTGACGTAGTGCTGGAAGGGCTGCTGCCCTTTGACCCAAGATTGAGTGGGGAGAGTTTGGCCGACAGGCTGGCGATTGGCGAGGAGCTGCGTGAGTCAATCCAAGAAGATCCATGGACACGGTTTGGAGAGCGACGCACAGCTGCAGCATAAGAAGACTCCTGGCTCTCGTGTGCAGACAGGAACTGAGGCAGAGTGCGGGCCTCAGAGCTAGTGAAGGAAGTCAGAGGTGCAGTCGTCTGCAGGGATTTCTGGGTCATCACCTGCCTCTGCCTTACGTTGTACATCCATGTGGGATCAATGTCTAAAAAAGAAGGACATGCATCAATAAAAACAGGAGAACATCTGTGTGTAATACTGTTAAATACATATTGTGATATATTAAATTGAGGAAATTCAACAGCAACAATCTTTATTTGTCCAACAATGAAAACTGCTGCTTTGACACTCACTATGAATAAAACAATTACCAGAGTAAGCCTTGTCCGTGGGGTGCCAGTCAATGTAAGATGGTGTTGTTTCGATGACCAGCTCCACGTTCTTTATCTCATCTTGTCCACCACTGTGACTCCACCTCACTGGACAGCTGTATCTGGTAGACTTTGGTGACTTGACATCATTCTGAAGTGTGAAGTCAAAAGAAAAGGAAAATTGGAAAAGGAAATAAGTGTCAAAAATATGTATACTTGTTGCACAGGTTTTTTGTGATTGATGAATGTTTTAATTTCAAATTTCAAATGGCTGATTTATTTGCTTTGTTTTGTGAGGTGCCTCTGAAATGACTCACCTCATAATTGACTGTGTAGTCCACCTTCTGGTTCGGCTGTATCCCAACGATCCACTTGTCCATCACAAATGGTGGCTGCATTGCAATGACATTAATTTATGAAGTAATAAATCTGACTACAGCAACCACAAGACTACAATCCTACAGGTAAAATGCAGCCAGTTAAGTCAGCAACAAAGACAATATTTAGCACTGATTAAAACATGAGTGCTTGTGTGTGTTTCTGACGACACCTTAGTCATCCGCAGGGTTTCCACATCCTTTCTGTTGGTGTTAAAGATGACATCTTTGATGTAAGTTACTGCGACGTCATCTCCGTCAAGTTCCATGTACATTTTCCATTTGCAGTCCTTGAAAGACAGAAAAATGGTGAGATAGTGTTCGTCTGGTCTGGTGCACTCAGAAACACTTGATTGTAGGGAAAAGTTTGTAATTGCAGTATTCTGTGTGGAGAACTTGGTTACTCGTGTATATAAACCAACAGCACAACCTAGAGGTGGTTTGATGGTAGTGGTGAGTTACTGGCCACAAAGCCTCACATTGTGGGGGAGGACAGAAATTATAACACAAAAATATTATAAATAAATTGCAAGGGGACTAAAAATGAGAAATTATATCGAATGCACCTTATTTAGGAAACTAATCTGAGTGGAAACCAGAGCTACACTGATGTCTCTACGCTGCAGAGGGAATTGTCACATTGATAAAATTACTGAATCAGAGAGATATAAACAAATAACAACAGTAAAAGCAAAGACTTTTATGCAGACATTGTAAATTCTAGTCAAACATTTGATAGTATTATTCTCAGTAGGATCCAGGATTAGTTTCTTCAGTCGATTTTAGGTGATAAGGGTGAAGGTTTTTCCTCATGAGTTGCTGCATGCGGCACACATCAAATCCTCACTAGGAGGCACAAATCTCAATTCCCCAGCCCTCTTCTCCTGCATACTGAATGCTGACGAAGCAGTAATGATTCTGCCAATCCCCAAAAGCCGGCCACGAAGCCACAGGTCACCGCTTAACCACACTGGGTTCATGGCACAGGCCAATCCATTGTGTAGTGATCACAGAGAAAGACATCAGAGGAGTGGCACTAACACACTCGTCTGAGGAGCCTTCGCCCTCTCCTGCATCGTCCCCAGGGGCTGGAAACGGCTCAAAGGGGAAGCTTCAGCAAGCCTCTGGCTCAGAAACACACCAGTGGCCCCGCGCTGGCCTGGTGTCGGCACTGGACGGTCGCACCGGGGCTCCCAGGTCCATGCTAGTCTAATCACTCCAGCAGAAACAATGTCTGGTAATGATGCCTAGGACCCGAGTGCGTCTAATGACAACTCATACATAATTCAGCACCTTTCACTTGGCTGCACGGTGATATCCTCATTAGTAGGGGACCCTCAGTGGCTGTCAGATGGTGGCCGCACAATCGCAGGCCCTCATTTTGTCTTTGAGAAGTGCAGCTGCTTCCATGACATCGCCAGCAAAGAGGGGCGAAGAAAAAAAATGCAGTGCGGGTTTGTTTTATTTAGTGCAAAAAACCTTCCAGTTTGTAAAAACAAGGCTGACACGGAACCTGACACCAGGCAGGGGAAAATAATTAGCTCTCATTTTCTCAGCCTCCTGTTTCCTTCTCCCTGCTGTGTTTTCTACCCACTAAACCACCACATGTCAGAAGAAATGGGAGGCAATTAGCAGGCTCGTTTCAGCCCTGCCGAACACACTGAAAGAGGACTATTTATGATGGGACAATGAACAGCTGAAAGATTAAATAACGTTTGCCTTTTAAAAAGAAAATGACTTCTGGCTAAATGGGCTATTTTTGATTAAATTCAAACAGCAAGTGAAGAGCCACCCTTTCTCCACAGTTTGAGACCCTAACAAAGGGCTGCGAGCAAGTCGAGGTGGATGTGGTACATGGCTGAGAATGAAATGTTTATTTGTCTGGTTTTATGCATGTCTAGTGATGCCTTCAATGGTCAGTGTAATGTAACAGCCGTCATCATGAATTCTCAGAACAAACAGCTTCAGTACAAGGAGGCTGATTCAATCAGGCAAAACATGATTCTGTACATCTATATACAAAGGAACAATTATTACCAGACTTATTCAAGATGTCAACAATTAAATGTCCAGTGTGTAGGAATAAAGGACATATATTGGCAGAATTAGTACACACATTCATAACTATGTTTTCACTAGTTTATAATCACTTGAAAATAAGTTGTGTTTTCATTACCTTACAATGAGATGTTTATATCTACATATGGAGTGGGTCCTCTACCAAGGGGTTTGCCATGTTATTTCTACAGTAGCCCAGAATAGACAAACCAAATGCTGGCTCCACATAGGACCATGCGTGTTTTTGCATCAGCCACCGTAGTGCTCCTACATGCTTGGCACACAGTTTAAGTTCTGCAGCCTCACCTCTACATTTAGAGTCCCACAGGCTCGACTGAACAGGTTGAGGAACTCGTTGGCAACCGTTTACATCTGAGTGTGGCTTCTAAGTAGCATCAGTGTACCTGCGACAAAAACTGAATGTAATAGGACTGATTAATTTGTTGCAATGCATCTACTTTTAGTAATGTCTGATGTGATATGTAGCGTTTGTAGTATGATTTGTTGTTTTGTATTTTTAGATTTATGTGTATTTATGTGAAACGGTTGACATCCTGGGACGCAAAACAAATTTCAGATGTTTTTCTGATAAAAAAAGTGAAATTTTAATCCTTAATCCTCTTTATCCTACACACTAGACCCTGGGTCTTCAGCAGGAGGTCCACGATCTCTAGGGGGTCCTCAGAGTTTTTACAGGGGGGCCGCCAAATTATTGTTTGATAGTTTAATTTAAGCCTTAATTTAAGTTTTGATTTAGTATAAAAAAATGTAAATAGGTATGAAAATACACATGGACACGAATCAAACACGTTAGCAAAGATAAATCAGCCTATTTATTTAAAAAACAAAAACAAAAAAACCCATTTAATTTACAGTTCACAGCACGGCAGGCTAACTGTTACCCATGAATCCTTGTGTTAGCTAATGCTAAATCACAGCGCGGCATGGTGAGGTGAACTCGTTAGTGTTACGTACTCCTGCAACATATTGGCCAATTAGCTGTATTATTATGCCAAGTGTATGGACATTCTCATGAGCCATTATGGATCTTTTTGTAACTTTTCAAGCAGGACAATCTGACAGACACTGGCAAAAGTGCAGAGGAGGAGGCTAACGCACCTAGCCATGCTACAACTGCTGCTGACTTAGCAGCTACAGGAAAGCACAAAGACAGAGAACTAAAAAATGTTCGGAGAAGTGTCTCAAGTGCAACTCAGTTTTGGGTAGGGGGTCCCTGCTCCATCTCTCTTTCAGCTAAGGAGTCCTTGGCCTGAAAAACGTTGAAGACCCTTACACTGGACCTTCAGTTATCAAAGTACATTAATCAATTTGTCATTGTCCATTTTTTTGGGTTGCATCTCACAGAACAAATGGTGTACAACATCTAAAGCACACAATGCATAATGTTGATACAGTCGGTGTGTGTGAGTGTGTACTTTACTTAACTACAAACTTACAGATTCCCCAGTTCCTGCTTTCCAGTGGTACCCAAACACCAACTCCAGATTTACAGTTTTACTCTTCTCCACCTCCTTTTCCAGCTCATCCTGAGAAGAAAAGGGAGTATTAGCACCAAATATGCACAGAAATAAAAAAACAACTCTTCCCTGATGATAAAAAAGAAACTTAAATACCTTCAGCAGCGGTGGGAAGTGGACTAAACCGAGATAATCATTCGTTAGCTTTTCAATTTCACCCTGCAAGACAGAAAATGTGAGATTTACTGTAAGTCCAAGTATCAACTAGAAAAGCACTCGGAGAGCGCAGACCTCCACCAAGCAGCTCGGATTTCCCGCCATTTTATTATTTTATTCACTTCACTTCAACTGATCATCACCAAAATTTTATCATCTGTTCTTTGTCCCATTATCAACCTTTCCTGATAATTTCATCAAAATCCGTTCAAAACTTTTTGAGTTATTTTGCAGACAAACAAACAGACAAACAGACCAATGCCGGCGAAAACATAACCTCCTTGGCAGAGGTGATAAGCATAGATTTCATCCTGTAAATTATGTACGGATTAAAATAAATAAGACAGTTGTGGTTAATGGATGCCTTGCCTTGAGGTGCATGACGTGACCTTTGGACTTGACCCCCATGTCCCGCATGTCGTTTTCTGTGAGCAGTAGCAACCTCTTTCCTGTGATGTGATTTTCTTTAAACAGGTCAGCATACAGCTGCATCCCACATGTGCCCTCCCCTGAGACAGAGAAGGATACGCCCAGTTTTTAAACAGCAGATCACAAATAAAGAGGCTGAAGATGCAAGAGTCGAGGAGTAAAGATACAGTAATTTAACCAACCTGCGCCAAATATTTGCTGCATCCAGAAATACTAAAGGAATAAAATGGTGATGAATTAGTTTTAATTGAATGTGAAAATCTAAATTAATATATTCATTGTGAGGTAAATACAGTGATACTGACCACGTGCTCCTCTGTCCATGTATAGATGTCAAGAGTTGGCAGCAACTGCACAAAGACAAAAGACAAATAGAAGTAACAGCAACAGAATATAGATGGATACAGACAGTATGAAACATGTGTGTGTTCAGATTTTATAGTAAAAATTACAGGACTTAAGTAAATGTTATTAAAATGGAAAATAGCCATGTTTTCCGTGTCTGCAAAGCCATTACTTTTCCGGTTATTGTGCTGTGCGATTAAGACGACTTGCCTCTAATGGTCTATATCAAACCGAAATGTCCATCTGACTGATCTAACGTGATCTGTTTGAATGATAAATCATTTATTGCTCATTAAATGTAATCAGGCAGAAACTTGCCAGCCAAAATAAAGATTTCATCATTGTGATCATGAGACTGGTGTGTAATGACAGAAATAATGCAATGGAAAATTGGAGGAAAGATGACTAAATGAATGAGTAATCCCCCATTCACTGTCTTCTTCCCACGACATCTGATAACAGCTCAGATTATGAGCTGAATGCCGCTCTCAATAGACAGTCGCTGCCATACATTTCAGTGCAGCCCCGCCGCCTCATAAAGCCACTCAGCCCTGCAGCGTTTTCCGCCTCCTCCAGTGCTGCGGTTCGGAAGTAAACAGATTCAGAAACACTCTGCCGCTGCCAAAAGTCTCACTGGAGTGACTTAACATCACTTTTCAGGCAGCATATTGTATTTCACAAAATGCGCTGCCATGCCTTTTTTCTCAAAGCACTATCTCCAAATCAAAATGGGGAGTTTTTGTGTTTATGTGTGTGGAATCTGCAGGGGAAAAAACACTCTGAGTTGGGTTTAGTTCACACAATTCTGCCCCCATGTGGACTAAGTGGATGATGGGTAACCAGACCTTGAATACAGGGAGTTACAAAGTGGCATGAAGTTAAAATCACAAGAAAACAGTTCGACACAAACATCTGGTGAAGCATTATATTTCACAATCTTATTAAAATGGTATCAGTCACACTTTGTTCTGTGTTCTATCATAAAAGGTTTAGTAATAATAATAGTCATATAACATAATCCTCATGAGACAGAAAAGCAGAGAGTTGACAGAAACACATTTATTGACAAAACAGCGAAGGAAAATAAGTCACATCAAGAAGCTGCAGGTCGTTTGATTCTGGTGAAACCTCCAGGAGATGAGTGCGTAGGCTGAATGTTTCTGAAGTGTCTGGCATTCACACAGGGAAATGTAAATATTGGTGAGAGCCTGTGCTAATTGTTATATCTAGTCTAGTGTGTGTGGGGCTTGATGGCACAGGAGTGCAGGCGATGTTTGAATAGGAATATTAGCTCATGGCAGGACGCTAACAAGCAACAACACAGGAATACAGAGGATTACATCCTCATGAGACTGACTGATGATAACAAGCGAAGGGGACAATTTAATGGGCTATGCTCAAAGAAGCATGTCCTTCCCCCAGATGAAGCCTAACAGCTAACTGAACACTAATGCTAATACAATTTTCTCTACTGTAAAGTGCAGGGCTTCAGGCTAACATTCAGTTAGACAATATGGTGTGCCACTGGATGTAAAATGTGTCTACAGAAGGAAAATATTCTATTAAAAAAATCTATATTAGGCAAAAATATAGTGTCTGTGACTTCTGAATGAGGTCTTTAAGAACAGAACTATTGTTATTATTAGGCTTGGGCAGTATCTAGTTTTTCATACCTTCATACCCACTTCATCGGGGTATACAGTGTATGATGATATTTATATTAAAATTTATTTAAAAATAAAAAAGCACAGCCATAGCTACTGGTGACAGAAGTCATTGCAGCATGTATGTCATTGTGTAGCTCAGCAGTTCCCAACTGGTGGGTCACGGTCCAAAAATGGGTCTGGCTCCATTCTGAATGGAGCGCAAGTCAAATTTGTGAAAGACATACTTTAGTTTTAAGTACAGTGAATTTCCAGCACAGAGCGTTTGCTATTTTATTTTTATGGTACCTGATGAAACTTTTAGCCACAGTGGACACTGACACAGCATTGGGCTGAATGGAGATGACTTGTGGGATAAAATCAAGCCAATAAATTGCTTGTGAAGTTGGAAGACGTCTTTTCAAGATAAAGTTATATGATTGAATACTAATTTCTTATTTCTTGGGCTTTTTGCCTTTAATCGATAGGACAGTATTGGCATGGAAGGTGGAGAAAGAGGGGGAATGTCATGAGCCTGAGGCCACTGCAGCAAGGACACAGCCTTTGTATATGGGACACCTTCTCTACCAGGTGAGCTAATGGACACCCTGGCATTTTTCTTTTCACTCTTCCTTTAACGTTATCCCCACCGCTCGCAGTCACCGTCTTTCTCCCCCCAGCTGCCTGTTCCACTAGTAGACACTGACCTCTGGAGGCGTGTGCTGTGCACTATAATACATGACCTCAATACAGTATCTCTGTATCAGTTTAATAGAAAGGGGAGCATTTGTGTTTTTGACCGTGTTGAAATCTTAGCCTCGAGATTTTTAAATTCCGTGGTATACCGTAATACCTTTATACCGCCCAAGCCTATTTCTTATATAAATTATTTCTTAATTAAAAAAACATAGGCCTAAGAAAAGAAGCCTGTCTTGAAAAGTAAAATGTAAAATGAGAGAATGAAGCTGACAGTCACACAGCAAAGTCCCTCTCCTGCTGTTTTGAACCTGGGTCAGTCAGAGGAAAAAACATGTACTTTCTCTTCCTTGTAAGAGACTGCGTCTCAACAACTGCACTCCACCACATCCAGAACAAATTGGCCAATCTTAATGTCAGCAAAATGTCACTTCATCATAAAAGCCTGGCCTTCTCTAAGCAACTGGCTCACGTGGCTCTTTCTTCACAGCATGGCACTATACATCTAGTACATTAGGCATACGGTAAATGACATCCATAATATCCATAGGTGGAGGGCTACAAATACATTCTGTAATATCTTTCTGTGCAATTTGAGCTATTTCTGAATATAAATTGAACAGATATTAAGCCAAGATATGATTTACGGTGTTTGTCATGATTATTGATGAAAATAATCACGACTTAACAAGCAATTCATTACAAACAGAGCTTCTACAACACCAATAATGCGTTAAGTGGGATTACAGTTTGTGACAGATGCAGCTGCGGCAACACAGAGCGTCGGAGAGCTTCATTCACTGTCGTCAGACCAAGTGAAGTGTCCCATCCCCAGAGTCATGTTGATTTTGTGTCCTTCTCTGACACAGCTCGACACGGAGGAGTTCTGCCTGGCCTGCATGTTGACCTGCATGCCTGAGTGCAGGACAGGCCGGCCAAAGTCCAAGGAAAACACGTCTTCAAAGCCTTTCATCATTGACTGCAGATTCACCTCCTCATTACCAGAGGTTGTGATCTGACACGACATCTGTGAACTGTTTGACTCCTCCGTCTTAGACTGATAGAACGACTTAGCGCTTATCTTTTTTGCCACAGGTAAGAAGAGCTGAGAGGCAGAGACAGGTGGAGAGAGGAGGGACACGGGTAAGAGAAGAAGAGAGGATAGAACAGAAAAGGAAGTGAGTAATCAGTTGTAAACCACAATATAAGTGTAAATATGAGAAGCAGACAACCCCCACCCAAGAAGAAAACGAGACAGCAAAGGGAAGTTAACAGAGCAGAACAGAATACAGGGAGGACAGGAAAAGAAATGACACACTAGAAATTATTTCAGTGAACTTAATTCAAAAGTGTTCAAGTTATCTATACTGTACTGTGGCTTTGGGTCACAGAAGGTGTTGAGAAAACACCACTTTTGTTTACAGAAACACAAAGTGCAAACCAGGAAAACCAGAATTTAATCCGCCGTGTCTTTTGCATGCAAATAATCACAATGCAGGGGAACAAAAACAAACAGCAAAGCCGTGAACTGCAGTTCTGCAATGCTCAAAATTCAATATGAATGCTAGTGAGAACTGCAGCTTTACTCTGTGCATCATGATGCAAATGTCCTTGTTGGGCATCCATGCACTACACTGCACATAAATGAAGTACTGCCAATAATATACACTGCCCATAATGTTCTCATAATGTGCTTTCCCCCTTTACTTCTCATTCCACGCTTTTCTTTTTTCGTTTCACTGCTTTCCCATTTCCACATCACCCCAGAGAAGATCAGGGGAATTCTGTCCCTCTCCCAGTGTGATGGTGGAAACACACATTTGAACAGCAGTGTTAAAGTGAGATGCTGCTGCTGCTGTGACCACTTGATGGTTGGTGGTGGCTTTCCTGAGTGTGAAGGTGAACCAAAAGTGTAGAGGGGATAATGAAGAACTCACCGGGCTGTTGGACTGTTCGATGAGTTTGCGCTCCCACATCTTTAGACGGCGCTCTCGCTCCTTCAACTCCTGCTCTTTGGTGCTCAGGTCTCTCTCCAGCTTCTTAAGTCTCTCCAGTGTCGCTTCGATCTCACACCTGTGGTATGGAGCAACAGAGCAACGTCAACAATTCACCAAAGATTTGTGTTACGATACTTTGAGACTGTTGTTCGTATCCCGTGTGAAACCAAAAATTTTAATATCAATGTGGTGTGCTAGCATGTGTAGCATGCGTATGTCACATGACGTTACATTTAGCCAAACCATGTTGTTTTTTTCTAATCTTAACCAGGTGGATTTGTTGCCTATACCTAAGGAAATGAACCTCAAAAGTTTTTTTTACCTCTCTCTGAATTTATTTTTTAAGCAGCTGTATGCATTTAAGAAGCTGACAGTGTACATTCCCTATAAAAACAGAAGCTTTTTTAAAAGACACAATGCATGTATCACGTGTAAAATGACACGCCATCCTTGAGCATCCAAAAATGACGCTGAGGGGGACCTAGGGTATCACAGTGGTGGCTCATTGGTCTGGTTGAACCCCTAAAAATACAGTTTTCCGTTCTTATTTTGACTTACTTAGCTTTAAGGTTTACTCATTAATTCATTAAATGTCCATAACTGCTTAACCAGTTAGGGATCCCCTGGAGGCTGGAGCCTACCTTAGCTGACATTGGGCCAGAGGAAGGGACACCCGGGACAAGCTACCAGATTATCACAGGGCTGAGACATAGAGATGAACAACCATTCACACTCAAATTCACCTACGGACAATTTAGAGTCACCAATTAACCTGCATGTCCTTGGACTGTGGGAGGAAGCCGGAGTACCACACTGACACAGGAACATGCTAACAATGAGGTTAACTGGTTTTTAAGGCTGCATCATTCCAATAAATGTTAATATTTGGCAACTTTGGGATTTCCACTAGGATTTGAAGTGAAGTCAAGAGGGTTTGAACAACAATGTTTGGCTGCACAGCAGTTTCTTGTGATGAGTAACTCACTGGTAGGTCAGCAGGGTTTAAGAGGTAAGCTTAAGTTTTGTTTTCTTTCTTTGGGATTTATTTGTTCTTTGGATATTAAATATAATCAGCCTTATCTTTTAAACAACACAGTGTAAACAATAGTGAAATTAAGCACAGTTAGAGCACTAGGACAGTAAGCAGTGACACACACCAAAACAAAAACACAAATAAAGCTGTAAACAACACCAGCGATACCCTGCAGTCAGAAGGTGATTAGTGTGTGTCTGAAGCTTTGTATGCCAAGGACAGGACAGTGTCTCATGTTTACTTCACGTTGAGGGAAGTTTGTTTTGCCCAGCAGGTGGGGCTGCACAGTGTGTCGTGGAAATCCATGCTGAGCTTCAGCCCCACAAAAACTTAGTTCTCACACTTTCTGTTCATAAACACATGCAGCCCAGGCAGGAAAGCCCATCCTTACTCCTCCCGGTTACTCCTCCCGGTTACTCCACCCTGACGCGCCTCACTTCAAACAATTTCCACTCAACACTCAACTTCCCAAATAATTTGCTCTCTCACCTCCCACTTTCCTGACAAACGTTTTGGCATTTCGCTTCACCCTGTGAATTGTAGAATTCCCTTTTTTTAAAGCTCTTTTTCAACTATTTTACCCAGACAGCTGCAAGACAGTCGAGGAAATGACAAGTCTGTTCTTATTTTGTCCAAACTGGTCTGATCCAGAGTGTAACAGGAGGCGCTTGAGAAGTTTTACATGATGTTTAACTAATGTGACTGTCTATATTTACTTCTTAGCCAAACAATTAGATCACGCAATACATTATTTTAGTGGTTGTAAGACATGGCAACCATTGAATTATATCAGCTGCTTTTGACTGTTACACTCTTAAGTGCTTGAGATTTGATCTTTGTACAAACAATGCACAGTGCAGTCTGTAGGTACTAGGACAATGGGTCTGACGAGAAACAATGACTGTGAGGATAAAATGGCAACTTTTATGTGAAGGTGTTTACATCACATACAATAAGAACAGCAAAGAGTGTGAAAATTAAAACCAGTGATCTTAGAAACTAAAACTGAGGTTTAACTGTCTGCCACACTGCTCAACACATGTTAACCGTCTTTTTTTTTTTGGTCTATTCCTGTCCTCCTAAGACTGAATTTTAATAACTTGTCTTACATTTTATCTGGCGCTATAATTAGGGCCAGTTTTTCCAATACTTTAATTTATGACCATAGACTGTATTAAAGTGAAAAAATTATTTGATGGTATAAAAAGGTAGCCTAGTAAGACCGTCCTAATGATGTAAACATTCTGCTAAGCTCTCTGATACAGAATGTTCAGCTCACGTCATCAGGATGGTCTTACCAGGCTAATAAAAAGGTGTGATGTCGTGATTGACAGCTGTGTCAGTGCCCGAGCCTGGGATATTTTGGCCTTTTGTACAGTGGGAGGAAGTGGTGACCCGCCTCGGCTGTTTAGTGCTAATTAGCAAATGTTAGCATGCTAACACTCTAAAATTGGAAGGTGAACATGCTCCACATTATACCTGCTAAACATCAGAATGTTAAAATTATCACTGTGAGCAAGTTAGCATTCTGATGTTAGCAAGCACCCATGTCTCTTCACTTCCTCCCATCACTGCCGTCTTATGCTGATGTGGTCATTTGGAGCCAGAGTCTTCACAGTAGCGTCTAATAGACCCGCAAAGCCAATTGTGAGCAGCACCACTGATGGTGAGAGCACTGACACACGCACAGCTGTCAATCTTGATGTCAAACCCCATTTTAATAGCATTAAATAATTAAATAAAACCAAACCTACCAGAAAATCTAACATTTAAACACACATCAGTGTGTTAATAAATATTTAAAATGGCAGAAACCATCTTTGGAAACATTTTGTTCGAAATTTTATTTATTTGATGTGACTCTTCTGCTAAAACGGAGGGGGCGGGGCTTAGGAGCTATACTGCAGCCAGCCACCAGGAGGCGATCGAGATCGTTTTGGCTCCACCTTTGGAGGGCTGTCACATCATCAATCTTTATAGTCTACAGTACAGCCTCACAGTGCAGCTACAGTAGCATGACTGAACACTGTTAGTCTTGTTATATCGTACCAAAGCACTATATCACTATATTGAGCACCCAATATGGATGTTAGCCCTCTCAAGCATCCTTCACGCTATAGTTAGCACTTTAACCATACAAGTCTGCACTATGTGCTTTATCTATTCCTCATTAACTTCTGGGTGGTGTAAATTCAGCTACCTGAGAAAAATAGTATCACGCCCAACAGTGCTCTGAGTGCTCTGAGGTCAACATACCATCTCTCCGCCCTTTCTGGTGAGGCTACCTCCTGCTCCGATCACCCACAAGCCTCTCCTTTTACTTTCCGCCAGCTAAGCTGACAGTATCAAACCTCTTGAGCTACAACAAATACGCCTTTCTGTGTCACACATTCTCAGTTTCTGTTTTCCAGCAGCGAAATTCACTCCAACCTGCTCCACCTGCAGATGGCTGCCTGGACATGATACCACCAGCACAACTTCTAAGGAAAAAAAACCTCAGAGCACAGACAAGCCCCGCAGAGAGGCAGACAGAGAATAAAGTAACAGCTGAGACTCAGGCTGTGCTGAACATCACCAAACCTCCAGCTGCTCATACAACCCAATTAAACACTTCTACTTGAAAAAGATGGTGATTATTTTTAGGGCCTTATGGGTAAAGAGAGGAAGTATATCCAGATGGATGATTCTTTGGAGGTTTTCATGCCTTTATGGAGCTATCAGTGTAATTATTAAAGATCTATATGCATGATCTCAAGTCCTTTTTTGTATTTCACGGCCCCCATCAGCTACATTTCCACATCATTCTTTGAAAACAGTTGCACATTTCCTTAGGCTGAGGCAGTATATTGGTGAAAAAAGGGAGAGTTATAAATACATTTACTGGGCCTGGGAGAATGGCTGATCACATTACCTCCATTCAGCCTTGTTGTGCAGGAAAGAGTTGCACTGTTGAGGAAGTTGGCTGTCATTAGACATGGACTCCAAAGTAGAGAGGATCTGCTTGAACATTGGCCTCTCCTAAATCAACACACAAACATTTGCTCTGTAGGATTCAATAAAAGCATACATATGTTGTCAATTTGTATGCTAATGCAATTCATCAGCTCGCTCACTTTTGGCTCTGTTGCCCAGCAGTTCCTCATGAGCTCAGCAAAGCTGGCAGGGCAGCCACTCGGGATGGTTAACCTCTGAAACACACAGTCAGATGGAGGATGAGCTGAAGGGGAGCTGATTTAACAGAATAGTTTGACATTTTGGAAGACACACTTATTCGCTTTCTTGCAGAGAGTTAGGGGAACAACAGTTCAGCTCAGTGCACAAGAGAACCGGAAGCGATGAAAGCAAACAAGCAACTAAAGTCAAGAGGATGTAAGATCAAAATAAACTTGTCATATTAGATAAGATTATTTTTATTTTATTATTTTACAGTAAATATGCTCTGTTCTTTCAAAATCGGGCCGTGTTGTCAATGTGCTAACTGGCTAACGAGCATCTTGAATCCATCCTGACAGTCTTGCGGTTTCCCTTTTTGAATGATGAACACAGACTACCACCTCCTGTTGGTTTAAAGAGTTATTTCCTTTCTCAAAGTGTACGTGCTAGCTGGCCATTGGCTATAGTCTTTGCAGCGTATTCAGCGCAACTTTTTAGCTGAGGCAACGTGAGGTGATGCTACTAGTTTTTTGATTTCGGTTTGGTGTGTCAGGGCATCATATGAGACCAGCTCGGTGGGGGGAGAGGACTATTGCCAGAAAATGCCACAGCAAGCTAGCAAACTGCCCGGCTGACATTGCTACAAGCCAAATAGCTGTCTAAACAGGTGATGTACCTAATGTCCTAAAGCTGAGTCGCTGTAACATCTTTCTCAATTCTTTGTCTATAGCGCAGCTCCAGATTTGATGCTCAATGACATCACACATTTGAATTTTTTGATTTAAGAGAGAGTTATTCCTGTTTACTAATATTTTTGGACTGTCTTAGACCACAGGAATATGGATTTTTAAAATTGGAGTAGGTTCCCTTTAAAACCAAGATAAGCTAAGATAACATCTGCTGGCCGTGGCTTCATATTTACCATGAAGACATGAAAGTGGTATCCATCTTATCATCTATCTCTCAGCAAGAACGCAAAACAGGATATTTCTCAAAATGTCAAACTATTTCCTCAACATTGTGTGTCACACCTTTAACCTCAAGCAGTGACATAAGATTTAAATGACAGTAAAATCATGTGAAAATGCAGTTAGGAACAATTCTTGACAAAACACTGCATTTGTATGTATCAGAATAATGCATATACAGTATATACACGTATAATTACACGCTGGAGTACCTCATTTTTCTCCACCACGAGCCAGGCCACTTGTAAACCTTCCAGGCCTTTGAAGGGTATCTCACGGGTGAGCATTTCCCAAAGCACCTGTCACAGAAGTCAAGAGCCATGGTCAGTATATAAACAAAGTTCTAATACTGGAAAATTATATGCATACATAATGCGTTTGCTCTGTCAATGTACACAACATCTATAAATCTTCTGTTTTGCCCCAGAAAAAAAGGTATAAATACACATAAATCCTGCTGAGCAGATAATTAGCTTTTATCTGTTTCTGCAGCATGTGTAATCAAAAACACTTTTCTGTCTTTGTTGAAGATAAAATGCAACATACAAAATAGACAAAAATATTAATTTTAGATTTCCAACAACGATTAAAGGCTGCCATGATTTCTGAAGCACAATAACAGCACTCCCATGTTAATTTAGATGCTTCTCAGGTGGTATTCAGCAACAACCTGCGTCAACATCTTTGAAAAATTAGATCATGAAAAGGTAGAGGAGTAACATTTGTCCAAAAACCCAAGGGCTCCACTGTATATGTGTTCTGCATTTCTGCATTTCTGCTCTTGCCAGCTGCCTCTCATTACATGTACGTGTTTTACTATAGAATTCAGCTCCTAAGAGAAGTGTCTGAGAAGGGAAACCTCATACTAACTGTGAGTCTGCAATCATTTAGCAGTACCTCTGGCATAAAAAGCTCTCATTGCAATCATAAACATTGTCTGTTTAGCTTGCAAAATCCTACCTACTGTATTTCAGAGGAAGCAGAAATTTTGTTACTTCATCGGAATTTATATCAGTGATTTACTCTTGTATAATAAGAACTGCAATTTTTAAGCATATTAAAGGGAACTGGTTTCCATTTTGAAACTACTTCCAACAATCTTTAGCTGCAACTTCACAAAAGAGTCCAAAAAAGAAAGACAGAAAGTTTCCAGGAGGCTTCTGCAAAGGTCACAATAACTTCTACTGTCCACTTAAGCAGAGAGGGAAATGCAGAAATGAAAATATCAGCAGGACCAGTTGACTGACGGTTGTTGTGTTTTTATGCCATGAGTGACTTCAGTGCAATTTCTACAAATGTTTTGAATGTATATGATTAAATTTTACATAGGATTTTTCTACAGACAGAAATAAAAGTGCATTATTGTCACTTGAATTGTTCCTTTAAGGCAAAAACGCATTTTATAAATGGGTCGTCTCAGGCTGTGAGTCCCACTGTCATTGTCAATCATCCATTCTGGATGTGATCTTAATGTGCCATAATGAATACATTTCTTCCTGGATTTGATGACACTTTTTGTAGAATAACCAAAACAGCATGAACACAACTTCAAAGCAAAGCAGTCTTTTAAACTTTTAAATCATGAGTCATAACATTTTAAGTAAAAAGCAAAACTTAGAAACTTTGTATAAAGAAGCTAAAAGTAACTTCTTGCGGGCTAAAGGGGGGCAGTATACTCCATCAAAACTGCTTCTTAGATAGCCAAATAGTAGACTCTTAACTGATTTAGGAGACCTCTAATTAAATTTAAAATATCTACATATGTTCAGTTCATATATATTCAGATGCATCTGAAACAGGTGGCTACTTATAGTTTCCCTATGCTTTTCATGTCTCTATGTATCTTCCTTAATGTCCATCCTGTTCTTCCTCTAGTTGCCACTTTTCCCAGGTTGCAACATTTAGGAATATTTGTCCACAGAACTTACTTTCAATTATCAGAAAAAGGGAAACTGTCCTACACACTATGCGTCAATCAGACGATTGCTGGCTCGAACTCTTCGATGGTAATACGTGCCAAAACAATGATCTACAGTATGTGAAACCTAAAAATTATATTAGAGATATGATAATGCTGCGTTCCCCTCCTGTCCTTCTTGTCACTCACCACACCGTAGGAGAAAGTGTCACAAGTCTCAGACACAGGCAGGCTCTGGATCACCTCCGGAGCCATCCAGGGAAACGTGCCCACCAAGGACATGTGTGTTGTGTGGGTCAGGAACTTGGATGCCCCAAAATCACAGATCTGAGATGACAAAAGCAGAATTAACATCACAATTGCACCTAAATCAAAATTTCATATCCATACCCACCATTTATAGAAAAATGTAAATATTATGCACCAATCAAACCAGAAGTGTATTTTTCCTACTGAAAAGAACAGTGACTATAATAATCTGTAAGTGTGCATCTGATGCTGGTGTTGGCAAATGCTACAAATGGGGGTATCTGCTGTACTCTAATCACATCATTCAGGCCTGGACTCAATGGCTATTTTCGTCACTGCAATTTGGCACACTATGCTTGTTTCATTTCAGAAAATGTGGCTCTATGATACATCAGATAGATGCAGAAGAGGTTTTGAAATATGTGTAGTTCCTGATTAGCTTTCTATAATATACTAACTCTAAAAGGTACAATATATTGTCATGAGTTTTTGTTAAATCTCCTTTCTACTTGTCTCATCCACCGAAGCACCTACTGTACAGTAAAGCACCCCGTAATACTGTCAGTGGTTTCTTGAACATGCTAAGTTAGTCACTGCCCTCTTGTGTCCACATACTGTAGGTAAATAACATACCAGCAGTGTATCATGCTCAAATTCCCTTCAAATTTTCAGATAAAAGTTGAGACACCAGACAAAAATCGCCTTATTCAAGTTGGCTTACTGTTCCGCAAAATGTATTTGAGATGAAACTCTACAGGGTGTAAGTCATAGTGAAAACCTACCTTGAGAACCTTGTCTGCTGCCAAAACAACTGAAAGGGAAAATAAAAGTCAATATTTACTTAAAATAATATGAAGCATTCCTGTATATAGGAATTAATGTTGTTTTAGACACAAAAAGAGAGTAATGGAAATCAAAATTGTTACCATTCCTGGACTTGAGGTCTCTGTGGATCACCTTGACGGGGGCCTCTGAGTGTAAATAGTGCATTCCTAAAGTGGAAATAAAGAGATGTTTTTCAGTAGCAGATCAGTGGAAGCTCCTGTATATACTGGTGGAAAATAATGCATCTTTCATCCTGTCTGAAATACTGTATGCGTAGAAGAGCACTGAGGGAGAGCCCAAGCTGCTTTATGTAGAAATGTGTACTATTAGGAAGTCAATAATCAGCAAAATCAAGCCTCCTTGACTCTTGTTTATTTATATTTCAGTGTAAAAGTGCACCTACAGTGCCGCAAACACTAAAGCACACAAACACTGGTTGCCAGTGTGAGCATCAGTACCGACTGCAACAAATCAGGACTTAAGCCCACAGCAAAAAGTCAAACTTTTTTTTTTGCTTTGTAAAAAAAAGCGTGAAAAAAGAAAAAAGCGATCCGCACACCAAAAGAGCTCCTGTTTGCAATTTTTTATTTGCTAATTTAGCAGTCTGAGGAAGAGCATCATGCTCGAAACATCACGCAAAATAAAAAATTGCGTATGGGAGCTCTTTTGGTGTGCGGATCGCTTTTTTCTTTTTTCAAGCTTTTGATACTTTGTGATCCAGAACCCAACCCAGTGGGCTTCGGGGATGTACGTGTCCTATTTTTTAATCATACTTTTTTGCTTTGTAAAACATTTTTAATATTTTCACAGCAATGGCTGCCTCTTACCAAAATGTATGATTTAACCTGCTGAAAACAGTCTGGTTTTCAGACCTCAGTGCAGTACCACTTCAGCATTCTTTATTCAGGATCCCCAACAGTCGTTACCACAGTGACGACTAATAGAGCCCATAACCCAGGCTCACAAAATTATATGTAACTGCATGAACTACATTTGACTGTTGCTGACCCAAGTGAGTGTCATAAATACACATAATCCTCACAAACATTACATCATATGCTGGTAAAACGGATGTCTTTTTTGATAATTGCTGTTTTATTTTCTTTTTAAAAATAATCCTATGAGTAACCTGGGTTAAGTGCAGTGGTAGTTTATTCCAAATCAACATGGCTCTGTCCATTACAGTTTTCTTTAACGCAGTGGTCTTTGGTAAGGGTAGCGTAAAGCTTCCCATGCAGGCATGTCTGGTTGCTTCCTTCCTCTCCATCAACTCCATGGGTTTGAATTCAATAACAAAGTGCTTCTGTTTGAAAGTGTTGAAAATGTTTTATAATATGTTGAGATTCTTATAAAAACTGACTTTAGGATATGACAGGATACAAACACTTTTTAAGGTGTTGTAGCTAAAGATATGAACACTAAAATGCTTTACATAAATCCAGGTGTTCCTCAGGGTTCAATCTTGGGTATTCTCATTTTTAACAGCCTAGATTAATGACCTTGGGTTGTATCAGTTCATGATTATTTATTCTATTTGTTTGTAGACACTCTGTTTGTAGACACAATTGATCTTGTCCATAATAATTTACAGTTCAGTTTTAATTGCATCCAAAACCATTAATTTCAATTTTGCATTAAACAAAAATATGAAAAATAAAACAAGTTTGTGCTTTTGTCATTTTTTCCCCTCCATTTATTTACATTATTTTGAATGTCATAATACTGTAAAGTAAGGATAAGACAAAGATGCTTGAACTCAAGGTTAACTTTTTTACAGAAAATATTTTACAGAAGAAGGATGTGGTAAACTGTTGTTCTAGGCTTCATTTCCTCTGACTAATGACACTGGTGACAGTTAATATGAACATAACAGAGTTTTATTACAAGAGTTTGCTATCCAAAAAAATACTGTGCCATCCTCCTTCAGTTTAAAAATGCACTTCCTACAAATTTTATCTGTTTTATTTGTCATATTTATCGGTTACTTATTACAACTGCTGTTCTTAAATTGGATTTTAGCATCATCAACCAGGTGTGTAACCTATTGTTATTTTGTAAAACTGTGAACAGGCAAGAGCTTGCTCTGAATGACTTACCCCTGCAAAAGTAAAGGCTTAATTAATTTATACAAAGACACTTTATTGACAGGCACAATTGTTCAGGTGTTATTTACTGACTAAAAATAATTGTCACATTTACCTCTGGCAATCTCTGCAGCCCATGTCATGATCTGCCCCATGTCCATTTCCTCACTCTCAGCACTGGACAGGTAATCATACAGCGATCCCCCACTCGCATACTCTGTGGAGACATAGATTATGTTTGAGTTTGTATCATCGGGAGAGACTAACAGTTTGTGATGCTAAAATGTCTTACAGTGACAAAACTGTTCTCTTGAGGCGTTACATTGTACATGTGAGTGCAGTATGTAAGAGCATTACGTGAAAACAATTGAGAATTGAAATTCTGCCAGACGCCTGCTGGAAGCCAGCTGACAATGTGTTGTTTACAGTTTGCTCCTGTCACTGACCTGTCGCTGGGGATGAGCTCAATTTATCACAGTGTAAGTGAACGCTATGAGCCATCTTGTTCCCTCAGGAGCCCACATGTTATCAGCTATATCTAGAACACAAAATAACAGCCCTTCTGCTCTGTTTTCTAAAGTTTCATACACTTCAAATAGGGCACTTCTTATGGGTCTTGACAACCATGCAGCCTTTTCCAACACCCCCTCACAAAACTGTGCAAAACATACAGATTAAAGATTTGATTAACCACAAAGATACTGAGAGCAGCTAAATCAACATATTTGCTAAATCCAGACAGACGTCTTGTGAGGTAAAGCCCTTGAATAAAAATAAACAAGCACTATCATACCAGCTGAAACAGCAGGGCACCTCTGTTTGTGCATAATAACCCAATCATGATCCAACACAGTAATGTAAACATGCACGGGCGCCGCGACAGGAGTCTAATAAACAATCATAAAATGCACCAATGTTTTTTATTATCACGAGTGTAGATTTTGCATGGCTTTTTTATTAGCGTTGCAGCAAAAGCTGGCTGACAGGAGACATACAAATCAACTCAGCTGACTTCACCTGAGTGTGCAAGTGAAGACCTGTCTGCTTCTGCACTTTGTACTTTAACACATTCATCAACATTCCATGGATGACATGGCTGCCTGTGGCTCCGTTGTAAACTGCACTTCCATTTTATCATCTATCATTTATTAGTGTAATGTCACAGACAAGTTTGAATCAGTTTGTGTAAAAAACATCAACAGCCTTGCAGTGTATTGTACAAGCAAATGTACCTGTACCCCAAAACAACAACTAACCTTCATTCATTAGGTTTATAAGGTTCCTGAGTGACAGCGGATTTGGTTAAACTCATGCAGTTGAACAGAGATAAACAGGTTTCTCAAACAGAAAGACGGAACTGCCCAGTCTGATGTTGTGTGTCAACAGACAGAGGAAATTTATAACAGAGCTGATAAATGTGCACATGGCATGAACAGGATGGCCATAAACATTTTTCCTGTATCTGGTGCTAATTAGATTCTGCTTTGATAAACAGAGAAAGTGACCAGCTCCTTGACAACAAAACTGAACTCTTTCACTACTGCAGCAGCCGATAAGCTGCCATGTGCCATGTGCATCGTTTTTAGCGATCACAACTTCAAATGCTTTCACTTCAAGAGGAGCTACACCCATTTCCAAGATTCATACATGTCATTCCTGTGGTCTGAGACAGTCCAAAAATATTACTAAACATGAACAGTTCTCTCCAAAATCCAAAAACTACAGTGCTGAAGCTTGTAATGTCAGAGGGTATAAAGTCTGAAACTGCTCCATTGACAATTAATTAGTAAAGATATTGCAGATGACACTGAGCACAGGCAGGGGAATGTCCTGAGTACATGGGCACATTTTCTGCTTCAGAACTGAGAACACTACAAAAGAATAAAGTTAATTTGGGTATAAAAAAGAAAACAAATGCAGCCAAGGGGAGGAAGTGGTCCGGTTTGGTGACCTCAGAATTGCATCCACATCATCTGCTTTTCTGTTGGCTTCATCACACAATGACTTCCAGCATGCACTGGGGCGGTTTGCAGCAGAGTGTAAGGCAGCAAGGATGAGAGTCTGCACCTCGAAGTATGAGGCTATGGTTTACTGCGGAAAACAGTGGATTGCCCCCTACAGGTTGGGAGTGAGTTACTGCCCCAAGCAAGGGAGTTCAAGTATCTCGGAGTCTTGTTCACAACGGAGGGTAGAATTGAGCGTGAGATGGATCTGTAGTTTTGGCACGGTAACTGCAGTTCCCTCAGAGTAGAGCCGCTGCTCCTTCGCATTACGAGGGGTCAGTTGAGTTTGTTCTGGCATCTGATCAGGATGCCTCCTGGGCGCCTCCCGTTAGAGGTGTTCCAGGCACGTCCAACTGAAAGGAGGCCCCGGGGCAGACCCAGAAAACACTGGAGGGGCTACATATCTCGTCTGACCTGGGAATGCCTCCCAGGAGGAGCTGGAAAGCATTGCTGGGGAGAGGGACGTCTGGAATACTTTGCTCATGCTGTCCCCCAACCCAGCTTCAGATAAGCAGTTGAAAATGGATGGATGGGAAGAAAACATTCTGTGGGTCCACAAAACACAGCTCCAGACTTTATACCCTATGACATCACAAGTTTGAGACTTATTTCTCTAGTTTCTGTCCTTGAGAGAGAGTAGCTCATGTTCACAAATACTGATTAAACTTTCTTAGGTCATAGAAATAACATATTGGAATCCCTAAGTTAGGTGGTGTTGCCCTTTAACAGTTCTCTTACAAACAGCTATTACATAGAAAGCATGGTTTGCATAAAGTTTAATGCAGCTGCAGACACTGAGAACATGATTTTACATGACAGTCATGTCACTTTTTTCTCTTAAGAAAAATCTGTTTCACTTGTGTTGGCTCATACACAGAGTATATGAATATGCAGAGATACAAAACCATTGAATCCATAATCTGAGTAAAGTCACATGAAAACTGACAGCAGGTAAGTTACCTTGCGTTTGCTAAAAATTAAAGCATAAAAAGATATACACCTGGAAGGCATACAGCTGTGTGAGTTTATGATGGGAAACTCTATCGAGGCAGCAGTTGCCTAACATCAGTTCCAGTGTAAAATTGTGCAAGGCAGCAGTTACTGCCTTGCACAATTGCTGCTGGGTTTTATAATATTTCTCCAACTCTCCATTCCTCAATAAAAGGACATATTTCAGGTTATTGAAATTGTGGAATTGACCTGAGATGACTGAGGTCATGCTTAAGATGCATGACCTCATCACACAGGAAGATTTTTTTAAATTTGTGTGATGTAGAAAATAATATATATCCTGATGTGAATGACAGGAAAGTTATACTGCATAAAACAATTTTTTTTTTTTTTAATGATGGTGTGTTTTATCTTTTTCACTTGACTGAGGACAATTTGTAAATGTAGAAAACATAACACTGTGTGTGCATTATTTGTAGTTTTGCCAGCTGAAACACAGGTTTGGTGTTTGTGTTTCTAACAATTAATCCACAAAATAAAGGAACACTGAACACTGCCAAATTAAATTACAGTTTAAAGGACCTCACATCTAAATGATACCAGTTTTTTGTTTGTTATTTAAAGTGTTTTAATGGTTTATGGTTTTTATTATCTATGAGTGTCTTGTGGTCTTAAGGAACCCCTCTGACTTGTTGTTGTATTTGTAAGTGTGGTAATGTTAACTATGTATGCATATCGAATTTCACTTCATGGGACAATATAGAAAAAAAGATTTATCTACTTGACATGTTTTCTTTATTCATTTACCACTGTTGTTTTATTTACCATGGGCTTATAATTTGAGCACTTTCATTTAAAATGGAAATAGACATTTTTTGCTTGAACTTATCATTATAAAGTACGTAAATGTTGACAGCAACAAAATATTGACCCCATCGGTGTTTAGAATTGTTCCCTATGAGCCTCACATTCACTATGCAATACTGTCTGCCACCAGGTACGATCTCCCAGGAAAATGACGGCTCAAAAGAAGTGCGTCAACCATTGTGTAACCAAAATAGCAAGAGGATATCGGTAGCTATCCCCAGTTATTGAAGAGAATCAAAATAGGTTAATTGCAGTAACTAACCACAGTAGCAGAAATGGCAGATAGTGGAACAACTGAAGTAACTGTAGAGTCTGTGGTGGCTGCTCAGCTTAACAGATAACGGAAATCGATCTGATTGACTTTGATGAAAAGTTGTCTAACACTCCTATATCCAAGTCTCAGCCCAACTGCCAAACTAGCCAGAAAGCTAATACAAATAAACTAAAATTAACTAAATTTTAAGCTATATTCTCTCAGTAAACGTGTAGTTTCATTTGCACACTATATACTTTATATACTATATACACTTTGTATCTCTTGTACTTATTTGTGCTGTATCTCTACAGCACTTGTTTGTTTAGGCTGAGATTTTTGATGACATCTAGCTGCTGTTCCTATGAAGTTTGAATGCATTTAGAATAAAGTGTTTTAGACAAAAGAGTCTGTCATCTAATGTATTATTATGGGGGATGTTGTGTATAGTGCACAAGATTAGGTAGGCGATACTCCCTGTTCAGGATGTGAGTAAGGGCTGCTTTGACTTTCCCTGACTGTGTTTTTAACTTTTTCCTGGAAGGCGAGCAATCACTATGGACATGGCATTAAAATCATATGACCTGTGGTGAGTCACAAGGTTTCCTGAATGTGACAGACCTTTTATTTATGGCAAACAGAAACGGTATTTCTTCATCCACCCCAAGAGACTCTAAAGTTGTGCTGTAGAGTGAGTAAACATGTGAGCCTATAACACAACTTCCTGTCTACATGAAGGCTAAGAGTTTGTTTGTTTTGTTTTTAGATGGATGGAATGTTCTTTATTTGTGCAACTAGAAATCAAATCTCAGTTACACATAGTGCTGAAATGATTTGTTGATTGTTTGATTAGTCAATTGACAAAAAACTAATTGCCATCCATTAATTGTTCCAATGCATTTATCAAGCTAGATTTTCAAACGTTTACTGTTTCCAGCTTCTGAAATGTGTGCATTTGCTCAAAATGTCATTGTAAACTGAGTATCTTGGAGTTTTCTGCTTAAGATCAAACAAATCTGAAGATGTCACCTTGGGTGCTGAGGAACTGTGATGAACATTTGGTCACTAATTTCTTTCTTTCTTTCTTCTTAAAGAAACTTTTTGGCATTTTTGCCTTCACTGGTCAGAAAACAGTGAAGAGCAAGGCAAGAAACAAGGGGGCAACAAAAGTCCCCGGCCAAATCAAACACTGCAGTTATGGGGGGTGCACTGCAACCATTTGGCTACCAAGGCACTCCTGTCCACTGTTTCCTGACATCTTATAGACTTAACAGTTGACATATCTTCAAAAAAAGCTGATAGATTAATCATAATTGGAAAGTAGTAGTTAAAGCCCTAATTATATATACTAATATTCCTGTGTAGTTAATTATCATTAACCTGTAATTTGGGGCATCATCAGTACAGCGCCCAGTATGTGGGTATAAAAAATGATAGGCAATACTGCAAAAATAAACACTTCCCAAAACAAAAGAGCCCAGTTGAGATTTGTAGAGATTTATCATTACAGAAGAGAGAAGGGAGATCACTGCGATTACAACAAGAAACAAAACAGCAGCAGAAGAGGGTTTAAAATGCTATAAAACTTAAATGATACATCCACAGTAAAGTGAAAGTTTGTGCAGTGACACTGAGGGCCCCTTGCTACATGAGCTTTATTCTTCTCAGCCTCCACCCTAAATACACACACACAAAAACAGGGGCACACCACTACTGTATCAATGTGTGCACTTCCTGAACCCTCTGGCATTGACTAATGCTTCCATAGAAACCTCTGCACCATTCAGTGTTAAGCAAACTGCAACTGATGCAAACAGATTCAGCTGCTGCATTTTCTATCGTAATAGCCCACTAGCTCTGTAGTGTAACCGTTATCATTGAGACGTACTGTATTCGTAACAGGGTGAAAATATGAAGGCTTTAGAAAAACATCTTACCGGTGACGATTCCATAATTAGGAGCCTCAACAATTGCACCATAAAACTGGATGATGTTCCGGTGGCTGAGGACACTGAGGATTTCAGCCTAAACAATGAACACACAAGAAGAAAACAGGACTTTTTAATGATAACAGATTACTATGCAAATGTCTGAACATCATCATATCAGTGCAGTGTTTTCCATACATTGATTTATTTTTATTTGTGGTGGCCTTTCTATTTTTTTAGTATTTAAAATGGATACATTTTATTTCATTGTAGAGTTTCGTGCAACAAATTGATTCCCTCAGCCCCTCCTGCTCTCTCTCTAACCGCACACAAATAAGACAAGATAAATGAGCTCAGCTAGCTAGCTAGTGCACCATGCAGTCCCTACGCCTCACTCCCCGCCCAGGAGACTACTTTAGAGGGAGAAGAGCAAGCCACAGCTCTGAAGACTGACCTCCATAGTGGCTGTAACAACTGGAATTTAGCCAGTGCAAACTCCAGATTAAGGTCTGGGTCACACCTGTGTAACAGCAGCAACAGAAAGTTTGCTGATCTGGCAGGGAGTCAAGCAGTCTAGGATCTGAACCCCAGGCAGTGGGGTTCACCTGGCTGAATCTGAGTTGCTACAGGGTGCTGACTGAAAGTCAGTGTCATTACTTTTGCAGGTATTTGGTCACAAACCAAAGTATTGAAAAAATTAATGAAATTCCGACATGGTGATGGTACTGGATGAATGGTTAAAGTATTGGTCTCTGGGGATCATGAATGTTTGTACCAAATGTTGTGGCAATCTTTCCAATAGTTATTAAGACATTTCAGTAAAAAACCCAAGGACTGGCTGATAGTTGGAGATTTGAATCATGAGTCTGAGACCCCTCAGTCTACTGAAACTCTTTGAATTGAGCAGTCATTTTTTGTTTTTGTCAGTCAGTGTGCAGTGTACTTCTGAGACCGTTTCGGTTCCCCAGATTTAGCTGCTCATCGCTTTTTACACTGCTCTCCAGTACAGGCAGCTGCAGACCCAGACCCAGGGGGAGTCTAAGTGAGACCGAGGCAGTTGCCCGGTCAGGCTATGAGATAATGTTATCTTGTGCCTTCTGCCTAGACGTGGTGAATTTACAGCTCACAGCAACTTCATACAATACGAATTTCAGCAAAAAATGTTGTTGCACATTTACAATCCGTTGTTAATGTAGGTAGCATGCATTCCCTCGGAGGGCTAACTTGGCTTGTTTACCATATAAACGTTGCTGTCACCCTCAACATCCCAGAGAACCCTGCTCAAACTCTAGAACTCTCTGTGGAAAAGGGGAATGAACAGTCAAATATTTCAATTGAACGGCCAAATCCAATTTGACTGCCATAATTGTGAGTCAAGTACAGTCCAAAAAACACATATGTCAACCTCATGATGGCGCTAGAGGAAAAACCCAGGAGATCACCAAAGTCAGTAATAGTCATCCACCTGGAACCATCTGTAGAAAATTTCATGGCAATCTATAAAACATGGAGCCACAAAACACATTTAAAGCCTTATGGTAAGACTAGGTATTAAGTCTAAATTAGCCTATCAATATAAAGAATAGGTCTAAATGAGCATTCAAAAATATGTTTTACTACAAGATGGCGCCTCTGCAGTGGGCTATATATGATTATTTGATAGTTGAAGATTGCAGCGTTGGCAGTGAAAGAAAACAAATCTGTCCATGCACTGTTAAATTCTGTATTTTCCTCTGAGACTTTTACTTTTATGGATATGGAATCCATTGCTAGACTAGTTAGCGAGGCTCAAGACCAGCCACCGCTGTTGAGGTTTGGCGAAATTTAAAGGAAAAGGTGCCAAGCTGTGACATATGATGCAGGTAAGAATTTCTTTAGGACAATAACAATGATAAATAAAAAAAAAAGATTCATGTGATATGTTTTGTCAAAGGCACAGAGAGCCACTGGAGCGGGGCATATGGTTCCAGAGCTGCAGGTTGCCTACCCCTGATCGAGACCAAAGTAGTGGACTGTCCAATTCTGACCAACACTGCCACTTCTTATTCAAAATGATTTTATTGATTCCGCTAAGCATCTATGATCAGACCTGCGTCCATAACAATGGTCTGTTATTCATAGCAACGGTCTGCTCTTTAGAAATACCAGACCATATAATGCTGTAATTACCAATCAGAATCGAATATTCAACAAAGCTGCGTAACAAATTACTATAACATACTAGCCCAGGAAGATCACGGTGAAACCACTCCTAGGATGAAGAGAAACCTGACAAAACCAATTCATTTAATTGTAGCCAAACACTGTAATTAAATGAACAATTGGTTCAATGTGAAAGGATTACATTATTATTTTCAGTGAACAATCATCTCTCCAACACTTGAGTGAAGTTGAATGGATATCTGTGATCTTTTACAATTTCATAAAAGAAACCATAAATCACTTTCTGAACATCCTATCACGGGCCAACAGATGTAATGCAATTTCCCTGAAAAGATTTCAAAGATAATTCTTTTTTTGTCTGTAAGACAATGAGCCCGAGCTTTCAAAGAGATCTCAAGAACCGCTGTAATTGGGCCAAATACATTCTTTCATTTGGCAATACTGTGTCTTTCGTGAGTGGGAGTGTATAATGACCATGAGTGAGGGGTACAGAAGTCACCACATCCCGCTAAATGGGGTAGCAATTAAAATGATTACTATGCTGACAATTAAAAAGTATATGAAAAGCTCAGGCAATTATGACTCCTACCTCGTTTTCAATCTTCAGCAGTTTCTTCACCGCCACCTCTTTGTCCTGGGAGATCCACCTGGCTCGGTACACACTCCCGAAGCTGCCGCCGCCACAGTTCTCGTAGAAGAGGATGTCATCGAACTTGATTTGCACGAAAGAGGCGCTTGGAGGCGACATCTCATACTGACGCTCAGCACCAAGTCTGCTTCTGAGGAGGGGGGTCACAGGGAAGGAAGGAAGTCTGGTTCACTCAACAAAGTCCTGTAGAGTAAAACAAACGTACTCCTGCTGTTCAAGATGCTTCAAAGAATAGTTTACTCTGAAACAGCCCATTGGGGAGTGAGAAGGTTAGACGACGATCCAACGTGGGCCACTGTGGATTATTCCACATGTATCAGTGTGATATCCCCGGGTTTATCTCTGTCATCTCTTTGCTCCACAACACTCTCCTCATCATCAGTACCAGTAAGCAATGAGCTCAGGGTCCAGACTCTGCTTGTATAAGGACGATGGCATGCCTGGTATGTTGTGATCGTGCAGCCAAAGTCACACACTATTCCAGCACCGTCTACTGTGTTCGGTACAAGTAAGGCCACAAGCGAAGGGAGCAAAAAAAAAAAAACACTGTCTCTGACTGTTTCAAGACAAAAACAAAGAGAAAATCTCATATTCTCTCAGACCGTACATGCGTTATTTGTGTAAACCAGGGTTAGAAACGTAATGCTCCCAAACTGGAGTCCACACAGATTGATTATCACACCCTTTTGTTTGTCTGTAACAGCATAAAAGCATCTTGTAAAAGACATAATTCCATCATTACAGGAAATTGTAGCTCTGGTATTGTTCATAGGTTTCCCATTTCAAGCTGAGCAATTACGGCTTTTAAAAGGCTGTTACCTGGGTCTTCATTGGGATTGCTTTCTGTCCCAGCGGGAAATACCTCCATTGTCACAAAGGGGGGGCCCATTGCTTTCTACTGATATACTTGTATTCATGCTATACTTAGCCTCACAGCAATCTGCTCAGTGGACCAGCCCACAGCATTGTCCGTCCACTCAAGAAGCCAGGGTTACTGGGATATGGGAGCACTCCTGCTCTCCTTCCTGCCAGTTCTCACCTAATAGCAAACACTGAAACAATGACGGCCTGATAGCCATATGTCAAACCACAGGTTGTTAATGTAATCAAAACTAAATGAAAAATAAATCACACAGAGCTGGTAGATAGTAGGGTGACAGTCCGCAGCGTGGTGCACAACTTCTCCCAGCAGACACATACAGATGTTAGTAACACTGCCATAAATAGTAATCAATGATGTTAGAGTGCATGGTTAGGTATTGATCAGGCTCTGTGTAGCTTAGATTACTAGGGTAATTTGCATTACTAACATTACATGGCTTTAAAAAGACATGCTGCACTGCAAACATGTCATAATGAAAACACCAAGGGCATAGTTTTCTGTATCAACAACTAAGAAAGTGGTAATTAACATGCATTGCTATCACTTTCAGTATTATAATGACCGTATTTGTTATCTTATCTAAGCCCATGATTTACACTGCTTTACGTTTCACACTCAACAGCCACAATATAACATATAGCATGTGTACGTTACTGTACATTAACATGCCGACCATCATACTAAGTGTTATTCACATGGATGCCTGTAAGCTACCATCTGAAATACTGTGTCTAACTCTTCCTCTCTGACGTCTGTAAACATACATACCGACATTAAGTTTCCGTCTTCAGAGCAGCTCCTACAACCGCTCAGTGAGAAAACCGGAGAAGTTCAGAGTTCCGGGAAATCTCGTGTGACGTTTTTTTTTTTTTACGTCTCCACTCTCTCCGCGGTTGTTTTACTGGTTGCACAACTTCTCCCAGCAGCAGGACAGCATGAACTGGATTGGACTCCTTTACACTCACTATCCCGATGGCAACAGCTCCCCCCGCCGGACCAAACGGGACACACTCACTCCAGGTTCCTACAGTGTGTGTGTTTTTAGACACAGTCCTGGGACGGTGGTGTTTCCAGTGCAGGCCGCGGACCAGTCAGTCCCGCTGAAATATTCCGTTGCTACGGCAACAGCATTGGTCACTGTTAATTTCCAATATATTTTATATTGTTTATAAAGATTATTTATATTATTATTTCATTTATAATAATTATTTTATATTATCATTATTATTATTTCATAATATTATTTAAATATAAAGATTATATAAATATAATAAATATACATATTATACAAATGCAAATATTATTTAATTCTTTTGTATTGTATACGTATTATTATATATTATGTTACATATATTATTATTATAATCATCATCATCATTATACTAATGTTGTTCCTACGAGAACAGCATTGGTCACTGTTAACTTCCTTTCAGCTACCCAAGGAAAATATATTAAATTTATTATATTTTAAATTATTTATAAAGCTTATTCATATTTGCTTATTTATATCATTTCATTTATAATAATTATTTTATTGTCTTGTTTATATTATTATAATAATTATTACTGTATATTATTATTTAAATATAGATACTATATTAAAACAATATACATAGTATATTATATTTATATATAAAAAGTGGAAGCTTTCTGAGGCCCCTCTCACCCCTGAAAGTCATAGATGGGATTATCTCTTAATGCAGGGAAAGCCAAGGGAGAGACTGCTTATGCAGCTGGGGCACCAGTGTACACTGTCATGTCTTTACCCAGGAAAGAGAAATCAGGGTTTCGAAAATGAAAAGAAACATAGGAAATATAAAGAAAGCAAACTGACTTTGTTAAAAGAAAAAAGAAAAAGAAAATATGAATCAAGACAGAAGGAGCTAAGGGCCAACAGAGACTGCTTATGCATAGGGCCCAAACTTTGGTGCTACACCCCTGGTTATTCCAGTGAGTGAAATCGGCTGTTCTGCTTGGTGGATACTGTTTTTTTTGGTAGAGGGAATCTCTTGCGCTTCAGCCCTTCTGCAATTGGAAGTCGGTGCTTCTCAGACCAGGACAATATAGATCAAAATCACGCCTCTCCTTCTCTCCTTCTCTTGCCTCAAATATTGTGCTCTGACAAACCTGAATGAAACTGGCTCATACAGTAACTTAACAAGTCAGTCTGAGATGTTTGGAAACTGAGAACTTTTTGTTTAGGAAATCAAACAACAAACTACGACTGTTTTACTGTCTTAACATGTTATGTTTATAAAAAAAATATACTAATGAAACAGCCAAACAGAACAATAATGAAAATGTGACACAAATACGTCTAAAATATTTAATACTTTCAGCACACAAAAGGTTTTCAGACATTTACCGTAAAGAGAAATGTGCTCACATGAATAAAAAGGCAAACAATCATAGTAACTCTTTGCATGCTGATGTCAAAATAAATATTTGTGTACAGTTTACAACACATAGGATTCTCACAACCTTAAATATGTATAAATATTGTTTGATACAAAAGATACGAAACAACTGAATATCAGGAATATCAAGACTTTGCAGTTTTTAAAGCATCACATAGTGTTTACGTCTGAAATGTTAATCTGATAAATGAGATCCCCCCCAAAGATTGTTAATTCCTTCAATTGTGGTTCTTGTTTGTCTTGGAGATGATGGTGCAGCACAGTGATATGAGAGGTACTTCACCCGCCAACAATTACTGTTGTTAAAGTATCACAAATTACAGTAATAAAAGGCTTAACAAGTCAGGCATCTCAAACAATATCTCATTATCTGATACGTCATTAGGTCCTCCACATGATTGCCTGTGTTGGAGTAAATTCATCCCAATGTAAGCATATGTCATGTAGTGAAGCAGCATCAGAGTGTAACATTTCTGTCCCTGAGTGGTTTCAAGACCTGCGGGGCTCAAGTCCATGAGAGAGCTGAGTTAGTGTCCTTTGGTTGTCGATCACGTTGAGCTGACGTACGTAAGTCCGAATTTCTGGGTGGTTCTTGCTGGCTAGAGGTGAGTCTGGACCTGATTTAATGACAAGGAAGAGTAAAAATGTTAAAATGCAGAGAACTCGTCATCAGAGAAATCAAATGTAATTTAAAGGTTCTGTATTTAACTTGATTTTAGTAACACCTCTGACGCTGCTACATGGACTGCAGTTAGCACCCTCCATAGCTGCAAGGGAGCACCTGCATCAGCCCCAATAGTGACTAACAGGACTGAGAGTGATTGACCAGCATCCTGCTGATATAATACTGGAAAATAAGGTTCATCATGTCCTTTATATAGAAGTCAATCCACAGGCTATCACAGGCAAAAAGTCAGGTAACTCAGTTTTTAGGTTATCCATTGATAATTAAAAACAATTAATACTTCAGTCAGGAACTTTAGTCAAAGAAAACTTTATTTCCATTTGCAGTATTATATTTGGCAGTATGGCTCTGTTCTGGGGCCTCTCTGCCTTTCATAGGCCTAAGCAAAAAGCCTCTTCCACACACCTAAGCGGAAAACCTAAGGCGGAGAGAGCTCACCTCTCTGCCCCTCCATGCGTATACAAGGAAAGCCTAAGGCGGAGAGAGAGAGAGAGAGAGAGAGAGAGAGAGAGAGAGAGAGAGAGAGAGAGAGCGCAATCCTCCCTGCCCTTCCATGCGCCTACACAGAAAGCCTAAGGCTAAAGCTGACTCCCTTCCATCAATCAGCTGCTCCATCAGTTGATTGGGCTGTTTGAGATCAGCTGATGTAGCTGGCATGAGCTTGACATCATGTCCTGCCTGAACTAACACTATGCTCAATATGTAAAAAGTTACATTCAGTACCTTTAATTGTATTGTTTGTTATCTAACCATTTGATATTTCATGTGGGATGCACACTTACTGAACGGTTGGCTCCTACAGTATCTCACTATCTTCACCGTGTTAGCGATCATCCGCTGGAAGACAGAGAGCTATAATCAGCGACAGATATCATCAAGTAACTGAGTGGCTAAAAAAATTACACCATCTACACAATAACCAGCACCTTCAGAGCCTCACCATTTTCTCAAAATTGACCAAATAGTCGATAAACGTCTTGTTGCCCTCATGAGTGAATGTCATGTCTAGAAGAGACCAATTGTTGAGATGGTTAAATCTGTTGGAGAAGCAATGCTACAACAGAACAACTGCGTCATAAAATGACGTTACATTAAAAATAAACAGCCATTAAATGAATGACACTGACCTTTGATCAGCAGCGGCATGAAGGGAATGATGGGAGGCTCCAGCTTGGCAACTGTCAGTCGGTACGCCCGGTGGTTCCTGGACGGGTCCTGTGGAAACAATCACACTGTTCTGAGATCTGCCGTCACTGTGTGAAACAAATCCATCACGGCGCCAGCAGAGGATGATGCAGCTAAACCCACACATGACTAGCTGACAGTGCAAGAATTGCTGGTTTTGGACATTAAACACTCTGACTTCAAGATGGAGAGGCTTTGACGAACGAAATGAGTCCTATCAACTTACCATGAAGTTTTCAAATTCCCCGTAGAACTTCTTGAATTTGCTGGGAAGTTTCTGTTAAAAAAGACAACACTTAAAGTTAACCAGAAGTTCATCAGAATAACAAACTGTCTGTACATTGTCTGATTTATTTGTTAACGGCGTTACTGTGATTGGATGTAAAACTTCACGCTTCAAATGCAAACAATAACTTGACTCATTTCTAATTTGAATTTTCCCTTCACACGCACTCCAAGAGAGTGAATACAGGAGACAAAAGAAGAAGTTGTGGTTGTCTGGGGGGAAAATGCCAGCCAAATCCTCAGTAATGAAATGTGACTACATAAAAGGAATCTTTATTTATTGTCTGTATGTGCCATGTAGTGTGGGACTGGTCTGGTCTTAGTCTTGACTTGGTCTCAAACCCCTCAAAGTCTTGGTCTTGTCTCAGTCTCAATACACACTGGTGTTGGTCATGACTTGGTCTCGGTTTAGGTGGTCTTGACTACACCACTGACACAGACAGATACCCACCTCCCAGGTCTGAGTCAATCTGCATACTGCTGGGTTACTCAGTCCCATGATGATAGCGAAGAAGGCGTTCAGATTCTTGTACTCCTTGCAGCTTTGACAGAAAACATGAAAAGGTATTTTAGAGTAGTGAATAAACAAAACTGCACGCTGAGTCAAAAAAAAGCAGAACAGATAGTGAAACAACGTTCACTTACTGGGCGGCTATCTTGATGAATTTCTTGAGAAGCTGCACCCTCTTGCTGAGCTGAGTACACAGACATATCTCTGTGATCACCCAAAACTGGATTTCATTAAACCTCCTCAGGAACAGGTCTAGGTTCACAGTGGTTTTCTTGAAGTTTTGCCTCCCAAATGTGTGGTAGACAAGTTCAAGCTATTAGACACAAACACAAAATAGTGGATCAAATCAAAGTTAACCAAACCAAATTCACTTTAAGTCATGTTTAACATTCAAACAGGCCAGGTGTACTGAACCAGCTCTGCTGATGGCACCTGGTCTCACAGTCATACCTCATGTACACAGTGAAAAAGCTCCCAGTCATAGGAAGTCATGTGGTAAGCCACATCCTTAGAGCTCATCAGCTCAAAGCTGGCCAACAACCCTGTAGAAGAGCACTCCTGCTCGGGTAAGGGGGTCTAGAAAACAAGAGACAGCCTTTTATATTTTATACAGGGTTTCTTACTTTGAAACCTGAAAAAATGTCCACTCCCTTAAGTGCAATTTATTATATTTAATTCTGCAAGTGATGCCAGGAACTCTTGTTTTGCAATTTAAAAATATATATGCAAAGACCACCAAAGGCATGTGTCTTCCTGTGCCATAAATATGTGCCAAAAGAAAAAAAGAAAAGACAAGATGGCAGTTGAGCTACTTATAAGAGTAAATACTGTTGTTTGATTTTACAATAAATACACACAATAAGGACATTCCCATGTATACATATAAATAAATCTGTTGAGTTGCTAAAACTTAGCCGGATTCTAAAAGCATTAACAATTGCAGTATATAATGTGAAAAAAGTGGGTCTCAGAGATGTACAGCTATGCACAGGGCTTCAGTGAGCCCTCTTTTATATGATAACAATGTGATGTGTAATTAGAGATTAACCCACCAAAGAATCCAGCTGATCCCTCCGGCAGGCAAACAGGCGTCCATTTATGCTGAGAGTGGAGAACACTGAAACATCGTTGGGCTTGAAGATGACTTTCTCTACAGAACAAAAAACATAACACACGAGGGTTAAAAAAAATGTAAATTTCTAATTGCTAATTAATGGAAAATGTTACACACTCTCAGCTTAATGTAACATTTGATCTCTTTATAAAGCAACTGTGGGATGGGTTACCAAATTTTGTACATTCATTCATGGTTCCCAGAGGATGAAACCTAAAGACTTTGGTAATCTATTGACTTTTTCTCCAGCGCCACCATGAGGTTAACCTATCTGTTTATTAGTGACATGCCTCAACAACTTCTTTATGGACTACCATGAAACTTATACAGACATTTATATCAATATTAGGATGAATTGTAAGAACTTTGTTGATATCTTAACTTTTCATCTAGCTTCTTGATGTGCATAAATTCCTCCCAAAAAGGTTAAAAAATGAATTAGGACGGAGGGCTGCAGGCCAAAAATTAATGCGGACGTTATCTGAAATTACATCACATTACAATGTATATTTCATAGACAATTTAACATTCTAAATTTAAAATAAACCTAAATTCTAGCACCATCATAAGATCAGAGATTTTCCCAGGGTCCTACATTCCCCTTATTATCCTCTTAACCTTTGAAACCTGGAGCGACACCACTTTTCTTGTGCTGCTTACAGATGCCTTTCGCAAGTATTTTAACCAACATGGGAAAAAAGAAAATGAGCAACATGGTGAGAAATGTCACACAGAGTGCCAAAAATAATGGACTGAGATTTTTTTTTAAATTTAAAAACTAGAGAAATACTATATCTAGAAATATTATTAATATTACATATTTAAAATTATGTTACAAAGTAGCTACTCTGCTAGCCTCGTCGCCTCCATGCGCTCTTTGAACTCTACGTCAAATGTGTCATTTCCTGTGCGACAGCGCGGGAATGTCGCTCCTGAGAGGCAATAGCGCTTCTAAGCAAACCAGAGACTGTTGTGTGGTGGAGATGCGTTCAATGATAATCCTAATAACTCGTTTGGCAGTGGCTGTAATGTAACGGACATTGGTTTATATGTAGAAACTCCACAGGGTAGCTTTAATATAATTTCTAAGCACTTGTCCAGGTCATGTCCTTGTTTGTTTATTTTGTTTGTTTGTTTGTCATTAACTTTCTTTCCTTTTTTACCCTACTAATTTTCACATTTTGAATTTTCTCCTTTTACCAATTTCTTACAAATTTTTAGGGTAATTTCCTCTCTCCTTGCTCAGTCTTCTTTCCAGGTTTTTGAAAGAAATCAAGGCGATTTGCTTTTCAAAGGGTTAATGTCACTAATTAAGGAGACCTCTTAAGGGGTTTTAGGTTCCCAGCAATGTCTTTCCCTCAGTAAAATGTTCAATGTTTCCCTGGGTCAATATGTTGACATCACGCACCTACTGTACAACTTATAGTCTACTGATGGCACATTCCCTAAAACCTACACCCTCAAATCTGTCGGCAGGACACTTTTCTTGACTTAAGACATTGAAATCACCACAGTGGCTTGACATACTTTTACCATTTACCAAGAGAGCAGCTTCAGCTCTGTATCTGTTTACTTGCCTTCGATAAGGAAAGTGCGAGGTCAAGTGTGGACCAGTAAGAGCTGCATTAGCGCTTTCTGGCAGACAACAATGGAACAGCGCTCCAGTACAGAGCAGCCACAAACATCAACAGCCTTGTGCTGAATGTCATGACAAAAACTGAGCTCAGGGTTTTCTCAAGCTGCTTTAAAGGCCATTCTTTAGCACCTACTGTCACGGCCATTCGCAGCCCGCGAAAGGAAGCTAATTTCCTACTAAATCAGCCGGGGACTCATTAGTATATCATCCTGCTCGGGCTCTCCCTTGTGTCAGCTCCAATAATTTGATTAACATGTAGCTGCCGCCGCTCTCACCTCTTGCCGAACTGAGGTTGACCAGGAGCAGGTCCTCTGCCGACCCCAGCTTGTCAGCCACAGCACTGATGACCTCCCTGACGGAGGCGGCCACAGGGACACGGATCGTTGTGTAGGTGTGGTCACAGCAGTAGACTTTGAGCAGAACTGGAGGCATGAATCAGAGCAAATATGGGAATGTCAGCAAGACGGAAAGAAGGAGTGTTGAAGCAGTTGGTTTAATGCAGTAGTTTTAGGGTCACTGGGTAAATCCTAAGGGACATGGGATGATTCACAAGATTAATAGTTAACCATAGTCATAATATTGCTGGAGCCTGGACAGTTCGACCAAAATAAAACAACACACATTGCCTCATCTTAAGAGGTCATAAACCAAAAAGATTAGGATTCACTAGGTTAATGGGACAGTTCACTCCAAAATCAAAACTACATATTTTTCCTCTTAACTGTAGTGCTTTCTATCAATCTAGATCATGTTGGTGTGAGTTGCCGAACGGTGGAGATATCGGCTGTAGAGATGTCTGCATTCTCTCAAATATAATGGAATTAGATGGCACTCAGCTTGTGGTGCTCAAAGCACCAAGAAATACTGTACATCTGAATAACTCAACAGCAATGTCTCTTTCCAGAAATCATGACCTGGTTACCAAAGATAATCCACAGACCTTGTTGTGAGCTGTTTCATTTAGGAACTATTTTCTTTCTTTTACCATGCAGAGGAAGGTAAGATAACCAATGACTCATATCCTCTTACTCAGAAATAGAATCGACATTAACTAAGGAAATCCTTTCTGCCAACAGAGCTGGGTGTGTAGTTTTAAATAGTCACACTGAATTAGAGCTCCCAGTAAGTTTTCTTTTGAAGTTGCCTGAGGAAGACCATTTGGGTCGAAATGTTGCTTTTTTAGTCATTAAAAACTTACTGGGAGCTCTAATTCAGTGTGCGGATTTTCTTCTTCTTTCTGCACGGACCCCTATTATCCAGCACCTGACATAAAGCAGGATTGGATGTGCGCACAACTACTCTGTCTTCCGTAGTTTTAAATAGTAAACAGAAGCAGGCAGCAACCAAACTCAAACCAAACAGGCGTGGATGTTTGCCTAATAACGAACTGATGAGGTAAACACACTAAATAGAAGTTTCAAGTAACAGATATAACATTGGCAGCAACAATTATGATCCATAGTCTGGGACAAACCTTGTATGATACATATCTGTTACTCACTTTCATCGCTACCCTTGATGGGCTGACGTTTCTGAAGCTTGTCGTCTCCCATACTGAACTGCCGCAGCAGGACTTTGTGCTGTAGCAAAGTTGAACAGATTCAGGCATCATGACAGTTTTTCACAACACATTTTAATCTGCACATACATTTGTACCTGAAAGGGAAAGATTCAGTATCTTACCTTTTTCTGTGAGACTCTGGCATCTTCAGAACTACAACATGAAAAAATAAGCAACAATAAAGCATCCTGACTGTTCCTTTGAAATTCTAGCCTGGTGAGATCATCCAAATGATGTGACATAACTCAACACCCTGTTTAACTCTTACAAGCAGACTGTAAATAAAGATGGATGGCATGACAGTTCCCCACCAAACGTGAAGCCGAAATATCTTGTTCACCCCCTGGTGGCTGGCTGCAGTATGGGTCATAAAACCCACCTTCTCCATGTTAGTGGATGGGACATGGGCCAAACTAAAAACTCAAAGTACACATAAAATAAATATTTTCCAAATATGGTTTCTGTCATTTAAGGTAGTTTTTATCACACTGATGTTTGTTTAAGTGGTTGTTTTTCTTATAAGTTTGAATTTAAGCAGTTATTTAATGCTATATAACCAGGGTTTTAAAACCTGATCGACATTCTTAAGTGCTGTTTTGCAGGTAATTGGACTTGCTTGAGTTTCTTGAAGCTGTTTCGCCTCTCATCCAAGAGGTCAAAAGTCAGATATAAGGTAGCCCCTTGGATAATATAACAATAACAATATAGCACTTAAGATTATATGACCTGGATGACCAAGAAACTTCATCAACAACATAACTGTCAATTATGTGAGCCAGTCGGTGGGTTCGCACTCAGTGGCGCTGCCCTTTTGTATGGTGAGGGTAAGTGGAGACGTGTCATCCATTTTTATATACAGTCTATGGTTTCGCTCTCTGTATCACTCTGGCCCTGCTGCCACCCTAAACAATTTCCAGAAATTAAAAACCGATTGTGGCCAATCAAGGAATGGCATCATAGCTGACAACATCAGCAGCCAACCAAGGACTGTGTTGTAGTTTAGGATGTAAAATGCAGGCCGCAGCTTGCAGAACAGTAATGGCAGCACCTGCTCCCTAGTAGAGTAAACACAGCAATAAGTAAAGTAATTGAAGAACTTGAGTCAGTAACAACAGTTAAACAAGAACATGGAGTATACACTCGCTAAGTTTCTCGGAGTAAACGAAGTTTTCGCCATTCTTCCGAGTGGATTTGGCAAGTCCTTGATTTATCAGCTGGCTCCTCTGGTCATGAAGATATTTCCTGGTGTTTTGTTGCACTGATTGGCTGAAGGTCCTTGTCTGTCAAGGTGACTACTCCCACCCACTGAACGTGTTTGGGGCGACCCCGGGGCCAGACTGACACAGAATTCTGAGCTAAGGTCACCAGGATGGTCTTACCAGACTATTTAAATCCATGGTGGTTACAAAATGATAAATACAGATGATCAACTTTAGGATTAAGATTCCTTTATTCATTCACTTACCTTCGCTTTACACTTCTCTCCAGTTCTGTTAGTTGATCCCTGAGGGCTGGAATCGCTTTGGCATCATGAGATACCGCCATGAGAAACTCCTGCAAAGCAAAACAAGCTCTAAATATAAATAAGCATTTAGTAAACAAAAAGTACCATATTCATATCATAGACACTGAATAACTGAAAATGCAGTTAATAGTCATCGCCCCGCCTTATTGTTCAGGGCAGGTATAAACAGCAATAACAATCAACATAACTCTGCAAACATTATATCATGATGTAACATTTAATAAGAGTTCTTCATATTCTGAATCCCCAAACCAATCCTGAAATAAATCAGTTTTTATCACTGATAATTCTTTAATCTGATTGGTTGGCAGGTGTTCATTTAGGCTGCACAGATGAAACAACGGGGAAGAAAATCAACCGCATTCTCATCCTGTTGCTGTTATGACGATCTCTTTAGTAACAAACCCACAATGTGTGTGTTCAGGGACATTTTCTGTGGCAGCACTGTGTGCAAGTTGTTAATAAGAAAAAAGAGAAGACTTATTTTTCTTTTTGGCATTGTATCAGAGGAGATATTTGGTATCACGTTTTTTTTTTTTTTCTAGTATTGTACTGATATATAAATCTTTTGGTATCAAGAAAACCCTAATAGACTGACCTCTATGAAAGCCACAGAGACGTCCTCCTCCTGCAGGTGATCTCCATGTACAGCAGCCCACTGCATCACCAGGCGGATCACCCTGCGCTTGTTGTTAAATGTGTAGTCCAGCTTCTCCTGCTCAGAGCCCTGCGAGGCCTGGGCATGGTAGGTGCACAGCAGTTAAAGATCAAAACAATCTCAGCAGAGCAGAGTAGGAAGAGGGTTTTTTTCCAGCTCAGTTTCACATTTAACCACATTACGTAACATTGTGCTGAAAGGATATTGTGCCATCAACACCGGACATAGCTGACTGTTCGGGATGAAGACACAGTGCATGAGCACAAAGTCATCTAAGGCTGAGTCTGTAATTAAAAAAAGATGGTTATGTCAAACACCTGCGTAAGAGCAGATCAAAGAGCATCCAGAGCCACAAGGCCTTGATCCTGCGTGGCGCTGTCTCTTTCACCTCTGCAGGAAAATGAAAACCATATGTATCCACACAAGCGAGAGTAATTAGATCAGCTCTGTGACGTGTGGCTAATTATAGATGAGAACAAACAGGTCAGTGCAGAGCAGCAGGCAGAGGACTGGGGAGAGAAACTTGGAGCCAGAGAGAATACTGCACAGAAGAAAACCCTTCACAGTAAATGATCATCATACTGATAGATTGTATTAGATGGCACTAATGTGACACGCTAAATGTGGCATGCTGAGCAGTACCTGACTCTGTGAATTGAGAATCCAATCGCATCATTTCGAGGAGGTGCTCCAAAATCTTCTCCGGGGTCCCCGACATTACCTTGTATCTGAAGGAACACGGGATAAAACACACCCTTCACTAATCAAGAAACACTGGCTCTTAATGCTCCGTGACACCTCTTTGGCCCTTGACTGATTTGTCTTACTCCAACGTGTGTCTGTGATTGCTTCATTTGATAACAATCCTATTTACAATCACAGGGTTCTTGGCCCGGCTGAAGATTAAGGGGAGTCTGGGCTAAGAGCTGTCAGAGAAGCTAAAATAAAAATGTAGGGGCATCTTCTCAGTGAAGGGGAATCAACACAATCCAGCCTCGGTTGTTTTCATTACTTGATAACAGCATCACAAGAGGGAGCTGCACGAGACATGTTGTGTCTTCCCCGCAGTCTTTACACTTTCATGTGTGAGGAGCTGAGTTGATTAGAGGGCGACCCCGAGCAAGTAATTGTGACTTGCCAGGCCTTCTTTTCCCCTAGGAGCTGAGGCCATCATTACCATTAATGTGTCTCTCAATATTACAGCGACCGTGGCACAGTGACAGATGCCTCTACTAAGATAAATCTCACTGACTGCAGTGCACAGGATCGTGCCCGCACAGTCGGGGAGCATTTCCATCTGCTGGTCACACTGACTGAGTCCAGTATTCACCAGATACTTTCAATGCTTTTAAGGATAAGACTGGTGATGCTCTATGTTTTTCGTTATTGTCAATAGATCCAAAGAAAAGACCAAAACTCATTCATTCTTTTTCCCTAACCGCTTATCCTGTTAGGGGTCACGGGGGGGCCTAAAGCCTGCATGTTCTCCCCATGTCAGCGTGGGTTTTCTCTCGTGGGTATTCCAGCTTCCTCCCACAGTCCAAAGACATGCAGGTTAACTGGTGACTCTAAATTGTCCGTAGGTGTGTATGTGAGTGTGAATGGTTGTCTGTCTCTATGTGTCAGCCCTGTGATAGTCTGGTGACCTGTCCAGGGTGTACCCTGCCTCTCACCCAATGTCAGCTGGGGTAGGCTCCAGCCCCCCCGCAACCCCCAAGAGGATAAGCGGTCAGAAAATGGATGCTAAATAGGGGAACTCAAAGTGACACCATTATAAGACGCACCTGCCAATTATAAATTAGTATTTCAATGGATCATAATTTTTACATAAGATGCACCACAGACACACACACACATGGGCACACACACTGTACTTAAAGCTTTCCTGTGTGACGTGAGGTGCAGTGGATTATGTGTACATTTACTTGTAATTGGAGGACGAAGCTCCATGGTTGGAGGTGCGACTGCTGCCGAGGCTCTTCTCTAACACCAGGACATCCTGACCGTGCTCCTTCAGACGCACCGTGTTGGCCTCCACATCCTTCAGACAAACACACACACACACACACACGTGAGTGATGCATTTTAATACACAGTCTGAGCAACATGATGTGCACGCTGACTAAGAAACAGCTGTAATGATGTTTACAACCCTGGGAGGTTGTGTGTAGTTCTATCTGAGCCTATTTCTGTTTTAGTTAATGTGAGCTGTCTCTTCCACAACTGACCGAGAATAGCACGTCATAAACTGAGCACACTGTTTACACCATCACACAATCATCTAAAAATTGCAGAGAGGTTTGACTCCTCTCACCGTCATTTTCCCTGCTGTAGAGACAGTGGCATGATGACATCGGGCTCTGGTCACTGAGCAGAGCGGATTAGTCGGCTGATCTGGTGTACAGTCAGCACACAACCACGCTAACAGCAGCCAGCAGGAGGCTTAAACAAAGTTCATGATTATGAGGTGATGTCAAATATTATTTGTGAGTCTTACAGGTGGTGATGCTTACTTCTTATGCAATGAGAATTTATTTAAAAAGAGATTAAAAACATAATAACTTCTTATCATTTTTGCAAGGTGCTGTATTATTTTCTCAGTGTTATTGTTGCAGACACACAACATTACACCTCTCATGACGTAGCAGACTGGTTAACCTCTTGAACAGGAAGTGGCACACTGGGGAGGTCAGTGCTTTACAAAGTCACTCTGTGCAGCCAAACATTGTTCAAGTTTCCAAAGATAACAAATTTGTCAGCCTGAACTTTGGTGAAGTGTGTATAAAATAATGCAACTGGAATATTTCGATTTGGTGCAAAAGTGCAACCCTAAAATTTGGAAGTCCTGGGGCACCTGGTGGCTTAGTAAGTAGAGGAACTACAAAAGACAATATCCTTGCCACAACAGCCTGCAGCCCCTTGCTGCATGTCATCCCCCCCCTCCACTCCCACCCCCTTTCATGCTTAAACTATCCTATCCAGTAAAGGCAAATAGCCAAAAAATAATGCTAAAAAAATAGGATTCCTGGGTTAAAATATTTCAGTCAGTGTAAACATAAAATACCGTCAGTGAAGAGCCTATAAATTATAGGAATGTGATGATGTCAGACAGTGTGAAATAAGATGGTTTTGGCAACGTTAAAGCAGCTTCAGGGGAAAAAATGCTGAAACTGTATGTTAAGGGGTGTATGAGCCATATTTAAGTTATCATTTATTATTTACCCATTGGTTCCTCCGTACCACTAGGGGGCTGTATGTGGTGTCGAGGCGGCTGCTGCTGATCTGGGGTCAACTCAGGCCATTTAACCGGGTTCAAACAAATGTACAGGGTTTGGTATTTTTATACAGTCTATGGGTTTGCCATGCTAATTTGGGGGAAGCAAATAGTTTTAAATTGCGCTCACTGTACTTTGTGAAGTAATCCGCGTTATTATTTTTGTGTTGTGGGATGTGACGTTACTGCCTGCTGTATGGATTTTCTGAAACTTTTGTGGAAAATAAATTACCGGATTATTTTAACTTCTAAAGGAGGACTCGCATCGCTTTCTTTGAGTGCACATCAAAACAGTTAACGTAGCCGAGTTAGCATTAGCAGCCAGTAGTGGCTACAGTATAGGACTTAGCCATTACAAGGGGTTTATTGGTTGATGGTTAAAAGTTTCATTTGAAAAAAAAAAAAGAAGTTTGTGGATTGTGTTAATGTATTTTTTCAGTTGGTTTACTGGCTTTGTTGTTGGTTGTGCAGCTTGGGAAGTGTTATGTGTCTCAGCTTATGGGAAAACACTCCCACATTAAGCCATATTAAGAAGTTCAGGACCCCCATGTTCTAGAATTGGGTGGTCTCCATTGGACGGCGCCAACAGGCAAGATTTATTTAGAAGAGTTGTAACTGTTATTACTATTAAGATATGTATTATAATATTGCTTCCTGTGAGTGGAAGTGTGAGTGTGTATGTGTGTATGTAGGCGCATGTGGACATGTTAATACTTGTTGTATGTTCTTCATCCATGCTTGCATAAATGAGGTGTCATTTGTAGTGTCCTCCGTACATGTCTGTTTCCCTCAGGTTAGGTGTGGGTGGTTGGGGAGTGGGATATTGTATAAACACATAAATTAATAAATGTATTTTTCTGTTCCTGTTTACAGTTGTTGCTTTATGAATTATTGAAATGTGCTCTTACTATGGAACACTAATAATAATAATCATAAATATACTGAATGAGAAAAAAGGAGTTGTGATGAAAATGAGAATGAGATTCATTTTTTTTGCTTTGCTATCATTCATGAGGGATGTCTTTTTTTATATGTCTTTTTTTTTTTTTTTTTTGCCTGGCTATGAAAAACATCAGCTTTGCTTCAGGAAGGGATTTTTTTTAGCAGATTTTATTTGGCAAGCTTGAGAGAGAAGGCAGAACATTTTGTTTAGACTGAGCAGTAAAATATCCTGTAATTATGCACATATCACTGTAATGTACATTTGGTGTCTTGTTAGTCCATGTAGGTTGGATACTTTGTGAGCATGACAAAAATAAAGAAAATCAATCAATCTATCAAGCAATTTAAAATTGATTTTTTCTCATGATCATTGTTGCTACGTTCCTAATGTCTTTACATCAATGACCTTGCGGAGCATCACATTCTTTCACATCCAAGTTCACACTGTCAGATCTCTGCTGCTCTATTTTGAGCCTCAACAGGAAATTCATGAACTCCCAGATGGACTTTTTTCCACACAAGTTTGCATCCACAGCTAATTAACCCCAAATCTGCTTTCCATTACTAAGTTGAAGTACAAGTCATTACCAACATATTTCATGTTTAGATGACTAAGCTAATGTGTGCAGAGGGCCGGAGTATCATCTCAAAGGACACACTGAATAAGTTTCTGAGCTGTATTGCTGAGTTTTTGCCAACAGAGGGCAGTATAGCTTCTTTTAAATGTTACTGTAAAAGCATCAGAGGGTGTTCAACAGATATTAAACTCACCCTCAAAATCCTGTTGAAGTCCTCTTTGTCGACTCTCAGGAAGTGGCAGTTGTCCTCTCGTAAAATGATAGAGGCGGCACGGGGGGCGTCATTGACAAGAGCGAGCTTTCCAAAGTCGTCTCCCTCATGAAGAGTGCACACAACGCCCTGCCACACACACATATACTGATCAGCTATTGACCAATAATTCAATCTGCTGATAAGAGCATCCAGAACAAGTCATCAAAATGATATAATCTGAAGAAATACCTACTTTTCCATAGATGACAACATTGACTGAGCCCTTCAAAATAATGTACCATGATGTGCCCTCCTCCCCCTGACTGAACACTGGCAGAGAAAACACACAAAGGATTAATTCTGACTCTGTAATGTATTTACACGTTTAATTGTCACATCACTTATTTTTTTTGTGCATTACTTACACACGGTTCCTGCCTTTGCATGAGACTCAAAGATCAGCACTCCCGCCAGTTCTCTCTTTACCTGCAGGGCGGAGATGGATGTATAACTCAGGAGGATCGATATAAACACAAATCATTTTACTTACCAGTGCAACAGAGGATGAAGTACAATCATGCAAAGTTTTACTCTCCTGCTAGTCAATACCCTGCCGATGTCAAACAGATTTTTCCTAAAACTGAATATGAGTTAAAATCCATAAAAAACAGGGATGCGGTTTGCAGCAGCTCTCACATAACTTGGTTTTTCATTTTGACTTAATCCCTGCAGCAAAGCACACTGATGATTTTACTTGTAGAACATGTATTAAAACATGTATAAATATGTGATGATCAGGTTTTTGCATGTGCTTTTCTGCACTCTGCTCTTAAAGATCTATTGTGTAGCATTTAGCTTGCAAACATAACGGTAAAAAAACCCACAATACTTCTTAGTTTCAGGTGATTATACACTGATGAAAATTCTGCCAATAGATGCCCCTAAATCCTGCACACAGGACCTTTAAGTGTGGCAAGAGTCTGGGGAGCTGAGTGTGGTTTTTACTGCCACAAGAGACAGAAGCATCTGCACAGTGACGACAGGGTTCAAATGGCCACATAAGATAGAGAACCTGCACTCACAGTGGTGGACAGGTGAGATAGCGCCTTTATGTGGAGCAGCTCTTCATAAATGATCTCCAAATCATCTGCTGTTCTTTCAGATGGACTGGAAAACAGGAAATATGTCAACAAAATCACAACACCATCACACTGATTCACTTGATTTAATACTGCTTTAGAGGAGGTGATCGCTTTACTGCTTCCTCAGAATCATCCTCATGTGGGCGTCAGGTCCAATCTGAGAGAGCAGGAGCAAAGTGTCCTGCAGCTCCTCTTGGCTCTCCCTCCTCTCCTCCTCGCCGGGGAAAGGAGCGTCCTCCTGCTCGTCGTCTAGGAAGCGGTAGAAAAGGTACTTGTCCTGGAAGCTCAGCTCCTGGTCCACTGCGTCACAACAACACGGGCACAGACAGCAGGACTTGAATTCATTTAACACGTGCTTGGCGTGTACATGTGGTGCAGACGCAGACATCACACAGAGTCTCACCATGGTTGAGAACACCTTCTTCCAGCAGCACCTGCCACATGCCCACGGCCTGAATACGAGAGTGGACGCATGAGCTCTGCTGCATTTGCCAGTCAACCAACTCTGTCCCCACGCAGCACTGCCTGGAATACACAGGAAAGGTCTACATTAGATCTTATACAAGGCTGAGTGGATTTATAATATGTTTCGTCTGTTTTTATTAATTGAATTTGCCTGTTCTTGTTTCTGTCGTTTCTAAACAGGGTATTGTCATAAAAGAAGCAGGGGTTTAAATAACATAAATAAATACCAAAATGTTACATTTTATTGTGTTTATTATCATTTGTATTTTTGCTCTTCCTTTAATCTTTACACTGTTTTCATTTTTATATCTTATTTTATTTTATGTAATTTCATTTTATTTTATTGTATGTTTTTAACAGAGCAGAATATTCCCTAAAATAAAATAAAATAAATCAAATTATTATTATTATTGTTGTTATTATTATTATAAATTATTAAGTACAACTATTAAATTAAATTTAATAAAATAAACAGATTAAAAAAAATAGACATTAACAGAACGGGGCATCTGCAGCAGAGCATAACTCCATTATATTATCCCAGTTTTGATACACCGACCCATCTAACTTGATGAAACACCTCGGTACAATTTAACACAGGTCCACCTTTGTATAAAAGTGTCCATTTTCGGCTGCAAACTTGGCAGCCACTGAGTTACAGTCAGTGGCTTTGCATCCTTCCAGTCCACAGTTATCATTACCAGCCATGCCAATGTCACGGCATCTGATATTGTTTTCAACTTGTGATCATGTGTGTTTCTTTGTGTGTGTCATCATAGCAAAATGTGGTCCTGGTGACCCAGGAACTAACATAGAAGCTGTTTCAAGCATTTTCTCAGGTGTTGCAACTGTGCAGGTGTCTAGCTAAGATCAAAATGAAGGCCAAGTCCGAAGATGGGTGTGGTCCAAGTAGTTTTCTTGGCAATCAAGAGAGTATCCATAATAGGAATGCTCATATCATATCATATCACATCGGCCGATACTGGCTTTAAAATGAGCTATTAGAACCGGCCTGTAAGAGCCGAATGTTATTTTATTCTGCAGACATGAATTGTATTTACCATATATGTACACTGAGCAGCGCTGTGTGGGTATTTTGAGCATTAGTGTCTAAAGGTAGGAACAACATTGTTGCCATCAGGTGTTTCACAACAGAAGGACAAAAGGATTTGACTGCTGTGGCGCGGGACAATATGCAATGTGCCGAAAGCTGTGTATTCAGTTCAGGTGAAAGATAAAGAAATGGTCACTTATTCAACCTGTGTTTGGTGGTGTGAATAAATACTATGATTGCTCGGCAGCTGTAACCTGCAGCTTATTGTCTGAGCTCGACACAGCCAAGGAAGCTGTGGCACCAACCGTGTGAAGCACATCAGCCAGGTCAGGCCGGGGGAAACATGCATGTAGCTGCAAGTAATAGGCTTAGCTCCTGCACTGCCATGCTTTTTCTTATTTTGCACAGTGACTGAATATTACATACACTGAAAAGCATTTTAATTCATGTCTTCATCTGCTGTTGGGCCATAACGATAAGAGTATGCATGCATGATACGATGTTAATTCCACTACAGAAGAGACTTCATGATCACTAAAATTAGGTGGGGAAAAAAGTAGATATATCGATATCAGTGTTGGTTATTGGCCAGATAAGTTGTTATATATATATCAGCATATCGGATAATGGCAGAAAAGACAATATCGTGCATCCATAATCCGCAGCATATACCTCTGATGTGTGATATACGTCTCTTAGAACATTACAAAAATAAAAATAGATCTGAAGGGACACCCAGTTATATAATTTTGTCAAGTTTGTCTTCAAAAGTTTTTCAGAACCCTGAGTTATTGGGCAAAACACTGTTTCTCCACCATAACCTTACAGCTGGTTATTTTACATAACATGAAAAAATAATAGGATGTGTAATAAAATATCTGATTTGGGATTTTCAGTCAGATTCTTTCCATATTTGTATTTTTAGATTGTGTGTAAATGAATCGTGTTTTGTTTGCCTCACATTGCCTCTTGAGGAACAAATATTGTATTTTAAATTGAATTGAATGATGTCATCACCCAGAAATCTAAAAACAAATTAAGGTGCCAACTAACCTGTACGTCTTCAGATGGTACTTCCTGTCCCTGATCATGTGAGGTGCCCTGGAGAGGATGGCATTACGGAGAATCTTCCCCGCCCGTAGTATCTTCTCAGAGGGGACCTGCACAGCAGATTCAAGTTAAACCTCAGCACAGTAGAGTCCTACTGAGAGCCTGCTCCATAAACAGGTAATGAATGGTCCCTTCGTACACAAAGTTGTTCGTGTTTACTACCTGAGAAATGCATTTAAGGTGGGATTTGGCTGGACTTTCAATGAATGACTTCTGCAAAATAAAATGAAACCAAATATAAGAGGAGTTGAAATAAAACACATCACGGACGACAATGACACTGAGGCTCTTCTGATGACACAAAATTCAACATCACAAAAATCTGGTGAAATGAAAGGTTTGTTGATGTGGAACACAACAGTCCAGTAATTGGCAATAAAAGACATCAGGGGAACAACAACATGTCGGACAAGTCAAGTGGTTTTCTCTCACTGTGGGCCGCAGGATGTCTGTGTAACTCACAGCTGACATTAGCGGTCAACTTTAATTGAACTTGTGGCTTTCTGTATTGCTTCTCGGTTAAAGTAACAGTCTGTTACCAGTCTCTTGACTGATGTGTTCAATTGCTCAAATGGGACACAGATATTATGAATGACTGTATGCAAATGTGTTTCTGTTTGTTATTTTTTCCCCACTGGGGCCACTGGGTGGGCTGGGGGGGCTGTGACATTTAAAGTGCATTCAGCATGCTTCAGAGAGCGGCGTGACTCGTGCGTTTATGTGGGGGCTTTAAAGTTCATCATTTATTTACAAGAAAATTAGTCCACTCAGTACGCAAAGAGGCTGGGCTTTCATACTTATTATTTATATGTGTTAAGGTAAACTAAAGCTGTTTGTTACATAAAAACAAGCTTTTACATAACAGAGCAATCTTGTCTCCATGTTGTGACTAAACAGTGTGTAGAAGCAAAGCACAGGGCGGCATTAATCTGCCGTAGTGCCACGTTATCTGCCCAGCAGTCAGGAAACGACAACAGGAGAAAGGTGGGACAGGAAGTGTTACGAGTGGAGACAAAAACTCCAGTCACGTTGTTTATATATAGACCAACTTTAAACAAACTTCACATGGTACACTCCTTTCCATCCTCTGTTGGAGAGGCGAGTAGCGGGAGAGAATGTTGTTACGTCAGGCGAAACAGCAGCACAGAATGAGTTATAGCCTAAAGGTTTAAGTGCCAAAATGTTTACGTACAATAACTCCCTGTGAGACAGGAACACGCCCAATGAGCCAACATCCTCTCAGTCTCTATACGTCTTTTAAACTAATAATAATTAATTTAAACAATTCATGTGTGCCAGGCAAACTACCTTATTCTGATGCTTGGAGACTGAGACAAACGAGTTGTTGCTTATGTTCTCTTTGTCCGGCATTCCTGAAACAAAAATAAAGAGTATAATCATTAAGTGACAAACAGAGATCACTCAGAAAAGAGCCCTATTCTCTAACTGACCCCAGATGAAATGTTCAGTACGGAGCACCTGCAGGTCCAAGTGTTGGAAAAAACCAGAGCATACAGTATCGAGTAATTCATGCCACCAAGTAAGATTTCCTATAGCAAAAATGTACACAACAAGCTGCATCTGTTTGTTCATGTGTGAAGTCCACTTGAAAATGAATTTAAAAGTAAGTTGGTACAGAACCACAAAATATTGTTTATATAATCAGATTAAATATGATGTTAAAATAAAGAAATAGTTGACAGTTGAAGGCTGAAAACAAGAGTGTCCTCATTCCTCATGTTTTAATGCAAAACTATCAGATTCTTCTGATGATCAGCTGTTCGAAACTTCAGAGTAGGGTTGGGTGATGTGAGGGAAGTCGTACATCAGGGTATTTTTGATATCTTGATATTGATATTGCTCAGATATTGTAGGGTTGACTATTGGTGCTTTCACAAAATATTTGCACAATAATATTTTGATAAATAATCATCAGTAATGTGGATATCATGAGGAAGTAGGTAAAGGCAAATAACAGAACAGCTAGAACAGTCTGGTAAGTCGACACAGTCTCACAAAATATGCAAAATGGCAAGTGTTAAAATTGAAACATGAAAACAGGCGACACGGTGGAGCAGTGGTAAGCACAAGAAGATTCCTGGGGGTTCCTTCTCCCCTTGTCACTGTGGGTTTTCTTCAGGTACTCCGGCTTCCTCCCACAGTCCAAAGACATGCAGGTTAACTGGTGACTCTGAATTGGTGTGAATGTGAGTGTGAATGGTTGTCTGTCTCTATGTGTCAGCCCTGTGATAGTCTGACAACCTGTCCAGGGTGCATACCGCCTCTCGCCCAATGTCAGCTGGGACAGGCTCCAGCCCCTAGTGGCCCCCAGCAGAATAAGCAGTTACGGAAAATGAATGAATGGATGAACACAAAAACAATGTCAATGCAAGGTGTATTATGAACGGTCACAGTTTTGTTGTGAAACAATCATAGTTTGGTTGGGTTTAGAGGAAGAACGACATTTGGTTTGGATAATAAAAAATGACTTGGTTAGGTTTAGGAAAAGATTGTGGCTTCTTTTAAAATAACTACGCATGAGATGTAAGTGACATAAACTTATGTACTTTGTATAGTTATGTAAAGTACCTTTATAAAGTACATTGTGTGGTTATGTGAAGTCTAACATGTCACATAACTACGTTGATTTTTGTTTTAACATCAGCATGAAAATGCTGTCCAAGTCTAAAGTTAATATTTGTTTGACCCATCCCAACGCCTCTTTCACCTGTCATACGAAGAAGTTTCTCAAGCTTTATACTGTTTTTGTGTGTCCACCGTGACAAAAGATTTTCATTGACTTTGCATTAGCATTGTTTTTCATGTTGTCAGTCTGATTTCCACCACTACATAATGTGACTTTGTGTCTGTTTCATGTATTTCTTTTAGACCAGGCTGAGTGAGTTCAAGAAATTACATTATTTTACTGTAATGCAGCATTTAAAATAAGAAATTGACAACACTTACAATATCGTGAAATATATATAGCAATATCCAATCATATCACAATATCAAATTAAAACTAATTTATTGCCCAGCCCTGCTTCACATCAGTTATCTCTAATTGTCAGATCATCGTCTTGTATTGTATTGCCCTTTTAAATCTATTCTGTGCTTCTCCAATTGCACAAATATGCCATTTACTTCTGTTATCAACCAGAAAAATACCCATAACTTTATCAGTCACTGATTTAATATAATTTCCTTTCAGTGACTTTCTCATTTTCAGTTATTGTCCTGACATTGTACATAATTTAGGCTTTACCTTTGGGAGAAAATTTCCTTTCTTAACAAAACTTGACTGAAAATTTTGTTCTAATTTATTGTTCTCCTTAAATAAAGATGCTGTTAGACTCTTGTCACTCTTGTTGTTACTGTACATGGGCAGCAAAAAGGAAATCAATGAGGAGATGTGACAGTCCAGCAGAGGGTTTGTAGGGTGCTCTCAGTGGTTATTCCTCAGAGGAGCTTTCAGCTTGTACAGTTCCTCTACAGGACAAACAGTATAATCAGTCAGAGCTGCTCAGTCACAACTGTATCTGCAGGGGAAAACTGCTATTCTTAGATGTGCCTCTTGCACTGCTGATACCACAGAATCCACACAATTCATGGAAAGTGGAACATAGCTGGAAGTGTAACATCAAGCTTCTGGCTACACATCCAGGCATGAAACTCATCTGTATCTCGATCTGTACAATTTTGTTCACAGTGTTCTGTGTCATTTCTTCCTAGTTTAAGTTCTTTGCCGTTAAGATTTTTCTATTGTTACCTTCATGTTGCATAACATGTGTTAGCCTTTTAAACTACCTAACCACTGGGCGAACAATTTTCAACAGGGAAAAGTTGGGGAAAGAAATGTAATACAAATATAAAGAAAAGGGTCAGCTGCTATCTTTACGAACTGACAGTTTGTTTTAAAACAAGGCCCGACACATTCAGCAATAAAATCAAGGTTATTAATGTTGCTAGTAAAGGTTTGATAACATTAGAAATGTTTGAGCAAAGAAGGAAAAGTGGTGACAACAGAGACTACAGTAATAAGTACTACTTTTCTTTTTAGTTGCCCTTAATTTAATCAAAATATACCTATGAATCACAATATGAGTTACATTTGTCATCTGGGAAAACAATGACAAGGATTTGCTGCATTTTGTTATGATGGAAATTTTATGTCAGCTTCAGTTTTCAACTTGAGAATAATACTTACATTACACCTGCGATACTACATTTTTTGGCCACTTGGGGGTAGCGAAAAACAAGTTGTACACAACATTATCTTTTTTTTTTATCTTTTATGTCCTTTCTTGTCTGTAAACAGTTATTTACACATCCAGCCATTATGGGACAATGTTATCATTTATCTGGAGACATGTTTCTGATGAACCTAAAGGCCCAGACACACCAAACAAACATTGAAGAACTGGTGACACCATAGGCCGACTGTTGCCTGTGTCTCAAACAAATGTTGCACTTGAACACATCACAAAGACTACAGCCAACTAACACATACTGTACGTTCTGCACCTTATCTGCTAAAGAGCTCAACAGCTAAAAAATATATAAAAAAAGCTGACTAGTGTCAACAGGGCTGGTCACTGACGGCCCGACATTGAGCAACAGCCGACCGCCAGCTTGGTGCGTCAAGGCCTTTAGTCCAATATTCACTCTCTTTGAGCTCTGTTTTTGGTCTCTACCAACTCATGAAGGAAATATCTGCCTCGGTAGCTGCTAAATGCTCCACTATGTTCACCAGCTATTCACAAATCTTTTTAAAAAATCTTTTTAGTAATTTTTTTTACGTTTATAGTAATTTTTCTAACCTATATTTAAGTGTCTTGTCAAATTTGCCAGAAATATCAGAGCAAATTCGTTGTTCGAGAAAACCTACGTGATTTGGATTCTAGTCATATCTGTTTGGTGCTGATGATTCTCTGTAGGTTACCACATAGTCTTCACTTTATAATCAATACATCGCTATTATTGGCTGTTTTGAAAACTCTCATCCTCTTACACACTCTTGGACTGCATTTCTATTTTTACACTGTGGGCCTGAATAGAATCTGTGCTTGTTTATTGTTATTGTTTTTTGGGAAGTTACCACAGCTGTCCATCACGTTATTGTGATGCTGCCACGCTGGTCCATGTGACATCAAGGCTCTCATTCAAGTGTCACATAAATCTAATCACATCGATAGAAATGCAGTAAACAGTGTGCATGTGAGAGATGAGTCCAAGATAAGTCACAAAAATCTAAAATTGAATTTGCTGGAGAAAGATCAAATTTAGTTTTGGCATGTCACAGCTGAGTGTTGAAAAACACATGTGCTTCAAGAGGTGCTCAGAGAGTGAATGCATGACTGAATGAAACAATGCTGACTTTAAAAGCTCCACCTCTTAAGTGCTGTAAAAACGCTGCGCTGTTCTTACTAAGAAAACTATTTAAAATATGTTTAATTCATTCGACTTTGCCACTACAGTTGCAAAACCACTAAGCTGCTGTGGATGCACTGCACAGGAGAGTGCATCAGCCTCCAGCTGCTTGATGCTCGTGTCATTTCTGTTCTGGTGTATCCATGCATAGCGTACAAACTGTAAGTGCCATAAGTACTGTACTGTATACTGGAAAACATACTCCAAGCTCTGCTCTTACAGTGCTGCTCCACAGCACGTCACAATGATGAATACTAAAGCAGACACATTAACTTTTAAAAGCAGCATAAAGGGCAACAGTAGTCAATCACATCCTATTTGATCAGAACACAAACTAGAGAAGCATTTTCTTTAAAATGTGCCCATCATTTATGATCTAAAAAATACATTACAGCATACAGTGAACAAGCTGCCAGGAAGCCGACAGACTCTGGATTTTTTCACTGCCGCTTGTCATTCTTATGGTGCATGACTTTAAAGTGCTCTGCTTGAGCAAAACGAAGTTAATATTAAGTTAACTAGCAACAGAAAAGCAGACATCAAACTATCAGCCTTTATCACAACGCAAAATAATGAAGGAGGGTCGGGCAGTAATGGAGTTAGACAGACAAAAGTATGGTTTGATTTATCTTACATAAAACTATCTAAAAATTGTGAAATCACATTACACAAACTAAATCAAAGACTTCTGGGAAGATTTATAAAGTAAAGTGATGCCATTTACTGTAAACAGTGTTTTTCATCTTGATAAATTCTTACATTGAGGACAATCTGCAAACAAACCTTGAAATACATTTAATTTTACTTTTTTTTCTCATCTGTACCTTTGAATTTTTGAGGAACTGATATAAAAGCAGCCTAAAGTAAACCACATGGACGGCTGTACCTGTTTCTGATGATGTAACACTGTTACCAAACATACTATCAAACTTTATGCACCAGCTGCAACATTTGAACATTTGTGCAACCTCTTGTTTTGGTTGCACAAAAGCTGATGCACATCCTTTGTGCTATAAATCACGTCTTTGTTTTTCCTGGAGATCATACACAGTAGCAGACAGAGAACAAAGCTTATAGGGAACCAGTGTAAACGCTGATGGTGTCATTCTTCTATAGCTATTACATTGTGCAATCAACATTTACTTCATAATGAGAAGTTTGATTTGATGTTCAAATAATAATTTCAGATCTCCAATGGCAAGTTAATACAACAACCAAAAAAACTGTAACAAACTTATGAATTAAATGTGTAATTTTCTGAGTTTAAACCAGTCAGAAATGTAAATGTAATACTTACTGTCGGCACTACAACCGCTTTCCATCACACCATAGGGTGGGGCGAGCAGTCCAGCCATGCACTGATGATATTTCTATAAAGAAAAATAAAGACAATGTAAAACCAAATTAGTTAGAGCAGAAATGACCAGTTTTACAGAAGCATGTGCTCTAAACCAGTGGTTCCCAACTGGTCCAGCCACAGGCTCCAGATTGCTCCTTAGTCATCAGTTCAAGGTCCACACAGTTTGACACATTCAGCGTCATACTTGCGTTTGGCCATGTCATCAAGCTAGTTTGCTGTCTCTAACGTGCTTCTCAAAGTCAAGGTTGCTTCCCTGATAGGACAGATCCTTCCAAGTTGGGTCCTACAGAGGCTAGGCAAGACTCCCTCCTATAGCATTCAGTGAACACACACTGGAAAAGACTAGCAAGTGCTCAGGTGTACGTGATTGACGAGGCCCTGTCTTTAATTCTAGCGAATTATGCACTAAAAATTGTGGAAAACAAACATGCATCCTTTAAAATTAAGGATCCTTCCTCAACTTTGTAGCTGTCCATTAGTCACTCACTCTACATCAGGAAACAGCACTGGAAAATAAAAGCTCTGTGTTGGAAATTCACAGTACTTCAAAATAAAGTGTGTTTTTTTATAAGTCACTTTTGGTCCACTAAGAATGGACCTGCGACCCACTTTTGGACCGCAACCCACCAGTTGGGAACCACTGTTCTAAACCACACACAAAATATAAAACATGCACATTGCTATAGAATGGTGGTACAAAGATTGCAGTACATTATGTGACAATAAGACAACTGTAACATCATAAAAACAGCAATAGTGTTTAAATCAGGTAAAGAAAACTTTGTCTTTGTGTCTCATTGCTTTATCAACTTGGCCATTTGAGGCCAAGGTAATGTACCATGGCCAAATGTGTCTGAGGTAACGCGCTGTTACTCATCAGCCGACATTCACAGCTGGTACTTCTTTTGATAAATACTGAGATTTTGGCTGAAGATATTGTTTCAAGTTTGCCTCACGGGACACCATCGGTGGTGGAAGAAGTACTCACATTTTTCCGCTAAGTAAAAGTATCGATACAACAGTGTAAAACACATCAACAAAATGTACAATATGACCCTGTGACTGTCATATTATTATACACTCTGTTGCCAGTTTATTACGTACACCAAGGTAAAACTTATGCAGTCTCATACAACAGCCCTGAAAGAAATACTTCCTTAAAGGGATAGTGCACCCAAAAATGAAAATTCAGCCATTATCTACTCACCCATATGCTGATGGAGGCTCAGGTGAAGTTTTAGAGTCCTCACAACACTTCTGGAGATCCAAGGGGAGAGGGGATAGCAACACAATGGAGGCTTACGGCTCCCCAGATTCAAATGTCCAAAAACACATAATTAAAACCACAAAATATCTCCATGCTGCTTGTCCGTAGTGATCCAAGTGTCCTGAAGCCCCGACATAAAAAGTTGTTTGGAAAAACGTCATTTGAACTCTGCCTCATTGTAGCCTGTAGCTCTAACTGCCTCTCTGGGCACCGCGTTCACATGTGCACGCTTGAATCTGGGGCGCCATAAGCCTGCATTAGGTGGAGTTGTGTTGCTACCCACTCTCCCCTTGGATCTCCCCAAGTGATGTGAGGACTCTAAAACTTCACCTGAGCCTCCATCAGCATATGGGTGAGTAGATAATGGCTGAATTTTCATATTTGGGTGCACCATCCCTTTAATTGGTTAGTCCACTCACATTGATATAAATGGGGTGGACAAAATAATAGAAGCAACCGTCAGTATAACAAACAACAAATGCCAGCCTCCAAAATGATCATAATCTCCCCTGAACAATTTCAACAGAAACCGTTTACTTAGAGAAAAAATTAAGTACTGCTACACAATTTTTAACCCATAGGCAGTGGTTTGTGTAAATGTCCCCAATTTGGTTCTAGATTCCCTTGTTGTCTTTTAACATTTCCTGTCTCTGCCTCTCATTATTGTGCTGTCTAATGAAAGCACAGTCCCCACTCCCGGCCCCCACCACCCAAAAAACATCAACCATCAACATCAGTTGTCTCCAGGCTTTGAGGACAAAGAACAAAGCTGATGTGGGTGTGGGCTGTGTCTTGATGTTTCGTCCTCATTTGGCCTAACATGCAATTGGAAGACAGGTCAATGAGTAATAATCATTTTGATTCATTGTTATGCTTATTGTAAAAATTGTAAAAATGTGACAGCAGCACATTAAATATAACTTAGGCTCAATTCTAAATCTCAGTATCAGTGTCTAGTTCTCGATCAGTCTTAAAGCACTGCCTCTAAATGTCGTGCAAGATGCAGAGAGCCACAGAGCCAACAGAGCACGCCAGTATAACTGTATATGCATTATACCATCACTGTGCCCTGAGGCACCACAGATGTTATGTAACGAACATCATACTGCATCCATGCACTCTTGTAAATGTCATGTTTTGTTCATGACACAGTGTACAAATGGGTCACTCCAACCAGAGCCAATCAGCCGTAAAATATATATATTGCCTTATACACTATAGCTGATGGCCTCTTGGCAGTGTTTAAAAGCTGGGTTTAGCATATGTTAGCTAACAGAATACACCAACATATTTGGATTAACAATAAACCTCAACTCTGCATCTTTACAAAGGCATCCCTGCTACTTTTAGCATATATTATATGACAAGCTGATTCTTAAAACTCCATTATCTATCTGACTTTTAAATAATTTGTCATGTTGACTGATGTTTCGAGATTAATTTGTGGTAAAAGACAAACAAAAACTGATTATGCACTGCAGCAACTACATTGTGAGTCGATAAAAAGCTGATTGAGGACCACTTAGCGACCGACCAGTTCTCTGTACCTTCCTATCATCTGGTCAGAGGAGGCTGAACGAAAGCTACAACTACAGAGCCATTTGCTCCTTGATGTGTAATTTACTCTCAGAGGTCATGTTTTAAATTCAATTCTACCCCCTGAAGTCAGTTAATCAGTTTAGCAAACCTTTAGGGGCACATAGCTCTTTCTCCTCAATTAAGAAGCAGTTTAGAAACATCTCAGTGACCTCAGTTTTTAAACCACATCATCTAATCCAAACTAAGGAGTGACTGGCTGCTCATTAAGATACTGAAAGATATAATTTAAAGCCAACTAATGCCACACTTAGATAATTAAAATGTCTTTTTAGATGGGGATTTGTACACATGCAAACAACAGATTTAAATGTTTCAAGTTTTTCAAAAGAACTGAAGCCTGCAGAGTCACGTCAATAATCTGTGTATCTTTGTTGACAATTAAAGGATTTAGGATTAGGGAGGAGCACTTAAACTGAGCAGCACATGAACAAATGAACTCAGCCCCTCTGAGCCAATAAAGCTGCGCTCTCTGAGGGGTTGAATTCTGTATGCAGGGTGGAGATGGTGTTTTAGAGGAGGCTTAGGACCATCAGGTGTGTAAAAAGCACTCAGTCTCTATTTTGTTAGTAATGATGTCTCTGACTCTAATGACATTTGTTTCTTTTACAACCTCCAGCTCGCCATTAAGGCACTGACTTTTTAAGTGTGTTTTTATTTTTTTATTTTGTCTATTGGCTTATTTTATCTGTATCAAGGCTGAAAATGACATAAGTATCAATAAATAAACACAGAAAAAAATTGAAAAGATGAATAAATATAGAAATGAATGAATAAATGCTGTAATAAACATGGAAATAAAAAAATGCAGATGTTAGGATCTCCTACCTCATTAACGTACAAACAGAAATAAATAAATAAATGAAGTTGTACAAAAATGTTGAAATAAAGTTAAGGTATTTATTTGTTTATGTCCTGTTTAATCATCAACTTTTATATATTCATTTATTTATTTATACATTGGTATTTATCTATTTCAACATTTGGTATTTATTTATTTCAACATTTATTTATTTATTTATTTTTTAATTTATTTCCATATTTATTTATTAATTTATTAATTTATTCATGCATCTTTTTAAACTCATTTATACTTCTTTATATATCCATGTATGTATTATTTGTAATTTTATTTATTTACATATTTATTTATACAGGTATTTATTTATTTCCCTATTTATTTATGCATGTATTTATTTTTATGCTTCATACATTATCTGTCTCCCCTAAAACCTCGAGTCGATAAATCTATCGATCGATTAATCGATCAACAGAAATATTAAAAAACAATGTTCAAGATCAATTTATCCTTAAAGGTCAGTTTTTTCACACATAATTCTTCAAATGAGGGAATTCAGCCTTTCTATATATTTTATATCTTTAGGGTCATTGGTCAGACAACGCATGACATTTGACAGGCGTTTTTTTGTTTGTTTGTTTGGGGGTTTTTTGCACTGTTCGTACAATTTCCTATGAAATGTAATGCACCACAATTCATACATATCCTACATAATCATGAGCCAGGACTTCGTCTATAACCCATGTTATCTGGGAAGGCCAGTAAGATGATGGGAATGAAGAGGGAAGCTGTCCCTATAAAGAGCAAATTGGGGCGATGGATAGGTCACAAAACACACGATTTCCACCAAAGAGACCAGTGTTCAGAAACGTGTGAGTTATTTTAAGGTACGCTATTGCCATGTTTCTTTTCTTAAACCGAACCCTAGCCTATGTAACTTTACATTAAGTACATAACTTACATCATTTTTTTTTTTTAGACATTACTCATCGGGCTCTAATTCGTAGGATGTCACACCAACAGTTGCATGAGGATACCTTGAATCCAAAGATGTAATTATGGGCTTTACTAGGAGGGAGTTTTTTTTCCCAACGTTCTGAGATTTTGAGGACCAGCAGGATCAGCAGATTAATAAAATAATCAGAATAATCATACGATGCAGTCATGCTCTTGTCTTCATCTTCATCATATCACCCTCATAGTCAAGACAGTGGTATCAAAATGTCAGTCTATTATTTTGAATGAATCATTTGCACATTAGCCTTCATCATTTTAATCTCAGAAGATCATTAGAGCATTAAATTATTTTGAATATCAAGTAGAGATATTTTAACTGCAGATATACTTGAATTGCGACAAACAGAAACACCAACTTAAAGATGTACATCTTGCTAACTAAGCATACCATGTTCCCTTAAAACGCAAATTCAAATATTCATGACAACGCTTCACGTCACAATAAAACAACCATTGGTGTGATTTGTGCAGCTGCTTCCCACTTTATAACCATAATACTGACAGAGAGGGTATTAAGAGGGAAAACAGACCTATAAATGCTTTTTAAGCCACCGAGATGCTACTACACATCAGCATCGACTGACAAATGGACAGTCAATAGTCATAAGGCACAAACAAGCTCCTCAGGGACTCACAGACAGCTCTGAACAGAACGTCCACCTTTGTTTTAGTGGTGAAATGTTCCTGACTGCACACGCTGTGTAAAGCACAGATACACCTTTAGGCGTGTTCGACTGGGTCGAATAATCCGTCTCGATCTGACATCCAGACAGCTACCTCAGACGGCTTATAGCATCTTACGCATTGTTGTGTAATTTCTTTAAACTGATTCCAGCACATTAGAGCGGATCATGATCTGTTGCTTCAAGCTGATTTACTCTGAGAGGTGTTACAAACACTTACACAATGAGAAGGATGTGTTTGAAGTGATACGATCGGACAGGTAGGAGTCTACACACCATCACATCTGTGTTTTCCAATAGAAGATCTTTGACAGACCCTTCAACCTGACATAAAATCCATCACTGACAGACAGCAGAAACATCAACACATATTTTCCTCCTTTTTTGGCAAGGAGAGGAGTTGGAGTTGGAGAACCAAAAAATTGTTTTAGATCATTAGCAGCTCACACAGCTCAAAGAATATGACAGGCAGTGATCCAGGAACACATAAAAAAAGAAACACTGAAATGATCACACACAACAGCTAAAGAGTTATGCTAAATGCAAGCAGCATCCGTGGCTGGAAAATGAAGCCAACACCCAAGCACCAAAAACTGCAGTTCCTCTGATGGCCACTTGAGGCTGGCTCCCAAAGCGAGTCAATCCCCACAGAGCCCCATGTAGAAATGCCGAACTTTACAGCAAAAATAAACATGTTTATGGGTTGGGTAGGTTCTCGGTGATACCAATTCGGTCATCTTGGACCGGGTTTTATTTTTTGAGACCGACCGGACCGCATACTCGGGCAGAACGTACACGGAGCGGACGCCACGGAGGTCCACAAGCCCTGTGCGCGCAAAGCACAACCGCGCGGACTTCGCTCTACGCACCAGTGTCACACAAAAGACTGTTCGGCATGTATTTTTCACATCGCGGGGATTTTTCACGGACATTTTTACATGGAGTCCGCTCCGCTTATAGTACGGCCGAGTCTCGACGAAATCAAGGAATGTGCCACTATGGCAACACTTTGGCTTTGAGCCAGACGAAGGAGGCAACCCTTGTTTGCACTGATTGAGTAAGCTGCAAAATTTATTTGTAAGGAATAAAAGAAACAACTTGTTACTGTCACTCTGTTGTCCTAAGGTCGTTTTTTATTTTAAATGAGTCAATTGCACCCCCAAGTGGCGAAAATCCGGTATTACCGACTTGATGCAGTTTTTTACAAAAACCGGACCGTTTTTTTTTTTCTCATACCGACCCAACCCTAATGTTTACAGCCTCGTGAAAAAAACATTTATGACAACTGTAACGGGGGTGAATTTTTATATAACTCATCTGTTTACATTTTATGAAAGCTAAAGATACCGTGTGTAAAATTTAGGGAGATGTAGTGGCGTCAAACGATGAGGTACTGCAGATTGCAACCAGCTAAAACTACTCCCAGTAAGATTTCCTTAGCGTTCAGAGCCAAATTATCCGCAGAGATCTCTTCCTCTCGAAAATAAACAGAACTGTGACTAAAACAGGTAGAAGCACTGAATAAAGCAGGTCCACGTTACAAATCAGCGTTTCTCTGACAACGCTCATTGCAGATGGGCTTTTAATTACAGTGACTGATGCAAAAAACATGAAAACATGAATGGCCCTATCTGGAGCAAGTGTCTACTGTAGAGCCCCAGTGGTGCAAAGTGGCAATCTACGTAGAGGAGGACCTGCTCCCTATGTAGATATAAACGGCTCATTTTAAGGTGATCAATTTATGATTCTTATTTTTCAGGTGATTATACATAAACAAACAAAGAGAGAAAAGAGAAATTACTTATCATATCATATTATATTTCTGCCAATATAAATCCTACACACTGGACCTTTACAGTCTATGAGTCCACCCCTCGGTCCTCCACAGCTCCACCCTCTCATCCAAATATGGTCACTTTTGGCTCCAAAAAAAAAAACCCCAACAAAAACAAGATGGCAACACCCAAAACGCCGAACTTGAGGCTTCAAAACAGGAGTCTACAGACTGGGTAATGTCATGGTAGCTACATCCAATTATCTTTATATAGCCTATGGTTCAATGTGAACATTATGACAGATGACAGATGACAACATCAAATTTTTACATTTACCAGACTCATGTGTCTCCATTTTTTAAACACATTCAAATTCAGCTTTTTCTGGCTAATTCATGTCATCTGTGGTTACTTGGCTGCTAACAGCAAAACGGTTTTGTGGTTTGCGGACCCCAAAAGGATTAAGACGAATTTCTTTATAGATCAAGTCGGGACAACTTAAAGCAACTTGAAAATATTTATGTGAACAAATGTGGTTGTCACATGTAAACAGCTGTTTAAATGGTTACATTCTGGCCATTGCTTTAGAAGATTTCAGCTTTATTTTTTAAGAAATAAATTCTGTAGCTTTTAAATCCAGTACCCACCAACACCAGCATGGCAGAAGTGCCAGACAGACATGTGAGTCAGAGCTGTGGCAAATTCAGAAAAATAATTGGTAAAAAGTCACTGCACTGTGTCGCTAAATTCATCCAATATTAACCCAGAAAGTGAACTGATTTATACAGCTGGATGTAACAGGGTTCTTCAGAGTGTCATCTTTAACATTAGCCAACAATTTTAAGCTTGGTGACTGATGTCTCTTACTTTTCTCCTTTAAAGTCTTTGTTGACTTCTGACATTTTAAAACAGCTCACAGTCTTGTACCTTTAACGGTTTATCACAGCTCCATATTTTTTTTTATATTTTTCTTTTAACAATGACTCAAACAGAAGAAATGTCACACCCGTCCAAAGGGCTCAAACTACCAGACCACAGCCAGCCATGTACTGCTGTGATCATGGAGATAACTGGGAGCATGTGGCTGGGCTGTGGCACTTGCTTCAGAAAAATACAGTAAATAGACCATGGGTATTGTAGTAAGAGTTGAAAAGCATTAGAACTTGACTCAAAGGAGACTCATTTTCTGGCTGACAAAATTATTTCAATGAACATATTTGGCCCAATAATTACAGGCGACATTAATACCATCAACTTAGCTAGGGAATTTTTTTTATAATGATTTCAAAATAAAAAACATTTTCTGAGACATAGTAAGTTCACACAGTTTAAATATGTAATACTTTATATTCTTGACTAATAATCAGGTAAATGTAGCGTATACGGATGTCTCAGAGTCATTCGAGCGTATGATCCTGCATTCATCACCACACGGCTATTATCCTTACATGAAAAGGGGGTTTACAAATGTCTGCAATAACAGATGTGCCATTCTTTATTCCTCCAGTGAAGCTCGGTCAACTGTTTATGCTTATCTGCTCCCAAACACTGACTTCACTGTTCCCAGCAGCAGGACAGCTTTTACATATCCCTTAACCCTGTCTTATACTATTTCTTCCCTTGTATATCTCATGTATAAAAACAGAGTGAAGGCTGTCACCATGGAGTCCATAATATCCCTATGTGATGCATGTGGTTGCCATGCTTTAAAGAGTCCACAGATAAGTTTAGTCTTATCAGATCGGTACAGATATTAACCAAGTCGTCTCAGGGCAGTTCAAGCTCCTCCTCGGTCTTTCATGCTTGAGCACGTTATTGCATTGTGAGCATCAATGTGCATGAATGCACTGCTGTATTTTGAATAATTCACCCCGGATTACATAACTTACATAGTGCAAACTGTTCTCAAAGCAGTCACTGATTATTCTGAACTCTGACAGGCACACTTCAGGCCACTTGGGGGGAACAATTGGGAGGAAAACCCCTCCCAAGGGTGTCACTTCTGCTCTGTTAGATTTCCTCCCAGAGAAACACTTCAATTCTAATATGTAGTAGGGAATGAAAAACACTGATTAAACTTTTACACTTGAAAATTCTAAATTTTCAGATAGTTCTGCAACAAGAACAAGAACAATTCTGCACAAATCTCTATCCTATTTCACTTTCCCCGCATATTATCCAGCGTTCCTCATGCAAAACATGCATTGCATTGTTAAAAAGTTTGGCAAAGATTACCTAAAGGTGCTACCAGCGTCCCATGCAGCCTGTTATTGTTGTTAATGACTGGAAGGTCCTCCAAGCCACCTTAATCCAGGCGTTAACAAACACTCCAAGCATGTAAGTCCATCTCTGAGAGTCATGGGTCACATCCAGCGTGGTCCAGCATGATCCAGCAGCTCCGTCACCGCCACTCAGAGAGCAGAGTGAGCAGACTGTGTCAGCCAAGCAGAGTGCCAGTCAGCCGCTGACTCTTCTGAGCAGCAGTTGCTAGGTGATTACTCAACTCCAGTCAGTGAGCGCACAGGAGAGCATGCTCAAACTCTCCCTCCCTCTTTCTCTCTCTCAAGCATCAGCCAATCTACACACATAACACAGAGTAGCTGTTCAGTTCTCAGTTTCAGCGGAGCCACCGTAACAAACTAAGAGTTAAAACAGAGTCTCACAGGATGTATAAAAAACATATATTACCGAAGTGTCTCTGCTGCTGTAATCGACCTAAAACCCCTCAGGGAGACATTTTCTCAGAATCCAGTTAAACGTATGAATTTTCCTTCGAGCATCCGATCCAACTCTAAAGTGTACAGACGGCACCATCCAGTATCCTGTTCCTATCACTGAGCTCCTTCCTCTCAAGGACAGAGACCAGATGGCGTCTTATCTTTGACCTTGTTACTTATCAAAGCCACAAGACAGCTGCATTGAACTCCCTGAGCAGAAATTAATCAAGCACTTCAAATATGTCAGCCTCCCCAACATTAAGTTTCAAAGTTCTATATTTTGACATATACTGTTTGTCTCATTTTAATCGATGTGGTTATTGTATCAGCTGTTGGAGATTTGCTTTTATCTTTCGTGGGTTGTTTTTGGTGGAGCGTGTGGCTATCAGTCTGACGACGATAAGTCTTTGAGGGCAACAACCAATATTTTGGAGGTTCTGGTGTAGGCAACAGATATCTGGGCCAAAACTTCCTCTTCCATGCCCCGCTAATTTTGGCTAATCTCTTTATACAGATATTTGAGTGTAAATGCAAATACATTTTTAACTATGAAGTCTTTCGAACAAATAAGAAATGAATTTAATATTCCACAGACAGATTACAATTCAAGCTCCTAAGGCAATTGAAAGGTTGTTCATGAAACTACAAATGAATAACTCAGTGGGCAAAATTGTCTCCAGTATGTAAAGTGCATTTTTGTCTATGGATAGGACTGACTCCCGCTATGTTAAATCCAAATGGGAAAATGAGCCACAATTACCGGAACCAATTCCCACTGAGACCTGGAATAAGATCTGTTCAGGGCCCCACATTGTCACCAGATCAAACAAATGTGGAGAGTTCAGATGGAAACTTACTGTACGAACACCTCATATAACGTGTAAAGTTGATACTTCTGTTTCTGGTGCTTGCTGGAGGGCATGCGGTGAGATGTCGGCTAACTATGTTCATACATTCTAGGCATGTCAAAAGCTTAAGACTCGGGACAACATATATATGTAACGCTCAGGGATGTTTTTGGTACTGACTTGACCAGGGACCCCATGGTGGCACTACTTGGAGTAATACCAGACGGTATTGAAGGACGGGCTCATACTTACCTTCTCCAGATTCTGTTAACTGCAGCTATCAAATGTATCACTATTAGCTGGCTGGATCCAGACCCCCCTACTCATAAAGTCTGGTTTCAAAATACAGGAATTGTATCGTATGGAAAAGATCACTCATTACTTACACTTAGTAACATTCGATAAATGATGGAGACCTGTATAATTATGCCTGACCCTTTGTAATTATTGACCTGTATACCCTGTTTTATCTGTAATTTCAGTTTCCCTTCTCATTATTATATTATCATTATTTATTTTACTTTTCCTTTTTTTCCCAACCATAAAGTGCAAGTGGATTATGTAAGCTGAATGTGGATGTGGGGAGCGGGAAGATATGGGGGGAGGGGGGTCGTTGAAGATGACAGTGTACTTTTGTATGTTTTAATGTGTGGTCCTGAATTTTGAAAATAAAAAATGAGTTTTAAAAAAACCTAATCAAAAGCTTAATTGTTGTCAGACAACTGTCAATGAATTCTGAGGTTGCATTTTGCCGCTTTTGCTCTTCACATGGACTGTTAACCTGCCACTCAAGCGCGATTGGTCAATACTACTCTGACTACAAACGGAAACCAGAATGCTTCCGGCATAATGCTGCCGACAGACATCTGCAATATGCAATTATCTGCTTAGGAAGATTATGTGTGGCTTTAAAGATGCCGTTAATTTATCAACAAGAAGGCAATCCAGGCACTCAGAAAAAATGTAGAAAAACGAGGAAGGAAATATTAAAAAGCCTATATTGTAGTGGCTAAAACATTGAAAGAAATGTTTCAGCCACTGCAGGTCTTCGTCAGGGCTCCCCATCTATATTGTGGCAGGAACCAATCGGAGGCCATCACGCAACCCAAATAATGGCATGACAGGTGAAACAAAAAGACAATAATGAAAAGTAACATGAGATAAATATAGTATATGCACATCTATCTTAACACATGGGCTGTGAGAAAAATGATGAAGCTTGTGGAGAACAACGACGAACCACAAAAAACATTTGAAGTCTTTAGCCTCACTGAGACCAGGATACGATGATGGATCCAAAAAGCTTCCCTTTGATTGACTTGAATTCTATCACCCCCCTGACCAAAGGTTTAATGTGTTCAATGCCCTCTATGCGTAATTAGGAATCATTAGCAGTATGAAGTTCACTGAAATGTCTAGCCATGGGGTAGTCGCAAATTCTTGTTCTAATGGCTAATTTATACTCAGCGGGGCGATCCCTCAGGCGTCTTTTTGATTTGTTGGAGGATTTTTTGTACATTTTTTCAGAGTGCCTGGATTGCCTTCCTGTCGATCCTGTTGTTTCTTGTTCTCCACGAGCATGTTTGTATATACAGAGCAACCAGTTGTCCTTATTTTGTATTGATAGTTTGGTGGCTGACGAAGGTTCATGTTGAAATGTTGAATCTCTAATAAAACGGACAGTATAAACGAACTTAACTTTCTTTAAAAGTGAAATATTTGAACATTTCTAAAGAAAAGAAACAATTAAAATCACCCTAATCACACTCACACTTAAAAATTACATGTAGCTTCATCGTTGTGCTGATAAAGGTTGCAACAGTGAATTTAATAAGAGAAAACGGAGCAAATTTGACTAAAATTGGGACATTTTATTTTATTTTATTTATTTATTTATTTATTTATTTTCATTTTTTTTCATAGGTGACAAATCTTCATACCGCATTTGTATTGCAAAAATTCTAAATATAACCTTATACAAAGCATTTGGTGTTATCTTAATATGACAATCTTCATTTGTCACATTAACAAAAAGTAAAAACATCCAAAAAGTGATAAATGAGTGCATTTCCATCAGCCCGATTTTGAGTCATGAGATATATAAGAGGAATGGATGTGTAGGAAACGAAGAGACGGTCCGGAGCAGGTGTGGATGTGCGTCACTGACTCAACATGTCTGACACCTTGTCACTTCTTACTCCTGACTGATAGAACAAACCCAAACAGTTCAGCTGCTACATTTCAGTAAAACTGCGAGTGATGGGAATAAAGTCTAATCTTCTATCTGACACTGGTCATCCTGAATCTGATGGAATTAAGCCATGTATTGAACAGGCACAAATTTAAGACAAAGCAATTTTATAAAAATGTATTTTGGATGTCAGTATGATGGACTGAGGCACTGGAGAGAGAACATACTATTCAATTTTCCTGCTTTACGCTCCGTGCCAGTAACAAATTTGATTTGACATTTGAAATTGATTTAGTGTTTTTATTGTTTGAATTCACTTTAGTCAGCTCCTGCACACTGCGGTTTGACTTGAAGATACAGATCGACTAAGCCAAATGACACAAATGTGCAAACGCATAAACAAGCTGATGATATGAAAGATGAAAGCTGAGCTTGTGTGCCAGCCGAATGATTATAGTTCAGCATTATTCTGCACTACAGGCTAAGCTACATTCTTTCCCTTGCTCGACTATGATGATCTATTATACATTCATGCCTCTGCCCAATGCTCGCAACAGCTGGATATAAGTTCTCACTAACAATTGCACCCTTTACGCCAAAGTTCAGTGGCCTTTATCAGTCCTGCACAGACCACAGACTGTATAAAATAATGGATAGCTACCGTGACGTCACCCATTGCTTTGTCAACTCCCTTAAGTTCGGCACTTCGGCCATCACCATCTTGGTATTTTGGAGCCAGAAGTGACCTATCCATGGTCAGCCTCCCTCGTATCTTTGTGGGCATGTCTCAGCAGCTATTTGAAGCTGAACAGGCTAATTCATAGTGAAGGATCAGGACTCAAATTCAGTTGGACTTTGATATTGCTCCCCTAGCTAGATCTGTTTCTTCTTGTCTGACTTTTAGGCATACGGTTTATTGATACTGTGTGTTTTGTTATCTCCACCAAGTTTAAGCCCAGAGGGGATCATGCACTTGGTCACCTGTGTGCATGCGTGAGAGAGAGTATTGGTGAGCACGTGTATCGGTCTGTCGGCAGCTAATCTTGCAAACTACTGGACCGATCAGCCTCATATTTTGTGCACACATGTATGACTGTGTGCTCAAGGACCTCTTGGGGTTACAGCAATTCACAATTGTTGAAAAGCCTGTTAAATTGACTGTTTTATATTGTTACTGACTGACTCCTCACTCCTCTGATACAGCTGGTAGGGGGTGTTTTTTTTTTTATCGGAAATTATCTTAGCTAAAACAACAAGCTTTACTGTCAGTTACTGGCCACATTTTGGTGGCCTTTAACTGACATCCAAAGTCATTAAAAAAACTGACATCCATAGAAGAGTTTGGTTTTATTATGAACCTGAGCAACTGCAGATTAATTCCCTACTGTACATGTTATGATCCACTGAAGTTAAGGACGTTCCGAGATCAATTAGTCCCTGTATTAGTCATTGTCATCCCTCAGTCATTGTGCGCATCAATTTATGTTTAGTTTTTTATATATACAAGTGCCAATGTTATTTTTGTTTTGTTTTTTGTTTTGTTTTGTTTGAAGCTCATGGGACCTTAGATTGGAAAAAATATGAATGGCAGTGAATGAGGAGAGAAATATTATCTTTTGGTCCCGTTTGAGTTGTGACATGAAATCCAAATATGTCGTTAATGAATTTAAAACATACATTTTAAGTAATTAGAAAAACTACACAGGAGGCAGTCGCGTATGTGACGTCATAGCTTTCGCTCGCTTCCTGCAGCTTGGAGTGACTGCAACCTGGCACAAAACACACAGACATCTTCAATCACAAATCGATTAATCATAAAACAGTGGAATTTCAGCGGGGAGGCCAAGCTGCAGGAAGTGAGCGAAAGCTATGACGTCACATACTCCTCCTGTGTACTCTTGAGTCTTTCTAATTAAAAAGCTTATATATCAACAGTTTCACCACAAAGTATGACTTTCTTGACCTTAAAATGTATGTTTTAAATTCATTAACGACATATTTAGATTTCATGTCACAACTCAAACGGGAACAAAAGATAATATTGCTCTCCCCATTCACTGCCATTCATACTTTTTCCGATCTAAGGTCCCATGAGCTCTACCGGAAGGGGCAGGACTTCGGCACTCTTTAATAAATTTTGACTTGACTTGACTTGTATTTGTCATCTCGCTGCCATCTTGACTGTAAGGGCACCCAGTGTCATTCGGTCCACACCAGGAGTGTTTTACAAGTGGAGAGTTTTACCTGCCCGATTTAGACTTGCAGATTTTGTTGATTCGGTCATTTGTCCTAAATGTGCTTCTACTATAATAACGTCAGTAGGTTAATGTAGTTAAATGGTTTCTTTATCTTATCTGTTTAAATTGTATTTATTATTTCCTATGTTGTTGTGCTAAAGTCTACAGAAGAAGTTAATACCTGCAAAGTCCTGTTGTGATTGACATGATCAAGGATTTGTTGCTGTTTTAGTCATTTAAAATACATTTATCCACATAATTATATTGTATCTATATTTCACATATAGTACAGGACAAACTGGCTGTGTCAAAAATAGACGAAGCGCATATTTTTATTTATGTATTTTTTTAATGTTTGTATTTATTTTGGAGGACTGTAGCGTTTTGCAGCTCTCATGGCCAGAGCTCCTTTGAAAAAGAGATTTTGATCTATATCATCTATTTATCTAAATTTTACTAAATCAAAAAACAAAAATCCTGTAAAAGCAGCCGCAACAGAACATGTCACTTTGCGGACTGAGTTCCGAAGCAAAAACTGAGCTGATGATAAAACCTGCACAGCCAGCTGCAGTTTACATGTTGGAGTTCAGATTCTGGGCTTTTGATGTTGTAACAACTCTGCCAGCACAGATAAGGGAATAAAACAAATGTTTTGATATAATCTTCCTCCTCTTTCTGTGCACATATCCGCTGTGTGCTCTGAGGGATTCCAGCCCTGGTTGTGGCACTTGGGTGTTCAGACACAAGAGGATCCATGTGGCCTTGTTTTTTCAAACCCCCTCCACCCAATCCTCAGACACCAGAGGGCACGCTGCGTCCCTGCCACTTCCTCTTCATCAGTCCTCTCCGCTGGCTGCCCACCAGGCTTCTTCTATGGACTGATGACACACCAATCCCACCCACTCTCTCTGCTCAGCACCCAAAAGATATGCTTCAAGCCTAAACATGTGAAATACACACAACCCAAAGCTTTTATAACACAACGTTACTCAAAACATGTGCAGTGCTCATAAAACTGACCTCCTATGATGTGTAATCTGTCACATCTAAACCAAAATATCAAAGCCTCCAGATACAGAAAGCTGGTCTGTTCACATGCAGGATGACGTGACTGTATGACCGCTGCCTTATGAGCCTTTAAAAAAATCACAATTGTGTTGTTTCAATCACAGCGCCCATCGGAAGCAGGAAACAAAGGCGAGAGCAAATTGATGATCAGGCCATCTAAGCTTCGGTCAGCGTGCCCGTGTGTGCTGAGCTCGGCTCATGTCTGCTCTGTTAAACAAACAGCACACGGCTGCTCGCTCCCAGAGGTTGTAACAGTCAGCAGCATAAGAAAATAAATGTTCAAGTTGCATGCATGAGTGGTACTCATAGACACTAATACACGCAGGGACTTTGCCATGTGTACTTGTCCTACACCACAGTAACATGCAAGAAACACTGAAACAAATACGAATACATATCCTCAAATTTACTGAACAATGCCATAAAGATTTTAGGGGGAAAGAGCAAAAACTGGAGAAAGATATGCGCTGAATAATTGACATGGTCATTCATGAATAAATAATATCATCCATTGGTTCATTAGGGCAATGCTGTGCTCACTCTGCCATAGTTTTGTAAGAGTGCTCGGCCACAGGAGGACAGAGCTGTGTGGGAGGAGGAGGAGGCGTGGAACTTTTTCTGCGTTCTGAATCGCATACTTTTTCCTTTTACTTTCAGTACGTGCTGCAGCTGCCTTTACAAAGTACATAGTTTTCCAAGGAGTACGCACGCAACTGGGGCATACTCATAAAATCCTGCCTTGAACTTTGACCCTCTTGTTTATATTTTCGTCGCAGTCTGTAGCATGATATTTGAAGTAAAGATTTCAGCAGATTTTAATGTTACCACTTAACGTTACCTTGGAGATACAACAAAACACCATTCGCAAAGGTCGCTCGAGACCTAGGTCAACTTGGAGAGCTCTGCTGTTGTTATTTTGCAATAAATGTAGTTTTAACTTATAAATTGACTGCACTTGTATAACGTTTTTCTAGTCTTCTGACCACTCAAAGCGCTTTTACATTTACATTCACGCGTACTTACACACCGATAGAACAGCCATTGGGAGCAATTCGGGGTTCAGCAACTTGCCCAAGGATGCTTCAACATGCAGACTGGAGGAGCCAGGGATTGGACCTCCAATCTTGCGTTTGGTGGATGACCCGTTGTTTGTGATTGCTTGATTAATTGATAAATTGGCTTCTGTCAGCTGTAAGTGAGCTGTCATCTGTCTACAGTGTGTGACGAATCTTCTGTTGCACCCAGGATTGTGGAATAGCCAGAAGAGCATGCTGGCTTCCAGACTGCAAAATGTGATCGGGTGCAGTAGGATATCCTGGAATGTTTGACATACTACGTACTGGAACATACTATGTTTTTCTGGCATACTAACAGTATTACAGTACAGGCACTGGAACACACAGATAGTTTTAGGGCTTCCTCCTCAACTTGAAGCAGGATGGGTGGTACATTTCCATTAAGGGACAACACCTGAATTAAGAATTCCAAGGTGTTACTTCCATGGCCTAGGAACATTCAATCAATTATTTCTCATGGCCAGAAATCAGAGAAGTATGTATAAAACTTGTGACGTCATAGGGTATAAAGTTTTGAGCTGCCCCATAGACAATGATGTGAAGACTGATTTTGTGGACCCACAGAATGTTTTTCCTTTTTATACCCAAATGAACTTCAGTGTATTGTCTTGTTCTCAGTTTTGAAACAGAAAATGTACCCCCAGCCCAACCCCCCAAAATATATTGCATTGCATGTTTCTGCAAACCACAAATGCATTCCATTTTTACATTATCTTGGAGGCAGATGTTGAAACTACATCTCACAACAACACTGGTGAAGGTGTGGTTAGATTTAGGTACAAAAACCACTTGGTTATGGTTAGAAAAAGATCATGTTTTGTATTCTGACTCCAACATTTGGTGGCGCAAAAGCCACTGGAAAAGCAGGGATGGGTTGGTCAAAAATGCCCAGGTTTGGTTCCACAACCGCCTCTGGGAAACGTCATGTTGTGCTGCTGAAAACACCCAGGTTCAGTGCCACAAATGAAGCTCTAACGAAAGATCAGTCAGGAAGTCAATATTTTTTATTCTTAGGCTGTAACCTTCTTCCTCACCCTGCTGTTCACTCCTCTCACGCATGCTCACGCTCTATCTCTGGCTTTCGGGCTGTCAATAGCTGATCCACAATCATGCAATCACACAGCAACACACCCTCTCCTTCAGCCTATCATCTCACTGCTCCTCATTTTAAATATGGTTCTTTTTCTGCCTGCAGTCCTTTCATACTGCGGCTGTTTGTGCCCTCCACTTCTCCATCTCCTAGTCTTCTCGGATGCAGCCTCTATTTGCCTCAACAGTCATCAGCCAAAGTCATCAGCCACCACCACATCCACCAGTGTCTGGACTCAATGGGGGGGATTTATCTTGCTGCCGCTCGGATGTCCCACGATCACAAATAATCTCCCTCTGGCGTCTAGGCGCTGAAGACACAAATCATCTGTTAATCTGTACACTTCACATTAAACTTCATCTTTACGTCTTCATATCCGTTTGTTATCGTTTGTTGGTTTCGAACAGTGGTCTGCAGCTTGACAGGCATCTTGCTTAGGTGACACACCATCTGCAATTCCCTCCACTTCCCTGTGACAAAATCAGCTTATATGTTTCATCAGTTGAGAAATGTTGATATGAATGTAACACAGAAACGTACAATGCCAATGTTTTCTTCTGCCGACTGAGCTGTGTACCCATATACTCAAACCCCCTGGGTGCTCTAAGTGTCATCTAAAACATCTTTCACAGTTCATTGTCTATGTAGCTGTTCAGACTTTATACTTGATGATATCATAAATTTGAGTTTTAGCACTCTAGGTTTTGGATTAAGGAGAGAGTTGTTCATGTGTACTCATATTGTTGGACTGCTTTGCCATCTCCCCACATGAGCTGGCATCAGTCAACAGAGTATTTCTCTGCTCACCCTGGTTTTCGGGGCTGTAAACAATAAAAACACTGATCTCCTGCAGCTTAAGGTTTTTCATGCACCACAAAATGTGTTTCAGCTTTAATAAAAGCCTGCATGGTGTAGATGAATTTCATTTATTTAAACAGTCAGAGGAGACACCCAGGGAAGTCTGTCGCCACAGTGCATCACAACTGGCAGATAAAGTCTGAAGTCTGATGCCACCAGTAACAAGATACTACATAAGCAATTGTTCTGCATTGCGGCAACACTGGGAGGAATAAATGAGCACTAGTGGCAGGCAGAATAATTTGGTGGAACTGTTGTACTAACAACAAATTGTAAAATACTGGGAGCTAGTTTAACGACTTTCTGTCAGCAAGCTGATTATGTGAATGTTGACTCGATAGCCCTTCAGTCACAGCTTGGCCAACTTGTGAGGCAAAGCCAGCTCAGCACATTTAACAACAGACGATCCATGTATTGATGCTAATGCTGTAAATAGTTGTCATGGTTTTTGGGCAAAACACATCTGAAAACACTTCTGGGGGCAAATAGAGTGAGTATGTGCTGCACTGCAGGAGTGATGAAACTGATGCAAACATCTCTAAAGGGAAACATATGTTTAAGGACTCTGCTTGGAGCAATGTCTCTGAAAAATTTTTCCAACACAAAAATTAAATTACATTCTCAGTGTATGTGCACTGGAGGCTTCAGGTTTCCAATGGTGGAGTGTAACTAAGTATATTTACTCGAGCACTACTTAAGTGCAAATTCAAGGTACTTATACTTTGGGTATTTGTACTTTATGCTACTTTCAACTTAACTACATCCCAGAGATGAATATTGTATTTTTCCACCACTACATTTGTCTGACAACTGACAGTTACTTTTCAGATTACATGTTTTCATACCCTTCCTGTCCAGTGAAAATCATGTTTATCCAGAGGTGTGGATTTTGAATATTTTTTTTATAAACTAAAGGTTGAAATGTTCCTTTATATGTTAAGAAAATCATCCTGTATGTTAGGCGAAATACACCTTCTTGGATCATCTGTAAAATGCATCGTCACAGAGCTGAAAACAGGACTGTTTTTCTAACACGGTGAAAAGTTGACCTTTCAGAGATGAGTGGTTCTCACAGGACACCAACGCTACAAACATATGATGTTCTTACAGAATATGACGCATTGCTGTAGATTAACCTCCCTGACAGTATATAAAGAAGGTAAAATTAGCACAACCTTTAACATCTACAGCAACACATTAATGCAGAAGTAATATTAATCTAATATATATATATATATATATATATATATACATATATATATATAATATTAAAAATTCACTGGGAACATTTTGCTGCAGAATAAATACTTACTTTTGACACCTTTAGTAAACTGACCTGATAATACTTATATACATTGACAAAGTAATTTCCGCAAGGATTAATAAAGTATTATTCTAATCTATTCTATTCCATACCTTTACTTCAAGGGGAACTACATCCATTCTAAAATTCATACATGTTATGTCTATGGTCTAATACTGGGAGGGGGGCTGCCTCTTTGTCCCTTGATGTCCGAAGTGCCCTTTCATCAAGGCATATTTTATATTGTTTTGTTTTGTTAAGGCCTGCCCCTGGCCTTTATCAAGAAGAACATTTGATAGTAAATAAGTGGTCAAGCCAGCCACCACATGGATTTTGATGCTTATCTATTCTTGGCGTTACAGTATGGGTTCTTTGAGTGGCCAAAAAGGACAAAGAAATACCTATAGTCCAGCAATAATTTCTGACATTTGTTATGCCAAATAAAATGACATTATTTTTGCACATTTTATGAAATCCAATTATAATTTGAAGTTATTCTATTGTACTTTAATTTAAAAATTGAGCTCCAAAGTTTATTATTAAGTAACCATATTTGACCTTACATAAAAACCTTTTTTTATATAGGCTATGTTAGTTGAAATTTCCAGTAAATTCCTGTTTAGGATGACCTGAATTATGACAATACAAATGTTCATATGGTTTAACTGCACAGTTTTTGAGAAACTCAAAGGAAAAGTCAGCTCAAATTACATTATAACATTCATTATTTCTTCACATTTGAACTGTCAGTAAAAAAATACTCGATAGGTCAAATTTGCAAAGGATTCCTGTCCAGGATGACGCTGACTCTGTCCATGTCAGATTTCATGTTATTTTACTGTACAGCTTATTAGAAATTCAATGGAAAAGGATAGTGACATTGTAACACATTCACTGGGTGGGGGACCATGATGTAATATGATGAAGTTTGTTGTAAGACTCCATGTTACACTCCATGTTGCACAGCCCAAAAAGATTAGGAAACATGATCAACTCTCTCCCAAATCCCAAAAGTAGAGTGCTAAAACTAAAATGTGTGATCTTATAGGGATATAAAGTCTATTTCAGAGCTGGGAACACTAGAATAAGTTCATTTGGGTATAAAAAAGAAAACACACATTCAGTGGGTCTGTAAAATCAAGCTCCCATACATTGTCTATGGAGCAGCTCCAGACTTTATACTTGATGACATCATAAGTTTGAGACTTACTTCTGTGGTTTCTGTCTTTGATAGAGTAGCTCAGGTTCACAAATATTATTTTAATTTTACTATGCCACTGAAATAACATATTGTAATTCTTAATTTAGGTGGTGTTCCCATTTAAGTAAGATTCTGCATGAAAGACTTTTACTTGAGTATTTTCACAGTGTGGTATCAGTTCTTTTACTTCAGTAATGAATCTGAATACCTCCTCCACTACTGTAAGATGCATACTGAACTATGACTGGCACACTAACTAGTTGTAATGATGAGGCGACAGTGGCTCAATGGACTGGCAACCCTCAGACTTCCATGCCAAGTCCCTCTACGGACAAGTATGGAGTGTGGACTGGCAGCTGGAGAGGTGACAGTTCACCTCCTGAGCACTGCTGAGGTGCCCTGAGCTGACCCCACCCTACCCCTCTAAAAATGAATGTAGAAAGAGAAATATGCGAAAAAAGTCACATTTCAGCTGCACTGTATAAAAATGTCCTTGTGTAGTAACTGTTTCTTGTGGATTGACAAATAAAGCATCTTTAAAGGCGCTGTATGTAAGAATGTGGCCAAAACGGTTACTGCACTCAAATTCAAAATACTGCCGCGAGTCATGTCCGCCCCCCCTCCCCTACAGATTCAAGGTTGCTGGACAGTGGCACACTGGAGACTGATTTGTTTGCCCACGGACGGCTGCCGTGGCAAGGCCACGTCACCACGTCCTTGATCTTCGGTTTTCCAGCGGACCGTTTGAGCAAGTCCAGTTTCTCTGCTGCTAACGCTGCTGCCAGGATACAGCTGAGGAGGAGCCGACTGCCAATGCTATGTACTGGGACACTGCTAATGCTGCTTGCCGTGCTGCTGTAGCTCAGTCGTAACTGTAACTGATGCTGAGACTCTACTGACTGTGTGACTGGTAGACGGAGGTGGGTGGTGCAACAGGCCAAAACACAAATTCAAAACATAAACATGATTTGCGGACTGTAAAAATGTTTTTTAAATGCAAATATTCTGGCTGTACTATTGTTGTCGTGAGATCAGTATGTTATGAACATTATTCCTTAGTCTCTGTAACATATTAGGAGGATTTTATGACTATTTGCTTTAGATTTCTTACATATAGCTCCTTTAAATTAAATGTCACAAAATCCTGCTCACACACACGTCTTAAAATCCGATTTAAGATGAGCACAGAGAAACTTTTGACCTTCAGCAGATGAAAGTGAGAACAGTCTTCTAGTGTCAAGCTCTGAACATGCAGCACTCTGCACAGTGAAGGTCATACACCCAAGTGAAGTAACAATAATTAAAATGCATTTTTGAGTAGAGGTGGACTGTAACTTGATACAGTGGGTGATAACATGGTCAGTTTGATTTAGTCACTTAAAGGAACACTTCCCAAAAATGATAATTTGTAAATCAATTACTCATTCCATGTAACGTCTAATTTGTGGGGAAAACTTTTTTCTGGCATGCCTCCTTAGTGAACGAAGAATCCAAAAATGGCTGAAGTAAAAGGGCCGCATTAAACAATAGCTAAACTGTATCAAAACATCTGTTTAAAAAACTCTCACACAACTTGCGCAGTATAATCCAAGTCTCATTTATTCAATTCATCAAGACTTTTGTCCATTTTTGGATTCTTCGTATACTGTAAAGGCATGAAGGAAGAACAAAATTCTCTTCACAAATTCAATGTAACATGAGGTGAAGTATTCCTTTAAGCAAGTCAGCTGGAAAGAAACAAAAAATAAGAGGACTGCAGCTGCATTGAAGCTTGTGATACAAAGAGGGTCTTAGCTTCTTTATACTTTACATCTTCTATGCACCTTGTGACTGAAAAATAATTTTACACCTTTCCAGACACAGTCCAAAGAAAAGCAGCCCCATTATATCTGTTCTGTACCCAAACTACATTTTAACAGTCTCCTCACAGTGTGTCATCTTATCACAAAACAACCAAGCCCAGAGAGATCTGAGAACAAGATACAACAATGTTCTGACGCCCAGAATCAGAAGCAATAAAACCTCATCTGAAACACACCTTACTGAATAGGTCGCCTCAGGGCAGGGGTGAAATGTGTAGCTTGGTAGTACTTCCACGTGATCCTCCCACATCCAAACAGGGTTAAGTCTCCAGTCACACTGCTGCTGGCCAGCACGCTGACACAGACACACAGCTAATAATCTAACAGCCCCTCATGCCCTTCAGTCCCAGAGGAAATGGGCTGTCTCTTTGTAAACCAGCCTATTACAGCGACTAAAGCAGAGGGGAGCTGAGGGAGGAGAGGGGCCTCGACACAGCATGACACCTTACGACTAACATGCAGAAGATTCAGGGATGAATAGTGACCAATCATAAACAACACTGTTTCAAACTATCTTTGTTGTCACAAATACAGGATGCTGAATTTCATATTTGTCCTGAGACTGCAACAAACACCTTCATATGTTATTGAAATAGTCTGGTCTGTGTTGTACTTGCGTTGTGAACTAATGAATACAATAAAGACTCCACTGAACACACAGAAGCAGAAACAATCTTTCTCTTCAGCACTGCACCTCCATCTAGTGGTCAAACAGCATAAAATCTCTACACCCTGATAAAACCTGAGCTGAAGGTTAGAGGTAAAAATGAATCGACAGCTCATGATATTCCTGCAGGGGGGGCCAACATTCAATTGACAATAAAACCTCCACAAATCCACAAGCCACCTTGCCTATATGCCACCTACGCTCTGGCTTGCACTTAGCTCAATTCGTCACAGGTTTTACATTCAATACTTCAGTTCCAACAAGAACAAACTAAGACAGGTGGCTGTTCCCTGGCTCACAGCAGCCCCCTCAGTCCATCAGAAATTACAGGGTGAATGAAGAGAGATGCCTGCTGCCTTTAAACAACCCACACAGCTGTTAAAGGAGCTGTATATGACATTCAGGGCATTAATGTAGCAGCAAACAACTACTTGCTATGTAAAGATATAGTGGAGTGATGGCGTCCTGAGCAGAAAGTAAAGTAACACTCCCTCTGTGTGTGTTGCAGTCCAAGCTTCTATGTTCTTTGTTGTGGTTGCTGGTCTGGCCACGTGTGCATGTTAGTGCATGTGAGTCTGTGTGTGTGTCCCACTGGGTAGCAAATTGCCACTGCTCTGCACTGTGCTCATATGGTGCTTACCACTAACGACACTGTCCTGACCACGCTAGTCATTAGGCATTTTCTTAATACCCCCTTGTTAAAAAATGAAAAAATGCACCTCCCTTGTTAACCAGCCATCTCTAGTAATCCATTAGGATTAATGTGGAGATTGTACTTGTTGTTTTTAATGCTCTTCATGGCCTGGTCCCAGAATATATATCCAAACTGCTGACCCCATACCAACTAGTGCGCAGCCTGAGACCCTCAGACGGGACCCTGCTGAGTGTTCCCACATCATGCTTAAAGACTAAATGGGAACGCGCGTTTGCTGTTAGGGCTCATCAGCTGTGGAACGACCTTCCTGAGGAACTCCACCTGTATCACTTTTAAAGACTTATCTAAAGGATGTCCTGTAATTTTTCCTCTAAATTTTTAGGTTTATTTTCATTCTTAACCAACTCCTGACATTGCACTTAAAGGTACAGTGAGTAGGATTAGTGGCATCTAGTGGTGAGGTTGCAGATTGCAACCAACAGAAGCTCTATAAGCACTGTTCATGTTGTTAGCACTGTTAGCTGCTATCCACCAGCTCAGCCACCTCCATGTTGAGAGCCGTATGGAGACAATCCCGGCCCAGACTCTCAATCATAGATATGCTCTGAGTGTCACATACAGCTCTCTTAAAGGGAAATTTCGGTTTATTTCAACCTGTCTCCTATCATCCTAAATTTGTTTCAAGTGACTAGTGACATAAAAATAATAGTTAGCATGTTAGCTGTTAGCCTAGATACAGCCGGGGCGCATAGTAGCGTCAGACCTGTTAAAACATAAGTGAACGGGCAACCTTCAAGTGCAAAGTTAGTCCACTAAACAAGCTTTTTTTCCACAAAGACCGCCTCATATCGTTAGGATAAATGTCAGAGAACATATAGAAAACGACATGTAAATGTGTTGTCTTACCTTACCGGTGTGGTGCCATGTTTGTTTACCATTTAGCTCTGCTTTCCAAAGCGCGGCCGAAATATATCTCATGAGCTCTAGATAAAACCCAGCTGGATACTAACGTTACTCCAGGTGGAGGTGTCTCGTCCTCGGTCACATCCAGACCTTGAAAATAAGGCTGCAACCGGTCCCATTCCTTGCAACAGAGGCATTCCTCTTCTGTGGGCACTGGGACACAGCATTCACAGGTACACCACCAATCTCCAGAGCTACGCAGCCTTGCAGCAGCCATTCCTCCTCTCTCGTCCTCTACCTGTTGCGCATCTCTCTCTCCTCCTCTATTCTTCAATTTCATGAAGCTCTTCTGTTTACCATTTAGCTCTGCTTTCCAAAGCGGGGCCGAAATATCGCGAGAACAAGCAGCAACAGCTGGAAGGCAGAAAATTTATAGAATAAGGGCTGACTTTTTGCCAGACTTCGACTTTGTGGAGGAGGAATTTGATTTTGCAGAGTTTGATGGCCGCCCTTATTTATTTGAGCCAGAATACACTGACGAAGAGCTTTGTGAAATTGAAGAACGGAGGAGGAGAGAGAGAGAGGCGTAACAGGTAGAGGACGAGAGAGGAGGAATGGCTGCTGCAAGGCTGCGTAGCTCTGGAGATTGGTGGTGTACCTGTGAATGCTGTGCCCTAGTGCCCACAGAAGAGGAATGCCTCTGTTGCAAGCCTTATTTTCAAGGTCTGGATGTGACCGAGGACGAGACACCTCCACCTGGAGTAACGTTAGTATCCAGCTGGGTTTTATCTAGAGCTCGCGAGATATATTTCGGCCGCGCTTTGGAAAGCAGAGCTAACATGGCACCACACCGGTAAGGTAAGACAACACGTTTACATGTCGTTTTCTGTATGTTCTCTGACATTTATCCTAACGATATGAGGTGGTCTTGGTGGAAAAAAAGCTTGTTTAGTGGACTAACTTTGCACTTGAAGGTTGGCCGTTCACTTACGTTTTAACAGGTCTGACGCTACTATGCGCCCCAGCTGTATCTAGGCTAACGGCTAACATGCTAACTATTATTTTTATGTCACTAGTCACTTGAAACAAATTTAGGACGATAGGAGACAGGCTGAAATAAACTGAAATTTCCCTTTAAGGATCTCCTTTGTGCTTTTTAATGACGTAAAAAGAGTAACATTTTTAATTCAAATAAATAAAAATATCCATTTTATTCCTGTCTTATAATCAGGCTGAGTTGTTTTCTCCTCTTTATCTCCTCTTTCTCCTCTTTATCTTAATTGCTAAAAACAAAAAGGGAGAATTCAGGAGAGATTCAGACATCTGGGACTGGGCAAGTTTCATTCTAGAAAATGATGTTAAATGCATCCTTGGCATTTTTGTTCAAAGACGTGTAATCTTTATGTAATGTCTCTAATGTTAGTCCTATGACTAAAAGGAAATGTCAGACTGTGTTTGGACATCTTTTGCTAGCAGCCTTTTCAGATCTCTCAAAGCACCAACCTTGAGTTAGTCTCAGAGATGTGTCACAAACTGCAGCGGAGCCAGAGAATATCTGTAGGATGATACAGATGGAGCAGACAGAGATACTCACCTCCCACAAAGACCTGAACTCCCTCTGCTCAATGCGTAGGAGCTCACTGAATTCCCTTGTGACAATGGTGGCATGTCGAGGGGTGTTATCCAAGATCGACTCCCCAAATGCCGTGCCAGTGCCCAGTGTGCATATAGTAACAGCATCCTGTAACAGAAAGAGTGATGGTGCTCCACCTGGATCATTCCTTCATGAGGACAAAACAATCAGCTAAACAAGGAACCTGTAAAATGCTAATATCCCTATTCTGCTGGAAAGGGGTGTTCAGGCAATCATCTGAACACTTGTTCTAGATAGATGGATACACTCCAGTCTGCAAAGAAATTACCCCAATCAGCAGCCAGGCCGAAGTGTGTGAAGCTGCAGTGTTAAAACCTATTCAGTAATGTCCCCTAATGTAATAAGCAAAATGCTCTCTCCAGCCCACACTCCAAACAAGCTGAAGGTTTGATGTGAATTCTTTTGCATGTGTGATGAATTTCAGGTGCAGCTTAAAGCTACAGTAGGTAACTTTTATTAAAAATAATATTCTGTCAGATAACTGTCACTATACTCATATAGCATTACATGTGACAGATAATCTATGAGGAAAATCATGCTCATCCACCTCTTCATCCTGCTTCTAATGGCATTTGCAAGAATCCACTGCAGATGAAGAAAAACAACCAATCAGAGCCAAAAAGTCTCCAAAGCAGCTGTCAACTGTGGTTAAACAGCGCTGATCAAATACGAAACAGAATTCTGTTACTGCATTGCCTTCTTCTTGCCTCAGATATTTTCAGACACATACTTCAGTGCACTGTTTAGCTGTAAATAAGAAAGTTTGTGGCCCAGCTGCCATGTTGGAAACTGTTGACGAAAGTACCAAGCACCGCCCACCGACCAACTTTCTCATTATACAGCTAAACAGTACACGAAAATATAATAGGCAATGCAGTAACAGAAGCTTGATTCATATTTGATCAGCACTGCCTAGTTTGACAGTTTGACAATTCACGAGCAGTGACTGACATGATTGGTAGCTGCATTATACCCCTTTTTTCTCCAAAATAGTGTAAGTTTACGTGTTTTTAAACACAGGAAAACTTGCAGATGAGAATGCCTTTCTGTTTTGTTTTTTCCCACTGGTGTGTCACGTTCAACGTCACCAACAGGCCAGGAAACAGGTTAGTAAACAGACGGAAACAGCATGGAGGCCAGTGGAAAATGTTATGGTGGTTACTTCTTTCTATATATCTCTTACTCATTCAGTCTCTCTTTCAAACTCAGTGCAGACTAATTTGGAACAACTTTTGAGCGCTGCTTGGACAAAGACTGACGGTATTTTGTGGCAGTGTGTCATTGCATCTCGTAGGTAAAGGGGCTAAAATTAGCACATCACCCAGCTCTAGTATTTTAATTTCTGCCAACTGGACCCGGAGTTTATAAATACCTGTGACCTCTCAAGGGTCATTTGATAACATACAAAAGCCAGATGTTAGCAGGTGTTAGTGGGTTTATTGTGTGGGAAAGGGGCTTTGGACACTCATCAACTCTGAATGGTTGGTTTCCTTCACCCCAGTAGATTCAAGACAAAATCATTCATATCCTCACAGAAGCATTGTAGAATTTAGAGGATGATGCAAATTTAGGCCTATATTTAGTAAATTAGCACTCTAAATTACCATTCATTTTAAAAGAGACAGATGTGTATCAGTCGTACCTGATAACTCGCTGTCTCTGAGACTCTGACATCCATTGAACCAGAGAGGACAGCATACCAGCTGGTGCCTATGTCTCCTTGGCGATACACTGAAAAACACAGCACAGTCCAAAAAAAATGACCATGTTTTTAAAAGTAACACCCTCCTATACTGGTATCAGATACACAACATGGCTGTTTCAGAGCCTGTATTTTGACCTACAGGTGATGCCTTTCTCCAGGCACTCATAGAACCCACACAGACAAATTTGCTGCAGCAAACTGGGGTGGAATCTTTCAAAGGCCTTCACATTTTTCAGGCGTGCCAGGATTATGTCAACATCTTCCCCAGAGCGCTCTGCTGGTCTGGAGAAATAAAAGAAAAATGGTCAATGTACAGGTGACAGTGAAAATGAATGTACAGACAGTGAGGTACCTAAATAGGCTGCAGAGCCTGAGTCAGCATAACTGCTTTATGGCCTGGATTCTGAAAACATGTGAAGCTCTGCAGGAGGGATGTGACACCAATTTATCCCTGAGGAACACTATCTCTGATGTCATAACTGTACTCTGCTGTGGTTTTCAAGAGTTTGGACAACAAACAAGTGTGTGCTGCAAACAGCAGTGGAAAAAGAAACACACACAGAATGCTAATGACAGTGTTTTTAATGATTTCTGTTCATTTGTCACTTCCTGTGCAGCACTGCAGTGACATGCCAGTGTAATGAAGCTTAGCGGAATTTCAGTCAGGGGGAGGAGGAGTATTTTCTCTGAGGGTGTTCACAATTTGCACTTCAACCATACAGATTTCAGGCTCTGTGAGCCAGTAATCTTGTTGCTGTCAAATGTGAAATTATGACACAAAGTCCAATCGTCAAAGACACACGCATCTTTAACTTTTCCTTTCGTGTGTTGACATCAATAAAATAATTTGTTAATATCTGAGAGTCAAAATGGAGGTTGTTTTCAAACCAAAAATGAATCATTAGCAACAACAATCTGGGTCCACAAGAGAGACCAGCTAAACAATGCAATCTGAACAGAAACTGAACTAAACTAACCCTCGATGACCTCACAAACTGAAGACAAAAGGGAACATAGTTAGTACCTTTAATTGACAGGACAGTGTGGTGTGAAAGGTAAAGAGGGAGAAGGAATGGCATGCAACAAAAGGCTGCAGGCTGGAATCAAACCCGTATGTGGGGTGCCTGCTCTATCCACTAAGCCACCAAAGTCCTGATCAGAGTATGTTTGAAACAAAGGGGTAACACAAAGACAAACACTACTGCCAAGACTGCAAATAAAGTACAAATACACTAATATACTCCACGGAAATAAACAAAATCTCTAAACAGTAAATCCTAATACCCCCATGATGTGGTGGACACAAAAGTCTAGTTGGCCACTTCCTGTATTTAATAGGGGTGTAAATAACAAGTAATGATACATTATTGTGTGGATTCTTTGGACAACAATACCATATTTGCTGATATCACAAAATCTGCCATGATACAATTTTGATTCAATTTAATACACCGACCTGTGATCAATATGAGACGATCAGTATAATCCTTATTGTCTTTTTCTTGGCTGCTTACCATTGCCTGCCTGGTGCTTGGCCGCTATCACTGTTTGAATGTTTAGGAAAAAAGATTTTTGCTTGGACAGAAATGGTGACACAGACAGGCCATCAGAATTTCAGAATAAAGATATGTCTTAAAGGTGATGATATGTAGCAATGTTTTCATTTTGCATTGATGATACTGGATTGTTGATCACTTAGCAATCCAGATGAAGATGTCATCACACTTGTACACAGTATTTAAGAGCTCTGCTTTAAGGTGCGCGTATTTTGCTCCAGCCTGCCAGGATCTCCCTCCAGCAGCAGCTGCCTCAGCAATGGTAACATTAAAAACTGTTAAATTAGAATGACTCAAAGCAAACGTATCTAAAAGCAAACATATGTGTGACTGTACAAAGACTGTATAGAAGAACTAAATGTGTGCTACAGATAAAAACTAATGCTGACAATCCTAAATAAATTAAAGCTCTGTGACATTTATTTATTTGCTGATGGGTGTGCTATGTGCATGAGGTCAAAAGGTCAAAAACTCAATGGAGGAGAAAATTAACCATTAAGTGTAAACTACAGAAGACTACAGTGAGTGCAAGAGGGTTAATGACTACTAGCTGTGTGGCAGCAGGTGCAACCATCAGTCATTCTAGAGGGTCTCAGGCTGAGATAAAAGCTGTTTCAGTGTTTATGGAGTCAATGCAAAACATTAAAAGTCAGGATTTTACTATTGAAAAGTCACAAACAGCTTTGCAAGTGTTTGTAAATATCTCCTTTAGTTTTCATTTAAATTGGGAAACATGACACTTTCGGCCGCTGCTCACCAAGCTGCTCACTGACAATTTATTTCAGGTGGATCATGCAAAAAGAGACTAACAATGTGAGGGACCTAAACTGTGGCAGAAAACGAACGCTTATCATGTCATCACAGATGTGTCTGGGTTTTTTTTTTTTTTTGATCCATCTCATTCCTCTGCTGCCTGTATGCCCCAAATTTGTTACACTCAATCTGGAGCCTCTGATGTAACGTGTGGGTGGTTGCAGTGTAGCTTACATCACCTTTGAATCCATATCCATCTCCATCCTTTAAAGACATGAAACCAAACAGCATCAATAATTCAGGAAGGGAAACAAGCGCTTGCTTCACCGCTGCAATAATCCTGTGACTTAATGTAGCCCTGAAAATGATTTATTGTACTGTGTTATCCATGCTGTCATAGTACAATGGAGTGTTTTCATCATGCTTTATTGTGTATTCCCTGGCAACCTTTCAACTCACAGTAGTCACATTGAAGTATCTCTTTACTGCTTGTTGTGATTGGACCATATAATCACACCTGAGAGCCCCTGGTCATCTCCCATATCTTATACTGGGGAGGCCTGCATTATTTCAGCACTGCGTACTTTACCAAAACACGGTACACAGCAAGGACAGCGAGGCAACAGAGAGATGTGTGGGAGCCTGAGTTTCAAAGCCAAGGTGTCTATTTGGAAACCAACCAAGTCAACAAACAAGAGCTTTGAAAAAGTGCTGATTCTGAGTCCAAGTGAGGACAGATGTTTCCAACACAATGTGGAAACTGCTCCAGAGTGTAAAGAGTGAGATCTCTGCATCAAACTGTGACAATATAAGCAGTTTAAGGTACACTTGTGGGTTTTGTGGCCGTTAATATTTTGTATCAAATTTACCAAGTTTTCAGATGGAGTGAGGAAATGCGTTTTAAAATTAGCAACAGACCACGAAGGGGAAGTGTACATGCTGCAGGTATTTGCTCGGAAAAGGTGAGTCATAAAAGAAGCATTCGATTTGAGCGACCCAGGTGGCTTCTAGGACTAACCAGAGGATATTACTGTGTAAACACGTCTGGCACACTGCGTCACTTTGCTGTTTATAGCTGATGCACTTTGGACCTTTTCTATGTCACGACCTCCCCCTTACACCTGGGCTGTATCCAACGTCCAGCCCGTTTGACTGCTAAAGCACTAATGCTCACTTACCACTATTCTGAGTCTGAGTGTGTGGATTCAAAGTGTAAAATGTATACACCACAAAGTGCTCTCACAAATCCCTCACAATGGAGTCAATCAGTTTATGTGCATGTCCTGTACACTGTCGCTCACATTGTAATTTCTTGCTGTTAATGACAGACATGTACAATACAGTTTTGCAACACTGCACCTGTCAGTGGTGATGCAAAACGATGATTCATGAACACATGAAAGACCCTATTCATCTGTTGTAGCTTTCAAAATCAGCTCTTGTTATTAAATCACTTTTTAAAGCGGCCTCTTGCAGGCAGCTGCTTGATGAGTTAATACCTCCTCTGGCAGGTGTTCATGCAGTTTCATCTGCTGGTCAAGTGTTGTACAGTGATACAGGGCAGAATTTAGTCAGAGCTATCCACATGGCATGTTAAGTATTTTAATGGATTTTAGTCAATAGTTTTGCTCTCAGGAGTCATCTTGCTGTGTATTGAAAGAGAAATATGCAGGGCTGCCATCCTGAACTGTGTTAGATTATACATAAGGTACCAAATCCTTTAAAATATGTTGATGAAAACTAACAATAAAATAAATTACTAATAAATTGCTATTCTACTACAGCCAAACATGCACACCCATCTGTAACAATTATTAGGAAATTAATGTCTTTGTTTTCTTATATTCATGGATGGAATACTAAAAAGGCCGACCAGGCCCACACCCAGGGGCCCAGAATGTCAGGGCCCCCCTTGGCCTTGCCCTGCAAAATGTCACTCAAAGACTCTGGCCAGGAAGAGACTAAAAAGACCACAAAGAGACACAAAAATACCACAGACAGATGCAAAAGAACTGCCAAGTTACATAATATACCTGCAAAACAGTGCATAACAAGCAAAAAAGCACACAAAGAGACAAAAAAATGACCAATAAAGAAACACAAATAACCTCAATGAGACACAAATAACCACAAAGAGACAAAAAAACGACCAAATAAAAAACAAAAATGACCTCAGTGAGACACAAAATGACCACAAAGAGACAAGAAAAGACCAAAAATGAAACAAGAATGATCAAAAAGAAACAAAAAAGACCTCAATGCAACACAAATGACCACAGAGACAAAAAAATGACCAAAACAAAGAAACACAATAGCCTCAATGAGACACAAATGACCACAAAGAGTAAAAAAAAGAGACCAAAATAAAGAAACAAAATGGCCTCAAAGAGACACAGATGACCACAAAGAGACAAAAAACGACCAAAAAAAGAAACAAAAATTATCAAAAAGACACAAAAAATGACCTCAATGAGACACAAAATCACTACAGAGACAAAAAACACGACCAAATAAGAAACAAAAAGTACCTCAATGAGACACAAATGGCCACAAAGATAAAACAAAACAAAACAAATAAATGATCTCAAAGAGACACAAAATTACTACAAAAAGACAAAAAATGACCTCAATGACACACAAATGACCACAAAGACAACAAAATGTCCAAAATAAAGAAACAAAATGGTCTCAAGGAGACACAAATGACCACAAAGATACAAAAAACAACCAAAAAAGCAACAAAAATGAACTAAAAGAAACAAAAAAGATCTCAGTGATACACAAAATGACCACAAAGAGACAAAAAATGACCATAAAGACACAAAATGATTAAAAAAAGGAAAAAAAAATAACTGTCCATAAAGAGACAGGAAACCACAAACCAATGCTGACAACAAAACAACGACAACAATAAAAAGAGGCAAAGCCACCACAAAGTCTGTGTGTCTTGCTCCTCTGGGGGAGAGGTGGTGGGGCCTTTTGCATGCCTGTGCCCAGGGGCCCACTGTCTCATTATCCGCCCATGGTTATGTTTGGCCGATAGTTCATGTAAAGTCTGAGTAAAGCGTCAATCATTTATGCTGCACTGCATGTGTAATTCATGTAGACAGTAGTAGCTACACAGTATAGCTGTGCTTGCTTATGATAAATAATATAAGAGATACATTTAAATTTTAAATTATTTTCTGTGGGGTAGACCCCTCACCTCCCCAACCCACCCCCAGGCTACGCCCTTGGGTCAGGATACTGCATTATCAAAGCATCAACAGCAATAGCATCAGTTTGACTCCTTTCCTGTTTATTAAAAAAGCATAATGACATAGGAGCTTCTTTTAACATGTGTTTTTTAAACTCTTAGTTGCTCTTATTAATCCATACTGTACATGTAGCCTATTGTGTGCACACAGTTATAGGCATCACAGTATTTGTCTTGGACACTAATAATAATCACAGTAAGTAAGTGACTGGAAACACCTGGAGGGTCATGTCGTATTTACAGTCTGTGACTAATGTGGTATAAATAAACCCTTTGACAGCATTTAGACGCCTGCCCAAAGTTTGCCTTGTTACATAGCCTTGTTCCAACATCTCACCTGTCATTTAGTTTGCCAAAGGCTACAGTTATTGTTTGAAGCCCTTATCCAAACCGTGTCCTGAACGCAGTAACCTTACTGACTACACATGGCGCGTTCACTGACGCCCTCATTCAAACTCTGAAGCATCAAGTTTTAATCCCTTTGGGGAATTAAAACTACAAAGCCGACAATGTTTAAATTCAGCTGCTGAAACATACCGCCCAGGCTCCAAAGGAAAATAAAAATCGCGTTAATATTCCGTCAGTCGTCGCTCGCACAGTAGCCTATAATGAGTTGCAGAGACATGATATAAATACCTCTTATCCAGACAAATAATCCACTCGGCAGATTCCGACGAATGCGAAGAAGTGGCCGCTGCTACCATCTTGAGATCCTGCGGCGGCTGCTGCTGCTGCTGCTGCTGCTGCGGAGGTGGAGAGGGCTGGACCAACACTTCATCTGCCTTCACTCATTCCCTGCTGACAGTCGATATACCTGCTGAACCTGCTGCTGCCAGTGCTGCTGCTGTTTAGTGCTTACCTGGCCAGGAGCAGCACCAGCACGACACACACAGGGTGTATGTGTAGCCAGTAAAAGTAGAGATGCTTTTTTTGAGGTGGGAAAAAAACGTGACTCACTTTTCAAAGCAAATGCAACACTCTCCAGCAGAGCTCAGTTTGTCCCGCCTTTTAAGTTCCTATGTTCAAAATCACATGGTACTAACAAGTGTTTTAAAGGTCCCATGTAGGAAAATAGTCAAATTTCCATGTCGTTTTAATATTAAGCAGATATAGCTGTGACATAAATGCAGTATTAAAACGCAGAATTGATAGCGAAATGTGCACACTGTCTTAAGAAACTGTGCCTATAAACGAGCTATCAGGATTTCCAGTTGTGATGTCACAACTATACCATATAGACCAAATCACAATGTTTATTTACAATAACTTCTGGGTAGAAAATCCTTGGGTCACGTAGGCTATATAAAATCAAATGGCACTGAGCAAACGCTGCCTCAGAATGTTAGTTTTTAGCCACCTAAAAAGACTCACCCAATATCAATATCACCCAATATCATATCATAAATTAATATCAGTTTTAGTGTAGCAATATTTAGAATATTTTCATTGCTTTTCCTTGCCGTCAGACAGCCTTTTCCGACGGGGCATTGATATATCATTAAATCGAAGCCACCAAACTTTAAAACAGTAATTTAAAGTCGGGGTAAAGTAAAATTTGACATTAACGTCTAAACACACTATGCATGTTAGAAAACACTTAGCAAAAACATGAAAAGACTGGGAACTATATGGCGCAAAATTTTGGAGTGAGACCATTAAACTGTGACCATATCTGTGTCCAGGGTTTTTTGGGCGGGGCTAAAAGCCTGCTCAAAGACGTAATGGAAAAACCTTTATGTTGTGTTCACACCAAACACGATGCAAATTTTTGCTTATGATATTCGCGCAAGTTTGAACACTAGAATATTTTGTGTTGAGGTGCTTCATATGCGCAAGTAACTTGTGTCATATGCATGTAAAATCGTGGAAATGAAGAATGAACCTCTGCCGGTACGTCCCGGAACGTATGGCGCGATTAATGCTGATTAATGCTGCTTGGCTATGGCAGATTGGCTATCGCTCTTGCAAATGAGCATATGACGCGAAAAATCACGCTACTCACTTCATTTGCGATGCTTAATTCGCATCATTTGCATTGCGTCCTTCACGCTGTCCAGTGGGAATACACATCTAATTGCATCTTTACATTGACTTTACATGTAATTCACTTGCGCAAATTGTTTTATTCGGCATTGTTTGAAAAAGTAAATAGATGACCGTTCTGTTGCAGATTGAGAAGAACTAGGTTGCATTTGAGGCAGGTCAGTGTCCTCTAGCTCCTAATTTGATTGTAGCTCAAACATGTGTGGCTGTACAAGTCCAACAAACCTGCTCGGTGGCACATCCATTGTAGTGCTACAATAAAAAGAGGCTGCAGCCTTGAACTTCATTACCAGCTGTTCCTGGTATTCTCTGTGCTGCATTTGGGTCCAAACACAACCGTCAGACTCTCAATAGCACCATTACGTTTTCACATTTGCCACCACAGGTCTCCTACAGGCTTGGAACCATAGAGTGTTCCAGGGATGACATTTTTCCACAGGCCAACGCAGAAGTAAGTGATGCCCTGGTTCCCTCATCAAAAAGCCTATGGGGTTTTTCCTTTGGATTACTGCAGAAAGTAAGCTCTGTGGCAAACAACCATTTATGGTGCATGTTTTGTTCAGCAAAATAATCTTCACAAATGAACACCATTTTATGATTTTTGAGCTAATGTTAGGCTAAAGCAAAGCTGTGTATGTTCTGTAGTCTCATTCATGATAAAAAAAAACTCTTGGGTGCTGGATCAAAAATACTGGTAAAATAAAAAGAAAACATATGTAAGATCAGCACACCAAGTAAAACTCTCATCAAAATGCAATTTATTATGGAAGTGACATTTCACTTCAGTGTAGTCTCATTCAACCACTTGTTAGCGATCACCTACCAAGACATAAAAGCATCAAAATTAGTTATTTGATGCTTTAAAAAGGGGGTTGGCATCATGAATGACAGCTTTGTGGGTCAATCGATGATCAGTGGAGCTGCTTGCAATTGGTTGGGCACATATATAGCAGGGAATTCGATACCATGGAGATGGATTCAAATGACGTCACCTGCGCAAGATGACTGTATCCGGGATATTTTGGCTTCATTTTTGTATAGTAGTTTGTCCATCTTCACAGGAGAAGTTTCAGTTCTGCAACCTCACCACAAGGTGGCACTAAATCCGTCACACTGGACCTTTAACACAATTATCTATCTATCTATCTATCTATCTATCTATCTATCTATCTATCTATCTATCTATCTATCTATCTATCTATGTGAGGTGTCTCTAATATTTTTAGCTAAGTACATTTAAGAACAATTTTGTCATATACCTGCTTGTACTTTATTTGAGTATTTCCATTCTATGCTACTTTACACATCTTCTCCTCCACATTTCAGATGGAAATATTGTATTTTTTTCTCCACCAGGCCTACGTTTATCGGACACTGGCAAACTACTTTTTACAGATTGATTTGATGCAGAACTTTATTAATCTACCCAGCAGTATATAAAGCGTCTAAAATTGACTCCACATTGATGAACTACTATCTTAAAATGCTCTTACATGTATTTGTCAGTGATAAAAAACAAAACAAAATATATATAATTCTCTAATAAAATATTATATTTATTAGATTATTACATTTCTGTAATATTACTCAAGTAATATTTCAAATACAGGACTTTTACTTGCAATGGTGTATTTTTAGACAATGGTATGTTTACTTTTACTTAAGGATCTGAGTACTTCCTCCATCACTGCACCCATCTTACCGAAATCAATGAGGCTGGACTAAATATTAAAAACACCTTTTAGTGTAATTCAGTACAATTCAACAACAACCTTCATGAAGTTAGCATTCATTACAGGACTGTTTTGTTAGATTGCATTAGTTTTAGCAAAGTTCACACAGTTGAGTGTGAATCCAATTGTTTCAAGAATATGTTTGAAAAGTGGTGTGATTATTAAATGTTATTTGTGAGTTAGGGCGCTCCATGGTGATGCAGAATCGTCTTGCTTGTTATCTAATACAGCATACGTTGTAAAATAATAATGATATTTTAACAGTTTTTAAAGGTGTGAAACGCAGTACACACTGAGTCGTTGTTCGTACCAGCTAATGTCTTTACTCTGCTCACTCCCACAGCTCACTAACGCGAAAACGTGACTGTGAAGTGATTTTCTCATTGAAGCAGCCTTGTGACTGTGGGAGGAATATCACGTTGCCACGTGCATGACATTGACCATAAAGCAACTGGCAGCTGTCTGCAGGTGAAGGACATGGGTACATGTGCCTTGAATAAAGTGGCGGGTCAGCACAATGAGGGACCTCTTTACTGCAAAGGGGTGACCTTAAGGGTCCTAGGCTGTAGAATAACATACACATTATCATCATGAGCATCCACATGAAAGCTCATCAGGAATATAGAGACACGTCCTCCTCCTTGCATAAATCTGATTATATATCTGACTTCTGCAGCACTTTCTATCAGGACCGACTGCCTTCTATCAAAGAGGGACATGTTCACAATGCCCCTGCGAAAATGATGCTTTGTAATAAGAGGCCACATAATAAAAGGGTCATTGGTCTCTCTCAGTTACCTTGGCAACAAACTGCCACCGAGACAGAAGTAACGAGACTCAGTGGTGCAGCTCCACAATGCCTTCTGTGCTGATGGAAGTGTGAAGAAAACTGTTTGTATGCTTCTTTTATTCTCATCATTTTAAACTGAGGGCTGAGATTAGGGTTACTATTAAGAGTTTTTAACTCATTTTCCATAATTATATATATCACCAAAACATTACAGATCAGAAGAATAAAACAAAACAAAAAATGCTGTACCATAAGCACAATGGATGACCAAAGTAAAAATGAAAAGATTGACTTTATAAAGACCCTATCAGCAGTTCTCTTGTTTTGTTTTGTTTTTTGACCATCTGAAGAACATTTAGATGTTCAAATGACACGTCCAACCCTAAATCACTTCTTTCCTGTGTAAAATGAACATTATTGATATGAACAAATCTTTAACTGCCATCATCTATAGCTGTGTAATGTCAGTACTTAAAGAACCAATACTCAACGTGGGAGTGAAAGCATGTGGTAAGGTAGTGTGCCTTTGTGTTGTACAGTAATCAAGTAAACTACCAATAGACTGATTACCAGTAAAGGTTTAGAGCGGAGATACTCATCTGGCTTTGCCCAGGCGCACTTTTGCAAAATGTCAGGAGGGCAGTAAATAAGCATATAATATATCAGGTAGCATTAATAAAAGAGATAAATCTAGTTGGAGCAGCCCCACACAGATCAGGTGTACGCAGTGGCATTTCTAGAATTTGAGGAGATTTGGGACTTGGCCTGGACCTCTGTTTGGAGGTGTCTGGGGAATCTTCCACTAGCACTTTATTTTTTATTTTGAAAAAAAGCTCTATTTTAATATTTTGTATGCACTCTGGCAGCTTAGTTACATTCAAAGTACAAAAAAGACAGTATGAATCGATTTATTTTCACAGTGGATCAGAAAATGAGTAAGATGAGCATCACTCATTTAGAGGCAGATGTTTTCGAACCATGAAAGAATCAACAAAGACATATAATATGCTTCAGGTTTTGTTTTTTTGTTTGTTTGGGTTTTTTTTGCAAAAACTGTTAAGCATTTTGTGTTTTTTCTATTGTTTGGATAAATCATGCATGACTCTTTTTTTCTGTCTTTTAAGGGTATGGGCATTAGGGTGCAGGTTATCACTGCATTTGATGTTAATCACATATTTTGGCCCAATATTTAAAATTCTGTACCTCTATCTGCCACTGGATGGCAGCATCCTCTCTGTAAAAGGCAAGAAGATGAACATACCAGGACAGAATGTGATTCAACTTCCCACTCAGAGTGAAAAAGAAGGATCACTCAGCCTTGACGTACATTAAAAGATTGTCTGGGAATGTAACCAAGGCCTCAGACTGACACTGAAATATTTGGGGGTCATTAGCATGAGCAAAAATGAGCACAACACTGTGTGGTTTACCACCTTATGCATCTTTTTTGAATAATGTTTCAAGCCACAGTGTTTCTCTAGCCACATTTTATACATATTTATTGTCCACATCAATATTCTGTCCTGTAGCTGAAGAGAAGTTTAATGGTTTTTGACAAAATGCTTTAACAACAGGTCTGTTCACTCACTCTTTATTTTTAGTAAACTGACCTTAATTTGAAATTGTTTTGTCTAATTACTGCTCCAAAAGAACACACCCACATTTTGAACGTGCACATCTTCCTCATCTTCCCTCAGCCAGCATTGGCCCGTCCTTTCACACTGTTAGTCCCTCTCTTGCTGAGATAAATAGTGAGGATGCAAGACTGCGCTCAGGCCGGGGCATGCACAACACAAAACACACATTCCTGTAACGCTGCATACCACCAAGTCACAGCAGCAACAGACCCACACATAACAATGTGTGAAGATGTCAATACACACTGCAGCACTCTGCCACTGCACCTTTGTTATTTAGTCACGTGAGCTATATCAGCTTACAAATCACTGCAACTTACTGTTCTCTCAGAGCCACATATCTGGATGGACTCTTAAAGGGTCAAATGGGTGATGGCTATTTTTATCCAAGTAAATGTGCAAACAATAAAACTTGTGGAAGCTACTTTTCTGTCTGTGATTAGCACGGTGACATATCGTCTATGCATGCAACCTCCTCCAGTTTACGTAGCTTTGATTCAGTATACCATGTATCTCTACATTTTATTTAGTCCCTGACTCATGACTGCATTCTTTATGATTTGGTGGGTTGGACGTCAATGACAACTTGCAGACAACAGCACTGGTATATTTTTATCTATAAAACAATACTGGGCAAACTTCCGGCCTAACTCTGCACCCTTTTGTGTGTCAGCTCTGGTAGTTACCAGCTACGCTCCTTCAGGTGGATCAGATCTGGGGAAAACTGCATTCTCCTACTCTGCACCTTGGACATGGAGCAATCTTCAAAAAGATAAAATATTAGAAACACTTAAATCCATCGATGGATTTAAGGGCATCATAGAGAATGTGGTGATAGAGACATGTGCTTGTTTTTCTCTCTATGTTTGAATAGTTGTTTTATTGTGGATTTTTGTATAATATGTTGTATTTGTTGCATTTTAAATGGGTTTTGATTGGCTCAGTGGGACTTCCTGGTTAAATAACGGTTAAATGAACAATAAAATAAACACATCCTGTATCTCTAAAAGGCTATAAAATCGTTCTTCATACCGAAAAGCACCCCATTGACAGTGGCAATCTTTAAACCTACCACCCTCTTCAGCTTGAGGGAACAATGCCAGGTGTGGAGACATCTTGGTTCTGTTAGCTGTGTTGGGCTGGACTGAGCCTGAGACACTGTCTCAGTGGTTCCACTGGCTCCTCTGACCTGCTCTTCACCTGCTCCTGTTTCCATTTGGTTTGACTTGTTCACTGGATGTTGTTTGAGGGGTTGCTATAGGGACCACTGGCTTGGCTGCAGCGTGCCATGTTACCCCTGGGAGAAAGCCCACTGCCTGTGTATATATGGCTTTTCAGACCCACAGTTGCTAGGAGATGATCCTGCAAGCTGGAAATGGTAAACAAACGGACACATGCAACCCGTATGTGCACACACAGCATAATTTTAGATGCTGATGAGCTTTTGGAAAGATATCTGCTGGTATGCAGAGCTCTTATAAGTAAGTAAGCCTATAAATGTTTAAGGTTTAGCATCAATTATTATTTGTTTCTTCTTGTCAGATGAATTATTTTAATGTAAGATCTGTTTTAGCAAAGAGCAAAGTTCAAATTCCACAGTCAAAAGCAATGTTTAAAACAGTTTGCTCCATAATTAACACTGTTCAGATTTTTCACTCCCCGTCTGAGAGCTCATGTCCAGACACAGAGCCAAATGTCAATGGATTTACATTACACAAATAAATACACAATGCATTAGAAAGCCATAATGTACAGTGTAAACACACAGACACTAACATAAATAATGTATATGTGAGCAGTTATATGGAGCTATATAAAACCTCGTATATCAGATAACCAAGTCTCAAATGGAATGTGAGGGCAGATAAGTCCAGAGGAAATGCCTGAGGACTGGACCTTATCCAGAGACGTCTCTTTGAGTGTTTTAAAACTCTCATTTACAGCTTTGATATGACGGGCTGCAGTGGCCAAAAATGAAGCACTATTATCATAAAATGCTTTCATGAGAATCCAATAATTGAGGGCAAAAGGTGACGCTCTCCGCAAGAGGAAACTCAGTGTTGAGGGTTCAATATTTTATGTTTTGTGGAATTAAAAATGTAAATGGGATTACACTTTAGGCAACTGAAAAAATGGTCATGCCGTCTAAATAGATCACCATCTGTTTAGGCCTCTTGCTGCAGTCTGGTTCATATTTATCAATTATTACACCCTCGTTGCATTTTGTTACGTAATTCTCCTCATATTTAGCTTCATACATGTTAACTAAAAAGTGTAGGTTCAAAATGTATAAAGTTTTGATCAAACATAACAATTAACACTTCTAAGATATGAAAAAAATAAGATGTGTTACCAAAATTGGATTTAAAATTATGCAAATGTATCATCTTCTAAAAAATATTCAAATATTCAGTTTACATCAAAGAACATCTTCTCCCACTTCATCTGGCTTTTATCTCCTAGGTCGGTTTGATTGGATGATATTTTTGCAATGTAGGTTCACAGCCCCCCAAGGAAATTTGACTTCATTTTCATTCAGTATCTTTGTGGCTGATCTCAATGAAAACAGCACCATTTTACTTTGTGAATCAAGCAGGCGCATACATATTGTGGGGAATGTCAGTTCTGCAAAATAAGAGCTAACTTGCAAAGTGTTGCTCTTTGGGGAGGGGACCTGATTTTAAATACGACTGGCAAGTAAAATCTAAATGCATTGTGCTGTGAGAGTTTTCAGCCATCTTTACTCCTGCTCTGTGAAATTGCTTCAATGGATATTTTCAGCATAGTGAATTAAAATAACAGATATATAATTAGAAAATGTCCCAAAACACTTTGCACAGCCAGAGCAAATGTATGCAGGATATAGGCTCTCTGCTGGTGACCTACTTTGATTGAGGCCAATTTTAGAGTTAATAGACAGAAACCAGACCGACTGTATGTAATATGAAGGAATACTGACACACTTGACACATTATCTGAGAGTCCAGAGGTGAGTCTCACATCATTACCTGGATTAATACTAGTAAGCTGTTCATAGTGTGAAAAGAATTCAGCTTGCACAACAGAGCTGGGACAAACAGAGGGTATGATACTATAGATTAAGGTAGACAAAGTCTACCTAAGTCTGCATTTGAACAGGCTTTGAGCACTCATCATTATCTGTCTTGCACTTCCATGTCTTTAATTTCTTCTGTAAATCTTTTTTAATCTTTATTTTGTGTCCCCATTTTACTGATTTTGATATATTATAATAAGCACTTTGACACACTTTTGTGTATGAAATGCACTGATAAGATCTGCCTTGTTCTGTCACATTGAAGTACTCCTACAGATTTCTTCTGACTCTTTCCAAATGTTTGCTTTTTCATGTGAAATATTCTTTATCCCTCCAGTGCCCCTAAACAAAATTCAAATGAGACAATCTAAGAAGGAAAAATCAATCTTTGTTTGAGCTGTACGCGTCCACACTGAGGCCAAAACCTATGAGAGATCACAGGTAGATGTTGTATTTCAGCTCAAAGGGTTCCACTCCTTGAAGTATGGAGCCTCATAATCAGCCTTAGTGTGCCAGATAATGGCTAAATTTACCAGTCAGGGGTCCCGGGGGCTAACATTTGCTGTTGGGCTCCAGTGGACCCCCTACTGCCACCATCTTTGTGCATTTTAAATATACCCTGTTGCCTACAAATTCCCATTGGGTACAGGTCACACAGAAGACATGTGGCAGTTTCATTATGTGCCCAAAGACAAATGCGATTCCTAATTTTATTCAGTAGTATGTAAACATGATACAAACCAACAGCTGAATTTCCCCAATAAGTGATTAATAAAATACTTATTAAAAACAACAGAGTTACAACTAGATTTGACAGGGTGCCTCTGTACAGAAAAAAAGATAATAATAGTAAGATCCTGGTACATTCTTGGTAAGGCTGAGGTCAAGACTGAAGCAGTTAAATGAATGAAATTCAGTCATCACTTATTAAATCATTTCCCCACTATGAGTGTATCATGTTAAAATGACTTCTGTAAAAAAAAAAAAAGCCCATTAATCTGATGACCAAAACCCATTGACCTGGAGCTTTGGGGCCCCTGGGGGTTTGGGACATTGAGGCAGAGGCCTGCTTTGTCCAGCTGGTAATCCAGCTTTGGCCAAGTCAACTTCCCATACACAGTATAGACACATTTACACCATTAGAAAATTATTGTTTTGGCTAAGTATCCTGAAGGTGTATCCCACTCTAATGAAATTGGGGGACTCAAAAAGTATATATTTTGTAAAGAATGGCGAAAAACAAAACAGCAATAGCCCAGATATAATGATACAAGCTACAAAAACAGTGGATTTCATATTTTCCATAGTGCAAAACAATCTTTTATTGTCAGTCCCTCTTGGATTCTGCGAATGTTGTTTGCAATTTTTGAAATGTCTGATTTCACAGCAGCTTTCCTAAATAATTGAATGAATGACTGAATGAATTAATGAATTATTTTGAGCGAAAACATACAAATAAAACATCAACAGACATGCTCAAAAAGGAGAAGAAAGAAGTGTACATATATGTAATCCTACCCCTTGTCAGTATTCATGTGTCATTTAAAAAGGAAATTGTCAACAACTATCCCAAACTTATTAACAACCATTAATATAGATAAATAAACAACAGTCTCAGATATTTAATATACAAACCCCATCTCAACCAAGCCCAGATAAATGAATAAACCAACCCATCATTATCACCCCTTTTTGTCTGCATACCTCCTAAAAAATCCCCACACACTGAAATACACATACTTTTCACGGTTGTACAAACACAATGGGTTGTTTTTTAGATTTAATTTTCCTCTTGAATTATATCCCCCCTCCCTGTCACAAAACATTTGCTGAATATTACCCGGAAGTACATCATTTCTTGCTTTGTACCTTATTTGCACTGTTTAAAATTTAACCAAGTCCCCTATAAATTACAATGCATGCTCTCCTTCTAAACCCCACCTCCAGTTTACAATGTAGATTTTCTGATCAAGTCTGAGCCAAGATAACCATGATGACATCACCAGGACTCCCTCAAGAGCCAAAGAAAACGTTGTACAACTTTTAGAGTTGTACAATGAGAGTAGCCTATTGCTTGTGGCAGGTAAAGTGAACTTCATATTTAAAAATCGGAGGAGTGCCCCTTTAATGCTGATATATTATTGAGGCAATGTGAATGAAAACAGTGCATAGACCAGGGTAAAAGTTTCCCCTTTCCATGTCTACAGTTCACCTTTAACAGCCTTGGTTGTAGAACATGTGCGGTATAAATGAACTTTAGTGAGTTGTTTTTGTAGTCCAGGTGTGGACTGTGGCCCGTGCAGAGGTCTAGGTGAGTTATAAAATATACCCAGCTCTTTCCCACGCCTTTCTCCTACAACTCCTCGTGTCTGCGTGCGGTGGAGAAAGAGGGGAGCGCAGGGTGGAGCGGAGTGGTGGGTTACAGTCCTGGAATGTGCGCGCGCTCCCGATTCCCTCTGTTCTCGTCGGCCGCGGCGCGCGGCACAGACTAGACTCGGGTGCGCGCGCAGCCCCGCGACAGGTCTGGAAGTGCAAGGAAGAGGCAGGGAAACGCTGCTGGAGAGGGGAATGATGGCGGTGAGCAAGAAGAAGGGACAAGTTTGATACTGTAAAACCGGGACGTTGTGGGCCATCTGTCGGCGCCTAACACGATGAAGCAAGTAAGAGGTGAGAGCGTTGTGAAGTTGTGTACCTTTGTGCGGTGTTGTGTGCGGAGCCGGAGTTAACATTTTCAACGGCTCGTACTTGAAATGCCACAATGAATTGTTCAGACTGAGGCAGTAACGTTGGGGCTGAGTTGAACTGTTGGCCCGGTAAGTTAACTTTGTTTTGCCTTTGTAATCTCTAATGTGGCGTTAGTATCAATGCTAACAATGTTTAGCTGTTGGAACGCCGTACAATTAAAGTTTATAGTTGGTTAAAGTTACTTTCAGTTGACCAAAATGTTGGTTCAACGTTAGCTAACGTCTGTAACGTTAGTCAGACAACCACCGAAACGCATACATGCTAACGTTAACTTTCTGACTAACAGTCAACGTTAACCCTCATGTTATAACTTTCACACTGTTTTGGTTTGCTTAGCTCACTGAAAGAGGTAATTATGGAGTAGATAACTTTCGCTAGGCTCAGTGACTTAATGGTATCCGGTGTCTATTAACAGCTTGTACTCTGTTTCTCTCTATAGATGACTTCGCTGTGAGTGTTTAGTTAAGACAACTGTACTCCAAAGAAGCACCGCCGGACCCATGGCACCGCTCGCGTGAAGTTAAAGGATAATAGTTAACCCATCAAACAGCATCAGTGTCTCCAAATCCGGATTTTCCAATTGGGCTGTAATCGCAAACAAACAAAAATGATCAAAGCCGAGAGCAAAGGAGGTGAGAGGACCCTGAGGAGCGCATCCCCTCACAGAAATGCATACAAGTCTGATTTCCACGCCATTAAGTGCTCCTTTGACGGGCCAAAGTCCGAGGGTGACACCAGATCATATGCAAATGGATCCAGTGACACCCGGGAGGACACAAGGGGGAGGCCTTTTGGGAACAGAGTGAACAAGATTAAGAACATATTCCTACAGATGGATGGTCAGCAGCAAGAGTGCCAAGAGGGGAAAGTGACTGTAAAGCCCGATGTGTCCCAGGTGTCCCCACCCAAGGTGCAATTTCCAGGCAACAGTCACAGAGGTAACCTCAACAATGCCACAAGCCCAGAATCACACAATTTAGATAAAACGCCCAAGGGGGAAGATGTTGAGATTGACAAAGTGGCTTTGGCGGAGAAGTTTTCTGTGACCAGAAAACTCTTTGAAAGGGGCATCAAAGAGCAGCCTGCAGCTGAAAAACAGTCTCCAAACAGAGTAGTAAATCGTTTGTCCTTTGGAAGTGCCTCTGAGGAAGGGAAAAGCTCAAGGAGAGTATCGGGATCCTCAGAGACTGCTATAAAATCAGAGAAAACTCCTACATCAACAGTAAAATGTCAACCGGATGAGAAGGCTGATAGTGAGAAAAAACATGTGTCTAGAGTGCCATTGAATGCAGGACCCATGTCCAAAAGGTTAGGGAATTACATGGCACAGAGTGACTCAGAAGACAACAACACAGCTGCTACAAAGGGAGGCATGGCGTCTGCTAAACAACATAGTACCACTGAACACATACTGCCTTCCTCTCCAACAAGGGACAGCTTACACAAATCTACTTCTCCTGTTAAAGAAGCCACTAACTCCACCCCTGTGTCTGATGCCACTAACAAAAACACATCCCAGACGACGTCTGTCAGTAACAAACCAACGTCTCCTGGGTCAAGTGTTAAAACAACATTCCCGGTCACGAATGCAGCTTACAAATCTAACTCCTCAACAACTGATGCCACTCACAGACCCCTCTCACCAGAGCAAACAATCCCAGTTAGCCATGGCTACAAACACTCTTCATCATCCAATGATGGATTTAGTAGGACATCTGTTGGTGGGGATGAAGGCAAGCCACATAGTCCGCCTCCAAGGGATGTGAAGCAGCCTCTACCATCATCTGGTGGGTTTCAGAATACCAACAGGGCCAAATACCCCGAAAAAAACAGGAGTAATGACAGTGTGGTAAATAGTTCTAACAGGGACAAGCCATCCAGCCAGACCTCATCACTGGACTCCAGGGGGGTGGGCATGGTACGGGCAGAACTGGTTGTGGTTCAGAATGAATCCTCAGAGAGTGACGAGAATGAGGATGAGAATGTTGAAGATAATGTGTTTAAGGATGAGAAGGTGCAAAGCCCCAAAGATGACCTACCAACAGATGTGAAAAGAACCTGTACACAGGAAAAAAAGAACTATACACCTGCTCAGCATGTCTTAGTGAGAGATGTCTCAAAAGAGACACAGAGGATAGCAGAGCCTGTGGGTGAAGGTAGAATCTTGGACGACAACGAGCGATTTGGGTTGAAGAAGGAGAGACAGGAACATAGTTCAGTTGTGAATCAAGATGGTGACGATAATTGTGAGGAAGATGATGAGGTAGCAGAGGAGGAGAGTGAGGTGGAGGAGCAGGTGGACCAGAGCATCCTGGATCGAGCCTCACCAGTCGTGTACGGCATTGAGAATGCAGCATTTGTGGATGACAGAGATGTAGACCAGGTCCTCAGGGAAGAAGAAGAAGAAGAGGAGGAGGAGGAGGAGGAAGAGGACGGAGATCAAATGTATAGGGATTATTATGACTGCTACGAGACTGCTGGTTTGTCGGATGAGGAGGAGCCTCCACCAAAGAGGAAAATCAAGTTCTCTACAGACCCCATTCAGGTTAGTACTCCTTGTGTCATGTTGTTTACATTTGAGCTGTTGCTGCTCAACTCAAGCACCTAAGAACATATTGCACAGCACCGTCATTATAAACCAAACCACCATCTCACTGATTCAGCAACGGTCTGACCTAGGTGTTTCCCTGCAGACACAAGACAAATTAGCGGGGGTTGAGAATGAATGCTTTTGTGGGGCATGTTGACGTCACAGCTGCTGTACCGTATCATCATCACAGTTTAAAAAAATGTAAACTATGGTTTATTTAATCTCAGAGACCACGGAGGCAGGTAGTTTGACAGCCTCGTCACATGGTGCATTAACCCTGTAAGAGATCAGGAGAGAGCGGGGGAGAAGTTAGCTGGCTACATTGTTCATGGTATTTTTGGATATATTGTTGACATTGCATAAGAGCTTGTGAAAGCAGGGCCACAGCTGAACGAGGGCAGCAGTGAGTTGGGAGACATGTGAAACTTTAGACTGTACAGTAAAGAATCATGGCCTGAGTCACTGCACTGCATGGATATTTTTGCTCATTTAGAGGGGTTCCCCTCTGGTAGTGAATCATGTGTTACACTCATGAGGGACTTTTCTCTTCTCTCCAACATGGATAGAAAGAATTCAGGGATTTTTATTCATCCATACAATTTCTTTTATGGACCATGGATAAGTTATCTTATTACAGCTGGGGAATTCCTGATTTTTTTGTGGTATCATTTTATAAGGATATTAGCCTTTTTGAAAAGCCGAAAAGGACATTGTGTTTGTATCTTTTCTCAGATTGCCCACATGTCGCAAATGTTTATTGGTGAGAGAAATCCATCATCTCTTCACTGATGATAGAAGTCCTTCAGTTGGGTTTGTAGAGTTTGGCGATTGATAGAATAACTATCATTACAATATTTTTGACTTTGATGGTTTTAGATTACTGTTGGTGCTTCTGTATGCTATCTAATCTCAGCTGGGGATGTACCAAATGCTCCTGTACAATTAGCTTTACCAATATAAATGCTGATATCCCTCCTTGAACAAATACGTTTGAAGAAACAGACTGCATCATGCTGTAATATGGCAATAACAAAATCCTTGTAGTCTTATATCATTATATCTATAGTACATATTTAATATATCCTAATATAACTGATTTTCCAGTCGGTGTAGCCTGATTTGTTTGGGTATTGCCACACATCATGTGTTGCAAACATGACCTGTGTGTGTTTGAGGGGTGTGTTAGAAGTGGAGATTATATCCTCCACCATCGATATTCCACAATCATCATATTTAAACAACATTTTGCTAAAGCAGGGAAAAACAAATCACCCCAGTGCATTCCGCATAGCTTGTGAACAGCTCAGTGTTTATCCAGGCCTTAAAATGCACTGTTATCTCAGGGTGTGGACCCCCCCCCCCTTCATCCCAGTCATCCCGGCAGGGGGTCCTGGGAGAGGGGACCAGAAGCTGACCTGGAGTGGACACAAACAACAGTGTTCCTCCTCCACCCAAAGTAGAGCTATGATTGAGATGAACACCGCTTTGTAGTTCACAACAATATGCTAGACTGTGTCATCTCTGTGTAGCAGGTCAAATACTGCTCGTGACAACTATGAGAGAGAAACTTACATGCAAAACAGAAATAGCTGGCACAAAGTTACAGTCGTTGGTTTGCGAGGGCTGATATGAAAGACACTAGTTGTGTACAAACTTTTCATACCGTGTCCAAATAATATGTGCAGTGCTAGTGTGGCAAGTCAGTATGTGAAAGGCGTGAGTGTGCATACAGCACTGACCACATGTAAAACTGATGCTCCTGAAATGTAGGGCTGCAGCCAACATCACTATTTTCAGAATTTGATTATTATCAGTTTAATAATCCTCAGGGGAAACTGAAGGAGATATGCAACAACAAATGAACAAATGTAAGGTGAAGATTATCTAAGTAGCAAGTTAAAAAAAATGTCCAAGCATGTTTCCAATTAGCTATTTATAAAATTGCATGAAAGAGTGCATGCAGAGGACGGGCTGGAAACAACACAAAGAGATTTGTCCAAACAATGACGTGTGCTTGGATTAAAACCATGGGTTCAGGGTTACGTGGTATGTGTGTTAGCCAATTAAGTCACACAAATGTCCCTCAGCCAACCTTTTTACCTGTGGCCTGGCTAACAAAGGCCTCCCGCTAGCACTGCATCATGCTCCACAGTCTGCTAGTCAGAGCTGGCACTGGGATAGAGCACATTTGAGTCGCAGCTAACTAGGAGAGAGGAAGTGCTTTGTGCGTCTGGCTCACAACGGAATTGGGTCCCTACGTAACCCGAGTCTTCTTGACAGAGGAGGTGTCCTGTGTGGAAGAAAGGTTCTCTTTGTCGAGTAAAAGAGATGTCCAGTTTCAACATGTATCAGCCTTATCAGAGTTGAAAAACAGACTTGGATGAAAAAGGCTTTCTAAAGCAGTCAGGATTAGTGCAGAGTTTCAATCATTCCTAAAAGTGAGAATCTTGAACTAGTGGATGTTTATGGTTGCTGCAAGTATGTAGTATCTTGTAATGAAAATACTTAAAATGTGCAATGTTAGAAAGGAAAAATAGCAGCGATAACTGCATGGTGTTGATGAGAAAGCACTGCAGTAATTTCCTACATTATGTTTTTTCAGAAGATTCTTCTGCATATATGGAAACACAGACACACTTTAGTAGGGCATTGAAATGCTGCAATCCCATTGCTGCTGTGTCAGTATTTAAGTTTGCTATACCCTCTGGCTGTATGAGCAGTATAAATATTGCACCACTGCATATAGGTATGTTATCTTCTGTGTTAGTGAGGAGACTGTTTCCTCTAAAACTGCAAATAAAAATCAGGCCTGTAATATTCGTGTGTCTAGGCATGTCTTTATTCGGAGAAACCTCAGATCGCTTTTTAGCAGTTTACAGGTTTGCATCTACAGGAATTCACTTTCACTCTGAAAGTGAAAGTGAATTCTGTAGTTTAGGGAGAAAGCCAGGAGTTATTAAATGATTAACGCACCCTGCTGCTGGCATGCTGTCTGTTGGGGACAAAGACTGCACAGTCATTTCAGGGTAGTTATGTGGAATTTCTAAAAAGGTTGTCCATGGTTTTGTGCGTCATGTTGCATATGAGTACATTTGGAACCGCAGTCAAAAACCAGTTCACTGTAACGGACAAGAAAATATCTGAAACCAGGATCTGCACCTGCCGCTTAGCCCCGCCCTCGCAGAGTCACAGGACGTACCACCAGCAGTTATTGGTCAAGTGAATATATTGTGTCTGTTTGAACACACAAGGTGTGGTAGAGGATTGTAGAGTTTGTTGTAACAGAAAGAATTCAACATTTTTTTCTTTGTTTGCACTGTAGATAATTACTGTCCACATTGGTCACTGTCCAACAACCTTTTGTCAGTTTGGCTTCCTGTATACCCACAGTAAAACTTTATTTAGTATCTGGAAACATGAAGGGCATTTCACTTGTGTCAGGTAGAGTATAGTTTGTAGACATTGACATGGAGCCAGATAACAAGAGTTTCATGCCCTGTGGTGTCTGCAAAAGTCTTGAACAGGGGGAGGGCGAGCAACGCTCTGCTATGTTGTTATTAACATCATAGGAGAGAGCAACCTCTCTGATGCAATGGTAGCATGGGGGAAAGCCATTGTTGTCTAAAATGCTGTAGAGGGGCAGGCCTTTTGTAGTGAAGCAGGCTGTGGATGGAGTTATTTTCTTCACCCACTCAGAGTTGGCTGAAAGTTTAGTGAAGTCCCTGCAGTGTCAGTTTGTCAGTGCTCCACTAACATTAGCTTGTCTTTGATAGATGAGGTACAAAGTATCCAAAAAATACTTAACTTTCATTGTGCAAAACTAAGTATTAAACTATTAAATCCAGAATACACCCAGAAATTTTTAAAGATTACTTTAAGATTAACTACAGTATAACTTAATCCATGTGTGTTTGCACTGTACATTGTTCAAGCGCTGTACTGTAATCTTGCAGTTGAGTTCTGCTCTTTTTCTGTCAACATAACTTGATCAACAGCATACAAAAATCAATATTTTGCTTGGTGAATTCACATAAGAATTGTTATTCTTATGTGAATTTATCTTTTTCTCCACCCCTATTCTTCATATGTGTTGGGATTTTAAGCCTGAATTACAGCAGGACAGAATCCTTTGCCCTTCTGTCTGTGTTTCCTGTGATTAGTAGAAAGCAGAGGACTCTGGCATCTGCAGCCAACCCATCCCATAGTGTTTTGCTTTCCATTTCCTATCTGAGATGGGTCTTCTGCTGGCCAAAGGAATGTGTCTAACAAGACTCCACCCTCATCCCACCAGCTGACAGGCCCTCCCCTTCTAGGATCTGAGATCCCCCCCTCAGCCACCTGGGCAAGTGGTTGACTATCCGACAAAATGGGGCGGAATACTAATGCAGTCGGCTCAATGCTGTTCATTAAACAACTTGGCATGGGATGAGTCTTGGGCTGATTGTGATTGCCTTAAACGCTTTCATTATGCGATTACAGACAAACACATTAGCAGATGCTGTGTGTTTTCACTGAAAGTTAGCGGTAATTGTGTGTTAAAGTTTTCAGCAAACCCTACAGGACAAAAGTAGCTTTTGTGGGCCATTTATATACAAACCTGTTCAACCTGTTTGCATTTGCTCTCCTTTGGAAATGTGATTCCATTATGACACTCTGCTCCTGTCACACTCCACCTCTTCCTGCCTTAGGTCATACATTGTCACTTAAAATATAAATATTGTTGTTTCAGTCGCAGACAGTCATTGTGAACTTAACAAAGTGTTAATCATTCCAGGGGTGTGCATACAGGAAGCACTAGATATATCACTAGATATATTTTTTTTGTTCATTTTCTGGTGTGTTTACACAGGATCTAAAACCTGGGCCCCATGCCTTCTTCCCTAATTACTCTATGATCAGCGCCAGGCCGCCACCCCTACCCCAGCTCGCTCTCACAGCATGTTTTGATTTGTTGTCTTTTTGTAGGCCCGCTTACATTACCAGCTCCCCAGTCCAGTGGTCAGCCCTCATTTTGCACTGGCAAGAGATTTCTCTGGTTTGCTTTTCCTCGCAGCTGCTGACTCATTTCCCACATTGGTATTCTGTTGTGGGAAGGGGTTTAAGTTTGGGTGTGGGCATGTGTTCATCTGTGCATGTGAGCACATGTAAAGAGGACAGACCACTGCATGTGTTGAAGATGGATGAAAAGCCCACACATACTGCTGGGAGTTTAAAGTGTTGAAAGGAATGGAAATATAAAGTCAGCTGACCCACATCACAACCTCAGTGATCACAGTGATACTTTAGAGGGAGAAATTGGCATCAAAAGAACGTGTTGAATATTTTTTTCTGTTTAAACTTGAAGAGAAATAGTTCTTCTTTGGTCAGTCTGCCTGATCAACAGTTGAGTGTTTTGGTTTTAGCAGATGGTGGACTGAGCATGTGCATAACAATAAAGGAAAATGGCCATTTAGTATGACAACCGGAGACAGTGGTAACAGTGAGCTGTGTGTAAGGCTTGTTTGTGAGGGAGAGGCTAATAAAGAGGTTGATTTCTGTCTTTCTTGCTGAGAAAACAGTGGTTGAGTGATTAAGTTTCAGCAAAGAGCAGAACATTGTTCGAACAAGGCCTGGGAGCCCATGGCAACAGGAAAGTCAGATTTTGGAGTCATGGGGAGGCAGAGGGGACAAGCCAATCTGAACGGCTGCGGCTCAGCTAATGCTGGGGCCAAGGATGCCGTGATTTTCGCTATAATCTATTACCCTACATTTTCAACAATAATTACTAAACTCTCCATTTTTATCTGTCTAAACTAAAAGTTGATAAGCTCAGTGTCATTTATAGAAGAACTTTCAAGTTTTTTTTTCCAGACATGAAATAAGTTTCAAGAAAAGCAGGACAAAAATAATCTTGAGCAGCTTGTTGGTTATTTTAAAAGGTTTTCAGTGCTCTTCAGTACTATGTGCACTGGCCTTGCCTTTGTGTGATAAAGATAACACCTTTCTACCACAATATATGGGTCACAGACTATAGACCTATGGTAACAAGCTTGCTCAAGTATAAAAGTAAGGAGGAGGATTTAGACGGAGGAGGACTCACTTGGGTTGATGGAGGGTCGAGGCCCCATGAATAGCATTCCTTACTGCACCACAGAGCTGCAGTAGTGTGCATAATCCTCAAGTTTCTAATCTTCTTTCATTTGGTTAGGGAGGCTTCATAAGAGAGGTACGTGCAAGTGTACCAAAATCAGGACATGTAGCTACATCTTGTTTCCAAGATAGCACAGTACAATTCCACTTGGATCAATGCGTGTGAAAATGAGCAGGATGTTGTAAAACAGAAATAGCTGTAGTATTTCACTGTAACAAATTGAACAGAGAGATCAGTGAGGTATTCTGGAAATTTACTATCTTGCACTGTTTTAGGCCGATGTCCAAAGGCTACATAGAGAGGAGACAGAAAGACAGAGGGGAAAAGGAGATTGCTTGTGGTTAATTCCTCAAGTCCTGACATGCTGTAGGCCCTCAGACTCTGTTGCCCACAGTGGAAATGTTTACTTGATTACATCATACATCCTCATGGCAAATGTCTCAATCAATCCTGTAATCCTATAGCAAACTGCCACCCCTTGTTGTTAGATTTGTTTTTATTGTGTTAACCACAATCTTGGTTGCACTCTCTATATCATGGGAGCACACCTCAAAGATTTGTCACAGGGAATAGTGTCTCTCAGATATCTAAGGTTGCTCAATAGAATACAACACACCACCTGACAGATCAGTGTTTGTGAGTAAGCCCTTATCTATGTGTTTTGGTGTTTACTGAGACCGTATACAGCTGTACATGTGGCCCTTTGTTGTAGAGTTTATTAGGCTCTAAATAGCATGCATAGTGAATCATTTGATCAGTCAAACTCATCACATATGACATACAAGATGGAATCACAGATTTGTGTGGTTGTTGAGTTAAAATAAAGGGTACAGTTGTATTGAGAATTAATCCAGGCAGATTCTCAGAAAAGAAGTCTTAGAAAGTTCTTAAACCACCGCCTTACTTAATGGTCATATTTCTTTCAAAATATGACTGAAATAGACTCAGTGCCCACAGATGATCTTGTCGACCTTACAGGCTTTCGCATGCCTTAGTTGACTTACTTGATAACTTCATGACCAGGAAATACATTAAAATAAATCAAAGCGGGTGACAGGAACCTAATATTTTGTTCCTAGAAATGATCAAAACAAAAAATATAAGCTGAGAAAAAATAAACTGCTCAGGGAGAGCACACAGACTACTTGAGGCATCAGGGTTCAGGATGCTTCTGTGCCTGTATGGGGTGATTAATGGGAAAACCTTTGCAGTGATGCCACTTGAGGCTTGTGCTTCAAGACCAGTATAAAATGCGAAATTTAATCCCAAATTGAAACACGTGTTTTATGCCTTGTATTTGTTGCCACTGTGAGGTACAAATCTTTTATACAGTATATATATATATTCTTTTATATATTTCTCTCTTATACCATTCATACAAAATATTTAATGGAATGCAATTAAACTCAGCAAAAGTTAAATATGACGACTGCTTGGTGTTTCCCTTTATTCATATTCTACTTGCGTCTTATATCCTTTCCTTTGTTTTTCCACTTTCCTGTTTAATTTACAAAAGGCTACTCTTCAATTTTGCTCCATCCAATTAGTAAACCTGCTATTAAGAAAAACTACAACTCCCCTTTCATACACACAGTGCAGTTAGATCATCCTTGTTTTTAAGTCAGTCCGCGGCACCTGGACAGTGATGCCAGCGTCCTTCTGCCACCATCACCATTAAAATCATGACTCCACCCAGATTAAGACTAATGATGACCAAGCAGGGGGTTTATGTTACAGACCCACTGTTGTGTTCATCCCCATAATCAGGCATTAGCCCCTGATGGAGTCTGCCAAACTCTAATCTAACAATGCTTTATATCTAACTAGTAACTCACTCTGGTGTTTCTCTCATAAGTGAATGAAAATAAACCGTCATGATTTCAGTCATTTTTAGGCAAAAATTCACTGCACTGACTTTTTCAAATGCCTTTTTATCTTGTTAAGTTAAAAAATTTTGGGTTTTGCCACCTTAGCCTCCAGGGAACTGTGCTGGACAACTTTTTCACTATTGTCTGCATTTTTAAGATTAATCGAGAAAAAATGGCCAGATTAATCAGTAATGAGAATAAGAATTTGTTGTATCCCTGGTGCTATTCTTGTCTTAACACTGAATGAACTGTGTACTCTTATTACACGGTAGTTACTGAGTCACAACAGATGTTCATGCACAGTCCATTTTATGCCGTAGTGCTCACTTTAGCTCGACCTCGGGAGTGTTTTTCAGAGTGGATTAGGAATACCATTTCTGCCTGGTAGCATCAGTAGTATAAAAGGTAAATAGCACGTAGTGTTGTTGTATGTAATAACCCTTAAGGCCGGGGTTGAGTGCTGGGCGCTGCCCTTTGACTGGAGCTTAAGGGATTACTTCTTTTCTTTGTATTGCTCATTATTATATATTTTTCACTGTGCCGCTGACAACACTTGTTGCCTCCGAGCATTGATCTTTGCTACATCCACTGCTCAGCTCTCCCCAGCTGTGCCCTACTTTCCACGCTGCTCATGTTCTGCCGTACTGTGTGTATGTGCTTTATAATTCCAACCAGAAAACGGCCTCTGGGACACATCCAGTGCTTTGTGAGGCCTGCCTGCGAAGTTCACAACTTCTTAAAACTCTGATGAAAGTCAACCAGAGTATGTCCTGGGAATGCATCTTCTTCTTCCAGTGCCGTTGATACTTGATTTACATCTTTTTTCAAACATGTGATTGATAAGTCTTTCATTAAAGATGCAAAAGACCACCAATAAAAGTTGCCGATGCAGTCTGTACAGTTAGATAACTAAAGGCCGTTCAGCTTTTAATCTCTGCTAGACACAGTGTTAAGAAAAATGACAACAATGTCAGTGGTTCAAATTATCAAAGGGCTATGCTTTCCTTCAGCAGCTGTTAAAGTGTGCTTCAGTAGTGCGCTGGCACTTTAATTTCCCTACAAGCGGTACATGCTGAACGGTCCAAAGAATGAGTGCAATTCTCCCTCCTTGTGCAATTTCTCTCAAATAAAAAATGTGTCCTTGCTCAGCCTGCCAAGATAAAAAGAAGTGAAAATGATACGCCTGTGTCTGCGTAGATCCCGTAGATTCCCCTCAACATAAATCTGTCTGATGAATAACTACTTGGAAAGGACACAGAAGGTGGTAAACTGAAGCTCTGCCCTTGATATTTTGACCCACACAGGTTTTCACTACCTTCTCCAACGAGGAGTATGATCGGCGCAATGATGATGTGGATCCAGTCGCAGCGTCTGCAGAGTATGAACTGGAGAAGAGAGTGGAGAAAATGGACGTGTTCCCTGTGGAGATCGAGAAAGGTGAGTTTCATGACACTGAGGGCAAATTCCTACATGCCATAAGCAACTGTTGAGAAACATTTCATAAGGGGGGAGAACCTGTTTTCACCCAGCTACACGTAAAGCACAGTTGTATGAAGGCAAATAGTAGTGACTTTGATGTGTGTACTGTAACAATTGCTATTAAACTGTGTAGCCTAAACAGTTACTGATCTTAATCCTTAAACACAACCTTTAACATATCTTTATGTATCAGTGTCAAGAGCATGAACATGGAATTGAGCCTATTTGTATGCAGTTCTTTCCACCGACCCCATAAAATCTTCATAATTTCTCTGCATTCAGGAGACAATGGACTTGGCATCAGTATCATAGGAATGGGAGTGGGAGCTGACCAGGGTCTGGAGAAGCTGGGCATTTTTGTGAAAACCATAACAGAGCGAGGAGCAGCTGAGAACGATGGACGGTAAGTTAAAGCACTAAAGTCTCCTTTTTGTACAACCCCACGTTTTGGTCTCGTTGAAAAACAGTCACTCGTGATGTTTTGTATACAACAGGAAACATGGTACACATTCACTGTACGCTGCTCCTCCACAACAGTTTTTTATGTTACACTCTAGGAATTGCGCATTCCCCCGGTCCCCAGTGACACACAAGACAAAAACAACCAGATTTATTTATAGTTGCATGAGGAAGCTAAAGAAAATAGTTGCTACTTCTATTTCCCAGGCATTTTTAGATTTGAATTATTGCCAGCTGCATTAAGGCTACTGATGTTTTGTTTTAATCTTTACAACTATGCTGAAGACATTGCATAACTCCTCTGTGAAAATGCTTTAAAAACCTCTCCTTATGATTACTGTCTTTGTGTCTCTAGCATACAGGTGAATGACCAGATAGTGGAGGTGGATGGCATCAGTCTGGTGGGTGTCACACAACTGTTTGCTGCGACAGTCCTGAAGAACACCAAAGGCACAGTGAGGTCAGCGCAAACCCATCTCTTCAATCCCCAAAATCAGCCTTACTGAAAAGATCTTGTTGGTCACAATACTGAGCTCCTGAAAGTCCAGAGGCCATGAATGAATAGTGAAAATGCAAAGTGAAATAGGCCACAAAGTGTTGTGGCATGTTCATGATTTCAAATGAAACACCCACACACGACAGAGTCAAGTCTAAACTGCATCTCAGAATTAGCATTTCCCTGTAGAAAGTAAGACAGAACAGACAGAAACTGCACCAAGTTTTTTTCACATGTACAATCTTCCATTTTATGGTGCACTAATGCATTACATTCTAAAACACAGGTTCCTGATTGGTCGGGAGAAGCCAGGGACACAAAGCGAGGTAGCCCGCCTCATAAGCGAGACACTAGAGCAGGAGAAGAACCAGCAGCAACAGCAACAACACCTGGATGACCCCTATGAGCACTCTACAGAGGAGGTGAGTAAGCTGGTCAGGACCTCAGTGGGAAAGCCCAGTCACTGCTTAGCCATATGTCATGCTAATGTCATATGAGATGGGTGACTTTCAAGCACTCAGATCATTAAGACGGTTTTATGATTACAGAGCTAATCATGTGAGGATTAAGATTCTGTGCACTGGCAGTAAAAAACACATCCATTAGGGTTGGCTTTAACGGGGCTTGACAGTAACTGTTGCCAGGTCACCACTGCTAGGCAGGTTGTCCACCAATAGGAAGATCATCAGTTCGATCCCCGGCTCCTCCGGTCGGCATGTTTAAGTGTCCACAAGCAAGTTACTCAACTCCAAATGGCTCCTGGTGGCTGTTCCATTGATGTGTGAGTGCGTATGTGACAACACTGCACGTGCATTGTTGGTTTGCTCGTGTGTGCTGAGGCATCTGTTTTAGAAACAAGGTGACGCAAATAAAGTTATTTGAGTGAGCAAATACAGATAAATTATATAATCACATAAAACACATACAAAGAACTTTGTTCAGTTACTGCAATAATGCTTTAAACATTATTTTATGTCACATTTTCACATTAAGCTGATATAAAACTGCATAGCATCTTAATTACTCAAAATATGAGGTGAGTTAAAATGGCCACCTTAATTTTAGTTTCACCAGGCATCAGCCTGGCTGCAACCCTGCAACTACTTTTAAAGTTAGAGTGGAACCCTTTATAACTGGCTAATGTAAGGTGTCCATATTTGTCTGTTATTTTTGTCTCCCATAGTTTTCAGGTATTTCTGTAGGATTAAGTGCCCAGTTAAAAAGTCAGACTTTCCCAGTTTTAATTGTGACTTGGATGTCAGCGTGAATGCTATTTACAAGTCGGACACTCATAATCAAGATGACTCTGACATGACATGAACAAGGCATTAGCCCCTTTGCCACGCCCAGTCCAATCCCACTCAGCTCAACCAGGAAATGAGCAGCTGGCTGTGTGAGTAAGCAATGTGTCACCATTCTGCTGTGTTGGAAGGTGTTCAGTCAACCGCCTCCTGTCTGCTGCAGTTGTGAAATGTTTACTTTCTGAAGTTCAAGCAGCCACAGGCCCCTGTTTTACGACAGAAAGACTGGGTAGATAATACATGAGGGATTTACTGGGGTAGACAAAGACTTAAAAGGCATGTTGCATAACTTTCAGTGAGGAAGTGGACACCATTTCGAGTGGCTCTGTTTTTATGCAAATTGTATGTAGGTGTGTTGGCAGTCTTGTTGTCCACTTAGAATATTGTTCATGTTAATGTGTTCATGGTAGCCATGAACATGCAGTGCCTCCCTGTGAACCAGCCCACCAGTGTTTGGTTATGATGTTTTGATTAATGTAGCCTCCAGACTGTGGTGACATGTGCCACTGGGAGTGTTGTTGACACACGCCGAGCATATCCCAGGGTATGTAGGGTGTGTCAGTGTTTGCAATATGTGATGCCATGTGTGATGTCATACTTCAGGAGGAGCGCTATGAGGAGGAGGACGGAGTAGACGAGAGGATCCTGTGCTCCAATTTCTCCCCAGGACAGAACGCAGAGCTGTTTGAGCTGCCTGATTCAGAGGCTTTGTTTATGCCGACCAACATGGACAGCTCTCAGATGGTCTTCAAGTTCAAAGAGGTATCACCTGCACCATGACCACGTCTCATGGGATTTAAAATACATATCAAAGATTCAGTATTATGTGAAGAAAACCAAATATTATGAATGACCTACAGTTATGGGTGTAACCAAATCTTTTATTTTCCTATTTTTGTTCCTTAGCTGCAGCTCAAACACAGCATTGCCACAGCTGAAATTAATCAACTGAAGGAAAAGGTATGACGAAAATGAAATCAACATTTTCCTTTTTTTATTGTTTAAGATATTCAAGATATTCATGTAACATACAAGAGAAGTAAATATATGACACAGTAAATACAAATGAAAAATGTTATTATAGTATAGTACACCGTTTTATTATAGTACGCATTTACAGTAGATTGAAGAAACCGGGTCAGACAATAATCAGACAAAATGTGTGACCCAGTTCTTTTAAATTACTATTTAACACCTCAAATAACACAGAGACTGTCCCAGGCTAGCGGCCCACCTGCAAATTCAATTTAGCTCAACAAAATAACATGTCACCATCTCTGTACAGCTAAGGGCATCTGAAGAGGACAGATCGTTGTGGGAAGCCAGAGAGTCTGCACTGGAGCAAAAGATAGACGATAGCAACGACAAAATTCTGAAGTTGGAGAGTTACTGGCTGGAAGCCCAGGAGCTGTGCAAGACTGTGAATGAACAATTAGCTGAGACTCAGGCCCAACATGAGACCCTGGACAAGAAGTACAACAAGGCCAAGAAGCTGCTCAAGGACTACCAGCAGAAGTAAGTTTGTCTTGAGTCGCACAATTCAATGCTGTTACATTCAAATATTGTCGAACTGTGGTGTGTGGAATTAAGTGGTTTAGTGATAATCACACAAAATGGAACGTGTTTACAAGCTAAAGGTCTGATGGGAAAACACATTTCCTCATTTCCTCCCCAGAGAGATAGACTTTGTGAAGAAAGAGGAGGAGCTGAAAAAACTTCTAGATGAAAAAGACAAGTGGTACAAGGAGCAGCTGGAGAGCTTGCAGAGCAGGGTAAGACCCTAGAGTGGGAAAAAAAATGCTTATACTCCACAACAGACTTGCTGAAGACACCGAAATGAGCCTGAGCGTTACGTCCACAGATATCTGTCCTGGAGTCCAGAGGTGCCTCAGGTGTGGAGTGTCAGAGCGGTCAGGACTCAGCAGCAGACGAGAAATTAATCAGCCAAGACCCAGTCACCAACACGCAATCTGTTGACTCACTACTAGGTACAAGGGTTTACTAGAAATACAATTTAACACGGAAAAACACACGTCATACTTTCATTGTGTGGACTGTTAATCATTCACAAGCACACATCATAAACTCCTGTGACCTTGGTAAATAATTTAAACTATGCCAAGTGTCTTATGAGCTTTTTTCTTTCTCCTGTGTAGAGGAGGACTGGAGTGAGCTGGTCCCTGAGACTGAGCGCTTGGACACCAGCGCACACAGGGCAAAAGGCCTGCTGGCTCAGAAGGCCAAACGTCAGCCTCCATCTCGGAGCAAACTGAAGGAGAGCCTCGCAGTGGCCTCATGTCACTCTCAGGTCAGCCAGGAACAGCTCAAAGTGATACATTACTGTGTTGTATGAGCATGTAATTGGATTGAGCAGTCAGCCACCTGAGGCCATATGTAAGGTATGACATGAAACCTGAAACCCCACCAAGGCAGGTCATGCTCAAAATGCCATCTTGGAGGTTAAAATTGATGTTGACAAAACACCCTGTGGAGCCTTCTGTAGAACAGCGCTTATTAACTTGAGTAATATTTAACTTTGTGCATATTTTCTGCAGTGATAGTGGCTGACAGTTTTACTGCCACATATTGTGTGGTTAATATGTCTTGTTGCTAAATTTAGAAAAAACTCCCCCTGTGCTGTTGAGGCATCACTTTTTCTAAACAACGAAAATGCCCTGAGATACTCACATCTGTTCTCCATTACAAAAGGGAACATCCTTGAATGTCTTTTAGCTTTTACACAACAATAATGCACCTTTTATAATGTGTGTGACAGCAAAAAAAGGACTGCGAAGAGCATAGCTTTTTGTTACATAAGCAAGCTTTTATCCCCTCTTCCTTGCGTTGTGCTTGTAAATAATTAGTTTTGTCTCCACAGGAAACTGAAGAAGAGGAGGATCAGGAGGAGCAGGAATCTCCCAGGAGGAGGAGGTCTATCCAGGAGAGCCTCGCCCTTCCAGTGCCTGTCTGCTACCCTGGGAATGCACAGAAGGATGATTCAGGAGAGGCTAAAGATGGATCCAGGAGTAAGGTCGAGCTCTCGAGCAGCCCATCTTTGTCGCCGTCGCAGGGAGACAGTATTGAAAGCAGCGGAAGTCCGTCTTTGTCCCCTCCAAAAGACACCTCGTCACCACATTCCCCCTCTGGGTTGATGCGCAATGCCAAGAAGAGGGAGCCGAAAGGAAAGAGCAAAGAGCTCAAAGGTATGTAAGATCGAACTGTAATGGCTGCAGTCGTGGTGTGTTCTGTTGCTTTGATACTGAGCCTGCTGTGTCATTTCAGAGGAGCTAAATGAGGCCTCATCAGGAGGAAAAACTAAAAGACGATTTCCTGACTTTGGGTAAGTCTCCATGGTGATCACAGTCATTTAAGTCTATCATTTTACCATCATTTTCCCACTAATGAATATAATATTACTGGTCATCAACAGAGGCCTCAGGAAGTCAGGTGGCAAAGGGAAAAAACATGACAAGGAGGCAATGAGAGCGTCTTTGGACAGCAGGTACGCTTTTGCTCAAACTTTATTTGCTCAAGTTTATAACAATTTAAAGGAAGGAAATATTGCAAATATCTGTAGTCTTTGTGGTTCCATTTTTTTGTATCATTTGTTGATGCTATCCATTGCTAATTCTGTTGGATGAAGACCTTGCCTGCAGTTTTACTTGGTGTAAATTTGAGCTACACAAGACCAACTTCCTACTTTCTTGTTGCCAAATCTTAATATGGATAGTTTTACCTCCTATATCTGCTGGTTATTACTTCTTGAGTCTTCATGTATTAAGCTGTCGCATATGTAAGGTGAGTGTTGATAACTGTATTTCTCCAATGCCCAGGGGATCGGCAGAGTTACTGGAGGAGTCTGGAGGGAACCTGTCTCCTGCAGATTCGATGACCTCCATCCCCACCTGTATGCCCTTCTCCTGGTTTGGAGACAAAGACAAGGACAGAGACAGAGAGCCGTCATCGTCCAGCAGCAGTCTGCCTTACGCTGCGACTGAAACCAGCAGTGAGCAAAGCCAAGATCGCAAAAATAAGGTATGAAACTCTATATGAACATAATAAGCATTTGCATTCAGTACAAAGTCAATTAGATATTAGCTATACAGTATTTAATGTGAAATTAATTAGATTAATCTATAACATAAGTGGGGTTACATGATGACTTGGCCAGCTGTAAAACTTCGTCTGTACCCCATCATCATGATAGATTTGTATCTATTGAAAGAGCAAAACCAGTAGAAACATAACAGGAAGCTGTTTCCAGACATATGTATTGTTATTTACTAGTTCCCTAAACAAGCTACACCATGCAAAGGCTACAGCAACTGGATCCAGATGTTAGCCAGAGAGCTAGTAGGGAAGGATTGGGTGGCTTTTCAATGAGTTTGCAAATAGTGACACTTCAAATGCATCCAGCGAAACGCGTGGCAAACTGTCACACAGGCTGCGGTCGGGCTGGCGTTCCCACGATGCTCCTTAATGAGTTCAAGACATGGGCTGAACCAAGCAGAAAATGATTACTGAGGGAGAAAAGTTTTGGTTTTTGTTTCTGTGTGCATCATGGTAGTTTTTTGTCAGTGCTTTGTTGCCTGGAATTTCTGTCTCACTGAATCGTGTTTCCTTTAAACAGACAAATCTCTCCTGGTCCTCTTTATTCAGTCGCTCATTAGATTTGGTACAGTATACGCATCTTTGTTTTACCTTTTGATCTTAGATGCCACGGTAGAGCATTACTAACAAGTAGAGTTCTGCGATTTGTGATTTCTTACCTCAGCACATCCTCTGAATAATTCACAGCTTCTTCTGAACTGGGTATGTGGTAGTGTTAAAGGAAACTATTATTCTCTATCATATTCCTTTTATCCACATTCAGACAGCCGCGTGGCTTGTTGTAGAGGAAACAGATGAAGCCAAATGTAGTTTCTGGGGCTTTTTGCACCAGCTAATGGAAAGTTTGATCAGAGATTTGTGTGTATCATCGACACTAACTGCTACATATTCTGACATTACATTAAAATTAAACTGCATATGAACTTGCACACAGCTGGTGCAATAGCCTGCAGGTCTGAATATTATTTCCCTGATTGCAAATTCAACCCACATTTGTGTCTAAAAAACAAGCCACAGTTTAACTTTTAGACCACGTAAGAAAAATTACTTGATGAATCCATTAGTTTTGAAGCCGAAAACAACCGTGCTTTGTTTGTTTGTTTGTTTTTTATACTGTTATCTCAAGATTACAGGTTAATTATTTTGTTGTCTTTGGATGAACTAAATTGTTTATCAGAGATCAGGAGTTCTATGCCAGCACCTATAGGTGTCTTGACAACTGTAGCAACTGATTTAAACTGAAAATGTCAGATTGAGGAATACCCATTAACACAGCAGACTGTAACACTACACTCATTTTCGATGTCTCAACAGCTCCTGTGATCTTGAGAGTTATTGTCTCAGGATCTCGAGAAATCTGCCTTTTGCTTTGTCAAAAGTAATGACAAAAATTCACGAGAAAATTAACTTTGTTTTCTCAAGACAACCAGATATTTAACTTTGGGTCAAATGTTGTCATGATACTAGAATTTCTAACTTAGTAACTAAATTTTTTTTACCTTGAAAATTTTCGATATTTGATGCCACAGGAAAAAAATTGCCATTGAGGGTATAAAATTTGAATTTTTATTAAAACATGGCTACAACAAGGCTTTAACATGAAAGTGACAACTTTTTTTTTTTCTTGGTTAGTAAAAGAGAACAGCAGATTACTCTAATTAACCTTAATAATAAAAGAGAGCAAGAAAGAGCAGCTTGTGCAGGTGTAATGAAACAGTTTCAAATATTCATGATCCATATGCACCAATACAAGGGTATTTCTGACAACACTATTGTGATCTCGAGATAACGGCATAAAAAAAAATTGCAAGCATGGACGTTCTGGGCTTCTGTTAATGTCATAGCATCTACTCAACTCAATGAAAAAACATTACCCCATACCTGAATGTGTGTGTGTCTTTTTCATTAGAAGTAGTTTAGTTTGTTGTTGTTGTTGTAGTTTAGAAGTTTGTTGGTGTAGTACTGGTGGTGGATTAGTTTTAATCACCTTGAATATTTGTGCTTTATTTTGTGTTGGAGATCACAGTCACTCACTGCTCAAATCAATGACCTGGATTGCTGCCACTGAAATTAGTTTAAATCATTTGTCATATTAATGTCAGTCCTTATGAAAGCAGCACTGCACTCACCCCTCACACCTGTAGTGTTGTTTTTGTTTGCTTGTCCTGGTAAAGAACTGATGTTTGGTGATGTGCTGCTTTAGTAAATGCGTTCCTTGTTTCCACTTGTTCCAGAGTTTTTCAGTCGTAGATGATTCTAACCCTGCCAGCCCCAGTTCAGACATCTCTGGGTTAGTCGCTGAACCCAATCTGTCTGGGCGCTCACACACTTTAATCTTCTCTTCCAGCGAGGTGAGTGCTCTCCTTGTTGCACAGTCACAAAAGCCGTGTGGGACGCCTTGATGCAGCTGAAAGGGGACATTCTCAAGCATGCTCTTTGAGCTTCCCCCCCTTTCATAGCTGAGATTAAATCATGAATGCAGACGGGATAGCAGAGAGCTGCATGTGTGTTAAAGCCATTTTGTTTTGTGTTAAAGCAAGTCTTGTGGCTTAGCTTCTCTTAAGTCAGCTGTGATGTTAATAGTTACTACTTTTGCCTCTGTTAAAGCGTCAACCAGTGCTTCGTGTTCTTTACAAGCTTTGGCAGACCACAGGATGATGTTGAATGCTCTGCTGCCTGCTCAGTGGTGTTTCAGCAGCTGTTTGCTCTGATATTAGAGTTGCCAGTGTCTCAGTCTCTCCGAAAAATATGAAATATGAAGACACACGTAGACCTGCATCTGAGAATGTTGCTGGTATTTTGCTGTCTTTGCACGCCTGTTTTCTGTGCTTTTTCGGTGGGAGCTTGGGAATGTGTACACTGCACACAGTTCTGTTCAACAGAACTTGCACTACATGTTCTTCTTTATGTTTGTTGTATACATGATGTATTATGTTGGCTGTAATTTTTTATTTTGGTCCCTCAGCCTCAACCCTCTCTAAGCTAAACTGCCTTTTTAGCAGTTCCTCCATCTATAGACTGAAGCACTGAGACAAACAACGGCAACTGGCAATTGATTTCAAATGCAGAAATACGGCAAACTTGTTTATTTCTATTGTCATTTTCAGATGTAACTGTAATGTTTAAAGATATATAGTTAAACACAGTTAGCTGACCTGTCTGATGTTTTTGCTGTGTTTATTTTATGTACTGTGTTGCTTTGATAAATCAAAATAACTGACACAGAAGCGAAGCAATGCACTGCTGTGGATGGTGGCCGCAGCAAAGTGTAATTTAGCCTCCTAAAAAAAATCAACATCAGTGTTAGTGTACACTGAATTTGGAATATTTTCACCATTAACCTTACACACTAACTGATCACAGCAGCGCTAGACCAGCAACTCCCATGTTCTGCAACGTAAAATTACTGTTTATGTAAATAGAGCCTAGTGACTTTGAGATAACAACTTCAGTCCCCCGTCAAAAAAGGGCTGTCTGACAGCAAGGTAAAGCAGTGAAAAAGTGGGCCTTGTTTTAAACAGCTTAAAACTATGGCATTTATTCAATTGATACAGTGAAAAAACATGATTACTGCCATCACTAAACTGTACTTAAGGAACATTGATCCAAACTATCCAACATACAGTACAGTCCATGACATAGAACGGCTGTTGCACACTGTTGGCAGGCATCATCTACATACTTTTGGTGTAAGCCCATATAACAATTTTCCATTTACTAGACATGAGTAATCTTTTCCCCTTAGAGTACAGCAACATATGACACATAACAGTCGGACAGTAAAAACTACAAGGACCTCAAGGAACTCACTTAAACTCTCAGAATCCTGCACAGAAGTTTCCCCAAAAAATGTATTTTAACAAAAAGTATGAAACAGTGATGTTCTTACTAAAGCAAGAGTGTTTTTCTGATACGTTTGTATCATCTGTGTCTTGTGCAGACTTTGGATGATGAGCCAGTAGCTCCAGGGAAAGAGTATCAGTGGCAGAACCGGCCTGTCTCTGAGTGGACCAATCAACAGGTCTGTCACTGGTTGATGGGCATGAATATGGACCAATACACACCTGAATTCACGGCGAAGGGAGTGGACGGACAGCAGCTCTTGTACTTGGACAGTGACAAGTTGAAGGTAAAGAAAACAACAGCATGATTAACTTTAAATTACCTATAATGGAATGAATCATACAAAGTCTTTTTCACTGCAAAAGAAGTCATTATTTAGTTGAGCCTTATTTGCCTTGACTGCCACCTGGTGGTCAGAATATGGTAGCATTATTTTGCCCTAAAACTGTGCATCTGTCTTCTTCAGGCACTCGGTGTGTCGAGTCAGAGTGACCGTTCAACCATCAAGAAGAAACTGAAGGACATGCGTAAGGCCCAGGAGAAGCTGGAGAAGCAGAGAGAGAAAAAAGAGAAGGAGGTTCGACGCAGTGGGAAACTGCCGGCCAGTACTGACTCTGTCTGCTGAGGTAGCGGCTCTGTTCTCTGAATCCATGCAGCTCATAAAGTTCATCACTAGCAGAACCCTGAGCAGCTCCTTTTTTATATATATATATTTTTGGTGCCATGATGTTCATGTCACACGGTGTGAACGCCAACAACCACAGACTGACTGTCAGGAGTGTAACCTGTGCCGACTGAGGTGCCAGTAATGATTTATGTTCATGCTGCAGCTCTCGATTGATGTTTTAACAAACGTCAGAACAAACGATTTTAACTGAAACATGGGCAATGTCAAAAAACAAAGTGGGGTATGTGACCAAAAAGGAATCCTAACATTTGTACCACTAAAAGCTAGAAGCTATAATTATGAAAAAAAGGGTCTCTTGTCAGATTAAATGTAGTTGTTGCAGATCATGCACACATTTACCTATGAAAGTCAAATATATATATACAGCTTTTTCAGCATTTTATATTTTTGCTAGTATAACATGCCTGTTGCCACATACAACTCTTCTGCAGGAACAGTTATTGTACAGTTCAGATAAAAGCACTATATTTGTCTTTTAAGCTTCAATGGGCGACAAGGTTTTAAATGTATAAATGAGTTTTATACATGTGCTTATTAACTGCATATCTTTTTCTTTTTTTTTTTTTTTACCTAAATATCATTGTTCATTTTATACTATCTAAATTTTTCTACTAAGTAGAATAGCTAGGCTGTCGTTTTTTGCTGAATGAAAAGCAACAAACAAATCAAATAGGGATGAGGTGAATGCTGCTTCTGCTGTCTCTGACTCTGGCTGTGTGTGGCTGAGATGGTACCACAGTGCTCCATGTAAATACACACAGCACACAGGTCTGCTACACGCACACCTCGCCAGTCCGTTAGACGGTAAGATGTGCCTATGACAAGGACTTGAGTGAGTCGGGAGCACGGCATCATGTATGAATGTGAGGCTGAACGTCGAGTCGTTCACAGCCAAACCCAAGTGCTTCCTTTCTTCTTCTCGCGCATGACTCCATGTTCTGTATACAATACAACATGTTGGACTGCAAGAAAATCATGTTTTCAACATTTCTTGGTACATGCAGCATCAATAAACTAATTTTCACTTTATGTGGTGTGTTTGATTTGTGTTCTAGGCTCTTCCTCCCTGTGTCAGTCGATTTGCATTTCCAGTGAGCGCCAGATAACTATGATTTTATATATTAATGCACAAGAAAAATGCATCAGGGAAATCAAAGTATTCCAGTTATAAATACTACGCTTATCAAACTACTTTTAAATTGTTGACACTTTTATTTTTGAGGCTGTAGCTTGTTGTGGTTTAGACTACATTTGCTTCTCCACACACAGATGTAGAATCCAGAGGCTGATGGTTTCAACAGAAAATGACTGTTTAAGTGAGGTTGTATTGATCGCAGGGCTGATCTTATGTTTTGTTAATATTGTATGATGCATGTTACTGGTCACTGTAATCAAGAATATATGATGTGAGGCCATTTACTTTGTGTGCACTCACTTATCTGCCATCAGATAAGCAGTCAAACTATCATGTTTTACATAAATTCTGTCTCTTAAGGATGACCCACAGTGGAATCTAATGATGCAGCGCCCTGGATACATACTGTAACATCCCTACAGTAACTATGATTTAATCTTAATGTCCTCAGATAAATGGTTTAGCATTATCTTTAACATCGGTTAAAAATATGAGTACACAGCAAAAAAGTGTGTGTATTTAGGGCTGACTAAACAACCCAGCACCAAGCACTATCAAAACCTCTCCAGCCTCTCCAGCCTCCTCTGCTTGCAGCCACTGATCATAATCAGGGACTGAAATATTTGCTGCTGTTTTTAATCACTTCCTTTTTTTTTGTTTTTGCACTTTGAGCACCCTTCTTTTTGTACACGATGTTCTGAATAAAGTGACATTTCTGGTAAACGTTTGATTTAATGCAACGTGTGATTGACCCACTATTGCAGCAGCTACAACCCACACAGTGCAGTGTATTTGACAGAGTTGTTTGTACAGTTATTAAGTAAATATTCTGATATTTCCTGAACTTTCAAAATGTATTTGTGCGAAAATGATTTGAATGGGGAGGAACAATGGCGGCATTTTATGCAACTGAACGCTCCCATGAAACCCAGTGACAGTTTACTTCCATCCACCTTCAATGTCACAGAGATTATTGACACAAATAAGACTCACCTGTCTGTTTGAAATATTTATTTTACACTGAGCATGATCCATACAGTGTAACTGCTTGAGTGTAACATGGAAAATATTGTACATAGCTTATTTAATGGGGTGAGTCTCGATAATACAACCACAGCAACCCAAATGTATTTTACTCTCTTATACTGAAGGTGGTGCAACCCGTGAGAATGCACCTTGTTTGCAGATTAAGTGAGAATTTAAGAAGAAACTTAATATGTTGCCAACCTAATAAAACAAAGTGGCTTACATATTTTTCCTTTAGCAATGTTGTGTTTCAATTATTCAGTTTCCTCATGTTACATAAAGTAAAAAAAGGTGCAAAATGTCCCTTTACAGATGGCAAAACAACACGTTTTTGATCACACTGTATGCTTGTATGTGTCAAACTGAAAAAGAAATGCCCTCAATGAAAACATTTTAACCAGTAAGACTCACCAGCAGAAACTCCCAACAGCAAAAACAAGCAGCGACTAATGACTGTGTAACAAGTTTTCCTTTTCAAGCAAAGTATCCAACTTCACACGGAGTGGAGGAAACTCTGCACACTGACGGACTGTAACACTTAAACTTTCAGCAAAATAAAAGCAGCAAGGCGTTTAAGGAAAAGCTGTAAACCCGTAAAGCAAACCATCAACGCTAACAATACAAACACAGTTCATACTCTAACCATAAAGTGTCTCAGGTTTTGAGATGCTAAGACGTTACATGGAATACTCAACAACAGAAGACATGACATTACACCTGATTTCATCAGCTGGTTTCAGTTTCGGATATATTGTTATTGTTTTTTATATGTTGGTTGATTATAATAAACTGCACAACAGAAATGCCAAAATATATTTGAGGCCATTTAGGAAGTGATTACATACTGTAGTTTGTCCATCAGACGCTCAGGACGTTGTCACAGTTCTTTGATAACCATCCTTAATGACATGATTTAGGTTTTGTTATATGACCTAACATCAATAGTAGTATCAGCTTCAAAAGTGCGACATAGGTTGTGCATTACTTTCAAGAGCAATGTGGCTTTCCAGAGAACTGGTCCTGGTTACTCCCAGCCACTTCCATTAATCGTACCAGTAGGAGTAAGAAGAAAATGTCTTTTTAAAGCAGCTACAAGGAGTTTTTAACTGGTTTTATTACACAGCTTTGTTGAATACTCAACTCTGATTGATTACAGTATTTCACGGACTTATTTCTGAAGAGCAGAGCACGGCTATAGATAACAGACCGTCCTTTTGGAAGCATGTAAATAATAATAATAATAATAATAATAATAACAACAATATAAATAAAAATGCGTTTAAAAAAATGTTTAAAATGAATATTTTTGAACATTATTGATTTTTTTGCTGTGTAAGCAGCATAATTTGTGGGCTCGTCTGGGTCCTTTTCCCAAAAATGACCTGCTCACTGTACATTATCCTGTACATGAAACAGTCTCTAATATGCTTGGGTGGTATCAATGTGTTACATTACAGAAAGTATGTTTTAATAAAGTCAAAAACACAGTTGCTCCTCTTTTTATTAAATTGATACGGAGATGCTGTATTGAGACAATGTAGTGCAAAGTACACACCACCAGAGGTCAGTGTCTACTGGTGGAACAGACAGCTGAGCTGAGAAAGACGGTGACTGCGAGTGGTGGGGATAAGGTTAAAGGAGGAGTAAAAAAATAAATAGAAAGTTTTACAAATATGAAACCTCCATGGATCCAAAACTCGTAACAGAGAGATTCATAAGTGACCTTGTTTGCCACTGGAGGCGTCCTGTCAACAGTTTTATAATGGTGGTCCATGGAGAATATGCGTTTCAGACTGCAGGGGATTGTTTTGCTGCAATACCGAGAGTGGCCACTCGGAAAACTGGACGCAAGGCTGAGTTGCATTCCTGGATGCCTGGTTTACATTTTTACGGGAAAGTTTCATAGTGAGCAGTTTGTTAGCCAGTTAAAAGTAAGCTAGAGGAGACTTTTCTTTACAGAATTTTAGTTTTGATGTTAAATTTTGTGCTTGTGGCTGATACTGCAGCAGCCATTCATCTTAAATAGTCACACACACCTCATTGCAATGCATACTGCAAACAGCTGTGTTTAAAAAAGAAAAACAGTATTCAAGTAAGTTGCGTCTTTCTTTCATTTGCTTCCTAAACAAATGCACGCGTTAGCCCAATCTAGATCTTTCCAAACATTGAAGCTCTACTGCTTTTGCCCACAGGGGGTGCCAAACTCCTTGTAGCTGCTTTAACTGAGGGCCGCTGCACTCCAAAATCTTAACAAGCTACTGACCTATATGAAGCATATGGCACTAAATCTTTGTTCTGTTATTATTTTAACTTTCTGTACAAAGACACCTGGACTGTTTAACTGCCATCACACACACACACACACACACACACTCTTTCACAACCACCTCTCTTGCACACGTTGCTACAGGACGGCATCCATTTGGACCTAGAAACTGCGAAATGTCGTCATGTCCTTTGGCTCTTTGCTGGGGACGCACCAGTCGTCGGCCTCGTGGATTGTCTTGTAGTGTTTCCAGGCGGACTTGTTGTACACAGGAAGCCTCTCAATGGACTCAGTGGAGAGAGCCTGACAGGAAGATTGAGAGAATCAAGTTTAAACACAGTGTAGAAAAAGCAAGCACACACACGCATAATGTTAATGTTAAACTCAGTCACCCGGATGTAGATGACAGCATCAGTTCCATAACCCTCCAGCGAGTACAGCTTCAGGTCCCCTTGAAAGTAGCGGGCGTACAGTCGCGAGATGGGCAGGCCGTACCCGTAACCAGCCTGGGGGAAAATAAAAAACAGTTTTATAGCGAAGAACAAATAATTTGAGAGTCGTGTATGTCAGAGTTTAGACTGTGAAGTTAGTCTGGCACTGAATGAAACTAATAATACATACACACTGATTTTTGGCTGTGTACGTATACCATGAACACGAGGGAAAATTACAGACATGCTTTCATATATTTTTCTCTCTCTTTGAAGCAGTGTTACAATAAGAAGACCATGTGATACAACTGAAAGCTCTGGAAAAAGCCAGCAAGTTTGTCAGTTGTGATTGTTTTTCTGTCACCTGCTCAACATTTAGGTTAAACTTGGAAGTGAAGTCCTTTAAGTGCTGTGGATTAACATCTCAATGACAATGACATGAAGCCTGTCTGATGTGGTCAAAAGCTCTGGAAAAAGCCAGTGTATGGACGCTGAGTTGGGGCTGTTTTACTGTGTAATTGTACATTCAGTTCAGCGAAGCAAGATTTTGACCATAGACTGTATAAAAGAAGGGGAAGCAGCCACCGCAATGTCACCCACTGGTTTGTGGACGACCGCTTTGAAGCCTAGAGTATGGTAGTTTGGCCGACGCCATGTTGTTTTTTTTGGAGCCAAAAGTGACCATATTGGGAGGATACACGCTGCTACACCTCCAATTTGACTGAGAGGCTGCTGTGGTAGTGATTTGTTGTCAATCACAAGGTAGCCAAACCCTAAAGCATATCCTGCTTTATTGTCTATTTTACCCTAAATAGGATCATAATTACAAAATGAACATCATGATGTGCTGAGGAAGACTTGAATCTAATGGTTGAGATCATAAACTCATTAGGAAAATGTTTATTGAGTTAATAAATCAAGTGAGAAGTCGGGTCATTTTCTTTTACCCCTCTATATAATCAAACTTCTTGCAACCAGTGGAGACGCCCCCTGCTGGCCATTAGAAAGAATGCAGTTTAAGGCACCTTCACATAAGTTTCACTTTTAAGACCCAGAGGCTACGTCCACTTCTTTATATAACCTATGATTTTGACTGACTGGAGCTGGGTGAGACGACTGAAATAAACATTACAGTAATGAGAGGCTTGTCTATTATTGACACAGATAGGACGATGTGTCTCCACTTCAGTGAAACTAAAATATACGGCCGCTGCCATCTTGCACTGGTGACCTCATTTGGAGCAAGAGTCAGGCAGTACCAATCTATCCAGTACTGAGTTCCTGCCCATACGCCTGTCCAACCAAGCAGCGCCATTCATAATGAGCAAACTGATTGGCGCGCACAGCTGTCAATCATGACGTCAATCCCCTTTTTATAGCATCAAATAACTACTTAAAACCAAACTCATCAGAATAGCAAACACTTGAACAAACATCAGTGTGACAAGAACAACCTAAAATGACAGACACCATCTCTGGGAAAAAATTATTTGACCTGTATTCTAATTTTTTGGAGGAGAGTGGCAAGGCTTATGACTTTACCTGCAGTCAGCCACCAGGGGGCGAATGCAATGTTTTGGCATCACGTTTGGACTGTCATGTCGTCGCTCTTTATGTTAAGTTTGTGACATATCATTGTGTAGAGGCTGTATGAAAAATTTGAGTGGAGAATTTAAGGGGAAGTTTTCTGATGGTATCATGTACAACCTGGAGAAGTTAAAACCAAACTCAGAAGAGTGAGCTCACGTCCATCCACATGAATTCACACACTAACTTATCACACATCAGAGTCACTGACCAGAGGAGCAGCGCGGGCCCCGTCGAGGCTGGGTCGAGGAGCTGTGGAGTACGTGTAGGTGAACAACCTTTCGATCTTGCGCAGCGGCACGCCTCCTCCACGATCGCAGACCTGGAGAAGAACAAATGGTCTGAACAGTATCCTCATCCAATGACTCAATTTTCAATTTGCACAGGAGTTTACACTGGTGAGAAAAAAAGACTCGTGAATGCAGCACAGATTTACCTTAACTGTCAGATCTTCAGTTCCCAGAGCGATCTGTGCGTGGATAGGAGGATAATCCATTGCATCGCCATATAACTCCATGGTGGCCCGCATGGCGTTCTGCAACAATGACAGCACATATGACAGTTAAATAAAAGAGAAAGGCAACCAGCTGTCCAATTATGAGCTCGAAAAGCAAATCCTACCTTAAAAAGTTCAAACACCATGTGATACAGATGAGACGGGACATAGACCACAGTGATGGGTTTGACTGTCGGGACAAAGAAATGATCAAAGATTTAGAATTGATTTCATCAGATATGTTTGAATCAAGCAATTAAGGCCATTTAAAGTGCTTAAAGGGATAGTTCTGATTTTTTAAAGTGGGGTTGTGTGAGGTATTTATCTGTAGTTAGTATATTAACTACAGTAGATGGTGATTGGCACTCCCCCAGTTTGGAGAAGCAGGCAGAAGTATCACCATGGAAGCTTAGCAATGTACCGCTGTGGATGGGGCAGCAGCAAAATGTATTGTAGCCACCTAAAAAAATCAGTATCAGTTTAAGTGTATGCTATATGTAGAATATTTTCACCACTTTACCCTGCTGTCAGACAGCGATTTACAACAGGAAACTTAGGCCATTATATCGCTCTCTTCAGGGCCAGACTCCATTGACAAAAACAGAAATTTTACTTCACAGAACACAGGAGCTGCTGGTCTACTCCTGCCTCAGTCAGTGAGTTTGTTTGTGTCATTGTGTGAATTTGATGAACCCAAACTAACTGTTTAAAAATACAAATTCTCACAATAACAACAGCAAACTAACCAATCGAGGCAGCAGGAGACCAGCAGCTCTCATGTTCTGCAAAGTAAAATTACCGCTTTTATCAAAGGAGTTTGGTTGCTTTGAAGAGAGAAATATAACGGCTTCAGTTCCCCAGCAGAGAGGGCTGTCTGACTGCAAGTTAAAGTGGTGAAAATGTACTAAATATAGTCTACACTTAAACTGAAATGGATTTTTTTAGGTTGCTAAAATCCATTTTGCTGCTGTCCCCATCCACAGCAGTACATTGCTGAGCTTCCATGGTGGTAGTCCTGTCTGCTTCTCCAAACTGGAGGCATGCTGACTGACATCTTCTGTAGGTAATACACTGACTATGCATAAGTACCCTATACAACCCCACTTCAAAAAATCCAAACTATTTATTAAACATAGTCAAGGCACAAAGTGCGACCTAAAAATAAATGTGTAATGTACAAACTAATTACCGCAGAACTCCTCCAGCACCAGCTCAGGAGAATTCATGTAGTACCGGTCACAAAGGTTTCGTGCATTTTCGTAGGCGTCTACATTCAGAGATTTGTTTTCAGGAAGAACACAAATGACATTTGAGTACTTGAATGACGACATGTCTGAGCACAGCATTTCCCTAGTAAACATGTTTGCAGTCCCACCTCTGATAACGTCACTGACACGACAGTTGGGATCAATACTGCCGATCTGTTTGGGATGAGCTGGGTTCACCTTCACCTTCCCACCAAAGAGAAGAGCTGGAATAACACACACAGGGATGAAACCATGCATTACATTATAAAGTGTTAATTATTTACATGATAATACACTAGAAACAGACATGTGGACGAATATTTTTCTCTTGATTCTTAATTAATTTATCAGTTATTTTAAAAGGTATCCTGATCTCTATGAGGCTTTTTCTGGTTTAATATCTTTTAAATGAAATATATAAAATTATGTTGTACCTGAAATAAATTTTTTTCCAGTGATTTTTTTTTGTTTTGTAGATCGTTTTGATTTTTCTTAACTGGAAACCCAAAATTCTAACACACAACAAACTTTTTTTCTCCGAGACCTGCCACTAGAAAATGAGAAAAATATTGGGAAAAATAAAAATCTTATTTGACTTTGAAGTGATCTTTTATTTATATGTTAATTTTGTCTGGTGATTTTTGTTTTATTCCCCTCAGTATTAGGACATACAGAATGGACAATAGCTTATAGCTGAGTGAAAGATTTCTCCCTCCTTTAAAAGACCCTGGTTTTCCATTATTCAGAGTCAAGGATCATAACGACCCTCGTGATCACAAAGGACAATCACGGACATAAAGGACCCATGATCTGTGATACTACAATGTAACCTTGCTTCTTTTCATTGTCTGTTTTACAAGATGTTAAGAATTCCACCTTAACCTATAATGTCCCTGTCTGTTGTCCCTGGTTTGTCTGCTTTTTCTTTTTGTAAAAGATAATAAAAACAAAGTATTAACCAAGGTATACTATGCAGGATCGTTGATTACTGTTTGTTAACATGCCAAAGAAAGTGAAAGTAAAAACCGACCCCAGAGTCACTCTTGTTTTGCACTTCGTCTCGCTATATTTGCATTTTTACAGCACTGTGTTTGTTGGACGTCTGCTGCTTACGGTCTGGCACCTGATTGCTACCTTTTGATAAAGCCCTGACCTCACCTGAGCGCTGTGGGTGTACACATCCATAAACGACCAGAACACAGAAAATAAGAAAACACAGTTACAGGGCAGAGTCTCTGCAGATAAATACACCGCCACACACTTCTAAAGGGTCATATGTGATGATTTAGAGATAACTTCTATACATTCTATACAGAATATACATTATACATTAATGATAATATCTTTTTTTTTTTTTTTAGGAAAATCCTGCACAGTATATCTTTAATGCTGTTTTGTAAATATTGGATCAAAGTTGAGATTATGAGCATTTTTTATCTACATGATGTTTAAGGTTTAATTTTTATATAACAGTCCTGTGTCAGACTTTTCATTATGACCGAGCACACTCACTTTTTCTTTATTTTATTCTCTCTTTCTCCTAATCTAATCATAATTATATTATATTCATATACCATAATAATAATATCATAATATCAAAATATTTTTGTGCCAATATATATTTTATTTTTAATATCAGTGACAATATATATTTTATTTTTAATATTTTTTATATATTTTTTTTTTATAAGTACTAGTGTTAAACACTGTAGCAAAATGCACATTCTATTTTTTATTTTAATGTAGATTTTCATTTTTATAATTCAATAATTATATTATTAATTATTAATAATATAATTATTAATTTAATTTAAGTTATTTAATTTAATTTAATTTATTGCTTTATTTTTACATACTTCTATTTCATACTCTTATATTCTTACTTCTTATAACACTATTCTTTACATCGGAGCCAATGTTATGAATCATAATTTCCCCTCGGGCATCAATAAAGTATTTCTGATTCTGACTCTGACAATGTTTTGTTTCCTTTTATCACTATGCTCTTACATTGATCCTTTGTCCTCAATGTGTTTTCTGCTAGGCACACATCAGGAACTGTGTCTCTTTTAAACATAACTTTATTTTAATAACAATAATATTAATAATAACATTCAGGTCTTGGCAGGTTGACTATCACTTTGCCCTCTAATGTCTCACACTTGTATAAACAATTGACTCATTCAAAGATGTAGATACGGGGCAAGTCTGGGTCTGGTGATTCCTGCTTCACTGTGGCAATGACTGTTAATGGAGCAACTTCACTCTCTGTAACACATCTACACTGTAGTCGAGGGCATTCATTTCCAAACAAGTACAACTATTGTTTACACGTTCTATTACACATGACTGACAAAAGGAGATCATCTTGTGTTACACAGAACAGAATCTACTCACTGTGCTGGTTGAGCAACATCCTGATGGATATCCTGCTCATGTAGAAACGATCGAGGAAATACTGAACATTTTGGCTGACGACTGGGTCGGTGCCGTACGCCTCCTTGTACTCCACAACTCCCTGAGCCATGGTGGGGATGACATCATTGTGCCGATTTCTGATCTTTATTACCGCATCTGTGAAACTAGGAAAAGACATTACAGTTATGTTAATGTATGAAAAATAAACCACAGGACTACATCATCATGAACAGAAGTGTTTGTTTAATTTACTTACTCATATGTGACTTTCTCATCATCTGCATTTTTGTCTCTGAATTCGAGAATGTCCTGAAAACTCTGCATGTACCTGCACATGGAAATAAATCATTACTATCTATTTATATTCACTACAAATCACATCAGTATCATTTCAAGGCGATAAATACATAAGCTGTGTACCAGCTCTGGACCAGCCGCACTGATGGAGTCCTCAGTAAGTTGTCTGGCAACAAGTTGATCTCCTTCATGATGTTCGCCAACCGTACAGGTAACTCCTGTCTGAGGAAGGCGAAGGATGTTTTCTCACATGCATTTTCTGAGCCTGAAGAGTGTAAAAAAAAAAAATGTCAGAATTCTCATGTTAGTATTTTAAAAAATTGTATGGGAGGCAAAATTTGTCACAAGAATGATTTTTCATTGATGCTCCATTGATTGAAGCTGAAAACTGCCATTCTTCCATTTTTTTTATTGCAATTATATCAAGATCAAGAGTTCATTATTTTGTTATCTTGAGAAAATGAGCTGTGTTATCTTGTGATAACAAGTTTATTATTCAGTTATATCTAGAGAACAAGCTTTGTTATCTTGTAATAAAGAGATAGTTATTTTGTTATATCAAGAAAATGAGATTCATTGTCTCGTATAAAATTCACCTGTTATAACAAAAAAAAAACCAAAGGGTTGTTTTAATTCATTATCTCGCCATAAGAAAGCTCATTTTTTGAGATAATGAAATATTTCATGTGTGACCTTGACATAATGCACTGAAAAAATAATTGGAAGCGCAACCCTTCTTGGCTCCCGTAGATATGACAATGTACAGTACAAATCTATCTGACATAATTTTACTACACAGTTCATACTGTCACAGCTATCATTTGGTCATTGAGAGCAATGCTGCACATTAATGAGCCAGACTTCTTTTTGCCAATACTGCATTTTTAAAAATGATTTTAGCATTCATGTTACTTTATTTGTCGGGTACCTAATTTGCTGGATTAGTCAAAAACAGACGTTCCAATTAGGTTATTTTATCCATAAAAAGTGTCTAAATCACGTTTTCCAGTAAGTTTATTCCATCATGACATGCAATCTTAGGTGCTATATCGTAGGCAACTGGACTTGCTTGAGTTTCTTGAGGACGTTTCACCTCTCATCCAAGAGGCTTCTTCAGTTCAAAGTCTAAGCCTCTTGGATGAGAGGTGAAACATCTTCAAGAAACTCAAATATTCCAGTGGCCTACGATGTAGCACTTAAGATTACCATGACCTGGATGACTGAGAATCATCACCAGAACCATGACATGCAATATATCAGTCTTCTGATATAAAACACATGTATCTTAAGAAAAGACTTTATCCACATCCTCCACCCATAGCTGCCACCAAGGCTACATTACAACTGCCTAAAATGCACAACGGCCCCCTGACCCTCAGGCCTATGTGTTTCGCTGTAGTAACCGGTCTGTGGTCCTCTGATAAATTGCAAATTTGTTAAGTACAATGCACCACTACATACAACATAAACAGATATGACAAGGGCCTTGAGTGGCTCCTGTTTTTTTACCTGCTTTTGACTGCCTGTCTTGCTGATATGCTCTCATGTGTGTGCACACTCCTTGGTGCAATTTGTGCTCCGCAAAACTAACAAACCACAGCAAACATGGGGTGCGTGTTTTTCCAGTTTAATGAATGGGAGCACACAGCTCATTTTACACCCAGTAAACACTGGTGGTTTGACTCATCCCTGGTTTCCACAGCTAGGATGCTCTTTATCCTTTTCTTATTAGGAGAAAAAGTGCCATTTTCAAATGGCAAGTTAAACCTTGATACCTGTTTGACACTTATTATCTTATCTGACAGACAAGACATTTGGTTTCAAACAACCTTGGGAGTCTGGATTCCTCCAGGGGTCACTGGGTGAATATATGGGGTTGCCAGATGATTATCAGGGTAGAGGCGTAAACTATGAATTAAACAATGTCAAAAAGGAAACTGATTATTTAACTTAAGTGCTCACAACTTATTGACATGCAACCTGAGAAGAGCAAGCAGTCACAAGCCTTAAATGCTCCATATGTAGGCACAGAGACATTAAGTGTTTGTAGTGTATGTGCTCTCTTACCAAAATCCAGAAACTGTTTCATTGACAGAGGAGAGGGAGAAAACTTGGAGTAGTAGTCGATGTCCTTTGTTATGGACACGCTGCTCCTCAGAACCCTTAAAATCCTCATTGTGGCACGCAGTAAGTTATTATCCTTAGCTAATCTATGTTGACATTAGCTTCCAAGCTAACTTCAGTAGCCCGCAGACACACTGGTGAAATTAACGTCCTCTTGTTGAATTATTTAGTGAAATGTCAGCATCCATAGTCCCCGCTACAATATTTCTAAATCGCCATTTACTTTAATTGATACAAGCTGACTGGCAAAAGTATCAACATGGCAAGGAGGCTATGCGGGTACGGCGGGTACTCAGTGTACGACCAGTGGACAGCTAGCTAACCCAAAGAGTCATAACTAAGTCAAGAGAATAACCGTAGTACCTTTAGACCTGATGTTTTAAAACTTCATTGAGCAGATATGCTATTTAAAAAAAGGACTGTGTACAATCTTTAAGGAAAACAGTAAGCATGAAAATTGTTTCAGGGAAACTAAGAACGAAAAATTTGTAAGTACCTCGTTTTTAACATTTCTAGTCATTTGTTTTACGTTTGTCTGTAACTTTTCTAACATGTCACGGTTATCGACATTTTATTTGGCATCAGTGGTGAGTCACTTTATTCGATAGCTATGTTAAACAACGTTATTTTATGGGCGCCTGTGAAAAGAGTCTCTTATTTCTTCTTTTGAGTCGGCACACAGCTTGTATCGTATTCTACACAGTTACTATCTTGTACACTCAGTACTCTTTGGAAAAGTGTGCGTTCCCGGAGGATTGTTTTTCAGGCAGCAATCCTGACCAATCATATTTCAGCTTGGGTCTGATCAGGATTCTGATTGGGTATTATGTCTGTCAATCTTACCAAGAGAGGCGGGATTGGTGCGCTGGCAGACAAAACTCGGGGTAGACGTCACTTATGTTTGGGTCCTAACTGTCGTCATTTCCTTTAGTTAACTACAGAAATGCCTGCTGGAAGAAATGCGAGGCAGCGGGCCACGTTTTTATGACGATGTTTTGTTAATTTTGAGTCGCTGACTGGATCAAAGTGACGTTAACAAACCTGTGATTGACTTTACTAACCGCTAACGTTTAGAAAGTCAAAGCGGAGGAGTAACGGTTTCCTGGGTTTACGTTACGACGGTTGAAGTAGCTCGTGTTTGTGACCCGCCAAAAGCGACAGTTCAGCGAGGAAGTGACCATTTTGTGAGTTAGCTGGTTTTTATAACGTCATATTTAAGTTAACCTGCTACAAACGAAAATGAGTGGCGGATTTAACTTCGGGCAAGCCTCCACGGGTTTCGCTTTTGGAGCTCAGAAGCCTCCAACCGCTGCCCCCGGTACAGGCTTCGGGATGACAAGCTCCACACCGGCAGCTCCCGGAGGCGGTTTCTCTTTCGGCACTTCCACTCAGCCCACCGCCAACCCCACCAACTCTTTCAGCTTTGGCACCCAAGCAAAGACGACAGCAGCAGGTGGAGGCTTCTCCTTTGGGGCCCCCACCGCCTCATTTGGCCTGAGTGCTCCTCAAACCACAGCAACAACAGCAGCAGTAGCACCAGCAGGGTTGACTTTAGGCTCTGCATCAGCTCCAGCTGCGGGGTCAGGGTTCACCCTAGGCACGGGTTTGGCTGCACAGACCACAACTTCCGCCCCAGCAGGCGGGGGTTTCACCTTTGGGACTCCTCAAGCTCAAGCCCAACCCCAACCTGCATCTCAACCCCAACCTGCAGCACCATCCACAGCCGCGGTAACAGCAACTACAGGAGCAGGTGGCCTCTCATTCGGGGGGTTCAGCTTTGGAGCAACCAAGGTCCAGGCGACCACCGCTTCAGCCCCTGCTGCAGCCACCACTGCTGCCCCAGGTGGAGGCTTCAGCTTTGGCACCAGTGCTCCATCCAACCTCACCTTGGGCACCCAGCCCCAGCCAACCTCCACTGCTGCAGCCACAACAGGTGCAGGTGGGGGGTTTACCTTTGGGATTAAACCCTCATCAACCCCAGCACCTCCTGCATCGACCCAGGCAGCCGCAGCTCCAGGGCCGTCTCTCTTTGCTTCACCCATCACTACAGCTGCTGCCCCTGCTGCTGCAGCTGCCCCTGCTACTACTGCAGCAGCAGCTACAGGTTTTATTTTGGGTGCAGCTCCAACTTTAGCAGCAAGCACTGCCGCTGCAACAACCGCAGCAGCTGGTGGAGGTCTGGCTTTTATGCTCAAACCTCTGGGGGCAGCTACCATCACCTCCACCTCTGCCCCTGCCTCTACTGCCACTGCAGCTACCACAACGGGTGCCGGTACAGCCTTTACACTGGGGCTCAAACCTTCATCTGGCGCAAGTGCAACAATAGCTACCACAGCCACAACGCTCACTACAACCACGGCTCCTCCAGTGATGACCTACGCCCAGCTAGAGGGACTCATTAACAAGTGGAGTCTTGAGCTTGAAGACCAAGAGAGACATTTCTTACAGCAGGCTACACAGGTGAACGCATGGGATCGCATGCTGGTGGAGAACGGTGAGAAGATCACAGCCCTGCATAAAGAGATGGAGAAGGTGAAGCTGGACCAGAGAAGGCTAAACCAGGAGCTGGACTTCATCTTGTCCCAGCAGAAGGAGCTGGAGGACTTACTCTGCCCGCTCGAGGAGTCTGTGAAGGAGCAAAGTGGAACCATCTACATGCAGAACGCAGACGAGGAACGTGAAAGAACATACAAGCTTGCAGAGAACGTGGACGCGCAGCTGAAGAGGATGTCACAGGACCTGAAGGAGATCATCGAGCACCTGAACACATCCAGTGGCCCAGCAGATACCAGTGACCCAGTAAGATGAGACCTAATTCAAGTGAAACCTTTTTAACAGTATTTTACCGCTGTGGCATTTATTGTTGCAAATTAAATTAACTTGTACTTCTATTTTTCTCTTCCTCAGCTTCAGCAGATCTGTAAAATTCTCAACACCCACATGGATTCACTTCAGTGGATCGATCAGAACTCGGTTCTTCTGCAGAGGAGAGTGGAGGAAGTGTCCAAACTGTGCGACAACCAGCGCAAGGAGCAGGAGAAAACCTTTCGTTTAACATTTGACTGATCTGGAATTAAAATGTTGACGTCTATATTTGCATAATGATATTTTTTTCGGTAGTCCTAAAGAGGGAAGTCTTTTTAGGGGTGGAGAGGCAACCAAAATGTTCATTAACTCCTCTTTACTTTCTTTTTTCCCGCCAGCTGTTTTGAACTGTTTGGTTGCATAAAGAGTGATATTTTCATTGTAATAGCTTTTTATATAGAGAAGTGAAAATGATCATCTGTTTCCATGTAAATGCAATGCTTGTTCTAAATAGTAAGATTGAATAAATATCTGGATTAAGGCTCTGGTTATAATTTATCGCCATTTATTACTGTGGCAGTGTTTTTGTTGAAGAGGTGCCTTTGTGCACATGTCCAGTGTCACGGTAATATTGAATTATGTCAAAGATATGATATATCTTTAAAAGAAGTCCAGATGGAATTGTGTTTTGCTTAGACCTGAAACAATTGCTTAGTCGACTGACTAATTGTTTAAAGGTATACTATGCAGGATTGTTGGTTACTGTTTGTGAACACGCTCGCCAGTTAAAGTGAAAACTAACAAAAGATTAATTCTTGGTTAGTTTTTCGCCTTGCTATATTTGTTTTTGGTTTTTGGTGCTTTGGGATGTCTGCTGCTTACAGTCTGGCAACTGGTTGCTACCTTTTTATAAAGCCTCGACCTCGTCCTGAACACAGAAAATAAGAGCAAAAGAAGAAAATACAGGCAGAGGGCAGAGTCTCCAAATAATTACACCACCACACACTTGTGGTGGGTCATAAGTGATCACTGAGAGGGATTACTTCTGTATCAATCTAGACATCGATTTTCTGGAAAATCCTGCATAGTGTATCTTCAAGTCTTTTTTTTCTTTCTAGCAAAACAGCCAAACATTTCTGCGTTCCAGCTTCTCAGTTATGAGGATTTGATTTTCTTTGATAGCAAACTGAACATCTTTGGGTTGTGACTATTAGTCAAACAAAAAAAATCAACATATCAAATTGGGATTTAGGCAGTTATATTGGGGACTTTGTCCATCTTGTAAAGCTTATGGACCCAACACTATTGATTGTAAACCTAATCGGCACTTAAAAGCAGAACACTACCTGAATTAAGAAATCCAGTGTGTTATGTCCACGGCCTATGAATGTTCATTTCAGATTTGTGAACGTGAGGTACTCTCTCTCAAAGCCAGGAAGTCTCAAACTTGGTATATCATCAAATTTAAAGTCTGGAGCCACCCCATAGACAATGAATGTGAGGCTGCTTTTGTTGGTCGTCTTTTTTCATACCTAAACTAGTTTTATTCTATTGTAGCACGGTCAGTTCTGAAACAGAAAATGTTCCCATGATCCTCAGCACATTCCCCTGGCTGCTGTCTGTGTCATCTAGAACAGTGGTTTTCAAACTTTTAAACATGTTATCACTCTTATCATGACATATATGTTTGTTTTTATTTACTAATATCAAACAACAACTGACAAGCAACTATTGCTAATGAGATATTTGTTAACAAAATGATTCAAGAATTCATTTTAAACTATTGACAATTACATCAAAGTACTAATAGCACATCTATTTAAATGGAAATGTAAGATAATGTGATGTGTCTCACGCTTACTATTCCCACACATAAATGGTGACACACAGGTTCTTTGTAAAGGTTTATTTTAATTAAACTAAATTTTTTAAGGTAAAGTTTGCCTCTTTATTTGGGAATGCATGTGCATAACATACTGATACAGTTAATTAAAAATGAATTCATAACTTCTTCTGTAGGCCCAGTTTAAAATTGCAAAATTATGTTATAGGTTATCACAAAATCCCACAGCACACCATTTGAGAAACACTGATCTATATTTGATGATATCACAAATATGACTTTAATCACTCTAGATTTTGGATTTGGGAGAGGGTTGAAATTAACTCATCGAATTTCCATGCTAAGTTAGATCACAGGAATTACGTATGAAATTTGAAAATGGGCGGAGTTCCCCTCCAATGGAGAATAATCATTAGTTTCAGCCCTACTTTTATGTTGGATTATACTTTGAATGGTAATGAAATTTCACAGTAGCAGTCACTTCTTAAGCATTTTATTATACTTCACACCAAGCAAGACATTCACTTTGATTTAAATCTATAAAACACGTTGGATCTTCCCTTTGGATTCCTCACATGTAACAAAAAGTCTGACTTCAGTGATGACCTACAGTACAGTGGATGCTACCTGAATGCCACAGCAGTGAGAAGACATGAAGAAAGAAGTGGTCGTATGTACACCTTAAATTACTGTGAAATGATACTGTGACTAAATGTCATTCCACAAAATACAAAAGCATTTTTGTCATTGAAACTAGACATAAAACATCCAAAAATAAAGGTATACAGATTCACATTCATGTGACACTGAGCTACTGTACCTTCTTTGCATAGACTTTCAGCTTTAGGTGAGACAGTACAAAACCATAGTAAACTTTGCCCTTTGTCAATCAGCTCCAGGACACACATGACAGAGAAAAACCTCTTTGGCTGCATGAAATTATTTTTATCAAAAAATAAATATACAGTGTGCAGAAGTATTTAAATATATACAAAACTTACAAGAAACATTTCATCATCTATACAGTGTACAAATTCAAATACATGAAGCGAGCTAATTCCTGAAAAGGAGAATTACTGATGATGAAGACAAAATAAAATTCAGTGTGATTGTGGAGACTGTTTTTAAAAAATCAAGTTAAACCTGTTCACAAAAATCATTTGAGTCATGAGTAATTTTCATCATCGATCCAAGTCGTCATCCACTGCTTCTTTTCAAAAGGATCAAGTTTGACTTTTCCATCTTTATAATCAGGAGTTTCCTTTCGTATCCGCACGGCGTGGTAACGAGGGACGCTGTCGTCTTGTTTGGTGCGTTTGAAGAATCCACACTGGGGAGGGAGATTTCAGAAACATAATGCATTATTAAAAAATGATGAATATTAGAAATATGCATGAATGCACACTGTGAACAAGAGGAGAGATGTGCAAGGATGTTAAGCATGCTTTGTAGTTTTAAAGGTCCAGTGTGCAGGATTTGGTGACATCTAGTGGTGAGGTTGCAGAACTGAAACTTATTCTGTTAGCCAAGTGTGTAGGAGGACAAAAGTGGCCAGTGCAAAAACATGACTGGCACTATCTAGAGTCAGTATTTGGTTTGTTCGTTCTGGGCTACCGTAGTAACAACATGGCGGACAGCATGGAAGAGGACCCACATGTGGATAAGGTAATAAAACATATCAGTTCCTTTCAGGTGATTATACACTAATGAAAACTTAGTTATATTCCATTTCTGTCCATAGATGTCCTTAAATCTTACACACTGAACCTTTAACTGGACATGTCAAACAGCCAAGCAGTAAAAGTGATGTCAGCCAAAAGCACCTGCAAAGCAGAACAATTAAAAAGGAAAAGATTAAGCCTGTTGGTACGAAGATGCGTTAATTTCTTGGCAAAATTCAGAGACACATAATGTACATCAGAAACCTTGTGTTAATTCAGTATTAACATTAATATGTACATTATGTGTCTGAATTTTTCTGCATGAAGTCAGCTGGTGCAGCTGGAAAGTGAGCTCATTAGTGGCGGCAGTAGTCACACTCCATGCCGGCTGCTTGTTTTTACCCCTGTTCAGAGAGTATAAATCAGGCCTCAGCAGAGAGTTTGTCTTTGTCAGAGGGCTGAACATGGATCTCTGCCTTGTGATACGCAGCATCGTACTGGTCTTTTGTTGGCCTCTTGAAGAAACCACACTGAGGGGGAGGCAAGGTTGATGAAGTGTTAAAGAGTGACAAACTGAATCAGATTTCCTCCATCAAAACACCAGAGAAAACACATTTTATGAACCCCAAACTTTATCTTGAGAGTCATGTGTTGATGCTCAAATGTCACCTGACAAAAAGTCTTACTTGTTTATTTGCAGAACATCTACAGAATATTGTAACCCCTAAGATAACCTGCTGAATGAATTAAATCATTTGTAGACCACAGACCTTACATATCAGGAACAAAGCATCAGTTCAGTTACTCTACCTTTTTAGTTTGTTCTGACTGTATATCGTATTACAGAGAATATAATGTAAAATCACAAATACAACTGCAATTGTTCACATTAAAGCTGGGGTAGGCAGTTTCATTTTGGTGTCAGTGTGCAAAAATCTGACAATTAACTTTGAGCATATTGTAATTCAAGTGGCCTGAGAGAAAACTAGACCTCTGTAACTCCGCTTGGCTCTGGCTTCAGAAAAATCTAGCTCATGACAGGAGAAATTGGCCAATCACAGATCATTTCAGAGAGGGGGGTGTTCTAATTGGCTGTTCTACAAATGCAGTTGCATGCACACATCCTTTAGATGAAACCCTGATTCAATGGTGGAGAATCCTGCGGACAAAGTTGCTATTTCAACATTGGCAACAACAACTGCCTACAATGCAAAGCAACCCAAAAAGGAAGACAGACTTATCATGAAGAGAGTCTGACAATAAACCAAATAAAACATGTGTCAGTATCTGCAAAGTGTTTCGGAGACGGAGACAAAATGTTCCTAATAGTTTATCCTTCTGAGAACTGGAGCCACAGGTTCACAACTGCAGCTTTAAGTTCATGTTTATGTAGCTAACATTAGCTAGAGCCTAGAATAACAGTGTGTCCTCCGCCTCACTCTACGCCGCTATACACCATCTCACTGTAAGGAGAGCAGGCAGTTGCTGAATGGGGGTCCATCCCCCAGCTGAATCCAGCCAGCACAAATCCAGCTCTGGGAGACCAGACAACTCCAACTCCCCGCCATATCAGCTAACAGGTTAGACCTGCCGCTGACCACCAGCCTGCTGTAACACCCGGCACTGGGAGATTTGCGCTGGCCAAATTTGAGCTGCTACAGCCTCCGACTGAGGGTCTGTCTCTTGAGTTGCTGCCCGCTCTCCTCCCAGGTAAGCAGTCCACAGTGGTGGGGAGCGAGCTGAAGGGACCTGGGGGTCACTAGCTAGCTCATTCCTGTCTCACTTCAAATGAGCTGTGTGCTGTTTTACAATTGAATACAGTAAGATTAAATAATTCGATGTATGGGAAACACTGGGTTACTACATGAAGCGTGTGCAAATGCCGTGGTCCTCTGATGGGAGAGGCTTAGGACAAAGAGAATAGAGCTGCAAGAGAACTCTGACTCTTTTTTTTCCACTTCCAGATTTCTGCCTACCCCAGCTTTAATGACTGACTCATCTTTTCTTGGATTTCTAATTAATCATATGAGACTTTAGTCTAGAAATGTAAAAAAAAAAAAAGGGTTACCACAGCCCAAAGTGAGGCTATCAAAATGCATATTTTGACAGCCTAAAATATATAAATGTATTCACAATAATATAAAACCTGAGACTACACACGGACTGCACCTTTTCTGACCTGATTTCCCTTAAGGGTTTAATTACACTTTTGTTTTATTCCTATTTTCATCCTAAATTATCAATCATGGGTGACATGACAGTGTAACGTTCTTGTATCTCACCTTCCAGAGCAGATACACCAATAAAGCCAAAATCAAGATGCCTGCAAGAACAGCGATCAGTATGATCCACCAGGGAACTCCACTGTGCTGCGATACTGCACCTTCAGGAGACACAGCCACTATCACCTGCGATATAACACCACAAAGAGGAAAACCAAGAGATCAGGTGAGCTGGGATCAAAATATAAAGTTAATTATTCTTTTATGAGCTGCTTACATCAGTGTGAGGAGTCGTCAGGATCATGTTTTTAGCCTGAGTGTGGAGGACGAGCGAGGCCTTCACAACAATATGCGTGTTTAAAATAGAGGCGTAGTCCTGGGGGAAAACACAAACAGCAGCTCAGAGGAGACAGTGGTACCACATCACAGATGACACACGTGGAAACAATGTAAATACAATGTGTTACCTCAATAAAGGTCGAGTTCCAGAGACGAGACCTCAGCTCAACTGTTGTACCGTCCAGGCCCTGTAGGGGGCACTTGAACACCACACATTTGAGCTCACGCTCACATGTCTGGGAAGGAGAGTTATTACATCAGTCAGTACCTTTATACACACATCCTTTACTGAAGTTAAAGTACTAATGACACACTGTAAAAAAACTCAGCCCAAACCTCAAAATTATTTGAAATAAATTGAAATAATTAAAAGGAAAAGCAGCAAAAGCTCACATTTGAGAAGTTTGAACTACAGCTGCATGATATACAAAAAATAATAATTATACTGCAATTATTTTCACAGATATTGTGATTGCAATATGAACCATGATGTTAGTGGTAACATTTATTTCAGTATTTTATTTTCATTGACAAAATAAGAAAATGATGAGGATGATTTTTGCTGTGGTTTGTACCAAACAAGCATGCTCGCTTACATCTGAAATATTATTTTCTTAGGCTGGGGCATCTTTGTAGCACCACAGTGCTTCATGTGTGACATATTTTATCTCTCTTCTAAAAAAAATTACAGCTCCTGAAATTTGAATATTGCATGATTGATAGTGGTTAATTATGCAGCCCTAGCTGGAACAAGGAAATATTTTTTAAAAAATCTAAAAAGATGTCAATAAAAATTTTTGTCCATTGACCTATTTTGCGAGTGTGCTTGTGTATATTTTGTAAGATCTTCATCTTTTTTGTGAATTTTTAAAGTAACTTGAAGAAGTAGACAGTGGCATGAAAAAAATGTAAAAAGTACAAGTACCTCAAATTTGTACATAAGTACAATATGTAAATGACTGTACTTAGTTACATTACACAACTGTTTATATAAAAGAATGTGAAAACATCTGTACAAACTCACCAGAACTTTTCTTTTGTCTGAGAGCGAAGACATTTTGCCAACAGCTTTTCTTTCTCCAATTTCCCGTTTTGTCCTGGATGCAGAGGACTCCTGAAAGTACATTTGTCTTCATTAATTAAAAGTGGAATCAAGACTTCTGGACAGTGATGATTTTAAAGTAAAGGAGCTATATATAACATTCAGAGCATTAATATAGCAGCAAACCACTATTTGATATGTAAAGATGTAGTGGAGTAATGGCATCCTAAGCAGAGAAGAAGATATACTTCATTAATCCCCGAGGGGAAATTCAATTTCTCAATCTGTTGTCACATACACACACACACGCACAAACAGGACCTTTACATGCATTAAATGGAGGGATGTCAGAGTGAGGGGGCTGCCTATGGATGGGCTCCCCATGCAGTTGGAGGTTTGATGCCTTGCTCAAGGGCACCTTGACGGAGCCAAAGAGGTGAACTGACACCTCTCCAGCTATCAGTCCACACTCCATATTTGGTCCAGACATGGACTTGAACCCGTTACCCTCTGGTTCATAACCCAAGTCCCTATTGACTGAGCTACTGCTGCTCTAAATGTTGCACACAGCTCCCTTAAGTACATGAAAATACAGGTTAAAAAAGACACTACCTGGATGTGTTTGAGAGAGCTGACTTCAGACTCAGGAGAACACACAACGTCCTCTGGTCCTGTGGAGGTGATCCTCACCAGGTACAGAAGCCATTTACCATTTTTGTTGAATTTGGGCCACTGAATGTGAAGAGAGGCTTTGACAGAAGGCTTCAAAGACTTCCACAAGTTGTTTATCTGAAGGAGAAATCAATATGTCACGATTTTATAAACAAAACTGACAAACTATATGAAAGCAGTGTTTTAAAAATCATATATAGCGGATTAGATGAATAAACTTACTCTGAAAGAATACATAATCAAACTTCCAATCTCTTCTTCTGTCTTCATGGCACTTTCACCTTTCACAACACCTCCAAAAGTAACCTGATTGGGGCTGGCTTCCCTGATGAACACAAGTAAATACTTGATTTCACACACTGCTGGAGGCACTGTATATTCATCTGTAGTCAAACAATAGTTTAACACACTTACCCACTGACCGACAACGGCAGCTCAATGATGACTTTCACCTTCACTTTAACAGGGACAATATTTTCTTGCACACTTGTTCTGAAAGAAATAAAATACACCAATATGGTACAGTGGTTTTATTTATATTAACAGCAGCTTATCTGAAAAAGCAGGAAAAAGCAGCAGTGCTTACGTTTGGAGCTGCAAGTCGATGTCCAGCTCGGTGGTGTCCTGGGTGATACCATCAGTGCTCAGGATGATGTAAAATGTAGCCTGGGGCAAGAAAGAAATAAAAGCATTTTTCATATTTGAGGTACAAGAACTAAGTGGCAGGATGAATGTGTGAAACTAGTCTGTACCTTTGAGTCTCTCTTAAAAGGATTGCCCAGCTCACAGTCCGCTTGAGAGCCGTTCTGATTGGCTGTGCAGATGATCGGCTTCTCCATCTGGAAATAAAACATTGTAAAATTTCAAAAGCTGAATGGTAATAAACTACAAATAAAACAGGAATTAGTAAGTAAAAAAGTGATTAGACTGTACAGTAGTTTTTGCAGTTTTAGAAAACAGTCATGTGTAAGCACAATTAAACCTACATGAGGTCACTGTGGTCCTGTAGCCTACATTAGTGTAGTCAAATTACATTTACTCTTCTTACTTTAACAAAGTCATTTTTTGTGTAATTTTAAAAATCACTTCTTATATTATCTGAGTCATCTTTATCTAAAGTATTGTTCTTCTCCACAGTTCAAGTCGCATTCATACCAGAGTAAAAACTGAATCAATGCACCACCCGGCAGGCACGCTAAGTGACCCAAATCAAACACACCTAGATGTTCCTTCACCACCAGGTGCATTCTGGGTGTGGCTAACATGCTAATATGCTAATGTGCTCAAGGAACTTCTCCCTTCAGTGAGGTGTGTGAGGCCTTTCTACTGTTTTGGACTGTAAAGCCTCTTTCTGCTCAACATGTTTGAAAACTTTGAGGAGTTCAGTGAGACAGAGTGGCTGAATGGACTGGTTATACTGGGACAGAGTGGCTGAGTGGACTGGTTATATCAATCTCTGAGAGTGAACAAGCAGAGAAGATGAATCTAAAGCAGACTGTGGAGGACTGTGGATGCACAGGACACAGAATGACAGGTGAGTATAACAACAAACACTTGATAGACAACTTCGTTTTTGGGCATGTGTGTGCACTTTGCATCTCTCTTTTTGCTTTAATGTGTGTGTCTGTGGCTGCAGCTGTTGTTTGCATTGTCTTTACATCTCCGTGTTGTCTGGCTTGGTGATTTTTTTTATTTTGCATTGCACCTGCAGTACCCATTTTTGTTTCTGGTTGATTCTAGTGAGGCTAGCAATAATCAGGTGTACACACAGGCTGCAAAGTGAACTCTTCTACAGAAAAGGACTATTTTTTTGGTTTGGACATAAGGGCTGTGATGTGATGGCATCACATAACTGTCTTCTTTACCCTCCTTTCAGCCCAGCTTTCTCTCTTATAAATGTAACACGGTAACATTAATTCAGAGTACTATTTAACTGAGCTACTTTTTTACTTTTATCAAACTTCATTTTTACACAACTTATTTTACTTGTACTTGAGTAAAACATCTTTACAGTAACAGTACTCTCTTTCCATATCTGGTCTTGCTTACCGTTGTCGGAGTTGAGCGGACTCCAGAATATGACAGTGTATCTGGGAAAGTCCCCACCAGCTTTGCCTCGTAAGCATCATCTTCATGCATGTTGTCGACTGTCACACGCAGAGCCAAGTCCTTCCTCTCGTAGTTCAGATGAAACTCAGGGACGTTGTTCGTGCTGCAGATACACAAACATAACCACTCACTTAAGGTTGAGTTTTATGGAAAAAAAAACACACAAACATTTTATCCAGCCATTGCCCACTTGCACATCCAGGTAGATAGGTAGAGCCGCATTAGAGTCATGTTTCTGGTGAATGTAAGTAATATATTTTAGCTCAGGTTTGTAAACTCGGCTTTTAAGATGTTATGTGCTGGGCAGGTATCACGACCTGTCTGAGCTTGTTTTCTGGCTATTCTTGAATTTCAGCGGGTTGTTGGAGCAGTGAGACTCCACCATGCAGCCTACAGTATGTGTGGTCCAAAAATCTAAAACAAAGAGCTCATTGTAGCAGAGCTGGAGCTGGAAATAAAAGTAGTTCTTTAAAATTACACAAAGACAATTAATTGAATGGTAATATTAAATTAACTCAGATTAAATGAATGAATGTAAGACAGTTTTAAGATCCCATTTTACTCACATGGGTAGGGGGGGGTACTCGTCTAGGTTGCTCTTTTTGTAGCATAACTTGTACTTCATCTTCAGGTTACTCCGGCAAACATGATCACTCCCACATCCTTCTTTTATAAAGTTGATCTGCAGCAGCAACAAATAACAAAACCACATTCAAACTTTTCTCCACTGTAAACATTTGGTCATTAACTTAATAATAAATGTCATAGTCTGGATGTTTACCTCGATGACGTCTTTGCTCGATTGAGAGGACTCTAATATGGGCATGAGCTGAGGAAGGCTGTTCTTTGTCTTCTTTTGTTTAGTACCCACAATTTCTGCAGACACCTCAAAGGGAAGGCTGCGCATCTTGTCCTTAATGTTGTCCTGTGAAAATCACAAACAGACACCGGAGTAACCGGGTCATGATTTCTAGATAGAGACATTGCCATTGAGTGTTTTTAAATATATTTTTTTGCCGCTTGAGCACCACAAGCTGATACAATATGTGTTTCTGATGCTGTAAAATGTTTACCTTTACTTTGGCTAATATCTTGACGCATGTTTTCTGGTTTTGGCCGCGGAGGTCCAAGGTGCTGTTAAACTGGTAGTCAGTTTCAGTATGGGTTTTGTTGAGCATTATCACTCTGGAAGGCAGCCCCTGCTTCCTGCGATCTCCGTCAGCCTCGACAGAATAGCTGATAGCTGCAGTGAAGAGGGAAGCACGTGTAAGAACAACTGAGCGCATCTTGGATTTGTAAAATAAGTTGTTTTTACCATTTGACTTACTCAGTTTCGGGTTGTAAGATGTAGGTTTTGCTGTGTAGCTGAAGCATGCTTCCACAGTTAAGCTGAGAATAGGACATGGGTTTTTTAAATGATTATAACAGAGGAAGTTTTGATTATGAGTTCGGCTGAAATGTAAGAATATTAAAATAACTTACCAAATGCTGTTACCACAGTTTTTGATTGTAAGGTCAATTTCCCGTGGAGATATTTTGACATCTCTCCTGATTCTGATTACTGGCCGTGCCCTGAAAGAAAGGTTGTTAACTGAAGGTACTGATACACATCAGTAAGGGTTAAATGGACCCTAAATGTGTAATAATTACCTGTAGATAAAAGCTGTGTCCGACAGAGAGCCGACAGCCAGGTCTGGATAAGAGTTACCATCCAGGTCCATGTTCCCAGCCAGAGAATAACCAAAGAGTCGCATGTTGTGCTCTCTTCCTGAAAGGACCTGTAATGACGGAGGAATCATTTCAGTAAAAACTACTTTTTAAAAAAAGCATTAAAAACTAGCAAATTTATAAATAAAATAATATTAAAATATTGCTTTCTGAGTATCAGGAGCCAAAATGAGTTGGAAGACTTTGACAGCGAGTGCTTCAATAAGCCTCGGTTCCAGAGTAAGACTGTATTTGTTTTATTGAAATGCTTTATTGATCATCGTAAAGAAATGCTTTTTGGAAGCCCCTGTGCACAGGAAGCTTGAGACAAACCAATGTCTTTAACAAGTGAAAAGTTTTCATTTTTATTTTTTGGCCACTTGGGGCAGCGAAAATAAGCTGTAAACACAACACATGTATACATATTTTCAGCTTTCAAAGGAGTGATTTGCATTTCATCTGCCACATCTTTTAAACTCCAAACGCTCCAAATGTTCTGTTCTGCTTTTATCAAGTCCATTTTTTCTTTTAACATTGTCTGTTGGTTTGATAATCTGAGCCTTAAAAACAAGAACAAGAACTAGAAACAGGAATTAGTAAATCAAAAATTCCAGCATCTGTATGAAGAGAGGGTCACTTCTACAGCTCAGTCTGCTGTCACAAGACTTTCAATATCAATGTGCTAAGTTTCAGATGCTTCCATCAAGGCAGAGGTTTTGCCTCCCTAAATGCAGCACTAAGCGTTACAGATTGTCCTCTGTCCTGACTGCTATTGTGTATTTTAACCAGCAGTGACCATTAATGTCCATGATTTACCGCTGACAGTGTGTGATACCAAATACTGTGTACAATACTATGTATTGAACTGTCTGTTTTGCAGTACTCATGACTACTGTCTGTATCTCAGACTGCCCCTAGGGGACATGAAAGTTTACCTGACCTTTTCTTATCTTACGGACAAGTTGCAATACAAACTCTCTGTTAAAATCTCTAAGCCCAGGCCGAGATGACCCTGATCACTGCAATTTATTTTTTTACAGATTTGACAAAGCTCCTACAGAGCCACAGAAATCTGTTTTCCAGGCTGATTAGTTATCCCTGTTACTAGTAAACTGACCATCCTCAAAACTGGAGCCCCTTTAAGTTGAAACAGCAAACGTGTTAACAGTTGCTGTTACTATTCACGATACACATCCAGCAGTCACAGGCCAACATAACTGGTGAATTATGTGGTGTGGTGAATGTGAGCGCAGTATTCACTCTACTTTTAGCTGTTTTTGGTCTCTACCAACTCCTGAGGTAAATATCTGCCTCTTTAGCTGCTAAAAGCTTCACCAGCTAGTTGCTCACTGAGTCTGTCATTTGGTGCTGGAAGGTAGTGAATGGTGGGTTTTTAGGGCTTTTCGCTGAAATAGCTGCCTGCTGCTGCCAAAAACAGCACTGATGAGTATCTTAAACTCAATATATGCTCTCAAAGACATGGGCAAGGGTCCATTATCTTGGTTGCCAAAAGACCTGGTCTCCCATGTGATGTTTTAAAACAAATTTACGTGACCTTCATTCATCCAGTGTTGCCAGCTCAGTTTGGGATGGAGAGGGCACAAAAAAGGTACTGCTGGCCACCCTGTGCACCCTCGACAACATTATCAAGGACAGTTCGTTATCACTGCACGGTTTTCTTGCCTGCAGCCTCACCATCCGCTTCATAGGCACAGGGCATTTGTAGTACTCACAAGTAGCACCAAGAGACATAAACTTTCCTTTATTTCCCATGCTCTTAAATTGTTTTTTATTGCTTTATAAACAACCTGAGATTTAGGATTTATGCTCTTAACTACATGCTTTGCTTAAGATTACTGATTGATTAATTTGATTACTGTTAGCTTTGACGCAATTTAGGATTCATTTTGTTTTTATGCTGCGGCCGGAAAACCAATCAGTCAAACCAAGACAATCAGTTAAACTTTTACTGCAAAGTTTCTATAGCTGACCTGTGCAGGGCTGGTTTTGATTCCTTGTGCAGAGCCATGATAAATGTACACTTTTCCTGCACCGCCATCATCATAAGGCGCTCCAACGGCAATGTCTGCATGAGAAAGAAACCAGTTTATGTGACAGAGACTGAGAGAGAAAACAAAAATAAAGCTACAAAATGACAGCTAAATTACCTCTATATGAGTCTTGATTGATGTCGCCGATGTTCTCCACGGCCAGTCCAAACATGGAGTCTTTGGTCCCGTTTAGACGGACAGGAGTGACTTTTTCCCACCTTCCTGCCTGGTTGATGTACACGTAAACAGCTCCTCCAATGTCTCCCTCCTTCATGTAGAAATGAGGGGCTCCTACAACTACGTCTTCCCATCTAAGTCATAGAAGGGAGGTAAATATAATAAGAATACGACCTTCTAAATGAAGTCTACTGATAGGAGAACACTGAATTCTACAATAGAAACAGATAAGATACCCTTATAATAGAGTGACCTTAAAGGATGTCAGGTCCTTCCTTCAAATCACAAAGCTTTACAGATGTTTCTCTTACAAGAATTAATTATCCAAACACTAAAAGCAGAATAAAGGTGATCAAAATGTTCCTACCCATCACCATTTAGGTCAACCACAGCCACATCGTATCCAAATGAGGATGCGAGTCCCAGCCCGTGCAGAGTGTGCTCCACCAGAAGTCTTCCGGAGGTTTGGTTTTCTTTCTTCAACAGGACCACAGCTCCACTGTGATTGGCTCTGGGCGCTCCAGCAACCACCGTCAGGGTGCCTTTACCGGTGATGCTGTGTCCCGAATCGAGGGAGAATCCTAAAGTGTGAGAGATGTTGCTGGACATAAATATCTTATTTTACACTGAAGATCAGATTTATTTTTACCCCCTTTTCTCCCTAATTTGAAACAGTGCTGACACTCATTGTTGGCCAGACAACCACATCTCTGCACATCCCTTTATTTTCCCCTGCCAGTGAGTGGATTCAGTGAGGCGGCTGACCACCTGCACATATTTACAGTATCCTTACATTTGGATGCAGTTGCCCTGACCAACCAGTAAGAGTCGCTAGTGCAGCAACATAGACAAGCTCGCCTCCAGTTTCTACAACACACTGAAAATTATGTTTGCTGCAGCGCTTCCGAAACTTTATCTGTTAAGCCAGAAATTTAATCAGATGGAAAAAATACTGGTGAGACAGAACAAAGGAGAGTGAAGATGAATTTCTTAATCAAAAACCTGACCTGGATGCTTCCTTTCAAGCATTTTTCTCATTAGCTTCAGACGTGCAGATGAAATTGCCACAGTTATCACACAGAGGACACAAAGCTCTCCTGCTTTACCAACAGTGGAGACAACAATTTTGATTTCTTTTTCTTCCCTGTCAAAAATATGTCCATCTTGTACTTTTACATGGAATTAGCCTAAGAAAAAATGCTATTCTGAATCTTGATTGCCTCGTTAGCTTCCAAGCACTCTGGTTCCTTTCTATAATTACACTCTGTGGCCATTTTATTAGGTACACATGGCCATTTTATTAGGTACACATTCACCTCATCTCATTCACATTCATCTAATGTAATCCAATACATATGTTCAGCCATAAAGTCTGCTTTTATGATGCCTGTAATGTTTTTGACACGGTCATTGAAGTGTTAATTCAACTGTATGTTTTTACACTGAGGTCATAGTTAGTGGTGGTGTTCTGTTACTTCGTTCCCCTCACGTATGTAAATATGGTGAACAGAAAAAGAGAAACGCCTATGAATATATTGTCCAACACCGCCTCTAACTATGACCTCACCAATAAACATATAGTTGGACTCAGCCCCACCCACAAAAAACAATAAATGCAATGTTTATTTTTGATGTTTTAATAAGCTATGGTGAATATTTCAGTTGAAAATAAAATTTGGTTATCATTGCTTAGATTTAGGATGAACATGATAATTGTTGAGGAGTGACTGGGCCCAAGAAACTAGGCCCCAAGTTGGCGTTCCCCTTTTTCTCCCGATGGGCGAATATACGCCTTTTCGACAAAGTCAGCAAAAAAAAAAACGAAAATCACAAACTTTGTAAAGCTGAAATTTATGGCAACTAAGGCATCAGATTGTTCAGGTGAGCCTGATAAAGTGACCACTAAGTATATTCTTGTGTGCATCTTGTGTCTTCTTTGGACGGATAGTAGAGAGATGACTTCAAACGAGGGTAGAACAGGAGAAATGACACACAATGAAGGTCCCCACCTGGACCCAAACCAGAGACGTTGCCCCATCCTTGTAACCTTATCTTTCCCAAGTCAGCAAAAATTGTCGAGGTCACGTCCATGTATTGTACCATACTGCCCTTGTGTTTATGCGTTCACTGAGTGTGTCACCGACATTCTAGCCAACATGATGCCAGAATAAACAGCAGGGTTTTCCCGACCATTACAAGACTTGGAAGTCACGCCTAAGCTTTTTATTTTCACAGCGCCTATGCTGAATGAACAGAAAACGTTTATGCTTAGACATGTTTTGCTGTCATCTGTGGCTGCGCTGCTTCTGTCCTCTCATCTGCTCTCTGTCTGAGTTTCACTGTGGGTGGGGCTCAGCTCCTCCAAGCATAGGAACACTTATTTCTGTTTTATTTATTAAGGATATTCAATTTTTTCCCTGAAGTTCAAATTCAGGAAGTCTGAATATTCTTAATTCATTGCTTTTTGCAAATGTGTACTTGCATTATCATGCTATTATATTATCATTTTATTGGCATAAAATGGTTTTAAAATGACATTATCATCTTTTGTGGCAATTATATATGGAACAGTATATCGTCCAACAAACGCACTTATTGTGACGGGCCTGGTTCCAGCAAGATTTTCACACAATAATTAACACTGATCTCAAGGCAAAACTAGACAATAGATCAACCACTGCCCATGCTACATTTGTTTGCAGTGCTATTGGAGGCTATCAGATGAAGTAACCTCAGAGCAGTTCATCTCTAAACACACAAGATATAAGTAACCCACACATATAGCTACATCGGTTTCGGTGGTAAACGCTCACCGAGGTAGCTGTTGGCAGGTACGGGCACAAGCTCAGGGTTCAAGAGATGCTCATCTCCAACTTCATATGGGCCGTCATCAAACACTCCCATCTCCAGCAGAGTGTTGTTCTTTTGCTCCACTCGTACAATGCCTACAGAAATGTTTATTGTAGCATAAAAAATACAAACATTATTACTTAGTTACTATGTTACTTAGTTTAACAGAATGGGAAACTTGGTTCTGTCAGTAAATACTGTAGAGCACTGTGTGTGTGTGTGTGTGTGTGTGTGTGTGTGTGTGTATGTTGTTAATGACCTTTCCAGTTGTAAGCCCCCGGTGCTCCAAACACCACGTAATGGTAGTCCTTGGTGAAGGTGGCAGCCAAACCCTGCTGACAAGATCCGAACATCTCGTGCCCTCTGGTTCTGCCCTCACAGAAGTTCCAGTTACCTCCGTCCTCATCAGAGGACGAGTCGATAGACAGGTCCTGACTCAGGACATAACAGCGCCCAGTGATGTCCCTGGACTCCTGAGTGGTGTCCACAAACATGCGCCTCTGATAGCGATGAGCACAGGTCTGAAATGACAAAACACAGCTGAGTTTAAGTTCACACAACACTAGCCGATAAGACCTGAAGGTTACTGGGAACTGAGATGGTTCAGACGCTCAGTTTGACTCACCACAATCTTTCCCCCAGGCCCCTGGCTCTGAACCGTCACCCCCATCCACTGATTCTCCTTGTTCTCAACAAGTACGTTCTCTTTCAAAATATAGCAACACAAAGATGTGAGCATTTATATTCATTTTTGACTTTTAGAAACAGTACAGTATGTGGCAGAGTAGGGCAAAGTAGGACACGTCCCTGGACCAACATTGTGATCAACATATTGGCATGCTTAATTGTTAGCATAGCGTACCTACTTAGCATGCTAACTGGCTAACCCTGCAGTACTTTACAGGATTTTTGTTCAATGTTACTGACGATTTTGTTCATTGTACTCACTTCAATTTGGGAAACTAGCTTAGCTCTGAAGAAGCACAAAGGAATTTTGAAAAAGTACAGGATAAGCACAGTGATGATCTCAGAGGGCTGTGATTGGTTGATTGCGATGTTGGTCCAGTAACGTGATGTGAGATGTTGATCCAGGAGCATGTCATGCTTGGCAAAATCACTTTGTACACAGAGCGACTGACAGACAGACAGACCACAAAACAGACAGACAGATCAGACAGATCAGACGGATGGACGGACCAAAAGACAGACAGACGGACCGAAAGACAGACAGATGGACCAAAAGCCAGACAGACGGACCAAAAGTCAGACAGACGGACCGAAAGACAGACAGACGGCCCAAAAGACAGACAGACAGACGGCCCAAAAGACAGACAGACAGACGGACCAAAAGACAGACAGATGGACCAAAAGACAAACAGACAGACCAAAAGACAGACAGACAGACCAAACAACCAAGAGACAGACGGACCAGAAAACAGACAGACAGACAGACAGAGGGACCAAAATACAGACAGACAGACAGACAGACAGACAGACAGAACAAAAGACAGACAGACAGACCAAAAGACAGACAGACAGATAGACAGACGGACCAAAAGACAGATGGACGGACGGACCAAAAGACAGATGGACGGACGGACCAAAAGACAGATGGACGGACGGACCAAAAGACAGACAGACGGACGGACCAAAAGACAGACAGACAGACGGACAGACGGACGGACCAAAAGATGGACAGACCAAAAGACAGACAGACAGATGGATCAAAAGACAAGCAGACAGACAGACAGACAGACAGACTGACTAAAAGACAGACAGACTGACAAACAGACAGACAGGCAGCTCACCTTCACTATCAAATTCAACACGCTCACAGTCATTGGTCTGAGTGACTTCACATTTATAAAGGCCTCCTGTGATGTTGGCTGTCTGTTTTCCCAGAGCTTCGGCTCTGGGCGCTCCGATCAACAGCCTGAAGAGAAAACAAATAAACAACAGCTATATAATCAAAACTATTATTTCCTAAAGCATTACAGGATTTACTGATTAGTACTGAGAATTACTTTTTTTGCTCCCTGACATCACTGTCACCAGTTACACCTTCAGTAAGTCATGTCCTACATTTCTAAGCTGCAGAGCGGCAGGTTCTTGAATTTAGTGCACTTTTGTGAGCAGATCAGCTGTGAATGTGACAGTGAAAGCATTTCCTGTCTAGAAAAAGGATGTGACATAACAACAACTGTTGTCTGGCAAAGCTGATATTATGACTACTGTTGGCAGGTCGACTGGTTTCACTTCTGCATTTCTCTGTCTCACAGTCAAAGTCCAGAAAACTGCCCACTGACAGTAAAGGCTGGAAATGAAATTACATGTAGCTGTGCTTCAAATATCACATATAACATAACTTTACCTGTCAATTGTAGTATAATTATCAACTAGAATTAAGAACAGAACGACCTCGCGATTAAAGATAGGCCATACGACCATACCCGTCTCTTTATCCCTGTTTCCTGTCTGTGTCTTCACTGTCATGGCCAAATAAGGGCAAAAAACAACAACAACAACAACAGCAAAAAAACAGAACTATACGCTGCATGTTGCATGCACTGCATCATTTCCAGTCTGTATAAAATATGTTAATTTTTTGTACTTACTGCAAATACAGTATACTATGACCGTATATAGTCTGTAGAATAAATTTGGAATACAGCGAAAGAGTCTCCTGCCACACTTGTATCTCTGTGCAGCTAAATGCTAATGTCAGCATCAAGATCTGCATCAGCATCTGGGCCCTATTTCAGAAAGCAGATTAGTGAAACCTCCGAGTATGTTCAGCCTAAGATGCAGGAAACACTGAGTTTTCAGTTTCACAAAGCCAGTTCCTGCTGGCTGGCAGGTTTGCTTCATCTAAGCCTGAGGCTGGTCGCCCGCTGAGCGTGTAGCAGGAAGCAGAAACATGGTGTGTCCTTTCGTGAATAAAGTCGTGGACGTTGAGGCACAGTTTATTCAGAGGCTGATGTCTTATCGTTCCCAGAGGAGTGTCTATATGCAAGATACCGTTTCACCTCACAGTCTATCATTTATCTAATAATCTGTTACACCCAGATATATCAGATATTACACGTCGTGGATTTACATTATCATCGGAGAAAATTTTATGCATTGCCCTTCGATTCTTTAGGAACTGCAGTTTTCTTTACAACGTCAGAGACACTGAACACATCAAACAAGTGACTTGCTTGTTTTTGTGGTTTTCCCTGGGCATAAATCAGAAAAGATTATCAAAGATGAATTCTGTAGAACTGCAGATTTGTCAGAGTTAATCACAAATTAATCTATGTGGATACATTATGCAATGATTTATGAATACTTTTCATTTATGTAAAGATTCCATGGTGTAACTGGCTCATGTATGGGACTCAACATCCCATCACATCTCCATCTGGGCATAAAGGCGATTACGTGGATAGGAAGTCATTTCACAGCAATTCAATTAACCCCAGCCTCATATTGACAGAATGAAAAAAGTATAAGCAAAATTTTTACCATTCTGTACAATATCTTTGTGTTTGATTTTGAGTTGCTGGATAAAATGTTTCTACTAAAATGTTTCTACTTTCTGTATATTAAACACGCATTGACGCATCACATTACATAACATCACTTCACATTACCTACGAACAGGCTCAGCAATCTTTTCCCATCACACCTCATGCTGTTTAGCTGCAGCTGCCGTAATAGATTTTTTTTTTTTTGAAGACATGTTTGTCTTCCTCATACGCGGTCATTAAAATGAATGAATGAGTTAATGCAGCTGGATCTTTCAAATCAGTTATTGGCGAAGCATTTCATGTACACAAGTCAACTGTGCTGGGTTTCAAATGCCCTCACCCGTCTGCTGAACATCGTGGTGAAGTTCCTGTCACAGCAAGAGAAGGACGAGGTAGCAATAACAGGGGGGCTATCACAAGTGCAAGCACAAGAAAACACATGGTCTCCATGGAAACAGTAGAATATTACTGCTGTACAATCTCTTTCAGTGGAGTAAATGCCTTAACGTCTCCCCTCAGCTAAGGAAAAACAAAACCTTAAGTGTCATACTTAAAAACAAACTTAAGGTGCTTTCTGCAACCAGCCACGGGGTAGCACTCACCCCTCACTCCGCCCCTGTATAATATTATGTCTTTGGGAGAAAGCCTGAGTACCCAGAGAAAACCCATGCTGACTGTAAAGGCTCTGTCCCCTCTGGTAGGACTACTAAATAATTACAAATATTAACATGAAACACATAAAGCTGTTCCTCTGCGTCTGCACATGCTGCATATTTCACAAGAAGGATGATTTCACAGGTTCAGCCTGTGGGAAATGTGGTTGTACACAAAGAGCTGTTGTATTTTGTGATAAGAAGCAAAACTTCAGAGCATAACAGTGGACTATTGTGCTGTCATTCTGCAGAGGGCGGTGAGGCAGACAATTTGGAGCATGTTCAGTCCAGTCATAGTTCAATGACCACAGCATCTCCACACAACCCACATTCTCACAGAGCCTCAACGAGCATAGAGACAATGTGTTTCAAGGGTAACAGCAGCCACTTGGATGATATCACCAGAGACACTTATCTGATGAATTAGATCTATCAACTTTTTGGTTAAATTGTTATTTATGAACTTGCACTAGATACAGACAAATCAAAGAAATCACAGAATATAATTAGGACATGTACCAACAGTTTTGTAACCTTTACAAATATGCATTGCGTGGGCAGATCTCTACACCTTTGAAGTATGTTGACTACCTGCTGATAGCATTTGTAACCTTTTACACACAGTCAGAATGTTGCAAACTGCAGGACTACAGTATGTTGCACAAATGCGAGATGGAAAGAGAAAACCAAAAGTGGTCAGACTTCCTGTCAGTGGAAGCCTGAGCTCATTCTGCACAGGAAAGTCATACTGAGAAATCAAAGAAGGAAATTACCCTGAAGTAATGAAGGTTCTCTAATCTTGGTGATAAAATCATCCTATATGAGACTATATTTCTGTTTTTTGTTCACAACTTAGTTCATAATCTTGTAGTTAACTTTTGAATTCTTACATGTTGTCAGATAATAGACTGTTCACTGATCGCTGATATAGAAACAGTTGCTACGTGTCAAACCTTCTGTTCTTGAACGGCACATGCGCAGTTTACAGTGATAATGGGGATATGTTTATCACCCAAATTTCTCAGTCTTTCATTTCAGACAGAAACAAGCAAAAGTAGGCGTCCCATTTCTAGCTGGCTGCTGCCATTTTGTCAGCTGAAAAGTCTTGGCGGCAGATTTATCAGCTGCAGCTAATTTAGCAGGTTTATCTCCATCTCCATACGACTTTTTAATTTTTTCAGCTGGGTTAGCTGACTTGTTCAGGGTTCCCACAGATCCTGAAAATCCTAAAAGGCATTGAATTCATTAACTTCACATCCATTATTTTATGCAGTCTCTTTTATAGTTGATTGACCAGCAGTCTCTTTGGGTGTTGCTGCAGGTTTCACTGCTTGCTAGTTAGCTGTCACTGGGTCCTGGACAAGATGGTGAAGTGCAAATTTAATGGAAATGGCCATTTAAGATTTTGCAGCGGGGCACCGGTGGCTTGGTGGTGGAGCAGGCGCCCCATGTACAAGGCTGTTGCCACAGCGGCCCGGGTTCTACTCTGACCTGTGGCCCTTTGCTGTGTGTCACTCCCTTAAATAAATAAAACAATGGCAGACAGAACTTGCATAGCTGTACATCATAAATATTATTATATTTCACATGAATTAAGAGACTTGGTGTCATGGCTATTTTACGACTCAACTATGTCTAAACTATCAACACACAGTTGTAAAATATGACATTTATGGTGAGCACCCAGAGAGCATAGAAAGACTTGAACTCGCAGTGTACTTATGAAGAATTGAGACTTGGGCTTTATTTGGACTTGCGCGAAAAGACTTTAAACTGTTTTGCCATCTCCAAAACTTCTACTTTAACCCTGAAAATGTCGTCAGACTAATGGATCCATCTGTTACTTCAGCCCAAATCAATTTTTCAACCCAGAAAAAGAAACTGACAGATAAGGCTACGTAAGATTTTCACAATAAAGAGTTTAATTTATATGATTGCCAAAACTACTCAAATAAGACTTTTCATCTTTTACATGAAATTGTCTTTAATGTGATCACAATCACACATGTCACAATGGTAAGCTGCTCTACCATGTGTGAGCTGACCTGCCTACTCTCTGTATAGGAATTTTCTCAAAGGACGGAGAGGAAATCCTCTCCACCCTTTTCTCCTCCCTGTGACTCTGCAGTAACACATTGATCTGTGGGATGGCCCCTTGGCTCTTCATTTGTTTAACAAGGACTCTCCTGAGGAGGTCTGATGTCAGACTGAGGACCAAACAGCAAACTCAAACAAAGCAGTGAATGACAAACAAGAGCCTTTACAAAGTTAGCTTCAGCTTCTGACCTACAGCAGTTTAGTGCTACATAATCTGCAGAACATTGGACACATTGATGTGATGATTGTATGTTATGCATATGGAGGCTGCAAGTCCCACAGCATCCCTGAATATTAGAGTAGGTGTTGTATTTTTCGTTTTTCCGAGGCCAAAACACAAGAGGAGAGATGTCGGATATGAATTAAACAGTGTGTACAATCTCACTCACGGCTGAGTCTATCGAAGAGCAACAAAAACTCCTTGTTTTGCTCCAAAGTAAGACACTGACTAAAGTTAGCTAGCTCAGCACATTAGTAAACAAAGATGGTTGAATATGAAATTCTAACTTTACCTTACTTTACTGGTATTTGAGGCTGTTTTCGTGTTAAACTGGACTGTACTCAAGCAGTGTTCATACGTTTTCCTACAAAAAGTATTACACTAAAATTCTTATATAGCCCATGTAATGATGAGCCTATTATTCCTGCATAACCAACGTATTTTGTCAGGCTGCGATCACTTGACCAATACACTGAGAGGAATAAAGGGGGAAGCGGTTCAGTTAGGAGGCAGGTTGGGGAGGTGGATGGGTCACAAAACACAGGACTTGACCCCTGGAGTTTCCCCCAGGAGACCGGTGTTCAGAACTTTGAGTGAACTTTTTAAGGTATATCCTAAGCACGTTCCTTTTCCTAAACCTAACAACAGTAACTTTACATCCATTACAGAACTTTACATTAAGGATGTAACTTCATGCTAATTTGTAGGATATCACACGAACTATTGTATGAGGACACTTAGTTTAAACAAATAAAAAAAGCGTGATAATTCTGTTTTGCTAGCAATGGGCTTAAACATATATTATATGATCAACACTATAAAGAGTCAGAACTAAACATAAGGCTGGGAAATATATTGATATTATATCTTGGTATGAGACTAGACATCATCTTAGATACTGGATATTGTGTTGTGTTACATAACTGATTGTTATTTAGCAAAAATCTCAGTGTGTAGTATTTTGTGAAAGCATCAGTAGTCAACCCTACAGTATTGTTGCAATATCTATATCTTGATTTTTGGTCAAAAATATTGTGATATTTGATTTTCTCCATATCACCCAGCCCTATTTAAACTCAAAATAAACAAGATATTGACATACCCCACTGAGCAAGAGCATTATTGTTCCTGTATGTCTGTACTTTAAAGTCAGTTGTCAAGATGTAGGTGCATGACGCTTGCATTGGGACCAACTTTTTCCTCTTGCTCTTCATTCAAAACACTCCATCAACAAACTTTATTGTGAATGTCGCTCTTGAATGCATATCGTAGCGCTTTCTCTGTACTACCATTAAAAACACAATTTGGTATGACAGGTTTGGCAGCAGTAACTAAGAGGGGCAGGACTTAGCCAATGGTCAATTGTTAGTTGCAGCCCTATTTAAATTTCACAGGTGAGGGAAAACACCTTCAACTTAAAAGCACAGCTCCTCTGGAAAGTGACAGTTGTAGAATTTAGCACGTAACTGAGGGGTAACATTGGCATTTACATGCAACACGACCGTCTACCAGAAACTATTTGGAAAATGGCTAAATTCCAGTGTTTTATCTTGCTTTCTGCAGCAGAAATTGATGCAGTGTTTGCTTGAGATCCTAATAGAGACTCATAGGATGTGGCTACAGATTAACGTCAGAAAAATCGTACTTGGAAGATCGAGCTGTCATGACAAGAGCGGGATGCAACTAAAGCTGCAGGCCATATTCTTTACAGTCAAGGCACACTGCAACTGCTAGAAATGTCCCATCATGCAGCGTGTCTTTCAGTGCAGTGTAAATGGGAACACACAGGGACTGGTATGGGTTTACACAGTAATCTCACTGGTCTTTGTTAACAGATGTGGTCCAGCGCTCTCACAGCTGTGCACTCAAAACCACAAGAACTCTCGCAGCTGTTCTAACTGTTTCAATTTACACACACACACTCACATACACACACACTTTGATTGGTGCTGACCTGTGATTGGCTGGGTACACATCACAAAAGAAATCATGAATATTCACTACAGATACAGATCAACTTCAAGTAAAGGATAAAATTTAAAACAAATAATAAGTCACCCATTTTAAACGTGATCATTAACCCTTTTCTAAGCTGCACCATCTCTTTCAAACTTCACTGTGAAGTTTAACTGGAATGTCTCGACTGATGACTCGCTCATGCATTTAATCTATCAGGTTACATATGCACAGATGGCCCCGCATGTCCAGTCAAATGTCCTTTTTCTCTGGTTTCATTCAGAGGATGTTATGTCCATGTCATTAACCAACACATTATTCATGAAAGAGGCATCCAGTCGCCTCTTTGCAAGACGCCACATTATATTCAATCCCATGTTGCATCTCCTTGTTTCTTCCGCTCATCATAAAACCAATGTGAGATGGAAGGCGTAATAACACCCGTAACACTATAGGAAGCAAAGTTGTGCTTTCAGTGAACCCATTAGAGGAGAAACATGGGGATAGTTTCATAAATGGTTGTAAACAATATGACTAACAAATCACTTTAATTTTTTGTTTTAATTGCAGCAGTGGGGAAGATTTGGCTTTTAGCTTTAAAAGGATGAAAGGCCAGTTGGGGTTTGACATTACAAGAATTCAATCTATCTGGTCACACGTGTTGCAAACATACTCAGTTTTTAGGAAGTTCAGTGCTCTGCTTTTCACACATGATCTATTACGGTCACATTAATGTATGTAGTGACAGCCAAGAGAGTTTTACAGCTGCTAGTGATCATCAGAAACATGTTCATTTAAGAACAAAAGAGACAGATGCAGTTAGAGTGCGTGACACATTGTTGGCTTCAATGTGCTTCACAGCTTTAAGTTAAGCAGGGCTGTTCATTACCTACTTTTGTGTGCTCTACTGAGCTTTCACTTGACCCGTCTGACTGAAAAACTCAGGGTCACATGAGGATTTGGAGCTGAGATCATGGCCGAGCGTGGAGGGAAAGCTGTTGTCAGTTACATTCACGTGCAACGTTTCTATACTACGTCGACCCAATGTGGTTTCAACCAGGATGTTAGAGGGAAACCATGTAGACAATCACTAACTAGGGTTTCAACTGAACGATTAACTTTATCATCTATAGATTTTGTTGTTAAAAAGTTACTTTCTTTTTCAACCAGGCCCCTAGTTTCCCATGTTCTTGTGTCTAAGTGACTTGTTGGAACAACAGCTTTTGAAATTGGTCCAGTATTGAACAAGACTATTACAGCCACAGCCGCAAAACAGGCTGCAATATAGTGCCCCAGTAACGTGTCCTTAAAAAAACAGAGATGATTTAGCATTTTAGCACTCCTGGTTCCCTTGTCTCCAAGTCAAGGGTTTTTTTTGAATGTGTTTTTGGTTTGATGCCTGAAAATGAGGTCTGTCATCAGCACAAGCTTAAGAGATTTTCACATTTTGCTCTGTGACATAAAATACGCCAGTAAATACCCCACTTCTGAATTCTGAAGCTTTTATGTGTCTTTAAAAAAGACAGTTGCTAACAAGTGGCTAAATTAGAATACAGAGGGTCATCACACCAAACATGGCTTTACAGTCTCATGGTGGTGATGTTAAGTCATGCAACCGTGGTGTAGTCTGTATATAACCTGATGTTAGCTTTTAAGGAATCATAAAAGTGGTGGTCATTTGTGAAGATTTTCTTGCTGAACTAAATGTACAAATATAATTTTTGATGAGGGAACCAGGGGGATGCTGACTTCCATGACATCCTACAGAAAAACGTCACCCCTGGAGCACTATATGTTCTCACTGTACTTCTACTGAAAGTGAATGTTTGTGCCAGTGACAGATTATAGCAACATCATAGAGTCTGGTGGGTATGGTGATAATGATTTTTTGGGATCTCACTCTTTAACAAAAAGGTCTATCTCTGTAAGGATGCTTTCACGAAAAAGCACTTTTAGTGGACATACATTGAGGGTGCATATGCCCCAAGTGGTTACACTGCAGGCCGTTTCTCTCTCAGTACTGGACCATTTTAAGAAATTGTTTTTCCCATCAGTCACTTAGACTCAAAAACATGGAAAAATAGGGTCCAGTTTGGAAAATACCAATGTAACCATGTTAACTTAAGCAATTAGTTGTCAGAAACAGGAGATAAATAGGAAACTATTTTTGATTAATAGTTTGAGCCACTTTTAAATCAAAAATGCCAAACATTCTCTAATACAAGTGTACAAATCATGACGATTTGTCACTTTTTGTTGTCTAGTGTGATCATAAACTGAATATATCTCAGTTTCGGACTGTTGGTCAGCTTGTACCATTTGATAGTATCACCTTGGGCTTTGTTACAGTCTTTTTTCAGTATTTTGCGATTCAACAATTTATTGGATAACAAAAATCATTGTTAGATTAAGCTATGGTTGTTAAGCCTTTAAAATGTCATATAGTTAAAGGATGCTAATTTAAATTTCCCTGAGCCCAAGATGACTCCTAAATATTTCTTGTTTTGTCCAAACAAAAGTTCAAAACTACAGAATATTCGGTTCACTATCATCTAGATTTAAAAAACAGTAAATCTTCATGTTTGAAAGGTCGGAATTTTTTTTTTAGCATTTTCCTAGAAAAACTATCATCAAAATTGTCACACATGTCTTTCAATCAAATAATCAATGGCACTTTTAATCACTTTTAAATCTTAAGCCTAAGTTAAGAAAATGCTGAATATAACAACCCTATGCACTCATGCTGATTGCCTCTGTTGTTGAGAGGCAGCTTTTGCACACATGGGCAGATTTTAGTGTGATATGTTTGCTAAAACTGGGGCAGCTTCCTCACAGATGAGCTTGTAAGGACGGTGAATCTTCACTCCCCTCTTACTTTTACTGGCTGAAAATCAACTATCAGGCCAGTGTCACATTTCGACCCTCTGTTTGCCCAACAAATATGGCTTTCACTCTCTTTACACTCATCAGCTCTGACATATGTTAAAGTGCCTCTTTCTGAGATGCAAGCTTCTTTGTGCACAAAAAACCCTGCATTTTTAAGACAGCTTTGCATGACTGGTACCTTCACTGCACCACTAGCTGCTTTTGCACAATAGTCAAAACACTACTTAGATAAAATTCCACAAGTTAAGCCTAATCTATGTGATCTTTGGGAAATCTGTTATCAGGGTGTGTTATCCATGGCTCTGTAGCCTCCACATGCTGCTGCAGGTTCCTGCGCCTGCTAACCAGGGGATAACACAGTAGATCCTGCATGCAGTCTCACGCTGGTCACAGGCTTTGACATGCCACCCCCTCCTCTCAGTTTACCCCCGTTACACTTTGTGTGACAGTTAAACCAGGCTCACTTACACTGGTGTGTTTTCTGCCCCCTCAAGGCTGGCCAAAGGACATTCTTTACTGTAGTGTTCACATGTTAGCATAACCAGGATTCCTTGAAATGCTGCAATTTTGTGTTTACTCTTATTTTGGCACAAGCTGCAGACCTTTCTGACCTGGTTCATTTGGGCTAAATGTGCAACAGCTGAGAACAGGAGGCATTAGTTAACTTGCTGTTAACACTCACAAAAGTCATCCCTCCTCATTACTGTTCATAAATCAAACTGTACAGGTAAAACTGTTGTGTGGAAATACACCTGCTTAGTCTGTACTCTTTAACGGTCTTACAGAGCACCCCACAAAACACCATTTATTAGTAAATTACTGATATTAGCAGAAAAAAATGGATGTTCTACTTGTGCTTAAAGTGTTAATATCAACTGTCTGTCTTTTTTTAGATAGTCAAATAGAAATTTATGAGCCCAAGGTTCAAATTAGTCTCATCAGCAGTTCAAAGATGTTCAATTTACACTGTTACCAAAAGTAAAGCAGCAAATCCTCACAAGATATCCACAGAATATGTTTGTGATTAATCGATTATCTGACTGATCGACCAACAGCTGAAGCATTACACCTCTCCTCTGAGCAGCTTCAGTTTGACCTTACAGGCACATTTGCATTACAGTTATACCATTGTGTATTCACTTGTTGTCCTTAGGCTTCTTACCATTTTATATTCAAAGCACCACAGGGAGACTCCTATTGACAGTCAGAACAAAAACACTACAAGAAACACTGTGGGCTTTGGTACATGTGTCCTACAGTAACTTTTATATGTTGCAGCAATGCCTGACATCACAAGCAGTGGATGGAAATCAGGTTTGTTGGTCTTGTAAAGGCAGAATACATAGTTAAAAAGGTGTTTGTTGCCCACACAGAAACAAATTAATGATCTCTTTAAAAGTTAAGATTGACTTCTGTCAGTAGTTAATTGAACCTGCCCTGACAGGTGCACTTTTAAACAACAATCACAGAGCAGCAGAGATGAACACTTAAAGCCATCACTCACATGCGTTTATCCGGGTTGAGCTGCCGGTGCATGGCGAGAGAGAACCCGAACAAACTCCCCGGCTCTCCGTCTTTCCTGATAACATGACTGGTGTCAAGGTTGAAGGCGACCACCACAGCTGGCTCCAGAAAGTAAAATAAAAGTGCAACATAAACAGCAGCGGGTCCTCCCTGCAGCAGTGGCAGCAGCATAGCAGCGCGAGCCAGATGTGTCCAGTAGTCCAAAGTTAAGAGCCGCTGACCCCGCAGGTCCTCTCAGCTCTGCCCGGTGCCGTTTGACTGAAGGCTGCAGCTGCTGGTGGTTCTCCCGCTGGGTTCTGTGCTCCACAGCGCCCCCTCTGGTCACCAGGGCGAACAGTAGTGCTGAGAGGGAGCCGCCTGGTAGAGTAAAGGGACAGTTGTTTTAATACTGATTTTAAATAGGCTGTTTTTACATGCCAAAAAGTTCCAGTGATATGTAGGCCTGGTTTTTATCTATATGTAAATTCTTAGCCTATATAAATGAATTAAAGACATATAACAAGTTCCAATTTTGCACTTTGACCATTGATAGTGGTCTACACTCATATTGTTTGACATATACTTTATTAAAAATACTCCATGTATGCTGTTGATAGTTCAAATGTGAAATTCATTTAATTTATTTATTCATTTATTTATCTAGTTATTTTTGGCTCACAAGTATACAGAAGAGGATTAGGGCCCCATATGAAAAATATATTTAGGTTCTAAGTTTAAAGGCAAAAATCCACAAATTCTGACTTTAAAATTGGAACTGAAATACATTTTTCACATATGGTCCTAATCCTCTTCTGTATACTTGTGAGCCAAAAAATAATCTTCCTGATCTCCAAATGGTGTCAGCAATGGCTGAAAAACACTAGAACAGCTTTTGACAAAATGAAAATTACCAAAATTCAAACTTTTCTACCTGTATGTCATATTGAATATGACAAATTTTAAATTTATGGGCCATTTTTATCCTGTTCTTTCTAAATGCCTCCTGCAAAGAGTCAAAAACACAATAATAATGCCATTAGAATCAAACTAGGACACATAAAATCTGCATTTTAACACTGAGTATCTTATGTTGTTCTACAAAAGAAAGGACTATGATCTGTCTTACAGTATCTATAGGTTTTACAAGGAATATGCAAGAAGACAAATGACAGAGCCGAGGACGCTAATTAAGTTTGTTTTGCTATTTCAGTTGGGTGGAAGCAGATAAACAGCAAGTGTTTGAGTCAGCTGGACAAATAAACCTCTCGAACTCAGCCAGACAAGCTGCTGTGGGTCACTGACAGGATGAACTATCCTTAAAATAGTTGGAATTTTAATCACTATAACAACTCTAATTTTACTGTGTGACTACTTGAACATGGGCAATATATTCTAGTTTGGGGGTTGATTGTCCATCCAAGAAAAAATGAATAAAATATTCATGTATGCCGTCATTAATAACAACTGGTATGAGAGCCATGTTCATAAATTAGTAATGACCAATACAGAAACTGCTTAGTTGCTCTGTGTTAGTGAAACACAATAAGCGGTTCCATGCAGGAACTATTTACTGTCTACCGAGCTACACTAATCAACTGTGTCATGGCGTGGAAGGAAGCGTGCATTTACTGCTAGCTCACTTAGCACCACTGAGCTGACATTACAGCTCAGCTAAGGAGGATGCCATTAATGTTTACATCTCGCAAGCGCAAGCATCTCATCCATGAGCAGATGCACACTTTAGTATGTGTTGTGATACCATGGATGTATAAAGAGAACTAGATACAGCATTGGCCTTGTTCATTCTTATGAAGGTTGCTCAGTGGCGTGTGAAGCCTAAAAAGATTGACTTCCTGGGTATAAAATTGCCCACATCTTCCGCACCCATGGGCTTATAAAAAAAAAGCACATCAAGGACTTCCACCGGCCAAGCCAGCTAACATAAGGTTTAGCTATCTGGCAACTTGAATAGAGATAAAATCTTTAATCATGCAGCTCTTCTAGACTTCGGAATGGTATTGGATCAAATCCCAGTCATTTCATAGGGTTTGTGATGCTCAAACAATGTATCCACTGACTATTTCACATTGTAAGTCTATGGAAAGAAGTCTTTTTGGGCCCAACAGTGTCACGTGATGGACCCCTGTAATTCCATGGTTTGGCCACTATGTCAAATTGGTGCTGTTCCTGGGGGCTTAGGTGAAACAGTTGGCAGGTGTAGTTTGGTAGAAAGAAAATGGTTCACACATGAAACTGCTCACAACAAGGTCTGTGGATTATCTTGAGTAACTGGGTCATGATTTCTGGAAAGAGACATTGCTGTTGAGTTGTCCAAATGTGGGGGTTTTTTGGCGCTTTGAGCTCCACAAGCGGAGTGCCATCTAGTTCCATTATATGTTAGAGAAGGCAGACATCTCTACGGCCGATATCTCCAACACTCAGCAACTCACACCAAAACAATCTAGACTGATATATAGCACTACAGGTAAGAGGTAAAATATGTATTTTTAATTTGAGTATGAACTGTCCCTTTAAGAAATTCTTTACCAAAGCAGCTCCCCAAACTCTCCTTGAGGATCATCTTCATAGTTCCTGTAGAGTTGTCATTTAGGGGGTTTGAGATTTCCACCCACCACCAGCAGTGATATGAGCCGTCAGCTTTGTTACCGTCTAAACCTGCAGGAAACATAAAACAGCTTCATTGTATCGCCCGCTCACTTTTATCAATGTATCTGCCTGTGTTTGATGCTGGTGTGAAGTTTGAACCAGCCTGGGCCACAATCCCTCAGCAGAGCACAACACAATGTGGGCATTGTGTGTGTGTGTGTGTGTGTGTGTGTGTGTGTGTGTGTGTGTGTGTGTGTGTGCTGGCAGGCAGTGGCTGGGAGGGGGGTGCGTCAGGGTCTTAACCACATTCCTAATTGCAGCAAATGACTTGGGAGTTTCTGGCATTAGATATGTGAATGGCATCTCTGTTGCTCTGGGTTTGGTGACAGATGCATCAGATCTTAACACATTACAAGCCTCTTCACTGATGTAATCAGTCCAATGACCTCTTCGACTTGCAATAATAACTCTTTCAGTGATGAAGACACGTCCCCTCATTCATGCTGTCCTGTCTCAGTCACAGAGAACAGTCTTAGCTTTAAGCACTATTGTTCACATCATTATTTCCTCTGGTCTGATCGCTGGTACTCATTTTATGTCATGTATTTGTGGTGATGACGAAATGATATGACCTTTTTAAAGAGAAAACTTAACGGAGACAGGGGTCAAATATATTATGTAATACATGAATAAACATACAAATTCTTCCGTTAGTGTTTTTAATTGATGTAAGATTTTTATGAATTCCTCCACCTGTTGTGCTCTATCCTTAAATCATCACATTTCACTTTGACACACTGTGCAGTGTCCTAGATCTATTTTTTTAATCCACTGTGATAACTGTATATAACAAACATGATGTAAAGTACAAGTCCACTACTATACTGTCAGGATCAGACACGTAAAAAGCTCCATATTAACCTAGTAGAATTAGCAATGCAATAATCATAAATGTTATGGCCTGTGGAAAATGATCTGACCTAATAAGATATTAATTACACACTGATTAACACTGATTGCATCATTATTCTTGATGGTTCGCTGTAATCTTAATGATCCAATCAAAACAAATTAAAAGCTTTTATATGGACAGATTAGGGGTGGAAGGAAAAATACATACAGCATGATATTGTGATATTTTGCGTGGCTATATTGTATTGATACACACACACACACCAAGTGCTGATTTTTTTAGCATATAAATAATAATATAGCAAACACAAATTATACTTTTGGTAGATGACTAAAATCAAAATCAGTTGTTTTTTAAGTCCAGTAGATTTGTTTTGCTGCAATAAATGTGATTGAAGTGAGATGAACGGACTGAAAACTTTATCTTAGATGAAACAGATGACAAAGTTTTCTTTCTGGGACATAATTTTCAGTTAAAGCAAGGTAATAGATCATAATAAATATCAATATATGTATTTGAAATACTCAGCAGATGTGCAAAACTATTAAGATTGCAATAATATTGTATCGTAACTGAACTATCTCGGGCTTCTGGTGATTCCCACCACCAGGACAGATACAGATCATGTAATGTATGTTACAGCATTAATAGCCTATGCCAATTTGCAATGTATTTATGTTTATTAATATAGGAACAGATGAGGTAAAGTATCGAGAAAAGACAGCTATAAACTGTAAATTCCTATTGGCACTATAATCTTCTATTGATAAATCCAAAGAACAAAAAAATCAGTTGCTTAAATTGCTTGCTGAGTGTGGTCTGTGTGTGTCCCTGTGAGCAAAAAGGTGTGTAGCTGCCTTTTACCTGGTTTCACCCAACCACACAGACAGCACTTTCATGTCCACTTTTGCCCTGGGTGGTTGTGTAACCTGAGCTGTGAGAGGAGGTGAAGTTGCCCGGCCTCGTATTGTCTCAGGTCAGTGGGAATAGAGAAACCGGAGAGATGTTGCAGGTCGAACAGGTGGACCCCTGCAGGTGACGAGGCCTTTCTTCACAGATTAGCTGCACTTTTGTACCAGCAAAATGAACACTGACTTGAGAAAGGCCCGTGTGGGCCCCCTGGTCAAATCACTTTGAAGATATTGAGTTTCGTTAATGGGCAGAGAATCAGAGCCCTTTTCTTATCCTCTTACATACATATATATATATATATATATATATATATATATCACAAGTTTGATTATTGGCAGAAGTTAGCAAGTCAATATTGGTCATGCTATCTATGTCTTGATTAGATAAACAAAAGTGACAAAAGTAACAAAAGTTAGTTTAGTTTTAGAAAACATTTTCCTTGGACATACAGTACTTTACTAAATTAATAATTAAAGGTTCAGTGTGGAGGATTTAGGTGGATATATTGACATAAATGAAATATATTACAATTACTATGTTTTCTTTTGTATATAATTACCTGAAAATAAGAATCATTATGTTTCCGTTACCTTAAAATGAGCCATATTGCACTGCTATGTTTCTACAGTAGCCCAGAATGGACAAACCAAAAACTGGCTCTAGACAGGGCCATTCACATTTTTGTATCAGCAATCACCTGCACAGTTTTGGAGAGGAAGAGACCTTTGTGGGTAACTTGGATTCCAGGGAAAAACTCTTTAACATCTGGATCTTAAATTAAGAAAATAGGTGAGCACATATTAGCAGGTGTTGGACTAGTGGCCAATCTGTGGCCTGCTGAACCGTGTCGGGAAAAGTAAAAGTTCTTATTCAGTGTTTCTACTGATTTAAATCAGCTGGTCTGTTTGTTTTGGGGAAAAGGAGATGCCTGTGGATAGTTTGGCTCCCTGTAAAAACCTCCTGAACAATGAACACTGTAGGAATTTTAACCGGGAAAAGTTTCGGCTGGTTGCGATCTGCAATCCTCACCACTAGATGCCACTAAATCCCCCTTAATCTTACACACTGCTCCTTTTAGTTTTTCACAGTAACAGCAAGTTGTAAACTGTCTTTCTAAAAAAAATAATAATAATAATTCAATACTTGTTAGTCATTAGCTACTGCGTTTCATCTGAAAACTGTTTTATAGCTGGACTGATCACTGTAATTACAACCAATATAATCTACAAACCACATTTCAGATCTTTTAATTTGTAACGTGTGACCATGGGTTTTGTCCAGATTTTGTTGACAAGTAAATGGTAAATTATAGCTGACAGATGGATTTCACCAATTTCCCCCATTCATGCTAAAATTATTAGACTTTAGAATCTCTTAAACTTGAAATGTGGTGAGACAGAAGGATCAGCTCCTTGAGTTTCACAGCGATGATGTCAACATAACAGAGACTGGTGGAGGAAACCAAACCCCAAAGTTATCAGAGAGGCACGGAAACATGCCCAAAATGCACAGTTGGCATGGGTATAAACTGCAGTGATGACTACAATGCAATGCAAACAGATGGATGCTGTTATTTTAAATGGAGGACATCTGTAATGCTTAAATTTAGGCCCCATCTTATTGATCATGACATTTATACGGCACACAGAGGCGTGTAAAATTGATCACATTTCATGCTCATTTAGCATCACTGTGAGGATTTTACATCTTTGATGCAATCTGGACGACTCACGCCATCCTTAGTGGGGCTGTTTAGAGTGGTACCAGTGTTAATGGTTGGATTTCACTGATCTGCCATTTTCATGCTGAAATGATTAAGTTTTAAAAGCTCTGAAACTCAAGCCCTGGTGAGACAGAAGGGCCAGCTCCTTCTGTTTCACAGTAATGAAGTCAACATAACAGAGACTGGTGGAGGAAACCAAACCCAAAAGTTACTGGAGAGACAAGGGAGCGTGGCCAAGATGCACAGTTGGGCTAGGCATTTATTTTTTGGCTGGTGTGCCAAGAAAACATACTAATGACCACAATGCTAAGTTAAAACAGATGGGTGTTGTTGCTTTAAATAAAGGAGTTCTGATAGACTTAAGTGAATGCCCAACCCTACTGATAATGGTATTTGTACAGCACCACAGAGGCATGCAAAACTGACTACATATCACACTGGATTGGTTCATCTTAGGTTCGAATATTGCTTATCTGGCTCTACACAAAAATCTGTGATGATGTAATGTAAACAGCCCGATCACCAGAATAAATCTTGGGATTATGAATTTCTGCAGACCACAGGTACAGGTTTGTTTGCCTGGAAATGTCACTGATGTCTCACTAAAAAAACACCCATTTTTGGTGACATAAACACAGCTGGATATGCTACGGATGTCTCTCTATAAAGAAATGGTTTTGTTGTTTGTTGGTGTCAAACAGTGGTCTAGAGCTTGGCAGGCGCCTCCCCTAGCTGTCATGTCATCCACCATCCCCTTCCACCTCCCAATGACAAAGTCAGCTCATAACATGTAAGCAAAACTGAACGTCACTTTAGAAATGTTGATAAGTATGAAATGTACAAATGTAACGTATTTGCAGAAATGTACAATGACAAAATTTTATTCTGGTGACTGAGCTGGGTCTAAAATTCGAGGGCATATAAATATGTAAAGGAAATATTGGACTTCTGGACCTACAGAGCAATAGTAAGACTGGAATTTATGCATTGTTAGCAAAAATAAGTAACTGCAAATGAAGTCATCGTAGTGGTGGCTGTATTCAGAAATAGAGAAGAGAGCCCTCTCCCCATTCTGCTGCTGAGGTGCATAGATTCTGAGTGACCGCAGAAGTTGTGTCTGCATCAGTGGCTGTGTGAAGCACAGCGTTAAATCATACTGTGTGAAAGAGGGAGCAGCTGATCCTGGTGCTGTTGTGACAGTGCCGTGGTCCTTTGTAGGGAGACCATCCGCAGTAAATCTGCTCCACTCCCCTCGCACAAAGGACTGCTTCCATTTATGGGTGCTGGGTGGGGGTGTGTGCCGCTGAAACAACAATGAAGGGAGCGGGACCTCGCAGACCTCTCTGAATTCTTTCTCAGGCAGGCCGCGCAGATGACACAGGGAATTCTGGGGATTCCTTTGTTATCCCTGCAAAGTGCAAATCCATTTTTGTGTTAGTGCGAAGGAATTCCCTCTTGGGTGTGTTTTCATTATGTCATGACAATCGTGTTATACAGCAGGCAGGGAAGTTACTTGAGATGTGACTTTCTTATTTTGTGAAAACTATCACCACCAATATTTCAAAATAATCTGATAATTATGAGGAACTAGGAAGTGTGTCCTCACATCAGGCACTGGTAGTGTTTGAACTATTTCAGTGGAGGATATGACATTTATACCACATGCCAAAGAGGCTGTGGACATGTTTCAACCTGCTGAGAACCATGCAATTATTCAAATAAATTTTCAAAAAAGCATAAAGATTAGGTTAAAGTAACAGTTCAACCCCTTCAACACACATTTTTATTTTTACCTGTAACGCTGTTTATCAGTCTAGATTGTTTGTTAGAGAGGTGCCAAGTGTTGGAGATATCACATGAAGAGATGTCTGTTTTCTCTAAAACATAAAGGAACTAGATGGCACTCAGCTTGTGGTGCTCAAAGTGCCAAGAAAACACATTTGGAAAACTCAACAGCAATGTCTCTTTCTGGAAATCCTGACCTGGTTACTCAAGATAATCCACAGACCTTGTTGTGAGCAGTTTCATGAAGTAACTATTTTCTTTCTACTGAACTACACCCGCCAACCGTATCACCACACAGAAGGAAGTGTGCATCTACTCATAGATTCATTGTGGGATGTAGTCATTGATGGTGTCCTCTTTGGCTGAGCTGTAATGTTAGCAAGCTTAGCAGTGAGCTAAGTGAGCTAGCAGTAGATGCACGCTTCCCTCTGCACAGTGATATGGTTGGGAGGTGTAGTTTGGTAGAAAGAAAATAGTTCCTGCATGAAACTGCTCACAAGGTCTGTGGATTACCTTGAGTAACCAGGTCATGATTTCTGAAAAGAGACATTGCCGTTGGGTTTAAAAAAAAATTAAAAAAATGTTGGCGCTTGGAACACCACAAGCCAAGTGCCATCTAGTTACATTATATTTTAAAAAAGGCAGACATCTCTATGGCCAATATCTCCAACAGTTGGCAACTCACACAAAAACAGTCTAGACTGATAAACAGCGCTACACGTAAAAGAAAAAAAATAAGTATTTTTATTTTGGGGTGAACTGTCCCTTTAAGGGTTTTAATACAACATCATCAGTGGATCAGTAATGTTCAGTCTTCCCTTTTCTTTAAATTTGTAGTGTGGTAAATACTTTGTTAGTGAACTGTAGCTAATTCAAACACAACAGACTGTCCCATTGTGGAGCATCAAACTTTAACCCTACATCTGTTACGGCCTCAAAAGGGAACACTTCCTTTCAATTGTTATCCTTCGCCCGTGCTCGTCATTAAAGCCTTTGTTGTTAAAAATAACTTCTCCTTAGAGGAAAAGCCGCCATGACTAATTCTAAGGAAACACATGCTCAATCATGAACACCATGCTGAGGGTTTCCAACTCCAACCCCACTCATGTCCGCAGCCATGTGGACATAAGTGTACAGGCTCAACCTTTCAGACGGAGAGGTCAAGAAACACTTGGTAAATCATTTCCATGTTTGCAAGAAGCACATGCGGTGGATGTATACACGCCTCACATTTGCTGACTCTGTGTCTTGGGCTAATGCTCTAAAGCATTTTGAAAACAATGGATAAACCTCCTATTGTGTTTTCTGGAGGCATTTCATGGAGGTATTTAAAGTTTTAAGCCAAAGCCGAAAAACTTGCAGTAATGTGATTTGACTAAAAGGGTGAGTTGCCAAGGTGATGAATGCTCCAATAGACCCAGCAGGAGATCAGCAAAGAGAATCCACCGACAGCCAAATCACTCTGCTGAGCTAGAAACCATTACTGCTCCTGTTGACCCCGAGTACAGTACATAATGAAAAACACCCACAGCCATTTACCATAGCCAAGTTTAAATTTATGTATATACTGTTATTATGTGTTATCATTTGTGTAGTCAAAATTACTATTCTTTAAGATGTGCTAAATTGAAACCACTGAAGCTGAACTGTGCTGTACTTAAGCAATCGTACTGCTTAAGCATAATGACATTGCATTTTTTATGTATTTTTGCATGTCTCAACTTACCAAAATGAATGCACATTTAAACGGTGAACTAGAGTATAGCTTAGGTTAAATGCTAATTAAATGATGCTCGCTGGAAACATGACATATTATACACTGTTGTGCGTTTACTTTAAAAAGCTAGTATTTTAATTAAGATTTACCTTTTGTAAAAATATCACTACTCTTTTAGGGAAAAATAGATAACATAAGCATAAGTATAAACACAAGTTTATATGCCAAAATAGTACATTTTTAATAGTATATTTAATAGTATAATAATAATTTAGATCCTACTGACAACTTTGTCTTATGAAAAAGTACTTAAACATGGTTTCAAGAAATTTACTGCAACTACATGCTGTTGGTGTAGGATGTATTACACTCAATAAAAAGAATCTACTGGCTCAATTAAAAAAAATTAAGTAACAAATTGCATGCATCTTTTTAAGTAATTCCAACTCTGGCATTATTAAGTCCAATACAAATTCAATGAGTCTTTTATAATCTAACAATTAGTGTAGTATAACCAACATGATTTGCTTTAACCTCAAAAAACTCAATTAAGTTGAACCAATTTAATATTTATCCAAAAGTTGCGGTGGTATTTAATAGTCAAATCATTTCATTTAAGATATCCTATTATTTTAACTCAATTCTACTGCAAAATGTCAAACAATGTCTGATTTTGACCAAGTTATTAAAATAACTGTCAAATGATTACAACACTTTAATATAACAAACATATTTTTTATGCTGGGGAAAAATATCTTATTTTAAGTATTATCCACTAACCCCATGAAATGTAGACTTCTTTTTACTTATACATTTGTTAAATGCAGAAAGCATAAGTCTAATGTCCGGTTCACTCGTTCTGACAAATTAACAAAAAAAAAAAAAAAAAAGTCAGTATCATAGGTTAAATTTGGGCCACCAAGCACCAAAAACAGCCATCCTCAGTCCGAACCTGTGCTTTGTTTTTGAGATGTGCTCATCACTAACAGTGAACAACATCTGTCCACCCACACATAGAGACTCCCACCATACAGAACAAGAGCAAACAAACTTACATACCAACAATCAAAAGCTGCAGGGCAATGTTTACAGTAAATCTTTGTGGGATTTGGAGTGTGTTCTCGGCAAAGACCATTCTGCACATAATGGAGAATGCAGAACATACTTAAATGAAAATATCTTCAGGTTTATTCATTTTAGATTTTCCACTGAAATCAACAGCAGTTTGTATCTAAATATATAAATAAATGGGTTTCATTGTAACATCCATTCCTCCGTTTCCCTCCCCCTTTGGCTCCTATATTGCCAATCGTACTGTCATTTTTGTACCGGGCATTGTCATTGCCATTGTAAACACACAGTAGGATCTATGTGGTCATGGAGTGCTATGTTGATTTCTGCTATCGAGCCCTGACTTCTTTTACTATTCATGTAACCTCAACTCATAGAGTGCAAATGGTGTGCCATTGAAAAGATCTCAGCTTTTGTTTGCCTTGTGAGCTTCTGCAACACCAAAAAAAAACAAAACAAGATAACAGATGCTCAAGATCAATAACTCCTCCGAATGTCAGGGTTGTTATCGCTCACAATGACTTCCTGTTTTGTGCACTTTGATTCCTCAAGACAAAATGTCAATATCAGCCAGTGTTGCCTTTTATGAGCACATGTTTGCTCTTCACAGCCTTTTTAATGGGAAAACAGATGCTGACATGATGTAAGGGCTGTAATCAGATGACTGAGACTGAGACAGACTACTTTAAATTATATGGATTCCACTATATACTGTGATCTATATAGCAAAATGTCTCCCATACTATGACATCTTTTCTTTGACTCAATAGATTGTTTGTTTGTTCTGTTCATGTTTATACTTAAGCACTACTAGGGATATGGCTTCAAGTCACGTCTTGGACTTGAGTCAGATACAAGTCACACATTTGATGACTTCAGACCTCACGTGACAAAATCAAAATTTGCAACTCAACTTGGACTTTAACACCAGTGACTCATGACTTCAGTTGGACCTGAGTCTACTGACATGAAAATACATGATTCGCTCCCCCAAGCCCATTTCCTTGTTAACGAACATTAACACTATACCTTCCCAGCAATTTGATCCCTAATTCCTCAGATCCACTTTGTCTGAACTAATCCGACAGCATCTAATCAAGTTCTAGGAGAGAAGTATGAAGAACAAATGTTAAGTTACTGAGCGCCAGATGGAAAAAATACCAAATATAATTTTGTGTGTGTATAAAAAGTATGCCAGTGGTCAACAAAAAATGTGAAAAAATTGTGAAAATACCTGGTGATCAGCTGCTTCTCACATCATATGTGCCATTAAAAGAAAAAATAAAATACATACAAATGAGACAAATGCAGCAGTTTCATCTTACAGTAAAGATTGCTTCTGAAAGCAGCTGTCCTCACTGTCAACTTCACACTTCTTTGTTGTGGCTGTGTCTGCTAACTAGCAGGAAATGTCTGCTGTGAGGCAACTGTTGGTTTGCCGTCTGTTTATGAAAACACATTTCCACCTGTGTGGTTACTACTTTGTGCATGTCTACAAACTATATAAGAGTCCTGCCATCGTAAGGTAAATGAAAAAATATAAAGTGATCTTGCTTGATTAACAAACATTGTGTGACTGTGTATTTTGAACAAGTCGTGGGCTGTTTAAAAATGGCCCCTGGGACAGTCTTTAGACATGCCTTGCCTAGGACTTGGGACTTGTCAGTCTTGACTGAGGACTTGAATGCAAAGATTTGAGTTGAGGGGCACAGGGGACACATCCTCCTGGGTATTTAGAACATGTGCATTTGTCCCTCCCAATAAAATTGTGGAAGTAGCAGAGAACTTTTACTTGAAAATATTAGACCTTTACACCATGAATTGATGTGGAAAAGGCAAACACTGATCATAGAAATTAACCAGAATATGGGAAATTAAGTGTTCAATGCTCAAGATTTTCTGACAGAGGACCCCCAAACCACGTGTTGCATATATGTCCCCCCAAGGCTGAAACAAAATGTACACTGTTGGCCCCACCTCAGCTGTATACTATATATATTATACTCATAATAGATGTATTAGAATCAACAAGTATTGTATCCATCAAGCAAGGTAAATGGAGTAATCAAAACCAAACTGACAAGAGGCAACAATAATTTTTAGGTCATCTCTACTGATGTGTGGCACATTGCCAACTGTCTCTAGCAGTCAAGAAATATTAAATAATAATAATGGGTTAAATTAGGTTAAATTATTGATAGCAGAGCTAAAGACAAAGAGAGGTGCTCCTATCGTGGATAGTGTAGTTTGGTCTTTTTTTAAAATCGTGAATAAACAAAGATGAGACTGTGAACTGGAAGAAGAGAAAAAGCTGAAAACGTATGTAAAGCGGTCTGACTGTAGTGCTAAAGGCCAAGTCAAGAGAAGCTCCTGCATAAATGGGAATTTGGAATGCATGATAAAAGCCGCTTACATCTGTGTCCTGTCATTTGGCATCATTTTCATGTCATTGAACACTGGGAAGATCCACTACGCCAGCTGCTCTGCAGCAGAGGATCCAAATTATAATCAACCAACTGGGCATGACCATCGAGAACTTAAGTAGCAACAATAACCATTTTTTTCATGAAGGGCTGAAAGGAAAGGTATGATAAGAACTATGCTGCCCAGTCAACACACTGTGCGGTAATGCATGTTTTGGCACATCCTGATGTTGACTGTGAACTCTGAGATTGTGGAACTATGTTGTGAAATCCTCCCTGACTGCTATCTGAAAATCTGATCACTTGTGCATTCCCTGGAGGAACCTCCTTATTTCAATCAAGTCTGAAGCTGTTTACATTTTCCTTGTGAAATATCTTAATATTTTGCATTCAAACACGCAGGTACTGCATGTGGCATGAGTTACATATGCTTTAGGAAAAACCTTTTGTTCCAGGGAGAGAAACTCACCTGTACGAACAATATTGAGGATTATGAAAAATTCTAATAGCAAAAATTATTTGTATTCTTTATCCAGAAAACCAGCTCATCAACTGAACCGTAATGAAAAGAATCCTGAACAGAGGAGATAATTGCTCACATGACTTCCATTGTTTGCTGTGAGAATACTTAATTAGAGAAACAGTCTTTTTCAGCTTCTACGTGACTCTCGCTGGAGGATTTTTTTTGCTCATTCTGGCTCTGATGCCGGGAAGCTGAATACAGAGACTGTGCTCTACTAATGAGCAGTGACATGCAGCCGCACTGTCCATGGTGGGAGAGGATTGCTCGCCTTTCAGGAAAACAATGGGCAGATAGAAGCCTCCCTGAACTGGATGTAGGGGTCTCATCATGCCCTCACTAACAAACGGGCAGAGTAAAGAAAAATAACAACAGCGTGCAATGAAATAGATCAAAATAAATAAGTATTAATTAAACTAGGACAGCAGCTGCATAAAGCTTTCTCAGGCTAAAGAAATTATAAGAGGCATCCCACCAGTTTTATGCGGTTTTAGTTAACCCATTATAGGAAGGCATACTTGTGTTTTCTGTGGCTCTGGATGACTTTTCTTAAATAAGTGCATCAGCACCAGGAAATTGTCTTTTCATAAAACTGTGCTTCGATGCAAAAGAAAGATGCAAATACTTTTGAAATTGGTGCTACATGCCCAGAGAAAACACAGAAAAGGGCTGTGCCATTTACTTTTGCCCAAGAGGTGGAAAACCTACAACTACCAGGATGCACTGCGCCACACCAGACCAATAAACCCTCCTGCTGGTGGGTGACTTTACTGCAAGCTTGTTATTTTTCACAAGAAACAATATGGCGATTCGATGACTGATTTCAGCATTTTCAGCCTTGGCTTTTACAATACAGTTAACAGATCTGTGCTTGCTTCTTGTTCACAAATTCTCTTATTACAGCCTAACAGTGCACAAAAATATGTTTCTGACAACATGCAAGGTGAGAAATAGGCAAGCACTGCCTAGTTTTACTGTCTGATCTGAGTTTGGTCTGAGTTTGAGAGACAGGTCTCATTCTCAATCCGCTTCTATACTCATTGGCTGCATCGATAATACTAAGTCCGGTGCCGGAGTACACCCTGGCACAAACTGGATCATTCGTACATTTGGAGGGCTGTTGGAATGTATCGTTTGGGTTATTTAAAACACCACATTCTCTGAGCAGCAGAGCATACTCTGGGCACTCTGTCTGTGGAGAAAGAGCAGCAAAGCACCAAGGGCAGTGAATGTGTGATTAACTTAATGGTTGGTTAATTCATGTAGAAGTAGAACTCTCTGTGTCTTCAAACAACAGTGCCCTCATTTTAGTGTAGAGTGTCTGAGTGGATTTACTACAATCTGTGATTTGAGCAACAGCCCCAGAGCTGGCTCTAGGGCTGTTGCTCGTGTTTGGCATCTCCAAATGGATCTGAGATGAAAGGTGAGCAGGGAGATCTGGGCGCTTATAAGATAGAGGGAGATTTACCACATTTCCATTTAAATCTGAGAAAATTACTAAAGAGACATCATCCAGGTATCTTGTTATTTATGACAGAAAGCCTATAATTACAAATTGGTGCACTGAGTTTAAAAGATGTGGCAGGTAACCATGCAGGGAGGGTCAAAGACACTATGGAATTGCATTATGGTAATTGTATCCAGCCTTTCTGAAGCTTGACCCATTCTATAGACTAAAAGTTGGGACATCTCAGCCTTGGCTGCTTTGATTAGGACTGTCTTATTAATCTGTCTCTTGCAAATGTCCCAACTTTATGGAAGTTCAACACTAAATCACTGGAGTGCCCCTTTAACCAAGATTTAATCAGTTGGTTATCTAAATGATTTTTAATGTAACATTTTGTAAAGTTAGAGGGTTTGTTTGTATATAAGTGATTTTCCATATACCATCAACATATCATCTTTAAGATTTAAGAAATGGTGTGAACTTTCCAACAGGGAAGGCAGGTCCATCAGAGTATGTCTAAGAGGTGGAACCATTATCAACCAAACCTGGACAATAGAATGTACTCCAGTAAAACAGCCATGCAACAAATCAGAACCAGACACGGGTTTGTTGCCAAGTAAACAGCAAAACCGATGTTAAAGATGTCATCTTTGTTGCTGTGATATGCTATTTTGTATTGGTGTTATCTTCAATATTGGGGACAGTATACAAACAAATTAAAAAGCTCATACATTGTTCAACAGAGAGATCTCCAACAGAGAGATAAGCTTCATAACGATTCCATTAGGCGTCGTTTTGACTTACATTAGATTATAAATGTGTTGCATAAACCCCATATATCTATGACACTGTCTGGGGTGCTGAAGTGATGCTCTGGCTGACAGAATTTGTCTTAGAGCAAGTTAAACATTTTCAGTTTAGCCTGATCAATACATGCAGTGGCATTACAGAAAACTAGCTCGATTAGTTGTGTTAATAAAAGGAACTATGCTGCCATCTTGTGGCGCGTAACACAGGCTACTCAACAACTCTGTCATAACATGAACTTCGCTATTGTAGGAGAACTAACACTTTGGAGTCAATGTGAGGTCGTATTGGTCAGCCATAGCTCTGTGAACCTATTGATACAGAATAAAGTTTATTCATAAGGCAGTTGATGTTTCTGTTTTGTTCTCTATGCAGACAGAAGGCCAAAGGAAAATGGCTGTAAGTCAGATTTCCAACACCTGGGTGCGCTGTTGCTATCCCCTTGAGTCACCTCCAGCATCATTCATAGGGTTTAAATTGGTATCAACACATTTGTTTCCCCCTTTGACCTACCCTCAGTGTCCTTCTCTTTCTCAAGACAAGTGTGAACCACACTCGGTTTGTACTTAGTCTGAGTTCTTCTTTTTTAGACCAAAATGCAATGATGTAGTGACACCCAAAAGCCCTGTGGTTCCACCGAAACGAACTCAGTGTGCTGAAAAACGAGCATAAATCTGTTATACTGACAAGCGTGAAATTCAAATGAAGAGGGCTGACCGCAAAGCCAGTGAAAACTAATTGAGGCACCAATTTAATGGGGTCTTTTTCTAGTGTGCAGTACATGTTATCCACATGTTGAAGTCACATTAAATGTTCTACATTAATGACCGGTTATGCACAGAAAATATATATTTAATCTGTAGGTTAAAACCCCTGTTGGGCCTGCAGGTTTAGTCATGGTACCTTTCAGTGGTTCTTTTGAGATGCTTTGATGGAGAACTCTCTGCAGACAACCAGGACAGACAGACCTGAACAAATAATGGAGGGTGGACGCGGTGGGGAGTAGTCAGTCGTGCAGCCCTTACTCATTGGTTGCCTCAGACACAGTAGCTCTCCCTCTCACTCTCTCATAAATGCGCTCCCACCACCGACCGTAGCAGATAATCACAGGCCACTGAGAGAGGGACACACCTTCCGCTGATTTTGCCACAGTTTACACGGGGATGCGTTTCGATTCACGAAAAGGTGTCATCAGTCCAAGATTTGAGTCGTGTTTTCAGCTCGCAGTTTCGCAGTTTTGCGATTTTTGCGCATAGGTTTACACGAGGCTGCTCCGCTCCAACTCGAAGATGACTGGGGTTTTTGAGAACTTAAATACTGATATGCATTCGAACCAGATTACCTCAAGCAATTACCACAGCTTGCACAAATCGCAGGAGTCCCCGACTCTGCCGGTGTCCACGGCGACGGACAGCAGCTATTACAACAGCCAACAGCCTGGCCACTGCGCAGGGTCTCCCTTTGGCCAACTCGGCTCTTACCAGTACCACGGCAACGCCACGAGTACTGTGCCATATAACGCAAAGTCATACGACCTTGGTTTCAACTCATCTTATGGTTCATACAGCTCTTACGGCTCCAACTCCTCTCCTACTCCAGCCGATACAGGTAAGGAAGCTCTTTTATTTTATTTATACGTGTAAATTAATTACATGCTTTTGTTTGAGACTGAACTTGCCTATTGCATGAAATGTTTGAGGAGCAAGTTGAATCATGCACAACACACAAGTGACAAGATAATTATTATGTGGCCAGAAATTATTAGACACATAGCCCATTTGTCTTGCACAGATCTGCATAAACACTGATAATGAATGAAGGTATTGTTAAATACAAATCTAACGCAAAACTTTGGCTACTTCTGATTTTCCCCTCGGCATTATGATCTAAAAATCTGATAAAACCAAATTAATTATCAGGTTACACAAACATGATGGCGGTGCAAAATGTGCAGAAGTTTTATGCAACTGAAAAACTGCAATATCCTTCATGCATAACGTGAATTGTTTTTGAATGTTCCCTCAGAGAAAGAAGAGAGCGAGCCAGAAATCCGGATGGTTAATGGAAAACCAAAGAAGGTCAGGAAACCTCGAACCATTTATTCCAGCTTCCAACTGGCTGCACTTCAACGGAGGTTTCAAAAGACGCAGTATTTGGCTCTACCAGAGCGGGCCGAGCTGGCAGCCTCGCTGGGCCTTACGCAAACACAGGTGGGTGCATCTAAGACATGGATTCATGCGCTGTCAAATATTCACTCTGTGTCTAATGTGAGATGATTTTTTTTTAAATATAGGGGGATTTAAGCTGGAAAATAATGTTAATCAATTTTCTGCTTGCATCCGTTTCTTTCTCAGGTCAAAATCTGGTTCCAAAACCGCCGCTCCAAGTTCAAGAAGTTGTGGAAAAGTGGAGAAATCCCCCCAGAGCAACATGTTGCTTCTAGTGAATCTCCCCCTTGCACGTCTCCGCCAACTACTGCCTGGGACTTTCCACAGACTCAAAGAATGAACAGTGTCAACTCCAGTTTACCTCAGAGCAGCAGCCCTCCCAACACGACTGCGCCTTCATCGTTTTTGGCAAACTACTCCTGGTACTCAACCACGAACTCTACGACGCATCTGCAGCCTCCTCTGATCCAGCACCACCACAACTCCGCCATAAGCGCTGGGACGATATTCTGAAACAAACAACAACAATAAAATCGGGTTTAAATCGGACTATACTGGTGAAAAAAAAGAAAAATGCCAATACCTTCATTTTACAGACCTCGTGTGTGCGCCATGCGAACCAAACACGCAGGCACCTAGGAGAAGTTAATGGAGCCAGACAGGCTCATGGACCTTGCCAGTCTTTGCACTGGTAAATGGTAGACACAGATTTCTACAGTTATTTTTGTATTATTTATTTTGTTTATGTCGAGGGATGAATGAACCACTATTACCCAAAGCAATCACAGCCTGGGCGCAAGCCTGCTTTTACGCGGACGTCACTTTTTTGCCATTTCTGCAAAAACAAAACATCCATCGCAGGACAACCTGTCACAAATCAAATGTAGCACAAGTTATTAACTGTATCGTGCCTTTTTCAATATGACCTCATTTTGTTGCGCGATAAAACAGCGTACCTTTATCCATTCCTTATGTCATTAGTTGATTTGAATATAGGCCTACAGGGGGGTAAGTGTCTGAATCCACGTTTGTAAATATTTTACCACAGCTTTTTGATAGCCCATGTCGCCTTGACTCTTTTTTTGTTTTAGGCTACTGGTGCAAATCCATTATCCACCGTAAGCTACTGATTGTCCTACCCTCTGATTTACTTGTATCACACTTAATTGTATTTTTTGTCTTATTTATTTTAGCAATGTTCCACATATATGGCCAGACGTTATTTAAATAAAAATGTTTTCTGTGAATATGCATCTCTCTTTTTTCTTTTAAAAAATGTTTTCTGCCTCTTTCATGTCTCTTTTTCCTTTCATAACAGGCATTTATTTATGGATGACTGGGGATATTTTGTGTAGCCTTATTGGTTTTGTAAAGAGCCAATGAACAATTTATTTTATTCTATCTATTTTTAATTTAGTCTAGCCTACTTTATTTTACAGAAATATACATCGGTTTTATTTAATTTTTAAAGCACAAATGCTGCATGATTTTCCCACATCAGATGACTTTATTTTAGAAACTGATAACGTTAGCTTTATATGGCTAATTTAATCTAATGTGGGAAACTCCCGATATCTTGAATCAAAGTAGGCTGCCACAAACATGTTAGCCTACATTTAAATTATATTTAACTGTATTTTTATTGTAATAGGGTGAAACTCGTTAAAAAATTACCTGATAAATGCACACCTGTAGCTAACAAATTAATAGCCTAGCTTATTAAGCTAACCTTTAGCTGCGTTGCCTGGCAACCGTGTTAATAGCTCCACCGAGAGCTAGCCGTTAGCTCTAAGTTCGTCATGGCCGTTGAACTTTAAGCTAGGTGGACGTTTGTACAGCTAACGTTATACTAATTTAAAGCTATTTCTTAAGTATTTTTTATGTTGTTTGTAATTACAAGAGGTCGACAAGCAAGCTGAGATAGGCTAATTCCTCAGCTGTCTGGGCTTATTTTACTCGGTTCCGTCGACAGACGATTAGCCGAACCGGGGCTCACTCACTCAGGCAGGCAGAGGCAGAGGCAGAGGCCGAGGCCCGGGGCGCAGGCTCAGCGGAGGGGGAGGCAACACAACAACACGCCTTGGCATGCGGAGAGGGGAAGATGAGGGTGGGTATGAATGAGCACAGGCTCCTCAGACTCTGTGGAGTCAGTGAGCCGCTTTCCAGACGTTTTATGAACTCAGCCTAACAAGAGAAAAAGGGGAGAGGAACTCGGTCCAAGACAGCCCGGAGCTACAACATCATGGAAACATTTCTCACGTCTCACAAGTAAAGCCTGTGATCTCCGAAGACGAGCAGATTGACCTACATTATTTATGTGGCTCATGTAGGGCCTGTGGGCTACATGGTAAACACAGGCACACGTCCAAAAAACTAGAAAGCCCATTTTATTTAAGCTATTTTATCAGAGCTATTTTGACTCTGATAGATAGATCGAGCGGGGGGGAGGGTGGGTTGGGGGGGTATTAATAATACACAGTCCCATCACTTAGTTCTCATTCATGATCATCACTGTCTATCCCACACGCTTCCCTTCAAACAACCACGGGCCATAAAGTGGGATCGTTTCCTTGTACATAATTAGGACTGTAGCTTGTCAGCGGTTGCTATATCTCCATGATGGAGCCTCCTCCCTGGAGCTGACAGGATCCGATCCCAGACATGCTGCAGGTCTGTGCTGTGCTCCAACACATCTGTATATATATATATATATATACATTGCCTGCCTTTGTGTGGGTGTTTGTGGATTTAATGTGCCTATACTGTTATAGTGCAGAGAATAAATGCATGCATCATGACAAGCCTGCACGATCACTTGCACCATGAACTGAAATAACACTGTGGCTGGTTTACTTTACTCCTAAATATTCACTCATGTGTGCTTTTCTTATAGGTACGCCAGCTGTGATGTAATCAGCACAGATTTAAGAACAATATGTATCGATTTCATTATAATAATAATATTAATATGAATAATAATAATGATAATAGATCTCTGGGTGTTTTCTAATGCTTGATTTCCACCAATGGATTAGAGCTGCTTTGGTTTACTTTTGCATTTCTCCGGGCAACTTGTAAATGCCATACCCCCTATCCTAATTTATACCCTCATCTGTAATTTCATCCACATTTGCTCTGGTTTGAGCATTCTGGCTTTCAGATCTGAAAGCCTGCAATTACTATATAATTCTTCGCAATTTCAGATGTCCTAATATGGGGTGTTATTTTTACACAAGACAATTTCCCGCTATTTCAAGCATCAACATTGTCAAAGTTGTATGTACATAATAAATGGGGAATATCAATGCATAGTTTTTAGCCTAACATCTTGACTCAACGATAATTATATCCGTGTGGAGCCTACGCAGAATTAGCCTGAATTGCATGGTAACTGCTGCTTTAAATTTTAAAAAATTACTCATAATTTCCCCCAAAGATTACCAAGATCTCGAGTGCACAATGTCATCAGCGTAATGAGGAGTAAACATTTATGCTAATAATCTACTTTTTTTTTTCCCATCAGCTATAAAGAGAGGGAAATAAAGCAGACATTTTCAGTCATATTCTGAACTCTGCTGCTATAGCTTAGACCAACACATGGGACACATTTTGGGGGATTTAAGCGCTTATCTTGTGTCTGTGCTGCAGGATGCTGCTGCTGCTGCTCGTCTGCCTCCATGCTGATTTCTGCAAAACCCTGGGAGGGAGCCTGCCTCTTTATTGCAAGCCGAAAGGTGTGTATTAAATGTTTATTTCTTAAATATTCACTGAAAGTAGCGAGACGGGTGATTGCATTTGAGATGAGCAAAAACAGGAAACAGACTAAGCATAATTTATCCCTTTTTGTCATGCATGCAGCATTTATTTATTTTAATTCTTAGTCATATCTATGAATCTTCTTTCATGATATAAAACTATTTCAAAGGCTGCTTCTTCCCCAGTATAATCTTAGGGTTATTTTAACTTAAAAATAAAGTCTCCGGTGTTTAATGTGTTGCTTTTGTGCAAAAAGTCCTATAGCAAAGAAAGCTGCTCACACCGAGAGGAAATGTAAGGAAGGGGAGACACACAAGTTGTTCTTTAATCTCGTCGCTGCTCTCATTACTCTTACATTGTGCTTTGCTAATTTTGAAGCCTCTTCGCATTGACAACTCCGTGATGTACACCTGCAAGCAATTTGCCAGCCTTACACATAGGCTAAGTCTAAGGGAACAGTGACGAAATGGCAGCTCACCTATTTCGCTATATTTTTTTTCTCTCTCCTCTATTGCAGCAGCACATTTCTTTCAGAGCACTGTCTCTTTTGTCAACGCAGAAAGCTCCTCCGTGCGAAAAAAATGCTCATAATTACCTTAGAGATAGGAAACTGCATTAGAATAAATAAGGGCGAAATTACTGTAATTATGCTGGGTTTGATGGGCTCAGCTCGTATAATCAAGGGGAGAATACAGCGAAATAACGCTGACCCTCTTGGATGTGCAGCTGCGCCTTTCTGGGGCTAGGTAGGCAGATTTATGTTCACTACAGCAGCAGCAGCAGCAGCACAATTCATATTCTTTCATAATGGTATCGAAATATACATAGCGTTGTTATACTTCTTGCACACAAAGGGCTGTGTATGTTCTGAACTTTGTATTAAAATATCAAAAGAGACAGGGTTGTTACAGGAATGTTACACAAGCAGCAGACAATAGATAAACTGGGCCAAAGCTTTTTTGTTTTTAGTCTCTCTGAAGCGGATTCGTTTAGTCTGATACTGCTGCTGTAAATAATAATAATAATGATGATGATGATGATGATGATGATAATAATAATAATAATAATACATTATTTTTTGCCCATTTTAACAACGAATACACATGAAATAAATTAGAAATGAATTCGGTTATGATGTGATGTATATGGGCTCGTGCTGGCCTCTTTAAGGGATGCTGCACACCGTACAAATGGCATCAAATTTGTCATTACAATTGCAAAACATGCATATATTCATGGAGCTATTGCAGCTGGAGGATAGGGCTACAAGTCGCGCATTTGCAATGAATTTCTTTCTTTCGTTCTTTGTTTCTTTGCAGGCACAGACATTAATATTTAAACCTATATTGTATTGTTTTCTGGAATATTTTCTATTTTGTTGTTTTTTTTTTTATTTTCTACATTCTTGTTATTTTTTAAATCTAGAGTAAATGCTGTTTGAATGGACAGGTAATTCCACCTGTGTCTAGTTTCAGTTAGCATTTTCTAAAAATCATAATAAATAAAATGCATGCCCATTTTTTATTTTATAGCATGTCAAATCAAACTAGTTGTATGTGAACACATTTTGCGATTTAAAATAACCTAAAGGGCCTCCTGCAAGATTGCATAACTAGAGCCAATGAATAAAGTGTGAAGCCCAAACAAGAAGGCCTTTGAACTTTCCACTTTCACTGATCTCCATCTGATCCGCCCTGTGTCCCCGCGTGCTCGTCCAGTCTCTTTGCAGCACCTGCCTCTTGCGCAATTATTCACTTAACACACACAATTGATCTCTCCCATTCACGGCAGAAAAATGGGGATTGTCGCAAGACAAATAGAAGATTATCTTCAAGAAAAGCTTGAAAAGAAATAAGCGGTGTTGTTGAATGAATCCAGGTCTCCCGCACCGCGACGGTTAGATGGCGATGATAGAAATGATGCAGCTTATATCGGCCGGGATTCACAGCCGATGTGTTTTCTATTTAATGTGATGCATGCAACCGTAAAGATGTTTTCGTGCAGATGCATGGGAAGTCATATTTTTTAGATGCAATGTCAGATTTCTAATTCTCCACTCCAGAGGTTTGGCAACATCTGCAACCAGTGAGCAGCAGCAGCAGCAGCAGCAGGAACCCATGTAGGCTAAATGCTAAACACGACCATAAATCTAAGCGACGAGCCTTTTGCAGCTCACACAAACGCTCTCACACGGTGTCTGCTACAATAACCAACATGATACCGTTTTGTGTCAGCTCGCATTAAACCTACACCATGCTGAAGCCTTTCTTTTCCAACATGAGAGGAGGGGTGGATGAGAGAGGAGTGGGGGTGGGGGTGTGTTGAATCAGACACCTTTCTTGACATAATTTAAATCATTATTTTACTGCTTTTGAAACTTTGCACATTATGTACATAAACTTCAGAAACAGATCAATAAATTAAAGTGATCAATACAAAACTAAATATTTTCTATGTTGACTAAACACATCTCGACGAATACAGAAAGCCTAAAACCCTGTTTCACAGCGTATCCAGTACAGCACAAAAACAAATCTGAAAATTATGTACAAAATACAGTGACAAATGAGCTGCTCATCCTCCGGGTATTTTTTTCTAAAGCAGCAAATTGTCAGGCCTTTTCCTTTTTTTTCACATAACATCGGGGCACGGCATAGAAAAGCTTTGCTTGCGTTAGTGCAGCATTAACAACACAGTGTTGTTATCTCAAAACACACTTACAAAATGAACACAGACTTACCTCAACAGAAAAACTAGTCTGAATAATTTAACTTAAATAACAAACACATATAAACAACATAGTAGCGATTTGAGGCTTTGCACAATATGTCCTGTGGTTGAATGTGCTGTAAGCATTATGGTGATGGTTTATTAATTGTAATTATTTGGTTAAAGAAACACCCCTTATGGCCTAGTAGACCTTTAACTGTTAATGAATGCAGATTGGTTTCAGGTCAGCATCACTTTGGGCCCAACATCTGGTGTAAACAAACACGTGTTTTCTTATAAACAGAATAACTCACACAAATATGATTAAAAAAATATAGAAACTGACACAAAAGTGATAAACAGCAGCCAAAAAAAGGATCTATTTGTCTTCCATTTCCGCTGACTGTCACAGACTTGTTGCCCTTGGGCGCAATGCGTGCCTTTTCAGTCTCTCAGCTCCCTCCCTTCTTCTTCTATGCTGCTTGCCGTCACGAGGAGGCCACTGCAACTGGCGGCGTGCGGCAGCAAACTCCGGGGTTGTTGTTGTTGTGTATTATCAGTGCTGGGCCGCGCAGAGGCCCCTTCACCATCCCGATACACGAGCCATGGCAGAGTCGAGGGCTGAGGTCTCTGTTCACATGAGCTGTGACTGTTGCATAGACTCTTGGTGTGTGGTTGGATACCATGAGGTGTAGCTGGGAATGTAAGATCCGGTTGTCCCCACCGAGGTCTTCACGGTGGTCGGCGAGCTCCAGACAGGTGCCACCGAGGGAGAGCCGCTCGACAGTCCGCGGCCGGTGGCTAAAGCGTTGGTGTCAATTGTGCCACCGCCTTGCTTCATCAGTTTCTTGAATTTAGAGCGTTTATTTTGAAACCAAATCTTCACCTGGGGAGACAAAGGAAATTATTTGGATGAGAAAACTGACTAAAGGAGCGTTAGAAAAGAATTGGACATCTTTTACGCACGCTTTACGCACGCAGTAGATTCCATTGTATAAAGTCAAGAGAGAAAAAAACATATTCATATCTTGCCCTTGATTATGGTATTACTGTATTAAGATGTCATTGATATTAACACATGAATGGCCGGTAAATTCAGGGGAAAAATCCTTAAATTGGTGTCAGACATTTCATATTATATTAATATGTGATGATCCATATTGATTGTAATAATGGAGCAATTATAATAATAAACATGCATACTGTAAAAAAAGAAATGAGGTTTAAAAGGCGTAAAAATGTCCAGTGCTGCTGCTGCAGTGTGAAGCTATTTGTGTTGTTCGTGGACTTGCCTGTGTCTGAGTGAGACCCAGCGACGCTGCGAGCTCAGCCCTCTCCGGTAACGCCAAATACTGAGTTTGTTGAAATCTCCTGTTCAGAGCTTGAAGTTGTAAACTGGAATAGATAGTCCTTGGTTTCCTAATCTTTTTCCCCTTCCCGTTGAATCGAACCTCTCCGCCTTCCACCACCGTGTTTTTCTCTGCTTCTGGCGCTGGGAGAGACAGAAAGGAGCAAAGAGAAGGTAAAAAATGAGGAGGCAGTTGTAGCCAACGGTGCTGCGCCGCTATGAATACTCCAGCGCAAGTTTTACAGGCTGTACTTTAGGTATAATTACCCTTAATTGCATACATTGTTTATAGCGTTACGCAATAAATAATTACCAAGCCTAATTCCAACATCTGGGTCGTCTTTTTCGCTGCAGCGAGGACTGTATACACATGAGAGCCGTGCCAACACAGAAAGTTCATATTTAAGATCCAAAGATGCTGTTGCACACTTACCTGTCTCCTCTAACCGCGTCTGTGTGAGTGTCGAGCTGTTTTGGTAAGTCTGTACTGTGCTGAGATATGGACTGGTGGAATGGCTGCCGACGGAGTTTACGTATGGATAACCCAAAGACCTAGGGAACGACGAGGCTGGACTGTAGCTGTCGTGCTGGGTATGACCTGCAGAATGTAAACAGTGCATTGGATAGTGTCCGTGAGACATGGAGGAAGGCGACATTTGTTGACTCGGGGGTCCAAACTCCATGAAAACGGTTTTTCCTGAGGCAGGGCTATTAAGACTTTCTGGAATTGTAGTCATTGTCATCTCTTCTGGCGGTTCCCCTTGTCTTGCTTTTGTTGTTTTCCTTCTATGATCTCAGTGAAGGATGAGTCCCAATTTAAGCCGAACTGATTTTTTCTCTTTCCATTCATAAGAAAATGTAGTTTGTGCCTGTGAAAAGTCCTAGGTATGATGCTGTGGACCAAGACAAACTCGCTCAAAGGTTTGAATCTCGGACTCATGAATATTCATCAAGACTGTCGCTGATTGGTCCACTCTCTCCAAGAGGGAAGCCGATTGGCGACGCTGGGGCTGGGTCCGAAGAACCTGATAAAGTCAAGGAAAACCACAAAAACCTATAAGATATCCTCATGACATGTCAAGATTCATTGTTATTATTATTTTAAAATTAATATTACTATTATTAGTCACAGTTCTTCAAATAACAACATCAATTTAAGCCACAAAATTTTAAAAAATAATCCATACCATAAGGTGATAACACCTTATCCACTTTTGTCCCAACCCTGTCCACATAATATTTAATATTTAATAAAATATTGTCATCTGTAGCGGCGCAGCGCTGCATTACACGGCACCACCAGGTTTGCCACATTGTATTAAAAGTCCAGGTTGTCACATAAGCGTCATTAATTAATGTTAAATTAATATTCCGGCCTCGTTAAAGGGTGCTCTTTACTGCTGGCCAGTTTGATTAAAGCTCTATCTGGGTGAAGGTGTATTAGCATAACACTAGTGTTCAATTTTCATAAGTAGGTCTGTAATTAGTCATGTATTTAACACTTACAGTGGCTTGAGGTCTCAGTTACACCTGGCAACATGTGGGACGGTAAAACAGTTGTGCTCTAATGTCAAATGAGGTTTGTTGGTTCAGGTATATATAGGCCCTGATGATGTTTTATAACACCTGAAATCATATAACATCACAGCATACAAAATAGCAAATAATATTTTTTAAATTAGCAGATCAATGTGTAATTGTAGTCTATTTTTTTTTTTAAAAAAGGTAATAATGAATTAATTAGGAATTATTACACAACTATATAATATATAATTGTGGGAAATTGTTGGTTATATTTTCTTGCTTCCCACCGAGCTATTCCCTGTTTCACAACACAGCCATGAACGCACGCAGGTCTATTGCCTTATCACATTTCATTGCTTTCCAAACGACTTTACGCACCTTCCATCGCAATCAATTAATGGTCACAGTTTTGTTAAACACTGGCACCTTTGATTAGCATGAATCTAAGTGAGGACGGGGGTGCGGCCAGCCTCCCATGCCTATAACAAGAATAATTATCCATGGACATTTGATTTAATTGAACTGACGACTGAGTTAACATAGGAGACTTTTTTTTCTCTTGAGCTGCAGGGTTAGACCTCCACAGCTCAATAGCTGTAACTGCTGCAGCTGCAAGCGGAGTTTAACCAGGATATATTAAAAAAAGATCTTGATTTCAATCAGCAGCTAAAAGCAACTTACTTTAAAAATCAAGTGATGGAAAAGAAGCAGATAAATCCGCGCCATCCGGGGGTCAGACAGCCTCTGCAGGACGCGCTTGGTGAAAGAAGAAAAAGCAGAAAGTATCCAGCAGGTCTTCATTTTTATTAGGATTCATTTGCAGGTTGCAGCTCGTGTTCTGGTGTCTGTGCAGAGCAGAAACACAGGCTGGCTGCTCCATCCGCAGTCCCTCCATCTCCACCTGAATAACAAATTAAAGGCAGTTAAATTCCGTCACTGTGATTATCAGTGTAATTGCATAATTGAACTCAAAACAGAACTAGCAAGTTGCAAAATGTGTTATCAAAATGCAGGCGCTGACATCACGGCACGTGTGCCACAGTGTGCCAGGCGGCTGCGGATGCCTGAATTTAAAGATTTCTGTGCAATATTAGGCTATAACGAAAGCTGGTCCCTTGTCCCCCTAAAATAGGCCAATTTGAAGTGATTTCTCTGGAATTACTTTCGAAAAATGCTTCAAGATTTCCTCTATCAACAACGACAATGATAATGGTAGTACAACCAATAATTATCATCTTCCAGAACAGAGGACAGATTTTTATGGGTACTTGGTGGGTGCGACTGATAACTGTCATTATTTTCCCACGATTATAGTATCTGCAAATTGACACGCGGCTGTGAGCAAAACCATTAACAGAATAGAGGCAGAATTTGAAGAAAAATGTAAAATAACACCACGAGTATACTACTAATAATAGCAATAATAATTACAGGCTTTTTATTGGAAGTAAATGTAATTTAGGGCTGAGCAGATATGCTGCATAAATCATTCATTTTTATTTGCAAAATCAATCTTTTACAAAGTGTTTATTTGCTTGCAACTTAAAGGATTAACTATTTATTGGAGTGTTTCTTTTTTGTCTCAAGCCATCGTCAGTGTCATTAAGGATGAGCAGGCGTGTGATAATATTACCACTTTAATTTATAATTTGACTCCTGCGCTCGCTGGCAGGAGGGCAGCGCAGGCCACCACGGCGGTGCGTCCTGCAGCATGGCACAAGGGCTCTAACTAGCCACACTAAAAATAAAGTCCTCCATGCATGGATGGAGCGCGGAGGCAGGACTCATTAGGAGTGAGTAGCTCTGTGGCTGAGGGTGTTTTAACACCTGCTGCTCTTCACCTGAGGGTTAGTGCAGAGGTGGAGAGACAGAAAGAGGAGGGGGGGTGGTGGAGGGGTAAACGGGCCAAGATGTCACAGACTTCATTTCAGGCCGGTGATAGAAAGCCCTCCTCAACTGCCATGCCAACCCACATTTTCACAGCCACCAAATATTATCCCGACCGCGGTGCGTTGGTAAACTGTGTATCCATGCTGCGTGAAGGCACAGCTCCATGTGCACCCTGCAGACTCTGCATGTGAGCTGTGATTAATTATTGTCATTGGAGTTGCAGGGATTTTTTATTCCCCTTCCTTATAGGGAAAACAAAATGCAGGTGTATATTTTTACATATTTTTTCCAGCTTTGGTTTAATCATTTCTACATTATTTGACCATTTCTTGGGATTTTCTGTGCGAATTAAAAGAAGAAAAGCCTTTTTGAAATTAATAATTCTGCTGTCTGTTTGATGCATGGCCTGAACATCATGCTGCATAAATATCCATCTCAAATATATAAATTCATAACAAAAGATAAATTGTTCTCTCACTCTATACTGCCTGTTTTTTTCATTAATACACCAGCTCATCATGTCTGACACTGCCCATCATGGACATTATTACCACACGACCTGAGCTCCAAATGCAAATATGATTCGGCGCGTGACTTCCTGCAGAAATGTCACACTATACGCAGGTTTATTTTACGTTTTTAAAAGCAGCGGATCAAACAAGTGAAATTGCCTTTTGTTCTGCTTCCTCTCTGGCTTGGCTGCTCGCTGCCATCCTGTAATTTGCAGCAGCGTCAATGAACGCAAACTAGAGGCACTACAATTAACTCGATTCAGTGTCTATTTTCATGTGCAATGTGGCATCAAAATGTGAATTGATTTTGTTTACTGAGTTAAACGTAAACAAAAAAATGATTCATAATATCTGAGAGACTGGATTGTCATATTGGTTAATTGATTGCATTATCAGGGTCAGGAGGGACACGGGGAAATGAAATCATGTTTTTATTGTTTTCAGAAAATACAAAAACCTATTTTTTTTTCCAGATTTACTGTCTCACAATAATTTAATGTAGCTACCTTACTTTTGTGTAAATACCTGATTTTAATACTTTATTTTATTCCCTGCCAGTAAGGTCACACTCTAGTTTATGAAATTAAATTATGCTAAGATTTCTTTTCTCTTCTGAAGGACCCAATAAGTTATTTATGTCCAGAAAAAAAACAGATTTACTCAGTTCAAATTAAAACATTTTGTGTTTTTCATCTGATAATAATTGAGTGTTTGTAAACACAAGGAAATATCAATAACTTGTTATACAGTAAATTAAAAAGATCTGTCAGTCAGTTTGAGTTATAGCAGGCTCAACTCCTGTTTCATATCTCGGTGTTCGGAGCTATTTATTTATATTTGGATCACATATTGTGCCTTTAATAGATGCTAAAAAGTAGAATAATTTCTTGTAATGACTGCCAAAATATTTTAAATGTTTTCTATAGCAAATAAATAATAAAGCAATGGGAAAATGGTGTTCAGTATAATAATGATTGTTCTGTTTGTTTTCAGGCGTTGATGACTGTGAGGAAACTGCATCACATCAGGTTCAGATGACCAGATGCTGCTGGGACTCAAACCTGGACTTGTTGCTCTGCAGATGACTCACACCACTGCTGAGCCTTGAAGCCTGGTGATAATGGAAATAAGGAGCCTATGATTGTGGCATTAGTATTTTTTTTATTTTTTCATATATCTTCATTTAGTAACTTCTCACAAAGAGAGGCAAATCAGAAACATTTTGAACTTAAGTGACTCTTTAATTTCCAGCAAATGAAATCTCTAACTGCAAAAACTTCTCCTGTAGATGAAAAGGAAGGACTCTGTAATCATCATGTGTGTGATAAGACTTAAAGCTGGTCATTGCAGTGCTGAGAAGTCACATTTCAACTCCTTTTCCCCCCCTTCAGTGTTCAGAGCAGCTCTCTCCTCAGAAAGCTGGGGGTCACGGTGTGGAAAAGCCCCCAGCGAACTGGTAGAAATGCTGTCCCCATTACAGCAGCAGCAGGGGTCAGGCCATGGCAGCAAGCATCCAACCTGCCCGAAATTGGCTGCAAAATGACCAATTACCTGAGTGAAGGCTGGGGAGAAAGGACTTGGAAAAATATGGCTTTTACTTAATTCAGCTAAACTGTAAAAGAAACCAGTGTCACAACTACGCTTCATACTTGCTACATGTCCCAGCATCCCCAACTGTTAAGTGAAGATCTGGGCATCAAATTGTCAACTGATCAGAAAATCAATTTTAAGGATAATCGAAATTTAATCAACTCATAGTCTGTGGTGATGTGGCAGAGCTGCATGGCAGGAGTAGAATCCATATAACACAGCTATAAGCTGGGGAATTATTTCACCAACACTAAAACAACGATTGATTAAACATCTTTACATGTAGGTCTTATTGAATTAATTTCCCTGCAAATGGAAAACATGCAAATTCGCCAATTAAGTCATTTGCCCATGGAGAGCTGGGCTGCTTGACGTTCAGCTGCCACTGCGCCTTTAGTCTGAAACCCCTTTTTAGTTTTTGTTAAGAGTTAAGTCTCCAACAAAGACAGGAAGGAGGTCAGCACTCAGCCAACACCTGAATGCGCCTCTCTTTTTTGTGCTCCCCTTGATCCCCACAGTCTGTGCCTGTCATTAGTCTTAATGATGGAAAATTGTCATGTTGATACAAGTCTTGCTCTCCCCCTCTCTTCTTTGTATAAGTAGAAGGTGGAAGCTCCATTCGTAACAAAACCGTGGACACTGCATTTGTGCCGGGGGAGAAAAAAGGCTGTAGATGCTCTTTCCATAGCTGGGATAATTATTCCTACTGTGACCTTAATGATTCGCTCTGTTCATCCTGCATCTCATCCACGCGCCAGGCCCTCAGCAGAGCCCTGTGTCAGGGAATATGAAAAACCCATATAATGAAACCATTTTGGCTGATGGAAAAAAAGGGCTACTGAAGCTGCACTTGCTACAAAGACGGCTCAATTATGTGAGTAATTGTGATAATTTTCCCTCCATTCACTGCTTTCTCTGAAAGGTAAAAAACACAGATGCTGAAAGGGAAATTACTTGGACAATATATAATCTGTGAAATGGTCACAACAGAAAAAAAGATGACTGTAAGAAAGTGTAGGACTATAAATAGGTATGTTAATGCAGGGCACATAAACACACCCTCAGAAGCTCACAGCACTACTCTGTGCAGGCTCATGTGAATAGAGGAAAAAAAAAAACATGCAACAAATGACCACTGAAAAAAGGCATGATAAAAGTAGATATGCAGCTGCCAGAAAATTAAACCTCCTTCTCCTTCCAATTGACAAATTTCAGCTCCTGAAAATGCACCCCCATAGTTGGCTATCATTTGTTGTTCTCTGACAGGAAAAGGATAATTACCTCTCTCAGAGGCAGGAGGACTGACATGCCCTTTAGACTTTGCCATGAATGCAGAAGCTTGATAGAAAGCTTGAGGAATAATTTTCTTCTTTGCCTTTCCTTTATGTTCAAGAGCATGTTTTGTTCCGGAGAACTTGGAGATGGCAGTATTGTAGAGTGCATTAAACCATGGGTGTTCATACTGTAAATATGACATCCCCGTGTCTATCAGCTTCTCCATTCGGGGGAAAAACTCTGAAATGCATTAAAATTTCAATTTCATCCCGCCGGGAGACAGGCGAGATAGTGAGATATGCATTACTTTTTCCTTTCACAGTGGGTATTGGATTAAACATTTCCTCTTCTTCGCTGGAAAAAAAAGAAGCTTCTGTCTGTCAGACAGGAGTGAGGCCGTAAATTCAAGTTTTGTGGATGCAGGAATACATTGTATTCTAGGAAGCGTGACACTTAGGTGCAACTTCCACCAGGGACAGTGTGCATGTGTGTCCCCCTACTTTAAAAAAACTTTTTGTCTTTTTTTTTAAACCACAAAAATCATGCTTAATTTGCCAGCGGTCAGATTTCGGCTGAGAATGTGAAATGAGCTGCTGATTTTGCTCTGATAAACTCCAAAAATGAAACGGAGGAGCAGCATATTTAGAACATTTACACTGGCAGGATTTAGCAGCATGACCAACTTAATTATTTCCCTGATTTTGTTTTGGTTACCATAGTCCCAAAATGTATGTAGATTCAAATTGCTATTTTTGTTTTTCTATGGGAGGATCCTTAGACCTCCCCTTTTATTGTGCCCCTACACTTCTCAAACCAAAGTTACGCCCTTGTGTGCAACATATGTATATCTTCATGAAAGCTAATGTTGAATTAGCTCCAAAGAGCTCTGTGTTTTGTTTCTGTGTTTGGGAAGACTATCGTTAAAGCATTCTGATCTGTAGATATGATTGTTAGATATATAGACTAATTGTTTTTCTCTAGCCTGTTGTTTCATTATGTCCACAACCTCTTCCCCCAAAAGTGCATTCTCCCCCCCCCCCAGAGAAACCTCCCACATGTACGGCCGCTGACCCCTCAGGCCCTGCAATCTGGAATAAATCTTTCCAGACAAGCCGAGCAACATTACAGCCTTGCAGCTCAAATACTTGTATCACACTCAAATGATGAGTCTCTGTCACACACCATGTCATCTGTTTCACCCCAACCCTCCAATAACTTCCATCCCATTGAGCAGCCTTGTGTGTTACGGGGGCAAAGACAGCCAGAGACCCCCTGGTCCTACCTGATTGTGCCTCCTGTAACACGGAGAAGCAGCTTGGTCCCAACACCAGCCTATACTAAGCGTCGCTTTTGTGTAGCACACAAATACACACACACACATACCCCACAAACCACCAATCTCAATTCAGTGCACCCCACTGTGCACTTCCTGACAGCCTCCAGAAATGTTTTCAAGTTGTCAAGTCCCTACAGTAATAGTCCGGGAGCGGAGAATACAATAAAACAATAATCATATGATCAGAAATTTAGGTTATGTAAAGACTGTGAGAATAAAACTGTTTGGGTTGCTTCTTACAGGCTCTTTCATTTTCACTTTGTTTCACATTGAAATCTGCCGTAATCTTTTTACAGTTCGGTGACTGTGACACTGAACCAAATTGGCTCCTTATATCAAATTCTCTGAGTTGCAGCAGCTGAGTATTAACTAATTTTTACAAGCAGATGTTTATTTACCGTGACAGTGGTAAGGGACCGAATGAAAATTATTAGGGAAAGGGGAAGGTTGTGTGTTTTGTCTTTTAGCTATTTTTTGGGAGAGTAGGAGAGGTTCTTTCAGCATTTTCTCATCCCAGGTTAATATTTGATTTATTTTTACACATATCAGGCTACAGTATCATCTGAAATAACTCTCAACAGCATAATTATGGTTCATTTAAAAGCTTTCAGTTTGGAAAAAAAGCTGTAATGTTTGTTAATAGGAGACATTATTTTACTTTGATTGCTGCAATATTGCTAATAGCTAATTGTACTTGATGGCTATGTGAAAGTTATTGCCCTATTGATATATTAAGTTTTGAATAGCAGTACACCATTTAAAGCATTTATGTACTTTTAGTTACTAATGGCAAACAAATAAAGTCAATAATGCTCAATTATTTTAAGCTATTGAAGAGGGGTTGTTAGAATCTTTAGTAACACTTTAATTGAATAGTCAGGCTACAGATAGTTTACTGAGTAGTTGTAGCATTTCAACAGCTTATTAGTTGAGATTCAACATTTCAACTGTTCAGTTTTGTCTGCAGATGTTTATCTATCGAGTATATGTTACAATTCACATTTTCTCAGAATAATTTAGTTAAACTTGAACTAGCCATGCAACCTATGCAGCACAGGATGAGTGAATGCTTCAAGTTCAACTAAATTATTCTGAGAATATCATGAATTTTCACATATACTTCATACATAATCTTTTAAACATCTATATAATAAACCCATACAGTTGAATGTCAACTAATAAGCTGCTGAAACATAACAAATACTCTATAAACTACAATGAAGTGTAACTGAATCTTTTTCTAAATTAAGATAGTGGCCCAAAAAATATAAGCAAATACCAGGGTGGGTTTTACTTTTTAAAAATCTGGCACATAAGTTTCAGCTCCCCTCATTGTCCCAAATAATATCTGTACAGTCCCTAATCATTGAAGCATGTGTTGCTGTTCATAATGCAAAAACACAGCTCTAAAATAAGGTGTATGATGTCCTGTGAAAACCTTAAAAGTCAAACTATAGCCATTTTCACATACTTTATAATTTAATCTTTCATCTCTCTCCTTCTCAGTAGGAGGAGACCAGGAGTCTAAAGATAGTGTATGGTACGTTATACAAATGGGAAAACATGCAATTTGTGATTTTATATAAAATCTTATTTTGACATTTGTTGAGAAAACTCTGAAAGCTCTGGTCTGATGAAACCTTCTAAAACCCTTCAATTAGACCTCAAATGCATATTTGTCAAGCCAATACTGAAGGAGGGCTGCTTTCCTTAGGGACTGTATGAAAATTATTAGGGTGGGGAGGCGAGGCTGAACCTTATAGCTCACTTCTATAGACCTTCTTCAGCATTATTAATAATTTCTTCGGATCCTGCTGTCCTTTGACCTCATATTCCCGCCATTCCTTATTTTGAACCAAGAGTTACCACTCTCATCTTATATTTGACACATTTACTGTAGGTCTGTTTTTGGTCAAGATGCAGAATTAAGTTAAAGTAGAAACAAAGATCTACATCTACTCTGCTTTTAATATATTCATCCTATTAGCTTCTAGCTAACGTTGATGAGGAGAATAAACCCCTAACGTTAGATGCGCGCTTTCTTAAGTCTACGGATATGCATGATAGAAGCAGTAGCACTGGCGATCGTTGGGGCAGTGTAGCATAATTCAAGCAAAATAAGGCCGTAAGAGACGACAAACGCATTTTTAAAAATGGCAAAACGGAACGTATCATTAATCTACTGAAAAGAATTCTCCGTCCACGTCACAGTGTATTTATTAGCCTTACGGACCACCACTATCTACAATGCTGCCTCCATTAAAAGGTACATGTCTGAAACTCTCGACTCTGTCCTCTAGTGCCACCTATTGGCTGTATTTATACCAACATAAAGGAAGCGTTGAAGTATGAGGCCAGTGACCTTTACAATGTTTGAAACAGATGTATCTGTTTTCATACCTACAGGGAGTATAAATGAGCCTTAATGCAGAGACACGATTGCTGTCCAGAATGACCTTTGACCTGTAGTGCACAAAAAATCCATATTTTTCATGCAAATATTTGAAGTCTTTACATTTTTTCTTAGAGTAAAACCAAATCTAACTAAAAAGAAATCAAAGGGTGCTCTCCCCTGAATTTTAGAGTTGGCCTACCATCCTTTCAGCAAACACACACACACACACACACACACACACACACACATGGTTCACAGATATAGGCATTAATGCAGGTTCTATACTGTTGCTCAGACGCTGACCCTTTAGACAAAGGTTGTCTGATTTCGTTCGTCATCACTAGCGCTCTGATATAAACCAGTCTGACCTACAGCTGTACCTCTCCGATATTACTAGCCAGGAACAGAGAGCCTCGTCTTCCAATTACACTGCTGCACCGCTGCCTGAAGCTCAGCCATCTATGGAGAAAGCTAAGACAAGGCTGTCAGAGATTTTAATAAATGTAGGGAACACTGCATGGGAAAAGTGTTGCTGTCTCAATAGAGTGACACAGACAGGCCAAGGCTGTCAATGGAGCCCCTAATGACAGAGTAAGATAATGACAGACCCCAGTTAGAATCAGCAGGAAGAGGAAGATCAATCTGCAGCCAGAGAGGGAGGGATGTGAGGAGGGGGACAAAACTGTGGGCTCTTTCTTTTCTATTTTCTCAGTTTTAGCTCATCTCATACATATATCTTTCTGCTGCAGCTGGCTTGCGTCGTGGCGGGGCAGCTCTGCATTAAGCGCACAGTGGATCAATAGCCATTACAACTCCCTCACAGCCTGACACATCGCAGGGCCACAGTTGACATTTCACTCAGGGCCGCATTGATCCCCAGTGCACAATATTCCAGCCCCCAGTTAGTGGCCGAGCCTGGGGTCTGGCTGGAATTGAAAAGCAAGGGAGGGGGGTGTAAAACGGCAGAGGGGTGGCTAACCAGCTGCCCGCGCTACAAGTAAACAGCACACCCCTTGATGCATTCCTCATTTTCAATCTACTGGTTTTCCTGCCACTACTGGCAATCTGAGAGGCTGTATCAGAGGATCAAAGCTTGACCTTATGTGAATTATTTATACATGCACCAGATCAGTGTATATGTGAAGCAGAAATAGCCACACTGACATCATTGTTGATAGCATCTACAGCATTTTGCAGACCAGTGGAAACTGGTCAAAAAAAGAGAAGTCTAAAATAAGCATTTGGTGTAATTAAAAAGTGGGAGTTTCCAAGAAACCTCAAAATAAACATGGAAAAATCGCAGACAACACAAACTTCGAGTTAATTTCTTTTTAATTGCCTTCTGAGACCTAAGATGCTATCTCTGTGGTCTGATTCACTCTGCAGAATGGCCACCATAGCTGATACAAAATGCTGAATTCATTCATTCATATTGTAGCTGAAAACGTATAAATCATTCTCCAAAGAAACTTAAACAATATTACAAATTCATACAATACTATTCCTGTAATACAAACCCAGGTATAACCTGCAGCTCTGTCATCCGTATTGTTTTTCACCATGACATAATCACCTTTTTGAAAAGAAAACATCATTTATATCATCGTGGCAACGTTTCAGGACTTATCTTGTGCACAAAAGGTTGTGTGTTCGCTGTGTGAGTTCTCATAACGTTCTAGTTAAATCGTGGAGAGGGGAGGAAAAAAAAGGATCTTCTCATAACTCCTCTGCCAGCAAATGTTGCTCCCGGGTTTGATTTCTAAATTGCACTTCATAATTGTAAGAGAGGGGAATCCCCCAGATAAAATGGGCTACAAGAGATTAAATACCTGTCAGGTGTAGTGTGACTGCATTGTTCGCTGTAAAGTCTGATGGAAGGAAATTTCTGCAGAGAAGACACAAGGAAAAAGTGTTTTTTTTTTCTGAACAGATTATGTTCATATCAGTCTTAATAAAAGATGCATGTTGTTTTCTACTTGTTGTCTCAGAGCGTATTTAATCTGTGTAGGATCAGAAAATATATATTATATTCAAATCATGCAACTTATATACATCTGATACTAAAAATGTCTCTCATGTGAAACCCTTTGCACCTCCTAACATCACATAAATAAGCTTAAATACAGGGATTGATACTATAAAGATACAGCTCACACAGCTCTGCATGTGAAGGCATGAATGCATCAGATTACAGGTCTAATGCTGTAATTGAATTCTTGCTCTGGGCAGAAATTTGATTTAATCAATTGTTACCACCTGGCTCTGTGTTTGCAGCAACACCGGAGACCACACACATATTCAGAATGTAAAAAATGATTTAATAAACATTAAACCAAACAACAGACGCATATATGTAAACATGTATACCTACACACCTTAAATATCGCTGGACTCAGTGACACCATACGGCACAAAAAAGACCTGCAGCTGCCTCTGAATCAGATCCTCATCTTTAATTTCTATGTGGTCGGCTCAGTCAGATACAATGCCTGTCGTCACGTAGTCTGGGGTCATTATGCACTGGGAGAAGGAGGAAAAAAGAAAGTGTACATGAAGATGAGAGCAGGTCTGCCGTCACAATGCTTCCATTTAACATGGTGGGGTTGACGGAGGAAGGGGGGGGATTGTGGGGCAGTGTCTTGCCCTCTCAGCCCAAGCGTGCGACCCAGGACGGCCCGGCAGAGAGACACCGGAGCCCTGCAGGCTGACAGAGGACTCTCCCCATCAACACTCACATAATGCTGCTTTGGCACACACTCACGAGTAAGACAAGGCCTTCTGGCACAAATCCAGGTGGCTTATGGATATTTGCCAGGGCAGAGGATATACCTAATGTTTATAGCGTGCATATTGTTTGAGTTGTTAACTGCCAAACTGAATTAAATATTAATGCACACCATAATATTTGGTACACAGAATTTTAAGGGGGTTTGAGAAGCTAGTTTCATTGAACATTTTCTGCAGGCAACATTTCAAATTCAAATTTTTTCTGCTAGAAATCTTAAGGCGACACTTGATTCTGATTCTTGTCTTCTTTGAGATCCACCTCTTTTGTCCTGCTCCAAAGTCACTTGTTCGACTGGTCAATTACTATGTTTTTCTCCCTCGCAGCCTCACAAAGTCAAATAGATGTTTTCGTAGCACCGTCTTATGACGATGTTTGTGTGAATTATTCAGCCTCTGCTTCTATCAAATAACAATAACTTGAAATACCCTAATGCAGAATTGCTATCATTCAGGGACAAAACTCCAACTCACTTTCCAGACTCAGTCATCTGTCTTGGAAAGAGAAGGCGTCAATCTTCCCAACTCCAACACCATTCACCTCTGTTATTCATGGCTGTATTGTGATGGGAGCGCACAATGCTTTGATATACAGTAGCTCGTGAGATATTGCATGTGTGTGTTTTATATTAAGAGCTTAAGGGTTGAGTTTCACATTGAAGATGACTGTTGAGAGTCACCTATTGGACAGTGAAGGCAGCACTCTGCCCTGACTTTGCTCAGAGGAAACACCTGCAGAGAGCAACACATGTTGGTCTGCAGGCAAACCTCCGCTGTCTATTTTGCACTGATGAAATATTCCCAAGCAAAGTGGACTATGACCTTGTTCTGATCATATGTAGCTCTGGATATTGTTTAAATGCGCCACCGGGGAAAGCCTGACGGAAAGGCATGCAGTGTGAGCAGAGCGGCCCTTTTTGTAGTGAGCAGCAGCAGCTTGATGGAGGGCAACAAGCTGAAGCCTGGGAGGAGCTTTATTGTGCAGCAGCTCTGCTTCTTCGGGCTGTGTGAGAAAGTTTTCTCCCTCCATGCAGCCTGGTTAAATTAGCCCCAGAGCCAGAGTGTGGACAGCAGCTGGAGTGCAAGAGTCAGCTCTGGCAGTGGTGATAATCAGCAGGGAGGATGTGGAGAGAGAAACCCTCAGGGAGGAGGGGGTTGGCAGAGAGGAGGAGGAGGAGGGGAGGACGGGGGCGCTGGTGGCTGTGATCTTACAGGCCCAATCAGAACCCAAGTGGAGCCGAGGCCTCATGCAGTGTAACAGCACACCATTGCGCTGCAGCACTCAACATCCTGGACACAGAGCAGGTCTCCTCCCTAACCGCCTGCTTAACCCTTTCAGAGTGTGTGTGCGGCTCCCCTGGCCCTCATTCGCTCATCACTGCACTAATCAGCCGCAGAGACAGCAGCTGCAGGGAGCCCCACTCCTAACCTGAGCTGGAGAGGCTGTTATCCTCAGCAAGAGGAGTGCAAATACAGAGCTTAGTGTTCTCAACAGGGACCGCAGAGCATCCACATGTCTGACACTGGCTGCTTCCTCTATTGTGTCACATTCAACTCGATCCTCAAATAAACAATGTCAGCAGGTAATGTGGTTCTTTATTAGACAGCGGGGGTTTAAGACACACTCAGATCATTTATCTCAGTAAAAGTACAAATAATACAATGTAAAAATACAAATGAAAGTCTTGCATTTATAATTTTACTGATGTTATATCAGTAAAGTTAGTGTAATGCCATGTGGAAATAAAACTTGACATGGAAATAACAAGCACCAAACTAACAGTATGCCCATTCTACATGTGATCACAAAATACTGCTGTATAGGCCTATCAAACACCACAATGCATATAAACAAAAACCTCAACCTTTAATTGTGACCTTTTTAGAGTATATTAAATATTTTGTGTGTAAATAGCCATTTTAGTCTTTGTGCATCATCTGTAGCCGACTATGTTGCACAGCAAAATTAACACAGCCACTGCATGTTTGTTCAAATCAAAGCTAAAACCCGAATCTGACTTTTTAGCATCTGTTTTACCTTATAGTTACAAAAAATAATACACAATAGAAATGTTCTTCATAACAACAGCATGTGACATTTATAGTAAATGATTGAAAAAACAGGAGTAGTAACTGTACTTTGTTGCAGAGAAACAGCAATTTAGGCATTTAAAACAAGAGCGCTGTTTAATGGGAGAGCTAGCTGGTGAGGTAGCTTTGAAGCTAGCATTAGCTAAGGCTAAAACTAAATTTCCATAGCCTACTAATTCCCCCCAGCTGTTATCTGAATCTGAAAAATATCAGTTGTAATTAACCAACATCTTGGTAATTCGGTTCATTACCCCACATAACGGAATTGGTGGTTAAATTCAGCCATGAAGGTGAAAAAAACACAGCGCAACTCTTGCTAACTAACAAGCTAGCTATGTTAGCAGAGTAGCAGTAACCATGATAGCATCATTCCTATGTTCCCAGGGCCTAGCGTAGCTGTACATTGACCTTTGAGCATGTGTCTCTTGATATAACAACAGAAAAGACTGGTAAGTGCTATCTTTACAGTTTAAACTGCAAAAACAAAAACAAAGAAAGTGCAGTTTAAATGGTAAAAATCCATTTATCCACTATGGAAACATCAATGCATAAAGTCAAGGAAACTGTCTTGCCCATAAATTTGAGGCTATCAGCTGAAGGTGGGTGATTTCAACATATTGACCCAGGGAAACATACACTGAAAATGTGACCTGGTCGGAAAACACTGCTGAGAGTATAAAACTCCCTTAAAGGTCTCTTTGTGTCCTATTATTAGGGTACTGAGCTGAGGAACAAAGGAACACAAATTTGCTCCCACTGCCAACTCAGCTTTTGACTTTTGGTAAAGTTTGTATGATGTGGTGTTATTAAACTACCCAAATTACAAATTTAATTGTGTTAGGTAGTAGATTAATTTATTAGGTTATACTGATTTCAGTATAGGCAAGTGGCACCAAATGACATACACAAAGCATTATGATATTAGACTGTATTTAGCCAACAAAGTTGTTAAAATAACCAATAGAGCTAAGGGAAAAATGTTGTTTAAATGTGTCTACCCCTGCCCTTAAAAAACATAAAATAATGGCATTATTTTCATCTGATGCAGTTTTTCCAGCCAGACTGAAAATACTTAAACCCATTTTCTCACCGTCACTGCTTCAGAGAGTTACTGCTGTTTTATTTATTGTATCATGGTAATATGATCATTGATGTGTTGGTGTGAAGCATGTAAATATTGTTATTGGTCCAGATGAGGTTAAGTTTAACTTCTATATTATAGCTTATGTTGCTGGGTAGTTTGATCTTTAAGTATTTTATTGTTAGTCATACAGAATCTAATACCGTAAAACTTCAATCAAAAGCCTAGTCCCAATTAAACGCCCAGTCCCTTTTACTAGCTTGATGTGGCTACACATTTTGACAAATAAACATCTGTCTCAATTAGATGCCTGGTCTGGTTGCCAAGCATTTTATTTTTTTTATAGAGATTCTTCACATGTATAGAATCGGGTTGTTGGCTACCTCAACTTATGTGTCCAGATCAACAGCCCAAGATCAAATGAATGATTCATAATTGATATATTATCTGAAGCCTAATTTTTAAACAAGTAATATTCATACTGGTTTAAATAAACAATTTGAACATATTTCCCATCTTCCCTGAGCAACAGTTTTGTGTGAAAGAAATTATTGGGGGGCAGTAGCTCAGTCCACAAGGACTTGGGTTGGGAACCAGAGGGTCGCCTGTTCAAGTCCTCGTCTGAACCAAATATGGAGCATGGAGTGGTGGCTGGAGAGGTGCCAGTTCACCGCCTGGGCACTGCTGAGGTGCTCTTGAGCAAGGCACCGGACCCCCCCAAACCGTCCAAGGCTGCCCCCTCACTCTGACATCTCTCCACTTTGTGCGTGTATAGGTCCTGTTTGTGCATGTGTGTGTTCGCACCTGTGTAAATTGAATTTACTTTGAACTGAATTGAACTGAACTTAAGAAAGTATATAAAGTAATATATATATCCCATATAGATGCCTGTCCCAAAAATAGGCCTGAGTCTGAAAAGCACATTAAGCAGTAAATTGTAACTGCAGTAAAGTAAAAAGGACTATATTTCTCTGTGAAATGCAAAGGGGTAAAATACTAAAGTAAACTCAAACCTCAAAATTATACTGAGGTGTATTTTTATGATGTACCTATGATCTGTCCATTAATTACTCAGCGTGAGTGGCCACAGGTCAGTAAATCAGTGTGAGATTAAAGAGAGCCCTGACTAATGTTAAGGTAAAAGAATAATGTACTGTAGTAGTAGCTCCTACAGTACTGGTAAATGCAGCATATCCTCACTAAATCAGCCTGCAGGTCAGGCCAGCTCAGAGGTTGCACGCGACCAGCGGTTCATCAGCGTGTGCGTGACACATGTACATGATGAAGGGTGTGGAGGAACGTCCGGACAGGTAGGGTCAGAGCCAGGTCTGATTACACAGCTGCTGATCCTCCACAAAATCCCAGAGACAAACCAGCACCCCGTCCCTGCTGCAGTCCTTGAATCCATCCATCCACTGTCTCCCAGATGAAACAGACCCGACCTCGGATACTGTACTCCACACATTGCCTCGCGGTCTGGCATTCAAAGTTTAGTCACAAAACTAACTCAGGTTGACTTTCTGTGGAACAGTTTGTTTTTGTGTCACTGTGTAAAGGCAACATGTTCAGAGATCACACAAATGAATTACTCACAGTCTACGTCTCTCCACAATGTCTAGTCCAAGAAACACTTCTACCAAAGAATTGAGTGATACTGGCAGAGCCGATGCGATCTCCGAGGCCCAGCTTGACATGACATGAAGCAACGATTTTATGTTGTCTGTCAAATATACGGGGAAAAAAAATCAATGCAACTTGACAGCATTACATAAAGAGCTTTTGTGCCTTGATATTTCTTTTCTGCCTGTGTACTTTTGTCTGGGGTGTACAGAGTCGTTCTCAAGGCCCAGGGGGAGCAGCGCTGGCGAGAACAATGTGGGAACCCAAGGAGCAAACTGCACATGTTGTCTTTTCTCTACAGTTTCTGCTGTGACTCCAAAAGAGGCTGCATCTTTACAGACCATTTCATACGGCAACATCATCCATCACCGCAGACAGTTTGACTGCACCTTCTGCACAAGTCCCCAATGTGACCCCTAAATTCTTCTGGGATGAAAACTTTCAAAATCAACAGTGCCACAGTTGTGAAACCCTTCAATGTGCAGGATTAATGTGCGGAATCGGGATTTAACACGACATTGTTTTTGGACATGTTATACTCAGTATTTATTTTCCTAATCTGACTCTCCTCATTGTTTTCAGTGCAGCTGAGTGCATTTCGTGGCCTTGTAATGAGCATTTTTGTAAATGAACAGTGATACATTGTATAAATTGCTAAATTGACATTTAAGTGCACAATTGCATCAAATTCTCATTCAATTTAACCAAACTAAGTGCATCCATCTGCAGATCATTAACTACAGGAGCAGTGCACATTTACAGTTTCATGGGAATATGGGAAAAAGGTTTGTGGGGAAGCTGATCGTCCACTTACTGCAGCAGCATCCATATAATCTGATTACGCTAAAGCCCGAGTTTAGTGCAGGTGACAAGGCGACAAGCGCTACTGACTGCCCAGGTGCAGCCAGGGGGAGCTGGGTGTGTCTGTGTGGCCCTGTAACACTCCAGGCTTCACCCTGCAGAGCCTTAGCCACGGCTGAATGCAGCAGCCTCCCACTCTCCCCTCTCGTCTAGAAGAGGATCAGCAGCGGCTTATAGCTGCCCGGGCTGGGAGGTGAACAAGTGGGGCTTTGAGGAGCCCTCTGCCAGTCAGACGGAGAGCTCCAGGCCTCCAGCCCTCAGGGGTTAACCTCTCAGACTGCCAAGCAAAATACTGCAAGAGTCTCGCAATTACAGAGACAGTCAAAGGCCACACGCAATTTCCAGAGCTATTTACACAGTTAGACGGCCCCCCTCCAGAACTGCCAAGAATAGGCAGAATTAAGATGGTAGAGAGGTAAGGTGGGCTTTTAAATACACTCTGCCCTCCTATAGCTGCAATTCATTCACAAAGAAACTGACGGCTTACGAAAAAAAAGTCTGCATTGGTGAGTAATGCAGCATATAGATACATTCAAAAATACATGTATAAATTCAGAGAGTTCACACACTGATTGAAGCACCTGTTAAAATATAACAGGGCTCGATTACAGGCTAATTAACTTTTGGGAAGATTAAAATGTTGGATCCACTAAGATGTAGGCGTTGCTCTGGATAAAAACCACAATATTAATATATAAAGTGACAAAATTAATTAAATTAAATCACACAATAACTGTTAATAGATTAAACAAATCGAGAGGAGTGTTTTCTTTTTGGGCAATTAGGCAAATTACATCACTCTATCAAATTGATACAGAAAAAAAACAACACTGTAACAACACCTCTAAATAATTTAATTAATTAATTAATTAAGGTTTTAGGAAGTAAAATGTGTCCGAAAATCCACATTAACATGAATCTAACATATAATTGTTACCCATGAATCCTTATGCAATCATGTGAGCTAGCTAACGCTACATCACTGTGTGGCACCTGTTTTTTTTTTTTGTTGTTGTTGTTTTTTTAATATTAGCCAATTGGCTGTATTAAATGTACGGATGTTCTTGTGAGCCACAATGGATTGTTTTGTTACTTTTCAAGCAACGAACTCTGACACACTGTCCACCTTAAGGTGCGGACACACCAAACTGACATCAAAGAACTAGCGGCAACGATGACGAGCCTGAGGAGGAAGCACTGGTTAGCCCCAGTTTCACTACAGGCAGATTCACTTGCTACAGGAACGAGGAAATAAAACCTGAACAGCCAATCTGAGTGATATCTCTCACCAACAAGCTCCGCCGCAGATTCAACATGCTCAATTGGCCGAAAAAGCAGACGCCGCAGACGCCAAAGTGCCAACGGTGCGACACACCACAAAAACTATGGCAACAGACGCTCACCGACGGCCCGTCTTTGGTCAACGGCTGACTGTCGGCTTGGTGTGTCAGGGCCTTTAGAGACCAACGATGAAAGTGCAGATGGGTGAGGCTAATGCACCTAGCCATGCTACAACTGCTGTTGACTTAGCAGCTATGGGCAAACAAGAGAAGACCTAAAAATGTTCAGAATCATCTCAAGTACAGCTCAGTTTTATACAGTATGTATGTAGGGGGTCCCTGCTCTGTCTCTCTTTGAGCTAAGGGGTCCTTCTTCTGAAAAACACTAAAAACCCCTGGTCTAATACAGTGGTGGTTCCCAATCTGGGGGTCAAGACCTCTAAAAGGAGTTTTCAAATTTTTCTGTAATTTTACTTTTTCTTTGACATACTGAACACTTTCACCTCCTCAGGTTTCTAGCAGTCCTCACAATAAAACAAGAAGCAAACATCGACATTTAATGTTCACACTGAGGGAATAACTTGTGATCAGTGATCCCAAGTACACATTGCTTCCTCTAAGAGGTCACAGCAACCCAATCCCCAGAGTAAATGCCAGCATTGTACTTTTTTGCAAACTGCAAACACTTGCACATTTCGTATGTAATAAAGACGTTGAAACCTTACATTTCTTTACATTTCAGCTCTATGTTGTGACACCGCTGTGGTTAACATGCGGTTCAGTTTAGGCACAAAAGCAACTTGGTTAGGGTTAGAAAAACATGTTTTGGCTTAAAATAGCTGGTTTGGTCGCCACAAACGTGGCTGGAAATGTCCCCGGTTTCCTACAGTGGTCTGCTGCTGTTTGCTGCTTACGAACTGTCTCACTTAGGTCTCACGCTATCCACCATCTTGTCCTCTTCCTGATGAGAAACTCAGCTCATACGCATGCAGTCTGAACTACGTCAATTTAGAAATACTGATATGAAACACACAGATGTAACATATCTGTGGTTTGCAGACATGTACAATGCCAACATTTCATTCTGGCGTCTGGGCTGGTGGTGAAGTGGTGAAGGTTGGGAACCAGTGAAACACCTGAACATCATAAAGGGATGGTACCATGATAAAAAGTCACATTTTTCATCTGTTGTTCCCACTGTATATACTGTCATACTGTCCACAACTACTGTGTGGACAGTCTCTAGTGATATATATTGCATGCATTGTGTTATATTGTAAGCCTCCAGGGACTATGCACACCTCCTGTACAGTGTATCTTGGCTCGGCCCTGCTGTGCAGCAGTGTATGATGAGGTTGTGCAGTGAGTCTGTATCAGAAACAGTTGTACCTCCTGGCGGGCCGGTGCAGCGGTGCTCTCAGTGGACCGTGGGGGCCCCAGCAGCCTCTAACCCGCACAGCTGTTCTCCAGGTCTAGAGCCTCTCCAGAGCCCGACAGTTCCTCCTGCTTTGGGGACCGCCTGCCCGGGGGGCACGGAGCACTAATAATAACAACATCCAACATGCAGGCCCGGGGTCAGACGCAAAGCGTGACCCTCCCCATCACAGCACCAGAACCTGGACAGGAGCCAGGACACAGAGCCACGCTGCAGCCTGGGAGAGTGGGGTGAGGAGGTGGGAGATGGAGGGGGAGGGGTGGGTCTGTGGGTGGTTGGAGCTCTCAGGTCTCCTTTCACTTCCTGCTTAGTGCCCCACCACCACCATTTTGGGGGTGGAGGAGGGCTTGCAGAGTAGGTCATTATGCAGGAGGGAGGGACAGGTCTTTGGATATGGGTGGATTAAATTTGGAAGCTTGTAGGCGTTATGGTGGCTTAGATTTTAAAACATGGAGGCTAGATGATAAATGATGAAAGTCATACCTGAAAAGGATAATGTGTCGAGGGTTAACTGCTGAAAATAGCAACAAGGCGAAAGTGTTTCGGTTCATAGCACCTGCGTTTTGCTGTGGGTCACCCACACAGGCATTACTGAACAGCAAGAACTAAGTATCTTAAATGACAGAGTCGAGAGGCAGAGCAATATCTGCTCACGCATCTAACCGGAGCTTCTGGGAGATGCTGGGTTTTGCTAGATTTAACACTCATGTTTACAAGTAAAATACGATGTGAGTTGTTTATTTGGGTTTGAAATTAACTGAGATCTTAGTCAAAAAAAAATGTAGCTTACATCAAAGAAAACTGGAATTCGTGTGCTTCCTCTTGTATGAAAACTGAAACAACAAATTCCTGCTCTGAATAACAATCCTGAGTTTGTTATGTTCTAGCGTTCAGAGTACAAACACAGAGCTCCGCCCCAGTCAGGTCTTACAGGTCGGCCAGCGGTGCACTTGTGGTTTCTCACACACTCCATACGAGGGGGAATACTTGGCCCTAATTAGCACCGAGCATCTGGCAAATGTCAGTGTGTGTCTGTGTGCAGCATTCCTATTTACTTAGTAAGCTCGCTGGAAAAAAACACTGTGAGAGCGACGTAGCGTTTCAGACCGGGGTCCTGAAAGTGTTTTGTTATCGTATTGTGAGTGACATATGTGTAATTTAATCGCAGTCTTCTCACTATCCCCTGATTCTTGTGTACGGTTAAGGTTTACCGAACATTTCTCATCCCACTGTAGGTCACATACACCCCCACGAACATATCCATTACTGTGTGAGCTTAGCAGAAATACTCTTTGTGTGAAGCTGTTTAATTCCTCTGAATGGCCCTTGCTACTGGATTTGATTTTGACATCTATTACTTTAATGGCTCAGGATGAAATGGATAATGTTCTCTGTCTGTTTGCCCTGCAGCCAAGTAATATTTTAATTGTGTCTTGTGATTCTGGGGTGGCAGCTTCAAACGGAGAACATCACGTGTGAAAAGAAAGTTTAAAACTGCACATCATCTGACTGGACTTTGGTTCCCATTAGGGATGTCAGCTTCAGTTTATTTTGCGCTACACATTCAAAGACGGTGAAATTCAAACGTTCTGTGACGTAAATGTGTCGCCTTTAATTTTAGTTCCTGTTGTTCTGACAAAGAGGTCGCTAGCCATGTTAACATGCGAAAACATCGTGGCCACTGCCCACCCTCAGGTCTCCACTGGTTAGCTAATGTTAGCTTACGTTAGCAATAGTAGCTTGGAACTGTGCACCATTTGGGACAAGTGGGAGGAAGCTAGTGGCGCTGCTTATTTGGCAGTTACGCTGGTAACACCATTCTGGGGCGATCTGGGGGAAGACATGGGGGGGCACATGGTTCCACAGCATTGGTGTTGAGACTGTATTATCACTCAATGAGCGGCGCCAATTGTTAGCTCTTACAAGACCCCAATTGTGCACAGTGCGGTAAAACTGAAGAGTAGCAAAATTAACCTATAGACCAGTGGCTCCCAACTGGACCAGCCACGGGGTCCAGATTTCTCCTTAGTCATTACTTCGAGGTTCCACAGTTTAATACATTCAGCGTCATACTTGCGTTCAGCCATGTCGTTGAACTAGTTTGCGTCTCTGTCAAGTAGCTGTCCCTTTGTCACTCACAGAAAACAGAAAACCGCACTTCAGAATAAAAGCTCTGTGCTGGAACTTTACTGTACTTAAAAATAATATGTGTTTTTACAAACTTGACACGTTTGTGAGTCACTTGTGGTCCATTCAGAATGGACCACGACCCACTTTTGGACCATGACCCACCAGCTGGAACCCAAAGCTATAAACCAACATGCATAACCAGTCAAAAATGCTTGATGTTGTTAACCCAGGGGTAGGTAACCTGCGGCTCAGGAGCCACATGCAGCTCTTTAACCCTTCTCCAGTGGCACCCTGTGGCTATGGCAACAAATGATATGGACATGAACGAGTTATTTTTTAATTAGCCTTAAAGTGATTCTTACATTTTCCAGTTGTATTAATGTGTAGCCTGCATGCTGAGTAAAAAATGCTTTAACATCTCGTCAACTATGTGCGTGATCCATCTACGGCCTGGTGCCTTCAATAGCGATGGCTAAGCTTGAGTCTCCTTAGTGAGGCTAGCCATTGATTTCCGAATAAGAAAACGTCTGAAATAAAATGGAAAAATGGAGGAAAATAGAGGACTTCACTGTGAGTGGACAGATTTGTTTGCTTTCACCACTAACGCTGCAAAGTTTGAGTACCAACTAATCATAAATACCCCACTGCTGAGAAGCTATTTTGTTGTAAAACAAATTAATGAATGCTCATTTAGACCTATTAGGAATGTTTATAGGCTAATGTACATTAAATAGGCTGTTTGCCAACAGTATAAGGCACAAATATTATTCTACCCCCTGAGATTTGATATAATCTAACAACATATCTCTTCAAATATACTCGTTGTACACATTGATCAAAACCATAACTCTCTATTTTCCTAAATATACAAAGCTGAAAATACTCCAACATGTAAACACCTAGGTGAAATCCAGGCTCCTGCGGAAACAACCAAGATAAGAGTTCATGGCAGTTCAGTTCACTCGCTCTGAAGCTACACAACAGCAGCAGACAAGCAGAGTTCAGTCCAGTCAGCTTGATCGCGGCCTCAATCTCCAACCTGACAAGATTACACAGAGGCTTCCTGTCTCCTCGGCCCCGATACCATCTGAGTCTGACTTCTCGCTCCCCTCCCATGTGGCTCCATCCCAGCCTCAGATAGCACCAATTATGGCCTAATGGGACAGTTTTAATTGGAAAACTACATCTAGGAAAGCACATGTTCATCCAACTCCACAGCACGGCTCATTTAAGAGATTAATACAGGCAGGTCGTGCAGTACAAGAAAAGTCAGTGTTGAGAAATAACAGCTAGTCAAGAAGGCCATTCATGTGCAGATCAAAACAAAAAGCCCACTCTTAATGTTTTCTGTTGATTTTTTTTCCCCCCACAGAAATAACTTCACAATTAAATCCTCCATGCTGTGCAGCACATTGACACATGAATGTTCCTCGTTCTTCTAACTAATAATAACTCACATTTCAATTTTCTGTTAAAGCACACATTGAAAATTAGTCCTCCATGGATTTTCAACAAACTTCCTGGTAGATGTTATGTCGTATTTTAGTGCTGCACATGGAGTAAATGAGAACCAAATGCCACAGCAGGTTCCAGTCATTGATGATTATATGTAATATGATGACTCAAAACTCATAGGGCCATTTGCATGTGTTCAAGCCAATTAAAAAAGCACAACAGCGAGAAAGAGGGGAAGGTAAAAGGGTTTTCAATATCGTCTTTATCGAGCTTTAATGAAGGACAGGATCATTTCTACAAACATGCATCGCTTGTGACAAAAATAACAAGTCTTGTCACGCGGCTGTTCGCTCACTGTCAATCATGATAACAAAATCCAGTGCTTTATGTGCGCTAACTGATCTATTTTTATGTCGTCTGAATAGAAATCCGGCTTAATACACGCTCGAATCGAAGTGCACCATGATCCCAAATCATTTAGCCGACAGATGCAATCACAAACCGCAAGCTCTGGTCGTACACAGATGGAAATCAATTACCATGAATATTGCAGGGGAAAAAACACTGGCATGATCAGGACTTATTCATTTCACGCACATCTGCCATTTGTTCTAAATCATCATGAACACTTGTGTCTGTTTATTACAAGGGATTAGAAATGTCCTATGTAAAACATTTTGTTGGAAATAAACCCCAAATGTCGCTGCTATTTTTAGATTTACTGAAACAAATACTGTTTAAATATGCACTGTCAGAGGAATCATGTTTATGGAGAGGGGGGACCAGCAGACTGGACTCCAGGGACCTCTTCTACTACTAAACTATCAACACCACCACTTTCATCACATCCTTCACTTGAGCAAATTACCATATCAGCAGCATGATCTGAAAGCAGTCCAAGAAACCGCAATCTCTGCTTTCTGACGCACAATTAAAAGATGTCAAACTCGGTTTCTTTTACACTGTTTTGGTTCTGGCTGTCAGCGCATCAAACATTATCTTAAAGAGGACTCATTTAGCAGAGAAAAGGGACCGGCCAGGTTCACTGACGGTGAAGAGGGGGCTCAGTAGCCTCGGGGTATGTGGGTAACCGAGGAGCACAAAAGAAATGTGAACACGATAAGAAAAGCAGTGATGGTGGGAGGGTGGAGGGTGGAGGGTTGGAGGGGGAGGACTCCAACTTCCCCTGCCTGGCTCTCTCCTGGGAACCTGGGGGCTAAGACGCAGGAGCTCCTCCACACAGGTATCATGTTCAGCAGGTCCTTCAGTGCAGCTGGGCTCCGGTCCAAAACCGCCTGACTGTCTGTCTCAGTGGAGAGATGCGGAGGCGCCATAAGGTAACAGTAGCAGAAACGCCAACAGGTGAAACCAAATATTCGAGCCAGGCTTGATACTGTTGTTGTCATTTCACAGAATAATGGCATTAAGCCTTTCTGCCTGCTTTAATGTAAGTTACATTGAATTATTCGCACGATTAAACTCGCTCCAACATGATAGACGAAAGCGAGGGAATACAAGCATTAATGGATGTTCGTCCCCCCTTTTTTCCTAGTGAAATAATAAAAGTGAGAGAGGGTAGATTGAAACCCATGACAGTTTCAGACATAAATCAACCTCCCACATCTCCACTCTGACACAACATAATAGACAGACTGTGTCCCCCTTACAAAAGCGCAGCGACTGAGGGCCCACTGCTGGATCCACTGTAATAGCCTCGACTCCAGAAGAAAGTGGGCTGCCTTCTTTAGATTTCAATCCACTGCACCTGAGTGGCTGATCGACTGCAGAGTGGGAATAAGATGAAATATTCAGCCTGGATGTAGCTTTGTTTTTTCATATAAACCTCTCATGCTGTATATATGGCATCTAAAAACACAAGAAGAGACCAATCTTAAGACAGAAACGCACTTCATAATCAGGACAGGCGATGAAACAGGTTTGTAATCTTTGCAGAGGGCTGGGCGATATGGAGAAAATCAAATAGTGCAGTATTATTTTGACCAAATACTGAAATATCTTGCAACAACATTGTGGGGTTGACTTCTGGTGCTCTCACACAATACTTACACAATGAGATTTTGATAGAATATCAGCAGTAATGTGGATATAATGACAGAACAGTAAGTTCTAACGATATCATTGACAGTGGTGGCCCTAGCACATTTGGTGCCCTAGGTGCCTAAGGCATATTGTGATATTTCAAATTAATAGTAGTAATAGTTATAGTAATAGTAATAGTATTAGAAAAAATCGTGAAAGATAAACATTTAAATCTTTTTCTTCCCCCATTTATGCTGCCCCCCTATGGATGACGCCACCCTTAGCATTCGCCTATACTGCCTATTCCACAGGCCAGCACTGAACATCGATATATTGCCCAGCCATAGCCTACTTTTTGTGATTTTCATTTTGTAATAATAATAATAATTCTCGAATTACTAACTTTAATACGGTACCTTTAAAAACATTAATATTCAATACCATTTTCAATATCATGGAGAAAGAATTAGGGCATTAAAGCTAATTTTTTTTTTATTGAAAGGTAACTATAACAATGCAATAATATGACAAGGAAGACTACTGATAGTTAGTAGCAGAGAACAGCAGACTGACTGGTAAACATTATCAATAAGAGAGTGTGAGATGTATCTATACTTCAGACAATGGGTACTGAAACCATGTCAAATATTCAGAATCATTATCTAGGCCAGCGATAAATCAATATTTCTGACACTGGTTTGGACTGGAAATAAAGAAAACACATGACAAAAATCTAAAGAGAGTGATCTGTTGCTGATTTTTGATCAAAATAGTTACTTTCAACAACACTATTTGTGATGTGCATCATATAAGAGAGATTAATTTAATTAGCAATTAATCTGCCAATGGATTGTTGGTCCAACCAACATGCCAAAGATGTTTGATTTATTGTAATGTAATGACAAAGAAAAGCACCAAATACTCACATTTAAACTGCTGTAACTAACATGTTTACTATATTTGCTTGAAAAATGAATGGAATCGATGGATCATTTATTTAAATATTTGCAAATTTCAATCAAACTTTAGTCAGTTGACAAATTCATTAAATACTCCATACTGAACCAAGGGGCTCTGATGATAAAGTACAATAAAATCAAACATATAACAAGAGGTTTGAGGTAAGATCACAGTCTTGCAATGGCAAATTTGTTTCAAATAAAATTACTTCATTATATATAGATTGCCATGGATGGAGGGAAAAAGGTTTGATTGACGATGGCAAACAGTTATATACACTGTAACTTCGAGCAAAGAATAGAAATGAAATGGAATATACAATGGAATAAGATAATATAATTTATATTCCCTTTGTATAAAGATTTTTAAAAATTTGATCACAATAAATAAACAAATACAATTATTAAATATTATGTGCTGTGTGGTGGTAAAATTGCTGCTTTAGAGGTCGTTCTTAGCACCAGACTATTTCTTGGTCGGGTCTCCGCTCTCTGCTGGGCCACTGGTCTAACTCTGTGCGAGAAGCGTGAATGTTTCCCAAAATGCAGATAAAACAATCTCCTCTGAAGTTGAGTATTTGCAGACAGGTGCAACGGAACATGAGGGCCCAGGACTGACTCAGTGTGTGAACTGTGTGGGGAATAATTAAGCTTCTGTAAACTCAACTGTGTGGTCTGAAGGAGCATGAGGGCTTTCACAACCTTCTGACGACTGCACAGAGGCCTGCAGATCGTCCAAACAATCCACATCCACACCAGTTTGTTCTCCTGCTGCGCCAGATATGTGAGGAGCGGAGTAGGTGCATCAACATCCTGCATAAAAACCTGACGATGGCTCTATTAAACAGTGGTGTAGTGCAGGTGGAACTAATGAGACAGCACATGTGCCTACTAAACAATAATGCCACTTCCCACTAGCAGGTCAGTCGGCTGAGCTTATGCAGTGCGATGTGAAATGTGCACTCACAGCAGAAAAAGCAGAGAAAACTACAGTGAGATGAGGCCCCTTGTGGCCACGAGTGGATTCAATCAATCTGAATTAGAGATGTGAAGGGTTCCAAGGTTTTGTCTTGTTTCAAGTGAAGAGGGAGAAAAAATTGAAAATTGACCCGGCAGCCTTCATTTAGTGACAATGTGCTAAAGTATCATAAAGTATGATGGGTATTCATCACAGTGATCTGCACAAGCGGGGGCAATACAGTGGCACAAAGGTTTTCAATTGAAAACCATAATACTCATTAGTGTAACACTCAACATCAGTGGCAATCAGAAGTTGCATTAGCCATGAGAGGGTGGGCCTGGACGAAATTACATCTCTAAAACGGCTCAAATATATAAAACACATACTGGAAAATGCATTAATCAGGCTGGCTGGGATTTATAGCATGGGATTATTATGCACTAACAATATTTCAAATCATGTATGAACATCTACACATTGTCTCCGTGATATACTGGGCCCCATTTAGGTTACATACAGGTAGTGAGCTGTTCAGTTTCTACAGGCCTGACTAGACTGACCATTGAAAATGTATGATGCTCATGTCATTTATCAGTTTAAAGATCAGAGACGATGTAAGAATACTTAAATGCTAAAGAAAATACAGCCAATTTTTTTTATAAGCGAGTTTTTTAGGCAATCATACAGCAATAATTCCAATATCATAAAGTGCCTGAGGAACTGAAAGGACCGTGTATTTAACTGATGAAGGGTACAGGTGGAAATATTTACTGATAAGGAGTCAAGTGTGGTCTGTCGTTGGTTTTAACAGGGATTGCATTGCATTCTCCGTCAGTATATTATGAATAGATCTAGATTTAGGAAGTGCTATGGAATGATGTGATCTAAAATGTTGGTCTGGCCACTATGGATGTGAGACGTTCAATTTATCCATTATGAAATTGAGTACTCACCTGCCATTTTATTAGGTATACCTGTTCAACTGCTCATTAACACAAATAGATAATCACCCAATCACGTGGCAGCAACTCAGTGCATTTAGGCATGTAGACATGGTCAAGATGACCTGCTGAAGTTCAAACCAAGCATCAGAATGAGGAAGAAAGGTGATTTAAGTGACTTTGAACGTGGCATGGTTGTTGGTGCCAGACAGGCTGGTGTGATTCAGAAACTGCTGATCTACTGGGATTTTCACGCACAACCATCTCTAGGGTTTACAGAGGATGGTCCGAAAAAGAGAAGATATCCAGTAAGCGGCATTCCTCTGGGCAATTGTTGATGCCAGAGGTCAGAGGAGAATGACCAGACTGGTTCAAGATGATAGAAAGGTAACAGTAACTCAAATAACCACTTGTTACAACCAAGGTCTGCAGAAGACCATCTCTGAACCAACAACATGCCAAACCGTGAAGCAGATGGGCTACAGCAGCAGAAGACCACACCAGGTGCCACTCCTGTCAGCTAACAACAGGAAACTGAGGCTCCAGTTCACACAGGCTCACCAAAACTGGACAATAGAAGACTGGAAAAACATTGCCTGGTCTGATGGGTAGGTGGGTAGATGGTAGGGTCAGACTTTGGTGTAAACAACATGAAAGCATGGATCCATCCTGCCTTGTATCAACGGTTCAGGCTGGTGGTGGTGGTGGTGTAATGGGGTGTGGAATATTTTCTTGGCACACTTTGGGCCCCTTAGTACCAACTGAGCATGGTTTAAACACCACAGCCTACCTGAGTATTGTTGCTGACCGTGTCCATCCCTTTATGACCACAGTGTACCCATCTTCTGATGGCTACTTCCAGCAGGATAACGCACCATGTCACAAAGCTCAAATCATCTCAAACTGGTTTCTTGAACATGACAATGAGTTCACTGTACTCCAATGGCCTCCACAGTCACCAGGTCTCAATCCAATAGAGCACTTTTGGGATGTGGTGGAACAGAAGATTCACATCATGGATGTGCAGCTGACAAATCTGCAGCAACTGTGTGATGCTATCATGTCAATATGGACCAAAATCTCTGAGGAATGTTTCCAGCACCTTGTTGAATCTATGCCATGAAGAAGTAAGGCAGTTGTGAAGGCAAAAGAGGGTCCAACCTGGTACTAGAAAGGTGTACCTAATAAAGTGTACGTGAGTGTATGTGCTTATACTTGTAAACTTTTTACTTGCAGTTGCTCCTTCCATGTTTTTTTTTTTTTTTTTTTAACTTTTGGGCTTCCCCTGGCTACCTCGTTTTTTGTCACAACACTCTGAATTGTGGATTATTCTTTCATGAAGTGTGCAGAAATGGCTAAAAAAAAGTCTGACCTCATGCCTCACCTCCTTTAACTGAGTCTGAAATATTGGAGAGGTGTGGAGAAGTGTGCAGCATTCTTACACTGATGCACTGCCTTTTCTTTACATAGTTGTTTGCTGATATTACTTTTTTTGTTGTCCTTAGTCTTTGCCTGCTGCTCTTCTTTGTATCCAAATAAAATGCAAGTTTGTTTTTTCAAATGCTGTAGAGTCACAATGTTCAGACAAAAACCTAAATGAAAAAAAAAGATACTGAATTTCAATGTTTTATTTTCTTCTCTACAATAAGAATCACACCATTTGAGCAATATACAAAAGATTTTTTTTATTTTCAGTATGAAGTGCTTGAAAACACACACTGGGAACTGTTTTGACAAAAGATCTTTACAAAATGTCTACGATGGAGAAGAAGCAGGTTTTCTCTGCAGGGTAGTGGACCTCCTATCACCTGTGAAATATTACATATCAGTTAATCTCACACAATGTGATTAAATTCATGGAACAAACAGGAAGTCTCAACCCTCCAGCTGCACCATTCTCCTCTACTGTATATCAGCTGGGAAACAGACAGGTCTTCTCCACTGCAATCTATCCACCAACTCAGCCACAATAAACCTGTAACACTCTTTAATTAAAACTGTGATTTTGTTACATCAGGAGAGTTTCTTCTTGGTTGCAGCTAAAGTCTGTGGTGATGTGGGCTTTGTACAAACAGGGCAGACCACCTGTATGTTTGAGAGGGGTGAGCTCCAGGCCCGCAGCATCTCAGAGTCAGATCAGGCCTGTGAGGCGATTCTCTCAATGATTCTCCTGTAGTCTTCCACAACAACCTGATAGCTCTTCTCCAGCTCCTCGTGCTGCGTCTGAGTGTCCATCTGATCCATGTGGGACACCAGCTCCTCTGGCCGCAGACACTTCCTCATCTTTGCCAGCTCCCTCTGATTCTTCTGCATGACATTAAGAGCACAAGCACACACAGGTGAGGTTTTAAGTCAGTTTGGTCACTTCCTCCTGAGGCATTTTAAACAATATGTCAATAATGTTTAAAATATTGTTCAATATTTAGTAACAATATGTCGTGGCTCAACAAAAAGAGAAACCAGTGAGCCTTCTTTATCATTATTATTATTAAGCCCTCATGAGTGCCACATACCTCTCCAGCCCACAATCAGATCTGCATTTTCAACTGCAGACCTGATTATTAGACAGTGGGTTGGGTTTATTTCTAATAAAGGTAGGGCAGGGTACTGAAAAGAGTACTGACCAAGTCATGTTGGTACTACCAAGTACCGATTCACACCAAGGGCACTTTAATATAAGGCACCGGCAATCTCCACTTCCCTGCAGCTCAGATTTTCACTAGTAACTAATACTGTTCCGTACTCAAGTACAGTGGTGACATCATTTAAATGACATTTTTGTTGTGATACAGTGTAGAAAAGGGCACCATAGATGGACACTGCTGCCCAATGGAACTTCAGCAGCAGGGCGAAGCTTTGCTCCTGGCTCCAGCCCCAACTGCAGGTCAAAAAAGGCAGCGACTGAGGGCTGTCCTGATGTAGGGGCATTAGTTCATAACTGAGACTGTTTCATAACTAGAAAAAAAAAGCTCCTTCTGGTCTTGTTTAATAGCAGTTAATTTTCGTGCTTTGATACAGCTGGTGTTCACACAGGACTGGGTACTGTGCTACAGCACAAATGAACCGTACTCAAGATCTCCTTTTCAAGCGGACTGGTACAGATCTGCGCACTGTGCTCGGGTAGGGTACACAGTGTTCTAACTTATCAAACGAACTGAACTTTGGGGCCAGGCGTACTTGTCTCCAGGCCCAGATCCCTGATGTGAAAGTCGCCTAAAAGATTTCTAAAGACCCTGGTATACCGTAAGGCCATGATACCACCCATGCATATCGCACGCAACAGATTTGCTCTTATTTAATCTATGCAGCTGTCCGCACCAATTCCATGAAGGCCAGCGTTTCCACTGCTATCTCAAGGATGTACCTGCAATGTGAAGCACTTATTTATGCTTAAAGTCTATTTTTTGACAATATGTGCATAAACATGAGGTCGATGCCTAATAAAGAAGCACTGACTGAATATGTTAATCTACATTTTGCAACCTAGGCAGAGTCTGATGAGACTGGGCAGAGCCAGAGAGCAACACACTTTGCTCCAGTTTGTATTCCCCCAGACTATCCCTTCACTTTTGGCCAGCAGCTGGAAGTCTGGACTTATATTTCACAAGTGAAATTACGTTTTTGTTATTACAGAGAGAGTTTAGGACCTAAAAGAAGGTGCTGTGGGATACTGGTACCCAATTCCACGTACCAGCACCAGTTCATATGGGATCTGTACCAAACCTCAAATAAAGGGTTTTTCCATCACAATAATCATCAAGTACGCGGTTTAATTCATAATTGTTTCATCAAAAATGATGGGTATGATGGTCCATAAGTTACAGTTTACACACCCTTTATAAAGTCTGCCTTATTAGACAGTGGTATAAACCTTTGTAGTGAAATCTGACGGCTGAGAGTTTCTGGTCATGGACGGACAAACACATTCACTTAGTTTGGTGCAATCTGCTGCTTGAAAAATCCTGCACGCACATGCATACAGACGTGGTCACAGGGGAATTGGGGGTTAAGAGCAGAGATGTATAATCCCCCTCACATTCACAGAGCAGCGGCTTCTGCCATTCAACTAACTACATGCTAAATCTCCTCAGGGAAGGAAAAATGCTCTGCATCTGGCCACCAGATCTTTCCTTGCCACTCTCCCAAGGAATTCCTACTTCCCGCTTCACCACATAGGTCATTTCCACGTCAGACTCTGCCTTTTTTTGAGACATGTGGTTACCCCGCTGACAGCAAATTCTCTAATGGCTGGTATGCAAAGTCTCAGTGAGCAGCTCAAACATAAAATGTCACAAGCAAACAGGATGTAGGGTGTAATGTTGGTGCACACAGATCTACTCAGTGTTTCCCCACTGTCAAGTGTGGTGAGACAGAATCAAAGAAGCTTATGATATTCTGTTCACTGGGCTTAAGTCTGTTACACTAAATCTCTCAAACTCAAATACAACTTGCCCAGAACATGAGAAAATAACAAAAGCGATTTCATAAAATTGCGCTGTTTTCCCGATAAAGTTGGAAAAGTGCTGCAATCGTAAAGCTGCAGAACTCTGAATGGAGGCAGCTTTTTGACAAAGTGCTTCAAACACACTTTCATGAAAATTATTTCTCCCAAAGAAATGCAAATCCCGACTAATGACATGTGCCTGAATAGAAAAAAGCTCCGGCAGCAGCAAAACCACAGACGCCTGGTGCGCCCTATTGTGGCTGTAACAATACGGCACTAGTAATCTATCAATTTTAACGGGACTGAAGATCAATTTTTCTGCTGTTTTAAAAGGTAACATAATAAACAGTGACAATACGGAGCTGTAAGCCGATCAAGTGTACGCCGCACACGGGCCACTTTGCTTCCTACACTGAACGGCTGTAATGGTTTGCTAACAAAAGGTAGAAGACTGCACACTGGATTCTTGTTTGATAGCAACAGCGCTGACATTCAGATTTATTTCTGAATAAATCAGGAAATCACTTTTTGACCCCCTCTACACTGGCATGTAACCCACTCTGAAGCTGTGATGATTAAAGCCTCACCCTGTATGGTCCAAATAGCCTCTTCTTCACCTCCAAGCGGTACTCTCTTGCTTTCTCTTCATCACTCATGTCTGTCGCTCTCAGACGCAGGATTTCATACACTCGCCTTGCATGTTTCTGTAGAAAAAGAACACAATAATTAATTAAAATCATATTATTCTTAAATTTACACAACACCAGTGTTACTTGTCACAACCTAACAAACTTTCCAGCACAATACAGGAAGTCACAAGCTATACAGGCTTATGACCAATCAGATCTCTAGTTATCTGTTCCAAGAAGAGCATATTTTTCTTAGGAAAAGCACCATGTGTCCCACTTACGTCACAGATTTCATGCTATGATAACCAGTGGCAGGAATGAACAGGCAAAGCAGCAAACTTGGTTGCTATGTAGTTTTATCCATATTTTATTCAGAGTCAGATCCAACGAAATTTCAGTTTTATGTGCACTGTTGACGATGTGGATGTGAATAACAATAAAGTCTCTATCTATCTATCTATCTATCTATCTATCTATCTATCTATCTATCTATCTATCTATCTATCTATCTCCAACTTAAAGCCTTTGAACACCAAATCTGTATTTTTCCTTTGCATTTTTAAAAAATATATCCGATAAAAACTGTTATGCACAGAAACCTAGCACAGAGTCTGATGTTTTTTTATTGTTCTATTCTTTGCAAAAAAAATTGCTATACAAGACAAAATGTAAAGACACTTTTGTTCCCTTGCTTCTCTACACTGGAGTTACCTCACTAGCTGTCCCTGATCTCTCCCTGCTTCTTGCATTTGGCACCGCGGCTACCTGAAGGGACTGAGCTGTCCTCCCTCTCTGTCTGTGTGCAGTCCTCATCCTCTATTACATCCTCCTCCTCGTCATCATCATCCACCTGAATATTACTATCTGACCTGTTGAGAGTAGGCTATGAGTTATGAAATGATACCGTGCGTCTTATTCCTCTCCCTTTTTGCAGATGTGGCTGTTTTACGCAGGTTACGCCACATCTTCTTCACTGCTTCTTGGTCACATAACTCTCTAAAGGCTTTTGGTTGATGCATAAAAACAGAAAATAGAAATTCAAACCTGTTCCGAAAACTTTAACGAAGGACGAAAGTTTCCCAGTTGTGTAAACGTGATTGACACAACCTGAGGGCATATCTATTTTTAAACATGCAACAATTTTGGACGGACTTAGTGTGCAAAGGCTTTTTCTTTGAGCAACATTGAACCTTGATAATTTTTTTTTTTTAATTAAATGACAACAAAGGAGTGAATTAATCTCAGTGTGAAAGTACACAGCTACACAAAAGAGGAAAAACTCTTTCAAAATAAGTAATGATTAGACTTGGATGATATTGTAGTTTTAGTAATGTTGTGATCATGGCCAACCTTCTCTTGTCTCAAACCTCTGTGTTACAGTACAGAGAGCATGTCATGACCTTATTTTACTGAATATAGGCGAGTGAAAAGATTAGTGAGGGCCTCTTTCCTTTACAGACCAACTCGAAAACATGTTAAGACAAATACATTGACTTTTTTATTTTGTAACTCTCATGGGCAGGTAGTTTTACACTGAAACATATTGTGAAGCTTAAAGCTAAGGTCTTAATGCTGAAGCTGTTGCATGTAGGGCAAAATTTGGATTCGCTGACAGACAACAGTTTTGATAATCCATAATTGTTGTCTGTCAACTAATACAAATTGTGCTGTAATAACTGTTTAAATAATTCATCACACAAATATGCCAAACATGATTCCAATTTCTTAAATGTGAGGATTTGCTCCTTTTCTGTTTTATTATCACTGTGGGATGAATAATTTGGGTTTGTTGGTCCACCTCAACTTTAAGTTATCCACATCCCTGTCCAGCTGGTGGTGTGAGTACATTAATTAGCTACTGTCTAGCCTTGTGTTGATCTATGTGCATGACCTTGTTGGCTAACTGGCTTCAGCTATTGTAATGGTAGGCTACTGATAGATCATCACATACCACTGCAAAGTGTCACAGCAGCAATGATTAGTGTCCAGAGTTTCTCTTAAAAGCCTGTGATGGCATTGATAAACAAGGTAAAAAAAACCAAGGGGCTGATGAAATGGAGGATGAAGGACGAGCAAGTAATACTGATAATGTCTGTCAGTGAGCGGCAGCTAACATCAAAGGGCCAGCACGTGGCTAGAAGGAGGTCAAGAGGGAGTAAATTATCATTCATTTGCTTCGTGTGGTGTTGATGTGAAACATGACCACTTGGTTGCTTGTGTTTTCTCTCTATGTCTTTGTAAGTGTATAATCTATAACCTTGTTCTGTATATTAAAGGAGTGGGGGAAAAAAAATCAATATAGCATAGTATCACAACATTTTGCGTGGCAATATTTTATCGATAAATGGGCCAAGTGTCAGACTTTTTCTTATATAAACCTATAATACTGGAAAGACCTATCAAGCTTTTGGTAGCCTACCAGAATAATAAAATCTATTTAATCTATTAGATGCATTTTGCTGAAATAAAATGATGTAAGTGAGATGACCTGACCGAAAATCTTATTAAATAAAACAGATGTTAACAAAGCTTTCCTCTGAGGACATAATTAGCAGTATAGCCATAATCGTAAAATGTTTAAAATCAAAATAAAATGGTATCTCGATTAAAGTATCTTGATACAGTATTGATAGATACTATTGTGAGGAATCTGCTGATTCCCCCTGATATAAATAAATAAATGAAAATTAAATTAAACTGAAGAGAAAGAGAAAAATAATAGTTGGTTGCAGCCTCATACAGCACCTTGTTTATTTTCAACTTGTCTTGTGCCTCTTTGACCATGTCAGCTGAGAAGCCGAGGTGCAGCTTGTCGGCAGCGAAGGACGTCAGGCCTTGACACAGCTTGACCAGCACGTAGTCTCTCAGCTTCACGTAGCTCTCAGAGGGGTCTTCAGCTGATAACACACACCGTCACACAATTAAAATGAGACACACAGACCTTAGTTTAACACTGGTAATATTGTGGTCAGAGGGTGTAAATATTTGTGTTGGGGAAGCAGGGCAAATTTTTTTTTAATCTAACAAAAAAAAAGAAAAAAAAGAAAAAAAAAAAGAGAGAGAGAGGCAAAAACTGACATATTTCAAACCTTTTCAAAACTTTTCCAAGAAGCTGTTCACAAACTAGACAAACTGTGAGCAGGAGTGTTCTGCCTATTCAACTGCTAAATGTTAAACTCTTTATTGAAAAGGATTCCTCTCTCAAAGGATGCCTCTTTAGTATTCATCCTCTGTCTCCATGCAAAGAAACTATTTCGATCCAACTAGCTTCAATAGAGCCTCGGCACATTCTGGTATACATGCCAGCCCTCCAAATTAACTCAACCCCTGGATCCACCAACTGCAGAGAAAAATCATTTAAACTGCTTGTGGGAGACATGAGGATCTCACATTACATGTTTATCTACACCTTCTTCTCAAAAAAAAAAAAAAAAAAAGAAGAAGAAGAAGAAGAAGAAGAAGAAGAAGAAGAAGAAACAAGATGCTCACCTGTGATGTCTTGCACTTTAGGCAGGCTGCAGTAAAATCTATGCACTGCCTCCAGAAGCTGAGCTCCGTGACCTTCTCCTTGGAACGGAGGCAGGATCAACATTTGGCTGTTTAATTAAAGGGCACACGCAAACACGGAGCCAATGAGGAAAACAGGTTTGTTAAGAGTTAGTCACAAAAACAAATTCATGTGACATTCTGAGCAAGAACAGACATTTGGTGATTTTAAACCAGGGAAATAATGGATTGTTATCCTGATCCATCAATGCAACAAATCAAATCACATCAAAAGCTTATCTATAAAGTTGTTTTCAGATACAAATCACCTTGGTTTGGTAATGAAACAAAATCTGGTTGAATAGTTGGCTATATAAGCCAGTAATTTGGGCTCTTTGGGGAAGAGGATAAAGAAATGTATAATTTTCCACTCCTTTTTCATACAAAAGAATGGGAAGGCACGTGCTGCCCCAGCAATTACCTTACACGTGGTCGGGTTTTGTCTGGGTACACGTAGTAATTATAAACTGTCATGTAGCCAACAGTTGCGTAGAGAGTCTCCCCATCTTTATTGTACTTTTCAAATCTGCAGATAAAACACAAAGGCAAACAGGTCAATTACAGGCACACTCCCATGCAGTGTCCATTTTAGCCTCTCTGTTCTCCACCCCCCCCCCCCCCCCCAACGTCAGCATGTTAGAGCAGCCAGGCCCCGATTGGTACACCTGCTACAACCTGAATACATTATGCACTTAATTGGAGTACTGCAACTTAGAGGAAGAGAAGGGGTTGGAGGAGGGACTGAGCTCCTCAAAATCACTTCAGTCCATTTTCCCCATTGTCAGTATTAATAGTTGCCAGGGTAAAGAAAACACTGGCAGAGGCTCTTTTTACTGTTAAGACATTGTTCAGTGTTTCAAAAGACAACAGTATTCAATTCAGCTCTTGCCCCTGAAAAATCTGAAAAGGGCTTTTGGCACAAAGGAAGCTCTTGCCTGATCAACAATTCTCCTACGGGGGAAATATAATCAAACTGGCCTGGTAATTGGTCACAAGCGCCACAAAGGGGGGCTTTGTTTTTCAATGACACAATAAAGGCTTTAGGGTAGGGGTGGGCGTAGAGGAGAGTGCAGGGTGGGGGTATGATGTCAATTAAGGAGGGCACTCACACAAGAAAGAAGTCCCAACGATCGTCGTCTGCATCGATGAAGCTGGCAGTCTCTATGAACCACATGAGGAAGGTCTGCAGGCGCTCGTGGTACTCTTGGAATCCCGGGCAGGTAATGTCAGCCTGGGGGCGAATACGGCAAAAACAAATGTCTGATATGGTTGAGAGATAAATCTTGTCCCCGTCATGACATCATAGGAGTAACAGCAACTATAAAAAGTTACAAATGGATATTAAAAGGGACAGTTTACCCAAAATGTTTTCCTCTTAAGGCCCAGACACACCAAACAGACATCAAAGAACTAGTGGCGACTAAAGCCAACTGTTGGGTCACCTCACCTTGCCTGTGTCTCAGCCAAAAAGTTCCACATGAACACACCTTCAAGACTACAATCAATGGCCAACTAGCACTTTCATTCTGCCCCTGCATGAGAGGAAATAACTCTCCATAGCAGCAGATAGCCGTAGTCTGTAATTGTCATTCAAAAAAGGGAAATTGGTAGACCATCATGACGCTAGTTAGCACATTAACAACAAAACCCAACATTTAAAGAACAAAAGATATTTACTGTGTGCCAGTGAACAATAACCAATCATTTCTGCTAAAGAGCTCAAAGGCTAAAGAAAATGAATCTTACCTCAAACAAGTTTGTTTTAATCTCACTTAGGGCTGCCACGATTAGTCGACTTATCGATGACTAATCGACTATTAAAATAATCGGTGACTATTTTAGTAGTCAACTAATAGGTTTGAGTCATTTTTCATAGATAAGTACTATGAAAGTACCCCAAAATACTCTCACTGCAGCTTCTTACATTCAAATATTGGCAGCTTTATACACTCTCCCGTGACAGTGAACTAAAACCCTTTGGCGTGAGTACGAAACAAGACATTAGATGATGTAATTTTGGGGTTTGGGCGAGACAGACCGACATTTTTCAACATTTTAACATATTTTTCGATAAAAATGATTAGTCGACTAATCAAAGAAATAATCGACAGATTAGTCGACAATGAAAATAATTGCTAGTGGCAGCCCTAATCTCACTCTCTCTTAACTTCAGGGTTCCCACACATTTGGAATTTCAAAATTCCATACTTTTCCATACCCTAATTTCCAGACTTCTCGGCGTTTCTTTTTTCAGAGTACGCGACATCTTTTTTTTATTTTAATTTTTTATTAAAAAGATTATTTTTGTGGGCATTTTTGCCTTTAATGACAGGATAGAGAGTGAAATGGGGAGACGGAGAGAGAGAATGGGGACTGACATGCAGCAAGGGTCCGTGAGCTGGATTTGAACCCGCGGCCGCTGCAGCGAGACAGTGCCTCTGAACATGAGGCGCCGGCACTATCCACTATGCTACCGACGTCCAAGAGTATGCGACATCCGAGTAAATATATCAGTCTATCATATTTCATATCATATTTAATTATTCTTAATAGGCAACTGTAGTCAAGTACCATAATGGCATGCAAATAAAAACTCAGGTAAATTCAATGTCTGGGCTGAGGCAAAAAGGTTGGGACTCTGGGTGCAAGCGATGCAGTAACGAGACGTCGATGTCAAGCCATCCATCCAAAATTTTCCATCTACCCATTGTGAACCATGTGAAACTCGTTTTCTTGTCGAAGGTGCAGTGTTGGAGTGAAACTTGATACTTGGGGGACTGGAGGAGGGTCATGGGGCAGCGGACTGGACATAACACTTGTCAATCAGGTAAAAGGGGCAGTATGTTTTCTGAGACTTTTGCTCTCACAAACTGTGCTTGGCCCGGTATAAAACACGATCCGGATTGATTAAATTATTTTTGGAAATACCTAATTTTTTCTATTGTAGCAAACAGTATTTTAGAACAGTGGTAAGAGTCTGGACACATAACTATTTTTCCATACTTTATTTTTCATTTTCCATACTTTTTAATACCTGGAAATTGATCAAATTTATTTCCATACTTGCGTAGGAACCCTGTAACTTTAGTTGTTTATTCACTTTCCTTTCTCTTCTTGAGCACTGCACTAAACTGCGGATAACTGATTTCATTCGACGGGCTCCACCACTTCCGACCTTGATTCAACGTGCTGAATCAATGTTGAATCGGCAGAGTCCATTGGCAAATAAAATCACTCTGATAAGCAGTTTAGCTCCATGCATGAGAAGAGAAACGGAAGTGAGGAAAGTAAACAAACGGTTAAAGTCAAGTGGGAGTGAGATCGAAACAAACTTGTTTTATGAGGTAAGATTATGTTTTTAGCCACTGAGCTCTTCAACGGAAACACTGGCACACGGTGAAAATGCTGCTGTCTTGACTCCGTCCTGATTCCCTGGCGTAAAACAGGCCGCCCCTGCCAGTGTGGAGAGTTATTTCCTCTCATGCAGGTGCAGAATGTATATGCTAGTTGGCTGCTGGCTGTAGTTTTTGCGGAGTGCTAAAATGCAATATTTGGCCAAGACACAGGCAACATGAGACAATACAACAGCCAGTCTTTGATGTCGTTTTTGTGTTTGGACCCTTACCTGCAGTGCTATTTATCAGTCTAGATTGTTCTGATGTGAGTTTCTGAATGTTGGAGAAATCAGCCGTAGGGATGTCTGTCTTCTTTCAAATATAACAGAACTAGATGGCACTACACCGGCCAGCCACATCACCAGATTGAGGTGTGCATCTACTGCTAACTCACCTAGCCCCACAGAGCTAGCTAACGTTACAGCTTAGCCGAGGAGGACACCATTAAAGTTTACATGAGCACAAGCTTCTTGTCCATGAATAGATGCACGCCTCCTTCTGCATGATGATACAGTCGGTGGGTGTAGTTTGGTAGAAAGAAAATAGTTCCTACATGAAACTGCTCACAACAAGGTCTGTGGATTATCTTTAGTAATTGGATCATGATCTCTGTAAAGAGACATTGCTGTTGAGTTTTTCAAATGTATTTTTTTTGACGCTTTGAGCACCACAAGCTGAGTGCCATCTAGTTCCATTATATTCAGGAGAAGGAAGACATCTCTATGGCGGATATCTCCAACACTCACCAAAACAATCTACATTGATAAATAGCACTACAGGTAAGAGGAAAAATCTGTATTTTTGATTTGGGGGGTGAACTGTCCCTTTAAAGTTTTTGGTGAGGCAGTGAGTGATGTTCGCACCTTGTGAATCTGGTATGTGAGCTCTCCTGCCTCCTCGCTGTGGACTGTATACGTGTGAAGCAAGGTGCCGAAGGGCTTGAAATTGGCCTCCTTCTCCAGCAGTGAGATGAAGTCGTCAGTGTTGCAGGTGAACCCAGCGGGGATGATTTCACGGATCTTCCCTTCGACATCATCTGGCTGGATAACACAATGTGCATGAATTCAGTCGTGCAACAAACAGATCAGGACGATAAAGGCACAATCTAGCATAAGTTTGTAAGAGTCATTTCCATGAATGTGACCAGAGTATCAGATTTTAAAACATACTTTTTACACACAGACTTTGTTTGTTCATAGAAGCATTTGTTCTTATATTAAATGCTATAAAACAAAACTGGAAGCACACATGTTTTGTGGCAATGAAAGGAAAACCATTAGGCAATTAAAACTGTCAGCTGAGCAGAGACCACAGCAGCACCCCCCCCTGCTGAAAAGACCACTTAAATCAGTACATTTACTACTTATGTTAAACCATGAATATGTGATGAAGTTGCCACAATAAACGCATTTCTGCTTCTCACTGGGAAATAAAATCTTATGAATTGATCTCAACTTAACAAACCTTTGGGGCATCCATAATAGAGGCCTCTCCTCTAATCCTGCCAAGTGAACCCAATCAAATGAATTTGCCCCTGCGTTTTTCAAAGAGCCTCAGAGACAAAGGGGCCCTACCCTTGGACTTTTTACTCAGTGCAACCTGTGGTTAGTTCAGCTGTAATGTTTGCATTGTATCCATTTCCACAAGGATTGACATGAGAACACTTTGCTAAGCAGCCCTTTCACACCATTTACATGTGTGATGGGCATTATTTCAGCACAGAGACCCTTGCTGCTCGGCATTGAAAACTGGGAAATGAAGAAGGTCTGAGCAAAATGCACTACAAAAGGCTAATACAACATACTGCTAATTCCCCCTCCTTTTCAGACATCAGCTAATATCTAACTGGAAGTAATGCACCTGCAGCTGAATGCCTCTTAACCATTGTAATTGTTCAGCCACATTTCTAAGGAACAAGGACCATACTTAAAAGGCCATGGACAAACAAGTCCCTTTGTCCCAAGCACTCTCCTACATACTAGACACTAAATTGCACAGCCTTCCAGAATAGATGCCTTAGTTTGGTATGAATATAAGTTAACAAAGTACCTTTAGAACATTTTGTTAATGTCTTTGATTTCTAACAATGAGCACAAAGGGAGTACAAACTATCTAATTTGTCCTGTTGGTGTTTTTTCCTCTCTTTAATCTACTTCAAAGACCACACTACATCCAAAATCTGCAGTCATTTTTTTCTGTTTAGAATTATTTGTAAAATATTGGCTTAAATGTTTGATGTTAAAGCATATTTACACATCCACACTGATTATGAATGTAATAGACATAATGACATGTCACTACTACAAGCGTTCAGTAGTTTCCAGCCTGCGTGCACAAAAGGTCTGGCACTAAAAATCAGTGTTTTCTGTGAGAGGTCCAGCACTACGGTGTTTTTGGCTGATTTAAAAGGGGAGAAGGTGATGTGATGATGAGAGTCTTGTATCAGCGAGGCAGCTGCATAAACTCCATCTCTGCCTCCCCTCGCTCTCTTCTCTCACCAGCTGCACCGCACCCCGACCGTCCACATGCACTCAGAGACAAACACTCTTCAGATGCAGCCTGAACTCTGCTGCTCCCCTCACTCTCTACCTCTACACCAGCTGCACTCAAACCCTTAACAAGGTGAACACTCAGGGGTCAACGCTGAACACTAAAGTAGTGGCGCACGCAGACAGTAAGCCAGCCATCACATTTCGGTTTGAATATCAGCTTCAAACTATGTTCCCAAAAAGTCTAATGGCCCTCTTAAGGTTTAAAAACAGTCAATTGGTTGCCATGGCATTTTTTTTTGGAGGCCCCAGAGATGAAAGTAATGTTGAATGCCTATCGGAAGGAACCATTGCTGTCTTGTGGGATTATTTATAATTTGAGCGCATCCACAAAAACACCAAACCCCGGTGAGTTTATAAGTTACTCCCAGTGCCACCAGTTGAAGGCCACATTGTCCAATGGGGGAGCCCCTGCTGTTTCCAGATAGGACAGATGTCCCACAGTTGAATCATCTGACCTCAATAGGGGCCCTGGCCAATTCTTGTGTTACGTGTTTGCTGCATTGACAGCTTTAGGAAATATTCAAAGCTGCCAGTGGCCTTTTGTGAAGCCTCAGCATTTCGCTTTACTGTCCGTTTTTGTCCAAATACGGGCCGTTGATATGTAAATTCTTATGTCTGCTAATTAAAAAAAGGCAGAAAGTTTTACATACTAAGCAGTGGAAGAACTTTAAGGGTGGGTAAAGTACAAATAAATATGTGTTCTGAGTTTGTCACATCACTGCAGAATGTGTTATTAACTAGCCAGCCAAATTTGAATAAATTAGGTCTCCAAATCATAAATAAAATTCTCTGAGGACGTGACTGCTGGAGAAACAGAAACAAAGAACGAGCTGCTGCAACTCTTGTTAGGAGCTAACTCAGCAGCACCGTAACATACACCACAGAAACTACAAACAGCCTTGAAATTGCCACCACCAGACCCACCAGACTGCATTTAAATAAACAGTAATTTTATGATTGTAAAACAAACTTCATTCAAACTCGACAGAAACAAAATAAAACCCACAAAAACCATCATGGTTTGTCTTTTAACTGGTCCAACAACCACAAACTCTGGTTTGGTTGAAATAAACCCTTAATTCACCCAGTTAGATGTGAAAGTATTCTGGTTCTACATACGCTAAAATTACCATTTATTTAAATGGAGTCTGGTGGGCTATTTCTGGTCAAACATAAAGGATATTACTGTCTAACAAAAAGGTCTATTTCAGTTGTCAGACACTTAGAATAATCTGAGCATGTCAGTGGCAAAAACCAACACTTAAAGTTGGATTTAAACTAACAGTGCACAAATGTCCCGTGTGGTTACATTGCAGCCTGTTGTGTCGCAGTCAGCTGCAGCACCCTTGATCAATACTGGACCAGTTTCCAAAACTGTTGTCTTGATTAGTCACTTAGACAAAACAACATGGAAAAATAGGGTCCAGGTTGAAAAATACAAAAGATGCCCTTTAAAGATGGCTGCAGTGCGTCATTGAGCCATGATTTCAGGCCCACCTGAAAAATCCTGAACACAGAAATGATGATAAACTGTTTAATGATCTTACTCCACAATTCAGTACTACACAGTTCCCAGTCTTTTGACATGTTTTAATGATATTTTCTAAAGTGTATAATGTGTTCAGAAAAACAGCACTGATTTTGCTTTACCCAGACTTTAAAACTTATTCTTACGCCATCAGAAAATTTAATGAATGCTATCATCGTTGCAAAGAAAGTGTTGTCTCGCATTAAAAAACGGAATATAAACCCACTGAAGATCAGTTTTCAACCTCAACGATTTTGATTGTTGATGACTTGAACAACAATTCGCCTCCTGGAAATATATGTACAAGATATCCCACCGTGTCACATTACTCCTCCTGCTGATTCAATCACACAAACCTCTAAAAATCAATGCCTCACGTTAAACCCCACATACAAAACCTTTTTAAAACCCTTCTCTTCTGACAGAGAGGAGTAGGATTAGCGTACTGGTGCAGGGGGCCATGGTGGGCTGAGATTTAGTCTAACAAAACGGGAGATCTCTTACAGGAATAATGTCACCACCCAGAGAGGCTCCAAGTTACTTCAGTACATAAAGAAATAACGTTATGGCACCAAAAACTGCCCACAAAAGAGCACCTTAGGTCCACTCACTCCCTGTAAAGAATAATTGATTGCATGATCCTGCTGTTACACTATTATAGAGTCAGCCGCTCAGTGAAGCCGTCCAGTATTTGTCTGTCAAAGTTGCAGTTTGATTTACAAAACTTCAGATGATTAGGGACGTCTATTACTGCACTTTGATGTGCTGTTGAGTTTTTTCCCCAAAACATTTTGACAAATAAAATTGAAATCCCGTATGATTTTCACTTTTGTCATCGCCTGCTGTTAGTTTTCCAAAAACACAAATTATATGTGACACTGGGTATCAAAACCAACATTTTCACAGCTACACTCAGAATACATCAAATGTCTTTCTTCGTCAGTTTACCAACATGCTAAAATGCTTTTTGACAATTGCTTTTTTCACAATATTGACTCTTGTAGTCTTGACAACACGGGAGTTGCTGTTCGTTTCAGAAAAAGCATCTTCCGTCCATGACCCCTCCATCACCATTGAGGACTCTGTAGTGACGAAACTCAGACTGCAATGAATCTGGCTATAACACTGGCTGACCAGCTGTCTTTTGCTGCTAGCATCTCTGCAACAACCCGCTTCTGCAGATTCATGCTCCACAACATCAGTCCATTCCTCACGGCTCAGGCCCGTCCTACAATCAGGACACAGTCAAACCATACATAGCAGCCTCTCCACAACAACTTTGCTACTGCCATTGGCTTGCTAATCCCTCAATACTAAGGGGCCCAGCTATCGCTCAACAAATTCTCGACTAATTTATGTCCATGTTCCAAAATGGTGGTACAAACCCCCCCATTGACATCATTCAGGAACAAAAATCAGCCTTTAAACTTGAAAGAAATAATGATTTGACATTTACTGTAATAATCGATGACTGATATAAACATTTTACTTTGACAGCAGTTTTGGCCATATCATGATACAAGCTAATAGCTAATTAGCTTGCTAGTGTACCCCAGTGTCAGTAGGAATACTACTTCTGGTACGTGAGCTCTGTGTCAGGGGGGGTCCGCCCGCATGCACAGTGACAGGGCTAGCATCACACAGCAAACATTACCAGCGAAAATTAACAGGTTTGTTTTAAATGTTGAACAGATGATATTGGATGTTAGCTGCTGCTGTCTTAGCTTGTGCTAACCGGGCAGATGTTGAGGGTGGCTCTAATCCAGGTCTAATTTGTGTAATGGCGACAACAAGAAGTTTGCTGATTCGACGAGGATTCGAGTCGGCCCAGGGTCAAATCCTGTCCCTAAAAGAGGCACCGTTATACCCGCAGTGCACACAAACAGAGAGAGTAAATAGTCGAGTGTTCATATTAAACAGTCAAAACTGATTAAAATATTAAATCCTGATTTGGATACAGCCCTATGCAACTTTGATCTAAAAATCTTTAATTCAGTTTGTGACATCAAACAATCATCACCTCAAAAAGTTGGTGAAACACTGACTTGGTCACAACTTCATACTTCAACAGCACTTTAAAATCCACCCTACCACCAGACAGCTGTGATCCATAATACCCTCTCTTTAAAGTATTATGGAGCAGATTTGGATAAAAACATTATATCTACCTGGAGGTAAAGTGTTTTCATCACACCTTGGTTTCTTGTGCATGTTTAAGACACATTTTTTTAAATACTGGTAGACAATTAGCACCACATGTTTACCCACGATCCTTACAGTAACACAAGAAAATGGCCGACACAAGTATAATAAGCAGGGATCCTGCCACAGCACTAAAAGTCACATTTAAGGGTGCTAGAACTTATAAATTAAAAGAAATAGAGAAATGCATGTCCTACCTCCACACAATCAAATGTGTCAGTGACTCTTGAGGAATATTTCACTTTGAAGAGGGTGCTCAGGTTTCCAGCAGTGTAGAAGAGCTGTATCTGAAGGCCTTTGTATCCAAAAGCGACCTCACTGCAGACAAAATGATTGGAATCAATAAAAATCCAAGCAAGGTCACACATGTTTTAACTAGGACAATAACTTGCAAACAGAACACAATAAAACAGATGTTATATGCAGTCTGAGACACATTCATATCAGGGGGACAATTACAAACATTTCGTTATTCCTATTTGATGACATTTATTAAATACACACCGAGAGTGAATGATAAATGTGTATTGTAGGTCTGGCCATTTATTTCACTGTGTTGCATTGTTTCTTTCACCAATACATCACTGGCAGTTCATGGCAAAATAGATTTCATCATTATGCAACTGTGTGATTGAGCTTTACTAGCAATTACGCTTGCTGAAATAATTAATGCCCCAATTACTGAGTTCCCTTAGAGCTGATTGCAGCAAGAGCAAAAATAACCAATCCTAGTTTTGACTAATTTGGAAATGCAATTTAGAGCATAACGACACGCTACTGTAGGCCTACACACAGACACAGGTGTCACTGCCAATAACGTAGTAAATAGCAATACCTCTTTGTGCATCACATTAGGGCTTATAGTGCAACTCTTTGCAGCTTTTGTGAGACTAAAATAACATGCAAGACAAATCTCAGTTCCTCTTTACATGTGCATGCTCAATGATCACATAAAATCAAAGTTTATCTCAGATACATCTCAAGTAACCACCACCTGTGATCAGATTGTCAGTTTAATGCTCATATTTGATTGTATCTCACCACAAATTTTCACTTTTCAACTTAAAGGGACCCCATAATTAAAAACACATATTTTTCCTCTTTCCTGTAGTGCTGTTTATCAGTCTAGATAGAGTGTTGGAGATATCGGCCGTAGAGATGTCTGCCTTCTCTCCAATCGAGTTAGATGGCACTTGGCTTGTGGTGCTCAAAGTGCCCAAAAAAAAATACATTTGAAAAACTCAACAGCAATGTCTTTTTGCAGGCATCATGACCCCGTTACTCAAGATAATCCACAGACCTTGTTGTGAGCAGTTTAACGTAGGACCTATTTTCTGTCTACCAAACTATACCCCATAACTGTATCACCGCACACAAGAACCGTACATCTACTGCTAGCTCAGGTAAGGAGGACAGCATTAATGTTTACATCTCGCACTGTCATGAGCACTAGCCTCTTGTTCATGAGTACATGCACACTTTCATTCTGTGCGTTGATAGTGTTGCTGGGCGTAATAGGGTAAAAAGAAAACAGTTCCTACATGAAACTGCTCACAACAAGGTCTGTGGATTATCTTCAGTAACCAGGTCACCACAAGCTGAGTGCCATCTAGTTCCATTATATTCGAGAGAAGGCAGGCATAGGCATCTCTATGGCCGATATCCCCAACACTCTGCAACTCACACCAAAACAATCTAGACTGATAGATAGCACTATAGGTAAGAAGAAAAAGTGTCTCTGTCACAGTTTGCAGCATTTCAAACAAATCAGCTATTATTTATTAGTTTGATTTCATGCTATAATTACATTTTTAGATACTTCCATTTCACATTTTATGCCTAAGGAAGGATCTGTCAAAACTTATTGCAGTATAATATTTTGATTAATATACAGTGAGGCATTCCCTTGCTTGCACAGGGAAAACTGTGAGATCATTTCTGTATCATTTTACCAAGCAGGGAAACGTAATGCTGACAAAAAATACTTACTCATCCCCATAAATTTGGTGGCTGTACTCAGGGTGGAATGTCGTGCCGTCATCCTCAACATCCTCAGGAAAGCGGACTGAGAGGAGACACCAGTTTCACAAAACACTGTCACTTCACACATTACTATTACCATACATATTTACAAAACAAACAAAATGAAGCTAAAATAAACATACCCAGCTTCAAGCATATAGCTTCGTTGGTGTCACACTTGTATTCAGCCAGTTTCTTCTCCATGGTGTTTACTCCTGAGGAAACACATAAACCACAAACCATGTTGAAATTTTTGCCAGTTTTTAACAGTTGTCTCAAGAGAAAACCTTATCTACTTCTCCATTTCATCTTAAGAGCTTAATCATTTTTAATGTCTTTCTTGCTGCACAATAACAATGGTGCAGGTTTCATAAAAAGAAAAGCAAATTGAAGTTATTCCCTTTTCAACAATCACTTAATTGTCAGCAGCAGCTTAAGACATCACAAACGTTTAGGTAGCTAATACAAATGTAATCAGAAAACACAACTGTATTTACATTCTGATATATAGTAAAACACAGTGATGAAGACACAGTTGGCACTAATGACCAGTGTGCTATAAATAAGCCTGGTGGAGGAAATGATGTATGCAACTGTGCAGATTCAGCCTGATTTTATCAGCGCTGAAAATGGCTTTGCTGTAAAGGACTGATACACTCAGAAGCCTGTTATGACATCAGAAACATGCAGGAGAAAACACAAGCTGACCGATCACAGTGCTTATGGACACTATAACCCCCTGAACTCCAACTTGTCCTTACATTAGCTCCATCTGTGCTCTACGTGCAATAGTATAAATCCTACCAATTTTAGCTGCTCTACAATGATGAACTACCAGTGATCCTTTCAATTAAATAGGTAAGAGTAAGTTATATGTAGAAAGTCGTTAAAGCGAACGTAAATATGCTAGCATTCACCCACACACTCGAGGCACACATTCAACTCCACATCCACGCGTTACATAAACACATAAACACACAAACACACTGCATGCTATGACAGCCTGATAGCATGCTACCAACGTTAGCAGGCCCCCACTGCTGCTTCTCAATGTAACGTTAGCTTAGCTAGCAATGTTTTGGACATATCACGAGCCAGTCTACGACCACAGAGAGCTAAAAGCGGGACCAACGTCTGTTTTCGGCGAACATGCATTAAAACTGAGACAGTAATGTTAAAGCAGGAATGCGTTTAGTCACTTACCCGCCATTTCTGCACACAGTGCTGTGCGGAGCTGTGTTGTCCCAAAAGACCCGCGGAATCAGGACGACTTCCGGGTCCTCGTGTTTCCGTGGAAACAGGATGTAGTTTTTTTCTTAACGGCTGCTCTTGGTCGGTTTCTTGATATTTTTATATTGTTTGTTTTATTAAAACGAGCTAAACCACGGTTATTTAAAACTAGAAGGTTTTACATAAATTAATTTAAGAATATTTTTTACGTAAAATTATTCCATAAAAGTTGAGGCTTAATTTAAAGACTTTTAAAATTGTGACTGTCTCATTAACTCCATAATGTGAAATAACTGTTTTTAATTTTGAACACAGAATTACTGAACACAAAGGAAGGTAAGTTAAACGTGAAATATCCCTGTTTACAAACAGGAATTAATTATATTAAGGCTGCAGTTACCGATTATTTTCGTTATGGATTTATATTAGTATAGCAAATGTTACCATGAGTTAGGGGGTATTTTTGATGGGTAGCTTGACTGACTAGCTTAGCTAGCTAACTGTTAAGTCTAACGTTATAAACTCACAAAGAAAGACAACAAATGCCTTTTACAATTTCCTAGAGCAGAAATTTAAGTCTACCAGCGTTGGCCTTGCAAATTGTCAGGTTGAGTATATAAGCTGATATTTTACTTATTGCAAATATATTGTGTAGCTACATGTTGGACGAACAAGAAACAGACATGCCAGAAACTATGATATTAGAGAAAACAGAGAAAAAAAACAGTAAATATTTGTATTTTTGCTTTGTACATGATTTACACAAGTAATTGATCAACATTATCACACTGTTAGCACTGTTAGTTGAAATATCAACATGTTAAATGGATTAAATAGGCTTTACAATCTCTCTCTGGATTCTTGAATTGATTCACTAACATGGCTCTGATAAAGAAAAACATTAGAACTAGACAAATATTGGCGTTTCTATCAAGGCTGGGCAATATATATTGATTACTGTGATATAAAACTACTTATTGTTTTAGTTTTTGGATGTAATATTGTAAGTGTTGTCTTTTCCTGCTTTTAAAGCCTACATTACAGTGAAGTGATGTAATTTTCAGAACTTACCAGACTGTTCTAGCTGTTCTATCATGTGCCATTACCAACTTAGTCATTATATCCACATTGCTGATGATTATTTATCAAAAATGTCATTGTGTAAGTATTCTGTGACAGCACCAATAGTCAACCCTACAATATTGCAGCAATATTAATATTGAGGTATCTGGTCAAAAATATTGTGCTATTTGATTTTCTCCATATTGCTCAGCCATATTTTCTATCATCTTCAAACACATCATCATCATCATCAAACACAAACCAACTAAGCCACTTAACATTAATGCTTCCAGTTATGGCCCCCTTGCTACTGTGTAAAAAAAATCTGCCTATATATTAAAACAAGTTAGCAGCTGTGCTACATATGTAAGCCTAGCTTCATTTAATGTCATAACTCAGACATTATATAATTGGTAATACAAGTTAATGCTAACTATAATACTCTGTGTGGGAGACCAAAGTTCTTAACTAAAATGTCTTTTTTAAAAATATCTGTCAAAAGTTCTCCACTATAACCATGAAATGTCTACATGGAACATATCTGCCAAATGATCACCACCAGTGTTTTTTTTTTCTTTCTTTTTCTGGTAACTAACACATCATTAAAGGATTTTAATGGTTGTGCTGTAGAGCTCAACCAGTTTTGCACTGACCAGGCAAAGTTTGATTCAAGTTTTGCAAGCACTGACACGTTTGTTTATTTATCACTATAAAATGTCACACTCTTTACATATCTTGATCACAATTCTTTAATAATCACATTCAATGGACTCTTCAAAATTTTCCAATATCACTATCAGACTTAAAATTCCATTCATAGTTTGGCTTTATCATGTTTGGGCATCAAATAACCCTTAAGGCAAGGGGCATATTAGGTTTATTTATTTAGTACACATTAACATAAATGGTGCAAGGAGGGAATGGAGCCCAATGGGCTTGTACAAGAGTTCCACCCCTTTCAATAATCACAATCAATTCAGATTTATAAGGCTAACAAATAAACTTTGAAAAATAAGGAGACGAAGCACAGAAATATTCAATATTAAATGGAAAGAAAAAAGAAAAAAAAAGATATTGTGGTCACAGAAAGACAAAATATCATCATCATATCAGTAAAAGGTTTAGTTAAGCTGCAGATAAGTTTGGTGCCTAAAGTACAGAATAACAAATTTGAGTGACATTTTATTTGTCAATTTGTTGTATTGTGTTTGCTTTATGCAGAAGAGTACAACTACTACAGTGAAAATCATTTTTTGCTGAGTCAGGGTGATCATTTGTTAGGTTTAAATGAGTGAAATGAGTTTGTTTTGTTACACAAATGTGGGCTAAACAACATATTTTGGATACAATCCCCACCTCATTTGCACAAGTTAGTGAGAGTAAAGAAACTTTTCATTCAGACAGTGGTTAGGTTAGACTACTGGGACATCTCGATAAAATAAACAGAAATTGACTCTCCAGGGGAAAGTGCAATTGTGAACAACCCTCTGTGCCCGGGTAATGCTGTGCTATCATCCCGGCCTCAGCTATTCTGTCCTCCAGGTGCATCAGTGAATGACCTACCCAGTCATGTTTAAGCCACTGTAATTTTACCTCTGCCACACTGTCAGCACTAGATTATCCCTTTTCTGAACAATACCATACCTTTTACGACCCTTAGGCAACAAATTGTGACTGCATGGAGGCAAAACATGCTGCTTGATCTCTGAACTTCAAACTACAGTCGTTTGGACTTTTTTTCTCTCTCTCTTCAAATACAGGGAATGAGACTATCCCACAACAGAGGAAGGAAACACAGTGTTGCTGTGTTTGGTGCAGTCAGTCATCTGGTGGACGCGTTCTACAAAATTCAGGAGTGTTTGTCTGAATTGGCTCCATCAGTGGCATGGATGTGTCACATGCAGGTAAGCAGCAGTAGCTCAGGTGTTGGAGCGCTTTGGCCATTTATTATATGGTTGGTGGTTTTGAATGTTGTGTAATGAGAGGAGAGTGACTCAACACAGAGAAGAAAAGACACCACTGTCACTTCCACATTTCACAGGTGAGCCCATGATGTGGTCAGATTAAGTAAGTGTTGCAGGGTTAAAAGTAACAGCCAAAATTTGTAAACAGAGAAAGTAACAAACTACACTGACTCATCGCGTCATGCACATTTAGTATTTTGTACTTTGAGACTGTCTCAAACAGAAATATGGTGCATTAAAGTCCACTACATTCATCTGATAGCTGTAATAAACAGATTATGGGGTTACTTACAAAAGTCAGCTCATAAATCATAAGTCAGTCCTGGCAGTCTTGTTGGGCCTCATGTGGCCTGTGACTAGATCACTATATTGAAGTTTCACATTTGGATGCTTGAGTTCATCCTTAATATTTCAGTCCAGGTAAAATTGGCAACACCCAAGAAGTCAGTGCTTACCTCTGTGATGTGATATGGCATTGGGAAAGTGAACAGTTAACAGTGAGGCTGATATCATTAAAGGGCCAGTGTGTAAAATGGGTTGAAAACAGTGACATCAGTGGTCAAATTCTAGATTGCAGGGCTCACTCGGTCACCCCTCCCATCAGGTAAATGACCGCGGCCTCGTAGGGACAAAAAGCCTTGCGCATGAGTTTTTCAGGAGTAGGTCTATCTAGCGACGAAGTCAATGTTTATTTAGAAATCTAAACCATGTTATGATATTGTAATGAATCCTTCACGAGCAGGAGACCAGAGGAGCGTTCGGGAAAAAGGCCCGTTTATTTGAGCACTCCAGAAACTCCGGTAACACTCCACTCCGTCCCAAACTCTGACTCTTCTAGCGTAACAGACACACTTCATAACTTTACACACATACTCGTTGACCATACTGAGTGGGGACCCCCCCTCCCCTCTCTGCTCCACCAATCTCCAGCCTGCACACTGACTGACAGCGTAGCCGCTAAACAGGGCTCAGCTGTTTATTTAGCCTAGCAATATCTCTGGACTATAGTAGCTGCAATGGATGACTTTGAATGCGTTTCTTGTAGCGGACACAGACCCAGAGCCATACCTGTTTGAGCCGGAGCATACAGATGAGGAACTCCATGTGTTTGATGCTGAGCGGGCGAGAAGAGAGGCTGAATGCACAGAATGGGATTCGATGCTACTGCTACCATCGTTGGGGAGATATATCATCAGGAGGAAAAGTGCCGCAGAGAGTGCATCACAAGGAGTGAAGTTGCGTCTTCTTTTCCTCGCAGATGACGGTTGGGGTTCATTCTCTCCTGTTGCGTGGTAAGTGTGGTCCATTCGCAAACTTTATAACTAAAAAAACTTTTCACTACTCTCTATCGACGAACTACTAACACTCTCTGCTGTTTCCTCCTCCTTCTTCCGTCCTTCCGCTGTCTTCGTTGGTTCATTTATACACGCGAAACGCATTCTCTGGCTGGCTGGATTGTCCACTCGGTGTGCCGTACATACATGGCGGCGCAAGATGGCGACCTCTCTAAAGCAAGGCCCTTGCTATATATATATATATATAAAAGCATAATTATAAGGCTACGAAAACCAAACAAATTTTATTTTATAGCGATCATACACTTGTATAAACATATTAATGGGTAGAATATTCAGATTCAGATTCAGATTGACAATAAACCATGCCAAATATTACACACTGGCCCTTTAAGATAAAGTAATCCTGGATTACGCTGCACAGTCTCCTGTGAGTCCCCTGTGGTTGTAGTGGCAATTTGAATCCTGCAGGGAATGGCGTACCCCGCCACTTAAATTGAAACCTACTATATGAGTAACAGGCTGTTATTGAAAAAATGTGAACCATGTAGTATAAAAACAGAGTCTGAGTTAATGAAATTCCTCCAACTTTAGTACAATTTAAAACCTTTTAATTTAAAATACTGCTGGCCTGACCCAGCAAAACTAATTTTCAACATATTTTGTGCCCACAACAAAATGAGAGGAACAGAACAGAGCTCAAAAAGAGCCATTTTTAGCTTTTTTTTTTTTTTTTTTTTTTTGTCTGGAGCTGCAATACATATTTGTGCTTTATAATAAAGATAGCACAGCCTGTTAGGTCTTAATTAGCCTGTCAGTATTACTCATAGTTGTAAATGAGCATTCATTAATATGTTTTAGCACGAGGTGGCTACTCTGCAGTGGACTATTTATGATTATTTTGTACTTAAACATTGCAGTGTTGGCGGCGAAAGCAAAAAAATCTGTCCACTCTCTATTAGGTTCTCTGTTTTCATTCATTCATTCATTCATTCATCTTCTAACCGCTTCATCCTCTTGAGGGTCGCGGGGGGCTGGAGCCTATCCCAGCTGACATCGGGCGAGAGGCAGGGTACATCCTGGACAGGTTGCCAGACTATCGCAGGGCTGACACATAGAGACAAACAACCATTCACGCTCACATTCACACCTACGGACAATTTAGAGTTATCAGTTAACCTAGTCCCCAGTCTGCATGTCTTTGGACTGTGGGAGGAAGCCGGAGTGCCCGGAGAGAACCCACGCTGACACAGGGAGAACATGCAAACTCCGCACAGAAGGGCTCCCACACCCGGGATCGAGCCGGCAACCCTCTTGCTGTGAGGCGACAGCGCTAACCACCACACCACTGTGCCGCCCGGTTCTTTGTTTTCCTCTGAGAATTTTTCTTTTTTGGATTTGGAAACTATAGCTAGCCTAGCGAGGGAGACTCCACCGCTAACTAGCCACCGCTATTTAGGTCACCAAAATTTAGGAGAAGGGACCAGATCATAGACGTAGGATGCACACTTTAGTTGAGAAAGTATTAAAACTCTTTTTTTTTGAGTGTATAGGTTACACCTTTTAACAACTGGAAAATGTAAGAATCACTTTTGGTCAACAGCAATGAAAAAATAAAATTAAAATGTTAAAAACATAAGTTATTCATTTTGATGTAATTTTTTGTAAAAGCCGCATAGAGCCACTGGAGAGGGGCTCAAGAGCCGCATGTGGTTCTTGCCTACCCCTGCTTTAGACTCAGTTTGACACATTAAAAAAACAGACTTGCTACTGCACTTGGACTAAACACAAATGACTTTTGGTGTCACTTGGACTTTAGCCTTTTGACTTGAAAATACTTGACACCTTCCTCCTCACCCAAATATTTAAAAGTATGTTATTTAAAAAGTGTGCCACGAATCAAGCCATTTCCTGTCATTTTCTGAATCAACATTAACACTACTAATTCCCATTAAATTGACACTTATATTCCCAGATCCACTTTGTTTGAACCAATCCGACCACATCCAGTCAAGCTGCAGGAGGAAAAACCATGAACAACTAACATTATGTTGCTGAGTGCCAGTTGTTAAAAGTGATGCAATCATTTTGTTCCTATAGAAAAACTACTGGGTGGTTAACACAAAATGAACTGCAAAATGAATAACACAGACAACTTCCAACAAAGCTGTTTTAACAAATAAAAACAGCTTTTAAAAAGCATGCATTATTTCTGTAAATTTATTGTATTGTTACTCTGTTGTTAAAATTGGTATTACATTTGGTGAGAACTTGTTTAGGGACTTGGAGCTTAAGCGCAAAGACTTGAGACTTACTAATGCATTGCTAAATATGGATGTGGTCACACCTCTGGAGCAATGTGATTTAATTATACAAAAAATAAATAAATAAATGAACCCTATTTTAAGGGATGACACATATTTTGGTTGTAGTGTTGAACTAACTTGTCTATTGAACTGCTGGTCAGACAATACAAGCAATCTGAAGACGTCAGTTATGACTATGGCAGCTTATTGTCCTTGGGACCGGTTATGGACTCATATCAAAATGAAAGATAAGCCAACATAATTATCAACTTGCTCTGTGATTATGTGACCCTGTAAAGTGATGTATGAGGACATATATATGTGACATGGTTTTGTTCATTAGTTTGTTTTCTTCTCTTTCTTGCTAGACTTATTTGTTAATTTTTCATCATGTACTGGACCCTCATATTTTAAAAAATACCCGCCTTGTATTTTAATAATAATAATAATAATAATAAAGTTTCATTATTTTGTGAAATTTTATGGACAAAAAAAAAATCTCTTACAGAAAAAACATGTGTTCATGTTCAATCATGTGTCATTTTCTTCTGTAAGGGGTGGGGAAATAAATCTGATGGAAATATGATCTGCAGCTCCATTAAACAGTTCGTTTCCTGAAGCTAAATATAATAGTGGCTTTTTAAAAGTTAAACTTTTTTTTTACCATGACATCACTCATCACACATTCAGTGTACACATCCTGTGCACTGCATATTCTGCTGTCCTGGTTATTGTCTGCAGGCACACTGATCAGTGTCCTCGTCTGACCCGTGCAGAGAGGAAACGCTGTACACTTCTCCTGACCAACGCCTCTCTGTCTGGAGCTCGTCTCCCGGCGGCTCCTCGGCCGTCACGCCGCCCTGCTGCAAACACAGCGGGACAATAACACGGCTAAATACGTATTTGGTGTCTCAGACCTCGGCGGTCCTCCTGTCATGCCCGCTGCCATCCTCCTGCCCAGCGCCTGCGCTAGTCCACTGCAGCTGACGTCACACCCAGCATGGCGGTCAAGGTGACTCCGTCAATATTTCTTATCAGATATTAATTTTAAAAAGCAGTAAAGCGGCGGTCGGACGCGGAGGACAGCATGTCTGTGCGGACGCGTGGTTTTAAAGCTCTTGTCTTAAACGCAGCGGAGTCCCCCATGCGTGTATTTCTGCATCTTTGCATAGGCTCATCTCTGCCGGCCTCGCAGGGACAACTGTAATTTATTTCCTCTGTTGCATTTGTGTTTGAGAGATGTACCCTGAAGCGGATTTACTTGCGCTTTTTTGACATGCAGAGTGTTGTTGTTGTTACAGTCGTATGTGATCGATCCTAAAAATCAAAGCTAAACAGTGGGCAGCCTGAACTTCAGATTTATCACCAGATTGAACATATGGCATAGTGTCCTGTAACTGTTGACACCACTGTGATGATCTGACTCTGGGTTTTCTTTATAGAATATCCAACTTGTGTGTTATAGGTGCAAGAAACAAAAAGAGCCAACCCCAATGACTTGAAGACAATTTTTCTGAAGGTAAGACTGTCACTCACAGACACCAAACACACTTGGAGCTTTCACCAACACTGCAACAACACAGTTACATACAGAAAGTGTGTGTTATAAGTCTACTAACATGTTGCAGTCAGTGAGTAGTTTCTGTCTGCTGTCCATTGGGATAGAAAGTTCAGTAAAGGTCACACACATACTTCGACTAATTTTGGATCTGCTTCAACAGAGGGCCCCCCCCCTCGCTTTGACTTCACGTGCGTTTTGATCTTTAGCATGTCATTGGATTTCTCATCTTGCTCTGTCCGCTACCCGTCAAAGAAACAAATCCCTGCCATTACTGTGTAGTCTTGTTTGCACACATGTCGTGTTTGGAGTGTAAACTTGTTCCTGAAAGTGGTGACTCTGTTTAATGTGCAAGTCGCCTTATGGTCCTTCCACATCTCTTGACTTCACTATAAGAGGGCGTCTTAATTTGTAATGCATATTCAGGTGGAAGAGTTAATTACTGGAAGCTCATTCTGACTGCCTGTATAATTTGATTAAGAACTACTTGAGGCCCACTGTGAGGGTAAATGGATACACAATCATGTGATGGAGTAATGTGGCAATAAATTGCTTGGAATTAATATTTTCACTTAAAACATTAATTCAGCAGAGTGCATTGAATTGTAGCCCTGAGAACACTTGGCGTGAAGGTCTCCTCCCACACTCTTTCTCTGTTTATCTCATGCTCTCTCTATCTGGGCTTGGCTCGCACCCATGAGCGTGGCCTTTCTGTTGCCAGTTCATGTGGCGCTTGTGTTCCCGGAGCTATCTCTGTTCCAACTTGAAACCCAACCCAGGCTCTATAAATGACCTTACGTCTTAAAGCCCAACTGAGATTTCAGGTTTAGCACAGCGCTGTGTTGGCTGTGCATGTTTTTGACTCAGTCGAGTGAAACACAGTCGCAACACAACGCTTGCAAGTTAATTGTTATTGATTGAGGGATTGCCATGGTGTGTTATGTATTTATCAATTCCAATTTGGTTTGGGTGTCATGACAGTATGTGAGACGACTGAAATTTGTTCCCTGTCAGATATGTTGCTGTACAGTTTATATGGAGGTGTCCCTTTAAGACAGGAGCTACGGTGTCTGGGTGTTTCAGGTCATCACAAATCAGTGAGCAGGTCACCTTCATATTAGACTCATAGGATTTTTATATTAAAGGAACAGTTCACCCCCAAATCAAAAAATCTGTATTTTATTTCTTACCTGTAGTGCTGTTAATCAGTCTAGATTGTCTTGGTGTGAGTTTCAGAGTGTTGGAGCTAATCTGCCTTCTTTCTAATATAATGGAAGACACTCAGCTTGTGGTGCTTAAAGTGCCAAAATATGCATTAGAAAAACTCAACAGCAATGTCCTGTTACAGAAATCATGACTGGGTTGATCAAGATAATCCACAGATCTTGTTGTGAGCAGTTTCATGTTGGAACTAATTTCTTTATACTGAACTACACCTGCTGTATCACCGTGCAGAAAGAAGCGTCCATCTACTCATGGATGAGAGGCTCATTTTTGTGACAGCATGAGATGTAAACATTAATAATGTCCTCAACAGCTGAGCTGTAACGTTACCTAGCTCAGTGAAACTCTTGAAATCCTCTTTGCTTCAGGAGGACCAGCACGGTTATCTGGTTGGCAGGTTTATGTCAGTAGTAAGAAAATAGTTCCCTAATGAAACTGTACACATCAAAGTCTGCAGATTATTTTGAGTAACTGGGTCATGATTTCTGGAAAGACACACTGCTTTTAAGTTTTACGTATGTATTTTTTGGCGCTTTGGGCACCACAAGCTGAGTGCCATCTAGTACAATTATATTAGAGAGAAGGCAGACATCTCAATGGCCAATATCTCCAACACTCCTGCACCTCACACCAAAATAATCTAGACTTAATAACTGTGCACAGGTGAGAGGAAGAATATGTATTTTTGATTTTGGGGTGAGCTGTCCCTTTAATGTGATAAAGCACCTTGGCATTTAAATAACTTAATTAGCTGAAAAAGAATCACTCCTATATGCTAACTGTATCCATAAACAGATAATTTCCTAAAAAATGTAGTATCTCAATGTATCTCTATCCGTATTACCCCCAAATTTTTTGGTAGTGTTGGCCTAAAGGTCAGAGGAGTGGTCTTGTGATCAGTAGGCCCCGGTTTAACCCCCTTGTTGACAGGTTTTTATGTGTGGAAAAACTTAAAAAGCAAGATTTGCTCATGCCAGAGGTGCCCTCCAACAAGACCCTGAACCCTAAATTGCTCCAGTGGAGCCAGCAGATTGTACTGGGCAGCTTCCAGGTGCGACTGTGTGTAACTGTATGATTCTGAACAAGGTGTTCCTGAAAAAGATAGCCTGGCTCTGAGCAGTAATCCTCTGAATAAATAAAAGTTAATACACTGTTATACACTGTTCTCCCATCATCAAAACAATAAACATGTAATGTAATGCAGGACATATTTATTAAAGTGTACGACACAGCTTGCACCATCAATATTGTGTGTCTTATATGTTTTTCAATGTAGTTGTGTCACTCTGTTTGTTAATGAGATGTATATGATCAGATTGAATGCAAGGACACATGTATCTCTCTTCAATAGAGCCACAGAATGACAATGCTGTGAAAGACACTGACGCTTGTCAATACATGTTATCATGATAGGATGCAGAAAGCATTGCATAAATTTAAAACACTGTGTCGTGCCAGTAAACTGAGACCCATATGTGCTGGTATAGAAACACAAACACTTCATTATCACAAAGAAAAGAGATACCATTCGAGAGAGCTGCAGTAAAAACAGACTTGTTGATTTATCACCTATGGGTTGTTTTTCCTTTCTCTTTGCATTCAGTGCTCCACATCATTTACTTTCTTATGCACACAATGGAAATTCTACCCTATGGATTTCTCATCTAAATCCTCGTATGTTACGAGACGTCCACGTTGTTTACAGCTCTGTCTGTGTCTCCCATGCAGTATGCCAGCGTGGTGGAGGATGGGGAGCATTACATGACTCCTAGGGACTTTGTACAGAGTTACCTGGGTCTGCATGCACAGCCACAGTACAATCCCAAAACTGTGGACCTGATAGCTGGAGTGGCTGACACTACTAAAGATGGGTGAGTGCCTACAGTGGTGTAAGCAAAGCTCTGTGGAAGTCCTCTGTCAACTCAGAGGTGTGTTAATACATGTTTATGTCTGTATTTCCTCAACAAATGTTTTGTAGAACTCATTTTGAAAATTTCTGGGTCAAGATTTACTTGCGCTTAAATTCTCAGTGTCGGCTATAATAAATTGTTTTGGTCTAAAATAGCCTCTTGGTGTTTCTTTGTACATTGACTGTGATATTTCTTAATTTCATTTGGTAAACGACATGATTTTTCCATAATCCTGGTATTTCTGCAACAGCCGCTGTTACGTCAGTGTATATAAAAGTAAATATTACTTGTCTTAGTGTGTCGTCCTGAGAGCAATGTAGGAACCAAGTGAAACTGGAATTTGCAGATTACATGCTGTCATTACAATACTGCAGTACGTGAATTAGCTTTATTACAGAAGATGACAGCGTGTCAGTCTTAACTAATGTGCGTTGTTAGCTGTTATGTGAGCGTGATGTTGTGTTTAATGAACTGACATTATGTCGTCACTGTTGATTCCTGAACTTGTGTCACAAATTCCTGTACATTTTATGGCACCAATAATCTGGTGCTTTTGCCAGACTGTAAAATCTCATTCACCCCCTTAACTTCCATCAATTTAGAACCATATAAATTTAGCTTTTAAGGATATTTACCACAAAACAAACTATGTACCCCATCTGGATGTCAAATGATCAAGCAGCAATTAACCTTTAATGCCACTTTGACACCTTTAATCTGTGTATAATCTTCCCAGTGTCCCACCTGTTGCACTCTGTTGATTTAATATTCTTCAGATTCACTGGAGCTCTGTGCCACCAACGTGTGTAGCATGCGCCAAAGAAGCTGTTAATGATTTATCTCAATGATGTTTGCAGAGTAAATATGTGTCTTATCAGTCAGTTTTACACCTGCAGCTGATCAATTTAAAATCCACTGATAAGATAAGACAAAATATATCTGACGCACCTGATCCTGCCTTCAGATGTATTCACCTTTACTTAGAGCACAAAGCAGCAGTTGGACCTCCACTGTGTCTCATGAGCAGCTAAAAAATGGAAGAAATAAACGTGGAAATATGTGCACGTTTAGGCTTAAAGTAGGGCTGGGCAATATATTGATATTATATCAATATTATATGAGACTAGATACATGATAATATTTTGGATATCGTAATATCGTAAGTGTTATCTTTTTCTAGTTTTAAGGCTGCTTTACAGTAAAGTGATGTCATTTTCTTACTGGACTGCTCTAGCTGTTTTGTTATTTGCCTTAATCCTCTTGGTCATTTTATCCACATTATTGATGAATATTTATCAAAAATCTCACTATGTGACCATTTTGTGAAAGCACCAATAATCTACAGTATTGTTCCAATATCGATATTGAGGTATTTGGTCAAAAATATTATGATATGTGATTTTCTCTATCTCACCCACCCATAACTTAGAGGAATACCCCATCCACAACATGATAATTTGTATATCCATTACTCATGTTCTCTCATGCCTCCATTTTCAACGAAGAATCCAAAACTGGAGAAATTCAAACACAAGTGCATTTCCACTAAATTTGTAATATTGAAAAGACTTTGACATAAACTGTCGCACACACGGAAGAGTAGTGGGTGCTGTAGCATTGTTCCGACCTCTCGTTGTTCTGACCTCTCATTAGTCTGACGTCCCGTTGTTCCGATATGTGATCATACTAGGCTATACTGTATTTGTGTACCATAGAGGATCAGCAATGCAACAAAAGTAGGCTACTGGTCGAGATACAAGTGTCATAGAGGGGAGAGAATGAAACACCATGACCTCCTGTTATTAACTCTGGGGTCCGGGTTGTGTGGGGAGCTCTCTGCAGTGCTGAATGGCTCCCGGCGGGCGTATTTCTGCCTTGATGGTGCGCCGCGACCGGCTCTGGGTCAGCTGGGAAAGGCTTGAGGCGAAGCAGGCTCACGGCTTATGTGTTTGCCACTTTCATTTTCATTTTAACCCACACCATGATCTTTTCCTAACCCTAACCAAGTGGTTTTTGTGCCTAAACCTAACCAGACCTTAACCACAGTTCATCATGATGATTTCGGAACAACAGGACTTCGGAACAATGGGTTTAATATGGTTGGAACAATGGAATGTCGGACCAATGGGCTGTCGGACCAATGGGCAGACCCCAGAGTAGTGCACCTGCAAAGTTCATGTGTTTATGTGTTAATAGTAAGGTTTTAGCAAAAATGCATGTGTTTGGGAAGTACTGAAGAAACGACTGGATGAGTGAGACCTGGATTATACTGCACAAGTTGTGTGAGAGTTCGTAAATGGATGTTGTTTTGCGGCTGTTAAATACAGTTTACCTACGACTGTATTTCATCAAGAAATTTCTGCATTTTTGGATTCCCCATTCATTAAAGAGGCATGCGAGAAAAATAGTTTTCCTCATGGATTCAAAGTAACACTGGATGATATAAATGATCATTTTATGGGTGAAATATTCCTTTAAAGTTTTTGTTGATTTACTCCATTTGCTGATGAAGATCATGTGATATGGTTGAAAGCCCTGGAACAGCAGCTAACTTGATCTTGTTGTTGGTTAAATTGTTTTGTCAAATGCTGTTTCCAAGGTCAAGAATGAATTTTGAAGCTTCGCTGGAAAAAGAGGTGTAGGATCACATTACTGCACTTGCTTGCTGTCCTGTGTTGTCAGTATTTATTTATTTAAATGATAATTTTGTCAAAGATACCTTATTCAGATAGCACTCTTTCTTTCTTGTCCAAACAGACTGATATCTTTCCAGGAGTTTCTGGCCTTTGAATCAGTTCTATGTGCCCCGGATGCCCTGTTCATAGTTGCCTTTCAGTTGTTTGACAAGACTGGCACAGGAAACATCTCATTTGGTATGTACATGCTGGTGCATGCTGGTGTGGGGGTGTACTTCACACTCAATTACAAGGGACAAAATGTCATGTTATGTACATACAGTGTAGTTAAACACCATAATGTCAGAGTAAGTTGACTGAAGATGTTGATTTCATGCAGGTAATGAAACATATTTAAGGTCTTGTTGCTGAAGTTGGACTTAGTAACTAATATCGAATGATTAAAGATGTGTCTGAATTAGTGTTGTCAAAAATATAAATGTTGATACATATTGATTCTGAATATTTGAAATGGTTCCAGTGCTCATTTTCTCCAGTATGGATACACCAGTACCAGCTGTGCTTGCTCGCTTTATTGTAAATGTTCACTACAGTCATGCTGCTGTTCTGTGCTACTAACCAAGAGAGGAAAAGTCTTCGTTGACATGTTATAGCCTTGTTATGCTCTCAATGTCAATTTCTCTCAGTGGTATCGAGCATGGCATTGAATATCAATGTATTTCAAGGTATTGAATCAAAGTTAGAAATTCCAGTATCATGTGACATTAAACATTGTGGGTTGCATGTGCTATTCCTACTAAAGCATTTGTGGCCAATAAATACAGCGGTAGCCATGTCTTTTTTGATGTAATACATATGCTAGCAGCAAGTCTCATCTCAGGGCAGGACCGCAAGTGAGTTGTGTGGAACATCACATCATAACCAGTTCCATCTGACAAGCAGAGAAATGAATCCAGCATGTCATAAACCAAGAGATATGGAGTTGTACAAAGAAGCTGCTGCTGTGCTCTGTCTGTGCAATGGGCCTCCATAAAGGCGGCTGAAATTGAGGGCAGTGCTTATACAGAAAATTTCCTGGATGGACTCAAAACCCTCGAAATGTAAAAGGAGTGGGACTGTCAAAAAGCCTTTTCAGCTCTGCAGTCCAAATGGACTCTTTCCTCTACTTTAATGAGGTTCTCTACAAATGGAATGAGGATGTGAGATGGATGTTACAATTTCATCTTGCATGTTTTCCCCTCTGTCTCTTGTTACGGCTCACTCCTCATGTCTCACTCTTCCAGAAAATGTACGTGACATCTTCAGCCAGACCACAGTTCATCACCACATTCCCTTCAACTGGGACTGTGAGTTCATCAGGCTACACTTCGGCCATGAAAGAAACAAGAACCTCAGCTACACAGAGTTCAGCCAATTTCTTCAGGTATATATATTTGATTTATATCTTCACTGGTTTTATTTCAGAATCTATGAGCTGTTTGACAAACTTGTTCCAAGTATCACAGACAAGCAGTTTAATATGTTTATTCGCCATCCTGCTGGGAGTTAGATGAGAAGATTGATACCACTCTCATGTCTAAGAGTTTGTATCAATCTTCTCATCTAACTCTTGGCAAGACAGCAATAAATGTATTTACCAAAATGCTGGAATAATGTTTTAATGCTGCTTTATAAAACTTATATTAAAAGCAAACAAGAATCTGGAGCTGAGATGAAAACAAACCCCAAACTGAGATGTTGGCTGCCGTCAAATAGTCAAAAAATTATGTCCTGTGTCATTTCCTAAACTCTCTTCTGTGACCTCGATCAAAAATATCATAAGTCAAGAAAAGGTGTGAAGGAGAATTCATGAAGATGAGAATCTGACTGCATTTACACAAGGCTACGTAATTATGCAGATGTTACTGAAATGGGTCTGCCATGGTGAAAGTACAATGTTGTGAAGATGGACTTCAGAAAGCGCAAATTATATAATTCACCCTTTGCGTTCTTTCTGTGTTATTTCATGCAGGCCATGTAGATGTCGACAGCCCGGTGAAAACTATAACTTCATCACAAAGGTTGGACTTTAAATTAAAAAACGAACCTTGGCAACCAGTCACAATAGTGAAACAAAACGGTTGCCACACTGAGAAGGGTTGCTCATGCTCACCCTCCTGTGCACTCATATTTCTCGTCACAATCCCCTAATTATAATGATTATATGGAAATAATTGTCAAATTTATGCAAGATAGGCGTATTGTGACAGGCCTACAAATCTACTTCTGTACATATCAGCATTCGTAAGTTCCAAACATGTTGAATTACAAAACATCATCTGGCTAAAAACATCCCTTTTTTTCCTGAAAGACAGATTTTCCATGTTATGGTTAATGCTGATTGTGATCTGGGCCCAGCTGTACAGAAGTAATCTGATCTGATTTTAGCTATCGGATTGGATCAAATCTTGGACATGGGTTGCTTAAAAGAATAAAAGGATTCTGAAATTGGATTAAATCATGTAACCCAGTCTTGGTTTCAAACTTTCAGTGTGTTCAAAATTTTTAGTAGGATATGGACACCTTTGATTAAAAAAAAAAAATCATGATTATCCTGATCCCAGCAGAATGGTGGATTCAGGTCAGATTTTAGGAACAAAATTTCATGAAACTTTTAAACTGTTGAAATATACATACATTTATTATATTTTGCACTCGATTTGTTTAACAGTTTCTGTGATAATATAGGTTAAGGAGACATTAAGATATTTATTATGCCTTTCAGTATATCCTATAACTGCTTATCCTGTTAGGGGTAGCAGGTATGCTGGAGCCTATCCCAACTGTCATTGGGCGAGAGGTAAGGTACACCCTGGACAGGTTGCCTGTCTATCACAGGGCTGACACATAGAGACACACAACCATTCATGCTCACATTCACGGGCAATTTAGAGTCACCAATTAACCTGCATGTCTTTGGATTGTGGGAGGAAGCTGGAGTACTCAAAGAAAACCCACGCTGACACGGGGTGAAGATGCAACAACACCCCCCCCCCCCCCGGCCTTGCTGTGAGGCGACAGTGCTAATCACTGCACCGTGCTGCAGCACAGTAAAGTAAATAAAAAAAGGATTTTACCCCCATAAAATGATCCCCTCAAAAGCTGTCAATATCAGACAAAAATTATTTAAAGTTTTCATCTTAACTCTGTTTTGTTCTCTTTGGTTGCACCCATGTTAATAAATGATAACTGCAGTGTGTTTGTAGTCCCATTTAGAGCACTGGTTATCCAGATTTGATAATCTTTAAAAGTTTGTATCTGGATCAGGGTGATCTAGTCCAAATCTGATTTTAAAAGCTGGCATGGAAATAAATTGGATGATCTGATCCTGGACAGCAAAACATGGGATTTCCAGGGTGATTTTTTTTTTTTTAAAGAACTGGGCCCTGATTATAACCCTCTGCATATAATAGCTCAAAAAACACCACACAATTCAGTTAACACCTTGAAATGTTGACTGGATTGTGCTTTGAAGTTGTCATGGCTGATACAGGCTGTGGATGTGTTACTGAATGTGACAATATAGTTGATTCCCCAAAGAGTGGCTGAATGGTGCATTGCTGCCGCAAGAAACTGGGTAATGGCATTGTCTCCTTTCCTTTGGTTAAGGCTGGTCTGATGTATCCTGTACTGAAGGAGATAAAAATGGAGGCATTAAAAACTTTTGCTTAGCATTTTTTATCATGGCTGCCCTTAGATATCTCAGGGTCATTCACCCAATTAGGAACCTTCCTAAGCAAAAGAGACTGTCTGACCGCAGCCAATAATGAACCCACTGACTATAGCACTTCCTCTGACGCAAAGTCTTCCTCTTCCTTTTGCTTGTTTTCAAACAACAAAGTGGCACGTTACTGCCACTTGATGCTATGGAGGGTGTCTTCCCCTTTTTAGCAGAGCATTCATATACAGTATATCAACATGTTGCTTGGTGACACAGATGTGACGCCTCTTGGACCAGAATTAAACCAAGTTAGACAGAGTAGAGTGTAGAGGCCAAACCATTTACAGAATGAAAGTGAGGATAGATGCATTTTTTTGTTGCTTATTAACCTAGTGTGTAATTTGAATGAAAATAAAATTGTATTTCTGCATTTAGAAGTTTGCATAGTTTAAGTATGATGTAAACTCATTGACCCTCAGCAGCTCAAAAGAAGAGCTGCAGATAAACATATTTGTGTGTAAAGGCAACATGATATGGTACAAAACATATTGACAGCACACAAAATGTATTTCTCTGTTCTGTCTCCGACATCTTAGAAAGTGCATGTCAATAAAATGTGAGACCATTCATAATGATCACCCTCATCCCGTGGCGAGGCATTTTCCTCCTGCTGAGGGACAAATGGAAATGACGTAATGGGAACTACATGCCATACATGATCTCTTAAGATAATGGAGTTGTGGTGTGCAGTAACATCTTTAGTGCTTCATCACTTCAGCTGCTCTGGCGGTTTGCGGTAGCTCAGTGTGCCATTAAGACACTTAACGTTGTTGTTTTGCTTTATTGGCTGTTGCCTGTATCTCACTGAGACCTCTGTGCTGTTAAATCAGCAGCAGCAGCACGGTCAGGGAGAAACCTAGTTTGGAGTCGAGGGGCTGTGGTCTTAGGCAGAGGCTGGGTGGTCCCAGTGTTAGACAGGCTGGGCTGCAGTGTGGGATCCCTCAGAGCACTTTGTGGTTTATCAGACTTGACTAGGGCTTCCCACCGCTACACCAAAGGCTCTTGTATGTGCAGGATTTCATTTACATCAGTCATTTTTATTGTTTCTTATTCTGTCATGTCCAAGCACATTTCATTTATTGTAACTGAATATTACTTAAAATACAAAAAAGTGCAGATGTACGTGCAGATTTATTTGTTTTTCAAACGGTCTTGGATCTGCCACCTTGTGGTTGTTTCAGTATTTAACTCGAAACTTGAGTGAGTTCAGACAAAGTAGAGCACTTTTAGGCTTGAAAAGTATAAAAGTTTGTGAAGCGACAAAGTATCATGATGAGTTCTCAACAATATAATCAGCAAACATTGTGAGAATTAATCTCCAGCAACAATCCACTGATTAGGTTATCAGAACCAGAGTGTAAAAAAGAAGCAACAGCTGAATATGGCGGTGACGTTTCTCTGTGATCCTCTGGTTGTATGCGATGAGCTTTGACAGCAGACATTGACCCGGGGTCAGCCTCCCCCTGCATCCCCATCTGATTGCATGGTTGTCATATTGAATCATCTTCCTGCGGACACACCTGCTGGCCGCCTCACCAGCCGCTCGGCTCAGCTCCGGGATCAGACTTCTCGGGACATGGTTTCCATTAGTCTCCAGAGAGACGGTGGTGATTACAAAAGCCAGTGTCTGACACTGTCACATCTGATGACTTTCACATCTGTCCAACGCTGACATTATTACACATTCATCGTCTAAAGTTCTGTTTCTCCGTTCTCTTGTAATGCGATGCTCCTCATCACAGGAACACATTCTTTGCCTCTTTTGTCAGCTTGACCTCCTCTCCTCTCCTCTTTATGTGTGTGTTGCTGCAGGAGCTGCAGTTTGAGCATGCCCGCCAGGCGTTTGCACAAAAAGACAAGAACAAAAGTGGCGCCATCACTGCCCTGGACTTCAGCGACATCATGGCCACCATCAGACACCACATGCTGACTCCGTTTGTGGAGGAGAACCTGGTTTCAGTGAGTTTAAGAAAAAGTTAAATACCAGTTGTGTAACATTTAAAAGTGCTGTATGTAACTCTGAAGAAAGATCGTTGATTGAGTATCATTTCCAGGTTGTGAAATACCGACGCTTTGGGTTGGTGGTTCAGTCCGACCACCAACCCAAAGTGATTGTAATTGACGACCTGGAAATGAGACTCAGCAATCAACTATCTTTCTCTAGAGTTACATACATCACCTTTAAAGCAGCTGTAATCAATTTTTTTAATAATACAGAACTCCTCATCAACAGCTCATTGTTTAGCTGTCTGGCCTATAACTTTACTGCACTGGTTCACTCTCAGTGCTCTCATAACGTCCTTTTTGGCCCCAGCAGGCAGCTGTTGTCAACTAAAAGGCTCTAAAAACCCTTTGTACTCTACCTCCACAGCAGCAGGCAGGGACAGTTAGCAACTAGGTAGTGAACACTGTGAAGCATTAGCAGCTAAAGTGACAAAAATTCCCCTCAGGAGTTGGTAGAGACCAAAAAAGAGCTAAAAGAAAGAGAATATTGGACTTAGATTCATCAGGTGGCCTGAAACACGACTCAAAATAAATGAAACATGACACTACTTAACTGTTTGTCCCCCAAATAATCGTTCATATTAATTTCTCACCCTGTGTTACCTTGAATTAGTGGAGAAAACTTTGGTTTTCTGGCATGCCTTCACTGTGAATGAAGAATCCAAAAACATTCTTGATAAATTGAAGCCATAGGGGTCACATTTAACAATAGAAAAACTAAATCAAAACAGTCGTTTACAAACTCACACAACTGGTACAGTATAATCGAAGTCTCATTTATCCAGTCATAGACTAAATACTTCCCAAACACATCCATTTTCAGCTAAAATCGTTGTAGTGAAAATATTTTCTCTCTTTCTTTCTTTGGATCCCCATGAGCTCCAGCATAAGCAGTGACTTTTCTTCCTAGGGTGCACACACATACATTTATACACACTTACAACAACACGACAGATAAACACAACAAACAAAACAGCTCATCTTGTTGGTTTAATATTGAGTGATATTGAGTATATTTTTGTCAAACGGAGAGGAAGCAAAAATTAAACACAAATTTATGATTCAGTCACAATCCATAAGAATTCATAGCAAACTTGACTTTGATACATTATACAAATACATAGTAATTTTTAATAAACATAAATCCTTTTTTGGTTGACCTTGATATATAGGTTATCCATCCTGTGCTTTCACGCGTATTCCAAGAAAACGCGGTGTTTAAAAATATATCTCATTGTCTTCCAAAAGGGATTTCTACTTTCACCCATACATATATTTAACTCTTACACCATTTCCATAATTAACGAACACAATTCACTTACAGTTCCTGAAATGTTTGGAGATACTGTTGTAACAACATTTTGAAACAATCTTTAATGTTCTCTTGAACAATATGCACTGGCAATGGATCCCACATGACCACGGCTCTGTGCACAGCAGTTTACTGTATCATACTATTTTTAGCAGTAGGTAGCAAGAACCTTTTTGTCATTGCATATTGTGTTTGATAATCATAATGAGCAAACAGAGAATAACATTTCACATAATATCTTTGGTGATCATGCAGATGTGTTGTAGATATTAATTTTGTAGCGAAAATGCAGGAGTTTGGGAAGCACTGAGTATACAACTGGATGAATGAGACTTAAATTATACTGCATGAGTTGTGTGAGAGTTTGTTAAGGTTACTATTGGGGAATTTAAGTCAACTATAAAGGATCGAGAAAGTAGCATCTTGGTCAGTGCGATTGCTACTAAAATTCTCACTGAAATCGTTTTAGAAATTTGTACACATTTAACTGTTCTTTTTATGTTGCTTTTTAACTGGATGCTGTACTTGCTTTTACCTTGTGCTGTGACAGTTGTAATTGTCTGTTTGTGTTTATTGTTGTAATGTTGCCCTCTTGGCCAGGTTGCTCTTCAAAAGCAAATTTGAACTAACTCTTTAACTGGTTGAATAAAGGATATATCTATAACAGATGTTTTGCTAAAAGTTCTCTGTTGTTAAACATGGCTTAAATGATGACTTAAATTCACGAAGAGTCTTTGCCCTTTTTGGATTCTTCGTTCACTGTGGAGGCATGCAAGAAAAACATTTTCTTCCCAAAGGGGTGAGTAATTGATATACAAATAGGTATAATTTAATAATGATACTAATACACAAATGATTTGGGGGGCTTCTTTAAGAGAGTATAATGATATTCAGCTGAAGCCCTCCCACACAGAGGAAACATATTGAGACTGCCCCATATAGAAGCTGACTGACTCTGGATCTTTCTCCAGGCTGCAGGAGGCAGCACCTCCCACATGGTGAGCTTCTCCTACTTCAATGCCTTCAACGCCCTACTCAACAACATGGAGTTGGTCCGCAAGATCTACAGCACGCTCGCTGGCACTTACAAAGACACACTTGTTACCAAAGGTACACCTGAGACACTCTGCTCACTGCAATGAGTCATGTTTCATATGTGAAATGAAATGTAGCTGTGCGATGATGTCTTAACTTTCTTGACAGAGTGGTGTGAGAGAACACACAGGGAACATTTACTGTAGCACTATATTACGAAGGTAAATGAACATTTTTAACCTGGTAATCAGATCACCTCCTACATGTAGACCTGTGTAACTGATAGTGGTACTGTCAGCCACATCTGCTCCTAATTGTGTTTCCTATTAAGACGCAAACCGTAGACAGTTCCTCTACTTCCTCCCCATGGTTTTCCTCCTTCTAGACAATTTTTTGGGTGAATAGTATTTGCAAATAATTCTTGTTATTTGTACGACAAAACAGATAAGATTGAGGGTAAAGCAAACACTCACATGCCGCCTGTCAGTCGCAAGGAAGTATATCATTGCAGTACTTGAGATCAGAGAAGCAGGCTTGTGACTGAAGGTTGCAATCCCTGGACCTGACAGAAGGTCTTAGTGGGGGATGTGAATAACTAAGTCCTTTCCCTCCTTCAACAACCACCATCAGGTTTACTTTGAGAAATACCACCTGATGGTAATGGACCTTCTCAGCAGGCAACGTAAAGAACTAAATATAAAGCACATTTAAAAGAGTGACACAGGGCGCTGCTGAGAGAATGCACGCTCAGCCAGTGTACTGCCCACACATACAGCATTAATGGTTTTAAATACTTTCTTTGTAATCTCCTTAAATATCCTGCTTAGCAGCAAGCATCCACAATAACTCTAAAACAGACAAGGAACAGTGTTTGCAAATACTATTTAATACTAGCCTGCTGTAGACAATACCTGACGTGGCTAACCCCTCAGCTTCCTGTTTGACTTTAATTATAACTGAGGCCTCCATTGATTAAAGTTTGCTGTTTGCTTCATCTAATTTCTTCTTCTCTTTATTGCGTTTGTAGAGGAGTTTGTTCGTGCTGCAAATAAGTTTGGTCAGATCACTCCGATGGAGATTGACATCCTGTACCAGCTCGTTGGTCTCCACTCTCACTCCGGGTAAGATTCTGAGTCACTTGTTTTAACTCTCTAGAGTCCATCTATCGATCTGTGACTACACTGAACGTGTTTTTTTATGCCTCCACACTGGTGACAGCCGGCCAACTGGAAGCAATATGCTTTTGGGTTTTCTGTCCCCCCCATCCTGATGAATGTAACATCTCAGTGACACCTTAAGACAGGCATGTCAGGGGCCAATCCTGGCCCACGGTCCAATTTTACACAGCCCTTGGCTTGACTTTCAGAATATACTAAACTAAGCACAAAAAGTATGGAAATTTGTATTAGATTTGAAATTAGAAATTTGTAGATTATTTCTTTGTTGTAACAATGCTTCTTGGAAATAAAACTTGTACCATTGGAAAGCCTGTTTATTTCCCTTTTAAATGGTGCCACATTTGTAAGGAGCATGGATTTGTGGGATGAGCAGCAGAGCTGGGTATGTGGGTTGTGCCCATGAGAAATTTGCCAGATCTATCTGCCAATACCAAACAGCTTTTTTTTTTTTTTTTTGCTGTTGACTCTTGTTTGGTGGATTAGATGATTGAAGTCTGAAGAAACAAGACAAATTGGCAATTTAACAATTTATTCATTTAACAAACAGGAGCCTCAGTAGCATGTGGAAGAACCATATGCAGCCACAACAGCCTGGCACCCCCTCCTCATGCTGGTCACCAGCCTGGTCACACAATGCTGTGGGAATGGCATCCCATTCTCCAACCAGCATTTTAGCCAAGTCAGCCAATGTGGTTGTGTTGGTCACTCTGGCATGAACAGCATGCCCAAGCTGATCCCACAAGTGTTCAGTGAAGTTGAGGTCAGGACTGCTGGCAGGCCATTCCATCCTCTCCACACCAAATTTCCTTACTTTTGTGCTTAGTTATATGTGGGCCTTAAATCAAGCAAGATCACTTTACATTTTTTCCCTTCACCTCACAATGGTAGGACTATCACACAGTTTGTAGACATACATCAATTTTTTTTTATGTTGTTTTTTTAATAACCTATTTGATGAGAGAAGCAGCTGGCCCCCAGGTATTTTCACATAATCTAATCTGGCCCATCATTTAAAAAGGTTTGGACTCCCCTGCCTTAAGTGAACGATATATTGATTAGATTTTGGTGATTTTTGGCCATGACTCAAGCCTTTATGCACTAATTTTGACATAATTGTATGTCGCAGAAATGTCTAATTGGATAAAGTTATGAATTTATGACATTTTTATTTCCAATAGGTTAAAGGTCAGCTTCACTGTGACATCATAATGTTCTGCAAAACACTTTTCTAGCCATTAGCCAGTGTAATAACTCAGGAACAGAAGTGGAGACACTTAATTGGTGACACTAATCTCGGGTGTCCACCTTGAAACTGGCTGCCAGGTTGAAGATGTGTGTGAAGTGGGGTTGCAACGGTACAAGATTTTCATGGTATGATGACCATTCCCCAAAATCTTGCGGTTTCACAGTATCACAGTATTACAGAATTATTATTACCATCAGATACAATGACCCTTAATGGAATGAAAACAGAAGGTGTTGACTTTCATTGAACAAACATTTTGTTTCTGTAATTTAAATTGAAATCATTTTTTAATGGACATATGTGTAAACAGTTTCCCTAAAACTAAAATCAAGGTGAGGCACTCCTTCTAGTTGTATTTTTTTCAATGTCATAGATAAGCAAATGTACACGGTATGAACAGATCCCTGCAACCTTAGTGTGAAGCATTCACGTTTTAGAGTTTGTAGTTTCTGTACAGCAGCATCCATATTTGAAGCATGATCAACTGTCATGGCAACATGTGAGTCTGGACAGACATGGATGTGAACTGTAACTGCAACTTGATTGGTTGGCGAAGGTATACCACCGTGAGGTGGTAATTGTGATTTACTGTGACATAACTTAAATTGTATATCATGTAGGAAGATGCTGAGAAAGCCAATTGAACTTGCTGATGTGGGGCAGCATCTCATACATGTCTGTAGACCATAGAATATTTAAAATATATTTTCAAACTGTAAATTATTAATATTTTTACAGGCATACATAAACTTTCAATAAAAAAGGCAAAACAATTCAGAATAAAATCACTTTACATGAAAATAGGCTGTATTATAGTTTTATTTCTTATATTTTTCTAATCTATTTGTATGTCTAAATATTTTTTGCAACCTTTAACTGTTTTAAAATAATAGTTTGAGTGATTGTGACTAAAGATTTATAAATTGCTGCAGGCATGTGTCATTTTTCATGTATTTTGCGCTCCTGGAAACTCCTATAAAGGCGCTATAAATCACAGTTCTAGCTGAAAAGGATACCATGCATGTGGGGTAAGGACAGTTAAAAGGTTACACTATGCAGGAACTGTTGACCACTGTTTGCCAGTGAAAGTGAGAGCCAACCTCAGCTTTGTCCACTTGATGTTTTGCCTCGCGATATTTGCATTTTTTTTTTAGAGCTGTGTCTGTGATTTAAAGTCCTGATCTTACCTTGTGCTGTGCCCAGGAACATCCCAACCACAGCAACATAAGAGGAAAATAAGAAACAGGCAGAGGGCAGAGTCTCTGGAGATAAATGCACCGCCACACACAGAGATTACTTTTGTATGAGTTCATACGTTGTTTTCTAGGAAAATCCAGAATGGCATACATTAAAAGGCACTAAACAAACACAATAATGAATGCTTAGACAGTGGTTAAAAAAATTAATCAAAATCCACCCAGACTATAAATTTAAGTTATCCCTACTTTTCCACTGTCCATGCATCACTGTGGTAGGTTCTGCTGCAGCTCCTCAAATCCACTAAGACTATTGAAAACATTTACACAAAACCATGTTATTTTTTTATTCCACCATGAATGGAATAAATACGTTGCAGGTCTGTTTATTGGCTGTAAAGATAAAGTTATTGCTCATTCGGTTTAACAACAGTGGCTCCACTGGCTGATTTACAAGACAAACATAAAACATGGATACAGACTTTATGATGCGTCAGGCCAGTGGAGAATATTTGTGTCTCAAACATTTAGTAACAAAACACTTTCTTTTACTCGCTGGGCCACGGGCACTCATCCAGCTTTGTTTGTCTGTTGTTTATATAAGCCTAAATTAAAGTTGCAGTAACTTCAAGTTATATGCCAGTAAAAGTTCTGTGGAAAATCTTACATCACTTGCTGCTGCTCGCAGGAGATGCGGGGCTCTCTGCTTTTTCCTGGCCTAACTCCCTCCCTCCCCTGCTGTTGTTTGTTAAGGCGGCTGAACCATGCAGACATCGAGAGGATAGCTCCGTTGGAGGAAGGTGCCATGCCATACCACCTAGCAGAAGCCCAGAGACAGGTAGCCTGATTGACTCCTCTAATACACCTCACATCCTCCTGCCTTTTATCAAAGCCTTTTCCTCTTCTCTCTCTGCTTCCTTCTCAGAAAGGAGCTAAAAAGGGAGAATGTTCAGCTGCTGAATTAGCAGAGTGCCCATGTTTTTCTTCCCTTGTGAAGTGCATTACTTTAACTCCCAGATAAAAGTACACCAATTATAGTTATAGAAGAGGAATGGATTGTTGCGTTGCACCTCTCCATGAAAGGCTCTCCCCCTTTTATTCAGTATAGCCGCACATACACATGAGCTGCAATCACACATCTGAGACGCTAATAAGAGGCTTTTATCAGTGTGGGGCTTGAGGAGTTTTAGAAGCCTTTAGCAAAGTCTGCTAATGGCGAGAGTCAAGGTGGATGTGGGAGAACAAAATAGTTCCTGCCTCTACCGGATAACACGGCTCTATATCAGACTGTGGTCAGAGCTTTCAGGCCACTCATGCTCCTGGGACTCACACTCAGAGGTCTGGAATTTGATTCCTTCGGGGGGGATGCAGCAATTCTCAGGCCTGCCCTTTAGTGGAAGTAGGCTAATTGTTTAAACCCTTTGATCAAGACCTCGATCTTGTTAGCATGCAACCCTCTGTGGAAGCATCTGGGAAGAGGAAAGACTGATCTGCTCTGCTCCCTCCTCATCTGGTCTGGGACAAGTTACTCACAGCCTCAACCTGCACACACACATGCTTTAACAGAGTCTCACTCGGACTGTGTAATATTCATGTAGATACTTATCTGTACATGGAAAAGGCTTGTGGGGCTAATCTGTTCCCCTGCACCACAGTGAAAACAAAAGGGGCTCCGCTTTCAACATCAAACACCAATCCAGAGATCAAGCAGATAAGAGAGAAATTATACTTTGTTGTAAAAATAAATGAAGACCTTTAGCTCGTAGCCTCCCACATGTAGCATGTGTGGAAACTCCAGGTTCACACAGTCATTTATACCAGAGCTGGTCTGTCTGTGACATTTAATCCTGGCTGATGATGAATTAGACGTTATATGACATGTCCTTCCTCCGTTGTTGAGTACTCCATAGCATTTTTCTTTCCACAATGTATCTGGTTCGCTATAGTTTAATAGCCAGCCGATTCATGGTTAGTGTTCTGATCCCCCGCCCCCGTCTTTCTCCAGATTCATTTGACCACTGGTGTCTTTTTCTCCTATACAGCATGGTCCTGAAACGTCTCGGCCCATCTGGCTCCAGGCCGCGGAGTCTGCCTACAGGTTTACTCTGGGCGCAATCGCTGGAGGTGAGTGACATGTCTGCGGCGGAGCCCCTGGCCCGCCTGAGGGGTAACCTTAGCCGGCCAGACTGGTGCACTGAGGCCCCGGGGCCGGCCATTGTGCTGCATGGGAGAGGGGTTATGATGTGAGGCTCCGGCATTGTGCTGCCGTGCCACTGGTGGCTCCAGGCTGTCGTTGGAGTTGGGGCTTTGGAATGACACAAATCTTCCGGAACCGCACTCTCTGGAATCTCCATCTAATTACACTGGAAGGAACTGATACAAGGAAGGTCTGACATAACTGCCCCCCTCAGATAGGAACACACTCTGACCCTCTGTATGTGAGTGTTCATGTGTGTGTGTGTGTGTGTGTGTGTGTGTGTGTGTGTGTGTGTGTGTGTGTGCTCTCTCCAAACATTCAAAGACTCATCAATCGTCATTCACCAGCAGCAAATTCAGGCAGGGTCAAAAAGAGATATATATCATGAGGCTGGTGGTGATAATGAGCTGTTTCTCACTCTGTGCTGACCGAGCTGTTTGCATGTTTGAGACGTGTCATTACCGCAGCCTTTGATGTCAGACAAGACAAGGCAAGTAAAGCTGAGAGCAGGAGTTTAATGCAACTTGCATTGCAACAGTTTCCCCACATTTACCAGACTTCCTTCTCTGGGCTTAATAGCAGTTTGTTTATAGTTCATACACAGACACACATTAATGACCCCTCCCTGAACATATCTGCAGAATTATTATGCTATTTTGTAAGAGGCAAAACTATGAATTAGAGCCACAAGTCGACCTATATGCACCAAGATAACTGTCCAAGAACAAGATAAGTTTCCCTATAAGCTGATAACAGAAAATGATGGCTATGGCTGAAATAAACAAATGTCCTTGATCGTTCTCGTCATTCTTTAAGCAAAAAGACCAAGTATTCAAAACTTTCAGCTTCTTAAATGTAAGGATTTGCTGATACTCTTTGTCATGTATGATAGTAAATTAATTATCTTCAGGTTTTGGACTGTTGGACGGACAAAAGAAGGAATTAAAGATGCCACCTTGGGCTCTGTGACATTATAATGGGCCAAGGGTGTAGCTTCTGTTTCAACATTGGCTGGGACACATGTTAAAGAGAGGGTTTGGGGGAGCATCAAACGCTTAATTTCCTGCATTCTGGTGAATTTTTATACACCAATTTGTGCCTTTTCTACATCAATTTATGATGTTAATGGCATTAATTGTGTCAAAATAAAAGTCCCCTGCTACTTCTGTGTTTCTAATGGGGGGAACAATTGCACAATATTGAGGGGGACGTGGCCCCTTCATCCCCCCGAAATCTACACCTGTGTAATGAAATTTGTAACTCCTTCGGTCATTTAGTAGATGAAACAATTAACCAACGGTGAAAAGAATTAGTAATTGTAGTTGTAAGTCAAACAGTTGTGAGTATGAGTCTGATAAAACCAATACAAGCTAATAAATTGAACGTAATTTGTAACACATTGCTGAGATGCTCAAAAACATCAACAAAGCTTTTAACCAGTGACAAATGTGTGTGTGTTTTATAGCAACCGGTGCCACTGCTGTGTATCCCATCGACCTTGTGAAGACGCGCATGCAGAACCAACGCTCCACGGGCTCCTTCGTAGGAGAGCTGATGTACAAGAACAGCTTTGACTGTGCGAAGAAGGTGCTCCGTTACGAGGGCTTCTTTGGATTCTACAGAGGTAATCCCTTGCAGGTTTTATAGTACATAGAAGGGAAACGTGTGTGCAGGCCAACATGTGGCTCTCGTGCAAAACAGACCATCTGATGGAGAGGCATTAGGATTTGTCAGTGTGCTAATATCAGCAGCATGGTTTGCTAATTGATACCAGAAACCTTTGCCCTCCTCATTCAGCAGTGAATAAAGCAACACCCAGGGGTCGCGTTTTCATTATCTCAATACCTGGGAGAGCTCCCCAAGGGAAATGACCAGCAGAATTCATGTAGTAGCAGTGTCTGATCTGCCTCTGCCCAGCTGTGTGATAATGGTGCTGAAGGCCTGTGATATACAACACTTCCACCCTCAGGCTGCGTATATGAAGGAAGTCAAGACTGCCATCTACTGCTACCTCCACCGCTGCAGCTCTTTGTTGCTCTGATCTGTTTCCCTCTGCCTTCCTTCCTCCTCTCTTGCACATGATAAGAGGGTGATTGACTCTGAGACAGACACGCTCGGCTGTTTTCTGGCTGCATACCAGCAGCAGTCACTCAACAGCTCCTTCAGAAGTTTATCTGGCTTGATGAAGGACAGACGGTGAAACAGTATGGTGGTTATCGCCACCGTAGCACCCACCCACCCTCCCCCTCCTTGCCCCCGATCTTGTCCGTGACCACACAGCTCTCTCTGTTCCCCACCAACAGTGGGATCAGGCCTCAACAATGCTGATCCCATGCGCACCAGCAGTGTCATATTTTTGGACTTTTGTTCACTTTCAATGGGACCTTTGTGTTGTGGTGCATCAGATGTATCAGCCACATCTGTAAATATTTATGGGTTTGTTTTACGCACACAAGAACCCTGCAGCTTACATTGTTCTAGCTGTCAGTAGATGTATTCATTCGGCAAAGATAAAAAATGTGCATTCATTTGGAGCCAGGCTTTGTCTGTCTCTCTGTCAGGTATTCTAATGGTATCTATGAATAATATTTTGCAGGTCTCCTCCCGCAGCTCATCGGCGTTGCCCCGGAGAAAGCTATCAAACTCACGGCAAGTCATTCCACTGTGTAGCTCAGAGTGTTCAAAAAGTTGCTCCGAATGATTCAGTGCGAATGAAAAACATGCATAGAGCGCGGAAGAAACGCACTCTTCGCAATCAAGATGTGACTGCAACCACAAGTTAACATTAATGCCCTGCTATCAAGATTGGGATTGTGTCTCATCTGCCTTTTTTCTTCTTCCCTCTCTCTTTTTTTTCAGGTGAATGATTTTGTCAGAGACAAGTTCACCACACAGGATAATACCATCGCTTTGCCTGCAGAGATTCTCGCTGGTGGATGTGTAAGCATTACTTTAGTGATCTTTTTAAATTCAGTCTGTAGATGAACTCAAAACCAAGTAAAGGAACACCTGAGAGATGTGCAAAACATACACGATTATAAGTAAATAATGTGGAGATTATTTTCTGTCTTTTACTGTTCAATTTAAATGCTAATACTAATTAAACTCCTACATTATCAATAGTATTCTTTATATAACTAACTTGCTTGTTCTCTTATAAGATGGAGAAATATTTTAGTTCATTAGTAAGTGCAAGAGAAATCAAACTACATGACTGCATATTGAATGTTTAACATTGCGATGTGAATAAGTACCCCAGGGCTACATAGCTGTTTGTTAACAGGCAAAGTCTAATGACTATATGAAGCAGTGGATGAAGTGTTCAGATCCTTTATTTACGTAAATGTAGCAATACTGCAAATATAAAAATACTCTATTACAAGTAAATGTTCTACATTGAGAATGTCACTTATGTTTAAGTACTAAGTATCATTAGCAAAATGTACTTGAAGTATCAAGAGTAAATGTAGAAAATGCCCCCTGTGATTGTTATATATTCTGGGATTATTATTACTGATGCATTAGTGTGTAAGTATCATTTTATTGTTGTAGTTGGTCGGGGTTTTCACTATTTAATTATAGGGTAGTTTAATCTAGTGGTTCCCAACCTTTTCTCTAAAGCAGCTCCTTTTCTATCACGGACACTGGAGTAAGTGACCTGTTTCATGGATATTTCATATTAGATTCAATGCATAACAATAACAGTAGAGAACAATTGATAAACTGTGCAATTAACCCAAATAGCTAATGCAATAACTATAGGAATTTTGTGTGAAACAAGCAATTTGGCTGAATTTTGAACAGATTATTTACTGTGAATATTCCATTAAATATGAGTTTTTTTGGTTCTCTGTATTATGTATTATTTTTTTTTAATTTTTAACAATCATGTATTTAATAGGCTTCTTTTTGATAATTTTAGTGTTTTCTTCTCCCTGATGTTTGGCTGTTGTTCTGTTAGCTCTTTGGTTGTTTTAACTGGTACTTTTCTGATGCAGGATGAGGCTATTTAGCAGTGATTGTCAGTAAAGTTTGCGTTCAAGTCTTCACTGTGCCCTTATTCTTTGAGATTTTGGGGAAAGTGTTTATCTTGTATAATAATATAAGCTTTAAAAATAACAATTTAATTTAGTTTTCCCCACAGAAACAAGTGAAATGCTGAGGTACAGGCCTTCAAAAAAGTTTTCATACATCCCTTAAAATCAAGAAGGCCTTTTGACCCCCTGTGAAGCTTTGGCGAGCTCCATGGGGGGGGTGGGACCCCCAGGTTAGGAACTAGTGCTTAATCTTTAACTATATTTATCATATTTTATAAGATATAATTGTGTTCTATGTAGCTAGTAATTAAAACTGTAGGATAAGTGGAATAAAAAGTATAAAATTTCTCATAACATTGCAGGATTTGGAATCACTTCACCACTTCATACTGATGATGATGATGATTGATGATGGACTCTCATAAAGTTTTCATCCAAAAATCATACCAGTCAGGTGAACTGAGCTAATTTATTTTGACACGTTTTACAAGATTATAAAAGAAAATGTAGTTTATTTTTTTCAGTGATTAGTAGTCACTCATTTGTCTAGTCTGTGTAAGAGGTTATAGTTATTCAGCAAATAATTAATTTGGCTACATGAATACAAATGTTGACTTTTGTCTCTGAATCCTCCAAATTGGACTTTTTGTGGCTCAAATTGCAACATAATAACATCGTTTTAGTGCAACACTAGATTAAAGACATAATTCCTTCACTGGCTGTGATGAAGTGAAACAGGCCGGTCTCGTTGCAGAGCCCGCAGGTTGCTCACAGAGGAGCGGGGTCTGCGGGGTCGTGACCCCTGTCAGGGTGTAATTGTAGGAAGAGGCCCTGGAGGGTCCTGGATGACGCTGGGTTTAGCTCAGTGTGATTGAGTTTGACAACGCGGTACATACCTGAGGCGTGGTCACACTGCAGCTCCCCACACAGGACAGTGAGGATGTTTCCAATACCCAACATTAACTGCTCAGGATATGTCCCATTAGATTTATATTAATTTATATGAATTTTGATGACATCCTTGTGTTGTTTTATAAAAGTTAAAAGTCTGGTTAATCTGACGGTTTGTTAAATTATCGCTCCCATCTGAGGAGCGGAGATAAAAGAGACAGGACGAATGAATCAATCTTCACAGCAGCGGATATTCCCCCTCCACTCTGAAAATGACTGAATGTGCCAGAGCTTTTTTTAGACCTTTGCTCGGATGTTTACAGATAAGCCCCCTGCCCTGAATGTCACCAGCAGCCAACCCGGGGCCTGATTAGATTTGGGGAGGGTGATAAATGTGCCTGAGTCAGAGGGTGCCGTGCCTTCAGGGCATCATGAGCCGTCCGGGTGATTCAACGCTCTCCCCTGGGAATGGGGGTGAATTGGGGAAGTGTGCGGGGCGAGGCCAGGCCGGGCCGCTCACCCTGCCACAGGAGGTGCCTCGGGGGAGGCGAGGGGGCAGAGGGCCGGTGCCAGGGTCAGAGCCTCCCGACCATGAGCCGGGGCTTCTCCTCACCCTACGCCTGCTCTACTCTGACCCCAGTTGTTCCTCTATCAATGCCTGCTTTTTCCTTCTCCTGTCAAGGCCACTCTCTTACTACATGAAATCAGATCAGGGGAAAAAAGTGTCTTTTGTGCTGAAGTTTACTGAGATAATTAGAAATTTCAAAATGCTTACACATCGTTACATCGTCACCCAAAGTTCACCCCTCAGATATGTAACCTCAGTCGATCTGATAAACCTTCATCTGCACATATGAACCACTCCTCAGCTGTGTCTTTGTCCTGTTGCTTCCTGCAGGCTGGAGGCTCCCAGGTGATTTTCACCAATCCTCTGGAGATTGTTAAGATCCGTCTGCAGGTGGCTGGAGAGATCACTACAGGCCCCAGGGTCAAAGCCCTGACTGTTGTCAGAGACCTGGGCTTCTTTGGCCTCTACAAGGTAGGTCAGCACCTCTGCAGCACTGTGACGTCTCTCTGTAAACTGTCATACAAGGGCAGTGAAAGGTGCTCTTATGTCCCTCAGACACAATACTGACATTTTTTTTATTGTTCACGTCAGTGTTAATAGTAGTTTGGTGGTAGAAGTTTGGTGAAAGACATTTTCAGACATTCATCTACCAATAACTAAAAGTAAAAAACATCCATCAAAATTTCCCTAAAGCCAAAGATGTTTTGATTTGTCTGATCAATTGTACAAAAGGAGATTCAAGCTACTTAAAACAAGTCAAAGAATAACACAAAATCCTTACAATTAAGGTGGAACTAAGGCTTTTTTTTGTTTAAAAATTACATTAACAATTAATTTGTTAATTTAGTTGCAGATAAATTTGATTACAATTCATCAACTAAACATTTCCATTCTACTTTGAGGTAATGGTTGCAATACCACAAAGTAACAGCACATATTCACAAGTTAAGTGTTTCCAAGCAAAATGCCACCTTAAATAAGTACAGAAGTATTATCAGGATAATGTGCATGAATATCCTGATAAAACTTATGTACTTTTTTAAGGTACACATAACTACACGTTTGGCAAATCACAGCACTTAGGGCAGAGTTTTAGAGTTTGTATGCTGTCCATGTGTCAGTGTGGGTTTTCTCCGGGTACTCCGGCTTCCTCCCATGCAGGTTAGGTTAATCGGTGACTCTAAATTGGCCAAAGTATGAATGGTTGTCTCTCTCTATATGTTAGCCCTGTGATAGTCGGGTGTCCAGGGTATACCCTTGCCTTCCACCCAGTGCCTTTTGCCTAGTGTCACTGGGATAGGCTCCAGCCCCCCTGTGACACCCAACAGGATAAACGGTTACGGAAAATGAGTGAATGAATGAATGAATGAATGTACGCGAATATCACAAGTAAAAGTACTCATTTTGCAGAGTGTTATATTACTAGCTCTGCTAAGGAGGTTATGGTTTTGGTTCGGTTTGTAGGTTGGTGTGTTTGTCAGCAGGATTACGGAAAAACTACTGGTCTGATTTACATAAAATTTGGTGGAAGGTTGTAGCATGGTCCAGTTCACTGAATGGATACAGGAATTATTTCCCACTTTTCTTAACATTGCAAGACAGGTCATTTGGCCTCGGTGGAGTTTTTCGCCAGGGCTGGGCAGTAATGATAATGTATCAATATTGTGATATGAGACTAGATGTTGATTTAGATGTTTGATAGCATATATTGTAAGTGCCTTCTTGTCCTGCTTTTAAAGGCTGAATTACAGTAAATTGATATAATTTACTTACTTATTATATCCACATTACTGATTATATGTTATCAAAAATCTCATTGTGTAAATATTTTCTGAAAGCACCAATAGTCAACCCTACAATATCGCTGATATGGAGGTATACAAGTCATCACTGTAAATGTCAAAATACAGTAAATACAGCAGAGTAAAAACATAAAAGGAAATACTCAAGTAAAATACAGTACTTGATTAAATGTACTTTCCACCGTTGATATGATTTGATGTTTTTTTTTTCCTATAATGATGCACAGATGAAATACTACTGTATTTGAGCAAACATTTGTGTGTGTACACAGACATAATGGAGGTCAGGATCACAAATTTGAAGATCAAACAGTCCTTTTGCTGACTGTTTGCAATTTTCCAAAACAGCGTTAAACATGCAAAAAGGAGCCGTGGCCAACAACCAACAAGCAAATTAGTGAGGGATTATGCTGTGCTACCGCTCCTTCTCCAGATCCTTGTGGGTTTACTTACAGCTCCAGTCATGTGTTCATACTCCATATTTTAATGAGGAGCAGACAGTGTGTGGCTTGTTAAAAAAAAAAAAAAAAAGCTGACTTCCTCTTGGCAGAAGAACCGAGAACACCGGGGTCCGTGGCTGTGCTCTATGTGTGTGTGTGTGTGTGTGTGTGTGATGGATCTCTCTCTGGAGGCCCACTGCTGCAGCTCTGCCTGGGGGCTCTTTGGCTCCGTCATCAACACTAAAGCCCCCTGTAGGCTGAATAAGACAGCTCCCAGACCACTTAATCCCTAAGACAAACCTCCTCAGCCTCTGCCCGTCACTGACTCTGCTCATGATATATTTATATATATATTTAAACTGATCTTTTTTTTCTGTTAGGGAGCCAAAGCATGCTTCCTGCGTGACATCCCCTTCTCCGCCATCTACTTTCCTGTTTATGCCCACTCCAAGGCGGCTCTGGCAGATGAGGATGGAAGGCTGGGGGCACTACAGCTGCTCACTGCTGGAGCTATTGCAGGTAACAAACATCTGGAATGGAAAGGACATCCGAGATTAATCGAGGGATGTGTCACATTTTCTGCTCCAAGAAATGCATTTCCTCCTGTTAGTGTTTTCTCAGTCCATTGACTCTCACAGCACCCTGGCTGTACACATATATATATTTATATACAGTACTTTTGTCATATCACACTATACAGCTATACCCATTTCAAGCCCTGCATGATGCTGCAGCAGGAATGACACCCATCTGTGCATAGTGAAAGCGCTTCATTATGTCTGTTGTGAAACGTCTCTTAAGGTGTGCCAGCGGCTTCGCTGGTGACCCCCGCTGATGTCATCAAGACCAGGCTCCAGGTGGCGGCCCGAGCAGGCCAGACGACATACAGCGGAGTCATCGACTGCTTCAGGAAGATCCTGAGGGAGGAAGGTTTCAGGGCTTTTTGGAAGGGCGCAGGAGGTAAAAGAACACACACACTCAACAGTCCTATAAAAGGGTTCGTGGCTGGGAAATGAGGCTCACTGTGGTGGCTGTAATTGTGTAGAAGACACCGCAAGAATATTGAATCCCATAATGTAATTTTGAAACTCTCTTCCATTAGCTCGCGTCTTCAGATCTTCACCGCAGTTTGGCGTGACTCTGGTGACCTATGAACTGTTACAGAGATGGTTGTACATCGACTTCGGAGGACAGTAAGTATCTTAAAGGAGCAGTGTGTAAGATTTAGGGGGATTTAGTGGCATCTAGTGGTAAGGATTGCAGATTGCAACCAACTGAAACTTCTCCCGATTAGAATTCCTTACCATTTTTTTCTGATAACTTAAGATCCAGACGTTCAGGAAGTTCTTAAAGAGAGCCGAATTATCCCAAAACAGCACCTGCTAATGTGTGCCCATGTTTTTTCTCTGATCACTTAAGATCCAGATGTTCAGGAGGTTTTAAAAGGGAGCCGAATTTTCCGCCGAGATCTCTTCCTCTCCAGAACAAAAACTTTGATTTAAACTGGTAAAAACACTGAATAAAGCACTTTCATGTTAAGCTACAGTAGAAACATGGTGGTGCAACATGACGGACTGCGTAGACAAAGTCCTGCTCCCTCTGTAGATACAAACGGCTCATTATAAGGTAAAGAAACCACAACTACTCTTATTTTCAGGTGATTCTACACTAAAGAAAACATATTATGTTCCATTTCTGCCGATAAATCCCCCTAAATCCTACAGACTAAAGCTTTAAAACAGTTCATGCATCCTCTCGTCAGTGTCAAGAAGTGCATCTCACCCTGATCTCTCTCCTCAGTCGTCCTGCCGGCTCTGAGCCAACTCCCACACCCGCCATCAAGGACCTTCCCTCTGTGACCGCAGACCACGTCGGCGGCTACCACCTGGCTGCTGCAACCTTCGCCGGTGTGGAGAGAAAGTTCGGTCTGCACCTGCCCAAGTTCAAGCCTTCTGGAGACGTGACAATCAAACCAGCGATGCCCAATGCGGAGGCCCTGGCCTCATAAAGCATCACTCACCGTGACTGCGAGGGCTGCGCACTCCTCCAGCCACGTTTCCTCCAAAATGGTTTTATTGAGCCACGTTTCAATTTAATGCATTTGAGCGGTTGTCTTACTTTGAATGCTGCATGAGTTCTGCTTTATTGCGTTTTGTTTGCATAGCTTGCACAACTTTACTGTACATATTGTACTTCTCCACAGAGGGACATTATGGCATGACGAAGGATTGTAAACTGCGTTTTTTCTGGTGTGCAATAGCTTTGGTGTGCATGTGCCAGCTAAACTTCAGAGACATGAGGATGTACAGAAGTTTTCAGAAGTGTTTATTTTGAAATCATGACCAGGGACTCGGGAAATAATTTAAATGTATTTATTGTATTTTATTGAAATAAATCATTCAAACTGTATGTTTCTACTGTGTGAAAAGTACATTCTCAGATTTTGAGATTCTTCAGGAAACAGAAGGATCTCTGTTCAGATCCTGTCAACAGCACTTACAGCATACACGATCATCTTCTTAGGCATTGAGGATACTCCAGCTATCTCCAGTCTAACCAGCTCCACTGATTAAGTGAAGCCTGGTGCAGTATAGAATATAGAAAGTAGAAAGACATTTGGATTTTGGACATTTCAGTATTATACAAACACGTGAATATTTACGTTATCAAGTCTAAAAGGAGCTGAGATGACAACACGGTTCTACAGTATAAGAAGTTTACATTCCTGGGTGTTTAGAGATGTGATTGTTTCACTACAGCTTTGGTGAGAAATGGAGCTCCGCAGAGTGTCTGAACTGAAAAACTCAAAATTAAGGCTCATGATGACATGCACTAAATGACGACAGGTTTTACAATCAAAGGTTAAAACTAAAGTTTAAGGCATCTGGTTGGAGAAAGGATGACTGGTTTGTGTTTCGTGAATATGGCTTAGTGTCTGAGGTCGATAGCCCTGTCGCTTGTGTTATTCCACGGAAGACTGGTGACAGTCCAGCTAACTGAGAAAGGCAGAGTTGTCCAAAAAAGAAAGTGTAAGAAAAAAAGAAAAGATGTCTGTACGTCTTTCTGATCAAAACCTTTTCCCTCCGGTTATGTTGTCATCACATCGTTTCCTTCCATCAAAGTCGGGGCTGATATTAACAAGCGCACCACTGGTCCCTTTAACATCACATCTGTGGCGAGTGGATCAGGCAGCCAGGCGCTGAGCTGCCAGCTCCTCTGCATCATCCCTGTTCTCGTTGATCTCTGCCAGCGTGCGAACAAAGCGGGTCCACTCGTCGTTTCGTGGAACCGCAGTTTGCTGGGGGGAGGGGGAGGGGCAGAACAGAGGCACGATTAAAATCTGGAACACAGGCTTCTGCAGTGGCACAAGGTCACAGGTGATGCTCTAAAAAGCTGTATCGAATAGTTTGAAGCCTCATTCATAACAGTCAATCAACATTTGAATGCTTAGCAGCTTTTTTTTCTTCCATCGACACATTCTGTTTAAACTCGGTATTTCAGTACAGTTTCAGATGAAGATTAGGCTACTCTATTATTAGTATTATACTATTTCTAGAGTAAGATTCCAGTGGTGACTGCGACTTGTGTGATCTAAACATTTCCAATAACTCCAGAGTGTTGAAGTCCAAAAGTCAAAATCTTTTGAAAAAAAACATAAATGTAATCCTTCCCAAATTCACAATCTGTCTTTCATCTAACTAAATATTCTGCTTCAATCCATATTTTTTGGCATTTAGCCTTTCAAAAGCAACAACTGCTCCGACCGCTTGCTGCACACAAAGGGAGGCAAACACCTGAATTTACAGGACGGTCTCGCAGCAATCTAACAGCAACATAAATAACATTTATTTATTAAAGAAAGTTGATTTCATTTAAGAGAAAATCGTGAGCCGAATTCTCCATAGAGGTCTCCTCCCAAACGGACCTTGGGTCTCATTTAGAAACATTGTGTATGCACAAAACAAAGCCTGAAAGAGTCGTACGCCACTTCCCACGGAAAAGCTGTGATCTATAAAAACAGACTTGATGGGAGAAACTTTGACCCAGGCTTACGAACATTCTGGAAACAGGAAATTGGCGACGCAGATGGAGAGGTAGAAGCCTGATTGTAGAAACTGTCGAACATTTTTTGGTGCACACCATTTTTGGCTTTTGTCCATACATACATTTTTAGCATAGGTCCTACGCACTGTTATATCAATGAGACGCCAGGTGATTAAAACAGGTAAAAACATTGAATAAAGCAGTTTCACCAAAAAAAAAAAAAAAAAAGAAAAATCTGTGTTTGGTTTGTCCACTCTGGGCTACTGTAGAAACATGGTGGTGCAACATGGCTATCTCCATACATGAGGACCTGCTCCCTATGTAGATACAAACGGCTCATTCTAAGGTAACGAAAACACAAGGATTCTTATTTTCAGGTGATCATGAACTAAAGAAAACATTATATAAAATTTCTGACGATATATCCCCCTAAATCCTGCACACTGGAGCTTTAATCCAACAAATCCCCTTATTTAAATTAAGGATTATCTTTCTAAGACAGACATTCAAGGTTGAATTCAAAAACCTCAATAGAAGCTTTGAATGTAAAGAGAAAAAAAAGAGCCCTAATATGCTATTTCATAGACAATGGCTCAATAACACTCAAACCCATTAAGAATAGTTTGAGTTAAATCCACAAAACACTGTGCAATTAATCACTGGAAGCGAAGAGGCTGAATCACGTCTGCAACAACATGCCTAAGTGATTATGACTAAAAAATAAAGAGAAACTCGATGGTGAAAAGCTGAGTCATGCCTGCTTACCTCGCCAACATCGTACACAAGGACTCGTCCATCAGAGTCTCCCACAGCGATTTCCCTGCCAGAGTGAGCCCATCTGATCCTGTTGAGAGCTGGGTTACCCTCCACTGTCACGCTGGCGGTAGGAACCTAAAACAACAACACCATGAAACACCTATTAGAGGAGTGGAAACAAGCTCTCAAACCTCGATGCTGTTTTTGATCATAGAAATTTATTTAGTGAAAAAAAAAGTAGATAAATGAGATTTAAGTGTGTCTGCTATTAGAAAATGTTTGTCTCCTCTTATGTAGTGAAGGAAAGGTTGGAGTGTAATACCTCTGTGTCATTGTTGAGGTTCCACAGGTCAAGATGGCCGACTCCGTCCACACAAGCAAACAGAGCAGGGTGAGTTGGAGACCACATGACGTCGTACACATAGTCCGAGTTGTCCTCAAATGAGTACAGAGGCTTGTTGTTCTGCAGAAGAGATATGATCAAACATACTTCATGAATATGAAACCCGATGATGTTTTCAGGTTGTCACATTTTTGAAAGCCACAGTTTTTTCTCATCTCCTGTCAAGCTCCCAATGTTTTGGTCACGCTTCTTTTTAGCAGCGAGGCTCAAAGGATCTCTGCACTTTGGTCCACAGTCAGAGCATCGTGACAAATGTTTGATAGGTTGTCAAAAAACCTGACTCACTTTTATGTTCCATACAAATTGTTTTATCTGGCACTACCATCAGGTAAAAATTTGTCCAATATTTTGCTTTATGATCAAATACATTCAAAACTAATGACATTTTTATCAGCTGTAGTTTGTGTTGAATGCTATTTGCATTGTTAAACTAAGATGGTGAATGATACCTGCTAACCATTAGCATGTTAGCATTAGCTGTGCAGGCATCAGCCTCAGAGAACACGTAGCTGTTGTTAGCCTCTTATGCTTGTAAAAATCAGAGGAACAAATGAGTTATTTTTTGGCTACCCAGCATCTACAATAAACATTAGAAACATTACCACCCTGAACTATAGCGCTGTTAAAACCTAACAAAAGCTGGTTTATATGGAGCCTTGTAGAGACACTAAACACACAGAGGGAGGAAACCATCCCTACACACAGATGTCTTTTTCAACCCCCTCCCAAAAAACCATAACTATGAGGTTCACTCTGGCCTTTAAAATGCATCCTAGATGTGATTCATACCTTGGTGCTCCACAGCTTGACAGTCCAGTCAAAAGAGGAGGTAACAAACAGGTGGGAGAAGTCCAGAGGCCCTGCAGCCGTGTGGCAGTGGATCCCTGTGATGGGCCCATGGTGGCCCTCGAACATCTCACTAATGCCCGCTTTGCTGTGGAGCACATGGCAGATAAAGTGGGGAGTGAGTGCAAACGTACTGACACATTAGATCAAGCACTTAAAGAGATAACTTCACCTACATTCGTGTCTCAATTACTCACCCTGTGTTATGTTAAATTCATAGAGAAAACAATGTTTTTCTCACATGCCTCCATGGTGGACGAAGAATCCAAAAATGGAGAAAATTCTTGATGAATGTAAGTATAAGGGGATCATATTTAATAACATCTGTTTATAAACTCTGCACAACTTGTGCAGAATAATCCAAGTCTCATTTATCCAGTCAGATGTTCAGTACTTCCTAAGCAGACAGTTCTTTCCCCGTATTGATCGATATTGATATTTATCATGATATACAACTTGATAATGCTGCAAGTTTAAAAAGTATCCTGATAATGTCTGACACCTGAAAAATTTTCCAGCCTCCCATGGCACTCGTCCTAAAGCTGAGGCAGAGCAGTTTGAGAAAAATATTGCCTGTTAGCTCCTATCTGCAGTCTTGCTCTTTAATTAATATCTTGAATCCATCTTTCTCCATGGTGCTCATGGGCATCATGTCTTTGGCTTGACAGCATGACACTGCGTCTGTTATATCTATTACTATTGATTGCTGTTGTGGTGCAGCCCCACTAGTGCTGCCCACAGACTTACTGCAGTTTTGGCCCCGATTTTCACGCTCTCAGTGTAGTCACTGGGATGCCACCTGGTGATGGTTTGTTGCCGACATGTTTTCCAGACTGTCTTTGTCCGTGCATCGTCACCTTTCAAGTAGCCAAACCACTTCCAAATTATTAACATTGTGTAACCTTTTCTATCCACAATTTCATCCGTTTTTGAGGATAACGCAATAGCTCTTCTTCAGCTTCACCGCCGCTTTGCTCCTCGCTTCCACTCATTTTCCCCTCTTTTCATCATTAACTGACAGATCGAGGCAGTGGTAGACCAGCAGCTTCCGTGTTCAGCGAGGTAAAATTACTGTTTTTGTCAAGTCTGGCTTTGAAGAGAGCATAGACTAATTTCACGTATAGTTCAGATCCCTGTCAGACAGAACCGTCTGTTTGGGAAGTACTGAGCATATGACTGGATAAATAAGACTTGGATTATCCTGCACGAGTTGTCTGAGGAACCCTATGACTTCAATTCATCAAGAATTTTCTCAATTTTTGAATTCTTCGTTCACTTTGGAGGCATGCAAAAAAAGTGTTCTCCAAGAATTCAATATAACACGGGGTGAGCAACTGATATACAAATGGTCATTTGAGGGGTTGAAGCATTATTTTAATATCCAAAAGCAGCTGATGTTGAGTAAATAACGATAGAATATACATTTCTTTACACTGCATGAAGGGAACGAACAAAGAAAATCCAGACGGTGAACACTCCTGATCTTAAACCCTTTGGGCATTACATTAAGCATTAAAAAAAGCACAGATGGACCTCTGTTGGACACACTCACATTAATCATTTACTTATATCGTGTGATTACCAGCAGGGTGGCAAAAGTGCCTGCGACGCCTCAACCACATGTTGCAGAGCTGTTACCCAACTGAGGCTCTGATAATTAATGTAGAGAGGTAAATACTCAGCATGAGTGATGCTTATGCATTATTAACTGCGATGAGAGTATCATACCATTGTAAATGAGGTGGAAAATTATTCTCTCAATTACAGAGGTGATTCTGCTGTGCAAAAACCTAGCAGCTATCCCCTCTCTGTGGTCTCCGGGCACACTGCAGGACATGTACTCAGTGGCAGCTCTGATTTAAGCCACATTTCTTTGCTTCTTTACCAGAGAGCCAACCAGCATGAGAGGAGCCCCGGTGTCTTAAATGAGAACATTGTGGGATGAACTGCAGTTTTAATTCTCCCTGGGAAGACCGACTGTAAACAAACTCTCTCACCCAGAGAAACATACTGAGAGGAAGAGAAAAAAAAAAAAAAAAAAAAAAGGACAGGGAAAAAATGATTTGTTTCCCCTGCATGTGTGCCCTGTTTATGTTGAGCGACCTTTACAAACACAACTGACAAGCGGAAAAGAAAAACAGGATGACTGGGCAGGAGTGAAACCTCAAACAGCAGGAGATCAAGTGTTGGATTTGCGTTGCACTGGGAAGTGAGTGGGCTATATTTATTTGACACTCGGTCCGAGGTGGGCCTAACAAGCCGCCTCAGTTTCCTGGCGGTGTTCGGGAGGGACGCCGGGGACCGTGGTTTGCTTATAAACGTACCTTCCGTGACGACACGACATGTAGACGGAGCCGTCCTCGCTGCCCACCACAAAATTGTTGACATCTCCGAGAGGGAAAGACATGGAGGTGACAGCTACAGCTTTGGACTGCTTGAACACCAGCTCCATGCTGTCCTGTGGAGGCAAGGCAACATGGAACAACATCTTTAACAAGCTCCCCGCTTGGGCTTTATGTTAACACACATGCTGCCAAGCACAACCTATAAAAATCACTTGACAGTTTATTAATGCGTAATCTAAATTCAACTAGCACTTTATAAAAAATGGAAGCTTGACACTGAGGTCTTGGCAGCACAGATGAAATGACACAGCCAGCAAAGTTAATTTCCTTGAGAGTGAAAAATGAGTTGTAGAAAAAAAATAACGGTAAAGCCGAGGGAAATACCAAAGTGGAATGTTCAAATGAAGGAGCCCGGCCAAAATGTTTGACATTTAGTATGAAAGGGAGGGACAGGAAGTGTGTGGAATGTGAGACTGAAGAGACAGAAAATACACAAACTGTAAAAACTAAGCTCAAAGCTTTAAAATGTGATGGAGTATTAACACAGCAATTAGATTTTATGGTTTAAGCTTTAACCCTGAGTTGTTTATGTAATTCAGATATATTCCTCTGACCACCCATAGGAGAAACCCTACACACACACACACACACACACACACACACACACACACTATATGTTACCTGTGGCTGAGAGAGCATGTCCAGACTCAAAGAGATGGAGAGAAAAGAGGGAGACATTTTATTCCTCTGCTGGGTTATATGCTGCCCATTTCTGCAAGTGTGATGAAAAACAATTATGAGTTAGTATCTCAAAAATGACTTGTCTCAAAATAAGGACTTAGCATCTCCAAATCATGAGACATTCTCAAAACAATGACCTGAGATACGAAGTCATTATTTTGAGATAAGTCGTTTCTCATTATTTTAAGAACATTTTGAGATACTAAGTCAATCTTTTTAGATTAGTCATTTTAAGATAGCTCCTCTTTATTTTGAGATACTACGTCATCATTTAAGATATTAAGTAATTATTTTGAGAAAGTTTCTCATTATTTTGAGATACTAAGTCATTGTTTTGGGAAACCAAGATTATTTTGAGATTCTAAGTCAATATTTTGAGAACATTTCTCATCATTTTGAGATACAAAGTCATCATTTTGGGAACAATTAGATATTAAGTCATTATTTTGAGAACATTTCTCATCATTTTGAGATACTAAGCCATCGTTTTGGGAAACTAAGATTATTTTGAGATTCTAAGTCAATATTTTGAGAATATTTCTCATCATTTTGAGATACTACGTCATTATTTTGGGAACATTTCTCATTATTTTGAGATACTAAGTCATTATTTTGGGAACATTTTTCATTTTGAGAATATTTCTCATCATTTTGAGATACTAAGTCATTATTTTGGGAAACCAAGATATTTTGAGATATTAAGTCATTATTTTGGGAAACTAAGATTATTTTGAGATTCTAAGTCAATATTTTGAGAACGTTTCTCATCATTTTGAGATACTAAGTCATTATTTTGGGAAACCAAGATATTTTGAGATATTAAGTCATTATTTTGGGAAACTAAGATTATTTTGAGATTCTAAGTCAATATTTTGGGAACATTTCTCATTATTTGAGATTCTAAGTAATTATTTTGGAAACATTTCTCATTATTTGAGATATTAAGTCATTATTTTGAGACCATTTCTCATTATTTTGAGATACTAAGTCATTATTTGAGATACTAAGACATTATTTTGGGAAAATAAGATTATTTCGGGATTCTATGTCATTATTTTGAGAACGTTTTTCATCATTTTGAGATACTAAGTCACCATTTTGAGAGCATTTCTCATTATTTTGAGATACTAAGTCATTATTTTGGGATGAATTCATTATTTTGAGGTTACAGGATCTCTTTGTTTTCACAGAATAAAGTACGAGCCCAGTGTGTCTGTTGTTTAGCATACCGTGTGTGCTGCTGCTGACAGGGGAGTCCTCTGCACGGGGGTCCTCTTGTTGCTCCTGTTGTCCCACAGAACAATCTGCCCCGAGTATGTGCCCCCCACCACAACGTTGGGGTGGAACTTGGCAAACGCAGCCGACATAACAGCAGACTGTCATGAAAATACAGAGAAAGGGACAGGCAATGTTTAGCTTCTCCAGTGAGGAAAAAGTGCATGTTTATAGTGAGACAGGCTGCTGACAGGTCTCTAGGAATACCATCATGTCCAGTCGCAAAAGCAAGATTGCATTCAGGAGCCAAGAGAGGTGCTGATTCAACTTAGTGATCATTTTGGAGGATCTAGTTTGTGGTGCTGTGACCTGACAAGTGTTTCTATTATTCTGTGATCCTCATTTGTGCTCACCTGTACGAATGGTTTTAACAAAAACTCTGATGCAGGACAGCTGTATTAGACTGCGTTAAACTGGGTGTAATACTGCAGAACTGTATTCACTGACACAGACCAGTACAGCAACTGAACAACATACGCATTTAACACTATTTTATAATGACAATGAATGGAAACATGGATCTAGAGTCAAAATAACTCAGATGAATTTTCCACTGAGGCAACAGACCACAATGCAACTCTGTATCCCATCAGGTTCTGGCTATATGGCTGCAAAACACTGCTAAGCTTCATATCAGCAACAAATATTCAATGTTGGCAATAATCAGAAAATGGAAAACTTCAAACTTCAACCTGTTGTTTTCCTGCTTCATCTCAAAGTTACAGAAATGTTCTGAGCGTGTTCCCACTCTTCCAAAACACGTCTTTCATCACTCCTCCCTCAGTTCTTACTGTGTAAACAAACCTCCAGGCTGGTCAACAGGATCGGGATTTATTTTTGGATTATGACTAATTTCATGAATTTTATTACTTGTTTTTTAGGTGGTACACGCACACCCATTGCTTCACCTATCACAATCTTGACTCAGTATTTTTTCTAAAGGGACTTTTCTTGACAACAACTGTGACGCATGGTTCAAGAAAATCTCATTATGAGCCGACTTTGAGGCATGGAGAAAACGTGCATTCACACTTCTGTTCAGTTTTATTCATCTGAGCAATACGCCTGCATCTACATCCGCTCTGGAGGCAACAACATGTGGTTCTACTCAACTTGTCTTGCTGAAGGAGCCTTGGGGCAGGCATTATAATAAGGCTGGGCAGAGTGGAGGAGCTGCTAGCTTGTCTGAACACAGGGCCCTTGTTTGGATGCACATGATAACCAGCCCTGCCCCACACACTTAATCCTGCTGCAGCGCTCGGATTCCATTCAACTCCTGCACCACAGGTCTTCTCCGGCGCCTCTCGAACATGTGTTTGTGGATAGATGTGGTGGAGGTGGATGCCAGTACGGTGAACTCACAGTGTAGATGAAGGTGGGAGGGTGGAGGGTGGGGGAGGGCGGGGGGGGGGGGGCAAACGGGGTTGGTCGGCGGTGTTCCACGCTTGTCATGGAAGAAGCCACCCGTGAGGATGTGGGGAGAGAGGAAGAAGCAGAGGGGCTTTGGGTACCTGACAGTGGAAGACGTACTCCGGTGTGGCCTTCTTGTACTTCATATTCCACACTAAGGCCACGCCATCTGGCTCGTGGGGAGCTTCCTCGTTGTTGTTGTATGAGGCAACCAGGAGTTCAGGATACTGGTGACAGGAAAAAAAAAAATCAGCCCAAATGAATGTCAGGGGGAGGCAGACGTGCCCCCCAGGCTTGGCTCCATGTGGAAAAGCCTCGCCTGCTGTGTGTGGTGCTGCTGAATGCCTTAAAGAATGAGTAACCTTTTCTCAAGATTTATGACTTGTTTAATTACCCCACCCCCTTAAGAACTTTGGTCAATTCCCTTTTTATTCCCTTTATAATTTAAGGAAAAGCTATGTTTCTGAAAGCGCTCAGGAGGAACAGCGGTGCATAGAAGCTCATCGAGAATCTAAAACCCACAGAGGCGGATATTAAAACACAGGCAGAGAACACTTCCCAGATGGGAACACACCTCTGCTGCTTCTCATACCTGATCTGAGATTTACAGTTTGTGAATTCAGAAATTCAAATCACAAGGGCATGTATATCGCTCTGAGGCAGTAAATACTGCGAACAAAGAGTTGGTGTTCAATCACTGTCAGAAGTCATTGCAGAATCATGCATTAAATGACCTTAGACACCAGAGGAAACAAATCATTACGGCCCCTGACTGAGTGACAATGTGTGGGACATAACTTACTTTTCCTGAGGGACTTGTGGCGCAAAGTAAATGCTGTCAAACTCAAGCTATGTAATCATAAAGCATTATGGCTGTGCAAAGTTAAGCTGTTTCAACAGCCAATTAGTGACACTTATGCATATACGTTACTCTCATTTTTAGGATTGATGTTTTGACAATTGCGAACACCTTCCAATTGCCGCTCTGAGCAATGTGCTGAACTGCTGATTTAATTACAAAAAGTCAAATGACCTGGGGGGACCAGTCCAGGCAGGTGACGACACGATGCTTGGACCAGCGCTCATCCAAGAACTGCCTGTTGAGGGAGAGCTTTGCTCCGGCCTGGATCTCACTGGGAAAAACAAAGCACCACAAATCAATAAAAACACTTCTTCAAAAACCAATTACCATCTTTAAAAAAAAAAAAAAAAAAACACTAGTTGTCCAATTATTACCCCTCCTTCTCCTCCAGGTCACGACCACTGTAGTCGAAGAAGAGGTCCACGTGCTCTGATAGAGCTCGCTCAATAATGCGAGTGCTGTGGTCGAAGAAATTCACAAACTCTTCGGAGTGCAGGATCTGGAGTTTTTCCTCCTCTGTCAGTTCGTGGGGGGGTGCTACACAGAGAAACACATGAAATGTAGTCAGGATACTTGCTGTTGCTCACCGACATTACGTGTCGGATGTGGTGCAGTGATTTACAGTAATAGAAACCTCTTATTATGCCGCAACGACTATAAAAAAATCCCTAAAGAATTTGCTCATTTCATATTGCAAGCATGCATCATCAGTGGCAGTGAATTACCTTCCTCCTCCTCTTTCTGGTCGGGTTTCTCAGTCTGAGTCTCCACAACTGGTTGAGGTGGAGCACTTTCTTCCTCTTCTTCTTCCTCTGCTGATCAGAAATTAAACTACATTAAACACTGGAAAAACACAGAGTAAGGTTGTACACACCAGGGCCCAGCTGTTCAGAAAGATTCATCTGGATCATGGTGATGTGGATTTGGAAATCCCATGTTTTGCTATCCAGGATCAGCAAATCCATCTTATATTTGTACCATTTTTTCAAAGCAACTTTAGATTGGAGCACCCTGATCCAGATACAAACTGTTCAAGATGACCAAATCTGGATAACCAGCGCTCTAAATTGGGACCAAATATCACAATGCAGACCACGAGCTATGTAAAGAACAGGAACAATAGCCAGTATGGGGTCATATTATGTGTTTTTATTTAAAGAGACAGAAAAAAGCATGGAGGATGCAGCTGTTAGAAAACACATTTGACTGTGTGATTTAAGTGATAAAGGAAAGGTACATTTTAATACTTATATATAATATTGACAGCTATTTGAGGTATTGTTTTATGGGGGGAAAATCCTTTATTTTTACAGTAATGTAACACTTCATAGGTGGCCTAATGTCTACCTTATCTACTTTATCACTGTGCCAGCTCATCAAATCAAGTACAAAATAAAAATAACTGCAAATATATTTGACAAATTTAAAAGATTTCTAAGTTATTTTGTTCCTGAAATGCACCCTAAATCCAACCTTTTGCTGGGATCAAGATTATCCAGATTTTTTTTGGATCAAAAGTGTCCTAATCCTACAAAAAAAGGTTTTCAACAACACAAGCTGAAGGTTTGATCCAGATCAAAACCAAGACTAGATTATGTGATCTAATGGGGCTCAACAGGGGCCATTGGCGGAATTCAAAAAGGTCCACAGAAAAATAGAGATTATTAGTTGTATTTTTAGACTTTAATTTAAAATAGATGTGAGCCTGATACGAGTAAGAATCATAAGAATGACTATTCTGATCATAGAATTCATTAGTTGACAACTATAGACCGAATAACAGTGACGTCGCACATTACCCACAATCACTTCTGGGTAGGCAACCAGCATTGATTTGAATTGCGGAGATATGGGAAACTGGCAAACTTGTTGATTTCTGTTATCATTTTCAGCCGTGACTGTAGTGTTTAAAGACTTAAACTTGGGATGCACCGAAATGAAAATTTGTGGCCAAAGCCAAAGCCGAATAATATTAAACGCTTGGCCAAAAACCGAATACCGAGTACCGAATACCGAATATCGTTGTTTAGTTTTTCATTAGTTTTTGCAGATGAACCCCCTCCAGATTAGTGTTGTCACAGTACCAAAATTGGGACCCACTGTACGATACCAATGAAAATATCATGGTTCTGAGTAGTATCACGATACCACAGCGAAAATGAGGCAGATGTGCCTTTTGTCATTTATAAAAAGATAAATCACTTTTCCATAATACATCAATGATATTTCAATGGAATAAATTACTTACTGACTTATTCATACTTCAAAAACAGCATCAATAAGTGATTAACATAGGGGGGATCAAAATAAAATAAATAAATAAAATAAAAATCAACCAGCCACCCTCCTCCCCTGACAGTCCCTTCATAAGTAATGAACAGTCCCTAAAGTGCGGTGAGGTTTGTGGGCCGTTACTGCCAAAAAGAGAGAAATGTGAACGGCTCGTTTCTCCTCTGACACGTCACATACCTGTGTTAGGCTGGCTCGGCTGTTCAGGTACTTCTGGGCAGTCATGACACCAAGAAGAGGATATTATTGGAACCGACTTCTCCGTCGCCCGGTAAGCCGATGGCCGCCGTAACTGACAGGAATACATTAACGTTACTGTCTGTGTGTGTGACCCCCGTTCAACCCACAATCGGTGGGATTCGCCTTTCGTTTCTGCTGCTGGTTGAAAACTGTAGGCTGCTCGCACAGCGTGTTGAATGATTTAAGCCTATTTTGCTCGCTCAAAACTATTTTTAGTCACAAATGCGAGTGCAGTGAGGGACGGATTGCCACACTGCCGACATTTTATTCCGCCCGTCACGGCACGCTGTTTGATTGCGTTATCAAAACACGCTGCTATTATTCAGCCTTGCTTTTAACTTATTCCACCGAATACCAAATGTGTGGTTTTTTTTTGCAATATTCGGCCGAATATATTCGGTTACCGAATATTCGGTGCATCCCTAACTTAAACATAGTGGTCCAATGTACATGATGTTTCTGATATGTATATTTTATGTACTGTGGTGCTTTGCTATCATCCCTGATAAACCAAATCTACCGGCATGGAAGCTAGGCAATGTACTGCTTTAGATGGTGCACGTAATGTATTTCAATTTAGAGGTTCTGGACACAAGAAAGTTGAGAAGCACTGATCTAATCTGATTTCAGAATCCGTCATTTCTTTTAAACCCATTATCAATATTTGCAATCTGCAATAAATAATAAATCAAATTTGTTTATGACATTAATATTTAAGTCAAAACTTGGTATGCAAAGAAGAAATAAAATTAATTTCAAGTGATCATGCCTCCATTCAGACATGTCATACTTTTTGGTCACTACGTCTTTCACTTCCATTATTTCCTTTTTTTCAATAAAAGCTCCACCCAGTGATTATGGGCACAGCAAAAAACTGATTTTGTATCTCTGCCTCGCGTTTGTTTGGTTTGTCAGCACAATGTCGCCTTTCAAAGAGGAACCTGCTCCTCTAAAGCGGGGAAGTTTGTCATTTGTGTTAAAGGGACACAGCGCAGCGGGTGCCTTGTTGTCATAGGGACCCCTGTCTTTCCCAACTGTTAATGAGACTTGAGCCATTCAATGGAGAGTCTAGCTGTCAGTGTAGCCATTTCCTCTGTGTCCCAGTGGCAGGTTGCCCCCTTCTAGGCCACAGGGCAGCAGGGCAGAGGGTGTGGAGCAGCTGCCCGGGCTCGTCCCATTGGTCTGGCCAGATGACGGCATGGTGCAAAAGCAGATGGTGATGCTGGGATTGTCTTGTGCTCTTCAGAGGTGGCATGGGGATGGCACAGAGGTTTTCCGCCTGGCTGCCCCGAGACAAGCTTCTCCCTGAACAGCAAGCCTGTGCAATTACCATCCTAGCAGGAGGTCCTGCAACTCCTATTCAACCTCAGAGAATGTACAACAAAATACAGGCCAGACCAGCTGGCAAACTGCACACCGGCTCTACCTCAAAGAAGATGAACGCGCTTTTTCAAAAACACAACTCTTAGAGGCGGTATATAGCCTATGCTTTCAATGTAAAAAATAATAGCAAAAGGAGGACAAAACAGATTCATGAGGAGAGGGGAAATACTCGCCTGGTTCCTCCAAGCATTTATCTTGGTATGAGCCTTATAGTTAATCTAAGATGACAGCACCGCATGCCAGAATTTCCTTCCTACTGAGATAATCTAAATGATAATGTCATCTGTCACTTTGTCCATAAAGTGATTTATCCCCTTCCTCAGATGGAGGTTTGGGGAAGAAGGTTATTGGGTACGCTGATGAGTTTACAGAACTGGGTTGATGACACAAGCCATTTCAATGTACGGCCATACTCTGCAACCAACAGGAGAAGGTTAAAATCTTTCCTTTCAAGGGCCTCAATCAGGCTTAAAGGAAAACAGTAATCACTGTCTTTCAGCTAGTCCCAGCCGTGCTCGTCAACCCTTTCCCTGGTGAGGCAGCCAGAGCAATCAACCTGCCAGGCATTAGGAGCGGATAGACAATCTGAAAATAAAGGGTATAATGCACCTGCCAGCCAAAATGGCCATTTGGAGAAAAGCTAGTGATCCTGGTGACCCCGCTGGGGATGTGTAGGGGGGCAGTAACGCCTAGTGAGGGTGGGTGTTGGAGGATGGGGGGGGTTGCATTTAACAGAATTCACCCGGATCACCGATGTCCCATACACTGACACCTCCTCTCAAAGCAGGCTCAATTATGGCTTTTGTACCACTTAAGAAATAAAAGCTTTTTTGGGGAGAGCCGGACAGGAGGGGAGGGGGGGTAATCACAGGTCTTAGTCAATGGACAATATATTAATGCAAACACAGTACGCGGCCAGTGATGTACAAAGTATAAAACTAAATGACCTTTGCTCCCCTCCACTGCAGGTGTCTTCCACTTTCTATATGTCCCTGCACAATGAGGATCTGACTTCAGCACGTGCAGCAGGGTTGTTTGTCTCTGGCTGTGTGCAAAGGCCAACAACCACAAAAACAGAAACTCTACCAATATGAAAATATGTGCCCTATCGTTCTTTGTTTCCTAGGAAAAAAAAGAGTACCTCTAATCTAGGGAGGGGATTTTTAAAAAAGATTTTTTGGGGCTTGTTCCTTTATGACAGAACAGCTGCAGGTTGACAGGAGAGGGGTAGAGGGACTTGGGATGACATGGAGCAAAAGGCCACAGATTGGAATCGAACCCTGCTGCTCAAGACTCAACCTATATGGGACACACAATGTCCTGGTGGGCTAAACGTCGCCCCACCATATACGATTTTGGTGTGGACTGCGATAGATTAAAACTTTTTAAAAGCCACTTGGAGGCAAATTTAAGAATAATTTTATGATAACCAAATAACATTAATTGCTGAGGGTTAGGGAACATTTTTGCCCAGATGTTAATTAAAACCCAAAACACGACTTTTTTTGTCTCGTGGCTGAGACCAGGGTAGAACAGAATTGGGAATACCTGGCGTTTGTTGGCGTTTTTTTTCTATTTTCTATTTTTCCCTCTGCATGTGGAATTCAACTGCTTTGACTCCCATCATGCTGAGTTTAAAAGGCTTAATGCATAAAGCACACAGAGCCTCTTCAATGTCTTGTACAAGTTTCAGCCATGCCACTAAATCTTGTTTAAAAATACAACTGTCATTAAATTATGAGCTCTGAGCATCCAGGACGGAAACAAAATATGAGTGTTGTTGGTTCCGCTGTCCTGATCTGTGTGTCGTTAACATGAGAGGCATTTCGTAAATTTTTTATGAAATGACGATGACGATGTTACCACATATTTTGAGATTTTACAATGCAACATCGCAAAAAAACACTTCAGAAAATCCTACTTCCTATGTCTTAGCTTTTTTAAGACTATTGAAAGACTGATTTAAGACATTTTAATACCAGTTAAGGCCTTATGTTTAGATTAATGAATTCAATGGCCTTTAAGTCATTTAAGGCTTCTTAAGGATACACAGGGACCCTGCAGCAGTGCCCGAAGAGACTGCTAGACAATCAACAATAAAAAAGACTTTGCAAAAACCACATAATGTGTATAATAATGGCTTTAGCGACCATGACGTCACTCGTTGGTTTGTGGACTTCCGTTTTGAAGCCTCAAGTTTGCTATTTTGGCTGTCATAGTCTTGGGAGTTTTGGAGCCAGATGTGACCATAGTTGGATAAGAGGGTGGAGCTGTGGAGGAGCGAGGGGTGGATCTGACTCATAGTGTGTGGTGACGCCTTGCAGACAGCCTGTCACTCAAAGCAGCTTTTGACTGTAAGTCTTCATAACATATAAATAGGTGGGTCATATAAAAAAATCAGCCCGTGTACAGCTGATATGAATGTTGAAATTAACTACAGAGACCACAACTGTGTTTTTTATTTTGGTCCGAGGCTGTAAACGTGTTTATTTCTGCTTTAAAGTCAGACATTTTAACATGAGGTGGTCTATAGGGATTGACTGACTTCTGGAGCCAGCCTCAAGTGGCCATTAGTAGAACTACAGTTTTTGGTACTTGGCACTGGCTTCATTTTTCAGCCCTGAGGGTTGCCACTTACACAAAAACAGGCAGCGTACACACCACCCTCAAAGAAAAGAAAAGCAAAAGATCTTAATCAAGCATTGCCATTATTTTTACATCAAAAGGTTTAATGCAGTTTCAAATAGTTGAAAGCCTGGCTTTTTAAGGGATGTTTAATCTAAAAAAGATGTGAGTCTTATCTGTGATGCAATTACAACATTTGTTTCTGAACAAAATGTAAAGTCATTCCAGATGTTTTTGGGCCATTGTAAGAGTTTTAAGAAAATTCTGACGACTACTGGGATAATATCGAGAATTCCAATTATTTTGGCCGGAAGAACTGTGACGTGAAATTTTCATGAGCTCCCAAAATGCACTTCAAAAACTGTGATCAACCATTTTCCATGTGGCACACCGTCAACATCTGTGGTTGTTTGTTACTAGTGTAGCAAATTTAAAATGGCTGCAAGGCACCAAAAAACAAAGACACCAGCAGTCAGACTTTTGTCAATGTGATAACACTGTTCAGGATTTAGTCATCTGTGAAACAGGAGTCTATTGTTTTCTCTTCAACGGAGTTACACATGTCCCTAATGACAGTGAGGTCTAAAGATCACCAGCAGGCCAAGGAGAAATCCAAAACCAGCACTCTGCTCTTAAAAAAAAGTCTATCACAGATTATATAGAAACTCATAATGTAGTTAAATGACACTGAGAACAATAACCAGATTGTAAAGGTGCAAACATTCAAACCATACCCTTGGGGAAAAAAGCAGAATATTCCAAATTTTCCATTGGAAATGATTAGCTACTGTATGACAGAGGGATACAATAGATATTTAACAGTACTAATCATCAAGTGCATAAAAGCTGACCACAATTACAAGTGGCACTTCAAACAAGAAGGCCATTAAGGGCTTTTGTGATAAAAAGTTTTGACCTGCCTCTGAATTCAGAGTGATTAAAACAATCACATTCAATTAAATATTAGATTTACTAAACTGCTCTACATACTCATATTCCTGACAAGCCTTTTTAAACGCTGCACCAGACCAACCACTCTACACACACACACACACACACACACACACACACACACACACACACACACACCAACCAACCACCACCACCACCACCGCCCAACCTCCAACAATATCTTACTCCATAATTACAGCCTCTTGTTGAGGAGTGCATACTGATGCTGCGTATTACCAACTAGTGCAGTCTGGGAATACTGCAGCAGTGGCGGCACAGAAATTCACCAATCTGGTGCCTTAAATCAACACACTACCTAAAAATGGAATAGAACTGATTTTAAAAAAAGAAATGCACCTGTGTTATCCTGTGGTCACAAACTTGGCAAATAAAGATGTAGGCCAATTCATATCAAGCTTGTCCAGTCATAGAAATCTGAGAGGCAATTTCAAGACTGGCTAGGTCATTTTGTGCAGCAGAATGATCCAATAGTGTCCACATTAGTGTTACATTCAAACTGATTCTGAAAATTTGAAACAGCTTCAATATTCATTTTCAGCAGTACTGATACAGCCAGCTGTGGTTTCTCACTCTCTGCTATTAATATCTACTACTAAGGATGAAATGGTTTCTGGTTTTTAAGATAAATGGCGGTGAAATCCTCACAGGTAGTATTACCGTTTAAAATTTTAATTATTCTTAAAACCTTGTTTGTTTATTGCACCAAAGTTAGCAACAGTCTGCCAGACGCAGGTGCAGCATGCACTGAGGGTTTGTTTTTCTGTTCCCTTGTTTACAGAGTGGGTATGCAGAAGGCAAATCCAGTGATGCTATTGGTCCCTTGTCGACATCGACACTGGCTAGGTTTACATGCACAAAAGAATCTGGTTTTTGCCCTTATTTTGAAAAAGACAATATTCCTACAACGTTGTTTACATACCTCATGAAAAGAAATATTCCACTAATATTCCTGTTTACATGCAGATGTGCATACTTTGATTATTGTGCCCTAACATGACGTTTATCACATCAAAATATAGACAAGACAGCTCAAGTTGCTGTGCCATTGTGATTCTTAGCATCAAAATAGGATTCTTTCAAAATTTTCCACTGGTGGCAGACTTGTTAGATTGTGCAAACGCAGCCTCCCTCTTTCATTCCTTCAACCACCTTCTTAAGAAGGTCGGTGTTACAATAGTTGCACAGATCCAAAAACCTGTTGATATACAAGTCTTAAATAGTGTTTATAAGTAGGTGTTCCTCCTTCTGAGCAGAAATGTGGGCTTTTCTTTTGAGAATGACTCTGTACCACAGCCTTGCAAAATGTTGGCAAGTTGGTTTCCATGACAACTCAGAGAAGCTACCATAAACAGGCAAGAGATTGTGTCACAAATTGCAGCAAAAATCCCAATTGAGATGCATGTTCCCAATGTGCTGTATAGATGTCCAAACATTGCTATTAAAAGCTGAATAATACTGGCATCTCCCACGTCTTAATCGGAAATTGCTAAATTTAGATAAAGGCCTAACTCAGAATATGCTTTTTACATGCACCGCATCAAATTCAGATTACTATCATACTCGGAATAATAGTGGAATATTAGTGTGCATGTAAACGTGGCCAATGACACAGACACTTAAGCAAGTATCTTAAAGACAGGCTATCTTTAATGCTAATGCACATTTGATATGGTTTTCATATGTTTACATAAGGAAATGGCTGTTATTATTTTAATGTTTATGCAAACAAAAACTGCATAGTGCTGCTAATTCTATTTGTGGTGAAAATTACCTTGATGAAATTATTTCAGTGTGCATATTAGTGCATTTTTACAATACTGTGATAACACTGATACTAAAAGACAATTTTGGTCACTGTAATCATTATTTCGAAATCGAAATTTTCTGAAGTTTCATTTCTATTTACTTCCGTCACTCTTCTGGTTTCTAAGAACAAAGAAAAGTTGTTGATGTCATGTTATATCCTTATTGTATTCATCATTTAAGAACTGTAAATTATATGCCCTCTATGTTAATTCATCCCAGTTGTATTGAAAATTGTATTAAATATCATTATTTTTCAAGGTACTGTATCAAAGTTAGAAACTCTGCATTAACAAAAACAAATCATATAACCCGATGATGCGTTCTCCTTGACTGTTCGGGGGGTTTTCTTTGGGTCAACAGGGCAGGTGATGTTAAAATCTTAAATCTTTTACTCCTTTTTCTGAGATGTCTTGCACACACTGTGGGAACCCTCGGTTTGTAGCAGCTGGGGCACGGCAGCCGCTCCCTCTAATGCCACCGCCTGCTGACCTTGAGAGTGCTGCGCCGTTGCCTCCTTTTGACAACATGATAAATCGCTCAATCAGAGAACAGGCCTGACGCCACCCCACACATCAAAAATGCGCCGAGGGGAGCAAGCTAGGAAGGGGATGCCGTCTCATCGAGTGCCAGAAGTGATGGTGTGAAAATGCACAATGTCACTGAGTGTGTTTTGTTATGTGCCTGTTCGGTGAAGGGAGAAGACAGGGAAGCGAGGGAGTTGATGAAATGATTACATAGTGGCAGAGAGGGGAAGGGGGCCTCGTGTTGAACAGCTGGCAGAAACCATCGTTGTTTAACACAGTTTTACAATGCCCAGTAGAGTCCAGAGTAAAGAGCGATGAGGAGCAGAGGGATGCTCTTCATCCTTCACTAGTTCTGCTCATAGTTTTCCACAAAATCACACAATTTCATCTTGCTCGTGCTGCATGCCACCTCAGGATTTACTGCACATCACCTGATGGGACAACAACCAACAACCCATACGCTGTTTAAAACCCTAACCAGGCTTTCAAGGATGCTTAAAAAGACGTGTTAGCTGATGCAAATAAATTGAGCAGACGACTTAAAAGACAGACTCATTCCGAGAGTTTGAGGTTTTGTGGAATACTTCTGATATTTCTTTGGAAAAACACAAAAACAAAACATGAACACAAAACAAAAAACCTAATCAGGATTTCAGCAGACCGCATTATTCGCCATCTGTCATTACATAAATCAACCAAGAGTAAGCCGCACACCCACAAATATTGCATATTTTATGGAACATGTGTTCAGCATGTGGTGTTAGTAGTAGCCCGAATACTCTCTTCGGCCGACCGCATGAAAGCTCCAGTGCAGCAATTACATACATATCGACATGCTTCAGAGGCAGTAAGCAGTCGTATGCGCAGCGCTTCATATCTTCCCCCTCAATCGCATTTCTCCTTCCTGTCACTGGTTTTCTCATCCTGCTCATTAATTATACCGGAGCAGACTTGGTCGTAAGGTTCAGAGGAGCACGGCTTGTCTGAATTTAATCTCTCCTTCCAATTCTTGTGTTTCCTGGGCCTCATTTTTTCCATTACTTTGATCTCGAATCAAATCCCTTCCACTTGTTGTCAACTTCCGGTACCCACTTGGGCACTCGTACAGCCAACAACACCCCCCGTCATGAATTTATTTCCACAAGTGGCGGCAAAACAAAACGTTTGTTTGAAAAGGAGCTTTACATTTTAATGGAACACCACATTTTTACTGCATCCACATTAGAGCTGCAACGACTAGTCAACTAATCAATCAACAGAAAATATTTTTTATAATTGCTTAAGTCATTTTCATGCAAAAATGGCAGAAAATGCATTTTTAGCCTCTCAAAAATTGATTTTTTTCTGCTTTTAGTTTTATATCATATTAAACTGAATATCTTTGGGTTTGGGGCTGACAAAGCAAGACTTATACAGACATCTCCTTGGACTTTGAGAATCCGAAATGAACATTTTTCATCATTTTGTGACGTTCTTTAGAACAAACAATTAATCGATTAGTTTAAAAAATAATCGTCAGGTGGATCGATAATGAAGATAATAGTTAGTTGCAGCCCTAGTCCACATAATCGATCAGTTAGGTTCATGTGCACACAGGTTTCGTCCATTTTTAAGGTTAACTCAGGGCTGGGTGATATGGAGAAGATCAAATATCCACATATTTTTTAACATATCTCGATATTGTTAGTGACGATATTGTAGGGTTGACTACTGGTGCTTTCACAAAATATTTACATGAAATTTTCGATAAATAATCATATAGTATTGTGAATATAATGACTAAGTTGGTAAATTGCATCACTTTGCGGTAATGTAGCTTTTACAACCAGGAAAAGACACTTATGATATTACGATACCCAAAATCTAAGATGATATCCAATCTCATATCACGGTATCGACATATTATCAACACACCATAGGTAAACCTGTGTAATAATGTGTGAGATTCACCTTCTTTTTGCTGAGTCATGACAGGTGTCTGGGTCTCTTTTGTGTAGGACACCGTCTCACGTGGAGGGAAGTCCACCTGTGTGATTTTGGCCATTCCCAGTTTTGGGGTTCCACGCCTAAAAGCACAGAACATCTCACACTTTGCACAGCTCATTATCACCACAAAAGTGTAATGATTTTAACAAGAAAAAAAAAACATACAATACATTCATCCTGCTTACTCAGTGTGTTTCATGAGATGGCAAAGACTTCAGATTAGTGTACCAACCAATGTGAATCAATTAAAAGCTTTATTCTGACCACTCTTGCATGCACGACTTGACTCTTTTTTCTGGACTGCATTATCTGAGCAATGACTTTGAAAGACAAAGTAATCATGCCATAGATTGAGAGAAGGGAAAATGACCAGGAAAGGAGAGAAGAGAGTGTCCAGTACCCCAGCTCAGAGTCAGAGTGAAGTTGAAGAGTGGACGGGTCAGAGTCCCAGTGCAGAGTCCTGGTTAGTGTCACAGCAACAAGGCAGCATTAGTGAGAGGAGACGAACGAGCACAAATGAGGAGAGGAGATAAAGTTAGCGTTATGGCACACAACATGCTGATTGGATCCTAGGTCATAAATCAGTTGAATTTGCATGTTATTAAAACATAAAAACCGGATCTTTTGTGTGTTGGTTTGTTTTTTTTTATTTCTTGAATCTGCCTGCACACAGCTCAGAGATGGAAGAATGTATCTGCTTAAAATGCATGGACACACCACCTTTCAGAGTGAGATGACACAGGGTGTAATGTGCAGCCTGCGGGGCTGATACAGCCTGAACTGTGTCACACCAAAGGCTCTGAGTGTTGTGCAGACAGAGAGGGAGGGAGAGAGAGAACCCTCAGGGAGAAAACATGACCTCCATGTGTGTAGGAAATGGCCATGCTGGTGAGGGAAATGAGTCAACACGTAGGGGGAACAGCTCCCTGGGCCTGATGGGACACTGGGGGAGCTTGAGTTTCAGCCCAGGGAAGGGGCTCTAATTAGGGGTTAAGAAGTCCCCCAGGCATCACAGCAGCCTGCTGTTTTATTGTTAATTTAGGATCGTCCTAATTCAACGGCACACAAATTAAATAAACATGCACTCAGTTGGCATAAACTCGTCATCATTCACTGTGATGGTGTGAGACTTTCCAAAAGATTTTAGCTCAGCTCTTCTTAGTGTAATCATGCTTTAAATTTATTCACAGCCTTTGTCTGGAGTTAAAAGTGATGCAAAGCTTATAAAGCACAAACACACCTACATTTTTTTTCCTAGGCAATACTCAAAACACTTCAGAACTAATTTGCTGAACAACACATCTGCAGTTTAAGTGGCTTGAGAGGCCGTGACAAGGACGCTGAAATTACATTCCTGCTGGCATAAGCACAACTGAGCACATAAAGAGCACAGAAAGCACGTTTTGAGGAGACATATAAAGCTCAATAAAGACGTATGCATGTAAGCATTTTCCCTTGGGGGGATAAATGGACGTTAATTCTTCATAAATAGGGATGTTGCCATTGTTTCCATACTTGTCATGTACTGTACGGGAAGCAGCAGGGAAAAATGTTGTTACTCAAACTGTTGCTGAGAAGTGTGTGTGTGTGTGTGTGTGTACCTGGGTCCCACAGCTCCATCAGAGTCTTGGCTCCCTGCCTCACTCGGTGTGCCTGCCGATTTGGTAGTTGGAGAGATGGGAGGAGGGACTAGATAGTGAAACAGACAATAATCATCTGTTACAGTGTGCAAGACACCAAAAAGCTTCTCACAACAGAGTGCAAATGTGTCCATGCTGAATGCTATCAGTCTTAATGTAGATTTCCTGACGGCTACATGTTAGTGAGTGTGTTGTGATGCGTGTGAAGCCTTGACATCGGTAGCAAAATGAGTTTCAATATACAAATCAGTCTGTACTTAACAAACTTAAGCTGATTTTGTCTTTATATGTAATGTTTTGAATAAATGCAATACAAATGATTAAAAAGATTCTTTTCATTTTTGTTTCAGGTCTGTCTGCATCCTGTGAGGCTCATGAAGATTTTCTTATGGATCTCTTCTGCCACCTGCTGTTAGCAACATGTCAGTGCTGTTACAGTCCCTGCTCATGGATGAACTCTATAAACTGATGTTAATACAGTCTATGACAGTATTATTTAACCTTTTTTAATCTATCAGGGCTTACCCTTGGATTGTAGAGGTGTTTATGGACATGTTTTTATGGAATCCACTAGAAATATTAGAAATGTGAGAGATCTAAACGTCAGACTCATGTTTGAGAGGTTATTTATGAGAGGAAAAGTTGCAGTAACATGTTTTTTGCCACTTCTCAGTTGGTTTGTTACACTTGTAGTATATGGAAAACCTTTATTGTAAGACCAACATGGTGAGCGTGCTTCACCCTAGTTTGTGCAGTGTGTCCTGCACCATTGGCACTAGTCGTCTCTTGTCAGCTTTTTTTCCAGGAGATTCACCATGTTGAATCGACATCGGAGTCTATTGGAGAATGAAGTCATTCTAATTGGCAGTTCAGCTCAGCGCACAAGAAGAGAAAGTCAAAAGGACGTGACATTGAATCAAACTTGTTAAATTAGGTATGATTTTTTTTAGCTATTGAGCTCTTTAGCAGAAACAGTTCTTAACACACTTTGGTCTTTCAACATCAGGTAGTGTTTTTATGTGCTAACTGGCTAACGAGCGACTTGAATCCGTCCTGTCAGTTTCCCTTTTTGAATGACAAATACATGGTGCTTCTCAAAGTCAAGGATGCTTCATTGGTAATACGGATCCTTCCAAGTTGCGTCCTATGGAGGCTAGGCAAGACTCCCTCCTAGCATTTAGTCAACACACATTGGAACAGGCCAGCGACTGCCCAGGTGTGTGTTTTTGAAGAGGCCCTGCCTTTAATTCCGGTAAATCGTGCGCAACATATTGTGGGCACTTCATGCCTACTGAGGATACACACATGCATCCTTGTAAATTCTGTGAAGGAAGGACTTGATCGTCCGTAGAATTCAAAGCGTCCCTGACACTGGAACAGTCCCTTAGCAGAATTTTGAAGGACTCTTCCTTGACTTTGAGAAGCACCAACTGACTGCTGCCGCCTGCTGCTATAGAAGGAGTTACTTCCTCTCACACAGGCGCAGAAGGCACATGCTTGTTGGCTGTAGTGTTTGCAGTGTGTTCAGTGCAACTTTTGGGCCGAGACACAGGTGATGTAACATTCAGCCTTCATCAACACTAGTTCTTAAATTTTGTCTTGGTGTCTCTGGGCCTTTAACAATAAAGTTGTTCAATATACTGTAAGTGTTGCTGATCTCTTTGAACTCTTTCCCCTTCTCTTTGCATGTGGAAGAGACTCTTGAGGTGAGAGTGGACTTGTCTGATCATGTGCCGTCCATGAGCATTGAGCATATATTCCCATGCTAGTCAATAATTTTAAAGGCAGCTTGTTTGTATGGATATCACAGCCTGCATGTAAAACAAACCTGCTTAGTTGCCAAGTTTCACAAATAATTTTATCAAGAGAGTTTAAATATAAATGCTGTAGTTTTTTTCCACAAGATAAATTACTGCCTGAATTGGCTTTATGTTGGCCTAACTGTTTCTAAAACATTATGTACGGAACCAAAACGGAGAAACAATACTATGGTGTTACTTTAAGAGTATTTTATTGTATTGAGAGTAGGTGATTTAAGTATATTTCAGTAGTGTTAACTCATGCTTCTAATTTGGTGTTATCCTGTGAGACCATAAAGGAATTTCTTTAAAGCTAAATGGTGATACTTTTCCATGAAGGAGATTATGCCATCATACGTTGCAACGTAGTTTAATCATTATTTTCTTTATGTTTGCTTCCCTTGCTGTAACAAAGAATATGTTGTCTACCTTGAGTTTGCTGTCTTAATGTTACAGTTTGTTTTGTTATGGCAGTATAAAAGGTGCAACTTGATTGCTCACTGTTTCCTGTAGACCATACACTCACCCACCTGCAAAGATGGCTGTTGCACCTGAACCACTTAGTCTCACCTAAAATGCTCCTTGAAAGGAGATGACATTGTGTTAGAAACCTCCACTCTGCTTCGCTTAGTTGGTTACCTTACCATGTACTTTTGTCTTCAGGAAATGTACTTAAAGTACTTAGCAGGTGGCAGCTCATTTAAGCACTGACACATTTTTCTGTGTTGGCTGTGCACTCCATCGTAATAAATCTGGCATTATTATGATGAAATAATCACATTTTAACTTCATGATAACGACAATAGGATTAAAATGCTGGGGTGTTTTGCATCCTAACCAGATAAATAGTATTAAGATGACTGCCTTTTAATATATACATAAATCCAGTGTTAGGGGACAGAAAATAATAAGACAAGTAAATATGAATTTATCATAATATCTAAAATTTGGCTGTACAAACATAGCAGTGAATGACGAAGAATCCCACAGCCATATTCACCTCTTGCTTGTTTCTGAGCTTCTGCCTTCAGTCTGGTCTTTAAGAAGTCAAACACATGATCAGCTGTACTGAGGTCAGGTGACTGAGCTGGTCAGCAAAGAGCATTCCACTGTTTGACCATTAAAATATCTGTATGTTTTAGCTCATTACCCTACTGCTGAAATCTGCTTTGAGGGACATGGAATAATAAATGCAACGATTCCTACGCTGTTCACCCAAAAATTAAAGTGTATCACCCTCAAACCCTAGTCAAAGTGCCAAAACATTGAATAAAAATATTGACTGTCCTTATACAGTAACTGCAGTGTATGTGTGATATTATGGTACATGAGCTATTATAATAGTTTTGTTTAAAAACAGGTATTTAGGAGGATATATTACACAGAATGTATGGAAATGTTATGTCCAGGAACCCTGTGGATAAGCCTGTTTTTTTCCTGGTGGGTTACAGAGTCTTAAAGATATAGGTATAATGATAGCTCAGTATGTACAATCCACCAACAGGTAATATATAACATACCAACAGGAACATCTGGGGTTATGCCCATGCTCTGTAGAAGAGCCTCAGCCTCACGTCTTTTTTTCTCCAGGTCTGAATCATCCTGGTGTTGTACAGCTTCTTTCAATTGGTCCGCCTGGAAAACATAGCAACACGTTACCCACTTATGCCATCTCTAAATATCCATATTCCAATTCAAACCACTTAATGTTATAAATGGCATTACTTATAAACAATACTACTTATTTAAAAATTAGTATGACAAGTCCTTGTAAGACACCTTGGAACCTGCTGTGTATGTCTCAACCTAGCCATCAGCATTTTTAAGCTCTAAACTGCATTGACACTGATGGAAATCATGGCCATCAATGAAGTCTTGCAGGATATGGACTACCAACACTCACAAAAATTAAGTGTAGGAAAAGTTTGCATTCAACTAAATAAATGGTTTTGCACTCTTCACACTGAGACATTAATGGTTTTGAAGTCATTCATTCCCCTTCTTAATTCTTGCATTCAATATCATATTGAAAGCATTTACAAAATGTTAAACATACCGCTTGCTTCTTGCGCTCCTCCTCCTTCCTTTTCTTCTCCTCTCTGATTTGAGCCAAGCGTTGCTTCTTCCTTTCAAGCTCTGCTTTCAGCTCGCTTTTGTCAGACATAATGCCACAGCTGTACAAAAACAACACAGTTTGTTTGTCCTCATATTACATAATATATTGTAATGTTACGACTCAAGTATATCAGACAAAAAACAAACTTCAAGGGTGTCCTGGTGGTGGAGTGGTCTCCTTGTGTTTGTACTGTTTACTGATAAATAAAATCTCTCTCTCACACACATACAGTGTATCATGAGATTCTGTCAGACAGACTCAACACCTCACAGCTGACTCACATGACATAGTTGGCAATGATGTGACATTTAGGGAATGTCATGGACATAATCATGAACATTCTGTGTTAACCATGCACTCTGGCACTCTTATGCCAACTACCTCAGATCTAACAGTATACAAACATATTTATAAGCAACAGTTAACCTATTTGTGCCATTGTATACTGTATATATCGGTTGCACCTTATTGGTAGCTTTTTGATAGAATTTGCAGCTGTTAGCCAGTTTTTGAACCTTACTGTGGGCTACTTCTTATATTTAGTTTCATAGTTGCTTTACATTGTATTTCATATTTGCTGTACATTGCTTCTTCTACTTTGTTATTTTGGTCCTTGTATACTGCATGCTTTGTATCTGCACCCCTATAACTTTGCATTGAAACTCCTACACAGTAGTTTATCTCGGGATGAATAAAGTTCTATCTTATCTTATCTAAAATGCTTTAGAAGCTTGTTAAAACTCAAGCATCTCCTGACAGGTGATGCTCTCAGCTTCAGTACCACCTTGCACTACAATGGAGACAGCTACTACCCAGCCTGATCTGGCAGTTAAAATCATAATCCAACAGTGTTTACTGTCTTCTCTGCAGCTGGGTGAGTTAAACATCTTATCTGTCTGGAGACAAATACTTTCAGCTAGATGTTACTCGGTTAAAACCCACAGCCCGACTGACCAGTCATTGTCAGCTAGCTAGCAGAGAGCCCCACCCTACCGCTGATACAACAGTGTACACCCGGTTAGCTTAGCACCGGGTTATCCTCTCTGTTTCAGTTACATGTCTCTGATCATTGTCAGCTTGTAGTATACGGTTTCAAACTACAAGCCTGCCTCGTGTTAATATGACGTTTGATTTTGCAAATAGCACAGTTGTTTCATAGAAAACACGCAGCGTTAGCATCCAATCGGCCTCTGCCGCTGCTAGCCTTCCTTGTTATGACAGGCTACAGAGCTAGCTTAGCCATCATTGTTGAACTGCTTTTGATAAGTAATTCCTAAAACCGCGGGTATATAAATGTAGTATCTTACGCTAAAATGTTTTTGAGGTGACAGAAAGTGTCACCTGGCTAATTTATCTCACCCTTTTTGGTTAGAGATGTAGCATTAGCTTTATTGGTTAGCAGCTAGCTAACAGTTAACCGGACCTTGGTCCGCAGTGCTGTCATGCGCGTTCAACCCCACTGTCCGCACAATGAATAAAACAAGTTGGGCTACAAACACAGCGACAAATACAAAGAATGTTACAACTATCGGATACTACAGCTAACATGACATTTATGTGTGTATTACAAACCTTACAGCAGGTTCTCGACCTGACACCAAATGCCTATAGCCAATGTACAGCCAAAACAAACGGGCTGCCAGCACAACTACAGGTGCTGGGAAAAGACAAAAAGAGGGGCTTCGCTTTGACGTGGACGTGCTGCTGCCATCTGAGGTCAAAGATGGAGAACTAAGAGCTAAACCTCAAAAAAGGAAGTGTTAACAGTGTGAGGACAAGCCTTTGAGTATAGTACTTAATGTTAGTGGTTCATATTGTGAATGAATATTATAATATTATCTTTGAAAGGCATTAATATAGAACAGTAACATGACCCAAAGCACTAATGGTTTAAGTGGTATCTTGGCCTACTACCACAAATTGGTGCTTATATTTATTGACAGTATTCTTTTGTATACATTTTTTCCTTTTCTTTTTGCATGTCATCTATTTCTTAATATACAGAGATGCTAGTTAGAAGTTGCAAATATTTATTGTAAAATGTGGATAGTTCAGAAACCTTGATATGACAAAACTAAAGAGACAATATACAAATAGAAAATCTGTCATGATTGTGGTACATGTATGACAATATAGTTTACACACATAATCTGAATCTAGTTATAAAGTAGCTCAATATTATTTACATGCACTCATAACAATACATGTTGGAGAAACAACAACAAAATACTTTAAGGTGCAAGAGAGAAAGCGAAGTATCAAAAGACCAGCCAAAACATATTCCTTTTGACTTTCTCTGACCAGTGTAGACTGGGTATACATACATTCAGCACTGGAAACAGTCTCCACTCCAAGTCGGATATTTTTTAATCAGTTATCCTGCTCATCTAGTTTGTTACTCCTCCGTCTGACATCCCCAGACGGCTCAGCATCAGTTCCATCAGACAGCTGAGACATAACTGGACCGACTTTGCTGCTGTCTTCACCTCCCACGTTGGTATGCAGAGTATGCAGGGTCTGGTCACTGGGGCGTTTCCAAGACGTTCGAGTGGCAATCCAGAGGATAAGAGCTCCAAAAACCACGAGGAGGAGTCCCAGAATGTTAACAAAAATTGCCTCTGGGGGAGAGTCCTTGTACTTTGGGTTGCTCCTTGGTGACGAAGAACAAAAAATTGAAGTTATGCACATTAACATTGTACACCTGCTTTGTAATTTAATAAACTTTTACAAGCCTTTATTTCTTTTTTAATACTTACAGGCCAAAAATGAGTTTTTCAGTGATGCCCATGAGTGCCACAGCTATCACGCCGGTGAAGATTAAAAGACCACTGTAGACATGGAGGGGCATGAAGGCTGCTCTCCAGGACGCAGGTGTAATTGGTATCAAGTACATGCCAACTCCAAGAACAAGCTGCTCATTGAGGGAGAAAAAAACACATCCACTTATCAGATACTGTATTAAATGAGACTGTTGTTCACAATGACTTAGCGTTTTAGAAAACACCAGAAGAGTGTGTTGTTTCTCAGTGTGTAAATCGGTCTGCTCTACTCTGTATGTATTGTTTCAAATATGTTCATACCTCCGTAAAAGGTTTGTAAAAAAAAGTCTGTCAGGTGCAAACTTTAAAACTATGTACTTTTTATTATGAGTAGCATGATCAGCACCACAAAACCAAACCAGCAGCCTTTCTTTATCATCCATTTCTTCAAATAACTCAAAATAAATAGAGCGTATTTACCTGTAGACAGTACAGTATGACTGCTGTCAGGCCCAGCCAGCTGTGCAGACTGTACATGTTGGGGATTTTGGCAGCATTGTGGAAGTCAAAAACCGCCACCAAAGATATGACAGCGAGAATGAAGGCTAGTAAATTCAAGCCCGCGTGGATAAACTTCATTATCAGCTTGCTGCACTGCCATGTCCATGGGAGCCTGTAGACGACAATGGCTGCAAGAGAAGGTAACTCAGTTTCATTCAAACAATTTGTGATGCAACTATGACGCATATTTTAAAATTTGACAGTATGAAACATGTTTTAATGAACTCAAGCATGTTTTTCAATGGCCGAGGAAAATTCAATCAATATTTGTGAACATGAGCTACTCTCAAAGCAAGAAACCAGATAGGACGCCTCAAACTCACCATCTCATCAAGTGTAAGTCTGGAGCTGCTCCATATAAAATGAATGGGGGCCTGATTTTGTGGATCCACATAATGTTTTTATCTTTTTTTAATACCAAAATGAGCTTTATTCTATTGGAATGCTCTTGGTTTCATGTATAACATCTTTCCCAATACATTGCCTATGGAGCAGCTGCAGACTTTATTCCCTATGACAAGTCTCGCACTTTTGTTTTTGGATTTGGTAGAAAGTTGTTCATGTTTACCAATAGTTTTTGGAGTGTCTTAGACTATAGGAGAATATATGAAATGTCCTCTTTCAAGATTGATGTGTAAAAAGTGTAGGCTTGTTGATGGCAACAACTTAAAGGAAGCTCTACTACCGTCTGTGTAAATGATATGTGAAGTTGACATGCCATGTGTCAAAATTTCATTCACCCTTGACAGAAATTTGCTCATGTTGCTAAGGCGAATTGTCAGGCTTCGCTCATAATTTACTCACATTTAATTACATGTCTCTATTTGTCGTAGCAAACTCAGTTGAACGTGATCAATGTTAAATGGTCGCATTTTCAAAAGAGGTTTGGTTGGTAGGCGACGCTTTATAATTGCGCACTTATTAGAAGCGACCTCCCCTCTGACATAGTGGGAAAAAGAAAGTCTTGTGTAACTTGGCCTTGAGCAATAATTTCCTTCTGTTGTTTACATATTTTCAGCAAGTATCTACATTTACCCACCACATTTCTTAAAAAAAAAAAAAAAAAGACAGACTCCTCTCACCTGTTCCTTGCAAGAAAATAAACCCGATGACTATTAAGACCGGATGCCAGTTGAACTCAGCCAGTCCTCCATCCCAGGCTAAACCCTCTTTAAAATGCAGGACCCATCTCAGCACGAATATAATGGAGACAACACCGACGGCGGCGGCGGCACACAAGGCGACCAGGAACTGTCTGAAGTTCTCCATCGCTGCCTGTGTTTGTCAGACAGAGGAGAGCCTTGACCACAGCAGCTGTTTTCACAACTACAACAGCTTAAAGTGGTGAGGTGGGACCTCGGTCACGTGACACAGAACTGCGCAAATGTTTGGAGGATACGCGTTTTGTAAGTTCGAGGTTATACAAGAGTCTGGGACCAGTTTAATAACCAAAAGTTTCTTCTTTTTTTTGTGCATTGTATCACTGACAAACACATTTCCTGATGATTCATCTCAGCTGTGGGCCACATGTTCTTGTGACAGTGTTTTTGACTAACACACTGATTCAGTAATAGACTACTTATAAGTTGTTTTTTTAAACTATGTTCTTTCATTACTGGATATCTGAGCTTATTTTATCACTGCATTTTGCCTGTAATTACTGTTATGTTTATTGTTACTTCTTGTTTTCTCAGCACACTTGTAAAAGCAGGCTCCTGTTCCTCAGTTTTTTTCCAGAATATAAATGAAGGTTGCATGTAAGTTTAAACAACATCTAAATGATATTCAGGGTATACTGTAATGACAAATATTTGCTATGTAAAGATATGGTGGAGTAATGGGATCCTGATCAGAGAATCAAGTCATAGCCTCTGTACATGTGAGTCCTGTTTGTGTATCCCACTGGATAGCTTATCACTGCCACTCTGCACTGCACCTATATGGCAGTTACTGCTGATTTCAGGATGGTGTTGTGCTGAAGCAAGTGCCCACCCTCTGGTTCTCTGTCAGCACTGTCAGATGCCAGTTCAGCCACCTCCGTGTTGAGAGCCGTGTGTAGACAACCTCTTAATCATAGATATGCTCTAATATCGTATGGAGCTCCTTTTAGTTTTAGTGAAAACCAAAATTAATCATACACTCACCGGCCACTTTATTAGGTACACCTTACCAGTACCAGGTTGGACCCCTTTTGCCTTCAGACCTGCCTTAATTCTTGGTGTCATAGATTCAACAAGGTGCTGGAAACATTCCTCAGAGATTTTGGTCCATATTGACATGACAGCATCACACAATTGCTGCAGATTTGTCGGCTGCACATCCATGATGCGAATCTCCCGTTCCACCACATCCCAAAGGTGCTCTATTGGATTGAGATCTGGTGACTGTGGAGGCCATTGGAGTACAGTGAACTCACTGTCATGTTCAAGAAACCAGTTTGAGATGATTTGAGCTTTGTGACATGGTGCGTTATCCTGCTGGAAGTAGCCATCAGAAGATGGGTACACTGTGGTCATAAAGGGATGGACACGGCCAGCAACAATACTCAGGTAGGCTGTGGTGTTTAAAGAAAAACTCAGACCAGCCCATCTGAACATCAGCAGGTCGTCTTGACCGTGTCTACATGCCTAAATGCAGGTGTACCTTATAAAGTGGCCGGTGAGTGTAAATAACCAATTCTAAATTCAGGGGAAAAAGTCATAGTAAGAAGAAGCTGATTTGATAAGTTATTTTTGGGGCCTTCAACATACCACACTGCAAAACCTATAATTTCAAACGAATAGCCTGGTTGCACCCCTTTATTTATGGACTAAAATAACACACTAGCACAGTGTGTTGTGAAAGCAAATACCCAATAATGCACATATATAATACATGGAAGCAACTTTTGAGTATCTTAATATTTGGATGGACATGATGGAAAATATATCATTTCCACACTGTCCTTTTACTTGCAATAAATTCTACTTGATAAATACAAAGCATGCTGCTTTACTGATGAAGGTCTAAGGAGCGAAATGTATTTCTATAATAAAGTTTACTGTGCGTAAAAGGACAGTGGACATTTTCTCCTACACACCTGTCTACAAGGAACTGAAGGTGTGCAAGGGCCTTCACGGTCAAGACGGGCAAGATGGAAACACAGAAGGCAGAAATTACAGACTAACTTCGTAAAATATACTATTTTTATTTAAGAGAAATAGTGTAAAAAATATGTAAGATAACATGTTAAACAGTAAAACAGTGTTACTTACAATGATTTAAATAACCAGCAATAATTATCAAATGTTATTTACCCAGAAGAAATAATGACACAGTGATCCAGATGTGAAACACATCATTATGAGTGTTCAAGAACAGCTGTATAGCAACACAAGTTGTAAACAAATACTTACATGCTCTTAAAACATAAACACCACTTATTTCCTGTCAGCAGTGAGTTTGTAAACATGGCAGCAGAAGTTGGTGTTCTTTTGTTCAATGTGAACAATTGTGTCTTTGTCAAAGAACAACTCATGTCGATAAGTCTGAAACAAAAGACAAGAGCACACATGAATTCATGACACATACACACACACACACACACTTCGGTTTAGTATTGGTACAGTCACATCAGGTCATGTCAGGTCATATCGGGTCACTCACCTCGTCCCATGGTTCAACCAGATCAAGCGTCCGCAGTAACTGCCCGCTCTGGTTGTCGTGCAGTCGGATGTGCGCTCTGCCTTCTCCCTCCTCACCATTAGTTACCACCACAGCCAGAAGGTCCAGCTCATCCTCGTATTCCACCATACGGAAAGTCTGTGAAAATCAAAGGCCCGCTGTTGTAAAGATGTGTTCAGTTGTTTATACAGGGACGCCTACACCAAATACATACATAAATCCCATACCCTGCTTCTTATTAGCAGTCTCTTTAAAGAACTGATTCAATATTGAAATCGAGCTATCATCTTGAACTTCCTGTACTTTGAATAAAATGCATATTTGCAAGCAGTCCCTCAGTGGTCTAATGAAGAAACATAATTCTGACCTTGTGTTATTCAGCTGTAACTGTGGTTGTCTGTATCTCAGGTGGTGTTTCAGTCACCACTGGTCTGATCTTGGTCAAACTCAACAGGAGGATGACCCTTGAAACTTCTTCTCATGTGTAAAAATGTGGCCTGAGGACTTGTAAGAAGTCACAGCTTTACACAAACATTGGCTAATGGACTACTAAATACCTCTGTATATCCTCTAATCTCAAGTGTTCTCTCACCTTCTATCAAGCTTCTGTAATGTTTAACACTAAACAACTATCATAAAAAGACCCATACTTGTTAACAGGATCAATTAATTGATGGTTTTGGTCTTTTCGTGAGGTTCATTGACAGTAACAAAAAACTTAAAATACAGACAGCTAACGTTAAATGATTTGTGAGACTGGACTTGCTTCCTCACCTTCACAGAGAGTATGTCACAGATATCAGACAATGTTGGATGGTGAAGAATTTTTTACAGCTTATTCATGACAAAACAGAAATTCTGTTAGTCGGACCAAAAGCTTTGAGGAATGAAATTCAACCTCTGTTAACTCCCCTGTCTGTAAAACCATGAGGGCATGTCAAAAACTTGGGTGTGATTTTAGACGCTGATCTTAACCTCCAGAAGGACATCTCTAATATTTCTAAGACTGCCTTTTTATCACCTCAGAAATATATCAAAAGTTACTCTGAGTTACTCTCTGAAAAGCTGGTTCATGCTTTTATTTCCAGTAGGCTGGACTACTGTAATGCACTTTTTGCTGGACTGACAAAGCAGACGTTAAATAAACTCCAGCTTATTCAGAATGCAGCAGCCAGAGTTTTAACAAAAACTAAAAGGTCTGACCACATAACTCTTATTAAATACTTCTTATTGTTTTTAAATGTTTTAATGGTTAAGCACCTCCCACCTATGTTCCCACAGAGTACACACCAGAGAGATCCCTCAGATCAAGGGTGTCAAACTCATTTAAGTCCATGGGCCACATACAGCCCAGCTGATCTCAAGTGGGCTGGACCGATAAAACCATCAAAAAATAACCTGTACTGTAAATAACAGCAGCTCTTTCTTTTCATGTAAACAAGCACAAATACAGTACATTCTGTAAATATTCATCCTTTCATAAAACAGATGAACCTGAGTTGTCTTCAGAAAAATAGGTGCTGTTTCAGTCCACCACTCAGTCATTACACATTTTTTGGTGATACGGTTCCTTTTATATTGTTTTAAGACAGAATTTTTCCACAGATTCTTTTTGTGCTGAAGCTGCTGATTGATAATATTTTGCACAATGTTTAATATCTGTAAGTATTTGGGTGTCTTTTTATCTAGAGAAGTATATTGTAGCTACGGCGGAGAGGCCCGGTCTAATCACGTTTGAACCTGGCCCTTAAAACCTTGTACTTAGCCTAGTCATCCAGTGGGCCGGATTGAACCCTCTGGCTGGCTGGTTCTGGCCCACGGGCCGTATGATTGACATCCCTGCCTTAGATCATCAAATAAGGGTTTACTCATTGTACCTAAAATCAAATCTCATATCAGCTCGTGGTGCTTTTAGTCATTATAATCCGACTCTCTGGAATTCTCTTCCGCATGAACTATGGTCTGCTACAACAGTAAAAAACTAAAAACATACCCTTTTTCACAAACTTTTCGTTAGGTTCTTAATTATATTTTATCTGTTTTAGGAATCCATCACAAATCAACCAATGCCACTGACAAAGTTTTATAGCTTTTCAGAACATCTGGTCTGCAGTCTAATAATCAAAATATTTGTCCTATGTCTTTTCCTAAACACTTTTCCATGACCTCGATGGATAAGTTCATGAGGTGAGGCGTATGTGTGTGTGGGAGACAGAGGGGAGAGGGAGGGAGATACTGGTAGAGACAGATAGAGTGTGTGTCTTATTCTGTTTTTGCACTGTGTAAAGTGCCTGGGACCAATAATAGATTTTTGCTATTAATGTACTACATTCATTTGCATTTGTATAAAATGTGTCATTACCAAAAGCTAAGAAAGGTTTTGAATAGGCTGCTGAAAATGTCTGGCTCTTTGACGTTTCCAGGTTTTAAAATGTGGCCCACTTGAATTCGTAATTGAATAGCCCTGATGTATACTATTTATCTATATAATTTACTTGGATCTACTGTGTGCTTGAACATCCTCTTTCTTTTGATAAAAACAGCAAAATAAGTATTTTCTTTTCAGAGATACTCGAACAATAAAAGTGTAATCACTCTAGTACCTCTTGATCTGGGTCATCATCCAGCTGATGAAATCGTCTCTTCACCGTGCGGCCCGATGAAGTGACAGTGACTTGTGAGGTAGGCTGCAGTGGAAGAAAAGCAGAAACATTACATTTTAACCACACCAAGACTGATTCACCAATGTGACAGAGCACATGTGACACATACTCTACATGAGGCTGATTTATGATCAAGGTAAACTGAGTCTGCAGTGAGTGAAGTGTGACACTTACACTGTTGTTTCGATGGGTTGCCATAGAGAAGTCCTCAACTACCTTTGATGGCAAACTGCTGTTCAGTTCACCAAGAATTTTTAGGACACTTGGAGGAAAGAAAAGTTCAGCATAATAAGATAGTAAGAAAAATGTATATGTATCAAAGAACATGATGTTGTTGCTTTCATTAACAGGGGCTTAGATCAACCACTTAATGAGGCTTTAATCCTTCATTCAATAGGAACGCCTCATGATTCATTTATTTTGACACATCTACCTCCACACACCACAGATATTTTACCAAAGTTTTCTTGCACAGTCTTCATTTAGGTATGTAAAGGCTGACTGTGGTTAGTGTCGTCATGATGCTGTTTTCTAACTTTGATGCAACACCTTGAAAAATATCAATATTCAGTTTTCAATATTATGGGGATAAACTGAAATTGGGGACACTCAAGTTAAAATTTGTTATAAAAGATAAACAGAACAAGGCTTTAACATGACAACAATGACTTTTCTTTCCTTGGTTGGGGGCACAGACCAGCAGAATGACTTCAACGTTAACAGTAAGAGAAAGCTTGAAAGCACAACTGGTACTTGTGTATCAACACTACACAAAATTCAGAATCAATATCTATCAATAAATTGGTATTTTTGACAACACTGACTGTGGTACTCACTTTATGGTGGTTGGTCCAACATGAATGATTCTTCCTGAGTCGTCAGGGTGAAAGAAGATCCCATCGCTCTCTAGAGAGCAGCAGTTCATGTTTTGTATTCCATTTGTTGCCTGTTGTCACAAAATGATCAAGTATCATGCATTATTAATGGCACTGAAAAATGCACATGGTACTATGAACATGTAACTCTGAGATTGCTTCCTCTTGCAGTTTTTAAAGAAAAAAAAACTTTGAATCTACTGACAAGTTTGTTTTGAGATGTGCAACTAGATTTGTCTGCAAAGCGTCAACAACCTGTGCAAGCACCATTGTGGGAAAGGCAAGACTTGACTTATTTACGTGTTACTCCACCCAAACTCTATTGTTTGATTACAGCTTAGACACTGCAGACTTCAACTGTGGTTGTGTAAGACACTGCTTCTGGTGACGATTTAGAGCTTAAAGGGGTGTGATGGTGGCGTTTGATACAGATGGAGGATCAGTTTAATAATCAGGTTTCTGCTTATCAGTTAAAAGGTATTGTACCATTTCTAAATAATACTACCAATAATAGTGATAATAATAATTCTTGTGTTTTTGGAAACTGCAGCAACTTAAATGTGATTTTGTCTACCAGTTGTCTCTGGTAAGAAACAAACAGGAGCAGTGTCGTGAAAAGGCACTAAATCAGGAATAATACAGAGAGGCTTATGTTACACGTGCATAAAAGAGCTGCACTAAAGTAGCTGAACCACTTTATGGGTTTTTGAATAGCAATTACAGGTTTGTTTTTGTCCTGCTCTGCCGGGCAGCCGAGTACAAGGACTGTCACAAACAGCTGTGGCCCTTCTTCCTCTGACACTTTCAATAAGCTCTGCCCAATTTAGTGGTCTATCACAGAGCAAGATTGGGGATAATTATCCATCAGAGTCAAGCTTATGCTACGTTTTATACTCAGATTACACAACTGTAATGGTAATGGAAATGTCATGTTATCATGTATAGTTAAAGAGGATTCTTTAAACTCACCATCATGCTGTCCTTAAGCGAACAGATGTGATGAGAGCCCTTGTGTTTTTTTTGCGGTGGTGTGTAGATGTAGTGCCACGGGTAGCCTCCGATCTGGACACAGTTATCAGTGCATGACACCTCGAAAAGCACCGGGGGACAATCTGTACAAGACAACAAAGAAAAAATCTACAATGTTTACTTCTGCATGAAAAGCATTTCTGCTAATGGTAGCAAAGTAGGTCTACTAAAATCTTTAACAATAAGAAACCACAGCACTAGACTTATAATCTGACTCACCAGTGATCTGGATATTTACTGGAATACCAAATGGAACATCTCCCACTGTTCTGCCTCCAAGAAGTGAACTCTTGTTTCCAAGCGTTAACTTCTCTGTCAAGTACTGAAAACAAAGAAAATATTCTTTAAATAGACAGCAGCAAGATGAGCCAGGAGGATAATAAAACACTGACTATGCAAATATTTAGGACTGCACCGAACAGTTTGAAGCTTCATTCATAACGCTGGCATTCAAATTCTAGATCAACATTCGAATGCTGTGCAGCTTTTTTTACATACCTATCTATTCTGTTGAAACTCTGTATGTCTGCATAGTTGCAGATAATGATTAGGCTACACTACTATAATTAGGATTATAGTATTTGTAGAATTAGGTTCCAGTGGTGGCTGCGTAGCATTGTGTCTGACTCAAGTGATCCAAACATTTCCAATAACTCCAGAATGTCATGAAATCCAAAAGTCAAAGTTTATTGTAAAAAGCGAGATGTAGTCATTTCCAAAATTCACAATATGCGTTTGTCGAAAAAACATTCAGCTTCATTCCATATTTGCAAACCTGTCTCCTGGATATTACCGTGTGTGTTACAAAGCTGCTGTCTTAATTACACTGTTGTGGCAAACTAATCACTGCCTGGATTATGTTCACAGACGTTTCTTTCAGGTAACAAAACACCACATTCATGTGTCATGCAGGCTTTGCAAGGTTGTGTTTGGGGAGGATGGCGGGCAGAAAGGGACAGAACTTAGATACCAGAAATTCAGGTTTGCATACAGATTCCAGTCCTAGGTTTAGGCCACACAATACTTTGGTTAGGGTGAGGGGAAACATTGTGATTTTGGTTACATATTAATGAAAAATGTAATAAAAATATGATGCTGTAGTCACCATGGCTGGATGGTGTAATGCTGCAACGTTTCAGTGACTAGACCTTCATCAGGCAAACAGTGATGAAGCCTGATGAAGATCGAGTCACTGAAACGCTGCAGCATTAAAATCATTATTTTTGCAAGTTAGACAGTGTGCAGAAGTCTTTTCTAGAAGTTTTGTTCTACTCATACCTCTCCTGTGCACCTGTTTGGAAATAGACGTGCGAAGTATTGCTTTGCTAATAGGTTAACTATCACTATTTTTGGTCATGCCAGGTACATTAATTAGGAACATTTTCTTTCCTTTTGTTCCTTTTGTTACGTTTCCCTCAAAATGTACTGTATGTTTCTAGGCAGACAGGGCTGCATATCTGTGGGTGTTTAACCTTTAAAACCCAACACTTTCTCTATGGTCAAAAAACCATCTGCTATTCTGATTGCCGCAAACAAAGGGAAGCATGCACCTGTATTAACAGGGCAGTCCAGCAGCAATCTAACAGCACCATTAATTATATTTTTTCATTATTGAAAGTTGATTTAATTAAAAAAATAACTCAATGAATGGTCAATGAATCACTTAATTCAAATTGAGGATTTTGTACCAGAATTTTTAAATTTTTATTTTATTTTTTAAGGCTGATGACATCATAAAATATGACGACAGACATTTGAAGCTACTTTCGAAAACCTCACTTAATGCTTTGAATGTAAAAAAAAAAAACAAAAAAAAAAACACATTAGGTACAGCCCTGCAAATATTCAGTTTCCAACAAATGTATTCCTGATGCAATGTTTAGAAATCTGATTAAATATGTATTATGTATTTATGTATTCAGCCTGCTCAACAGTGTGCAGAAAACTCTTTCAGGATAAAAAAAATACAGACATACCTTTTGGACAATGTGCTCAAAGCTGTACATCTTCACTGACTTGTTGCTGTATGACACCACAAGGACACCTTGAGACAGAACAACGTCGGTAACGCCATTTCCAAACACCTGAAAGGATGAAAGTTAATTTTTTTTTAACATTTCACTCCTGTGGGCACGTTTGAAAAAAGAATACTAAACTACTATACAGAGAAATCTGCATACCTTTTTGTTGATCTCCAAAATGCCCACAATTTGTAAAGGGAAGACATTAAAGATAGCCAGATGCAACACCGTATTCTGAGTGATACCCGCCTTTGAATTAGAAAAAAATGGATTAGTTGATAGATTACATCCACAAAAAAATTCATGGGACTCAATTATGTCATCTGTTTAGCAAAGGTGCAAAACTCTTGCATGTTCCAGCTTCTCAAATTTGAGGATTTACTGGTTTTGATGAGTTTCTGATTATTGTAAATATAATGTTTTGGGGTTTGGGACAAAACTAGCAATTCAAAGACGTCACTTTGATCTCTTTTTTTTTGTTGCAGCCCTTGACTAGTGATACCTGAATTCCTTAACTGACTCATTACAAGATTTGACATCAGCTTTCCTAGATGTATGCAATGCACCTGTCAAAGTTCATGAACTGCTGAAAATACATGTACAGAAAGATCCTAGATTCTATTACGCTCAAGAAAGAGCGTGGACACTCTTCAGTACGGCAAAAAAAACCCCACAAAATAACTTACCTGTCGTGCTAAAGATGTTTCTTTGTTTTGAATAGATTTAACATAAAACATCTGATGAGAAACATCCCAGCCAAGATACCTACCAAAAAACAACACAGAATGAGGTTAAAATGTTTTTAAAGGAACTACACCTAAAAACACATTTATTATCTTAACTCTAAGAACAGAGAAGTCAGAGCTTTGGAGATACCTGAACTTATGGTTTGGAGAGAGGTAAACTCTCTGCAGCTCTTCTCCCGTTTCAGCTGAAAGGCGATAAAGCCAGTTATTAGCTGTTAGAGCCAAGAGGCTGGGTTTATGATCAGAGGGGGAGGCTAACGTTTTGTCCTGTCAACGAGACAAATTAAACAACAATCTCAATCTGGGTTGTTAAAATCTGATCATTGAAAATTCAGCGTAACTCCATAAGAGTGTTTGTTTAATTTTAACTTACAAGTGGGCTCTGACACAGCAAGGCATCTTCGAATTTCTCCAATTTAGACCTCTTGGGCAGTTTGTACAGTACTTGAGGCTCTGAATGAACACTGAAAACAGAAGATTTAATCACTCACGTGTCAAGAGTTTAAACCTTTTATTCTGATGTCAGTGTCCCTTTCATTTCTACACCTGAATGCCATGTACATAAACATCCTGATGATATACATGCATGTTTTCATGTTGCTCTAACCAAACAGGGAACAATCATTTTAATTAGGAGATGACGTCAGTAAACCAAGTAGAATCTTATCTGGCAAGCTATGTATTTAGAGTGACAAAGCCTGCCACCAAATTCATAAAGGAAGGCAGTCTTTCATGACTTTCATGAGTTGCAAGGTTCAGATTAAATCATGGTGTGGAATTATTCATTCCTCATATCTTTCCTGTAATTCTCAGATTTTGATTTCTTCAGAGATATAATAATTGACTTAGGAATTATGTGACTTTTCTGCTATTTATCTGTAACTCAAATGTGTTATTTTGTATTGTCTGTGTGTTGAAGACTGAAAACATATAACGTAAATTATTCTTACTCACCAGCTGTAGCAGTTCTGGTAATTTTCAAAGTAGATTTTACCATTCTCGTACGTTATTGTGGATTTTGAGGTCTTGCTCCATGCTTTAATAAAACCCCTGTTGTCCTGCAATGTCACAATAATAAAGAATATATTAGTGATTACAGTATTCATTGCTCCAGTGAGTATCTAAAAGCACCATTTCTTCCATTACCTGCAGGAGGATACCTCTAAGGACCTTCATATTGTGCCTGACCAGAGTCCCAGCATCCCTGATACCTCTATTCCTCCGGTCCAGCAGCTCAGTGGCGTTAGCGGCTCTTTTTCTCCGGGACGGCGCCATCAGCAGGTGGCACTTGTTCCTACAACAGGACTGTCTGGTAGCATGACAGGAGGCAACAACCTGAGCTGACCCCCGAGAGCACAGGCAGAGCCAGGTAAGGACGATGTGGTTTCCCAGTCCGAGGTAGTGATGACGTTAGAGCCCCTCACCTATGCTCCGTCTTCTCGAGACCACTGAACCTTCTCTCTGGATTTAACGTTAGCTAGCTAACACGATCAGTTGGAAGCTAACGCTAACTAAAGTTAGCACCGGTGAACTACAGCACCTCGACGTCTCGTTCAAGTACTCTGTTCTAAAGTCGTACCTGGTTATATCGATATTTATGACCTGCCGTTAGCGTAACCTGGTAGTTGTCCTGGGGTGAAAACACAGAAAGGATATCAGTAGTTAAAAGTTGCCATGTTAGCTGCCTGATCTCCCCCGCTCCATATTTGTAGTCTTCACAAGATTCTTCTTCTACGAATGGAATTACGGCACACGGCATCCATCTTAGAACAGTAGCGCCCTCCTCTCCAGTGTTGATACGTTGACCATGAAGAATAATACACAAACCACCCAAAATTAAGTCTTATGTTTGGAAAAATTTAATTGTGATTTTAAATGTTTTGTGATATGCTGAGTAACATAGGCTAGATGTATATACAAATAATATATAAGTTTATTATTTTTTTATTAGCGAAAAATTTATTTAATATCATAATATCATATCTTTTATCTAATATCATAAAGTTTTAAAAAATAAAGTTTCTCTTTTAAATTATTTTTATTGCAGCAAAATGTTCCACTGGACTGAAAAACAATTGATTTTATGATTCTAGTTGGCTCCCAAAATTTCATTTTTATTTGTAATATTAATAATTCATATAATAAAAGATAAAATTTGGCGTCCATGTGTCGATGCAATATTGGCACACATGATATTGCAATACAAAGCTGTATCAATTTTTCCACCCACCTCTTGATGCTTACATTGACTGAAATATTCAAACCAAAGACTTCCATGTTTTTAATTTAATTTAATTTTTTTCCATTTATTTATTTATTTTTGTGTATTCTGTTTGGTCAAATAGAAATATCCTAGCTGTATTGTGCATCATATTATTCACATTTACAAAAATGCCTGCCATTTGCTACCTTTAGGAACTTTAGGATCCCTACGGAATCTGAAATAAAGTCCTGTGGGTTTAAACAAAGTTTGGCTGCATGGCCTTAATTTACAATAGCGAACACGCCAGAAGGTCAGGGGGTTATATGAAAACATTTCAAAAGATCCAAACATATAGCAGTAACAGTCGAGGATACAGGATGTTCTGTCTCAACCTCAATATTTATCTTGCCAAAACAAAAACCTCCTTGTTATGAAGCCTCCTCAGTAGAGCGATATTAAATTTGCATAACCAAAACAAATTAGGATTCCTAAACTGTATTCTTTTTAAATAGCAACTCCTTAGGTCACTGCAGAAAAGCCAGTGAAATACAAAATGAAATTTGTTCTCAAAAAAAAAAAAAAAATGCTGCTCACTGTTAAGTTCCTAACTGAGCACACAGGGACCTTTGTCTTATGGCATTTAATATATGTTCATGTGTCTCATGTTTGCTTGAATGTATTTATATTAAACTGCAAATTGTCCTTCTAAAAAAACTAGATAAAGAAAATGTATTAAGTTGATGACAACATACAGCAGAAAAATATTGCTAGAAGAGTAAAAACAATTATCTTGTTTGCATTAAACAGCTCCATTTCCCATGTACTGAACTCTGTCTGCATTTTTACAGAGTAAATGCATACACTGCGGCGCTTCTCTGCAGCCAAACTGGCTAAAGCTGTCAGCAGATGGCCCTCAAGGCTAAAGGGCACAGGAGGAAGACCTTCAGCTCCACTGGGTTCACGGATTCTCACCAGTCCTGATGACATCTTTAAGCACAACATGTGGTCAGTGATGTATTGTAGTAAGACTTTAATTTGTCACACACTAGTAAATGCCTCTCATGTAGATAGTAGGATTACAGTGCAGTTGACCTTGTGTGCTTATGACATTGAGCTGAAATTCAGGGTTAGAGTTAAGACCTTTCTGATCGACTCTAAAACACAACCGTGGACATATGTCACAGTTTTATATTTGTTGCAGTTTGTGAGTTATTGTAGTTGAACAAATATCCAACAGTTGCTTTTGTAATGCTTTAGGGATCATGTGCACTGGACAGAGGAGGATAAAGAAAATGCACGGCAGAAGGCAGAAGAAAATTCCTGCATACAAATTCCCAAAGAGGAACAAGGCAAGACTGTATTTCTGCAATAATATTTTCCCAAGTCAGTTACGTTTGTTTTATACTGCAAATAAAAAATATACTTGTAAATCTCCTCCACGCAGGTAAATTCGACACAGAGGCTCACCAATACTGGGACAAGTTTTACGAGATGCATCAGGATAAATTCTTTAAAGACCGCAAGTGGCTGTTTTTAGAGTTCCCAGAGCTGCTTCCTTCTGGTGCAAAAAGTCAAGCCACAAACAGGTGTCTGGGTGTTGAGCAGGCGTCATACCTACAACCTACTGGATCCAGTGTAGACACAGACACCAGACACCAGCAACACAATGGCACCACACACCATCACAACCATCAGGAGTCGTGTGCTGCCACACAGACGACTACTTTCCCTGGCCAGCATGCATCTTTCAGGATCTTGGAGGTTTTCAAAAGTCACATGTATTGATTTTTTGTTCTGAATGTATTGATAAAAATTACTGCATGTGGATCATTATACAATAGTGATATAAAAAGTAGTAGGCTGTAAGTTGCTATTCTAATTTGGTGTTAGATAACAGCACTTACAAATGGTAACAAATATCGACAAAATATATTTTCTTTTCACAGGTTGGATGTGGGGTTGGTAACAGTGTATTTCCCATCGTTGATTCCTTAAAGTGAGTAAATATTTCAGATATTTCCATTTAATCCATTAAAGTTTGACCATTTCAGTGTTATCAATGTAGATCATGTGTAGATTTTCAGTCCTTCATATGTTTACAGAAGCAAACATTTCAAATACGCACAATAATGTCCTGTAAAATACTGTTTTATTAACCATTTATTGTTCATAGACCATGACATTATCTGGTTACATATCCTCAATCAGCACAAAACTGTGTCTCATCATGAATAATATGGTGTAACATATTATCTCAGTTGGAGCAAGATTTATACCATTGCATGAAATGTACACATATTACTTGTACTGTTAAAATATTTTAACACTTTTGAAGGGTCAATTGAAACAGTTGCAATACTACAATTGAAATAGAAGTTGTAACAGATGTGGGAACGTATTAAAAATTTGTGAGGCATTAATGGGCAGACATTTTGACTCATCATAGCAGGACAAGCACAGGCTTTACATATAACAATAAGAATGGCGCTGTCCAATCAAGTGTCCCAGTAAGCCATGACAGTGTGAAAGTGAGTCAGCAGCGTGCTCAGTAACAGGACCCTGACCCTTCTTACACATTTAATTTCCCTACTGTGACATGTCAAAATGTCCTCTGTGAAAAGGCCCTCTTGTGCTTCTTTAGACAAGGATTCCTGCAGAGTGGCTTTGAAATGGCTTAATGGCATAGCTGGCGAGATATCAGCACTAAAATCAAGGACTGGGTAAAGATAGTAGTGTGGAAAGAAAAGAGGAGGCATTTTGCTGGTATTGGAAGGCACCGCAGGCTGTAGTTGAAGCCAGAGGTGCGGATCAACCCACCAGCAGTGGTGCAGAGAAGTGCACAAGTGTAGTGCACAGTGAGAATTTGTATGCCAGGTTTTCACGTTTTCCCTTTTTTAGAATGAAGACTCTTTTAACGTTGTGAAATGTGGCATGTTAACACTTTTCATTTCCTGTTTCTGCAATATCATGTCCATTTGTTTTTTAAGGGAGGCAGGCAATAGGCAATAAATAAAGGTCAAAACGCAAAACTTTTAGGTTGACCAGTGCATAAGAGAAGACCATGAGTCAACTATAGAGTCCTGCAGGAATGAGTCCTAAAACCTGGAAATGAGTTAGCATTTTAGCACTCACGCTTCCCCCGTTTTTGAAGTCAATGGGTTTTTTGAATGGGTTTTTCATTAGATGCCTGAAAGAAGGTCTGCAGTTAACACATGCTTAAGAGACTTTCCCATTTTGTTGTACAAATTAAAATACGTCTCTAAATACCTCGCTCGTAAATTTTGAAGCTTTAATGTCTATTATAAAAGGCGGGTGCCAACATGTGGCTTAATGAAACTACAGGGCATCATGACGCCGAACACGACTTTATAGCCTTGTCGTGGTGGTGACACTGAAGTCACGTGCTCGTTGTTTAGTTTGGTTATAGCCTGTCATTATAGTTTTACTTTTGGTGATAGCATATAGGCTTTAGAAATCATAGAAGTGGTCTTCATTTGTATGTACAGATTATCTTGCTAAGCAACATGTGTAAGTATCTTAAACCTTTGTTTGCCACAGAGCTTATTTTCTGCAATAATCCAAAGAAAAAATCCCATTGGCTTTTTGACGAGGGAACCAGAGCAATTGGTTGGTGAAGATTCTCAGTCATCTGGGTCATGGTAGTCTTAAGTGCTATATCGTAGGCAACTGGACTTGCTTGAGTTTCTTGAAGATGTTTCACCTCTCATCTAAGAGGCTTTTTCAGTTCTAACAGCGTCGCAGGCTTTAAACTCTGTTTGGGTTTGAACCCTACAGAGTCGTGTAGGTCGCATGTGAGTTGTCGACCCACCCAGCCATCGTGTGCTTTGTTAGGGTTAGATGGGTCCAGGTGTTTGGGGAGGGATCCCAAGACTACATTGTAGGTGGGTGATAAGTGGTGTTGGAAGCCACCTCCTCTGTTCAATGATGATCGTTCCAATTTGATGTAGATGGCTTCTTTCACGCCTCTTTCCAGAGCAATGCTAACTTCTGGGTTAGCCTACAAATAAACATCATCCCTGCAGCACTTTATAGTAGAACAAAAAACTCCTGCCCACTGTCTTCTACTCTTAAAATCATAAAAAATTTATTGGGAACAGTGTTTCGGTACAGAGACCTTCATCCGTTTGTTAATCAGTCTCTGCACCGAAGCGTTGTTCCCGATAAATTTGAATGTAGACGACAGTGTGTGGGAGTTATTTTCCACAATAAGTAAATGTAAAATGTTGGCTTCAGTGCATACACCAATCAGCTAAAACATTAAAACCACTGGTGGGTGAAGCGAATAACATTGATCATCTTGTTACAGTGCAATATTCCATTGCAAAACCTTGGGTCCTGGCATTTAATGTAAATGCTACCTGATGCGCTACACCCACCGGAACACCGTTGCAGACCAAGTAAACCCCCCTATGGCAATGGCAATGGCACTTGTTGATGGCAGTGCCCTCCAGCAGGACAGTGACCATGCCACATCACAAAAACTGTCAGAAGTCCAAACAAACACGCTCAACCCTCAGAAGTATGAATGGGTGCTGAATCCTCAATGAAAAATGTAAAAAATGTGTATGTGTAAAAATGTGTCAGCCTGATTGTTTATATGACACCTGTGTGTGATCCATTTACTTGGTTGCATGTGCACGTTGAGGAAGGGTTTCACCCGAAACGTTCGTGTGGCAATAAACACTGTAATTGGAGTGCTGTCCTGTACCTTTTGTACACATTTTTTACATCACAAAAACTGCTCAGGAATGATCTGAGTGGGAGGTGGGATGCTGGCATGTAACACAGATGTTTGATCAGACTAGAATTTGGGGTATATGGGGGCCAGGTCAATGCCTTGAGGTCTCTGTCACGTTCCTCGGGCCACTCCTGAGCAGTTGATGTGATGTGGCATGGTGCCTTATCCTGCTGGGGGACCAATGCTACTTGGGAATGCTGCTGGCATAAGGGGGGTACATGGTCTGCACTGGTGTTAAGGTGGGTAGAGCGTGTCAGGTGGCATCCACATGGATGTCAGAACCAAAGATTTCCCGATAGAACAATGCATTGGAACAAGATGATCAGTGTTGTTCATGTCACCTGTCAGTGGTTTTGATGTTTTGGCTGATAGGTGTAATCCTTATGAGATATTCATGATACTGAGTCAAGGGTTGATATATTGGCTTTTCTGCTTCACAGAGGAACAGATGCATTTTTATACTGCTGTGACTTCTCCACATGTGCCATTCAGCTGGTCAAGGTAAGCATTTCTAATATTGCTCAGTATAGTAGGCTATATGCTGTATCAAAGTTAATACATTTCTTCAAAGCAACAGTAACTGATATCCAGCAGCCAAACAGCCAAAGCTATATAATGTTAAACCAGCAGTGATGTAGTTATAGTACTTACTGTGGTCATACGGACAATATGTTCAGGGTGCTTGCAGTCATATCAGATCATGATTAAGCCCCCCATGTCATCAAGTGCTAAAATATTTAGACAGAATACATTAACTTTTGATGAAGTAATGTGTTTAATTCATTCATTGTAAAGCTGTTGTTAATGTCAGTCCTTGAGCTTTCCAGCATATCCATTCATATTAGATTTTATAGTTCAGACCATTGTTCCCTCACACAATGTGCATACTGCAGAATAACTCAAAGCTCTGCCTAGTAGCTACAGCTGAATCTGAATCAACCAATTAGTATTAATATGTGAAGAAGCAGCAAAGAGAGTCTGGTCATTTGTACATGACATTTTTGCACAGGATTTGAAAAGGTTGTAAAAGCACTTTGAGTGGTTGGAAAACTAGAAAGGCACTGTACAAGTGCAAGTCCATTTAGCATTTAAAGTGATTTTTTTTTTAACTTTTGGCTCAGCAAATAACTCATTTGATTTAAACTCACGATCTGTTTTAATATGTTTCTATTCTGAAATAATGGAATATATTTATTTTCACATCCTGTAGCTTGCTTTGATATTGAAAGAGATTTATTCATCATTTGACTCACTCAGTTTATTGTTCCTTGTAATATTTAATGAAAAAAAAAAAGATGTGTAACATAAATTTTGCTTGCATGATTGAGATTGTATTATCTATACCAGACAACTTTTATTTTCTGTCACTCTTGTCTATATAATATAAGGGACCAAGTCATTGTTTTTCAATTTAATTCAATTTTATTTATAAAGCCCAATATCACAGATCACAATTTTATTATTTTATTATTATTTCCTTTATTTTAACTCGGAAATACATTGAGGTAGAGACCTCATTTAAAATGTAGCCGAGTACAATGATAGAAAAAATGAAAGCACTTAGACACAGAAAAGCCAGAGAGAAACTTACATAAAAGTGGCAACAAGAAGTAAAAACAATAAAAGCCACAACTAAAAACGTAAAAGAAAATAAATAAAAGCATCAATAATGAATAAAAACAGTAAATATGTAAAACCATTAATCAGGTAAAACAGGAACATCTAGAAGTACATGTGACACAGTTAAAGATTTAAATTTGCCTCAGAGGGCTTTACAGCATAGTCAAAAGTAAGTGTCAAGTCCAGAGTCCAGTCTCAGGTCCTAAGCTCTGGGTTTTGAGTCCTGCACAAATCAAAATGCATTCTTCACCAAATGTAAAGCCTTTTTAAGTAATGATATCTTAGCTTTACAAAAGTCATGAATGCTTTTTAAAATTTGTATTTATTTGTTAAAACAAGTTTGTTGGACGTTGTTGCATCTCTGTCTATAATTTTTTACCTGCTTGATTTGCACACTACATTTCGATTTTTGTGGACCACCACGTAGATTTATTTGTGAACAAAATTATATCTGGTATAATTTTTTTGAACTGGCGCTCCGTAATGTAACGTTAGCGCTTCATGATTATCTCCTGCAACTTGATTTGATGCTGTTAGACTGGATCAAACAAAGTAGATCTGGGGAATTAAGTGTCGACTTGCTGGGAAAGATTAACGCAAATGATTAAACCATTAACATTTGTTGATTCCAGAAATGAGGCGAATTTAATTGATTTGTGGCACATGTTTTAAATAGCATACTTTCAAATATTTGGGCACCTGGTAAGGCATCAAGTATTTTCAAATCAAAAGGCTCAAGTCCAAGTAAAGTCATAAGTCACTGGTGTTCAAGTCCAAGTTGAGTTGCAAATGTTTTTTGATTTTGTGTAGTTGTCATGTGACTCCAGGACAGACCTCTACAATATAGCACATCTATTGGATTATTTATAGCAGCATTCATTGAGATCAAGTACATTTGCATTTTAACCTGACTTAAAATAAGTGCAAAACTACACTATACATACACTTCTTATAAATGATGGCGAGGGGGAAATCAGGTGTGAAATTTGTAACATAATAGATACTGTGGTTGCAATATAAACCCAGTTGCTAAAATTTGTATCTGAGCTACCACCTGGAGACTTTATGTGACTATAAAACAGTTTGGGATCTAGCCTACTTTATTTTCCTCATATAGGACCACCCAGGATACGATGACTCTGTGTGTCACGCCTTTGTCCATGACATCTGTGAGGAGATGGCCTCCTTTCCCTTCCCTCCACAGAGCCTGGATGTTATCCTGGCGGTCTTTGTGCTCTCCTCCATTCATCCGGAGCGGTAGGTTAAGATCAAAAGACAAAGGAGAACCTGATATCATTTCTCACCTGCCAGGCTCCTCTGTGGACCCCTTCACAACCCCCAACCCACCTTCACTGTCCCTGGGCTTTGTCTGAATTTCATTACAGACTACAGTATAAATCTAGCTGTATTATGTCAGTGAGTACAGCATATTATCTGTGCAGGGATTTGCTAGACATTAAAGGGATGGCAGTATGCATATTGTAATTTTAAGGCTCTAGTATTACCTTATATTGGCACCACAGCACTATCCATGTACAGTAAGACATCTCCGTTTGTAAGTTTTCACTCATTTAGCTGTCTGTAAATGAATATATCTACATACAATCCTGTCGTACAACATTATCGTTCCATTAATTGACATTTCTTTGACAGAACGCAAGGAGTTGTGAACCGACTATCTACATACCTGAAACATGGAGGGATATTTCTCTTCCGTGATTATGGGAGATATGACCTCTCACAGCTCAGGTTTAAGAGGGGTGAGCCTCCAAATAGTGACACACACCTGAACACAGCCACTTTTATTTACTTCACGTAATTTGTTTTATATTCTGTACACGATTCTGTTTTTGATGAGTGTTTTTTTTAACAATTTTATACATTTAATCTACTCTATTAATCTCTTCCAATCAGGACGGTGCTTATCAGAGAATTTCTACACACGTGGAGATGGAACCTGCGTGTACTTTTTTACTAAAGGTATTTTTGTACCGCGAGATCTGAATGTTTTTCTACATGCAGTGAATAAGACCAGAGCTATCACTGAGGACACTGGGGTTATGTCCTTGGTATTTTTTCTGAGCATTTGGGGGTTTTAGGAACCTTGGGGGAGTTTACGTACCACATGGCCAGGTTTTTAGGGGGTACTGGAATAGGTTGACACAGTTTAAGCTTGATTATTTTCAGGCCAGTAAATAAATAATTGTTTTTCCAACTAGAATTTAACTCCTGGCAGTGAGCACAAGGCTTTAAAGGAGCTCTAAGTGATATTCTGAGGATTAATAAAGCAGCAAACAATTATTTGCTCTGTAAAGATGTAGTGGGTGGTATCCTGAACAAAGTACTCCTGCTGTGTGATCTGAGCTTCTCTGTTCTTTGTTGTGGTTGCTGGGTTGGCCCACGCCCCCCCAGCAAATTTTTCCAGTGGCCACTCTTGGTATTGCAGCGGGAAAAAAATGCCCTGTGGCCCAAAAAGCATTTTCCCCATAGACCACCATTAGGAAAGAGACATCTGAGTAACTGTTGACAGCACACCTTGAACTGCAGACAAGGTTAATTATGATGGGGTGCCCACTGGCTCATCTGTTGGAGTGTGCGCCCCATGTCCAGAGGCTGTGTCCTTGCTGCAGTGGCAGCAGGTTCGATTCCAGAAACTTGTTTGGCTCATGCACCAGACGAGCAATTCCACTGGTCTGAGTAGTTCCATCTAGGAGTCCAATATGTAGTTATTATACATCTATGGTCCAGGCGCATGTGCATGTCGGTGCATGCGAGTCCTTTGTGTCCAGCTTTTTGCCCCCACTCTGCGCTGTGCCCATATGGCGGTTATAGCTGATGTTGGGACAGCAGGGATAGGTGCAGGGACTGGTTAACACCTTTAGTTCTGTCAGCACCGTTGCTGTTGTTAGCACTGTTTGTGCTGTTAGCACTGTTAGCTACTAGCCACCGTCTCAGTCACTTCAGTGACGAGGGCCGTGTGCAGACAACCTCTGAATATTGTATAGAGCTCCTTTAAAACAATATGTAGATGTCCATGTTGGGAAATGAAATTGACTAACAAATATATCTTAACAGTTAAGTAAATAAAGCAAATTATGTTTTTTAAAATACAATTCATCAAAACAATTTAAGACCTTATTTTAGTGTGTTCTTGGGGGACTCATGATCTCTAGTGTACAGCCCTTGTTACTGACAGTGTTATTATGTATATTTTTACAGATGAGGTTCATGATTTATTTTCCAACGCTGGACTGCAAGAAATTCAGAATCTCGAGGACAGACGACTTCAAGTGAACAGAGGAAAGAAAGTTGCAATGCATCGGGTCTGGATGCAGAGCAAGTTCAGAAAACCATATCCACCTTCACCATCTTAACACCATACGCAGCCTAAGTTGGAGCTTTGTGCCTTTTAGTATATTTATACTTTTTATACTGTAGTACCTATTTATTCAATTATTTTTTTTCTACCAAAGGAGTCTGTATCAACAAAACTGTGTGCAATAAATTTACAAAACATGTCAGGCAAAGCTGTTATTCTATGTACTGTAGATCACTGTATTAATATCCATGAGGTGAGTATATGATTTATATTTGGGGAGCTTTGGGCTCTACAAATGGAAAACTTTGATAATGATTTAATGATTCCTTATTTTCATCTTTAACTACATATTATAGAAGGGAAATACTACTTTAGATGACAGGAATTTCAAATTCCAATGATCCTTCAGCATATCATGCACAATGTAGGCTTTCCTCTTAAAAATCAGCTAAAGGGGGATTTATACTTGTACTGCAGACGCTGTAGCCTACACAAGTGGCTGACACTGTTGTGAGCATTTATACTTGTGCAGTGCTGTCTGTGTCACTCTGCAGTTACACCTCCAAAACACTAGTCTGCAGCGGAGGTTTCTGTAAAGTGCTGTAAAGTTTAGTTGATTCAAAAGACACATTAAACACACATTAAACATGGTTTAATAGGGGGGTCATCCCTATATTCCCCAGGTTCTATGTTCCCGAGGTTCTATGTTCCCCGATCGGGGAACACAGGACCCTTTAAAAAAAAAAGGGCCTATGTTTCCCGGGTCCTTTTGGGGAAAAGCGGGGAACATAGAACCCTTATTATTAAAAAGGGTTCTATGTTCCCTGGTCCCATACAAAGCGGGGAACATACGACCCGGGGAACATAGAACCCGGGGAACATAGGTACGCTCCTGTTTAATAGAGACAATTTCAGACACAAGTACACAAATCGGCCTCGCTATTACTTGCAGCATTTACAGACAAAGTGTTTATTTTTTTCTGGACATATTTTCCCCACAAATACAACATGTTAATGTTACTAGCACAAGCCTATGACATTTTACATTGTGTAAATTAGCAGACTTCTCTCTACTCATCTGCAGCCAGGGACAACAGCAACATTTAACAAAGGAAACGTCACAAATGTGGCTCTATTGCAACTCACAAGATTCACTGACAAAAGAACCATCTTATATTTAACATGTTTTCCAAACAAATATAAGATGCTAACATTATTAGCACAGGCCTATGACATTTTACATTGTATAAATTCGCACAAGTCTCTCTACTCATATGATGTATAAATTCTGCAGCCCTGCATGCATGACAATAGTGAAAACACATTTTTCAACTCCAGGATTTTGTTTTCAACTTTTGACTTTCAAACATCAAAGCTTAACCTTTTAAAACTGAATAATGTCTGTTGTGCCAATTATATTGTCACTCTTGTTTAGTGGAGGGAGGGCCATGCGTTTCCTCCGGACAAACAGTGAGGCTCAAGGAAAAATATTTATAGCCTCGGAGACTAAAAAAGAAAAGAAAAGAAAAAAAATAAGTCATATGTCAGGCCACCCCCTCCTCTGATAAGTTAAGTACAGTCCCTTACTAAATCAAAATTACGAGATAATCTGTCAATTACTCTAAATGATAAGGTATTAAATTATGAAGTAGGTCAAAATGATGGCATGTATTTCAAATTTAGTAGCCTATCTCATAATTTTGACTTCTTGACTTTATAATCGTTTGATGTCGTCCAACAGTTATTTAGTTTCTTTAAATACAAATGGCAGATAATTATTTTAATTATTGAACATCATAATCGCCATTGATTTTCCCACCAGTACAACTTGTACACAAAGTGTGGTCGTGCATAGATCATGTGTGCAGTGTATGTAATTTAAGAGCAGTCCTCATTTTGTCATTGACGTGAGGAAAAAATGTATCACCCTCGCGATAAAAATTTTGCACACGATGCATGACGTTTCATAGGCAACCACTTGAAGACGGAGAGGTGGCCCTGGAGCCAGGACGCACTGCTGAGGTGTGAAGAGGTTTGTGCCCTAAAAACAGATAATTATTACACATTTTCACTCGGTGGCAGCCGTCGTGTCCATGTGAGAAACAACCGTGGTTTGTCAGTCGGTTAATTTCACAGCCCGTGTGGAAGATTAACCGTGTGCGCTGTGGTACCAACACACGAAAAGTAGCTTGATGAGTGTCCAAAGTAGTGGAAGTTTGGAGGGGACGCCATCTTTGGTCCCAGCTCTCCACGTCCCCAACACGGACTGTGTTTTCAGCAACATACCACGGCAGTGGTGAAGGCCCAGGAAGGTATCGTTAAACGTATTAAGACGTACATATATTTTCTACTTGCTCGTTTAGCTCATTTTGTGCAGGACGAAAGGAAATTGTGTTAAAACGACCGAGCAAATGTTGGTGGCGAAACCAGCTTGCTAGCTAACGTTACACTAACGCGTCAGCTCCAAAGTCAATTGAGCCTGTTTGGCTAGCTAGTAGCAGTGAAGACACAGGACCGTCTTTCTGTGCTCAGGCCAGTGCAGTAACCTTAAGAGAAATACGTGCATAATGGCGTTAAACCTATGCGAAAGCAGAAAGGGTAACCGCTGTGTTAGGTGCATCCTTCGTTAAGCATGCTGCCGTTACAAGAGCAAACACTAACGTTAGTTAAGTTAGAGATGTAAAATGGATCAGTAAATGCAAGAAGAGATATCAAGCATTTTTATGGTGATGGTTAATGTGATATGACCGGATAAGTTAGGTGTGCGTCGCAATCCTTTGTTTGTAGACTGTGGTGTTTCCTTACCAACAGTGGTCACAGTATATGTGCATGTGTAACTGACGTTTACCATCCTCTTAACGGTACATAAGGGTCTTAGATCGGCTTTAAACATGACTGTATGCATGTAACATTAAGTGTGGTGTTAAGGATAGCCCTTTGCTGTAGATGCTGCTGCACAGGATGTAAGGTAGCCTTGTTTGACCTTTTAGTATTACTTGGAGCAAGGACCGTCATGTAACGCTAGATGCCACGACAATAATGAGGGGACACCCATGGGATACATGCTGCTTTGGGCTGTGCAGCATGCTAACACACGCAATCAAATAACTGGTCCTTTTTGGTGGCCCAGTATAGTTGTCACTTGTGTTAATCACGCCTTCTTGCACCCTCAGTAGTTTTCACTGGATATTGTAATGATGGAGGACTTTACCTTAGCTTTCTTTGTAATATCACTGTTGCATGCATTGATTGACAATCAGTATGGCTGCCTACATCACTTATAATGGTAAATATTAATATTAGGAAGACCACTGTTATCTGTGTTTTTAAAGCTTAAATTGCCAATGAATCCAACCCAGTTTATGCAAGGGATTTTTAAGACTTTACAAGTGTCTGCCATAAACAGGTGGTCACTCTGCTGAGCAGCACAGAGTTAAAATGACATCCACAGCAAGAGTTATAAGGGTTCAACCACTTGTTCCTGCAGGGGCTGGGATATAGATAATACTTGTGCACTGAGGCCTTCATGTTTGAAACAAAGGGAAATCCTTGAGAAACGCAACACAGCTGATTTGTAGTTATGATGTGAAACTGGCAGAAGCGTACTGGGTGAAAAGTGAGATATGGTTATGGAGCCATCTTAGCAAGACCCAAGATTGCTCCGAGGAGCAGCAGCAGGAGGAAGGGTTTTAGAGCTACACCCTCTCGTAAAGATTATAGTTTTTATAGGTGAAATCATATCATTTTAACAGGGCCAATTGAACTCCTACAACTGCACACCTTCAACAACTGCTTCTCGTGTATATTACAGTGCTTATGTTGAATTTATGATGAAACAGTAAACACAACACACCAGTCACGTATTCACTACATGACTTACACTTGGTAGTCGTACTACAGTGAGGTGAAAGGTGAAAATTGTGCATTTGATTTGAATGGTTGGAAATTGGGTAAGAAAGGTTGTCTCTGTTTGTTTTGGACTAAATATTTAGCACTGCTGTATAAATACTGATTGCAAAATAGTCTTGTTTGTTCCTGTAGTTGTATAAGACCGATGACTCCTTCGGCGAAATAGATGGCAAATTTGATTACAAGCCACAGACCCATCATAGGAAATATGACAAGCCTACTTTGTTGTCTCTGAGATGCTTTAGGAAGAGGAAATTGTCCTGTTGCCTGACTGTTAGTAAGATTTGTTCTAATAACATGTTTTTAACCTGCACAAGTGTCTTTAAGTATGGGAAGGTAGTGGCTGTTGATGTGATCTTTAGGTCTTATCAGGTAAAAGTGTGAGGGCAAAGGTTAGTTGACATTGCCAGTCTCTTGAAAATCTGATCATTGCTTCTAATGTAGTGAGTGGTTAATGTGTGGAGGAGATAATAATGAGAGGTTTTTGATGAACAATTGAGGTTTGCAGTTGAACAAAAGCATCCTAATCCAGGTAAATGTCCTTCAATAAACCATATCATTATGTTGAGTCCAGGTTTAACTTGCATGCAGCTCTTAATTATGATGCATTTTTCTTATCTTTAGATACTTTTGTGCATCTGATAATTTAATTTCAAGTAACATTTCCTTTGCTTCTGTGTTGCATTTCAGTGCACTATTTCATATGTACAGAGTATTATTGGTAACCATGACATACCAGTAAATCTGGTTTTAGAGCCTGTTTTCAATTTGGCGGCCACCCATTTCCATCCTATGATGCTGGACAGTTAAGTTTTTTAACAGACGAGTGACCAGCAGGTTAGTCAGTCTAACATTCTGTCAGAAAACTGAAAATTTATCCAAGATTTATCCAAAACTGTCCCCACAGTGGCTCTTTAAAAGATACGATGGATGCTTTCTTTATCTCTGCTGCTGTTCATATTCTCATTGTATATTATTGGTGGGTCATTGCTTGTTAACTGAGTTGTTAATGACACACTAGCAATAAAATATTAGTTTTTGTTAAAGAATTGACCTGAATTTTTAAATCCCTGAAGTGTAAATACATTTTGCAGCTGGTTTTACGTATGCTATTTTGCATTTTTGTTTTGGACACCTTGGGTGACTGAGCAGTGGCTCAATCCCTGGCTCCTCGGCCCACATGTCGAAGTATGCTTGGGCAAGATACTAAATCCCAAATTGCTCCTGATGGCTGTGCCACCAGTGTAGAAATGTGTGTGACTGTCTAAACTGAGTAGCAGGTGGCGCCTTGTGTGGCAGCCTTGGCCTCCAGTATATGAACATCTGTGTGAACGGGTGAATGTGGCATGTAGTGTAAAAGCTCTTTGAATGGTTGGAAGACTAGAGAGATGCTATTCAAGTGCAGATCTATTTAACAATTCTATGTACATGATCATTGTTCTTGTGCTAATCTGGAACATAGTCACAAGCCGATATTATTTTGTCATTCATACCTGTTCAAACACATTTCTCAAAAGGCTTCATGTTGCACACTGATGTGGGCCTATGTGCTGACTACCGCATTGTGATGTATAACTTGATAGCAGACAGTGTTTTTGTTTTAGAGGATATAATGAAAGGCTTTTTAAAAAGCTGTTCTAGCTGAGGCTCTGTCAGACACTACAACACTTGGCCTAAATTAAGCTCAAATACTGTCAAGTTCTATGATGACTGAAGATTGTTTTGAGATGTGAAACTTGTGTGTGTGTGCGTGCATGTCAATAAGGATGTGGACAGTATACGCAAGTAGTATTTGACTTTTCACAACTTCTCTTTATCTAGTATGTTTGTTAAGTCTGCAGTTTTATATTAAACATTTTGTAAATAAATGAGCTGTTCAGACACTGATGTTGCATGGATGTTAAAGTTAGCATATTTGTACATGTTTGTTGCGCATTCATCATTCGACCAACCTTTCTTTGAGCACAAATATGGTCTGTTCCCAGCTGCTGTGATTTTGTAGTTATTATTAGGAAGAATTTCTCAATACATTAGGTTTTCCTCCATTTAAATTGATTCCTTTGTAGATTCAAAATGGTTGTCTCATTAAAGCACAGGTTTAGTGGGCAGACCCCTCTGAGTCAGCAGCAGCAACGAAGCCCAGGGAGCTCACGTAACAGTCCCACAGGAGCACAGTATTCATCAGTGCCTAGCAGTCGAAACATTGCTGTCGGACTCTCAGTATAATAGTGTTTGCGGCATAGAGATGCCTGTTACTTCTGGACTTGTACGCTGCATTTCATAAATTATTTTGGTGGCTTTATTTTTTGCAGGAGTCCTATTGAGCTGCTCTAGTAGATGTAGTTGTGGTGTAGGAGTACACATAATGAAAATCTTGTTCTGTGCGACACAAAGGTAGAGTGAAACCTGTCTTGGTTATGCCTCTGGGGAATGGGCATATATTTAATTTGGGCTGATATTCTGATCTAGACTAAAATATTATCACCTGCCAGGGTTTGAGGTTGTATATGTAACTAAATAAGCCGCCTTTATTATAACCCTGCTCCCAAGCTCATTGCTACTGTGTCATCTGCTCTTGAGTGGGAGCATTCAAAGGCTTCAATTAAGCTGATCCTTGAATAACCGAGACATACTGTGAATTGTTGCTAATCCTCCCAGGCACCATGGAGGAGCTGCACAGCCTGGACCCCCGGAGACAGGAGCTGCTGGAGGCACGCTTTATGGGTGGGGTCAGTGGCAGCACAGGGGGCAGCACTGGTAGCACAAGCGGGGGAACCAAAGTGAGTAAATATTAAGCTGGGTCATTGTTTTAGCGTAATAATTTCTAAAAACCAATCCAATCCAGTCCATATCCTGATATCTTTTTTTTTTTTTTTTTTTTTTTTTTTTAAAACCAGGGTTTGACCAATAATGAATGTTCAAATCACAGTTTTGGAAGCCTGGGATCCTCAAGCGACAAGGAGTCAGAGGTATGCTAGCCTATTGACTTGAACAATTGACAAATCATTATTTTAAATTAGTTAATGGCTTATAGTTAACATTGATATTCCCTTCATATTCTTGTGTATAGCTGTTAGGACCAATAAATGAGTTACAGTGGCCTGCTGGATTAGAGTTTTCCGTAGCTTGAGAGCAGACCAGGGTTGTTGTGTATGTCATGAAATACCTGTGTCATAATGCGACTGAGTTGTATATATCATATGTCTGCTGTCTCAATAACAGTACCATACTTAGATATTTAACATGGTTTACTCTAATGCTGTTCATGCAGCTCATGTTGTCCATAGGCTTAAACATCATATTGAAAATCACATTAAATGTTCTAAAAAAAAAAATAAAAAATTATTTGCACTTTGCAGCTGGTATTTCAACTAGCTGATATCATGAACATCATCATCCTGACACTTTGTGTCAGTCTTTGATACATTTCCCAAATTATCTGCTTGGCCATTTGGCTACACAACTTTGAGAACCTCCACATCTGAATTTAACAGACTTAAATCTCCCTGATGGGAAGTGTGTCAGACTGCATTCAGGCCAACAAAGACTTCCTTTCCATCTCAGTTCCCTGCATTGGCACAGTGTGTGATGCAAACCACCATGTTGTGTCCCAGTATTTAATAAGCCTTAAACTGGATTTCCATGCTCATGTTTTATGTTCTTCTTATACAATGTAGCAGCACTCCCAATTCACTGCAACCTCATGTCTTGTTTTGCAGTAGTGTTATAGAGAGGTGAAGTTGCTCCCCTACTGGTGGAACACTAGGACCTTATTTCGTATAGTTGTAATCAAATTTATTCAACGCCCATTGCATATTAGGCTTATTGGCAAAATATACAATTTCGCAGCTGTTTGCAATAAACAAATTACACAAGAACTGTTTAAGTAGTTCAATGAAACTAATATTACAAGGGTTTTGATCCAAATTCAACACAAAATGCTACTTTTAATGACTACTGCAGTCTCAAAATTATTCAACCCCTTCATGACAAGCATCTCCAGTGCTTATTAGAGCACCCTTTTGCTGTTATGACCTGCAGCAAACGTGATGCATAGCCAGACACCAGCTTCAGACAACGTTCCTGAGGAATCTTAGCTCATTCCTCATGGGCAATGGCCTCCAGTTCAGTAATATTCTTGGGTGTGCGTTTTGCAACTGCCTTCTTCAAATCCCACCAGAGATTTTCTATGGGGTTCAAGTCAGGCGACTGTGACGGCCACTCTAGAATCTTCCATTTCTTCTTCTGAAACCAAGCCTTGGTGGACTTTGAGGTATGCTTGGGATCATTTTCCTGTTGGAAGGTCCAATGACGCCCAAGCTTCAGCTTCCCCACAGACAGCATGACGTTTTCACCTAAGATTTCCTGATACTTGACTGAATCCATCGTGCCCTTCACACACTGCAGGTTTCCAGTGCCAGAGGCAGCAAAGCAGCCCCAGAGCATCACTGAGCCACCGCCATGCTTCACTGTAGGCAGGGTGTTCTTTTCAGCATATGCTTCATTCTTCTTCCTCCAGACAGAGCTTTTGCTATTGTTTTGTATCCTTTTCCTTGTTTGTGCAAGGCAATGATTTCTTCTCTGAACTTTTTGGACATTTTTTTTGCAATCAAACGTCACTCTCAACAAAACCCTAGCCAGTCCAGGTATTTATGTGTTCTGTCTCAAGCACACCTGAACTAATGAAGCCCTTGATTAGTTGCACCAGGTGTGCTTGAGACAGGGGGTTGAATAATTGTGATTAGTTGCATCAAGTGTGCTTCAGACAGGGGGTTGAATAATTTTGAGACTGCAGTAGTGATTAAAAGTAGCATTTTGTGTTGAATTTGGATAAAAAAAGACTACCATATCATAATATCCCATAGGGGAAACACTGGAAGGGGGGAGACTTTGCCTCTGTATTGTTCATCTGAATTCATCTGGAATGACATATTTAAGCAGCATTTTGTAGCATTTTTGATCCAGTATTTTGATCAGCTGAATTAACCTTTACACTCTGCTATATTTATAAAAACTGTAAATGTCTGTTGCTGTGCAGTCCCCATGACATGGTTTGTAATGAGGCACGAGGGATGACTCAGATCAGACCAGCACCTGTTGTCAAATGCTTTGGAGGCACAAAGTTGGTTGGTTTTGGTCATCACAAAGTGTCTGAAATGGTAGTTCTTGTGATGAAAAAGTCAAGAGGGCAATCTATCAATCTATCAATCTATCTATCGATTTTGAGAAACATGCTGTTTAATTATTTCATTGTTTAAGAATACTGTTGAGTCTATTTTTAATCAAGTACTGATGGAGTAAAATGCCTTCCGCTATGTGTAGCTGCTCCTTTTCATGTTATTTTTCTGAAGTTCTTGTCTTTCTCACTTACACAGGGGTCAGATGTGAAAAGAGGCAGTTCTCCTGCTTATTCGGTGAGTATATGATGAAATCTTACAGCTAAAAGTAGTCCTGATAAGAGCTGTTGTATTTTCCATAGTTGTGGGTAACATGAACACTGGACAAAACTGCAATCAGAACAGTCACACAAGTCAGAGTAAAATCAGTTAATGTTATGGCTAAAATCTGTTGTGGTAACTAAATAACAAATCAATAATTGGGTCTGTTTAGTCTACCAGGCAGTTAGTAGTCAATACCAATGCCAGTGAAATTATATAATTCTTTATACCCAATGCGATACCATGGTAAAGAACAAAACAATTAATCTCATGTAGTTAAACATACACTTCTTTATTAAATACATTTGGGGCAGCAGTAGCTCAGTCCATAGGGACTTGGGTTGGGAACCGGAGGGTTGCCTGTTGAAATCCCCGTCCAGACCAAATATGGAGCATGGACTGGTGGCTGGAGAGGTGCCAGTTGACATCCTGGGCACTGCCGAGGTACCCTTGAGCAAGGCACCGAACCTCCCAACTGCTCGGGGCGCCTGACCAAGGCAGCCCCTCACTCTGACATCTCTCTACTTTATGCATGTATAGGTCCTGTTTGTGCACGTGTGTGTCTTTCGGACCTGTGTGTTAATGACAAAAAGAGTGAAAAAAATTGAATTTCCCTTCAGGGGAATTAATAAAGTATATAAAATTTTAAAAAGAATTAAAAATTTAAATTTTATGTAATTTAAACAAATGCAAAGGACTAATCCAGAAACATATCAATATATATGTATTCAGTATGTTAACACATTTCTACTCTATTGATGTTGTTCAGTGCGTGTATGATGTGACAGCGTTTATGGTAGGCTATTTGTCCCGCCCCTCCTCCACTGTGATTGAAAGAGTGGTTGACAGTGACGAGTGTAGCGTTTTACCCAAAGTTGAACATTTTTTAACTCTGGATGACCAGTACACAATGCCAAACGTGCAGCGCTGAGTTGGCAGTAGAAAAATTATGCTGACCTCAAGACAAAACTGCGACGAGTCGAGGCAGAGCTGTCACTGCAGCTGCACTTGTCGCTGTCTTCAACAAGTTCTCCTTTCATGCTTGTAGGCGTTCATCTTCTTCTTTTGACATTTAACGGCTGACTAGAACACTTGTAGGCGTACATGCTGCCCCCTCAGGTCTGGAAGAATTGCATCCCTGGTACTTACGGTACAGAAGAAAAATGAGTACCTTCACGTTTTCAGAAAGTTGGCATTGATGTGATACACAAGTATTGGTTCTGGTGACATCTCTAGTTTAAACTGTCTCCTCTGTCCTCTTTGCTGCACCAAGTCTAAAAGTCAAAACAGCCGTTTTATGGAGTTATTGCTTTAATAAACATCGTCAAATAAAATTTCTCTTTCAGACCCCAGAGAAGAAGCAGTCAGAAACAACTAGAGGCAGAAAAAGGAAACCTGAGATCCAATCAGAGAGTAGCCAAGGTAAGTGTGTTAAACTTAATCTTGTTAACAGTATCACTGTGAAATATTTTATTAAGGAGCATTCTTTTTCCTCTTTTACCTTCACAGGGAAATCAGTTGTGCGAGGACCCAAAATAAGTGATTATTTTGATGTAAGTTTTCAGTTTCATGATGTGTGCATTGAAAGGAAGTGTTGAGTGAATGATGTGTGCTGTATTCGCCTTTTCAGCCACTGAGGCATAATCCGTTTCCTGTCTCTAAACTAACAGTAATGTGATAGAAAAAGAATCACTAGTGGGTGCTGTTATCAAATGTTTGGCAGTGATGTCACCTTTCCTCTTTTAACCTTTTAGTTCCAGGGAGGAAATGGGTCCAGTCCTGTGAGAGGTCTCCCACCAGTGATTCGTTCGCCCCAGAACTCACATTCCCACTCTGCTCAGGGTATTGCTGTAAGTTACGCCAAAACTTGTACACAGGATCTTCTTTGCTGCTCCATTTGGTGTTGCCCTGTCATAGAGAAATGCTCTCTCTTCTGTTGCAGGTTAGACAAAATAGCTCATCTCCTACTAGTCTGTCTTTTGGGGACCACATGACGCATCCAAAGCAACTAGCGGTCAAATTTGTTCAGGTGAGGAGAGGTGATTGTAGATCGCCTGAACGCCACCGGCTCTTTGCAAATGCTCTCAAATGTGTCTGGGCAAGTTTTTAAAACATTTTTCTTGTTGTTTTCCACTTTAGACTGACCTCACAGTGTTGAAGTTGGCTGCCCTTGAAAGCACAAAGAATCTAGACCTTGAGAAGAAGGAGGGGAGAATAGACGATTTGCTAAGGGTAAGGAGAAGGTCTAACTCTGTTCACTACCTTGCTGAAAGGCTTGTCTGGGCTTCGATGTAACTTAAATGCAAAATAAAGTGGACAATGTTTGAAAAGGTGATGTTTGGTATTTTTTAAATTTTGTAAGTAAGTGATGGATTGGGGAAATAATAAAATTTGTACAGCTGCTGATTCCATTTTTTCTGCTTCACAGGCAAACTGTGATCTCAGGAGACAGATAGATGAACAACAAAAATTACTCGAAAAGTACAAGGAACGCTTGAATAAATGCATCACCATGAGCAAGAAGTTGCTCATAGAGAAGGTAAATTTTCTTAATGCTTTATAAACACACAGGATTTACTGTATGTCTGCAAACCTGCATGCAAACCCCTACTTTGTGTTGTTCTTCAGAGCACCCAGGAGAAGCAGGCCTGTCGGGAGAAAAGCATGCAGGACAGACTTCGTTTAGGCCATTTCACTACAGTGAGACATGGAGCGTCATTCACAGAGCAGTGGACTGATGGCTATGCCTTTCAGAACCTTGTGAAGTAAGAGGATTTTACTGAAATTGACTGACTGATGTTGTCCTTTTCTAGTTGTTTTAGGATTATTTTTGTTACTACGTTTTTCATTTTTAAGCTTTAGTTATATTTGGAGAAACACTCTCTTTTTCAGAAACATCCATGTCACAGTAGAGCACTTTTTTCCCCTCAATATGTAGGCTGTAACAGTTCAGCGGTAGGGGTGGAGGAAAAAATTAGTTCTTGTGTAGCGCAATTCTCTCAAACAATTCGGAACTTTGACCAGGCTGTACATTCCCTTATGACTGATAAAATGGGTGGTGAAACATATTTGCCAGCAACGTATTTGCTAACCTAGTGATATCACCAAAGCTCATGTGGAGTGGAACAGATGGGTACATCAGTTAAGTCAGTGTCAGTGGGGCATGTTGCTGCCAGAGTTACAAAATGTGGCAAATCCACTGGCCGTGACAGAAAATGGATCAACATCAGACATGAGACTCCTGCAAGATGGAGTCTGGGCTTCCCTCAGTTTGTTATCTTTGTTGTAGATCTTTACAGCAGTTAACCGAAACAGCAACGCAGGCATGTCTTATTGCATAATCCAGATCTTACCTATCAAAACTATTTTGAATATGGTAACATGCAGATAGTGGAAGGGAGGGAGAATGCCAGCCTAAATCAGCTGACCAGTGGCAGGTTTATATCTACAGTCCATATCTGGGGTCTTGTTCATAAACATTGCATACGCATAAAATAAGGTCTGAAAGAGGCATATGCCACTTCACATGCGATCAGACTTGATGGGACAAACTTTGACCCTTGCTTACGAACATTTAGGAGACAGGAAATAGGCGACAGAGAGGGTGAGGTGGAAACCTGATTGTAGGATTTCTAATATTTTTTGGCTTTTGTCTGTACGTACATTTTTAGTACGGATCCTACGCATTGTTTTATAAACGAGTCCCCTAGTGAGTTAGACTAGAGTCTGACTGGCACCCTTTGGCTTAAAAGCTAGCGAATGAAAGCGTTATGGTTTCTATGAAGTTGAAAGGAAAGGGGATCTGGATGAAAGCCACACTGTTTGCAAGCTGTGCCTGACTAAACTAAAATATTTGGGAAACACAGTAAACATGAGAAACCATATTTCATGTTGCTTTTGTGGTTGGAAGAAAAACAGCTTGTTGTAGATGCTGCCAACCAGAGAATCGAATATGTGACATCAAAGCTTCCACGAAATAAATAATAAGAACAGCAGTGAATATGTTGGCAAATGTAACCTTCCTCTTCTATTTGTTACTTCTCTTGTATTAATAATACATAATGGAAATAAATTCGTCCTTTTATTTTAATTATAGATCAATACAAATATGCTGTTTGAAAGGTAGCAAGTAGTCACACAGGCTAGTGCTTAGAGATTCCCACCACTAGTGTCTGGCTGCTTCTCTCAAGGCATGTAATTGATCTGAATCAGATTCAGCTTGGAAAATTATGTTCTAGGCGCAGACCAAAAGTAACATTACAACTTTCAGAACTGCTGATTATATTTATCATGGTGTCAGATTAAATGTTTTGACTAGACTTTTTAGTGGAGCGCAGGTATGGAAATGGAAATAATCTCATCTAACAAAAAGCACTGCTTTCCATCTGCAGACAGCAAGAGTCGATAAACCAACAGAGAGAGGACATTGAAAGGCAGAGAAAACTTCTGGCCAAGAGGAAACCTCCGTCCTCCAGCAACTCCCAAGCACCAACCACAAACTCAGAGCCAAAGCAACGCAAAACCAAGGCGGTGAATGGAGCAGAAAGTGATCCCTTTCTAAAACCCAGCCTACCTCAGCTGTAAGTTCAGCTTTGGCATTATTCCTTTGCATACTCTGCTGTTGTAAAGCACATTTAACAGGAATGTATGAATAACTGAATGTAGTAATCTAAGAAACTTCTCTCTCTCTCATCCCGAAAAGGCTGACATTAGCAGAGTACCATGAACAGGAAGAGATCTTCAAACTGCGACTTGGACATCTCAAAAAGGTTTGCCCAATTTATTCAAACATTTTTTTTGTTTCAGTGGGTAATTTGACTTCCTGTGCATTACAGGCACATGACATTATATATTAATTTATTTCACAAGTTACTCAATTTGTCTAGGACGAGGATACCGTTCACATTTAAACCAATAGCAGTACTGATGCCAGTACCTTGAATTCGGCACCGGTACTAAACTGTACTTTTTTCGCAACAAGCGATCCTGCTCCTTCTCTCTTCTCTTATTACACATAGAGTTAAGTGTCTGTATGTCTTTGTGCTTGTCTGACTGACAAATATGTGGAAATGGTATATAATTTAAAAAAACAACAACATCAAAACTTGGCTATTTCTAAAATCGAAAATAGACCAAAACTATCAGTGCTTCAATTAGAGTTTTGGCTCACTAGCAGCCAGTGGAGCTCTGTGGCCTTCTGGCTTCAAGGCTGAAGAGCACTCAGCCGCACCTCCGCCTCCTTTCTCAAGCCTGCGGCTCTGCAGAGCTTAGTAGGCCCAACCCTAGTCCTGGATAAAGTGAGAAACTTGTGAAATGAATCAGTACATGAGGTCATGTGCCTGTACTGCACAGGAAGACAAATTCCCCAGCAGCTCCACAAAGCTCCACTGTGAAGTTCCCCAAAGCACAGAAGCAGGGCACGGTGTTCCACAGAAGGCGTCTTCACTTTGGGGTGCTTCACGATACTTCTGCCTCCTGTCTGAGCCTGATGTTTTCACTCAGGTGAACTTTTAGGTGCCAAAATTTGGCACCGATTTATGTAATGTGAATTGGTACTCAGTATTACCAACGTAACTCAGTCGGTACCCTTGAAAGTACAGAGTTTGGGGGCGCCCACATGCTCCAGGTAGAACACGTGCCTATGGACAATGGTTGTGTCCTTGCCGCAGCGGCTGCGGGTTTGATTCCAACCTAGGGCCCTTTGCTGTATGTCATTATGAAGTGTCAAAGATTCGGTGCCTGGAAGTGGGCCTGTAGGCTCCCGACCTTGAACTTCTTGTCTCTTGTTAGTCGTCTTCAAATGTCGATTTGATCTCTTAGGTTCAGCTGGCAAATACTTAAAGAAACACTGGAAACAGGCAAGGTCCAATGCAATCAAGTTTAATGTGTCAACAGGCTTTAACACATACAACTTAGTGAGTCAGACTCCAGAGTGTGACTAAAGAACTGCGTTCAGAACCCTAGCTTATATGCTGGTGAAGATCCAGACGAGTCTCCACCTTTTTTGCTAATACTTCCTACTCGAACCCAATTCTATTGGTGGAGAACTTCTTTGTGACCAATTCTGATTGGGCTGTTTTTAATGGTGTGATGTAGCCTGGAATTTCCCAAAATTCCTTCCCTTAGGTTCGGTTCCATTCTCGCTCTATTTTTTAAAAATATGTGCATTCTGGGGACTCTCTATACAGTCCATAGTGCGTCTAGTTTCATGCAAGATGTGAATCCCAGGGACTTCTACACGGCGCACAGTGTTTCTAGTTTCATGCAAAATAAAACCTTGGAGTACAATATGTGAGCAAGTGTGTGCTAGTTACAGCACCTGAGTATGTGTTTCATCATGAAACAGGACATGGTGTGTTCTTTCAGTAAATGACCTTGACAACAGATTCAAAGGAGTGAATGATCAAAGGAGTAAATGACCTCGACAGTATCTAATACAAATTCAAAGCTTTTATAATGCCTTGTACATGATTATATGGCTCTTTTTTGTTTCCCAATCACTTAGATATCTTAACTTTGTTACTTGATTTACTAAGCACAAACTTTTACACTACAATTACCCCTCTCTCCCTCCCTTTCACACGATAGCTCTCCTATCAAATAGAGATAAGGCACAAAAAATATCTCTCAAAAAAAGTGCAGAGTTTGGAACCTAATCCTCTCCAGGACCTAGTATATGATAAAGGGCGCTTTTACACAGTTTAGAAATTAAACCCTTGTTGGAGTCTGTATCTTGTTACACGTAGCAAATATTTGTCCTCAACATAAAGATAATTGAACATATTCAGTCTGATTCTCCTGCTTCCTGAGCTGAACCACTGTTCCCTTTTGTGTGAATCTCCCCAAAGATGGAGCGAGCCTGTAGTTTGTCGATGTATTCATTGTTTTCCCGATGAATAAGCATCACAGGCAGCCCCTGACAGACTCTGTACTAAGTCAACCGTTAATATTTAATACAGAACTAGTCGGCTGTGTACAAGTGGGTTTTGATGAGCTCCTCTCCTTGTAGTCGAGAGTTCTGAAGTTCTCTCTGTGCATTTGTGTGTTTGCGTGTTTGAATCATTTATAGGAAGAAGCTGAGATCCAGGCGGAGCTGGAGCGTCTGGAGAGAGTGCGCAACCTTCACATTCGGGAGCTGAAGAGAATTAATAATGAAGACAGCTCACAGTGAGTCTGAATCAATTTCTCTGACAGTTGCTGCATTGACATTGGAACATGATGTGCACACAGGGCCAGTATCCTCACCCATAGTGGTGATATTAAGTGACTGCCCACTGCATGAAGCTCTTCTGTGTTTTTCCACATTGATCATTTATTGGCTCAGCAAAGCTTATTGTCTCTGTTGTTTTTCCATCCAAAGATTTAAAGATCACCCAACGTTGAATGAACGATATCTGCTCCTACACCTTCTAGGACGAGGGGGCTTCAGTGAAGTTTACAAGGTAAGTAATTAAATGTTGACGTCAGGGGTGTCAAAGTGAAATAATACTCTTAGCAGGTGTTGCATTTCAAGTATAAGCCAATGTTTTGTCCGTATATTGTGCAGGCTTTTGACTTGATTGAGCAACGATATGCTGCTGTGAAAATCCACCAACTTAACAAGAACTGGAGAGAAGAGAAAAAGGAGAACTATCACAAGTATGTAGACTAATGTGGAAATGCATAACCTCACCTGCAGTATACTATTATTAATGTTTAAACTGTTGTGACACACTTTGACAAGCTGTTCTGATGTCTTTTACATTCAGCGTATTGTTATTCCTCTCCATAAGCACCAACCCTGGGCTGTCAGCGCAGGAGACAGCACCTCCACCTTCATGCTTTATAGCTAATACAAGCATAATTACCTTCCTCTCCACAGGCATGCATGTCGAGAGTACAGAATACACAAGGAGCTGGACCACCCCAGAATCGTGAAACTTTACGACTACTTCTCACTGGACACGGACACGTTAGTGCACTCGATGTATTCTTGTTCATCCATTTCCAGCACTTTTCAGCTCATTTCTGTTCAATGTGGGTCATAATTCTTAACAAGTCTTTTTCCGTTCAATAGGTTTTGCACTGTCATGGAGTACTGCGAAGGCAATGACTTGGATTTCTACTTGAAACAGCATAAGCTAATGTCTGAGAAGGAGGCACGGTCTATAGTCATGCAGATTGTGAACGCACTAAGATACCTGAATGAAATCAAACCTCCCATCATCCATTACGACCTTAAGCCAGGTAAACACGCCCCTCTGGGTAACTGATGACATATTAATTCAATAATATCAGTTACTCTACATTAAATCGTATTGTGCCAACTGAGTGTCAGTTGTGTGGTGGGCTGCAGTCATATAACTGATAGTGCGCCATTTCCTCTTTAGTACTAACTTCTGTTACTTTGATTTCCAGGCAATATCTTGTTGGTGGACGGCACAGCCTGTGGGGAAATCAAAATCACAGACTTTGGTCTGTCAAAAATCATGGATGATGACAACTATGGCGTGGATGGCATGGACCTGACATCACAGGGTGCAGGGACCTACTGGTGAGAAACAGTGTCCCATATTCACACACCACATACAATGTGAATATTCAGTGTAGCAATACCACACAATAAAGATACTCTAAGTAATGATTTAGTGTTCAATTTGGACCTGCGACCAGCACCTCTATAGGTCACTTGGGCGCCTAACCTCACATTGAATTCACAGATCATGACTTTGTTGAAACACACACCATTTTGCTACTTCTCCTTTCATAACTCAGTTGTTGTAGAGAAGCATTATTTGACCAGAGACGTGTGTGTGTGTGTGTGTGTGTGTGTGTGTGTGTAAATGGTCAGAGCTATAGTGAATTTGCGTTGTTTTTTTTTTTTCACTGAAAGAGTGGGTCCTTCCGTGTCTTTTCCAGGTTTTTCAAAAGGAAAGGTCTGCTCAGCCATTAGCAGAAAAGCTGTGATGTACGTTAGAGTGGCAAGCGCTGATAATAATGATGACTAAAAGTCATTTCAAGTCAGATTTATTTATAGAGCACATTTATAAACAATGAACACTGACCTAAGTGCTTCACAAACAAATTAATTAAAACAGAGGCATGATCAAATTAAAAGGCAGGAATGAACAAATAAAAACAATTATAAATAACAGAATATAAGTAAATGATAAAAGCTTACAATATCTTAAAAAAAAATAACCGAAATAGCATTGCACAATCAACAGAAATAAAAAACAACAACTGAAAGATAGTGTGGGCAGGCACGTCGTCTTAAGGTTTAGTTTGGATTTTTGTAAGTGGGTTGTGTGAGGTGCCAGTGTAATATTTATATCGCTTTACCTTGCCGTCAGACAGCCCTTTTTGACCGGTGACAGAAGCCATGATATCCATTTATCTTCATCCATCTTTAAAGCCACCAGACTCCTTTTGACAAAAAAAAAAGTAATTATGCCTCAGGAAACACGGGAGTTACTTGTCTACCACTGTCTTAGTCATTTTGATGAATCCCAACTGACGTAGTGTCCACGCAGTAGCCTCTGTGCCAGTCAGGGGCTTAGATAATGTCATATAGCTAATTTTGAAGATTGATAATACACAGTTAGGCTTAGTCATGAAGTGGCACATTGGGCAGGCTAGGGGGTTTATATGTAGCAACGTCATCATGCAGAAACCCACGTCAGGTCAAGTTGAAAAATGTTTCCAGAATGTTGGAGAAAATAGCATTTTGATGCTAAAACATAGGCACGTCAACGAAAAGGATCACTGGAAAACTACAGAATGATAAAAATACTTATAAATAAAAAATGGACCCGTTCTTTAATTAAAAGTGCGTAAGTATTATCAATAAGTATCTGACGTAACGGCACTGGTCATGCAAAGTGGTCCCTTTCACTTTTATTTTATGTAATCAACATGTAAGCAATACTTTAATGTTGTAGTTGGTCGTGGTGGGGCCAAGTTAAACTGATGTATGTACTCTGGGGTAGTTTAATCTCATATCTGCATCATATTTTTTAAAGCCATGTTTTATGTGTAAAATCTTGGTATAAAAAGTTACTAGTAACAACTGTTAAATAAATGTAGCGGCATAAAGCAGACAGTACTTACAGTGTAAGTGTGCCAAGTTACTTTTCACTTGACGTTTTTTATTATTCTGTCCAGGTACCTGCCTCCTGAATGTTTTGTAGTTGGTAAAGAACCTCCAAAGATCTCCAACAAGGTGGACGTGTGGTCTGTGGGTGTTATCTTTTTTCAGTGTCTCTATGGAAGGAAGGTAAGGAGGGCGATACAGATTCTACCTTTGAATGTTTCTGTAATTTCTTGCATGATTATAAAGCATTGCTCGTCCCTTTTTCCTTTCAGCCTTTTGGCCACAATCAGTCACAACAGGACATCCTGCAGGAGAACACCATACTGAAAGCTACAGACGTTCAGTTCCCTGTCAAGCCAGTCTCCAGTAATGAAGCAAAGGTAGGGGTGAACTTGAATATACAAGTATGAACCTAAAAAATGAGCATAGTAGGTCCCCTTTAAAATAGCTTGTTGACCTGCAAATTAATACTATTCCTCCCCCTCCAGGCCTTCATAAGGCGGTGCCTGGCATACAGGAAGGAGGACAGGATCGACGTTCACCAGTTGGGAAGTGACCCCTACCTGCTCCCTCACATGCGGAGGTCAAGCTCCTCTGGGAACCTGCAGATGAATGCTGCTGGCTCAGGACCTGCCTCCTCCAGCATCATCTCATACTGACAGCCACGTACTGTGACAAAAAGGCAAACTGACCAAGTTGCTCCCACGCCTGCAGAGCTTCTTAGAGGCTCTGGCTCGTGGGAGAGGAAAGCAGCCGGCAACAGGAGGAGCAGGACACCCATGGGGGAGATCTCACCTGGCCTCTTCTGACCTGTACCGGGCTTCTACTTGTTTACCAGGACTTGATTAACGGAGGGACAGTGAGGGGATGTTTTAAAAGGACATGGGTAAAAGGATCTCCTGAGGGTCCGATAAAAGCACTGAAACTGACGATGAACCTTGAAGAAAATGTGACTGGACGCTCTGTTCAGATGTTGCAGATGGATAAAGCCTTAACGGGCCGAAGGGAGACTTGGCAGCCCGCCGTTTAGTTGAAATAACATGGTCCTGCCAGGGTGCAAATGATTCAGCTGCTAGAAGTTAATTTACTGTGAGGACAGTCATCGTTAATGTAGAACTACAAAGATTTCACTATTGATTTGGCTAAATGTTCTGTTTTTCACAAATGTTAGGCTTTAATTTGAGTTACTTATCCATGAGAATGTAATGTGTAGCATAAAAGTGGCATCTAGTGACATGTAGGTTGGGGCAGCGTACTTAACGTTTAATGCACAAAGTAACCAAATGTAGAAAATGACAATGTATAGAATCCTATGCAGGAATATTAATTAACAGATAAATTGGAAACTGTATATGCTGTACAGGTGAATTTTCAAATTTTGAACTGCAGCAGTAATGTGTACAAAGAGTTAAAATTTCCCCATGCAAAACTAGTTTCCTGGAGTGTTTCATTTTGCTGCTTTGTTGCTCTTACTTTTTCAAGGGCTGTATGTTCCACTTCGGGTACAAATTGTACAGTTCTGCTAAGAGTGAATAATAAATGCCAGGAAACGTTTTTCTCTCCCACTGAATGGTACTGTAAAATCAGCCTGTTCATTCTAAAGTTAACATCCGTATTCACTTGATGACCCACTGAACAGTTTAGTCTGCAATCTGCTGCCATTTGTCTCCATTTTCTGAAATCACACTGACACTCTGTGGCTTTGTGTGGTACTGCATTGTTACAGGGCGTAGCAAGGATGATGAGATGAGCACAGGAATATGAAGTGGAGACGAGGCTGAGATAGAGAAAATACATCAGTTTAATCAAGGTAACGATATAACACTATACAAATCATTTTTGTACAAAATCAACACCATTATACATTTTTAATGGCTACAGCACCGTAGCAAGCAAACCTGCTTTTCTAAGAGAAACCCCAGTAGTATAAGTTACCACTCTTCTTTCCCCTGAAGACCTCCAGTAGTTTAAAGAGCCACCTTTTCTCTCCTTTTTTGTGTTACCTCACAATATGTTCTGCATTTCTTCTGATCCATAGAGAGGCTGAGCTGTATTATGAATACACTATTATGTATTACATGACCACTGCTAGTTGGGAGCACCTCGTGTGGGTGTACTCTTAGCTGTATGTCGCCCGGTCTATCATTGCAGCTGGATAGAGCAGAACTAGTCGACACAGCTTTCTCACTGACTCCTGCCAAGTCTGATTGAGACAGACGGTAGCTGTGGTTTTGGATGTAGCTATATATATACCTTGGTCATTATGATTATGACAAGTTAATCTATATAATGGTGTAACAATATCTGCATGCAGGGATGGAATGTTTGCAGTGAACTGACATGGTTATGCTGGCTAAGTGTGGTGTTAAATACATCTGTATTATAGCCTGTATGGTTAGCATTAGCTGTGAAAGCATTAACAGAAGCAGTAAATAGTCACTGTACAGCTACAGTAGCCATATTCACAGCATCATAGTTACAACCAAAACTGCAACCTTAGTCTACGCAATTACCATATTCACAGCCAGGCAGAGCAGCTGCACTCACAGGCAGTGGCTGCATACTGTTGGAGTTTGGCTTTTTTAAGAGGAGTAATGAGCAATCAGGTCTCCATTCTGTAGTATCTGCACAATATTTCCCTAAACTGTGCTTTAGAACTGACTGGACCAACACACAAAATGTTCCTGTGGATCAGGGAGACTGCAAAAACATTGCAAGGGAGCACAAAAGTAGTTGAGGGAAAAAACAATAACCCCTTTTCCAGCAAATTAGTTCTGGGTCCTTAACTGGTTCAATTCATGGTATATCTTGTGAGGCAGCCTGCATTGCCACCAGTGTTGAGCAGGACCATTGCAATGGAGGATGTGTCATCAACAGAAGAGGTCGCATAATGCACTATGGAAGTAAACAATCGCAGCAAAATGGCTGATTACATTCATTACCTGCAAACTTTTGTTCTGTTAGTACAGATATGTCTTAACCCCCCCCCCAAAAAACATGCATGGACTAATTATTCATGAGACCACTGCACGCTCTTTGATTTCTCACATGACCTCTCCATCATTGCCGCCTCCATCCTCCCTTTCCAACCTGTAGAAAATGACACGCCCACTGATGTGGTGACAATTGGCACTTCAATTTAAGGAAAACCTATTTTTTGGCCTGACCTGAGAACCAACTTTTTGATGGAAATGCTCTGAACGGTTCAAAATTAAATGGGAACCAGAACAGAACTGGTTCCATGTGGTGGAAAAGGGGTAATTATGACCCTTCAAAGGCTCCGTAGTCCTAAAAAACAAACAAAAAAAAAAAGCCAACATACTGACCCACACGCTTAAAAGTAACCTGTTTCCACATATTTTACACCTTGTTTTTCAGCCAAGCTTAAAAAAGCCCACATAGTTTGTGTTAATACCTATTACTATTGAGCTATGAGCTATTTTAAAAGTTGCTCTGAAGCAGAGTGAATATTTGAACTCTGCTGGGAGGCTTGAATTATTCTTGTAATTTTCTTTTTACTGCCATCAACAAGCCAGCTGCTGCCGGACACACATTCACGCTTCATGTGAGCAGACCAGCACCAGCTCCCAGTATCCTCCAGATACCGGAGCTCATACGACAATCGTAACGGCATGTAGGAGCAATTTGTCAACTGAGTGATGCAGCTAATAGACTGGCTATATTGTGTAAGCCGACAACTTTTAACAGTGCTCTCAGCTAAGATGAGTCAGCAGTTATTGTGATATTTATTGATTCAGGGGTGGCCACTGATGGTGTGATGGGGGTTCTGGTCAGTGAACTGTTCATTTGGATAGCAGAGGGGGGATATGTGGTATTCATTGTAACAGCAGGAAGTGTGTTTGCAGCGACTGGGGGAAGAACAAAGTCAGGTGGAGGCAGAGTTACACCAGGGACCACACTTGGCAGGGTGAGGGGTGGAAGACCTGTAGAGCACAACACAAACAGACCATTACTATTACTGTACAGATGTCTTTAAAGTCATAACTTGCAGCAGAATAACCCTTTTACTTTACACGTTTGCGAGTCACCTGGGGTCCATCCAGAATGAGACCACAACCCACCAGTTGGGAACCACTGAGTTATACCATGCTTTGGCTAAACATGTATTACTTATTAGTGTACAAACAATTCATCCTAGGTTTTCGTCTTTTTATGGGATTTGTGGACAGTAAGAAAAATATCGAATAATACCAGACCTCAGGATTATCTACACCAACCCCAGTACATTCCAGAGAACAAAACAATACCTGTATGTTGTAATCCACCAGCTCCAGGTGGCAAGGTGATATTTAGATTTGGTAAATGAGGAAAGGGTGGAAGACCTCCAGGTAAGGGCATTAAACCTGTGCAACAAATATGATGTATATTAGACAGTGTTAAATTAGCAGATGTCATGCATGTTTGGTTTCAGAGTAGCTGGTTTTGGTGCCACGCCTGAGGAGCTATAGCCTCCCAAAATAATTTCTACTAACCTGGTAGTGTGGCGGCAGGACTGACAGACAGGGGAGTGCTTTGTGAGGAGGGGACATGGCTGGGCAGAGGGACAGTAGGAGCTCCTGAAAATTTTTAACAAAACTGTTATTCTGTTTGTTTGCACTGTCAATTCTTTTTAGTTCTTAAAGTAATATGTTGTTGAATTTAGGTCAACAGGATGTTTTGAAAATTTAGAGATGATTGTGTACCTGTCGGTAGATCGCTAACAACAGCGGTCAGATTAGAGCTCACTGACAAGCCAGCAAGTGACTGATCTAATCCAGTCGTAGCAGAAGAAGACGCAGCAACTGGAACGGTTGGAATGACAGCAGAGAGATGGACCTGGTAACCAAAATTACATCATCTCAGTAAATGTTCACAAAGGTGTGCAGACAATTATGTCTTTCTTTAAGATGCTGAGCTACCTCTGTGAAGCCATCTTTCGGAGGAGTTACTGGCTCACTGGGAGTCTGTGCAGAGAAACTGGTTTTCTTGCCCTCTTCAAATGGCAGTGTAGGTATCCTGTGCAGGTAGCCATAGCCAATCCCACATCCTAGACTGAAGAGATGGAAATATTGGAGAGGAAAATGTTCACACAGAGAGTTCATAGTGCCCTTAAAGATGATATGCGATAACAACCTTCCACTCTGGGGGATACAAATTGCAACATGTGGCTTTAAAAGATGATGGTACGGTAGCTGCTTAGCATGCTATAATTTAAAAACCCATTCAGTCAGTGACTGTTTTCCATGAATATGCTATTGTTGTTGAGTCCATCTGTCATTAGATGAGAAAATTAACTTTTCTGTAAGTTTCCGTAAAATTTACTCAGAAAAAGAAAGGGGATCTAAAAGTAAAATATGTAACAGACGACTGAAAAAACAAGTTTGTATGAAACTAAAATTCAGTAAAACGATACACAACTGTTTTTATGTTTTTTTCAGGGTCAAATAGGATTCAATATAATCTCGACTAAATAATGATTGACAAATTTATATAAATATTATTTTTAGGAACAATACACAACATTGCAATTATTAAAAATGTAATTGTGAACACCGTTATTAAAAATACTGAATTAAGAAGTGAAAATAACCTTAACAAAACTACCAAACCCAAACTGAAGACAGATTGTGGACTGAAACAGGAAATGGTTCGGGTGAAAGACTGATGACACTTGAACTCAACTCAACCAGGTGCTCCTTCAGAAGCATCAGAAATATCTCAATGTTATTTATGTTTCATTCCCATCAGCTCTGCTCCACATGGGCAAGAATGTGGAAGAGCAGCCGACATAATGTTGTAGCTCAGTCTGAGCCACTTGGACAAAGCATCTTTCTTATTCGTGCACTGCAGTTCAGTATCGAGGTAAGTGGTGTGTATGTGGTCCCTTGCAGAGGTATGTTTTATGTAGGAATATGGTTAAAGGAGTGAGTTAAGTTAATGTACATGTTGCCAACAGGTAAGTGCAAGTATAAAGTAGAAAGACAGTATTAGGTCCAGTGGTAGGTTTAAATATTTGCAACATCAGACATGTGAACTTTAATGCAGAATTGAGCTTGACTAGTTTTTACAAAAATAAATCAAAAAATGAATAAATAAAATCACTATTAGACTAGACTATTAAACTGCTTGTAAAGCCTTATATTTATAAAATTGAATTTAAGACTTTTTTAAGGACCTGCAGACACCCTGCATTTACAGAGGCAGGGCTACATATAAAGAGCAGATATTTCTCTGTGCACACACAAAACTGTCAGCTAGCGACTGTGAGGAGATATTCGCTGAATTTAACTGTGTTGAAATAGAATCGCTGACAAGACCTTTAAGTGTATAAACATAAATTATCTACAACCATTTCTCTCTTGTGAAAAGTGTCCTGACCAATACTTGATTTTTATCAGGTAAAACCAAGCATTTATGTGAAAATTATACTATTTGGGATTACTTTCTGTCATCTAAAGATGTTAAGGAGGTGTGTGATAGTCATGCGGCAAAGGTTGAGGGCTGGATTTACACCTGAAACTTTATGGTTTCATGGTGCTGTATGCGTGTTGCCAGTAGGAAGGACTGTACAGTGCATTCTTTAAGGGTTTTCTATGTCCAACATTTTGTTAACTGATAGAAAACAATATTATACCACGATTCACAGTTTTCGACTGACTTCAGATGTAAAAATTCCTCCTACCTGCCCTCTCCACCCCAATCACAGTTTGGAGTGATGACCACCTCGCGGCAGTTGTCCGTATCTGTGTTGTAAACATAAAGCTTCAGCTCCTTCCCTTCATGTGTTTCCACTACAGAGAACAGATCTTCACCCTGTTGAAAGAACAAGAGTTATTCACCTGTTAAGTCAATATTACCACTGATCTGGAAAGCAAATATCTTACACATGAAAGCAAATACCTCGCACATGACGGTGTCAGCTCCTATAATGTAGTCAGTATGTGCCCTCAAACCAGCAACGGCTGCAGGGGAGTTTGGCTCCACTTCCTGGACTCCAACACCATGTACAAACACATTAGGTGACAGCAATGAAAGCTCATTTATATTTATCTTGAATGACAATTACATTTCTGTGTTACATTTCCAAGCTTGCGAATGGTTAAACATCCAAAAATCATATCCAGTATTATATCTCAGCAGCTTTCAGGATATTTCCTCATCAGAGCGGCACACTCACCAAAACATGCCAAACATTCTCATTGGCTCCTTCAAAGCTGCAGAAGCGAATGCTGACTCCCAGCAGCCCCTGTCCGCCCCACATGTTGCTTGGTGTGACGGTCGTCTCCCTCACTGCCAGCGTCTTGCTACTGTATAACGTTATCTTGACGGGCCTCTCCACGTTCATCTTCAGCAGCTCTTTTAAGGTGTCATTGTCCTTGTTCTGTCAGAGATCACAACGTTCGGATCATCTGTCATAAAGCAGTCCTCTGTCATTGTTAGAGCAGGTTATACTCACCAGTCTAGTGTCACTAATGGAAATGATGAAATCAAAGAAAGGCTCCAGTCCTGCACAATGACCGGGGGAATTCTCTTGCACCTGTAAAATCATAACAATAAGACACTAAAGCTTTACCAACAGCCAAAATGGTCAAACACTAATATGAAAGTGTTCATCCTGAGGTGTAGCTACAAGATAAATAATTAATGAATAATTACAGTTGGTGGTCAGAAGCTGTGAGTAAAGGCCAATAAAATATCATCGGAAAAACGAATGAGGCAGATCAGGAGGGACACAAAGTCGTTCTTTGTTATATTATATTACATCTTACATCGTGTTAAGGGCTGCCCCCTGAAATTCACAGATTTGAATCATTAGTCGGAGACCCCTCAGTTGACTGAGATTGCTTCAAGTCCAGCAGTTGTTTTTTTGGCTAGACAGTGGGCTGTGCAGTGTACTTCTGGAGACATTTTGGTCCCTGGATTTTGCTGCAGAGTGAGCGCTCGTCACTACTTTCATGCAGCTGCTTAGTACAGGCAGCTGCAGACACAGCAGCAGCTGTCTGGAGGAGGAGAGGCTTTTCACTGTAAGGCTCTGAGATAACTTCATCTTCTGCCTTCTGCTTTGAAGCAGTGAATTAACAGCTCACAGCAACTAATTACGATACAGTCTTTGATTTGTTTGATACCTAGTATCGGCAAAAAATGTTATTGCCATTTCAGATCCATCGTTTGCGCAGTCAGTTTGTTAACTATATTGCGAAAATGTCACTGTCACACTGAACGTCCCGCTGAAACCTGTTAAAACTCTCAAATTCTTTAGGGGGGTGTTACATCACATGTATGAAGGAATACCATCATCTGCTGGATGTTTACACTCAGTTGCTACTTTGTTAGAAACACCAGTATATGTTCCTATAATATCTAAACAGCCAATGATGTGGCAACATCTCATTACAACAGAATTACAACAATGCTATACAGTCTCATAGCAGCACCTGTGAATGCACAATATGTTGACCCTGAGAGTGGATGGGGCTACAGCAGCTGAAGACCACAGCAGGAAACTGAGGCCACACTGGGCACATCCTGACAAAAACTGGACAGTGGAAAACCGTCTCCCACTCTAACTAATTTCGGTTTCTGCTGCCACATGCAGATAGCAGGGTCGGAATTTGGTGTATACAACGTGAATCTCCGGAGAGACGTAACCTTAAAAGGAAAACATTGGTTGTTTGGGTTGTTTGCCAATTTCACACTATCGTCTTTGCCTCTAAAATCCCAGACAAATGTGACAAAGAGTCCTGCTCTGTTTCTAAGTCAAAAGAGGCAAAATCCTATAGTTTTTTGTTTTTTTTTAATTTCTGACTATAATCAACCTATTGTGGAAGCAGGAACCAAGTAACTTGAACCTAGTTCCCTGGAAATATGCCTGGCATGAAATAAACGTGACTTAACCAGTTGTTTCTTGAAGCAGCACTCCAGCGCCAATACTAGTGCTCTCTCTTTATCCTACATTTAAGATCCGTGTACTGAGCTTAGCCCACCTTAAACAGCTATAGCGGCAGAATGCAGAAATGCAGTAATAATAATCCTAAAACATCCTAGACTGTGAGGGAACATTTTACTGTACAATGAGTACTTTTACTTCACATACTTTAAGGGAAACTTTTTTTTTAACCTTGGTCCTATCTCCTCATGTCTTTGTGTCTAAGTGAGTAATGATGACAACAGTTTTGAAATTGGTTCAGCATTGAGTAAAGAGGCTGCAGCAGGCAGTGGCTAAACAGGCTGCAATGTAACAACTTGGAACATTTGTGTACTGTCAATTTATGTCCCCTTCAAGTGTTTGTTTTTGCCACTAACAGGCTCAGATTGTTATTTTAAGTGTCTGACAACATTATGGAAAAGATCCATACAGAGATAGACCTATTTCACAAAGATAATTATCAGGGTTGAATGTGAGCACCAGTCAAATGCTGTCAGCTGGATTAGCTTCACTCACAAGCCAAATAAACAACAGTGATCTATTGAGTGGCTGGTAGATGTTGGAATCCAGCAGCCACAGTGGCAGGTAGGGCTGCCACTAACGATTCTTTTCATTGTCAACTAATCTGTCGATTATTTCTTCGATTAGTCGACTAATCATTTTATCGAAAAATGTGTTGAAATGTTGAAAAATGTCGGTCTGTCTCTCCCAAACCCCAAAATTACGTCATCTAATGTCTTGTTTCGTACTCACACCAAAGGGTTTTAGTTCACCGTCATGGGAGAGTGTGTAAAGCTGCCAATATCTGAACGTAAGAAGCTGCAATAAGAGTATTTTGGGGTACATTTATAGTACTTTTCTATGAAAAATGACTCAAACCGATTAGTCGACTACTAAAATAGTCATCGATTATTTTAATAGTCGATTAGTCATCGATTAGTCGACTAACCGTGGCAGCCCTAGTGGCAGGTAAACAAAAAAGTTAATTTCAACCCTGAGTATAATCCTTTATGTTTAACCAGAAACAGCCACATAATTGCTATCACCAAACTCACAGACTCCATTAAAATAAAGAGTAATTTTAGCATGTATAGAGCATATGTTTGCAAATAACTGGATGAATACCTAAACCAGAGTTATTGATTGTTGTAACAGCAGAATGATGAACTGAGATGGCTTTCGTGAATTTTATTTTGTTTCTGTAAACTTTGAATGGAGTGAGATTTACAATCCATAATGTTGTCAGACACTTCAAATAACAATTTGACCCCGTCAGTGGCAAAAATAAGCCCTTTTAGGGGACATAAATTGTTGCAAATACCCCCAATGGTTACACTGGAGCTGGTTTCGTCACTGCTGTGCAGCGGCCTCACTCAATACTGAACCACTTTCAAAAGGATGTTATCTCCATTAGTCTCTTGGGGCGCATTCACAACAGGATAGTCCAGGGGACTCAGTTCGATTGGGGGGGGAATGCCAAAAAATTTCACACCTTCAGTTGGTTCGGTTCACTTTCACACTGCACTTTTTAAAGCGGACCAAGCTACCTGGACAACGTCACACAGTTACAACAGCTGCTCTTTTGGGGGCGGTGAGGGCCGAAACGACCACTGACCAGGAAGAGAAAAACATGAGGAAGAAGAAAACCCAGCTCATCGGTTGGCTAGGACCGAAAACAGAAATCCATCCCCTTCAGCCGGCTTGGTCACCACAACAACAATGGAGCAACACCAAACTTATGCATTTATGCACCTCCTCACTACTCCACATCCGCCCATGAAACATTTTCCGACTTTTTCTTTTTTTTTTTTTACCTCTGCATCTCCCAGTTTGTGCTGTTGGCTTTGTTTTTTTCTAACCAAAATGCACTCTACGTCACTTACTCTCTTTGGTTCGCTGGATAGTCCATTTGCATTTCCCACTGTTAGCAAACTGCACTAGGGTTCACTTGCAAGTGAAGTGAGACCCCCAGTTTTTAAGCGGACCAGGGGTCGCTTGTTTGGTCCGCACCAGAGTTCGAATGGGCATTCACACTACTCCAAATGAACCGAACTATCCGTGGAAGCCGACCAGGGTTTGTTTAAAGCGGACCAAATAGCACCAGTGTGAATTCCTTCTTAGACACAAAAACATAAGACTAGGGTCAGAGTTGAAGAGTGTTTAAGTTTGCCATTAAGTACATTTTGCTGTTTATATTTACATTCTTATACTTAAGTAAGGTTTTGAACGCAGGGCATATACGTGCAGTGGAGTATTTTGAAAGTGTGGTATTAGTACTTTAAATAAAAGGATCTGAATTCTTCTTCCATCATTGGAAAAAAAAGTGACATAAAGGTGAACTTTAATGGCCTTATATATATTAAAACAATGAGGGGTTTCCTATATGAAGGTACACACACCCATGTTGAGTGGTTGTGTCCTGCAGTTAGTAGCCACACCGGTTCTTCAGGCATCATGGAGGTTTCAGCAGACACAGGTAATTATCTGTTTGTTAGGACGACTGCGCATGCTGTAACACTAAATACCAAGTCAAGTCCCATGAATTCATGCAGTTTAAACACAACCTGACAAATAGCTAACATAAATGATGAGGAGGCTAACATATAACAGGCTGACAGGTCACTGAGAATACACCTTAACGACATGCTAACCTACATCAAACACACTCACATACATCACAACTAGCTGCTGACAGTTAGCTAGCTACTACAGGCAATTAGATGTTAGCGAAACCTCTCATGTGTCATAATCAAATAACCCCACTGAGTGAAGATATAATAATATTTAGCTGTAGCACCAACATTAGCTAAGAGGTTAGCTAGCAGAGCCCCCTCCTCTGTGTCTGCAGCTAACATCAGGTCTGTCTGCCTCCACAGAAAACACACTGCGTGTCACCAGGACATTAAACTGCTCTTACTCTGAGGACGTGGTAGCCTTCAGTCCCTCCACCCGGTATCTCGACGCTTGAAGACCCTCCCATGGTCCCCTGGATGTGTGTGTCAGGGTGGGCTAGCGGAGTTAGTTAGCAGGCGTCTCTCCACCAGAACATGACAGCGCCGTGGCTCCTGCTGTTCCTGGTTCCCAGCACTTCCGCTGTGGTGCAGCCCTGTGTGGCTGCTGTTGGAGCACTGCACACATGTCTACTGCACGGCTACACATCTCATTATTAATCATCCAGGTGGACACATTAGAGGACAGAGGTGGCTTTTTTTTTTTTTACTCTATTGCATTACCAACTGCCTCAGGGCTCCACCCCACTGCATGTTTTCAATTCATGCATCTGCTTTTGCACAATTGCAAGTGAGTTCACACAAATACAGTAAAATTTTAACTGAGAATAGTCCTGCCTGTGGGGTTGTGTGGAAATTTAGTGTTGGAGCTTTTATTTTAGGGTGATATTGTGCCTCACATGGTGCAGTGTGCATATTCCTATGTAAATCACCCATTCTGGAGAACTGGACAAATCATGTCCTGCCAAAAAATAAAATACAATAAAAATAATAACTTATCAACACCATGATTCTGTTTCTTGGGTGAAACATTATTCTAAAATTATTTATTTATAGGAAATTAATATCATTTGAAAAATATTTTTGATCTGCTCTCATTCTTTTAGTTTTTAAACTGGCACCCCTATGCCAGAAAACTGAAAACTTGCCTCAGACAAGAATTCACAACTTCATACAATTAAAAAATGTGTTAAAAGCCTTCGAAATCTATAACTAACAGCACATACGGATAGCATAGGTGTAAAAAGTTATATTCATCTTTGTTTTAAAATACATTTTTATGAAAATGTTGGCCCTTATAAAAATGTGTCCCTGAATTTTGTCAACTTTGTCAGATTTCTACAAAAACATAATTTAATCAGGCATAAAAGGGGGTTAGCTATATCTTAAAAACTCCTGTCTCACTTCCTGGTTTCTAAAAAAAAAAAGTACTTGCTGCTCAAGTACTGGTAAGCTTTCTATTTTTAGATAAATTCATTAAATGATATTGATATTGGGTATGTTTCAGCCATAACAGGTTAACTCTGTAGCCCTTCTAAATCTTTTTTTTTAATTGATTTATTTGTGCAGGGACAATACACATTAATCAACAACAACATTTACACATTGCTGTAAATGCATCAGCATTAGCTTTAGCTAATTTTCAGCTGCTGTCCCTGGGCCTGATTGAATTGCCATTAAAAACAAGGAGGTATATAAAACAAGCATGCAGTAATTCAAGGAGAGACTTGCACGAATAAACAATACAAATAGCCAGACAGTACATGGGAGCACATGCAATAGAACTGTAAGCACACAGGGAAGAGACAGAGAAGAGAGAGAGGGGTAGAGGAAACAGAGGAAGGGAGAGATGTCAAATAAAAGCGACATCAATAGAATAACACCACAAGAAACAAACCATTTCCTATTCAAGGACAAGCAGAGAATCAACCAGTAATACATGCAGCCAGAATGCAACGATAAAGCAGGCAACAAAACCTGGGACAAGCTAAAGCAGACAGACAGGGTAGGCAGGCAGGATTAGTCATGAGGGCATACATAGTTCTGGGTAAACCAGGTTTTCAGACTTCGTGAAAAGGAGCAGTAAGTGGTACACTGTCTAATGTGGTCTGGGAGTGTGTTCCACTAAATGAGACTTAGGGTTTAAAATGAGTATTTTGATTAGCATTAAGAGACCTCTTAGCAACTTTGAAAATTAAAATGACTAGTCACTACTGCTGTGAAATCAATAAATATATAAAATTTTGTCAACTCCATAAGACAGTAACTCCATCAGATTATACCTCTGACATCAATCATGTATGCTATTTAAGAAAAAACTGAAATCACTGGGAGGTTGGCCCATTACAAGGTTTAATAGTCAAGACTTTGATCTTTTAAAATATAGTTTCCCAGCATAATTGAAGACTGACAAATACAAAAAAAATAAGGATTTGTCCATATTTTCAAGAGTGAGCGAAATGTGTTAGATCAACTTTCCACAAACTGACTCACAGAAAACCTGCACGTGAAAACTGGTTGGCAGCTGCAAAGTGCGTGATGCACCAAGCAGTCTGGTTCAGTTCAGTCTGATACGCAGTAGAACAGTAATTTTTCCATTTACATTATGAGAAGTTGTGGATGGTACCAATAGAACCTTTCCTTACCATCACCATTTTTCATCATCCCTCTGTTGGGGTACCTAGCACACTTGGAGGTGACATGCACAGTGCACCGAGTGCGGTTTGTGGAGGGTGAGAGGGTCCATCGTGGGGATTCACAAGGTTTGTCTTCATGGGTAAACTGTGAGTCATATGCAAGCCCTTCAGGTCTCTGAATGCTGTAATGTTTGTTCTGTTTTGTTTTTTGCTTTCTGTCTTGGTATTTCTCGAGGTCAGAAGCTGAGATCTAAATGTTTTTGCTTTTGATCAGGTCAAGCCAACTCTTGGAGGAGTTTTGTACATTTTTATGAAGGAAATCTGACTCAAATTTAGGTCTGAAGCCCAAAGCTCTACTGGAAGGTTGAGTGCACTTAATTGTGTATAGTTCTTCTTTACAATTACAAGTTAATACCTGAGTATCTCCACTGATGAAACTTACCCCACAATATTTCAGTAGAATATATTATACTTTTTGCCAAAATCTGATTGCTGTTGCTAGGTAACACTATGTTCCAGATAAAGTTTTATTCAGAATATAATATGTAATGAAATACACTGATGTATATCACCAGTACCTAGCCTGGTAAGACCATCCTGATGATGTGAGCTCAACATTCTTTCAAGAAATTAAAAACCAGTCAAGGCCAGTCACAGATTGGATTTGGTAAAAGCTTGATTTATCAACTGGCTCTGTTGGTGATGAAGGTGATGAACCTACCTTAGCTTTTCTGAAAGATGAGTAATGAGCCTTTTAGCCAGTAACCTCCTGTCACCATCTATAACCATTAACATAACTGACCGATATCAGTGAAACCTCAGCTTTATTTATTTATTTATTTTTCTTTAGATCCCAGCTGCTTCTGACGTGATTGTATAATCATGTCAGAGCAGACACAAGAGACAGAGAAGATGTAAGAGAATAAAATTGTCTCTTTGATCAAACAGTGATAATAATGGCTATCATTAGTGCTATAAAGAACACGAGCTGGAGGTGTAGACTAATGCATATGTAGTTGAATATCTCTGTAGTGCAGCAGCTCTTATCAAATAATTTGAAATAAACTTGCACAGTGTTGTGATTCTCCTCATCAATCACCAGTTATCCTGTCAGTCTCTGCGTCCGCTGGAGCTCACCTTGATTTCGTCTCTCTGCAGGCTGCGCTGGAAGATATGTTAAGCTGAAAGTGCATCCTCATTCAAGAGAGGAGATCAAGCAGCGGCGTGATACATTCTGACAAGAAGATTTTACTCGTGGCACTGTGCTTTGAACCAACATTATGGGTCATATAATCACTTTAGAATCATAGTTTGTCTCCTTAATAAGATGTGCAAATACCAACAAAGAAAAAGAAAGGCATTTCTTATTATTTGCTGACAATTATATAAAAAAAAAATTATCTTAAAACCAAATCAACAAATTATCAAAATGACAAAATTACCAAGACAAACACAAAGTGAGTACTTTAACAGCAAGACTATCTCTGTTACAACAACAGGCTCAGTCTAAAAACATGACATAATGCAGAACATGAACATCTCAGTAAACAGGTTGGTTCAGTTGGTCACTGCATTAACACTACAGCCTCAAAATTCACCGCCAGCATCTTTAGGGACACTGGTGCAACACATTTATATTTAAGCCTCACAAGACAATAAAAGGAAATTGTAAGGTGCTCAGTGCCAGGGATATTTCACCCTTTCCCTATGTTACGACAGGTTTAACCTTGGAAGAAAACCAAATGTTGTTCCCCTGTCCTCTCAGCTCTAGTGGAGCATAGATAATCAACAATGGCACAAATCTGGTTAGGTTACCTGCTCTGCTCCCTCATAGGTGTTTCCATATTCATGGGTAATTCAAGCATGGTTTTATAACCAGTCAGGAAGTCAAAATTTGCATGCTACTAGATCGTCATCATTTCGCATTTATGGCAAGATATGAGATGTAGAACTGAAGTCAGTTTCTCAACATATACACAAGAACAAGTTACAAAGGACCTTTCTCACTGTTTTCTGATGTTTTATAGACCAAATGACTAATAAAATACTAGTGAAAAATAATCAGCAGACTAATAATTTAGTCATTTGTTATAGTCCCATTATCAGTACCACACAAATCTGAAACTTACATCTTTCATTGTCCCTTAACAAATCTATCTATTATCTACTACCGGTGAGAAATAAACTTCACATGGTGACACTTGCTCCTTCAAGAAGCAGATAAATAAACTCTGTATTTCAGCAGAAGCTTGCTGACGCCTTAAAACTCTGTGATCACTGCTCTGGATAGCTCTCTCAGATTTATACTTCTTCAGTCCCCCAAGGAATTTACAGCTAAAGCTGCAGAGCACTTTACTTTTGTTCAGGCATTTATACCACAAGCCCGAGGAGGCCAAGAAGGCATTAACAAAGAAGTGGCCAGAAATTAAAATGTCTGTAATGTGGTAAATATCTATAGGTCCCCTCGCTCGCTGTGCCCCACCCTCACACAGTGCATTTCTACACAGTAAGCACTACAAATATTATCAGCTGTTATTGTCAGGGTTGGTTACTTAATGTCTGCGAGAGGTCATTTTTTGCAGGATGAAAGGGTCGTCTAATAAACACAGACATAATGTACTCTGCTGTGCTGGGAGACAGAGATAAAATGAAAAGTGAATTAGAAAAGCCTGCGTTGAGATGGCCGAGCAGCGGAGCCAAACACCAGTACAAGTAGTTATCACGTCATTATTGTTGTTGTTTATCATTTTAATTTCAGCAGCATCACACACATGTTTCCTGTCCTGGGCTGCCCCATGGTCCCCATTCGGGAGAGAAAAAAATGGCAGCAGACCTCACTTGAAAGAGGACGAGATTACTGTCATGTGTTTAGAGGTTGTTTTGCTCATTTAGCATGCATGATAGCAATCACCACACATAGACTTGGTTAGCTGCAGTGTAATTGCTCCTGGGCTCATGCTTATTCCTTTAGAAAAAAATGTCCAACGGAGACATTTACTAGCAGCCTATCAACTTTAACAAGCGCCACATTAGGTTTACACTCCCCAGCCATGGAGACAGGCGAGTTAAAGTCTCTGGACTATTAATCTCCTGCTTAAAATGTACTTTCTGCCAGGATTAATCAAGCCGTGGACACGCAGTCAATAAGAGGAGGCTATTTAGATAAGTGTAACCCATTATAATTACTTTACAAGTCAGAGGCCTTAAGGTGTTACAATTGATGCCGTTCTTTAATGTCAAGCAGGATTTGAATTTAATACCAAAATAAGCAGATTGCAGTGGCACATGAGCACCTTTTAGGAGCACACTGACCTTTAAATTGAAGTATAAGGACAAAATGGTGGCCATGCTGAGCTGTGAACTTAAGTAAATAAGGTTGGAAAGGTTAAAAAAAGAAATTGTTTTCAGGCTAAATTGTGGCCATAGCTGCATGTGTGTATTAATGGTGTGTGGAGAGGGGGAGGGGGGAAGGGCTGGCAAGCAGCCCACAGTCAATATCATCATCATCATCATTTCATTAGACTTGCCTTACACAATGGGAACGTCAGTATCTATCAGGAAGCTAATGTGGCAGTGATTCCCAGGGGCGGGAGATATATTTGGCACTTCAGGAAACCACTGACGAGATTCATGGATATATAAGAGAGAGGAGTAACACAGCTGAGAAAGGATAGATGGGTGAGCGACCTATTGTGTGTGCGTGAGAGAGAGAGAGAGAGAGAGAGAGAGAGAGAGAGAGAGAGAAAGGAAACTTTGCTCTGACCTCAGAATATTCACAAAATGTGTCCGTAGTGGAAAGACAATTAACACACAAGGAGAAAATGCAATGCAGCGAGCCCAGTGAATGTGATGGTCTTTGTTTCATTTGCAGTATTTGAACAAGTGTGTGTGTGTGTGTGTGTGTGTGTGTGTGTGTGTGTGTGCCAGGTGTGAAATGGAGGGTGAACAGACTTGTGCAGAGACAGACATTAAGTGTTTCACAGTCTGGTGTTCAGAGCCAGCCCACCCACCCTCCAGAGACAGACGCCACTGCAAAAACAGAACTGCTCCAGCTCGGTATTATTTTACTGGCCTGATCTCTTCTCGATCAAAGTTTAATTATGCTTATAATTAGAATTGATGGAGATGCTGATTGCTGATTAAAGTGATGAACCCCTTAAAATACCACTATATATCAATTTGATGGTCTAAATCAGCCACAAACCTTTTCTTTTCATACTTTATTTATGATCATACGTCAATATAAATGATTTTCTGAAACATTTTGTATTCTACAGACTGATATTTGTTACTTACTTTGAGAGGCCATTCATCATTCATTCACGTCTCGTGAGTTACCAGACTGTGACAAACTATACACTCTTAGAAATAAAGCTTCTACAATGGTGCTTCCTGAGGAGCTGAGGTTCTACCCATAACCATTTGTTTCCGGGGAACACTTTTTTGATGAAAGAGTTCTTCAAGATTTCTCTGTAAGGCCTCATTTATGCTCAATGTTAGATACGTATACAAACACAGATGGAGCCTTTTGTCCTTATTCTGTGTTTATTTTGTCTGTATTTGTGCATATTTTCTTGAAGCTTTTGGATATTGGCGAAACGGAGCAGTACCACTGGAGATTGTAGAGGCAGCGCAGTGTAGTTCAGTCAGGTTACAACTGTAGGACACAGTGAAGACCTTTAAAAATATGGTGAAATGAAGTGAATCAGTAAAACAGTAAAAAAGAATTCTCCTACATGTTTATAAGTATTCAATGGCCTCACAGACCACCGGCATAAACAATGTGCCTCCGTGAAAAGGTAAATTATTACGAGCTCCTCAACCATCACCTTGTTTGTCATTGTGTGAAACCCTTGACTCTCCTCTCTAGTGCCATCTATTGGCTGTATTTATACCATCATAAAGGACGTATGAGTGTGAGGGCAGTGACATTAAAATGGATGTTATCTTTTTAAGTATGTAAAGGGTGTGTACATGAGCCATAAGAGTTCTATTAAAAACCCCTTTGGAAGAAAGAGTTGTTCAAGGATTGTTGAAAGCATAGATGTTGGAAGATCCTCACTGGCAAATCAAATGTTTACCCATGATTCAAATGATATTTTTAAATGTAAATGTATCTGGATTTCCCGTAATCAGTTCATTTTACTTGTGTTTTGCCATAGTTACCATCAAGCCATCCAGTGCCACATGGTCTGGTCATGGTCTGGTTTGTTACTCGACATTTTGTATTCAGTTCTAATTTCGAATTTTTCTTATCTATAATTTTCCAATTTCGGTTCCCAAACCTACTGCACAATTGAAATAGTAAACGCTGTAGTAGCAGTGATTTCACGAAATAGCCACCCCCTAAAAACATGATTGTGATCCATGAGTATTGTGAGTTGTGCTGGACCACATCAGCCCCGTCCCTTTAGGAACTATGACGTCCAAGGCTGTGGAACGTGGTTCTCTTGGCCCCGAGCTAACCTATTACACTTACACCATTATTAGCGGGAGAGAGATCTATGTAGCCATTTCCTATTATTATAACCCCACGTTTGGGTTGTAGATGAAACCATTGGAATATAAATTGGTTCTCCACTAGGGATGGGCATGAGTAGTCAGGTACGTTGAACTGACCTACTGAAGTGTTATGTCTGACCTAGGTAATACTGAAGTTAACAGCAGCAACAAAATGTTTGCTGATTTTTCTCATGTTAATGTTAAATTGATGTCATAATAGGCTAATTGAAGCCTAATTGTTTAATTAATTAATTTTAAATTGCACTTGTTTCCACTGTTGGCCAAATTACATTCCTATTCTAACGTTAGACTTCTTTTTGCAAGTAGATGAATACCTTATGGTAATGTACTGTGTGTACTCAAATATGGAAGTTAGCCATCCTTATTCTCTACCCCATTGGTGGGATTCTGTTAGCATCCTCAGAAGGTGAAAAGGTTCTGGACTGAACCCCCAGAGCAGGTTCTGGAAATAAACATTACACCACAAAGGAATTATGGTCACAGATAGTTCTAGGTATACCCCTTTATGATGTGTTCTAGGAAAACGTTCCACCAGGAACCAAAAATGGTTCTTCTGTGGGGACAGCACACTGAACCCTATATAGTTCTAGTTAGCACCTTTATTACTTAGAGTGTAGTAGCTGAAAGCCTGGTTTCATTTGCATTCAATCATTACAAGGTTCTCTAACACCTGCTTCCAAATTAGCCATGTCATTACGCTTTGGCACGTGTAACCTTCAATGATACTGCAGAGGAACAAACAAAAAAAGAATCACTCTCTCTTTAGATGTGGCAAGAAGTCAGGGGTTATTATTTCTATTACCCCATTATATGAGTAGTTATCCCTTTAATCCTCTGTTCCCTGTAACTTTACACAGCAGCCAGCCGGTGACACCGGGTCTGTAATGATCGCTGCACTGAAGCATGAAACAAAGAAGCAGCGTCTGCCCTGGTGGAGGATGGGAGGAGAGCCAGTGAAACAGTCAGTCCCTCTACGGCTGTGTCGAAATAAAAGGCAGCCAGGCACAGCCTTGAAATAGGCGCCTGAGAAGAAAAAATGCTAAGAGAGCACAGTCTAATGCATTTTATGATAAATATCTTAAAAGTGTGAGTAATGAGAGGAGTGAGGGAATTGGCAGGGGGGTGCTCATGAAATCTCAGCTGTGAGATGATCAGCCAATAAAAAGTCCCTCCAGGGTGATTAATCTGACCAGTGGCTGGTGACAGCCAGGTGGATTGAAAAGATGTGCGAGAGAAAAGAAACAAAAAATGTAAAATATGCACATTTACCCAAACTTGTCTTCTACTGTAGTAGAGTAGAGAATATCAAGCTGAGATTGATTTATCACTCTACCACATTGTGCATTTTTCTCCATATATTCAACTTATTTTGCATATGTTTGTCTGGAGGTTGAATACCAGAACAAAGACAGTTAGCTTGCACTCGACATGTCTTTGACAATGACTGATGAACAGCCAGGACCAGAGACTGAGTGTCTTTTACCTCTAATGTTGTGTTTGGAGTCCTGGAGACCTCGGGCCCTCAGCTCGAAAACATATATAGCAATGTTTTATCACCTTGATGTTTCATAACTTATCCTAATGAGGATTGCTTATGATAATGATTTTGAACTAACAAAAATTACACATTACTTCTGTTTGAAAGACAAAAAATGTTGAAGACCCTGATGAAGACTCTAATCAAAACGCATTGGTTTATTTATTTATTAATAAAGGATTTTTAACTACAGTCAGAGTGCCTTGGATGCATTTTGGACTGCCTGCCTGTACTACAGTATGGACTTTTATACTGAGTGAGCTGGCCAGGCTTTTTGCTCCATCCTTGAGGAGCACCTTTTTATTTCTACACCTCTAGCAGTGTAAGTAAAGCTAATGTCAACTAAATACTTTAATTCAAGGGACAATTTACCCCAAATAAAAATATATGAATAAATAAAAAAAAAAATATTTTTCCTCTTGCCTGTAGTGCTCTTTATCAGTCTAGATACTGAGTTACTGAGTGTTGGAGATATCGGCTGTAGAGATGTCTGCCTTCTCTCCAATATAATGAAACCAGAAGGTGCTAAGCTTGTGATGCTCAAAGCGCCAAAAAATACATTTGAAAAACTCAACAGCAATGTCTCTTTCCAGAAACCATGACCCGGTTACTCAAGATAATCCACAGACCTTGTTGTGAGCAGTTTCATGTAGGAATTATTTTTTTTTCTACCAAACTACACCTGCCAACCACATCACTGTGCAGAAGGAAGCGTGCATCTACTCATGAACGAGAGGTTTGTTGCCATGATGTAAACATTTAGCTGAGCTGTAACGTTAGCTAGCCCGGTGGTGCTAGGTGAGCTAGCAGTAGATGCACTAAAACAATCTAGATTGCTAAATAGCACTACAGGTAGGAGGGAAATACGTATTTGGTGAACTGTCCCTTTAACATAATGAGTCCTTTAGTGAATTTACAGTAGAAACATAGAGAATTGATCACAAAATAGAAGCATCAAGCAATAGAGTGTGTCATAAACAATCAGGGCAGAAAAGCTTCACAAGTTCTTGTATGTTCTCGTGTATATGTTGAAAGACTGACATTAGTTCTACACTTCATATCTTCCCATTAATGTTAATGATGATGATGCATGCAAAGTTTGACTTTCTGATTGGTTATGAAAACATGCTTGAAGTACCCATGAATATGGAAACATCTATAAGTCTTCTCCACTGTTGTTTGCCATTAATAGGCAGTGCATTGTCCTTTAAAAAACTACATAAATTTAAAAAATAGTCAGAGATGTTCTACAGCTCATGTCTTTATTAGTGCTGTGGATACAACAATAATACTCTGCAAATGATGGTGTTAAGTTAAAGTGCCCACATTGAATTTAACAAGGGATATTCCACCCCACTAATTCAGGAATGTACAATTGTTCAATAAATCTTATTACAGTAGCAAACACTGTGCATTTCATTGTTCAAGCAAAATTCTTCATGATAAATAATCCCAGTTTCTCACTTTGTTTTTCTCAACATAAAAGTGTGCCTATAGTGAGATACAGTGTTAAGACAAACAAAATTTTGCATATTATAGTTTTACTCCACTCAACACATTATAATACAGACAGTCACGTGTCTGCAGGATAAAAGCTGCCCCATGATCATGGTTTAGCATTGTGCTTTTTATCATGAACAAAGCACCGGCAGTCGCGGCCGCACTGCCAGTCATGCCTCCCACATAGAGCCAACATTCAGTCAGTGAATCACAATGACATTGCACAGTTACACAACATAGATTGCACTAAAGTTAAGAGCGGTACGTTAAGTATTCTTATATAAACATCTGAATCCATCCATAAGGGAGAATAAGGGCATGTTCATAAATGTAACGTAACCCTTCTTTGGTTCACAAATACACTAAAAGAATTCAATGTTATCCAAAACATTGTGATATTGTACAGCAGAGTTTCCAAATAGGAAGGAGGATACATTACAAATGGAACAGAACAGCGTATCCACAATTAGAATCTCTGGATATAAATAAAGTGATTCATCTATTACATACTATACTGTGTGGTCCATTTACATATAGGCTTTTTTTTGTTCACTGTAAAACTAGGACACATTTTACACAAAGGCAATGTAACAATACTATACACAATCTACACAAAAATCTCTAAAAACACAGCGATCAAGTACAACGACTGTGTTATATATTTCCACCTATGTAATATCAAAGGGAAATAACAGCTAGGGTACAATGTGGCGGTGCATCTGGCTCGATAAATACACAGACGACATGGAGCACCAACAGTCAGTACATCGTATACATTAATTTTGTCTATACTATAAGGTTCCCTACATTGTGCTCTGTTACTTGTGAAAAAATATTTTGATTTCAGTCTGTTTTTAATACTGACCTTCGTATTGTACAACAGTAAAATTACGTTTTTTTATAGCTGCTATAGAAAGAATCATTTGTGTGCTCAGATATTCTTGCTAATTCATATTAACATGGACGCTAAACACTTTTAATCTCATTTAATCAACATTATTATGGGATAAATTCCACTAAACATATGGTTTAGCAAGAATATGAGTGTGCTTCTATGATTCTCCCACCGTTTTGACTTACGTCCTTTTTTCTCTGATAACCTGGTGTGTAAATGTTTTGAATACATGTCATCGCTGCTAAAGACAGAGACAGAGAGGAGACACACAGGGCGTATTATTTCTTGTGCATTGCCAGAGAAGATCTGTAAGCAAAAAATTTCAACGTCTTTATGAGACAAAAGAGACAAGAAGCCAAGCTCGAGGCTCTCCAGAGTCGCAACTGTTTTTGGGGAAAATAGGGGGGTTTAGGTGAGGCTCTTACAAGTCGCTCCCAAGTCGCTCGATCTCCCCAATCAGGAAGTCGATGTCTGACCTGGTGGCGGCTGGGTTGGAAATGACCATACGGAAGAAGTTGACCTTGTCTCCCTGTGGCTGGTAACCCACCATCGTAGTGCCGGACTCCATCATCATTGCCTTGATCTTTGGGGCCACCTGTTGTAGGAAAACATACAGTTACCAACCAAATTCTGTAAAACACAAGCACGCACAATGTGCTCATGACTTTACTGTGGGAATCTCTGAATCTACAACCCTGATTCCCAAAAACTTAGGATGCTGTGTAAACCATAAATCAAAACATAATGCAATGATTTGCAAATGCTTCTCAACTTATATTCAGGTAAATACTTTTTTTCCCCCATAACCTCTTATTCTGTTGGGGGTCACGGTGGGCTGGAGCCTACCCTAGCTGACATTGGTTGATAGGCAGGGTACACCCTGGACAGGTCACCAGACTATCACAGGGCTAACACATAGAGACAGACAACAATTCACTCACGTTCACACCTACAGTAAAGGCAATTTGCTGTGCCACCCAGAATACAGTACAAAGACAAGATATTTAATGTTTAAACTGATAAATTTGATCATTTTTGTATAAATATACCCTCATTTTGAATTTGATGCCTGCAACAAGTTTGGTCGGGGCATGTTGACCACTGTGTTACATCACCATTTCATTTACACTCAGTAGGCATTTTGAAAGTTTTGAAAGCCTCAAGTCAATTCAGCCGTCGCCATCTTGGTTTTTGGAGCCATATTTACCATATTTACAATGAGAGGCTGGAGCTGTGGAGGAGTGAGGGGTGAATCTGACGGAAAGCCCTAAGGACACCGCAATGGTAGCGACTTGTCCATCACTGGTAGCCACGCCCTAAAGCATACCCTGCTCTATTGTCTATTGGCATCAGCAGACAGCCTGTCACTCAAAGATGCTTTCCCTTAATTATTTGTAACTTTAAGCCTTACTAAAATGTAATGTGTGTCGTGAGTGTTAAAATTAGCTATACAGACAAAAACTGTTTTTTTCTATCAAGCTATAAATTTGGGCATTTTAACATGGGTCTCTATGGGAATTACTCACTTCTGGAGCCAGCCTCAAGTGGTCATTCCAAGAACTGCAGTATTTGGCATTTCCATGCTTCTTCATTTAAAGACTGTCTGTGTGGAAGAATGGACTAAAATCCCATCTGAACACTGTGAGAGATTAGTTTCTTCACACAGGAAGCATCTTCAAGTTGACCTTAGCATGTACTTTTTTTCCGTGTCATTCTACTTTATTGCACTTTTTTTTAATAGACCAAAACACTGCAATTTCTTCATCTGTGTAGTTTTATTGAGTTAATACCAATGTTAGGTCTAAATTCCATGTGAATAATTGCACTGAAAATTAGGTGATGTTTTTTGGATCCATCAAATGTTTGCTTTTTAGTATCCTGGTCTCAATGAGTATATAGACTTCATGTGTTTTTTTGTGATTTGTCATTATTCTCTACATGCTTCACCATCTTTCTCACAGCCTATGTGTTAAGATAGGTGTGCATATATTTATGTTTATTTTTTCTTGGTATCTTATCTCATGTCACTCTGTGTTTTTTATTAACTTGTAATTTTTAAAAAAATATTTTAGCCACTACAATTAAGGCTTTTTAATATTTCCTTCCTTGTTTTTCTACATGTTTTCTGAGTGCCTAGATTGCCTTCCTGTTGATGAAAATGTGTTTAATGAAAAAAAAAACCTGACATTGAATACTTGTTTCCCCCACTGTAAGAACTGTTTTTCTGTATGTTTTACAAAGCATCTCAACTTTTTTGGAATCTGGGTTTGTAAGTAGAGATTATATAAACCAGTCTAAGACAGCAGGTGAGCTAGAAATGTGGCTTTAAAAGCAGATTGATGAGTCATTACCTTGTGCAACCTCTCCCGCTTCTCGTCGCCATCAGGCAAGCTGCGCAGGCTCGGTGGAATGTACCAGAAACACACATTAGTGTGCTGCGGCTGATAAGAGAAAATGGGAACAACAGTTGTAATGAGCGCAGATAAAAACAACCTTCTGTAATTTCAGCTTTTCTTGTCAACGTGTCAGCAATGCAAAATGATCCAATCAATCCCGAAACCAAGTTAAGATATGAAATATATTGTTGCAGTTGTTTATGCTATTACCTGGGCTTCTCTGCTTTACACAACACCTGCTTTTCTCTTGTGATAAACAGAATAGTACAGACAGTTTTCCTTTGTTGCTGCAGCTGATCATCTTGAGTATCCAATGAATTCTGATCTATCTTCATCTGATAACTCCGTGCAGTGAATACTTTGGTGTTCGTTAAAAAAAAAAAGAAGCTGTCTGTGGAAATAATGTTCTCACCTCTCCGTCGAACACCATCTCGAAGCCTTCTCTGTTTTTTATTTTATTGTAGAGGTATGCTGACAGATCCAGGCACTTGTCGATATGCTGTTCAAATCCCACTGTTCCCTTTTGGGTAGATTGAAAAAGAAAGAATAAGGAGTCATTACCATCACAATCTAAATATGGCAGCAGGCTTCATAGAAGCTTTAGAAGAAAACATCTGATTAAATGCACACCTTTGCCTTCCACATGAGCCAGAACTTGAAGATATCGACATGTCGCCCACACTGAATGGCCTTGTCGCCTGTGTCGTATGTAACATCATACTGTTTATCAGGCTGGAAGAGGTAACCAGCACACATGGAGTTGCAGCCTTGTAATAATCCCTGCAACGGACACAGTGGTGATGAAAAAGATATTTAGGTTAGCAAACACCGGTGGTAAACAGTTATCTTATCCTGCTAGTGCAGGAGGGGTATTGTGTGCAGCAGTGGAAAAACAGTCTCACCCTCTCTCTGACCAGAACGGCAGAGCACTGCAGCGGCACTCCCATCATTTTATGGGGGTTCCAGGTGACTGAGTTGGCCCTGCACAGATATTGAAACAGTATACAGAGCTCTGTGAGTGTGTGTGTCAAGTCTAGGAACAGGAGCTGTAATGTAAGAACACACTGATCCTTTCAATTTTATTGAAATAACTCTGCACATGAGTCTTTTCAAAGATAGTATGAGACATCTGTGGTTTTGTTCAAGCTGACTACAGATCTGAGATGGACACCAGATTCTTTGGCTCAGATTTTAAAGGGGCACTCAAGCTATTTAGTATTGTACTTCCATGTGGGAGAGGAAATTGGGGTGCCCTTGTGGCTTTGGGGTTAGGGTGCTAACCACTCAAACTGCATAAAGGAAGTGGACGTAGCCATCGTGATGTCACCCACTGGTTTATAGACTACCTTTAAAACCCTTGAGTTTGGCATTTTGGCTGTTGACACCCCTTTTTTAAGGAGCCAGACGTGACCATCCCTCCATTCTGAATCACATACTTTTTCACTTAACTGTCTGTACGTACTGCAGCTGCCCTTAAAAAGTATGTACTGTTGCATAGAGTATGTGCATGCTTTGAACTCTGACTCTCTTGCTCATATATCCATTGTAGTCCGCAATGTAAAATTTTAAGTTAAAAGAAAAGACATGCAACTTGGAGAGCAGCAGATCTTAACATCCTCATTTCTCATTACCTCAAAGACATGGCATGACACTAGCAGCAGAGCTCACTGAGGTCAACTTAGCAAGCTGCTGTTGTTATTTTACAATGTATTGTGACAACTTTTGCTTGTCTGTGGACAGGGAGTGACTTTGAACAGTGTCAACGTCTTATTGACATGTGACAAATGAGAACCAACCTCAAGAACTCTGTGGGGAAATACAGCTGGGGTCATGAAATGTAATAGCAAACTCACTAAATGACAATAACTAGCATAAATCACCATGCTCTGAACATACACGCTATAGACAGTAACAATAAAAGTGACATTTGCATTATAGAACTTAACACTGCAAATTCAACTGCAAACTACAAACTACTCCATCCAGCATGATGGGAAATGTGGGCGTCACTACAGTATGTAATTTAACTTTAAAGTTATAACTGCATACATCGCACATTGTTTGTGATTGATTGATTATAGTAATTGCGGCTTCTGTCAGCTGTCAGTGGGCTGCCATCTGTCTATGTGCCAAATATTCAGCTGAACAGAGGATTGTTGGTCAGAATAGCCAGAAAAGCATGTTGGCTTGCAGACTGCGAAATGCGACTGGAAGCAATATTTTTAGCATATTGCATTTGACATACGATGTCTTGTGACACAATAAAACTTTTTCTAGCATACTAAATAGTATGATGGAGTAAGTACTGGAACCCATATTTGGACAAGAAGGTGGAGTTGTGGAGGAGTGAGAGGTAGATCAGACTGAGAACTAGAGGACAGCGCCTAGTAGCAACTTTGTCAGTCATAAGGTGGCTGTGCCCAAAGCATACCCTGCTTTGTTTCCTTAAATGGGACCATAATTTACAAAATCAATATCATAATGTATTGAAGAAGACTTGAAATTAGGGACTGAGATCATGAAGTCATTAGGAAAATCTTAACGGAGGTAATAAATCAAGCAAGAAGTAGGGTCATTTTCTCATAAGCTTCTAATCAATCAAACTTCTTTTTGCAACCAGTGGAGTCGCCCCCTGCTGGCCATTAGTAAACCTGGAGGCCAAATCCACCTCTCCAGTAAGGTCTATGTCCCATCCCATACCGTCTACTATCTAAAAAATACTAGAATATAAAACAAAAAATGGGAAATTAAAAAAGATTTAGCCCAAAATGTCCTAAATTTCTTTCTCAAAGTGTCACCAACACCAGATCCTACATTTCCCATAATGCAACTCATTAGTGTCTGTGGTAAACTTTATCCATCATGTCTGCTCATGTCTTCCAAACTCAGCGTCCCCTGTTTAACACATTAACACACTTAACACGCCTCTTCTACATCTATTTATGATGGAAATATCATGGTTCTTCATGCTTCAACAGTGCATAGTTCTTCGTCCTTCTGTTTAATGGTAGACTGCAACCACTTAGTTTACCATTGTTGTTGTCTAGGAGTCACGTTCCAGCAGTTTGTCCATAAAAGTCCTCGGCTACTTTCATGTTTTCATTGCACGTGTTCTAAATAATGTGTCCCCTGCATCCCCCACAAAATCTATACCTATGCTGTGATGAGTAAACATGTTTTCCTGTACTGGTAAATGAATTATATGTTCATGTACTGCACTCTTTTACCTTTCCACTCCACTGAGCTTGTGTCTGTGTTTTCTGGACATCAGCAAACCTCCACCCCATGCACCCTGCAAAGGTCACAACACAGTATATTATAGCAGTCTACTACAGTGGCTGATATATGCATCTGATGTTTTTGTTTAAGGTATTGAACATTATTGATATTCTCCTACGTCCACATGAAGCCACATGTTGTACTTTTCACAGATGTCTGCGATTTCATTGATGGGATCAAAGGCTCCATAGACGGTGGTGCCAGCAGTGGCATTCACAAACATCGGAACATACCCCTGCAAACCGAAAACATCGGAGGAAAAAAAAGACTGGTTACAATTCTGGGCTGAATTCAAGCTGTTATGCTCATTCTCTTCCTGTGATTGCCAACATCAAAGAGATGGACTAAAACACATTTCTCAAATAATGCACTCTGCCCGTCTGCACCTCCTGCTTTCCCATTTCCTCTAGTCTGCACATCACTTTGCTTTTGAAGGATTACTTCCAGGAGAGGTACTTTAGACCAGGGCAGCATCACATGTGAGCAGACAGAAGCATTAACCTTACTGAAATAACCTCGCTGTTCTGGCACACATAAGTGTTTCCTTGCTACAAGTAAACTCCACGGCTCAGGGGAGTGTTTCTCATTGTACTGATAGAAGCAAATAAATAAGTTAGAGGGGCCGATGTCTGAGTCACTGCTGCTGGCATTCACCTTTTGCTTGGCCTCTATTACTTTGGCTTCCAAATCAGCGGGGATGACTCTCCCCCTGGAAAAGAAGAAGACATACAGTAGGAAGTCATCCAGATATTCGATCTTTTACCAGACTCTCTGCATGTGCGTTCAGTGTAAAGCAAACCTCTTATCTGTGCTCAAAAGGATCAGGTTCTCCGTCCCGAAGCCCAGTGCTGCACTGGCTTTCTTGATGGAATAGTGGCTCTGCAAGAAACAGATGTTCGATCAGTCACGTTTCAGACTGGATTTATGAGATATTAATTGTTAAACTTTGTGATAACTGTAATGCAGAGACTAACATGCTCTGAGGTGAAGAGGACCAGTCTGGGTGCAGCTGCCATGCCTTTGGTCTTGACTTCAGGGAAGAACTTGTATCTGGCAATCATCACACTGTACATGTTGGAGATTGCTCCTCCTGTAGAAACCAACAGTGGTAGAAAGTAATACAGTTATAGTGTACACATCTGTGGTACCTGTACTGGAGTAATTAAATTTTAAAGGTATTTTACAGTACACATATTTGGAGGCAACATATTTACTTTTTACCAACTACATTTATTTGACAGCCTTAGTTACTAGTTACTTTGCAGAATAGGATTATCAAAGTGAAACATAATCAGCAAATAAATTATTATGCATAATTAAGGTGGCGAGTCGGTTAAAATTAGCCTCACCTGTACAGCCTACAACATTAAAGTAATGTTATAATGTTGCAGATTGCATCAATAATTAAGTCTGTTTAGTTAGAAGGTGTTAACTTGGATGTACTGTAAGTCCTCAAGGGGATACCACATGGCTCAGTTACAGGCCCTCTATTATTAACTATACATGTAAATTGCCTCAGGCAGAATCTATTAAACGCAGCCTTTTATTTCTATGCTGATGACACTGTCATTTACTGCTTTGCACCAACCCCTACTAAGGCTCTTGAGTATCTTTTTGCAATGGACAAAAGACTTTGTAACACCTGTTAACATCTGACTTTTTTATTTAATGAGAAAAGTTAAGGTAAGGTAAGGTAAGGTAAACTTTATTGTCCCCTAAGGGAAATTCATCTTGGGCATAGTGCTACATTTCATTGCTTCACAGGACAAGATAAAAACATCATCACAGGGGCACATCATCACAATGACAGTTCTATCACATGAAACAGACATGGACTACATTTAACAATTACAACACAGAAACATACAGAGACGTCTAAAGTGCAAGAAAAAGTGCTGAGTGCTAAAGTGCCGTGTGTTTAATGCACATTGCTCGTTGCTCTATTGCACTAGTTTTTAACATTGTTCAACAGCTTAATGGAGGCTGGAACAAATGATAATTTGAGGCGGTTTGTTTTGTACTTTGGTATACGAAATCTTCTTCCTGATGGGAGAAGTTCGTATTCAGAGGACAGTGGGTGAGTAGAGTCTGAAGAGATTTTTGTTGCTTGTTTCATGACCGACTGATTATACAGATTCTGTGCATTGTGCATTCTCTCCTGGGACAGATGACTTTGCAGTATTTATGTGTGTTTATCAGCTCCAGCTCCAATCATCTTCACTCAGCAATTAAAACCCTGTGTGGGCACATTAATCTTAGCCCCTTTGCCAGTGCAACGATAAAAGGCTGCCACAAAACCTTCACACAGAATTTGAAAGAGAGACTGAATACATACAGATTTAAGACATATAGATATAAAAAATAAGTAACCACCGTAGCATTTTAGTTGGCCTGCACGCTACTTTCTACTCTTTATTTAGATGTTGTTTGGCCTGTCTGTGATGTCAAACTTGCTGCACCAGAAAAATTAAACAAAAAGGCACACTCTTCTACTGGCAATGGGAAACTTTTATTTGGATTTTCCTTTTAAAGAAAGTCTTGCTTTGCTTTTTTTGTGAAAAGAGGTCATTTGTGGAATCTACTTCTTTCCTATTTTACCTGCTCTGAGATTCATTACAAACTTATTCACCATTGTGTTTTACACTCAAAGTAAGCTGACCTGCTCTGTGTACACGCTGCCTCAGACCCTGTTACAAAGCTATTTTTGGTAAAATTTGAACCTGAACCTAATTATTGTTTCCCTTAAATTTGAATTATTGAAATTACAATCTTCATCCCAGGACTTCTTGTGTTTTGTTGTTCCTAAAGTCAGAACTTTCAAGCTTTTAAATTCTTTGCACCTACTGCACGAAGCAATCACAGACTGATGTTGAGCTTCATAGTAACCATAGTAACCCCAAATATGTTTAAACTATGGTGAAATCTGTTGAGTCTAGGCTGTCTGTTTGCAAATGGTTTATGTGATCATTTCAGTCCTATCAAATCTATGTGCTTTTATGTTAATTGTTAAAACTCTGTGTTGCTGCTATTCTAGGCCAGGCCTATTGTAAAAGATATCTTTGATCTCAAAAGGACAAACCTGGTTAAATAACAGCTAAATAAAAATAATTATGATGCAAAATTATTATATATATTATTCTGAAATGTGCCACTCTTTTGACGCCAACACTTGCAAAATACTCTTTTACTTGTAAAAGAGTATTTCTACACTTTTAAGTAGTCTCAAAACAACATTTTTTTCACCACTGGAAACCAGACGATATCTTTTAGAAGTGAAAACTACATCGAACATCAAGTGGTATCAGATAAAGTATGACATTATTACAAGAGTCTGACATGTTTGCATGAGGGCTCAGAGTTACTGAGCTATTGGTTTGTCTTTCACCTGGAGAAAATATGCCATCTCCCTCTCCATCAGGCCAGCCGACTATCTCTCTCATCTTTTTCAGTGTCAGCTGCTCCATGAGCACAAAGACAGGGGCGATCTCATAGGTAAACCTGGAACAAACCAAAAAACCCATTTGAATGTGTGATGAAAGTGTCATTGAACATAATCTCAGTGTTACATTTGTGAGATTTGTGTTTTGTTGTGTGTTAATTGAGCAACAGTATATTCAAGTAAAACGCCATTTCACCTACAGGCTGCAGGAGAGACTGATGGGATCGATATGAAGTACACTGATATTTAACAACATGCATTTGTATAGTCTAATTGTACAGCATGGTTACTGAGCATGCTGCTCTCTCAACAGAAATGGAACAGATACAGTGCTGTGTACACAGTCACACTTCAGTGACAACACCATCTTGTTGTTTTAGAAATGGCCTCTTGCTGCAGTGAAATGTCACACAGTCTTGCGCTCACTGATGCAGCATGAGGAGCCTGGTTTTGCAGAAAATTAGCAAGAAATGTGACGTTGGTCCGGTGAGGATAGTCAAGATATGAACACCTTTAATGGGACAACATGGTTAAAAACACTTGGAAATTAATTTGAATGGTCTGCTGTTGCAATCACAAAACAAAGATGTTTCAGGTGCCTTTAATTCTCTCATTGCAGGAACGGGTCCCATGTTTTATCCTCTCAAGTATATAATTTTTTCCCCATTTTATCAAAGTACATTAAAAACCCCTCGGCTTCAGAGAAGAGCACAGTCGATTTGGAATTACAGCGCAGGCAGGCTCATCCATCTTCTCCTGACCAATATTCTTCCAATTACATAAGTATCTATCTGTTCATGCAAAGAAAGTAAATGAATCAGAGGAACATTGCAGAATGTCGCATTGTGCCCCACAGCATCTTTAACATACACACACACACACACACACACACACACACACACACACAGCAATATGGAGAGAGGGGAAAAAAAATAAACAAGTCAGATGCCACTCCGCAGATGTCGCACATTAATTTCACCGCATTCATTCATGCAGACGACGCTCACTCATTCTGATTATGTAAGACCTGGATGTGATTGTCAGTCTATTAGTGTCAGTCAATATCTGCCAGGGGTAATTAGGGTTGATGGGGTAATTAATAAAGGTAAATTACAAGTATGTAAGCAACCTCCACCCTCTGGTTCGAGTCATCCTCGGTGATGTCGCCAATAACACACAAGCTGACTACAGCGCTTCTTTGAGGTCGGCTGTGGGAGACAGACTTGTTGCTGAACCAGCGAGAACAAACAAGGCTATTAAGACATGCCTGATGACTGCTTATATAAGATTTTTAACCAAGTTTTGAAATAAAGGTTTAAGATCCACCTCTGTTACGCTCTCAAGATCCTAATTTCATCTTGAGAGGCCTCACCACAAATCATAAATTATGGTACCACTTTCTAACTAGGCTCGTTTTATAAAAGACAGCTTTATACATAAATGATACACCTTTAATAAGAAAGAAAAATGTCTGGTGTTTGATGTTTTTATTTGGAAAATTGCAGTTATAAATGCTAGTAACCCGGCTGTTAATAAATGTCTTTTTCAGATGATAAGTGGCCAGACAGTCTGATTGGTGAAAGGGACTTTTCACAACCTGATAACTGATATTTTGTTCTTACTGATGGCTTATAACTGATCTATAAAGCATTAGTAAATGATTTGTTAACCAAGAAAACCCTTTATAAGGAAAGTATTTTAAGAGAGTGCTACTAAAATAGTTTGATGTTTTCTATCAATTTACAGCTAGATTTTTTAATTTATTTTAGTGTTATTTTAGTCTGAATAGTCATCTACATCAAGTGATTTAATTATGATACTGCTATCGTTTTTACAAAAAGTTGTAGGGCTGTAATAATAACAAAAAAATCTCTGAGGCTGCAGGTGACCCCAGCTTACAACAGTAATAGGAATGGGAAATAGGGGGGTGTCGATAGCGTAGTGGATAGTGCCGGCGCCCCATGTATAGAGGCGATGTCTCGCTGCAGCGGTTGCGAGCTCAACTCCAGCCTGCAGCCCTTTGCTGCATGTTATCTCCCCACTCTCTCTCTCCCCCATTTCTCACACTGTCCTGTCCATTAAAGGCAAAACGCCCAAAAAATAATCTTTAAAAAAAAATACATAGGAATGGGAAATAGGGACCCTGAATTCAAGTCTCAGTCCTTAAAGAAGCTCTTTATGATATTCAGATCGTATCTATGATTCAGAGGTTGTCTGCACACAACACGGAGGTGGCTGAGCAGGTGGCTAGCAGTCCCCTAGGAAATGCTCTAGGCTTTGAAGCCAACTTTTGTAGTGGCCAAACATTAGAATTACATCCATCACCTGATGCCACTGAGCCCAAAAATACTTTTTTTTCCATTGTTTTTCCATTGACTTACATGGCAAAAGAGACATTTATAGATCGCTGGATACATTTTTGGAGCGTCACAGCCCCCATAAAATGATTTGTTTCACTATCAGAATTTGATCCATTCAGTCCGATAACATTTGGAAAGTCTAGAAGAGAGCACAATTGACTCATTTTATCCACATTTAAGTTAGCAGACTGCTAAACTGTATGTAGCTGGCTCAGTCGACGGAAGTCTCTAGTGTCGGTGTGCCTGTTCTATCGGCCACACAATGCCAAAGCAGTGCTGATCTGGACAATTCTATGCACCACAGTTTGCACATAGTAACTTGTTTTGGCTTCATGCGCTACTGAGCAACTTTCATAGGAATGAGCAGGGCCCTGCCTCCAATGTTGTATCCAGTTCTCTGTATAGATCCATGGCAGCTAGCAGCTAACAGTGCTCACAACAAGAACAGTGCTAACAACAGAGGGTGTGTGTTAAGCCTCCACAAAGACCCCGTCCAGATGTCAGCGGGTACTGCTGTATGAGCGCAATGCAGCGTGGTAGCGATTAGCTACCCAGGGGGATACACAAACTGGGACTCACATTTGCTAACAAGCACACGCAGTCAAACCATGTACTTCAACAAAGAACAGAGAAGCTCTGATTGCAGCCCACACAGAGAGGTAGCATGACTTTATTTTCTGCTCAGGACACCATTGCTTTACTATATGTTTATATAGCAAGCAGTGGTTTGCTGCTGTATTAATGTATTAATCATACACAGCTCCTCTAAGTTGATCATCATACACTAAGCTACCAGTTTATAAGGCACACTAATACCTTAAATAAATTATAGTACAAGACAGAGAATAATGAATAATGAATCAACACCCCGCTGACACAGTCATGAAAAACTAAACATAAGTTTCTTATAGTTGAGGCCAAACTCATGGCTGAGTCCCTCTGATGGCTGTCCATATTGTGTACAGATGGCCTGAGGCCAAGAGGCTCTTTTCCCCTCCTGGCATTGTTATGTCACAGGAACTAGCACTAAATGAAACAAAGACACCATGTAAACTGTGAATGCGAATCAATATGCAATTTAGTTTGCCTGCAGGGCTAAATTATGTGACCACAGCCTGAGCACAGGCCAACATTGACAATACTGTGGGGGAGTAGCAGTACAAATGTCTTCTTTTGTGCTTTTTATTTTCCTGCTTGATTGACAATCTATTAGAGCATGCAGGGTGCTCTTCAGCCAGCGACAGTAATTACTGTATGTCACTAAAAGTATTCCTCTAACAGAAAGCCCCTCTTCTGCACGGGCCATTTAGAAAACAATGAGTACAAAAAAGCTTTAAAAAGAAAAGTAAAATAAAATGAACCTAATGACTTTCAGACTCAGTTTTATTCTTAATGCTTATATCTCAAATATTATCTGCATGACTGTGTTTAAAGAGTGCAAATATTACTTAACAACTGATAAATGACACTGTACTCACATGTTAGTGTTGGCTGTGGAGGTGAGCCACTCTCCTGCCAACCCGACGATGTCTAATCCAGTGGAGAGCTGGTTAAAGAACCTGGGGTGACCTGTGATTGAAAGAGAGACAACAAAGCAACATAATCCCCAGAAAACAATTCATCATTCAAGACTGTAAGGGAGAAAATGGCTTATCTGTAATCATTACGCTGGCATGTAAGTTAATGAGAGTTATTGATTGCAGCAGGCCACGCTGAACGCCTTCGGGCCTCTTTGTTCTCACCTGTCCTCACTCCGTACTTCAGGGTGTCCCTGCAGTCCACCAGGATCTGCTCCAGAGACTCGGGCTGGTCAGAGAGCTCCAGGTTGAAGCCCTCCATGCCCTCCAGCAGCTGGTGCGGGTGGTGGAAGTCCAGGACCTTGGTGGATCTATCAAAGGTCTTCCGGACGTAGTTAGTGAGGATTTCCACAACCTCGAGCAAGAACTGCATGGTCGGCTCCTCTCCATTTTTGGCAGGCAACAGATCTACAAAATAAAATATTAAACTGACAGTTGTTGGTGTCTCTTCTGGTTAACCTTAATCTGAAGATCGCTCTCATGTTGAGACTTGTCCATTTACTTTTGAGTTTACTGCATAGGTGTAGATTTCAGGGGGTTGAGGGGAAAATAATATCAATATTTAGAACATATGTACCCCCCAAAATACAAAAATAAAAGTAGCAGAGGGCTTTTATTTTGGCAAAATTAAAGTAGACATTAGCACAATAAAATTATGCAAACAAATGCACAAATAGGTGCATAAAAATAAAAATAAAAAATGCAGGAAATTAAGTATTTGACACTTAAAATTCCTGGCCGAGGACCCTCATACCCTCTGATTCATATTTTGCTTCAAGTGTTGAAACAAAACCTTCACACTTGGTTTCCTGTAACCTCTGGTTTTATCAGCAAGTTAGAAAATGACTTTTAACATATTTATTTTGTGCAGATCCTCCAACAGTTGGTTTAAAAATACAGCACTTGATTCCACCAACACATGCAAGATATGGGTAGTTCTATTATGACTGTCTAGATAATCATTTATCTAGATTATCTATATGATTTACTTGTATTTATTTCCAAGCATTTTCAGTATATTTGGTTATTAAAATCCAGATAAAAAAAATCCATGCAACGTCTCTCAAAGTATATTTTACATTAAGTGCATGATGATAAATTTCATTAACCTACCTCTGGCGAACAGGTTGGAGAAGTCGGTCTCGGTGCGTCTGAAATGCGCATCTCCACCGGTGTTATCGCAGGACAGCAGGTTCTTGGCTGCGCGCTCCTTGAAGGAACTCACAATCCTGCTCCTCTCCTCCAGACTGTTGTTCTTCTGCAAAAACCCTAAACGATTACAAGAAGCAGAGGTGTCCGCGGGGTGGTTACACTCCCCATACATGTTGAGAGCTGCAGCTGTTTGGGCCCACTAATAAATCTCCTCTTCCATTTCTGACTTTTTATCTCATCTGTCTATCTCCGGGGATCTCCACTCTTCTTTCCCTGTCTCTCTTTCTTTTAATGTGGAAAAAGTCCCATCCTGCCCAGGGTGTCCTATTTATGGGCGCGAGGCTCTGTGGGAGGTTGGAGCCCGGTGACATCAGCATCAAACTCCAGCCAAGCAAAAACAAATGGCTGTTATGTAGCGGCTGTAAATTGTTGTTGAAGCTCCTGCGACATGTGAGGAGCAGATAGAACAATAGACAATAACAACACAGGCCAAAGGCACATTTGATTTGATTTTTTTAAGAAAGCCTGCTGGTTCACAGGTAAAATTTGACAAAATCTCATGTAAAAATTGCGCAAAACGCCACTTTTGCGATATTAAACCTGTTTCCCTGCAATGTTAATCCAACCAGACTACACCTTTGTTGTATTTTTCTGTCCCCTTTGTATTTGTAGCTTTATAGGTTCTGGGTAATTAAATGGCCTTAATGAAACCAGCAGAACGTGTCGGTCAAAAATGCCAGAAAATAGTGCGCACTGGTGCATGACATTCACCATTATGGTAGATGTCACTCCGTCCTTGTTTAGTGTAGTGTGAGAGTGAAAAGGGAAAATCCTTCCTGTATAATTCCCCCTTTTCAATTTCATTATCTTCAACTCAGAGATAAATGTGTGATATTTGGCTCCTCGAATTTAAAAAAAAATAATAATTTTGTTAAAATTACCCAGATCACTTAAAGTGGTTATTTGATAAGATAAAAAAAAAATGTTGGTCAATCTAATCATTGTTTGGATGATATTTCAAAATCCTGCTGGTTCAGTAATCCAATGAGCCGCGAGTAAAATGATGCAGGCCACAAATAGCCTACAGTCATGCTTATGGACACATTAAAAAAATATTTTTATCTCTCCCTGACAATTCAATTTTTTTCATAATTCTATTAAAAATAGAGCAACTTACCACATATCTTCATTCCCAATTTTCTAGTACATCCATGAGCAACTCCACACCAAGCATCATAGCCTAAAAATGATTTAAAAAAAAAAAACAATTAGAGGGCCTCCACACTAGCCTGCAAAAAAAGTGCACTTTTTTTCTTGGACAATTTGGTGCTGAAAATAAATGGAGGAACGTATGAGGTCGAGAGCTGAAACAAAAATAGCAAGCATGGATGTCTTGGGATTATTTAAACATTAAACCGGCGCTCCCCGGGCCCCTGGATCTGGATTAGCCTATTTCCACTATATGTCACTGTTCATGACCTCAGCGAGGACTTCAAATTAATTAGCCCTTTGGATCCACGCCAGGCTAAAGATCTAATTGAGTGAATGGATGCTGGTTAGAATGCGAGCATCAGTAGACATGAGCCGGCTGGCCAGTGACAGATAGAGAATTACAGCGTTATCAAGGGCTTCCAGCCAGAGAGGGGATGGGGCACCTTGGATGGGGAGCATAGACGAAATCCTCAAAAGCAGCAATTTAGGAGGAGGAGGAGGAGGAGGGGTGGGAGGGGAGGTGGAGAAGGGTTGGAGGGGTGGGGGGGCAGTCCCATTCCCACATCCCAATTTAACCCCTTGCTTTGGATCATTAGATAAATCATTGCTCTGCTCAGCTCATTGGACGCACTTTAACACGGTCCCCACAATGATTTTCTCCAAGCCAGAGGAAATGAGATGGGCAACAAAGGAGACAAGTGACACACAAAAAGATGGAAGAAAAGGAACAAGAGCAGATGTGCTGACAAACAGCATTCAGAGCAGCCTATATCACATTTGCAGACACAGGTGTAGATTTCAGGGAGGGATGCAGAGGACACCAAAACATGTGCCAAAAAAGCATGAAAGTAGAAGGGGACTTTTTTTTGACAAATTAAAGACATTTGCACCATCAATTAGTGCAGAAAATCCCCAAAAAAATCTGCATAAAAATCTCAGGAAATTCATGTGTCCCCTATTTCATATGTGTCCCCCTCAATGTTGAATCAATCTACACCCTTGTTTGCAGAGGTGCAGCTTGAAGGCTTTAGCTACAGGCAATTTCTTCATGGGCCTAACATGATGCAATCTCTGCTTTTCATCAGACACTCATCACTTGACAATGCAAAGCTACACAGATATTAAAATCAAACACTGGTGGAATTAAAAAGCTCATATTTGCATTGCACAGAGAATAGTGCATGGTGTTTTTAAAAGGTAAATATCTGTATATTTCTTACGTTAGGGGCATATATACACCTGTACGTGATTTCAGACCTCTATTCACAGGGAGGATGAGGCTTATTTTTCCTACCAGCTGACAATGAAAGGACTGTGGTGGCTGTATGGTTTCTACAGTGCCCTTTCTCGAAGGCTACAATGCTTAAGTGTGCCATTAGGGGCAATTTAATATGGCTGAATTAACAGCCACTTCAGGGGCAATTTTCATTTTTCCATGCAGGCACTTTATTCAGCCAGAGCACATTTAGCCAAAACAATGAAGAAAAAAAACACGAATGCATTAACACACACCATCCCTAATAATAATAATAATAAAAATAATAATAATTCTTTTATTTTTTTTTTGCTGATAAATATTCATTTTCCAGCCTCTGTGATAGGATGTTCCGGTGGTGCAGCCTCGGGCTTGTTTTCCAGGCTAATTGCCTCCAGTGTAATGTTAGTGGAGGACATCAGGTTTTGACAGCAGCATTCGTCTGTCACGCAGATGCCGGGAGGTCGGTATGGTGAATGAAATGCAGCGGTGATTTGTGGCGAAGGAAGCCTTCTCAAATGGCAGCGGATTCTTTTTCTCCCCTCCCCTCGCTCTCTCCCCCTCGATGGAAATGATTAATGGCATTGCCCACAAAGTAAATAGCACACGTGAAATAGCATTTTATCTGTGATGGACCTACTTGAGCCCGGTGGTCGTAAATTTGTCGAGTTGGGATCCGGTTCGCCGCCAGAGGAGGAGGGTGCAGACGCCGCCATCACTCCCGAGACCCTGTGCCAAAGTCCTCACCTCAAAAAGCCTGGTCACTTTTTTTTTCCTTTCCTTAAATGCCCCCAAAATCTCTCTCTTTATATCATCCAAGATGAAAAGTAAGGCTCACTGGCAGGGAAAGAGAAAAACCTCATACAATATACAGCATTTTAAATATGCGCATCTTGTTTTTTTTTTTTATTACTAATATTTATTTCTCACATTGAAGGAGATGCTCAAATTGGCGACAAGGGCGCAGTCTGTCTTACAAGTTCAGACTCCAATATTTGGCACAAGACTCAGACAGAAACAAAGGTAAATCTAAGATGACAAGTTCAGATATAAGCTGCTCCCTGCCAAAAGAAAAATCCTCACTTGAACCAGTTGATAGCCAGTGACAGGGGCAGGTTATTTCAGCATCATATCTTGATCCTGCTCAGGATGGATGATGGTTAACAGCCGCCAGACAGCTCCATGTTTGTCATCCTCATAGCACTAATTGTCCTACAGCTATGAGCTTTAAAATACACACATATTGATATGTGGAGGTGAGGCTGTGTGCAAAAAAATGCAATTTTTATTTCACTTAAATCCACAATATTCATGGCCTGTAGCAGCAGCCTGGCTTTGGGTGCACAAACTTGCATGACACGCAACAGCTCAAGGTGATTATTTGCATTGTTGATGATGCAGATTAAAGTCACCCACACAGAAAAATCCACATGCATCCCTCTTGTGCAAACCACCAACCTTTTACTAAAGGCTACAGGATATTTTTTTCTGTGTATAATCTAATAAACACGTGCATTTTACACACAAACAGGCCGATTCTGTCACTTAAAGCTTAATTTTTGCAGGGAGTAAACCTTATAAAACACCTGTTAGAGCATCTCCAATGACAATTAGGAAATAGTTCGTTTAGTTTTCACGTGTTAGACGCCATAAATTAATAAAACTACTCACCGTGGTGATGTGGGTCCAGGTGAACAGGTGCAGTCCAAAAAAAAAGTGAATTTACCACCAAATTAAGTCCTGAATGAGAGACTGCTGCGCTCTTTGGTACACTCCAAGAAAAGAGAAGAAAGCCAGAGGCGAGCTTCAGTTCAGTGCTAAATCCCAAGGTGACCTTGCTTTTGTTGGGGTTTAATTTGCTGACATTTAAAGCAAGCCTTGTCTGTTTATTGTCAGTGCGCACGACTGAGTCACTGCAAGTATACTACCTCCACCGGTGCTGCATATCTGTGGAACGGACCCGTCTGCAGGCAAGTCTGCAGGTTGGACAGTGAATGGCGCCGCTTTCGGCCCCTGAAGAGTGACTTTTTTTCTTTTTTTTGGAAGTGTTGATTGTCTTCGGATCTATACAGCTCTGGTTTGAATCCTGGTCACGGACGCGGACTTGAAGTTTGATGATATGAGCAACACATTACGTGAGGAGGGATCAGGATCGAGGAGGGGAGGGGGGAGAGGGTCGCTGGTTTTGTTCTTTGTGGAAAAAAACAAGAGGGCAGACGTAAAGACACAATCACGAGCCTAAATACTCCTTTAATTGCCTCTATTTATTTATTTAATTCTCCCCTCTGCGATCATGTGAATGAGTTTGATCCCGACATTATCAACTGAGTCCATTAAAGAAAAACATCTGCACGTGATCTTAACGCTGTTTGTTATTAAATCCACAATAAGCACCTGTCACATGTTATTTTAGTACTTTCTGTGTGCAGACAGGACGGCGTTTGAATGGTGAAGATGTAACCTACGACATCATGACACACTGAAAGGACGACAACCCCCAAATCCACAAGGTGGCAGTGAGAAACCAAGAATGACTCCTGCAGGAGCACAGACACAAATGGGCCACTCCAGAAATACTTCATGAAGCTAATTATAACCCGTCCCATTAATCTGGAACACGTCACCATCATACATGAACGCAGGGACAGGAGTGGACACACACACATGTGACGAGCCAATCACAAGCAAGAAGTCTCCTGCAGGGTGGTTATCTCTGCATCGTGAATCTGATGAAAGGTCATTTTGTCATGTTGGGACACTGTTGATTTAAAACACATATAAAACTGTATAGTCCATATAAGGCCAGTTTTAAGTGTTTTCAGCACCGGACAGCTCCTCAGTCTGCTTATGCTTTATAGGCTGCTGTCCAGACCTGACTCCTCCAAAGGTCCTCTGGGGCCAAATGTAGCTTTGGGCCCCCTTAACTTGAGTTTGAGTTTATTAGCATTCATGCTCACAGTTAAACAACTGAACAGATGTAGAATACATTAAAACGCAGAACTTCATCTGTACATGGCTATGCATTTTTTTTTTTTACATATTCAATCAATCAGTCAATTTATTTGTTAAATGAAATCATAAATATGATTTCAGTAAAATTAATAGTTGCCAGGTCCTTCATTATTTAGTGGTGGTAGTAATAAATAAATGTCATATATGATATGTCGATATCATATATAACATTTATGATTATATATTCAGGATTCAGGATATCTTTATTATCCCCAAAGAGCAATATGTTGAGCAGTCGGCATGCATATAAGCAAATAAAAAAATATACAATAAATACAGAAAACAAAACAAAACAAAGAAAAAAAAAAAATCACACCAAGATAGTTAAACTAAACTAAACAAAACTAAAATTAAATAAAAATAATTAAATTAAATTATTAATAAATTTAATGGTATATTTGTCCTGCAAGCTGGCATTTAACTGCAGCCACATGGAAGCAACCTGAACTCATTAAATAAGGGGTGACTGGGATCAGCCAGGACCTACTGGGCCTTCTTCAACGATCTTATCAGGTACACATCATGTCTATGTACAGTCAACAGCATTCACCTTCAACAGACCTACATAAGATAGTCAAATTTGGTGAAGTGAAATGAAAAAAACAAAAACAACAATCATTTATTCATTCATTATCAGCTTATCCTGCTAGGGGTCGCAGGGGGGCTGAAGCCTATCCCAGTTGACACTGGGCAAGAGGTGGAGTCGCCAGACTATCACAGGGCTGACTGAATGAAAGAAAAAAAAAACTAAAAGCAAAACAAAATTATGTTTTAAAAAATTCCAAAACATAAAAAACTGAAAGGTGGTGCGTGCATATATATTCATCCCCTGTCCTATGACACCCCTAAATAAGACCTGGTGCTACTATTTACACTTAGAAGTCACATAATTAGTTGTAATAACTCAATCTGTGTGAAATCTAAGTGTCCCATGTTCTCAGTGTACATACACCTGTTGTTAAAGGCCCCAGAGCAGGGATACTCAACTTGCTTTGTCCAGGGGCCATTTTTGCAAAATGACAGAAAGCCAGGGCCCAGTCACAGTAGCTCAGCACTGGTCAGGTGTACGCAGGGGCGCTTCTAGGATATGAAGACATTTGGCCTGGCCCTCTATTTTGATGCCTTTTATGCACTCTGGCATCTTATTTATGGTAAATGCCAGTGTGAAACAATTTATTTTTATTCTGAATTAGAAAATGGTAAGGGGGCCACCCAGCAACCTGTCATGAGCCAGTGGTACTCAACTCTAAGTTGCATGTGAGAATTGTGGATGAGTTGAAGCATTACTACGATGGCTTCTGGTTATTCGGCATCAACATCAAGTGGTACTCTACACTGAGTACCACTGTTCCAGAGTATGCAACACCACTAAGCAAGAGGCACCATGAAGAGCAAGGAGCTCTCCATCCAGGTCAGGTACAAAGTTCTGGAGAAGTCGATCAGAGTTAGGTTCTAAAAAACTATCTGAAACTTTGAACATCCCAGTGAGCACCATTAAATCCATTACAACAAAATGAAAAAAATGTGGCACCACAACAAACCTGCCAAGAGACAGCCACCCACCAAACCTCACCGACCAGGCAAGGCGGACATTAATCAGAGAGACAACAACAAGACCAAAGATAACTCTGAAGGAGATGGGAAGCTTTACAGCTGAGATTGGAGTATCTATCTGAACGATTTTAAGGCATACACCCCACAGAGCTGGGCAGTATGGAAGAGTGGTTAAAAGTTCGATTTTAGTCTTATATGGCCAAGTCTCTCATGAGGCTTTTGGCAATCTTCAAACATGCTTCTGTTTATTTCATTGAGCAATGGCTTTTTTCTAGCCACTCTTCCATAAGGCTGAGCTCTGTGGGGTGTATGGCTTAAACTGGTCCTATAGACAGATACCAGTCTCTGCTGTGGAGCTCTCCAGCTCCTACAGGTTTATCTCTGGTCTCTTTGTTGTCTCTCTGATTAATGTCCTTCTTGCCTGGTCAGTCAGTGTTGATGGGCAGCCTTTGGCAGGTTTATTGTGGTGCCACATTTTTTCCGTTTTGTAATGATGAATTTAATGGTGCTCACTGGGATGTTCAGAGTTTTAGATATTTTTTTTATACACTAACCCTGATGTGTACTTCTCCAGAGCTTTATCTCTGACCTGTCTGGAGAGAGTCACTTGCTGGTGGTACCACAGTCTATGGGTGGTACCTGTTGCTTAGTGATGCTGCAGACTCTGGGGCCTTTCAGAACAGATGTATGTTTACTGACATCATGTGACACCTAGACTGAACCCAGGTTGACTTTATTTTACTAAGTGTGTAATTTTTTCCTTATTAAACTTCACCAAATATGATTATACTGTGTATGTCCATTACAAAAAATCCAAATAAAAATATTTTTAAATTACAGGTTGTAACGCAACATAATAGGGAAAACACCAAGGGGGTGAATGCTTTTGCAAGACACATGCACCAATACACTCATATACTTAGAAACAACTATGCAAACGTTTTAAATGCCATACAAACAACACTAGAATAACAAACAAAAAAAGAAGTTAGTTATCTTCTAACTAACTTCCTGGGACCAGTTGCACAAAACACCTTAGCACCTTTCTCCTTAAGTATGACACTTAAGGCTTAATTTTTCCCAGTTGCACAGAATCCCTTAAAAGGTTTCCTTAGTTTAGGAAAAATGTTAACTCATTTACTGTGTTGAAAGAGATTTTACAGTTTCCAGGGAGATTGCTTGTTTGCTTACACTCACGCTTGTGATGCCTTATTGTCTCACAAAGTTGGCTGCTAGTTAGACGTGAAAAAATGCCAGAGGAAAAAAAAAAATTGGACAGAGGAGGAAAAGATTACACCTCTGGAGGAATATAATCATAGAAAGCACATTCTACAAAGTAAATTTGATTCCCAAATACCAGAAAACAGAGAACGATTGTAGGAGGAAATGCAATGAAAATTAATTCAGTCAAATCTATAGTGTAAAATCATTTGGTTCTCCTGGTCGCAGAACACTCCTCTTGAGGTGTGTGTTAGTTTTTTCCATTTATTACCATACTCTCTGTCATGTTGCCGTTAAAACAGAGTCAGATGTACCTTAAATGTTATTTTTTTAACCATGTTTTGGTTGCTAAGGTCTCTTGTGCAATGGTCTAAGGATTCCTTAAGTATAAGACCAAGACAAGGAGAAAACCATAAGTACTACAGTGAACAGTTGAAGGAAACCTTAAGGAGAAGACTTAAGGGTGTTTTGTGCAACCAATTTCATTTTGAGGAAACCTTAACTACAGTAGGACTTTAAGGAAAATCTTAACTTAAGGTGTTGTAGAGTCTTGTGCAAACAGCCCGGTTGTTCCCTTAGGAAAGCATTTATGAACATTTTATATGTCGCTAGGCTTTATCATCTCTCCTTTGCCATATTATTCTACTTTTTTAACCTTCACTTTGTCCCCCAGTATTTATGCATTTTATGACAGCTGTGTTGTGTGCATTTTATTTTATTTTATTGTTGTTTTATTGCTGTTTTGTTTTAATCTGCTGTCTTTTATGAGAAGCACTTTGTATCCTTGTTAAGTGCTATATAAATTAAGGTTATTATCATTATATAAAAGCCCCGAATCTTTCAGGTTTTAAAAACACCCTCAACTTTATATGCTCATGTTGTTAATCCCACTATTACCCCCAAAGATATCAAACATAATTGAGTTTATGTTCTTCTGCTGACCTATCATTCAAGTCAGAGAGTTAAAAACCACAACTAACTATATCAGTGGTTCCCAACTCGTGAGTCCAAAAGTGGGTCACGGGTCCATTCTGAATGGATGGCAAGTGACTCACAAAAATGTCAAGTTTGTAAAAAACACATTTTATTTACAAGTACAGTGAATTTCCAGCACAGAAACAGTTTATATTTTGAATTGCTGTTTTTTTTTGCTACAGAGTGAGTGAATAACGGACAGCTACTTGACAGATACGCAAACTGGCTTGATGACATGGCCAAATGCAAATATGACGCTGAATGCATTGAACTGTATGGACCTTGAAATAATGACTAAGGAGAAATCTGGATCCTGTGGCTGGACCTGTTGGGAACCACTGCACTAAATAACCTGACCCTATGTGCAGAGCTCCTGGCAAGTTACCCTCCTCCTTCTTCATCTTCTAACCGCTTCATCCTCTTGGGGGTCGCGGGGCTGGAGCCTATCCCAGCTGCCTCGAGAGGCAGGGTACACCCTGGACAGGTCGCCAGACTATCGCAGGGCTGACACATAGAGACAAACAACCATTCACGCTCACATTCACACCTATGGACAATTTAGAGTTATCAATTAACCTAGTCCCCAATCTGCATGTCTTTGGACTGTGGGAGGAAGCCGGAGTGCCCGGAGAGAACCCACGCTGACACAGGGAGAACATGCAAACTCCGCACAGAAGGGCTCCCACACCTGGGATCGAACCAGCAACCCTCTTGCTGTGAGGCGAGAGTGCTAACCACCACACCACTGTGCTGCCCTACCCTCCTCCTGTGGCTCCATATTTATTTTCTTTCTATCTATGTTAAAAATGGCAACACCAGACAATTTTTTGCCAATTTTAGATGGCAGAAGTGAAAGTTAGTCATCTTTAACATTTTGTGGCGTTATAGTTTCAGAATGATGAAGACAGTTGGACAACAATTAGATACAAAATACAGGATTCTTCTCCTTTTCAGCCATCATATTTTTCCCAAATGATGTACCAATGTTGAGGCATTCTATTGTAATGAATGGCTTGCAAAATAGCACATATAGCTGCACTAAATGGGAAAAAAAAATCTCCCAAGGGAGCATGTCCCCAGACCCCTTAGGTTTGGGCTGAGCCCTGAATGTTTATGTCTGGCTCCACCCCTGCCCTCAACAAGACTGACATTGCAAGACATTCTTCAGAAGATAGGTTCATGTTTCTTAAAGGTATCTCAAAGCAATACTCACGTGTCCATATGTACTTTAAAAGAGTTTTCAGCTGCTGTCCCTCCTGTCCACACTGACCTTGAAGGGATCATTCCTTTCTTTTTTGTTACCATCCCCATACTGCAGCTCAGCACAGAGATATGGTCTGTGGAAACACAAAGAGGGAATTTCATATTAAAAATACCCACTTAAATTAAAGTCAGACTGCTTAGCCTCAGTTGAACTTCGGATTCAGCTCTGGATTTAATCTTTTCACAGGAGACAGGAGAAACAATTACAGTGCATGTGAGTTTTGTATCCAAGTAGACTTGAAAATCCTTTAAGGCCCTTATCACTGCAGTGTTAGAAAATTTGCAATTAATCAAATTATTGAAGGCTAATTGTCCCACAGTGAACCAGGGGTTTTGGGGGGCTCTGTGGGTCCAGGATCCAAGGGCAGTTACCTACTTGTTTGTCTGATAGTCCAGCTTGGTGTACAATCAATACTGCATTTCTCCTCATCACTCATCTCATGTGTGCCCGTCCTCTGCCAATATCTGTCATGATGTCTTCGTTAAATGCGCCACCCTGCAGTGGCGATGACACACAGGCAGGTTTATCTGTTTTTTGTTTCTCAGCTGCAAGGAAGTGGTGTAAAATGCAATACAACAAAATATGTAAAAACCAAAGGGAAAAAGGGGTGGGGTTGTTTTTCACCAGTAGCTGTATGAAAGTGTCCACAAGATGGGGCATCATCCAAATGTAGAGAATGAGAAGAGAGGAGGAGTGTCAGGGAGACAGATGATGCCTGTGTTTGTGTTTGTGATTATATTTACTGCAATCTGTGAAAGATATCTGACTTAAACAAGTCTACTTGTCTGAATTGTGGCTGGAAATGAGTCAGTGAAAAGAAATAAGAAATCTCCTTGATTGGTTCTTGTTTCTGACTCTGCAGCTGTCAGTGAATTTCCCTCGACCGTCACACGGTGTCTCACTGGTGTCACCGGTTTCTCCCTCATCTCGTCTTCAACTCAAGAAGCACCTGTGCACCCACCTGGCTTTATGGCTCTGCCTTGAATGAGCAGTCTTAATAAACAGATCACTAAAACTGTGTAAGTTTGATAAAAAGTTCAATTTAAAAAATCAGACAACTGTTCTAAAACTCAGCCTCGAGCCAACAGACCCCTGCTGAGAGAAGACGCATGCCAGTGACGTTGGATGCTTAACCCAGAGCTCAGCACTGAGGATCAAGGATAAAACGGGCTAACACTGCACTGCGTGAAAAGCCATGTTTGATCTTGTTAAAGCAGGTGAAGTTGTGATAACATCAGCAGCCATCATCTGGGACCGTTTCAGGGCTGTTGCCGGAATTTTAGAAGAGCACGGCCAAGTCCGTTACATTTAAGTGAGTACATATACTATACTAAAGTACTGTTCTGAGGTACTTGTACTTATGTAGTTCCTGTTTTATTGTTCTTTTGCTTCAGATATATACAAGCAAACGCCATAAAACATCAACAGTACAACACAAAACAAGACAAAAAGCAAAACCCTAATAGCAACCCACCCTGCCCCATCTCATACTCAAGGATCTCCACAGAATACAGGAGACATGGATTTAAAATTTGGCAATAAATAGAAATGGTGATCAGGGCTAGTACTAGTACCAGCACCATGAACTCTCACCACTGATAACTTCATATTAATTACATCAATATATGTGTGAATCCATTGAGCTGTGAGTATCTTTATTTTATGCCACTTTACTCTTACTCCGTTACATTTCAGGGACACATATGACGTCTATGTCTATGTCTATGTCTATGTCTAGGATTAACAAACAGCAGTGTCTATTTGAGGCTTCTTGTCATGTTTCAGATGTTTTAATCATTTAATCATTTTAATTTAAGTTTTAAAGGAAACATGTCCCCCCTAAATGTCTCTAAAGGCCTCCAATATTTCACCAAGTGGCAAAGGTTTGAAAAGTCCGAACTGAAAAGTCACGACCTCTCAGATTTATCTTCTATCTATCTAGTGCAGTGCCTGTTAAAGGTGCCTGTTTGGAGCGAGCCAACTGCTTAGCCTCCAGTGTTGCTGCTCACAAAGAACTGCCAATCCAAACAACTTCATGCTCAACACTGCACTTCCTTGGGTCCTGAGCAACAAACCTGCCATAGTTGCATCCCCAGCTATGCCAGAGTATACATGTCCTTTGCAAACAGCTAAATATTTTGGACCAGGCTATTTCCAGAACCAAAGCGTTCACTCTGAAAATCACATCGCTGATGCTTGAAGTGTTTGACTTTGCTACAGTGTAACATCTCCGGTCTCTCTTTCTTGAGTATACTGTTGCGAGCGACAGAGAGCTAGCTTTACCCAGCATGCATTTGGTGATGTAAAAGTTAATAGGGTTCCCCAATACTATATACAGTGGACACTTCTTGTGGTGGTAGCGCACAACTAATAACAAATACATCCTGTAGATCTCACGAGCTTGCCCTGGACGCTGCACTTCCTTGGGTCCTCAGCAAACATGTAGCAAGCGTGAAGTCGATCGAATGAATGGTTGTCAAAAAAAAACTGAAGGACAGATAGAGACTTCTATTTTAGTTAGCTGATCCCTTAGAGGGGGGCCTGACCCCGAGGTTAGGAATCCAGGGCACTAAACACCCACCTGCATATAAAGTAGTTAAAACTAGCTCCACATGGACCAGCTACATCAATACATTCTGCTTTCACACTGATGCATCTGTATTAATAATATTCATTCATTCATTTTCCGTAACCGCTTATCCTGTTAGGAGTCGCGTGGGGGCTGGAGCCTATCCCAGCTGACATTGGGTATGAGGCTTAGTACACCCTGGACAGGTTGCCAGACTATCACAGGGCTGACACATAATAATAATAATAATAATAATAATAATAATAATAATAATATATTTATCATATCAGTCACAGGGGCCAATTTTCTGCAAAACAAGTACTTTTACTTTTAATACCTGAAGCACATTTATCTGATAGTACATCTATACTTAAACATAAGTGAGATTTTAAATGCGAGACTTACACTTGTAGGGGGAATTTTCACAGTGTGGTACTGGTACTTTTACTGGGTTAAGTATCTGAGTAATAAGTCATCCCTGATTTCCTCAGAATCACCTGATGAGCAGCAGAAATATGACAACTTGTTAATTTCTAATTACTGGTACTTAAATATTACTGTTTTGTGCCCCCCTCAGGTAAAGTGATAGTAATCTCTCACTACTCATGTGCTCCAAATGAACATGTGGTTTGAAAGTGTTTCACTAACCCCACAGACAGATGTTCTTTCATCCACATATTTATCAGTTATGGAAGGCTGAAATTGGAAACAGAAACACAAACAAAGAGCATTCCAATCAGTTTAGACTGACATAAGACGTAAGGTAACATTAAACAGATGAGCTAATTTCAATAAAAAAAATTTAAAAACTCAAAAAAACTAACATTTTTTACTAAATACACTTAAGATAAAACAGATACGATGAAAATGAACCAATACATACAGACAATACAACAGCAGGACACATGATGGCAGATGGATTGTTGTCAGATGGGTGTAGCTGAAAAGCACCTTGTGAACAACTGCTTCCTGTAGATGTCACATGACAGGGTCACATGACAATAGTGAGCACAAATATAACAGTTTGCCACTAGAAAGTGCAGAAAACAAGCTCAGTGTGAACAACAACAAACTGGAACAGGACAACTGTATTGTGATTATTATGACTCCCCTGTAAAAAACGACGTAAAGTAAGTAATGTGAAGTTAATCACAGCGATGAGTATGATAAGTGCAGTTACTTAGATGCTGTACGGAAGTATGCATTTCTCTATGTGTACTTTTTGTCACTTTATACCATTACTGTAAAAAATAATGAACGTAGCCATTGTGACGTCACTCATTGGCTTGTGGACTCCCATTTTGAAGCCTCAAGTTCAGCATTTCGGCTGTCGCCATCTTGGAATTTTGGAGCCAGAAGTGGACATATTTGTACGAGAGGCCGTGGCAATGGAGCAGCGAGTGTTGGATCTGACTGAGAACCCGAGGACAGTATCCACAGACAGCCTGTCACTCAAAGTGGCCCCACCCTTAAATATATGTAACTCTAAGCCTTAATGAAATTAGTTATTGAGACGTTTTTCATACCAGGCTGTAAACATGTAGATTTCTGTTATAAAGTTGGAGGTCAGTGGGGATTGACTGGTTTCTGGAGCCAGCCTCATGTGGCCATTAGAGGAACTGCAGTTTTTGGCACATCTGAATTGGCTCCATTTTTCCAGCCTTGGAGGCTGCTGCTTGCTTTATACTCTACCACATTACAGTTAAGAGCAAAAGTGTAGATACTGAAGAGGATGCAGGAGACATGCCCCCTTTAATATTTAGAACATGTGCATTTGTGTGCTCCAGAGGACTTTTATTGTGACAAACTGCAGGAATGCAACTGAACTCCTAGACACAACAATGTCTCCACTAAAGTAGTTGATTGCAATCTGCTTTAACAGAAGGAAGATTGAAAAATAACACTGCATGGTGGTTGAAGCAGGAAGTACTATGACATTTGTCTCATCTGTGCATGTTTCACCAGAATGCAAGAAACATAGTGTGTGACGCCTCAACACCTTAATATGTGTCCCACCAAATGTCAAAACAAAACGTACGCCCTTGATTCAGAGGCAAATATTGTGCTTTTTATTCATTCATTATTAATTACCTGTATCATATTCAGGGTTGTGGTGGGGCTGGAGCTTATCCCTGCTGACTGTGAGAGGTGGGGTACATCCTGGACAGGTTGTCTTACTATCACAGGGCCGAGTTATAAAGACAGACAACCATTCATGCTGACATTCACACCTATGGGCAATTTAGAGTCACTAAGTTAACCTTACCTATGTGGACTGTGGGAGGAAGCTGGAGAACCCTCTTGCTGTGAGGCAACAGTGCTAACCACTGCACCACCGTGCTGCCCACCTCACTGGTATTTATCTGACAGCAGCTTTAGAGCTCCTTCAGACACGGCCAGACTGAAGAGAAGGACATAGATACATAGGAGGCTATCATCATACATGAATAAATGAACCTTTTTAAAGACATTTGAGGCTTACAAAAGAAAAAGTTTTAACAAAGATTTAAACATAAAGAGGGTCGAGGACAGACTGTAAACAAGGTCAGTTCCTCAGAGGATAGAAACACGTCCACAGGGAGAAGCTGGTTCAAGTACTTGCACTGCGTTGTATGATTAGGAGTACACAGTGCAGCTATGTAAATGCTTATCTGCATCTAAACATATTTATGTATTCAATAAAGAGATGGAAATAAGTTACGAAGAAAAATAACATGTTTTAATTACATTTTAATCACTATGCACTGATGTATAAAATATGCAGCCCCACGTGAGACTGACTCTTCATGACCTCTTACGCACAAACCTCCATTCACCATTTTTAATCTGAACGGGCATGAAATTTCCTCTTTATCAAACACTTTTATATTTCTAGATATAACAAGTCAAAGTTAGAATCTAATTTAACAATTTTTCATGGTTTAAATATCCACTACCCCCTTTTCCCTTAAAAGCCAATTAAAATATGCAAACGTACAATCCTTTAATTTTCTCATAAAAATGTAAATGACTCAAAATGGCTACTTACAATCAGAGGAATTATTTAACAATGGAAAATAAAGCTTCATGTCTCCATGAAATTATAAAGCAATGACATCTCTAAAGTAAAGTATCATATGTACATTAAATAAACTAAAGAGCAGCTGGGATTTTTTTTCTGTTTCATTCTCCTGCTGTTGTGCTTTGCAGATGGGATGCAAAATGAGGTCATCTTGATTACGCCACAAAACGAGGTTTATTGTCTTTGACTGAATGAGTCGGCTGTGTTGTCCCAACCACTGGGTGCAGTTTAAACTGGTCTCCTGTGAGACATGAAAACCTCCCATCACCTTCTCACAGCTAGAGGCTGTTAAAGATCCTGTGTGAACACACACAGAGGAGCTGAGTTTGAATCTCCACTTTCACCGTCTTAAGTTTGGTAATAACAAGTCATTTGAATGACAAAATATGTTGTTTGTCTGTGCCCTCGAGGATGCCACAGAAGCAACACATTCTCAGTCCGACCTTGTCAGATATCGACGTTTGGTCACAGACTTTCCACGACCAGATACAACGTGAAAGGTACCCTGTGTGCATTAGTTGTTGACACTCTGAGATGCAGCGTCAAGTTCAGCCTGTTTCATGCATCGTCTTCTTTTGAAATACACAGGACATTTACGTTTACATAGAGTCTCTCTCAAAATAAACGAACTACGTCAGTACAACAATGCAAATTGCTGTTTTTTCCCCTCCAAAAACTAACACATGTGGTTAGGTTTAGGAATAAAGAACAGGGTTTGGCTTTAGAATCTTTCAGGACACAAACACCGCTCTCCAGGGTGAAAGTCGGTGTTTGTTGGACCATCCACCTCCCCTCCCATCTGCCCTACTTGGAATTTTGGCACCTTAACTTTCGCTCTTGTCCTGCCACCTTTCCCCCCTGACGCTGCTGAGCACCATTAAACTGTAATGGTGACCGGCCGCGTATCATGCCGACGTTAAAGGCCGGCATATTTCGTCAGCATCTGACGCCGCAAGTCACCGCCCAAGTGCCGGATTTGAACTTTGGAGTGAGACCGGGTTGACATCTGACACTGTCTTCTGACATCATTTGTCTTATGATTAAGTCTTATGATGTGATGCACTATGGTTAAAATAGAAACAGACTACATCTCAACTTTTTCCATTCCTCACATTTTCAAGGGGTTTTTATGGCTGCCCTTTCCATTTTCCTCAGAGCCTTGATAATACCACGGTTTCCACAGGTGCTTTGATGTTCCACTGTCTGCCATTTCCACTACTGGGGATAGTAACTGCAAAGAACTTATGTTGATAGTCTTTGGTAACCGGGGATAGCTACCAATAGCTACCTGGGAAAACAAAAGCGCTACTCTCTTCCTGCTTTTGCAGAACAATGGTTGACACACTTCCATTGTGCTGCCAATTGAGCCTTAATTTTCCCGGGAGATCGAATCAGGTGGCAGACAGAATTGCACACTGAAAGCGAGGCTTATAGGGAACTAATCTAAACGCTGATGGTGTCATTATCTATTGCCTTTACATTGTGTAATCAACATTTACTTCCTAATGAGTCTATTTTCACTTTAACATTTTGTTAGATTTAGGCATAAAACCAGTTTTTGTTTAATGCATGAAAGATTTTCTGTATTTTGTGTTTTTTTGCTTGTGCTTGGCTCACTGTTGTGGGTGGGGCTACACTTGGAAAAAGGTGATGTCACTTATTTCTATCAGTTCAACCTGATCAAACCCACACAGTCCAGATGAAGTTTAGCTGATTAGCTTTTGGACTGTTAACTTTTTTGCTCTTTACTGAACCTTAACCTTGATGGTTGCACATTTAGAGATAAATATTCAAACACTTGTTCACAGTGGCTTTAAACTGAATGGCTCTTGACAAAAATACAGACCCTCTCCAGACTGCCCAGCTTCAGCTCACAGATTTAATAATTATTTATCTAAACGTCCAGACAAGCTTTTTTCACTTGCTGCACTAAATGTAACACCAGCTGCAAAATTCCAGGCAGTATAGAACTATCCTCCATAGAGAGCAGCAGAGCTGTTGACATCAGGGATTTGATTCATACCACTGCTTGTCAGTCATTTTATTTTGAACAGCCTCTGCAGAGCCAACACCACAGTGAAGCAGGACCATGTCTGATTAAAAGAGTTTGTCCCTTTGCTGACTGAATCTGATCCCCAAAGCTCCATGACTGCAGTGAATTATTGGTTTTTAATTTTACATTTGAGGGTGAAAATCATCAGTACAATTCCTAAACATGCCAGTGTACATTTGAAGATAATCATTTCTTTTCCAAACTAGGAGTGAAATTCTAAACTTCTAAACTCTTTTTTTCAGCACTCCCTGAGAGTTGAAAAATGTGACAAAAGCTAACTCAAAGTCCACTTTTAGACAGCATCTGGAGCTTTCATCTGCATTCATCAGTGGATGGTGTTGTGCAGAGAGAAAAAGTATTTATAAATAAATAATTAATGTCAATCTTTCATGATCTGTTTACAAAATAAAAATCATGAGGATAGAAAGATATTAAAGGGGGTGTTTTTTCCATGCTGCTTCTTTCCAAAGTCCTCTGTCATCTCCTTACTTTTGCAGATGTTCAGGAGTAGGCTGTTATCCTGACACCAGCAGGTCATATCCTCTACTTCTTTCAGGTTGGCGTTTCCATCGTTATCTATGATCAGTCCCACCACAGCTGTGTCCCCAGAAAACTCAATGATAGTATTGGAGTCTGAAGTGGCTACACAGTCATGTGCGTACAGGTTGTACAGCAGGGGTTTCAAAACGCAGCCCTGGGGTGCTCTGGAGTTAATGATAAAGGTGGAAGAGGTATGTCCATCCACTGTCACTATGTTAAGGTGTCTTCTGTAGATCAGTTGGGACGGTAGGCCAACTGTAGTGGATCCAGTGTGCAGGTTAGTGAGGAGGAGATGAAATCCTTAACTAGCCACTCAAAGTACTTCATCACTACAGAGGTGAGAGAATTCAGCTAGCATGAAACCCAGGAGTAATAGCACCTTGGTGTCAGTTATTAACATTAGCCTTCATAGACTGTTCCTTGAGTGAAGAAAATGCTGTACTTATTCAAACAACTAGGTTTTTATTTAGAAGTCAGTAGAAGGGGTGCCAGTGGCTTAGTGGTAGAGCAGGCGCCCCATGTTCAAGGCTGCTGCCGCAGCGGCCCGGGTTCGACTCCAGCCCATGGCCCTTTGCTGCATGTCACTCCCTCTCTCTCCCCCCTTCACACTTGTCTGTCCTATCCATTAAAGGCTAAAAAGCCCCAAAAAATATCTTTAAAAAAAAAAAAAAAAGAAGTCAGTAGAAAATCACCGGGTGGCATGGTGGTGTGGTGGTTAGCACTGTCGCCTCACAGCAAGAGGATTCCCGGTTCGATCCCGGGTGTGGGAGCCCTTCTGCGTGGAGTTTGCATGTTCTCCCCGTGTCAGCGTGGGTTCTCTCCGGGCACCCCGGCTTCCTCCCTTCCCCTTGTCACCATTTACCTTCAGCTCTATTGGGTGTTGGACTAAAGATTAGGGTTGAGCCGAATAATCGCATTAGATACTTTTTACAAGTATCATTCGAAAATGTGTCAATATCCATATGTATAATGAAGGAAAATCCTCATTTGGGTGGGTGTCTTCAATCTCTTACTTTTGTGATCAAAAATGGTGTGAAGCTCAATTCTGACACTGTTCTGTAAATAATTGTCTAATAAATATCAATTATAGCAACTTTTGAACAACTTGTATCAATTTCAGGCTACGTCTAGTTAGGTCCCACCTATTTGCGGTTTAAGTCTCACTCACTTGGGCATAAACTCTGCCAATTCTGAGTAAGGATACAGATAATTTAGTTGGTTAGCAGATACAAATACGGATACAGATAATAGTGTACTCGCTCATCCCCACTAGTTTGACGATATGCTGTGGAAGTAAAATAGTCCCAAATAACAAAATGGACCAGTGCATGAGAACAGCTATGTCTTTACCTGGTGTGCCTCAAGGCCCCCAGGAAGGACGCTTAGCGTTAGCTCCAATTTTCCCCAGTGCCTACTCCTGGTACTGCAGTGAAAAAATTACTGGTGGCTAAAAAGCAACTAGCCATAGGTGACTATTGTAAAAGAGATGCCTGTAAAACTGTTGACAGGACACCTCAAACTGCAGACAAGGTCAATTATTACTCTTTCGATTATAACCTTATGATCCATGGAGGTTTTATCTTAGTAAAACTTTCCTTGAGCTGAGAAAAATTATTCAAATATCTGTGAGCTGGTGGACGAGGCCAGCAGAAGAAACACTACAGTGCATATTCAGTGGGCCACGTACTGTGGAAGTAAATTAGGAAACATTTTTTGACATAAGTCAGGGAAACTGGGAATGCTAGGATATTGAAGGAATGACATGCCTTACTCTGTCTCTGATTGGCTTACCCTGACATTCTTACCCTAACCAATACCACTCCTCTTGCCTGAACTTAAACAATCCGACCAATGAGGGCAACGAGTGCTAGCCAATCATAGGAAGAGTAGCACAGGTCATTCCTTTGCTATCCCAGGATGACGAGCCAGTATCTAGCTATTATTGTACATCTGTGGGTGACTCCCCTTAAAATTGACTCAATTTGGATCAATTTAGCACCGATTCAATACCGTGTTAACTTTAATGTACCAAAGTGGTGAGATCAGTATGTTATATGAACATTATTCCTTAGTCTCTATGACATATTAGGAGGATTTTACAACTATTTGCTTTAGATTTCTTACATATAGCTCCTTTAAGTCCATCATAAGTCGTACAAAGCTAGGTGCTTGTGACATTCAAAACTACAAAGGATACACATATTATTAACATTATGCCACAAACAGTGACATAGTAGATCATAACACTTTGCAACCAGACCATATTTTACTTTGGGTAAATAATCCAAAAGGTAAAACAAACTAACAAACAGGCAAAAAAACCCATTAAAATTGGGTCAAAACAGCACTGTCAATGTGAATACACCTGTTTTAGATGCTTCACATGAGTTTAAGTTGGTGAGGTTATTAAACATTAAACATTTAGAAATGCATCTGCTTACAAGACTATAGTATGTTTCAAAACAAATAACTGTATATATTCTGCGTATTCTTCATATAAGGTGGGGTTTTAAAAATGTAAGTGACATACTTAATGAGATAATTAGGAATGAGCATTTAATCTACAATAATGCTGGGCTAACAATATTAATGATGCTATTTCTTTAACCAGACATTACATTTTAAATCATGCACAGACAGGCATTCATAATGTGAGTATTTGAAATTCTTAAATCTTTCATTTGTAGAGTATAAACTTAAGCCATATGACATCCCTCCTGTCATTAATTAAGCATTATGGCCTCCTACAGCGTTAAAGAATACTGACTATCTCGGACAGTGAAGCCAAATCAGAGCTGAACGATGCCTTTGTGCGGAGCCACTCTGCTGCATTCAACACATCCATCCACAGGCATCGTTTTATAATAGGATCAGAGAAATTTGTGGATAAAGACTTTACAGTTCAAATGGCCACATCTCATCATATTACTGTAGGTTTGTCCTCTTTTGTGATTAATGTATGGGGATATTCATGCAGATGGTTCATTCTTGGCATCTAGCAAAACTGGGTATAAGTCTCATTTGTACATCTGCTACTGAGTGCAGCACTTGTACAATAAGGCTGTATAGACACAGTAATATAGCACTGTGCAGTATGATATGACTAATTCAAATACTATGGCTGATAAATATAAATTAACACTGCAGCAGATAGTTCTAAAGTTTTTTAAAGGTCCAATCAGCAAATTTTTGACCATATAAATTACAGGTACATTCACCATATACTGTATATCACTGGTTCCCAACCTGAACCCCATTAGGGGTCACTAAAGCTTCACAGGGGGTCACGATGTCTTCTTGATTTTAAGGGGTGCAAGAAAACTTTTTTTTAAAACACACAGCATATCATTCATTTCTGTGAAGAAATCTGAATAAAAAAATATATTTTTAGGGTTTAGATTATTATTTAATATATAAACTTTAAAGTGCTCTCACAGGATAAGGGCACGGTAAAGACCTGAACACAGGTTATAGTCACAGAGCCTTTACTGTCTGCTAAACAGCCTCGTCCTGAATTAGAAAAGTATGCAGTTAAAACAGCAAACAGACCAATGACTGAGTGCCAGAGAGAAGGAAACATACAGACAAGCAATCGTATAAAAAGCTTCTAAAAATATCTGGAAAACTCGTTTCTGCTCAAAATTCATACTAATCGCTCATTTTTCACAGACTTCCTGCAGTTATTGCGTTCCCTATTTGGGTTAATTGTACAGTTCAACAGTTCTTCTGCATTGTTGTCATTATGCATTGAATATAATATGAAATATCCATAAAATATGTAACTTAGTCAGGGGTCGTCAGTGTATTCAAGGACAGCAAAGGGGTTACTTATGGAAAAAGGTTGGGAACCATCGCTGTATGAAACTAACTATAGATGAAAACTCTGTATTTTGCGTTTTTCATTTGGTGATCTTTGAAAACTAGTATTAACAAATAACAAATATTACTGATGTAAACAAACATTTAACAACATATGCAAACAAAATAACTTGTATTTAATTGCTGGTCCTTGTATTTATCATGTATTTGTTAACAGGGACAACATTGTTTCATATTGTAAAGAGAAGCACTGCAAACTATTACAGTATAAGGGCATCTAGCTGAGGCTAATTTGCTGCCCCCATCTTTACCTTTAAATTCAGTTTGAATTCAGTTCGGGGGTGTGTAAGTTGAAATCCTACTTTTTGTTTTGGTGTGGATGCAGCCCGTGTTTACATTTGGATGTTAAACTGCATCTTAATGTGACTTTGTTGCACCCTCAAGTTAACAGATAAATCAAGATATATCAGATGAATGAAGTTAACTATGCTGGATTTCAAATAGGCAGAACTTTCTAGCTGTTGCAGTGAACGCTACCACCAAACGAGTTAACCAAAACAACTGTTAAATAAGGGCTGAGCAATGAGAGTGATTATAGAATTGAGTTATACAAATGGACTCTAACAGGTTGAACCTGCCAGGATATAATGTACGTATGACAACGTGTCATACGTAAAAGAATGGAAAAGGGTGTTTCTATGACTACAGCTGGACCCTCTACAGTCAGTCACATATATCAGAATAATATTTGTCTGCTCTGATGAACCACAGAGGCAAAATACAAAAGGGGGCGCTGTTGAGGCAGAAAACTGACAGCTCAAAATGCCAATGAATGGCAGCGGTTGTTCTCTTCATACTGACATTTTCACTGATCCTTTATAAGACAGACAGGACAACAGACACTGTCCCTGCTGACAGGCAGTAAGGATACTCTCTGAATAGTTAAGGTACTGAATGGTGGGTGTTTGGATGTTTGTGTCAGTGTTCACATGTATTTGACACTGAAGAGGTCATCACTTCTCTGTGGTGATTAGTTATGTGGAAGTAGTTGTCTCAAGGTTAGAAAATACAGGGTTTTTTTCTCCTAAAGGTCACTTTAAACCTCAGGTCACAGTGGGAACATGTGGAGGAAATCAATATAAAATACTGATCAGCAGGTGGTAGTTAGTTTACTGCACTTTTAGTAAGGGTAAGTCAGTGTTACATGACACTTAATGTAGGTGTTAGAGTGTAATAAGTGTCCAATATGTCCTATAAATGCAATGATTTCCCCACCCTGTTAGACAAAATAAGACTGAGCTCTTCGCCAATAAGTTTGGTGAAATAACTGGACTGTCGTTAACTGTCCATTAAGACTCTGAGTGACTCAGTCAGACAGGTGAGACATTAAACCTACTGCACATCCTGTGTGTAACATGAATCCGGTGATATTCCAGCTAAAAGCTAAAAGCGTTTCTCGGCTAATGGGTCTCATCTCAGCCCACGGTGTCACTGCAAAGCCCTCAAAGGTAAAATGTAAAACGCAAACACTGTGGCACAATATAAAAAAGACCACGTCTATTAGAGTGCATTAACAAATTAGAGCATTTGCCACAGTTGAGTCTAATGGTGGAAAAATTAACATCAACTGTGAAGAAAATGTGGTGTGTTCTCTGCAAATTAATGTAAAATTTTATTTATTTTGAGGGTTGTTTGAGAGGTTTTTTTGACCTCTGAAAAGAGGCATATTTATAGTGAAACCTCTCACCTCATAATTAACACCTCTACACTGAAAAGGTAGTTTAATTAAATTATGTATCAGAGTATAAGCACCTGTATGCATCCTTGAAGCAATATGTTGCAGAGGGATCTCGTACATGCTTTATGACAGTTTTTACTCAGTTGACGGGCTCACATTGCTATATTTCACTTTTTAATATTGTACTGTAAATGTTTAGACAGTGTATGCACATTTCTAAATATTTCTGTGAAGATTTTCAAACCAACTCTACTTCTGTCACTACTTAAATATCGCTTTACCTATGTTAAAGGTTGAACAGCAGCAGGAGTATGGCAGGGCAAAAGACTGAATTTTTTGGGAAAAAAAATGTATCATCTTTTTTTAATTTTCAGGATAGCTTAAATAATATTAAACATTGCTTAATTTGGGTTGAAATACTTCTTTTTAACCACCACCAACAGCTGGAATTTAAATAGTAGCACACTTTTTCCTGCACGTCTTCAAATTAAATTTTATATTTTACTAAACAAAATAGCTGGCAATGAACATCTGGGTTTCGCAAATTCAAAAGGCACACTCATCACAAACCTGTCTCATCGCCCACATAACTGAGGGATATCAAATGAATTATCCGAGTTTAGAGTTGAGGAAAATGTTATAATCTTTATTCTCACACAGTATTTGGGTCATATCAACAATAGCAGATCTTTTCAAGAGCATGCTTAATAAAAACACCCCATATGGAGCAAAAAACGGACACTTTCATTCAACAAAAGCTATTAAATATAATTTACAGGGGAGTGAAATCTTCCACCGAAGACAATGATCAAAACACAAGTTGAAAACTTGTCTTCCTTGATATGATATAGACAGTGAATCCAAACTCATGAGCTATAACTTCTCCATGGTCCCAAATTAACTTATGAAACTTTATATATACAAAAATGTGCTACACAAACCAACAATGTTAGAGACTATTGTCAGGGTGTAAGAAATCAACCAACAAAAATAAAGAAAATACCCTATAAAATGCAGCTCACTGTGTACTTAAACTAATGTAGGACTGACTGTATTGCACTAGTGATTTTTTTCTACTGTTTAAAATGACTACAAGGTGTGTTACAACATATTCCTCGTGTCCTCCCTTTTGACATGGTCAAGTGTCTTGTCGTGGCACTTGCTCTTTTTGTTCTGGTGAGTTTTGACATGTTTTGCCAAGTGGTCACTCCTCATGAACCTCTTGCAGCAGTCCGGGCAAACAAAGCGCTTCTCCCCCGTGTGAGTCCTCAGGTGTCTCTGCAGCTCATCCGACCTGGTGAAACTCTTGCCACAGAACAGCCAGTTGCACACAAACGGCCGCTCCCCAGAGTGCCACCTCAGGTGCGCTTTGAGGTGAGAAGTTTTCCCGTAAACTTTCCCGCAACCCGGTATGTGACAAATGTGCTGCTTCTTCTTGCCAGGCTCGTCGCTGGACGTGGAGGACTGGCAGTTGGGACACCTGCACCTCCTGCACCGCCGCGCAGTCGCGAGGGGGGACTTCGTGTGCAGCAGAGCCGCGATTTGCGTCTGATATTGCGCAAAGTCCGTATGTCCCAGAACCAAGCCCCTCTGCAGCTGGAAGCGATGGGGACCCAGGGAAGACGAGTGACTGACGTGGTTCCCCTGCTGCAGGCTCCACCACGGAATATCCTCCCCAGGGTTTGGGGACAACTGTCTCTGCTGCTGGTGCACAAGGCCGGAGGGTCCCGTGACAAAACTTGGCATTGCGGGCGGAATGGGAGTTGGGGCTGCGTAACTGACGGCGGGGACGTAGGTGGGAGGGCAGGTGGACTGCAGAGACTGCATGGAGCAAGGTAACATCTTCACAGGGGAGAAGTCATAGGGGTACGAGGGGTCCGCCGGAGGGGTGAGGGGCAGTTCGTGGTGCGAGCTGAAGGAGCTCTGGATGTGCGCAGACAGCTGGGGCTTGGAGGATAGTCCGAAACTAGAGTTGCTGGCCAGGCTGCTCTGAGGGGTTCCCTCGTTAGTCCACGGGTGAAATAAACGCGAAGGGGAGCCCAGTGTTGGGTCGTAGGGGACCTGGAGGAAATCTGTGGGGTTTGATCCGTGGTGATGCCCGATCCGGTTACAAGTGGCAGCCAGTAGAGCCAGCGGGGAGTGCTTACAGTTCTCTGGAGAAGAGTTTGGAGTGCGATCCTGGAGAACCGAGACACACATTTTCTATATTACAATCATTATTTAACACACTTTACGAGGTTGAGAAAAAGTGCTACGTTAATATCTGCTCTAAATAGTTTCATCTGCCTGAACCGTGATGATGTGACATAAAAGTTGGCGTTATGTTGCAGCACAAGTCATTAAAGACGCAAGCAATTAGCGTTAGTAATAAAATTATATGACACCGGACTATTAAAGTGGCACGACTTTTTTTTTATTATCTGTGTTAAATATAAAAAGACTCGGAGGAGTAAGTTTAAAAGTTATTAAAGTCGTCAACAGAAAGTTGCGCACAAACCTGAAGAAAAGCCTGGAGTGTTTCATTCCGCAGTACAGCCACTGCTGCCATGGTAAACGTCCTCCTCCCTCTCGATGGAAACAAATAAAAATAAAAAAAAAAGCGCTAATTTAGATAAATATGTGCATTCGCAGTTTCAAAAATATCGCGTCGAGCAGGTCTCCACTCCTCAGTGCTTCCTCTCTCCGAGATATCCTTGGTCTATCTGAAGAGTGAGGGATCACTTCTTAGAATTTGATAAGGACTTTGGTGGGCCGCCAGCCAGTCAGAAATAAGATTTATTACTTTGAAGTTTGCCGCTGCCCAATCATCAAAGAATAGCGGCTCTTTGAGAGGGGAAAGCAAATCCTTTGAATCCACAAAGCTCCTATGGTGTGTTTGTTGGTCTGGATAAAGGAGCTGATTATTAGGGGGGATGGGAAGGGAGGAGATAAAGGCGGGACAATTAATGAAGTAATCACTATGTGGGAAATGTATATACACAAATAATTGGATTTTCTTGATCAAAGACCCCCACGCCGCCTGGAGACCCCGGTATTGGATGCTGTAGTCATCTGATCCTCTTTTTGTAATTAAGGATTTGTAGCAGAACCCTATGTGACAATGTGACATTGTTATCTCTGGAGATCTCCAAGAGCGTTTGCTCTGGCTGTTTGATGGAGGGAAAAGAGACCAAAATCAAGTGACTCAACACAAAGTTCTCATCTCTCAAGAATCTGCCTCTCTTTTACATTTCTAATTTGAATTAAATTTGTCTTTGTTGTTCCTTTTGAGCTGCAACACGGCATTAAACACTTAATTATGCCCTCTCTGAATTATTTAAATACTTAATTCTCCCTCAGTCATTTCAATCATTTGTTTTTATCACAACCTTATTCCTAATTTAGTTTTTTTTTTTTGCTCTCTTTTTCTCTTTGTTGAGCATCAAACCATAAGCTCGGAGCCTTAGGGTGAATTCCCAGCAGCTAATTCAAATTGTAACATGTTACTTAACATGACACTAAAGGGGGAACCTCTGTTTTAAATCAGGTGACAAAAGCAGCTCTTGAAATGGTGATGTCTCAATTATGTTTCTTTATAAACTTGTCACGTCAGTGTGTGTGGGGAGGAAGTTCCTGTGCACTGAGGCGTCCACATTAAACAGAGGTATCTATATATTGTAAGGGAACGTAACTGGTATTATTTCCTGTCCTGTTTTTGTTCCAGAACATTTAGTCAAGTCAAAAGTATGCAGTTTTCTTAAGATAATATCCAAACTTTTTGTGGCAGAGAAGTGGAAATGGAAGTTGTAGTTTTCTGTATCAACTCTCTGATCTTTATCTGGCTTCCCTGAAGAAACAATCACTGTCCTCTCAACTAGTTTGGAGCGGCAGATTTTGAATTAGATCTGTTCCTTTGAAGGGATTAATGTTCCCAGTCCTCTCCCACGGCTTTACACACAGTCATGAGGGAAAGGGGGAGTCCTGCTGGGCTGAACTGGAGCCATGTTGAACTACAAAACTGGCTACAGGAGTGGTGTAGTCACACTGTTGACTGATAAAAAAAAAAAACAGTAGTGGAGATTAACCTTGTTTACATCAAGTTATGGCAGCAGTGGGCGATGAGGTTTATTGTGTAAAGCGTATAAAAAGATGCAGGAAACAGGAAGGTCACAATTTTTTGAGTGCTGAGCCACGTTGTATTAAATCTGCCGTTTACAAGAGAGTGTGAGCGTACACTTTTACAAGTTACACCTGGAAACTCATCTGACAGAGGTCACATCATAAATGGCTGCAACCTCTGAATATGTGGATGGGAATTTTTTCATGATCAAGAAATATTCACACCACTTTTTAATAAGGCAGCCTTTATACAGTTTATGACTAATGGATTTACTAATGGTTAATAAATAATTTACTCATGCTTCATAAAACAGTCAGAAGCAACCAAGAAGAGCAACTTTCGGAGTTTATCCTCCTTCAAGATAACAAGGCAGCCTGTGTTGTCTTTTATGTTTGTATCTCATCACTAAGATGGAGTTTTATTAAAACACTTTATTAATAATTCGACACACTGCAGACTTGATGCTTTATTAGAAGCTGACAAAACCTATGAGTACTTATTATTGTAATATTAACTAAATTATGTCAACAACAGCCAATGGGACATTGTTCATAACCTGGCAACCAACATCTGCTTACATTAAGGGACTAAGAATGATCTATGAAGCATTCATAAATGAGTTATTAACCATTAATAAAGCCATTGGTTGTTACTACGGCACTGGTGTACATGTATTCACTTTGTGCATTTCAGTATTATGGATTTTGACACGAAGGGAACAGGAAAATTATACAGAGATTTATAAAATGACCAAATGGTTCATAGATTAGGGAGAACAAGTTTTGGGTTGCCAGGTTGGGGGTGTTTATCTCTTCTATTTGAGTGATGAATTACCTATACGTGCTAGAAATATCAGGGTTTCTCAGTTTCTCAGTATGTTAGGAAGTCGCTAATAAAGGGTTTGTACATGAATCCATCTGACACTGATGAGTGTTGTTCTTACTGATGGCTTGTAAACTGATTATAAACAGTGTTGGGGGGTAACTAGTTACATGTAAGGGAGTACAGTTATTGAATTACAAAGCAAAATGTAATTGTAATCAGCTACTGAGAAAAAATGTAATTATATTACAGTTACTACATTTCAAAATGTTGGGGATTACAAACTGGCCACATCTAAATATAGTCTTTTCGGTAAAAAGTTTATATGTAGACTGCAAAACCGTTGAGACTAATCTGAGTGCAACAATTATCCGCTTACGTTTTTAGGACTTTTTAGCTTGATTGCTAAAAAGAGTATTTAAGTGTTATAAGTTACATTACTTTGCTGAAGTAATTAAAATAGTCACATTACTCATGACATATTTAACAGGTTAACTAGTAATAAATGATTTATTAACCATTTATAAAGCTGTTAGTTACTACTTATAAACAAACTTATGAACAAGATGATGATGCTGATCTTGTAATTGATGTCCTGATATTCAGCTTGTTGTTCTTGAATGCAACTCTGCATGCAATTTTGAAAGAATGAAGAAGCAAAGAAAAGGATACTTTATAGGAAAATGGTACCAAAACAGAATTGTACTGTGCATTCTTCCTTATTGGTAAACATATATTCACTTGATGCATTTAGAAATTGAGGATTTTGTCATTACAGAGCTCAAAACAGGTGAAAAGAGGATTATCAAATGGCCAAATGTTAGACACTCAGTTAACCAGCTGTTACTAACTAAACTGCTGACCAGCCCAGACGTCATTTTTACAGTCTACTCCAAAAGTTTGTGTTTGTGCAGAAAAATGCTATCACTTCTCTTCTGCTTCCAGGTTTAAATGTCAGATAAATGTCAAATGTTGTAATCTGCTCTTTTATGTCAAACCAGACAAGTGTTAAAGTAAAGGAGAAATCCACCCAAAAACAGAATTAAGATTTTCCATGATCCTGAGCAGCGGCGCTGATTTGAGGACTTTAAAACAGCAGATTTTAATTCTGATTCAGGGTGGATTTCCACTTAAATCAGCTTTACATGTGAGCTGTCATGCTATGCAAAGGCAAATTTCAGACATATGTGACAACTGCATGAATTTTGCGAACCACCAGCGTTTGCCAAATTATTGATATCTTCCTTTGAGATACTCGGTTCAGCCTTAAATGCAAGTTCTTACATTTTAATGCATCTCAATGGGACTCCAGCTGAGGGATGGATTTGGTTGAGCAGGACTTTGATATAGTTTGTGAGAAATTCATGACTGTGTGCCTGACACAATGTCCAGTCCCCGAGGTAATTTACTTGCTCCAAACCTTTGCCGTCTTATGGCCATGCCTCGAGTTTTACAGGGTCACCTCAGCAGTGGTTTGGCTAAAAGAATTTTTACCTGCGGCATTTGATGGGAAAATTAACTTGGAGGAACCCCCACTGCAATAGTTTTCTGCCTGTAGACTCAAAGGTTTGAACATGGAATCAGCCTGTACCATCCGTGTATTTCATACTGTACTTTAAAAGCATAAAGCGGAGAGTCGATGGACAGACAAACTGTTAAGAGGTGGAGATGTGTATGGTGCTGCATTGAGGGATTAACAGAACATCTAAAAAGAAGATACAGTCTTGCAGGAAACTAAACTCAGAAAGTGGTTGTATTTATAGGTGCAGATTTCGGGGAAATGCAGGGAAAAGTCCCTCTCAATATTCAGAACTCCTCAAATAAAAACACTTAAGTGCAGAGGACTTTTATTTTGACATAATTAGACATTTACGCCATACTCTGATGCAGAAAAGGCACAAAATGGTGCATAAAAATTCACCAGAATGCAACAAATCAAGTGTTTGATGTTCAAAATTTTCTGTTGGAGAGCCACCAATCCTCCATTTTCATATGTTTCCCCCCCAAATGTTGAAATGAAACCTACGCCCTTGGTTGTGTCTAAAGAGCAGGAAAATGGAGCTGGTGTTTTTTAAAGTCAAACCACAAGTCAGTCTGTGGTGTTCTGCACTTTTGTCTCATATTCCTGTTTGGATCGAAAATCTGAAATTTCTGAAAACAAAATTAAACATTTTCCAGTCGTTCAACAGGTGAAGAAGAAAAATACACCAACAGTCAAAAGTCAGTGGTTGAAACACATTTATTTGACTCATATAAAATGTCAGTTTACTAGAAATAAATATAAATTTACAATAGATATGAAGCGTGTTGCTGAGTTTGGTTCAGGTCCAGTCCAAAGATGAAGAAGGCAATCTGCAGGAGAGAAAGAAAAACACACTCTAAATACTTCTCACTATAATTCAGCTTTAAATTAATACAACTTCTTTTTAATGATATTTTGTATTGACCCCAGACAGATCTGAGAAAGTGGAGCTGCATGTGATCTTGACATTTTGAGCGTTTTGAGCGAGCTGACAGTGAGAGCTGAGGGTTTGACAGAGTCAGGGGGCAATGCCACAACATGAACCCTTTTTAACTTTTCATATTCTCCGGACAGCTGGAGAGAAAACAGGTTCCACATCTGTCTCATACGAGAGATATCAGAGAGGATGGGGGTGGTGGGGGAGGCGGTGAGGGTGCATGTGTGAGAGTGAGAGTGAGTTTGAGTGTGTGGGAGAGAGAGAGACAGAGGGGGGGTAGAGGGAGAAATGCTTGAGGCTACTGGGTACTTGAGCCGCTATAATGGTGTCTCGTATGAGAAAACATCTGTGAATTTCCTCAGTGATCTACAACAATGTATAACTCAGAGCAGTCACTCAGCAGAGCTTTGAAGTTGCTGTCTGACAGAAAGCTGCCATTGTTCGCAGCCCCCAACACACTGAAACTCCAACTTTGGTCTCACTAATTTTCCCTGCAATGCGATACAACTCTTTTTCTCTCCCTCGTCGGAGCCTATGAAGCTGGGGATCTCTGCATATTCAAGAGCAAAGAGCAAAGCCTTGGCAATGTGCAGGATTGGCCTGGGGTCACGTAAGGCGGGACAGGTCATTTTACCTTCTCTCAGCCCACCCTGGATGTGATAATCCAGCCCTAAAGAGGGAAACTCCCCCTCTATGATGATGTACAAGGTTAGAGCCTGCAGTACTCTCCCAGGAATTATTACGATTAAAAGCTCTCCAATCACCAGATATACTGTGATGCCACGAACAAAACCATCCTCAAATATTCAGATATTAACAGCTTATTAGAACAGGTGTTTTTTTTTGTTTTTATCATACTTATATTTTAAAATATTCTTTCACTTTAGTGACTATTTTCCAGGTGTTGTTGCTCCAGAGCACTTGAGCAAGACTCCAAACGCTGCTAAATGCTTTTGCAACTGTTATGTTGATGATGTAACAATCAGAAACTTGATATATTGGCATCTACAAACACTCCAACCACACTGTTAGTTCTAATCTCCTTAAAAACATGGAAACAGGAGGAAAAAACATCAACACTAGCAGAACTTAGGACTGGGCGATGCAGAGAATATGAAATATCGCAATATTTTTGACCATATTTTTTGATTTTAGTAAATATTTAGTTCAAAATGTTTAGAAGAGAGAAGTTACTATTATAGAAGCAATGAAAACACAAGCATGAAATAAACTGTATTGACCTTTATCGTAACATTATGATACAATCAGTGTTGGGGAGTAACTAGTAACATGTAGCAGCATTAAGTAATTCAATTACAAAATAAATGCAATTGGAATCTTGGTAGAAAAATAGTTATGGACAAAAAATATGTAACTAAATTACAGTTAATGGTCAAAATGTTGATTAAAAGGGGTTACATCCGAATATATTCTTGTCTGTAAAAAGTTTATGTGTAGAATATATTTATGTCAACCAGGAATGCCTTCTTTTGACACTGCCCATTTGCGGACAGTTTATAGCTTTATTGCCCAGTTTAAAATATTTGTTATTTGTTAAAAGTAATCAAAAAGTAATCAAATGTAATCAGCTACATTATTTTGATGAAGTAATTAAAATAGTTACATTACTTATTACATTCAAAAATAGTCCTCCGAACACTGGATATGATATATAAATTGATGGAGATGTGACCTATTACAGCTGTCAGTGAAAGACCAGGTTCTTGTACAAGTACTGTGTTGCACATGTCATCCCACTAGGGATCTTAGGGAAAATGTAAAGAAAATACTGGAATATGACAGTGGGGGGACACCTACACAAATAAGGTATATGATATCTATTTTTTACAGTTATACTGGACGCTTCTTTATTCTGACCTCAATCAAAAAGCCGTTTGGTTGAACACCAGGTGATATGTCCCTGCTCCTCCTGGCAGTGGCAAAAAGACAAGCTTTCTGTAATGCATCCCAAACTGAAACAAGGCCGTGGTAATTCTCACACTGTTACCCGTCCAGCGTTTATTCAATGGCAGCTGGTCCCACCATCTGGGGAAGCAGCACCGGGGCAAAACAAAACAGGTTACACCTTTGGCCATGCCAAGTCTGCTAGTGCCCCACTCCGTCTACAAACTGAGAGAGGCTAATCACAATTTCACGCTCTGATTTGTCAAATCCCATTCCAGCACCGGAGGCACCGAGAAAACTTTTAAGTCAATGAATTCCATGGTGTACAGGATAACAGCTTCTCCTTACTGTTTTTATTGTTCTAGCTTTCACACACTGAATGGTTGCATTTCTCTTTTTTTTGCACATGAAAAGGAAGCTGTAGCTCTGACCAAAACATTTGGTCACCACTAAGATTAGCAGCCAGGAACAAACATCTTATCTCCTCATGCATGCATTTTATATTCATGCAAATGTTAACAACAAAACAGTGCATAAAGCGCCCTCAACAAACTGCAGGTGTGAGGAAGCTGAAACAAAAGCCACTGTAACCCTAATGGCATCCCTTGTCATTAAGAGACCTTTGATGTATGTACTCAACAGACTCTTTTATCTCCTTCTTCCTCTATGCCTCTTACTCTCTTTGCCTCCACCCGGCTCAACCAGTTTCTTTATTAATGCCGTCTTTAGGGAATGTTCTCTTGCTCAGAGCCCTCAACACACATCTGACATCTGGCTGACGCGCATGTATGTCGCTTTTTCTTTGGCACCAATCATTAGCCAGCAAAGAGCGTCACAATGCTAAGTTTGTAGCTGCCTGTTCGTCCCCTGTCCTCGAAGTTGGTGGGAAGAAAAACTATCACGAAACAAAACCTGCATAAAACTGTGGTATGCAATCTTAATATAGTATGAGATATTCTGCTGTGGTGAAAATCTGACACATCTGGATATCAAAAGCACGTAAACTGCATTAAAACAGTATTTGAAAAGGCTGCACATGAAAAACTGGTATTCAAACTCTCCCTTTGAACTCAAAGGATATAGAAACAGGACAATGTTGGCCTAATCGTGTTCTCTCTTTGAAGTGAGACATCACTATTAGGTGAAAAGGTAAGTATGCTTCTTTAGAAAATAAAAAGCTTTTCATCATTTGTTAAGGCTGCAGCTCGAGCGATTTTCATAAAGGTGGTTTAAAACTTTGGATAACAGTGTTTGGGGCTGCCTTGGATGTAGCTTTAATGAAAGTGCGGCGCATGAAGCAAATAGCTAAAATGGCAAGAATAACACCAGCAGTAACGTTGGCCACATTAAAGGAGTCCTCTCTCGCACACCAGATGTTGTCAGAATTAATGAGGAAAAACAAGAGGGAGCTGGATTTACGCAGACGTATTAAAGAAAACACAGGTGTCAGGCCTCAGACACAGACTTCACCCTGCGTCTGTCCCTCATCTGTAGACCTGCAAGACGATCAGGAGTCGAAGCAAAAACACAGAAGCTCCAGTTCATTAGGTCAGAGCATCCTTCACAAGAGTGACGACAGTATTTCATAACATTTGCCTTTTGCAACACATAATCAGCTAACCAAGGTAATTACGTACACACCTCCGCTCACCTCCTCTCATATGCTAAAGCAGGCAATCAGCCAGGGAGTTAATTTGGCAGAGAAAAACAGGGGAAGAAACACCCACTCTGGAACCATTTGTCACCACAGTCCAACCTTGTTATTCAAACTAGTCAGCCTATTTGAAATTCCTCTCCGTGGTAAAACAGGGCCAAAATAATCAAGGGAGCATGATCACACTTAATTGATTCAGTGTACTTTTAAGATGCACTACAGGGTGCTGGGGTGACCTATTTCAGACTGCTCTTCAGAGGAACCAACTATCCCAGCAAGGGAGTAATGCACAACGAGGATTTTAATTATTGCAGGATCTGTGGCTACGACCGGAGGTGAAACGCTTCTGAACTAACTGTGACACCACATTATAACACTGCCAGTGGTCTGGGGTATTACGCTTTGAATTTTTTTGAAGAGCTATACATATATATGTATGTATGACAATAGAGTAAATGTAAGACTTTATTTTTGATGCAGCTTAATTATGTGATCATGAAAATTTCTACTTTATCTTTTTTGAGAAATGGCTGTCCACAGATAATTGAGATCTCAAACAACCACAGGATTTAATGACATGAAAAAAGAACATAAACACAATTTTAGATAATTATTGCTTTCAATTTCATTGAATAAGGGATGATTTTGTGTAACTGATCTCATCATTGTCTTGTTGATGCAGTGGTAGAAAGTAACTACACACATCTGCACAAGTACTGCATTTTAGTGTAAGTTACTTTAGTATTTCTATTTTGTGCTACTTAATTCTTCAGCTTCACGACAGTTCAGAGTGAATATTGTGCTATTCACTCGCTAGTTCTTTTGCAGATGAAGTCATTATTGTAAAATTCACTGCTATAGATTTAAGTACTCAACTGTATATTGGTTCAAATTAGCCCCATCTTGACTACGTGCTACATAAAATGCTGGCGACACGTTATAATTAGGAGAGGGTGACTTATCGATTATACTCACGGCTTAATCCATGTGGGATATATAAAATGACTATATCCTGAGCAGTGAGTATAAATTATCATGTCATTTTTTTTTTTAAACCTGAGACTTGCTTTGGCATTTCGGTTATCTTGCACTTTCCGCTCTCAAACAAACAAACAAAAGACTCACAAACATGATACGTCACTTCCCTGTCCATCCACATCTCTGTCTCCTGGGCAATGGCGTGTGAACAGGCAAGGTATGTTTTGAATCTTTAAGATCACAACCATTAAGTCACAATTTGCGACCAGTGCGAGTTGTTATTAATATATGAACTGGAGAGATGTTAATTTGTTTGCAGCTGACAGTGAATAACTTTCTGCTAACTGCTAACAGCTAACTGTTGACATAAGGCTTCAAGTTTACTGCTAAAACATCAAAACTTGCAGCCCGAGACGAGCTGGGTGCTTCAGAGTAGAAGCATCAGTGGTTCCACTTTTGATTTATTTCATTATAACAATACTTTATTCAACTTTATTATAACAGTACTTTATTTAAATTTATTTAAACAGTACTATATTTAGTAGTTTAGTATTTTAGTAGTCTACAGTAGTTTAAAGATTTTAAAATATCGAGATATATATCGTGTATTGTGATATAGCCCAAAAATATCGCAATATTTTTTATAGGCTATATTGCAATACCCTAAATATTATCAGTTATAACATTAATACAATAATAAGGAGATAGTAATATAACAAGAGGAGACATTTTCTGCATTAAAAAATGTAAATTCTTTCATCTAGTGCTCTTGTATAACATCACTGCAACACTTGTAATGGAGTATTTAACATTGCTGAATGGCTACTTTTAAAATATCTGAATGCGTCTTCCACCACTGTGTAGAGTTTGCAGTAGTTTCAGGAGATGTGTAACATTTAAAACATTTGGATTAACCATACTACCACTACAAGCTCTGTGGCTGTTCAACACAACAAACAGCACAGTTATGGTTGGAAAATGACAGGGTTAAAACCACAGTGGTGTCAAGTGACACAAGCGGTGAACTTGAAACCCTGTATCATCTTAAAGAGTCTTGTGAAGAACTGCCTTCTATTTCACATGCAACAAAAGGGAGGAAATAGCACATTGAAACAGTGGTGTTTGGGTGATGAGTTCGTCCTCAGTGTCTCAGCCCCGGCCTGACCCTCGCAGCTCTGAGCGGTGGGATTTGATGAACACTTTGGGTCTCTTCAAACACACCAGGATTCGCGTGAACCTGAACCTAAGTGAAGCCGCTATCTCTGTCTCGCTATCTAGGCAGAGCTCTAATGTTTTCCCCGCTGAGTGTAAGGAGGATGAGATCCTCAGTCATACCACCCTACTCTTCCTATTAAGATCAAAATCTCCTCTCAGGCCCTCGGGTGTCAACAAAGGGAGATGCAGTAAATGATATGCAAATTGAAAAGAAAAAAAAAAAAAGCTCTACAAATCAACTCGCCAGCCCTGTATTTCCGACACTTCACATCTTAAAAGAAAATTCCTGTATTTAGGGTGAAATTCAAAGTGAGGTCTAGCTCTGCCTCTGTGAGGCTATGTGTGGTGATTCCAGCACTCAGACAGCACAAAGCCCCTCTAACTACAGGCGGCTCGCTGTGGGAGAACTCGTAGGGAGAGTTTTGGGTTTCAGAAGGATTTGTCTCTGGATCCATCTTAGACAATAGACATAATGCTCAGAAATAGGTAGATTTTAACCAAGTCAGGTTAACACCACTGAGTTTTAAGAGAGACACACTGCCTGCAAGATGAGGGGCTCCATGTGGGCCAATGCTGACACAATGATAGATAAGTCAACTGTTAGGAAATAACCAATGGCCATTTTAATTTTAAGAAACTAACTGTTTGTGTCATCATTTATTGAGATCAAACACCAAACTGGTTAAAGATTGAAGGATTTCTTAGCTTTTCATCAGTTTATGCTCATATGAATGTAATATTAAGGTCAAATTTGAGGACATTTCAATGTTTTATACACTGAAGAATCAATCAATAAATAGTTGGTAAATACATGGATAACTAAAAGGGGACTCGTACAGTGCAGACATCCACAGAGGTCAAATGCTCCTTGTCGCAATGTTACGAAAGTGAAAAAATAGTCAGTGTATCCGATTCTGATCCGCTTCAAAATTTAGTTGGTTCTTCCACGGCCCATGCTACACCCTTCCACCAGGTTTCATGAAAATTGGGCCAATAGTTTTTCCATAATCCTGCTGACAGACAGACAAACTGAACTGAAAATGTAACTCCTTGGTCATAGGCATGGAAGACTTTTATGTCGACAAAATTTAAGACATTCACACCAAAGTGATGCCGAAAAAGCCCGAATTGGTACATAAAAATTCCCCAGAATGCAAATTAAAAACATTGTGTGACCCCCCAAATGTTGAAACAAAACCTACGCCCTTGTCCTTGGCGGAGGTATTAAGAGTAATTGTTTCTCACAGCCCTGACATGGAGCTCAAACATCTGACATTAAAACTACAAATGGATACTTAGCATTTAAGTGTTTCATTGTGACTTTGCAAAATGTTTGTCATTAGTGAAACCTCCCCTCCCCAGTGCGCCACATGATGATGTATTCTTTGTGTTACGTGCATTGTCATTAATCCATTTATTGATGCAACATCTGTACCATTTCACAACAGTTTGTACGCTGAATGATAATTTCTTATTGAATGCAGGCTTTTAAGACCCTGAAAAGCCCCTGGAAAAATGACAAACACCACGATAATTTCGCAAATTCCTGCAACATTTAGAGGCACTGCGGCAGCAAGCCAAGCACAAGACTGGGAAAAAGTTTGGTAACAGACGTCTGGAGGTCCTCTCCTTGCAAAATTCTCTTATTATCTCTGACAATAATTGAGTGTTATAGCTATAAAACCTGAGCTGAAATGGAGAAACAGTGGTGGCTTACTACACAGAAAATAGCACAATGCTTGTAGGAAACTGTTTTAATAATGATCCTGATGAGTAAGTTGTTTCCAACCAGGTTGGATTAACAGCTGAGGGCACTGCCTGTACAGGTCGCTTATTCTGCACTGCTGCTACTTGCTCCACATACCACAGCACATCCAACACTGAGGATGTTCTTTGGAGTGTCTATCTACATGTCTGGTGCGTCTGTCTTACCGGTTGACATGGTTGTAAGGCTCAGCTCTGACTGACGAGAGGCCCACTAGAAAGGGTGGGAGGGGGGGGCGGTGGCGTACTCTTCCTCAGGGATTGACTCCACAGTTGACAGTAATTTGTAGTACTCATCTTCTCCATCCAGTACTTTGATTTGACTGTGATGGGGTAAGAAGAGAAAGTGGTGAGAAGTAACTGGGATACAGAGCAGTCTTGATGTGAAAGGCGAGACATTTAAGATAAAAACAATATTTGCAGATATGGCGATGAGGCGCATGCGTTTTCTTAAGTATACTGAGCTGAACCAGGATGTCATTTATAGTACAAATACAAGTCAGACCTTCAACAATTAAAATTAGCATGCTGACAAAGCCTTAATATGTAACCCCCCTCTCTAATGACGCAGAGCAACTGCTCATAAAAAGCCTGTTATTTTCGGCTCTCCATTTACATTATAAGAAAACAACTCCATTTCTGGATTCTCCTATTCCACAAAGGGCCTGCTCTGTTTAGAGTTGCTGTAAGTAGGAAAGCAGTTATTTACCCAAGTTTTCTCGGCTTCCTCTTGCTCCCCTGGTAATCCAGAGTTCTCTGAGGAAAGGGCCAAGAGCACACAGTCAAAAGATGAGCAGAGAGTCATTAATTTTTAATTCAAAGTGATTTTGTGTTGAATGCGAGCAGATGCTGATAATATCAGAAGTCACAGCATAATTTTTTCTGATCAAAGGGCTCAAGTGAGTCTGATGAAGCATGCATCTTGCTCAGCTTTGATAAACCACATCAATTATTCACCGTGAAGGCAGACATCCTGACATGAAAGCAACAGATAAAGAGCATAAGCACATGTTCAAGACAAGAGGCAGAGAAGCGTGGGGGTGGGGCTCCAGGGTCTGGCACAGGTAGGTTTAATTGTATTATCATGTGGAACCAAAGTCAGACAAAGGCCTTTATCGGCACTTTGAACTCACATTTAGCTGGTTGTAGTACAGGCTGTCTTCGGGGCTGTTGAGCAGCTTGGGCTGCTGGCCCCGCCGGCGAGGAGTTCTCTGCTGCAGCTTCATCACTGGACCTGCAACAGAGGAAAAATGAGGGCAGAGATCCAACCAAGCAAAACAACAACAAGCACCGACGCGATATACTGATGGTGACGACAGCAGCTGCAAACAGATTCTGCCCTCCACTTTTTAAATCTGCACCCTCGTGTGACAAAGTGGCAGAAACACATTTTAAATTTACGTCAGTTTAGGTTTACAATTATGTAATTTCATCGATGATCTGACTCAATAAAAGATTAACGTTACATAAATCCACACATGTAAACCACATCTAATTATATCTCCTCTCACAGGTGCACAGCAGACTACAATTCAATTTGCTAAATAGCTACAATGATGGAGGCAGAGGTGAGACCGTGGTGCGGTATTGGAAGAATTTTCACTTTCCTGTTACCAAAACCCACAAAAAGAGAGAAAAGTAATTTTTGAATGTGTTTACGTTGAGACTGAGGCTGAGGTCAGATCTTCATTAACACCAGAAACAAATGAGAACTAATGTAAGTTACAATATATGACCATCTCAAAAGTTGCTGCAATCATTTGCCCAGAAAAAATTAAGACTAAAAACAAGCATCAACATTAAGAAGTACTGATAATCTGATTTATTATATTTCAGTCAAGATGTACAGGTTATAGTAATATTGCGAAGATCTGTAATCCTGAAATGTGGTATATTTTTGAGACTGAGAGCAAAAAAGTACTACTAATAGGTGAGAGAATTTAATACATTTAGTTTCAACAGAGGATTTCATTTTCATGCATCAAACATTTGTCTCAGTGAGGAGTTAAATAAGTATTGCACTAATGGAAAGATGTTATTTCCATAAAACTAGGCTGTCTGTGCAGTAGGAAGACACACATGCTGTTGAAATCGGTGCTATATAATCAGAGAAAACCGAGAAAATGGTTGTGGCATTTGCTTTTGCTCAAGAGGTAGAAAACCTACAACTACCAGAATGCACTGTGCCGCACTGGACCAATAAATGCTCCTGCTGGTGGGTGACAAAATCCAAGCTTTGCTGTTCTTCTACAGGAAACAATATGGCTGGCTGGTAACAAACAATCTCATGTTACAGCAAAATGGTAAGCAAAAATATGTTACTGTAAACATTTTTGTCAAGAAAGATTCAACACAGTAACAGAATCTTGGTTAATATTTGTGCAAACACTGCACAAAAATATGTTTCTGAAGACCTTTTTAGGCGAGAAAAAGGCTAAATCTTTCTTGATATTCCGCCTGGTTATAACATTTGGGGAGGTTCTGTCTTTATATCTGCTTCTATACAATGTGTCCGTGGTAGTGGGCATATGAAAATGCAGAAATACAATCTGTAGTTTGAGCAACAACCTTACAAGCAGGCAAAATTTGAGCGGAGAGATGAGCAGGGAGATCTCAGCGCTGGTTAGATGGAGGGAAGTTTGCCACTGTTCATGTATACACACTACCCTTGTTGTGATACAAAGCTGGTTGAAAACTGGCAAAGTATCTTTTTAAACGTTGATTACCTCTGACAGGTAGGTTATAGGTTTCGGCTCGGTTTTCAGCAGGACTACGAAAAAACAACCAGCCTGATTTTCATTAAAATTTATTGGATGGGCGATACACAAATTATTTTTTACTTCTGCGAGCATTGAGAGATACTGCATTTGGCCTTGGCAGAGTAAATGCCAAACATCTTAAACAATAGCAGTAAAGTTCAAAAGTGACAAACAACTAGCTGTTATGACTCGATATTACAACCCACATTCATGAGTACCAGTATTGCCCCTTTCAGACACAATGCAACAATGGCACCACTGCGCTCTGAACCTGTTATATCCAAAGGTTTGCGTTACACCAGGATGGCTTTTTGCTGCATCAAGCGAAGCTGCGCCACTCAGCAAAGCACATTGTGTCTGATGGCCCTTAATCCTCCAGGGTAGCCTACATGTAGCTGCTTCATAAAGAAAGCAGTTGTTATGGAGCTCTTGGGGACAATGGTTTAATGGAGGATCCAGTACAACAGTGACATCGTCACACTTTTTTTTCCCTCAAACTAAGGTGTGAAATAAAAAATCTAGAAATACATAATTAATGCACAGCTGGGATGATAAAGCTTCAGCTAGGCACAGCCATATTTTGACATCACATATCATAGAGGACTGGACTATATTGGCCTTGGCGGAGGTCTGTGCTCTCTGAGTGCCCCTCTACTTTATCTTGTAATTGAAGATGTAATTAGTGCTGTGGTGGGAGGCTTCTCTCCTGATGCAGAGTTTAATGAGGAAGGTTGTAGAGAGTTGTTTAGAGTGGCTGTTTTAGTTTTTTACAAGGTGCAGTTTTTCTGCTGAAGACAGTTTTCTGGAAAACATGAGCAAAAGTAGAGCCTACAATTAGCCACATAGAATATTGTGGGTTGAAACTAATTATCTGCCAATAAACAAGATCAGGGTCAAGAAGCAAGTTTTAACTCATTGCAACTGAAATTAGCCAAGATGTAAGAGTAACTAATGAGAGAAGTAGAACCACTGCATGGCGGTAAAATACAGAGAGGGCTGCATAGACTGTATAAAAGAAGTGGACATAGCCACCTTGATGTGACATTGCTTTATGGACCACCATTTAAAGTCTCAAGTTGGTCATTTTGGCCGTCGCCATCTTGTTTTTTAGGGGCCAGAAGTAACCATATTTGGAAGAAAGGGTGGGGCTGTAGAGTATACGCACTGTTATGCCTCAAACCTGATTGACAGGTTATCGTGGTGCAGACTTGTCAATCAAAAGGTAGCCACACCCCAAAGCATACCTCACTTCATCGTCTATTTTATTCTAAATGGTACCATAATTTCCAAAAGGTACAAAGGTAGAAATTGGGACCAAAACTCATCAGGAAAATGTTTACTAAGGCAATAAATCAGGTGAAAAGCCAGGTCATTCTCCTAGACTTCTATGGATGTATAAAGAGAACTGGATACAGTGTTGGATGTGGGGTACCATTTATTCCTATGAAAGTTGCTCAATGTTGCATGAAGCCAAAAAGGTTTGACTTCCTTGGTAAAAAAAATATCCAGATCTTCTGCATCACTGGGCCCACACTGAAGGCTTCCACTGGCTGAGCAGCTAACTTCTAGTTTAGCCCTCTGCAACTTTACTAGACTCAGACTTTACTATCAGACCAAATAGACCGATCCCAATAGTGAAATGAATCATTTTGCAGGGGTTGTGACATAAAAAAATGTATATCCACTGATTTACAGACATCTCTTTCACAAAGTCTTTGGGGAAAATTATTTTTTGGGACCAATGGCATCATGTGAAGGACCCAGAAGTTGTAATTCCACAGTTTGTCCACTATAGAGTGCTCCAGGAATGTGTTAAAGCCCTGGAAATGTGTTCCCATTTCCCAGACTTTCGCGATTTGTTAAATATCCCACTCCTGAATTTTGAAGCTTCTATGTGTCCCAAAAAGGCAGTTGCTGACAAGTGGCTAAATGAGAATACAGAACGTCATCACACTGAACACGGTTTTACAGTCTCTTGGTGGTGGTGACGTGAAGTCATGCGACCATGGTCTAGTTTGTTTTTAGTCTGATGTTAGCTTTTAAGTCCTGGTGGCTGCATTTACACTTTAAAACTCATAAAAGTGCTGTTCATTTGTGCAGATACCTTGCTGAACAAAACCTGTATCATAAACCTTTGTTTACCGCAGAGCTTATTTTCTACATTAATCCAATGGAAAATCCCACAGGCTTTTTGATGAAGGGAGCAGGTTGAGATTCAGGCTGGCTGTTTCCCCATTTCCAGTCTGAATGCTAAGCTAAGCTAGCCTGCTGCTAGCTGCAGGTTTATACTTAGTATACAGAATGAGAGTGGCGCAAATGTTCTCATCAAACTCTCGTCAAGAAACCGAATGAGTGTATTTCCAAAATGTCAAACTATTGGTTTAAAAGGACTTCAAGATAGATTTCACCTAAATCAAAACAATGTTCTTTTTGTTTGCCGCTTGTGGTGTCCAGCAACACAAGTAGTTTGGGTTTTAACTGTTGATGTTATAAGATATCTGCATCTGAGATGTTTGCTGCCACCCAAATTAAAGTGCATAGAATTTGACTACACTCATTTTGATAAACTGACCTTTTAAAGTGAAGTGACAACCACAAACGGGCCTTTAAAATGTACATTTCCACCATGCACACCAGAGCACAGATCTGATAAAAATCCTGCACTGACTCAGCAGATCGACAGGACTGTAGATGTAATTGTTCACCCTCCTACTTCCTCCTGAATCTAATGATACAAATGTGAGCTGCGGCTAATCTGTTAAACAGAGTAAGAAGTAATTTATTATTCCCACCCACTGAATGACTTCTTCTCTCCTCTCTCCTGCTGTCTCGCTTCCAGCAGATGACCGCATCTTTGGCAGCGTTACTTTGTTTTCCCTGATTGTTCAAAACAGCACACTGAAGAATTCACTATTTATTTCACCACAGAAATGTTATTGACGACTTACTAAAGATAACAAGCTACGTTATAACCTGACTATTCAAACATAAGACAGTTGCGAAGGCTTATTACATTCTTCTTATGCAGCAAACCCCCAGGTTTCAAAATTTATAGGTTACAAAAGTGTGTTTTAAAGCCGAGACACCTTTACAAGGAAGCATCTATATTTAATGTCAGATAACGTTTCATCTTCTTTGCCTACGTTTTGGGTGAGACAGGACATTTCTTCATCATCTCTTGCTACCTCGGCTTCTCTACCTTGACTAAAGCTGCATTTGCTTTTTCCATCTTAACACTACTTTGTACTCACTTTGAACAGACCTCATCACATCTCAATCCTATACATCAAAGAGCAAGCTCCCCTCCTCCACCCCCCCATATTTCCTCGGCTTTCTTGATGTTATTCAAACCAGCGCAGGTTTACTAAAGTCACACTTTGTAAATGCCCGGAAAGTTCCTGTCAGTTCGGAGATATTAGCTAACTTTTACCGTGAATCTTATCTATCTGTGCCTCAGAGGTGCGAACCGTCCACTGTGTGAATCCTTGTCACCCCTGAGTATTTGAGGATATTTGGAAAGATCTCATGCACTGAGGAAAACAGCTGTGTTTATTTCTTCTAAACAGGTAGCTCAGTTTGGCTGCATCAAAAGTGCTAAGGTTTAAATATTACATTGAGGTAAATTGTACAACGTTGCTGTTTAGCTTTGTGAGACCTAAAGGAGCTACTTCATCTACATGACATGTTGGGATGAAAAGAAAATAAACCAGCACGAATGAAATGTTTGCACCTTACATTTGAGTTAAACAAAGTCAGTATGTAGGACATTGTTCTGCTAATGATGCAGAAATGGATCTGATGAGCAAATGTTTTATTCCCCTGAAATTGCATCAAAGCACTCAATCACAAATAATGAATCCTAATATCCTTGAACCAAGTTTTGAAATTCAATTTTATTGTAGAACAGACTCCATAGAACAGACTCCATTTATCTTAAGAATTAGCAACTCCACAAATATAAAAAAAGTGATGAACTGACTTTTAGCTGCATTCAGTGCAAAGTCACACATGCAAGTCACAGGCAAGTTTTAGGTCTTGACCTTCAAGTAAGTTCCAAGTTACTGTGGTGAGAGTTGAGTTCCTGCTATAACTCAGGCTCCAGTCAAGCATTTAACAGGTCAACTTGAAATTCTGATTATCTGGTCAAATGATAGCTTTCTAGCTAATGAGTGATCAAAGTAGCAACATCCGAGGATGAAAAATGAAGCCAACACTAAAGTGCTAAAAACTGCAGTTCCTTGAATGGCCACTTGAAGCTGGCTCCAAAAGCCAGTCAAATCCCATAGATTAGTCCCATGTTAAAATGACCAACTTTACAGCAGCAATAAATATGTTTACAGCCTGGTATAAAAATGGTTTGGTCTCTATAGCTAATTTTAACATTCATGACAACTGTACTGGGGGTGAATGTTTATATAACTCCCCCATTTACATTTTATTTTGCTTTAAAGTTACCCATATTTAAACGCAGGCTGTCTCAAGTGACAGACTGTCTGTGAAGCATCACTACAGTCCATGAATCAGATCCAACCCTTGCTCTTTCACAGCTCCACCCTCTCACTAAAATATTGTCACTTGTGGTTCCAAAAAACCAAGATGACGACAGCCAAAAGGCCAAAGTTATTAACATTAACTCCGTGAGTTGGCCAAGCAGACAAATAGAAGCTATGGCTGTTTCCAGATTGATATAATCTCTGCAAGTTGGTGTCTCTACACTTAGTTAAAGGTGGTTTTGTGAAGGAAGCAACACCACTCTGTGTCATTTTTAGCTTCACTCTATGCATGGCAATGCCTGTTGGTCGGTCCACAACTTCCATCCAGACTGTTCAACTCCTGGATGGATTGTCATGAAATTAAGTACAGATAACAATGGTCTCTGGAGGATGAATATTACTGACTTCTCCTCCACACCACCATGAGGGTGACATTTGTGGTTTTGAGTGTATTATCTCAACAATTATCAAATTGATTGTCATGAAATTTCGCACATACATTCATGGTCCCCTCCAGATGATTTATCTCTTTGGTGATCCCCTGACATTTCATCTGACATCATTATCAGGTCAAAATGATATTTGGTCAATCTTGAAAAATTGACTTCTTTGTGTTCAGTGCTAATTAGCAAATGTTGGCATGCTAACATGATAAACTAAGACGGAGTGCATGAATTTGTTAGCATGCTAATGTTAACATTTAGCTCAAAGTCATTGAGCTGCATTATTTGATCTGTTTCTATTAAAAGCTTAATAGGTAAGTGTTTTGCTTTAGTGTGTCATTATGGAGTAAATGTTGACTACACAACATAATGGCTACAGAATCACGACAAGCTCACTTTCACTCTGCAATTCTGTCTGCCACCAGGTATGGTCTCCCACGAAAATGAAGGCTCGATTTATGGCAAAAAGTAAGTGTGTCAACCATTATGCAACCGAAACAGGAAGTAGATAGCAGCGTTGCTAGGCTCTGAGAAAAACGGAAAGTATTCCAGTTGTCTTTACGACAACGGTTCCCACAATAATGCCACTTAGAAACACTGGTTCAACTTTAATGTAGATACTTGATGAATTTGTTATTAATCATATTTTGTTTAATAATACAAGTACAGGGCTGTAGTTATGTTTATCACTGTTCCGATACTGGTTGAGAAAATCGTAATGAGATGTTTCCTTAACTAGCTCAGTTGCTGTATCTACTGCTGCAGATCTATAACCCAAAACACGACACACGGGGGCTGAGCATCACCATTTATACATTCTGACCCGCAGCGATTAGAGCGTGTAGCAGATCAGAGGATGGGTCAGAACTCCCATCTCTGTGCCTCTGTTTGGGAAATCACTGCCATTTGATCCAGGCCAGCCCCAGAGGAATGCTGCTCCTGCAGATATATTACAAGCAAGCAGGCTGCCAAACTGGCCCCTGGCAGGGGAGCGCGGCTTGGACATGGGCAGGCAGAGCTGGGAAGGGGTCAGTCAGTGGCTCACACCGGGGGTTTGCTAAATGATCGTGGGTAATGTCTGCTGTTTGGGGTGGGGAGGAATAATGGTCGACTGGGAATACAGAGGCAGCGCGGTTCATACAATATTGATTTCTCCGTATCAAAAGAAAGCCAAGCAGAGTTTGCTCCTCTCGGTGAGAAACTTACATATTGTACATGTTTGCTTCTCGAGATAAAAAGGGCTGGAATTCTTTTTGAGATAGGTATTTCTTTCATTTTCAAAGAGCAGCAGATGACTCGTATTACATCTCTAAATACCACTTTGAAATCCCTTGAAAATCAGAATGCTCCTCAGAAACAACATAAAAGAGCTGCTAAAAGGGATTTTTAGTGGAATAAATTAGAGATGTATCGATTTACTCCCCAAATCACGTGCTGCAATCACCTGACTTCTCCCAGACCACAGAGAACCACTTGGGCTTTGTTTATTCAGATGGAGGGAGCAGAGGCACCAAAAGGCATGGATTATAAGGAAAAATCATCAGCAGGGGCCTTTGATGTCTAAATGAGGCATGTGCAACCCAGACCCCTCTCTTTACCTCACAACCGCCTCTTCGTGCGCACACACACACACACACACACGTGCACACACACATGCATCCGTGCAGACTAACACAGACATTATTCTTCAGTCACAAACAAAGACTCCAAACAGATATCTGAAGTTGAAGAGGATTTCCAGAACTTTTTCAGGGCTCATGAGATTTATTACCGCCCTCGTCATTTTGGACATCATACTTAAATAGCAACTCATGTGCTTTGAATTATAAGACAAACTGGTCAAGTCCTGCAGATAATGCCTTTAAAAAAGAGTAGTTCCTGCATCTGTTTTCACTAATGCAGGCAGAGGATGTTGTTACTTACAACCAATTTTTCACACTGAAATCAATCATTTCCCCTGACAGCAGATTTGGAACTTTGACTCCTAAAGAAATGTTTGCGTGGAGGAAAAATCTCTGAACTTTGTGGAAGTCAATCATTTGTCACAGACATAATACATGTATTTATAACTGTGACCTGGCAGGATGAGTAAAAAGTAAGCAGTGAGGAGGGAGACGTGAATGACAAGGAAACCAGGCCAAAAATAGATTAAATATGCAAATGAGTGGCGTTAAGCTTTTTTGCTCCTGATCGGTTTGATCCCTCGTAATTTTATTAGATAAAAATTTAACTATATAAAACTGTATTTTGTCGACAACAAAAACAAACTTATAAGGTTTTGTGTTTGGAAAAACTTTGTTTAACTACATGAAATGAGTCAATCCACATGTGCAAAATTACAGAGAACTTGGGAGTATCATTTTCCACCTAGATTTTACGTCTGAGGAGATTATTCTGTTGGAATTGTGATGATGAGTAGTTTGGAAGTACATCCTGTTAACTACTCCCACTGACATTAAGAGGATTACGTAGGTAGCGTCAGACAGAGGCAACTCCTTCCGTTAAGTTGAGTCTTTCCTATCCCTTCCAAATCTCTGCTGCCGCTACGTCGAGCCTGTAATTTGCCTAAAACTGAAGGCATCCGGTTGAGACGCTGCGATATGTGGAGACAGACAGATCAATCAAAAGGCTGAGAGACAGCAAGAGGGTGGGAGCGTATTTGTCTAGAGAACATGGAGAGGGTGGATCATTTGTCTGGCAGATGCATGTTGATATGGTGATGTTGCTGCTGCTTTGAAGGTGGTGGTGGGTTGCGGAGCAGCACCTGGTGGCTGCAAACCTTGTGGGAGGACATGTGGGAAGACGTTTAAGAGCTGAGGGAGGGAGTGAGAGGAGAGGAAAGTGAGATGTACTGGTGAGTGTGGGTTTGACCTCAGTGTGGGTGAAAAAAGCATCCGCATTTCCAATGAGCTCTCCCAGCTGCAGCTATAAAGCCCAGAGAGAGCTCAGGGCTACAAACAAAATCAATTCTTATTGACTATTCCATGTTATGCACTGAGGCGACATAACCATAACCAATAAGTCAACATGAACTTTTCTTCGCACCCTTTTTTCATTTCTCTCTCCTCTCATCCCTTCAAACGAACAGGTTAACTATCTTCCAAGGCGCAGAGGTAATTGGTCTCTGTGTTGTGGCTCCACTTTATCGCTGTCTCTCTCTTGACATGTATGTTTACCACAACTATAATCTTCAAAAAGCCTGTTAACATAAGTAGCTCAGCTTTCATAAACCATAAAGTCAGCTCTGACTGATCCTCAGCACCATCCTGTTTACCACGCTGAGGAGCATAAGCAGCACTCTGATCATATCTGCTGCTTGCTAGCAAAGGCTTTCTTTCTGCGCACGCCTCTGTGACTCATTTCCAAACATGTTGTATTAATATTCAGGTTCCGGAGACAGGTGACGAGAGGTGACATCGTCTTGAGTGCGCGGCTTACATGACTTCACTATGGATGTGTAACTTTTTCACTGACAAAACACGGGAAATCAAAGGTTGGCGCTGCAGACATCTGAGAGCGCCTGGAGTACAAAGTGCTTTAATGCTCGCTTCCCACCATAAAATGCAACACTGCGGGTATTTTTGCTAAAGAGTGAGAACAGTTGCCTAGCCTGGTGTCAGATATACACTGTAACAGACACATATCCAAATCTTCTCCCTCCTTAATCTGCTTTGTTTCACACATGAAAGAAAAAACTGGGCTGAACACAACTCTAGGCTTTGTTAAATCACTTAGAAAAGACCCAACGTCCGTCAAACACATTGAGAGGTTCCAGGTCACGCCCCGGTGTTTTGGCATTAATGGGAGCAGAGTGTGTGAGAGTGTGCGTGTGTCTGGAGGGGTGGGGTAATTTGATTTCCATGGCTAATTTTCTGTTTTTCTCCACTGGTGTCCTGAAACACTCCAGGTCGAGCTCCAGCCCGAGAGAACCAACGCGTTCACCAGAGGCGACAGCAGGATGAGACACAGGAAGGAGCCTGGTCTCCAAACATCTGGCAGGGCAAGGCTTCCATGACTCGCTCAATCTCGGGTTGAAAAAAAAAAAAAAAAGACCCTCAGATCTGCAGGGATCAAAGTGTGCCCTGGGTGCCTGAGCCACCGTGGCCTCCCTCAACATATTCAAATGGGGTTTCCTGAAAGAAGTCGGAGCCACAAGCAGACGTTGGAACATAAACGAGGCAGGAAAAGGGGCGATGATGAATACCTGAAAATCTGTGTGCTCTCCACACAAAATAAGCCCATGGCGGCAGAGGAAGAGGATTTTCTTTTTGTCAGGACATTTAAATAGAATATAACTGAACTGTCAGATATGAAATGTCACTCATGTGCCCAAGGCTAATTTACTCAGTGCAGAGTCCCTGCAATTTACAAAAAGAAGTCTAGTGTTTGACTTACTGCATTTAACACTGCCAATGAGACTGAACTAAAAAAGTCTTAGGTTGCATCAAGTAAGTCTTTCCCAACCTGGAGGTTAGGACCCCCAGTGGGTCTCCAAAGACCCTTTTATATTGGACAAAAAACCTAAAAACACCCGCTGACATCTGGCTTCTGTATTTAACGGTTAAAATCGGCATTCACTTCCTTAACATATGAATCTGCAGTGGTCACAGGTATTTATCAGTTTCAGCTCAGATCAGAAGTGACTGAATATGACACCCAGGTGGACGCACTTATTTCAGCCCCTTTGCCGGCATGATGCAATAACAGGCCACCACCAAATACCGTCTGTCTCCGTCCAAGCAGCGATCGAACATCGTTCCAAATGTAGTTAGCACTGAATTTAAGAGAGACTGAATAAATACAGATATAAAACAAGAAGTAACCACTGTAATATTTTTACTAGCCTACATGCAGCTTTCCACTGTTTACTAAACTGTTTTCCAGTGATGTATCAAAATGTATTCCCGTCCAGTAATGTCCCCCCTGTTAATGTGTAGCATCCCCCTTGATGGTTAGGATTAGGGCTGAGGGTCTGAGTAAGATTTAGTTAGGGAGAAACTCATATCAACTCAGAAACAGACTTCATTGCAGCAATGGCCTGTTTGTGGCGTTGAACGTGACACACCTATCACTGCAAAAATGACCCTCTCACCAACTTCAGGCATTACAGTCTTATGTTCTTAAAACAAGGGAAAGTATTTGCTTGTTAATTGTTAGAAGTATCTTTTAAAAATGAAATTTAATTTTTGTTCATTCTGGAGCAGCTACCTGATTTCTTCTTTCTTTTTTCAAGACAAACACACTAACTTATATGGAATTCTTGTAAAAACAAGGTGATTTTTCTTGGAAACAATTTGAAATTTTTTTTAATTCTAGACTGACATTACTAGTGATATGTACCATATAATATAGGGGATTTTTTTCATTTTTCTTTTTTTCCTGGATAGTTTCACCTCCCTATTGCTCTAAAAATCCTTTAAATTGAACAATCTGAGCAGCTCGAAAGTCATTTCCTCACTGAGGCCACAGCCTGTAAAGACAGGTCGCAAGTGGACATTGCTTCATCTTAACCCTTTAACCACCTTTAACTCTGAATCTCCACCAGCTGAGGTGTCTTTTTACAGTAGAAGTACACTTTCAACAATCTGTATACAACAGTTGACATATAACAAAAACACATTTTTAAACCATGGCTCACTTTAGACTTTAGGGTAAGTGGTCAAAGCTGTTAAATTAGCCTTTGTTGGCTCATTATTTCCAGTATTATCAGCATCACCTTAAAGTTCCTTCTTTAGTGACTATATTTCCACTCTGGGATTGTTTTGGCTCAAACATACTTCTGCTACAGATGATTAATCAGGTTGGGTTAAGTACAACTGATTTTTAACACAATATCCCAACTCAAAATGTGTTTTACCAAACAGCTGAGAAACCGTTAAAGGGTTAAGGGGTTGCAGGTAGCCTTAAAGGTTGGGGATCAGTGCATTAGGTGATACAAAGTAGAGCACTGTCCTTCGTGTCATGGATAAGAAGCTCATGACATCATCTAAATACTTAATATTTGAGCTAATTTTAGGCTGAGCAGGAACCTCTGTGCAAATGAATGTGACTCTTACACATTAAATGAAACCAATCTTAGGTTGTAGTGTGTCAAGCTACAAAGAAATAATAAAAACAGTGAAGGAATTCTGCTTTTATTTCAAAACTCTGCGTTCAAAATGCCTGGAGGCTCTGGTGACACGGGACAAAACATACAAAATGCCCTCATACTGGCATTTGCTGCAACGTTTCCCTCCATAATCACTCTGACATTATAAATTCATCAAACACTGCCTCCCTTCAGCGGCAGTGATGCCTGGGAGCGGGGGTCACCTGTACGCAGCATTACCGAATTAGCCGCTATCTAACCCAGACCTGCTGTGGCGTGCTGACACTAATCCTGGGCCCGCTGGAGAGCCCTGTCTGTGTTACATTATCATGTCTAATCCCCGTAATCTCTCAGCCGCGCCGCTAAACGCTATTTCACCTCCGTCTCTTACCTCATACCGCTCTAATAACATTAATGAAGGGCCGGGCCCCCATTACCCAGGTTTCCCCAGCGGTGGGCTGGGTGACGGCCGTAATCGGAGGCCCCCTGCACAGCCACCCACTCAGCCTTCCAGGCAGCAGGAATTAATGTAATTCATCGCCTGGGGCAAAAAGCAAACCAAACATATGTTCAGCAAATCAGGGTTTGTGTATTTTCTTGTCACCGTTACTGTGCAGGTCTATTAGAGTCATTGATGAGATCCTTAGTGAAGGGCTCGCCGTGCGGGAGAATGAAAGCTTTGAAGTGCTCATGCCACTTCCAAAGACGCCCCCCACTTGCCATGAGACGTTTATGATGAGCTGACCTGGGTTATTAAAATACCGCAGAAATGATCACCCATAATGCTTCTCTCTTTTTGCTGTCAACAAAGAATGGCAGCAGAGGATTGGCTGGGATGAAAGGTTGAAAGGGGCCCCGTATTAAAAATGGCACTTTATCCATTAAGGCGGGATTTCTGCTGTCTCTTTGTGTAATTACCTGCACCCGCCAGCTCTGTGCTCGGGCTTACCTTGTTTACACTGCATGTCTCGCAGTCTAGCTGTCTCCCTGCAAGGCTTCGTTACACTGTCTTCTGCTCTGCCTTTGTCTCTCTTGATGTCTTTCACTTGTCTGTCTCGGCTGTCGAGGCCAACCTTGAAAGAGGAGGCGTAAACACACCCAGAAGAGCAATGTCAATGAAAGCAGCGGAAAAATAGACACAAGTTAAAGCAAGCTCTCTGTAATGTGTTTTTTTTTTTCTCTTTTCAATTCACTCATGTAGACGCTGTATTCATTTATTTACAATTTACAATTTGGCACTCATATAACTCAAACCCATTAATGTGCTTTGCAATGTTAATCAAATGCTAATGCAATTGCATATCCCCCTTTACTAGCCCTACCTCCTAGCAAACAGCACCACACTGACTTAATTGTGAGGGTAAAAAACAGCTCATACAGACTTCCTCTCATATTTAATTTTATCTTTGAATAAAAGAGCTATAGGAAAGTATTAATCTGCTTAACATTTCTAAGTACATCCTCCAAAGGATTTTGCTTTTTTAATCTTACATATGCTCAGCAGAGTTACTGGCAAAAACTGTACATTTTCCTCATTTCATCCTTTCAACATCAAATGGTGAGCAGCAAAAATTGGATCAGACTTCAAAGACTGTGATGTGCTCCAAGTCACGGAGTGGCTCTTCTATTTCACATATTGAATCCGAGCAGGATATCAAAGTGCTACCAAAGAACCTCAGGTCTTTACTAAAAAAGGGGTCTAACATCTGTAGAAAGAGGAGCGCAAAGACAAATCACCTCAGGGAAGAGCGAGCATTTATTCTCAGCCGTGAATTTCCAGCCTTTTGATTCTCTCATTCCCGTACCACCCTGTCTTCTCCGCTGAGATGAAGGTTGGAGCAAGAGAACTCTTTTGTCTCAAGGACTCAAAAAATTCCCAAAGAATAATCTGGGTTAAAGCTGCTTTGTAGAGGAGTAGCATTTTACATACACGGCTAAAGTCGGGCGGAAGAAAATGCTCATTGATATTCTGTTACTTACATTTCCTCTATGTATGTGATCCGTGTGTGCCTCTTTGCTCTTTGGGCCGTTAGACCTGTGAAAGTAAGACACATTCATAATTGAAATGAACACAGACTGTAACACATATTGTAAGCATCTGTTTATGACACAGTAATGCAGAGCTGAATTGTTTTTGTCTCCCTGTTTAATGGCAAAAGCAGCTCTGCCTTATCATCATGCAATTTGCAGAGACAAAGATGTGTTTCTGTGTGTGATCACTCAGTGTTGCATTATTTAAAAAAACAAACACCGAATGAGACAACATTTGCAAACACAATGCCGCACACCAGTCGCAGTCATGCTTCCAGTCAAGAAAAACAAAATCTCATCCAGTTTGGACTTGGTGATGCAACTGGAGGCTCTGTTATTTGGATGCAAACACCGAATTCATGCGTGGCAGAGAGGAGGGATATCAAAAGGGAAAAGAACAGCATGTAGGTGAGAACATAGATCTTACAGGAGGAAAATGGGCCAGATCATGTCAAAATAAATCTATATGGAGAGATTCCAACACTGATTAAACAGAATTGTTAAGTGGAGGTTTGAAGTTTTTCTCACCAAGGAATATGATTGTAAACACGGAGAGAAAAATCCCAGATGAGGCTCTGCTCGGTTCGAGTATACAACAAGCATAACATTTTCAGATGTGTAAATCTTGTATTTTGGAGTTTGAGTCTGGAGAGAGATGCACAGCGTTGACCAAAAGTCACCCAAGATTTGAACGAGATCCCTTCTTCGCATGACTTGGTTTAAGATCAGCGCTGATAGGCAATGCGACACAATATTTGTCCTTACCGTCATTTTCTTGCATTCTTTTTTGGAGCTCCTATTCATTTTAGTATGTAACCTCAAAACTAACATTAGAGAATTTGTAACAACTGACATGTGTGAGATGTGGTGCACAGGAAAGCTAAACATGGAGCTAAAAGCCGCCATTGACACCACGTGTGCTGCTGTTCAGTCGGTGGCTGCTCTCCTGCTTAGCACATACTTTCTTAATGACTGGCCTGCCCATATGCTGAATAAACGCAAAGTCTTCAGCTCGTACATCTGGAGACCAGTGCAGCGCCCAACCCCATTTGTGGTCAGACAAGTGTGCTATCTTGGTGGAAAGATATTTATTACGTTTATAAAACTGAAAGAGGTGGTGCTCAGGGAGGAGCGTTCTCTCCCGCTTGAAACAACAGTACATTACAGTGTGAGAGGAGCCTGTCCATTGGGACTAAATATGAGTGACAGGTATGAGACCTCTAGCTCAATGGACCGTCTCTAATGGTGGTCTCATTTGAGGTCATGTGTGGAGCCTATTCTCTGTGCTGTATGGAAAAAAAGTAAAGGCGTAACAAAAATCAAAACTGCAGGAAAACACTCTTTCAGTGAGAACAAACCCTGAAGGACAAGAGATGTCAAGGCTCACCCCGTTTGCTCCTCCTTGGTGGTCTTTCCTCCAGCCTCAGGGTGACTTATGTGCCCCTGGGGTCTGTGGTCCCGGCGCACCCGATGGCCCCTGTAAGCTGCACAGGATATGAATGTTAGACATGCTCTCACATGGTCAGAAAAACATATTCTTCCCTCTGCCATCCATCTAAACAACACACATAGAGTCCCAGGGTTCCTACAGCCTAAGGCAAGTTAGATTTAAGAGCTTTTTTGACATCAAAAATAAAATATAACAACAGCAAACAAACCAACAAACCAACAAAAAAATATCATGAACTGACAGCAACAATTTGGGCAAATGTATAAATCATGATATTTTCATTCCAGTGAAAAAGTGAGATAATCTACTTCGAATTTAAAGGTCTAGTGTTTCGGATTTAGTGGCATCTAGTGGTGAGGTTGCAGAACTGAAACTGTGTAGGAGAACTACGGTGGCCGGTGTGAAAACACAAATGAGAGAGAGCCAGTAGAGCCGGTGTTAGATTTGTCCGTTCTGGGCTACTGTAAAAACAAGATGGCGGACTACATGAAAGAGGACCCACTCAGCATGCAGATATAACCGGCTCCTTCTAAGGTAACATAAACAAAATGATTCTTGTTTTCAGGTGATTATACACTAATGAAACATAGTTATAAATATTATAAACAGTTTCTGCCAATAGATGTCCCGAAATCTACACACTGCACCTTTGATATAAAGATTTTTCTTAACACCTTCTATGCATGGCAGAGGTGAAGATAGAGAAGACCTAGGGGATTGTTGTGATTTTGTGCATGTGAGATTTCAAAAAAGGTATTACATTAACCAAACTAAGCTTCGTACATTGCCTTGCACTGGTTCGAGCTATGCAGTGAAATCTTGGTTAAATGGCTTATTTTGGTTCAATCAGTGCTTCACCATGTCGCCAGGCTTCACCAGGATACAGAGCAAGCTAGCTAGCAGTGTGTAGCGAGTGTTGTTGCTTCTGCTATCTTGATCTGTGTGAAATTGTGGCATTCAGTAAACTATTTTTAAAAAGTAGATGTTACCAACTACTTTATGATTTTATAACGCAACATCAGAAAAAAAAACAAATCACAAAATCCTACGTTCCACGTTTTGGCAAATCCTTTAAGAGATTTTAAGAGATTTTAATACCAATTAGGGCCTTTTCTAAGATAAAGGAATTCACTGCATTTTTTAAGACTTTTCCACTGAGGCAGTTATTGAATGTAATTGTTGCAATTGACACAATCCACAACAACTTAACGAAGCACTAAAACAGCCTGTGAAATGTGTTTATCATCCATATGCAGAGTGCAGTGAAGCAGTGGGAAAACATTGTGTGATTATTGAGACATACTGGGCTCAGATGGATGGTAAACGGAGCCTGCTGACTTAGTCCATCAACGGGCTTTGTGTTTTTCTTGTAAAATTATATGCGCAGGAAAATAAAGCTCAAGTACATTGTTGAGCCATGGTTCTATTTTGCATGGTCTAATCTGATCGATGGTGAGCATGTCCCCCAGGCCCCGCTGAGATCTGAGAAGCCACCAGGCTCATACATTTGAAAGGCATCTGTTTATTTTCAGAATGCAAATGCAGCCCACCTCAAAGGCTATAAGCTGCAGAGAACACACAATGTGAATGTGCTGGAGTGCTCCGCCGGGGGGCTGAGGCCCCACTTATGTCAGGTTCAGGTTCTCCCCCCCTGAACCCCAGCGGCCACACACAAACACACTTCTCTAAAGAGAAAGACAGCGGCGACAGAGAGGCTTTTCTCACACCAAAACCATGTTTACCCATTCTGCAGCGTTATTTACAAGGGTTTTAATGGAGGACATTTACACAAGGTGTGCAGGCGACTGAGATGCTCCATGTGCCAGATGAGGGCAGCCCTTAGGAGAGCTGGGGGAAACAATGCCAAATCTCCTCCCCCTGCCCTCCTCTCTCCTGCCCCTTTTGGCACCCTCCCTTGTCCTCCAGTGAGAGGCTCCAAGGAGGGGGGGTGGGACCCGGGAAGGTTAATGTGCCCACTTTGATCTTCGTCAAGGCACACTGAGTAAGAATTAATTTACATTTCAGATGAAAAGGTTGACAGTATAAAAAGGCATCTTGTTTCTGGTATGTGAGAGCTGTGTAATAGGCCAGGAATTTGAGAGAGGAAGTCGTGAGGAAACAGAAGGGATAAGCCCCTCTCTTGCCTTTACTGGGAAAGAGATGAAAGGAAAAAAAGGATCTCAGTATGCACTGTTCTTCTGAAACATGGGGACCAAATGCTGCCCAAACTTTCAAAAGCTTTTCTTTATGCATTATTAATTAATTATTACTGTTTCGTAGGCCACTCATTGAGATCAAAAAGGTGTTTCACAAAGACGTACGGTTTTCAGGCCTTTATCCCTTTTTCCTTTTGAAAATGTATGAAAAAGTGGCGTTTATTTCCACACATGAGAAATTCCAGAGGTCCGCACTTGAATATATGAAGAACTTCAGAGGAAAAATGTAAACATTTCTTTACCTGACTGAATGCGGATAGCAGCCTCTTCCCGCTCCTTTTTTATTTGCTTGTGGTTCTGCCGAGCAACATAGCCCCTCCAGGCTAAGAGGAGAAAGAGACAGTGTGTATGTGTGTGTGTGTGTGTGCAGGAGATTGCTGACCTGCCTCTGTGAAACAAAATAGACTGCACATACTACACAAGATCCCACTTCAAAACACTGCTAAACCAGGTGGCAGAGGGATGGATCCCTTTGAACTCTCTGAGGTCTTATTGTCTGCTCTGAAGCATTGCTCTTAACCCTTGTAGGTCAAGCTGTGGTTATCAAACTCATCTCTTTTATGAAGACTTGCCGGCACATAATAGACTGGAGGTCACTGAGAAACCAGCGGTCAGATTCACATCAAATTTGCACCTGTTTCATCGTTACGTGGTAGCAGAATACATTTTCACGTTCATTTACAATGATTCTTTTCATCTGTTTACTGTTTAATTAATACTGGTGTACCTGACTGGATGATGATGGCGCCGCGGTTTCTTTTTTGCCTCTCTTTTCGGTAACGTCGGGCGCCCAGCCAGCCCTTAGTGTAAGCTTGCATCACTACCACCCGTGCTATCACCTCCCTCAGCAGCAGGTTGAGCTGCTCCACATGGTAGTACCTCAGAAAAACCTGACAGGATGTTCAGCCCAGGTTAGAATATTCCACGTTGTATTGATTATAGCTAAAATGAATCACACAAACACAGATTTCTTACATTTCTTTTCTTTTTTTGGTGTATTTATCGCATTACCTTTGTCTTCCCCAGCACCCAAGCTTCCAGTTTGGCCCGCTCCAGTATGGCAACAACGTTTTCTTTGCTGGTCTCAGGCATCTGGTGAGCCCGAAACGCGAGGTAATAATATCTATGAGGGCAGGCACAGGGTAAAAGAAAGGAAACATTTGATCTTATGTGGTTACAGCAGTTCAAGAGCAGAGTCAACTTGTAGCTGATATGGTGTAATCAAGATTTTGTGATCAGATGATAAAATTAAAGCTTAAAATCATCAATCAAGATTATATCTGAAAAAAATGAAAATAAGAGTTATGTGATCACCACTTAAGGCCCAGTGTGTGGGATTTATGGGGATATACTGGTAGAAATTAAGTACAATATTCATAACTATGTTTTCATTGGTGTATAATCACCTGAAAAAAAGAATTGTTGTGTTTTTGTTACATTAGAATGAGACATTTATATCTACATACAGCAGGTCCTCTTCCACGGAGTCCACCATGTTGTTTCTACAGTGGCCCAGAATAGACCAATCAAACACTGGCTCCATTTGCATTTTTCGCGATGGCCACCATATTTGTCCTACACACTTGATGCACGGGAGAAGTTTCAGTTGGTTGCAATCTGTAGCCTCACCAGTAGATGTCACTAAATCCTACACACCAGACCTTTAAGGATTACTTTTTAAGTGTTGATGTTGCTATCTTTATTTTGTCATCTTTCTTTTTTTGGGGGGGGGGAGTTTTCAAGAGGGAATCCGTAAAACACAAAAGACACAGTGTCAGGAAAAAAGAAGATGTTTTGGAAATTTTTTTTTAGAAATTCTAGTATTTGACATTTTGGGTAACATGTTTATTCACTTTCTTGCCTGGAGTTAGATGTAAAGATTGATACCACTCTCATGTCTGTCTAGCTTAGCTTAGCATAAAGACTGCAGGCACGATAAGACAGCTAGCCTGGATCTGTCAAAAGCAGACACAATTCATCTGTGTCACCTGCATAGACTGTATGTAAAGGCGGACGACATGAAAGACTGGACATGGGCCACACTTAAAATTTGATAAACATCTCAAATAAATTTTTCCTAAACATGTTTTTTGTCATTTTAGGTCATTCTTACTACACTGATGTATGGTCAAGTGTTAATTTTTCTAAAAAGTTTGTTTTTAATTAACTATATGATGCAATAAATAGGGGGTTGACGTCATGATTGGCAGCTATGTGCCTCAATCAGTGTGCTCAAGATCAATGGCGCTGCTTGCAGTTGGTCGGATGTATGGATGGGAGCTTGATACCATGGAGATCGCTACTGCACAGATTCTTTCTCCAAATGACATCACAAGTGCTAGGTGGCAGCGTTTTATTCATTTTTGTATAGTGGGATAAAGTGACATGCTGTCCATCTATGGTTCTGACCCACTGGGAATACTCTTGCTTAGATGAGTGGCAAAGGAGGCAGGACATGAAGCCAAAAGTATGCTGTGGTTCTGGTTTTTACCAGAAATAAAACAGCTTTTATTTTATGAGGAATCACACTGTCCTCTGTCTCATTAGTGGTGGCTTCACAGCAAAACATTCAGACCTAGTCAGAACAGTGCAACTTAGCTTGCTTATCCAGCGCTAGTCACATATGTAAAATATAGCGGCTGTGGATGAAAAGTCAGTTGACTACAAGTTAAAGACATAGGTCATGTTCTACTTGTTCAGCAGTTGTTTGATAAATTGCAGTTTAAGACATGCGGGGAGGATTTGAATATCTATTTTTAAATTTCCATTCTTATCATTTTGGTGATGGTGATTTTTCTTTGGCACTTCCTAAGACCTTTGGGGGACACCAAAAATTCTGTGCAGGACAAACCCATGACTGATTACAAACACGGAGCTCTTCTTCAGTAACTGACAAGACTTTAAAGTAATTTAACCCAACACTGGTCAAAAGAAGAGACTAGATATCTTCACATCTTTTTCCACACTAGATGCATCATCATCGCTGGAAAATCGCCTGCTCAGTCACAGCAGAAAAATGAGCCTGACTGAGACATGAGTCTTCCACAGAGGCTCTTTGTTGGAGCTCTTTTGAATGGATCATCGTCTCTTATTTCAGTGGCCACAGAAGATGCCCATCAGCCGGGGCCTATCAGTGTTCATCAGCTCCACTCCATGTTTATCACTCACATTGTCTGGATCCGTCCACTGATCCTTTTGTTGTAGTTTACAAAATACCAGCATAGGACAATGTGGCTCTAACTGTTTGCTCAGGGACATCAAGGCTCCAAAACGACTGGTTCATCTCTTGTGTTCTGGCGTTGGTCAAAAAGAAGAACAACAAGAAGAAAAACTTCTTTGAACTCCCCTCCCCGCCTCGGTCTACAGCCTTTCATTCTAATTCCTGTTGATACCTGTTATTTCTTTGATGGTAAATACAAAGCACTGCTTGGCAACATCAGACGAGCCTTTGATATGAGAGCACAAATTTAAATCAGTTTTCACTAAAGGTGCAGTTTAGCCGTTCGGTTCTGCCTGTATGACTTCTGCCTGGCTCAGGTAGGACCATATGGATTCAATAGCGAGGTTAAAATGTAGTCTGAAGTGGTAATCCTACCTCTCATTCACACACACTTCATGTACAGGTGTTGTTGGGAAAACAGTGACATCATCCATTCGTTTTTTTTTTTAAGGTTTTCCAATAATCAAACACTTTTTAATATTGGGACCAAAATGCGAACATGCAGGAAAAAAACATGGTCATTCAAAGTTTTAGGTCACCGAAATTAAGCACAGTTTTTAAAGCTTCCCTAAAGCAGTGAGACTAACCAGCCATCTTAAAGTTTTTTCCCTACAGGCCACAAGCCTGAGTTAATTAAATTTTATATCAACTTAAAGTCTCCACATTAGAGGTGGCTAGAATATTTTTCAAAGGAAAACTGATCAAACAGTTTCCTTGCATTTTCCCACAGACTCGTATTAAGTATGTGTATTTCTTCCTTAACGGGGCTCAGAGGTGTACACTTTATAAATCTGGGGTTGGACATTTGAACAGGAGTGTGTATCACTTATTAACAGTTATCGTATCCTGTCCCACATTTTTAAAAACAAAAACAACACCCTTACGTAAAGCCCACCCTAATGATGGAATCTTGTTTTAATTGTGTTCTAATGTAATACCAATGGGACACGGAGACTACATTTGAGCTTTTCCAGGTCAGCGAGCTAAAGAACAAACTCTTTATGAATAGTAAAAGGAAATCCATTAAAATGCATCACCCCTTATAATCACAGTTCCTCCCTGTTTGAATTTTATCCATATTTTCCAGACTGGTGTATCCACCCAGTTAAAAGAGCTGTTGGATTTTGTCTTGCACGATCACTAATGACTGCCAATTAGTCAGCCTCTTGCTCTGCTCAACTTGTACCCCCATCTAATTAAAGAACCCGTGTTTTTGTGTGATGCAGAGCACGGCTCGCTTGTTCTGCACTATCTCTGGGGTTGTGTCGGCGCTTCACATGTGTGCGTGCTGCAGAGTGGAGGTGTTGCCTGTCTTTACATCGCTGTTACCTGTTGATAAACTCTTCAAACAGGATGCGGTGGGAGTAGCCTTGCCGACGGATGTTCACTGTCTCCAGGATCCCGGTGTAGCGCAGCTGCACCATCACCCTCTCCTTGCAGAAGCGCAGCGCCTGCCTGTCATCATTGGGTTTGATGCAGCGCACAAAGTGTGGCTGACCCACCACCATCTTAGACAGCAGGTCCATCAGGGAGTACTGCAGACATACAATGAGCCAACAATAAACAACAGGCAGAAACAAGGCAAGGAATGAGGAGCTATTATATAAACAGTCTGGTGGTGCAAGGACAGTTATAAAGATCTGCACTTAATTTCAAGAATCCAACTTTTTCCAGCCATAGATGTGTTTAATAACAGAATACAAGCTATTAACTGCATTAATCAGCCCCAACTGTATCTGGCAGATGTCTTTCATTCTCATATAACAAACAAAAAACTGAATTAGCTGAGGATTAAAAAAATACAATTGTTATTTACAGTAGCTTTACCGATTGTGGTTGTGTTTAAAAAATGTTAGGCAAGAGAAACAATATGATTGTTGAAGCTGCATAAGCTTTGTTTTTTGCCCTAGGGGCAGCGGAGCCTAGTATCATATCTACAAGTCATGGCTATATAGAGCTCCAACACATTCTCACTCCCACCTCGTCACATGTTGACGTTTGATCATGGGCCTTCCACATCTACATACGACATGAAAGGTACACTGGGTATGTTGGTTGTTGATGTTCTGGGACACCATGTCAAGTTCTGCCTGTTACATGCATTGTCTTCTTTCAAAATACACTTCTGTTTTTACAGAAAACTTAACATGAACATACAGTCTCTTTCAAAATAAACGCACTATGTCAGTACAACACTGCGAATTGAGTTTTTGTCCTTCAACAACAAACACACATTGTTGGGTTTAGGCAACAACAGTACGTGGTTGGGTTTAGGAAAAAAGAACAGGGTTTGACTTTAGAATCTTACGGGATGCAAACACCGCTCTCTCTGGTGAAAGTTGGTGTTTGTTGGATGCATCTACCACTCCTCCCGCCAGCCCCAGTTGGACTTTCAGCGTCTTAACTGTCATCCTTGTCCCACCGCGTTTCCCCTGGCACTGCCGGGTGCCATTAAACTATAATGGCAACCGGCCGCATATCATGCTGATGTTAAAGGACGCCTTTTTTGTTGGTTTCTGACGTCGCAAGTCACTGCCCAGTCCCCGGATTTTGACAACTTCTTATGATGAATGTGTAAATAATCGCTTATTTACAGATCCAGCAGACACAGATCAACATTATCAGTCATTTGGAGAAGAGTTACTGGCCACCTGACAAATGTAAGCCCAATATTCACTCTCCTTTTAGCTCTGGTTTGGTCTTTACCGACTCTTAAGGGAATTACCTGTCTTTTTAGCTGCTAAATGCCCCACTGCTTTATTTCTACCAAACCTACACTCGCCAACTGTGTCATATGGAAGCGCGCATCTACTCACAAACGAGACATTTGTGATCTTGAAAGCACGAGATGTACAACTCTTCATCTTAATCTAACGCAAACAATTCAGGTTTTGTATTTTGGTGCATTCTTAAAAAGGTGCACGCATGTTATTATAAAATATGAACTCTGGGTCATGAAGCTTCCTGAACTGTGCACTGCTATGTCCTGCAAATCCACCCCCCCCCCAAAAATCTGTCTTTTTAACCGCTAAATTCTCCACTATTTTTTTCTACCAAACTACACTTGCGAACTGTATCACCGCGCAGATAAAATGTTAGCTATAATGTTAGCTAGCTCAGTGGTGCTAAATGAGCTAGCAGCAGATGCATGCTTCCTTCTGTGCGGTGATACGGTTGTCATGTGTAGTTCTGATATCAATAGATGCTCAGCACAAACAGGCTTACAAGGCAGACTATCAGTTCCCATGTATATAGGTGTGACACCAAATATGCAAATTATAGAAAAACATCTATAATACATTCTGTATGCATTTGTACGTGACATGCATCAAATAAACATGATTGAATGCATTACTATTTAGCGTAGTTTGCCTAATTTTCCAAATTTAAGAAATAAGATAGTCCAACTTCTTATTTTCATCTCATGAAATAATTCAGGGTGTTTACTGTGCATTCTTACAAAGGTGCACACATTTTAAAATAAAGTATGAACATGCACTCAGAGTACTGACTAAGAGGTCATGGAGCTTGCTGAACCCTGCGTTGCTTTGTCCTGAAAAACCACGCCCATCTGGGTGAAACACAACATTTTTAGGGAGTCCCATCATTTTGTTGAAATTGGCAGAGTTAAGCTGTTATTTCTAAAAAAAAAAAAAATTGTGGAACATCCTGTACATGTCAACAAAGTTAAACAGCATAAAAGAGAAAACACATACACGGAAATAGGAGGCCACAGTCTGCCTCCTCATGTTGGTGGTTTCCTCTGGGTGACGCATCATCTCCATGGTGTCCACCTGAACACAAACATTCACAGTGAATACCCCACATTGATAAACAGGCCAGACTCAGGCCATGAGCATCACTGCAAAAGCAGCAGATTCAAATGAGATTCAGTTTGTTTGCAACCTGGCGTCCTCAGTGGGCTCAACAGAGATAAAGGTATTATTACAGCAGGTCTCCTTCCTCTAAATGGGCCAGTTGGGAATACACAGCTGTACTAACTGTGCCGTCTGTATAACATAGCCCCATAAACACTTAAAGCTAACAATCTAGAGAATAATTCTGCACTGCTGTGGGGCATGGGAAAATTGCAGAGCATTCTGAGTAATGAGACCAGCCGTCACCAAGCAGACAGTCATCCCGACGACGACGACGGATTAACGAGGACACAATATAAGCTTTCTAATGGCCTTTGCAGTTCATGGCTTCATCAAAATTAATGATGCAATTGATGTCTACGTAGCAAAGTGCATATCTTAATTCATTATTCCATCCCAGTACAGAGAAAGAAAGGTACGTCAAACGTTCTCTGAGTTACATGAAGAGAGGAATCGGATGCTTTGACACTTTGCTATTTTGAAAGCAGATCACACAGAAGTAGGAACGGTTATCTAGGACTCACTTCCACTATTCTAACAACCGTCACTTTAATCTGGTCCTACTGGTAACTTTTTGTACGTGTCAGTTTCTGTCAACTTTTCCCCGACTCTGATTGAGAACATGACGGCATACATATTACATCAATCACACTGAGTTGTCACTAAGAAGCCCTTTCTTGTTCAGGAATAACTGAGTAGGTGCTTAGGGGAAGTTCAACAAAGTTCCTCTACAGTTATTTTGGCCTGTGTTTGTGTCCCACATTAAGTATTTCTATAATCTGAAAGCATACATCACAGAGCATTTGTTTACATTAATGATGCAGAATTGTGGCGGCGTGACAAAAAAATCTACTTCAAAAGAAATAATTTACATTTTCCAAAGCCAAAGACTGTGATTGATGTTAGGAAAGTGAAGCTGAACACAATTTAAAGTTAGTGAAACAAAGTTAAAGTTTCAATTTGGATTACAATGATGATCAGTTCATTTTTGGAAACTATGTATTTTCAAAGACTGTTTGGATTTGGAACTGGGCTACAATTTAGGAACGATTTAGACCTATTTACTATTTCAACAGAAGCCTTACCTTCAATAGGTATTTGGGAGACTTGTTGGCGAATAACATGGAGATAAAGGAAGAGAGAATTGGAAAGACAAACAGCTGAAATTTAAGGGGCTTTCCACTGTAAATCATAATGTGAATTCTTCTTCTTTTTTCTTTCTAAACAAAGACCAACTTTAAATAATTTCACAATGGACAGAGATCATTTCAGTTTCTAATCTTTCAGACATTATGATTTGACCAAATGTTTCCCCTTAAATAAAGTCAAAGAGACACAGTGAAATGAAACTGTTACAGTGTGAGTCCAAGAGTGGGAAAGTTAGAAAGTCCCTGCTATCAAGAAACTTTTTGTCTAACTGTTTTGTGTGTGTGTGTGACACTATAATACCGTAGAAAGCACTCTGCATGAAGAACCTCAGTATAGACATGATAAACAGCACTGAATGCAAACATTTCCAGTCCACTTCTCAGACCCTGTCTATACATGTACTGATCATTTCAAAAACTGATATTTTCCACTACGTTTTGGCCTCTTGTCCACATGCAAATGGAGTTAAGGTCACTAAAACAGAGATTTTTTAAATCGCCTTTTAAGGTACAGATTTTTCAAAACTCCAGTTACTGTTTAACTATATGGACGCTTAAAATGGAGCATTTGGAAAACAACGACGTCGTCTCCTCAATTTGTGCATGCCCATTGTGTAATGAGCAAAAGCCAGGAACAACACCAATGGCAATGGTAAAGTTTTGTTTGCACTGTTTAGTCTAATAACAACTATATACTAAAACTTAGTATTGCTGCACCACTTCACTGAAGAATGGAGCCGTCTGCTGCACCCAGTATTACTTGCTCCACCTCACCGTCCGTGCCAGAAATGACACTTTTGGGTCAGACCTGGTTGAACCAGCAGATGGTGGGAAACTTTCCAGGGTGGGATTGTTGTCAGTCAGGAATGGAAGGAAAACTTAAGCATGTCCAGAACATCACTTGTATGTTTGAGTGAACTCCTTCATCCTTAAATTGAACGGGTGACGAGATCTCCAGTAGGTGTTTAGGAAAAGGTAATGTCAGCCTGCACACTTTACTACCTTTGTGACAGTGGGGGAAGCCGAAGACAGTTAACACTAGCATTTGTTTGGGTTTGTTTTTGCGTCCTAGTGTAGACAGAGATATTTTGTAAAACAAAGGTCATGTGGACAGAATTATTTTTACAATGGAGGGGAAAAATGTCTGTTTTAAAAAATATCTGTATACATGACAGGGCCATGGTATGTCCTCTGAGTGTTGCTACATGAAGAAATATAGTGGAATATTAGACTTATGAATTTATCCTAGCCTCTTATTTAAGTATGTTGATGCAGTTATCGGAGCTGATTTTAGAAGACCTACACTTCTTCCCCAAATACTTTAGTGCCCATTAACAACAAAACAACAACACTTAGTAAGTCTGAAAACTACTTTTATGCCGTAGACACCAAATGCCAGATGGCGATGCTGCATCACCACAAGCAAGACAGCAAACATAACAGGGTAGTCAATTAATGTGGCTACGCCTCACAGCACAAGTTTTTACTGGGATTCTTATGGTGCTATGCCTGTGAGCAACAAATAAAAAAACATTATGTTCTCAGATGTGATGATTTGTGCTACAGGAGCCTCACCTTGGTGCGTCCTGATCCAAGCTGCGGTGGCAGAGATCTGGAGGCAGCAGTGACCCGGGCTCTAGACGTCGCCAGATTTCCTGATTAAAACCAGACCATGAAAACAGTCATGAGTAGTTGCACCAGGTCTTATGTAGAGAGGTATTTAACTGCTGGAAAGATGGCCCATTCATAAAACTGGGCTGTCTGTGTAGCAGAAAGATGCAAATAACTGGTCAGACCAGAGGACAGAGAAAAAGAGCTGTGGCATTCATTTATGCTGAAATGTGGGGATGTCGATTTCAATTAATTTTGCTTTTGATATCCTGACACCCATTTACTAGTAACCTTCCTGTTTTCACTGGTTATCTAAGTTGTGTTTTTTGGCTTTATGTGTCAGTTAAAGTGTGTAAGGGGGAGAGAAAGAGGGGAGATGAGCCATGGGCTGGAATCGAGCTCGAAGCTGCTGTGGCAATGACATGGCCTTTGTACAAGGGCTGCCCACTGTACCTGCTGACCTACTGGGCACGCTGCTAGTTAGCTAAGTTAAAGTTAGCCTTGTCTAATGTTAGCCTACACTGCTTTATGCATCAGCAGGGTCAGGTGGGAGCTAGCTAGCAGTGCTGCTCATTCAGTGATTACTGCTGTTTACGCCATCCACGTCGTGGGATGAAATTGCTGCAGAAACATCATAGCCACCCTTGGTCTCCCCCAGGAAGCCCTTCTGAGCAAGCAGTTACATTTTGAGCTGAAGTAGCCCTTGGTAACCTGGAGGGAGACCGAATGTAGACACAATGTGTCCACAGCAATGCTGTTGGGTTGGGGCAGCATTTCTAGCGATAATCTTATAATGAGCAGCTAGCCAGTCTATGGCTTCCACCCACTGTCTGTTGCATGATGCAAAAAATATTCTCAGCAGTTATCAATTAACGGTAAATTGTTGATATCACTATTTCAAAGGTATAAAACCTACAACAACCAGAGTGGACTGCCCCGCACAGAACCAATGAACACTCCACTGGTGGGTGACGTGATGCAAGCTTGTCAGTTTTGACACAGAAAACATTTTAAGTCCAGTTCAGACTCTAGATTGACGACGAGACCAGAACTTGCAATGCGCCATTCTGCAACGCTCTAAAAACCTTCCGGTTCCCACCAATGCAACTCGATGAGACGATATATCATCTCCATGCAACAACTTTCTGTACTTCTGTTCTGATTTTCAGATTTTCAGGCTTATTTTGTGGCTGAATATAATTTGTAGCTTCTTGAAATATGAATGAGGATAGTGATAGTGAGATACTGGCTACAGAATTCATAAGATCTGAATACATAATAAATACGCCACAATAATAACAACCAGCGGTGGTTAATCAGTCATTGAGAATGTGTGTGTGTGTGTGGGGGGGGCATAAGCACATAGGCTACAGCAAACAGCAGCAGCGACCCACTGTCTGACACCGGCACATTGTGATGACAGAAACACAGGGCTCGTCGGGGACAGATCACCTACTACAACGGGCAAACACACCGTCTGCAGTCATTTTGACTTGGCTGGTGGACTTCACCACAGGCCAATTGGCTGTAGAAACAGGTGACCAGCCTTAAGTTCTAAAACCAGCTGCCGGCAATTTAACCAGCTGAGTTGCAGGTAACACCATTAGCCGGCTTGAGTCGACTTCAGACGGCCAGTTCACTCACTGCATCTTTTTTTTGCGACATTCTAAAATGGTTTCATCTCATCGCAAATCTTTGATCTGAACTGGGCTTTAGGCAAGACATAGGCAACACGGTAGAAGAATCTTAGTTTATATTTGATCAGCACTGCGTAATTTTACAGTTTGATCTGAGTTTGAGAGACAGAGGGGAAGCTGTCTCTCTCTCGATACACTTTTTGACTTTGTGTCCATGGTGGCAGGCATATGAAATTGCAGAGGTACAAACTGTAGTTTGAGGAACAACCTTAGAGCCAGCAAAAATCCACTGGATGACATGAAACGTGTCACCCAACTGATTTAAGCTGAGATATGAGCAGAGAGATCTGAACGGTGGTAAAATGGAGGGAAGTCTACCACAGTTCATTTACACAGACTACCCACACTGTTACAAAGCTGATTCAAAATCTGCAAAGTATCCCTTTAGAGCTTAAAATAGTTTGAACAGCTGTTTCAAATAAAGGGAGGAAATGATTATTGAAAGTACACTATTAAACATGGAGACTCAGTAAACACTTTGGGGCGATATTATTCTTCAGCATACAACATATAAGGAACACCAATTGGTGTTCCTTATATGTTGTATGTAATGTGAATGGCTTCACTGCTATGTTACCAGTAGTGTTCATACTGCAGCACAGTATAAGAGACAGTTCAGAGGGAGCCTAAATCTGAGCTGAATCCCATGGACTCAGGAGTGCAGCTGCGTGCACAGCAGTCCAACAGCCCCACACACAGCGGAAAGGATATGAACATAGCATATGCAAGACAGTCTGAACATTTCAAAGTTTCTGCACAAGATGTCCAAATGTTTTCTCTGGCTATATCTTCAGAGGCTAAACTGTGATTAATAGCAGTGAAAGAAGCCTTTGAAGCAGGATTGGTGACATCAAAGTCCTAATCCATGGGTGGCAGGATTTTTATAATGAGTGGGAAGTATCTTAACACATTTCAAAGGGTTTACTCCATGAATAAACAATAGCTGCACAGATGTGCCACACACACCTTTAGAAAAATACGTCTGCAGACACAGGAGGCAGCATTACCCAAGCAGCCGTGTATGGCAAGGAGGAAAACCTTTGTACGTTTTTTAAGATAAAGCCGAAGTGACAGGCCAACAATTGTTCTAGATTTTCTACTGCACACAGACGAACTTTGAAAATGCAAATATGTAGTCGGCTTCTGCTATATAATTTCGAGACTCACGTCAGTTGTTGAGGACGTGGTCTGACACCAAGCCAAAAACTTAAACGCTGGATCAGCGCCTGCGTTTCTCGGAGGACTCTGCGCTATCAAGTGTGTATTAGAAGCATCAATCAAACACTGGAGAGATCAAAATCAATTTATGATGGATTAATTAACAGCCAGACCACTTCTAACTTTAGACAAAGAACGTCCTACTTGTGCCAAAGGTTTTAAAGTGAGCCAAAGCAATGTGGCGTCTCATGGGGCAAACACACACGCGTGGACACACATACACACAAATATCTGTGCACAAACACACACACACACACACACACACACACACACACACACACACACACTGCTGTAGTCAAAACAAGCCAAAACATATGATTTGAGGGAACTTCAAAAGGACTCAAACAGTCTTTTAAGCTAGTGATGATACTGCTTTTTGCATTTGACAGTTATCTGTTAATTTTTATTTATTTATCTACTTATTTATTCTGCCATTAATACATTTTGCATTTTGGTAAACAAGCTAAATTTGAGATATTCTGTCAAACTAAAATATGCACTTCTATATTTGTTAATAATGTGCTCGAGAGAATATCCACAGGTTTTGGATCTCCACCTAAAAATAGAAGAAAGGAAAGTGTAAAATATGATAACATGGAAATATGAGCAGTTAATTGCTCATTATGAACACATGTTTGTGAGAGGGCCTTGTGTTTAGGATCACAGGGACAGATTTTACATCCTCAAACGCCCCTTCGGCACAATCAACACACACAAAAAAAAAACATACACACACGCACAAAAAAAGTATGATCTTTGAGAACAGGAGCCGTTAAACTGTGTCGGGTATATTACCAGCATACAGGCAGGGAGGGCCCCGCTCCAATTAGCCCAGAGTAAAGCTGGATGGATTAATTGGAGTGGGTCTTGTGCAAATGAAGTGCGCTCTCTCCTCTCCCCATTAGTGCTGCTGGGCCAGATCATCTGAGCACATTTGTCATGATGAATTAGCGGCTGCGAGTGGAACGGGCTCATGGAGTGTCACTGTGCTTTCACGCCTCTCACTTCCATGACACCATCAAGGGGAGATGAAGGGGCTGCGCCGCGATGAGAGAAACTATGACAGTTGTACCTAAGCCTCGCAAATGGACACTCGCCGCTTTCTTCGTGTATTCCTTGGCGGCGGGTCGTATTAATTCATTCTTCTGGCGGGTTTCATACCCCCTCCTGACTAGATGATTAGAGCACGGGTTAATAGCCAGTATCCTCAAAGATTTCCGTCTCCTGAGACATGAAACCAGGGGAACACCTGTGATGTCCGGCCTGAAAGAAGGCCTTCCAATTTAGATACAGTGAGGAACTTGTCTAATGATGTGGATAATAATTATTCAAATACTCAGACGAGCAAGAAAAATGTGTTCTTTGACAGTGGATTCAGTTACAGAAGAAGGCCACATACTGTATGTTTTTGGTTACAGCTTGAGGCAGTTTTTTGCTTTTGTCAGTGCTTTTAAATATAATAAAATAAAATAATAAAAGCTTAACAATTAAAAGAGGAGCAGGTGAGAGGAATATTTCCCATCAGGTCACTCAGTCTTGAGAAACAGGCGGCGGAGGAGCGTCCCACTGATTGTTTCTGCTTCACGCATGTTGCTCTTGGCATGGACTTCCAGGACAAACAGAGTGAGGCAGAGCAGTGTGTGGGGAGGGGGGGTAGAAAGAGAAAAAGCCTTCCTTGGCATCTGTGCGTTCACTTTGAAAATTAAGCCCAGCAAGAATCCTGTAGGAAAAAAAAAAAGCTCAAGCTGGCAGTTGTATTGGGGTTCTATTGACAAGAATAGTCAATGTGCTTGGGATTAAAAAGCAATCCCGCGTTCAATATGACACCTCCCTACATGCTTTTATGAGTGCCAGTGTGTGCCTTGTACTTCAGAAGCTGTGGATCGAGCTGTCGACACGGGGGACAATCAAAGTTGTAAGAGAGAGCAGCCTTCCCGAGCTGAGTGAGCAGAGGCTTGCTGGATATCTCCGCCGCTCTCCCGCTCTCTTTTTGAAAACATGTGATCTAGAAACTCAACTCAGCAACCAAGCAAATGAGATTAAAGCACCCATAACCCCCCGCCACCCTCCCCACCCTCCATAACCACCACCGTTTATGCCTAGAGATGGCTCCGGGGGCTGTTGATTTAAATGCCATCCACTACTGTCAGAGCAGATCAATCATAAAAAGCATGGTGTAATTGGCTTTTAGTGACACAACACAGTGTTGCATTTATCAAAGGATGTTGTACCATGTGACTTAGGAGAGCTGGCTCCTCGCTATTGATGTGCGGGGCCGTCAAAAATCCCACTGCTGACTCAAAACATTCTCCAATACCACGATTAGGGGAGAAATTGAACAAAAGTATTACTTGGTGAGTGTCTCTTTTGGTAGCGAGAGTGTGTGGAAGTCTAGTGAAAGACTGTGGCGTCTGCCCACTGGGATGAAAAAGGCTTCTACTGGGAGAGAACAAAGAGCCAAATGTGTCATATCGCTGGGAGAAGCCTGTCATTTCTACACAGGAGGATCTCCTAACATGAAGGGAGACGGCGGGAGCTGCAGAGGGCGGCAGGACTGCTGCTGTGGCTTCATGTGAAGATGTAAAAGCAATGTAAATTGTTCAATATGCACGATGGACTTGAACTTATAACCCCTGATATCTCACAGGAGAATATTGTGGTGTGAGCCTGTTCTGTTAACTCAACATTGTCTTACAATTGTAAAATATGAACAAGAAATCATGTCACTCACAAAAATGTGACACCTGAGGTTGTGGACACTTTTACAGGTCAGTATTAGAAGTCAAGACAGTTTAATTTTATTAATAAAGTGCCTAATCATAACAATGAACAATATCTAAATTTACTTTTTATATAGAGCATGTCCTGACCATGCTCTGTAATTTACAGAGATTTAACAATTACCCCATTAGCAAGCACTTTTATAAGCGTTACAGTAAAATTAAACCCTGCTTTGGATAAAAAAGGAAACGTAGATTCTTTCTTTTTACTTGGCAGAGGTAAAAGTAGCAATACCACCATATAAAAACATGCTGTTACAAGTAAAAGTCTTGCATCTAAAATCTTAAGTATTAGCAGCAAGATGTCAGTGTTATATCATTATATATGTCAATTAATTCTTGTAATGTAAATTACCAGTGTAGCAGATTAGTTAATTACTTTATACACTGTTGGGTGGTGCATCATATCTTAAACTACTCACGTTTTGAATGTAAAATCTTAAAGATATAATATGAAGGACTTTCCTAAAAAACTACACATAGACTCATACACTAGTAGTCCCTCTAAATCATCAGTTACGACTCCAATATATGTGTGTGTTGTTGTATTTATCTGCAGAGACCCTGCCTTCGGTCTGTATTGTCTTATTTTCTTTTTAGCTGCCGTGTTCGGGGTGTTTTTTGGCACAGCATGAAGGTAAGACCGGGACTTTATAAAAAGGTAGCAACCAGGTAGTAATAGCGTGTATCCCAGAAAAAGCTGTAAAAATTGCGCCCAAAAAAATGCAAAAACTTGTTCCAAAATGAGGGTTAACCCATGGGTTGGGTTTTGCATTTAATGGCGAGCGTTTTTACAATCAGTAACCCACAATTCCTCTAATCTGCAGAGTAACACTAGTAAAAAAAAAAAAACAAGCACCTCACAAAAGTGCAGGACGTGAGTAAATGTACCACTGCAACCAAATATACAGTGAATCCATCCACCAATATACAACATCCAGTTTTCCTCCTTGATGAGACAGATTATGTCATGTTAGTCTGATTTTTGTCGCTTTCTGAGGTTTCCCTAAAACACTGATTAACTATCACAAGAACAGCACAAATATATAAAATCATAAAAGTCTTTTTTAAGACAGATAACATTTTTTTCTCAGCAGATGGAAAGTCACCACAGAAAGTCATCTTCTTTCTCAAATTATAACACATACTATGTTCTAGGAGCATGGATACATGCAACAGTAAATCAGATTTTTAATCAAAATATATCTGCCACTACAGCCCTTGTACATTTTGCTAGTGCTCAAGTGTAATCACACACTTGTTTCAAATGCTCAGCTGGCCTGCAAACAATTCAAAATGACAACAAACTGAGCTAGTGTCCTGCAGGTCTTGCTCACACCAGTGACTTACTACATACAGCACACATTATAAAGTGTTAAAACCCTGACAAAGATAAAATATGTCTTTATACTCTGCTGTCTGTGAACTCTAACTCCTCACAGGTCACACATCACTCTGCACAGCCTCCATTTTCATTGTGCTCTGACAAAGGACTGGCAGTCTCGAGGTGCTGTGTGCAGTGTGTGTGCACATGTGCTGTGCTACAAGCAGCGAGGCCAGGCAGCCCTGAGGCTACACACATACACACACACACACGCACACACACCAACCCACCCACCCACAGAGACCCACACTGTGACCGCAGGCTGCCCAGGCCCTGGTAGGCCCTACTGAGCCCAGCCAATTCAAACACTGTGATCCCCCTGATCTGGGAAAGGCCCTGGCTCTGATGAATTTGTCCATGCAAATACATCCCATTTCCTCTGACAAAACACCACCACATGTCCAAGCCTCAAGGACCCACATTCTGCAGGGCTCAAGTGGCCTCGCTATTCACCGCCTGGGAGCTTTTTACTTTCTGGGGCCCTCCTAGTTTCCTACTGTTCTCAAAACATGAACTGCATCAATACTCAGACTGTCACATTCTCAATCTCCTGTGTGAAATGAATGGGCAGTCTGCTACATTCACGTGGACTGTGTGTGTGTTTGAAACAAAATATAAAAACGCAGAGGAACATTATCTGCTTTAGAGAATTGCTCCTGTATCACTGCACTGTTTGATGTGTATAGAAACATTACAAATTCACTGCATGTAAGTGTGTAGTTTGACATCCCAGATCCATTATTTCACTTCCATCCCAGTGTCAGGCTGCAGGTCTACAAGGGTGTCCCCTAGTGGTGACACTGCAAGGAGGAGACCCAGAGTGTGTGAAACCACCCTGGTGTAAAACAGATTTCCATCAGATCCCCACAGATAATGGTAATTTCACAGATAACAGTGAATCTATAATGTGAAGTAAAATGCAAATTAAATCCCCCCACAAATTTTACCCCGAAGAATAGATTTATAATTTTCTTATGCTATACTGTATCTCACTTTAAACGGCGCTCCATCTTTTCCAGAACGATAAGCCGGGGCAGAGTGTTTCATAGCTTTTATCTAACGAGATGATCTGCAGTTTCACAAACTGCAATGAGAAAATTGGACCTCCAACTCCAAAGAAATAACAGAGAGTTGACTGCCAGCATATTGCAGTCATACTGCTTTTACTTTACAAGAACGTGCAACATAATCTATAAAATTTCTGTGAGCTTTGGTGGAGCTTTTCAGGATAAAAAAGCTCAAGCTGCACAGCACAGTAACAGTTTACTTTAGCAGCAAATCATCATTGTTGCAGGAATAACATTAAAAAAATCTGCCCTGTCTCTGGCAGGTAATATTATGTCTGATCCCTTATCACATTTTATTTGACGAATATAAGCTTTTGCAATCAAACAAAAGATTCAGAGTCCCACAGGCTCAAGAGGACCTCTTTTGTTCCTCAGCCTGTCAACCTATTAAATCAGGTTTCTAAGTAGCCTCAGTGTACCAGGGTCGAACACTGAATGTGATAGAATGATTAATTTGTTGCACTGCTTCTACTTCCTGTAAGGTCTGATGTGATTTGTAGCGTCTGGTTTTGTATTCATGTGTATTTATGTGAAACAGCTGACAACCTGGAGTGCAAAACAAATTTCAATTTTTTCTGATAATAAAGTGAAACCACATCAAATCAATCGACATTAACTTGATCCACTGGTCTGAACAAAAGGGAAGTGGAACAAAAAGGAAATAAAGAAGCTCTTAGATCTCTCTGACACTGTGTCAGCAGCAGTAAACATCACAGCACATCTCAGTATCTATTCAGTGCCTTTGTGCACTGAAATGAAGTGTTCGCTGAATTTGTTTTTATAGAGTGTACTCCTCTGAAGCCGTTAATTGCTGAAAGGAAGTGGCTGAAGGCTCCCTTGTGCACAACCTGCAATTGAAGTTTACAGACACATCACACAGATTTCTACTGGAGTCTCAGCTAAGGTGCCTTTTGTGAATTGAAGCTCCCTTTAATGCCACTGGGACTGAAAGCAGGCATTTACAGGCCCCTAAAAAGGAAGTGAATCACATAATGTGGCTTAGCTGAAATAAAGGAGGAAGTGGGAATCTGATAATTTAACACATCTATTAGCATTTCAGCTAAGTCAAGTGACCAGGAGGCCTCAGCTGCGGCTAATGACGAGCACATTACTCTACCTTCATTTAACCAACAGAAAAGAGGTGGGAAGAGTTGCTTTTGTGTTCTCTAAATACTGTTTCTTCATCCCCTGGGTATTTAGAAACCTTATCATAAAAATATCCCACTGCACCCACAATCTGTAGATAGCATTCAGCAGTGGGAAACCAAGAGGGACAGCTTAGTGAAAATAAAAACAGAGCGCCGTGCAGAGAGCTGAGCCTCTCAAGAGATAATGGAGACTGCAGATTTACCCGAGCACGGCACATAGAGGCTTGAAATGAAGGGGGACCAGGAGATGCCTGGGAGCCGCGTCTTTAAGAAACCCACTTACCTGAACATTTATGGAAGCAGTAGACACCAGCACAATTCACAGAGTAATACAGTCGGAACCCGGCATTGTTAACAATAGTTTGTCTCAAAGAAAAGTTTCCATTACCATTTCCATTGTGGTTGGCAGGAGAATAATGTTCCTGTTAGTGGCTGAGATGTTCTACATTGCTGTATTTTTCACTAAAGGCCTATATCGCAGCGTACCTGTTTTAGTTAAGGGGCTGGAGAACAGCTGCTGCAAAAGTTTGTTCTCTGATGTTCTCAGGACGACGACGATGTCCGCAGGAAGAGTGTCTCTATTTCTCTCCAAAAATCCATTCACGTTGTACATTACCTGTGGAGACACAAGTATAAACTCAGATTTGGAATTAACTCTCGTAAAGGGCCTGGCAATATGGCTGAAATTAATATTAATATAATTTTCTGATTTAAATGGAACCAGTGGCATTTGTGTTGGGCATTTAAAAAACATAACCTATTGTTTATACACTGCTTAATATCCTGTCACACCGAGGAACAAGTCAGTGTGTTATCTGTTGCACAGTAGGGCTGCAACTATTGCTTATTTCCACTGTCGATTAATCTGTCTATTATTTACTCAATTAATCCATCTGTTTTTTCGTCAATAAAATGCCAGGAAATGGTGAAAAATGTTGATCAGTGTTTCTCTAAGCTCAAGATAACATCCTCAAGTGTCTTGTTTTTTTCCACAACCCAAAAGCATTCAGTTTACTGTCACAGAGGCAGAGAGAAACTGGAAAATATTCACATTTAAGAAGCTGGAAACTGATTTTGATTTGTCTTCTTAAAAAATGACTTAAACCAAGAAACTGATTATAAAATTTGTTGGCAATTAATTTAATAGCTGACAACTAATTAATGAAAAGCTGCAGCTCTGTAGATAACCAGATACCTTTCCTGCATAATGCTGAATCCCAAAACAAAGCTCCACACGTTTTGGTATCCAGAAGTACTTGCAGCGCAAATTGTCTTCAAATTTATCTGTTGGTAAGAAATGAGAAAGGCAAACAAAGTCATTGATACAAAAAGATGCTTTGAACAGCACATAGGTCGACACAGTTCAAATATCTAAGCCAGGGCCTCTGGATGATTTCACACACCAAATATTGATGCACTTGTAAAGACTAGGAGGTATCAGATTTTAGGAGTAAGTTAAACAATGAGTATTCTACTTCATGTAAAATGCTGCTTCAGAGGCTTCACCACTCTGACCACAATATGGCTCTCTGACACGACAATGAACACTTACTGTGGTCATATTTAAAGATACTGAATACTGTGTATAATATCGTCAATCAGCAGCTTCAGTACAAAAGAATCTGTATCAGACTTACATCTTAAAACAATGTTGCTGGAACCCTATTCATAAGGCACTGCCAAAACCTTTGATATGTAAATAGTTTAGGGCAATAACTTAACCTGCTTCATCAATAGCTTCCACCTTTGTTTGGTGAGATGATGCCAGCATTAATGCACAGGAGTGGAAACATATGGAAAAATGTACGTGTAATGACAATAAGTAGTCGTCTGACTGAATGTGGAAAAACTGAGACATATCGTTCTTAATTTTCTTAAGACATCTCAGGCTGTTTGTCATCTGTTTTGTAAATTGATGTTTTCAGAATGTGCATCTTTACACTTAAAAAAGGAAACAATTTGAATATGGTGTTGTTATTCAAAGGTTATTTTTCAGTGGTTTTACTGGTCCGGACCACCAAAGGTCGTATTGGAGCTGTAAGGCGAGAGTTGCAACTACATTCAAAGATGCAGTGACCTCTGACCTCTTATATTCACGTATAATGATTTTTTTTTTATGTTTAGTTCCAGTCTTACCCACTAAGGTCTGGTCAGTTGCCTGAGGGAAGCGACTCTCCTCGTCCATCAGAGACAGCAGACCCATGGGCTTCTGCAGGAACATGTCCAGGATGGGCCTGTTGTCCTCGTACTCCACCAGGCTGGCATCCACACCCTCGCTCTGGTATTCCATCTAATTAGGACCAGTGAATGTAGAACAATCCAGTTAATGATTTCTCTAAATGACCCAATTAAACAATCTGGGCTAAATATGATTTCTGTGTGTGTGTGTGTGTGGTGGGGGGAAAAAGAGTTTCTAATCAACAAAACCAAACAGCTGCAGCAGGCTGTGTGTGTCTGTTGCTGGAGTTTACAGCATAATAGCGTCTTTTACTGAATGCATAAAACAGAACAGCTCTGAACTAACAAATAGAGCCGCTTACTTATTCATAATTTATTTCACATTGCAAATAACCCAGAGTCATATCATATTATTGCATCTATTTAATTTCAGATCAAAAAGTTGTTTTAAATATATATTTTACTAATAAAGTGGAACCAATGGATCTAAACCGTCCTCATGTTTAAGTCATTAACTCAGAATAATCAGTTTCTGTGTACAGCAGTGAGACTGAAGACACCAAATAAAAATCCCTTTTCCACAGAGCACCAGCCCTTCATCGGGGGCAGCGCACACTTGTTTGTAGAAGAGAAACTTTTCCACATGCTTAAAGGCCTTATTTTCAATGATCACTGCTGTAATTAATGTGTAAACGGTAAACGTCGCTTCCAGTTCTGGTCCCGGAGACTGCTGGAAAATATAAATGAGCGAAGCATTATCAGATGTTATGTGTTAAATCCTGCCTAATAAATCATTTTATTTGTATTTAATTTAGTCTATTCTTCGGAACATGTGTTTGTGTATGCATTTGAATGTACAGCAGGTTGAGTTTACTTGTAATAATGTTCTATATGATTAAAAGTGCCCTGCATTACTGAGCTTTTCATTTAAGAAGGACTGTTGCAAAGTTAACACATACTAAAAGGCATTATGGCAAAATGGTTCTTGATTAATGTCTATTCATTTCCATCAAGGAAAATAAAGACTTCTCACACTTCAGGGTAAACAACTTCATTAAATCAATTAAGGGCGTAATTTGGTGGTGCATAACGGTATAAACAATCCTTTACACATCACAGCCTGGCTAAAAGCAAAATGTTCATGTTGAGAGCGTGTCTGCTCTGATGGATGTGAAAACACACAAATAATATTAAAATGACTGATTTTCATAAGTGTTTTAAAGGGAATTTGTACATGCAGTATTGTTGCTGAGGAGTGTTGTGTGGGTGCATTTACTCAGAGCCCATTACATGCAGCTGTTGTCATGCACTGTTTGTACATATAAATGTAATGCACCAAAATTCATTTGAACAAACGTGATCAGGTAAGCTATGATTGCGTGACCTATGTGCTGCTGAATGTAAAGACAGAAGCAGTAAAAAGAGTGAAACTCTGTGTACAGAGGCAGGTTGGAGTGGTGGATAAGTCAAACAAACACAGGACTTTCCCCAAGGAGACGATGGTGTCTTATGTGCTGTAAATCCAAATGAACTCTTGAGTTATTCTAAGGCCTGTCATCCCCATGTTTGTATTCCTAAATCTAACCTATGTAACTTTACTTGCCTGATCCTACCCTACATAACGTTGTTTAGTATCTAACTTTGAGGTAAGTATGCACCGTGAAACACCCCAACTACATTTCTTCTCCTAAATCTAACCTACATAACTATAAATATATTACATAAATTTATGTTATATACGTAACATGACAACCCATTACAATGTTTCTTTTTCCAAACCTAACCTACGTAACTAAATATTTAGTATGTAACATTACATTAAGTACATAACGTTACAACCCTCAACAATGTTTGTCCTTCCAAACCTAACCTACATTACTAAATATTTAGTATGTAACTTCATGTTAAGTACGTCACTTCACGTTAAGTGTGTTACGTGACAACCCTCAACACTGTTTCTTCTTCCAAACCTAACCTACGTAACTTTATTTTTAGCACCTAACTTTACATTAAGTACATGACATGACCACCCTCAACAATGTTTCTTCTCCTACACCTAACCTATGTGACTTTACTTGTCTATACCCAACCTACGAAATTTTGCATTTAGTACATAACTTTATCTTAAATACGTTATGTCACAACCCCCAACCACATTTCTTTTCCTAAACCTAACCTACATAACTTAAAGTTTAGTACGTACCTTTACATTAAGTATGTAACATGGCAACCCTCAACAATGTTTCTTCTTCTAAACCTAACCTATGTAACTTTACTTGCCTAAACTCAGCCTACGTAACTTTGCATTAAATATGTATCTTTATGTTAAGTACATAATGTGACAACCCCAAGCCACATTTCTTTTTTACTAAATCTAACCAATGTAATTTTGTGTTAAGCACATAACTTCACATTAAAGCTTTTTTATGAAAATAACTTTCTGTCATATTTGTTGAATCTATTCCTACTGGGGTTGACCCAAATACTCAGATGCTGTGTTTAATCTATTACTCTTGTGATGTTCAAAAATGTATTAAAACTTTTTTTTTTTTTTGCTCTCCTTTTGCTTACACAGAGCATTATATGAGAAAGAGTCTATAAAAAAAATCATATTCCTCCTCCTCTTATTGGCTCTAATGGCAGTTGCCAGAAAATACCACACGTGACCAAAACAACGAATCAGAGCACAGGAGTCTCTAACACAGTTCTCAATCATATCTATCACTGCTCCTGAACTGCGGTCAAACTGTCAAACTAGGCAGAGCTGATCAAATATGAATCAAGATTCTGTTACTGCATTGCCTATTTCTCACCTCAGATGTTTTCAGAAAAATATTTCAGTGTACTGTTTAGCTGTAACATGAGAGTTTGTGACCCAGGCGCTATGTTGGAGACAGTCAAGTGAAGCACCAAGTACCGCCAATAGGCCGGACATATTTTCTCATTTTACAGCTAAACAGTACACTGAAATACATTTCTTAAACCATCTGAGGTCAGAAATAGGCAATGCAGTAACAGAACGTGCGCTGCCTAGTTTGACTGTTTGACCGCAGTTCACGAGCAGTGATTGACAGCTGTGTTAGAGACTCCTCAGCTCTGATTGGTTGTTTTTGTTCATATGTGGTGATGTCATTGGCAGCAATGCTAGAGGGCAAAGGAATATGATTATTTTCACATACTATCTGTCTCATGTACTTCTGTGTGGAGGAACAGTTTCAGCAAATAAGACAAAAATTTAGTTATATAACTACAGCTGTAAGTACGCAACATGACGGCCCTATCTCATATGAACCGTTGTATGAGGATATGTTGTTACATGATATGAATAGGTATGATGTATTTGCACAGACATACTTGATAACCTCTCTCTGCATGTCAAACTCACCTGTTCGAGGGCAAATATGTGCTGGTTGAAGTAAAACTGGATCTGCTCATTTGCAATGTTGATACACAATTGTTCAAACGAGTTCTTCTTGAAGTTTTCAAATCCAAAGATGTCCAGGATTCCCACATTCATGCCACTCTCTGCGGCACTTCAAAGGAGGAAAAGGGGACAAACAAACTTATTCTTCTATGTTACAGAACGAGCAAATCCCCAGCAGGCATATTAATTGATAAAACTTTAATGATAATCCAAGTTCAACCCAAATACAGAGTCTGGTCTGAACGGCCTAGCAGTCTGATGAGAAATCATCAACATCAGCTTTCAAAAAGTCAGAGCTTCTTAAATGGTTTTATTTCACCCTCTATTGATTTAACCTCGAGTCATTTTCAATATCTGCACAAACAATACTCACTCCTACAACACAGCATGAAGACTCAACACCCTGCATTTCATATTCAGTGCTTGGAGCTGCTACTTTTCATGATCAGTCATTACCCGCTGTATGCAGAGGTCACCTTTAGCCCGTGCTACAGGGTTGTTAATGGCAATAAGGAAACGGCAAAGATGACTGGGATGCAGACAGGAACTCTGGCTTCTGTACATCTCTGAGAGACGACTCCTTGACAGTCGACGCTCATATTTATGAAGGAATTCTTTTGGATCAATGAACAGCCTCTTTGCAGTCTCTCTGAAGTCTTTTTAATCATCCGAACATTATTTTCTCTGCACGCAACTCTGTATCAAAAATTTATTAAAACTTTTTTTTTTTTGCTCTCCTTTTGCTTGTCTTGTGCTTGCCCATTGATATTCTCCTCTGCATGTTTGCATCTACCTCTGCAGACTTCCATAAAGGTCATAAGAGCTGTGCAGAAACTCTGCGTAATCGCTCAAGATAATCGAAGAGGAGAGTAACGGTGAACGTCCACACAGATGTTCATCACCAGCTAGACACTCACCAGATATTCATGTCAGGCTGCAGTAGAGTGTTGATGCGGTTAACTATCCAGCTGAAGAGGCGCCCGTACAACGCCTTGGACATGGCATCTCGGACATCGACAGCTTTGTCCACGGTGTTGGTGCGGATGATGGTCTCACCTCTGGTGACCACACACTGGGAGGTCAGTGCCTCCTGGAGCTCCTCAGGGCCGATGCTGAGGAGAGACGCAGCTGAGAGAAAAGAGGAGAGAGTTAATCAATTTGATAATCAAGAGCTCGTCTGCTGTTATCATTTGCATAAAAATAAGCCCCGGCAATCTCTTACTGTGGATGTCTTAGCTTCTTTACATTTTTTATGTAAATGATCTGCGCTTTTGTATATATTATGGCTACAACTGCTTACAGAAACATTTCCTCTGTTTGCTGGGTAACAAAATATGATTGATTTATTGTTTAGTTTGTGTAATTCACATAAAAGTGGCCACAAAAACTTTTATGACATCCAATATACTGTTGCCATAGTGGAACAGAAAAAAAACTATTACACAAAACATAAATCATTGCACAAAATAACACAATTCTCACAATGGTTCCCTTCTCAAAACACAACTGAGATCTCCTCTTCTGAGTGCAGTCCTGAAATCATCACACAAGGACAAATAAAACACAAAAGCTTCCTTTTTTTAATCTCACCAAAATCACATTTCCTCTTCAGGGAGACCATTAAACCTGTTCTCTTTGGCTAAAAGAATAATCTCGCCTGGCATTACAATACAGATTGCCTAATGTACCGTATCTCACCGTTCTCTAAGGCCTCTGAGTTAGGCACTTCACTCTTATCAGTTTGGTGCTGGGATGTGATGGAAGCAAATTCAATATTGCCAGTGTTCAAAATGGCCGAGAGGATTTTGTAAACAGAGTTGACCTCCTGAACAAAGAAAAGAAAAAATACAAATATGTTAGCACTTAATTGATTTGTGTCAAGTACTCTATATTAGATCAAGTTTTAAAGGAATACTTCACCCACAAAATGACCATTTGTATATTAATTACTCACCCTGTATTATGTATGATAAAAAGGATCCAAAATCAGTGAACATTCTTGATCAATGTAAGTAAAGAGGGACCACATTTTACAACAGCAAAACTCTATCAAACATCTGTTTACATACTCTCACACAACTTCTGCAGTGTAATGCAGGTCTCATTTATCCAGTCATATGCTCAGTGCTTCCCAAACACATGCGTTTGAACTCATGCATTGCAATGAGCAGAGTGTAAATGCACATGCTTGCCCAGGCGTGCCACTTGTCTGTGCCTGAGACTGTTTATGCAGAAGTGTTTTGAAATGTATAATTTTAGTAATAAAGCTTATAGTTAGGGCTCGGACCAGCCCCTAGTTAGGCTGACATAGGCTTAGTCTGCCAGGGGACCTCTTATAATACACCGATCCCATTCTCTCTCTCTCTCTCTCTCTCTCTCTCTCTCTCCCCTTAATTTCTGAAAAGTTGGTTCTTTTTCATTTGCTAACATTCACGTCCTTTTATTGCATCTCACTAACTCAGCTTTACTGCACGTCACCAACTTGGCTTCTTCTTTGAAACCATTGTGCTCCACTGTCTCATACATATCGCAGCTGTGCCTGGATCCTGTGCTGTGGTCCTGCCTGATGCCTCCTACTGCTGCTGTTATCATTAATCATACTTCTACTGTTATTACACACATATAATCATTATTGTCACATACATATACTATCATCTATCAATATATACTTACTACCACAATTACCGTTCTTATTATTATAATATCATTACTAACATGAATGTTATTGTCGCTATTGTCATTACTGTCTGCCCTGTATCTCTCTTTGCCTTGAGATTTGGATTATACTGCACAAGTTGTGTGCGAGTTTGTAATGCTACATGCTTTGTTGTTAAACATGGTCCCCCTTTACTTGAATTGATGAAGAATTTTCACTGTTTTTAGATTCTTTGTTCAACATTGAGGCATGTGAGAAAAGCAAAGTCTTCTTCACAAATTCTCCATACCACAGGTTGAACAATTGGTCATTTTGCGGGTGAAGTATTACTTCTTAAGTACCTCTTCAGTAAAGCCGATATTTCTGAAGCACTCCTGAATTGCGTCAAACTGCTCCGTGTACAGTTTGCTGGAGACAATGTCTTGCATCACTTTGCAGTTCTGGCTGTCAATATACCTGCAGAGGCACATTATGGCTATCAATATTCATGCTCCGACATCATGAGATGAACATGTCAAAGACAAACGGCTGCCAACCTGGGTGGTGTCCTGTCTGGTAGCCTGTAAGTCTTCAGCTTGTCTTGGTGGTAAAGCCCGGCATATATGTAATAAAATATGTGGAAGTTTTTCTCCCCACTGAAAGGAAACAAACAGAGCAGTCAGAAGTGTGACGAAGGGAACTTCAGTCAGACCAAGCCTGAGCAGCACGTACGTTGCCTGTTTGATGACCCTTGACTTCTCCAACAGGTACTCGGATATCTTGGCCCCAATGACCGCTCCAGTGGGTGTGAACTTCATCTCCAGGTATTTGCCGAAGCGGCTGGAGTTGTCATTGATAGCTGTGCAGGCGTTTCCAAAGGCCTCTACCAAAGGGTTCACCTGCAAGATCTTCTCTCGCAGCGTCCGATTGTTTGCCTGAAAGCAACAACATATTTCTTTGATAAAATATGCTTATCATATAACTATGAATTTAAGATTCTTGCAGTAGCACAGTATTAACAAATTTAACAATGAAAGGATGGCTTAAATGCTACTATACCTTTCCCAAGAAGGTAAGATGTTGAACAATCAAATGAGCGCTCTCTGTTTTCCCTGCACCACTCTCCCCGCTAATTATAATACACTGAAACAAAAGGAAGACAAATTACTTACATTGCTCCTTTATTTAACCAGGAAAAAGTCTTTAATTAAATATTTCTTTAAGACAGACCACATCACTTAACAGATACTTTTGTCCCAAAGTGGGCACATATGCTACAACATCCCTTTCAACATTTTAAAACGCTGGTAAACATAATTTTCTTTGAGGATTTTCATCATTTCCAGTTTTTTTTTTCTGTGAGGTACCTGGTCTTTGCAGAACGTCACCATGCCTCTGTATGCTGCATCTGCAGTAGCAAAGATGTGTGGAGGGTTGTCAGCCCGCTTCACACCGTGGTACAGCTTAGAAAACTAAGAGAAGGCACACACAGACACATAGCACATTATTTTCAGTTTCAAGGGTTTTAACAAGAAAAAATAATTTATTAAAAGATACAAGAAAGTTACAAGAAACACTGGCACATTTCCACACTTTCAAAAAAGGAGCATGGAGTCTACAGCCATGCTAGCAGCTTTGTGAGGTTGTACTTTGGCACATGTGTACTTGTGTTTATGGCTTAATGCTGAGGTCAGCATGCTACATGCTCACAATGACAGTGCTAACATGCTGATGTTTAGCAAGTATAATGTGTATAATGTTAGCACTAAACACAAGGTACAACTGAGGCTGATGGGAATGTCATTAGTTCCTCTTGTATCTGGTCATAAACCAAAGTATTGGACAAACTGAAATTGTGACCCGATGATGACACTAGATGAGGCATAATCAGTTATTACAGTTCTTGAGGGTATCATGAATGTCTGCACTAAATGTCAAGACAATCCATCCTGGTGCTGGAGAGGAAGCCAGGGGATTTCATTCTCTGGGGACTATGAATATCTGCAGAAATTTTCATGATAATCTATCATATAGTTGTTGAGATATTTCAGCCTGGACAAAAGTGGTGGACCAGACAACTGATTGACCTTGCTATCCCTAGAGACATGCCGCTAGAATGGCTGATAATAATAAATGGTTAAACCAGAGGTAGGCAGCCCCTCTCCAGTGGCTCCCTGCGGCTTTGACAGAAAATTATGTGGAAAGGAATTATACCATTATATATGTGTGTGTACATATATATATATATATATATATATATATATATATATATATATACAGTACAGGCCAAAAGTTTGGACACACCTTCTCATTCAATGCGTTTTCTTTATTTTCATGACTATTTACGTTGTAGATTCTCACTGAAGGCATCAAAACTATGAATGAACACATGTGGAGTTATGTACTTAACAAAAAAAGGTGAAATAACTGAAAACATGTTTTATATTCTAGTTTCTTCAAAATAGCCACCCTTTGCTCTGATTACTGCTTTGCACACTCTTGGCATTCTCTCCATGAGCTTGTATGAAAATAAAGAAAACGCATTGAATGAGAAGGTGTGTCCAAACTTTTGGCCTGTACTGTAGTACAGGATAGATAGAGATAGTACATTCTCACTGAAGGCATCAAAACTATGAATGAACACATGTGGAGTTATGTACTTAACAAAAAAAGGTGAAATAACTGTAAACATGTTTTATATTCTAGTTTCTTCAAAATAGCCACCCTTTGCTCTGATTACTGCTTTGCACACTCTTGGCATTCTCTCGATGAGCTTCAAGAGGTAGTCACCTGAAATGGTTTTCCAACAGTCTTGAAGGAATTCCCAGAGGTGTTTAGCACTTGTTGGCCCCTTTGCCTTCACTCTGCGGTCCAGCTCACCCCAAACCATCTCGATTGGTTCAGGTCCGGTGACTGTGGAGGCCAGGTCATCTGCCGCAGCACTCCATCACTCTCCTTCTTGGTCAAATAGCCCTTACACAGCCTGGAGGTGTGTTTGGGGTCATTGTCCTGTTGAAAAATAAATGATCATCCAACTAAACGCAAACCGGATGGGATGGCATGTCGCTGCAGGATGCTGTGGTAGCCATGCTGGTTCAGTGTGCCTTCAGTTTTGAATAAATCCCAAACAGTGTCACCAGCAAAACACCCCCACACCATCACACCTCCTCCTCCATGCTTCACAGTGGGAACCAGGCATGTGGAATCCATCCGTTCACCTTTTCTGCGTCTCACAAAGACACGGCGGTTGGAACCAAAGATCTCAAATTTGGACTCATCAGACCAAAGCACAGATTTCCACTGGTCTAATGTCCATTCCTTGTGTTTCTTGGCCCAAACAAATCTCTTCTGCTTGTTGCCTCTCCTTAGCAGTGGTTTCCTAGCAGCTATTTGACCATGAAGGCCTGATTCGCGCAGTCTCCTCTTAACAGTTGTTCTAGAGATGGCTCTGCTGCTAGAACTCTGTGTGGCATTCATCTGGTCTCTGATCTGAGCTGCTGTTAACTTGCGATTTCTGAGGCTGGTGATTCGGATGAACTTATCCTCAGAAGCAGAGGTGACTCTGGGTCTTCCTTTCCTGGGTCGGTCCTCATGTGTGCCAGTTTCGTTGCAGCGCTTGATGGTTTTTGCGACTCCACTTGGGGACACATTTAAAGTTTTTGCAATTTTCCGGACTGACTGACCTTCATTTCTTAAAGTAATGATGGCCACTCGTTTTTCTTTAGTTAGCTGATTGGTTCTTGCCATAATATGAATTTTAACAGTTGTCCAATAGGGGTGTCGGCTGTGTATTAACCTGACTTCTGCACAACACAACTGATGGTCCCAACCCCATTGATAAAGCAAGAAATTCCACTAATTAACCCTGATAAGGCACACCTGTGAAGTGGAAACCATTTCAGGTGACTACCTCTTGAAGCTCATGGAGAGAATGCCAAGAGTGTGCAAAGCAGTAATCAGAGCAAAGGGTGGCTATTTTGAAGAAACTAGAATATAAAACATGTTTTCAGTTATTTCACCTTTTTTGTTAAGTACATAACTCCACATGTGTTCATTCATAGTTTTGATGCCTTCAGTGAGAATCTACAATGTAAATAGTCATGAAAATAAAGAAAACGCATTGAATGAGAAGGTGTGTCCAAACTTTTGGCCTGTACTGTATATATATATATATGTGTATATATATATATATATATATAAAATGGCAAAAATGGCTTTTCTGATTGTAAAGATTGCCAACCCCGGGGTCAACTATAGTGATTGTGATTGAAAATGGTATCTTTAACATCAGATTTTATGCCATATGTTTGTTGTTTTTCAGCTTGTATGAGGTTTTCAATGTTTTGAATTAAATTGATAATTCATCAAGCAAAATAATATTAAAATAAAAACCAAGCCCCACACATACAGTATAATATATCCACCAGGGTGGGACCAGCGATATGACTGATGATCAATCATTTATCACCACTCTGATTCGCTGTGATTGGGAAACCACTCACAACATTTGTGTGACTGGTCCATAACCAACCTGGGGAGAGTAGATACTGAGATTCTGGAAAGGATTGAGAGCGATGAGGATGTCACCGACATAAGTGTACACCTGCAGCTCATCATACCTCTTCTGAAGATGGCTGATTATTGTCTCCTGAATAAAATAAGATAAAAAACACACATATTATCAAGAACAATGTGCCCTGGAGGGATCAATACACGATGAGATAAACATATTAAATCTTACCTCATCTAAGAACTCCAGGTTTACCAGATCATCATCGGGACAGCTCTCTATTAAGAGGGTTTTACGAGTATTGATCCGCTCATGCCTGTATGAAGCCAAGGACATGATAATGCCTCAGAAAGCTGTAAAGTGACCACCAAATGAGAAGCAGTAGTTTGACTGGCTGGATGTGAGACCCAGGCACTTCCAAGGTTTGTGTGAAGCCTTTAAAGCTCTCCCAGGGGACACATCTCCCATTATCACAGGCTGTGATTGCACTTCATCTGCGTTTTGACCTATCACTCTCCAATGAGCCCCAGTGGGCAGAGGTCAATGCACAGCCAGCTGCCTCAGAGGGACTATGGAAAACCTCGGGGGACACCAGAGAGTGTGTGAAAGAGAGCTAAAGAGAGCTGTGTCTGTGAGTGCCGACTGCTTTATGCGTGCAAATGCACAGTAGACTCCGAATGTGCAGTGGACTGAGACATTTCTATGACATTTAAATGGTAAGGTTGGTGATATTCTATATTTCTCATCAAATCCCATGAAAACCAACAGTGAACGGATGGCTGAGTAGCTAAAGTCTGATGTATGCCTGCATTAAAGAGCTTTATTATTGTCAAAAAAACACCAGTGAGTCACACAGTTGCACTCAGTATCATTACAATGAACATGGGCACTGTGGTTTATTACACGTCAGTCCTACATGTGTCGTCCTGCTGCTGTCAATACCCACCAGGACTGGGTTGCACCAGCTGTTTGTAAATCAAACGCTACATTTGCGGATAAAGTCCTTCCTACATTATAACTATTAGCTAGCTTCAAATGATTTAGACTTAAATGATGTGCGCATTTGTTGCTAGAAAACATTTGTCAGTTAGCTTATCTAAACAGGAAGTCACAAACTGAAGCACCACTGCCAAAAATAAAAGTTTAAGAAAATATTTCTTGTCATATAATGAAGTTGACTGAATCCTTTATAAATGTGTGTGTGACTTTATTTTGTTCAAACATGTATAAATGCAGAATTATGTTTCTGGTTAACTCATATTTAGTCGGCGTAGAATGAGTGGGAAACAGTAAATCATGCTAACGTAACCAAAGCGCTTAGTCATTCAAACTAACGTTAACTTAAATAGCGTAACATATTTTAATTTGAGTTATATTGTATTGTTTCAGTCTTATGTATTTATTAAACAGCATTTTGCGAGTGTTGGGCCAGATATGTTGACTATATTTCCTATTATCCATTTTACATAGCAAGCTAACAGTAGTTTTGACGGTTAACGTTAGCTCAGCTACATGATATGCAAGTTACATACATTTAGCATTACTGGGTTTGAATATTTCTTAACAACTAATCTCTAATCTCTCCTAAAAACTAGTTTGTGTTGTGTAGCCTCTTTTAGTTTAGTTTAGTTTAGTTAATTCAATTTATGACATTAATCATTTATAGAAATGAAAACATGATTGAACCAGATTTAGCGAAATGCTAATTTCCATCTGTATTCCTACACACAACAAGTAGACATAATAAATAAGAATAAAATTCAAGGTGCAATGCAGACTACAGTAAATCCATATGCCTAACATAATAGAAGCAGTATGTACATACTGCACAATACAAAATACTACATAAAAATTACAGTAGCCACCGAGTAAAGTGCAGGTTACCAGTGCAGGTGCCTTAAGTTACATAATGAAAACAGAAAGTACACACTGAATGGTACAGAATACAATATGAAATGCACATTAACTACCTTATAAAATGCATGGAAAAAATGCAATATGAAGTACACTCACTATATTTTTCAGTGACCAAGTTAAGTTAAATTTGGTGATGTCTAAACCTCCACTTATGAACTAAGCTAACTTAAGTAGAGTGGGTACAACAAGCTCCTGAGCACCAGCTGTGTATCAGTCCACTGCTGAAACAAATGCACTGTTTACTGCTTTATAGAGCTGAATATATTATCATTTTCATTGTCGATAAATCTGTAGATCATTCCTGTGATTAATCGATTAGGTGTTTTGTCTATAAAATATCAGACAGTTGAGGAAAAATATTGATCAGTGTTTCCCAAAGCTCACAATGACATCCTCAAATGTCTTGTTTTGGCCACAACCCAAAAGTATTTAATTTACTGTCATAAAGGAGCCAAGAAAATATTTTAAACTTATTAACTGATCATCAAATTAGTTGGTGATTAATTTAATAGTTGACAACCATTCAATAAATGTTGCAGCTCTTCTCCTTTTTGAATAACGTTAGCTAAAAATGACAGTGCCCACCTGTTTAGTTGCTTTAAAAAATTGAGCTACATATTTGTTTGTTAGGATTTGTGTCTTTGGTAGGTATGACAGTGCTTGAGGATGAATGTCACAGAGTCGGGAAGTCCGAAAGTAGTAAAAGACAGGCTTAGCAAACTGTTTTTGTTTTCTTAAATCATGACATTTGTTGACAATTCAGACAAAACCTTGTCTTTTATATTGAAGCTTTTGAAAAGCATCCAAACTTCTCGAACCTCCAAACAGCAAAAACAATAAGAAATCTAATTCACAGGATGTATCTATATTCTATTCTAATAAATAATCAATCATGGCATGAATAACAATATTCAAGCTGCAGGTTAGGAATTGTTTCCTCCTCTGCTCTGTATTCATTTTCTATTCTGAATATAGTGTAAATTCAGCACTGCAGCAATAAAGTCAAAAGCTCGATATGTGGTCCCCCTAAAGTGAATACTCGTCATCGTGTCCCTTTGGTGAAGGACTTGAGACCTCTAGCCTCTACCTCTCTCCTGCTTTGAAGTGAATCACACGATTCCACCTACGGCAGCTACTTTTAAGTTCTCTATGTCTTTATTCTTATCTGGAGTCATTGTGTGCTGATCTGTGGCATGAGAGACTAAACCAGGCGAGCCCAGTTCTCGCCCTACAAGCTCCTAATCCCATTATCCACTTTCACTGTGGACAGGAATTCAGGATCAGGCTCAGGCACCGACTCTGCACACTCTCGGGAGTAAACAGAGCTGGCACAACATCAAGACTCTCAGTCAAGGGCAGGTTCAGCGAACTCCTTTATAATGAAGATTAAGCATTGCCAAAGTCAGTATTTCTCCAGTAAATAACGGGGGACTCTCTGCTCTGTCATTCGCTGCCATGAGAGTGTCTGGGTGAACTATTCATCATCACACATTTTAGGATAAAAGCTCATCAAATCCCTCTCTCTGTCTTGAATATATTTATTTATCAAGGAACATGTACAGTAGCTGCTATTATAATCTGTAAAGAAAATAACCAGAATTATACCATTCAAAATCGAGCAAAAGGAAGGCAGCGCAGTTGAAATGTCACTTATTTCACAAAGTAAATCAATCTTGAACAGAGTATTTACTCCAACACTGGTTTAATCACACAGGTGGGGAAGTGCTTTGTACTAAAGACTCCCCATCAGATGGTTGCTACATCCACTGGCCTAAATGGCATTTATTAATCTCAGGTTAGTCAGCACAATCACTCCCTCTGAATTAGTCACACTCCCCTAACTTCTCTTTAATCACATACTGTAATGTCCATTACTGGGGCTCATCATCATTGCTGAGTGTAAGAAGATGAGACCCTGCCCCCTACTGGACAGAAAGAGTATCACTACCACTCAGTTAGTGCCCATCTGCTGCAACAGACAGCACGATATGAAGAACCAGCTTTGCCATTGCAGTGTATTATTTCTTGTGCAGTTTCATAATGTCAAATCAAAGGGACTTACTTGGTTTTGGTTTTGCAGCCCAGTTCTTGCTGCTCCTGGATGAGAGCAGCTAACTGATGTCGGAGTGCCACATCTTTGCCGTGGGCCTGCTTGATGAAGGGATGCTCCAGGAGGTGGGTCACGGATGGACGTGCTTCAAAATCCTTTATCAGACACCTTATGAATCACAAAAACATAAGAAGCTCTGAGCACTGTCAGACACATAAAGGCTCTAATATTATCTATCCTCTTTCCACTTCAAAATCAGAGAGAATTAAGCAGCTGAGGAGGAACCGTGCGATCACCTGAACATTGTAGAAATCTGTTTTCGTCTGGACCAGCTCTGACAGACGCTCGCACCCAGCAGGGAGCTCCGTGTGTTTTTAACTCTGGGGTCACTAATCTGTCGTTGTCCATCTGAGAACCACATGGTCACTATCACCATGGTCCCCGAGTCCAAACAAGCCCCGCTATGGCACAGCAATGAGTCCTATCTGCAATGTGCAGTGTTTGCCAATAGGTGAAGTCACTCTGTGAGACTGGCCCGTGGCTACAATTCAGCATCAGTTAACTGCTGATTCAAATGGTTGCAAAATATTGACTGTTTGGCTCCAGACACCCAGGGGAACAAAACTGGCTTTAATTTCTGACAGTTTTGATAAATTAAAAAGCTTGAAATCCCCGAATGAACTCAATGATGCATCCATCAGCAATCCACAGTTGTACAGTTAAATCATTTGGTCAGCTAAAGACTTTAATGTGAATGTATGTGTAAACACCAACAATTGCAGGCAGAGGCGAGATATGAGAAAAACACCAATCTAATTCCTTCTACCTAATCTACACTGGAATTCTGTTTCTTTTATCAGTTTGTTCAGCTCTGAAAGTTAATTCCATGAATTCATTAGCGTCAGGACATTAAGCAGAGGTTGCTGCTATTAGCAAGGCTGTGCTGCCGGGATGCTGAACGGCAGGCCACTTTGTCACAGAAGTCAGCTCTCTGGCTGCACAAGTGCAGACACTGGTGATGGATTTATTATCCCGAAAACATCCCCGCCCACCTCACACACACACACACACACACACACACACACAGGCGTGACAAGGCTGAAAAGGCTTCACAAACAGCCTGCAAAGCTTGATAACATTGTCCAGCCTCCCCACATTGAACTCTGCTGGGCTTTGTTCAGGGAGATTATTCCTGATATGATATCACACAATCCATTAACACAGATTACAGAGCTGCAGTCCAAAAAGTATCCAATGAAAAATTGCAATTACACTTGTAAAAAGTACAAAAACTAATATCATTACAGTGTGTGTTGGCTGTTTTAAGGGGTAATACGCCTTGACTCTGTCCTGACCAATCAATAACTCAAGTGACACACACACACACACACACACACACAAAAAGCCACCAGACCTTCAAGGCAGATGGTCTGTTTGTTTTTTCAATTACTCCTTTTCAGCTAATGCATTTCAGTGTAAGTCCACAACATAAATGTTAGCTGGAAACCATGTCCACCCACACAAATAATTCTCCACACAAATTGAATTTTATTTTCTCATTATGGCTCAGACTCACACACCTCTGCGCCGTGGATATTAAGGTTGTATATTCTGAGCAACCATTACAAGCCACCCCTGACATTATTAGCTTTGCACAGTGGAGGAAATGATAAGTTATCTGGGCCTCAGATAGAACTGATAACTCAGGTGAATTAGTTTGTTCCTCTGTGGCAGATTTACACAAATGAAAGTCAATGAACAGAAAGACAAGAGGGTTGATAGAATCTGGCTATAAAATATCAATTTCAATTCCCTCCATGTTAACATGCACATTCCCGCCTGCTGACAATGTACTAAATCTAATGTTCAGCTGTTCCTGATTAAAAAAAAAATCTCCATGTATGTTTTATCATTTCATTCCGCACATACAGTTTTAACTGGCTTAACAGGAGCTGGTCAGATACATCGCACCAAGAAAGTAATGTGAATTTTTATCATCTTAAGTTGGGTTCACAGCAGTAACAGTGTTCAACACACACATTTAACTGTCTTGCAATCAGATTTAATGAATGAAACTCTTCTCAAATAATAAAAATAATATTGCCAGTCAGGAGAACCAGGTTGTCACTAGTTTCATCACAATACGATATTATATCCATTATTTAGACATTATGATATTTGCCGATGTCATTAAGTGTGCCATAATGTGATTTAGATTTGATTCAATTCAGAGGCCTGTCATCAATATGAGACGATATCAGTAAATATCCTCGTTGTCTTCTTCTTGGCTGCTGACCATTGCATGCCTGGTGCTAGGTCGCTAGCACTGTTTGAATGTTTAGGAAGATGTGCCGTGGGAATTTCAAAATAAAGGCGCATCTTAAAGATGACAATATGTAGTGGTTTTCACTTTGCATCGATGATACTGGATCGATCATGGAATCGATATATCAATCCAGATCAAAGTATCATTAAACCCCTGGTCAACACTGTATCAAACACACCGTCATTTAACATATTTCGTGTTACCACATATCACACGTAATTGACCGTGATGATACTGACATGTTTGTGTTATTAATAGCGACATGGTGTACATTAATGCTCAAATGTAGGTGGATACACCAAAATGAATTTCAGTGCAGCACATTGCAGCAATAAATGACTTACAGGCGGCATTTTTATGTGCATTTGATGTTAACTTTCTTTTTCTTTCCTGTTAGTTACACTGTATGATCTCTGTGTTTTTAAATTACTAACCCGAGCCTGTTTTCATATTAACATTATAACTAGTCTATGTGTGAGTGTGTGCATTTATATATGTAATACTGTGTGTCTTCTTTTCTGCTATTGTGTTTTTTACTGACTTGCAAAGTGTACACAGACGCTCAGTTGAAGTTGGAGTTTAATATACTTTTAATATCCTGCCCCGACACATATTTTTGGCAATTTCCATCACTGTAATTTTGTATTTACAGGCACATTCACAACAGCTAACTTTGATTTTCCCCATGAACACACAGCATGGTGAAAGATGGTATTACTGTACATTGTGCTGTATATACAAATGCAGACCTTTCCCCCTACCCAAGCCCAAAACCATCCCACTCTACCCCAATATTTGCACCAAACATATCTTATACATATCATATCATTATTTATTGACCAAACCATAGTCTTAATTAGCTAAATATGAGGGACTTTTAACAAAAAAGTGTATTAATGATGAATAAATGAATAAATACATTTAAGTACCGTTAATCTGAAATATCAGACTCTGCCTGATCTCATACAGTATTGGTTGGGCTCTTTTTGGAACACTGAGTGTTGTTGTGGCTTTAACAACCAGTTTTGGAAAATAAAAGGTTGACAGGTTGAAGTGAGAGGACACTTACTGGCCGATGAAATGGCAAAAACTTCTGCACCACTGCTCTGGATTTCGTAATGTTGGGGAGGGATTTCTGAAACAAAATCACACATACAAAAGTCATTATGGAAACAAAAAAAAACAAAACAAAAAAAACAATGAGTTCATTAAATGCGCTGAAAAGACATCATGATCATCGCTGAAAATTAAAGACTTTTTGAGCCCGTCTCCAGAGTTAGCTGACAAATGATCGCTGGCAGGCAGAGTGTGACCATCAGACTCCTGTGAGAGTTTTTGGTCCGAGGACGAGCTGGTCGGGGTCCAGGTCTGTGGCAGCCACAGAAAAAGTGACAAATGATAACCGCTCCTCCACTGTCTGGCAGCAAGCATCTGCCATTGGGAGCCTAAAGTTATGGGAGCTAGTTATACCTCTGTCAGCAGCATTTACGGAGGCCATCTATAATGAGGCTAACACTTTTCAAGTGCGCACGATGACAGGAGGCAGGTCTGTATGAGCAGCCAAGGCTGGACGGGCCTGAGTACAGTCATCTTCACAGCGAGCTGCGAGTCTGACAGCTGGAGGCTGAGCCTTTTGTCACTGTCAGGCAAACAGTGACAGACCTGCTCGAGACATTTATTAACCGTATTAATTAGTTTGCACGTGTTGTTTCACAAAGCTGACAGACAGGTAAATATGAAATCTCAAGCGTAAAATGAAAAACATTTGAATTTGGTTCATTTTGTTTATCGTAAACAAACCAGAGATAGATGCAACTACACATTAAACGACAACATACTTAACATCTTTTTTTCTCTTTTTTTTTTTTGGAAGGGAGGAGAGGATGTTGGGGTACAAAATCTGTCATTTTCCACAGCACTAAGTTAGTCGAGTCTTTGATAAGGATTCAGACAGGCAATCCTTTCCAAAGTGCAGATCAAAGCCAGTAACTGACTGCTTCAATGCAACCTCTAATATGAGCCTGAAGACACGTTCTTGCCTTGATGTTGTACCATACTGCTTATACATTAGAAAGTCAATATAGCAGCACACTGCTGATAACACTGTCAAGTGCTCTCATTGTGCTTAGCAAATTCAGGCAGTTTTTTCTTTCAGTATTTGTGAGAGTGCTGGCTCATATTGTAAACACAAGTGGCTTATTCAAATCTAGGTCCAGGCAGAGCGTGTACTGTCAGACGTTCCTCAGAGTGGATTGAGGCAAAATCACAGAGGTGTCAACAGCACTTGACGGCTGTAACTAAGCCACGAAGGGAGACAAAAATCAGGCCAATGCAATATTTGAATACTTCATACAGAATTTATAAATCCACCATTTCCCATATGTAGTAAAACATTGTTATTTTTCATTCAAGAAATCCCTTAGTGTGACACTTTGCCCTGTAAAGGTTTTGAATCATTATAATTACCATCACTGAGATATAAAAATCTGCTTCTTTGCCAGATCTCCACAGTTTAAGTCCAATACACCAGGCACATATAAATGACCTTATATAACCTTGTTGGTGCAGTTGGGAAGTTTTACTGATGACATCTTGGGAGAATAAGAGAGGAGCAGTGATGTGCTTCAAATCTTACAAATAAATCAATCTGCGCTAAGGATTTATAATAACTGGGGAAAGATTCATGTATTCCCTTGGTTGTGGGCCTGTTTTTCAGCACACAGAGAGACTTAGTGCCTTAAAGCAGAAACACAGTGGCCTCTACACAGGCTTAAAAGAGAATGACTACAAGGGTCTAAAGTAAAGACTTATTCAGCAAATGGACCACCCGCTTAAAATTTCAGCTCATCCATCACTGCAGACAGCGCACCGGCACTTCTTTGTGCATACATGCATGAACACGTAGAACTACGGCTACATTTATCATGTCTTTGGCGGCTACATCGGCAAATGCTGCAATCCTAGACACCACACAGAGCAGTAAAATAACATCATCACAGACGGAGATGTTGAAGCTTTTACTCACAATTGGAAAATCATCCAACCAGCCAATAATCTCTTGTCAGAGGTCAAGACTGCACCAGATTCTGATAAGGCAATATCTGTTACATTAAAGGGACACTGCACCCACAAAGTGATCATTTGTGTATCAGTTATTCACCTTGTGTTACGCTGAATTCATGAAGAAAAGTCTGTTTTTCATGCATGCCTCCATAGTGAACAAAGAATCCAAAAACAAAGAAAATTCTTGATGAACTGAAGTAAATGGGGTCCACGTTAAACAACAGCCTAACACAACTCCTACAATGTATTACCCAAGTCTCATTTATCCAGTCACATGCTCAGTGCTTTCCAAACATATGCATTTTGCAAAAACTTAATGCAAAAGCAGTTCAAATGCATGCACTTGCCCACACAACTTCAACGAACAGTGAGTAACTCATATACAGATAATCAGTGTGGGTGAAGTATTCCTTTAAGGTGTATGATTACTTCAGACATTTCATACATAAAATTGAAATGAAGAAAATGAAAATCATGCCAATCTTAGCAAAGAGATGACAGGTTTTCACAAAAAAAATGTGCTGAGAGAAACACTGACAGACTTCACACAGTTTCCACATCAGCATTATTTCTGACGTTCTTGTGTAACAGACTGAAATGCTGACAAGTTATTGATTAGAATCATCCAGTGGCGCTGCCAAGAGGTGGCCAGGGGGACCATAGCCACTCTGATACAATCGCTGGCCCCACTCCATTTATTTAATTGAAACTAATTGGAGAGTCTGTGTGGCAGCCCTTAACTTTTACATTGAAATTGTTTTTAGCTAGCCTATATACTGCAACAGCATAATAGCATCTTCTGAAATTCTGTTGCGGCTCCTCGTTTTGGTGTGCCACCTCAAGATTTTCAGTGGCCCCATCTGGCCATCCCTTTGAAAACATCCCAGGGGACGCCATTGTATCATCCAGATGTTGATGAATAAAGAATTTCTAAAGGATCCACAAATACATGTGAGGCAAATGCACACTAATCCTCAATTATTAGCCATGTTAGCATCATCGCTCTAGATCTGATCAGTCCACAACAAAATATTTTTAAAAATATTGGACAGATTGCCAAGAAATGGTTGTAGACATTTATTGTCCCCAGTAGATGAATCCTATTGATTTTTATGATCCCCGGACTATCCCCTGTTGACAATTGTCATCTTGAGTGAAATGATTTAAAAGGTATTGACTGGATTGTCATGAAATTCAGTACAGATCATGAACTGGGATAATTTTAACTTTTCATTTAGTACCATCATCAAAAAATCTAATCTGTGGGGCGTTGGTGGCTTAGTGGTAGAACAGGCGCCCCACGTACAAGGCTGTTGCAGCAGCGGCCCGGGTTCTACTCCAGCCTGTGGCCCTTTGCTGCATGTCACTCCCTCTCTCTCTCCCTCCCCCTTCACACTTGTCTGTCCTATCAAATAAAGGCTTAAAAATGCCCCAAAAAAATCTTAAAAAAAAAAAATCTAATTTAATCTAATCTAATGCAGACAATAAATCTGCAATATCCTATATCGACATAGTTCAGTAATTAATGGATTTAATGACTTTAGCTCACTCTGAATTTGATTTTTTTTTTTTTTACTTCTTAGAAAGATTCTGTGTCAGGAACACCAGAAAGTCATATCATATCGTTCACCCTTGGCTGTTCTGCTCCACAAATTTTAACTCAGGCTTTGTCCATGAAGAGCTGTCTCTTACCAGCACACTGGTCTGGATTTCTCTCCCTGAGCCTCATGATTTGATTAGCCCTCTTTGTTACCTCTGACAAGCCATCATTTACTTCTGTCTTCTATCTCATTTGTTCTGGCCTCTGCTCGGACAGATACACATACTGTTAAATATGTGGCTAACATCAACGGGGATCTGGACGAATAAACACAACCTTGGACGTCTTTGCCTATCGCCTCTAACCTTTACAACAACATCTTACACACACTTTGGTGTGACTTTACATGGACACTCTTGCCCTCAACAGCACTGGTACAAGTAATTAACCTTCCCACATATTAAATATCACAGACCATCTTCATCTTGAGTATCTATAATTAATTTTGCAGTTGATGATTTTACAACTTTACCCTCTGACATGCTCCATTACCTTCATTTATGGTCACCATGGACATCACCTATCTGTCATACGCAGTGCAACACACTGAATTACTTTAACTTCTAACAAAAAGCAAATTCACAAAATCCTTGGATTCAGCTTAGAATTCCAAAAAATAGCAGAATCATAGACCTGGGGTTTAAACATCAGCAGTATGTCACAGCTCATCAAGTATTAGATATTTCTGAAGCACAAACAGACCATGCACCAAGGTGACCCTAATTCATGGAGCTCATCAGCGTTCCCTCTGACAGATATCACAGCTCTGCTTATCGTTTATAGCCTGCCGGAACGAGAGGCATTTCCACCTGTGCAGGTTTCCCTTAGCACAACCAACAGTGTGACATAATGGCTGCTAGCCCCTGCAGTCAATGTGGGGATAGCACCATGTGTTTATTTGGTCCTCACCCAGAGCCATTAAATCTTTAGCTTGGAAGCGACTGTCCAGTGAAACCTTACAGAGGTTTGCAGGAACAGAACGAAAGGAAAGAAGAAGAACAGCATCATAAAAAGGTCAAATAGTGCCATGACAGAGGGCTGACCACACGCTGCTTGAACATATAAGAAAATGTATAACATGAATCACAAGTGGGGTGAATTTGTCTTGTATATGTTTACTATCCAGATGTGTTTGAGAGAGGATGAATGATACAAACAAGATTAACTACATGACAGTGAACCCTTCAGAGCCTGAAAACACATTACTGTGTGCAACTGTAAAATACCAGAATGATGAAAATGCTTATTGCATGTTTTAGTGCTTGTATGGTTTCATAAAACATGTACTACCCAAGGACAATACTTCAGAAAAGGGGCTCCTGTGGTAATGGTTTTGTAAGGTATTAGGAAGCGGGGGGAAAAAAACGAGAACTTCGCAATGATCAAAACCTGTGCAGATGAATCTCTCTGATTTCATCATGAATCACTCTCGCCGCCACTAAAAGCCCAAAGGTGAAACACATTTCCCTATTTAAAAAGTAATTCATACGGGAGTCATAATTTACCCCACGTTTTCCTCGTCATTTTGTCTGCAGTGATGGGAAAATATATTTGAGATAAATGACATGTTAACAGAATCATTTCATGGTTCAACACATCTGCTGTGATTTATATCACAACCGCTGAGCCTTTAAAGCCCTGATTCATACCAAAAGGGCAAAATATCTATTTTGATTGGGAAAAGAGACAGAGGAGTGTCAGTTAAAGATATATGTCCAATTCTATCAACATCCTAGTTATCCCCAAAGTCAAAGACTCTTAGAGATCTGCAGTAATGAAATAGGATTGGACATTGACATGAGAAATGCATATGCCCCCTCTGATTATGGCTGCTGTTTGATAAGGAAACATGCCCGCTACTTGACAGGAACTACTCATCCAGTTCCAGGTTGCTCTTTTAAAATTTTCCCTAACATACAACCCCTGAGCTACTCCACCAAAAAAGGTGACGTGTTTTATGAGGTGCACATCTGAGGAAAAACCTAATTCTGAATTAGCTGCATTCACTTCACCGAGCCGTCGCTGCTCTTGTAATTATTTTCAATTCTGGTTGAATTTGGTGCTGATGAAAATGCTGCGTTAGCTCCATAATTCCTGCCACGCAAGCCATCCGTGTTCCTCCTCTGGCTTGGCAGGGAGGAGATAACATTGTGACGGGGAGGAGGTGACAGCCTCATCTCAATGTGAATGGAGCTAATCACCAATGCAAATTGCAATCAGAAGGGCATATCTCTACCTAACTGAGAGATAATTGCGCGATTGTGCTGATAACAAAAGGTCAACCGCGTGTAGCCACTAAGCTCTCAAATGATCATCAGACACACACCGTCTCCAGCAGTGAATATTTTTACAGATTGAATCACTGCATTAATTTTAAGGCCAAACACTGCTACATTTTTGATGATGGTGATTTTAAACACTGATTATTCAGCAGATGCTGCCTTTCAGATAGCAAACATGAAAATGCAATGGCAACAAGAAACAAGGATCAAACCAAAAAATATCCAGTGTAACGCTTCATTTCCCAAATTTCAATTGTCAAGACAGCCACTGTTTTTTTTTCATCACCTCTACTGTCACATTCAGTTTGCCATTGTCCTCCTGACATAATGGAGAGCTGTATTTGAGCGTCCTTGTGTGGGCAGCCTCCAGCAGTGTGGTAGGAGCGCCCTCTAGTGGACTCACCGCGGGATCTTGAAGAGGGCTTTAACTGGATGCATCTCAGCCAGTGGGGGATCTCCGTCTGCCAGCTCAATGGCCGTGATGCCGAGCGACCACACATCACAGCGGGCGTCGTAGGAGTAGTCGTACTGCTGTTCACAGGCGATGACCTGGCAACACGACACAACAGTGATCATCTGAACAACTCATTTAGATTGTCAATGACCCCTAAAATCCATCCTTTCCTCAAAACACATAAAGGAATCTACCCAAGAGGTCACTTTTTACCAGAACATTGTGTCAAATTCTTAAAATAAAGCACTTTATTAATATCACCTTGGAGAAATTGGGTGATAATTTAAAGAAAATTATATTCAAAAGGATCATAAATTTTACCTCCTTATTATAGCACTCTCTTTCTTGCTGCCTAAAATCTGGCAAAGGTACAAAACATCTATATTTATGGACTATTCAAACACTGAAAGGTAGGTCACTTCAGTTATCGGTGGTACGGGCCTCTCTTTTCCACAGTCAATAATTATAACTGACACTACATTTTACAGCTGAGTTTATTCTAATTGCCCCTGAGGTCCCTCCCTACCAGCCCAATCACCACACCTCATTTCTGCCAAAGAGTAAGCCGAGGGGCCTCAGACTCCCAGCTATTAACCTTGAGGCAACCTCAAGAGCTGTGCCCATGGAGGGGAATACACAATGACACAGGGGAGAGTTGCACAGAAATAACTTAGCCTCCCTCCCTCTCTCTCTTTGAGGCATGTACAAGAGACTTTGCTCATTTAAAATTAGAGCTGTTCTAATATCATTATTCCCACTAATACTGATCCTAATACCTGAATTTGTACGACAGCCAATACAAATAAACAAATAAATAAATTAACAGCTGTGTATTTCAGATCAAGTATGTGGAATGATTTCTATCATTGTTGTATGACATAGCACTATAAGACTGCCACCCCTCAAAATGCCTTTTACTGGTGGGACTTTCCAGTGTAAAATGTTGCTAAACTGCTGATGTGTTGCTAACATACACTATATACTGGAAATAAATTCTTTTTTGCCGCTCTGAAACAGTAGCTGCCAGTGGCTGCACAGCGCAACTTGCTGTGTAGGCTACTGTTTTAGTGCAGTGACGAAGAATTGATGTCTGGGACTACTGCTGTTTTATCCAGGTGTGAAACTACTGTAAAGTTTATTAATAAATCATGTGGTATTGGATCGGTGCGTAGATTCAATTCAGCATTTTAGGTAGTACAAGAGGTACTTCCAATACTACTATCAGTATCCAAACAACATTTTTTAAATGTTCAGTTAGGCACAAAACATGTGCTGTTTCACTGCTGCCTTATTACATATAAACATGTTTGTGTGCGTGTTTACTGAAGCGTCGACTCTGACCTCAGGAGCCATCCAAAACGGAGTCCCGACAGATGTGTTCCTCCGCAATCGTGCGCTGGTCAGTTGAGCTGAAACACCTACAATGACAAAAATAACATTTAACCACTCCTTATAGTTATTAAAATGTAGATATTAGTATGTTTATCAGTGTGAATTTGCAAAGAATAAAAACACAATTTATGACAGAGACTGAACGTTTGAATTAATCAATAAGTCCTAGCATATAATTTAGTGTGGCAACCTGCCAAGCAGTAATAATAATGGCCTATAATCATTTCAAATTATGTAGGACAGATTTTTATCAGCATGAGTCCACTTCATCTCCATGACACAGAGGACATAAACATGCCTAGGGGTGACTCAAAGTCATTTGCCATAACAGCTTTCTTTTAATATGCAAAGGATCAAATAATGCAATTTAAATGAGCAATAATAGCCTTGGGTTAAGGCTACGGTCCATGAAATAAAAATATGTTATGGTGAGCAAGGGACTAAAGTGTGGTGCACATAAAATGATTTATCCTGTGCTTGTGCTCGGCTTCACAAACAACGCTGCATGGATGTGCTGCTGACACTTCCCATAGATCAGTCAAACACCAAAAAATGCCTCATTTATCTGACAACAGAGAAAAGATAAAGCTGAGAGACATTTCTCAGACCTTGATGCATTTGTCTCTTTCCAGCAGTCCCTGAATTGGCTAAATTGCCTCTTTCAAAGACCATTACCAAAGTCAACCAGTTTGACTCCTCCCTCAGTTGTCAGGAGGATGTTGTTGCCTTTGACGTCACGATGGATAATCCGGTTGTTGTGCAAATGCTGGAGACCCTTTTAAGTTAGAGGACAGAAAACACAAGGTGCTCAGCATGAATCACCATCACATTATTAGTCATTAGTATAAATTAGAATATAATGCATCAAAAGGTTATGCCGCACAAACTATATAAAAGAACTCCCACAGCTGTTCAGAAGGAGAGACATTCATTACCGCCTGCCACACTTCCCCGGCTGAAAATAAATCCTCAGCGCACTCTCTGCATGTTTGCATCCCACCTCCTCCCTAACATTAGCAGCATTGCAGTGGGCCATCTTACCAAGAGGGCGCTGTATAAGATGTATGAGATAACGGGCTCCTGCAGACGCTGGCCTCGCATGAGCAGGCCTTTGATGAGTTCTGTGACAGAGCCGCCGTTGCACAGCTGGAAGGGAGACAGAGAAACTCCAGTGACTCGTCCATCACTCAACACTCTAGATTATGATTCATGTGGAGAGCTAGCCCACACACACAAGTCAGAGGAAGCAATGCAGCATCACATGGCCCCATGATAGCATCAGCATTCATGTAGGTGGGTTGTTGTGACAAATCGAGGCACATTTTATAACGAAAAGGGTTTCAGACAGACATATTGGACTCACAGACACAAAAATGCAGCACTTTGTCAAGAAGGTACTCTGTAGAGTTGTCTTATAAACAAATACAGTTATGCTTACATTCAGGGTTTTTTTTTTTCGATAGATTTTTAAAATATTTTGCATAAGCCAGCTAGCACATAGCTCGCTTTCTTGGTGAATGTCAAATAGCTCCACCCCTTTAGACCTGACAAGTCTTAGAGATAAATGCCAGGCCTAGCTAGTAAATGATAAGATGAGGAAAAATATCCCAAATCATTTGCTTACTCTCCTGGGAATTTTTATTTTCACCAGTTTTGTCTTCTTCTTTGTTTGTTACAACTTTCATGCACTACACATTTGCACTACTGCCCTCTGCAGATGCTAAAATGTATTGCATTACTCACGTTCTCGTGCATGTACTAGCTGACCCCAAGATAAAAACAAAACAGGAACATTCATTCATCTTCTAACCGCTTCATCCTCTTGAGGGTCGCGGGGGGGCTGGAGCCTATCCCAGCTACATCGGGCGAGAGGCAGGGTACACCCTGGACAGGTCGCCAGACTATCGCAGGGCTGACACATAGAGACAAACAACCATTCACGCTCACATTCACACCTACAGACAATTTAGAGTCTCCAATTAACCTAGTCCCCAAATCTGCATGTCTTTGGACTGTGGGAGGAAGCCGGAGTGCCTGGAGAGAACCCACGCTGACACGGGGAGAACATGCAAACTCTGCACAGAAGGGCTCCCACGCCCGGGATCGAACCGGCAACCCTCTTGCTGTGAGGCGAGAGTGCTAACCACCACACCACCGTGCCGCCCCCAAAACAGGAACATGCTCATTAAAATATTTTGTTTCTCTTAGTGGTTAGTTAGCTGAGCACAAAGACTGGAACAGCTCGCCTGGCTCCATACAAAAGTTCATCATCACCCTTTTTACATTTAAGTTTTTTTATGGCTTAGATAACAAGATATAAAGTGTTTATTAGTGAGCTTTAGAGGTGAACAGAGCCCAGGCCCCCAGGAAAGCCGGCGAAACTTGCGTCCAATTTTTCCTTGTGGCCACTTGCAGTATTGCAGGGGGAAATTCCCTTGAGGCTCAAGAACATTTTCCCCACAGACCACCATTAAAAGAGACGTCTGTAAAACTGCTGACAGGATATACAAGGTCAGTTATGACTCTTTCTATTATGAATTTTTGATTCATGGGGGTTTTATTTTTGTAAAACTTTCCTCAAGCCGAGATTTCAAAATCTGTGACGTCATCACAATTGGGGTTGCCCCCTGAAAGTTGAACCAAACGTTAGTCGACCAGAAAGGTCATTAGTCGTCAGCAAGATTTCATTGGTCGCTTAGTCACAGAAACCTTGTCAAAATAAATCAAAACCTATATGACTGGACCATGTGGGAATTTTATTTGAAAGGACAGACACAGGAAGTGGCCACGCTCAGCAGTCAGACAGTAGTCACGATAATTTCCAGGGCTGGTACCTGCAGTAATTACACAGGCTAGTTAATAACATGTCGGGCAGGAAATCCAAAGTGTGGGATCATTTTGAGAAGGTGAAGGACGAACCCAAGGTGATATGTAAACTCATCTTCACTGGTCGACTACAAACATGACGCATCATCTGAAACATGGAAGTAGCTACATGCCCATTAGCCACTTAGCACAATCATTACTGCTTTGCCGACAGCGTCATTAACAGCTGGCTCGCGCAGTGTGTGACGTGCACTTGTAGATAAAATATAGGCCTATATTAATGAAGGTTCATTAGAACGCTTTTGTATTTCTCTGTAATGTAGCACAATGTTACTGATACTATTCTCTCTCAGACCCTCAACTCAAACCATTGTGTTGCCCCGCCCAAAATATATCATTTAATAATTAAATTAATACCATAAACATGTGGGTGACTAGTCGACTAATGGCCCTAAATGACGACTACTGGTCGACTAGGAAAATTCTCAGTTGGGGGCAGCCCTAATCACAATGTTAAGTCTATGAGCCCAGCAGGAACTGGTCAGAGGGAGAAACACTACTGCCCATACTCAGTGGGCCACATATTGTGGAAGCAAACCCAGAGGCTGGAATCGTTTTGATCTAGCTAGTTATTATTATGTATTTATGATAGCGCCGAGGCTCGCCCCTGTTTCCAGTCTCTGTGCTAAGCTAAACTACCCAACTGCTGGCTGCATCTTCATATTTAGTGTGAGGGGTATCAATCTTCTCATTGAACTCTCAGCAAGAAATCAAGGAGTATTTACCTTTTAAATTAAATATAAAACTATAAGCACTGGCACACTGTTAACATTAAGCTGCTACACTGTCAGACACTAAGAGGAGCTCACCTCAAGGACCAGCCAAAGTTGTCCACCTGATAAGTTGTCTGACTTGTAGAACATGCCGTAAAACTTCACCACATTGGGGTGGTTGGACAGGGACCTCAAAATGTTGTACTCTGCTTCGATCTCCTCATCCACATCCTTTGAACAGCAACAGAAAAAAGGCAAAGTTGGAACACAGAAAAGACATTTTAACGAGATTAAATACAATAAAAATAGCATTTATGTCTACAAGTGTGAGGTTGGGTTTCATTTTGAAACAGAACACCAAGTTATAGGTAACTATAATTAGACTGCTAAAGATAGGGTTATAAAGTCAGTAACAAAGAAAGGGATGGGCCCGGGTGCTAAACTATTTCTGGAAGTGCTTTTCTATCAAAGTAAATCTCAGAGGAAGAGAAGAGCAGCAGTCAGAGAGGCAGAATTTCTCTTCCTGGATGTCTGAGTGATAGTGTCAGCACAGTCTAATCAGGGAGAGGGATGAGAGAGGAGGCAGCTTCATCTTCATGGCCATCAGGGAGGCATCATGGTGGATAGCTCTGCCAGGATGGGGATTGTTCCACTGACACAATCACAGGCACGCCTCAGACCAAGTCTCACTAGCACAATACGGTGCCAATGCAGAGGCTACAGCGGTCTTATCACACAGACAAATGGACGGATATACAGAGAGGATAAAGCCAGTGCAGCAGCTACACTTTCTGGTAAGGGTGTGTTAGACTTAACATGACAGGAAATAAATGAAAAGGGGAGACGTTGATATATATCACTGGAGCAAGTACATGTACAACTGCATCAAGATGGAGAGGAGGAAAAAGTACTGGCAACTTACTCTGTTTGAGTGGCTCACATGCTGAGACAAGTCACATAGTTATAAAGAAAAACACAATGGTTTTAGTCTTTGCTTTTTCCCTTCTGTCACAATATTATGAGTTCTTGCAGTCATGAAAAAACTGTCAAAATTAATGGTTATGGGGAACTCTACAGTGGGGAGGCACACGGAGTGATGTTAGATAAGTGTTATTTAATTTAGGCAGCAAATCAGTGCGCACTTAGTCTATCAGCTGTCCATCAAGTTTCAATTAAATGAACTACAAAGCAGTCAAGCAGTTTTATCATTACATATTATTATAATATTTATTCATAAAGACTAAGTTGGCTGAGCGTATATGCTAAGTCATAAAGAGAAGAGAATATTAGACAATAAACAAGGTAAGGTCTAATTTAAAGCAGTTACAGTTGAGTAAATGAGACTAGTCTTTAAGTTACAAAGAGGTGTTAAGTTTTTTGATTTGTTTTTTTTTTTTTTGTCTCTCTTAAAATCTTGTGTTTCCTTGTGTTAGATGTAATTAATTTTACATGTGCAGTCATGTCACATGCAGCTAGAATTCAGTTATGCAGCTAAATGAGGGAGACACAACATAGAGGCACAACAATAATACACCTTAAATGAAATCAGTGGTTCCCAACCTGGAGGTCAGGACCTAGTGAGGTAAGGGATCACGAGTTAAACCCATTTTTAACCTGACAATTAACAAGATAGGAAAGCAGGAAACCAGACTAGGAGTCTAGTGCCATGCAAACAACCCTGTAAAGCCGTACTAATGCTTAGCAGTGCTTTAAAATAAATGCAAACGTCACCATGCTAACATGCTTTCCATGACAATGCCCATATACTAATGTTTTAGCAACAGGGCTGAGCAATATTTTGATATTATATCAATGTGTCATGATATGAGACAGGATATTATCTTAGATTTTGGATATTGCAATATTGTAAGTGTTGTTATTTCCTGGTTTTAAAGGCTGCATTACTGTAAAGTCATGTAATTTTTTTGTGATTTAACTCTGGCTTCATAAGAGCAGAGGAAATCCACTTGTTGCTAGGCTAATTTATACAATGTAAAATAGCATAGGCTTGTGCTAGTAACGTTAGCATGTTACATTTCTTTGGAAAATGTGTTTAGTATAAGACAGTTTTTTTTTTGTCAGTGAATCCTGTGAAGTGTAATAGAGTCGAATTTTGTAACGTTACCTTTGTTAAATGTTGCTGTTGTCCCTGGCTTCATATGAGAAGAGGAAAAGTTCGCCAGGTGCTAGGCTAATTATACAATGTAAAATGCCATAGGCTTGTGCTAATAACGTTAGCATTTTGTATTTGTGGGGAAAATGTGTCAAGCAAAAGACAAGAACTTGTCTTAAAATGCTGCGAGTTATAGTGAAGCCGATTTGTGTAGTTGTAATTGAAATTGTCTCTAGTATGCCGTGTTTAATGTGTGTTTTGAATTAACTAAACTTTACAGCACTTCACAGAAACCTCCGTCGCCCACTAGTATTTTGGAGGTGTAACTGTAGGGTGACACAGACACACCACTGCACAAGTATAAATGCTCACAATGGCGTAGGCTACATGTAGGGTCTGCCGCATAAGTATACATTTAGAAATTATTATTTATCAATAATATATAATAATATTATATATATATATATATATATATATATATATATATATATATATATATAATAATAATTTATTTTTCTCCACATCGCCCAGCCCTATTTTGCAGGTATAATGTCTACCAAGTTCACCTCTTAGTTTAGCATGTTAGCATGTTACCATTTACTAACGAGCACTAAAGCACAGATGAGGCGTATGGTTGCTAGATGAAAAATCAGAGGGTCACCAAAGTCATAGGATTCATCCTCTGAACATTGTGGATATCTAACTCCATGGCAAAGATTTTAGGTCTGGGCCAAAGTGATGGACCGGCCTACCTATCATTACCATAGGGTCACACCACGAGCATGGCTACAAAATGTTTGCTAAACAAACTTCTATTCAGTTCACATTCCTCTGCTCTTTGCTTTAGCTGTTTGGGTCTTAACCCATACAACCCTTGATGATGGTCTGCAAGTACTTTTAATTAAAGGGGCGACAAGCCAGAAAGGTTGGAAACCACTGCATTAAATGACTGAGTGAATGTGTTAACTGGACACTCTGACTGATTATATTACTACCTTTGGATTAATACTTTATATAATGAAGCCTGGCAGGTTCTGTAGCATCTATAGAGCCAGCATGAGTTAGCTCAAACAGCTTGTGAGGTCTGCAACGTAATGGTTATTATGCAATGCAGCCTGATTATGCAACTGAAACCAGACGACATGCAGCAGCCACAGCGGTTCTGAATTCTGCAAAAGGTTTCACAGTAAACATGACTTACATTGATCGGGTCCAGGACTTTCACTGCTGCCTGACTCCCATCCTTCTTGTTGGTCACTCTGTAGACTTTGCCATATGTTCCTTTACCAATGGTCTCCACTATATCCCAGTTACCTGATGGATCGCCCAGGTTCTCCATGCCAATCATGCTGGACTTGTAAGGATACAGTCCATACAGTGACCTCCTAGAGGATGAGCACAATCGCAGATGAAATATCTCTTCAAAATAAAGACAAAGACAAAATAAAAAAAAATAATTCTTGATTAAAATACCTTTGCAGTGGAGCAAAAACGTAATAGAAATTGAGAAAGATGTTAATGCTTTTCTAATACCTCATACTTACTCCCACAAAAATAAACCTTCTTGTGAATAACTCAACAGTTTAGCCTCAACAGACTTTTACACTGTCACAGCAGGACAGAAAAACACATTGTCTCCCAGTCTGTGTCACACAGAAGCAAGTAATTAAAATGAAAAAGTACAACTGTGTAAAGCTGTGTATGTATAGCACAGAGCAGTACATTTATTCCCAAGGGCCCTCTCATTCAGCTCAGTGAAACGACTACATTCGCCAAGGGAGCCACTTAACGGGTCTAAAGCAGGAGAAATCAGAGCAAAAACAAAGCTGTAGGTGGAGATGACGGTACTCTACTTACATGGCGAGTGTTATTTTCTTCTGACTCATCGGGGCTGAGAAAAATTACAACTAAAGAGTCTCTTGTGTTCATAATATAACAGCACCAGTAGCAACAGCAATTGCTTCCTCAAGAGGACGGGCAACAAGTGGCATCTCTCAGAGACACTGAATTAGCCCTCTCCACGGGGGCCTTGTCACTGCACACTAAGAAGTGCAATCTCCTCAAGATCAATTGGATTGGACAGAGATTAACTTGACCAGTGCCGTCCTGAATGAGCAGTGAACCAGCACCACTGTGTTTCACAAAATGATCATTGTGTAAAGTGTTTTATAAAGTGATTATTACAAGGTTAGAAGGACTAATGATCAACAGTGACGCAAAAAGCCTGATATAAATCATCCTTTAGGGCCACAAGTGATGTTTCTGTGATCAAATACAGCACGTAGAGACCAACGATGCAAAGCATTAAGTGTCAAAACAGCTGAGACAGAACAACATGATGGATTAGGAACTGATAGTGCCATGTTGGGATACATGCATCCTATTTTTTTCAAAGTGACACATATTCCAGATTAGCATGATGGAGAGGAATGTCTGTGTACGATCTCACGAGCGCTCCACTTGTCATAAACGTGTTATGCATCACTGTGTGACCCTGAGGGAGGGACATCGAGATCAGCAGACTGATGTGGAAAAACGTGAATAATGTTTAACCCTCAGAAGCCGTGGCAACTCGCACGTGAGGACAGATTTATGAAATGTTGTGCATGCAGGTTGAGCAATGGCATCCGGGTAGATATTAGATGGATATGCAGTTAGTCTGTGGGGACGTTCAAATGTGCAGCACTGATATCCTTCACGGTGTCCTTCAAGGAGACATAGCTCAGTAGCAGAAGCCATAGTTAAATATTAAAATAATTATTACACAAGACAACACTTTACTACAAGTATGGTTTCATCATCCCTAAACTCATCACTGTATCTTGTATGCTCGGGTTGGCTGGCTCTATTTTAATTGGCATTCTCTTGTTTACAAAGCTATTCTTGGCCTACTTCCAGCATATTTATGTGTGTACATTAAGCAAAAAATCAAAAATGGCTGCTCTACGTTCACAGAACATGTTTTTATTGTCTGTACTAAGGGTATGTACAGAGTTTGGCAAGCAAGCATTTATGTATGCAGCTCCTTATATGTGTAATCTTCTGCAGAAGGACTTCAAGTTGCACTCTTTGGTTCCTCTCGGCCATTTCAAAGCACTGTTGCAGGATTTTTGTACACAGTCATTTATATGCCAATGTCACAGTGTGTCTTAGCTGGTCTTTGTAATTGTGTAGTTGCCCTTTCTGTGTCTTTATGGTTCACTTCTAGTATTCTAGTTTTGTTCTATGCTGTCTGTCTCAGCCAGGACACTCTTGAAAAAGAGATTTTTAATCTCAAGAGGTTTTTCTGGTTAAATAAATAAAAAATCTTCAGTCTCATAATCCATCATTGATTGTTTTGTAGCTAATCAGCTATCTTAAACGGTCAGTGCATAATGCATCACGCCTGCCTCATTGATCAGCAACATCCAGACCTGTTTACTTGCTGTCGTTCTGTTTTGTAACATGTGTCTGCATCCACAGCGTACTTCGAACGCATCCCCAGTCACCTTTTGCCAAGATACCTTCACTAACTTTTAAAGCAGACAGCTCATATTCCTCTACAGCGGCTTTTTGTCTCTAATGACCGGCTGCATCAGATACCTGCTCTAAAATATCTACTTTTCCTGTGACTCACAAACAGACGTTTAGGCCTCAGATGTGCAGCTGCAGATCAGTGAGACTGTTTTATGTGAATTAGTGGCTAATGTCTATTACTGTGCAAGCATCTTTCTCTGCAACAGCTTTTAAAACAGTAGGAAGTACAAGCTGTTAAAGCAAAACACAACAACTAGACTTCAACATCAGATTGTGCATCAGTGACGCAGGATTTTAGGTCACACAGCACACATAATTTCACCAACTGCTCATACATCAGTCATAAAAAAGACATTGACTTCCTAGTGAGAGTCTGCAACCATCACCTACAAAGACCCAAAGTGTTCATCTACTCTTCTGAGTCTATTCGTTATTCAAAATACTTCAAAGATCAACACAGCTAAGATCATAAAGCCAAGAGTCACACATACCTGTTTCTGTGAAAGTGTTTGTCTCTTCCTCACACCAAAACGCTCCAGTTTAATTCATGCTAATCTAAAGGGATTAATAATTCACCAGTAATCTGCAACCTGATCTGCAGCACTGTTAAATATTTAGGTGGCAGATGTATCCACTCATAAAGGCGGCTGTTATGAAGCATCTCAGGTTGCACACAGGTTACCAGGAAGTTTGTGATAGTTGCTACGTCACATGACTGCTGTGTGTCTCTCCCCTCTGTACATAATGTTCTGAACTGTCAACACCCAGCTGTTTCTACTTCATCTGACACTCATATTAGTTCCTTCCTTGTAAACTAGTGACAACAATATAATAAGCATCACTGCAACCTATAGTGTGTTGTGGCAGAAGGATCCCCCTCAGCTGAAGACAATCTGTCCATAAAGTCCAATATAAGTCCAGAACTCAAATGTTAAGACTCATTGTAAGAAATTATGATAGTCTGGTGTCCTTAACAATATATATGTATCCACAAAACAGAGCCTCTATGCTGAGTGACAGTCACTAAAAACAAGATGTTATTCCACCTGAAAAACTGTGACACTGGATGTTGCTGTTGCTAAGTTTAAAGCCCCGGGGATTTTATGAAGTGGAGGATAGTCACACCAGCTGGAAAGAGCTTTAGTGTTGCAGAACTTGCTCCTGGAAAAGCTTAAACTTTTTGAACGTGTTCTACACTGGATGTTCCCAGACTGTTTCTATCATGCCCCCCTATGGAGGCCAAAAGGATTTCAAGCCGTCTCACCCCAACTGCCTCCTTGGCACATAAATATTTTATTAACTTTTGACAATGCTGGGGAAACTAGTAGCAAAATGAGTCAAGGTGAATTTAAAGGTACACTGTGCAGGATTTTGATATAAATTAATAGAAAAGTAATTCCTCTCAATTATCACTTATGACCCACAACGTGTGTGGTGGTGTATTAATCTGCAGAGACTCTGCCTGTTTCTTATTTTCTCCTTATTTTTGCCGTGGTCAGGATGTGAGGTGAGGTCAGGACTTTATGAAAAGGTAGCAACAGGGTGCCAGACAGTATAAACAGACAGAGCGCCACAAGAAATGAATTTATAGCAAGGCAAAATGCCAAGCAGCAAAGCTTGGTCTGAAACGAGAGTGAATCTGCAGTTGGCTTACACTTTCAGTTTTGCTGGCAATACTGTTCACAAGCAGCGGCCAAAAATTCCTGCATTATATACCTTGAATTGAAATAGCATTACCAAGAACACGGACAGCATGTTTCTTGTTAAGCATCAGTGTTAGGGCTGCACTATATTTCTATTTTTTAATCATTATCATGATGTCTTTGAGATAGCTGAAAGAGAACATCAGTAGAAAACTGCACTTTCAAATGTAAATATCATTCTCTTTTTTTATAGGTTCCTTTTGTGTTCAGTTCAATGTTCAATTTGTTGGGATAATTTGCTTATATTATTTAAAATTAACAAGCAATCTGTTGTATTTTAGCAGTATAGTGCAAGCTGCAGGCAGAACTGAGTACACTTTAATATCTGTCTGTGTCTTATAAGTAATGTGGTTATCCTAACATTTAAGAGCATTACTGCATGCTGCATATTTTCCTCATGTAGCCCTAATTAGTGTCTGTTGTGCAAAATTATTTTTTATTATTATTATTATTAAACTTTTGTCAAATCTTTTTCCTCCTCTGGACATAAAAATCCACCTGTTTAACATCTGTAGACATATATAACCTGTGTGGAGGGGTAGCGAAGAAACATTGTTGTTTTAAGAGGTCTAAAAACTGAAAAGTTTGGGAACCATTTAACCAGACAGCAAGTCAGGCTTATTTTTCTTGACTTCTGTTTGACCGATGTGTTTGTGACCCTGAGACAGCCATCATAGCACTTTTGTTTAGTGTTTCCACATTAGGCAGACTAACTCAACTTCAATTCCCATCCACAAATATATTTTTTGTCTTATTGTCACAAAGCAAAGAGAGAACCCAAATGCTGTTCTTTTAAATGACGGGGAGTCACGTCGTTGCTGCTTTAGAACAGGACACCACAGGTCCTAGATGGCAGCGCTCAGGTTACCCTTTGTTTACCATACTGTGTGAGCATATCTGGAACAGGGACATTGTGTCTGGTGTTCAGGAGCTTCTCTGTGACAGTGAAATTGTTTTTAAAAAATCCATCATCAAAGTACATATAAAAACACTGGACTTTGTGTATAAACTGGGCTATGTGCATGGTTATGTGCTGCTTTGTGATATTAGTAATGGAGATTCTTCTCATGCTAAATAATTTATGCCCCCATAACATTTGCATTTACGGTGCATCTGCATAATTCCAAGTTGCAGTGATGGTTGGAGGTGGTAGCAGCTTCAGATGATGTGAACAGCTGCAGCGCGGGGACCGGCTTTGTCACCAGAAACAGTGCAAAGTAAAAGTGAGTAATCTAATTTTCTGCTTCCATCAAACACGCACAATCCCACCCTCTCTGGTAAAGCCTTGCGGGAACTCCACTTGGTAAACCCTTTGGTAAATCCGTGGAGAAGAAAAAAAAAAAACTCTGGACTATAATCCCTTTTAAGGGGATGTGAAGAGGCTTTGCAGTAAACCTCCAGTAGCCACGAGCCAGGCCGAAAGCACTGTGCCCTTGTTCTCACCCTGGATGACCAAAGTCTCACACGACCAGAAACAAACACATTTTCTTTTTTTAGTTAAGCCCCCTCAGATCAGCAGTCCACCTGCATGATTAATAATCCCCAAGTGACAAATTTGGATACACAAAACATCAACCTAATTAACAGGAAGCCAACATCATCATTAAAATAATCAACCTAAAAACCTGCACCACTGACAGAAATTAATCTCTGTCATCTAATCACAAATATCACAGCTGTTTCAGCAGCGACGGTGATATGATGCAGTGTAACACCGTGCAGTGCACTGTTTGTTTAAATAAACACAGCTAACAATGTTACACACTGACTGATGTGATGTAAACTGATACAAGTACAAGTACAAGTTCATTAAAGGAGCTGTATGCGACATTTAGAGCATATCTATGATTCAGAGTCTGAGCCGGGATTGTCTGCACACGGTTCTCAACATGGCTTATCTGTCAGCTAGCAGCTAAAGGCGCTAATAGCACAAGCAGTGTTGACAATGGCAACAGTGCTCTGAGAGCTAATAGTGTTAACCTGGGGGAACTGAAGGGTGGACACTATGCTTTCACGACACCATATGAGCACAGTCCAGTGCAGCAGCTCACCAGTGGGATATACCAAGCAGCAACCTCTGGGGCTGAAGAGTGAAGCCAAGACAGAAGTGCCAAAAACTGCAGTTCCTTGGATGGCCACTTGAGGCTGACTCCAGAAGGCGGTCAATCCCCAGAGACCCCCATGTTAGTATGCCCAACTTAACAGCAGATATAAATATGTTAACAGCCTAGAACAAGAAATGCTTTTGGTATCTATTGGTAATTTCTCCCTTCATGACAACTGTACAGGGGTGAATATTTATGTAATTCACCCCTTTACATTTTATTGAAGGTTTTGCACAACTAAGGTGGGCCGCTTTGAGTGACAGGCTGTCTGCTGATATTGTCCTCGGCTTCTCAGTCAGATCCACCACTCACTCCTCGGCAGATCCAGTTTCTCATCCAACTATGGTCACTTTGAGCTCCAAAAACCAAGATGGTGATGGTAGAAATGCCTAACTCGAGGCTTCAAAATGGGAGTCCACAAACCAGTGGGTGACATCACAGTAGCTACGTGCATTACAGAGAGACTCACATGCACTAACACGCACACGCGACTGGACTGTCAACCACAACAACCAACAGAGAAGCTCCGATTACAGCACACACAGAGGGAGCCTGACCTCATTCTCTGCTCAGGACCCCATTACTTCACTTCACTACATCCTTATAAAGGATATAGCTGTTTGCTGGTATATTCAAGCTCTTAATGTCATAAAAAGCTCTTTTAAGGTTGCACAGACTGAATCATATTCTGTTCTGTTGCATCATTCAAACAAAGCTAAGAAATAAAACTACATGTGTCTGTATTCTAAATCTGCTTTGGCTCAGTTTTTATATCAAGGGTTTCAGAGTGCAAAACTCTCAATGCAAAGAGCCCAAATAACTTCTTATTCTCATCTTGAATTACAAAATACCAAAATAAACATTAAGCTACATGCTCAGTCCTCAGAATACAGCCACCTCTTATTAGGTTAAGTTTGTTATTACTAAGCATACAGATCACTGAATACCTGCAATAGATTCCCCTGATTTTAGCAAAAATTGATTTTAGGATATTTACCTCACCACCACTGATTTATATTTTAAATACAATTTATTTCCTTTTGACTTACTGTCAAAATGCTGCGCTGCATTTAGTGTCTGCTACAGTCATGTAAACTGTGGTTTAATATTATGTTCCCCAGCTTTACATTATAGCCTCACATACTGTGGTTGATACAGGACAGAGAAACTGAAGTAATACAGTATAATACAAAAACAATAATTTTGCCTTTATGAATGTGGGGTTTTCTGACTGTAGACTTTATTATTTACATTTACACCAAAACTCAATACTCATCAGGTAAAAACAAAAGAAGTTAAGACACTGAATAATTTGAAATACTGGCTTTTGGATAATCTGATACAGATTCTTTTGAACTGAAGCTGCTGGATGACAATATTTCTCACAATGTTCAGAATCTTTAAATATGACCACAGAAAGTATTCTGCATATATAAGTATACTGTTTCAATTGCTCATGAAACCTGGCACCTCTTAGCCTTCACATGTGCATCAATATTAGGTGTGCAAAGTCATCATGTGGGCCGGATTGGACCCTCTGGCGGGCCGATTCTGGCCCCCAGGCCGTATGTTTGACACCCCTGACATTAAGCATATCTTCCTCACATCATGCAGCTCTAAGAAACAGATGTTTTCATTTTATGTGCTACCTGAGAGTTTGACAATACTGTATCATAAGAGTATCATATTTTTGTATCATAGTTTTGCAGATGAAACAAAAATCTGTGGTGAAAACTGAGCCAAAGCAATTGTAAAATATAGGTATAAGTGTGTGACGCTCTAGGTCAACTGTACTTTTGAGCACATTTGTATGTTTTCTCACATTATTTTTCCTTTCACTTCACTGTTTGGCAATGTTTTTTTTTTTTTTAAAGTTTAAAGGATCTTCTTAACAAAGCAGTTCACGCTATACTATCAGTGAGCACCACTGTATGCACAGTATTTCACAATGCAAAGCCTTTAAGTAAAGTAGCATTAGCTTTACAATAATCCAGACAGGCTGACAGTGTAAGTCCTGCGTGCATTTTCTGCAGGCCAACTGATGAGAAACATGAGTCCTACCTTGAGTTTGCAGCCTCCGTATTTCCATCTCTAAAATCTGCAAAACAGGGAAAAGTGTTTCAGACATCAGCTGATCACTGCTCAGTCTTGCATCCATCTCTGTGTATCTGGGTCAACAGAGTCAACTCTGTAGAAAGTTTCACACAAACCTCACTGTTATTACTTATAACTAACAACTCTTTAGGTGCAGCTTACCGTCCATAGCAACATATCCGAACTGATTTCCCTGTTTACTCAGTGCAGGCTTTTAATTATTAACAGTGCAGACATCTGAGCATGTTGTCCTGCAGACCGGAAGCTCTAAGCTGACCACTATCACCTTCAATGGTCTATTTATGCAGTGTGAGGAGGCAGTATACCTACCTGGACAGGGTGCAAATGAGGAAATGTCCAGTGATGTTCTCTGTGGCACCGCCTCTAACACCAGCATCTTCTCAGATGAAACCTGTTGCACATTCTCGGTGGTTTACCCCAGAAAAACTCCTCTGCTGGTCCATGCTGCATTTGTGTTCTCTTTGCCTAATTGGCAGAAAGAGGCGGCTTTGTGTGGCCATTGGTCATTACCCAGAGGGCCTCCCTTGTTTGTCAAACTTCGACCCAATTATCCTCAAAGTGCTCAGTCACATGGCAATGACATTTCTCTCTCATACTCTGAAAGGGGCAGTGGGCAAGTTGGATAAACAAGAAATAACCTCACAGCATTCCTGTGTGTAGTTTTACTAATAAAGCTTTGTTTTCTGCAGGGTGTTTGCAAGTATCAGACACTTGAATTGAATGCATTAAAGACACTTTCAAGGTAATTTTCTGACCAAATTTAAGACAAATCTTTGGATAAGTCATCATTTTCTTACTCAAGCATTTGAGGTTAGTGTTAGTAAAAAGGTAGGGTGTGTGTGGTCCTGTGCACATGTAGGTTTTATGTAGGAATATGGTCATAAGAGTGAATTTAGTTAATCTACATTTTGCCAACAGATACGCTAAAGTATAAAGTAAAAATACAGCATAAGGTTGAATGGTAGGTTTAAATATTGCTGTGTTTTTGTAACCTTAGAGTGAGCCTTTTGTATCTACATGAGGAGCAGGACCTGTCCCCAGGAGGTCGCCATGCTGTTTCTACAGAAGCCCAGAATGGACAAACCAAACGTTCTAAAGCCATCCGCGTTCTTGTCAGCCACCATACTTTTCCTACAAGCTTGGCACATGGGAAAAGTTTAGCTCTGCAAACTCACCTTAATCCATCAACTGCATGCTTAAAGGGATAATTCATAACATAAGTGAGGTTGTGTGGGGTACTTAGGGACTGTTGGTTACTTATGAGAGGGGAGGTGGTGGTGCTAAAAGGGGGAGGCATGTCAGATAAATTTTAAAGCACTGGGGAGGGACTTATGTTTTTTTTTATTTTTGGCTTAAGGGAAGGGCATACAAATTTAAGTGGTTGTATTTTGTATTTATTTTACTACAGATTTTTAGAGAAAACATGCAGGTGGGTTTGGAGGGCAGGGGGAAGAGTGAAAAACCAAAGCTTTTTTTCAACCCCAGGATTTTGTCTTTTAAGTTTAGAACATCAAAGGGTATGTTTTAAAAATCTAATAAATAATTCATGGTTCAATTTTTTTGCCAGTCACTCACTGAAGCTCAAGGAAAAATATAAAAATAAATAAATAAATACATAAACATAAAAGAAGTCACACCCAGCTACCCCCTACTCTGATAAGTAAAGAACAATCCCTTATCCATAGGAAGCATATTACCTACAGTAGATGTCAGTCTGCAGGCCCGCAGTTTTAAGAAGCAGCCTGGAGTCATGTAAGCTAAGCGATCTACTGCTGTGGAGGGGTCAGCGTGAAAACATATTTTAGCAACCTAAACAAATTATCAGTTTAAATGTATGCTATTTTCATTGCTTTACCTTAATGTTAGATTAATTTCCAATGGGAGAATGATGTTGTTATATTGCTTTCATCAAAGCCAGACTCCACTGAGAAAAGCAGTGAATTAACACCTCTGAACACAGGAGCTGCTGGTCTACCACTGCCTCAAACTGATTTTTTTGTTTGTGTTATTGTGTGATTTCGGCCTTTAAAAGGGTGAGTTCGGATTCACCAAGGTCACACAGTAACACAAAATAACTTACTGATCAATGCAGCGGTGGTAGACCAGCCGCTCCTGTGTTTAACAAGCTTAAATTACTGTTTTTTTTGTTTTTTTAATTGAGTCTGGTGGCTTTGACGAGAGCAAAGATGGGAGACTGAGGCTATTAACAGCTTCATCACTGATACTGGCTGTCTGACAGAAAGGTAAAGCAGTGAAAATACTATCAGTCTAGAGTACACTTAAACTAATATTGATTTCATTGAGGTGGGACTTTTTTTTAGGTGGCTAAAATACATTTTGTTGCTGGCCCACCATCCACAACAGGACATTACTTCGCTTCAGTGTCAGTACTCTGGCCTGCTTCTCCAAACTGGGGAGCGTGCAGACTGACATTTACTGTAGGTAATACACTGACTATGGATCCCATACCCACTTCATACCCCATACAACCCCACTTCAAAAAGTTCAAACTATCCCTTTCAGAACTTTTGAAGATCATTTTTAACCTTTCAACCAAATTTAAGACTGATTTTTGGACATCGTTGTTTTTTTATTCAAACATAGCAGGTAAGTATAAAAGTAAGTCGTACAGTATAGAATTTGGTCCTGTGCAGGGGTAGGTGATATGTAAGAATATGGTTATTAGAGTGAGGTAGGTTAATCTACATTTTACCAACTGGTAGGTGCAAGTTGGGTCAAGCCAGGTAATTTTTACGAAAAGAGAAAAAACACCTAAACTTCTGAAGACTACCATTGGCGTTACTTTTAGAAATGGTTATATCTGCTATATTTCTATAGACAAAATGTGCTGCCAAGTAAAATGCTTTGACAAAAAAAAAAAAAAAAAAAAAATTAAAATATGGATACATTAAATTAGATAAATGTTTGTGGCAATTAGAAATTTCTCACAAATTCAAGACTATTAAGTGACTTTTAGGATCCAATATTTATAAAATTGAATTTAAGAAATTTTAAGACTTTTTACAGACCTGCAGACACCCTGTTATAACTCTAAATAAAACTGGAAACTAACCCACTTAAAACTAGTGTACACTGATATTTCAGTGATCTTAGTGGTCACTGATCAGCTGCACTTTGAAATTATTTAGCAGCTTTTCACACAAGCTATAGTCTAGAATATAGCCACATTCAGAAAAGGTCACAGGATTTATCTGTGGAGGTGATGATCTGATGAGCTCCAGTGAACTGAGACCCCTGGTGGACATAGTCTGGAGGTGGATGTCTGTATCCTCCCAGCCACATTTCCTCAGTGCAGCTCACATCAGTGGACTGAGACTGGAGAAAGGTCATTACAAGAAGTAATATCTGAGCTTTATGGAGCTGAGATGATAGCGGAGGCATGAAGTCCTCACTTTCCTGTTGTGCCTTTTGCACTCATGTCAGTCAGGTTTCTTGGAAATTACCTCAACTACACCAGCTGGAAACGATTCTTAATGGTCATGTGTGGATACAAAATGACCGTAACATCTGATTTTTCTGACAGCTCAGGAAGATGAGGAAATAATAAAGTTGCTCATCATGCTAAGATGCCAGAACAGTACTAAATAGGCTGCTCCTCTCTCACCTCTTTTTTTGAGTATATCAGAGCAAAAGTTCTATTCACATTCTCAGCTAAACAGTGGTGTGTTAAGCACGATTTTTGGGTTGAAAAACACAAAACAAACTTTTCCATGGCATTTCAAGGACCCATAATAAAATTTCCATGACCATGCACAAAACGAGCAGTGGTCCGACTCAAACACAGTACTATTTAAAAGTAGTTGTGGGGCATAGCATAGGTATGGAAACTTTGAGATTCAGGACTCTACATGTTAAACCACACTGTGTTGTGACTCCTGCAGTTGTTCAGCAGTGTCTGTGTGTGTTGAACTGGTTTGAGTGTGGGATTGGTTTGTAATTGGGCCTTTCTGGTGGCACACGCTAAAACAGAATTCACTGGTTTAACTTAGAAATTAAAGGTAACAATTTGCATGCAACTCTAAGGTTTGCTTGTTTCACATATTGTCATGTAGTGTGGGACCTACTGGTATGGTCTTGGTCTTGACTTGATCTCGACCCCTCAAAGTCTTGGTCTTGTCTCTGTCTTGATACACTCTGGTCTTGGTTTTGACTCGGTCTCAGTTTAGCTGGTCTTCACTGCATCACTAAGGTTTTGATATTTGATCAGGGTGTCTACAGATACAACCAAGTTAAATTTAAGATTTTTTAAGGCCTTTTAAATACCACCTTAAAATCTCATCTCTGTCTTCGGTCTGTCCAATGATTGTTGGGTCTGTCAGCTGGAGAAATTTTCATGGTAATGTGACCAAAAAAATTTAAGACCCATCGAATCTGAATTTAAGACAATTTAAGATTTTTGAAGGCCTTACATTAAGAAATCTTAATTCAAGACTTTTTAAAGACCTGCAGACACCCTATTGATGAACGCAACTACAACACTGTGAGGAAACTGTGACAGAACAGATACAGTGCTTTCATACAGTGTACACAATGTGTAGTGAAAATGAAGTGCTCAGAGGCAAAAGAAAACAAAACAAGACACAAATCAGTGTGTTTATATTTTATTCACATATGTTACATTTTGCATTAAATGTCCAAGTCATACTTTCTGGTCAAACTCAGAAAGTTTGAGTCAGCACCTACAGTAATGTACTGTATTCTCTCTTCATTCATACAGGAGAACACACAAGAGCTTTCAGTTACAATTTACACCCATTACTCGTTGGCTATTTGGTTGCGGTCATTTACAAAGTGGGTACTGCAAAATAAAGAAGAGAGGAGAAACTCAGTAAACAGAAAAAGCAGCATGCATGAATTCAAGAGGAAGGTTTTTCAAGTGTTAACTTGTTCCTTTAAAGATTCCTCGATGCAGCACGATGTGGCCCAGCATTTCAAATCCAGATGTCAGGGATAGTGTGCTGTTTATCGCTCAGAAAAAAAAAGTATCTCGCAGGCACAACTGGATAAATTTCCTCTCTTCCAGGAAAAAAAAAAAAAAAAAAAAAAGATGTTAATCAGAAAATGAAGTAGCTAAGACACTTAAATAATGGTGGCTTAAAGGATGTCATGCACAGTGTATAACGGATACTCAAATCTGATAATCTCGTTAATGTTGGAATGCAACTATAAATCACGACTAGATGATGCATGAGTAAGGGATAGTCATCACAATAAATGCTCTGTACTGCAGTTAGGACTCGACAATCAAAAGCATAAAGGGAAAAAACTTTTTTGACAGCACAGACAAATGTGGAGTATTGACATTTCTTCTCAAAAGCAACTTACATTTCATTGAGTTTCATATCTTGGGAAAACTTCGACAGAACCAATATAATCTTTCTGTTCTCACATGGTGTTCAGGTTTCAGAGTGCAGCAGGAAACCATATCTGTGCAACGACACTTCCAGGGTTCCCACACATTTCTAAAAACTTTTCTATGATATTTTAACCCACATCCATGACTTTATTTTTGTAGTTTAAAATGTGTTGGCACGCACTTGCCAGGGATGTGCAGATGACCAAAACTGCATGAGCATTTTTACTCAATCGTTAGATATTCCCACCGCCAACTAGCTCCATATGCAGATAGACCAGACCAGCACATGTAAGTGCTGCAGAAAATGTCAAGGGCACGGCCCTTTATAAAGGGATAGAAAACCAAAATTCCGCTAGATGTCAATGCATATGTTTTCAAGTTTGCACTCTTTATTTTCTGGTTTAAAAAATGTATATGGACATGTGGCCTAAACCTGTGTGTTGTGGTACCTTAATAAATGAGAGTTGATCATTGAAATGTCCCTTCAGTCTTTCCCTGTCCAGCTGGGTCAGTGATCCAACACAGCAGGTCAGGATATTGCTTATCTGGACCTCTATACATGAATAAAGGTATGCATCAATCAAATGTACATATATTTCGTTAAATCGCCAGGTATGGTGAGGCTTAGTGTTGCCTGTTAGGAGCCAACAGTTTCATACAAGCAGAGATGTAGCTTGAGGTGACGGTCTGATGTTCCCACTCAAGCCGACGTTAGCTATCAATCAGTAGTAACTTTCACTAGCATCATTTAGCCATTTACCACACTGACAGTGAATTTCATTTATGTTATGAGCCTCAAATCTCAGTGAGAAAGCCTTAACCGGCTACACAGCAGCTTTTCGGCAACCCGCTGTTTCTCTCCTATTGTCCAAAAAGGGGCGTGGCCTTAGCGATGATGCTATGCCTTTCCGGTCTATGTGTATCACGTGATGCTATCAACCTTTTAATGGTCACATTAGATTTTACATTAGTAACACAAGGTGCGTATTTTGAGTTCTTGTTTTAGGATATTTAACATATTTTAAACAACAGCCAAAACTTCTCAAAAACATTCTGTTAACCAGGCCTGGAAAACAGTTTTTGCATTTTCATAACCTTTCCAGGAAGTTCGTGACTGTGGGAACTCTGCATTTCCTTAAAAATGTATGGTACTTAAGATTCTGTATGTGTGACTTCAGTTTTTTGTGGAACGATGACGATGAATCTTGTAGCTTTAGTGGTGTCAAGAGTCGGCATTAGAGTTTCTTCTTCAGAACCAACCGAAAACAATAAGCGGTATGCAATGGGGCGGGACTACAAGATCTGTAGTGAGCATAATGAGATGACCGCATACCTCCTTAAACATTAAATTGAGTTTTGAGTCGACATTCCCAGCCATCTAGCATAAACTCAAAGCACAACCTTAGAAAAAAAATCTTCACAAAAGTTAAAATTACTTGAACAATGAGCAGCAGCATTTATTTAAATATCTAAAACGTATTTTAAACAGCAAAAAAACAAACAAAAAGAAATTCCTGAGGATGGATTGCAACTAGACCCATAAAGAGAGCCTTTGCTTTTGTTTGCAAAAAAACTCTAGTGTGTTGATGGGTGGACTTGTCCTGCCTACCCTCACATGTCAGCAGAGAATGAGTGCACATTGCAATAACATCGCTACACTCATCAGGAGCTTGAAACTCATGCCAGCACAGCAGAGCACATTTTGATAAATAAAAGGGATATGCATTAACATCATAAATGGTGCAAAAAGTAATCAAACCTTGCAGGGACATTCAGCACTTGATATATATGTTGTTTTTTTTTTTGTTTTTTTTTTAAAAACCCAAATAATTATGACAGGCTTCAGAAGCCCGTCCCACACCGATTGAATTTCTGGGCAAAGTTGTGCTTTTGACTTTGATCTGACCGAATTCTGTTTTTCCCTGTTGAAAACCACACAATAAATCACTTAAACACACACACGTGTTAATCTTTAGGCATGATTGTACACCAAACTTCACATAAACCAAGGCTGTGGCAGCAATACCCTCATTGGGATGTTTGTGTTTATCACGTTAAGAGTTCCCAAATATTTTGATCGAGGCAGACACATAAGCCAGAAGAAAAAAAAAACATCTTCTCCGTCACGGGTTGCTGTTTTCAGTGGACTTTGGAAGATCTTAGAGTCCATTATAGTGAGGCCCCCAACGCTTATTGATGTGATCAAAGGTGTGTGAAACCCACTGTTGCTCCAACACTCGATACCTCTCCTCACATAAGAAGAGAGGTTTGCCACGGCTGGAGAAAGGCCAGGGGGGAAAACAAGAGTGAGAGCTGTGTTTGTTTTCTCTGCAGCAACAACATATTTTTTTTTAAAAAACCCTGTCCCAATTTCATAGATCCTAGTTCTTAGAATGGTTTGAGTATGTTGTGTCTTGTGAAGCTTAAATACACTCAGAACATAGATTGAGTTATCATAATATCAGTGGAACATCTTTCATAGTATTTTTTTGTATGTGCTGTTGATTTACACTATTGTCCTAATATGCATTACACAAAAAACTTGACGAGCTGTTCAGCAGATTTTGTAATTTTGTCTCTGTGAAGTTTAAACAACAGTGACATTCCAAAGCTTCCTATCTGAAGTCTGTCAGCACATATACCAGAGTCCTGCATGGGTCTGACTTTCAAGACCTGCCCCCAAACCTCACCATGTGCAACAATGCACACGTTTCTGCCACCCGCACATATGACCCATTATTTCCGTAACCCGACCTAACTTGTCGACACAAGATCTGCGACCTGACCCCAAACCGCAAATCCTATAATAACCATGCGCCGTTCAAATAATTTGGCTAAGCAGCACATTTAAAGTGAACATTTTGGAACAGTTCATACATGTGAAGCTAGGATTATTCCAGAAATGCAGTTTAAATTAATATTTTTGCTTATTCTTATAATATTGGGCAGCACATCTCAACAGTTAACGTGCGTGTTAGTGACGGACTTGATTGGCGTGTTCTTACATTCAAGCTGGCATAAAAGACAGAGCTGACACACAAGGTCAGCAGTCAGAGGATTAAAATGTTAAAGCATCAAATTAGATTATTATTATTATTATTATTCTCTTTTTTAGAAATAATCCAACACCTGTGATCAATGTCTCTCAATTCAATTCAGTGTATTTATTTTTTTTCTGCTTTTTGCCTTTAATGGACAGGACAGGGCGAAATGGGGAGAGAGAGAGTGGGGGGATGACATGCAGCAAGGGGGGCGCAGGCGCAATAAAATACATCCAACCTGCATGTTTTTTTTGCCCAGTAACGGACCTGGAAATAAAATTGAGACAAAATACCACTCGCGAATCACCTATTTTGCAGATCACCCATCTGGTACTAGCAAGTAACCAACCCAAAGCAGGACTCTGGCATACACTGCATCATTCTGCATTGGTTCAAAATGGTTTAAATAAACTGATTTCTTCTACACAACCTGCAAAATAGTGTACTATGACAATCAGTACATACTGTATACAGTAAGTATGTATAACAGAAATAGGCCTTTATGACTCTGTGTGTGTGTGTGTGTGTGTGTGTGTGTGTGTGTGTGTGTGTGTGTGTGTGTTACTTGTACCGTAAATCGCGGTCCTCCTCTCCGTGAGCATCAAGGTAAACAGAACCCCAGAGGCAGAAACGATGTCCACGGATGATGATGATGACTGAGGCATTTATCAGTAGAAAGATGCCTGTAGCTGCGCCACAATGTTGAGAGTGCTGCAAACAAACAAATAAAAAAGAAATTAAGATGAAAATAATATTCTGACACTGTCAAACTGCTATATAAGTTCAGACTGCACTTTGGTATAAAACTGGTAATTTTGCTGCAAATAAAAAAGAAGACAATAATATGGCAATGCTGTTGAAGCACTGAGAAACTTACCAAAACACATTCACAGATACCCTGCTGTTTGCAGCACACGCCTTTGAGACAGACGAAGGCGCCACAAACAAGGCAGAGTGCGGGGTCTTTTGGCACCTTTTTGCAGGCAGTGCAGGCCTTCCTGTGATAGTACTGGAAGATGATATTGTAGTTGTCGGGTAGCTGGAGAAGGCGGGGGGCTGCCCACTGAGGCTCCTGGACAAGCAAGGTCTTCAGAGGAAGACAGAAGTACGTTAAATGTACTGAAATCAGGCCATAAATTTACTGTGCGTAAGTGTCATTAACACACTTTGTCCTCAAACTCTCAGTAAAGAGACTGTGACAAAGATAAAATTTCTAACGCAGAAAAATCAGACTGCAATGAATAAAATTAATTCACCAGGTCTCACGTTTCCCCGTTTTTATGACGTCCTTCAGCTCTAAGATATATTAATAAATACCCTTCTGTGTTAAGCAATAGTATTAGCAACCTAAATTGACATGCAAGACACTCCATGTTTTTACCAAATGATGTACAACATCCAAGGTTACTGCGATACTGACTGACGAGGGCATAAGACACATGGCTAGTTATGCAGTCACTCTCCTCAGAGACCATAACAGCTATGAGCCTTGTCAACCAAGGTTGAAACTAATTTCAAAGTGTCAATAGCACTTGAGTTACATGAATCATTTACAGGACATCAAGTTCAGAATGCATGGTTTGAATATTTAATTGAACAGACTACATTCAAACTATTTCTTTGAAACCTCAAAGCTAATTAAAGCTCAACTTTTAAATTCAAAATATGCTGTTTTTTTCTGAATTTAAACCCATGGGGAAGTGGCTTCAGTTTGTTAAAGAGGCAGAGCTACTCACACTGGATTCATGTTCATTTTCAGCTTTATAAAAATAAAAAACAGATGGGCAGGCTAATTGCTTAATAAGAGTTACTGCAATATCTTTATATCTTTAAACGTTTTTGAACGTCTTATCCACCTGTGATTTTAGTATATACTTGCTGCCATTGGTTTTAAATTTCAATAGGGTAACATAATGACCCTTTTCAAGAACAACAAAACACAAGTAAAAATATGTGGGCTGAATATTTCATTGCAGCAAAAGAACTGGTAATGATGAATAAAATCCAGTGAGTTTTCTGTGTGAGCTTGAAGAGAAGATTCTGGATATGTAGCACTGTCACAATATAGATCTACGTATATCCTCTGGTCTGATATTGACACAGACATACCAATGATTGCTCAGCCTGCATCTGAGAGAGCCCTGTGACCTCAGCACACCACTGTGTCACCAAGTCAAAGGCGCTGGCTGCCCACGTCAGACATGAGGCACTGTGCACGATGTTGGAAGGCTGAGGGGCCGAGGGTAAGAGCCCCAAACACACAGCCAAGGACGGGAACTCCTCCTCCTCCTGAGAACACACAAACAAAGGGAAACAGCTGATGAGGTCACTCTCTTTGCTTTCACGAACGCTATGTTCACCTTACTTTGCATTTTACTATCTAGACAGCTCATATTCATGTGTGAAGTGACCCATATCTGACATCAGAGTGAACGGGTCTCTGGCCCGAAATGCCTCACATGCAGCCAATAACATAACAGACATTTATGTAGGAACAACAGCAAATAAAGCCACACTTGTGAGGAATAAAAAAAAAAAAAGCCATAGCAGTGCAAGTGCTCATGTAACGAATGATTGAATGAACCCAACTCCTCCATGACCTCTAACAGGATAAGTGGTTATGGAAAATGAATGCATGCAGATTTCTGTGTCTAGACTACTCAGAAAACACTGGATCTGTGTCACGACAGAAAACCATTGGATTTGGACCACATCTGCTTGTAATGTGAACATAGTCTATGACTCTTGGGAACACAAAGAGTCTACAAATGTGCTGAAACACCTTATGGTTCCTGTATTGAGACATCAGTCATGCTGGTTTCATGTCATCATCATAAGAACTTTAATGGCAACACAGGCAAGATGAGCAGAAAGATCGACCATTCTTGCTGCGAGGATACAAAGGTTGAGTAGCTTCAGCAGGTAGAATGACATTTATGATAAAACATACCAGGCAGCCAGTTAGGTTGTCTCCGTAGAGGTGATGCTGCAGGAGGCAGGAGAGACGCAGGAAGGGCAGGCAGAACTGCTGAAGGCTGTACTCGATAGACTGTGGGGACCACACACCGGAGATCAGCTGGGGAGGGAAACAACAGTAACACTTGATCAATAACCAGCCAACAGCTTGCTGATAACACCGTGATGTATATCTCCCCTGGAGATTAGTGGAGATATTAGAGCACGGTCTCTCAGGGTAATGGCCAATTCATTGTTTAAAAGAAGATGAAAAAGAGCAAAGCAAAGACAAGAGTGACGGGAGAGAGAGCGCCATCCTGAAGGCAGTTATGTTGTGAAGTGCTAAACAGTCATTTTAGTGCCTCACCATTGATGTTTCTTCAGCGTTCACCTTGTAGACACTCTTATCCTTCGAGAGCTCGCTGATAACGTGACTGAGCAGCGCTTCAAAAGACATCTCAGCATTTGGAGCATTCTGTGGCAGAAAATCAAAATCTTGACAATGTGTAATCAAACATTAAAAAAACAGATTTTTACTTTGATCTAACTTATAATCTCCTCTGACAGTCTCAGACAGATATTTGCTGCAATCTATTTATTCCCTGTATGAGCTGAATGGAGGGGAGAACTTTAAACCCAAGTATTTTTTAGCTGGCTGTGAAAAAGTCTTTCCATATTGATACAGTCCCCCCCAAAGCTTATCTTCAGCTGTGTTTCCATAAACTTATTTTTATGCGCATTTTGAAATATAGCATTAGTAAAGCTGTATGGAGACGGCAAAATTCAGAAGAAGTTCCTCAATGTCACAAAAAGTTTTTACATTTGCTTGAGGGGGGTTTTGCTTTTTGAAGAAAGAGTTGATGCGATAAAAGGGATATGGAAACGCCTTTGCTGAATAAGTTCTGACGTAGCGAACATTTACCTCACATGACAGATCAGATCCTCCTGTGCACTGGAACTGTAGCCGAGGTTTATAAATTTTGCCCATACTTTTCCAGATTATTTATAAAAACACAGGGACTTCATAGTCTGAACAGCATGAACTGTGGTGGCAAACACTTAAGTATTTTCCACATTAGCTCATCACAGCCTAATCCCTTCTGCTTTCATCTTTCACAACAAAAGCCCAACCTTAAATTTACTCAAAACACCTTGCTAAGAGGCAGCTCATCAATATGGCGTCCAGAATCATTGTATTAATTTGCTTCCGGACAGCATGAAGCATGGACAACACTAGCTGACATGAATGAACACTTAAAACTTAAAACCCAATTGAAATTAATTCCTTGAGACCTCTCTGTCATCACAGATGAGTAAGAGGGCCAAAGCAACTTGTTTTGTTTCTGGGTCGCAACTAGGAGTGGCCATTTTAGGTAACTTCCACATTTGAGTACTTGAATTAAAGCATTATAGAGTAATTGAATACTTGCAAACAAAAAATTAATAATAAATCTAACATAAGATTATGAATGTAAATTGGATCAAAGTTAACATAAGAAAACTTTCGTTTGCTACTGTTACCATTACACAGATTAGACGCAGTGCTGACGGACAGTCTCCAAGCTGCTCTCCTTTTGGTCAGTCAAACATCTGCCAGGTTAGCGTGACAGCAGCAGCGGCTAACATCCAACACCGAGCTGTTAAGCGGTCCCAACAAACTCACAGTCATCACCAAAACGGCTCTACTATGTCCCATTAATAATCATTTAGTAATGTTAGCTGTGTGATGTTAACAGTTAGCCCTGTCACTGCGTGTGTGCAGGTGAACTCGCAGTGACTGTTCCCCAGTGCAGAGCTCACACTCCCGCAGCAATAATCTCATGATAAACAGAGAGAGTGACAGCAGGGCAAGAAGGCACTGAGCAAAGCAATAACATTTAAAGCAGGCACACAGCTCTGCAATGAAATAATATTTTATCGGTCTATATTATCTATACTCTATATGATGAACAAATACCGACATGCCCATCCCTAGTCGCAGCCTCTACTTCTTCTACTCTGTTTATTACCATTTGTTTGTCCTCATTGTAGATTTGAAATCCATCTTAATGGCAACTTCTGGCCAAACAACAAAGCCTAATTTATTTGCAACAAACCAGTTGATGGAAACCATCTAAATTGCATTTCTTTTTTGCAGCAGACACGCGGCTCTATTTGTGTATTGACAGGAGGAGGAGGAAGGAAAATTAGGTATTAAGATGAACTCCAACTGATAAAGCTATGACAAATATGGGTCTTCGGCAGTTAAAATTGGCTCCTCATCCTGGAAGGCATGTGTCACTCATCTATTCAGTTACTCTTTAATTAGTCACCCTTTTGACTGGTTCCACAGATGGAAACCTGCCATTTCTTGTAGAGAACATGTATGAGAACATGCAGGGATTCAGAAATTGATAAGACAATGAAATGATCCTTAACCAAGGACAAAAACACATAAAACGGAACAAAATGATTGCAGCATCATCAATGTATTGTCATGTATCAAGTATATGAATGTCACAATCAGAATATATGATGCAGATCAGACTGCTTCACTTGTGCATCTTCCTCGTCCTCCTCCTCCTCCTCCTCCTGGGTATAAAATGTGCTGCACTGTAAAATATAATGACTTATGCAGAATAAGGAGAGGACAATAATTCTTTCCTTACAATATAACATCTGATAAGTGGTGGAGACATTACTGAATGTGTGTTCTGATAAAAATTCAACTGGTCTGGCTAGTATTTTATATTGAGGAAAGGCTGCATGCATTTATCAAGCTGAAGGTGGTAGAATATAAAACAGCACTCTTATCTCGTCTGCCGTCCTTTGTCATAGATTTATAGGGGAGGAATTTCAAGTCTATGGATTTCCTTCCTCTAGGCTCTGATCTTTGTTCAGGCTGCATCTTTTTTAACAACTTCAATTTAATTACGATGGCGTTCGACCAAATATGGATGCCGTCCTCATTGTGGATTTGAAATCCATCTTAATGGCAGCTTGTGAAATGCCTGCACTACTGTTCATGACAGTGTAGGAGGAAGATACTAATCCAGACCTCCATTATGGATGGAAACACCCTAAAGGGGAGGGTTTCAGCTATTTGTCTTTTGACATTCAAGCCAGCTACTCACTAATACAGATTTAATAGACTGAAGACAGATAGCCAATTAATGCAACACTCTCCGGCAATCACACTTTTCCAGATAATGAAGATCGACTGTGGAAATCACGTAAATTAAACTGAAAGGAGCTCAATTCATCTCAATACTCACTCATACACAATGATTTACTGTTGTTGCAGCCTGATTCTAGGGAACAATGAGAAGATACAACTGGTTCAACAAGCAGAGGATACAAGTAGACTCTTAACACCCTTTGAAAATGTTCCCCAGCTGGGTTAAACTGCACTGAGAGCAGATATACAGTGAGGGCTCTCCTTACACGACTACTTCAGCAGTACTTAGAGGTTTTATGCGGTCGTAAATGCTGGGCCATTGTCTTTACAGTATGACCTTCTTTTTAGACCAATGTTTTTATTAAGTTTAACCAAAGGTATTGCAAGACTAGCCCCTTTGCCTGTTCAAGACGGGAGTGTTATTCCAGATCGCCATTTTGTATATATAGAATAATCACAGAAAAGGGGCACAGAGCCTTTAAGCCTGCAGATGAGGTAGTAACAAAAGCCAAATTGGCGTTGGTGTAAAAAGTGTGAGCCAGCAGGACGGAATGGGTGTAACATAATGTGTTATGTGTGCGATCCACCACCAGAAGATTTAAAAAGTAGCTAGCAGCAGTTAGCAGCTAACACACACAGAAAAAGAACAGCAGCCAAAAATGCCTATAAACTGGGGAGCCAATGAGGTCTGGGAGCTTCTTACCCTCTGAGCAGGGGATGAGATCAACCTGTTATTGCCATGTTATGCAATTGTTATTGTTTAGAAGCACTGCCTGACCATAGACTGTAAACATAATGGTCACAGCCACCGTGACTTCAGAGTTTGGCATTTCGGTAGTGGCCATCTTGTTTTTTTGAAGCCAGAAGAGACCATATTTGGACAAGAAGGTGGAGATCTGGTGGAGTGAGGGGTGGATCTGACTCAGAGTATAGCGACGTGTCAAGGTAACATGTCACTCAAGCGGCCCCACCCTTAAATATGCGTAACTTAAAAAAAAGGAAAGCACTCCCTGTACAATTGAGCATTTTAGCACAGGCATCTACAGGAGCCAGCCTAATGTGGCCATTCAAGGAACTGCAGTTTTTGGCACTTGCGCATGGGCTTCGTATGTCAGCCTCGGAGGTTACCACTTGCGCCTGACCCGGATGTTGTATGTCACAGTAGATGCCACCACTAGTGTGTTAGAAGTCCTGCCTCCCTGTCTGCATGCTATCTAAAAATCACACACTTGGGCTGCATTATGCTGGTGCTGTTTGGTTCTGTGTAAGAAAGCAAATCCAGCATAATGCAGGGTCTTTGTTTGCGGCAATATTGTGGGATCTCTGTGTAAAAAGGGCTACAGTGAAAGAAATAATAGGGAAAAAACCTGCTGTATGCATGCCACGGGACAATAAGGGAAGTTTGCACCAACATGTCATAATGAATCAGACTAATTAAAGTGATTTCACTTGTACCTTCTTGAGTGCTCCAGATGTGCTCCAGGCTTGCCTTTCTTCTGGGCTGAACTTCGTTGAGAGAGCCGCCAGAGCCTGAGTGAACTGCAGGTTGTACAGCATCTTCACCACACAGGTAAAGTGCTCTACACAAGGGAGAGAAGGTGACACTGATTATATATAAACCAAGCCAACTGGCAACACAAACAGAAGTGTAGAAGCACAATTTAAACGGATAAATTATTCAAGACTGAGCTCATAATATTACTTCAAAATGTGATCAATATGTGAATTAAAAAAAGATCTTCTAGCATAAAAAGCCAGTTTCCAGAGAGCTGGCAGCTATTTATGGGGGCATTGTAGTTGGTTTCGCAGTTCTGCATAAAGAGCCTGACTGAGCAGTGTGCAGGATAATTAGCAGAGCGATTCAGGTGGAAAATCTTGCCTGAAGGATATTTTGAGTTTGGTTAAAAAAGAACAACAAAGAGTGCTGTTTGTTTTCTTTTTCAGCAAAAAGGCTGCTGACGGCTCAGCGTCCTGGTCACTGTGACAAGTGTCTGTACACACAATTAAAAAGGAGAACTAAAAAAGGAGACTGTCCCTTTATAGCAATCAAGTGCAAAGTACTCCTCGGGGACTGATCATGCCTCAACTGTTCTATTTCTCTTTAAAAACAACTAACAATAATGCTATGATACACCATGACCTTGAGAAGTATCTGACAAACAAACAATCCTGAATAAATTCTAAACCATGAATGCACTAAGTAGCGCCGAGAATCACCATACAATTCAATTTGATTACAATTCAGAGGAGTTACGTTTCAATATGTGACTGATTCAACTGTAGCGTACAGCCCGGTCTTATAAAATTATAACAGGCGATCATAATGTCAAGAATCAGGTTTTAAATTTCTTATTGATCTTTGTGCATCCACACATAACCTTTCAACAGGGAATCGCGATGCATCCAAGAATAGATCTTTCTCCCCACCTCCAGCACTATAGTATATCTAACTATGATGTTAACTATTCCAATCACAAGCTACACTTTACAATGAATCCACTTTTCCCAGGTTCCAAGAGTCCTAATTGTCCCTGCCAGCGGCCAACCTAATTCAGTCATCAATGAAATGACCTGCCTGCTGCGACACTTCTCCTATTAAACATGACTGCAGTCTGTCGGGCCAGGTCTTTAGGTGGCCCTCCGCCTTCTCTAGTGAAGGGCTAAGATGGAGGAGATGCCGCAACAAGCCACAGATGAAGGACACGCGAAGGAGGCGCAGCTCTCCCATCACCAGGGTCGGGTCTCTCTCATCCTCTCGGCCAAATAACGGCAACAGGAGCATAGATAAGAGATGTGAAATGCTTCTTTCCTGCACTCAGCCCTGATTACTACCGATAATGGGGCTGTCCTTGTGGAACAGCCACAGAGATGCTCACTACTCTGTTGTAGTGTCATGATGCAGAAGGAAGAACTGTACCTTTTCGCAGAGGCTGTGGCATTGTTAGCACAAAGATAATCAGGAGGGATGGGACATCTCGAAACAGCATGGGGACCTCAGGCCTCTCTTCATCAAAGCCACTGCAAAACAGGCACAATAGCTTTACATTAATCAGAAGGTAATATATATGGTTGGTCCCATGTCAAACAGCAATTGTTATGGGAAAAAAAAGAAACCCGTGTTGGGAGTTACTGTAGTTCCACTAATTTTGTCCATAACCAGAAAATTAACTCTTTTTCATGAGCTCATTACTGGTTACTTCTGTCTTGATCATAGCAGACAAACACAGCCTGTTGCCCTGTTTCTTCTGGGTTATGATCTAACACCCGTTACTGCGGGGCAATGAATAAGTTGAATCACTCAATCTGTGTTATGCTGCATTTACATGGTTTCAGGCAATCAGCAGACAAGCAATACCTTCTGGATGTCACAGGAAAAACAAACAGATGAAATGGCAGGGCAACATAACTGAACATGCATGATAATATGTTACAAAAAATTTAATAAAATATAACAAGTAAAAGAATTTTGTGTCTTATTTTTTTAACATGCGTTGCATGATTTGAAGGTCTGTCATGGCTACAATAAAGAGGCCTATCAGAACACATCCAGACTATCCTGCTTTATTGTACCACTACTTATTTTTATCATGGTAATAATGGGTACAATCGTAGATCAAATATGGCAGTAGTCTTGTGGCACACTGTCCACAGCAACACTAAAATAATATAGCTATGTGTGGATTAATAAAGCCGAACTCGGACTACAAGAGTGTTAAGATCTTAACTGATTTTGAAATCAGATTGCATCACACACATGTGGAGAAAGTTCAGATATTCTTCTCTCTAATTTCAAACATGCACAAACAACAAGATTTTTTAATTAATGGAGCATCACACCTTACAGGGTACTATTAACATTATGGTGCCAGAGGGAGCATGAATGCACCACCTCACGTGTTGTCACAGGGAAGCAGATGTAACCAAAACAGAGACTGACGTGGTGCTTAATGAGACTGGATCAGAACATGGTTAGGGAGAAGCAGATTGTAGGGATGCAACGATCAACTCTACATAGCCTTGTTGACTGTCATGAGCCTACTGACAAATAAAATGACATTCACCAATGGTAGTGGCCGATGTTTCTCCATTATGTCACTTAAATTGAAATTAAGAAGCAGGGATTAAATATAACCGCATCGCGTCAACGCAGTCTTTTAGATTTTCAATCCTAAATCCTGCATCAAGCGTGTTTGAAATTATCGGGGTGCCTGCGAACAGTTCAGGAGGTTCAAAAGGTTCAAGACCCATCTCTCACATCACCAGATAATCTGGGCCAAATGGTGGTAATGACAAAGGTCCCAATCCAGATTTCTCCTTTGACTTTTGGGAGGTGTGAATCAGGCATAAATAATCTGAGTTTAGTTTAAGAGAACTGAAGAAGATACCTAAATTTAAAACAAAACTTACTTTCTTTGGTAACTTATTACTTTTATATACAGTAATTGCATATATATAATATATATACACAATAATTTTAATAGAAGTAACTAGTACCTGTAACTAATTACTAGTTTTCAGTAACTTCATCAACTAAAACAGATAAGGTCATGCAAACCATGAAATACAGGTACTCTTTTCAATAGATATCAGTGGTGCACATGGTAAATATTGGCTGTGTACTTTTACGGGATGTCTACAGGCATGATAAACTTAAAGGTCTTAAAAAGCATTCAATTTAAGTCCAAGATAATTTTTTAACCAAATTTAGGACTGATTTTCCTTTTCAAGCACCACGGGTAATCTGGCCAATAATGATATTTCAAACATCAGAAATGTAGACTTTCCTGCATTATTAAATTGCATTTAAGAAATTTTAAGACTGTTTAAGGACCTGCAGACACCCTGCTTTAACATAAGCCCCTTTTAGATTTGCACCTCATCACTTTAATGTGATAGGTAATTTTACAAGTAGGTCAGCTTTGTTTGTCTATCTCTCAGATATCCTGTGAGGATTGTCTCTGTCATCCAGTGTCCTATTGTGTGAATAAAGCCCTAAGGATCATTTATGTCTGAATGCTAAAAAGCTTCACAGCATCACTTTAACAGCTTGATGAGGGAAGCAATGTTTCGTACCTCAGGACTTTAAAAAAGGTATGAGAGCAAAGGTCTTGCTGTGTATATTGTTTTAAATTTGCTTAAACAAATATATGGCATGAAAAGGCCTATTCCTTGTGTTCCCTGACCAACTTCCTTAATGTAGTCCTGGTTACATATTCGCACTATGTGCCATCTCCATTTAAATGTCTTCTTATTCTGTTGACAATTCAGTGAGGTTCCAATCTCCACTCTACTCTTGAAAGGCCTCGGGGGGTTTTGAATGAGAGGAACTGCACTAAAAGAATAATACCTTCCATTACCAAAGCACTCACCAGTTAATTCCACTGTGCATCAGAGGAAGTCCTTAGAGGACGAAGCTTTTAACCCTGCAAAGACCACTGCAGACGAACAACATATGCACGCTGTAAAATCTTCATACATTCTCTTTTTATGAGGCAATAGCTAAGTTTTGCATCTTTGCAGACACATCTCTCTTTGTCCTGTTTAACTAGGCTAGATCAGGTTGACTGCCTAAGGGTGTCAATGACAGTGCTCCCTTCGAAACCCTAGCAAAGTATTTTTAAACACCAAATGGCTCCTGTGGGAATACAGCATGGCTGTGAGCACTTTAATAGTAACAGGTGTAGAAGCTGTCCGACAACACTAACAGGGAGGAAAGGTTGTTCAAGCTCATCTTGTATTGTTAAGTGCTGCCAGTGGCTTTTTTTAACTTTACTTTTTTTTTTTCACTCCATCAAACCTGACAACGAAACACATTTGTAAATAAAATAACATGTTATGCCGTACAGTCGTGTTGCAAGACAGTAAAGGAAAGTGTGTGTGGTAGAAACTATGTCCTTTGTATTTTGATAAATATGGGTTTCTGTTGAAGCTAGGTGGACAGCTGGGAGCTAGGTTCCCGTACCGTTATGGTGTTGGTGCAGTTGTTCTCAGTACAGTGAATTTGACAGGGCCGTTTTGCTCTCTGCAGAGTGCCCGGTAATTTGCCAGATGCAGCAATTATTGGTATCTATGGAAACCACGCATGGTCCCTTTTCTGTTTTTAGCTCCTCTTTGTGTGGAGGAAGAGCTGTTGGGGGCAGGAGGAAATGGGGGCGTTTAGAGAGAGGACAAAGTGGCCTTTTGATTGCGTGTTTATGTGAAGAAAAAAAAATAAAGCAGGGGAGAGTAAAGACTGGGGGGTATGACGAATGTGTGAACAGATTTATAGATTTACTGTTAGCAGAGGTACTTTTGAGAAAAAGTCACTCACTCTGCCTCTCGGCTTTGTGTAATCTGAGTCAGCTTAGTCCAGGGGTTGTAGGCTGAATCAATGCTGTACAGACGCATGTGCATGGCCAGCACATGGAACAGCTGATCTGAAAGGGAAGGAAAAAAACACATCATTGTTATGTTCCAACAAGGACAGACAGGAACAAAACCAGCAAGTGTCTGTTTATCTCAGTGTCCACTGTCACACCCTACCAGCTACCAATGTAGATCAAATGATGAAAGCACTTGACTTTAAGTGACTGCAGGCGAATGGTTTGGCTCAGATAAAACCAGGCCAGGCCAGATGGATACATGGTAGTGCTTGATAGCCCTGAGCAACTCTTTGGTCAGGTCACACCTGTTCGGTTGTGAAACTAATAGAACATGAGGAGGGACCCCCTGCGCGCACAATCTCTCGTGTACACACCAGCCGGCTACTTCTAAAGATTATTTTCATTGTTGTTTAATCTGTCAGTTATTTTCTCTCTTATCAATTATTTGTTTGGCCTATAAAATGTCAGAAAATGACCAAAATAATGCTCTAAAATTTGTGGTTTTATCCACAAACCAAAGATATTCAGTTTATTGTCATAGACGAGTAAAGAAACCAGAAAATATTCAGAATTTTTATTTTTTTTCTTTTGAAAAATTACTCAAACCGATTCATTGATTTTAAAATGAGCTGGCTATTAATTTAAAGTTGACGACTTATCAACTAATTGTTACAGAAAGCCTCAACATGGGCAAAAGGCAGGAATCATTTTAGATGTTACGTAGTAGATTCCAAAGTAGAGAAATGTCCTTGTATTTCTTGTTAGTCTGGAAATAAATAATACATGTTCCAATTATAAACTCAATTCAGGTCTTTAAAAGCCAGAAATTAAAATTGCATAAGAGCAATAGATTTAAATCAGATATTATAAAGCAGCGCCACTAAATCAATCAGTTACATTTAGTTCCATCTTCAGGTAAACTCTACAACCTTCTGTATTACCGAAACCTTTTTTCAATAAGCAACACTAATTCTATTTGATTTTGTTTTACAGGGAATTATGATGCTGTAATGCAGCCAAGTGCTTCAAATAATCAGCTCTGCAATTTGACTTGTGTGAGCTGTCAATAGTTGGAGCAACACTGCCCTCCACAGGTGAACAGAGGCACAGCACGAAGAAAAGCAAAGTGTCATTCCTTGGCTGTATCCCATTTGTCCTCACTGCGGCTTGTTTCCTCTGTTCCTTCACTACCACTCACCTCTAACCAGGAATTAACCTAGAAAAGGGGAGGAAGAAATATTGAAGAGAAGTAGAGGAGAGGTGAATAAAATCAGGGCTGTCGTTTCCAGCTATTGTCATTAAATTACAAAATGTATACAGATGGAAAAGGCTTATTACGAGCTTCAGGTCCAATATCCGATCACAGCTGTTTGCCATGCCAGTTTAAAGTAAAATAGCCTGTTTTCATTGAGAGGTCACTTAGAGGAGATTCCTTGTGGAAAAGAATTTCCCCTTGGGGACAATAAAACCTAACCTAACCTAAAGAGACTGGTGTCATGGCATGTTAAAATATGTTTGCTCTGGGGCTGCACCAATGTTAAGGTTTTACATTTAAAGCTTATATTGAGGTTTTTGAATGTCATTTTAAATGTCTGTTGTCATATGTTATGACATCATCACCCTAAAATAAAGAAAACAAAAAATCCTTGGAAAAAAATCTGCTATTTGAATTAATTATTTGATTTAATGAAGTTGTTTTTTACTTAATGAATAAATGTAATGTATGTTGCTGTTAGATTTATGCTTGACTGTCGTGTTAATTACAGGTGTGTGCCTCCCTTTGGATGCAGCAAGAGGAAGAGCAAACAGTTTCGCTGAATGCAGTGAAAATGGTTTTGAAGGGCTAAACGCTAACAAATATGGACTGAAGCAGAACATTTCGTTAGATAAAAACATCTGTTTTCAACTAATTTTGACTTTTGGACTTAAAAACACTTACAGCAAATGTTTGGATCACACGAGTTGAAAACAATCCAACGCAGCCACCAATGGAATCTAATTTTACAAACCGTACAATACTAATAATATTAAGTTAGCCTGATCTTTATTTGCAACTGTGCTGAAATACCCAGTTTAAACAAAATAAATAGACATTAGAGATATTCCAATACCCTTTTTTCCTTTGCAATACTGATTCCAATATCTGAACTTGCATATCAGCTGATACAGATTACTGATCTGCTACCACTGCATTAAAAAAAAAACATAAAAGTAAAAAATAAACACGGATCTAAAACAGTAAGCCTAGTTGCCAGTGCCACTGTTTTAGAGTAGCAAAGAAGAATTCATTTCTGGAAAAACTGCTGTTTTATCAGGGTGTGAAACTACTTAAAGTTAAATATTAAATAACCTGGTATCGGATCAGTGCATAAGACTTGTGTACTTGTTGACACACGATCCAGCATTTTGGACAGTATCAGAGGCATTTCCAATATTGGTATCAGTAACAGAGCAACTTTAATAGATATGGGAAAAAATAAAAAAGCTACGCAGCATTTAAAAGTTGATGTTTTGACTGATTGTTCGAAGCTTCAAACTATTCAATACAGCCCTCGTCAGCAGCTCTGTCACTGGGGCTGTGTTATTCTGCAAGTTACACTACTGAGAGAACTTTAAGACACTGGGGTGCAAAGGAAAAGAGGAAGCATTTGTAAAATAATGGGAGTAATGTCTTCAGTGTCAGAGGTTCAAAAGTCCTCAACTATGGGTATAAATCCAACAGTCATTAATTTATTTATGCTAACCTTTCCAAATGTGACCTATCAAAATGTCTTCTATGAAAAAGGTCTGTCCTCCTGATAATGTTTTAAGAACTTTCATACCATCACTACACACGTTTTCACAGAATACAACAATAAAAGTGTGTTTGTGTGTTCAATCTGGTGAGATATTTGACAATTGTCCTCTCAGGGTGTATGACCACACAGCAGTTTACATGTACAATCACATTAGCCTCACAAAAAATGAGGAGGCTTCAGTAACACAAATGCCGCCGTCAACACTCACCAAGTTCTGCAAGTCTGCACAACTGAGGTCAACATCATTAACATGCCTTTTAACTCCCTGCACCATAGCAGCCACATCATCCCCAAGATTAATTCAAATATTTGCAGTTAAGTAAACCAAGGACAAGCTATTTGGAGGCCGACTCTCTAGAGTTGATTTAGCCCATTTCTAGGGAATTGCAGGCAGCTTGCCTCTGTGGCCCATCCTATCCTCATCAGCTGAACAGAAGCAGTGCCTACTGGGAAACGGGCTTAGGAACCCCGTGAGCTCTCAGTTAGCAAACGTCTGCCGTTTTCCTTCAAATCCATTTCCCTAAGAAGAAGGAACACTAATGTACTGCAACTGAGTAAATTTGGCCGTCAGCATGGCTACGTGGTTAATGTAGCTCAAAAATGGCAAACCTCCAGTGTGAAATCTCTTTTCAGCCACTCAAGGATGACAGGCCATTTCACTGCAGCAGCACCAACTTTGACAGAATAATTAAACAAACAGAAAATGGGACAGAGTGTGTACACAAAAACTTAACTCTGACACCTTCACACACACTTTCTATTGCAATACCTTCATCCACAAATATTTAATATGATTTTAATCAATTATCAATACAATGAATACTGCTGGTAGTCGATGTTCATCTTTGTCTTTGAGGACCTAATATCACAGGTTTCATTGTGCCCCCGACGCATGCCCTTGTAAGCTGTGACACAATCAACTAAAACAGCACTTGACCCATTTGTCTGCTTCATTTACCCTGACTGCTCCCAACAGCCCACCTGGGACAACATCTATCCTTGCCTGCCATTGCTAATCGACCCTTTGTATTTTTCTTCTTCCTTTAATGGTTCAGCAGTAACATGGAGGAAAGGGTCTGATCTCAAGTCAGACAGTTTATTACACAGAGGCTCATGGGAAATGATGTACAGTCACCTGCAATAACACACGTCACTATAACTGTCAAGCTAAACAGCAAAATACATCTGACATAGCACCACATTAAACTACTACTATTCGAAATGCAGTAAAAAAAAACCCAAAAAAAACCTGCAGGTCACTGAAAACCAAAAGACCAAGCTCAGTTAAACAGTCAAAATAGAATAAATTAAAGAGACCATGCGTATTAGCAAAGTTAAAAGATTTAGTGGTTAGTGGTAGAAATTGTACTGTAAGATATAAAGGATAAAGAGGTCTAAGAATAACTACTCACTGAGACATGAGCGTTTGGCAGCTGCACTGGCCCCTCCAGAACACAGGTTTCCTCCCCGGTGCACAAGCTCCAACTCCAAGTTAGTCCTGAGGAGACAGAGCCATGACAGTCATTAGATCGCAGGTACACATATGAAAACAATTCATCAAGTGCATACGTAAAACATGCACCAAAACATACCAACATAACTGTCAAGCATTATGCTTTTAAAGTACACAAGTACACTTAGCCTAAAAGTGATCATTTGCCTATCAGGCAGGCTGTCAAAAAGATTCTCACATGCTTGCAAGACTATTATTCATATAGGGCATTTTTTAATTATCAGTTAAGGTAGGATTTCAAACACTCAAACACCCTACCCAATGACTGTTGAGAACCCACGTTCACCCTAGACATGAACCACACACACGCAAGAGAACATATATTAAAATGTGTTGGCCATTTCTGACAGGAGAGGAACAAAGTTAACTGGAGAGTTTTTATGCGGTTTCTTTTGACTGAGCTGAATATTCTAAATTGCCTTCACCTGTTAACTTTGTTCAGGTGATGCTGGCCTTACACCAAATGAACTTTCAAATAATGTCACTGTCGCAGACAAATTTCATGTGAGTTTTACCTCAGTTAGTGCACACTCTCGATCGTTTCATCATGAAACTCAGCCCGAGCTGTTTTATGTCAATCTTTTTCTCATGTTGAGGTTTCGACAAAATCAAACATTTTCAATGTTAATCGTAAGTTTTTAGTCCTTGTTCTTAAATAAGTGTAACTTAACCCTTCATAAAATGTAAATAGGCGAGTTATATAAAAATTCACTCCCTGTACATTTGTCATAAATGTTGTACCAATGTACCAGGCTATAAACATGATTATTTCTGCTTTAAATTCAAGCTTCTGGAGCCAGCCTCAAGTGGCCATTCAAGGAACTGTTTTTGGCACTTCAACACTGCCTTCATTTTTCAGCTTCAGATGTTGCTTGGCAACAATGTTAATGAGTAAATGAGTCTCGGTTCTCTTTGTGGAGCTATGCAGTGAACAACAGTCTGTGCTTAATTCAGCCTGTATCTGATCCACCAAACGGCACTTACATTAGTGAGTAATCTTAATTCTTTGAATGGTTTGCCTCTCATTCCCACTGTCTCCTCCCACTACAATAGTAGAACTAAAAATGGAGGCTGGTAGCGGGTTGAGGTGACAAAATCCAAACTATAAAGTTTGTACGCAAATACAGTTGATCTTTATAAATTGTACTGATGCCGAATTAGAAGAATGCTGTATGACACCTTTTATCTAGTGTGTCTAAAGGTGTTTTTGTGAACATTCAATGAATTGTTTATACATTATATTTCTTTAAGGGAGTTTGCCATAATATTTTTCACCTGGAGCCAGAAGGGAAAACAATCTCAAGGAATCTAGTAGTAGTTTTGTAAATAGTGACCCTGCAGGATCTCCAGTCTTTTAGTGTGTGACTTAAAACCTTTGTCTTTTCAAAGTCTTGTCAAAGTCTTTTAGTGCATGGTACGCATGAGTCATACTAAATGTCCTGCTCAGGCTATAGATAGTTGGCTAGTGACAGCATCATAGCCTCCACTTGTGTCGGTCCCATCACTGATCATCAAATTATTCCATTATCATTTCAGTTCCAATTTGCTGTTCTCCACTCTATTTTCACAGTACTGGTTTGATGACCAAACACAGATGAATTTTTTGGAACAATATTGGTTTAGTGTGCCACCATTAGCCAAAATGTGTGTCTATGCATGAAAGTTATAACTGAGGCATACATTACAGAGCACACAAGTTTGATAACTATTTCTAATACATGTTTATTTATTCATCTAAAGTTACACTGTTCTTGCAAAACATCTCCATAATTGAGCAGGCAAGTAAAAAGTTCTGTGTCATGTATTACAGGTTACATGGGCTGAGTCACTGTCACAAAAATGATGCATCTTGGGTGCAGCGTTTCTTTAAAAACAGCCATTAAAGCCGAGTGTGTGCATGTGTGAGAGAGGCGATGGAGGTATTGGTATAAATGGCTGAGTAGCATCATATTCAGCTTCTGGTTACGTAGCCTGCCTCTTTCACCAGTTTGATTAAGAAGATGAAAGATGCTGCCTAGTCAAGCCATTTGCCATTTAATGCGCCTGTTTTGCAGCAGCAATTCCGTATCAAGTAAATGACAGCTTTCCAAGACTGATTTTACACAAGCTGGACCATTAGCATAAAAGCTGTTCCAACCACAGTTCATGCATAATCCCCAATGTGCATTTCCCATGCATATCCAAACACATTTCACTCCTGAATTTTAATTCCCCAATACCAAAACAGTGAAAAAATAAACTAAAAGCTCTAACAAAGTATATAGATGGTGAAAACAGATAGGTATTACTAAAATAAGACTGATCTGGGCCTGTTTTCATCTCGCCACTGGCCATTTCTTTCTATGGGCCAGGGAGGTGGGGGCAAATCCTTGGGTTTCCTGGGAGAAAAAGCAATTTCACATAGATAATGCAGCCACGGTGAAGCTCCATCTGGCTTTTGCTGATAAGAGTGCCCCTGTGACAAAGGAATTTTCCACTCCTCAGGCAATTTGCGCTGTTCATTGAACTTCAGAGAGCCAACAGGCACCCAGACACACTCAGGGGATCTTTCTGTTCAGGGTGGAGGGCTGAGGGAAACACAGCGCTGGGTGGGCAAAAGGTCTAGATGGTTACACTCCAGGAAGGACGGAGCTCTTGGAGTGGGAGTGGTGAGAAGTTGGGACCCCAAGGTGAACTGAAAGCCAGTCATTTCTCTGACCTGGGACCAGCTTGTTGAGAAGACACAAATACCTGAGAGAGGACTGTAATTGTTTTTTCAAGATAATGTTCTGAGGGTGGAGGGAGGGTGACAAGCCTAAATCGAAATGTGACATTGCAGGGCTACATCCATACTGTGTTATCTCCATACATACAGGCATTTTAACACCATTTCAGAAATAATCTCCATCCATACAAATAAGTCTGAATATCCAACGACCATTCATGTACAATAGGCATGCGCATGCCGGTGTTAACAGGAAGCACTGACTAACTGGTTGCTTAGTTACCATGGCTGTGTTACACTACAGAAGAAAAACAGCAATGGCAGAAAGCAAGACCAAAGACTTCTTTGGTTGGACTGACGATAAGATGGAACTGTTACTGTAATAAGTAGAACATGACTAAACAGTGATTAAGGCAGTGGAAAACATAGACTGGGGGTTGTTGCAAAGCAAATATAGCAACCCATTAGAGCAGTAGTGGGAGCGCCACCCACCACCATGGCAATGGGAACAGAGTACTCACACAGGAAGGATGAAATCACCTGGCTATAATGTTTTGGCTTGTACGGAGCCCTTTTAGGTTCTGAAAGGTGATTTTTTTTTAACCTTGTGCACACAAGCTAACCATTGTGTGGGAACAACTGATTATCTTGTATGTACAAGATAATCAAGTTATTAATAAATAACTTGTTCCCACAAGATAACTGATAATAACTTAGGTGAATTTTTTTATTTTTATTTTTTTGTTACCTTGTGCACGCAAGCTAATTTGTAGGAACAACTTATCTTGCATGCACAAGATATTTAAGTTATTAATAAATAACCTGTTCCCACAAGATAATTAACTTGTTTCCACAAGAAAATTACTGATAATAACTAAGGTGAAATTTTTTAACCTTGTACACATAAGACTTTTTGGTGCTCTGTAGGCTTGACGTAATTTGGAAAAGAACATGGGTGTCTGCTAGGGGTGAGGAAATTTATAGATTCTTAAATGCATCGCGATGTGGACCTGGATGATTCAGCATCCATTCTCAAATGTCAATGATAGATTATCTATATATCTATTAATAATGTGATGTTGACAGAACAAAAGAGGCAGAACTCAACCACGAGGGTAGTGCAGCACATGGACAGTGCACAGCACGGACACGCTGGATTTAGCTTGTAATTCATCTTTACAAAAGGCAGCGATTACGAGTTTCTTCTAATTTAATTTCTAAATAATTACATTTGCGAGGGGGAGCATGACGCATATTTTGAATACTTGCCAAACTACCATCACCCAGAGACTAATGTTATCCGAGCGATCACACGCGATCAAACACACACCGCAGTATTAAACAACTTAAAACAACTCTGTGGTGAAGAAGATAACTATGATCAGTCTGTGTCACCTCAAAAACCCTGTGCCCAGACTAGACTCACAAGTCAGTCTTTAGACGCTTTGCTTAACTAAAGACTGATGTCTTTCTCCCTGATTTTGTGTTTAGATGGGCGGATACAATTTCAGAGTTTAAAAAAACTCCCTACGTTGCAGAACCAATAGTAAATCCGCAGGGCGGTCCTTCGGTGGCTCGCTGAACTCTTGTGCTCGTAAACATAGTCCAACTAGAAACACATGTAGCGGTACAAAATGGCTCAAGTCGCTATAAGTCCTTCATTTCCACAATCTGGTGGACTGATAAAATGGAGTTAAATCTCTCGGCATCCATTTTCAAGCTCTCTGTGTGTTTGTGTCCTTGCAGACGAGAAAAGGGGGAGCGCACATTTCTGGGAGGGCGTGTCCTTTTCAAAAATGCAAGAGGCGTTGCTTTGTTGCCGGCCGTTTTCGCCGGTGTGTTAAACACACTTTAGAAAGGAGTGTCCCCAGACTATCAGAAGGCGGAGATCTCTGATTGTCTGGTGGCGAGACTATGCCCAGACTGGTCAGCATCTTGGTTTTTCTCTGAGCTAATATGTAGCAGAGAGGCTGCTCTCCACTGCTGGAGACATAACGTTAACAACACAGCGGTGCACACTGCCTCCCCCTAATTTTTTTATTCTCATAGAGGCAGAAGACTGTATGGTGCTTTCAAATCAATTAATTAATGTAGTTAACTTCTGAAAGTAAAAAGGCTGTGGACAATTTACTATCAAATAGTACACAGTAATTTCATACTATTTCCCATTAAATATTACAGTATGCAATCACTGGAGACTACATAGGATCCCACGAAAGATTAGTGTGTGCAACTGCAGATGGACACAATGCTACTGGTTTTAAAGCTAGGGTATGGAAGCATTTTGACTATAAGTTTAAGGGAAAAGGGACCTGTGCAAGAGCCAGATGGTATGCAAGTGAATTGCCTGTTTATTATTTATTTATGGATCACTATAAATACAGTATGCTATGATTTAAAAGTAGCAAGCAGTCACACAGAAAGAAAAATACATCATGTATAGAAATCCAAAGTTCTGATGCATTGATAATTGTTTTATCATCAAATTGTTGTAATTGAATCTTGAGGTGACTGGAGATTTCCACCCCTAGTGTCTGCATTATCGATTTCAAAAGTCTTTGTTACCCCCGTCCAGGCTAAAACACAATCAGCAATATCTTCAAAGGTCTCTGTTTTAGGGGTTTGGAAATGCCAGAAAAGTTGTGGGTTTTAAAATGAAAACATGCAAGTGTGGATGTAGCCTTAGACCATTAGCTCACTCCCCGATGCTCCACGACAGTAATGCAAAGGAACTGTGCGAAGGACCACTTAAAAGACTAGCAATCCTAAAATTCAGTCAGGAGGTGAAATAAATCCATACTCCGTAAGTGGAGACAGAGCAAGAGTCAATACCATTTCACTGTGGCCTAAAGTGACAAAAGAGCTAATGCCACTTTGGAAGGACACTCTTCTTGCAACACCTCCAGCAGTATAATGACAATTATGAAGTAAACACCTACACCTTCACAGCTCCCTAAACAAGACTGAAAAAAATGCAAAGCAATCCATATATTTGGTGCAAGTGCTATGCAACAGCTGCAGTATTGAATTTCAGCTCAATTTCAAGGCGCCTTTCTGGAGTAAAAGGCTAACAAACTCAGACTCTAACACTCGGAGAGGACACCACTGTCTTTTCGCATGGACAATCATTGTTATTCAAGCTGAGGAGCTGGCATTAAAAGACAAGTGAAAGAGCAAGCGGACATTTATCTCGCTGATCTCAACAGTCAGTGGTGTGTGCATGAGTTAAAATGTGTTAGGTGGTGCAGAAAGAGGACCTCCAAGTTGGAGGACTGCAGACACAGAGGTCAGTGGACACAAAGACTACCTAAGAGATAACCTAATACGACCAACTCATTGCTCATAACTCTGACAACCGAAGCATACACGTGCACATGCACAGCAACTGTTGAGGTAGTGTTTTGTACAGTACAATAAAGGTACTGGATAAAGCAAAGAGTCTATCAGAATACGAAAGTAGGTTTTAATGTCATTTTTTGTTTTAAAGGGCAATATTCAACCCGTCCACACTTCCTTGTGGGAAAGGCTAAAAGGACACCAAATCACATGCTGTATGTACATGTATACATTCATCTTTTCTCTTTGCTTTCTGCTCTTCAAAGGATATTTTTCAAAAAATGTCTGCGGTGGCAGCAAGTGTACAAAGATGAGGAAGTACAATCAGTAGTTCGAGCAACAGCCCTAAGGCCAGCTAAAAACTGCCAAGTGAAGCAAAACCTATCATCTGGCAGATTTTCGCTGGCAAATTAGCAGGGAGATCTGGGTGTTGGTAAGATGATGGGAAGTTTACCACAGTTCATTTACACACACACTACCCACATTTTTGTAATACAAAGCCAGCTGAAAATCTGCAAAGTATCCTTCGCAGGGGGGTTCTGTTAGCTGAGCACCAACTAAACTCACCTTGCCACGGAGTACATGAAGAGGAAGTCATTGTCAGGGGAGCCAGGGTTCTTGCCATAATCCATGTATTTCTTCTGCGTGGTGTTCTTGATGTCTTTGATAACCAGCTCCATCTCTTTACTCAAGTTGGATTCCGTCTAAAATAATAATAAAAAAAAAAAACAATACAATTAAGTCTAAAATTATATCTTGAATGGATTTTGGGAAGCTAACCCAAGGTAAAAAATACAAGATGTGACACACTGAAATGCATTACATAGGAAAGCAAGACTAAATTAGAGTTACATCCACAACCTCCTTGTAATATTGTCCTAACAGTGTGTTATCAAACATGTCCAGTAGCAGTACTTGCCTTTCTGTAATTAGTTATCTGCAAAGTGAGACAAAGGGATGGGTCACAACTTAACTATACTGAAATTTCATTTCCCCCTCCAGAGGCAATTTAGACTGCAGTTTGGGATGGTTGATACAACGAGCTAGTCGCATAAATTTCCAACTATTTGCCTCCCAAAGAGACTGCGGACAGTGTACTGCAGCATATAATCATAGGAAATGCCCATTTATAACTTTTATTAAAGCAGTTTAAGCTGATCCTTAAACTCTGCAAACAGAAAGTTTAAATTAGCTTGGCTCAAAACTGTTTTCTAAACACATTCTTCAAAAAAAACCCACAGGGACACATCTTCAAATTCAATAACATCAATTACACAATGAGAGAGGTTTTCTACTTCATTCTGCTTATGCAGCAAAAAGCTGCTCAAAGCCACCTGAATTAAAACTTCTGACTTCCACCGTGGAAGAGAGATTTTACAAACACCTAAAGGGTATGTTAGAATTAATATGTATTGTTATGGGTCATGAAATAAAGGATGATGCCTATAGATTTGTCATAGCTGTTAACCCTTTTCATAAAATGTCTAAAAAATTCCTTTCATTTGAAAGCAAAACAAAATGGCATAGAGCATTCTGCTAATCACAAGATTGGAAATGGAAAAATATGGGAGACATCCATATGGATTACAGGTTCAATGACAGATTGTGTCACTGGTAGTTACTGACACTTCAGGATGCTCAGGGTGCTTGATGAAACAGGAATTAGTCTCTGTAGTCTACAATAGAAGGACAGTCTCTCTTACACAGAAAAAACATTTCCAGCTGCATTAAAGGTCAACACAGATTGCTTTTAGCAATTATATTGTTACCACTAGCCAGTAATGAGTTGACAGTGTGTTTAAAATACAGGAAGCTTTTAGTGTTAAACTCCTGCCCTTACTATAAAACTTACTGGGAAGAGGCCAAGTTTCTCCTGAAGATCTTCCACCTCTTTTACAAGCACAAGTGTCTTCTTGTTTGTGGGTGTGTGCCAGGCGCCAGCCTCTGTGCCCCGCCCGGGGCGACAGGGAAGGACACTATTAGCAAACTGTCGACACAGTGGGCACGTAAATTCACCCTTGTCAACAGAGAAACCCTGGAGGACCTGGTCGTTCTGAAAGAGACATGAAAGTTCAATTCGACCTTTACAACTGGCACTGGACTTCTTCAGGGTGTCCACAGGTATCAGACGTTTAAACTGAATACTTCTTAGGACCTGTGCATGTGTGTGTAAATTCACAAGGATGTATATATGTATGTGTATGGATAAAGGCATGTATAAATGTATATATGGATATGTTTGTGGCATGTATAAATGTATATATGGATATGTTTGTGTGTGTCACAGTATGTGGTGTGGTGAAGTTGAATGCGGTATAGTTGACAAAGTTGGCAGTTCGGAGTTGGGCTGAGATACCACCAAAATGTTTGAAAGTATGTTTATACTACAGGCCAGTGGTGTCAGGAACTGAATGCTTCCTTTCACATGATGGTTATCAAACAAAGTAGTAGAAAAAGGTATCACACAAAGAACTCTATTGGTATCTGTATCACTTTAAGGGTACTGGTACTGGTACCGTAATGTTTAAAACATTACCCCACCCTAGTAATTAGATGATTAATCATTTCATAAGGTCAAGCTTTCTCTTACCCTCAGAGACTCCATGTATGACTTGTGGCAATCTATATGCAAAGTGTGTCCACAGGTCTGAACGTAGACGCCCCCATCCCAACCTATTGACACAGACTGCAGACAAGAGCTCTGCAGAATTCACAAGAGAAAAATCACATCAATTAGAGTATGCAAATACGTCTTCAGACATTCAACCTCCTGGACCTTTTGTTTACACTGTGGTGATGATAAATAAATAGATTTTTTTTAAAGTTTGAATTAACAAACTACAATAAACACTCTATTGACGAGGCACTTTACAGCCAGCATCTTGAAACGGACAATTAGACTGCATGAGTGAATCACCAGTTTTTTTTATTAGATTATGTCCAATTTAACTAGTGTAATCATTTTTGGTTTGGAGTTATGTTGCAAGCTAATCAATACAGAACGTGGGTATGAGAAGCAAATTAAAGTAGCTTAGTCAAAGCAGTTTTCAATGAAGCTTTTTAGTTTTACCTTTAAATGATGACTCTGAATTGTTTCTGGAAATGCTGCAGATGGTATATGCTTTTTTTAATCCACTGTTTGTCACACAATGATGCTACACTTATAATGCAACTATCACAAGCAGTTACAAACTGTACTCAATAACAAGGACCATCTACCATCTTACAGTCTGTTAAAGGGACTTCAGCAGATGTTCACATTGCTGACTCCCATAGTTTTGACTGAATGCCAGTGCTCTGAGTGCTACTTTCTGAGACACCTACATCTTTGAAGAACCGCTGCATGAGTGTGAGCCTGACATCATGAGCCACCCCACATGTGTCTGCGGCGTAGATGTGTTCTTCATCGCTAGTTGGTAGATTCTTCGCCTCTTTGCTTTTGCAGCGGTGTCCGAGCACTGAAAGCCAATCACACATGTCAGTAATGAATTGTGATTTGAACATAATCAGTATTTATATAAAGAAGTCAAGGACTGGGACTACATGGCTGACTTATTTGTTGGTAATTTTTTAAATTAATCATTTAAATCTCAAAATATCATAAAATAGTGAGTAACAGCCATCACAGTTTCCCAAATCCCAAGGTGACTGCTTCAGGTTGAATTTTTTGTCCCACTCACAAACCAAAACCCAAAGAAAATCACCAAATGAGTGCCTTTACATGGACATGAATAACCTGATTAGGATCAGGTTTTAGCAGTATCTACGTAGTTTATGTGTCTGAACATGTGAAGACAATATCCTGTCTTCAGAAATCCAGACGTGCTTGCTGGAGTGCTTCAAATGAAACCGGGATACTGCTGCATGTATATACATCTTATCCCAGGTTATAGCGAGCCACAGACTACCTGCACAGGCACAGCTTCAGCTATGTCACGTAACAGGAATAGAAACAATGGTGGCAGTGACACCGTCTCACTTCTGAAGCGATGGAAGAAACAGAGTTTTGTATTTCGGCAATGAAAAAAGCTGTGCACCTTCAACCACTGCTCCCCTATCCTATGCTGTGGTAGTGACAGGCTGCCATCGGTGTGGAGGACCTGTTTTCAGGAATAACATTAACTCAGTACAAAGTGCGTGTGTGTGTGCGTGTCTGTGTGGTTGAGAGCGAGAGAGATGGTGGCCGGCACTCAGAGCAGAGAAGAAATTAGCAGTTAAGCTGTCAAGTGGTAGTAACTGTACGGTGAGTGTTAAATATTTCCTATCGCTCTCATCTCCAATTGCCACTTTGCTTTAGCAAACATCAGTGCCTTCTAGGGCTGCAACTAACGATTATTTTCATTGTCGACTAATCTGTCGATTATTTCTTCGATTAGTTGACTAATCATTTTATCGAAAAATGTGTTGAAATGTTGAAAAATGTCGGTCTGTCTCTCCCAAACACCAAAATTATGTCATCTAATGTCTTGTTTCGTACTCACACCAAAGGGTTTTAGTTCACCGTCATGGGAGAGTGTGTAAAGCTGCCAATATTTGAATGTAAGAAGCTGCAATAAGAGTACTTTTCTATGAAAAATGACTCAAACCGATTAGTCGACTACTAAAATAGTCACCGATTATTCTAATAGTCGATTAGTCATCGATTAGTCGACTAATCGTTGCAGCCCTAGTGCCTTCACAAATAGATGGCATTGTTCAGTAACTGGGTTACTGGTATTTATCATGTATATGGGGAACATGAATAACCTATTTTCTCTGTGCTCATGTAAACACCTTATCCCAAATACGATCATAACCGGATAAGCCTCATAAACAGGTTATATATGTCCATGTAAACACTATCACTGATGTAAAACAACAAGTCTTCAAAAAGCAGCAGCTGTGAAACCTGAGCAGCTGGAACCAGAGAGTGTTTGTCCTTTCTGCTTGATAAATACTTAAAGCAATTAATTGATTAGATAGCATTGAATTTTCCATCTATGGACTAATTGATCCTGCCCTATACAGTCGGCTTTACTGGTGCCCTTCAGACGCCAAACTCAGATTGTTATGCTCTTAGTAATGACATGATTTGATAATGATAAATCAGGCACGACCAGGCATTCAACAACAATGAAATCAAATGAAAAAATATAGAATGATGATGATGGTGGTGTCTGGTCACCAAAAAGGGCAATTTAATTGTATGCTATTATGGACCCACTGGTGGTCACTGCTGGTTGATTTTACGAGGTGGTTCTTTTATGTTGAGGTCAGAGTCTTCTGAACTGTTTTACAAAGTGACTAATTACAAATCAAACATGCCATTTATTTAGATGACAGCGAGTGATCCTCCTCTGGATAAGAAATGACCTCTTTCAGTGTGAGGCTCCATGAACAAGTGAGCAGGGAACAACATGAGTGATAAATGAGCCAAATACAATTAACAGTTAACCCCCCAATAAAAAAATCAGATTTTCAGTATGGTGGATCAAAGATGCTGTGAATAACTGTTTTTGTTTAAAAGGCAAAATTGCCAACAGAGAAACAGAACAGATATGTGTGATTTTGTACGCCAAAACCAACACAGTGAACAAACGTGTCCTGTGTGAACTATATATGTCAGGATATGAGACTGAAAATGGGATGCAGTACCTGAGGATGCTTGAAGAAGAACTACTAGGCCAGTGGGTCGGTCCTCAGTGGAGGGTCCGCTCTGGCCACAGATCACGCAGTCATAAAGAACCTCAGACTCCATCACTTCAGATGCTCCCAGGTCCATGGCTGCCTCAGTGTCTGGGGATTCTAGCAAAAAAAGTAAAAATCTTAATATAAGTTTGTAAAAGCTTCCAGACTAAAACCATAAACATGGGACACACTGCAACGACTGAAGCCAATAATTACTAACACCTGGAAAGGCAATGTTAAAGAGAATTCTGAGAACTGATGAAGCAGGGTGAAAATCATCCAACTCTGTGAGAAACAAACACACTTAGAGGTAATGTGGTCTGAAAGGCTTTCCTTTAGGTTGATCAGAAACTGAGGTAATAATCCATGATGAAGAAAGGTAACTCACTGCAAGATTTGCTCCAACTCAGGCGACACATACCACACAGAGGGGCTGCTTTTGCTGCTGCTAAACCTATATAAATAAGACCAATTGATACTGTGTAATTTTCAAAGAGTGAAATGCACTCCTACCTGCACTTTGAAGCAAAAACTGTCACAGTGCTAAATTAGGTTATATGCATACATTTGGCGCACAACTGGCCCCTTTTTATGCAAATGAACCTCACTGAAAAAACAGTCCAATTCTCAAAAAGCACTAATAGCCACATGCTGTGACAGTGAAATTAAAAGTGTCTTCAGAGAGTTTATTAGAGGTGTCATGCCCAGAATTCCCAGTGATCATGGCAGCAGCGGTTGTAGACAGGCAAAGGCATCGTCATGCCAGGCGTGCCGAAACACCTTGTCGGTCAGGACCTGTAGGTCGTGGTCTGAACATTTCTGTTTTCTTTTTCCCTCTCCCGTTCTTCTGCCTACTGTCTTCCACCTGAAAAACTTTCTTGGTGGGTCCGCGCTGTAGTATCATGACCGCGATTTTGTTGTGAAGCTGACCTTGGGACAGGGCAAATAGGGGTTGCAGGTGATGCAAAACTCATGGTGCTATCAGTGGCTGCACCCACGTTCTTTGTGAGTTCACCTGTCAGTACAATATACAGCACTGTGACTGCTCCTTTCAATTTCTCCTTCATATTTAAATTTATACTGTATTTATTCCTGCTTATTTGATCTTATTTATTTGATGTCTTAATTTCCTCTGTACTCATGCCTCTTGGCTTTATTCTCATTTTATCTGCTATGTCTGGTTTTACTTGTTTTTGTTAAGCACTTTGTAAGTTTGTTAAGAGAAGTGCTATATAAATAAAGTTCATTATTATTGTTCCTATTATTACTATTTACACTGAAAAGAATCAACTCCAACAGCATATATCAACTCTGATCTTCTGTTGAATTCAATCATTTCTCTGTGTGATTTCCTTGCTGCAGTCAGTCATGGGAAGAAAAACAGAAAATATAACATCTACTGCCACACCTAGCACTAGAAATTAATTACGGATGTGAAATTAGTTTTAAATGTTAAGACCTGTGTTCAATTTGAGTAGTAAATATTGTGAACAAATGTCAAGCTGGGTTGGAAATTGATTTATTGCTTTTTGGAAAAATCTGTTCTCAACAGAGGTCACGGTGTTCCTGGGGAAATGAAAGATGCATTAGATGTCAACACTGCAGCTTTAGCCCCAGGCCATCCCAGTACATAGTCACCAACCAACCAACACACACATACACACACACGGGAAAGGTAAGACTACAAGGACACACTAACTGTGGGTGTGCTGCTGTGTTATGCTTCCTACAGCTTACAGTTTTGAATGTTCCTTGAAGTATTGTGTTGTTGCCTGTTCCTAAATAATACAGGTTAATGATGACCCTGAATGACACTGATGACTTAAAGGGGATTTTATTTTTTAGTCAATCAAGTGTATAACGTGCAGATGTTTTTGTCTGTTGACCAATTAACTGTTCTAAGTAATCAGAATTTCAGTCAACAAAGATTTTCTTTGGTCAATGACAGCCCTAAATTTGAGTAAAATGACCCTTTAATAACTGCAAATTTCATTATTTTAAAGCAAGAATGAATAAGTAGAATAATGCCACATGCTATAACGCAGGCTTACATTGCATTCGCTTAGATTAAATAGTCTTCTTCTCACTTCAGTCTTACTTTGGAACAAGTGATGCAAAGCCATCAATGAGCTTGAAGTGACGCTAGACTAAACTAAAGTTAATGCTCAGCAGGAAGCGTGCAGAGGAGGTCATAATACAGTCCTGGCAGAACGGTCCGTCTGATCACAGCAGCCATTATTCATTCACTAACCATGCTGTGTCAAGGTGGGCCCTGGGAGTCCAGCCCACTATTAGTGCTTTGATCCTATGCGCCCTCAGCCAGCAGCCACCCACACTCCCACAGGAACGCTCTCCTCTCAATTTCTCCTAACAGGCCTGCGGAGACCACAAGCACGGACTCGGCCTACTGTCACCTTGCCCCGATGGAAAAGGTATAGCAATAGGTTTATTTCAGCCAGCAGCGCTTTTCGTCAAGGGCTATAGTAGCAAGACGTCCTTCAAACAAAACGTGTTAATGTGTGTTGTGTGCTTTTATAGGGTCTTGTACGCCTATATTAGAACAAACCCAGATTTGATAAGCAGATTTTGGTACAGAGGTTGTTGCAGCTGACACAGTCCTTGCTGAAGGCATAAATGCACAGAGCAGTGCAATGCAGTGTGCAAATTGTAGAGTTTCATTCTACATTTTAATCAGTTTTTCTTAATTATAGGATAAACTGCCTGGACAGATTTGGTTATTTCACTAGAATTAAACTGATAACAAAAAAGTTATTTTTTATTTGAAATTCAGACTTGAAAATTAGCACTCTACCTCACAATTTGTGATGATCTTCCTAAAAAAAATGCATGATGTTTTCAAACTCACTGGATTAGAAACAAATGAGAAGTTTCGATGCACCTCCACCAAACAATTCACATTATGCATGTATTAACGATTGGGTGTCAGTAAAATATATTCACCGTTCAAGGCTCGCCTGCTTGACTGTGCAGCATTAAAATTGTAATACTGCACTTTCATTTACAGCTATGTTATAGCAAGTATGCCAAGTAAAGATTGAGTTAGCAGATGTGCCACACTGCTGCACCTGCAATCTGCCATGATATTCTTTGCAAACAGACTTTGGACAGTGGCTTCTGCGACTAATGTGTTAGTAAGTTAAAGCTTTAAGAACCTAAAAATGAGGCAACAAGTTGGCAAGCTAGCCTTTTCTTACCAACATCCATGGCTGTTTCCATGAAACTCTTCTGCCTGGAGGCAAACTCAGCAAGCAGCTTCTGCTGTCTCTCTCTAGCCCTCTGACGTCTGGAAAAAGAAGAGTGAAATACTGTTAAATAAATCTGCAGCAATATGTAACAACAACCCAATATTTAACTTTAGATCAAAACCACTGAAATACTAAATGTGTGTATGCAATTGTAATATAATCAGCTAAAGAAGCAAGACTTTTAACTCATTAAATTAGACTAGCAAGACTATATTGTAGGAATGTATTATATAATTTCCATGAGAAAAGACACACTCACTGTCATAAACTGACAACAAGCACTGGTCCAGATAATAAGTTCCTGGCACCTACTTCCTCCATTTAGGAATATTAATCACTGCACTTCCACTTCACAAATGCTTAACAGTGACATGGGGATAAGCATATCTGTTGTGCAGGGCATGTCTCTCCTGATCACCCACAGCATGTGCAACAGATTTGTCCATGTAGCAGGGCATACAGGGCTGTGCTGTGAAAGTTGGAATGGTTGATTACTGAACTAATATGGCGGGTTGAGAGCCCAACTCTGCAGACGTACAGGGTGAGAGCTGACTGTAAATTAAGTCCCTAATAAGAGGACATAAACAAATGCTGACAGGAGCGTCACAGCTCAATAATTTCCACTGATGGCTTCAGGGGTGCCGACAACCAGCGTGAGGAATGGGCAGCAGCTTCTCACTTCTGGCTGCCACTGACCGCACTGCTGCCTGACAGTTGCCTTGGAAACAGCACTGGTTTGTGTAGAATGGGAGAGATTCTACCTTTACCTTGTACCTCTATCTGTGGGGTGAAGCCAACCCCAAAAGCAGGCAATTATTAAACCGTTATAGCCCATTCCATCATCATTAGAGGAGGGAAATGGGAGGCATGGACTGGTGGCTAGATGTGAGGCGGAGGATCAAAACCCACCAAGTCCAACAGCCAATGCACCCCATTTTCATGGTGGAGCAAAGATCACTACAGTGCTAATAAGAACACATATGATGATTGTGTTTGTGTTTAGTGTTTCACTGGCCTTGATTTTGCCCATTGTGTTTACATGCATGTTTGTTTACATAAGAATGTCACCAACATGAGGGCAGCACTTATATAGTGGAAGAGGCACAGTCCTGATAGTCTTATCAACCCCTGGCAACGAGCCAAAACGTCTGTCGCTTGTAGTTTTACCCTCCAACAACTTCATCCTCCACTCCGTAATTCCACCAGCCAACCACCTGGCTCCTAGGCCGTCCATCCATGGGAGCAGACTGCAGCACAACGGCTGGATTGTGAAGGCAACTGTGGTGTTCCCAGAGCTTTGCTAAGCTTGACTATTTGTACATTAAATCTAAAACTTAGTAATTTGGGGCTACTCCTATACAAGTACTGTACATGTACTTTCTTGTTGATTGTTAATTACTTTAAAAAAATGTATTAAAGTTTTCTTTATATTCCAATTCCAATGTCTGTATATTCTTAAAAATTAAAAGTCCATTGCTCTTTGAAAAGGTGAACTTGCATGACTATGCTACAATCATTGTATCAGTGGCATAAAATAGACTCAAAATGACCATAATATAATTTATCGCCATTATTTGTGGGACAATATGCCTGCCAACAAAAGTGTTATTGTGACGTGCCTAGTGGTAATGTACAAAATATTTGCTTCTTGACACTCTGCACTTCCCAGACAATATTACTGGGAGTTCTTATTCAGAAAAGCAAGACTACATTTTCCCTTAAGGGGTTCTCGTCACGCCCTGCTGTTTATAAGATATGACAGGCTAAGAGGATAATGAAAAATTATCACTTCCTTTGATTTACACTATACCACACCATACTACTCTAGATTTTAATACAATACATTTAATGCAAATGTAAATCCATAGCGGTGAATGTTATTTAACAAAGAAGAACCGTGCATGATTATGTTACCTCTCTTCTTTATCCATGGTTTTCTTGTCTGTGGGACTATTCTTCTTTGGTGGCACAGGAGGACACACCTTTCCACAAATGTCCTGGATGCTACGCTTGATTTGGCAGCTGCGCGTGGCCGCCTTGGTGAGGATGCGCTCAATGGCTGTAATGCCATCTCCATGAGTGTGACGGCTCGTGTCCATGTCCTCCAGCCAGGATGCGGACAGGGAGTTCTGCTTGGACGACAACTTCTGGTGGAGCTTAATGAGGAGGGACAACATGCTCTCCCGGATCTCCAAGATCTCCGTCACCAGCTGAGGGGGAGTGCCTGGAGGGACCCAGCGTGTTGAGGAGCTCTTGGGCCTGACAACCTGGGCGGCTTCAGTGTTGCTGCGGTTGATTATCTCCTGGAACTTCCTCCTACGCTCTGCTACAAGGCTGAAGACCTGAGCTTCGCGCAGGTTCTAAGAAAGCAGAGTGTAAAATATTTTTAAGGAATTTATTTATTTACATGACAGTACGTATATGGTGAACATTTTGGTATGAAACGCCATCATGAGAACAGTTGTTTTTGTATGGGTGATCCAACACCCAAGTCTGGCAGTGTTAGTGCCATGCCTTATGATTAAAGCTATATGGACACACTGTAAACACATGGTATGTAAATAAATTATTGTCCCACACATAAAATTCATCACAGCACACAACATTTCAAGTATCAAACCCACGTCATGTCAGCAAAATATACAAACAGATAAAGAGAAAACTCCAACATCCCTTCATTCCACCTGCATCTGGGTGCTCTGGCAGAACTCTCTTTTTGAGCACAAACACAATCTCCTAAAATGACATCACTAGTAGTCTGATGGACTTTGATGGATTGGAGGGGTGCTTCATTTCCATAATCAGACAAGCACAATACACATAAAAGTCAAATTAAATGCCCGGGAAAAAAATTCAGCTGACGTTTCACGAATACCTTTGGTGATAGCACTCAGAACAACCATATTCCTGGGGAAAATTCAAATCATCCTGATGGGCACACAAGCCTTCTGAAGGATTGCCATGACCTGACCTGACAAAAAGGACCTGAGCTGCACTGTTAAATAAACATACATAATAAAGCCCAGTCAAGGCAACATCAATCATACTGACATGCAGTTAAAAAGCATTTACCCAAACCTGCGTTTCACATGTAATTAGTTTCAGCAGTCAAGAGGGGGGAAAACTGCTGAAGCGCAGCATTATACACACACACACACACACACACACACACACCCCATAACACACCAAGGCAGACATCCTTTGAAAAACAAAAAACAAACATGTGCAAAGACATTCTGTCATAATTAAGATAAAAAGAAGACAAACGCAGCTGCTAGTGGCATCACAGCCATCAGCCTTTTTGTAGAGATGGACATAGATAGCTACCTCTCTCCAATTGCCTGAAAGACGCCTGGAGTTCTGTGGAGCAAGTACAGCAAAACAAACAACAATAACAGGGATGATATGAAAGAGGAACATGATGGTACCACACAATGTCAGAGGGTAAAAACGCACACACGTCAGGCCAGACCTCAAAGAAAATGTGAAAAAACAAGATTATTAGGGATTATTAGATTAGGGACGATGAACGTCTGTTTCAAATGTCATAGTGATCCATCCAATTGTTGTTCATATACGGATGCTGGACCAGAAATTAGTTCTTCAGGGAGTTGACCCCAAACTTTGTCAACATGCAGTGAAGTCTGATAAACTTCTTGTTACGAAGTTTTATGATCTATGTATGAACGACTTATTCACAACAAATCCCTGCATGGCAGGTAACAGTATTTAATTAGTATTCCGTATGTCAGTGACTTATTTAAAGGTCCAGTGTGTAGGATTTAGCAGCATCCATGGGAAGATTGTATATAAAATTCATAACTATGCTTTCATTGGTTTATAATCATCTGAAAATAAGAATCAGTGTGTTTTCATTGGCTTAAAATGAGCCATTCATATCTACATACGGAGCGGGTCCTCTTGCACGGAGTCCACTATATTGTTCTATGGTAGCCCAGAACGGACAAACCAAACACTTGCTCTAGATAGGGCCATTCAAGTTTTCACGTCAGCCACCATAGTTCTCTTACACACTTGGCACATGGGAGAAATTTCAGTCTGCACCTTCACTACTAGATGCCACTTATTCTGACACACTGGACCTTTAAAGCAGCAGTTTGATAGTTTTGGAAATACACTTATTTAATGTCTTGCTGACAGTTAGATGAGAAGACTGATGTGATTGATGATGATTATGTCTGTAAATATGAAGCTATAGCAAGTAGCCAGTTAGCTTGTTTAGCACAAAGACTGAAAATAAAAAGAAACCAGCAACAAAATCTGCCTAAAAGCACCTCCAAAACTCTCTAATTATTTAACATGTTAGATGTCATGTGTTTAATCCGTACAAAATCTGCCTCTTGGCAACCTCACATTGAGGACAAGACCATCGCTGCGTCGCTATGCATGACATACCCAATATGTTTATCTTTCAACATACTTTTATTTGAATAAACAGTTGTATGTATCTTTGCAGACACACTGAGCTATAAGTACCACGTCACTTTCTGAGAGCCTCCTTGCTGGCTGGATATGTGTAACCATGGTAACCCATGCAAAAGCTGATGTTTAGCAGGTGTAGTGTTTATGTGGGTACCAATTCCATGGCACACCATCCAAATGTTTCTTTTTACATATTTCAGTCATGGTCAAAGTGGTGGAGTGTCTGACCAACAACCCTGGTGCTACACCACTAGCATGGGTAACAAAAAGCCCAAAGCACGCTGTATCTATAATAAAGTCATCCATCTGCAATGATATCCCTACAACAATACACAGTATAGTGTTTCCTTAATTGCACATCAGTCAGTGGACTTATGACCAAAGTTTTTCACCTCTATAGGTATTTATTACTTACTGGTGTTAAAGAGCTGCCGCTGTTGCTGAAAATCTCACATACTGTTTTAGCCTACCATGTAGCATGTTAGTAATTTGGATGCCGCCCATGTCTTTGGCTGTACCCCTGTTGGATGTGCTAGCGTGCTGCTCAGTTTAATGCAATGAAAGTGCAAGTGACATTTGAAACACTTGAAAAAATGTTAAGTCCCTATCAGCTGATAATCAGCCATTGAAGCAAAATTTATCTTTTCACAACTTTTAAGAGTTACTAGAACACTGCAGTACCTCTTCTATTTAGATTCAGCTCCGACATGCTATGTGAAGTCAGTGTTTATGAATCTATAATGCTGTTCATACACTTGGTACTTTGTTTACTTTCAGCTCAGAGCCATCAATTCAAGTCAGCATAAGCGCCATGTATTGTTTTGTGTGCGAATCTGTGGAAACCGCATTGGATTGGCACTGTGCTGGTCCACTGACCACTGAGGAGAACAAAAAGACACCAAAATAGAACTGACAGCAACACAGGCTCTACAGTTACCAATTGTAAATGGCTAACCTTTGAGCACATACACAACAACACTGGCACTAGAGTGTGTTTTTGGACACCAGATGAATTCAAGGCCAATAATCATTGGCATGTTAGCTTGTATCTCCTGAGAAAAATATCTAGGTCTTGAGCATTTAGATGTTTGGCTTTCTTCCTCAGCCACTGGTTCAATGTGCTGCCATTTGTACTGGCAGGAGGCATACAGTCAATAACAAACTGGGAGTCAGTAGTCACTAGAAGTTTCACTTTCAGTAGTTTTTATTACAGTGACATTGCACTGTAGTAAGGGCTGCACAATATTTTGGTTTTTATAGTCATCACAGTGTTAACTTGCACAATAAACACACTAAAAAAGACGGTGATACTACAGTCAAGGATGTTCTGAGATAAGAAAACTGTATCTATGTTTTGTTTTTTTTTATCATTGGTGCCTTTTGTGTATTATTTGTTCCATGAAAGACTTTTGGAAATGATTTCCTTTCATTTTCTTCAATGAGCAACTTGTTGTGTTTAAGCAGTACACCTAAAGCAGCAGAGAGGCAGAACTGACTACACTTTAATGTCTGTCAATTTATCACAAGTAGTATCATTATTACAATACTCAACATTATCATTTATTTTCTTCAGGGTAGCCCTGATTGTAGAGAATGACACTGTAATTCAGCTCAGCCTACAGCCAGAGCTGCCTCTTACCTGGCCATAAGAAGAAGCTTCAGTGCTGGTGCTGGGAGGTGGCTCTCTCTTCACTTCAGGAGCCGTCTCAGGAACCCGCACCCTCACAAAGTTGATAACATGGTGCAAATTAGAGAGGAGGTTTGTGCCAGGAAACCAGCTGTCATGGCAGTGCTCCTCAATGCAAGGCTCCTGAAGGATAAGATCCTGTTAGACACCGGTGCACACTAGATGTCTGGACAGTGAGGAGAGTTGTTGTAACTCTAAACAAAACTCTAACTAACTGTAACTCTAAACACTAATATCTCACCTCATCCGCCTTGTTGTCTTGAACCTGGTTGTCCAAGCCCAGCTCAATCAGGTACAGCACCATGCACAGCACGTGCTCCGACATGTTCTGATGATCCATCCAAATCTAGAACATATCAAACTACTAGTTTATACTGAGGAACAGAGAAATGTTCCCTTCTCTACTAACACCAACTATGTAACTGTTGTTATGGTTACATAAATACTTTGACACACACTGAAGAAGACTTTCTGTCGAAACGTCTGTGTTTCTGGTAACGCCACCCAAGTTGGTTTATTAAATTTACCAAAAGGACATTTTTGAGTGCTGGCTTCTTTTCTTTTTTCTGCTGCTTTTGTCCGTGCACCTGTTGAGTGGATTTATTTTTGAGAGTGCTTGCTTCTTTCCTATGTGATTTTACATAAATACTTCACCCACAAAATGATATTTTGTATGTCAATTACTCGCCCCATGTTAAACTAAAACTTTTTCTTTCATGCCACCACAGTGGATAATGAATCCAAAACCGGCGAACATTCTTTATCAGCAGCAGAACTATATATAAAACATCCTTTATCAAAATCTAAAGATCTAAGAAAAGAAAAAAAGTGGTAACAAAGGATAAAATACAACAAAAGTACAAGTTAGATAAAAGAAAAATAAAATAATTTAAAATCTTTACCCACTATATACACCTTTTACTTATACGGATACTGTATGTGATGACACACATGGTGTGCAGTGTTAAGATATAGAAATATAGCCTAAAAATATTAATGCACAGTAAGTGGTAGAATATTGCACATGAATGGCACACAGTATAAATATAAAGGATATGAATAAGGGTATGTACACATACATGTGAATATATGATATACAAATGCTTATTTTGTGCATAAAGTAGTCCTTTACATAACCATTTGCCTGTTGATGCTTTTGTCTTTTCATTTCTCCATTATGCCTCGTCTATATTATATGGTCTGTCCATTTATGCTACAGAAGCTGCTTCTATACTGTATTGTACCAATATCTTGCAACATGTCAACATCAATTAACTGCCAAGTCATATTTCACATGCACCAATTAAATATGGCAAACAGAGGCACCTTTAATTTAGCTCAAGGAGTAAATTGAGATGCAAGTGCAGGACTGTATTATACCACATAAATAGTCGTTGAAAGGCTCACCTTGTACAGGAGAGTAAATATTACAATGTGCAGTGTCTTGCAGTGCAACAGCTTGATTAGGCCTTTGTAACATGGATGCAGAGGAGTCCTCTCCTTGTAAGGAGGCCATGGGTTGCCGGTGTGAATGCCAGACTGTTTTAAACTAGGTGACAAAATTGTCAACAAAAGAAATATCAGAGGAACAATCAGGAACACACAGAGCATAGCAATTAACACACCCACAAGGGTGTGAGCTTGCTTACAAAACAGAATGGTTGAGCTTCCACATAAAGCAAGATGATGAGAGAAATAATGGTTTGATGAAGTGACACCTCACATTGTTCAGAATAATTCACTGTACAAAAGGTTTTCATCTATGCAACAGAGCAGCCAACGCGCTGCTCACTCTATTAGCGATGATGGGATCATTGTTATATAAAACCAGGGCCAGCCTGACAGGCAATCCATCATATTCAAACTGTGTGAATAAGCAACATGAGGCTGGTATCAGACTCTGAAGGTGGCAGTATGTTTCAAGGAGAAATATGCCGTAGCTTCGTCTGGTTTAAAACACCAAAACCAGCCGAGAAGAGAAAAGCATATATGTACATTTAACTACATCAGTAATCAATCTGTACTTTTAAACTATACCAAAGACAGCCGAAAATCCCTTTATAAAAAGGTTATCTCCCCAACTACTATTTCAAACACAGACACATTCAGTGAGGGTTGCTTTCATTATAATTAGCATCTTCATGCGTTCCAGCAACCTCAAAGAAAATTAACCCTGAGGTATCTCCTTCACCTCCATGGACATGTTTGTCCTGGGGGGTGACATGTACCACAATCAAACAAGAAAGATTTCCTCAATTCGATTACAATTTAGACTGAAATATTGATTTTTCTCGACAGCTATCTAATTGGAACCAACTTGAGCACCCGCTAGACCTGACCTTTCTTATCAAGTCCCTTCGTTGGCCAGTAAGAGAGAGAGGTGACCCTGCGACACTGAACGGAGCATGATGCAGGTTGGTTTCGTCAAGGAACATGAATACTCGGACAATATGTGATATACAGTGATAGAGAGTTTATCAAATATCTAAATGATATAAAGAAAACATTTACTTGGGGAGATCAAGGCGACAGCGTTAACTTACAAAGCTGAGTATCTGTCCATTGCTGACTGGACATCACGCCGATAGACCGTCCTGAGAACGACCATGATGGGGTCAAACTCCCTCTCCCACACCTCCGCTAGTTGAGGAAAGGGAAAGAAATGCTTTTTAACCTCTGGTGAGAAGTGACATTGATTCACTTTCTTCTCATTTTCACCTTTTCTATTTAAGTGGTGTAAGCCTGCCCCCAAGTGGTGTGCTGAGGACCAATGACACAGATCTAATATTCCAGGCTGTCGGGCCTCACGTACGTAATATTATTGTTTTTCTACTCACATATTAAAATATAAAGTGATTGTTATGAAATACAATACATTAATATTTTCCCTCTTAATGGGTTATGCAAGAGATCTGTGACACAGGTATACACCGAGCACAAGAGTGCTTGTTATGTACCACAATATATCAATTCAATTCAAACAGCCCAGTGATATGCTTAATACTGCATGGCACACTGTACCAATTTTTAGTTGATCTTGCTGTTTCCCCCGTTTTCTCCCAATTTGGAACTCCCAATTCCCAATACATTGCGGTCCTTTCTACTGCTAACAATACTGTTGGCCAGTGGAGGGCAGCAGTCACATATATCTACCTAGATGCCACAAACAACCAGAGGGCGCTCAGCATCCCAGTTCAGAAATGTCACTGTCTGAGTCCCTGGGCCCTAACACTTAATGTCAAAACCTGACAGCTGCTTGTCAGCATTAACCCACCAGCCACCTTTGTGACATCCCCCACTGCACTTTTCAAAAAGGTTAAAGGCCCATCCACACCAAGAACAGTAACTATAACGATAACGATGTGAGCATCCACACTTATGATCAATAGCATTCTGTAAAAACTGGCACCTAGCACTTGCTGCACACTCCGGCAGCTTAGGAAAATGGATATTGATGACCTGTTCCTGCTGTAACAGTCGTCTCCTTGTCTCCATTGATAATAACAATAACAAAACACAACTAATTGCGACTGCATCCCAGATGTCCTTCTTCTTGATAGCATCTTTACAAAGACAGATAGAAGTCTAAGATAATAGTTTGTTTTATCAAACAGCGGTGCATTAATTTTACCTCATTGATGAGGATCTCAGCAATGGCATCTGCCATGTTGAACATGACGGTAAATTCAGATGGATTTGATTCGATCTTTTATTGTTCACCAAGTTGCTCTGAAAGTGATCCCAACAATATTGTTCACTACTGTTGTCGCTGCTCGAGTTAGAACAATTTTTAAAAAGACATATTTATAGTTATTGTAGGAGAGAGGAATGTGTTTGGGTTGCTCGCCTGTCACTATAGGTCACTACTGGTAATTGGGGACGTGTGTGTGTATGTGCCTGTGTTGAGGTATCTCCAGAGAGAGGGAAAGTGGGGAGCATTTACTTTATGTTGACCTCTACAGCCCTTCTGGTCCAGTTTTGCTGCAATATCTGAGCATCAGACAGACCTCCCTGGATAACCCCTTTCAGCAGCTAATTGTTGCTTATAGACAGTCGCTAAAACAGTTATAGTTATAGTTGTCATTCCTGGCATGGACAGCCCTTAACAGGTTACTTATTACAACAGACTGTTTCATAAACTGTGCCTTCAATATCACCACACACATCCTACCTTTGGGTGTGTACATGCCCTGCTGCATGGAGCCTCCAGGCTCAAACACCGGTGCCTTGAAGTCAGCCACAGCAGAGAGCATCTCCTCAAAACTACAACTCCCTGGTACAATGCCACTCTTTGGGTTGGGATTCTCGGGAATCTAAGAAAACAATCTTAAGGAAAAAGACTGCCATGGATGACTGTATATTTTTTCTTATTTCTTATTTCTTTTTTCTTATTAACATATTAGTATTGAAGGATACGAGGTCTAAGAGTGCGCTGTGTGTACGGTCATTCATACACAGCTGCGAGACCATCTCAGCCCGCAGGATCTCATCATCCGTCATCCCTGTTAGTGAGAGTCAGAGGGAGAATGTGAAGAGAAAGTGACAAAGATTATAGCCGTGAATTAAACACCAATTAGCAGAACTCAGTGTGAGTGTAAGCCGTGGGGTTTAAGCCAATAGCGAGTTGTGTTTTTTAATCTGTTCAAGCAATAGTCTTAATGCAGTTTTATTTGACCATAGGTTTATTTAATTATATCGTAAGCGGTTTGTTTATTTCTTACTCCCTGTAGACTCCCTGTGTGCATCGTCCATCGTACCACTTACCCAAATGAACACGGAGGCTTGTTAGTATGACCAGGAAGGTCAGCGCTCCTTCAAGCATTGGCCTCTCCTGCTCAGAGTCCAACACAGCATTCTGATGCTGAGACGCCATGGTCAACAGGTCGACCACTTTGAACCTGTGTGACACAAGACAGTGAATACAATGCTACAAATCCGTGTTAAATTTAAAACGTAAAATTTTATATGACTGCATGTGCTGTTGGAGCTTACCTCTCAAAAACACTTGAGATAAAGTAGTCTGGATCTAGTCTTGATGCACAGACCTTTAAAAAATTAATGAAGAAAGAGAAATTCAAACAGGAACAAGAATGAAAATAATTATTGTTAAAACAGCATAAAATTGGCACTGATAGTGTTTTTTGACACAGCAATACAAACCTGGAGCAGATAGATGTCTGGGTCAATCATGGAGTTGCAGAAGTGTGACTGCACATAGGTCATAGCCTGTCCCTTGATCTGCAGACCATTCCGGACCCACATGTTGCTGTGGATCTCTGACAGGCATGCCTACAAACAACCGCAAATGTTTTAAAGAAGTATATCACTGCTGGAAAGATGACGCTGTCTGTGCAGTAGAAAGACACAAATACCTTTGAAATTTGGGCAAAATGACCAGAGAAAACAAGGAAAGGATTGTAGCAATTGCTTTGCTCAAAAGGTAGAAAACCTTTAACTACCAGAATGCAAGGTGCTGCACCAGGCCAATAAACGCTCCTCCTAGTGCTTGTGCGCTAAGCCGAAAAACAATATGGCTGCCAGCCGGTAACATCAGTCTCTTATTATACAGTAGCTAAAATATGTTTCAGAAGTTTTCACAATACAGAAAACAGTATGGTGCCCAATTCCTGTTCACAAACTCTTTAATTACAGCCAAACAGTGCACAAAATATGTTTCTGAAAAAGATTTTTGGTGAGAAATAGGCAATGTAGTAACAAAATCTTGGTTAATATTTGATCAGCACGGCCTAGTTTTTGACAGTTTGGTCTGAGTTTGTGCCGTGGTGGCGGTTGGCATACAAAAATGACGAAATACAATCTGTAATTCCAGCAAAAGCCTAAAAGAAATGAGCAGGGAGATCTTGAGCTCTGAGACTTGAAGGGGATATGTACATGAATACCAAACCACAAAACTGCTTACAGGCCTCTAGTGTTTTACCTGGATTTGGAGTGGATGCACCATGATCTTCATCAGCATCTCTTGGTCAGGCAGGAGGCTGTCCAGGTCCAGGCCTTGGCACTTTACAGCCTGAGAATTTTCAACCAAACAGTTAACTTTAAAAGCACTGGAGAAAGTACTGCAGAGTTGTGTCTTCAAAGATGAGAGCCTCTGACATACCTTACTGAGGAACATGGCATAGTAGCGGTGCAATGGCAGGTGAAATGTCACTTGGTTTGGAGAAGGCTGTAAGAAGATAAGAGCCATGAGCAACACAGGAGGAGAAAGCTTGCATGTTAACACAGTGTTGTGGCTTTTTGATTTACCTCGTCAATGAAACCAATGGCATCAAACCAGATCTGCAGGGTCTCCAAGCAGTAGCGTACCACAGTTTTGGTATATTCCTGTGTCTCCTGTTGACAGACCATTCATGTTTAACATTCATATAGGATTAGACAGCAAGTGCATGCAGCACAGGATGCTTGAGATGTATGTTCCATTAATCGTTGAAGCTCATCAGGAATGTATACAGGAGATGTGAGTGAGAGCAGTCTGAGGGTATAGACAGGACTTACTTTGACTTTGCAGTGTGTTAAGAGACCCCACATTGGCTGTGCACAAGCCTCAAGCTCTGCTGCAAACGCTGCATAGTATGTCTGAGACTCAAATTCCACATGTTCATTCAACTCCCGCTTGTTCAGGTTCATACCTATCACAGCAGGGAAGGGTTTAAAAGGTTAGACAGTGACCATATGTTATGTGGCTTCTTGCACATGTGAGCAACCAATTAAAAGAAATTTAAAAAAAAAAAAAAAAAAAAGAACTTTGTGTTTTGAAAATTCTGTGTAGACCTCTTTACTCCAAATGCACATTTTGTTCATGCACATACTAACATGTGTGTATTCATGTGTGTACCTGTGTGTATCTTTATTAAACATGAGAATTTAAAGCAGGAGCAGTGCAGCAGACATGCATACAATGTAACAGTGACACTGTGCACAGAAAGTCAGCAAGAGGATACTCCAGCCCACTGTGAAAGGGTCAGTGTTATTTTTAGGGTCTTGGTAGAGTGCACATGGCAAGTAAGCAGCACCACAATCCTAATACAGTGGCAGAGTCATACACCCAACAACTCACTTTTTCTAAGTGGCATTATCAGCAGAGAACAGGTGAGAGTCAGCCTCTCTGACTAAGCACACTGTTATAGAGTCTGACTGAAAATCTGCACAAGCAGGAGCAATCATTTAAACCAAATGTTGCATTTGACCTCATGTGTCATTAAAAGGATGCTATGGGATCCAAGAGCAACATTGGCTGTTTCATGACCATTTGCCTCAGCTGTTAAATCCGCTAATCTGAATGATCAAAGGTAGATATACAGCAGGGCACCCACAGTGTCTGTCCTAGATACTCCGAAGCCCTGCCCCCACCAATTCCTGCAAATTCTGCGCAACCAATCCCCACAACCTCTCCACAAATTTGACCAATCGTCGCAGTTTACCATGAGTTGTACAAGTCATAACAATCCCCTGCATAACGTACCCACACCCACTTCCTTCTTTCTGGTGGTGAAGAGGCAGACATGTACAACACAAATGTCTCACATTTACCTACAAAAATTACTGCTACAGACTGTAAAAGGCACTTCCCTGATGTTCCGCACAAAAACGAAAGTCATCGATTGACAAACACTTTTCTTTCGCCAAACACACCCCGAGAACATCTGAATGTGTCAACAACAAACACGACAATCACCATCGCGAAGGCTATTGCATCTAGATCTATTGCATATGCCAAAAGACTCATGTTGAGTTACATATGCATGGTTAGTGGTAACGTTAGTTGTGTATGAATCACAAATTCAGAAAAATGTCACCTTATTCTTATTGGAATAAGCTGACTTAGATTTTTAATGAATTATACAAAACACAAATTTCAACTATTTTTGCAATTCTCACCTGCCCCCCAATTTCATTGCAAAAAAACGCCTAAAAACATGACAACATTCATCACCATTTTTAGGAAAGCTGCGAGGAAATCAGGTATTTTAGGCCACAACATCCCCCCAACAGCATTTACCTCACCACTTATGACTTACCTTGGAAAAATGACACAAAGCTCATCCACAGCATCAACAATGAATGGTCCTCCAGGAACTTCTTTGCTACACTTTGGTGTGAGAGGATGTTAATAAAGTCACTAACTAATGGCCAGTAGGTGTTGTTCTTCAACAGAGCCTCGCTGCAGTTCACCACAACATGGCGACTGTTCTCTTCATCTAAAGGAAAATAAAAACAAGAGACAAAGAAACACATAGACATTTAGTTAATGGAATTTGGGCTCACTATCTATTTAGTCATTTAAAATATATAGAAAGAGACAAATGTGTGAAGACAATACATTCGCAAGTTACACAACTGCAAACCTGGCTGCCATACAGAGTAACAATTTAGTGTGAAGTACTGACAAAAAGGCTGCACTCAAAAATTCAAAATTCACTCTCATTTCACTCAGAGCCTGAACAACGAGAACAGCCAGAGGGATGAAACATCTGTGCATGTTTTTTTTTCTGCACTGAGAATGATTAAAAATAAAAAGCTAAATTAACAGCTGCGTTTTGCTCTTTAGAAAACAGTCCAGTTTTTCCCTCTTACAACATTTCACTGGCTTCATGTGCCTGTTCTGTTTACTACTAAAATGAGGGTGTTTATGAATACAGAGTTAATGATGAACCACTAACATAAAAGTAATGACCTCCCAGTGTGATGTCATCCATGCCTCCTGGCCTGACCTAAAACACTGGATCTTTTGAGTAAGTGCATACAATTTGTGACATTAAAAGCTCCATCTCTGAACATTTGACCACGCATACTGTGAGAGAAGATAATGATCAGTCTGTAATAACTTCTGAAAAACCTAGTTAGAAAATCTCACGCTGTTCACATGTGGTATGGTGATGCAAACTGAGTATCAAGCCAGCCACCTGCTTTGCTCTTTACAGAACCTCTTTGAAGTGTGACGAGGTGTGCGAAATCGAAATAATTAGACATCGGACACATTTGGAGGACTCACCCTGAAGTTCACTTTTAATAAGGCAACTCTCCATCATGTAGAGGAGGACTGTGACCATGATGTCCAGCAGCTGACACTCCTCCGTCACATGTCGAGCCAGCTCCTCGTTGCTGAACAGCTGCACACTAATATGTACAATGCGGTTGGACATGGTATCTGACTCGTGGCTTTTCATCAGTGTTTTCATGATGAATGCATAATGCTGAACAAATGTTTTTGTAAAAGTGATCTGCCAGAGAGGAAGAGAAAAGCCCATGACACAATTAAGGCTTACTGTTATGATGCTGTCACTTTCAAAAACCTAACATAACATATGACAAGCATCATTTCAGTTACCCGAGTCTACGCCATGATGTGCGACATAAATTAGACAACAACAACAAAAAAACAGACATGCATTTAAAAGTAAGAGTAGACTTATATTTTTGCAAATTAATTTTCACACATAAGAGAGAAAATACCTTATAATCTTGATCTGGCAACATGTTTAGTAGGAAGGTGACCATCTTCTGAGGAAACTCATACTTTATTGTCCAAAACAGCAACTCCTCCAGGAAGCATTTATGCTTCAGAGATTCTATAATAAAGGGGTCTGAGGGCAGAAAAAGGCACATAATAAGATGGCTGTTTCATGAAATATATACTAGTGCATTATAATTTGTTTAAGTTTACCTTTGGTACTGCTGCTCAGCTTAACCCTCTTCCTCTGTCCGACAGACTGCCCTGCGTCTTGGTCCTCCTGAGACGGGCAAAAACGAAATCAACACAAATGTCAATCTAACAAAATGACTGAACAGAGAACTGGTTCATATCAAATTAAAATATAGTCACTTGGGATGCTGAAAAAATTAACTATAAACCATGTGTGATTAATCATTTAAGGGTCCAGTGTGTAGGATTTTGGGGTATATATCAGCAGGAATGGAACATAATATAAGTATGTCTTCTTTAGTGTATCATCACCTGAGGAATAACAATCATTATACTTTTTTGTTAGCCTAGAATCAGCCAATTATATCTACAAAGGGAGTGGGTCTTCATCCATGGAGTCCACCATGCTGCACTACCATGTTTCTACAGTAGCCCAGAATGGACAAACTGAGCACTTCAGATAGGGCCATAAACGTTTTTGTGTCTGCCACCGTAGTTAGCAGCCCTCAGCGACAAGTTGAACAATATTGGTAAAACACTGATTTTTAACCTTTAACTGCTTCATTGAGTGTTTTTACTGGTTTAAATCACTGAGTCTGTTTATTTGAAGAAGAGGAGACCTCTGTGGATAATTTGGTTCCTGATAAAAACCCCCTGAACAATTAACACTGAAGGAAAATTAACACGGAGTTCACGCTTGGCACATGGGAGAAGTTTCAGCTAGTTGCAATCTGCAATCCTAACCGCTAGATATCACTGAATCCTGCACATTGCTCCTTTAATTATGTTACTATCAAGTAAAAAAAAGTACAAATCCCAAACATAAACTGAATGCCATTTGATTTGAAACATCTATGTAAGCTCTCATCACTTGTGATGGGCATTTTTGTTTTACATTTAAAGACAAAATTATTTATATAATAAAAAATGCCAGAATAAATTAACACTTAAGTTCAAAAACAGTTCAAACTTGTCAGTTATTTTTATATGTGATGCAGGCACAAACCTCTTTGTTAGACTCATCTGGGCTCCCTGGTGCAGTGGTTCCTAAAAAACAAACAAACAAAAAACATTTAGCTATTAGTAGCAGCACTGTAATCCACTGGACAAACATACGCAGATGCCTGAGACATCTCAGTTTGCAAAACTGACAGTTTGTACAAACAGCAATATTCAACATTGGCAAAAATAAGCTGTGACATACTTTCCATTTCCTACAAAATCATGTATGCAAGGTCTGATTTCTTTAGAAACAAGTGCTGAGGTCTGTTGTTTATCTTAACATAATTATGTCATACTCTATTATTACCTAGAATAGCTATGATGTAGGCAGTTCAAGTATACAGTGTGTAAAAAGTGCTAGAGGACGTGGTTACTGCAAGGAATAAAGCGTGAAAGAAAACTCTAATGCAAATTGTCAAGAATTTAAAATCAGTTGTGAAGCCATTTTAAACAGTTGTCAGAAGGTTATTGAAAGTTTCATATTAGGTGTAATGGTTACCCAGTAGGACCATTGCTCCTGCACCTCCTTCAGCACCAACAGTGACATCAGCAGTCGCACCTTGGGCTTTCTCCTCCACAGACACCAGACCTGAATTCTTCAACGCTAACAAATACTTGTCATAGTTCTTCTTAGCATATAAATTCTCCTCTTGGCCTGGAAGTGAAGCAAAACAGAATTTGCAACGATTATTGCAATGTCGAAATCTCAAAGGTAAGAAAACTATCACAAGCAAATGCACAGTGTTTCAAGTAATGGAGACCTGGGTTACGTATTCTACTTCAAAATACATGTCTTAGATAAAATTCAGACCAAAAGGTTTTCCATTTCTTTATATATCTTAACAATGAATCAATAAAATGCTGTGGTAAGACAATGCTTAATAATTACCAAACTCTAGATATTTACCCATGCTCAACTCCTTGAATGTTTGCTGATTGGTCAAGATCTTTGTCAGTACAGTTCTCATTGCGCCTCCCATCTTCGTCAGCTCCTCCAGGAAGGAGATCTGAGGTTCCAGCTGCTGCAGGACTTTCTGTAGATCTCTCTCAGTTGAGGTGTCTGGTAAAGCAAGATAAGAGATAAGCCATCAGACTCAGTACTTGTGAACATAACTTTGGATGTCAACAGTTGTATAACACTGGTATCGGTCTTGAACAGCAGAGTCTGTTTTGTATTTGATACACAACAAGATGTGTGCGTCATATATGAAATAACAAAGTAAACAAAAGAATATGAGATACTTTGGATACAAGGTTTCTGAAAGATACACTAAGCTTTTCATAGTTACAGCTTTTGTTCAAGATGTTCAGTGGGACAAAGTATACATTAACCCACCTGGTTCAATGTATCCATCCCTCAGATACTGTATGATACACAGAATAAAGCGAGGAAGAACCATCTCGGACATCAAGAGAAGGTCTCGAGGTATTGAGGGGATATTCTCCCCTGTTCTCAGCCGATGTCGTCTGCAAAACCTGTCAGAAAAAAAAACAAAAACAAATGTTGATGTTGCAGACCTTGAGTAAAGATAACAGCAGCCAGCTCTCTCTCTTACATTCATTCATACATTTTTGTTTGAATTCTTAGAGAGCTTAGGTGACACTGAGTTCAATACCAGTAATGGCTCCATAATGGTCCTGCCAAACCAGAAGGTCCAGTTTGGATTCTTTTTGTTCTTATTTTTTGTTGCATTTTATAGATGTAGTAATTGTGTTTAAAGCAAGGTACAGCGTTGTATATTGTGTTGGGTAGAGTTGGGTTAAGGTTTGAAGATGGTTGGGATTAAATGAGCATTCCAGGGTAAGAATCTAGTAGTTGTTTTTTTGTCTCTGCCCATACAAATAATGTGATCCATAGCAACACACAACCAACTACGACTCTTGCTCATGTTGCTCAAGATTGTTTGACAGAGACGAATCTGTCAACAGCAAAGACAGCTGCTTGATGGTGACACAATCTAATGTCGTAATATTTTGATACTCAAGAATAGTATCAAAACTGTGGCAACAATCTGCGTACACAATTATACATCATGGTTACTAAGAGGAAACTATTATTTGAGTAATAATAGCAAAAAATTAACAGCTCTACTTTTGTCTTTAACAGTAGTAAAAAGAGTACACATTTATATAGCGATAACTGAACCCCCAGACCATATTTACGCAGTCATATATCAGCTATATATAGATATAGAGACCTCCAGCTACAGCTACTGTCGGTATAATTGTTGCTATGGTTAGGCTAACCCTCTGAGCAGAGCTGCTAAGTCAAGGGTCTCCTATTTAAAAATGACAGGAGCATTGTAATATTCAAACCTGTTGCTGACTGGCAGTAATATATAAACAAATCTCATACAGAATTATCTGAAAGCTCAAACAGACTATGCGGACCAGGATACTTGTTACTAGCTAAGTTTAGGTCACCTCCCACCAAGACCTCACTCCATACCCACAGTGTCCTGACAGCTGCACCACCAGTCACCAATCTGTCAAGCTCCTGAAGTTCACAGATGACACTACAATCACTGGACTCATCTCTGGTGGGATGAGTCCACCCACAGGTGGGAGACTGACCATCTGGTGACATGGTGCAGACACAACAACGGTGCTCGAAAGACAATGGAGATGGTTGTGGATTCCCTTGAAGAACACAGCCCCACCCATGCCCATCACTCTTTCCACTTCCTGGGCACCATCATGACCCAGGACCTCAACTGGGAGGTCGATATCAGCTGCCACTTAAAAGCACAACTGAGGATGTACTTCCTGCGGCAACTTGCCACAGACAATGATGGTTTCACTTCTACACTGCCGTTGAGTCCATCCTCGCCTCTACCATCACCATCTGGTACGCTGCTGCCACTGCCAAGGACAAGGGCAGACCTCAGCGTGTCATTTGCTCCGTTGCGAAGGTGATTGTCTGCAATCTGTTGTCCCTCCAGGACCTGTACGGTTCCAGGATCCTGACATGGGCAGTAACGTTTGTGGTCGACCCCTCCCAGTCTGGACACAAACTCTCTGAAACTTCCCTCTCTGGCAGGACGCTGAGGTCCATTGAGACCCAGACCTCACCAAACAGTTTTGTTCTATCTGCCCTATCCCAGCCAAACCATTAGACACTACATGTCACATTAACGTCATCATCCATCTCTACACCTTATACTAACGTCTTCATCTGTCTCTACAAATTATTCTGACTTCTTAATCCGTCTCTACACCTTGTACTGACATCTTGATCTGTCTTTTCACCTTAAATTAATGTCTTTATCTATCTCTACACCTTATATTAGTGTCTTAATCTCTCTCTACATCTTTAATGTCTTGATCTGTCTCTACACCTTACATTAATGTCTTCATCTGTCTCTACTCCCTATATCAACGTCTCCATCGGTCTCCACGTTACATACACGTCTTCATCTGTCTCTGCACGTTACATTAACGTCTTCAACTGTCCCTACACGTTACATTAACGTCTTCATCTGTCTCTGACATTTCCATTAACGTCTTCATCTGTGTCTGTGCCTCTCTCTAAGCCTGACATTAAAGCACATCACTTAAGCTGTGACTAACATAGCACACACTGTATTAATACTTTATAATGTAAACTTTCACGTTACTTGGACAAAAAAAATTGCACATTTATGCACATAACTACATAACTTTCACTTCTAAAAACTGCACAGCGCTTTCATGTTTTGTTCAGACATATTGTACATATCTTCATATTATTTTATCAATTTTATTGCGATTTTCGTCTTCTCTTTATTTCTGTCTCTTGATTTTATCAATACTTGCTTTTATTGCTCATTTAATTTTCTCTTGGTATCTTTTATTTTTGTTGTCTTATGTACCAATGTTCCAAAGAATATTCCCTGTATGTGAAAACCAAGCTGCTTGGCAGTAAACCGGATTCTAAGTCTGACCTGTCAAAACAATACTAGCCGTTAGTTAGCTTAGCCAGCTTAGCTAGCAGCTAGCTAGCTTGGACTTACCCACTCTCTCGCATGACATTACTGTCTCCACAGTCACAGGCCCCACCAGCCTGGCTCCTGAACATGTTGAAATCATGGCCCGTGTGGTCTCCGTTATTAAAACACTCAGCACACAATGACATGCACGGAGAGATGCCACAGGTCCGGCATCGATACGCCACGAAATTAGCCGTCCAAACCAAGCCGCACAGAGTCGCGTTGTCATAGGACCGGACCGTTTTGCAGAACTCCTCGAAACCTTCGCCTCCTGCAATGAGACATTTACACCAGTCGAGAGCTTCTGTGTCCGCCGCTGGTTTTTCGGGATTTAGCACAGCGTCGAGCAGCTCCTGAAGTTGTCGCACCCCGGAGCTATTGTCAGTCCGATTTAAGTCTGCCTTCAAGTGGGCGGCAGTGGCTTTCTTGTCCCGGCGCAGCAGCGACGCCGCCATCATGCACTCTGGCTTGTTGTCCACAAATTTATTTTTGTTGTCTTGTTTCCATGTTCTCGGGTTTTCTCGCGACACAACTCGTTACGTCGTAGACGCTGGTGGAAGAATTTCCAAACGCACTTCACCCTCAGTACACGCAGAAATGTAAAAAAGACATAAAACAAAAAAGCTCTCTCTGTTTGAATATTTAGAAACAGGTTTACAGTTAAAATTAAATCTAATTTAAAAGACTTTACATTATTGTGTAAAAATGTGGTGTTTGGTTTCTTAAAAAAAATTCTTTTTTTATTTTTTATTATATTTCTATAATTATAATAAATTTACTAAATAATCTAAATATTTTATTTGTACATGCAAATTTAGCAATAAAAATGTATTGTATGAATTTGTTGTTTTTCCTCAGGATGAGCAATATGTTAAACTAGTTTCTACATAAACTAACAAAAAGGCTACCAAGACACTTGACGTCTGAATGTTTTAGAATATATATATATATTTACCTCTGGCTCTACTGTCATTGTTTTATTTGTATACAATACAAATAATTTTGTGTAAGAACAATTAAAAACAAAACGTGTTCAATGTGCAATGACTAATTTAAGTATTTGATCTTATCAAACTTTGTAGGACTATAAGTATTTGATCCAGCAGAGCATTAGCTCAGTTCATGCACTGTCATTCGTGCTGTTTTGTTTTCTTGTTTCTAGGTAACCAAAACCATAACTATGACTGTCCGCCCCCCACTGCGCTCATGCAAAACAATGCAGTGTGAAGAGGGCCTTAGCATGAATGAGTTTAGCATTTAGTAAATAAATTATCAAGTTGAATAATCCCCCTTTGTTACATTTTTTTATGAGACACTTTATTTCATGTTGTACATAAATAGCATTTCTTTTTTATTCATTATTATATTTTATTATAGTTGAATTTATTGTATATTTATTATTAAATTAAATTAAATTAAATTAAGTTAAATTTTATTTAATTTTATTTTATTTTATTATCTGGCGATCGCGTAATCAGTTTGTAACAGACTGTAATGACAGACTGTAATGAACTAACTGATATCCTAAAATTCCTTTTTCAACTTTTGCATACAAAATTAAATAATAAATTAATAAAACAATTTAATAAAACAAACCAAAAAGAAAAAAAAATGCATGAAGGACTACTATCACGCGTTCCGGGGTAGAAGTCGGATTGTTTTGGTTGATGCACACATCTTACCGGAAGTACTATCCATGCTCAGAATACACACTCACAGGGACTTTAGCTGAAAAATAACCGTTTGCAATTAATTATCGGGGTTGTCGCTCAGGTGTCACACGGGTTTGGGACGCAACAGACGCTAATAATGAAACTTAAAGAGTTAGAGAGCTGTCTGCAGCAAGTGGACGTGTTTGAAGAGCCAAAAATCCTTCTGGAGCAATATCCAACCAGTCCTCATATTGCTGGTGAGGACAACGTGTGATAATAGAGTTTGTTAATAGTACAAATTGTTGTCATTAACTTTATTTTTCCTACAGCATGCATGCTTTATACAATCCAGAGCACGTTTGATGACATTGAGGGTAAACTAGTGGCAGATCTGGGATGTGGCTGTGGAGTCCTCAGCATCGGGGCTGCGATGCTTGATGCAGGGTGAGAGCATCTGTCCGTCCACAATACATTGGTTTCAACACAATAAACAGCTGTACCTTTAAATGAGCTTCTATTCTCATTCTGTTTTTCAGTTTGTGTGTTGGCTTTGACATTGACGATGACGCGCTGGACATCTTCAGAAGAAACGCAGAGGAATTTGAGATTTCTAACGTGGACCTGGTCCAGTGTGACCTGTGCTCTCTGGAAGCAGAGGCTTATGCCAATAAGTTTGACACTGTTATAATGAATCCACCATTTGGGACAAAACACAACCAAGGTGAGTATAATTAAAGGGCTACTCCTGTGATTTAGTATCATTCTTCTGTGAAGTTGGGCTACTTTCAAAAGAGCAGAGGCCAAGATACTCTGGCTTAAGTTCAGTTGTATGGGTCAAGATACAAAAACTCTCCTCAATCCCCGTAATGCTACCCAACAGCATCTTTCTGTATCCCTCCTTGCCTTGTAAACAGCCATGTCTCTTAAACTCCACATCCCCATATCTAACACAGGCTTTCTGTTTGAAAAAAAGTCTCAATCCCAATTCTAGGTAGTTCTAATACATCAGGAATTACTTTCCCAATACTTAATCCCACATTCAGGTCATGTGATATAATGGGAGAGATGATAAGGATTCCCAAAATACCCACTGATGAGCTTTCTGCTACACCTCATGGTCTTCCTAGGTGGATAATGTTTGCGGAGTTTTTAATTTGGGTTAAAATACATTAGAATCATGGCACAATTTCCACTGAATTCGGGTTTACAATTAATTGGCAGAGGTGAGTAAAGATGTCCAAATTTGTTTGGTTTTCAGGCTTTTCAGTATTATCTTGCACAAAGTCTGAGCTTTCTGAGAAATACAGCTTCTAGTAATCACCATGTTGGATTTTAGTATTTATAAGCCTGAAGCTCAAGATAGTTGAACATGACATTAGGAGGCTCCTTCTGAAGCCACAAGACATTTCATTCCTGTCTACAAGTACACAGATATTTTTTGAAACAATGTTTTTTTCCCATTCATCTAAACAAATAATTCTGTCCACATGACCTTCAAGTTACTAAAATGTGTCCACACTAGAGCACAAAAACATCTCAAAATTCTCACATGCGTGCATTGTGCACACAGACATTGTTGCTGCTGCAGAGCTGCTTCTTGTCCATGTTAACAGTTTTAGGTCACTAAAATGGAGATTGTGTGAAACGCTGTCAATGCTGCAGATTTTTAAAAAACTCTTATCACTGTGTATCTGTCTGCACGTTTACAACGCAGAGTTTGGGAAACAATGACGTAATCTTCTCAAATTTCATATGCCCATTGTTGCTTTGAGAATTATTTTATAACACAGAGAGGAAAAATATCCTTACACGCGTAGACAGGGCCTTATAAACAGTTTTCCCAGGGTGAATAGTTGTGCTTGTGACATGCATACTTATCTCCATGTGTAAAAATCCCTTTAAATGAGTGTAGCACCATGGAGTTACATGTAGTTTTACATGTTTTTATTCTTTATTCAAGGCATGGACATGAAGTTCTTACGGGCTGCTTTAACAATGGCAAAGACAGCAGTGTATTCACTCCATAAAACATCAACACGAGAGGTAAGTTCAGTTTTTACAGCACTGTGATGTCAGACAGAGCTGTCAGGGGAAGTCCAGGTCAGGTCTGATGCCTTACCATAACCATGTCCTTTCAATGCAAATGTCACAACTCGAGGCATACTTTTACTATCAAGCCTTAAGTTACATCTCAAGTCCTCACTTTTTATGGCTGTGACTCAAGTGTCATATCTATATCTGTAGTATGAAGACTTTAAATGCTTGATGTTCATTTCCTTATGTGATTACAGCACATACAAAAGAAGGCTAATGACTGGGGAGTGAAGATGGAAGTAATAGCAGGTAAGAAGGAATAGAGTCAGGGTACAAAATTAGCACCGTCCACTAGCCCAGTGGTTTTCAAACTGTGGAGGAGTGTCAATAACCAGCGGAAAAATATGGAGTGAAACAAAGTGGAATTAATTTGATTTATGTAGAGAAAATAAACACGAGTTTGCTGATGCTATTATGCTGACCTTTATTTTAATGGTAATCTATTGAGTGGCTGGTAAATTTGAAAATTCACTATCCGTTTGGCTTGTGGACAAAGAGGCTAATTTTGTACCCTAAATCCAGTGCATCTTCGTTGTGACATAAATATTCAAACACTGACACCATAACTCTCTTTACAGAACTAAGATACGACCTGCCAGCATCTTACAAGTTCCATAAAAAGAAATCGGTAAGCTAACACACTGTCACACTGCAGTCTCAGGATATAAAGGTTTTCACGCAGATGTCTCAAGATATAACTGACAAACACATTCACACAGAACTCGTTTTATTTGCTATTCACATATGCAAACTTAAAAAAAAATAGCAAAGCAGGTGTTCTCATCACTCACTGTTAGAAATCTACAAGGAAAAAGAACATGGCACCAGATTCTAGATGTCCCGCTGGTCTTACAAAACTTAAATGTTCGGTTGTAATTAAATTACAGTCAGAGAAGATTTATGTTGAACGTGATAAAACCAAAAGCATCATAAGAGGAGAAATAAAGGTACACAAATAATGTAAGAGGCACGATAAACAGGGACTTAAAAGTCTGACACCGAGCTTTGCAAATTGTTCTTTAGGTTGACATCCAGGTGGACTTCCTACGATTCTCCAAAGCCTGAAGCTTTCACTGGAATGGATTTAAGTTGCCTCTGCATTTTTCGCTGTTTATAATAAATGTTTTCAAAAAAGAAAGACTCTGGGTGTTAACTCGTGACTAAGATCCGTTTTCAGTTTTGGCGACCTTCGCTGCAGGGCCATCAGCATCTTCTAGTTCTCTCTTTGGGGCTGCAGGTGCTGGAGGAAAAGCACAAAGTAGGTACAATATAATTAACCATGTTAGAGTAGATAACTATCTAGCCAAAGAGTACATTTTGAAGCTCCAAAAGATGCAGAACCTACCATCATCATCCTCATCATCACTTTCAAACTTCGTCTTTTTGCCTTTGAACTGAGTTCTGCCATGATCTCTGCCTCCTCGTCCCCTTCGGCCTCCTCTTCCTCCTCTGCCTCCTGATCTTCCTCTGCCACCTTTTAGGACAGACAAGACACATCAATACAAAACCATAAATGGATTTAATTACTGATGATTAACAAAAATGCTTTAGACGAGCACAGCGGCAAATCAAACTGTGCCTATTCAGGATGGGCCAACTATGTGGCCTGCAGTGTTGAAGCTCTATCAAGAACCCCTCATCCAAAGAATTTCACACTCGCCATGCAGCAGGTGTGACAATTATATCCTCTAGCAATGCTAGAGTATACTCATCATTTGGGTGAAGCAATTCCTACAAACACTTTATGGTATCAACAAAGTCAAAGCCCGACTATTTCCAGGAACAAAAGCATTCTTTCCAAAATGTCTATCTCTGATGCTTGATTGCTGATAAACTGTTCCTGCCAGGTTCCCACTGGGCCCACAAGCTTCACAAAATGATGTCATCACACATTTTTTAATCATTTTCCTTGGCTCAAGGAAAGTTTTACATACAAAAGAACTTCCATGGAGTCAAAATTGACCTTGTCTGCATTTGGAGGTGTGCTGTCACCAGTTTTACAGACCTATCTTTTTTAATGGGGGTCTATGGGGAAATAGCTTTTGGGGAATTATTTTGGCTGCAAAACTGGGCAGCCACTGGGAAAAATTGGAAGCAAGGCTGAAAGGTGGCGCCATATACAGCTCTGCACAGTCAAGAGACAGAGACTCTTTCCATTTCAGTCAGATCAGCTGCTAGTTTGAAAACAGTATTTACCTCTGCCTTTGGACCTGTTGAATGATTCTTGTTGGGCTTCGATGATCTTCTTCATGTGTTCTTTCTCCTCGTCTCCCTCAAGCACCTGCCATGTAACAGTGTTGTTCTTGATTTTCAATTCCCCTTCGCATGCCTCTTTGGCCTTGTCGAATGCCTCCTTTGCATTCCCACTGAAGAGGAGGGTGCCCTTGTTGAAAGTTAAAAAAAAAAAAAAAAAAATTTTAACTACACTGCATCTCTTTACCTTGAGAGTGAGACTTGAGTGGTGGAGAGTTTCCTCACCTCTTTGGCTCCTCTTGTGAAATTAACCCACTTGATCTTTCCATGGCCAGAGAACAAGTCATGGAAGTCCTCTCTGGAAACATCTTCAAGCTCTCCTGAGAACTTCAACAGGCAACCAGTCTGTTCATCCAAAAGCAGACCCTGTAACACAAATGAGAAATTATTATTATTATTATTATTATTATTATTACTGTGTCCAGAGCCCATCCGCATAAGAACGTGAGCTTGCACATGGGATCTTACCATTTCTTTCTCTTCTGCATTTTTCTGCTGTTGTTCCTTGTCCCTAAAAATATTTTTTGAGAGGAGGGTCAGTAAATTTTAACAACATGTACAGCATGTTTTAGCACAGAAACTTAGTGTTTGTGTACTCACTGTTTAGCTTTTGCTTTTGTCTCTGCTTTGAACTGTTTTCTCTCTTCTGCTTTCTTTGCATGGTAGTCTTCTCTGAAAGCAGAGCAGCAATGACACGATTATTATATGCAGTCATGATCAAAAGTTTGTGTCCTGGATGAATTAAATGTTTTTATTTTCTGAATGGAAACTGCAGGAAAACTTGAACTTTTTAAAGTGGTGTATCAATTTGCTTTATTTCTGAAAAAGCATTCAACAACTTTCAATCTTTTGTTGCCCATGTCCAAACTTTTTTGTAATGTGTTGCAGGCATCAAATTCAGAATAAGTGCATATTTACTAAAAAGAAAGTTTATGAGTTTGAACATTTTATATCTTGTCTTTGTGCTGCATTCAATTGAATATAGGTCAAGACAGATGAGCAAATTCTTGCATTGTTTTTATTAACGTGTAAAACTGCATCTCAACTTTTTGGAATTGTGGTTGTACATTAAGCGTAATAACTCTGCATAAAATCTCCAACAGTATGTTGCACTCATGTTTGTTCTCCTTTTCACTGTTTATTCATTGTATTTCTCAATCACAGCATTTTCCACTGTAGATATATTTAAATTAAGAAGCAGGGCAGCTCACCTTGATAACACAAGCATCTCATTGTCTTTGAAAGACTTTATGTCTGAGCGTTCTAGGAACTGCTTGGATGACTCTTCTGTGTCAAAACAGATAAACACCGATCCCTGCAGAAGAATAAGTTATTAAAAAAACTCCCCAAATTCACTGCGAAAACAAACTGGAATTTTGACATGATATATTTAATTCACCTTGAACTGCCTTTGCAGGTTTCTTCTCATCTGAATGTTTTCTATGTTGCCTTTTCCACTCAGCCAATCCTGAATCGCATCAAGGGAAGTGTCGAGAGGAAAACCTTTCTAGATGACAAAATATATCAGAATGTGAGTAAAAGAACAGTAGAACCAAGGTAGAGACTAAAATCAGATTATGTACAGTGGAATGTTTTTTGCAACGCATTACAAAAATTTAATAACATTTAAGTCAAAATGCAGAGAGCAGATGTTTGGTGGGAAACACCTAATCTGTAGTTCTATATAATGTATATACAGTCAGTATATTAGGGACACCTAGGTAAAGCTAATGCCTTCTGATTCAATGGTCCTGCAATATATTTTACCCTAAAGGTTATAATGTTCAGTTTTTGTTGAAACTGTTGTAGAAAAGTGTTGCTAAACTGAGGATGTAGTGATGTTCCTATTATTTGTCCACCCCATTATGTACGAGCGAAGGCTAAAAGACAAACATCTCTCTGTTCAACAGAGCAACAAACTATGTCCTCCCAAACCATCCTAAAGTTGAATCAATACAGTTTCAAAGATACCAATTTACACAGATAAATGTTTTTTATCGAAATAAGGATTCAGAAACCGTCTGCATGCCACTTAAAAGCTTACCATGTACACAGATTTGTGTTTAAGTGCGTCTTTGTAGTCATCATTCATTTCAGGTAAGGGTTTGTCTGCAGACCTCCTGATTTTAGTCTTGTCTTCGCTCATTTCCAAGAGGCCAGTCTTTGATTTCTGGAGAGCTTTGACGATGACACTGGGTTCTGTAGTTAAAGACTTCAGTCTGGGAAGGAAATACAGACATGTCAATAAATACTGTGACTAATGCTCTTTCAAGTAATTAGGCTTGATTAGAATGTAAAAGTGCTGACGCTCACTGACTTCCATCTACAGAAAACTCCAAATATATACACTTTTACCAGTTGGATTTTGCCAAAACGTCAAAACCAAGGTGTCTAGGTCTAACGGTCCGAGATGAACACCTCTTTAATTCAGCAAAATATTACTTTGTTTATACAGTGTGCCTGTTTTGTGTGTGCATGCTGTGGTGAAATGTAATCTGCCTGGTAACAAGATCACTTAAGGGACAGGGTGAGGACATGTGCTAATCTTGCTCTACTTGTCATGAGTCATAATGGGTCCACAAACTCATTAGTCATCATTGTCTTTCTCACACAAACCTCTAGCTTTTCTATCCTTTGTCAATTTATTGAAATATTCTCCTAATCATGCCCTTTTTGACCTATCTTGTTAATGGAAGCTTTAGTATCTGACTCAGTCATGTTGTGCTGATGAGACCCCAGTCAGAGATGTCAAAACAAATACTTCCTTATCTGCTGTTAAAAAAGCACATGGATGGGTTGGATACAATTTTTGCAGCAGCCTTCGAGATGTTAACAATCATTTGGCATGTGTCTTCAGGGTAAAGTCCACATTGCTGTGAGATATGACACATTTTGTTTAGGGACAACCACTGTTGCCGAGCACAATAAAAACAAAGACACTAGTACTTAACTAGTGTAGGATGGGTTGCTTTTAGCACTCTGTGATCTCACACACTCCCTTGACATTAGGTGTGGTCAGATTAGCAGAGAGCTACCCAAACAGTGCGGTAACAGCAGAGTAACTGCAGGTAAACACTAACATTACCTACGGTGCAGGCACAGGCAGAACCAGCTGCTGTTATTTGCTGGATTCATCTGCCAAATTTTGCCAAAGATCCTCCTGCACATGGATGTCCACACATGCAAAAGACAGCTTCAACGTCTAAAGCAGGGATGCTAAATGCGCTTTTCCCAGGGGCCACTTATGCAAAATGACAGGAGGCAAGATAATAAACAAACCAAGCTTTGAGGAAAAAATGCTGTGTTCTCTTAAGTGAATTGAAATTTTAACTGATGTATTTAAAGACATATAGCCTTAATTATAGCAATCCAAAATGTTCTCCCAGGTCACTGTTGATTAGGAACTCAACTCTGAACCTTTTTGAGCTCACACAACGGAAAGCTATCAGTGAACGAATAACTGAATATGTGAGTAATCATTTTTTAACAGCAGTTTAACAGAGACTGTGACACAGACGAGTTTAACAAACCTGTTGAATTTGAGCATCGTCTCCAAAGTCACCCAGCCATCATCAAGCTGCAGCTGTTCTTTGAGAAACTTGTCTCTTGGAAGATTGTGATCCCCAAAGTAGTACTAGAGGTGGAAAAGAGAGAGAGATTTGTTAGAGCTGAATTTGACTGACTTTTGTCATATATAATTCAAAATATAATACAAAAATATATAATAAAATCAGAATTACCTCTATTTGTCGTGCCACTTTCATCTCAATTGGAGACATCTCTTCTTGGTTTTCTGCCATGATTGTTCTGTGCAAAAACAGTAATCAAAAATTAGAAAAAGATCTTCATTTCAATTTAAAAAAAGCATTATTCTTTGGTGGATATAACAGTTATGTAAATTATATTGTAGTAAATTTTATAATAATAATGAAACAAGAAGTACCTCTCAGGAAAACAGAAACAACTACTTGCTATTCACATAATAATTTGAGTTACATATAAAGTAAATATTGAAAATATTCTGTGGTTCCAGCCCTTCATATGTGAGGACTTGCAGCTTTTCTACCTTATAGCCACATGGTGTCTACAGCTATCAGAGACTTGAATTTAAAGCTTTTTAAAACCTTTTCAAGATATTTTTAACCAATATTTAGGCATGAATTTTTGATAAATCATCTTTTTCTTATTCAAGCATTGCAGGTAAGCACAAAGGTAAGTGATGGTGAGTTAGACTAAATCTACATTTTGCTAACAGGTAAGTGCAAATATACAGTAAAAGACAGTTCAGTGGTTCAGTGAAAGGTCTAAAATGAATGTGGACATTCACGCAGAAGAGCTTGACTAATTTTGACAAAAAGGAATTAAAAGATGGATAAATTAAATTAGATAAATTGTTTGTGGAAATTAAGACCTCACAAATTTAAGACGATTCAATGACATTTAAGGCCTAATGTTTTTTAGATTTTAATCAGAGACATTTTAAGACTTTATTAATACCTGCAGACACCCTAGGCCTTTAATTTCTTAAAAAATTAAAATAATAATCACTGAAAATAATTAAGAGGTTTCCTTACTAATACATTTATATACGTAATGAACATAAAATTACTCACATTAGTTTATTTTATCAATTGTCTTCAGTACTTGGTATATTATCCACAGTTTTTGCACACTGCCACAATTAAAATTGTAAAAACTGGCCATTCTGGTTTCTCTTGATTATTCTGTAACCAGGACATTGTTAATGGAAAAAGCCTTTGATAAGGATGTCTTAGATTGCAAGCACAGCAACTTTAATCCTCCCCCCCATAAGACATTTAAGACACATGTACTTGTCCACAGGTCTTGTCTGGAGGTGGACTTTTGTTATTATATCTCTGCAATGAGTCAAGTTGTATTGAGACTCGGAGAAATGGGCAGACCAGACCAGCTGGAGATCTTTTAGGACCAGGACAAAGTGGCAACAATACATACGGCAGGAAGTGCTGGTGCATTATCTGATGTAATGAAATGCAATGAAAACTTGTCTGTATTTATATGTTCACTAAAATGGCATATGAATGAGTATGCCTGTTACATCTACATATGTCTATGGATGATTTTTTTGTATGTGTAACCACCATGATATTGCTATGTGTGTGTTTATGGTGACTTTGTGATTGTGTGAAAAATGCCTTCTGTGATGATGCTGCAAACCTATTTCCCCACAGGGACATATAAAGTATACATCTATCTAGTACACTTTAATAGCAGGAAAAAACATCCCCAAACAACACCAGTCATTTGGTTATAACTCGACACAATAAATCAAATCTTAGAAGGTAATTTATGACTATATAAATATGGCAATTAGCACATAATTAGCATGGACAGGAAGCGGTTTTCGTTTATCCTGATGCAATGTTGCTGTTAGCTTTATAGCTAGCATGCTATGTTAGCTTATATGCTGCAGCTGTACACCGGCCACGCTGTGTGCTCGTACACTAAAAGCCAAGTCATCCAGTTTATAAAGTATAGCCACGTTGACACTACGGTACGTGTTTTATTTGGTGTTACACTTAATTTGCCGCAAATTACTTTAATGCGTAACGTTAAACGAGTCATTACACTCTGCGCAACTCCATATTAGCGAAAGCATGCTGCTCAAACAAGCTTGACCAGTGTCTACTGTCCTTTTATAAACCCACAGAACATTTCCGATGTAATAAAACAGAAACTGTAAAAGTCCTCTTAACACCACTGTGAAAAGTTATACTTACGATACGTGGAGTCTCCGTTAGCACCACTTTGAACCGTTCACACCAAAAGTCTTCACTTCTCTGGTCACACGTTGTGGAGCTGCGTGCTACGGATCACAGCGAGGACCAAAAATGAGTCGTCTCCGCGCTACGGCCACTCCGGCTGTGCTGGATCTGAGCAGCCGCAGTAACTCAGTAAGATAAAAGCCTCTCTGTGTGAGGAGGTCACAGCCTCAGGGTGTCGCTGTGAGTCGATGGGACTCCCTAAATACTTGCAAAATTTGCACCTTATGTAGAAACAAATTGCCAATAATAATTTAGCTATTATTCAATTTTTGTCATTTTGAAAGTGCCGCAAAATAGGTTATTTGATGTTATTTGGGGGTTTTTTGTATCAAAATGAAATGTATTTATTTATATTTTTATAATTTTAGTTATCAGTGGTGGAATGTAATTAGGTACATTTATTTAAGTTATGTACTTAAATACAACTTTTAAATACTTGTACTTTATTTGAGTATTTCCATTTTAAGCTACTGTATACATGTCAGAGGGAAATATTGCACTTTTTTACCATCACTACATTTATTTAATAACTTTAGGTACTAGATACTTTGTAGTTTAATATTATTTACACCAATTTGATCAACTAATAAATTATATAGAATACTATTTTAGATTACTGAAAACTACCCTGTCACCAGTTGAAATTATCCCCACCTCTATCAGCTGCAACACTAAAGTGATGCTTACACAGAATGCACCATTATTTATGATCCAATAATATATGGTACATTATTATTCTGAAATGGGCCATTCTGCATTATGAGTGCATATATATTTAATACTTTAAGTATATTTTATTTGCTAATACTTTGGTACTTTTACTTGAGAAACATTTTGAATGCATGACTTTTACTTATAACAGTAATTTTACACTGTGGTATTGCTACTTTTACTTGAGTAACAGATTTGAGTACTTCTTCCACCCTGTGTCACAGGTTTATAGGTGAAATTGTTATTCTGTTGATTGATGTGAACTTCACAAAAAGAGGTACTGCATGTTCTGATCAGTGCTTTAAGACAAAATGCTTTAGGCAGTTTTGTCAGTCCATTAGTTGGAAATACCTTTAAAATGATCAAACATGAGGTGACTTTTTTGCTATTTTCACTACTGGAGCACAGTCTTAAATAAACACGTTGCAGTTCTCCTTTGATGCACAAACAACAACCTGGAATTCAGTGCATAACAAGTCTGTTTTTTATTTCATATGATCTGAGATTTATAACATGTTTTTACACTTTATATTATTTTTTAAAATGTATTTATAAAGGTGTATTTATTATTATTATTATTATTATTATTATTATTATTTGCATGTTCTGATTTTATTACATTAATGTAAAATCATAAATAATTAAGCCTTGTGTTCAATAAAATGTGATAAACCTTATATAGTCCAATGTATTGCTCACTGATAAATTCAGGCAGAAATCACATCACACGAGTAGTGATTTATTTAATCAATTAATAATACAGTTGTGTTTTTAAAAAAAGGAAAATACTATTTGAAGCCCCCTAGTGCATCAGTAGTCTGAGGTGAATTCTGTGTGTATATAAAGCGGATTTAATTAATACTAAAATACAGTCATCTTCTTTCTACTTTCAATACATTAAAAGAGAAATACTCAAAAGTCAACTTAAGTGTTAACTGTGAGGCCCCTGAGTTTGACGTGAAATACTTGTGACTATATTCACAGTTTGGCAAACGTGCAGCTCTCTAAAGGTACAGTGCTTAATCAACAACTTGTCTGACAGTGTATCTGGCATTTGCAGACTTTGGCAGAATTAAGTTCAACATCTGATCGATTTGGAACAAAATGATGTGATCAGAGTTTGTCACTACACACTGTAAACACAAACACTTCCATGTGATCTGGTTGGGCTTGGAAGAGTCCCCACAATCTCCCAAGAGTCCAGCTCGGGGTCATATTTCTCAATGCTCTGCAGATAAGTCCCCTTTGAGTACGAGTATCCTCCTGTTACATAAATACAGCCATTCATTACCACCGCCCCACACTCCATCCTCCTCTCCTTCATCACCGATATTGGCCTCCATTCGTCTCTCTCTATGTCGTAGCAGTCTGCAATTGTCGTCTGTCCTCCAACCAAATACAGCTTGTTGTCGAGAGCCACTGAACACAGCCCGTACTCTGAAAACAGAGGATTTAAAATCAGAATACAGTAATCAGCATATTTTTTTATTCTTATCTCCTCTTCATTTTCTCATACCTGGATGTGGACTTATGGTGCTGATACTCCACTCGTTGACATCTGTCCTGTAGACTTGGATTTTTTCATAGGTGCAGTTTCCTCTGTACCCATAATGACCTCCAGTCACATAGATTTTATCTCCCATTACACAGGCAGTAGCATTTCCCACACCTTCAAAGAAAACAGAAGTTAAAGGAAACATCTGATAAGTCATTGTAGTCTATAAATATTGATGACTTGGGTCCAGTGTGCAGGATTTAGTGGGATATATTGGCAGATATGGTATATGGTATTCCTAACTTTGTTTTCATTAATAATCACCTGGAAATAAGAATCGTTTTTCGTTACCTTAGAATATGCCATTTAAATCTACATACGGAGTGGGTCTTCTTCCACTGTGTCCGCCATGTTGTTCGACAGTAGCTCAGAATGAACAAACCAAACACCGGCTCTCAGTAACTTGTGGCATCAAAAACCAACGAAAAAAGGCATCCTTAAATGTCAGCATGATACCCAGGCTGGTTTCCATTTTGGTTTAATGGTGCCCGTTGGCATCAGGGGGAAACGCAGCAGGACAAGGACGAAAGTTAAGGCGGCGAAAGTCCAACTGGGACAGACAGGAGGGGTGGAGGATGGGTCCAACAAACACCGATTTTCACCCGAGAGAGCGGTATTCGCATCCTGTAAGATTCTAAAGCCAATTCCTGTTCTTTTTTTCGTAAACCTAACCACGTTCTTTTGTTGCCTGAACCCAGCGTGTGTTTGTTGTTGAAGGAAAGAAAACGTCAATTTGGGGTGTTGTACTGACGTAGTGCATTTATTTTGAAAGAGACTATATGTAAACTGTATATTTTCTGTGAAAACGGAAGTGTATTTTGAAAGAAGACAATGCATGTAACAGGCAGAACTTGTCACGGCGTCCCCGAACGTCACCAACTTACGTAACCAGGGTATCTTTCACGTCATATCTTGACGTTCAAAGTCCATGACCAAATGTCAATATGTGATGAGGCAGGAGTGAGAATGTGTTGGTTTTTGTGTTGGCCACCATAGTTCTCCTACATGCTTGGCACCCGGGAGAAGTTTCCTTTGGTTGCAATCTGTAATGTCACCACTAGATGGCCCTAATTCTACACACTAGACCTTTAAACTCAATCAGTCCAATAAACTCCAGGAACACAATCAGATACATGAAAAAAACATTGGCTTTCAATCAGTAATCTAAGCCAACATGGTCAAGAAGTCCTTAAAGTGTTTAGGGAAAAATAGGAATCACTCAATGGGAACATCTACAATACCATGACAACCATGCAAATCTTCCTCTTCAATTAATCAAAGCATATAAATCAATTAATATTTTGCATACCTTGGATCATTTTGGCCAAAGGGAACCATTTCTTTTTCAGGGGATCATAATATTCAGTCTCTTGCTCTGGAGCTCCTCCTCTGTATCCTCCGACTGCATAAATACAGCCATGCAAAGCCACCGAGCAATGGTAGTATCTAGCTGTGATCATGGGGCAAGCCTCGGTCCATTCATCATAGTCACAGTTATAAACAGAAACTGTGTCCAGAGCCTCAACAGTGTTTGTCCTGTAACCACCAGTCACATAGATATTTGCTCCAAGTAAGGTGACGCTGTAGCTCTCTCTTGCGTGGTCAGGCATGTCTTTTCCTTGCACCCAGGTGTTGCTGATTGGATCCCATATGTGAACCTCACAGAGAGGGTGCCAGTAGTATCCACCAATGATATACATGTTGGAAGACATTTTTCTGCCTGCACACATCTCCTTACCATTGGATCTTAAAGCCTGAACGATCAGAGATTTAAACGTCCCTTTACTGTTCAGAGAGCATTGTCTGTGCACTTCTAAAGTGGTCTTGAAGTAAATCTCATCCAGGTCCAGATGGATGGAGTGCAGCAACTCTGCAGCACAGTGGACACGATTATCCAAGTCATGGGTCACCCATTTGGCTACAGCATCTATCAACACTTCATCCCTCTGCGCTGTGAGGTTCTGAGCTGCCAAAACTGATCTCATCCTCTCATGGTCCAGCTCTAGGAACTCGTCCTGCTGAATGATCTCCATGAACCTGCTCAGCATCACTCTGCGGGCCTCCCTCTCTAGACTGGGACACAGGTGCAGCTCAGCAAAAGCATGCATCCCCAGGCAGTTGTCCACATCCAGGAGGCGAATGAGAAACTCCTCACATGCTTGTTTCACAGATAGGAACTGCAGCAGGTCAGCAGCTTCCAACAGGCTCTGCACGTTGCTCTCAGTGATGCACACCTGCGCTGTGTACACATAATTCACCAGCACACCCAAGACGCCGCAGTCCACCCCGGTGAGTTTGATGACGCTGTTTGACCTCTCCCTCATGTCAGCTGTGAACATGACTTTGAAATAGGAGCTGCGGGCTGACAGCAGCGCCTTGTGGCAGTGAAACACCTGCCCAGACTCGCCACATTGTAGAGCAACGTCTGTAAACAAGCCACTGATGTAGAAGTGCCTGAGAGCATCCAGGAGCTCTGCTGGGTGGTCACCATCACAGAAGTCATATGTGTAGATTTCAGCTTGCTTGTGTGACATGGTATCTATGGAAAATGAAATTAGGACAGCGTGTCAATTGCACAATCTGCTGTGGAGACTGGCAGTAAAGCAAAACAAGGCCGAAGCAGCCATGGAGTCAACACTGGAGGGGACCAAATCTGCCAGGAGGATCTGCACCCTACCATACAGCCACAGCACAAAATGACACACTGACATTGATGTTATATTTGCATGCATGTCCTGACTAAAGTGAAGTGTTATTATTGGTGCAGCACACTGCACCATGTGGCCCCCTCAACATATATTAGCATTACTGCCTTGAAAACATGCTGTCATTGACCCTTATGCACCATGTCATTCACAAACAGAAGGATAGACTCAGTAAAGAATACTATAAGCTTACCCTTCACCCTGTTTCCATGAATGACCCGTGCTGCTCGACAGTGTGTCCTCTCTCTGAACGCTCTTCTTCATAAACACACGAGCCTCAATTTAGCCCGTGCACGACAGACGCAGGCAGCTCTATCCTATTTTGGTATCTGTGCGCAGCGTCCATCCCCCCTCCTCCCCTCTCCTGCAGCAAGTCTCCACCAGCAGGTCCTTGACAAAACCAAGCAACCATTCAGAGGAATCACCCAACACCGCTATGTGTTTTTTTTTCCCCCCAGAGCCTAAATATAACCTCCATCCACAGTCTCGTGATGCACTCACGGGCGGCGCATTAGTGTACCCAACAGGCGGAGAAGCATCATTCACAGAATACAAATCTTACACAAATGAGCGTCGCCTGCAGCGCAGCAACAACAAGGAGCCATTGCACTGTTCTCTATTCATGTTTTCCCCCATTCTTGTCGTTGCCATGGCGTTTAGAGCCCACTTTCAGTGTGGCCAAGGCTTTACCTAATCCTAACAAGGATTACAGCACAGTGCACGATATGCACTCCTGCACAAGATCTGAGAGATATGACTACATCAGCTGGTTTGACTCGTTCAACAGTGAAAATTTACATGAAATTCAAATACGCAGGAGCTGAGCTGGGTTGTTTGTAAACAGTCTTGAAATACAGTACGGACACTAAATGCATAAGACAAAATCTTAAATCGTTAAGGTGATTCTCTGAGTTTATATATAGAAAATTAAACCTTAATATCAGTAAAACAAATTTCAATCTCAGGAAGTCATATGAAAAAAGGCCCATTTTAAAGGGGGATATATTTGTATATACAGCAGGGGCCGAAATTCGATTTTAAAGGTTTAGTTCGAATTTTTTTAAAGTTGCATTTTCTTTTTAAGATTGTTTTTAATATTTAAGTTTTTTAAGATGCTTTTTTAAAGATTTTTTTTATTATTGTTATTATTATTTTTTTAAGAGTTGTAGAGCCCAGTCTCACTCTGAAGTTGTTGAAATCCAGCCCTTGAGCAGTGACTTGCGGGGTCAGAAACTGACGAAAAAAGACGTCCTTTTTACGTCAGCATGATATGCATCCAGTTGCCATCATAAGAATTTTCATTAATGTACCTTTGGAACCGAAAGTATTCTTCAGATATGGTACCTAGACCCTAGCGTTTCCATGGTAATGGAAGGGTAATGTTCAGGAAAGGTTCCATCAGTACCATCCACAACGTTTCACATTGGAAACGGAAAAAAAGTGTACTGAACTGAACCGCATTGTACTGCTATTGAAACGGGGCTATACGGTGCCTGGTAGCTTCGGGGGAAAGGCGTCGGACAAAGATGAAAGTCAAGGCGGTGAAAGTCCGAATGGGGCAGGTGGGAGGGTTGGTGGATGGGTCCAACAAACACCAACTTTGACCTGAGAAAGCGGTGTTCTTGTCCTGTAAGATTCTAAAGCCAAACCTTGTTCTTTTTTCCCAAACCTAACCACATGCTTTTGTCGCTAAAGCTAACCACGTGTTTTTGTTTCCTAAACCCAACCATGTGTGTTTGTTGTGAGAAGCAGGCTGGAGTCCGACACAGATGCTAAGCAATGTACTACTGTGGATGGTGGTCAGCAATAAATGTATTTTAGCCACCTTTTACAAAAATAAATAAATAAATAAATAAATTTAAAAAAATCAGTATTCGTGGTTCTTTATTGGGAGTATTTGCACTGCTTTTCTTTTCTGTCTCAGAAGGTTTCAATCAAGCCTTTTCAGTTCTTGCTCCTTGGCTTTTCAGCCTCCCACTGAGCATCAGATCAGCTGACTCTGTTCACATCTTTAAATCTCTTTTTAAAACATACTTTTACAGATTGGCCTTTCCTGACACTTGAGACTTATTGTGTGTATCGGAGTGTATGTATTCACAGCCATGTGTATATGTCTGCATGCTTACAGGTATATATGTATTGGATTGCAATAAACTGTACATGTGTGCTTTACAGACCTGCAACTTGGTGCAATACATCCCTTTTAAAATGTATAGTCAAAGTGTGACACTGAATAAAAAACACTCACTTGAAAGCACAAATGTTTTTAGTAAGTGTACTTTATTTTACACTTCCGCTTTAAAAAAGGTCAAACAAACTGATCAGCATGACACTGACACATTTTTTTACTTCATCAAAGTGCATGTAAAGCATCTAAACATTGGAATGTTACCAAAATAGGGGTGTAACAGTTCGCAAAATTCAGGTTCGGTTCGATACGATACAGTAGAGCTGCGGTTCAGTACGTTTTCAATACAGCAAAAAAGTAGTAACGCAAAAAAAAAAAAAAAAAAAAAATCTTTTTTTTTAACTTTTCAATTTTATGTTTTTTTTTGTTTATTTATTTAAACAAACATCATAAAGTGTAATCATTTTTGGTGAGTTTGCTACATCCCACGAGCTCTCAGCTCTGTCAGTCTAATAATACGTGAGTAAACATCTTTGTTAAATGCCACAATCATATAAACACAAGCAAAATAGCCGTTGTTAATGTACCTTTTAGTCTTTCTGGCCAAATCATCTACCCGGCCTGCAACTAGTTATGGCTCACTAGGTGTGTGCTTTGTGATTACATTAGCTGCTGTTGGCTACTGACCAAGAGGTTATAGCCACGCAGCGGCTTTCATTCCCTTGTTTAGGGTGTGTGTGCAGTGACTACATGTGCTGCTAGCTTGGCTGCTAAAGAGAGCAGACAAAGGTTGCCTGTTCAGGCATCTTGGCTGCCTTGTTGAGCACAGTGGCTCTGAGAACTTTATATTAAACACAGTTTAAACGGTATATTTTCTTTTCAAATGTAACAGGACAGCTTAATGTATCTTTCAGTTTGTGATGTGTACCAAACCGAAAGCCTCGTACCGAACGGTTCAATACAAATTTGCGTATTGTTACACCCCTATGTCAAAAAGTTTTGTACAGTAAATGTACAACTTCTACACAAAGTTGTTAGTAGTAAACACTAAGACCAAGTCGGATGAATTATTTTAGACACCCTTTGGAGATGATTAGATTTTCAGATTGCATTGTTGCTGTTATCTAAATGCTGAGTTGTGCAGCCTCCTTAACCAAAGGCTTCAAGGCACTGAGGTCCCGCAGGAGAGAGGACACCCCCACACAATACCACAGATCCCCAGTGCGGTCTGCGGGAGCACTGAAGGACTCAATCTCCACTCCCTCTGTGGCCAGAAGTCCTAAACAAAGAACAATGTGAAAGAGAAAATAGGTGTGATTTTAAAGGAAGACAAACACAGTTATTAAGTCCGGAGAAGTCATAACTCAAAACCAACTTTCATCCAAATTGAAAGTGTTAATGCTGGTGTAAGCTTTTTTTTGGCATCATTGGGCTAAAATTCCATAATGGCCTTTCAGCATATTGTGATTCAAGTGGGCTGAGAGAAAACTAGACTTCTGCACCTCCTTTTGGCTCTCACTTCAGGCTTTAGAAAATGTAGCCTGTGACAGGAGACTTTATCCGATCACAGGTCATTTCAGAGAGCGGGTGTTCCTATTGGCTATTTTACAAATGCAAATACTTGTGCATGTCCTTTCCGATGGCAAAGCCTGATTCAATGGCACAGAATCCTGCAGAAAAAGTTGCTATGTCAGCAGCGTAGGCAACAACTGCCTACACTGCAAAGACACCCAAAAAAGGGAAACGGACTTATCAAGATGAGAGTCTAAAACAGTCTGCCCCCGGATTGGCGGTTTGGTGCGGTTTCTGCAGTGATGCTGGCACTGCGCCGGACAATTGTGGTGAAAAGAGAGCTGAGCCAGAAGGTGAAGGTTTCAATTTATTGGTCCATCTATGTCCCAACCCTCACCTATGGTCATGAGCTCTGGGTAGTGACCGAAAGAATGAGTCTGTGGATACAGACGGCCGAAATGAGTTTCCTCCGTGGGGTGGCTGGGCTCAGCCTTAGAGATAGGGTGAGGAGCTCAAAAATCCATAGGGAGCTCAGAGTAGAGTTGCTGCTCCTTCACATCAAAATGGGTCAATTAAGGTGGTTCAGGTATCTCCTGGGTGCCTCCTGTCAGAGGTGTTCTGGGCACGTCTCACTGGTAGGAGGCCCGGAGGTAGACCCAGAACACGCTGGAGGAATTACATATGTCGTCTGGCCTGGGAACGCCTTGGGGTCCCCCAGGAGGAGCTGGAAAGTGTTGCTGGAAAGAGGGATGTCTGGGGTGCTTTGCTTGGCCTGATGCCCCCGCGACCCGGCTTCAGATAAGCGGATGAAAATGGATGGATTGATGTACATAACATGTTTTGTCAGAGATTTATGTACTTTAATATGTTTGATTCTGGATCTGGTTTACATGATATTGTGATGTCTTGTGAGTCCATGCAGTCTGGGCATGTTGTATGTAACATTACCATGAAAGCTTCACTTACTCAAGTGAATTGCTTGAATACTAGTCTTGCATAGCCAGACGTTTCTCCAGCACAAATGTCTGGCTGAATCCATCATAATTCCAAACTAATGGCAAAAAAAACACTCTGGGTTGTTTGTATTTTTCTAAACCAATCGCAATTGTCCTGAGCTGCAGCCCAGGATGGAGCGATGGTGCCCTGAGAAAATCGTGTCTGTAGGTTAACATTTGTGCATGGGGAAGAGAGCCCTGGCATTAAAAGTGCTAAATCCCTGCAAAAGAAAATGCTACATAAAACATAGTTTCACATAGTGACAGGGATTTTGAAAACCTGTCTGAACTACAGGCTCACTTTTAAGTTTCTTACCAGCCACTGAGGATAGGAGCTGAGGACTTGCGGAGGCCTTGAAGAACAGCAGGTTTCCAGTTAGAGAGACTGGCTGTCTGAACACACTATCGCTCAGCTCCAGAAGGACTGGCACTCCACCTTGAACTGAGCCACTGGCTTTGTAGCTGCAGCCATTGGCCTCGATCTCCACCTTACACACATCACTGGCAGCCCCGTCAGACCCACAGTGGGTATGGTTTACCTGGAGAGTTGGTTTACATGTATGAAAAGGTTATTTTCTTTACACTTGTTATTATCATGTGGCATTTCCCAGAGTGAGCTGATGTTGTACCATGATGCCAGACTCCGTGGCCAGGCTCAGTACGTTGATGAGGTTCGGGCAGCAGCTGGATTCTTGGTTCAGCAGTCCGACCAGTACTGATGAAGTCATGTAACCAGTGGAGGACTTCATGCAATCCCCTGGTTTGAAGGAAAAAAGAGCACATAGTGTTTACTGTCACTATCAGCAGGTGAAAGCAAATATGTTGACTTCAGAAAAAACTGTGAAAAGCATTAAGTACAGTGCCTGTTTCACAATCACACCACCAGAGGGAGGAAATACACACAATTACCCCTCCTCTTCAGATTACATAAACTGGTTACACCAGTTAGTCTTACCTTGAGTAGTAATTTGGACATGTTTAAACGGCTTCACAGAAGCAGAGCATGACTGCAGCACAGCTCCGACAGCTTCTCCGAGTTTGATCAGCTGGTGAGACTCCTGGGAGAACGTGCTGGCCAAAACCTGTGCGTTTACCTACAAAAAAGGAGAAGACATGAAATCAGTGTGCTTTTGTGAACTGAATGTGATCACAAATTTGGAGAACAGATGCAATTAAGCATTTTGAGACCAACATTACAGCCATGATACAAGCTAAGAGTGGGGATTACTTATTTTATTATTAATACTTCAAGGTGTCTTGTTGATTTCACCAAGGGATCAATAAAATTTAATCTTAATCTCTCTCTCATCTCTTCCCACCTTTCCTCCTATGCTACAAGTCTGATTGTATAACTATTTGTTAATATCTTTGTGGGTTCTTTTTATTTATAATATTTCTTCCTCTACTTTCAGACTTTCAGTTCAGAGACAGAATTACAGATGTTAATCAGACTCAATCAACCAAGTGCAACGCTGTTCGAAGTGTTTTCATTGAAAGTTATCTCGACTTTGGAAACAGCTGTAGGCACAACAATCTCAAAAGGTAATTTTAGTATTCAATCTTTTGAGCTCAGATATTATCATGCTTCATATCTGAAGATGTTGGGCACTTTATCAACGAGCTACAGCCAATGAGAGCGCAAGGTATGGGTTGAAGACAGAGACGAGCGGCGCTGCTGTGCTCTCCAAAGTGTGTGTGTTTGTGTTTGCTATTAATATTGCGTGCAATAGTCCACCTTCTACCATTTCTCTTCCTCTCAATCTTATTGGGGATTCCTCCCAGTCAAAGATCCTGTAGTGTGTGACCCCAAGTCGCCAGTCAGTCATGCAGTGTGAAAACCACGACTTCAAGACTCCCGATTATAAGACAGCAAGTTGTGTAGTGTGAACAGTGCAGCAATCTCATGACTTTGAAAGTCATGTAGTGTGACCTTAGCTTTACAAAGGCAGCTCATCAAAATCATGAAAACAACCATATTAGTCATTTGGCTGGAATGAAAACATACCAGCCTCTGAAATAACAAGGTATGAGGACTCAAGGTCATCTATGCCAATACATGACGCATTCCAGAATGCAGACTTGCCTGAATATAAGATATAGCACTGGAGTTAATTCACAATGTACTGTTAATGATAAGATGCCTGAACTGTGCATAATTTCCCAAAGCACAGTCTGAAGACTTATGGACTAATGTATGACAGCCTTTATCCAACCATCAGATGTGTGTTTAAGTCTGAGAGTCTGTTAGGTTTAGCCTTAATAACTAGTTTAGTGACTCCATGACCTAATGCTGACAACAAGCCACTTTTGCAAGTCTTGTATAAATGCTGACTGTAAAAGTTAAGTCTTACTCGGAAGACTATAAGAGGTTGGCTGATGTCTCGTGTGTGAAGCATTTGCATGCATCACATATTCCAAAATACTAAGATAATAAGAAAGAGACCTTTGATTTATTTGAGATGGAATGAGCTGTCAATTTAGCTTCATCTTTTTCATAGAAAAAAAAATCTGGCAATTTCGGGGACTACAGGAACAGAAGCAGGATTTGTATTTGTGTAAATACTCATTTGTTTCTCCATTTACCTCAGCTTCCTCTCTCCATACAATACGATACAAATTATTTCGATTTTAAATCTGTTGGAATATGCTGAGTATTGCGATAAAATAAATTGTGATACATTGCAATTTATTACCTTTTATCAAAATATATCCTGTCGACTGAAAAAGCAATCTATTATATTATTCTAGCAGGCTACAAATTTTTAATAATGCTTTGCATTATTAATTTCCATAATAAAATAATAAAATTGCACTGTGTGACCATACGATATTGCTACACAAAAATATCGCTATGCTGTATCGATTTTTTTACCCCCACCTCTACTGCTTACTTATAGCTATGGTGTCTTATTGCTAGAATTATCATGGGGATAAAGTCTAACAATCCATTTGAATTCAAAAATTTAAATTAAAGACAAAAACTAACTTCTCCAATATCATACAATCTTTTTTGTTGAGTGTGAAAAGATATGTGACAACCTAAGTGCATCAAATTGCATTTATATATCTTGCTTTAACTGGTCCCCTCCAGCTTTATGGAAATGCTCCTTTAACATGTGTTGCAGCAACTCTCCAGGAGTGAGCACTGATTTGTTTGAAAAGGTAGAGTAGAACTTACTGCTCCCACCAGCTTCTTCCCAGTCACCATGTCCACAATCTGCAGAGCGATGTCCTCCCCACAGCGAGCCTGAGCTTCCTTTGTACTGGCTCCCAGGTGAGGACAGCTGATGACGTTGGGATGGTTGACCAATGAGCGGTCCTTAGGAGGCTCCTGTGGTCAAATGTAAACACGATGTAAGATCGAGGCTGGAGGAACTCTTTTATTAGTATCAATGAGTGATTAAAATGGAAACAGACAACTTTGCAACTTTCCCCCCCTTTGTGTTTCCATGTGGTATTATTGTTGGTGCCACTGTCACAAAGACAACCAGAATGCTTCCTGTTATACTCAGAGCCTTCTTTTGCCTGGTAGAGGTTCCACAGTTACTGTGGCTGTTACACCATCAGCTACTGGGTATAATAATCGAAACAAAATTGATTGATACCCTTTAGTAACTGGGGATAGCCAACAATAGCAACCAGGGAATACAAAAGCACCATCATCTTCCTGTTTCGGTTGCACAGTGGTTGATGCACTTCCTTTGTGCTGTAAATCCAGCCTTCACTTTCCCCTGAGATCATACCCAGTGGTGAGTGAATTGCACAGTGAAAGCAAGGCTTCTAGACTGGTGCAGGGATGAGTCCTAAACACGGAAATACGTCAGCAGTTTGCACTTCTGGTTCTGTCGTCTCAAAGTCAAGGTTTTTGGTTAGATGTCTGACATAAGGTCTGTGGTCAATACAAGCTTTAAAGTGTCCAGTGTGTCCAGTGTGCAGGATTTAGGGGCATCTATTAGCGGCAATGGAATATAATATTCACAACTATGTTTTCATTAGTTTATAATCACCAGAAACTAACAATCTTTGTGTTTTTGTTACCTCAGAATGAGCCATTTATATCTACATAGCTCCCCTTCAATGGCACCTGCCATGTTGTTCTACAGTAGCCCAGAATGGATAAACACTGGCTCTAGATAGGGTCATTTGCATTTTCCTTTTCGGCCACCATAATTCTCCTACACACTTGGCATGCAGGAGAAGCTGTAGTTGGTTGCAATCTGCAACCTGAACGTCACATGTCACTAAATCCTACACACCAGACCTTGAAGAGACTTTCACATTTAGTTCTACGGCATTAAATATGTCAGTAAATACCCCACTTGTGAATTCCGAAGGTTTAAAAAGACGGTTGCTTACAAGTGGCTAAATGAGACTGCAGTGGGTCATCGTGCAGAACTCGACTACAACTTTAAAGTCAAGTGACCACAATGTCGTTTATTCATAGCCTAATGTTATGCTTCAAAATCACAGAACTGGTGCTCATTTGTGAAGAGAATCTTGCTGAACAAAACATATAGAGCATCATAAACATTTGTTTGCCCCTGAGCTTATTTTCTGCAATAATCCAACTGGGAAAATTCCACAGGCTTTTTAACCAGGGAACCAGAGCTGCCATCTTCCAGGTCGGCCAACAAAAAAACATCACCCCTGCAACTCTTCTCAGGAAACCAATCTAAATGCAGATGCTGTCATTATTCTATCGCCATTATATTGTGTGCTCAAATAATCTTGCCTCAACAAAGACATCAAGCCCTGCTCCTCCACACTGTCCGGACTCCAAAGCTCTGAGGAGAGCAGCCTCGTCGATGATGCCCCCTCGTGCACAGTTCACAACCTTCACTCCTTTCTTGCATTTAGCAAATGTTTCATCACAAAGCAGACCTTGAGCACAAAAAAGAAAACAAGTGAAAAACAAATCACACAGTTTTTCAGTACAGTTGGTTATATAATCACGAGAGCTTCAGTAAAACTCACCAACAGTAGAGGGCATTAGGGGAGTATGGACAGTGATATAATCACACTGTGGCCACAGCTGCTCCAGAGACATCGGCTCCACCCCCCAGCTGGCTGCCACCTCAGGAGGAGTGATTGGATCGTAGCCGATTGTCTGAGCAGACAAAATGAAACATGTCTTGCAGTGTTTGTTCATCTAAGCATCAAAGCGCAATTAACCATTGCGCAATGAGACGAGCCTTGTATAATCTTGTTAATTACCCTCATGCCAAATGACTGCATTCTTGAGGCGACTTCCTTTCCTATTCTTCCAAGTCCAACTATTCCGAGTACTTTGCCGTACAGCTCTGCACCCATGAACTGTAAAATTAGAAACAAAACAATGAGCCTGTCCAAGTGACACATCTGATTAGTGATGACTGGCTGGACAATGGAGCCGACCATGCAACAGTAATCGCTTTGTGTGCCAACTGCAAACAAAATCTCTGCCTACCTTTTTGCGATCCCAATTCCCTTGTTTCATGGACATTGCAGCTTGAGGCACATTTCTAGAATCAGAAAGGCCAAATAATGACATTTTTATAGTACTTCTGCAATTACAAAGACTCAACATTTTGACAGTTGCTCAACTTACCTTGAGAGGCTCATCAGTAGTGCACATGTCAGCTCGGCGGCACTGATCGTGTTACCGCTTGGTGTGCTTGAGTAAACAGTATACAGTTAGTGGACATTTTACATTAAACTGAAACTGCATAGTAAGTTGAATTTAGGCACAGACTGGTGACTTACTTCATGACAATAATACCCTTTTTGGTTGCAGCGTCTACATCCACATTGTCCACGCCAGTTCCAGCTCTCCCAATGATTTTGAGATTAGTAGCAGCATTGATGACATCAGCCGTTACCTTTGTTGCAGATCTAACCACAAGGCCATCGTAGTCCTAGGATAGAGAGGAAAGTATATGGTTGATCTCATGGTGTTTTAAATCTGTGTGGTCTACCCAAGGCTTTGGCCAAAAACCTTCAGGGACCCCTAAACCCACAGATTCACTGTGTGTCAATACTTTGTGGTACTCTGGTCAATGCAAAGTTTTTGATATGCAAGGAAATTGATATGCATTGCTCCCGGGTTGTGACCCAGGTAGTACCTGAACTGTCACAGCCAGGCATTAACCTGTGTTGGGTGGCTCGGACTGAAATTGACAAAAGAAGGGTTGAACACGGGTCAGACAACCCTCAGTCTGACCCTGGTCACTGGTTTTAAAGAGGTATGTGGGAGCTTTCACACCTAAACCTGGTCAGTACTGTTTGTTTGGGATAATGTGAATGAGAGTTGTCAACCCAATCCCAGGTCTGGTACAGCACTGACAACTGGATTGAAACCGTCTGAAGAAGTGTGTCTTAATCTGCCTCCAGGCTCCGGACTCTGGCGTGGTTTGTTGCAAACGGACCGACCCAAAGGCCTGTGTGATAGCAGCATGTGTGTCTCTTGCATAAATTCAGTAGTTAAACTACAGCTGATCCTGAGCTGTTTACAAGGCTAGAAGCAAAATCTGTGTAACTGATGAGTGGCCTATTTGTACAAGATCATTCTGTAACCGTGGCAACACTTCAACTTGTGAGATCGGAGATTTTCACTCACATATCACAAAGTTAAAGGGCGCTGAACCAGAGGTGTGTTTAGCTTGTGCCCTACTGTGTGTGTGTGTGTGTGTGTGTGTGTGTGTGTGTGTGTGTGTATGTATATGTATATGTGTATATATATATATATATATATATATATATATATATATATATATATATATATATATATATATATATATATCTCCAGAGAAGATAAATACTGTCCAGGGAATGAGCTACCTGTCAGTCAATATGTTCACTACTCTTAGTACATTTATAGAAAGACAGAAGTTGACCAGAGCTGAAAGGCAACAATGTCTATTTTTTTTTCTTGGTCTGGACCTAAAGAACTGAAGAAAAGAACACGGTTGTGCATTGCTTCCTTCAGCGGATGTCCCGTGCTCCTTGTCTTCTGAGTCTGACCTGGGTTCCTTGGAGCAGCCTCTTTCGTCCTCAGTTTGCCTGGTGATTGGTTCAGAAAACACGTCGTGTTTCCTTCGACTTGGACTGTTGTGGGATTCGCCCTCATCCTGCCGACAACGCCAATTACGTAATGAAAATGCTCAACTTCAGCAAACACTGAAATGAAGAGACTCGGAGAACCACGGAGGAAAGTTACAGCCAACGGGGTTACTTTAATCGCAGAACTCAGCATACAACAGTATGCTAGTCTACACAGCAAAACAGATGGAAACAGCAAAACAGCAATCACCCTTCAAATGCTTTTATAATGGGCGTCTGCTCATTCACGTGCATGTGTGTGTATGTGTGTGTGAACACGCTTGGGTCGTATTTCCTGGAAATCTAAAGTTCTCCTGATTTCCTACTTATTCCTAGAGCTGAACTTTGTGCCTCAGTATTTTCTATCTTCTTTGTCTCTCTGGCATAAACAACTGTTCCTATTGCAAAACTTGGCACATCTGTTCCAACGGTCAGGTCAACCTAACCCAGAACGTTCTCCCTCATTTAACCTCCCAAGGCTTGACTTACGCACAAACTACTCAAATTATCTAAACACCTCTTATGGGTCCTTTTTGCTGCCAAATCTGATATTTGACTAGCTGCTTCCTAAACCTTGTGTAACTGACCTTATTTTTCACCTTTAGTATAAAATAATACATTATCTGCCTCTACAGCTGCAGGTGTGAAAGCGCAGTAACTGGTACACAGCGCACACAAGGGCAGGTAGGAACACTGTGTGGTTTATGAGACACAAGATACAATCTCTACTACCTAAGATGTTTTCAATTTAAAACAATATATTCTCGGCTCATAACATGCCTGAAACGCATACTGACATGCTCTTTACCCTCCTGGGCAGGTTTCTTTGCATGGACCAACAACAAGGTGGAACAACTATGAAAGTAACATACTGTAGGTGTAAAGGTGGCAGACAACAGATTGGGAGTTGTCGCAAAGCAAGTACGGCAACATATTAGAGCATTATCCACCGCCAGAGGAAGCCATGTCAGTGCCAAAACTGAAAGGATGAAACAACAAAAGGTGTGTTTTGGCTTAACACATTGTGACTGCTAAGGCCTAATCAGGAAGCAAACATGGGTGCCTATGTCAGCATTCTCTGCCCATCCAAACTAAAATGCAACACTAGAGTTTTTAAACTAAAACAGGGTCAGCAGCATTTTCAAGAGTCTCCATTGTATGGGTTCGGGAACAACAGAGTAGTGTGGACACTTGGCGTAAACGCAGCAATAGGTGGGCATTTCATAACATATTAGTGAAGATGTAGCCCTGTTGGGTTGGGGTCAGTGGTTAAACAGGGGCCCACAAATTCACTGCTGCACTAGGGCCTAACAGAGAGTTAAACCTGCCCTGAATCTACTGCAAAGCACTACAATCCATTCAGTTTCAGGGCTAAACAATAAGGTTTGCCCGAGGCAAATGAAATGCCACGCCAGGCTAGTAAATTTAGAAGCTCACTTGCCCAATCAGGCAAGTGGTAAACGCATAATTTTATCTGAAGCTTATGATGTAAGTAGCTAAGGAGTGAGCTTCAGGTTTATGGATGCAACGCATCTGCTATAGCCCTTACTGTCACTCACACACTTACTCAAAGGAGACGAAAGGGGGATTGACATACCATTTTTAATATGCAGGAATGTTTGCTGCTTTGCATCTGTGACACACTGTGACCTTGTTCCATTTCCTTTATTTTAATTAACATTAACCACAGCATTCCTACATGTTATTTCTGTGGTCTCAGACAGTCAAAAAATATTAGTAAGTGTACTGTTTGGAGCTGCTGCATAGACAATGACTTGGGAAAGACGTAGATGCCACTGAAAGCACCCAGGGCGATGTTCTGAGTATATGGATATATTTTCTGTTTCAGAACTGAGAACACTAAAATAGAATAAAGCTCAAACAGTCACGGATCCAATAAATCAAGTTCCCATTCATTGTCTATGGAGCAGCTCCAGACTTTATAACCTATGACATCACAAGTTTGAGACTTCCTTCTCTGGTTTCTGGCTTTGGGAGACAGTTGCTCAAGTTTAGAAATATTGATCAGCCTTTCCTAGGGCATGGAAATGACATACTGGAATTCTTAATTTAGGCGGTGTTCCCCTTTAACTTTGGTCTTTGCTGTTATTTGATAACCACTAACAAATGGAACAGCATTAAGGTTGAACCCTGAGTTTGTATGAGAACACCTCCACTGCAACCCATTGTTTCTGTTTCTAATCTACAAAATCAAGGCAAATATGTGTTTAATGCACAGCCTCATGATAATAGCTTCCTATCTGCAGCATGTGGCGCTCAGACCAAGTGATGGGAGAGCCGGTAAACTCACAGATGAGTTGCATCAGCTTCCCAGGGGCGGTACCACAGCTACTGAACAATCAATTGTTGTTATCTCAACCCTGCAAATACGTGTCAGACTGAACAGGAAAAGCGACAGAGCAAATCCTACAACGTGCATACACCTTACATTAAACTGTCCGTAAAAACCACAGGTGCTTCTTAATAGTTGCCGCTTAGAGACTTCCCCCTTCTCAAGTGCATCCGCAAAAATCACGCGAGCTCTTAAAATGATGTCAAGTAAAGCGAGAAAACTATTTTAAACACGATTGGAGAAGAAGTTGCGTTGCAACAAATCGACACCCGATGCACGTGAACGCAGCACGAGTGCCAACTTCACCTTAATCTCCGCCAGTAACTCATCCTTCTTCATGTTCTGTTTCTCCGTCACTCGGATGCCGTTTTCCTCCAGGATGCTCCTGCAGCGAGGGTCCACACTTTCACTGATCAGCACAGTCTTGATGGAGATAGGGGCCATCTTGGGGGGTTTCTCTCCGGGCTGCTAGTTGGTGGGTAACTGCTGTTGGTGGGTAGCTGATGCCTTCGTGGAGTGATGGACACGGGGAGTTGCTTTCCCTCTGCTGGTTTTGAATGGTTTCCTCGGATTTAAGACGGCCCCCTTTCAGAGTGAACCCGCCTCTCGTGCATCTCCTGCTATGACGTAACACAAAGAGAGCTCTGCATACTGGAAACCAGTTTGGGCAAATGCTGAGATTAGTGTAATTTAAGTAACAGCCCATCAACAGTGTTTTTTTTTTTAACTTAAAACAGCAACATCATAAGTGTTTGCTGCAAGCATGCATTCAAAATGTTTCTTAAATAGAGTACATAATGTCCTTTTAATATAAAAACTATAAGTAGACTATATATGCTGATAATAGGCTCTGTAAATATGGTTTTATTTAGTATAATAGTGGATTATAGATACTTATGCATTGAATGTAAGTAACATTTCAATTTCATTTGACTGGCTTTAAATGTAGTTTACCTGTAGCAGTGCATCATATTTTATAAACTCATTATATGTTATATAATGACTACTCATAAAAGGTTCCCTTTCCGAAACACAACTCAGATCTTTCATGCTCATCCAACCAAAACAAATCAACATACACAGAGGTCATTCCACTGAAAAGTACATTCCTTACGTCTTCATGTACAGGACAGTAAAACAAGAAGTGAAACTCATTCTTAATGTCACCTAAATGACACAGCAAACAAATTCTGTCCTCCTCTGGGGTGGCGTTAAACCTCCCAGCCTCGAAGGCTAATTATAATAATCTTTGTTTAGATTATATTCACATAAGGTTCCACACTAACTATTCTTCATGAGACAATGAGTTCGTAGTTTTGGTTTATACCCTATTTCAACACACCATTTTTCTTTAAACATGCAAAACATTTCAACCCTAAATATCCTGAATATCACAGGTAACCTTTTCTGGAAAATAAATGACAAATTGTTCAAATGAAGGATACTATAAAAAAAGGTTCATTTTATGGTGATACATGACCATAAACTCACTGTCTGTAGGTTCATATGAGGCTAATGAAATGCAACATATGTAGTTTTGTTGAAATCATTTTAATCCTTCAAAGAACATCAAAGTTGCTCACACCCTTGTTACACCCGGCCTTGTGTTCATTCCTTCATTTAACAGTAAATCAGGTCAGGAAAGTCTATTTTTTCAGTCTTAATTTAACGGACACTGTTCATCACCTGACTCATTACAATGCACGTGACAGCCCCCTTATCTTTGTGCCAGACTGTCACAGTCAAACTATTATATCTGCTCTCAACACTAGATTTTAAACACGTGTAAACTGTTTGCATGCAGGAGTGGCTGCACAGTATAATTGTGTCAGTCTAATGTGATGTGCTGTTTCCCTGAGCCTCGACAAGAGTAGAGCAGTAAGCACAAAGCTCTGGAGTCAAGTATGAACTTGTTTTATTCTGACTACTCTGCTATACACCCGAATCGTCTGTCCTGTCACATAGTTCACATACTGAGCAACCACAATATTAGTCATACGAATCCAATTTTGTTGTGTTGCAAGTTGCAAGTGTTGGAGTAAGACAGCATGCACAGTAGGACCATCACACTGAAAAATAATAATTTGTTTTATTATTTACATGTTTGCTTTTTCTACTGTGACATTTGAAAAGGTGTCGTGAAGAAGGCATATGGCGTACAGCTGACATACCTGCCGACCAGACCTTGAGTGGGATTATTTACTACAATCTACTACAATCTTGTGTGATTTCTGGCATGAAACAAACACTGACACAAACCCACAGACTCATCTGTTCTCTATTTAAACTAACTGAATTGTAAAATCTGCCTGAGGCCACTTGTTTTATGACCTTAAACTGTGGAACTTCCTCCCCTTTGATCTTAGATGGGCAACCCCCCTTGAATTTCTTTTAAATTAAAGACTTATTTTTTTTTTTAAACTTGGCTTTCAATTTGGGTTAGTTTTACAAGTATTACTGTTAAAGTTTTGTTGTTTTGTTACCAAATTGTTTTTGTTTGTCTTTCTTTCACTTATTGCTGTAGCTATACTTTCTTTTTTTCCTCATTTTTTTTTTAATTCTTACTGTTTATTTTCATCTGATCTTGTCCTGTTAAGCACTTTAGGCTTGAAATGTGCTGTATAAATGAAAGCTACTATTATTATTTATTTTACAGATCTTGACAGTGGACTCATCTGCTTGAAACAAAATGATGTCTTAAGACATTTAAAGGATGCCAATAATATTGTGACCCACACTTACTCCTGTATTCCTCCTAGGATTTCTGTTTGGCATAAGAGTTATTTAGTCATTTCTTTAACAGGGATTTTGTTTTGTTCCCTGTAAACAAAAGAAATACTTGTAACAAACAATGTATTTTTAAATTTCAGGATTTTTCTGAAAGACATGTTACATGATTAGAAAAAATATCTAACAAAGAGTGCCAGGGTTCAGGTGTGTGGTGTTCATTCAGGACTATGTTGTTTTAGAAAGCACAGCGCCACCTGTCGTCATCAGCGGAGAGGCTTCAGATTGGTTCAGCCGTTGCCTGGATACGACGCAACATGCAGACCCAACCGCAGCTGTGTATGTAACCTGGAGACACTAACACCTTTGAACAGTTTTATTTGGTTGTAAACTTTCTTTCTTTAGGTACTGAATTATACTAAATATAAATGGCATCGGTGGTTCAACACGGCCGGAGAACAGGCTCCAACAGGAGAGGTGAGAGCTGAGGAAACAGAGTTTTGGTTGACTTAGCTGAAGGTAGCTAGCTGTTAACGTTAGCTGTTATGGCTAGTAATTTAAATACTGCAACATTAAACTCAAGTCAGAACAATTTAAAAGTGGCTCTGAATATACAGGTTGTTTAATATTTATGTATCTGTCGTGCCCACTGTTGTAGCCACTCTCAAATGAAAACAACTTCCTGTTATAAGGTTGCTGTGCTGTTTTTCTATTTATTCATATTTGTGAAATGAAAGGCCATAGTTAAAATCTCAAAGAACAACCTCACCTTATGAAGAAGCGTTGAACTGTACCCTCAGTTTATTACTGAATAATTTAAGTGCCCACTCATATATTGTGTAGTTACAAGATACAATATCGGTGGTAAAAATATTGAATCCCTTCATTGATATTCATAAGCAACCATATTTTTTATACATTTATACTTGTAACCCATTGTATACAGTGGCTGCACCTGTTTGCACCTTACTGTTTGTTATTCTGTTCTATTTTTTTGCACTTTACTCTAAGGTAATTTTTATATTTTGTACCTTAGAGTGAGCTAGTTCTTATATTTGCACCTTATTGTTGTGTAGTTTGTATATGTAGTTCTAAATTTGATATATATTGTAGTTTAGGTTTGCTACATTGCTCTTCTACTTATGTTAGTCCTTGCATGCTTTGTATGCACTCCTAGAACTTTGTATTGCAACTGCTCTTATCTTATCTTATCTTATCTCATATACATCTATTTAACTTCTTTTTTGCCTGAAAAAAGACCAAATTCATTAAGAGGGAAAATATATCTGAAGAGCCTTTAAAATTCAGAACATTTTGGACAGTATGGAAAAAAACTGTATACAACAAAAACTATACTGAGAGCAAAATTTACAAGTTGTAAAGTAAACAACATGCTAACTTACATCACTTATCATAGGGTATAACTGACCCTTATAGGCTCAGCTACAGACAAAAAAAAGGTTGTTATGTCAAAAGGCAATGCCTAACTTGATCCCAAGTTATTCAGGGACTATAAATAAAAGCACTTAAGATACCTGCTATTCAGTTCCATGTGTAACTACAGAATGTAAACTTGCAACATGGAAGAAATAAATATGCATCACATGACTTCCTGGATAAAATCATTTGCTGTAACATGTGACTTTTTAATTATTAATCTGGCCAGTCCACAAAGTGATGGTGCATATGTTCAGCCCATTATGTGTTCTAGATGCAGTCTGTCGTCTTACAGTGATGTCTTCCTTATAGCGTCTTCAGCTGAAGAAGCCAGCAGGATGATGCAGCCACCAGACCTCCGGCAAGTCACTGTCTTAACCAAGGCCGAATGGCTGAGGATTCAAGATGATCTGAACCAGGTTAATAAAGACAAGGAGAGAATGAGAGAAGCAGCGAAGCAGAGAGAGGCCCTGCACCTGCAGTCAAAAGAGGTGGTGAAGCTGTGGTCCAATACCATCGCTGTAAGTCACCTGAACTGGGCTTTTATCAGATTTTACTTGCTGTGGTTGTAAGGTTGCACACTTTGCATCAAGGTAAAAGGTTAACACGCTGTATGTTTCTCTGTATCGAAGGGTCAAAGGCAGAAAAAGCTAGAGGCAAAGAAGATCCGGGAGGAGATTGAGGAGGAGAAAAGGAAATTGATGGATAAAGAAGAGGCCGAATATCGGGAGCAGCAGCGGAAAGAGGCCGTCGAAAAAGCCAAGACTCAGCTGTATTATCAAACTGACCGTGTTAAAGGGTTACATGTTAGTGTCACTGGGTTGTACATGTTTAGCTATATATAAGTTTGATGTTTTGGGATAGTGAGTGACTGTTACTACTTCCACAGCGTGCGCTCTTGCTGACGGAGGTCCTGAAGGAGAGGGAGGCTCAGATTGAGCTGAAGCAAAGAATCAAAAGTGCCTCTAAAGATGTCGACAAGGAATTCCTGGATACGGTAAAGAACAAAGATGAGAGAGCCTTGAAACAGGAGCAGGAGAAAGCACTTCAGAAAAAGCTTGAGAGACAGGCTGTTGCAGAGGACATAAAGAAACAGTAAGTCACATCAAACCAAAGCAGCGCTTACATGCTGCAGGAGAATATGTGCCTAACGTCCTATTTTGCAGGCCAACTATTCCTGGTTGTGATTAATTTCAAGTAGTAATCTGACAGAAAGGCTTGAGTTAAAAAGTATTGCCTCACAAGAGAATATGCTTCCTTTTCTTTAGGATCAAGGACAATGAGCTAGTGAAAGAGCGACAGAAGTTAGAGGACAAAAAGGACGGAGAGGAAGCCCAACGCCTTCAAGAGCTCTACCAGTGGGAGCAAAGGATGGAGGAAGAAAGACAAACAGAGCTGAAGAGAAACCTCATGCACGCTCACCTGGTGGGGCCTTAGCAGCACGGATTATCTAGTATTTGTATTCTTACGTCTAACACACAAGCTTACGACTGTATACTCTGTATTTACAGGAATATATCTCCAATCAAGATCTCATAAAAGCGACAGATGCACAGAAACAGGAGGCTGAAGAGGAGCAAAGGAAACTTTTTCTCTCTGCAAAACAAAAAATGATAAAGTTACGGAAAGAAAAAGAAAAGGAGTTGTTTAGGTAAGAGCCAGCAAAACAAACATCATCAGCCGTGTCCTAGCTTCATGTCAAACATGCAGTGGATTCCAGGTGTGTCACAGTCATACTTGTTTCATTCTTCAGCGAGGCCCAGATGCGCCGCGAGAGGATCATGAACAAGCTGAGTGTCACGCAGCAGCAGCAGACCGACAACGAGGAGCAGAGGATCGCAAAGGCTGTCGCTAAACAGGATGCAAAACAGGCCCAACAGCAGAGGGAGGAGGCGGAGAAGAAGGCAGCAATGTTGGAGTCGATTGTCGCTCACAGAGAATTAATGGTAACAGTGGTTTGATCGTTTTGTGGTTTTGTGTCTCCTTGTGGTTGTTTTCTGTCTCATTGGGGTAATTTGTGCCCTTTTTGTGTCGCTTTGTTGTCATTTTGTGTTTTCTTTGCATTAGTTTGTTTGTCCTTGTGGTTGTTTTGTCTCTTTGTCTTATTTTTGTGACTGTTTGTGGCTGTTTTTTGTTTCTTTGAGGTAATTTAGTCTTGTTTTAAATTGTTTTGTTTCTCTTTGTAGTCATTTTGTGTCTCCTTGTGTCTTTTTGTAGTTCTTTGGAGGTAATTTTGACTTTCTTTGAGGCAATTTCGTCTTTTTTGGTCGTTTTGTCTTTCTCTGTCATCATCTTGTGTCTCTGTGTAGACTTTTTGTATCTTTGTGGTTGTAGTTTTGTCTTTTTGTGGTCGTTTGGATGTCTTTGACCTTAATTTTGTGTCTCTGAGGTAATTTGGTGTTACTGAAGTAATTTTTTTTTATTATTTGGTCATTTTGGGTCCACTTAGAGTTATTTTCTGTCGTTTTGTAGTTCTTTTTCATGTCAATTTGGTCATTTTATGTCTTTGTGATTGTTCTGTGTCTCTTTGTAGTCTCTTTGTGTCTTTGTGGTTGTATTCTTGTCTTTTTGTAGTTGTTTGAGTCTCTTAGCTTAATTTTGTGTCTCTATGAGGTCAATTCCCCCTTATAGTTATTTTCTGTCTTTTTGCAGTTTTTTACAGTCATTTTGTGTCTCTTTGTGGTTGAGCTATGTCTCTTTGTAGTCACTATGTGTCCCCTTGTAGTTATTTTGTGTCTCTTTGCAGTTCTTTCTGGTCTTTCTGTCTCTTTCTGGTAATTTTGAGTGTCTTCTTGGTCAGTAATTTGAATGACATTCTGCAGGTGAAGGGCCAGGGGGGCCCCTTAACTTTTAAGCCCCTGGGCCTGTGCCTGGTAGGCCCTTCCAGTAATCCATCCATAGACGCGTGGGTTCAAAAAATGTGAAGATTAATTTTTCGTTAATAGCAGCAGTGAGATCAGGTTTCACCTGAGAGTCCTGATGCAGCTAACAAAATGTTCTCACACCTGTGACACAAACTTGTTTTCATTAGAGGCAAGAAAAGGAGCAGAGGGATAAAGCAGCCAAACAGAACGCCCAAGACACACTTGAGGCTAAGAAAGAGGCCGACAGAATATTTACTGAGAAACAACAACTGAAGGCGCAGAAGGTCAAAGAAGATGGAAGAAAAGTACAAGACTTCAATGCCGCAGAAATGGTAATGTTCACACTATCTTCATCACATTATTGCAAGAATGAATAGTTTTGGTTTGGTTGTAGTTGTGGCACTTGTTTGACATTTATCTTTCATCCTTTAAATACAGGCCCAAAAAATTGCCAGGAATCAGCAGCTGAGAAAAAACGAGCATGAGTTTCAAGTGATGAACGCAGAGCTCATAGCTGAAGAGGAAAACCAGTTTCAGCAGTATTCAAAAGACATCATCAACGCAGCTGTGCAGGCTCAGCGAAATGTGTTTCCACTTTGCAAAGCTGCGAGAGAAGGGATCGGAGGAGGACTCGGTCCCATTTTTAGTGGAGTCAGGCCGAGCTACCTCGTTCAGGACAGCACTGGTGCTCAAATGCCCACATATGTCTCTGATGCTACCCAGAACATTAAAAGGCTTAATGAGGTCATGCATATTCAAGATGCAAAGAAAAGACTTGGGTTTACATGGTCGTAGGTCACACCCAGCTGGCAGTTCTGGTTTCACGAGTGTTAAACATACTTAATGTTTTAATAACATCCTCAAGATATTTTGACAAAAGATATGTGTCAGTGTCGCTCATTCACTTCTCTATTTATAATACACTTAATACTGTGTTGTGCAGTAGAGTTTTCCAAAGTTAAGTCTTCAGATTGCTTCTTTTGTCCAACCAACACTCCAAAACCCAGAGATTCCTGATTTACTGTCATAAATGACAGAGAAGCAGCTGAGTTTCACATTTTAGAAACTGGAACCAGCAAATGTTTGACATTTTTGTTTGAAAATTGACTGAAACGGGTAATCAGTTATCAAAGTAGTTGCCGATCCATTTTCTTTCAATCATCTTATCAATTCATGGACTAATTGTTGCAGCTCTACTGTATAGTGAAATGTAAATTGGGATTTTGGAAACTTGTGAATTATCATTATATTGCATCATCAGTTACAAAGGTATTGTACCCAATTTTCATATTTAGAAAATACAACACATTACACTGTGGAACTAAAATAGTGTTCATGGGACATCCTGATAGGTGTAGGCAATGTCCAACAACCACATCAAGTCAGTTCATATCAAGCGGCAACTTGGGGGCTGAAAAATGAAACCAACATGGAACTGCCAAAAACTGTGGTTCTTTGAATGGCTACTTGAGGCTGGCTCCAGAAGCAAATCAATTCCAATAGACCCCCATGTTAGAATGCCCAACTTTAAAGGTGGAAATAGACATGTTTACAGCCTGGTAGGAAAAACAGTTTAGGTCTCTACAGCTAATTCCAACATTCTTGACAACTGTACAGGGGCTGAATTTTTATATAACTGGCCACTTTGAGCAACAGAACATCTGCCGATAGACTCCTTGACTTCTAAGTCACATCCACCCCTTGCTCCTCCACAGCGCCAGCCTCTTGCCCAAATGTGGTCACCTCTGGCTCCAGAAAACAAGATGGTGACAGCTGCAATCAAAACCTTTTGCACAGGTTTTGATGACACTTGTTGATTACTGTGATTTTGGATGTGAATAATGTTTGGACTTCCAGTAAATAGACTGCATATGTATCAGCATTTAAAGAATATTAAAACAATGATTAAGATCAAAGTGAAACCTTTTAATCGTTCTACATGGCAGTCGAGTTCTTAAAATCAACTTGCACAAAACAAAACTTATAGAAACTGATTTTATGTTGTACTTACAGCATGACATTTTTTTCCATTCAAAAAAAAACAAAAACAGAAAACAAACCAGAGGTATCTCAAAACTGGTTAACAAATAGGATTACAGTACAAGAGCGTGGATGTACAAAAGAAAGGTCATTGATGTACATAATGATGGGGATAAGCATGCAAGAAATGAAGGTTTTGTCTTCCAGATTGATTGTTGTAGTAAAAATAACTTGACAAGTTAACGTCATTTGCCAAACTTAAACAGATTTCAGGAGAAAATGTCCCCTCTGTTACAGTAAAATCAGGTTGAAATATCAACTACTGTAAAGTCAAAATATAATTTACCAAAGAATTCAAAATAAAAAAAACAGCCTTCAAAAGGACCTCCCCTGGTCATGTACAATTAAAAGAACACCTGGTACTCACTGCTGATGCAGTACCAACAGTAGATGACTTTATTTTTCAGCGTCCTCTAAACTGGCCGTGCAGCTTCAGCTACCCATCAGCAGTGTGACGCACTTAATGAGGGTCAAATCCAGAACTTCCATTCAGTGCCAAAATTTAGTCCAGAGTTCAGCCAAAGCTCACATAACAGTCTGCCATGGCAAGTCTGAGCGGTATTCACAGTTCATCAAGGGATAGTTTGGATGAGGTACTTTCCATAGTAGGTGTACTACCTACAGTGGATGTCAGTCGGCACACCACCAGTTTGGAGAAGCAGGCAGCAGTACCGCCACAGAAGTTAAGTAATACACTGAGGCTGGGCAGCAGCAAAACATATTTTAGCCACCTTGTACACTAGATTTAGAATATTTCCACAGCTTTACCTTTCTGTCTGACAGCCACTTCCAATGGGGAACTCCAAGTAAGAAGTAATTTTACCTCACAGAACATGGGAGTTGCTGGTCAACTGTTGCCTTGATTGGCTAGTTTGTGTTACTGTGATACTGGTAAACCTGAACTAACCCTTTAAAACACCCCAAATCACTTTGATGTTTTAAAGGATTAGACTGTAGGCCATCAGTTCTCTTGTTCTGGGAGTAAATTAGTGTTTTTGTAAAGGAGTCTGGTGTTTTTGAAGAAAGCATAGATGGATATAACTGCCTGACAGAAAGGTAAAGCAGTGAAAATTAAATGTAGCGTACATTTAAAATTAGATCCACTTTTTTGGTGGCAGAAACACTATTTTTGGTGCATCCCATCCACATTGCTTAGCTTCTGTGGTGGTCTTCCTGCCTGCTTCTCCAACACTGGGGGCGATCAAATGTACTGTGCTCAAAAAACACTATCTATGAATCAATACGTAGATGTATTTGAAACTGTCATTAGTCCTTATCCGCAGCATCGATACACTGGTAACAGCTGCACTTGTTTACTACAGTCATTCTGATGTTCTCTGCTGCTAACCAAGAAAGGATAAGTTGTGTTATTCCTTGTTATATTTTTCTTTTAATACATAATTTAAAATTTTATGCCCTCAATTTATTTTTTTCTCTATGGTACCTATGATACCTATGGTATCAATTATCAGTATTTTTCAAAGTATTGTAATGAAGTTGGAGTATCTATTTATCCCTTTAACAGTTTAAGAAATTAGTTTGGACAGACTTTTGTACACTCATGCTCTCTTTGGCTGAACTGTGGAGTAGGTTTTTCTACACTGAATGAGGAAAGTGAACGCATCCCCCTCTAGATGGAAAGCTGATGCTGCATACTACACGTGTCGTGGGTATAAAATAGGGGTAGACTTCAAAACTCCCAATCTATTCCCTAAGAATATCATCAGTCACTGTCAGAGCCTGAGCTAGAGCTAGATTTTTTCCTCTTGCTGTCATTTCTGTCTTTGCCCTTTGTACTATCTGGTCTTGGTTTGGCTGGGCTTCTTCTGTCTTTGGATCTGGAGGTACTATTTGATTCTCTTCGTTTGGACTCTGAACTCTTTTGAGTCTTCCTTTTCGCATCTCTATCGCTCTCAGAACTGCTGCTACGTCTTCTCCTGTGGTTGTCAGATTCTCTGTCTTTGTCCTTCCTATGAGAGGACCGATCTTTGCTGTGGTCCCTCTTATTACTCCTGCTTCTGGAGCGCCTGCCTCTGCCGGAGTCTCTAGGCTTCTTTCTGTCTGGACTTCTTGTTCGACGTTCTTTATCCCTGGATGTTCCTCGCTTCTTATTATCCCTTTCACTGTTGTGTCGTCTGTCCTGACTCCTGCTACGTTCTCTGCCCCTCTCTTTGTCTTTTTCTCGTTTTTCTTCTTTGTCTTTGGACACCGCAGGTCCGCTCCTATCCTTGTTCCTGCTATTTGATCTGTGCCCGTCTTTTGTAGTTGGTCTTTCCTTGCTTCGTGACTTTGTCCTAGTTCTCTCACCATTCCTTCCTTTGGTATCCTCTTTATGCTTTTTATCAGACTCATGGCCCTTATTTCTATCTTTACTGTGATTAGACTCTGACTCCCTCTCTTTCTTATTAGCATTTCGGTCCTTGCTCCTTGAGCGACCTCTTCTATCATCACTTTTGTGCTTGTGAGCCTTCTCTCTGCTTTTTGACCTCCTACTCTTTTCTCTGCTTTTACTGCGGCTTCGAGATTTATCTCTTTTCTTAGCCTTGTGTTTGCTATGCTTGTCATCCTTCTCAGCAGTGTCCTCTTCTTTGCTTTTGGATCTGTGTGACCGAGTTTTCTTGTCTTTTTTACCCTCAGCCGTGTGGTCCTGCTTTGTGTCGGAGGTCCGTCTCTCTCTTCTTGGAGCTTTAGCTGCCTCATCCTTGGCATCATTCATGTCGCCTCTGTTAAAAAGAACAGTGTAAATGTCACCTACAGAACATGACAACTAACATCAGGCAACACTGGAACATGGACATGACAGTGCACATGGACATTAAAGTGCTGATCTAATACATATGTTAGACACATTACTTAAAAGTTTAAAAAACATTTTAATTATTTGCTTACATGGTGAATGTTGTTGTTTAGTGGTGCCAATTAGCTTTGAAATATAAAACAGTATGGCAATGGCTTATTAATTTTCCCCACAACTCATACCTGAGAAGATTTCAGGTACCTGTTTACTTCTTTAATGTCAAATCTTTCATCAGTAAAGGAATGTTATTTGCCAGTTTCCAATGAAGCTAAGCACTCTGACTTGCAGAGTACATTTAAAATGTCCATGTACAGTCTTATGTTATTGCCTTTGGTTTGTTTTTATTTGTGAATTATGCTTTTACACACTCTTTAAATGAATAGTTTGGATTTTTTTGAAGTGGGACTGTAGAAGGTACTTATCCATAGCCAGTGTATTACCTAGTACAGCAGGTGTCAGCATGTCCCCAGTTGAGAGAGGTAGGCAAGAGTACCAACGCAGAAGCTGAGCACTGTGCTGCTGTGGACTGGGGCATGAATTTGGGTTTCCTTAGAGAGCGAAGGCATGACCCATCCAACTCTCCCTCTGATTGGCTAATACTCACTTTCTTTGTTGGTCTGACTGGTTTGGTTCAGGCAAGAGGACTAACATCTCTTTGGGTTAAGGTAAGAATATCAGGGTAAATCAGGAAATACAAATTTGCAACGGGGACAGCAGCAAAACATATTTTATTCTACTAAAAAAAAAGGCCCACCTAAAAAAAAAAAAATTGAATTTTTTTTTAGAATATTTTCCGCTGACCTTGTTGTCAGACAACCTGTCTGACAGGGAAATGAAGTGGTTATCCATACTCTCTTTAAAGCCAGCAGTCTCCATTGACAAAAACAGTTATTTTAGCTTGCAGAACTTGGGAATTGCTGGTCTACAGCTGCCTCAATTGATTTGTTTGTTCGTGTTATTGCTTGAATTGGGTGATTTTAAAAGGATTACTTCCTATTCAACATAAGTGATAGACCCGCAACTCCCACATCCTGCAAGGTAAAACTAATGTTATTCTCAATGGAGTCTGGTGGCTTTGAAGAGACTGTAGATAAGCTTCAGTTCAGTTCTCCGTTGGACAGGGCTGTCTGGTGGCAAAGTGAAGTGGTTAAAGTACTCTAAATATAGTATACAGTTAAACTTACATTGTTTTTTTAGGTGGCTCAAATACCTTTTGCTGCTGCCCAACCCCCAGCAGTACATTGCTTAGCTTCCATGGCAGTACTCCTGCCTGCTTCTCCACACTGGTGGCATGCCAACCATCATTTACTGTATCTAATACACTGATTATACTTATATAAACACCTCATCCAGCTCCGGTTCAAAAAATCCAAAATATCCCTTTAATAAGTTAAAGTGAGGTTATCTTACTTGTCACCCTTTATCCACCGCTCTCCGGTGACTGCCCTCATCCTCTGACGGTGTATCTCCTGACGCCAGTGAGGAGGAGTTTCACTGCGCCGAAAACGATCTCTGGACCTTGAACGAGAGCGTGACGGAGTCCGATAGCGCTGGATGGAAGAAATGACATATCACAATTATACATAACTGCCATTAAAATTTGTATAAAAGATGAAATTAAATTTTATGCATCTCTGCATTATAAGAGCAACTTGACATATTACAATCTCATTAGACTCTATGATATGTGACATAGTGGATGAAAGTTTAGTTGAGCTCTTCTCATCACTGCAGTTCACCTACCCTTGGACCCCTGCCTTTAATCTTTCTCCCAGATCGTGTCATCACCAGTCTTCTGTGATATGATGACTGAGAATTATATGATATGCCAGTGCTAGAGAGAGAGGAAAGGAAAAAAAAGCAAGGCATAAAAATTAACAGACAATGGCATTATGTTCGATGTTTGTCATACCAGCTGTTAGTCACGCAGACTAACCTCTCTCGTGGCCTTTCCTCCTTATTTGACGGATTTTTTTCAGCTTCTTCTTTTGGCTTCTGGCCCACCTGCGGACTCCTCCTCATGAGGAATCGATTCTCTGGGATGGGTGGAATTTCTTCAGGACGTACAGTAGATGTAACCAGCTCTTCTTGTTCTTTCTCCTCAGCGCTTTCAGCCTCTGACCTAAGGAAAGCATTGCAATTTAGAGTTAAGACACTAGGTACCGTTTGCACTGCAGAAAGTCAGAATGTGACAATAAATTAGGTACTTTTTCTTCTCCTTCTTCTTCTGTTTCTTTTTTAGCTTTTTCGCCTTCTTTTTCTTCTTCTTAGATTCCTTCTCTGACTCTTCAGAGTCAGAGGAGTCTGATGAGCTCTTGGAGTCGCTGGAGCTGCTGCTGGAACTGGGTGAGGCTCGGTCTTTCTTTTTTTCATCTTTCTTTGCTGCAAACATTGAAGAGTCTGTTAGAAACACTGCTTTATAAAATCTAAAAGCTGTTATTGTACACAGTCAAAGTACTGAAAATGCTCCACACAAACAAACCTTTAGATTTAGGGACAAGCTCTCCACAGTTCAAAACTTTGACGTCAGCATACGGTCTGCTATTAGGATCTGTTTTCTGGTTCTCCATGGCTTGAACAACTTCTTGGCCAGAAATCACATGACCAAAAACCACATGGACACTGAGAAAATACAATGGTGTTGAGCTTGTTGAGCAAAATATATTGAATTGTGCACCATGCAATCAATCAAAGTTTAAGATGCAATTAAGAACCACTTACCCATCCAAATGTGGGGAAGGTTTTGTTGTTCTGAAGTTTTGCAGCAGGCCATTCAAGAAAAAAAGGCATTTAATTATTTGTATGTCTAAAGGGTGATAGAATGAACAAATAAGGCAAATGCAGCAAATATATAATACATAATATGTAGTGCTTACATGAAAAACTGTGATCCATTTGTATCTTTGCCGCGATTGGCCATAGACAGCAGGTATTCCTTGTTGTGTTTAATGGCGAAGCTTTCATCTGGGGGAAAAGGATAAGATTGTACTGCCATCTTGAAGCCAACGTCGGTTTGGATAACAACTGACAGCTCTGACAGTGGCCTCTTTACCTTCAAAAAAGCCTCCATAGATGGATTCTCCTCCTCTTCCATTACCTATGATGTCAGAAAAAAATAAAATGTGAGAAAGGGGACTTCTACAGGAAAGAGTTATAAAACTTCTGCTAACGGCTAGTTATTCAAATATATGTTAGGCTTGGTTGATGCTTTTATTATTAGATGCTGACAGGTAAAAAGTGAGAACTTTGTGATGACATTAACAAAGAGATTTGCAGTCATTCACTACATCTTCGCAGTCTTTAAATATCTGGACTTAAACAAGGCCTTTAAGCTAAGTACACCGTCCTTCAAACTTTATTAACTCACCTTCGCTGAAGTCTCCTCCTTGAATCATGAAGTCTTTCACAACGCGATGGAACAGACATCCTTTGTAGTGCAGGGGTTTCATAGTTCCTTTACCAATGCCTTTTTCACCTGAATGAAACCACAGTCAGTTTTCAGTTATCAATATTAAACCATGCCATGAAAGAAAAAGGTTTTCAGGCGTATTCTTGTGGCGACAATGTATTATTCACCTGTGCAGAGGCATCTGAAGTTTTCACATGTTTTGGGACAGATGTCTGAAAACAATTCAACCACAACTCTGCCGACTGCAAGGAAAGAGCGCTGTTAGGTTTGTTCATCGTGATGAGAAATTACATCCAGGCTAGAGGTCACTACTTTAGGTTCATCTTGCTGAATTAATGTGGTATATTACAGTTTTTAGTACACAGTTTCTCCATAATAACCTGATGAATCAACACCTCTCTACAACAGAATACAGTATAACAGAAACAGAGGCAACATTTATTGCAGGACTGTCATATTAGACTGCATTACATTTAGTTGTAATTACATAGTAAACTCTCAAGTAAGTAAATATAATAGTTAAGTAGCCAGAAAGTTGAGGTGTATTTCTTACCGAGCACATTACTGATGCCAATGTCAAGAAAGCACCGAGTGCGCGGAGTCTTGATCCCCATGATCACTTTCACTGATCAAACACCTGAAGGTGAAAAACAAACATCACAAAAACAATTTAGCCCTTGAAAACGTGCCAGTAGAATGTCAACCTAAGTGAGCTAAACATCCTGCACACCTACCAGCTCTGATCAGCTCAACGATGTCACAGAAGTCTAATGAAAGCAGTAGGTGTCGGCTATAAATTGCTCTTGCAGGATTTCAAATGAGCACCATAAACGTCACTGACACAGCCAACAATACGACGACAGCTGGATGATAATAATAAACACGATTAGGCTAGCTAATGTTCGATTGTTATTAGTAACAAGCTAGCGTTAGCCTGTTAGCAACGCGTTTTAAGTCTCGCTTAACCTGTGAAGCCGATTGCGAAGATGCATTTTAGTGTTTGACAATCACAGATGCTCACACACGCATCAATCTGGATACTACGGTTATAGTTTCACATAACGTTACAAGACACACGGTCACCCCAACGGTAGGCCTGGTGTTAGCATTAGCAACTCCAGCTAGCCTCAGCCGGACAACATGTAGAGGGATTCTTCTACATGACGATAACCGTACAATTTCGACATTTTAACTACACACGTAGCAGTAATATCGCCTAAATGTTATTAATACGATGTTACGTCACCTGGAAACACAAGGATATCACTCCATACAGCAGGCAGCTCTCACAAACGACGAAAATTAAGTTTCATTCAGTGTTGGGCTCACTGTTTTCTAAAGATGGCGCGGCAGGGACGTCAATGTATTTCGAGAACCGTGCGCCAGTCAACGCAGCCGAGCACGTAGCTGCGAAGCACCGCGAGATTTTATGACCAGAGATTAGTCTGACAGGTAACTCAGAACTTTCACACGACGTTTAATGACCCACATCACTCATTTCCATTTTTAGGGCAGTGTTCATCAGAGGTGGGACCAAGTCAGAGTTTAGCAAGTCACAAGTAAGTCTCAAGTCTTTGTGCTCAAGTCCCAAGTCAAAACCGACAAGTCTAGAGTCAAGTCCAGTGTCAAGCCCCAAGTCACGACTGATATTAAGTCCCGAGTAAAGTCCTGAGTCAAGACAGGAAAGTCTTGGGTCAAGACCGACAAGTCCCAAGTCAAGACAGGGAAGTCCTGTGTCAAGACTGACAACAAGTCCCAAGTCAAGTCATGAGTCAAGTCCCAAGTCAAGACTGGCATTACGTCCAGAGTCAAGTCCTGAGTCAATATAGGGAAGTCCTGAGCCAAGTCCCAAGTCACGACTGACAAGTCCAGTGTCAAGTCTCAAGTCAAGACAGGGAAGTCGTGGGTCAAGTCACAACTCAAGGCAGGGTCATCCTCAAGACTGACAAAAAGTCCCAAGTCAAGTCCTGAGTCAAGTCCCAAGTCAAGACTGGCATTAAGTCCAGAGTCAAGTCCCAAGTCAAGACAGGGAAGTCCTGTGTCAAGACTGACAACATGTCCGGTGTCAAGTCCCATGTCATGACTGATATTAAGTCCCCAGTCAAGTCCTGAGTCAAGACAGGGAAGTCTCAACTCAAGTCCCAAGTCAGGGAAGTTCTGTGTCAAGACTGACAACAAGTCCCAAGTCAAGTCTGGTGTCAAGTACCAAGTCATGACTGATATTAAGTCCCAAGTCAAGTCCTGAGTCAAGACAGGGAAGTCTCTTATCAAGTCCCAAGTCAAGACTGACAAGTCCCCAGTCAAGGCAGGGAAGTCCCAAGTCAAGAATGACAAGTCCTGAGTCAAGTCTAAGGTTAAGACAGGGAAGTCCCAAGTCAAGACTGACAACAGGTCCCAAGGTATGTCCTGAGTCGAGTCCCCAGCAAAGAATGACATTAAGTCCCAAGTCAAGTCCCTAGTCAAGACAAGGAAATCCCAACTCAAATCCTGATTCAAGCATGCAAGTACCAGGTCAATTCCTGAACTTTGAGTTTCAAGTCCTATACAAATCATAATATGCTCTTCATACAATGTGATGTCGTTTTAACAACTGAGTAATAGTATATTAAATTTCCAAAAACCAAAAATGCTTTATAAAAATGGTATTTATTTATTATTAAAACAAGTTTGTTGGAAGTTGTTGCATCTCTGTGTGTAATTTTTCTGGAGTTCTGAAGTAGTAACCGTTGATAGTGAAACAGGGACTTGTAAAGTTGCTGTCTGTTTTTTTTTCTGAGTTACGCAAACACAATAAAAGATTTTTTTTGCAAAGTATACAGGCAGGGAAGAACGCTCTCGACCACATTTACATGAGCTGTTGCCTGCCTGTAAGACAAAACCCAGGGTTTCAAAATCCCCAAAATCGTTACGTCACTGGCTACGGAAGTGAAACTGTGTACCACACATGCTGGGTAATTTTGACTTTGAATCAGCGGTTTTGATGACTTATTCTATTTGTGCTGTATATATAATGTTTGAATCGCTATAATCTAAGTAAATCTAGCTAAGAACGCAGCTAGCAGGTGTTATCTGGCGTTGTCAGTCATTTTAGTGGATTGTTTGTCTATGCACGTGAATATCGTGTTAGCAAACTGAAGTTAGCTGCCAGTAGCTCACTTCAGTGTAGTGGTACTCTGGAGGAAAGTCACATGAAATCTCTGATTTGGGCTGTCTGTGAGATGAAACCGTCTGAACCTGAGGTCAGCATGTCACACTGAACTAACCTCACTGTCTTTCAAGTGTTTTTATGGTACACTCAGTTTAACTTGTAACCAAACAGAATTGTGACACTGTGACACAGGTTAAAATAATGTGTTTCTTGTGTGTGTTTGTGTGTTATTCTTCAGGTCCCTGAAGGAGCACCTAAAATCCACTACCTTAAGCCTGCAGTTTTGTTGGTGTGATTTCATCTGGCTGTCTGTTGCTTTGACATTGAGGTGCTCCAGTAGGGACACTGTTGGCACAATGGAGACCCCAGTGCAAACTTAATCTGAGCCCAGATCTGTGGAGATGTTTCGGCTCCGGTGTGTGCATTCCTCCCTTCGGAGGTTCTTCCACGGGGGAGTAGTGACCCGAGACCAGGTTCTGGAGCAGCTACGGGTTTGCTCTGCTGAAGACCAGGTGTTTGATGTGGTGGGCAAGAACAGGGCCAAGCTCACGGTGAACCATGTCAGCAAAGCTGTGGGGATGCTGTGGCAATTTCAGAGAGAGAAACCCCAAATGCTCAGGACTGTGGAGCTCATCAAGAGCCACCCACAGTTCTTGACCCTCCGGGTTTTGGCAGAGAACAAAATTGCTCTTATGGATGATTTAATGTTGATCGACATGCTTTACACTTTCCTGAGGTACATTAAGATACAGACACAATCAGTTTTAGAGTTGTGTGTTTGAATTATAATATAGTAATGATAACATACTGTATGTATTGTCCATCTTTTAGGTTGAATGTGGACCCACATGACTCTCTTGTTCAGCAGTTGGTTTCAGAAGCATGGCTCAGAATAGACCGGTATGATTGCATCTCTTCTTTTGAGCTGCGACTAACTTTCATTTCATTAACTTATAATCTGGCCTTTTTTTAATAAATCAAGTAATTGTGAAGTCTATAAAATGTTAAAAAAGTGGAAAATGGAAATCATAATTTCTCAAAGCCTAGTGGTGATACCCTCAATTGTCTTGTTCCGACCGGCAGTCCTTAACCCAAAAATATAAGATATACAGTGACAGCAGTGAGTTTTTGTTGAATTGCTTCAGCACTAATGAGATGTTACATGAATGTGGATTTTTGCAGATTTCCAATGGCTTCCCTGTCCAAGTTTTCCATCTGCCTAAGTGATCAGCACCTTCACCACAGTCCTCTAATGGGCCACATCACCAGTATTGTGGATCAGAGGTTGTCATCCATCAATGATGCCAGGTCGGTCATGAGACAGACATAATCAAACAACAAATATATAATCAAATATTGTGTATTGACTCTGCGGTCGTGTTTTCCCAGGATCCTAACTACACTGATGATCAGCATATCATCTCTGGTGTCTCCCCGGCTTCGGGATGCGCTCATCAGCAGGGCAGATCAACTCCTGGACAACATGGATCCCTCAAATTACAACAACCCACGGAGATTGGTACAGTTCCTGCGCAACATCAAGTACAGTTACCGGCCTCTGCTGGAGAAGTGCAACAAGATCATCCTGAGCAACATTCCCAGGCTGGACGCAGAAAACATCAGCATCATTTTGGGTCTGTATCAGTCCCTGCAGTTCAACAACTGTGACTTCAGGCTGGCTGTCAAACAGAGACTGACAGAGCTGATTGATTCAAGCACGGATTCCTTCTCCTTCACCAAACTGTTTGTCGCACTGGCTCCGATGGCCAGTCAGGAGATCAGAGAAGGGTTCGTTTTTTTGTCATTAGAGGGATCTGTGAGTGGAATTTGAACCCTTTACCGCAATTCTTGAGAGTAACACATCTCTAATGTGGTTTCCTCCCTCTCAGGTTGGAGAACACTGCCCTCCTGTTGGCGGACGAGCTCACTGCACATCAGGCTCTGGCTGTAGCTGAAGCTCTGGAGGAGATACAGAGCAGGAATCTTAGCTTACTGAACAAGTGAGTTCACATCTTCACCATATAGCACCTCCATAACTTAAGTGCAGCCAGTATATCGACCAATGTCAGCTTATTGCAGATTTATCAATATTGCCATGTCAGTGCAGTAATGACAACATTTTTGAGGTAAAGTTGAATATTTAATCTTGATGGCGGAAACAGGCTCATTTAGGAGCATGTCACATCATCTTACTTGGCAGATGCAGTTGCCCAGTTGTCATGAAATTGTAGATGTTGAAATTTCCACCTTGAGGATCTTTCACTCATGTTGTCTTAAAGGTCCAGTGTGCAGGATTTAGGGTCATCTGTCGGCAGAAATTATATTCAAAATATGTTTTAATTAGTTAATCACCTGAAAATGAGACTTGTCATGTTTTGTTGCATTACAGTGAGCCATTTACGGTCGGACAAAACAAACACTGACTCTAGATTGAGCCATTCACATTTTTGCGTTGGCCACTGTAGTTCACCTACACACTCGGCACACGGGAGAAGTTTTCGCTGTGCACCTTCACCACTAGATGGAACTAAATCTTACACACTTGACCTTTAAAAACTGAGGTTGATAATTCACTCTTGACCTTGGAGGTGGCAGCTGACAAAGTCTCACCACAAGTGAGAAGACAAGTTTATTTTTTTTTTTAATTGTAAAATCTCCCACTCATTTTATTCTGAATTCTTATCATAATGTGTATTTTATCTGTTTTTGTAAATAGACCCCACCCGTATATAAATGTCTATTAAATATTGAGTAAACTATAGTTATTACTAAATTATTTTGCAGAATTGCAGTGGTGATAAAACGGAACCTTCATGTCTACAAGCCGGTGGAGGTGGCCAGAATCAGCCAAGCCCTTTTTCTGCTGCAGTACCAGAACCCTGAACTCTTCAATATACTAAAAAGCATTTTGACCAAGTAAGTGTTCCATTAAGCAACAGCTTTTCTCCTTGATGAATATAATGCAGAGTGATGATTCTACTTTATCTTGCAGCTTTTTGCAGCGCAGCGTCTTCCCCTATGAAGTGACCATGCTGACTCGTGTTCTCTCCATGCTGCCCAACCTGCGGCTTGACGGAGGCATGCTCTCACGGGTGGAGGCGGTGGTGGCTCAGTGCAGCCTCAGTGACCTCAACACTATTTCTTTCGCCGTCGCCAAGTGGATACGTAACGATCCCTCCTACCGCTACAACACTCCCAGCAAGTACGTGCGTCTGCTGCAGAACCTGAAGCACTGCGGGCGCGAGCGGCTGCAAACGGCCGACCAGCTGGACTTGGTGCTGGAGGAGCTCAGGCACATTTCAGGAGAGTGGTTTGAGGAAATGTTGCTGGAGGAGTCGATGGCCACGCTCAAGAGGATGATGGACCAAATAAACTGGAGCAATGTGCCTGAGTTGGCGCTCTTCTTAACCAGGATAAATCACCTCTGCCCTCCGCTGATGGAACGGATCGCCAGTGTGGTCATTAAAGACATTGACAAGGTGCTCTCAGAGACATCACAATATGTTGAGTCTGGAATAATTGAACAGATATTAACTGTACTTTTTCTTCATTATTCCTCAGATTCACCACTCAGCAACATATGCCACCCTGCTACCCTTTACTGTCCTGAATTATGACCCTGTTCAAGCAGACGAGTTGTATGATGTTTGTATTCAGCGCTTCACTCCTCACATCAGTAAGTCCGTCAGTTCACACATTTTAATGCCTTTGGTGGTCAAGTTTACTGTGACCTCACATCTGTCCTGTTCCCTTAAAAACAGTATCTCAGGAACACCTGAAGGGAATTTCCTTACATTTGGCATAATAACTAACTGGCATTGCGTCGCCAGACCTTACGCTGTGTCAGCGCTAGAGGAAGGTCTGGAAGCACCCATTATAATTCTTGTATAGGTTAAAAAGCTCTGGCTTGTTTGTAATTCTCTAAACCAATCACAGTCACCTTGGGCGGTGCTAAGCCGAGGATGCAGCAGCAGTGCCCTGACTGTGGGAGCCAGAATGTGTATTTATCCTCTGTTGTTTATTTGTTTGTTTAGGCTGCACATGTTCTAGTGGTCACTTTCACCTCCGGTAGTAATTGGCCCAGGGGTGGGTGTGTTTTCACATTATTTTACCTGTTCATTCACTGGCGTGGCAGCTTTTAGACAAAGAGGGTGAGGTTTTGGTGCCGATATTTTCTGTTGACCATAATCACACACAACATAATATTTCATTTCATCTCATTTTGCTTTCTTATCTCAGTTGATTGTTAAATAAGTGATCATAAAACGCATCTTTGGACTTCAGCGTGGATTTTATTCAATGAGTCACAGCTTACTCAGGCTCTTAGCGTCTTTTTTCATGGAGAAGGAAGAATGCCAGCTGGAATAGACAGCTAATGGCAGACTTGTACCCACAGTCTACGTCTGATAAATCAGACTGGCACAAATGTCCACGTAGATTCAAAGATTAACTGATCAGATGTTGGTGATCAGAGGTCACCAAACACACACATCAAACACATTTTTGGCCATAATTCATGAATTCCTGTGCTAATTACGACAACATTTTACACAGATGTCTAAAAGAATAAAATGATGACGTGATGGTATCTTTTACCCAAAAGCTCAAAGGTCAGCTTCACTGTGAAATCATAATAAAACACACCTCTGGCCACTCCCTGATATCATCACTCAGGAACAGAAGGAGTTAGTTATTTGGTCAGATGCTGAATTGGTGACACTAATCTTGGGTGCCCACCTTGAAACTGTGCTGATTGTATAGATCCTCTGTGCTGCCGGGGGAAATATGTGTGTGTGAAACATTCATGTCTTAGAATGTAAGGCTTCTTTGCAGCAACATCCATGTTTGAAGCATTTTTGGCTACATATGAGTCTGGACAGATATGGATGTGAACTGCAACTTGACTGGCTGGTGGAAGCTTAGAATCTCAAGATGGTTACTAAATTTTTTCTTATTATAAGTTTACACTAACACCTTTCTCTCTTGTGTTTGCAGGCTCCTTTGACCCACATCTGCTGGTTCTCCTGGCGTACACTTTGGCTATGGCCGACTGTTTTCCTGAGGAGCTAGCCAGAGAAATCTTCAGTATAGATTTTCTGGGAAAGCTGGATGCCCAACTGGAAAGTATGCCCCCACTTTACTTGCAAATGTGTAATATAATTGATCATTTGAATCGGTAGCAAAATATTCCCTTTAAAATGTGAAGACTTTGCCCTTCAGTAGAACTAATGTAACTGTCGTCCTCACAGCTCTACCTGATACCCTCAACATGCGGACCAGATTGCGCCTCATGGAGCTCAACCGTGCCGTGTGTCTAGAGTGTCCCGAGTTCCAGGTGCCATGGTTTCATGAGCGCTACTGCCAGCAGTTGCAAAAGAAAGGTACAAAATAAATATGCACCAATAAACAATCTCTGGTTTAGGTGGGAAAATGGAATACAGATAAATCTGTGTGACAAAATGTTTTCAGGGAACAGCTCTTTGAGTCCTGTGCAGCAGCAAATCCACAAAATGCTGAGTGAAGTTCTCGGGGGCATTAACTGTGTTCGAGGAGAAGTTGTCACTCCATATTTTTACACCATAGGTGAGTAATATTTGGGGATTTTCTATCTCTGTATTAACGGCTAATTTTCTTTTCTATTCTGATAAAGTCTGCACCTGAAGAAAAAGAAACGTACATGATGGGAACCCCTGTACTTTCAGTGCATCTATTCAATTTATATGAATGCATTTCGTGTAATAACTCTTAAATCCAAGGAACACAAGTTTATTTAAACTAAAAGAAAATAAATTACTAGGATAGAAGTGTAATTTGACCATACTTTGCCTTTTCAGACTTTGAATGCATACTGGACAAACACCTGCAGCCATTGCCGTACAGCGAGCCCAGCACGCTGCAGATCTCAGACAGAGGAAAGGTTCACTGGGGGCCGGGCTCAGTGGAAAATATCCGGAATGAGTTGCCACCTGGAGCTCAGCGGTGACAATATATCAGACATGGATATTAAAGATGAATAATTACAGTGGACCAATCAGAAATTAAATGTTTCTGACATTCTGTTTCTACTCGTCACTCAGGGTTGCTGTGGACTTCCTTGATTCAAGGTCCTTCTGCAAGAACTCTCACCACATGAAAGGTGAATCCCTGATGAAGAAAAGACACCTGGAAATTCTAGGATACCGTGTGGTGCAGGTGAGATGACATCATTGAAGACTGCATTGTACATCTCTTCCACTGATTTGGTTTAAAAGTCAGCAACACTCAGACAGACAGTGAATCACTTGTGTTTTACAGATCCCTCACTTTGAATGGAACTCTATGGAGCTTTCAACACCGGACGCCTGGAAGGAATATCTGAAGAAGAACATATTTAGAGAGCTTTCTTCTTGAAGGCCTTATTTATTGAACAGTGAAGTAATGTTACACTCAGTGCTCTGACACAGCTGTGAGATAAGTCTGAGTATTTTCAGGCTGAACGACTGAACAGAGTTAAGAAAACAGTTTGTTAACATACATCAAGTGCTCTTTATTTTTAGTCATTGAGCGTTAAGTTGACATGAATCTACCTCATTCATGTTAAGTGAGACTATATATTATGGCTTTTTGTATTAAAATGAGTATTTTAAATAAAATACAAAGCTTTGTTATCTTTTTTTTAATTGTGTATCAAACATGAATGGGATATTCTGAATTGCAGAGTGAAGTTTCACATTTCTGGCTATCATGTATAACACGCTGCCTTGAAGGTGAGACATACGAAGGATCTTAAAATCAAGGCCTTGACATTTAGTAACTGAACCGTTTAGTCAATTTAATATGTTCTGGCTGGTGACTTTTCTCATAGAGCAGTATAAAAACGTGTAAAATGAAATTTGTTATGAACATGCACAGGGCCACAATATTTCTGGTCCTGAATAATGTTGTTATTTGCCTTTTTTAAAAAAGTATCGCTTGAAAACAGAACAATGGAAAATGCTGAATAGACACAGTGAGCCTGTGGTAGATGATATTTTAAACTGAAGAGGTACAAGGTGCCTGTTGCAATTGACTTAAAACAAAAATATGATTTTCTATGCAAACCCCAGGCAGCTGGGGCTCACAGGTAAAGGGGGTCATCCGCTAATCAGAAGACTGGTGGTTTGACCCCTGGCTCCTCCAGTCTGCATGTCGAAATGTCCTTGGGCAAGATACTGAACCCCAAATTGCCCCTGATGTCTGTTCCAATGGTGTGTGAGTGCAAATGAATGGCTGCTGAGTGGCAGGTGGCACCATGTATGATAGTCACAGTCATTAGTGTGTGAATGGGTGAATGTGACATGTAGTGTAAAATGCGCTTTGAGTGGTCGGAAGACTAGAAAAGCACTATTCAAGTGTAGTCCATTTACAAGTTCACATTTGTATTTAATGGGTGGAAGTAGCAAATTCTCAACAAGAGATTTGCCTAGAACATCAAAAACAACAAAGTCTAGTTAAAACAACAGAAATAAGCCAAATAAAACCATAATACATTTTATTAAAATACTCACGGAACAGACAAAGGTTTCTGATATATTAAAATGCTACATGACAACAAGGAGCCACTACATTAGAGCATTTACATAATATTCTTGCCTACAGCAGTAAAGTCAAAGTCCCTCTCATGTCCCTGGACTACAGTTTGGGCATTCTGGCTACATTCAGGCGCATGGACACACAGGACGCTCCAGCTGCGTAACGCATCTCTCTGATCATGCCACTCCATTGTTTCTTGTCATCTTCATACCTGGTGAGAAAATTAGAACATGTCATTGTAATGCACTGTAAGAAGACAGAAAGTACACAAAATGACACTGTCCTAAAATGCAACACAATAAAGACATACTGCCAAATGTCGATGATTTCAGTGGGAGCACATTCTTTGTTCTCGTTCTCCACTATGGTGAAGCCTCCTACAGCATACAGCTGCCCTCCACAGCTCACCAGGTTGAGTGAGCTCCTCTCCTGGGGGAAATCTGTGAAGCGTGCCCACCTGAAACAAGGTGCACAATTTATGACTCAGTAAATCTCATTTGTGCTTTTTCTGGATGCTTTCTCATCTTAAAATGAAGCAATCTGAGGATGAGAGACCACTTTTTGGTTTAATTACTCACAACAAAGATTGGGACCACTGATTATAAGTGGAAATAGACATGTTTTTTGCTTTCACTTATCGTTATGCAGTAAATTTTGATATGTCATGCTTAATACTTTGACGCTCCTGTACAAATCGTAATAACAAAAGCACATACTTGTTGGTTCCAAAGTCGTAAGCTTCACATGAAGCTGTGAGGCCGTCCTCATTGACTCCCCCAGCAACGATAATCATCCCTTTGTGGATAACTGCCCCAAACATGGATCTGGGTGTCTTCATGGAAGCCACCTCCTTCCACTCTGACCTCTTGTGGTTGTATGCAAACATCTTATTGGTTGCTTTACTTTACCATTAAGACAGAATGAATCCAGAGAAGGGTTAATGTCATGTGAAAATCATAGTTCGACTTAAAATGTTTTGGCATTGCAGTCTTACTTGTCATCTGTTTTTCCTCCGATACAGTACACCAGGCCGTTCTCAGACACCACACAGTGGCCGTGGATACTCACAGGCAAATTTTTTACTTGAGACCATTTCATTTTTCTAGAAAAGGGCAGATAAATAGTATTAAAACAATAAATAGACACCAGTGGTTTCAACAGAGAATCTACTGAGTGAATGCATCCAAAATTGCTGGCGTTCTGAACTTACTCAGTGTCATAGCACATCACAGTGTCATGAGAATCGTTGGACTGTAAATCTTTTCCTGCGACAGCAAACAGTAGGTTGTCAAATTCCCCCATGGCAAACAAGCACCTGGGGGAGGGCATGGGGGGCAGAGCGATCCATTCAGAAGAGAGACTGTCCAACTGAAAGACACATTGTAAGACATTTTGAAGAAACAAACTGAGGGAAATACATTTGGTGTGTTCAGTGGTGCCCCCAAGGAAGGGCCATGGCCCCCTAATACAATCGTTGGCCCCCCGATGAAAATAACTGTAGGCTGACATTACTGTCTTAAAGAGGCTGTGGCAACCCTTTTTAAAAGATGGTGCAAAAGTAATGGTGTCTTGTGAAACTAGATGACCTGAGGCATCCATTGGTACCAACCATATTATGCCAGCCACTACCTTGCTGGGAAGGGGGCTAAATAACAGTCCAAATTTAGGCTAAATCTTGGTGAGAGAATGGTATGGCCATTTTCAAAGCTGTCCTTTGAATTCTCACCTCAAGATATCTGAATGAAAACTGGTTCTTAGGGTGGCTACAAGTCTCCCCTGAACTTGAGAAGGCTTGTTCCTGTTAAATGTTTTGCTCCTTACAATTAATGCACTTCAAATTAAAGCTGCATATTTGTCTTCTTAAGGAAAAGGGCAACCAGCCTATTGTGGAACAATAAATCACATAACACATTAAAACTGGATTTTTCAACCTGGTCTCACTCCAAAGTTGTCAAAATCAAGCGCTTGGGCAGTGACTTGGGGCGTCAGACACTGACAAAAAAGGTGGTTTAACGGTGTTCGGCAGTGTCAGGACATGGTGGGACAAGCATGAAAGTTAAGGCAGCGAAAGTCCAAGTAGGGTGAGTAGGAGGGGTGTTGGAAGAATCCAACAAACACTGACCTTCACGGAGCGGAGTTTGTGTCCCCTAAGATTCTAAAGTCAAACCCTGTCCTTTTTCCTACTGATGTAGTATTTATTTTGAAAGAGGACAATGTGTGTAATGGGCAGAACTTGACATAGCGACCCAGAATGCCAACATCCAACACACCCAGAGTACCTTTTACATCGTATCTGGACATGGAAAGTCCATGACCAAATGTCAATATGTGACGAGGTCAGAGTGAGAATGTGTTGAGCTTTTGTGGGGAAAAATGACTGTACTGGTTTTAGTCTGTGCACATCAGGTAATATGTAATATTAATTGTAAAACAAGAAACCAAATTACGTCAGTATGCAATTCTTCATCTCTAGCATACATCAACAGCATAATAGAAGCATGATTTCTAGGGGCACCCCTGGATGTGTTCAGTACATCTACAATGTAAATGATATTTCTATACCTGGTAGAAGTAACACTGCAGTGGGTTTTCTTTGTCCTCTTCGTCCACAAACAATCCTCCCAACACATACAGGTTGTTCTTCTTTGATACCAGACTGACGTGGTTGCGGGGGATCTGCTCCGTCATCGCAGCAAGCGAACATTCGTTCTCCTGGGCGTCATAGGCCACGGCAGCAGTGTCATTGATCATCAGAATCACGTCTCTGGTATACATGCCAAATCTGCAGTTATCGCTCAAATAGCCTGGCAACTTTCCCTCCTCTCCTTCCTCGTCATCTTCTCCCTTCTTCTTTTCAGGCAACTTACCTGCAAAAGCTTCCTTTATAACTTTGATTTTTTTGACAAGCTCAGGATTGCTCTTAATGAGGTCATCCTTCTCCACCTTCTCCTTGAAATACTTCTCCGGGAGTAAACGGAAGCGAATGCACTCAAAGGCCTCCTCTAATGATTTCACACGCTTCTCTTTGTCTTTTCTGATCCACCTCATGAGGGTCTCAAACACTACCTCCTCTTTTTCTACATTCAACCTATCTGCTCCGATAATGGCAAAGAGTTCGGGTGGGGCAAGCTCTAAGAAGTCCTCTTCCTTCGATAAGATCTCAAACCGATCTGCGATGTGATCTCTAGCTGCCATTGCCAGTCTGGCGCAGTTCAGCATCAGTCCCAGCCTGTAGATGGCAAGGCAGTTTTGCTTTGACAGCTTCTTCTGGAGATAATTCACACAAACTGTGAACACTGAGGGGATCTGGAAGCGGTTGGCGGCGGTCAAAATGTCCTGCACATTGTTGTCGTTGATGTCAATCTCTGCTGAGTACATGTAATTTACAATCGACTCCATAATATTGGGATCCAGGTTCTCCAGAACAACCTCCATTTGTTCCGTTTCCTTGCCGTCTGTGGAGAAGTACAGCTCCCGGAAATAAGGACTGCAAGCTGCCAGGATGAGCCGATGGCAGGGGATGCTTCGGTCTCCGACCTTTAGGATACAATCGATGAGCTTATTTTCATTGAGGAGCTCTTTGAGTCCATCCTGAAGCAAGGTGCTCTGAAATAGACGGAGATCTTCCTTCATGCTTTGGGGATCCATTCTGCTAGGACAGGAAGTGGATGGAAGGGATCACGACAGACTGTCCAGGCTGGTGAGGAAAAAGAACTATAGGCGGCCAGGTCTGAAGCCACTTCAATATAACCGTGCCCCCTCTAAATATAGCCATCCAACCCATCCATGAAGAATTCAGGTTGGCCAAAGCAGAGAGCTCACACAGCTGTCACGGAGTAAAAACAACTGTGAAACCCTGTCACCCTAGTGATAAGTAACAACATTGTTGTATGGTTACACAGAAATAACCTCTGCTCTTTTCATTTTGCTTCATATCTTATGGGGCTAAATATGTTGCTTTACACTCAACATGACGGCAGAACGATCTGATCCAGCACCTCGTGTTCACATATTAGGCATTTACCACAATCCTGTTTATTCTAGAAACATCTACATGTGGAGTGAGTCACAAGTCACTGATAGTAATGATCACTTCACTACAGGGTGATTCAGTATTTGTTGGTGACACATCCACAGGGGAGTTACCTAACGATGCGACAGGGGTCAGTGAACAGCTGCTGCCATGGGGGGGACAGTTTGTCCTCTTCTAGAATTTTTAAAATACTTCCCCACCTTCTGCAGTTATGCATTAAGCCTGAGATCATTCTGTTCTTTCCACATACAAGTTAATCTTGTGTTAGATACAGTACAAAACGTACTGCATTCATGTTCCTGAAATATTAAAAAATGTACTCTCCATTATGTTTAAATACATTTATTTACTTAAAACAGTACAAACTGCATTATAATCCACAGTCTAGTCATTACAAGAAAGGTTTTATACAAATATCCTCACAATAAATACGTCCTGAACTTTTCATAAAAAAGTATCTATCTATAAACTGTACAACCTTTGACCTGACCTATAAATAAATACAACCGCTTATCCTATTTAGGGTCCCAGGGGGGCTGGTGCCTATCCCTGCTGACTGTACGGGGCTAGAAGTACAGGGTAGAGGGGTGTCTTACCTGAAACGCCTGCGTGCCAATATTAAACAATCATTCTGAAGTGCTGTCCTAGCCTTTCTTTTTTGACTACCTACACTAAGGATCCAGCACCCCATCTTTTTAGTCTAATTTTGAGTTGCGTCTTGTTTATTATTTCACATTATTTCAGCCCATGACTTCCCACAGTCCTTGAAGTGTGAAGCCATCCTTCAGCTTCTCAATGGCGAGGCCCAGCTCCTCAGAGAAAACTGCTTCACGGTCTTGTTGCTTTGGAACAACAAATAAAAAGAATTAAAACACAACATATCGTGCAACATATTTGACAGTTATAGCTGCTGATATAATCAAATATAAGACCTTACCTTATTTCCATCAGCAAAGTAAGCCTGTGGACAAGCAACACACACAAAAGTTGAGACATTTGAATAAAAAAAAAAAGGTGACATGTCTGTACTAACAGGTTATTGTTGTCTGATGAGCACCGCTCCCTACAAACATGAGCACTAGGCAACATCAATTCATGTTTGTTCATTACACTGGTGGGCATTAGCTGGCAGCTATTCTGAGAGTCTGGAAAGTAAACCATTGATTCCCAGAGGAGTGATGAGTGAAACTCACAGTGAAAGCATCGGTCTGCTCGTCAGGCTCAATTTCAACATCATCAGGAGGCTGCTCTACTGTCAGCTCCTCCAGTGGCTGGGGCTGAAATCAATGTTGGGACAAACAGCGCTATGACAACAAGATCGGCTGAACTGGTAAAAAGAGGCCAGCTACAATGGAGTATTCAAAACAACTACAGGACTGAAGATACAAAAATTTAGCTGTGAGAATGACACAGTAATTCAAAAATATTTAAAAGATATATTGTAAAGTTTGTTTGCAGCTTTAACAGTTCACTTTTTCTGACATGCGTCAAGGTTATACAGTTGATGTATTTAGGTACATTGATTCTATCTTTATGCACACGCCTACCTTTTCTTCCATTTCATAGTCCACTCCGAAGATGGGGTTGGCGGAGTACACCTTATGCAGTGAGTTGATTTCCTTAAGTGCATCTTGAAGCTTATCCACTGGGTCAATCTTAAACCCGAGCACATAGCCACCGCTCTAAAAACAAAAGTATAATTGTTTATCACACGCACTCATATTAAAAGTATTAAATCATTACACTGGGATCAGTTCAGACAGCAAAAGGAAAACCTTTACCTGGCGTGAACTCTCTATCACCAAAGCCAAGCCGAACTTTGAGTCTCTAATTCTGATGGACCACTTCAAGGGGAAGAAACATAAAAAAATAAAATAAAATACACAATCTCAAACGGAAAGAGACACAATACATGATTTTACAACAGAAACAAGATCATTAGTTACACCTCACATGCAAGGCTACAATATTGTCTGTTTAGAACTCAAGTGTAACCATCTCAATTTTAAAAACACCACCTGTTATAACAAGAAGAGCTGCAGTGCAGCAGAGATGAGTCACTAAACAAATGCCTCATCATACCAACCTAAAGATGGCTCATACTGTAACTGGGTCTCTTTTATTGTTCTTATTGATGTACTGTATTGAAAGTCCATTCTGCACTTTAACAACCAAACAGTGTTCACCTCTTACGGAGGAGTTCCTGAGAACATAATAGATATTGTGTATGTTTGTTATGACATTATGTAAAACGGGTCTGGTACGTAACAATTTTGAGGACAAGCCCAAGTTATAAATACTACATTACAGTATCTGGTCATGTTATTATTGCCATTGAAATTTTGAATAATTTGTGAGGACAAGTTTCAAAACATTTTGCACCATGAATTGGGCAACCAAAAAAAAAGAGAAAGGGAAAATCTGGTTTATTAGAACCAATCAAAAATGCAAATATATTTGCAATACAGAACAGTACACTCATTTTGCCCATTTAATTGATAAGTCAGGTGGAAAGTGGGGACTAGTTAGATAATATTATTTAATGTATTGTACTTACAATCTGAAGGTAAGGAATGCTGACATTGAAGCTCTCATTCATATTGGCATGCCACACAATTCGAACATTCGTGATAAAGAAAGTTCCAAGGTTGCCCTAAAAGAAAGAAAAGGAACTTAGTTACTCATATTGCAACAAACTAATCACATCAAATATAAAGAGTGACCTTCCAGTGTTAGATGTGGACTTTTAGCAATGTATTTAAAGGAGTAAAACCACTTGTTAGATTGTTAATAACACTTCATAGAACTGTACTGCTCATTAAAAACTTGAGCATAATGATAACAGAATGTACACACACCTTAATAAATTTGGGCAATTCAATAAAATGCAACTCCTCTTGTTAAGCTATGTAGAGCTAGTTTAGTGTTAGTCTGAATAGTGTTAGGGAAACTCTAAGTAGGTTTGTACATCAAGTAAAATGAAAATGCAAAATCAAGAAAAATCATGTCAACAGACACTTTCAAAGTATCCCTACCTGATCACTGGACAAATTCCAAACTCCATTAATTTTATCATACACTTGCTCCCTGGGCAGGAGTCTCAGCTGCTTATTTTGAATGAGAGCAGCTCGCAATTTCAGGTCCCTGTACATTTTAGATGTCTCATAGGCCCTGTGACAAAACGAAACATTTACAACATAATTAGTAGGACATACAGTTTATGTAGAATGCAGGCAAAGAATTTAACACTCCCTCAGAACTGTTTTACCTGTGGACTGCAATGACGGAGGTAAAGAGCCGTGGACTTCCCGGAACCACATTTGTGAAAATAAACTCAAATCTTGTGTTGTTGGACTTTGTCAAGATGTAGAGTGCTTCAGTTTGGCCTCTTAATTTCTGGGAAAATAGCAATTAGTAAATAAATTTGTAAGTTTGTCTGTGTTTATCACATTTATTCAGTTCTTCATTTATTATGAACTTCAATAGCATGTATGCTGAAACAATGCTGCAGTGATTGGTGTTGTCTTTATATGGATTAAACTAAAACAGTTTTTCCACTTTAAAACTTGTGAATAAAAATACGCAACATATTTGACACAAATTTTGGGCAATACAGTATGTATGTGTGAGGAAATGTAAAAGGATTATGAACAAATACTCTGGGTTTGAAATAATGAGATATTAAAATAATTAATAGAACAAAAGTTTACTTACTGAGTTAGCTGTCCTTGTTGTGATGTTGATGATGGAGTTGTAACCCACAGCTGAAATAAATAATAGATTAGGATGGCTAGAATTTTTCAAAAGGTTCCACACTTGACTTCAACCAGTGATCATGACTCTGTAGTTTGTTGGCATTTACTGAAATGCAAACACTCAAAGTAGGGAACCTCAAGATACAAACCACACTCAGATCTCTGATATAATGTCTTTTAATGGTGTCTTGTGTTTCTCTGAATACTTTTCGTTATTATCTTAAAGCACTCAATAACACTTGTACTGCTCATTCATTGAAACACTTTAAAATAAAACTGATTGAACATACAGCATATATGATGACATCTAGATATCAGCTTCATGTCATTAAGTGGTAGACGTCTGTTTTCTGTTGGATTATTCTGAAATTGGTGGCAATGGTCATTCACAGGAGCTTTAGATTTACTTGAGGTTTAAGCACAAAAGAAAACTAAATGAAGTGAAGGTTGCACAGTAAAGTCATTACACCCACAATAAAAACTGTTAAAATCAACTTAAGTTATTCACATTAATAAGATCATTAAATGCCTTGAATCTCCAAGAGAGGGCAGAAATATTCAGCTGATGTGCTGCTGGTGGAGTCAAACACTGTTACAGTACAATTAATGAATGCATTTAACCATGAGGGTGTACTCACACAAATTGACTCTTGGCAGGGCCAAAGAATGCCAAATGATTCTCAGGTTTGTGACCAACAATCGTCCTGCAGAAACAGTGGACATCATTATCACATACTAGGTGAACAAAATCCATACAGTTGCCCAGATAGCTTTAATATCCAAGACAGCAAGTAACCTCGATCTCCGTTGTTTCCTTTTGTGTCTTCTATGGAGTCCAGACAGTCTATTAGTGCTTCTCCTGGACGAGTTTTCATCTGCCTGTGTAGAGGATGGATCGTCAGTGATCGACTAGGCTAATTTAGCTACATGTATCATAGCTAGATACCGTAATGCATCAATATACTATCTTAATAGTATTAAGATAACGCGAACCTACGAAAAGGCTAATATGGCATGGAGCTATCGTAAACCGTTTTTTTAAATCACGACAGAACACAATTATCAGGTACACCTTGCAGTCTTTTATTAGCAACTAGCAAATTTATCTGACGTTACCTCAGGTTAGCCAATTAGCTCAACCGAGCTAACTAGCTAGCTAGTTAGTACGATGGTGAAATAATCCCCAAGTATTTAGGTAGTAACTTACTGTGCTGTTATGTCGAATCTAACGTCTCTGTCCTCCCAGAGAGCATCTAAAACAGACGCCATGACTGTAAGCAATAACTCCCTTGGCTTAGTTTAATAACATTAACAAGCTAACCGTTGCTTTACCAGCTAATGCTAACGTTGGTAAACTGGCTAATCTGAACGAGACTGGAGCGTCATAATCACCGTGGCAACAGACGGCAAGCTACGAGGACAATATTGCCGACCTATTCCCAACTCACAAATTGTCGCATTAGCCTATGTTTATACATTTATGACTCCTTTACATTTAAAACAATGTTTCCTCTATAATGAACATGTAGTGTTTAATTTATACAATTTACTCTACTGTCGTGGTAAGAACACATCATAAATACGTGCTCTAAAATCTTTGAAATTGAGTCCAGACAGTAACATTACAACATTGTTGTAGAAGAACAAGCTTGTAAAACGCTAAATGTATCAATTACATATATTTATGTAATGTTTTTATTCAGTAGTCTTGTCAATAAGCCGTTTTACTGCAGACTTTTTGACTTGTCACTGTAAGGAAAAGCACAGGTGTTCCTGATACTAACAATGGCTGTGTTGTGTTCAAGTGTCTCAGTAAACCGTGGCAGAGTGAAAGTGAACCAGCGTGCATTAAAGCAACTAAATGGACTTCTGACCTCATTTATTTTAATTTTTAGAAGCCTGCATTATTTATACTGTGACATGTCAAAATGTCTGCTGTAAAAAGGCCAGCCAATTATTTAGGTTTCAGAGCCCCATGGCTGTTAAAAAAACAGGGGGACAAGAAGTTAACATAGTAGATAGGTAATAGAAAATGGCTGTTGCCTCAAATGTTAGTGTGTCCAAAGTCATGGCAACTATTAAAGCCCAGTGGGACTCCTAATTAGTAAACTATTAAACACAGGTGTGCTACAGAGAACTATCAATTTAAATGTTTAAAACACATGGATAGGAAAGATAAGATGTACTTAATTTATACAGCAGAATCCATGTGTGAGAGGAAAAACTGTGTACTTTATATTAAAAAAGACGAACCAAAACCTTGGTTTTAAAGTTAGACTTAGGAGATGGTTGTCATAATGGTAACAGTGACAGGGGTTATTTTACTTCACCCTTTGAAACCTGGAGCGACATCACTTTTCTTGTGCTACTTCCAGATGCTTTTCGTTAGTATTTAAACCTTTGAACCCTAAGCAAACTGGTGTGATTTCTTTAAAAAACATGGGGACTTGAATGAGTGATGTCCAACAAATTTTACTTTGATTGATTTTACTATTACATTTAATTTTTAAGCACTCTTTCCATGTAATTTTCTTTTCTGTCTGTATTTACCTTTTTTGAAAATAATTTTCTTGTTTTTAATTTTCTATTTCTGCTAATTTCTTGCTAAGTTTGTTGGTTATTGTGTTCTTTCCATGTTTAAAAAAAATCAAGCTAATTTGCTTATTAATAAACACACACAAAACAGGCAAACCATTATTTTCCATTTTATTATTAAAAAACATATAAAACATTTATTCAGATATGCACACACTGCCCAAATAGACAGGCCTTTAATGGATGGACTGCAGGAAGTCTCAGTCTTCATCACAAGATGACGATGATCACAGTAGACCTCTGAAAGTAGTACCCAGACAGAAATGTCTATTACAGCTGCCAGTTATAACCTGAACGGAGACATTGTAAAAACAACAAACAGAATGTACACAAAAGCACTCAGCATATTTCAGTACATGATACCAACACAAGGTATGTAGCACATGGCTCATAGAGGTATAAGAGGTTAATCTTAAATTACAATAAAAAGTTGTTATTTGAAATGCAGGACAGTCAAATATTTGAGGTAATAAAGTTTGTTTTGTAGAAGTTAATGAGTTAATTAAGTCATTTGTTAGGTGGAAACAGCAACATGTCAACAGTGTACAGGATTTGATTTTACTGGTCCTTACTTTTTAACACTTACTATTTGTAAAAAAAAAACAAAAAAACCAAAACTAATTTGTGTTTGAGCACCAAAGTGTTAGACAAGTGCATGAAATTATTTTCTGGACCCAACTGACAGAATGCATCACGTAAAAAAAATTCAGCAGATTGTAGAGTAGTAAAGTCCATTTTCTGACAGCTTCTTCTCCTTTTATCCTGCTGGGGACGAGACAGTATAATATTAGGACAGTAACAATAAAACAAGACTGTGCATATTTGTCATTTAAAAACCGACAGAAGTTACCTGTTTTTGACTGAATGCAAGTCTTCTTGCATTCATCCTCTGTTTCGTAACGGTTGTCATTTCCACCGCAGCCTCCATACCAAAACTGTGCACAGGCGTTGGCCTGCTTGTCATAGTACCACTGGATGCTGTAATCTCGGCAGGTGCCTTGGTCCAAGGTGAGGTTACAGCGGGGATCAACAACAGGGGCCTCTGATGAAAAAAATAGTGTGTGAGATGCATGTTTTTTTAAAGAATATTAATGTACTTCACGACGATGGGCCTTTTCTACGGCAGACTTATTTGACTAAATCATAGTAGGAAATCCACAGGTTGGTACCACTAATATTAAAAATTGTCTCTGTTCTTTTCAAGTGTCCCTGTAAACCATGACAGTGTGACAGTAAGCCAGCATGTTCAATACCCGGACCTTACTGTCTTGTTTTCTCAAGATATCTCCTTATCTCAAGATGACAAAACTTATTTTTAGATAATTCAATAATTCACTTGCAATCTAAAGATAATGATATTAAAAAAAAATGCAAGCACGGCCTTTCACATCAAAATGTCCTCTGAGAAAAAGGCCAGTTGAGTAAGACTGCAGTTCTCACCTTCAGGTAGGACTTGATTTGCCACGGGCTGCAACCGATTCGTATTTAAAGATGAAACTGAGCTCGCTGTTGACACAGATGTTGCAGACGAGGATGACGATGTAGAAGATGACAAGACGGCTTCAGTGACGATGGAGCTTCCTCTCACAGAAGATAACGATGTTGTTTTGTTGACTACAGCTACAGCAGCTACAGTATTACCACCCCGCCCATGGACTCTTAAGTCTAAATCTTCACCTTCATCATCGTCCACGACCTGGAATAAGATGACAACATAAAAATGTGTTAGTGTTGTAATTAATTCTGCACTATCAGTAAAGAAAATGACTGCAGAGTTTAATTGCAACAATGCAAATGAGTTTTCAGACCTGAACAGGGAGAGGATCGGCACTGATGGGCAGCGTGAAAGTGTCTCCACGGCCTCGGCTGGTGGTGCGTCTGTGATTTTGGATCTCCTCTTTGAAATTTTGACCCTTTTCAGTATTCCCATATCCATTGTTTCCATAACTATAAACATAACCATTATTGCCAAGGCCATTATATCCATTGGTATTCTCTCCATGTCCATTGTTTCCATTAATACCATGCCCATGGCCATTGTTGCCGTTCCAGTGTCCATTTGTAATGTGATTGTAAATGAGGGCGCCATTTTCATCTTCACAGAACTGGCTGGCAAGTTTAGACTCCAGTGCTGAAAAAAGAAATTAAGAAATCAGTAAACTTTAGGCCAATCTCTCAGCTGAAAGCAATTTTACCTCTCTATGTTAATGAACACACTGCTGAAGGCATGATATTTAAAACATCTGACTGCAATTACCACCTGGAAGGGTATTGAAGTCATCAATAAGGTACATGTGCTCGCTGTCGGGGTCCGAGGCAATGAGGTTGAGTTCTCGCAGGAACTCAGCCTGTGTAGGATCAGAAGAATTGACAATCCCCAGGGCGTACATCTCAATGTTTGCAGCGTGGGCTTCCCTCACAGCTATGTCAAGTTTGACAGGCTCTCGTTTGTCAGTTTGACCATCGGTGATGACAATGGCTACTTTTCTGACCCCTGGCCGAGCGCTGAAGAAAGCCTCCTGAGTGGCCTTTCTGATGGCGGTGCCAGTGTACGTGCCCTCACCCATGTAAGGCATTTTTCTGATTGCCTGCTTAACGTCCTCTTTGCTCATGTAGCGAGCTAAGTTGAACTCCAAATGGACATGCAGACTGTAGAGGACCAGTCCAATTCTGGTGGTGTTGCGTCCAATTGTGGTGCCGTCCACCAACCTGGTGACAAAGTCCTTGATGATTTCAAAGTTCTCAGGGCCGACACTCTCTGAGCTGTCGATGACGAACACAAGTTCCATTGGTCTTTCTTTGCACTTGATGCCACATCCTGCAAACAATAAAAAACTGTCATTACTGTGCTGTACTGTGGTTTAGCTAATGATAGTTTTAGAGCTGCACTAATCAATATTTTCATTGTAACAACTGATTAAATAACTATGATTAATGTGAAAGAGGACACTCACAGTGGGGAAACCCACAAAGATTCACCTAATTCTGCAGGTCCCTCTGGCTCTACGGAGTCTTTTAGCATCTTTTAGGTCACTCTTGATTTTATGGCTGGCAACTTGTCAGGACTTTTCAGTGAAATGGCTGTAAGGGTGCTTTTACACCTTAAAAGAAGGTTAAAAAGAACTTTGGTCCATGTTCCTGGTTCATTCGGTTCATTTACACCGGTGTGAAAGCTTTCCATCGAGCCCTGGTGTGGACTAAAGCAGATCTTTAGCAGCTCGGGCTATTCTTCTGCAGAGTTGGTAGAGACCAGGGGTCTCATTTATAAACACTGCTTACACACAAAACGAGGCCTGAAAGAGGCGTACATCACCTCCCACAGGAAGGTTGTGATATACATAAACAGCCTTGATGGGAGAAACTTTGAGCCATGCTTACAAATATTTTGGAGATAAGAAATTGGCAAGGCAGATGGTGAGATAGAAGCCTGATTGTAGAAATTGTCAAATATTTTTTGGCACACGCCATTTTTGGCTTTTGTCCGTACGTACATTTTTGGTATGGATCCTACGCACTGTTTTATAAATGAGACCTCAGAATGGAGCTAAAAGGACTAAATGTTGGTTTTACATTTGTCAGGTCTAGATAAACATTAATCTTAATGGATGCTAATATTGTTAAACATTGTAATGGATATAAAATGGTGCCACAAGATTCTAAACCAAACCAGTACCATATCACAACAAAACAGCTTTTATACTTTTTATACTTTGGATCTACATTCGTACCACATGTCAATTCAAAGTAACTCTACTTATAGATATATTCCCTTTAGATACCAACTACTTATCAATACTAATACCGGTTAGCTAGACTTGTAGTCTTACCACAGATTTCTTTGATCAGCTTAATAATGTCTTCTCTCTGAAAAACATGAGAATATGTGTATTAGTACAAAATCACTGTAATTTATTGAATGTTGAAACATTAGTTGAATCGATGAACTTACTGTGAGGCCTGGTTCTCCTTTTGTTCCTGGTCTTCCCTGAGTTTGAGAAAAGTTTGAGAAAACAATATTTCTGTTTCAGCCCACTACATCAGCTTAATTGAGACTTAACACTGGTGGTCTTATTATTTATTGGGGGAGTGAGGATTAGGATTGGTTTTGCTTACTGCTTCACCGGGGACTCCATGATCACCCATGTCTCCTTTTGTACCTTTCATTCCCCTCTCACCCTGTGATCCACGATCACCCTGAAACATTACAGAGTAATTTGTCAACCAGAGATCAGTTGATTAGACGTCAATAAAATGTTAAAATGTTAAAGGGGAACTCTGGTATTTTTCAACCTGGCCCAGATTTTCCCATGTTTTTGTGTCTAATTGACTTGTAGGAACAACAATTTTTGAAATGGTCCAACACTGAGAGATTGCTGCAGCTGGCAGCAGCAAAACAAGCCACAATGTAACCATTTATGTCCATTAAAAAGGCTTTTTTTGTCACTGACAGGTTCAGATTATTATGAGTGACTTACAACATAACCGAAAAGGCCCTATAGAGAAATGAAACATTTTTACGTACTTTTCTGTTTCACGTCCCAGTCTCACTAATGAGAAGTCATATTTCCAGAAGAAAAACGGTGGAAATGCAAATGAGAGCTGGAGAGAGGACTGTTGCTAATAGTTTGTTTGATAGACAGCAGAGCGTATATCTGTCTCTTACATCAAAGATCTTCAGTGTTGTGGATGAATATTTGGCTGGTTTCACCAAGCTGAAAAAAGTTGCAAGCGGAACAAGCGAAAGATACAGAAAAAACGTTACATTTCTCTGTACGGTCCTTTTCATGATGTTGTAAGCCAGACATAAGGACAATTTGAGCCTGTCAGTGGCAAGAACAAGGACATTTAATGGACATAAATTGATGGGGCACACCTGTGCTTACATTGCAGCCTGTTTCACTGCTGCCAACTGCAGCACTCTCGCTTTATACTGGACGAGTCACTTATACACAAAAACATGGGGATGTCAGGTACATGTTGAAAAGTATCTGAGTTCTCCTTTGAGATAAGTGCAAATTGATCACCTTAGGTCCAGGAAATCCTTCTCCTTGAGGCCCTCTAGGCCCAGTCATACCTTGAGATCCTGGCTCACCCTGAAATTAGATTGTAGATTTTAGTGAATCATACGGGATCTTTCCACACTCTTGGCGGATCATAAATTATTGTTCTGTTTTGTCCTGCAGCGAGTTTGTCAGACAGTTCTATTGGGTAACATGTCAGCACCAATTATTATAAGTACATCATGTTGCTTCACTCTTATTTGCTGTGGACAAGAAAGTACAAATCATGATCATGAAGAGCTTGGTAAGCACTTGAAAGCCAGCATTTATGTAAAACAGTGGTAACATTTACCTTTGGACCTTGAATACCCTCTCCTGGGGGTCCAGTGGGACCTGCAGGTCCTGTCCTCCCAACATTACCCTTCAAACATATGTTTAAAAGTAATTAGACCACTGGTTTATATAAAAAAAAGACAACCTGCAAACTTGCATATATTGCGTAATCACAGTATAACCTCAAACCTCATAAGGTGTCAAATGTTTAATATGTGTACTTATTAGCTATGATTTAGATTTTATGATTAGATCAAGCTGTTTGTAAGCAATCTTTCTTACAGGGGGTCCTTGTAAACCCTCTCCAGGTGGGCCGGGCAAACCTGGCAATCCTCTAAAGCCAATATCACCCTGAAATAGACATGACATTATCAAATGCACTATGAGCATCCAAATACATAAATCCAATCACCAGAATAAATGTTGGCATTTTATGTTTCTGCAAACCGCGGGTATGTAACATTTGTATGTTATTGTGTAGCGGATATGTTGATACTTTATGTTTCTTTACTTCACAGCATTGTGGTTATCTTGTGGTTATGTTTAAGTTAAAAAAAGATCATGTTTGGCTTAAAACATCTGCTTTTGTTAACATGATCACTGCTGGAAATGTTGCCAATGTCTCCTTAAAAATCAACCAATCTTGTAGTTTGTTGGTCTTTAACAGTGGTCTGCAGCTTGGCAGCCATCTCCCCAGGTGTCACGCCATCCATCTCCTCCATCTTCCAGTGACAAAGTCAGCTCATACACATGGAACTGCAGAATTACGTCCCTTAATAAACATTGATATGATACCTATGAAATGTACAAATGTTACATATCTTTGCAGAAATGTACAAAGCCAACACCTTCTTGTGGTGACTGGGCTGAATACATATACATTCACATATAAAAAGCACACACAAAGAAAACAAAATGTAGACACAAACCTTTGCACCAGGAATTCCTATTCCTTCTGGGCCTGGCTCGCCTGGTAAACCTGGCAGGCCCGGAGGACCCTAAAAAAAATACATAGATTAGATCAAACTAGCTTGCACAGAACTTACTGGTTACAGATTTTAGTTTGTGTAAAATGCTGATAACACAAACCACAGGGCCCTGGATGCCTTCGCCTTTCGGACCAACTGGACCCGATAAACCCGAATGACCACGCTCACCCTGGTTGAACAAAATTTTAAGATGAATACCAGCAACATTATGCTGATTAGAACACCATGGTTAGAAAATGTTCTTTAAAAAATTACAGTGTTTACCTTTGGACCAGGTAATCCATGGCCTGGTTCCCCAACAGGACCAGGAGGACCACTGGGGCCTACATCACCCTGGAGACAAGACGGTAAAGTCACACTGTTGAATGGTGGCAATAATTATGGATGCATTACATCACATCACACTCTATTTGGCAGCTCTTCTGGCTGCCTGCTACTTGTCTACCTTGGTGCCATTTATTTTTACCTTTGGCCCTGATATGGATCGTCCTGGCTGTCCTGGTATGCCCTGCTGGCCTGGTGTCCCACGTTCACCCTAAAAGATGAGAGTTAAGAGACTTAAGATCCAATTAATATCTGTATTTTAGCATTACTGTAGAGGACTTGTTTTCTGGGTAAGTGTGGCATACATCTTCAGCAGCAACGTATTCATCATAGAATATATGGAAGGAGGCTTACACTACTTCATCATGGAGTCTATCACACCACAATAAAACACTTGTTCCATTAACTCTTACCTTTGGTCCTGAGGGTCCTGAGATCCCAGGAGGACCATGTAACCCACGGATGCCCCTCAGACCCTGATCACCCTGGGAAGGATTACAACACACATTATTGGATTAAAATTTGTTCTTGTATTAATTCTGAACAGCACAAGGATATATAATCCAAACCATACCTTCTCCCCTTGAATGCCAATTCCTTGTGCTCCCTCAGGACCTCTTAAACCAGGTAAACCAGCCTCCCCCTAAGAGAGGAAAGGTAGATGAGACAGAGGCAATCCTTTTTTAAACCATCACCTGTGACAAGTAACTTAACAAGTTTGTTTTCATTGTATACTAATGGACAGAAGAAAGGAAGATAGAGTTTAGATACCACTAAAAAATAAGGATACGCAGTGGAAGTTTTCCAAAGAGTTGGCACAGTGTTATTCACCTTCTGCCCCGGAGCTCCATCCTCTCCTGGAAGACCAGGTACGCCAGCCAGACCAGCTGCCCCAGGGTCTCCCTGTAACAGCAGATTAGTTTTATTTGATATTTTAAGGATTTAGTAAATTAGCACTGTTTATTCAGACCATAACTAAATTGATTTGTTTGGTTTAGGACACGTGTTGCTTTACCTTTGGACCAGGTTCACCAATGCCTGGCTCTCCTGTGGCTCCCTGCTCTCCCGGTAAACCTTGGTCTCCCTAGAATTAGAAACAGCAAGATGATATCAGTAATTATAGGACAAAATGTAATAAACCATCAAGTTCTGGACTTGTTTGGTCCTGCTTCACAATGAAGTGAGTGAATAGTATTCAGTTGTAAAGCTAACCTGACCTGGAATTAAAATTCAGAACCTTGTTTGTGTGAGACAGCAGTATTAGCCACTATACCAGCTCTCTCTGACCATACAATCAGATGCAATGTTGCATTTCATACAGCAGGTGTTTTAACAAACCTTAGGTCCAGGTAAACCTTCTCCTGGATGTCCTCTGGCTCCTGGTGGACCTCTTGGACCCTCGACTCCCTGAGCATTAATAAAGATTAGAAGGCTTTTGGAGCAGAATGTCCTAATACTCTGTGTATACAGATATATGTCAGTGTGACATTGTGGAAATATAGATATATAGATTATGATATTGTGCCAACCTTCTCTCCCTGTATGCCCGCTCCTGTCAGTCCAATTGGCCCTGAAACACCTGGAGGTCCCAAGTCACCCTAGAAGTAAAACACCACAGTATCAGTTCTCAATGACTCTCTTGGCAAGTTACTGTAAATGTGCATATATATATCTATATATATATCTATATCTATCTATCTCTCTCTCTCTCTCTCTCTCTCTCTCTCTCTATATATATATATATATATACAAATATGTAGCAATGGGGTGTTAAAGAAAATAGAAGTAAAGCCCCCAACATATTGCAGACCTCCACCAAAGTCTAATAATTTTCCTGTTACAAACTGTACAGAACAACAATGCCAACCCAGTTACCAGAGGAGAATGCTGGTATTGTACGTTTCTGCAAAAGCAAGGTTAAGTTACATTTGTACGTTTCATACCTATCGTATCAGCATTTCTAAACCGATGAGTTCTGATTACATGTATACAAGCTGACTTTGCAGATGCAAAGATTCCACTATTTATTCTGGTAATTAGATTGACAATACACATGAAAATAAATGTTGATGTCATGAGTTAGCCTTCCTCTAAATACATTTTCAAATTCTCTGCTCATTATTCATGCCTGTCACTAGTAACATCTCCTTTGCACATCTGCCAATGATCTCCATGTTTTTTTTGCCACCTTCACTGGCTAACCTATGGCTGACCTTGTTTATGGAAAAAAAGTGTAAACAGCAAATTATACCAGGACTGTCACATTTGAGGTACTTAATTCTACTGAAATTTATGCATAGAGTATTTGAATTTTGGGCGATACCCAGCATTCTGATAATTCATAAATTATACAAACATGCACATGTGCGATGCACATTCCTGTCAATGGTTTAACACTATTCCACTAATCAACAGGTAGTGCCAACGAGCCAAGAAACGCAAGAATAACTTTAGTTAGGCTGCGGTCAAAAAAGTTAAATCCTGTCTTTTCCTAAACACTTTTCCTTGACCTCAATGAAAAATGTCATGAGGTCAAGGAAAGATGTGAAGGAGAATTCATAAGGGCTTAGGATAAGACAACAGCAAAGATGGTCTGCTAAAAGTACATCTTGGATACTTTGCCCCATGTGTTATTATGTTGTTTCACACATAATAATGTTTACATAAATGTCAACAACTTGGTGAAAAATATTGCTTCATTGACAAGATCAGAAATGACATAAAAAAAAAGGAGTATAGGCTACCAGACACAAAAGTGAAACAAAATGGCTGTCACATTGACAAAGACTGCTGATGCTTACCATCTATTCCACTTATATTTATTAACATGAATCCCAGTTAGTATGACTACGAAAATAATTGTAAATTTATGCAAGATATGCATATTGTTTGTTTTCATGAATGGCCAAATGGTGTGTCTCTTTAAATACTGCTACTGCAAGGAACTGTGGGAAGACATTATCTCCCTTCTTTTCGTAAAGGATGGTCCACTGTATCCTATGCTAAAGGAGGCACTGAAGCACCTTTCCATAGCACTTAGAGAATTCAACCAGCTGTTATCATGGCTGCCATTTAGATACTTGGAGGTCATTTCACATAGTTAGGAATCTTTCTAAGCAAAGAAGACTATTTGACTGCAGCCTCCCTTTAATGCTCCAAAGAGCCATCTTTAAACCTAGAGGACATTTGGTCTCCATTATTGATTTCATTGGATTTCCTTTGCTGTGTAGATGTGTGTGTTTGCAGTATACTTTTTATTGTTAGATGACACATTTAAAACGCACCTTTTCTCCTTTGATTCCTAGACCCTGCTGTCCCCTTGGCCCCCTCGGCCCAGCGAGCCCCCGTTCCCCCTGTGGAACAAAATCAGGTTATCTGTCAGTTACATCACAGTCACTTGCCTCTGGATCACAGCCAAGTCTGCATTGTTCTCAGTAACAAGACTATGGAGGAAGAGCATGTTGGCTCCTGTTATCCTCTTGTGATTGATACAAAATGATCCTTTGTACAAAGAATGGAAACTTTTTCCCAGTGGCAGTGAATCATGAAGTGAAACAGTTGCTGAACAGCAGCCTGAGCAACATCGAAGAGTAATGAAATGCACACCTGATACTATATACTTACTTAATGTGAGTGTGTGTATGTGTGTGTGGAGAGGAAAGGGTTGGAGCACCTCTGACAGAAGCACTCTAATCCCTTTTTACAAGAGTTAGAAGTCAGCAGTGAAATAAAATATAACAGCTAGGAGGTCTGGCACAGGCAAAACAGATGTGTTGTTGCTTGAGGACATTTCCATTTTCATGTTCATTTTCTAAGAGCTTTTTTAAACAAATAAAAGTGTACATAAATTTCTTTACAGAGAATGCGCCACATAAATACCCCCCCATCCCCCCCCCCCCCCCCACCCCACCCCCCAATCGTCAACTGAACCTGCACGTTCTGTCTTGTGAGAGTATTGATGTAATTCTTTTTACTCTTAATGGATATCATTCCTTAATCTCACTTCATTGTGGTTAGGGGTTTTCTGTCCTGCAGCACAGTAAGACATGCTGCTGTCAAGTCAATAATAATCTCCCTGCATAATTTATATTTGAAGCCATATACAATTGTACCCAGTCCTGCATGTCTTGGTTGAATCCCAGCTTTCTCCTTTTGAATGGGGTATTTGCAGAGTTTACTGTAAAGCATGTGTCCCATAGGGCAGCATGTAGCAGCATGGGGGTGAGGGGGTACTGTTTTTACAAGCTTAACACATCAACAACAGAGTGAGGAGTACTGCTAGAGTGAACACCTGAGTTGTGAGTCAGTCAGATGGAACAGATGGGGGATCTGGTTTTGACAGATGCAGGCCATGAACTGCAAAACAGTACACATTACGTGCCTTATTTACTAGAATTTATGTTTTGTGGGGCTCTAGTAACTGATCCTTGCGGTGTTCTTACAAGTAGGTTATGAACTTGTTAGTTACTGGTAAATGGTGATAATGTATTTTGCTTTCAAACATGCAAATATGTTCAGAAATTGCATTCTGCTCATCAGTTAAAGAATATCTGCAGGACCTTATTTTATATTGATATCAGATGAGGCATGTTTACAGCACTCAATAGAATTAACCTTTGATTTTGCTGACAGATGAGTAGGGCTTGAAGCCAAAGACAAAATCAAAGGATTGGTTCATTTCCAGCTTGGAAGAGTTGTTGCAAGTCATAACCACTGCTCTCTCCCAATGTTTCCTGTCAGCTATTAATCATAGTGAATATGCCACCCATCATATAATTGATCCATAACATAAGAGACTGTTAGAGTGCAACAAGTTGTGGTTCCTCAGATATTTACTGACTTCTTTAAAGATTATTCCATTATAATGGGCAGAGAGAGAGAGAGAGAGAGAGAGAGAGAGAGAGAGAGAGAGAGAGAGAGTTGGGGGATGACATGCAGCAAAGGGTTGCAAGCCAGAATCAAACCTACGACTGCTGCAGCGAGGCATCGCCTCTGTACATGGGGCGCCGGCACTATCCACTACACTACCGACGCCCCAGTTACTGACTTCTTTAAATCAAATTTCTGCTTAATTCAGGCTTTAAATTCTTTCCCTTCAGTAATGTGTAGGAGATTTATGCAGCTCCACATGTTGAGCAGCTTTATGGGGGTTAAGTGCTTTGCTTGTTTAACAGAGTAATTGATGCAGGGGATAGGGGGTTCTTCGCTCACCTTGGTTTTTCTAATGTAGACTTCAGTGGAAATCTGTGTTCTTTATTTGACTGAAATCTCCATCTTACTAGTGTCCCTGTAGACCACTGTTGACGAGCTCTACTCGATCAACAAATGACTCATTGTTATTTAATTCATCTGTAACTCATGTGTTAATCAAAATATACCATTTGGGATTTTCCTATATAAAACGAGTGTGCTGTGGTGTATTTATCTGCAGAGACTCTGCCTGTTGCCTGTATTTTCTTACTTTCGTCTTATTTTGCTGTGTTTGGGACAATCCCGAAGACAGCGAACAGGTGAGGTTGGTACTTTATAAAAGGCGCAGGCGAAGTGTAACACCAAGCGAGTGAATGTGGGGTTGGCTTTCACTTTCACTGGTGGTACTGTCTACAAATATTAACCGACAATTCCTGCATAGTATACCTTTATAGTTCAAGTGTGTAGGATTTAGGGGCATCTATTGACAAATATGGAATATAATATTCATAGCCTGGTTTTTATTAGTTTGTAATCACCTATAAATAAGAACTGTTTTGTTTTCGTTACCTTAGAATGAGCTGTTTTGATCTATATACAAGCAGGCCTCTCCTATCCTCCTCTCTCCTGCCGTGTTGTTCTACAGTAGCCCAGAACCTGACCAGAAGTTTCAGTTATGCAACCTCACCACTAGATGCCACTAAATCCCACACACCAGATGTGTCAGGTGTCGACTTTGTCATTTTTTGTTTTTGTTTTGGAAGAACATCTTGTGTCTCTCTCGTCTAGCCTATGGAGAACTTTAGCAAACTGTTGTGGTATGTCCCAGTTTTGATCTAGACAATGTTATCATTGTTTTGATGAGTTCTCTGTTTATAGACTCAAAATAATACCTTTGGTCCAGGAAACCCCTCGCCCTGGGGTCCTTTTTCCCCTGCAACACCTTGTGGTCCTTGAGGTCCCTGTAAACAGAGTGTACAATATGTCACCCAGATTCAGGTCAAAGCACCTATGTGGGCTTTCTTAGATCACAACTGCTTATAAACAACACACATATATAAATCACAGACACAGACACATCAAACACTTCAGGACAGAACAGACTCGATTTCTTCTTAACTTACAGGAAGGCCAGGTTCACCCAAACCATGGGGGCCAGGAGGACCTGGTCGGCCCTGGAATCCGATGTCACCCTGCAGATTTATAAATTAACTTTATTTAATAAGGAAAAACCCAAAGACATGCAATCAGAAAGTATAGGGAGATATTCAGAAGATAAATCATAACACTATTTACTTTTGGTCCAGGAAGTCCAACACCAGTTTCCCCCTGAATTCCTGGAGGGCCAGGTGGGCCACGTTCACCCTGTGATGACAAACATACAGCAATTACATGCAACACTAATGTGAAGTGGCGCTTAAAGCATGCATAATATGACAAAAGGACATGACTTTTCTATCTCTTTAAGCTCTCTATTTTTAAACTTTTGGTGTCTTTCATTTATCAAATAAACACTAAGTTGCACCCCTGAGAAGTATTACCAAACCCAGAACTGAATTTGATTGTACTATATATACAAGCATACACATACACACCTACAAACACATACACACACGCAGATAAGATGCTGGTTTGAAGCTGAAAATAATGCTGTAAATCCTCTTTGTAGTGAATGAGATATTTGATCTCATCCTGCAGGTCAGGACAGATAAGAGCTCCAGCTGTGTCTCACAGTTCAAGAAACCCCAAACAACAGTGTGTCAAATTAACAAAGAACTGCTGGAGGCTTTTTACTACATCAAAGTTGAAATAAATTACAAAAAAATAGCTTGGCCTTAAAGTAACTTTTATTGAAAAACTAAAGGAGAAAATCCAAATAGCCGCAATTTAATAATTCTGCTTGTTTTAACAGAATATGTACATTTTACTACATTTTACTTTAACCTTAGTGATTAACTTTAGAGTGACAGTTTACTTTTTCAATCATGGTCATTTGATTGTGAGGACTGTGGAGTAAGAGGCACACTTAAGTTGCACATTTAAATATGTATTTTGTGTAGCAGTATATACATATAAAATTAATATGTGAAAAAGAAGGTCCTACAGTCTTTTAGGGACATATACACACATTATACTACATAGGGACCCACTAGGAGTCCTGTTTATCTTTGCAAATGCTTCCTACAGTACATGTCCCTACATGGCGAGACACTGAGCATACACCGACTTTCCTTGTATGCTATTAATTGCAGGTCTTGTTTGAGTAGCTGACAATGCTGTAGGCACTTCCTAGTCTGTATTTAGAAACAGGATACAAGGAGAACATTAGATGAACCTGTAGTGAGATTTTTTGCTGATGGCTCATCCCTATGCGGGTGAATAACAGTAATGATGGGGAAGACTTTGACTCATTGTGTTCACACATGTTTATTAGCAGACGAACAGGCCCCATGTGCTGCACAGTAAAGACTGGGGTGGTAAAGCTCCAACCTCTAGTTTAAGCTAATCATAAAGGAAATGTAAAGGTCACAGCAGATGTGCATGATGAGGTAAGTAAAAGTTGCTCTAAAAGGGGCTGACCTGCTTTCCCTGAGGACCCTCTGGGCCAAGGTCTCCATGTGGTCCTGGTATCCCCTGCACAGAAACAACATACAGTACAGTTATTAATAAAGAAACATCCATAAAAATTAAGATATGTCGGTGTGCATGGGTGTTTGACATGATATGGTGATTTCTGCAGCTATTTTCTGTAGTAAAAGAGCATTTCCTTTTAAAATTTTACTTACACATACAGCAGTCCAGTGAGTGCTTTTAACAATACACACCTATGTATTTGTCTAGAATGTCATACCTGACTATCTCTGTCTTAAGTTAAACACATCTCTTCTGTTTCTTGTTTGCTTGTTAAAACAATATCATGTGTTAACTACCAAAGACAAGCTGTAAAAATACATGATTGGCATATTTTACTACTGAAATATTACTGACCTGCAGACCTCTAAGTCCTCTTGTTCCAGCTGGACCCTCAGGACCCTGAAGCACATCAAACAGGTAGGAGAAAGACCATGAGACCAAACACAGCATGTACAGTAAGCAGGAATTTTAAAGTGGAAACATAATATTCAGTATGTGTGGTGTCAACAGTGCTGTTGTACCCTGTCTCCTTTGATTCCTGGAGTGCCACACTCACCCCTCTCACCCTGTGTAGAAAAGACAAGTATTGCACAGGCTTGTATTGTTTCCAACAAACTAACAGGTTATCATTGTCATTTGTCTAAATCACATACCTTTTCTCCTTTGTAACCTGGTTTTCCCTGCGAGTAAAATTAATGAGATGTCATGCATAAACAAACCACAGAGACAATAATTAATAGTGCCTTAATTTTGTTCATGAGTGGTGACATTTACCTCAGCACCCTCTCGCCCAGGTAGACCACTTAATCCTGCTTCACCCTGATGTGACAGAAAGATTTATTATATCAATACAAGTTACAACTCCTATAAAGCAAACACCTCAAGACAGAAAAACAGTCTGATATTGCAGGTAAAAACAGGATTAGAAGAGAAACAAAAAGAATGAAAAAAACCCCATCTTCCATTTAACTAAAGTCCTACCTACTGAAACAACAACATTAATGGACTGAAGACACATTTCAAAATGAATGTGTTTAAGTTCTTTAAGCCCCAAAACATAGAAGGAATATGAGTTAAATAATGAGCTGATGTCTAATAACTTAGTTGTTTAAGATTATTCATAATTTAATAATCATATTCTAATTCAACATTAGTCTTTCATGATCAGCCAGTATTATTTACGATATAGAGAAAAAAACAACAAATACAAAAGCACGTGAACATAAACACAAGCAATAAAATAGACAGAATATAAAAAGCCATATAGTAACATTAATAACTATGTAGGCATAAAAACTAAGGTATTGGCCAGAATATAAAAATGCAGATAAAAGGGATGTAAGGGTAAACTATTGTCTAGGTGCAGATACAGGCTGCCAAGGCTGACTGACTAACTTACATATACACTGTGTACAACAGTTAAGGTGTCAAGAAATAAAAGCATGTCAATATAAATATCTGGCACTGACTTGAGGACAGGGGCCAAAAACGTTTGTTAAATTACTATTTGCAGCTCAAGAGCCAGAAATCAGAGCCAGAAGTTTTATCAATCCTACCACCTCTAAAAGAATCTTACAGGGCTTGGTCAATAATAGACATCACAGATTTCAAGGGGAGGTGCATCTACTTATCGTCAGTGTGACAGTGATAAGTGTTTTATAATAATAACGCCCAATGGGAACAAAATGAGAAAAAAAGAGGGCCTAAAATGAAACCTTGTGGTACTCCACTAGAAATGGGTGATGAGGGAAAAAAAACAAAAGCTACTAGTGTTAGCAGAAACTGTGCTGGATAAATACATTTGTAATCAGATAATAATGTCAGTGAGTTTGATTTTAGTACAAATATGAAGATTTCAGACCCTTATTTCTTCAAGAGCACTACAGAGTTTGTTTTTTGCATACATCCTAATACTTACCCGTTGAATAGATAACTCTCTTTTTGGACTAAATTATGTATTCATTGTTAATGATACACTTACCCATACTGTGATTTTTACACTGTGTATTCTGTTTGAACTGTTCTGGTATTGATGCTGCTTTGCAAAACTGGGCTATTTGCACAATTTAATACTGCCCAATACTGTTTATAATGTTACTGTTACCTCTCAGCTACTTTTGCTTGTATTTTTTTCACCTTATTTATCATAGCATCAATATGCAGTTGCAAAATGAATCTCGTACTTGTACAGTGACAGTAATGACAACTTCTTTATCCTCATGACCTCAAAAGTTCCATATGCAGTAAAGCAGGTAATGTTTTATTGTATAGGCTAAATACTGTATGTCTTAATAATAAAATACAAATAATAATAATAATTAATAATTAATAATTATTAATTGAGAATATTACTAAAATTGGCATATCTGTTACAAATCACTAGGATACATATTATAATCATAGATAAGAATTCACAATTGAGCCACTGAGCCAAAGGAGCCATTGTTTACTATTATTATAAACATTTTTTTTTTTTTTTTACATAGTTTTACCAAATACTTAACAATTTACTCCTGACAATGTCTTTCAAAACTCAAACAGAATTTTAAATCGGCTCGGCTGTTTTATAATACTTGAAAGAGCCCCTCCAGCTAAGAAATTCATAGTACACGCACCTTTTGCCCTTTAAGCCCCGGGGCTCCATCTTCTCCAGGGCGACCTTTTTTCCCCTGAGGAATGAAACGAAGTCAGGCTTAAGTTGACTAATTTCTTCCACTGACATTTTGCTCACCTCTTGGTGTGCGCCTTAAAATCACTAAAGATAAACAGGGCTGTGACCCATAACCAGAAATTAAATGTTACCTTGACCAAAGTGAAAGTGTAAGGGTTTGTTTGTTTCAAGGCAGGCATTGTTTGAGAAAGACAGATGGAAAAGTGTAATTGGACTCATGTCTAAATGTGTGTTACAGACATGCGTGTGAAGGCTGTAAGACACTTGAAGCCATAGGTGGGCATGAAGCGTCTTGTCCACAGGGCCAGGGGTCATCGTCACGAGTTGCACCTGGACAGCGTGTGTCAATTGCTACCCACCAGAAATCACTAGTTTGTGGCCATTAAACTAATGAAAGCAATTATGAGATCCTCCTTGTCTGAGTGTAAGAATTTGAAGAATCTCTCAGAGGAGAAAGCACCTGGTTAATGACCATGCAGCTGTCTGTCAGCAGGATGATTATCTGCCAGGTCACTGGAAAGCTTGACATTACCTGAGCTGTAGATTATCTGGGAGGAGAGAGAGGGGCTTGGGAGGAAGGTTGCATTTGATTGAAAATGTGTGTGTAGGAGTCTAGCCTTACTCTGAAATGATGTGTAATATCTGGTGCTCCTTAGTACAGTTCCTCTATCCTTGTGTAACTGACCGTGGCAGGAGGGGTGTGAGATTAATGGTGGCCAGAGGTCCAGTTTTATAGGAAGTGGTGCTCTAAACATGGTGCCTCTGGTTTCCATGGGGACATCTTATGTTACATGAGAAATGCACAATAACTGGCTGAGACTGGGTACAACAAACATAATTCTCTGTGAACAGCAGACCACAGCCTTTGATTATCTTCTCCTGTTGCCATAGGTTTGCTATTAGAATGTGGTACAGGACCACCTGTCAGTTTACTCTCCTTGCGCAAATGTTTGCAAGCAATGCTCAGGAAAAAAGAGCAAGTAATTATCCTGATGGTTCAAAAATGCACAATTATCATTGTTTAAAATATCAGGATCACTTCAGATCTCTCTGCACAAGATTTCAGGAAAATCCCTTCTTCTCACCCATGACACTTCAAAGGAAACTGCACCTTACTTGTGGGAAATTATGAAAAGTTTGAGGCTAAATACTCACCGCAGGCCCGCTTGGTCCCCTCTCTCCTTTCTCACAAGCACATCTCTGAGCCAGAGGGCACTTCAGAAAAAGAGACATGTTTGCTAAGCTGACATGAATCTAATTCTACACCCCCTCACCGAATTACACATTATTGAATGTCAAAAGATTTTCCGATTGTAATGATACTTACTCCTTCATCAGCCAAGCCAGTCTGCAAAGAAAACAAAAGATGGTAAATATCTGATTGAATCTGTATAATACCAATATTGCAGTCCGTAATGAGATTTGTTTAGTTGTTGCTTAGTGACGCAGATTAGTTCTGATAATTTAATGCCCCAAAATACATGTCTGTAAAACTATCTAATAGAAACAAAGGTTAGAGGTGGGACCAAGTCACTGGAGCGCGGTTACATGCACACTAACAAACCGATCATTATCTGATTTCTGGAGTTACCTGATTATTCAAGTGGTCATGTAAACAGCATAATCTGATAGGCTTTATCAGATAAAAGCCATTATCTGATTATGAGAAATCAGATAAACACATCTAACTTTTTCCCCAATAGTCAGATAATTCAGTGCATGTATACCCTTTAATCTGGTTTCTTTTGGGTTTTGCTATTTTAGACTCCCACTCCACTACATTTTAGTGGGAAATATTGTACTTTCTACTCCACTACGTTAATCTGACAGCTTTTATTTCCTTTCAGATAAAGATTTTACATAAAATAATATATTTTTATATTCTCGGTGTTTAAATTGTCACTTTTATTTTACCTTACTTATATGTTAGGTACTTTGTGTGACAAGTTTATATACAATACACTTATATATTGCGCTACTTTTACTACAAATCTACCCAAAGTATGTAAAATTGGCTCCACACTGATAAAGTACACATTAGAATGCTCTCACATGTATTTGTTAATGATAAAAACAAACAGTACTGTAAGAATATAAGCTGTCAGCATGATGAGTGCTTTATTTTGGAAATATATGACTTGCATACTTTTCGAGGTTTTTCAAGGATATGAGTACCTACTGTAACAGGAAGTTTGAGTTTCATGTCATGTACTTGAGGAGAAATCCAACTGAAGGACTGAATCATGTAAACCAGGTTTTTCTGATTATCAGATTATTGAAGTGCATGTAAACGCGTCAAATCGGATTATTACCATTACCTGATTATTCCCAGTTATCTGATTATTGTGCGCATGTAAACGTGCTCAGTGATTTCCAAGTCACAAGTAAGTCTTAAGTCTTTGCACTTAAGTCCTGAATCAAGACAGTCCTGAGTTAAGTCCTAAATCCTAAACTTTGAGTCCTTAACAAGTCACAAGTCCTCTCAGCAAATGTTATGTAATTTTAACAACAGAGTAATACTGTATCTAATCTACAAAGTCAGGAATAAAATAATAAAATAAATAATTAATTAAAAAAAAAGAAATCTGTATTAATTTGCTTAAACAAGTTTTCTCAAAAGCTGGTAGGTATCAAGTATATATAAGTCAAAAGGCTCAAGTCTGTAAAGTTGCAAATCTTATTTGATTTTGTCAATTCATTAATTTTCTGTAACTGCTTATCCTGTTGGGGGTCACAGAGGGGCTAGAGCCTATACCAGCTGATATTGGGTGAGGGTCAGAGTCGACTATTGCAGAGCTGTCACATAGAGACAGAAAACCATTCACACCTACAGCCAATTTAGAGTCACCAGTTAATTTAACTTGAGTGTCTTTGTCTGTGGGAGGAAACCGGAGAACCTGGAGAAAAGCCAAGCTGACATGGGGAGAACATGCAAATTCCACACAGAAGGGCTCCCCCACCCTGAGTTTGAACCCCCCCACCTCAGGAACCCTCTTGCTGTGAGGTGACAATGCTAATCACTGTACCACTGTTTCGCTCTGTCAAGTCGAGTCTAAATTCATCAAATTTGTGATTCGATTTTAACTCAAGTCCATGTCCTGTGACTCGAGTCCTCACCTCTTGTGTAGGCACTTGAATGTGAAAGAAGAAAAACTGATGTAGACACATAAAATTCCTGAATAAACATTCAGAACAACTTCTTCTTAAGCTCTTTGAGATGATGAGTTATAGTGACGGTGTTATGAATCGATGACTAAATTCAAGTCATGTGTTACTGTATATAGAAATTCTGGGAATCCTGGGGGATCATGCAGATGACAGACAGTATTTCTGTAAAGCTGTGTAAAAAGCTTCAAATCCAGAGCTGTCTTAGACATTCTTTCATTTGTTTCTCCAGAGCATTGTCATCATTCCATCTCTACATGAATACCTGAACAAGCCTGTCCATGTGTCAACTGTGAAAAGATCCCTGTTCAAAGCAAATACATCACTTTTCTTCTCAGTGGTGTCTGCTGAAAGATGGGGTGTTATACTCACAATCTCAGTGACGATTTTTTCAACAATGTCTTCATCCTGTAAATTATGGAGGAAGCGGGAGGCCGGGGAGCTGGCGAGTAGGCGGAGCTGGGCTACATTGGCTGGCTCATTGGCCGTCCGAGTGATACCCAAAGAGAAGAATTTGATGCCCTGGTTCTTGGCATCAGCAACAGCAGAGAAAATGTCAGGGTTCCTCGGGTGGGAAATACCATCAGTGAGCAACACGGCTACTTTGATGCTGCCAGGGCTGGATTCCTCCAGGTAGATCCTGGTCATGTTAGTAATGGCATAGGTGGTGTAGGTGCCATGCCCGATGTAGATGATGGGTGATATACGGGTTTTGAAGATCTTTGTGCCTTTCCAGTCTCTGAAGGTTTGCTCTGTGATAACATGACTGCTGTATTGCAACAGAGCTACTCTGAAGCTCAAGCTGCGGCCGGTCTGCAGCCGTGCCCCCTGGAGTCTGTCCACCACATTCATGGTGAACTGTTTTTCCTGCTCATGATTGTCCTTGGCGCTCTCGGAGCTGTCCAGAAGGAAGGAGAGCTCCAAGCTACAGTCCTCATCTAGGATGGCTGTGTGCACACAAAACAGGATGAAGGACTTGCTACTGACAATATAACATGCTTTTAAAGTGTTACGTTTACTGACTGATTTCATTTTGATTTAAGTTGATGCTTTTTTCTTTTACCAATCTGTAAATCTTCACACAATGCTGCAGACTAGTGAGACATGCGCAGTTCATGGATACAATAGCGTGGCAACATGATGCTGAATTTACTGCACCAAATACTGTTTTTAGAATAAGAATAAAGTATTTTCATTCATTTATTTTTCAGTCATTGCTAATCCTACCTTGTCCGTCATGAATATTTGCAGCCTGAAGTTTGACCCTAGATTTCTTGTTACTTTTCCTCTCTTCATATAAGTCTTGGGCCCAGATGCTGGTCAGTGCTGTGACCAGCAGCACCAGTGTAGAGGAGGGGAACATACTTGTCCCAGCTGTGGAGAAAAAAAGCAACAACAAAAATTAAAATCAATTTTACTGTCCACAAAAGTAGTTTCTACATCAAATCAGGGTGCAAAAGTTTTTGCCTCCAAATATTTTATCTGCTAAGTTTCAAAACATTTGTTGTAAAAGTGGAGTATATCTTTAAAACAACTGAACAATTGTCTTCACATCAACTCACAGTCTAACCTCCTTTAGATATGCAGCAATTTCTAATATTTCAAAAGCAGCCCAAAATGCAGACTTGAAAAAGGTAGCAGGACCAGCAGAGGACCGGATTGCACAGTGAGCTCCAGTTAGCTCATTGATTAAACAGCAGAAGCAGCAGCAGCAGCAGCAGCAGTGTCAGTCATTCTGTAGAGCAGAGAGTGAGAGACCTCGAAACAGGAACTCCTCCTTTATAAGGAGGCACCCACAGACCAGATCCCACTGAGCCATGCCAAGACTCCCGCTCTGCCCTCAGGGCAGGGGAACCGGGGTGTGTTTCCAACAGTTGTTGTGTATCAAGTAAAGAGGATTGTAGATATAAAAGTTTATTAGTGGAAACTCATTCTTAAACATCATAGACTTATAGTTATCATATTGTGTTTTGCTTGTTTTTATTGATGAGTTATATGTTATAAATACAATCTGATAATAGAATCAACAGTATTTTTTTAAATCTCACTCATTTTACATCTGCAATTGCAACAATAAAATGGAATGACAGCCATTTTTAAGAGGTAATATAAAAAGTGGCACTGATGCCAGCATAAATTCCACAGGTATAGGGGCGTTTTAAAGTTCAGAGGCCCTAATGGAAAAGGCCTGGTCACCTTTGGTCTCCACCCGAACTTTAAATGACCGTGCCTGAGGACAAAAGGATTAAGGGTCAGGGATTTTCTCATGCAATATTTCTTAATAACTGGAAGCCGTAGGTGGTACTTCACCTTCCGCACCCTAAAAATGACCATTCACTAATGGAGGTGACCTTTTAGTGTACTCCTCCTGGTGTAGTGATGCCGCTGGTCCTGTGCGGACTGGCCGAGCATTCATGGCTGCCTGCTGTGCTTGAGGTGAAGAAGCTTTGTATTGCAAAGCTCCAGGCAAGAAGTAATTAGAGTGAGAGAGACTCTCTGACACAAAGGAATGTTACACTGAATGATGGCTTGGCAAAATCCACACTGTCACTGTGCTCTGTGATGAATGACATCCATTCATGGTGTTCCCATATGCTGCAGCGACACCTGTAAGTTGCGGAAATTACTGTAAAGTGTGGTTGTCTTAAATGTGCATCCATCACTGAGTGAATGCTTTTGTTTATGTTCCCCATTATGATACGGGTCATTGTAGAAGCTTAGAGATGTGTGCAAACTGAACACCTCAAACCTGTGATAAAACATCCCTGTACTGAAGAGACAATTACTGTGACAATATTTCACATTCACAGTGAAGTGGGGAAATATATATATATATACACTCATATGTAAAGAGGATTGTGAATGGTAAACATGGATTAAAGTAGTTTAGTTTAAAGAAACATGAAATAATTTTTTAAAACAAAATGGTGATTGTTATACAGAATAAAGTTCTTTGTTTGTTCAATGAATGTTGTGATTGCATCAAAATGACAGCAAATAAGCGGTGTCATTTTAATTATATTACTCAGAGTCTGTCAATAGGTTTGCTCAGTAGTAACCGGTAAATAGTTAGGATATCTTTAATTTTACTGTGTCTTCTTAACATAAAACATTGTGGGCCAGGGTTGTGAACTAAAGATCAGTGTATCCCGGAGGGTTATAGCTCTGTGTTGGAGAAGTATGGATACACCTTCATTACAAATGAGGGTTTGAGAACTAGCAGACTGTATTGGCTTGGAAAGGCTAACATACATTGCTAAAGGCAAGCAAAAGGACATTTTTCATCTCTGGGGACCATATTTGAACATTATGGAGGAGAAGCAGGAAACTTAAACTTTACCTGAATGGAAACAAGAACCAAGAATGTGAAAGCTGTATTTATTTGCTTCGACATGGATGTGTACTTATTGGTACAGCTCTACAATTGTATATTTTAATTCAAACTGATGCAAAGTGAATGTGAATGTGTGGGTATGAATGAGTCAGTCTGTGTCTATTGTTTTATTGTGTATGTAAATAAAAAATACTAATAAAAACATTGAAAAAAACTGACCGGCCAAGTGGAAATGAAATATCCATGACCTTGTGCTGAATGACATGGTTAACAAGCTCTAATGATATGCTTTAAAGATAACCTACTTTTTAGTTTCTTGAATGTTTTAGCAATGTGCTGTTTTCCATCATTACAACCTTCACATGAAGTCTGATCATAAAACTATGTTAATTATACATTGTGAGCAGTTTTGTGACGATATTGCATGAGAGAGGGGTTAAAGGAACACAGCAACTGCACGCTCTGGCCCTCTGTAACAGAGGAGCTGAATATACAGGTTATGAAATCCACTGTATTTTACGTTCATTACTTACTCATTATTTTATTTTGAGTGACTGGGGGGTTTTGCTTACCACATTCATGGTCATGTAAATCTTTCATGAAATAAACACTGCTGCAGTATCAAAATGCAGCATTAGGGCAGCGGAGGAAATCCTACTAGACGGCTGTGTGCTGCCCTCTTTCGGTGAACAAGAGGACAACAACACGGCGGACCACGCATGTTCACGCTTTGCATGGGTTTAGCAGTTCAAGATTGCTCAGGCTATAGCTGTGTACATCCATCTTCAGCCATTTAAACTTAGTAGCGTGCTGCAGGACGGCGCTGCAGACTTCTACGCCTGTGATCGACCTTCAGTAGGAGACATGCGGAATACTGATTACACCTTTCAAACATGGACCGACTGTCAGCGTTGTGTGTCCTTTGGCTTGACTTTTAACACATGCTCAGTGGGTCAGGCCTCAAATTGACCATAAAGTGTCTCTATTCATTTGTAATCAACAGGGATTTATATTCAGTGGAAGCAGCTATAAGACAGAAGTAGTTATTTGGTCATATTGCTACTGAAAGTAGACATTGTAGCTCCTGACCTGGTGCATTGTTTCCAAGCAATGACCATCCAGGGAATTCAGTACAAGTTACTGCCTGCTTTAAGTTTTCAGCCTGTCCTGCAAGTTTCAGTGGCAACATCACATAGGCAGTAGTAGTATTATCCTGAAGCACCAAAATGTGTAGATATATTTAATGATTTTTTTTTATTTGTGTTGTTGATTTGATGTATCATATTCATACTAGTGTTTGGTCTCAGTGAGGTGTTTTGATTTTTTCAGTTGGAGTTGCTGCTGTCATATGTTAAGACACTTTTAACATGTTGCCATTATTGGTCCTTTTTCTGTCATTGTCCTTATGCTGCCCCAGCTGCTCAGGCAGCACTGGCCAGCAACTGGTTAGTGGCTGTGGTTAGTGCTGTGGTGGATGTCCAGTTTGATCAAGGCCTGCCTCCTATTCTCAACGTGCTGGCCAGTAAAGCAGGCTGCTGCTGGAGGTGGGTGGGTTCCTGGGGTCAGGATTACTCACTGGGCTCAGTTTAGTTTTTTTAGTGTTTTCAAGGAGCAAAAGCAAAACTAGTACCCAATAGAATAACAATTACTAAAAATGAACTAAAATGGTGAAAAAAGTAGGCCGCACCTGATAATCAGTGTTATATTGTATAAGATGACGAGAAACTGTAGCAGGTGTGGTACTTCACGCTCTCAATTATTTTTGTCTGCGCTCACATTTTCATACATAATCATGATGATTGATTGTTGTGCGTGCCGAATACCTTCTGGCTTGTTTGGCGACGCTGGTGTTGGCAGGAAAGTGTTGGTTATGGAGCTGATCAACAATGTGGCCAAGGCTCAAGGTGGTTATTCTGTATTTGCTGGAGCGGTAGAGCGTACCTGTGAGGGAAATTACTTGTACCATGAAATGATGGAGTCTGGTGTCATCACATGAATGACATCACCTCAAAGGTGTGAGTTGCATTTATTTATTAAGACAATTTAGTGTTTTTGACTCCGGTACTTCACCACAGCATGTAACATCGTTTTGATGAATTCACATTGAACTACTCAGTGTGAACTTATGCTAAACTCCCCTGGTGACTCCAGTCTTCATCTTGTCAGGTGGTGCTGGTGTACAGTCAAATGAATGTGCCTATAGGTTGCCAGAGTTGCTCTCATTGGTCTTCTTATTGCTGAATACTTCCATGATCAGGAGGCACAGGATGTACTTTTCTTTCAACATCCCATGGGTCACCCAGGCTGGATCAGAGGTACACAATCCCAAACAGACTTTCATTAATAATTATTTGTAGATGTCATCAACAAAATAACACTTGTCATGTAAACACATCTTGCGTCTGAATATTTGTGTCATTGTCCTTTAGATGTCTGCCCTGTTGGGTTGTATCCCCTCTGCTGTGGGTTACCAACCCGGCTTGGCTGCTGACATGGGGACAGCGCAGGAGAGAATTACTACCACCAAGTGAGACGGCACAGGATGCTAATCACACATCAGCACCTGATTATTCATACTCACTTTGCTCATTTTGTTACAGGCTATTTAAGTACCTATGATGCCTTAACTGACCCTGCTCCTGCCACAACTTTTACTCAGTTAGATGCAACAACTGTGCTGTCCTATGCTATTGCTGAGCTTGGTATTTATCCTACTGTGGACCCTCTGGATTCTACCTCCTGCATCATGGACCCCAACATTATTGGGTCTGAACACTACGATGTTGCTTGTGACATGCAGAAGATTCTCCAGGCAAACTTGTGCTTTTTTAGGACTGCAGATCATAGCAGGACATCATTTCTATCCTGGGAATAGATAAGCCGACTGTAGTATGCGCTTGTAAGATCCAGTGTTTCTTGTCACAGCCCGTCCAGGTAGCAGAAGTCTTTACTGGTCTCATGGGAAAGCTTTTGCCTCTTAAGGAAACAATCAAAGGATTCAAGAGCATTCTAGGAGGGATAAATGGGATTTAATGTAATGTATGTTTGATGGTTAGGGTTATGGTTATTCTTTTCTCTCTTCCAGGTGAATATGATGCCCTGCCTGAGCAAGCTTTCTACATGGTGGGCCCCATTGAAGAAGTAATCCAAAAGGCTCAGAAACTGGCAGAGGAGCATTCTTAAGGTTTTTATGAGATTAACATGTGTACAGTGTAATTTCTGTTTAAGGAACTTCTAACATGTCATGCTAAGTATGTTGTGTTGTAGTTCAATTTGTCTGGGACTGTGAAAATTCATACATTCTTAGTGATATGCTTTGTTTTAATAAAAACATTGGTAAGAGAACATAACACTTACATAATGCTTAAAATTAGCCAATCATGTGTCGAAGCTTCTTATTTAACTCCCTTTCTTGAATAAGGAGGTTGGTGCTGTGTTCTTTGAAGGCTTCGAAATCCTGTAAAATAATGGCAGATATGTTGAGCACGTTCTCTTGCCTATATGGGCCACTGTCAATCACACTTTTCAATATTGCAGTTTTCAACAAACCTTTTTCAGCTTCCCATATTTTGTTGTGGATTCATCAAGAGCAGACTGGAGAGACTTCACCTTGACGTCTGCATTGACAGCTTCTGCTTCCTTTTCAAACCTGAAGTAAGGTCAGCAACAAATATAGTCAGGGACTACACTCGTTATCCTTCAGAATTTTTCTTAAAGTACTATTGTGTTGTTGATGCACAGTTTACCTGTCCTCTGCTTTAGCCCGGGCTTTTTTGTCTTTTTTCCATTTCATCTCCAGTTGCTGGATTTCCTCTTGTTTCTCCTGTATTTAAGAGCAATGTGTGTATACATGAAGTAAATTGGTTCATCTGTGCAGAACATTGAATTCAATGAAGAGAACAAATACCCTTTTCAATCACCTGTATTACTTTCCCTCTTTCCATAGACAGACACAATAATTTGTCCTTCTCCTGCATGAGGCTTGAAATGCTGTCTCGCATGTTGGTTTCCTTCAAAGCATGCTCTTCTTCAGCCCTTTGTAGCTTCAACTTAAGGTCTGATTGTGGAAAGAAAGTCACAAGTTCATACATGCTTGTACTTTGTAAAACTTTAAAGAATCATAACATGTTGATTACCTACCGTTGCACATCTCTGCAGCATCTTTTTGTTGTTGTTGAGCTTCATGCAACTGATTAAGTAGCAATGTGTTCTTGGCTTGATGCTGGGTTGTTTGTTCCAGGAATTTTGACTGGCATCCAGCTAATTTCTCCCTTTAAAGATCAATGTAAAATACAGCAAAGATACTAAGTTGAGAATAAAAGATAAAACCGAAAATACTCACATTATAAAAGCTGAAACCAGAGGATGTTTGACAGTTTTACAGGGTAAATTACTCATAAAAAGAAAACGCTATCAAAATTGCTGTTGATTAATTTTCTCAACCAACAAATCGACCATCCAGCACTATTGATAACTGAGAGTAGTTCTTCCTTTTACCGATATTCCTTTTCCTTGTTTGTGTATTTCTCTGTCAGCTGTTTGATGTCTTGCATCAGTTTTTGAACAAACATTTCTTTATCTTGTAATTTTTGGGAGAAGAGCGTGTCATTTTCTGACTGCAGCTGTTCGTTTTCCAGCTTTAACTGGGCATTCTGATTTTTGTACTCGTCCATGAAAGCAATAATTGCTTGATTGTTGGCAGCTAAATCCATAAATCTCTTCTCCAATAGCTCTGCTTTCTTTCTTTCGTCGTCCAGTTCTTTCTGGCAGTTTGTTACTTGGTCCTCTAGCTCCGTATTGATTTTCTGAAGGGCTTGACTTCGAAGAAGCACCTCATCTGCTCTCTGTTTCAGCATGCAGATCAGATTTGACTGTTCATCTATCCTGGACTGCAGCACCCCTGTCTCTGTTGCACCATCCCCAGAAACGTTTAGAAATTTCTCCAGTGATTTCCAAATACCGTCCACATGCTGGGAATAAAGGAAAAAGCTGTGTTAGAACATTATACACAGGCACTTTTGGCAGCTTGGGGAAGTATTCTTTGTTCGCACAAGGGCCTGACTGATAGTAGGTTCCTAAGGCTGATACTGATTTCAGTATTTAAGATGATATATCAGTAGAGAGAACTGGGATCAAGACATGTACCGAAGGAGACATTTTACACTTGAAAAATAAACTTTAAGTGCTCTCTGGTAGACAAACTATGTAATGATGATGCTGTTTGCCATTTCTTGTTACTTATAAGAAGACATACATTGCCAATACATCTACAATAAACTAATGTTGGCTAATATGTTTGCAAAGTCAATTAACTGATCGGGCTTTAGTTTGGATAGTCAAACTGATAAAACCTCATTGTCATAATTTTCTTCCCATTATTGGTACAATTTCATATATCATTGAATTGGTATTAAGTTAGAGATTCTTTGAGTTGGTGAAACTGGTGCAAATTTGATAACTTTTCTGCTTTCTACAAACTTCAGTAGTTTTATTTTAAACAATACATTTGCTATATTTAACTTTGTATGCTCATAACAAGTTTTGTATTTAAAATAAAGCTTGTCAAATAAAGGTAGTGGAGAAAAAAGCATAATATTTTCCTGTAATGTTCCACAACTTAAGCAAGGCAACTTTAAAAGCTTAATCTCTATGAACCTGACTCTAATCCAAGACTCACTCACCATGGTAACATTTTACACAATTTCATAATTTACATCAGCTATAAAGTACAGTTTGAAACACATAGACACATACACAAGACTTAAAGACATTTTCAGTCATTGTGAAAGCATTTTTCATGTCTTTTCCATTTATTCATACTTAGAAAGAAACATCCTTGGCTAGAAACTCAAATCAAACCTTACCATGTTCCACATCTTTAATACATTATGGGTAGGCTATTATTCAGCTTTTAAAACCAGCGATTCAGTTCAACATATTTTGTAGGCTATATTATAGGTTTTCAATGACATTCATACTAATTACCCTTTTTAAACTATTCTTATTACTACATCTCATTCTTATTAAGCCAACAATTCAGTGTAGTGTAAGCTTCTCAACAAACCTTAAATTATTCCACATTTTTTAAACATCATTGGTGTTATTCAACCCAGCAAATCAGTTTGTGAGCTTTTAAAAGAAAATTAGAATATTTAATATCTTTTTACATGATTGATATGATTCAACTTTTCAGTCATATTCCAACTAATTATGGGCTAACGTTACCCATTCCCACTTCTCAAAATATTCCAGCTACTTCACCTTATTCTCATGCATTAAAGTCAGAAATTCAGTAATGCCTCTCAAAACCTCTTGACATAACCTTTTAGAGTTTCCTTGAATTTACTGTTAGATGGCTTTACATAAAGTTTTAAGTCTATTCAGGAGATGCTAACTAGCACGTTAGCTAACTACTTGGTAGTTTGAGAGTAACCAACGATTGACCCCACAGATTTATTGTTGTCATTACTGGTAACTTCTACATACGTACCTCCGTCGTGTTACCCTCCACCTTCATGAAGTTTTCTGCATTTCTCTGTGGAGTTGCCATGATGAGTACAACTAAAGAAAGTGTGTCTTCCTTTTGTTTTACGTTTGACAGCTAACCTTTTAGTAAGTTTCAGTTACCCGGTTGCTAATGGCAACCATCTCCTGTGATTTAACGGTAACTGTACCAGCGGCAGCTCGGCCACAAGATGGCGGCGTTGGGCTTCTGATCAGCCGTTAGCACTGTGACGGTGAGGACCAGTTTTAAAACCATGGTGGAAGAACCTGTACATTTCTTATGTTGCTTGAATCCTGTTTAACTTTTAGCAATTTTGTAGTCAGCTAACGTTACTTTATTTTCTGTGGCAGTGGTTTTTTTTATTGTCACTTTCAATATCTAAAATGTGGCAGTGCCGTCCAGCTAGCTTCTTTATTATTTCATTAAGAAGTCACTTGTGAAGTCCTACTTAAATGTGCCCATGGTATCCGATAATGAATTTATGGAAACTTAAGGCATGTTCACTTCCTTTTACACTGGTGTAGTATGTACAATACCATTACCATGACCCACAGTCTCCTTGGCAAGGGTCCTTGGTGAGACTGGAACCACAGACACTGGGGTTGCCTGACTTGTTTAGGCCTTCAGAACACCCTAATATTCAGTTTCCTTGTCATTGATTCATTGATAGCTCCAGATCTAAATATATAGGTTTAAATAAGAATATGCTAAATAAAAGCCTGGCATCTGATAATCTGTCATTCCATTCATGCATCAAAGTCCTTTAAAGAGATATATTGTGGATCGAAAATTGTTTTGGGTCCTCTTTATCATTCAGACAGCACATTTGTGTGATTACATACGCAAGAAAGATGCACCGGTGATCACTTTAATGTTGCAGGTGGTAGAGGTGGAGCCTCTTTAAATTCTTTACACTGCTGGGTAGTTATGTTGATTATTTTTTGTAACACTGATGTCTTTAAAGTTACCACAAAAAATGTAATGGAGTAAAACATATAATATTTCCCTCTGATATATTAATGACTAAAGTATCATAAAATGGAAATACTTAAGTTTTAGTTTAGTTTAATAAAAAATACATGGTAGAAAAAAGCCAGAATTAGCCAAAAGGCTATTTTATATCTGTAATCCCTTAGCCAAGATGTTCCACAAGTCTACTTAAAATACAACAAAGTGCAAAAAAGCAAACCAAAAACAGCACAAAAAAGACACAAAAAAGAAAACAGGGCACACAATACAAAAGACTTTGAATACATCAACAATAAATGAATTTAACATGATTTTTATTAGTAACAAAAAACAAACAATTACCTCAAACTTCTCTACATTTTAATGATATTCTGTATTCTGTATATAGCCAATAACAACTACTAATATTTTAACACCACAATTCTTAATTAATCTGGAAAATTAAAAAAGATAACAGTTTTTAAGGGTGAATAAGGGGCCAGGGTGCACTAAAAAGCATCAAAATAGAGTCTGTTCATAAAAAGAAAAAGAAAACAGGGCATACAATATAAAAGACATTGAACACATCAACAATAAATGAACTTGATTTTTGTAAGAATAAACAATTACCTCAAACTTCTCTAAATTTTAATGATACTCTGTACTCTGTAGTCAATACTAACAACTACTAATATTTCACCACAATTACACAATTCCTAATCAATCTGGAAAAAATAAGAGTAAAATGGGGTCCAGGGTGCATTCATAAGCATAAAAATAGAGTTTATTCATTAAAAAAAAGAGGAAGGAAAAAAAACAAGAAAACCCCCCAGCAGAGGTCTGGGCTAAGCCCCCAGTGTCCTCAAACCCTTGAAACGCCCCTGCTAAAATTAAGTTTTTCAACTTGTTAAATACTCCCATCATTATTTCCTCCTGAACGCCCGTGTGCACCTTCCTAATTCCCAAGTGCAGAGCAAATAAACAGTGTTGATAGCCCGCTGTGGGTGAAAAATCACTGGCACTCGGGACAAGTCGGACCTGCATGGCATTATGCAGATTCCAGGGCCAGAGGGATTTATCTGGAGGGCCGAGGCTGGCTTGGGGGAGCGGCTGTCCTGGCCTTTGTGCACGCCCCTTTTCATCAACTAGCGGGCCAAGAAAGACAGACAGAAGAAAGCAACAGCATCCCAGCCCCAGTCCCTACAGCTCCTCCATCTGCACAGCGGAGCTGGACGGACCAGCCAGAATGTGGAGAGCACTGCTACTTCAACTCTTCCTCGTCTTCTTATACTGTGTTAGATGGTGCCACTCTGACGGTAAGTAGTGTGATGGATTTTTTTTTTTTAATTTTACCTTAGATTTTTTCCTCCCGTGCACACAGGCTGTCAGTTGAGTGATTCATTGAGGACCTGCTGAGTTGTTGTGCTACTAGTGACTCACTGAGTGCACTTGTTGCTCATCAAAACAAACCCGTTACTGTGCAGGAAAATTGAGTTGTTGCTTTTTTATTTATTCATTTATAGGACACAACATCACAGTAGCAATCCAGTGAGTAAAAGTACATTTCCTAAGGGAATTAAAAAGGTAAAATCAACTAAACACATGGGAATATCCTCTGTTATAATGGATCTACACAGTCACCTCCAGTTATTTTGATGTGGCCACTAGGTAATGTTATTCTGGCTCTGGAGCTAAATGTTTTACCACATAGTATTACTTTAAAGGTTGAGCACAAAGCCTTCCTCAGACAGATTGGAAGTTCTCTTGAGGAACTTTTGCCTGAGCTTTACTGTTGCTAGGTAACAGAAAAGAGCATGTGACTTACAGACAATCTGTGAGGACTGAGAGCTACTGGTACAAATCTCATTGAGTGGAGCAGATTTTACGCTGCACACCACTAACTCAGACTTGATTCCAGTTCGAGGAAGCACTTTACTTTCTAATGTTAAGACAAGAGACGGACAAAATGCCCAGACGCAGCTCTTTATGCATGACAGTCTTGTGTTTGTCTCTTGTGTTTGTAGCCCAGCTAGATCCTACTTCTCAAATTGTAATCTGCTTTCTTTTTGCTCAACCCTTAGTATGTAAGCTCCTTAGTGTGAATCAAGCAACTAATTACACTGCAGCTGCTGCAGAATGGAACCATTTCTACCTAAGGGGCAGTTTGGAGTTAAGTAAAAACTGTACCAAGTGTAAGGCCATGGCTGCAGCTCTTTATTTATTTCTATTTAATATACAATATCCTGAACCTGTTTCCCTACAGGCTAACAGACACTCACAAAAACAGAAAAGGTGCACTGTCCCTGCCAGAGAGACAACCTAACAGTGTTGACAGTGAGGCTGTAGCATTTAAAATATTCTCTTGGCATTTCCTTTGAATTGCAGCAGTCGCAGCTCTTGTGGCTGACATTTGCAGATGACAACTGAGGTGAACAAAGTGGGCGATGACTTGACCGAAACCGTTGACTCTCAAAAGACTTTGTCAGCATGCTCACATTGATCATTAGCTTGGATTTGCTGTGATTAACAGTGATGTAGACTGTTTTAATAAAATCCAATGAGTCATTTAGCTTTACCCTGAATTACTATTTCATGTTGTATTCAGTATCAAATGCTTCCTGAAGGCTATCTAGTAGTGTGTGAATCTGACTTGATACTCAGGAAGATTAGTAATAGTTTATTTAAGCAGTTTTATTACGAGGGGGCAGGATACGTTCTGGCCTCTAATCTCCACAGAAATCCTTTAGTTTGATAGTTGTTTCTTCTGCGACCTTCTGTAATACATTATCCAGCCCATGTGTTTGATACTGCTGCCTAATGCTTACACTGGCATTAATGGCTAATGTGACAGTGTGAGGGGATTTCACGGTGCTGGTCTGTTAACCATCCTCTGCTGTTTTTGCTGCTCCAGACATGTTTTTTTCACTAAATTGAGTCATTATCCCCGTTAATCATTAGCCGGTGAAATCCTAACAACATATTGGAAGTGCACAGTAAGAGCTTTAATGGTGTTATTGATTAAGTTTTGATTTCACAACCAGAATAATGAAAACAGACATGCTTGTAATGTAATTGTATGGTAGTAGTAAGGTCAGGTGAAGTGCTAGGCTGTCTTGATTTGATCTCACCTGTTCTTAGTTTGACTCTGTAAATGACTGTAAAAATTTCCTCTGTTGTGTTCAAACTTTTCAAGGCACAGACTTGGCCTGCACGTGCACGTTAAACCTCACACATGCCGGCTTCTTTCCGGTGTAGGAGCCTAAATCCTTGTGCAACAGTTACACCGCGTTAGAAACAGGAACACAGTTGGCACAAATGGAGAGCAAATCCTTTCTTTTCCTGCAGCTCCCTCAGTCTAGGTTACAGACACCGAGGATGGAGTCTAGCCTCCAGTAAACTGTTGGTGAGCTGTGACTCACTGTACAGAGGAAAAATAAGTCGTCCACAGTGGCTGTCTCATTACGTTGTGACAACTTACTTTATGATTCTTTCCACTCATGCTTTTGTCAGGGCACGTACCAAAAATCATGTTGAGTATTCCTCACTTCTAACCAGACTAAGGCTTTATTCCACACTCTATTTATTCCTCCCTTTTGCTCCCATGCCACTGCCAAAGCCCCTTGGTTTTTCACCGTTTTGTGTGTAGCACTAAGAGCCAAAGTCACTTGTTTGGCAATTGACTGCATTCTGCTGCATTGATTTCCATATGAAATAGGCAGCAGCACTTCGCTCTGACAGCATGGATGGGTCCAGCGTTTCATGCTGCCAGCAGCCGTTTTCTCCACTTTTCTCCACACGCATTCAGTGAGTGCGGAGGGCTGCGCCAAAACAAGACGGTATTGATGAAAGCTTGAAGACATCTTTCAGGCACCCCATGTGACCAGAAAGATGTTTCAGTGGTAGTGGACAGGTGTTTTCTTAATGGGTGGCCATGAAAGGGCAGCTCATGTTACACTTTTGTGTTACCTTATCGCAGGAAGTAGCCCTTATTACTGTACTCTCCTTCCTGATGAGTACTTTTTTAGGGTGACACTTCCAGTTATGAGTTTGCATCCCTGCTGGCACCTCTTTTGTGCCATTGTAATTTCACAGTGGGGTTTAAGGCGTATGGGGGGCTTCATTCTAATGAAAATTCCTCTACTACTCTTCTTTGTTGGGCAATAGTAGGACGTCCTTATCTTCCTGCATGGATAGTGCGGTGCTCTCTCCTGCTGTGGGTTTAAGTTGCTAATTAGGAAAGACAAGGCTAGAGAGAAGGGAAAGGGAAAACATTAAATTACACGAAAACACTCAAACAAAAAGCTTATAGAAAACACTGATCATCAGACCCAGATTAAACATTCTTAAAGGAGTACTTCACCCACAAAATGACTATTTTTACAACAGTTGTGCTGTGTTACCTTGAATTCCTGGCGAGAACTTTGTTTTTCTCACATGCCTCTTTGGTAAACTCCAAACATATTCAGTCACTGATCGATCGGGGACCACGTTTAACAACGAAACTATATCAAAACATCCATTTACAATCTCTCACACAACTCGTGCAGTATAATCAGAGTCTCATTTATCCAGTCGAATGCTTAGTACTTCCCAGACTCATGCGTTTTTGCTAAAAAAAGCTTAGTATCGGAGTCTGGCTTTGAAGAGAACACAAGTTTTGCTTTCAGTTCAGTTTTAAATAGTAAGGTTTTAGTGTTTGGGAAGTACTGAGCATACAACTGGATAAATGAGACTCAGATTACACTGCACAAGTTGTGTCAAAGTTTGTGAACAGATGATTTGATATAGTTTTGTTGTTAAACGTGTTTCCTGATCAATCAATAAATCAGTATGTTTGCACTTTTTCATGAAAGCATCTGAGAAAAAGTGTTCTTGATGAATTCAAGGTAACGTTGCACGACTATTTGAGTTACGAATGGTCATTTTGTGGATGAAGTATCCCCTAATAGCAGATTTGCACCATTCACCCAGGCTTTTACCTTCTCCAATATTGATTGACGTAGTGAAATTGCGACTCTGTCAGGTTGAAGACGTAGAAATTTGAGGATTAAGGAAAAGTTACAAAGAAGACGTTCTTTTCAGAATGTAAGAAGAACCCTTGCACAAGATAGTGCCGTTGAAAGGTTCAGCTTCAGTGTATCTGTCACCTTTCCCAGAAGTAATACTGTCAGGAAACACTGGCTGCATTTTAAAGCCTCCAGCCTCCAATTTCTCCCTGGCATACGTGGTTTAAAGTTATAAACCTACAGTAGGTCTGAATGTATGGCAGCTATACACATCTTGAACTTTTCCAAAGCAGATTTTGAAAGCATTTTTTCATTCATTTAATTTGCAGATTTTAAAAAATACTTTATTGTTATGTATTTGTTCAGTTTAATAACACAATTTTATTTCTGTTTTCTGAATCTACGTATTGCAATTTTGCTAAATAGAGTGCATCTCCTAGCAGTTGTTTCACTGTATGCGAACCATGCTGCAATGCTACAGATGATGCTGAAACGTCTGGGGTCACTGCCTTGCAACAAAGGCTCCCATTGAGCAGATTGTAAGCAATTTTATCATTAGTAAACTGAGCAAGGTTTGCCCCCTGGGTTGCTGCTGAAGGAGTTAAATATGCAGCTTGTTTAGTTGGGTTGGTCATAAAGATGTTTGGTGTTTTACTGCCTGAATAATTTGAAACAAGATTTCTTGATTGGAACATATGCAAGGCTTTTAGTGCAGAGGCACGGGCAGTGACCCCACAACTGTTGTGGAAGTGATCCGTCTTTACAAGAGAACATTACATTAAGGGGATGATAAACATCTGCCTCTAAATACAATAAACCCTTCTTACTCACATAGCATTTGTCAAGCCAGTAGGCTGCAGACTTGTAGGGAATGAATATTTTTTGTCACATCATGTATCTACAGTTCCTTATAACTAGTAACTCAAAGCCATTATAGTGAAATTGAAAAGCTAAAACCCAATATTTTGCAAGCAGAGGAAACTATTTGATTAAGAAGGAAGAGTGTTTCCAAAACGCTGGATAAGACAGGACAGAGATAGACCACCAACCCCAAGCGAGCACCACCAATCACCACCTCGCAACTCTCCTCATGAAGAATTTGGGTTGAAATGGTTGCGGTACCACCCAGTACCACTATTTATTCCAATTACGTTTCAGACAGGAACAGCATGCACCATAAATCAGGCTGTCAGAGAGACAATCAGAATTGCACATTCCTATTTGGACGGGTCTGATGGAGTGCTCTGCCACTGAACTATGCTGCCTGAATCAATCTCTCCTGGAAAACGTCAGGGAAGGTAGAGTGGTGGTACCTTATCTCTACAGATGCCACTCAGTGAGAACATCAAAAGGAGGCTCGGGATGAGAGCGATGAAGATTGTGTAACTGTCGGGGGGGCGGATGGCTGGCACGCTTGTCTCCAAGGCTTGTCAATGCTGTTAACAACATGTTTCATCAGTGGAAGGCATCCCTACCCCCTTACACCATGTGTTTGTTCAATATAAAGTATTTAAAATTGTAGCAGTTATCCTTTTTGTGACCAGAATGACAAGTTATGGACATAATTAAATAATAATAAAACAAAAATGTAATCAACAAAAATTAAGAAAAAACATTGATGAATAACTGTGGATAAAAGTTCTAATAGCATGTGAGAACAAGCTTGAAATCAAACACTTAATTATGTCAAATTTGAATTGTGTTTAGGGTGTGAGTTGGGGCAGTTCCGCTGTGGGACAGGACGATGTATACCAGGTGACTGGCGCTGTGACGGCACATCAGATTGCGTGGATGACTCTGATGAACACGACTGCCGTGAGTTACTCATTATATCACACTTTAAGCCAACATGGCACCTGAGAGGGTTCGGATATTAAGTGAAATGCTTGTTGTATGCATCATTCCAACCTGAATTACAGCAGTGGTGGAAGAAAAGTTTTAAAATTTTTAAATCCAGAAGTATTAACAGCAAAATATAACTTAAGTATTGAAAGCAAAAGTACTCCTCTGTAGTTTAATCTATATTATTGAGTCCTGTACATTTAAGAAGTCAATTTTATGTTTTGTAAGTACAATCTTAGATAAACATTTCACCCTAAAATCAAAAATACATATTTTTCCTCTTACCTGTAGTGCTTTTCATCAATCTAGATTGTTTTGGTGTGAGTTGATGAGCACTGAAGATATAAGGTGTAGAGTTGTCTGCCTTTTCTCGAATATAATGGAACTAGATGGCACGCTACTTGTTAAAAAAAACCAACAGCAATGTCTTTTTCCAGAAAACATGACCCACTTACTCAAGGTGATCCACAGACCTTGTTGTGAGCAGATTCATGTGTGAACTATCTTCTTTCTACTGAATTACACCCGTCAAGTGAATTACACCGGCAGAAGGAGGCGTGCATGCTAGCTCACCCAGCACCACTGAGCTAGCTAATGTTGCAGCTCAGCCAAGAAGGACGCCATTACTGTTTCACACGTGCTGTCAGGGGCATGAGCTTCTCTTGCATGTGTAGATGCATGCTTTCGTTTGCGCGGTGATACAGTTGGCAGGCGTTGTTTAATAGTCATTGTTTCTAGAAAGAGACATTGCTGTTGAGTGTCTCAAATGTATTTCTTTAGTACTTTGAGTACCACAAGCCGAGTGTCATCGAGTTCGAGTATACTGGAGAGGAGTCAAACATCTCTATGGCTGACTCACAGCTCAAAGCAAAACAATCAAGAGTCATAAATAGTGCTGCTCAAAATTGTACTAAACTACTGTACTTGAGCAAATGCACATAGTAGCTTTCCATTACTGGAATACAGTCAATTGTTATAAGTAGTGAAATGCTTTGTGTGTATTCCCACAGCTCAGGTAACATGTGATGACAGTCACTTCCAGTGTTTAAGTGATGGCGAGTGTATCCCCGATGTGTGGGTGTGTGATGATGAGGAGGACTGTGAGGATGGCTCAGATGAGAGGCAACACTGCCGTGAGTACATTTTACATTATCAGCAATTCTTCAGGAACTTAAACATGTTTTGTAGAAAATATACTAAGTTAATATTCCAAATGTATTTTGAACAATAAGATCTTTAAGTCTATGTAAATTAAGGAATTCAATGCCTTTTCAGTACCTTTATCCACAGCATAAGAAGATCATTTTAAGTGCATATAAGAGCTACGTACATAAAACCTGTCTATATGCTGCTCTCCAATCTGTCCCCAGCTGGAAGGACGTGCACCAGTGGCCAGTTCAGCTGTAGTAATGGGGCATGTATCCCAGGAGAATACCGATGTGATCGTCTGGCCGACTGCTCCGATGGGTCTGATGAGAGAGACTGCCGTAAGTCTTCTCCCGGGTGGTTTCCCTTTTTTTGTATCTCAGGCTCCTGTGGCATTTTAATCAATTTGTTAAGATTAAGAGGCTCGCTGACTGACAGAATGGGCCACAATATGCTTCTTGTTGTCAGAGGTTGATTGCAGATTCCTTGGTGGATTAGTCAAGCTGAAGTTCAGCTGCTATGCTATTATTGTGCCGACATGGTAGACTCACAGCGCTACACACTGTGGTAATCTCACAATTGCATAAAGAATGCTGTGGCGGCTGCTGTTGTTATGGTGGTGGCGTTGAATTTTCATCTCTTATCCTTCCCATTCGCTGAGCTTTTCACAGTCTAAAAGCTAAAAGGAACTCAGTTGTCAGGCTGATTTGAATGCATAGCTTTGCCCTGATGATGATTTAATCTTTCAGATTACCCAGAGTGCACACAGCTGAGGTGTGCTAATGGGGCCTGCTACAACCGCACCCAGAGATGTGACCAGATACTTGACTGCCGTGATGGCTCTGATGAGGCCAACTGCAGTAAGAAGCCAGTCAATTTTAACGATTATCAGCTCACGTAGAAGCCATTGTTAGAAAAACATCTCATCATCACCGTTTTTTCTCTGTTGTGTTTTCTTTAGCACAGCACTGCAACACGGGCCTGTTCCCGTGTCATAATGGGGTGTGTGTTCCTCAACGCTACGTGTGTGACCATGATGATGACTGTGGAGACCGAAGTGATGAGCTAAACTGCAGTAATTAGCCTCTTCTCTCTTAATCAAACCACATGACTCGCATCCTCTCCCAGATAGATTTACTTGTAACTCTCTGATCTTTTCTGTGTTCACTTCACTTGCAGCATATCCTACATGTAAAGGGAACTACTTCACCTGCCCCAGTGGCCGTTGCATCCACCAAGTCTGGGTCTGTGATGGAGAGGATGACTGTGAGGACAATGCAGACGAAAAAGGCTGTGGTATGGATACAACAGTTGAAAACAAGCTGACAAGAATCTTGTTCATTTTTTTTTTTTTTTTTGCTGTAAGGACCAGCAATGTAAAACATTTGGCTGGTTAAGCAACATTAGAATGGGTAGCAACTCAAGCTCTCTGTGCAAACCTGATTCATCTCCAGTCTCCATGGTTTGTCCGGGCTAGCAAGACGCTATGCCTGTGCTCCTTTAAGTGTGTTATTCAAATGCCTCTTTGTGGCACAAGATCACGCAGCCCCCCAAAGGGCTTTAGAATTCCTCCACACGGCTGTGAAGAGTGTGTGTTTTTAGAGGATGGGCTGCAGAAGCCCTCTGAGCCCCCATGTGACCCCCTCAAAGCTCCACTCCCCTGCATCGATTTAAAGTGACAGTAATTTCCCTGACAATAAAGTCCTAGTCACAATTTTCTTAAGATCAGCGACACATTCTTGTGGAGATAAGGCTGCCTGTACCTTATACACTAAATATGTTTTAATTCCCAAGAGGCAAATTTCAGGAAATCTCTCCCTGTTTACTGATTTTGTTTTCCCTTTTCTAAGCCTGCACACAGACGAATTTGTTTTGTCTGCAGATAATGTAGCGCGGGAGTGTTACCCAGGAGAATGGCCGTGTCCTTCCTCTGGCCTGTGTATCCCCATGGATCAGCTGTGTGATGGGACGGCTCACTGTCCGGAGGGAGAGGATGAAACTAACACTACTGCTGGGCGCAACTGCAGTTAGTACCAACACAACAAGGGACATTTTATATCACAGAAACTGTGCTACTGAAATATATTCATTCACTAATGTGGTTTCTGTATTGGTCAGGTATTTGGAGATGTGCCTCGCTGAGCTGTGAGCATCGTTGTCGTGCTTCCCCTGATGGTGGGACCTGTTCTTGCCCTTCTGGATACATTGTCAGCAGCAACAATAGTCGCTCATGTATAGGTATGTAGCCTTTATTGAATTTACATTACCTTTGCTCATGATTGAGATTCTCTCTTGTAATCAGTCAATCCCTCCAAGATTTCGCAGGCCTTTTTGCAGTTGAATTGTGGGGGCAGATGAAATTTGCAAAAAATGTTTGCTTTTTTTGTGTAATTTATTAAAATAAAAGGCAGTGTGCTCAAGTGAGAATAAACTTGCACTGTTCTTGGTATTTTAAGTAGCCTCACCAGAAAGGCTGGTGGATGCTGTGTGCAACAGCCACAGTCATGGTGATTTGATGTTTCTGTTGCTGTCACATTTTAGCCACTCTCTGGGTTTATTTTGCAGTAGTTAGTGTTTGTGCTCCACCGAAATTTTCTGCCTTGCACTGTCTTTAGCAGTAATTTTTGTTGGTGCTGTCAATGTGAGATGTTGATGTCAAACCAATTCGTGTCTTCATAATCAGAAACAAGAAAGGGGGTATGGTGACTCATGGGAAACTAGGATGAGAGGTCAAATATATGAAAAAGTAAAGGTGATTGGACAGAATTGCAAGGTTGCGCAGAATTCACACAGGATTGGTTGAATTTGCATCAGTTGTCGTGGTGGCATTCTGGAGGGACTATTAAGATTGGATATCCAGTACTTATTCATGTATTAGAAAGTTCCTACTTTGGCTCAGTAAATGAGATAAGCAGTAGCTAGTGCTTAAAACTTCTCAGCGCTATTCACTGGAAACCTTTTTGTGTTTTTTTTTTTTTTGTGTGTGTGTGTGGTTTGAGTTTCCTCACTAAGTTCGGAACAAGTGAGATACTCAATCACAGGATATCAGAAGTGCACACAAAAAAAGCTTTACTGAAATAAGACTCATGTGTGTGACACTCAATTCTCATTCTGGCCCGGGCCTAATCAAATCAAATCAGGTTTGCAAGATCTAGAGATGCACATAAAGTTTGCTGTTTTTGTTTGGACTCAGAAGTACAGAGCACAAACTCTTGAATAAAAAAAAATGAGGTGAAAGGATATGAAAGTTTTGTTGGTTCACACCTCAATAGAGTTTTACGTTGTTGTCTCAAAATGAGATAAAAGTGAGTTTCGACTCAAGCAAAACAAACCAGTCTTTAATCCTCATCTGCTATGATTTTGATTTCTTGCTGAAGACTTTGACGACTGTTCAATGTGGGGCGTGTGTGACCAGCTGTGTGAGGACCGCATAGGCTCCCATCGCTGCAGCTGTCGAGAGGGCTACGTTCTGGAGCAGCACAGATACTGCAGAGCTGACGCCTCAAGTGAGTGCAGTTTTTTATCTTTTCTATACATTCTCTCACATACAGTATGCTCACATTTTGGATGTGTGAGTGTGTGTGAATGATCCGTCTAAATGAGGTCCCATTAGCATAGCCCCCTTTCCTGTTTGCCAACCACTGTGGCGGCTTTACTGAGCGTCTGCACTTCTTTCTGGTTCATTGTTGCGTACTGAATGTTGTTTTAGCTAGTCTCTTGGCTTTGTGGAACATAGAAAGAGTGTTGACTAAGAGGCTGACCTCTCTGCCTTTAGCTTTACTGAAAAGAGTGTGTAATGATAGTGGCTAGAAAGTACTTTACCTTCATTAGTCTGAGTCAGGGATCTGAGTGATGTGCTACATTCTGTAAATTTCCACTGATATTTTAGTGAAGCATGGGTACTACAAAATAGAGTTCTGCTTAAAGAGACACTTCACCCTAAAATCAAAAATGCATTTTTTCCTCTTACCTGTAGTGCTATTTATCAGTCTAGCTTGTTCTGGTGCGAGTTGCAGAGTGTTGGAGATATCTACTGTAGAGATTTCTTTCTTCTCTTGAATATAATGGAACTAGATGGTACTCTGCTTATGGAGCTCAAAGCACCAAAAAATGCATATAAAAAACTTAACAGCAATGTCTCTTTTCAGAAATCATGACCAGGTTACTCAAGATAATCCACAGACCTTGTTGTGAGCAGTTTAATGCTGGAACTATTTTGTTTTTTGTTTCTACCGACCTACACCCACTAACCAAATCACTGCACAGAAGGAAGCGTGCATCTTCTCATAGATAAGAGGCACGTGCTCGTGATACTGTGAGATGTAAACTTCAATGGCGTCCTTCTCGGCTGTTGTGTAATGCTAGCTTGCAGGCAGAAGGCAGACATCTCTATGGCCGATATTTCCAACATTCGGCAACTCACACCAAAACAATCTTGACTGATAAATTGCACTATAGGTAAGAGGAAAAATACATGATTTCAATTTGGGGGGAACTGTCCCTTTATCACAAATTAGGCTCTGGTTCTAATCGAAAATTGTCAAATTACTTATTTATATTGTGTTTTATACCTTGTGTTTTGTCTCCGCTGCAGCTGGAGTCCCTTCCTTGCTATTTTCTAATGGCAGAGACCTGCTAATAGGTGACATCCATGGCAGCAGTCTACGCACTTTGGTTTATTCACAGAACAGAGGGGTTGCAGTGGGAGTGGACTTCCATTATAATCTCCGTAGGATCTTCTGGACTGATACCATTCAGAATAAGGTATTTTTTAATCCAGTTTACCTTGATGAAATGCTGTTATGCCTTGGCATCAGTTTATGGGAGTAGAGAAGTTTCTTGTAGAGGAAATGCTTGAATTAGACTGGAGCTGTCCAGGATGAAATTCTTTTAGTTATCCTGTAAAATATCAGCAATGTTGATACCATAATAATGGGATAGCTGTTGGCTCCTTTGCAGCTGGGTCATAATGAAGGGAAGTAGATGTGGAATGGAATCCAAATGGCCTAAACTTGAAACCTGTCTGATAGGCTGGTATGATGTCCACATACCAAGGTGCAATTTTTGTAACTCGACCTTGTTCGAAGTAATCATGCAGTATTTGTTTTCAATGGCACTGTTCATCTATATGCATTCTTTGGCCAGCTAAAAAGTCTTTGTTCAGCCTATTTTTTGGCTCCCCAATGGTTTGAACTGCAGCCACTGGGCTGAAAGGCCTGGACACATCTCTGACTGGGCATCTGTGTATATCAGCCACCTCCATGGCAGTGTGTCAGATTAAATGTAGGGAAAGCACAAACAGGGCATGTGAATGCAACCAGAAAGGTTAAACTGTCAGGCTATTTCCACATCTTCAGTTTCTCTTTAAACAGGTCAGTTGAAAATCCTGCCTTTTAGACGTCTGGATCTTGTTTCAAAAGAAGCAGAGCTGCTAAGAGCAGTGCCTCCCCAACCAGCTGCATGGTGCCAAGGCTTCCAGTTTGAGAAACTTGTGCCATCATAGTATCAGTTTAGTAGCAGGTTTAGAAAACCACTTCAAAGGATTCACAGAAATGTAACAAGACAAAATCATCAGACAAGCGAAGAAATTATCTCTCTCCGCCTTTTTTTAGTTCCTGAAATTTGTTTCTCAACAACAGAGGCAACTCAACAAAACAGCTTACAGTAATTGCAAAGAACTGACATTGATACTCTTTGGTAACAAGGGATAGCTACCAATTGCTACTGGGCATAACAAAAGCACTATCCTCTTCCTGTTTTGGTTGCACAATGGTTGATGAACTTTCCGTCCTCCGTAAATGGAGCCTTCATTTTTCTGGGAGATTGCATCAGGTGGCTAACAGAACTGAATCATGAAAGCAAGGCTTATAGAGAACCAATTTAAACCCCAATGGTGTCATTATTTTAAAGCCATTACATCCTGCAATAAACATTTACTTCATAATGATAAGTTAAAGCAAACAAGTTGTCTATTTCCTATTTAAGAAGGGATCTCTTTGTGGCTAGTATGAACATGGGATTATTTACATTGACCAATAGCACTTGCAATGCACTTACGTGCTTGTCAGTACTGTATTAAAAGACACTTGAAAAAATGTGAACTTATCTTTTAATATCTTCCCTTTATTTCTTGAAGCAGTGACCACCTCAGAGCTAATTTCCTGACAACAATGGCGTCTTTTGTGTACAGGTGTTTTCTGTGGATATGGACGGTTCCAATATGCAGGTGGTTTTAAATGTATCAGTTGACTACCCTGAGAACTTGGCGGTGGATTGGGTGAACAATAAACTGTATGTGGTGGAGGCCAGCGTCAACAGGATTGACATGGTGGACTTTGATGGAAGTAACCGGGTCACACTCATCACTGAAAACCTCGGAAACCCTAGAGGGCTGGCGGTGGACCCCACTGTCGGGTAAGCACATCTCCAAGTTTCCATCCATTCATCCATCCACGCATTCCCAAACCCCACCTACAGTATCTGTCGTGCTCCATTGGCATGGAATAATGGGGGGTGTTGTGTGAGATTAGCAGATTGCCCTGGGTGGATTAGTGAGGAGCAATGTAAGTTATGACCCTCATTGTAATCCAATAGTGTAGTTCAAGGGGGGAGTAGAGCCAGGTGGCTGCAGAGAAATTGCTTATCGGAAATTAATGTACAGCTCTTTGGTGAAATACACAGCCACCCACCTGGAGACATAATGTGATGCTGTGGATGCTAGACTTAATTAACAAGAGGAAGTCACAAGTTTTTTTTTTCTGAAGGGAAGATATGTTATGGCATTTCTGTGGTCCCATACATAGCAGTCCCCATGTAATGATCCTGTCCCAGAGAAAACTGCCAGATTAAACATTTAACCTCCTTTCACAGGTATATGTTCTTCTCAGATTGGGAGGCGGTGAATGGACAACCAGGCCTGGAGCGAGCCTTCATGGATGGCACTAACCGTTATGGGATCATTGGGAGTAAACTTGGCTGGCCAGCTGGTATCACACTGGACATCGAAGCCAAGCGCATCTACTGGGTTGACAGTCGCTATGACTACATTGAAACTGCAACATATGATGGCCTTCATAGGTAAATATGTTGTGTTATTCCTCAAAAATAATACAGTGTTTCAGTAGAAAGGTCCATGCATTTATATTCTAATAAATTAACTTTTTTTCCAATAGAAAAACAGTGGCTCATGGAGGTACTGTTATCCCACACCCATTTGGCATCAGCCTGTTTGAGCACAATGTCTATTTCACTGACTGGACCAGGATGGCTGTGATGAAAGCCAACAAGTTCAGTGAAAGCAGTCCTCAAGTTGTTTACAGTACATCTCAGACTCCACATGGAGTAGCAGTGATACATCAGCTGAAACAGCCATATGGTGAGTCACTCAGTGAGACGAGATTTTCTGCCATGTAACTGCTAGTTTTTCTAAAGTAAGAATCATAAATAACCGTGGTTAAAGACCATTTGAATCTGTAATTAATAACTTTGCCAGTTTGATTTTTTTGTTTTTCCCTTCAGTGCCTAACCCTTGTAGTGCAAACAGAGGTGGATGTGAGCAGATCTGTGTTTTGAGTCACAAGAGTGACAATGGAGGATTGGGTTACCGCTGCAAATGTAGCATGGGCTACGACCTACATGCTGATGGCAAGCGATGTTTTGGTAAGAGAACATTTGTCTTATAACTGAAGTGATTTGTTTCTTTAAGAGATCTCATTATGTTTCATTTTAAGTGTTAAGTTATACTTAATAAGATAGCTCACCCCCAAATAAAAAATACATATTTTCCTCTTACCTGTAGTGCTATTTATCAGTCTAGATTGTTTTGGTGTGAGGGGCAGAGTGTTGGAGATATCGGGCGTAGAGATGTCTGCCTTCTTTTCAATATAATGGAACTAGATGTCACTTGGCTTGTGGTGCTCAAAGTGCCAAAAAAATACATCAAAACATTACGTACACACGTACCTTAAAAAATCCAGGCCTTGTTGTTAGCGGTTTCATGCAGGAACTACTTACTTTCTACCAAACTATGCCCGCCAACCGTGTCATCGTACAGAAGGAAGCGTGCATCTACTGCTCACTTAGCACCACTGTATTAGCTGAGGCCAAGGAGGACAGCATTAATGTTTGTGTTAATTAATGTAATATTTTCACATATATATTTTTGATTTTAGTGTGTACTGTCCCTTTAACACCCAAAGAATGTAATGACTCACCTCAAACTCACCTGTACAGCAGCCCACAGTGGTTTCATCTTGTTTACCCCTATCTTTTGTGCTATGATGTTTTTGTGTGGCTGATAATCTTTGGTTTTAATAACAAAATTGTTTCATATTGTCTTCTGATTTCTTATCTCCAGCTGTGAGGCAGTTTCTGCTGTTTTCCAGCCAGCTGGCTGTGAGAGGAATCCCCTTTAACCTCTCCTCTCAGGAGGACATCATCCTGCCCGTCACAGGATCACCTTCCTACTTTGTTGGGGTGGATTTTAGTGCTGAAGATGATGCCATCTTCTTCTCAGACACAGCCAAAGATATTATCTATAAACAAAAAGTGGATGGAACTGGTGAGCATCTTGTTGGCTGCTCTAGTTGAGTTGTTCAAAACATGCTGTTTGCATTCACAGTATAATAATAGTGTAGTAGTAAAAAAATAGTGTAGGATGAGAAACAGCAGCTAACATGTTTCCAGTGTTTTCCTCACAGAGAGCTTTACCATGTGATTCAAACAGGCTTATACAGGGAGTTAAGGGAGTGCCTGACGGGGCCGACTGGTACTATGGGGGAGGGAGTGGACAGACGTTTGGATAGTGGAAAATGGATCATATAATCAACTTACATCTCTAACTAATGACCTGAAAATAAGTAAGACAGACTAATCAAAAATGCTTTACCGAGCAGGTTTGATATTTAGTTTCAGAATTATCACCTAAGCTGTGGGAAGTAGTCTCGAATGTCCACGAACAGTCACACCCCACACATGAAAAGAAACACCACTGCTCTGATCACTGGTGTTGTTTTTGGAGCTGCTCTAGTTTTCTCTGTCCGGTCCACATGGGGAAAAATGCAAGCTGACAGCCTATTTATTTAAATGTGTTCCTCTTTCATCTCTGTGTTAAACGGTGGTCTGACTGCTTTGATCTGCACAGGCAGGGAGGTGCTGGCAGCCAATAGAGTGGATGGAGTGGAGGACCTGGCTTACGACTGGATTTCAAAAAACCTCTACTGGACCGACCCGCGATACAGGAGCATATCTGTCATGAAGCTGGCTGATAAGTCCAGGAGAGCCATCATACGTAATCTCAACAACCCAAGGGCCATCGTGGTGCATCCTCCCGTTGGGTAAATTAATATAACACCAGAGACTATAAAAAACACTTTGAAGTTTTGTAGGGATTTAGCAGGATTCAGACTACAGATAGGAATAAGGAAGGTTCTGAAAAACCAGCCGTGTTTATCTGGTAAAAGTCCGCAAATTAAGCCCTCCTCTCGATAAAAGGGATCCTTATTTACAACATGCTGTTGTTTCCAATATCCTCAAAGTCATAAGGCCTCCAGATCAGATTAGTTCAGTGTGAAGGGCAGTATTGTAGCAGACACTAAGAAGTTGGCTTAAACAGAAAGGCTCTATAATGTGGAAGTGTCCAAAATAAATTCCAAGTGAATAGGGTTTCGTCATCCAGGTACTGTAGGTGTTTCCAACTATTCAATTCATTTTTGAATAAAATATGACATTGATGCTTGGTGTTTTATTTTCTTTGGACAGGTATATTTTTTGGACTGACTGGTACAGGCCAGCGAAGATTATGAGGGCTTGGGGTGACGGGTCACATGCCCTGTCTATTGTAAACACTACTCTTGGCTGGCCAAATGGCCTAGCTATTGACTGGAGGTGAGTCAAACATCATATGGCCATGTAGCCATGTAAAGTTACGCTATAAAGTTACGTTGTAAAGTCTTACAATTCACCATTTTACCTGATTTCCTAAGATTGATGTGATTTTCTTGCTTTACCCATAAATTATGGTTTACAATAGCATTGTGACCCATTTTAAACTCTCCCTCTCTGCTTTGATTTCCACTCAGCTCAATGCGTCTGTATTGGGTGGATGCCTTCTTTGACAAAATCGAGCACAGCAATTTTGATGGACAGAACAGGGTTACCTTGGACCGCATCACCCAGATCTCCCATCCATTTGGGCTTACCATTTTTGAAGGTAATAAGTCCTGGCATAAACAACACGTTGCCTATAAAGTTCTAGGAGAGGATCATATATGTAATATCAATAAAGACAGGGTTAAAGCTAAATCATAAGAAAAAGAGTTTGAAAATATGGCCTTCTCCTGAAGCACCCCTCCCCCCAACTAAGCTTCTCCCACCAGAGGACAACAGGCACATGCATGCACTTCATACAGTGACCAAGTCTTTCCCATACATTGATGTGTTTAATCTGATGTTATTGCACAGCTACACACAGCTCATTCAGTCAGCCCCTCCTTACTTTCTCTGTCTCCCTGTCTATCAGACCACAAATGAGACAAGAATTAGCTAGCTACCACTCCGTGGTCCCTCTGCCTCCAACCTGCAACTGTGGACCAGGAGAAAAGTGAGCACTAGCTTGGGGGACGGAGCCCTGGTCGGCTGCTGTAGCAGTTAGAATTTGGCCAGCCCAAGCCCCCCAGCACCAGGTGTCACAACGGGCGGGTGGGCAGCAGCAGCGCCGGGTCTAATCTGTGTAATGGCAGCAACAGAAAGTTGGCTGATTCAACAAGAGTCCATCTTAGGAGCTGTTTCCTGCTCTACCCCTGGTGAGGTAGTCTGTAGCAGCGGGCAGTGAGGCGGAGGACACATTGTGATTCAAGGCTCTAGCTAATGTTAGTACATGACTGTGAACATAAAGCCACAGCCATGAACCTTGGCTTCAGCTTTGGCCGAAGGGATGTACACTCGCATCTACATTTGTAAAATACGCCTTCTCTCTGAAGTGACCTGTGATTGGACATAGTCCTGTGATGGGCTAGATTTTTTAAAGCCTGAAAACAGGAGCAGAAGTGTAATTAACTTTAGGTTTATTTGAATTACAATATGCTCAACATTTATTATGGGATTTTTGCCCATGGATGCCAAAATCAAACTACCTACCTTGGCTTTAATTTCACTGGCACTGACTTTAACCTCTTGCTTTAGTGATGGTCATGTCAATAGAGAAATTACTGTAACTAGGAGGTGGTGAAAGATAAACTAACAGACGTTTTGCTCTTTTGCTCCCATCCCTTGAAGGCTATGCATATTTCACTGACTGGCGCTTGGGTGGCATTGTACGTGTGCGCAAGACTGACGGTGGGGAGATGGTCATTATCAGAAGAGGAATCAGCCACATCATGCATGTCAAGTCTTTCAACTCCAACTCTCAGATTGGTCAGTAGCTTTATTCACTGCTCCTCTCACTTCTCTATTCATGCATTGCTGAGGCTCACACTTGTCAATCATATTGCTGGTAATTACGTTCCACTCTCCCTCTCAGGTTCCAACCTCTGCAACAGGCCGACAAATCCTAACGGAGACTGCAGCCACTTCTGCTTCCCAGCACCGGACTCACAGAGGGTGTGTGGTTGTCCATATGGCATGAAGCTGTTGCCCAACCACCAGACATGTGTGGAAGACCCTTCCAATGAGCCCCCCACGCTGCAGTGCGGAGCCAACTCCTTCTCCTGTGGCAACGGCAAATGTGTCCCAAACAGCTACAGATGCGATGGTGTTGACGACTGCCATGACAACAGTGACGAAGTCAACTGTGGAATTAACAGTAATGCTTTTTGTGTAAATCTAGCCTATTATACTGGCCTAAACTGACAGGAGTAAAAACACTTTCATGCTCCTGGGCCTTTTTTAAAACTCTGTTCAATATTATAATATTTTAATCCAGATCATCATCTCTTTTTCAGACACCACTTGCTCCCCCTCTGCATTCACTTGTGCCAATAAGCACTGTGTGCCTGTCGGATGGCGTTGTGATGGGCACAATGACTGTTTTGATAACAGCGATGAGAACAACTGTCCTACCCAGGTACCTGGGACATGCCCTGCTAATCAGTTTACCTGTGCCAACCACCGTTGCATCCCAAACACCTGGCGTTGTGACACTGATAACGACTGTGGGGACAGTTCAGATGAAGCCGACTGCCGTGAGTATACCCATAGAGGCTTCAGACTGGAAATGAATAGGATTTGCTGAGAGACTTGTTTTGTTCATTCTACATAAAATAAGCAGAAACAAGGCAAGTGGCCCAAATTCATTACAGTGGCAGGACTTTATTTCAGGACTCGCATTGCTATCAATGCACAGAGCCGTAACAAGTGGCAATAAGAGTAACCAATAACATGCCCTATCTCTCTCTTCCAGTATCCCTGTTCCTTTCTCCTCTCTCTCACACATACAAAAACACAAAGACACACACAAACCTTACTTTATTATGTCTTCCATCAAGGTCAAGCAGAAGTGTTTGGGAAAGATAGGACATGTTTTCTGACTGTTCCACTGCAGTCCAGATGTTTTAAAAAGCTGCTAAACATGGTTACAACTGTGTCATATAAACAAACACTGATTTGTGAAAGATATGATTGGCGGTGTTGCTACACCAATCTTTATGTATATATTTATGTATGCTGTACCCTTCAGAGGTTGCTTCTGGGCCGGATGTAGCTTGCAGGCTGCTTGCTCTAACTTTATCCAGGATCAGGCAATGTGTATAATGTTGAATACCCCACCTATGTCCTAAATACTTCTGTCTGTGGAAGACAGTTGCCATTATTAAGCTACTTCTTGAAACATTGATTTTCTAGACTAGACTAGACTTGCACAGTATTGTGTGTGTTGACAAAGAAAGGCTTGTAGACTTATATTGTGTCTAACAATTTGTGCCGACAGACCTGGGGAGCACATGTCACCCAGGGCAGTTTCAGTGTCCAGACCACCGCTGCATAGACCCCAACTATGTCTGTGATGGGGACAGGGACTGTGTGGATGGAGCGGACGAGCAGGGATGCAGTGAGTACCTTTCTGGATTGCAGTTTTCCCTGGACATACTCATAGTTGCTTGTCTTCATCTGTGATAGAAAAAAAATCATTTTCATCTTGCTTGTATTTAGAAAACTAATAAAACTAGTTGCTGTTCAAATCTACAGTATTTGTGTCAAGTCTCATCATCCAGACTTGCTGATGACTTAGTTGTAAACTTGCTTCAATTTAACTTCTCACTTATCAGCCATTTCACAATAAAGAATTTGTTCAGTCATTCATGCATTCATTCTTTCAGCAACTTTGTACCTGCTAAACACGCTCAAGATGTTGTAGAGGTCAAGTGAATGCACTGTAAAATTTAACAGGCATTTGCTAAGCCTCTTAGTTTATTGATCTCATTACTTGTGTTGCACAACAGTTGAGCTCAGCATGCATACAAAACTGTGGAAATATTGAATATCAGGTTTAACGTACTCAACTGGATTTTTCAGTCTACAACTGCACTGTGAATGAGTTCAAGTGCTCCAGTGGACACCAGTGTATCAACTCCTATTACCGATGTGATGGAGTCTTTGATTGCAGCGATCGTTCCGATGAGCAAAGCTGTCGTAAGTACTTAAATAGTGCTTTTGGTCATTGGTTATATTACTGAAGCAAGGTTATGAACTGGGATAACCTGCTGTTTATTGTGTTTCCTGATGTATCTCAGCTACTAGGCCCCCAGGTATGTGCCACCATGAGAGTGAATTCCAGTGTCAGTCAGACGGCAGCTGTGTACCATCTACCTGGGAGTGTGATGGTCATCCAGACTGTGAGGATGGCAGTGATGAACACCATGCTTGCCCACCTCGCACTTGCCCCTCCACACTCTTCCGCTGTGACAATGGAAACTGTGTATTACGTAGCTGGCTTTGCGATGGGGACAACGACTGCAGGGACATGAGCGATGAAAGAGACTGTCCCACGCCACCTTTCCGCTGTCCAAGCTGGCAGTGGCAATGCCCTGGCCACAGTTTGTGCATCAACCTCACCACTGTGTGTGACAACACTCCTGACTGTCCCAATGGTGCTGACGAGTCTCCTCTCTGCAGTAAGTCTGATCTCTGCTTTCTTTGTCTGCCTGGAACATTTGTCTGTCAGAAATAATTAATTGTTTTATTACATTTCTAAGTTTACTGGCCTCCTCAAATTCAATTAAATTTTCACATCACATGACAAGCAGGATCAAACCTCCAGTTGATTTTGTTTAATTTGACGTTCTTCTCGTGTTCTGTAAACACGAGAAATTCATGTGTTGACTGTTATCTGTTTGTCTTTGGTTTCTTGTGTTGAAATCATGCATGTGTGTGATCTGACCTGTATTAACCTGAAAATTATCTGTGATTTTCCTTTCTTGCCTTTGTCACTGCTTTCAGACGAGCCTTTGCCAGGTAGGAACAAACTCTCAATCATTGGTAGAAATGCTGCAAGTAGTTTTGATTCATTTGAACACACTATCTTTAATAACTATTGTGATATTTGTAGATTTGTTTCAAAACATAATCGATGAAAAAAAAATTGTTAGTGTTTGTGATAAAAATAACAATAAATTTTCCATAAACATAAATAAAAAATAGCTCTGGCTCAGACTTCTAAAGACACTTACTAAAGTAGTTAGTGCTGTCTTGTTCAGAACTTATCATTGGAACGTATATTAAATGCATAATTTAGTAGATTTTGTATTTAGTTTACTTTTCCCTTTCTGGGTTCTAAATTGTATTTTCCCTGTTTTCAGATCAGGAGAGCTGTTCTGACAACAATGCTGGCTGCACCCACGGTTGTATCCAAGGGCCATTTGGGGCCCAGTGCACATGCCCTGTGGGTTATCAACTGAGTAATGACTCCAAAACCTGTGAGGATGTAGATGAGTGCAGTCCCCCTGGACTATGTAGCCAGCACTGCTTTAATGAGAGGGGCTCTTTCCGCTGCCACTGCCAAGACGGTTACACTCTCGAAGCAGACCAGCGTACCTGCAAGGCCTCAGGTGAGGAGGGGGTATGGCTTAAAGGGATAGTTTTGATTCCTTTAAATTGGGTTGTATGATGTACGTAGTCAGTGTATTATCTGCAGTAGATGGTGGTTGGCTTGCCCCCAGTTTGGAGAAGCAGTCAGGAGCACCACCACAAAGGGTAAGCAATGTACTGCTGCGGATGAGGGCAGCAGCAAAGCGTATTTTACCCACCTTAAAACAATAATATCAGTTTAAGTGTATGCAATATTTTGATTATTTTTACTGCTAAACCTTGCAGTCAGGCAGCCCTTTCTGATAGGGTATTGAACTGAAACTGAAACTTATCTAGCTCTTGTCAAAGCCTTTGACAAAAACAGTCATTCTACCTTGCCGAACAAGGGAGTTGCTGGTCTACCACTGCCATCATGGCTTAGTTTATTTGTGTTATTGTGCGACTTTGGTGAATCTGAGCTAACCCTTTAAACACCAAAGCTGCACAGTAACACAAAAAACTAACTGATTGAGTCATCAATAGCAACTCAACTTGTGTTCACCAAAGTAAATTTACTGTTTTTGTGAGTCATGCTTTGAAGAGAGCATGAATTAATTTCAATTTCTGTCCAGTTCCCTGTTGAATAGGGCTGTCTGACAGCAGGGTAAATCTGTGAAAATATTTGAAATTAAGCATACACTTAAACTAAAATTTACTTTTTTAGGTGGCTTAAATATATTTCGCCCTGCCCCCATCCATACCAGTACATTGCTTTGCGTCTGTGGCGGTATTATGCCTGCCGTCATCTGTAGCTAATACGCTGATTTGGAAGTATCTCATACAACCCCCTTCAAAAAATGTAAACTATCCCTTTAAATTTTCTGCGCATGGAACAAATTGCTCCCCTGCTAGTTGTAAATAACAAGATATAATTTCATAATGCAGTGAAATAGGCCAGTTATCAGTCCTACAGTGACATGGATGTCTATTCAGCACACATATCTCAGTTTTCTCCTCTGTGCTGGTTGTTGGGTAGGAATGGGCCATGATAAAGCCACCAGACTGCGAGACTGACACACCGTCTTTCTTCTCCCATGTCTCTCCTTGCTGCTCTGATTTCTTTAGATAAGACAAATAACATATATGTCACTCACTGGCCATCACTGGTGTAATTAGGATATAATCACCAACAAAGGGCTGTTTATGGGGAGCGTGCCTGACATGAGCTCCTCTTCCACACAGATAACCCGTTGAAAGGCTTTTCAATACAATAGGTCATTATTTGGACAAAAGTGCATTCCCCAAGGATCGCCATTTGAGTAGGGTCTATTTAACAGTCCTGTCGTATAGCTGTGGCTGACATGCAAAAGCTGATAAGTGATCTTATTAGTATGAGATTGGACATGAAAAATAGGTTACAGTGATTTGATGTCTGTTTACAGATTCTCGTCAGGCGTTCTTGCTAGTGGCCAGTCGAAATCAGATTGTGCAAGATGACATAACCACTCAGCCCAACGTGGTCCGCTCACTGGTTCGAGATGGACGGAACATCGTGGCACTAGATTTTGACTCGGCCACTGACCGTGTGTACTGGTCCGACACAAGCCAGGACAGAATCTGGAGCGCCAATAAAAATGGCAGTGACAGAACTGTGGTGAGTTAGTTTGCTCCTTTGTGTCACCATAGACTCATTGCTCAAAATCAGTAAAAATATTTAACTAAGAATGAGTCTCTTGTGTACAGATATTTGACAGTGGAGTGACTGTAACAGAGAGCCTTGCTGTGGACTGGGTGGGCAGGAACCTGTATTGGACTGACTACGTCTTGGAGACGATTGAAGTGTCCAAACTGGATGGCACCCACCGCACTGTATTAATCAGTGAAAATGTCACCAACCCCCGAGGCCTGGTGCTGGACCCAAGGGAGAGGTCAGTGACATCGAAACAAGTTTGTTTTAAGTCTGTGTTTCTCGTAGAATGTAATGCATTTAACGCAGTTGGTGTTAAAAGACAAGCATTTGTTTTGCAGCGCTCACCTGATGTTCTGGACTGACTGGGGGAGGAACCCCCGAATTGAGAGAGCCAGCATGGATGGGAAACTGAGGACTGTTATCATAAGCAACAAGTTGTACTGGCCTAATGGTCTAACCATAGACTATCCAAACAGTTTTTTGTACTTTGCCGATGCCTACTTGGATTTCATTGACTTCTGCGATTATAATGGCAACAACAGGAAGCAGGTCCTGGCCAGTGACCTGGTGAGTTTACAAGGAAGACTGACTTATTTGTAGAGATCTGATTTTTGTTTATAATCTAAAAGTGAACAGAACACATTCAATTTCATTTTGAATAGCATCTGTAAGACACATATTTTTTTCTTTTGCTACTCTCTGTGAAAAGGTTCTGCAACATCCCCACGCAATTACCATTTTTGAGGATTTTGTGTATTGGACCGACAGATACATCAACCGTGTGATGCGAGCCCATAAGTGGCATGGGGAGAACCAGACAGTGATGCTCTTCAACCTCCCTCAGCCCATGGGTTTGGTGGCAGTACACTCAGCCAGGCAGCCGGCAGGTATGGCAAAGATATTCTGTATTAGGGCTATTCAATTATACTGTTCAGGGGGCCACATGTTCAGAAAGCAAAGGGCCTGGGGGCTGGACATTTCCCTGAGTTATTATTCTCATAATGGATGTACACTTCACACAACACGCCATAATCCTGGAGAACTTTGTTGACTGTTTGTGGATACCCATGTGTGTTTGCTTGTGCATGTGTGGTTTGACAATACCTAGGTGAAAATCACTGCTTAAGGAGTCCCTGTACTCATATCTGCCTGCTCTCTGCTGTGGGACCGAGGTACTACTCCTGTGCCTGCCCCTCAGGCTGGACACTGGCGGCCGACCAAATCACCTGCACCAGAGGTATGCATCCTGCCAAGTGGAGGAAAACACTCATCACTCAGTTTGATGAAAAAGGAAGTTGGGTCAGATGCAGCTGATAAGTTGACGTACTCCTAAGGTATTTTATCTCAGCAGTGGTTATTGTTGTAGAAGACTAAACCTGTTATTGTGGAAATGATGGCTTCTGCATGCTTTATTTGCTGCCTTCTTAATGCTGGTAAGAAGAGAAATCTTTGAAAACACTATTCGTATTATAGATTGATCCAGGTCCTTGTCAACAGTCTTCCATTTAGATTCTCTTGTAAACTGCTGTTCCAGTCATAAATATTAAGAATCATATAAGCATGTCTTTCAAGGTCTTAGGAGACAAGGGACCTTTAATTCAAAGTCCAAGGAGTCCCCCTTAGGTCAACAGCTTAACTCATCTCAGGTTTCAGCCCATTCAAGCCAAGCAGAACACAGTCTCCCCCTGAGGCCAACGATTATCCGAGAATGAAAATGCCCCACAACCATTCATCGATTCTAATCTCTGATGACAAAGCAAATCAGATTGTGGAAACAACTTTCGACAGTCAATCCTCTTTATAGATAAAGGCCTGTTCGCTCAGGATCCTATATTCTGCGAAAGGTATCATACCCTAGAAGCGACTGGATTACTGTGGGCTAAATCCATATCCAGGAAACCTGGTTTCCTAGCCTTGTTTTGGAATCGGTTATATAAGTTGTAAAGTACTAAATACTTTACAGCCTTGAGGAAGTTTCTAGCTCTTGAGTTGGTGTACCCTGATGTAGCCTTTGTTTGTTGTTTTTCTGTAGGAAGAGCAGTTTGTAAACATATTTTTAATGTTTTTGTATTTTGTTTTGTAAATTTTTTATTATAGTTGAGGATCCTTTCCTGGTGGTGGTGAGAGACAGCATCATCTATGGCATTTCCTTGAACCCAGATGACAAGAGTAATGATGCAATGGTCCCCATTGCTGGGCTTCAGAATGGCTATGATGTTGACTTTGATGACAACGAGCAGACCATCTACTGGGTGGAGCACCCGGTAAGTTACTGTCATGTCATAAATGGTTCAGTTCAACACTTAGTTGTCCTCCAGAAAACAATTTGATCCTGTTTACATACGGTAATAACATGCGATTCGGTGATCTGAACACAAGTGGACATCCAAGTAATACTGTACATCTCCATTCGGACTTGTGTGTCTCATGCGTCTCAAACTGACCACGTGTGTCTAGATTTTGTCACTGCCTACGTCATTTACGCTGAAAAGTCAAAGGGCCCCCCGCAGTTTTATTACGAGCACACTTTTGCTAGCTGCTTACTAGCATACTTGCTAGTCATGTTAGCTTTGGGGCTGCACAGTTAGAGATTTTGACCACCAGAACTGAACATGTCTTCTTCCATGGGTCAAAACAATGGACAGTCACGCAACACCTCATCCAACGCTCTAACCAAATCGTCATCACCTTCTGCGCTGATGATGTATTTTTTGTTTTAGCTTCTTCACAACACATCAGGAACCCATTAGTGCATGTTGATACCAGGTGTAAACAGGGTCTTTGAGATAAAGGTTATCTAGAAAAATACACTATAAAAAGTCAATTAAAACACGCTGGGAACACAAGATGCACTCGACACATTCAGCAGTGGTTGAGATTAGTCTGTCCTCCTTTGTCCACCAGGGTGAGATCCACAGAGTGAAGTCAGATGGAACTAATAGGACAGAGTTTGCCCCTGCAGCCATACTTGGCTCCCCTGTCGGCCTGGCCTTGGACTGGATAACCCAGAACCTGTACTACACCAATCCAGCCACACAGTCTATTGAGGTAAGACAAATAATACTCATGTCGTGCTGTTGTTTATTCATTATTACTGACTTTAACTTTAACTAAGATGAATATCTTTTCGTGGTTGTACTCTTAATGGAAAACAGAATATCTGAGAATAGCGTCGATACACACCGCTATGTCGTATAATTAATGTCCCTGTTTTGTGTTTGTGCTCGGCCAGGTTTTGAAGTTGAGAGGGGAGGTACAGTACAGGAAAACCCTAATCACAAATAACGGCTCTCCAACTGGCGCTGGCAGTCCTGTTGGCATCGCAGTGGACCCAGCACGTGGGTAAGCCCCATTTAACACAGTCCTGGCACGGCCGCTCATCCCCACAGCCACTGAGCTCTAACAGCCTCCTCATCGCCATCTGCTCTGCCTCTAGAGAGAACTCAACCAGTGTTACTGAATACCACACTGCACACTCAAACCCCAGCAACGTACAATAGAGTACAATCAAGTAACAATGAGCCATCCCTTCTCACTCTATTATGAAAACATTGCTGATTTGGGGTGATATGACCTAAATCAGTGTTGCAAGAATTTCATACTTAGACGCAGGCTTGACCTGGTCCTCTGTGGGTTGAGAATTTTTTCTAACCTAATAAAAATCCTTGATAATGCAGTAAATGAACTCAGAAAGTGTCCTTTCATTCAGCTAAATGTAAGGCTGATGTTCTGAGTTCTGGAAAAGTTTATATTTTTGAGATTACAGGTCTCTGTGGTTTGACTAGAAAATGTAGTTAATAAGCATAGCAATCCTAACTGACTAACAAACCCCAACCTCCATTCTTGATTGTCGTCAAAGCAAACTGTACTGGACAGACCAGGGAACAGAAAGCGGCATTCCTGCCAAGGTGGCATCTGCAGACATGGATGGCTTAAACCCTGTCACCTTGTTCACCAACAACCTGGATCACATTGAGTTCGTCACGGTGGACATCCAAGAGAACAAGCTGTACTGGGCAGTTACAAGCACTGGCACGGTGGGTGTCCACTCTCCTAGGTCTCAAGAATTACCATTTTTTAATTCTATAAAGTTCTGACAAATGTTATATGATAAGCAACTTTATTTTAAATGGAAAGTTAACCTTGAAATCAAAAATACATTTTTCCCTCTTCCCTGTAGTGTTACTTATCAGTCTAGATTGTTAAGGTGTGAGTTGTTGAGTGTTGAAGGTATCAGCCATAGAGATGTCAGTCTTCTCTCCAATGTAATGGAACTAGATGGCACTCACCCCAAAAAATACATTTGAAACACTTAACAACAATGTATCTTTCCAAAAATCATGACCCCGTAACTCAAGATAATCCACAGACCTTGTTGTGAGCAGTTTGATGTGGGAACTATTTTCTTTTTATCGAACTACGCCTGCCAAACATTATCACTGTACAGAAAGAACCATGCATCTATTCATGGATGGGTGACCTGATGATGTGCTCGTGAAAGTGTGAGATGTTAACATTAATGGCGTCCTCCTTGGCGGGGCTGCAACGTCAGCTAGGTCATTTGTGCTAGGTGAGCTAGCAGTACCTGCGCGCTTTCTTGGCGAGTGTAGTTTGGTAGAAAGAAATTAGCTCCTACATTGAACTGCTCACAACAAGGTCTGTGGATTATCTTGAGTAAGCGGGTCATGATTTACGGAAAAAGACATTGCTGTTGAGCTTTTCAAATGCAATTTTTTTTTTTTTGCTGAGAGCCAACTACTTCCACTGCCATCTCTATGGCCGATATCTCCAACACTCTGCAACTCACACCAAAACAATCTAGATTGCTAAACAGCACTACAGGTAAGAGGAAAAATATGTATTTTTTTTATTTTGGGGTGAACTGTCCCTTTAATCTTGGTTATTGTACAAGATAAACATGCCATATTTGACTGCCTGTCTGGTGTGGGATATCCACAGATTGAGCGTGGTGATCCAGATGGGACTAACCGCATCACCATAGTGACAGGCCTATCTCACCCCTGGGGTGTGGCAGTCTATCAAAACCACCTCTACTTCACTGACCACAACTTTGAGGTCATAGAGCGTGTGGACAAGTCCACGGGTGCCAACAGGGTTGTGCTGCGAGACAACGTTTCTGGACTCAGAGTTCTGAAAGTGCATTACAGAGAGAGTGAGTAACACAAGGAGAGATCATCATCTTGGCTTGTTGTTGCTTTTTCTTGTGTTTATCATACTGTTTTCTCTCCCAAAACTCAGCCTCTGCAGGTACATCAAACGGCTGCACCAACAATATGGGAGCGTGTGAGCAACTCTGCCTGCCTCGACCACAGGGTCTGTTTACCTGTGCATGTGCCACAGGGTTTAAACTTAATGCAGACAACAGGACATGCGCTCCCTACCAGTCGTATGTCGTCATCTCCACTCTATCTGCAATCAAAGGCTTCAGTCTAGAAGGGGCAGACCACTCTGAGGCCATGGTGCCTGTGGCTGGGAGAGGTCAGTGATTCTCAGAAATGATCTACTACTATATGCTGGAATAATGAATAATACACTAACTGACAGACTAACTGAATATCAGATATTCTTAATATGGTTTTTGTGTTTGAAGTCTCTTAATGGCTGGGTTATCCTCCTGCAGGCCGTAATGCTTTACACATTGATGTGCACATGGCCTCGGGTTTCATCTACTGGTGCGACTTCAGCAGCACTGTGGCGAATCAAAATGGGGTCAGACGGATCAAGCCAGATGGCTCCGGATTACATAGTGTAGTAACATCTGGAATAGGACGCAATGGGATACGAGGCATTGCTGTGGACTGGGCTGCAGGTACGATGTTCTGCCAGCTCACAAGTGTGTTAAGTGTTTGTTTTGTTTAGCCACATACCATAAGTAGTGTGGAATTAAGATGGTAAACTAAACTGTTATTTTAAGATCTGGTTGCATCTCTGAGGAGCCTATCCCAGCTGACATTGGGCGAGAGGCCGGGTACACCCTGGACAGGTTGCCAGACTGTAGCGGGGCTGACACATAGAGACAGACAACCATTTATGCTCACATTCAGGTCAATTTAGAGTCCCCAATTAACCTAACCTGCATGTGTTTGGATTGTGTGTGGAAGCTGGAGTACCCAGAGATCATGCAAACTCTGCACAGAACTGACTTGTATGACTTGTATGACTTGTATTGCTTTTGCATCTACAACAACCAGAAAACCAAAAGACAGCCTGACTCATTTGAACTTGCTGTATGACACATGCCTAAGGCAGCAGACTTTCCGGTTGAGTTAAAGTTAAGAAGCTTTATCATAAGGCTGGACTCTCAGAACACAGAGATCAGTCCCACACAGGTGACAGGGAAGGTTTTGGAAAAACAGAGACAGCTGCAGGCAGGAAAATCTGTTTCCTTGTTACTCATTTTTAATTGCATAGCTTTAACTGAAGACATAACTGAAAATCTACCGTGTATTATAATAATGATAATTGATAACACCATCATAATGTCAGCTGTTGTAATGTCTTGTTTATTTGTGACATAACATACAAAGCAGTTTGTGACTGATGACCTCACTTTAAACACTATGACCTCTGTCCTCAGGTAACCTGTATTTCACCAATGCCTTCCTAACTGAGACATACGTGGAGGTGCTCCGTCTGAACACCACTTTCCGCAGGGTGCTGCTGAAGACCCAGGTGGACATGCCACGCCACATCGTGGTGGACCCCAGAAACAGATACTTGTTCTGGGCTGATTATGGTCAGAACCCCAAAATTGAGCGAGCACTCTTGGACGGAACCAACCGCACAGTTTTAGTGTCATCGGGAATTATTACTCCACGAGGTCTCGCTCTGGACTGGCAAACTGGCTACATCTACTGGGTCGATGACTCCCTGGATATGATTGCCCGAATCAACCCTCAAGGAGGGGAGACAGAGATCGTCAGGTATGGCAGCCGCTACCCGACTCCTTATGGAATCACAGTGTTTGAGAGTAGTATCATTTGGGTGGACAGAAACCTCAAGAAGGTTTTCCAAGCAAGCAAACAGCCTGGCAGCACTGAGCAGCCTGCTGTCATCAGAGACAACATCAACATGCTGAGGGACGTTACCATCTTTGACCAGCGCACTCAGCCTACCACCGCCCAGGAGCTTAACAGCAACCCCTGCATGGAGGCTAATGGACGCTGTGCCCACTTCTGCTTTGCCCTCCCAGGTTCTGGCACAGGTAACCAGAACAAAAAATGCAGCTGTGCTTTTGGGAATCTTGCAGCAGACAGTGAGAGCTGTGTGGTGTCAAGGGATGATTACCTCATCTACACGACTGAGAGCACCGTGCGCAGCCTGCGCCTCGACCCCGAGGACCACGCATTGCCCTTCCCTGTGGTCAATGTGCCACGTACCTCTGTGGCACTGGATTTTGACCTCACAGACAGAAGGATCTACTTCACACAGAGCTCAGGTCCAGGATCAAGCAAGATCAGCTACATCAGCCTGTCCTCTCCCACCTCAGCTCCTGTAGTCGTGGCTTCAGGTAGGCTTTGCAGTTACACTACAAAACACTTATTCCTCTTGTTTATGGACGCGGGAATTGACACTGGGGATATTGCTGATGTTGCTCTGGTCCCTGTGTTTGGACAGATCTAGGGGCTCCTGATGGCATCGCTTATGACTGGATAAACAGAAGAATTTACTACAGTGACTACATCAACCAGAGTATCAGCTCCATGTCTGTGGACGGCTCTCAGAGGACTATCATTGCCCATGTTTCCAGGCCAAGGGCCATCATGTTGGATCCCTGCAGGGGGTAAGACTAACACAACATACCCTCTCTTTGTTCATTACATTAAACTGAAATTGAAAAGTCAACTAGCGCAGTGCCCATTTAAAACATGCCTGTTCGGAATGGGCCAAATGCTTAGCCTGTTGTATTGCTGCTTACAGCTGTCTCGAGAACAACTGCTTATACAAACAACTTCACACTTGACACTGCACTTCCTTGGGTTCTGAGCAATACACATGGGCCTTAAACAGCTATAGATTTATTTGATCTTAAAATATGAAAAATATTAAATTATGTTACTATTCTAACTAACTGTAACCCGAAATAAGACACATAAGGCCCCCAAAGCACTTAAAAATAAGCTACTCAGCACTCACTGCGTACTTCTACTTCTACTTTATTGGGAAATATTGTAATACTACATTTACCTGAAAGAGACATGTTACTGGTTATGTTGCAAATTCAAACACCTGTGAAGTACATTCAGGTGTTAATTTCCAAACAGGAGTATTTGTAGCTTTATCTGACTAAATACTAGAAATGTACCGATACCACTTTTTCCTGATACCGAGTACCGATCCGATACCAGCGCGTAAAATAAAAATGGATGGAATATGAATTGTTGTATGTCTCAACTCCTAAAACTCTATGTCAAATATTAAGAAATAAATACATAATAGTAGAATGAATCCCATAAAACTTTTTTTTAATTATTATTGTCCAGTGTTGACACCGATCAAGACACAGGTTAAAGCGCAGCCACACAATTTGGTAAAAAAGACATTTTAAAGGCTACAGTAGAATGCTTTTTAAACTCTGTTTCATTTACCTGTAACGTGCGTATGTAATGACGTGAGGCATTACGTGGTATCGGATTGGTCATAGGCTGTACTCGCCGATACCCGATACCGCATTTTAGGCAGTATCAGAGGCATTTCCGATACTGGTATCGGTACAACTCTACTAAATGGTTACAATATATGTATTTATTTATTTACTTTTTATTTTTGTTAATAATTCCTGTTTATTTTAACTATATATTTGTAAATACTCTTGTTAAATTTCTTATATTTTCACGTGTCTTTCCTCTCTTGCAAGGAGCACCTGTAACACAAATAATTTCCCCTCAGGGATCAATAAAGTATTTCTGATTCTGATTCTGAAATACTGTGGTTATAAAAACACACCCAAGTCGCAACTTCAACACTGCACATCCCTTGATTTCCAGCAATACAACGACCAAGTGTGACATATATTGGATAAATGGTTTTGCAAAGGACTTGGCGGCTGTGGCTCAGAGGTAGAGCGGTCTTCCACAATTTGGAGGATAGGTGGTTAGATCCCTGGCTCCCCCAGGCCACGTGTTGAAGTATCCTTGGGCAAAATACTGAACCCCAAATTGCTATCAACGGCTGTATGTTAGTGCGAGTGAGTGGTTACTGAGTAGCAGATGGCACCTTGTATAGTAGCCTCAGCCACCAGTGTATGAATGTGTGTTTGAATAGGTGAATGTGGCATGTTGTGTCAAAGTGCTTTGAGTGTTTAAAAGACTAGAAAAGTGCTATACAAGTGCAGTTCATTTACACATGCTTACATATAAATATACATTTATAGATTCATACAGACAGACAGACAGACAGACAGACAGAGATTTCTTGCTTCATAGTTAGTCCTTCCTTGTTCCACAGATACATGTACTGGACAGACTGGGGAACCCATGCAAAGATTGAGCGTGCCACCCTGGGTGGAAACTTCAGAACAGAGATTGTGAACAGCAGTCTTGTGTGGCCTAATGGACTTACTCTGGACTATGAAGAGGAAAGACTCTACTGGGCAGACGCCAGCTTGTAAGATCAGATAAATTCCACTTTTGAAATATATTCTCAATTTTGTCACCTTGTCAAACTATTGTTATTATCATTATTTTGCTTTGCCATCAGACAGAAGATTGAGCGATCCTCTCTCACTGGGTCCAATCGGGAGGTCATTGTCAGCACAGCCATCTACCCCTTTGCTATGACCATGTTTGGCCAGTTCATCTACTGGACTGACTGGAACACACGCAGCATCTATCGAGCCAACAAGCACGATGGTTCTGACCAGAGGGTCATGATTCAGAACCTCCCCTCTCGGCCGATGGACATCCATGTTCTGGCCAGCAGGAAGCAGCAGCAGTGTGACAGTCCGTGCCAGCAGTTTAATGGCGGCTGCAGCCACATCTGCACACCAGGTATGACCAGTTTAATCCTGTTACTTTGTTTTTTAGCACAGTATTCCTTTAGTCCAGTAATTGAAACCTCCAACTAATTGCGTAAACTGCAATTTTATCTTGTAGGACCCAACGGAGCTGAGTGTCAGTGTCCATCAGAGGGCCGCTGGTACCTGGCTGACAACAAGCACTGTATTCCTGATAATGGGACTCGCTGCCAGCCGGGCCAATTCACCTGTATGAATGGCCGCTGTATTCGTGCCCAGTGGAAATGTGACAATGACAACGACTGTGGAGATGGCAGCGATGAGTTGGAGAGAGTCTGTGGTAGGGTGATCTTTAAAGGTTTTGTGGATTTGTGTTCTGTTGAATCATCTAAAATCTCTGTTGATTTTTAGTCATAGAGCCCTTACACCTTCTGCATGCCTTCACTAATACTAACAAGTTATGTTTTTCTGCTTTAACAAATTTCTTTCTCAGGACCTAAACCTGACTTCAAATATGTCGGTGTGTATGCTTCCACTTGATGATTAAATTCCATTAACATATACCTACTTAATCAATTAACACTAACAAACCAATCATTGTGCTTATATCTTTGCATGCAGTCCCACAGCTGCTGTCATCCTTTATTGCCTTGTCAGGTAAAATAAGCTTCCACTGCAGTGTGTGCTGTGTATTCAGGCCTCTCTATTGACCAAAGCTCTGACCTGTTCTTGATTCTGATTGGCAGCCTTCCACACCTGTGAACCTACAGTGTTCACTTGTGGCAATGGCCGATGTGTGCCCTACCACTACCGCTGTGACCACTATGACGACTGTGGAGACAACAGTGACGAAGTGGGCTGTCTTTTTAGACCATGTGACCCCAACACAGAGTTCACCTGCAACAATGGGCGCTGCATTGCAAAGGACTATGTTTGCAATGGCATCAACAACTGCTACGACAACGGCACCTCTGACGAACAAAACTGCCGTGAGTATCCTCGGTTTGCCACAGGAATCAAACAGAAGTAAATGTTGAAATCAAAGTGGTTATTAAATATGTTCTAATTTCTGTTAATCTCAGCGGAGAGAACCTGCCAGCCAGAGCACACAAAATGTCAGTCAACCAACATCTGCATCCCACGTTCGTACCTGTGTGATGGAGATAACGACTGTGGGGATATGAGCGACGAGAGTCCTACGCACTGTGGTGAGTTCAGCAGCACTTTTAGGATTTAAGCAACATGTCAGATGTACAGCTTCTTTCATGTCCTCGCAGAGTATTTAATAACATTGATTTTGGCTGATTCTAATTATGTGTGCCAGTTCCAGGTGCATGGTCTACTGGCATATTTAAATGTGATGGAGCTATCAAAATATTTTTAGCAACACCTGTCCTTTTATAACAAGTCAGCTGCGAAAAAAAGCCTATTGTCTTAGGTCACTTAGGTTTCTGAAATCACTCCTTCCTTTCCTTTACCCACTCTTCCCAACATAATGAGCTGCTGGAGTCGTTACTCAAAAAGAGTAATGTATTACAAATAACTTGTTAGTTTTTAAAAAAGTAATGCATTATCTACTGATTACTACCAAGTTAAACCTTACATATGCCCACATATAAGCACAAAACAAGGATGAGGAGACTCAAGATGACACTACAGTAAACTATAACTGCCTCAAAATGAAAACTTTGTCAATATATGGTAGTCTTCCTAACACGCCATTGTGCAAATATTAATTGCCTCAGTTAATAAAAAACATGTTTAAATTACACGTGAACAGCATTTAACAGGTCAAACACACTCAAATGAACTCACTTGAGTCACTCACTTACCAAACTATGGCTTTATAGTAGATTGGTCCAGCTTTTTTTGTGAAGTGTTTATCACTAAAGAAGTGATAATACCTCATGAGGACAACCTGCTCCTCCTCAGAGTCAGCACAGGCTGAAGAGCCTCTCCATGGGCGCACTAGACAATGTCGGCACATTTGATGATTTTTTTCAATCTGCCCATTTTGCACATACTTGAAGAACTTATGTAACACAAGTAATAAAATTACATCTAAAGAAAGGCACACATATATAAAAAACACACAAGCAGCAACTTCAAGTATAAGGGCAACGAACCATTATTACTATTACTATTATTGATGCATTAATGTGTGAGCATGTAGCAGCTGGTCAAGGTGGGGCTTATTTTTACTATATAAACTGGCAGGTAACTTGTGAATTTAAGCAAGGGGTCGATAAAGTCTTACCTATCTAATCTCTAATAGTACATAACAATTTATTGGCTGATTATATTTTGTATTATTAATTTGAATCTACAGAGTAATTAAAGGTATCAAATGTAATGGAGTAAAAAGTATATTTCCCTCTGAAATTTAGTATAAAGTAGCGTAAAATGGAAATATTACTTCAAATTTTTTCTTCAGTCTACTTCAGTAAATTTACCCAGTTACTTTCCATTCTCATGCTTCTTTGCATCTTCTACATAGCGGCATCCACATGTACCCAGAGTGAGTTCCGTTGCTCCAGCGGTCGCTGCATCCCCGCCCACTGGTACTGTGACGGAGGGGCTGACTGCGCTGACGGCTCTGATGAACCCCTCTCCTGCAGTGAGTGTCGCACAACTCTCTCATCCCCCAAAACGGGCCTGTTGGCTTTGTGCGTCTGTCGCCGCCCCATTATCAGCTGCTCGGTTATTGTGTGTTTGTGTCTGTCCGCCAGTGTGCATCTGTGTGCTGCTGAGAGAGAGTGCTGTGAGTGATGTAGCGGAGAGTGCGAGTCAGTGGTGTATTTCTTTGTTGACGATGTGGTCAGTCAGGCCTCCTATTGTGCGCTGCATTCCTCTGTGGTGACGCCCCTCAGTGTCCTCTGACAAACAGCACCTCCCCCTCCCTTTGTCCACCAGGGGTTACAGAGCCTCACTTTGGCTTTTGTTTAGATAGCTCACCATGCATGGGAATGTGGAGTTGCCATGACTATTTTGAAAGCTTTGCCAGTGTTGTATTGTGCCTTGCGTATTAGTGGGAAAGCAGTGGGCGAAGTACCTGAGATAATTGCAAATCACAACAAGGAAATTAAAGGGAAAATAATTTATATTGAATACAAGTGATGTGGTAGAGGATATTAAAACACAGTAGTTTGATGTTGTATCTACAGTTTCTTGTTATTTGATCTGTCTGCAGCCACACTGGTCAGAACCTGCAACACAGATCAGTTTCGCTGTGATGATGGCAGGTGCATTGCCTCATCCTGGATCTGTGATGGGGACAATGACTGTGGTGACATGAGTGACGAAGACCAGAGGCATAATTGTGGTATGTTTTTTCTCCTTACACTTCTTCTTTCTCTTTGTCCTCTTCCTCATCCCTGTCTGCATCTCCTCCCCTTGTAGCCCATCCTCTTGTTCCCCATCACTTCTCCACTCTGCCCCCTCCCGCTTCCCTCATCCTCTCGTTATTCAGGACACTGATGGATTAGGATACACACCACTGGGGGAGTGTTATGTGGGAGACACTGGCAGTCAGTGCCCGGCATCTTTTAGTCTCCTGTAGAAGGTCTCCAGTCCAAGGAGTTGACATTCCTGATTTCTCCTGCCTCACTCGTTACTTTGTGCATGTCTCCTTTCTCTGGCTTCCTGGCTCAGGGAGGATCAAGACTCTTATGTCTCACCAAAGTGAGCTCCAACAATAAGATGCCTGAAGCTAAAGACTTCAGCACTGCCTGAGCCTCTGTAGGAGACTCACTTCAAACAATGTGGATCAATCACATTAGATGGATAAAGAATTTGTTGTCATGGCTGCGTGTTTTGAAATACAGTTTGGAATGTTTGGATTGCCAAAAATGCAGGTTGACATTGGGTCATCATCATCATTATTTAACTTCCTGTAAATCCTCCTGCCTGATTTTTTTTTTTTTTTTTCAGGCAATCGCACATGCTCAAGTGCAGAGTTCACCTGTGTGAACAACCAACCACCTCAGCGGAAATGTATCCCACGTGACTGGGTGTGTGATGGAGATGCAGACTGTGCAGATGCGTTAGATGAACATCAGAACTGCTCGCGTAGATCTTGTGGCGTCAATGAGTTCACCTGCAGCAATGGCCTGTGTATACGCAGCGCCTACAGGTTAGAAAAGAAAAAGGCTTTTCAAATGTAATCTGTAATCAGTCTGTCTGGCAAGTTCATGTTTGTGTCTTCAAAAATCAGGTGTGATCGACGTAATGACTGCGGCGACAGCAGTGATGAGCAGGGCTGCACCTACCAGCCGTGCCAGCAACACCAGTACACCTGCCAGAACGGCCGCTGCGTGTCCCACGACTTCGTCTGCGATGGCGATAATGACTGCGGGGATGAGTCTGATGAGCTGGAGCACATGTGCCACACGCCAGCACCCACTTGCCCCCCCGGAGAGTTCAGATGTGACAATGGGCATTGCATCCCCTTGAGCCAGGTGTGCGACAGGAACGATGACTGCTCTGACAACAGTGATGAGAAGGGATGTGGTGAGTGTGAAGAGATTTTCAGAATAGTTTTAGAAGTTGTGCTGTCGATAATATCCTTTTAACTTTTCAGTGTTTGGGTCTCTTCAGCTGGTGCATGCTCCTTCTAGGGGAGATGTCAGAGAGGTGCTGGAGGCAATGTGGGAAAAGACCACAAACTGTCAACAACCAGACTGTAGGACAATTGTGCTTCCTGCAACATCCATCCATTTGAAAGTAGATCACTCAGTTTTGCATCGTTATAAAACTGAAAATACACAACATTACACAAAAAAATACTGTGGGAAGAAATCCAAAATAAACAGACAAACATAAACGAACAAAGAAATACCAGTACGTTGCCTATAGGGCTTTCATCATTGCATTATAATTACCCAGTCTTAGTTGCGTATAGAAATTGTTCTGTTTGCTCTGTAAAATGACTAACTACATAAATCATACCAGTCGTCCAGAGAAGGTATAGCGTTAACAAGGGAGAGAGCAACCACTAAACCCCTAATACTGTACTTAACATTTTCCAATGCTGACATTACATCAAACAACTTTTAAAGTGATTTCACGGCCACAAGCAAATTTACAATGAAGGAGTTTTACAGCTTTATCTTTACCTCTTTTTCTCTTCTTGATGTTACAACAAAATCAAACATAATGAATATTATCGCTGAAGAAGTTAAAGCAAAAGGTTTTAAGTCTTGGCTCAGCAACCAACAGCTGCACTCTCTCCAGCACCAAACAGGAAGCTGCAAACTGGGTTGACAGTCAACTCGGGTGAGACTCAAGAATGTGAATGCAAGGCTCGATTCTCTAGTAGCTGTGGAGTGAACAAGAGTCCATTTTTAATTCAGCATGTATCTGATCCTCCAACCTGTACTTATTTTAGTGAGAAATCTCCCTGAAAGTGGTCAAGTTGTGCTGTAAGATTACTGGTGTTACTTTCAATAACCTACAGCATGTGTATGAAGAGAGGGTCACTGCTAAAGCTAGATCCATTGTCTCAGACTCTCAACATTCCCTCCATGTTGAGTTTCAGCCTCCCTAAATGTAGCACTAAGCATTACAGATCATCCTTTGTCCCATCTGCTTTTGCTTATCTTAACCAGCAGTGACCTCTTACTGATGAATGATTTACCCGTGACAGTGTGTGATACTGGATTCTGTCTTTGTACTGTATTGTCTGTTTTGTTGCCCTAATGACTACTGTCTGTATCTCAAATTGTCCCTCAGGGACATTAAAGTTTACCTGACCTTACCTCATCTTAAATTTTAAACTGATTCTCCTCTCATTGCCACGGTCTCCTCCTGCTAAAATAGTGCAGCTAAGCATCAGAGGCTGGTAGGGAGTTGTGGCAGCAAAATCCAAAATGTAAAGTTTGTGAGGAAATACAGTTTAGCATTTTAGATGATATTGATGCTAAATTGACAAGAATGCTGTGGACGTATGATGCTTTTACTTGTGTCTTTAGAGTTAGTTTACGTACACATGTCTTATTTATTTGCCATTATATTTTTAACCTGGAGCAGGATGTTAATAAATCTCAAAAGAAAAAATTAAGTTGTAGTCTTATAAATAGTGACTCTACAAGATCCTTAGTCTTTGTAAAATCTTATAATGTGTGACGGTTGTCCTCAGATGTGATTTAGTCCTGTTTCCTTGTAGTCATTTCCTTTGCCAGTGACTTCAATACGTTTGTTGATGTTATGCTTCTTTGACTGCAGGTGTCAATGAATGCACAGACCCCTCCATCCATCACTGTGATCACAATTGCACCGACACACCCACCAGCTTCATCTGCACCTGTCGCCCCGGCTACCGCCTCATGTCTGACAGCAAAACGTGCGACGATATCAATGAGTGTGCAGAGACGCCGAGCGTGTGCAGCCAGGTCTGTGAGAACACCGTTGGCTCCTACGTGTGTAAGTGTGCCCCAGGATTCCTCCGAGAGCCGGACGGCCACAGCTGCCGTCAGAACAGCAACATCTCGCCCTACCTCATCTTCAGCAACCGCTATTACCTTAGGAACCTGTCAACAGACGGACAGGCCTACTCTCTGATCCTGCAGGGCCTGACCAGTGTGGTGGCCCTGGACTTTGATCGAGTCGACAAGCGTCTGTATTGGATTGACGTGAGCCGCAGAGTGATCGAGAGGATGTCCTTCAATGGCAGTAACAGAGAGGTGGTGGTCAATGGAGTTCTGCATGGGGAGGGCCTCGCAGTTGACTGGATAGCCAGGAAACTCTACTGGACGGACAGCTTCTTGGATTGTCTCAAAGTGTCTGAACTGGATGGTCGGTTCGTTAAGAAGCTGGCTGAACACTGCGTTGATGCCAATAACACCTACTGCTTTGAAAACCCCAGAGCCATTGTGTTGCATCCCAAATATGGGTGAGTCAGAAGCAAGAAGGAAATAAGTCTTATGACTGTTATTTCTTATCACAGTACGTTGGTATCAGTGTATATGATGGCTTCTATATATAATCATATGATTGAGTTTCTTCATTGATATGTAGAAATCATGTGATCTAATTAAATTTTCTTGCCTCCCTGTTAGATTTCTATACTGGACAGACTGGGGAGACAAAGCCTTCATAGGTCGTGTCGGGATGGATGGAACCAACAAAGCAGCGATCATCACCACTAAGTTAGAGTGGCCCAATGGGATCACAATTGACTACACTAATGACAAGCTCTACTGGTCCGACGCTCATCTCAGTTACATCGAGTGAGTACATTTGTCAGGAGGTGATCAAGCTGTTTTTGCCCTCAGTGAATGTAGTCAGACTTGTAACCCTTTCATTTTTTATTTCTTCTGTCAGATACTCAGACTTGGATGGTCAACACAGACACACAGTGTATGATGGAAATCTGCCTCACCCGTTTGCCCTGACTGTGTTCGAGGACTTTGTATACTGGACTGACTGGAACACGCGCTCAGTGGAAAAAGGCAACAAATACGACGGCTCTGGTCGTGAGGCCCTGGTTAACACCACTCACAGACCGTTTGACATCCACGTGTGTCATCCTTACAGACAGCCCATTGGTGAGTTAAAATCTCGGACACTTGTCTTCTAGAGCTTTTAGTTGTTTCTTATCTTGACACGTCCTCCTGAAGTTGATTTAAATACAGGTATTGACCACAAGCAGAACAATACCCTGCCTGTATTTGCACAGCTGTGGTGAACTGAGATTGTCTTCCTCTGACAGTAATCAACCCCTGTGCTGTGAACAATGGAGGCTGCTCTCACCTGTGCCTGATCCGTCATGGGGGGCGAGAACACACCTGTGAGTGTCCTGACCACTTCCTGACTGTCCAAATAGGAGGTGTGACCCGGTGCCTTCCCATGTGCACCAGCACCCAGTACAGATGTGCAAACAATGAACGGTTTGTCAAGATTTCCTTGTGATCTTCTTATGTGCAGCATGTTAAACATCAGCATCGCGGAACTGATTGTGCTACATTAGTGGGACTAAAGTAGACCACTGTTAGGGTGATTGGTTGGTGTTTTCTCATGGCAGGAGCATTAGTGTCAAGATTCACGCTTGAGACTCAGATTTCAGATTTTTGGTAATCACCCTTTTTAGTCACAAAAAGCTGGTGCTAATTTCATCCTGGCATTTCCCTGTGGGTTTTTATTCTCCTTTCCTTCAACGGTAAAAGAAGAAAAATTTTCTGGTAGCACTATTTACACAGGCTGTTCACACGCTCCATTCATCACTTGTAATTTCGAAACAGTGAGATCTACACTCAATCTCTGTTTGCCCTCTTTGTAATGGAGAAACAGCGCCCCCTGCTGTTTGTGTCATAATAAAATCCACCAGATTTTTCACGAAACCATCCTTTGGTGGCATAAAATGTGCAGACAGTGCAGTAGGGGCTACAAATATTTTATATCATTTTGCAGTAATATCAAATTGTGTTGTAATGATTTATTGATGTTAAATGCTACACGTGCCAATTTCATTTTATGCCCACTTATATTTTGCAGCCTTTCACTGAGTTGTTGAAAGTTGAACATTTTTTGCCCTGTCTCTGCCACAACAGATGTATTCCTATCTGGTGGAAATGTGACGGTCAGAGGGACTGCAGAGATGGTTCAGATGAGCCTTCCACCTGCCCGGCTCGCCACTGCAGGCTCGGCCAGTTTCAGTGCAATGATGGAAACTGCACCAGTCCACATTTCCTGTGCAACAGCAACCAGGACTGCCACGATGGCTCAGATGAAGATCCTGTGCTGTGTGGTGGGTTGTATTCTCCTAGCTCGCTCATTTTAATATCTATTATTCATTTCTCTAAACGTAGAATATATTCTTTGAGGCTCATATTTAGTGCTTTTACTTAAACATGTCTATACACCTTCTGACTTTATGCATGTTCCAGTCAGCTGATGGACTTGTCTTCCCTTTACAGCCACACACCAATGTGAAACCCACCAGTGGCAGTGTACAAATAAGCGGTGTATCCCTGAGTCATGGCAGTGCGACGGTGAGGACGACTGTGGTGATCAGTCTGACGAGGACCCTGCCCACTGCTCCACTAGGACCTGTCGCCCTGGGCAGTTCAAGTGCCGCAATGGACGCTGCATCCCGCAGAACTGGAAATGTGATGTTGATGATGACTGTGGTGACAACTCAGATGAACCGTTAGAAGAGTGCAGTAAGTACTACACAGTTTCTTTCTATCTCTTTTCTTTCTACACTACTCATGATCTTTCTTTAATTATAGAAGGACTCAATCTGAGTTGCATCAGAGCAAAAACTTTGATTTGGATGAAGGCACACATTACATCAAGATAGTATTAATTTTGTCAGCTTTTTTTCATTATAGTCCTGTGTCAAATGCCCTTGTTAGTCTACCATTTTTGTCAACCTCATCCTGCCATTTTTATTCAAGTAAAACATATCTATGCTCCCTTCAAAGCCAAACTCCAACACCAAGGTTTTTTAGTGAAAATGCATGTGTTTAGACAGTACAGAGCGTTCAACTGGATAATAAGACTTGGATTATCCTGTGTGAGAGTTTGTTAACAGCTGTTGGTATAGTTTTGCTGTTGCTGAACATGGTACCCAATCAATCACTAAATCAATGTGAAATTTTCTGCGGAGGCATGTGAGAAAAACAGTTTTCCTCCTTTCCTATTCCTTAAAATATGTGAGTTATTCCGATTTGTTTTGACTCTGCTCATTTTGTGCTTTTTTGTCAGTGCAAAATTGTCACAGCTAGTGTTTACTAACGGTGGTGCCGTCTCATCATCATCTCATCTTAGTTGTGGAAATAAAGGTTTTTGAGGAACATATTTAGTCATGCTTGTCACTTACGAAATTAACACTGCATCAAGCTCGAACTTACTTTAAAGTCTGACTCCTTTTGGTATTAAATGTGAGGTGTTTTCTCCACAGTGGGACCAGCACATCGATGTGACAACCACACAGAGTTTGACTGCAGGACCAACTACCGCTGTGTGCCGCTGTGGTCTGTTTGCAATGGCCACAATGACTGCAGAGACAACAGCGACGAGCAGGGCTGTGGTGAGTCTGTGACAACTATCCTCGACTCAGGACTGTGGACCTGTTTACGTCTTTACTCTCATTTGTAGACTGTTTGTTATTAGGACTGAGTATGCTGTCGAAGTTCTCCAGGTTGATCAGGTCACATTTATTATTTGACAGTAAGATAATTCCAGAGATCTCAAAAGATTAAAAACTCAACAAAATGGAAACAATATTATGTGTTGAAGAGAGTGAGTTAGCGGCAATTAGCCAACACCTCAGCCTCCTGTGGAACATTACCCAGTGAGGTAGTGGGAGGTGCTGATGGAGAGGGTGTCATCACTCACCCTCCCCCACCATTTGCCTCTCCCTAAGAGCACCACAGATTTATGAGCTGTCCGCTGGTACGGGTCTACGTATATGTGTGTGTACGTGTGTGTGTTGTTTCTCTGTCCTTGCGTGGGGGCAGGGTTCACACAAGTCTCTTTGTACTTTGCTGCGATCCAAACACACTTGCCGCGGCCCTCCCGTCTCTTATCGGAGGCCCTCACTCCATTAGTGCCATGCCGGCGCAGGACGGGAGATCCGTGCTAATCTTCCTGTAAGAATGTAGCAGATGGGCCAGGTGGAGGGCTCGGAGGGCAGGACTAGCTAACACCGCGCTATCTTTGACCCCCAGGGCTGTGTGGTAGAGACGGCTCAGACCGGCTCTCCTCCACTCCTTTCCCGTCTGTGCTTCTCATCTCCTGCAGTCTTATCCTCTGCAGATGCATACAAGCATGGATAGAGGTCACCCATCTGTCCTCGGAGCGCTGCTCTCCTCCCTCTGTAGATGTTACAGTTTAATTAAAAAACAAGATGCCTTTCATTTCAAACTGACATTTTCATCGTGACTTAATAGCCTAAATATTTCCAGGCATGTTGTTGCTCTTATTGATGAAATGATCTTCAGGAGAATCATACCATCTTTTTTCAACACTGATTTAGTGTTTAGGAGTCTTAGCCTATGAGTGATTTAGGGAAGTTCTCAGAGCAGCTCTGAGCAAAGAAGGGACAGAAACCTTTACCTTAGTGAGGAGGTGTGGTTGACCCCGTTGCTAGGTATGACACATTTTTTTAACAGATGTGATTGGTTGTCAGAGACACGCCCTTTTGTGAGCCTGCAAGGTGTGGACACCCAGTGCTGTCATTGTTAGTATGATCACTCTGCTGATGGCAGGTTGAGACAGGCCCAAGTCGTCACTCCTGCACTGTTGCATTTGAACAATTTTCCAAATATCTTATCGTATTGTGATCATTTTATTTTTGGAGTTATGGTGTTATTGCGTTGGATGAGAAAGGTGTGTGTACCCCTAATAAGATCGACCACGAATATTATCCCAGCATGATCTAATCTGAGCATTTCATTTACTCACTATCATTCAGTGTTTGGAGAATATTTTTCCGACCTCTCTTGTTTTTCCACCATTTTCTCCTCTGCTTCAGAAACCCTAAATCCTCTTAAAAGTCCTCCTCCCTGCTCCTAACAGTTTTACACCTTAGGAGCTCTTTTAAGGTCTAAGATGCTCTGTGAGTAACTTTTATCTTTACGAGGACCTAGTCTTAACATTAAGGGAAAATTCTAAGAAAACGTCACAATTCTACAAATGTTTGTAGAATTTTGTCAGTAGGAGCGACTCTTAGTACCAGGAAGCTTTGTGAATACGGCCCATGAGTTTTCGTCTGAACAGTCGAATCAGAATTCATGCAACTTTTACATCACTCTCGACATAAATCACAATTCTGTGCTGGGAGGAGTCACTTGGTGAATACAAACATGGTAGACAGCTGCCATGGAGGTGGTCGGTCACAGATGTAGTTAAAAGCACTCCTTGACATCCTGAAATTTTGGATGAAATCTGTTTCCATGAAGCCATTCACTTCACATACCCACAACTCCTGGCTCCGACTCCGTATCCTCACCTACCTCCATACAGAAGTAGCAGCCATTGCTCCACAGGATGCTGCATTTTAAAATTCAACTCTCTTTCTCCTCAAACCCATCCTCATAATCATCTGCTAATGAATACACTGGCTTCTGAATGGCTGACTTCAGTGGCCTCCATGTTTACTTTCTAACAATAGTGTGCTGTGCTGTATTTGCCACATTTAAAACAAATATCCAAATTGAGCACTAAGGCTTGCAGTGTGTATGTAACCTTGGAGGCTGCAGGTTGTCTGAGAGGTGTAATATGTTGTTCACCACATTTGCTAGCAACAATAGTAGACTGAATTTTAAAAGCATGTTTCCATCAAGGTTCCAAAATGACCGTAAAGATGAACCAACACTTCTATAAAACAGTTTAAAACAATAAGTGCCAGCACAAAATATTTACACACAGATTTTTTCTAAATAATCATCAGTAATGTGGATAGAACGACAACATAGGTAAAGGCAAGTAATGAAAGAGCTAGAGCAGTCTGGTAAGTCCGGAAAATTACATTACTGTATTGTAATGCAGCCTTTAAAACCAGGAATAGAGAAAACTTACAATATTAGGATATCCAAAATCTAAGATGATATCTAGTCTCATATCTCTTTATCAATATAATATAAAGATATTGCACAGCCCTACTTAGTCGAGCATAATGATTTAATAAGATGACCGGTTTCATGTACCTCCTTCTTTCTCAGATGAACTGACCTGTGATCCTAACGGAGACTTCCGCTGTGACAACCACCGTTGCATCCCGCTGAGATGGAGATGTGACGGGGACGACGACTGCGGGGACAACTCTGATGAACGCAGCTGCAGTGAGTGCTGCCCACTGTCACTGATAAAGCTGCATGATTCAGTTGAGGGTTTGATTTGACACCAGTGCCAACAGTGAAAACCTGGGTACATTGTTTTGATATCATCCAAGTGTCTTTTAAGTAGGTTACTGCGGGGATTTTAGCTCAGCTCCTGTGAATTGTCCAGATGAAAAAGGAGTGTTGATGGCAAAGAATAGCCCTGCAATCATTTTTATCAGACAGCAGGGAGGTTTTGTAAGAGGCTCGACACTTCTGCCTGAGTGCTGAGAGAGGTAGTCTTATCAGCTGCTAGAGAAACAGGCTGTCCTCAGCGTGTCAGGAAGAGGGAGTGAAGGAGTCTGTCACCCTTTGCCCTGGAGAATTTAAACATGTCTGAGAACATGCCTGTTAATAGAGATAATGTAGCTTCTCAAAGGCGAAACAGTGACTGGGGTTAAATCATGGCGGTGCTGCTGATGCCAGAAGAGTTTGTGTCAAGTGAACTCATGAGCTCACTGCAGAGTAGCGGCTGCACATACACCTGGTGCGAGGATGTTTTTTGTTATAATATGGAGGAAAATAATAGACAGCATTTGAAAACCCCTGGATAGTTTTGAGATAGATGCACAAGAGCTGTTTCCATACCTCTGATTAATGTGTAGAAAATTAAATGAAAACAAAATTAAGTTCTGCTTTTGCTCTGTCCCATACTTTCTGTTTTTCATGTTTTTGCCTCAGCTCCACGCACATGCACAGAGAGCGAGTATCGTTGTGAAAATCTGCGCTGCATTCCCGACCGTTGGGTCTGTGACCATGACAACGACTGCGAGGACAACTCGGATGAAAGGGACTGTGGTAAGTGGAGGCTCTTTGTTGTCTGGCCATTTGTGAGTAACAGAGGGCTGCGCTAAACAAAGAAGCAATAAAACTTCATGTTTTGAAGCATACAGACAGACGGGACCACCAATAGAGATCTCTTCAAAACAGTTTATTCACTCTGTTAGCTGAATGATTTCTTCCTCACAGTGCTGGAAGGAAACAGAGGTGGACACATAACTGTGTTAGAAGTTCAAGCCTCACTTGACATCGCATATCTAGGTGTTATTCTAGATGAGATACATGAAATAAAAGACTATTTCTAACGTAGGACTACACAAAAAATGTGGGGATTTTGGGTGCTGTGAGTCTTTTATTCAACTTGCTAAAAAGAGACAAAGAAGAAGCTGGTGCTCTCATCTCCATGAGCGGAGTATATTTTTAAGTGAAGTAATGCTACATTTTGTGCCGGTTTGGTTGTGTTGCAGAGTTGCGGACTTGTCATCCCAGTTACTTCCAGTGTGGCAGTGGACACTGCATTGCTGAACGCTTCAAATGCGATGGCAATGCCGACTGCCTGGATTACACAGATGAGACCTCTTGTCGTAAGTGTCCCTCATTGGGTATTTTTTTCAGGGCTGTTTTGTGATAATTATTGTCTCCATCACAAAAAGAGTTTCAAAGTGATACTTCCCCCACAAAATGACCATATTTATATCATATGACTCACCCTGTGTTACGTTAAATTTGGAGAGGAACTTCTTGCATGCCTCCACAGTGAACAAAGAATCCAAAAACATTCTTGATTAATTTAAGTCTATAAACTATATAAAATTTTCTCTGTTTTTTGATTTTTCATCCTCATGGAGGCATGTAAGACAAACAAAATTTTCTCCATGCATTAAACGTAACACTGGGTGAATAACTGATGTAGGAAATGGTCATTTTGTGGGTGAGGTATTTAATATATGTTAAAATAGCATACACATGTTCTTTTTGTCACTGACTTTCAGCGCCCCGCTTTCCCAACGGCACGTACTGCCCACCCTTCCTTTTTGAGTGCAAGAACCATGTGTGCGTCCAGCCTCATTGGAAATGTGATGGAGACAATGACTGTGGAGATAATTCAGATGAGGAGCTTCACCTATGCTGTAAGGACTAACATAAACACTCACAAGTCCAGCACAGGCAACACCAAAGCTTATTAGATTCGTGCCATGAATCTGGCAAATGTAATATTGGATCTCGATTTGTAGGCCAATGTGTTGAACTGATCTTTCTGTGAGGTTTTCTTGAGACTCTTTGTTCATCCACAGTGGAAATCCAGTGTGAGACTCCATTCCGTTTCCGCTGTGACAACAACCGCTGCATCTACAGCCACGAGCTGTGTAACTCTGTTGATGACTGTGGTGACGGCTCTGATGAGAGACAGGAAAACTGTGAGTATGATGGTTTGTGGCTGAAGGTCTCATTTATCTGCTCAGTCTTGTGTCGTATTCTGTTTTTCTTCTTTCAACATGCGTCGATACGTTTCTCTCCATTTAGGCCAAAGTCCCACTCATGGACCCTGTACAGATGATGAATACAAATGCAGTAATGGACAATGCATCCCTCTGCAGTACGCCTGTGATGATTATGACGACTGTGGAGACCAGTCGGATGAGCTTGGTTGCCGTGAGTACATTAGCAAAGAGCTTCTTAGTGATAATGATGATGAATTGAAAAAGTTGTAGGTGTACTAAAATTTATAGTTAAATAAAATAACTAGTGTTTTAAAACTACTGTTTTAGGTAGAAATGTTTTGAATTTTGGAGACAAGATGCCATTACAGTGCATGACAGCATTCTGACATGTCCGGAAAAAAGTTTAAGTTAATTCAGCTGAGTTTGTCAGACTAGTCAGACTATTTTTAGTAAGTTAAGAATGGCATTTCTTACTGTGGATTGATTCAGTACCACTATGGATGGATTACTGAACGGGCCTACTGGACACAGGCCCCCAAAATGAAGGGTTATGAATCCATAGTTAAAAAGGGAACACCGTACATACTGTAGGTACTATGCAGTTAGTATCAAGTCTTACATCCAGTGTTTTGTATATTTGTTCTTGTCAGACCATGGCAGTGGGCACACATGCAGTGACAACATCTGTGAACACAACTGTACCGACCTGACGCAGCGAGGCATCCTCTGTTCATGCAGGCCTGGCTACAAGCCCAGAACCACAGAGAAACACACCTGTGAAGGTAAAGTAACATGAGATAGTCAGTCATGAACTTAATCCATTTAAACACTGATACAGAGGTAGTTTTTCCATTCAGTTCATGTTTTTCCTCATTTTATACATGTCTTCTGTCTTTGGAAACAGATGTGAATGAATGTGAGGAGTACGGCACATGTCCTCAGGAGTGTAAGAACACAAAGGGCAGCTATGAGTGTTTTTGTGCTGAAGGCTTTCACTCTTTTGGTGAGCCGCATGGAACAGAGTGTGCTGCTCAGGGTAAGAGCTCAGCATTCACACATAGATGAAAAATCTTAACAAATGTTACCTTTTATTTTTGAAATTGCAAATTACACTCATCACATCTCAATTTTTGTGTAGGAAACCCACCAGTGCTGCTGTTGCCGGACAACGTTCGCATCCGTCGTTTCAACCTGTCCTCTGAGCAGTATTCAGACTATGTGGACAACGCTGAGCACATCCAAGCCTTGGACTACCTGTGGGATCCAGAGGGAGACGGACTCAGTAAGGCCGCTACCGTAAACCTTTTGATGCTGTTGTTTTCAGCTGCATTGAATATAAAAGTTTGGATAACCTTTATCCCCTGATGTGCTGTAGGTGTTGTGTACTGGACAGTTCTGGGTCGGGGATCTCAGTTCGGCTCCATCAAACGTGCATATATGACCACATTTAATGACCACGGCAACAACCCAGTGAAAGAGGTGGATCTGAACCTGAGATACATTGCTAAACCTGACGGCATCGCTGTGGACTGGGTTGGCGGGTAATTCACCAACATTATCACTTAAAGGGATAGTTGCAGAAGTTGCTCTAAATTTTGTTCTGTTACTCAGTTTGTATTTACCACCCTCTACAGGCACATTTACTGGACAGATTCAGGCACCAATCGAATTGAAGTGGCCAAACTAGATGGGCGGTACAGAAAGTGGTTGATCCACACAGACCTGGACCAGCCTGCAGCTATTGTTGTTAATCCATCACTCGGGTAAGAGGCTGTAGAGCTTTAGTGTAAAAAATGCGCTGTTAAATTCCTGTGCACAGTATGAAGAGGCTTTGTAACCAGATAAAAATGCAATGTTTTGTTTGCTGTGATTATTTCTGTGTTGGCAGAATGATGTACTGGACTGACTGGGGCAGGAAACCCAGAATAGAATCAGCGTGGATGGACGGTCAGCACAGAGAGGTGCTGGTGAGGGAGGAGGACCTGGGCTGGCCCACTGGGCTGGCTCTGGACTATCTGAATGGAAACAGGATCTACTGGTGTGACTCCAAAGAAAACATCATTGAGTCCATGAAGCCTGATGGCACAGACAGGAATATCGTCATATCAGGAGGTCAGAATACTGAGTTGTGGGACAGCCAGTCTGCAGAAACACACTCAGATATTAAGTTTTATGGGCGGCACAGATGTGTCAGAGTGTTTCATTCAAATAATGGAGTAGGGGATTTAAAGTATTGAGTTTTCTCTGTTTCAGACATTGGCCATCCCTACAGTCTGGATGTGTTTGAAGGGCACGTATACTGGACAACTAAAGACAAAGGTGAAGTGTGGAAGACGAACAAGTTTGGGAGAGGACATAAAGTCAAAGTTCTAACCATAAACCCATGGCTGACTCAAGTCCGCATTTACCAGGAGCAACGACACAACAAGTCAGGTCAGAACACAGAGCGATTCAAATCATGCTTTGTATGTCATGTCTAAGGTATCACATGAACTGTGTTGGATTAGTGCTGATACACTGAAGACTGTGTATGTAACACAAACATTTTTAGAATGGATTTGACAACTTTATGTGGAAAATTTTGCCAGAAATTGCACTTTATTTAATCTCAGGCAACATAAAATATATGTACCATTCCAAACAAAAGGTACAGTAGAGAAAAGAGGAAAGCAATCAGCAGTTATGTTCTGTATCCTACTGTATTTTTATGTTTGTTTAATAAGGAAAGATCATTGAAATTAACTGTTTCCATGTGTGTCCTGGCCAAGAAAGGCAGCATTAACAAATAGTTACAGTCAAACAACATAAGATAGGTAATACACAATATGCCACAAAATCAGAAGCAAACAGGTCTGATCTGTTCTATAGGAGTAGTTGTTGATATCCCTTAAATTGCACATCTTACACTCAGTAAGGTGGTGAACTGGTAAATGGATGGACCTGCATTTATATGGTCCCCTCCAGTCCCCCAAATGCACCACATTCAGCCATTCACACACACAGATGGCAGAGGTCGCCACGCAAGGCACCAGTCCGCCCATTAGGATCTACCCTGACAAGCGGGCCTGGAGGAACTGGGGACAGAACATGCCGATCCTCTGATTAGCAGATGACCCTATCTTCCTCCACAGCTACCAGTCAAGAGAGCAATGGCATCTTTTGGGTTATCAAGTGGGTGCCCTTATTCCTTGGTGTTTCACTGTTAGGCCAACAATACCTCCAGAAGGTTAAGCAGTGATTTCCAAAGCCCAGGGCTCACTCTTTTGGGCCCAAGTGCAGTCCTTTATCCTCATCCAGAGCCACTGACTGCCCTTTTCAGCAGCTCTGGATACTGTAGATCTTTGACCATATGCCGGTGGACCCTGCCTCAGCCTCCCATTTCCTGGAGTAGCCTTGACATTGATGTGGCTATAAACCCTCCCAGCTGGATGCACCTTTACTTTCAAGCCAAGTTGCTGAGCATCGGCGTAAAGTTCAGCGTACCTGTTTTTGTGCTCAAAGGCCTCCTTCAATGCATCCTCCTTGGCACTGTAAGCTTGATGATGTAAATGAGATTAAATGAGGCTGACCATAGCAAAATGTCTGGTCTGAGCCTTTGGCCTAATTCTGCCGCCATCTTCCAGTCATGTGCTTTGATCAACTGCACAGTATCTGGCCTTGATCTAACCCTCACCTTCCCAGACAAATGCTGTGTTCAGGAGGTGGGACGAAAGGGGATGTAGGGTGTTTGTCTGTAGACTTTCCAGCAAAATTTCAGCTCTGAACAGTACCTAACAGTGTTACTCTTTCTTCTGCAGTACCCAACCCTTGTAAGAATGTGTGCAGTCACCTCTGTCTCCTGCGGCCTGGTGGATACACCTGTGCCTGCCCTCAAGGGTCCACTCCAGTGCAGTTTGACTCCAATGAATGTGATGCAGGTAAACGCGGGCCAGAGTGCATTTACTGCCTGCAGTCTTTTGTTTGCTGTCATGTTGCATCTCATTCTGCATTTCCAAATCCATTCACATGTGCCTGGCTGCTTCTGTGTGGTTTTGTGGAACTGTGATGTGACTGTTTAATTGTTGTTGACTCTGTGTATGCCTGGCTTTTGCTCCTGCAGCCATTGAGGCACCCGTTGCAATGCCCCTTGCATGTAGATGCATGAATGGTGGAACCTGCTACACTGATGAAGCCGGTCTGCCCAAGTGCAAGTGAGTTTAGTTCACACCAGTGATTGATTGTCCACCAGCCGTAACCAGTGTTATTCCACTTCAGGAAGTCTTTTTCCCATGTATTAATTTATCATGACTCTCTGCAGATGTCCGTACGGTTATGTGGGCAGCTATTGTGAGATGGGGAAGTCAAGGGGTGCTCCAGCAGGAACAGGTACAGTAATTCACCCGTTATCTTAGCTACACTTTATCTCTCCTATAACTTGACAGCCAAACAAATTCTTCCAACCAAAACCTGTGGGAGTCCTTCACACATGCACTGGTTGACATTAAAGGGAGCTGCTGCACATCAACAGTCATGGTGTGTTGGCTCTGCTGGAACCAAACGTGATGAAGTCACACTTCATGCTTATCTACCTAAATGCTGCTAAGGCCAACAGAATAATCTGGCTCAGCAGTTGCTGAAGCTGACGACTTGCCAATATCACACATTTTCTTAATAAATAGCCATGTAATGCTTCACATGATCATTGTTTAACTCTCTAATGGTTTAGCAAACAAAGGGGACATCCAAAAGGCATGAACAATAACTGACCAGTCAGCAAATTGTTAAGACAGGAGGAACCTTCATGATCAGCACCTTATTGCAAACATGCACACAGCTAAATATTTTCTTCCTCTTTTCTGTAGCTGTGGCTGTTCTACTGGCAGTCATAATCATCCTGATCACTGGAGCTTTGGCTGTCGGAGTTTTCCTCAACTACAAACGAACAGGATCTTTCATCCCATCCATGCCCAAACTACCCAGGTATGTTGGCTCTTGTTTTTTAATCTCTCTTATTGTCTTGTGCTCATAGTGCTGAAGTCGATGCTGACAAAATTTAGATCAAAGTTCAAATTGAAGTGTTTTGTTTTTGTGCAGCCTCAGCAGCCTGGTGAAGTCCGCTGACACGGGGAATGGGGTGACGTTTCGCTCTGGTGATAATGTTGACCTTGGACCGTCACACATTGGCGTGTCATTCATTGACACAGCCATGCAGATGGTGAGTCGTGGAAGGATGGTTATTAGCAGTTAATATTTTCTCTAAATCACTGAAAGTGTACTATCAGCACTTTCCACTCACAAACAAGTCCTCTGTGTGGTCTTTACTGACAACTTTGACTTCAGCATTCCTTTTAGAACTGCTTTTGTCAGCAGCAGCTGAGGAACAAACAACAGTGTGTCTTCAATATAAAGAAATCTTATCATTATAATATTTTAATATCCCCATAGGATGATAATTTTGCGATGGACGCTGGGAGGCAGCCAATCACGTTTGAGAACCCGTTATATACCACAGCGCCTGGAGTGTCCGGTGATCCTGCTGTCATTCATGCCACACAGGTACTCATTAAAGAATACATTTCATATCATAAATAATCAGTTAAATGGTACACTCCAAATGAAGTTATTTGACACTCATTAAAGCTGGGGGGGCAGTTTATTTTGGGGACACTGGGCAAAAATCCCATAATAAACTTGGGCGTTTTGTCATTCAACTGGACCGTGAAAAAACTAGACTTCTGTACTTTTTTTTTTTGTTTTGTTTTTTGTTTTGGTTTCATGACAGGAGACTTTGGCCAATCAAGGTCATTTCAGAGAGAGTGTTCCTATTGGCTGTTCTACAAATGCAGATACGCATGCACATCCCTTCAGTTGCGGATAAGTTAGCAGAAAAATTTGCTAAAACAGCATTGGCAAGAACTGCTATGTATAAGATAAGAGTTCCAGCAGTTGACATTCATGTTCTAAATTAAAACAAAGCATTGCTGCAAACACTAACTCCAAATGGTTCAGTGGTTTTCATCATCTTCTACCAGAAAGTAATCTTTAGTTTTATATAAACCAAAATCACGATATAAAGGAATGCATACACCAAAATGCATCTAATTTGGTATTTTATTTTACTGTATTACACTAAAGTGGTTTGACTGTTTGTGAGCAGGACATCTCAGAATGTTAATGACACAGATTTAGGACCATTGTGTAGGATTTAGTGGCATCTAGTGGTGATGATGCAGAATGCAACCAACTGAATATCCCTGCTCTCAACCCGCCCTGTGGGATTTCTGCTAAGGCTGACCAAGTGGGGGCTTTGCATAATGCTAAGGGTACGTTTGTAGCCATGATCAAGATATTCATTATACAGCTGTACAGTGAGTGATTGGTATAATGTTTGTGGACATGTTTGCTGGCCAGGAGAGTCTCTTGGAAATGTTATTAGTGAAGCCAATTATTAAATCAGTGGTCATATGTGATTAACCTGACATGACACAACCCACTTCTTAACAGGTGACTGTTAATGTGAGTGGTGATCAGTTGGAGAACAAGTTTGTGAACCCGGCGTACCGTGGAGATCAGAGTGCAGGCATTGTGAACACAACTTCTGTCAGCACCAAACCTCTCCAGGTGAGTCTCTTGTAGTATATTACTATATTAAGATAAGATAAGCCTTTATTGGTCCCACAGCGGGAAATTAGCTGTGTTACATCAGCGAAAGGGTACAGTGCAAAAACAAGAAGCATGAGTATAAATAACATAAAGATAAAACAAGTAAGTACACAGTAAAAAAAAAGCCACCAAAAAAGTAAACTTCATGAGCTACAGTCATATTTTTAAGTATGATTCCATCTCACTGTTTGTGTTTGTCTGCAGGAGTCAAAGTGGAGCTTATTCAAGCGAAAATTAAAGCCAAGCACCACATTTGACAACCCTTCGTATTCAGAGGTAAGTTTGGACATTGTAGTCACAATAAAAACATTTAAAGACAGAAAGTACAGGTGCTGTTTCAGGCTCGTTTACCCTCTGCACTGTTTCACAGATGAAGGATGAAAAGCCTGTGGGAAGCAGCGGGGACTCTTCTGCCCCTGAGCCCTCTCCGTTTGTCCCCCCCGCCAAACCTCCGAAGAGGGATCGTCCAAGCACCTTTTCGCCAACCGAGGACAGTTTCAAAGACACAGCCAACCTCGTAAAAGAGGACAGCGACGTATAACCCCTCTCTTGCAGATGGGAATCGAAATAAAAAGAAACACACTTTGCACAGAATTTATTTTTTTATGCAGCCTGTGAACAAAAACTCAAATTGTTTTAGGAGAGAGAAATACATTTCTATAGAATGAAGAAAAACGTCTTTTGTGACTATGCCTTCTGACATTTCTTATGCCAATTCTTGTGTTAATGTTTTCTTTATTCTGATGTACAATATGTATATCTTTTGCACTGAAGCTGCTGATAGAAGTGTTTATAAATAAGTTGTATATTTGTAAATTTGAACAGTAAGATTTTGTCAGAAAATATCTTTGAAATAGATCCTATGAATAGTTCAACATAAACACAATAACATAAAAGTGAGCTGCATTCTGAATGTACAGTACTTATATGATCGAAGGTTATTAAAAAGGTGTGTTGAGTAATTTTTTTTTTTTTTTTTTTGCCACTGAACAAAACTGAAGATGTATTTACTTCATCTTTCATGTTTATATACCTCATTTCAGGGCTGGAAGCTGAACAAAACTATCACAGAAAATTGGACCTTAACTTATACCATTCAATTCTTCAAAGATTCTCCAGTATGCATGAGCTAAAATATGTATGCAAAGCATACTCACTGTACTCAATCAAACTCATTATGTTCCCTGACTTTATGACTCTGAATCAACATGATCATTTTTTTGGTAATGATATTGGAACAATGGCCAAAATTGTTTGGAGCAATACTTGAATGTTTGTTTTGCATGGAAATGAATTTATGTAGCTGATTGTCTTAAAGAGCAACACAGGGCCTGAGGATGCAGATGTCGTTTTATAAACACGGTGAATAAATTCTTAACTTTACAGAATGATTTATTTTGTATCACAATGAGGACAAATAAAAATTGTATCTGTGATCATCCACAACATGTCCATATCGTTTAAATTGCTGCTGCTGAGATGTGAATGAATAAATTTCCTATTTTGTAACAGTCTTGACATTTTCTAATCTTATTGACTAGGTTTTCTTACGCAGTATGGAAAAGTATGGAATTCGCTTTTAGTACTTTCCAGGTCTGTATAGAGTATGGAAAAATATTTGTGTTTTTATACATATATATTAACCCTATTCTGTTTTCTAAAATATGAAATTCTGAATTAGCTTGAATTAATAATACAAGCAGAGTGTTTTTCATGGTGTTTCCACCAAGCAGTCACTATAATGGCAGTGGTTTGAGATTTCTATGTTGAAAAACAAAAAAATTATTGAATATTAAAATGGGTCGTATTGCACTTTTAGGACGATCCCCAACTACGTTTCTAGTCATAGGTGTCAGTCAGTCAGGAACACTTTAGTCAAAGAAAGAAAAAATTATTTCCATTTGCAGTATTATATTTGGTGGTATGGCTCTGTTCTGGGGCCTCTCTACCTTTTCATGTGCCTACATGGAAAGCCTAGAGCTGAGAGAGCAAACCTCCCTGCCCTTCCATGTGCATATGAGGAAAGCCTAAGGCATGGAGAGCAGCAGCAAAGACCCCCAGGAACAGAACAGAGTAACGTCACTGACAAACAGAAATGACATTGATAAGTCAGATGCAGCATGAAAAGGAGGAGCTGGGGCTGAGGTGGGTTGCAAAACGGCTTGCAGAGAAAGCAGCAACCGTAGGCAGGCCAGACAGAGAAGTCAAGAAAGATTTGGAATTTTGAAATAAAACAATGTGTAGGAACCCAAATTGTCACAATATATTTTATTTTAACAATTTCTTTGTTTAGTTTAGTGGGCATTTCTTTTATCCTTAGGTGGAGGAAACAACATAGTGTTTGCAAAGTCTGACACAAATGTAGGGAGGTACGACAGAGGAATCCATAATAATTTGGCATCCCAGCCTGCACTGTAACGTGCGCGTGGGAAGAGAGCTGTCAGCGCGTGCTCCATACAACTGGTCACCTTGGAGAGATCCGAGCTGCACAGGATGCCCAAGGAGAAGTCCTGAGCTTTCACATCTGACAGGAAGAACAGAGCAGAGGAATCATTCAGAATATTTGTATGACACTAGTGCTGAGTGTGATCAACTGCACTTCCACTCACATTCACCAAAGTATGTGTCTCCATAGGAGTCTCTGACATTTTGAGGGAGGCGGGTCCACAGTATCCTCAGGTTAGCTTCAATAATATCTGGCCTGGTAATAGCCGTCTTGAAGAAACCAGGCTCGATAATGCTTACTTTGACGCCAAAGCTCTGCATGTCCCTCCTGGGCACAAGAAGCAGGACATTGCGTTTCATTAATGCAGCTGAAAAGCTTCTTATTATGTACTTTTAAATTCTTCTGTGTTCCTACTTTTAAAAAGTTTGCAGATAATTGATAATTGTTGGCCTTTTGCAACTGAATGCTGTGGTGGAAAGTCAGTAAATACATTTACTCTAGCTCTGTGCTGACGTACAATTTCAAGGTACGTGAACTTGACTTACTTGTCAAGTAAGTAAGTTACTTGTACTTTGAGCATTAAACACTGCAGCATTCTGGTATCATCTTAAGAGAATGTGTGATAATTCAGTTTCAGTTGTGTTTCCACTACCTGAGGCCGTCGGAGAAGGCTTCCACTCCAAATTTAGACGGGCAGTATCCTCCACCAATGAAAGACAGTCTGCCCAGAATACTGGCCACATTAACCACCCTGCCCTGGCCCCTTTTCAGAAGAGGCAGAAACTGGAGCGTCACATCAATGAGGCCGATCAGATTCACATCCAGAACCTTTGTGAAATCCTCTAACTGCAACCATTCTATTGGGCCGACTGGTATGGACCTGCCGGCATTGTTCACCAGACCCCACAGACCTGCAGAGAAAGGAGGCAGATATCAACTTCTGATCTTTATTTCTCTTTTGTTGATGTGAGAGAATGTTTTTCATTTATCACAAATGTGTCCCTGACTTTAAAAAATGCAGACTATATGAGGTAAGTATTTCCTCCCTCCTCTTTAAAATCAAAGGGCATGTTAAACATATCAGTAGGAGGATGATGAGTTGATGATGGGATGGTCCAGGTTGCCTTTATCTCTCCCAGTGCCTCACTCTGACTGGCACCCTATCAGTGTGTACCCCCTGCTGCTGTCCGCCCGGCTCACCTCCATCTCCGACCTCTTTGCTCACAAACTCCACCGCCCTCCTGATGCTCCCACTGTCTGTAACATCCAGCAGGAGAGTCTTCAGTCTGGGGGAGGCTGCTGCTGCCAAATCTGCTGCACCTTTCTCTGTGAGACATGCAGCTATGACGTGGAAGCATTTTTTATCCAGCTGCCTGGCCAGCAGATTCCCAAAGCCGCTGTCACAGCCTGTGATGAACACATGCTTCCGGGAGAAGCCATCAACCTTGTAGGAATCTCTGATGTACCATCGGATGACAGCGAGAGCGGCCAAGACGAAGGCACAGGTTAAGGCCATGTGTGACAGGATTACCTGAAACACACAGTCCACAGATCAGGCTTCTTGTTTCTTCTAAATATTCTACTCACATTTTCTGATTAAGGTAAATAAAAATGGTGAAAGTAGAAGTGAATGTTAATGTGAATCATGAAAACAATGAGAAATCTACTTACCTCTAATAAACATGTCGTCAGACTGTCAGTTGACACCTGAGTGGAGAAGCATGGAAGATTATTGTCCATATATTTGGCTACAACATGATCTATATTTACATTAGACAATAACCTTTAGGTCCACGTTATCCCCCTCTCTCACTTTTTTTACTTCTTCTGTCTCCTTATATTTAAGTTTCCTATCTTTTTCTCACTGGTGTCATTACTTTGGGCTGACCCCACACCTTTATGAGGGAGCTAGTCCACTGTACGTCATCCCCAGCATCTCATACTGGGCTGCCCCAGATCGTCTGAGACAGAGCCACCCTATCATGTTGTATTGTTTTTATTATAATGGAAAAGTACATCAAATTAAATGGTAACTTGAACTCACACCCCTTCACATAATCTGCATTCAAGCTCAAAGGTCAAACTGTGCATGGTGCATATCCCTAAATAAGCGTGTGTTTAACACCAGGTCATTTTAGCTCTGATGCCCCCTAGTGGGGTTATTGGGACATGGCAATAATGCACCTGCAGACTAGACCTGGTACTTCCAATGTTTGAACTCAAAGCAGGGTTTGTATTTCAATTTGTTTATAATTAGGCACTCTTAAATACATTACATCAACTATTTAAATGTAAATCTCTTATACAATAGCACATGTAAGCTAATAATAATGATAGTAACATATGATGCCGCAAAAAATGGAATTAAATATAAATTAAATAGGCTTGGCTGTACCTATTTAAGAGAAAAGCTGAATTCACTTAAATAACAAAGAACTGGTATTTATCCATGTGCACAGGCCCGGACTGACTGTAAGTACATTTTCTCAAGTACTGCCCTTCAGCACAATTTTGAGATACTTGTACTCTGCTTGAGTACTCACATTTTTAATACTTACAATCTCTATCTCAATCTCTCTTGTCAGTTTTCAGAGGGAAATCTTTTACTCTGCTAGCCTACATTTATCTGACAGCTTTGATAACCAGGTCCTTTTCAGATTATAAATTTACATACAAAACAAAGATCAACTTTTTTTTTTTTTTTTTTTTTTAAAAAAAGAAGCTCCTCCTCAACCAGCAGTAAAATCCTGCTAATAATATGCATTAATAGTACTTTTACTTTTGATGCTTTAGGTGCATTTTCTGAGGCATTTTGCATTGTAGTGTTGCAACTTTTCCTTACGTGAATGATCTGAATGCTGTGCTTTACTAACACATAACGATATGAAGTAAATTTTGTTTGTGATTCTTTGCATGCTACAAACAAAACCCCATTTACCTCCATTGCGCTGGGTTTTAGCAGTAAAGATCAGATAAACCAAACTTATCTGCACTGCTTAACACCTCATGATGAAAGAGGGAAAAGTTTTTTGCAGTTTTGGTGAACTTTTCCTTTAATGTCACAAATGTCAGTCACCCACCAGATGACATCAGATCTCACTGAGCTGGCTTGTGTAAAAATAAATGATTCAATTAGTCAACTCCTGTCAGTATCTGTTCCTTAATTTTGAGTCAAATAAATCAAAAGAATAAAGTTAATAGGCAGATTGGATGTTCTGTAAAATGTAAAACAATAATGCAAACATACCATGGCTATTTCAGACGATGACCTGTCGTCCTCATCAGAGAATTTTCTCAGTCAGCACTGTGGGCTTCAGCTGGAAGTTGTGTTGGGGTGTGATGATGATTGTTTTCAGTGTGCACAGAGTGTCAAGGTCCATCAGGGATATAACAGCAGGGTTAAATGTTTCACCGACATGGGGATTGTGTAACAGACGACATCAGATTACCTGAGCTCTTGCTTTGATGAATACATTCCCCTTTTACCTCAAATCCACTCTGAGAACACACCACAGCCCAAAGGTTACAGACGGTCCTCTGTATTTGATATAAAGGGGAGATCAATGAAATCAGTGTCAATAATCTGCAGAGTGAGTTTACACAGAGGCCAAAGTCCACCAGGAACAAAAGCTTTACAAGTTGACTGAGTTGTGACAACAACTTTAAGATCATTATATGATTTAAGAAGCAAAAGCCCCCTTAAGGAATGTGTTTAGATTAGATCTCATATGATAATGTCTAAAGACAGTAACATAATGAAGAGCCAAACATGTTTTATAATACAGAAAATGTTTACATGATGCTATCACTGGTGTAATCCTTGCAGTAAAAATAAAAGACACATAAGCAATCTTCAAGTTAGCTCAAATTCTTTCTCAAACAAACTGCAGACACTGAGTGCAGATACTTCAAATTTAGGGTTACAGAAAAATCTATCCAAGCTGCAGGTCGGCATGTATGACAAAGGCAACCAGAAGAACTTTGTATCCCAGAGAGGGCGTGCTCTCTGCAGCTGACCACCCTCTTAAGGTCACTGTTGGTCAACATCCTAAACCTCTGATCCAATATTTCAAGAGCTGAAAGGGAAGCATTTCACACATGTGAACATTGATATCTATGTCTGTAATTTGTAATTAGCGCCTAATAATTACCAAGAGTGAAAGACGAGTATTTTGGGGGGTTCAGTTGGTACACTACAAAATAAGACATCACTACGAAACACATATCTGAAGCAGCAAAATGCTTTTCATCTACAGGCAACCCTACAATTTAACATACATGAAGAATGTTGTATCTGTTTTCTCTCAAAGTAAAACCATATTATACACAGTGCTTTACAGGAAACAAAAAATGACTCGTGAGCAAACAAAGGAACAGCATAAAGCATTACCAAAAAATTAATCATCAACAGAACTCCTCACAATGTTCAAAAATGTCATTTTGACTTCAAATTCATTCATTCATTTAATATAGAACTGAATGTGCACGTTTTTTCTGTGCCACCAGTGGGCACCAGACCCTTAAAGGTGAGAGCAAGAAAACTACTTGAGGTTTATTTCTATCAACTCAAAAGCAGTCTTCAGGGTCAGTCCGTGATGCAAGTTTCAAAGTATCTGTCCTTGCAGCCAATAATGCTGCGTTCAAGAGCAGCCTTCAGAACTGTTGTGCCATTGCCTCTCTGGAATGAGCCGGAAAGGAAATAAACTAGTCTACAGGCTTCTTGAAAAGATCTTTAATAAAAGACCATAAACAAAGGCCTTCTATTGGAAAACATTCTAATATATTGGCCGCCATTCATTTGAGTGTAGGCCTACCCTTAAAGTTCTGTCATGATAAGGAAGGCTAAAGAGAGCACACCTAAAGAGCATCTGAGCAGACAGACACCATCCCTTTATTTCTAGAGCCCTCTGCTGTAACCCTCCAACACTGCACCTCCAGTTACATCATGCAGGTGTTATGTTATATCACTTAACCTTCATTCAATAGCCTTGCTGTGCATTTTAGTACCCATACTACCACACTATTTAGCATGTCCCAATACATACATAGTATGTCTAATGCAGTTTGCCAAAAATACCTGGATGTCCTACTACATTCAGTTGTACTTAGCAGTATGCAGGCCAGCAGGCTTTTCTGGCTACCCACAGTCCTCTGTGCAGATGACAGCAGGACAGCTCCTTGCCAGCTGCAAAACAGAATATATTCCCACAGGCTCCGATGTCAAAATGCCCAACTTTACAGCATAAATAAACATGTTTACAGCCTGGGACAAAAACGGTTTTGGTTTCTATACATAATTTTAGCATTCATGACAATGAATTCGTTTTTGGGTGATTTTTTTTTTTTCAACTCACCTATTAACATTTTAGCAAGGCAAAGTTACACATTAAGGGTGGGGCCGCTTGAGTGACAGGCTGCCTGCAAGGTGTGGCAGCACTCTTAGAGTCAAATCCACCCACTGGTCATCCACAACTCCACCCTTTTGTCTAAACATGATCACTTCTGGCTCCAAAAAATCCAAGATGGCAACCACCAAAATGCTGAACTCAAAACACCAGTCCACAAACCAATGGGTGACTTCACGATAGCTATGTCCATGTGTGCATACTGCATGCAACAATACATACTTTGTAAAGGTAGCTGCAGTACCTGACAAAAGGTATGAGACAAAAGGTATGAATGCAGCCTTGGTTTATTTTTACTGTAATGTCCAGGAGCTCAACTCTCCTCAAGCAGGACTAGATGTGGCTGCAGACATACTATGGTTAGGGTTGTGCAGTGAAGTGAGAAGTCTGCAAGACTACATCTAGACCCAAGGACTCTTCTTGCTGTCCTCTTTTTGATGATGTCAAAAACATGAATGACGTGAAGAGTGACACCTGCTTCTCTTTTATTGTCAACTGTGATCATTTTTGTTAACTGTTATAATATTATAATCTTATGAATGGTTATCTTCGCACAGTGTTATGCAAATTCCTGTCATAATGTTAGCTAACTAGCATACAGTCTGTACATTACCACAGGACTCCAGACCGCCCCTGCAGATGGGGTTCCCCCCAGTGTTAACTCCATGGCTACGGCCTTGGAGCATTTTGGAGCAATCTACAGTATTTTCTGAGGTGTTTAACTTTTGTTTTTTTTCTACTAAAGTATACTTAAGGACGCACATATCCATTTTTATACGTAAAGGAAGTATAAATGAGCCTTTATTTATCTTCCTGCTGTCTCTTTAAATATGATTATGCTTTTAGTACGTTCATGCTGCATTCATTTCAGCAGCCTCGTCAGCCTCATCAGCCACCAGTGTCTGGACTACATTGGGGGATTTATCTTGCTGCTGCTCAGGGAAGAAGCCTCTTGATTACAAAATCTCCCTGAAGAGTCTAAGTGCCAAAATCTCTCTGTCAAACCTTAATCATCCCATATCTGTAATTATTTTTACTTCATCCATGTGTCTCTCTTGATTGAAATGATATTGATACAATGGCTAAAATTGTGTGGAGCAATGCTTGAACTAATGACAAACGAAAATTGTATCTGTGATCATCCACAACATGCTCATATGGATTCAATTGACATTTCTTTTATTCTTAGGAAAACGAAGATGCCCAACGACAATAAAGTCTGTCACAAATGAAGGGAAGTAGGACAGAGGAATCCAAATAAACTTGGCATCCCAGCCTGCACTATAACGTGTGCGTGGGAAGCGAGCTGTCAGCGCGTGCTCCATACACCTGGTCACCTTGGAGAGATCTGAATTGCTCACGTCCATGGAGAGGCCCTTGGCATTCACATCTGACAGGACAAACAGAGCAGAGGAGTCATTCAGAATATTAATATGACGCTGTTACTGAGTGTGATCAACTGCACTTCCACTCACAGTCATCAAAGAATGCGTCTCCATATGAGTCTTTGGCATCTTGAGGGAGGCGGGTCCACAGTCTCCTCAGGTCAGCTTCAACAGCATCCGGCCTGGAGATATCTGTCTTGAAGAAACCAGGCTCGACAATGCTCACTTTGATGCCAAAGTGCTGCATGTCCCTCCTGGGCACAAGAAGCAAAACATTTGATTTTCTTAGTGCATCTGGAGAGCTTTTTAATGAGTATTTTACTTTAAAAGTTGGCTTACAACGTGTTAATATTTAAAAATTTTGCAGATGACCAACTGTCAGTGCAACTTTGACATGAGTATTTCCATTTCATGCTACTTCTGCCTGCTACCTGAGGCTGTCTGAGAAGGCCTCCACTCCAAATTTGGACGGGCAGTATCCTCCACCAATGAGAGCCACTCTGCCCAGAAAACTGGTGACATTAACCACCCTACCCTGGCTCTTTTTCAGCAGGGGCAGAAACTGGAGCGTCACATCAATAAGACCTATCAGATTCACATCCAAAACCTTCGTGAAATCTTCCAACTGCATCCATTCAGTTCGACCGAAAGGTATCAACCTGCCGGCGTTGTTCACCAGACCCCACAGACCTGCGGAGAAACGAGGCAGGAACATTACCAGCAGATATCAACTTCAGATCCTCATTTTCTATTTGTTGATAAAAGAGAATGTTGATCATTTATTATCTTCACAAACATCAGAAATTCGTATTTCCTGTGGGAATGTCTGATAGTGTATATGAATGACATCAGCTGACAGGAAGTAAACATGGACCCAAGCTGTTGCCTCATAATGTAATTCAAGTGAAACTCTCTATAGACTGAATTACCATGGCATCACACTAACACAAACAATAACTTCCAGGATGAAAATTGGCAACTGATTACAATTGTGGAGACATGTAAAATCAAACTTGTTGATTTCTGTTGTCATTTTCAGCCATAGCTATAATGTTTAAAGATATACCATTAGACACGGTGGTCCGACATACAGTTGTTTCTGCTGTGCTTATTTTATGTCCTGTGTTGCTTCGTTATTGTGTTTGATAAACCAAATGTGCCAGCACAAAAGCTAAACAGTGTACTGCTGTGGATGGGGCCACAGCAAAACGTATTTTGGACACCTAAAAAAAAAATCAATATCTATGTAAATGTATGCTATATTTGATTTTTTGCGACACTTTACCTTACACACTAACCAATCGAGGCAGCAGTAGACCAGCAACCCTGTGTGTGTTCTGTGTTTGATATACTGTAACAGCCTCAGTTACCCATCAGTGAAAAAAAAAACAAAAAACTGTCTGACAGCAAGGTAAAGCAGTGAAAATATTCAAATACTCAAACCCAGTGTGGGGGAGCCCTCTTGTGTGGAGTTTGCATGTTCTCCCCGTGTCAGCGTGACTTTACTCCGGCTTCCTCCCACAGTGAGTGCAGATACTTCAAATTTAGGGTTACAGAAAAATCTATCCAAGCTGCAGGTCGGCATGTATGACAAAGGCAACCAGAAGAACTTTGTATCCCAGAGAGGGCGTGCTCTCTGCAGCTGACCACCCTCTTAAGGTCACTGTTGGTCAACATCCTAAACCTCTGATCCAATATTTCAAGAGCTGAAAGGGAAGCATTTCACACATGTGAACATTGATATCTATGTCTGTAATTTGTAATTAGCGCCTAATAATTACCAAGAGTGAAAGACAAGTATTTTGGGGGGTTCAGTTGGTACACTACAAAATAAGACATCACTACGAAACACATATCTGAAGCAGCAAAATGCTTTTCATCTACAGGCAACCCTACAATTTAACATACATGAAGAATGTTGTGTCTGTTTCTCTCAAAGTAAAACCATATTATACATAGTGCTTTACAGGAAACAAAAAATGACTCGTGAGCAAACAACAGGAACAGCATAAAGCATTACCAAAAAATTATATCATCAACAGAACTCCTCACAATGTTCAAAAATGTAATTTTGACTTCAAATTCAGTGACTCATTTAATATAGAACTGAATGTGCATGTTTTTTCTGTGCCACCAGTGGGCACCAGGCAAGAAAACTACTTCAGGTTTATTTCAATCAACTCAAAAGCGGTCTTCAGGGTCAGTCCGTGATGCAAGTTTCAAAGTATCTGTCCTTGCAGCCAATAATGCTGCATTCACTCTGTACATTTTATCCAAACCACTGATTGTCCTATACTAATCTCTAGTTCCTGGTATCTTTGCACAGCACTGAGTACAGTAGATAGAGCCTTACTGTCTCTGTTAACTCAGTTATGTACATAGTTTTATATATAGGCCTGCAAATAATGATCATTTTTATTATGGATTAATCCACTTATCATTTTCCCAATTAACCCATTCATCCCTTTATCTAATGTTAAAAGAAAAAATTGAAATATAAGTGTATAATTTCACAGAACCTAAGGACGACATTTTCATATTTATTTCACCTGTAATTAACATATAATGTTTGTATGCATTTACATGTGTTTCTATGACACATTTTAATTTCTAGTTGTATATTATTTTTGTGTTTCTTCTTCTAGTCACATACTTGATTAAAAAAAAAAGTCTCTACCTGAAGAGTTGTGCCCTTTTCTATAAAATATGGCTGGTTTTCCCTTGAGGAATTGATGGTGGAATAGTACTTATCTTATCAGTGTTAAAATGCCGAAGTACCACACAGTACTATGGGGAGTAGTATAGTACATACTGTGTAGTGTATGTACAGGCCAGGCATGTCCACTTAGTCCAATGAAGTTTAAAAAGCTTCAGATTTGTGTTTGCAGAAACTTTAATGTGTCCCTGACTTTACAAAATGCAGACTATATGAGGTAAGTATTTCCTCCCTCCTCTTTAAAATCAAAGGGCATGTTAAACATATCAGTAGGAGGATGATGAGTTGATGATGGGATGGTCCAGGTTGCCTTTATCTCTCCCAGTGCCTCACTCTGACTGGCATCCTATCAGTGTGTACCCCCTGCTGCTGTCCGCCCGGCTCACCTCCATCTCCGACCTCTTTGCTCACAAACTCCACCGCCCTCCTGATGCTCCCACTGTCTGTAACATCCAGCAGGAGAGTCTTCAGTCTGGGGGAGGCTGCTGCTGCCAAATCTGCTGCACCTTTCTCTGTGAGACATGCAGCTATGACGTGGAAGCCTTTTCCATCCAGCTGCCTGGCCAGCAGATTCCCAAAGCCGCTGTCACAGCCTGTGATGAACACATGCTTCCGGGAGAAGCCATCAACCTTGTAGGAATCTCTGATGTACCATCGGATGACAGCGAGAGCAGCCAAGACGAAGGCACAGGTTAAGGCCATGTGTGACAGGATTACCTGAAACACACAGTCCACAGATTAGATTTCAGGCTTCTTGTTTCTCATTACAGAAACATTCGACTCACATTCTCCAATAAAGGTAAATAAAAATGATGAAAATAAAAGTGAATATTAATGAAAAGTGTGCAAACAAGAGAAATCTTCTTACCTCTAATAAATATGTCATCAGATGATCAGTTGACACCTGAGTGGAGAAGCATGGAAGATCAATATCCATCTATTTGGCTACAACATGATCTATATTTACATTATTAGCCAGTAAATTATAAAACAATAATGCAAACATACCATGGCTACAGTTCTTTAGATGAAGATGTGTCTTTCTTGTCAGAGAATAATTGGGTGTATGGACAATCCTCTCCCAGTCAACACAGGAGTTGTAAGTCGTGTCAGGGTTTGATGATTGACGATTGCTTTCAGTGTGAGCAGAGTCTCACGGTCCATCAATAATACATCAACAGTTAATGTTTCAACAACTTAGGGTTGTTTGAAATGTAATATCTTAAGTCTTTCTTTCCTATTCCTTTCTTTCATTTTTTGGAACCCTGATTTCCCTCTCTTAAGGGAAAGACAAGACAAGTGTACGTTGGTGCTCCAGCAATATAGGCAATCACTCACTTGGCTCTACTGCGTTTAGTAACAAATCCTAGTCCAAGAGCAGACTATACCGTTTCGTTTTTTTTATTTATCTTATTTTAGTCTATCTTATTTTATTTTATTCGATTTTGTTTTATATTATTTAATTTAATTTAATTTAATTTAATTATTTATTTTTTTTCATTTCATTTCATTTCATTTTATTTTGTGTGTACATAGTTCAGTCTTCCAAGTGGATTATTCATTCAGTTTAATGTAGTTACGGCTCTAATTACTTAGAAATAACAAAACCAAACTTTTGGAGGAGGGCACTGGGTAATCAATCCCACTTTTCCCCCATTACGACCCCCTTTGGTGGTCTAATCTATGATATCACGATTTATTAGTTGATTTATATTTTGTAGTGTTCTCTGTATTTGATATTAAAGGGAAATCAACGTCGATAATCTCAAGAACGGGTTTAAATAGAAGAAAAGGAGCCAAAGTCTGTCAGGATCAAAAGCTTTACAAGATGCTTCAGTTGTGACAACGTGTTTAAGGTCATCCCTCCTGCTCTTAATCAGCCTCCTTAGCCCTTCACTGTTCCCAGAGTTTTTCCCAGCCAGTCAGCTCCCTGCCTGTTCTCCCACTTGGCTAAATCCCAAAGTCCCCACTAAGACCTTAGGCCCTGAGCCCTAAGGGACTGAACTGATGTCACATGGGTACATTCAATCTCAAAAGAGTGCCAATAAAGCTCCTTTTAATTCAACTGAACTAAACCCTGTGGTATTAAAAGGCAGTGCACCTGCGTAACACAACACAGTGTCCAATGCTGGGTCTGAATGCAGCCCTGATAAATGATTGAGTGTGAGAAGCACTTGGCGGCGACATTTCAGGTCACACTGACATGCTTATCTTACACTTATCTGGCACAGTTGTGGGTTTGGGGACTTTTTAGTTAACGTTTTTTAACTTCCTCACATCCAAAGTACTTTAGAGGTCCTGGTCCTGTCCCTGATTTGAACATTAAGAGGAAGATGAGAAGTGTTAATGTGTAACTTTCTATGCCAGGCTGAAAACTAATGTGCCAGTCTGCACTATCTAGTTTTGTTTTTATAAATGTGCCCAGACTTACCCTGTTAACAATGTGTTTCAATTCCACAATGTTATAATTTGTAGGTAATTCAGAACAGCCCTAAGCCCTCACACACTCTGTGGTAACACGCCTCAAAGTCTGTGAGCGTGGAGCATGGGATTGGGACCCAATCACCTCATTCCTCCAGCTTCACCGCCCTTCTCCCCACCTGCACTTCATCCCCTCATTAGAGGGGTGAAGTGACCATTTAGTTTATATTTAAGTCCTGGTTCCAGTTCAGTGTTTGTTGGATCCTTGGTTAAGTTCTGTTTTGATCAGTTTCACCTTTCCTGCACTACATGTAACTGCGAATAAGAGTTATTTCTTCAAGTTCCTGTTGCTTGCAGTCTCCTGCATTTGGGTTCATCTATTCCACTCCTCATGGCAGAAGAATCCAAACAGTCATGGGCCCAGCAGGGGATCTATGTACTGTCGAAATGACTGCAGATACACCTCTAGTAGTGAGGACAGAGAGGCAGCCTTATTGGCAAGGCCCCGGTTAAAGAATTTGCTACCTGAGTAGGTAGAGGACTTTCTGAACACTGCTGAATCCCAGTCTACACCTCAACCTGCTGGCTTTGTGCCTGCTGGTTCTCAGCTTGCACCCAGGACTGCCTTGGGTTTGGGAGCCTGCAATCAGCCTGTCCCAAGGCGGCTTCACCGTTGCTCTCCTTTTCTGGTGCAGCTTTCCCAATACAATTCCTATACTGGTGCAGAATGCTTGATACCATCTTTCTTGTCCTGGAGTGGCTTCCCCGACACCTTTCTGTCCTGGTGTGGCTTCCCCTATGCCTTCCTGTCCTGATTCTGTATTCACTGAACTCCATGACACTAACTGGAGCAGCTGAGGGGCCATCCTGATGTCTTGTTGTCACCCTTTGATGGGACTCAAACGCTGCTGTGCTGTGAAATCTCCACAAGGGGGCGTGGTCCCCATGGCTCCTGATATCTATTTCGATAAGGTCTTATAATCAATAATGCAGGCGTGATGGTGTCTGGAGTCAAAGACATAATGAAGAGCCAAACGTGTTTCATGATAAAGAATATGTTTATATGATGTAACCCGGTAATCCTTCATGTACAAACATTTATTGCAGTAAAAGTAACAGACACACTAGTGATCTTCAAGTTCGCCCGAATTCTTCCTCAAACAACTAATCTGAAAGAAACTACAGTCCAGATATTTTTAGTTTGGGGCAATTTTGACGCAAGAGTCTATCCACGATGAAGGTCGGCATGTACGTCAAAGGCAGCCAGAAAAATTTTGCGTCCCATCCAGCAGAGTAGCGAGTACGAGGATGAACCGCAGAGACGGCGTGCTCCATGCAGTTGACCACCTTCATCAGGTTGCCGTCCGTCAACATCCTAAACCTCTGGTCCAACATGTCAAGAGCTGAAAGAGAAGCATTTCACACATGTGAATGTTTGTATACAGGTCTGTAATCTTTTATTATAATTCATAATAGTTCATAATGATTTCCTAGGAAGTTTTTTGGAAAGAGCTGTGTCATTTGGCACTAATTATAGGGAAAATGCAGACAAGGTTCAGTTGGTACAAATCACAATCACAATAAACACTACAGGTCTACAGGTAGCCATTCAATTTAACATACATTCACAAACACACAAATCTGCCCACCGTGCGTATACATGTTTTCTACTCCAACCAGTTTTTAGTGAAATGAAATTATAATTATTTCTATTATTGACATATTAGTGAAGGAGGCCCAATGTGTCTTTTCCTTCAAATCAGTACCAAATTATTTACAGTTCTTTCCAGGTAACCTTCAAAATATGACTTAAAATAAATAAGGAAAATAAAGGCACCACAGATAAAGCATTGCCTAACATTGTTATCATTGAAAGAACTCAAGAAAATGTTTAAACATATAGTTTTAGAAATCTGAACCTTTTCAATTTTATCTTTACAGAACAGAACCACAGTCTATTATAAACTACTGCAGAGTGTCTGAAAATTCAATGACTTGAATCATGGGTCATTTTTGGAGAGATGGGCACCATATAACAAAATCATCTCCTCAGAGAATTGTTTAGTCGTACGTTGAGCTATGGCAATAAAAAAAAAAGTCTACTATCTATAACAAAAAGGTGGAGTCACTTACATTCTGCCAAGAAATCTTGTCCATAGTCATCCTTCACATCCTGAGGTAATCTGTCCCAGAGCTTCTTCACGTTGTCTTTCATGATCACTGTATCAGTCACATTTGTTTTGAAGAAGCCTGGCTCAATGCATGCCACCTTGATTCCAAACGGTGCCATGTTCAAACTGAAACACAAAGGAGGTTTGCTGTAAGTCAAGACAACATTTGTGAGAATCAAGGGCCGGATCGTGGTCCCTTAAGGCCCCTCACATTGTAAGCACTGAGGGGTCTGGGGGGCTCTAGTGATTAGCTCATGCTACAAGCACCCAGGGGCCTAATGGTCAGCTTGAGGGCTCTGGCGTTCAACTTCCCTCAGAGGTCTTGGGCCCCCCTGGCAGTCCGAAGCCCCCGCGCACTGGCCCCACTGGACCGGTCCATAATCAAGCCATGATGTGTATACATGTAAATGTGTTGCGTCTTCTCTCACCGCAGACTGTCGTTGAAGGACTCCACGCCATACTTGGACACACAGTAAGGTCCACCGAATGGGGTGATTCGCCCAAACACGCTGGCGACATTCACCACTCTGCCTCTGGCCATCTTGATGAGAGGGAGGACGCTCAGTGTTACATCGATTACACCGAACAGATTGACAGCAAGCATGGCCTTGTAGTCGTCTACAATGAGCCAGTCAGTGGGGCCAGACGGATGAGCAACTCCTGCATTATTTACCACGGCCCACAGACCTGGAGCAACACAAGATAATAAACACAGGGAGGCAAGTGTTAATACCCACAGGGCACAACATTTTACACCACCCAGTAGTGGAATCACTGCTCCGGGGTATATGTTACCATTTACGTTAATTCCTAAAACTTTTGTGAGAGGGTTACTTTGACACTACAGGAAATATGGTTTCTTGCTCTTTCTTGCCAAATTAGATGAGAATAAAAATACATACCATTCTCACATATCTATGTATAAACCTACAGCTCTTTTGAAAGGTAGCAAAATCCAATATGAAGTCCCTATACCTAGCAAAGAAATAGTCCAGTGTTAAGTTGTCAGCGATTGCCTAAAGCTGTTGGTGGCTGCGCTTCAGTTTTTGCACTGATTTAACACACGAGATATAGTGTGTTAATTTGTTAGCTTTACAGGTGCTGGTAGGTAGATTTAGTCGCTTTTGAAAAGAGCTAGGTTAGCTGTTCCCCCTTGTTCCCAGTCTTTATGCTATGCTAAGCCAAACTGGTGCTGGCTGTAGCTTCGTATTGCTCAGACAGACATGAAAGTGGCATCTTCTAATCTAATTCTCAGCAAGAAAGCAAATGTGTAATTCTAAAAATGTTGAACTATTCCTTTAAAGTTGAGGCATTGTATTTAAAATACATGATCAGTACAAGCAAGTTTCAATTAACAACACATGAACATTATTGTTTAACCTGAAATCCTCCAAATCTAGTGAGCTAAACTTTACTGTTAATGTCATGTGACCCCATAAAAGGAGCCCCTAAAAGCCACTCACCCTTCTGTCCAACCAGAGTCTTGATGACAGCGGCTGCTTTGCAGACACTCTCTGAGTCGGTGACATCCAGATGAACAGTTGTCAGTCTGTCGGAAGCGACCTTCTTCAGCTCATCCTCACCCTTCTCAGTGTAACAAGCTGCAATCACACTAAAGCCCAGCTTGTCCAGGTGTGTCGCCAGGAGATTACCAAACCCAGAGTCACAGCCAGTGATGTAGACGTATTTATCTTGCTTGTTGGGCACTCTTTTTCTGTCCTTGTACCAGCGATAGATGAGCCAGGAGGCCACCACTCCGGGGATCCAGTACATTATTTCTATGGCAAAGAGAAATCAACTGCATTATACTGATGAGAGATAAATGGTTTCCTTAAAACCAGACAGCGTTTCAAATAATGAGGTGATCCTATGTAAAAGTAATCCTTGAGAGCAAAACCTCAGGCTTCAGATCATTCTGAGTACTCTGTTTCCAGTGATTTTTCTACTTTCAAGACAAGCTGACGTCAGCTCGTGACAGATTTCTTTATATGGTCATCTGCTCCAGGCACACTACAATAAGTGTTCACATTACATACACGGCTACATGTAGCTACATGCTACATTTTTGGATTGTATTCCTGCTGGAATGTCCAGTTGTGTAGATTTTTGTTCAGAATCCTTTATTGGTAAAACTCACGCAAAGTGTATGCACTCAGGCTAAAAACACGATCATTTACAATGTGCAGGTATGTGAGTGTGGGTAGTGCATTCGGGTCTGTAATCCTCCCTTGGGCTGCTAAGTTACATGGATCTATGTTTTGTGTTGTGATCAGTTTGTTTGCAGGTAACCATTCCTCACAAGATGACGCCAACGTCCCAGAACTTAACATGGCATGACTTCACATTCCCTTTGCTCCATTACAGTTATTCCTGAAAGTACACTTGCAGCTGGGGAATGTTATCTAGGTTTCATATTTCTATATTCTATTGTCCAAATACTGTTTGATTACTTGCTGCTGTAACAAAAGAATTCCCCAGTTTGTGATCAATACAGTACTATCTATCTATCTATCTATCTATCTAGAAAGTGCTGCTTTACTCTGTCACAGTCATTCAGCAGAGATGCAGAGAGCGCAGATACAGAAGAACCAGAAACACTGTAAGTATTGCAGCTGGAACAGTTTGCCAAAAAGTGGTTCTGTAACATTCAAGCATGTTAAAATGTTCTAGCAGAGACCTTGCGTACAACTACATATGAAAATGAGCATAATAGGACCCTTTAAAATAAGAAATAACACTGGCTAACACTGGCTCCAAATGAAATATTTCCAAAAAGAAAATTTGAGATGGTTGCGACACACAGATACTCATCCTTATTATATTTGCATTTATTTGGAGCTCAGTTGGACCTCCTGTACTGTGAAGCATTTTTGCACTTCTATTTAGTCTCTTTGCTGGAGCTTTTGATCATAACACACAATCATTTTCAGAAGACGCATTTTGCCTACTTGTTACACAATCTGAGACTAAGATTTTAATCTACATTTTTAAGATGACATGGATGAGAAGTCCTCAAAGCATTTAAAATGTAAGTGTAAACATCTTAAATTCTCAACAACAGGGTAGACTGCATCAGCTGATGAAGACTGTTTGATATGTTTAAAAGCTCCAAAACAGCAATGAAGTAAAACTGTAATGTCAGCTTCTGTTCAAGTCAGGGGCATTCAGGTCAAAATGTACCGTCAACTCATATTGTATCAGACAGTCCGAGGCCTTTATTAGTCCCACAGTACTTTTTGATAAATCCCCATCCTCAGCAATCACTTCATTTCCTACTTATTATCTACAAACTCACAACATTTTATGACCTCATCCTTTTAAACATCATAGTAACACTGAGTTCTGCTGAGTAAAGTCTGAACATGAGACTGACATGTAGCAAAACCTGTTTGTCCCTGTGGGTGGATTTAAATACCTTTATGAATGGCTCTTAGTATGATTCATGGAGGCACATTTTAATGGGATGAGTCCCTTGTACTACTCCCTGTCAAGGTGATGCCTCATGAATCTAATAACATGTTGAATTTTAATCTTAAAATAATGCAATATAAGAAATCGTGGCCATTACCTTTTCGCAGGGCCCAAACTGGCATCCTCAGATGGCTTGCTGTCAGTCCAAAACCCCCAAATAATATTCATTTCATAGAAGACAAGAAAAATAAAATTTAAAAAAATTAACATTTGAAAAGCTGAAACCATGAATCTTTACCTATAAAAATTAAAATTGTTGCAGAGTAATTATCTGTTGATCAACTATTCAGTCAATTGACTTATCTATGAGCTCTATGATAATTAACACATATAAAAATAAAAGGCAGTGGCAAGACTTTACTGTCATTTTACAAATCAGCCAGATGAACTTACACTGAATATTGAATGTACTGGATACTAAGGCTGCAACGAACCGATCGATTAATCAAATTATTTTCTGAATTAATTCAAGAACCATTTGATCGATTAAAAAAAAAAAAAAAAAAAATTATTTTATTTTCCCCCTACAGTCAATATCTCAAGGATATTTAGTTTACTGTCATGTTACAAGACAAAGGAAAGCAGCAAATCCTCAGTATTTAATAGCTGGAAGTATGATCGATATTTCAGCTTTAAGAGTTACCAAAAACGATCAAAAATAGTTCAGTGGCGACTTAACTCATTTAAAAACCATAGCCTGAATACGCCGCATTTCACTACGAGAACTGAGACTCAGAGGACTGCCAGGTTTAACTTGTTCAACATCCCAAGTTCACAAATAAAGGAGAAACTTACGTGTGTGTTTTCAGCGGTGAATGAATGAATCAGTGTCGCACTGCGGAGCGACAGGACATCAGCCTTCAACAGACACACAGAAGTGGTGGAGATATGATTCAAAGTACCTGTTTTACCTTTTCTTTTTCATTTGGTGTTATATTTACTGTAACTTCCGGGAAGCTCAGCTGTTCTCCACTGAGCTCTTTTACACAAGAGCGACATCTGCTGGAGACTCTGTGATAATGCAGGCTAGATAGATGGAGCATACATTCATGGGTTTCTTCTGTAGCAGGCAAAGAAACAAAATAACATAATATATAACAACATAAAATGAGGCACAATAAGGTGAGGTTACGAAATTATTATGTTCATCAATCCAATTCATATCCACTGTCTCCAATTCAGACATTTATCCAGTTTTATCCATGTAAGTCCATATTATATTCAAGTCCAAGTGATTCCAATGGTTCCTTCCACTTCTGCAGAAATAGACGAGACTCTCCATTGATATAACGTCCTATTTTTTCCAGAGTCACAACCTCAGAGACCAAGGATTTCCACATAGAAACGGAGGGAGGGTTGCCCCTGACCCTTTTGCTTTTTGAAGAGAGTCAGGGTCATGTCCAAGCAGACATAAAAGTGGATTTGCTGTACTGATGTTTGCAGATAATGCCCTCCAGAAGCTGAATTTGTTACATTCCCACAAGCAATGCAACCAAGTGCCTACATGAGTTTTACATTTGGGACAATTTGGTGAAATCCCAGCTGTAAACATACTATAAATGTGCGGTGATATATTGATGTTATATAGTACATTGCATTGTAAATCTTTATATCTATTGCAGATTGAGATTCTAGAAGGCAAGCGCAGGATCTCTTCCCACACATCATTACCTGTAACATATTTGAGCAATGTGTACCAAGATGTCTTTAACCATGTCCAAGTTCAAATTTGATATCTCTGAATTAAATTAAGAGATAAAGTGCTTTTGCCCCCTTGTGATCCAGAACTTCTCTAGCAGGTGAAAGTCATTTGAAAATTCCAGCGACTTGTCTTTCTGATACACATAATGTCGGAGCTCTGAATATGCAAATACTCACATTCAGGCAGTATATAACATAGATGAACAGATATAAGCATAGAAACATCTTTTGCAGAGCATTATGATGTTACAGTGAAGCTGACCTTTGACCTATTGGGTATAAGATGTCATCACTTCATCATTATATCCTGTCAAACATTTGTGTGAAATGTTGTCAGCATATACATTTTTGAATTATGGGCAAAAACAAGGTTTGTGAGGTCACAGCGACCTTGACCTTTGAGCTTTGACCACCAAATTGTAACTATTGTTTATTGTTGAGTCCAAGCGGATGTTTGTGCCAAATTTGAGGAAACTCCCTCAGGATCCTCTTGAGATATTGCATTCATGAGAATGAGATAGTTGCAAGTTCACAGTGACTTTTGACTATTAAAATCTAATCATTTTATCGTTGAGACCAAGTGAACATTTGTGCCGAATTTGAAAAAAAAAAAAAAAAATCCCTCAAGATGTTCTTGAAATATCAGGTCAACAAAACTGAGACCTTTGACCTATGACCACCGAAATGTAATCAGTTCATCGTTGAGTCAAGTGGACATTTGTACCAATTTGAAGAAATTCTTTCAAGGCATTTATGAGCTATTGCATTCACAAGAATGGGATGGATGAACGGACAGACCGACAGACGGACTGACAACGTGATAACCTAATGCCTCCGGCCAAGGCTATTGCTGGCGTTGAGGCATAAAAATGGAAAAAAGAATTTGATAGAAATGTTAGCAGATAGAGACTGTCATTTTATAAACACAGTGAATAAACTCTCAGTTTTACAGAATGATTTATTTTGCACCATAATGAGGACAATTGGAAACTGTTTCTGTGACCGTTGACCACATGCCCATATGGTTTAAATTGCTGCTTAGATGTGAATAAATACATTTTATATTTTGTAGCATAATCTAGACACTTTTTTGACCTTGTTGTCACAATATTTTAGTTTTATCACTTTCAGAAATGTCTCTTGTGCTGTTTAGCTTAGCTGATGTCTTTCAGCCTTAGGTGAAGGAAGAAGCGCACTGATAACAAAGTCTGACACAAATGAAGGGAAGTAGGACAGAGGAATCCAAAAAAACTTGGCATCCCAGCCTGCACTGTAACGTGTGCGTGGGAAGCGAGCTGTCAGCGCGTGCTCCATACACCTGGTCACCTTGGAGAGATCTGGACTGCACAGGATGCCCAAGGAGAAGTCCTGAGTTTTCAGATCTGACAGGAAGAACAGAGCAGAGGAGTCATTCAGAATATTTATATATGACACTAGTGCTGAGTGTGATCAACTGTACTTCCACTCACAGTCATCCAAGAATGTGTGTCCATAGGAGTCTTTGACATCTTGAGGGAGGCGGGTCCACAGTCTCCTCAGGTCAGCTTCAACAACATCCGGCCTGCTTGCACCTGTCTTGAAGAAACCAGGCTCGATAATACTCACTTTGATACCAAAGGGCCGCATGTCCCTCCTGGGCACAAGAAGCAAAGCATTATGTTTCCTTGGTGCAGCTGGACAGCTTTTTATTAAGTATTGTACTTTTAAAAAAGTATGAGGTATTTCCATTTCATACTACTTCTTCCGAATACCTGAGGCCGTCAGAGAAGGCTTCCACTCCCCATTTGGACAGGCAGTATCCTCCACCAGTGAGAGTAACTCTGCCCATAACACTGGCCACATTGACCACCCTGCCCCGGGCCTTTTTCAGCAGGGGCAGAAACTGGAGCGTCACATCAATGAGGCCGATCAGATTCACATCCAGAACCTTAGAGAAATCTTCCAACTGCATCCATTCTGTTGGACCCATGGGTATGGACCTGCCGGCATTGTTCACCAGACCCCACAGACCTGCTGAGAAAGGAGGCAGGAACATTACCAGCGCATATCAACCTCTGATCTTTATCTCTTTTTCACTGATTCTCAACTCATGTACTTGAAAAAAGGCTCAATCTGAACAGCTATGTCCTTTTGGATATGGCTGATTTTCCCCAGAGGTAATGATGGTGGAACTGTACTTTTCTAATCAGTGTTAAAATGCCAAAATACCATACAGTACTATGGAGAGTGGTACTGTATATAGTTAATACTGTATAATGTTTGAGAGTTATGTTTACTACTGAATTCCACACAAACAGACCAGGCATGTTCACTTAGTCAAATAAAGGTTTTAAAGTGTCCAAAAAGTTTACACTCAGTCAGGAAAAACTTTTGTTATGAATCTACTTTAGATTTATGTTTGGAGAAAATGTAATGTGTCCCTGACTTTACAAAATGCAGACTATATGAGGTAAGTATTTCCTCTCTCCTCTTTAAAATCAGAGGGCATGTTAAACATATCAGTAGAAGGATGATGAGTTGATGATGGGATGGTCCAGGTTGCCTTTATCTCTCCCAGTGCCTCACTCTGACTGGCACCCTATCAGTATGTACCCCCTGCTGCTGTCCGCCTGGCTCACCTCGCTCTCCGACCTCTTTGCTCACAAACTCCACCGCCCTCCTGATGCTCCCGCTGTCTGTAACATCCAGCAGGAGAGTCTTCAGTCTGGGGGAGGCTGCTGCTGCCAAATCTGCTGCACCTTTCTCTGTGAGACATGCAGCTATGACGTGGAAGCCTTTTCCATCCAGCTGCCTGGCCAGCAGATTCCCAAAGCCGCTGTCACAGCCTGTGATGAACACATGCTTCTGGTTGGAGCCATCAACCTTGCAGGAATCTCTGATGTACCATCGGATGACAGTGAGAGTGGCCAGAAGTGAAGCACAGGTTAAGGCCATGTGTGACAGGATTACCTGAAACACACAGTCCACAGATATGACATCATGCCTCCTTTTAGCTGCAACCAGCAGCTTTATATGTTGCTCTGTCTGCTGGTCGGTCCATAAAACTATCTCCCCACCCTTTGGTAGCCACAGTTTTTTTGCCCTGGAAGGGTGAAATTTGACATTGAGGCTAAGTGTGTGTTTGTGTTCATGCCAGCTGGCTAAAAGGGGGTGTGGTAACGGAGATGGTCATGAGCCAAAGGACAGGGCAGGGTTACGTTCCTATGTGAGTGAATGAAGGTGAGGGACAATCGCCGGCCAAGGTGATATTCATGCTGAATATGGGCAGTGTCTGATTTGACAGTTGTATTTGTTAGTTAGCTTGCAATACCCACTGGTTAGACCAGTTAGACATGGCAACAAAAGGCAGTCAACCACACATCCTTCTTAGCTACTGGTTGAGTCTGTGAGTTTGTCTGTCAAAGTTCACCAAAATTGAACTCTTTACAATGTTAAGTTGCAAATTTGCTCTGCCACGGGAGGCAAATGTTTATTCACCCCTTTAGCCACACTGAATGGAAGTGAAGGGGAGGTAACTGTTCATGCCAGCTGGCAAAAAGGGGGCGAGGCAGTGGGAGTGGCCTATAACAAAAAGGTGCATACTTTCTGAACAGATTCACGTAACTTGACCAAACTTTGTGGAAATGTAAACACACACACACACACACACACACACACACACACACACACACACACACACACACACACACACTATAGCAACCACAGCTTTCTATCTATGAGGGTGAAAGTTGCTGTGGAGGTTATGTGTGGACTGCATAAGCATACGTGGTCGCAGCCACTGAGAATCCACACTTACTTCTCCTAAATATTCTACACACATTCTCTAAAGGTAAATAAAAACCGTAAAAAAGAAGTGAATGTTTACAAATAATGCAAAGAAAGAGAAATCTACTCACACTCACCTCTAATAAATATGTTGTGAGATTGTCAGCTGACACCTGTGTGGAGAAGCATGGAAGATTGATATTGAAATACCCAGTGTCTTTATGACCAAATAAAGATCAGCCTTCAAAATATTGGACTATGCAACAATAGTTAAAATTAGCTCCTCTGCAACCAATAGTAAAATTCTACTTACACATAAATGCATTCATAATAATAATAATCCAAGAATAGCCTACAACGTATAATAATATGAAACTTGTATGGTTGATTTCGTTGCACAGTAAGTACTTTTACTGTTGATGCTTTAAACATATTTTTAAGACATTTTTTGCATTGTGGTGTAAATCTAAACACCAAAAGAGGTTAAGTGCATGGGGTTTATTTTTGGTAAACTGATCCTTTAATGCAACAATTGTCACTCAACCACCAGATGGCATTAGATCTTATAAAGCTGATTTTTGTAAAAATAATAATAATAAAGTGTACAATAAGTCAACTAATATCATGTTTCTGTTCTTTGATTTTGAGTCAAATAAATAAAAAGGTATAAAGTTAATATACAGATTATATTTGGGTGCTCTAACTCTAAGTTGACTTATTATTTTGTGTAAAATGTAAAATAATAAATGTAAACATACCATGGCCACAGTTCTTTAGAGGATGTTGTCTTGTTTAGTTCAGTATGTGCATAGATTACTCCAGACGACAATGTGCCACAACTCAGAGTATTAATTCAATATACACATGCAGGTTGGCTGTCTTGCAGGAAGCTGAACTTGACACACACACACTACTGCACTAACTTTGTCTGTCTGCATGTGCTATGGACCAATTACAGTCAAGCACTGTTGTGCATCCAATAGGGACATTTGTTGTCATATCATAGGTAAGGTGTGGCAAGTTTATTTACATAGCACATTTCAACAACAAGGCCATTCCAAGTGCTCTACTTGAAATATCATAAACAGACCAAGTGCAAAAGAAACACATATAAAAGGACATTGAATTCTGTGGAAAACAGCCATTAAAGAGCCAAGAGAATAGAAAATAAAAACAAGCTTAAATAGGACAGGTTTAAAATACAAGAATAAAAGTTACTGTGCAGTTTGAGAAATTGATTATTATTTGATTTAATAAAAGGCAGTGACAGTCGTCAGATTTGATTGAAAAGAACTGATTTTGATACACAGAAAGCTTGTGTAAGGCTGTATTCACACCAAATCAGGTGTTGCGGTAATTAGCTGCAGGGTTGTACAACAGTGTACGAGTGCCATTAGATGTTCCATTTGCAGAGGAGTGGAGGGTAGAATCTCCCCATCTCAGTGACGTATTTGTCTTCGATAAGTTTGCTGATGTTGTCTTAAAAGCTGTCTAGAATTCCTTTTGATTGTCATTACTGTATCTTTTCCACCATAGAAGACAAGTGTACATACTCACAAGCAAATGGAGTGCTCTCCTTTGCTGGGTAGTACACTCAAGCTGTAAACACGTACTTTATTTCTTTTACCAAATTATACTTATAATGCATGTATTCAGGAAAACATCTCTGCACGCAGTGAGGTTGAGATGATGATGTTCTCATTCTTGAATATGATGTCATTTATCTGTGAAAGTTCACCCCCACTATTCTGCTATGCTCTGAGGGCACATGCTCCTCTCCTCAGGCCATACTTCTTTGATTGTTTTCCTCAGTAGCATGAGCTCTGTGTCTCTTTTCAATCTCTGCTCTGATCTCTTTCAGCTTAGTGTCCCTGACAGGTGAGCTGCTGTATACAGTATCTACCTGCATGTCCATGCCTTGTGTGAGGCTGTTACTCTGATCAGACAGTAACTATCTGGAGAGAATATCTGCAGCAGGAATGTTCTTGGCTGGCCTGTGGATGATAGTGAAATTGTACCTCTGTAGCTGAAGTATCTTTCTCTGGATCTCTGGAGTCAATCTATAACATCTCAAGTGGCTTGTGGTCATTACAGTGACTCAACAGTGATATAGCAAGTGTAAATGTTTGCAGCCAAAAAATTTTTTTAAATCTGAGCACAGTCGATTTCACTGTCAGTTAGCGATTTAGATGCATGGCTGATAAGCTCTTGCAGTAGGGCTGCAACTAGTCCATACTTGGATACTTCACCTTGTAGCCTTAGCTCTTTGCTAGGTTCAAAATATGTAGGGACTGGACATGGCTCTAGTGTGATTAGCTCTGTCATTTTTCTGACTGCTTCATCATGTTGTACATCCCATTTGAATTTACTGGACAATTTTGACAGGTGATGCATGAGTGCATTGATTTCCAAAAACATAGTGGCAAACTTTAAGTAGTTACAATGCCAAGGATGTGTCCATCTCACCTTCGTCTTTGGGTTGCCCCATGTCTCTCACAGCTACAGTCTTGGCTGGATCGGGCTTGATTCTGTCTTTAGTTACCGTTCCCAAAGTAGCTGACCACAGTGGGACAGATTGTGCTGCTCTCTGGGTTGAACTTAACTCATCGCTCTCTGGAGCGCTACAGCATGGCACGGAGGTTGTTTCTGCTGTAGATGAGGGCATCGTTGACTGTCATTGTGACTCCCTGTCACAGTGATGCGGTGTCACTTCCTAAGTCTCATCAACGGAAACTTGTATTAGACAGATTTCAGCCCAAAAGGCATATGGAGCCTGACCTGACATCCATGATGCTTTGTTGGAGGCTCCAACCAACTCGACTGTGATCATCAAGAGTAGGTAAAGCGTATTGCAGTTGTTTGACAATCTTCTTCAAATCTTTGGGGTCAAGACACACTCTCATGTTGTCTGTGTGTCTTTTCTGCTGCTATCTTTGAACTGACTCATACAGTTGGTTCAGTGACTGTAGCTCATCTTTCAGGCAGTTACACAGAGCGAGGGGAACACACCTCAGCAGGTGTACCCAAGGTACTATGTTGGGGTCTATATGAGTTGTGCACTCACTAGGAAACAGTCCTATTCCTATTTGGAGGAATTTGCACATCTGCAAAGGCCTGCTCCGTACCATTAATGTCAACTTGTCAATGTCCAAGTTGTCTGTAGTCTGACTCATTTTGATTCAATGTGTGTACTCCTTTTCCTCGCTAGGAAGAATACACCTTTGCAAAGTGGCTCAACTTGTTGCATATCTTGTACTGTTTTCCTTTAGCATTACCTTGCTTGAACTGCCACATTCTTTAGGGCGCTCCCTGTCTTCCTCTGTCTTGAAGAGGTTATCTGGGATTCTTTCTGCCCTGTCTTGGCAGGTTTTCCTAGCTGCATTCTTTGATGGCTGCCAACTGATTGCATGAACTGTCTGGTCATGTGGGCTACCGTTTCCAGCAGCTTTAGTTTAAAGCTGTGCTTGTGCTGTTTCATGAGACCAAACAATATTGATGGCTTTATCCAACGCAAGATCAGAACTTCTCTCTCACTCTAGGTGAAGGAATTTGACTTGACTTCCTGTACATGCTATACTTCAAAGTATCTAATTAACATACCAAGAATTGTTCAAACCAAGAATTGCTCAGCATCCAATAAGGATATTTGTTATCACCTCATGGTTGTCACATTGGGAACTGCCCATTGGTCCAACATCCCATTGTTCCGACCATATTTAACTCATTGTTCCGAAGTCTGTTCTGAAATCATCATGATGAACTGTGGTTAAGGTCTGGTTAGGTTTAGGCACAAAAACCACTTGGTTAGGGTCAGGAGAAGATCATTGTGTGGGTTAAAATGAAAAAGAAAGTGGCAAACACATAAGCTGTGAGCCTGCTTCACCTCAAGCCTTTCCCAGCTGACCCAGAGCCGGTCACAGCGCGCCATCAAGGTAGAAATACGCCCACCGGGAGCCGTTCAGCACTGCAGACCGTCGGACTAATGGGATGTCGGACCAATGACATGGACCCGTCACATTAGTGTGAAACAAGTCTTACCAATATATTATACGTATGTATAAAATGCACATTCTGATTATTTTAAACAATACAGGCTACAATTTGTAAGATAAGAACATGATCTATGTACAATATTAGATTTAAAATTAAAACATGATTTGTTAATCTATGAAGCCTGTATAACCCCCTAATAAGATTTCATATCATGGTAATTTTAATCAATCAATCACAAGTTTTTACAGACCCCTTGGTAGAGTGCCACAGAACACACTTTGAGAATCACTGCCATTGAGAATGTGACAACAGGGTTAAATGTGTCACCCAACATGAAGGATTTGTAACAGACAATACCAGATTACAAAACCCCTGGTTTTGATTTGTGCATTCCACTTTTACCTTACCCTAAAAACATATCTCAGCCCAAAAGTTACAGACACTTCTCTGTATTTGATATTGAATGTAAATCAATGTTAAGAATCTGAAGAGCAGGTTTATACAGAGGAAGAGGAGCCAAAGTCCATCAAGAACAAAATCTTTACAAGTTTAATGAATTGTGATGACGTGTTTAAGATCATCCTTTGACTTAAGAAGCAAAAATAATTGATATTATAATCAATAATGTAGGGATGATAACATCTGGAGTCAAAGACATCATGAAGCTTCAGTATGCACCAATGGCTTTAACTCCTAATACTTTCCTTTCCAATGAGGAACACAGCAGGGATGGCCAATTTCTCTGCTTTTATTTGCCTTAGCTATAGAACCTCAAGCTATCTATTTATGCTCGTCACCAGATATCTGTGGTATTTCAAGGGAAGGGACACAGCATCTTTGTACGAAGACGATTTACTTCTTTATGGTACAGATCCTCACAGAACTCTTCCTGTAGTCATGTCAATCTTAGATCATTTTGGTAAGCTCTCTCAATGTAAGATTAATCTCTTAAAAGGTGAAATATTTTCTGTTAATTAAGATGCACAACAGATATCTTTCTACTCATACCCATTTATAGTGACTATGGATAGCTTTCTTATTTAGGTATAGCGATAACCCAAAAATTGTCTGAGCCCCCTTGTAGATTAGACTAGAGTGGCCTTTAACAAATGGTTAGTCCTACCACTCTTTCTGACAGGAAGGATAAATATAATTAAAATGAATATTCTCACCAAATTTCTGTACCTACTTCATTGAATCCTGATACTTTTACAAAAATCCTTCTTTAAAAAACTCAAACAGAATGATATCTGAATTGAGCTGGAATAAAAAAAACTCCTCGTGTAGGCCTACAATGAGCATTCTTACAGAAACCTATATCAATGGAGAGAATGGCCCTTCAAAATTGTCAGTATTATTACTGAGCAGGTAACTTGAGAGCACTGACATACTAGATTGAGGCAAGTACCCCTGACAGTTTTCTAGTTTGGGTATGCATGAGGCTTCCTCTTGTAGGCTGACATCCTTGTCTGCTTTATTTTATTCAGAGATGCCTATGGCCCTACATAATAGTTCTTCACATCCTACAGTCCAACAGTCTTTGCGTATGTTGGCTCAGTTGCGAAAGCATTTTGACTGGCAGGGGGGCACCATCTATGCTCCAATAGCAGTAAACCTCCAATTTCCACCCTCTATTTAGGATAATACCTCTCGATTATGGTGAAATAGACGCAGACAATATATTTGCTTCATTTGAATAACTCAAAGCCAAATTTGACATAGCTTAAGACATAATGAAGTGCCAAACATGTTTTATAATATAGAAAATGTTTATATGATGCTATAAATGGTGTAATCCTTCATACGCAAAAACGTATTGCATGAAAAATAATAAGACACATCAGTGATCTTAAGGTTAGCCCAAATTCTTTTCAAAACAACTGATCTATTTTGACACACACTAAAGTGAAGACACTCAAGGTGTTACTCCTGGGATCATTTTACGGAAAAGGCTATCTGTGATGCAGGTCGGCATGTACGACAAAGGCAACCAGAAGAACTTTGCATCCCATCCAGGTAGGTAGCGAGTACGAGGATGAACGGCAGAGATGGCGTGCTCCATGCAGCTTACCACCTTCATCAGGTCGCTGTCAGTCAGCATCCTAAACCTCTGAACCAATATTCCAAGAGCTGAAAAGGAAGCATTTGACACATGTCATTTCTAATTAGTTAATAATCATTTTCTAGGGATAGAGTTGTGTAATTTGGCACTTACTATAGGTAAAATACAGACAAGGATCAGTTGGTACACTACAAAATTATGAATCACAATAAAACAGTCAGCTCACAGCAGATTACCTGAAGCAAATGCTGTTTGTCTACAGGTAAGCATACAATAAATCATACATAAAGAACATTGTGTCTATTTTGAATGTGCATGTATGTATGTATCTATGTATGTATAGAACTGAAAGTGCATTTTTTTCTGTGCCACAAGTGGGCACCAGACCCTTAACAAATATAAGAAAGAGCAAGAAAATCAGTACTTCAGGTTTATTTCTATCAGCTCAAAAACATCAGACCACTTCTCTCAATGAAAAATCTGGTAACTTAAGAGTGTATACAGTATGTCAAAATCAGCCCACAAAGAAAAAAGAGAGGAAATTGCAAACACCCCCAAAAAATGTATGTAACAAAGCAACGTTTTGATCTCCAGAGTCTGTGGGCGATGTTAGCCTGACAAATTAAGCTGAAGATTTAAACACTATTGGAGTTTGACAGATGAGGGTTAGACCAGATTCAGTGATCAATCAGCAGAGCTGCACAGCTCATGACAGGCAGTACTCTGAAGGACCAAATGAACACCAATAAATTTCAGCACAGAGCTGGTATTCACAGAATTAAAGCAACTGTCCTTCAAGAGCAGCGTTCAGTGGCGCCACGGTCTGGAATGAACTTTCAAATGCAATGTGGACACAAGTACACTTCATCAACTGTCTTATTGTTTGTTAGTGCTCAGAATTTGCATAGCAGAAATGTTTTGGTATCTGTGTACTATTATTTCCTTTCAAAATCTGGACACTATCATTAATGCATTCATTACCTCTCATCTTAACAACTGTAATTACAAGTTGTCACAATGGCCGTTTCTATTTTCCACTTGTGAGTCTGTGTGTGTGTCACCATGCCAAGACTTGGACCTGATGACACCTATTGTAGCAGGAATTACCACAGAAGCCATTTAAACTAATTTGGCCGGTTGTTAATGTGTCCATCTTTCTGTCTGTCTGTCTATGGACAGATTTTGGTCGACATGATAGCATTGCAACCATGCATGCAGTCACAAAACTTTACAGGTGTGTAGTTGAGATCACAATTAAGGCTGAGTTAAAAGATGGGTGTGGTTGGAACAAACGGTACCAGAAGTAGGGGGGTAGAGAGTAGAGAAGGGGATACTGGTCCCCCCACTTTAGACCCTTGGATGAAATTTGATTGAAGTTGCAGTTCACTGTATCGCAGCTAAAGCACTCCTATTGCAAGGTGTTCTCTAGTTTGCTATTCACTAGCAACAGAAAAAATATCTTTACTGTCTGCAGCTTCATCAAAACTCTGCTGCTAGGATTTTAAATGGCTTTTATGAGACTGTTTCATTGTTATTTGTTGTGATTTTTTATTTCTGTTTTAGTATTTTGAGCTAGTAGTTTCTTTCTGTGTTTCATTGCTTTACATACTGAATACTTTACATACCTTGTTTTAAAAAAGTGCTATAGATAGTTTATCAAAAAGATTCTTACTTGACATTAGGTATTAAACTGAATGCAGCACTTGCAAAATGAATAAATAAAAGTCCCAGAATATCGAGCAAGATGATTTATGTCATGGAGAGGATCACGGATCATTTTTAGCAAGATGGGCATCATTCGACAAAACAATTTCCTCTATGTTTATAAATTGTTCAGTGATGTGCTGAGCTATAGCAATAAGTTTTGTGTTATTTTCTAACAAAGGTGGAGTAACTCACATTTTCCCAAGAAATCTTGTCCATAGTCGTCCTTCACATCCTGAGGTAATCTGTCCCACAGCTTCTGCAGGTTACTTTGCATCGCTGCTCCATCAGTCACATTTGTTTTGAAGAGGCCTGGCTCAATGCCTGAAACCTTGATTCCAAATGGTGCCATGTTCAAACTGAAACACAAAAGAGGTTTGCTATAAGTCAAGAGGACACTCATGAGAATAAGAAAGATTATCAATGTGAAAAGGCTGCATCTTCTCTCACCGCAAGCTGTCGTTAAAGGACTCCACGCCATACTTGGACACACAGTAAGGTCCACCGAACGGGGTGACTCGCCCAAACACGCTGGCGACATTGACCACTCTGCCTCTGGCCTTCTTGATGAGAGGGAGGACGCTCAGTGTTACATCGATTACACCGAACAGATTGACAGCAAGCATGGCCTTGTAGTCGTCTACAATGAGCCAGTCAGTGGGGCCAGACGGATGAGCAACTCCAGCATTGTTTACCACGGCCCACAGACCTGGAGCAACACAACAATATAATAAACATAGAAAGGTGAGACTGTTAATACATACAGTACATGTGTGGCATCACCAACAAGTGAAATGACTGCTTAAAGGCAGAATGAGTGGTAAAAAAAGTACAGACTCATACAAAAATAATCCCTCTCAATCATCCCGTTTGACCCACTTGAAGTGTGTGGCGGTGTATGCAGACTGTGCCCTCTGTCTGCATTTTCTTTTTCTGCTGTGTTTTTAATGTTTCTGAGCAACAACCTTTTGGCAGTGGTAAGTAGCCCTTACCAATAACAGTGCACATGGTGTGAGGGTGGGACTCTGTAAAACTGTAGTTACCATGAGGGGCAAACTTTGACAATTCAGTCAGGACCACTTTAGTCAAAGAAAACTTTATTTCCATTTGCAGTATTATATTTGGCAATATGGCTCTGTTCTGGGGCCTCTCTGCCTTTCCTTGGCCTATGCAGAAAGCCTCTTCCATGCAGCTATGTGGAAAGACTAAAGCAGAGACAGAAACCTCTCTGCCCTTCCACGTGCAAACGAGGACAGCCTGAGGCAGAGAGAGCAAACCTCTCTGCCCTTCCATGCACCTACATGGAAAGCCTAAGGCAGGGAGAGCAGCAGCAAAGACCCCCCGGGAAAAGGACAGACCAAGCATCAATGCCAAAAAGAAATTAAACTGGTAAATCACACAAAGCATGAAAAGGAGGAGCTGGGGTGGAGGTGGGTCGCAAGGTGGATTGCAGAGGAAGCAGCAACATTACGCAGGCTAAAGCAGTTTAAATAGGATGCCCTGAATGAGATTCGCCAATTGGTTGCATAGAAAGGAATCATGTGATCTATCAGCTGACTGGGCTGTTTGAGATCAGCTGACTTAGCTGGGATGTGAGCTGAGCTTGACATCATGTCGTGCCCGAACTTACACTGTGCTCAATTTATGTGTACAAACTGCAGCCAAAAAACCCTCCTCATTATGCCTTTAATTTCTAAACCTGGAGTAAGAGGGAAACTTGATATGATCGGATATGTCATATGCATTGACATCTCCACCCCAATGCCGAAGCAAAAACGCACAATCACCTTCCATAAACTAAACTCTGTTTTCCCTACCTCCCTCTCATCCTCCCTCTCTGAAAAAATATCCACTTCTCAAACATTAAATGTGACCCTATAAAAGGAGCCCCTAAAAGCCACTCACCCTTCTGTCCAACCAGAGTCCTGATGAAAGCGGCAGCTTTGCCGACACTCTCGGAGTCGCTGACATCCAGATGAATGGTTGTCAGTCTGTTGGAGGTGATCTTCTTCAGCTCATCCTCACCCTTCTCAGTGTAACAACCTGCAATCACATTGTAGCCCAGCTTGTCCAGGTGTCTCGCCAGGAGATTACCAAACCCAGAGTCACAGCCAGTGATGTAGACATATTTATCTTCCTTGTTGGGCACTCTTTCACGTTCCTTATACCAGCGATAGATGAGCCAGGAGGCCACCAGTCCGAGGATATACAGGTACATTATTTCTAGAGATGAATGGTTTCCTAGAAACCAGACTGTCAAATAAATAGGAAACTCACATTAACACCGCATAGATTTATATTATACTGACTCCAGATTAAATAAATGTTTACAAAAAGATAATTTGAGGTAGCTGTGATAAATGGACACTCCGGTTTGTTAAAGTTTTATTTATTTGGAGTTCAGTTAGCCCTCCTTTAGTCTGGACAATTTTAGCATGTAGGTGATTTTCCTATTTATACTTGGTCCTTAACACTATTTAAATATTTTTCTACTCCTTTGTACACTTTAAATAAACCTCATGATCTTATATATTTATAGAAATTGTGTACTGACTCACTGAACAGGCATTGGATGCCCTTATTTAGAATATTTATACGTCCTTCTCCTAGATCCTTTTAGATATATGTTTTACTCTCGATTGTTTTATCATTTGTAGCGTTAAAAGGGCTTTTATGGATGTTCAGATTTATCATGATGTATACTTTTTTCTATTTTTTTTTTCTAATTTATTGTTATATCAATTCCTGACAGGTGATGCTGATGCTCATCAGTCCAATTAATTGCTCCAGTGCTCTGATTGGTTGACATGAGACAGCCTATGTATATATATATGCAAGTGTTGTGATGCTGCCTGTTTATTATATCTGATGAAGGTCGTCAAAACCGAAACGTTGTGTGACACTCAAACCATTCAGCAATGAGTGAGACAGTGCGCGGGAGCCTTCTTTAATTTAGCATGTCGTTGACAAAACCTCCACACAAGGTCCATTTAGTTGCTTTTCTGGAGCTTTTGACAGTAACACACAATCTTCTTCAGCAGATGCGGTTTGCCTTGTTGTTAGACAATCTGAGACTGAGACAGTAATCTAAAGCAGTCAGATAAAATAAAACACGGTACACAGCTCTAATTCCTTAACAACTGGGCACACACTGTTAGCTGATAGATTGTGTGATATGTCCAAAAGCTCCACAACTGCTACTTAGTGATTGCAAGACATCAGACAGAGTTGTCAACTTGTTTCACTGTGTTTCCATCTTCAGAATCAGTCAACTCGATCTCAGTGAAATGGGTAGATTCAAAGGTCTGGACTCAGGCAAACTCAGTGACTGTTCAAGTTCCCTACATCCCACAAGTTCTCTTAGCTCTTTCACTCGAATAAATACGTGAGTAAACAACTCTGTTACATGCCACAATTATATAAACAGAAACTAAACAGCCGTTACTAATGTACCTTTCAGCCCTCCAGCCTGAATCAGCTACCTGGCCTGCTGGCAGGTACTGCTCAGTGCTGTGGTTGTGTGCACTGTGCTAATGTTAGCTGCTTAACAGGAGACTATTGCCGTATAGCGGCTCTCGTGCACTGGTTTGAAGGGTGTGCACTGTCCAACCATAGACTGTGTGTGCCACTATAGATATGAATGTGTGTGTATGTGAGTGTGTTGGTGCATGTGTACACCCATGCACCAACACACTCACATATCATTATTCATTTATGTGCTGCCAACTGGATTGCTCTAACAAAGTTTTGTAGTATAACATACAATGACAATAAAGGATCTGTCTGTCTGTCTGTCCGTCCATCCGTCCGTCATACTGGATTAACTTCTGATGAGAGTGTTGCTGCACGGCGGCTCGTGCTTCAGCCCAAGGGGTGTGTGTGCTTTGTGCTACTGGCTTCTAACGAGTGTCTGTCATTTCGCAACGGCTTGATCTTAATTTCAGCTCTTTCAGGGGACAATCCCCAAGCGTCTCAGAGTTGGGAATATTGTTCATTTTTTCACAAATTTGAAACCTAATTTTCTATACTTTGTGGATTTTTTAATCATTCAAATTTGGCTGGGTGGTTAATACACATTTTTCTGTGGTGTGACAAACTCATTACACATATTTACATTTGCTTTATGTAGACTTTGAAGTGAAACTGTTGTGTCAGCTACTGTTTCAAAGGTCAAGAATAAACTTTAAATCTTATATCTTATCTTATAGTCTGAGGCCTTCAGTAGTCCCTTTTCAATAAAATATTAAATAACAAAACACTACAATAAAACACTACATTGACAATTATTAAACTGATACCTTTAACCATTTAACCTTAAATGAACCCTAAATTTAATCCCGCTGAGGAAAGTTTAAACATGAAACTGAGACATGACAAAACCTGTTTTGCCACAGGAAAAGCCTTCAGGAATGACTATTGGTGTGATCATGGAGGTACATTTTTGGAGTGATGCCAAGATCTTTACCGAGCTGATGGCAGCAGCACTTGCCCATCCCGAGAATGGTATGCTATCCGTTTTCTGCTGTTCGTCATAACTGTTTGTCCCAGTTTGATATTGCTCAGTGTAATGCACACACATACCATTTTACAATATAAGACAGTGGGGCATGAGCGGCATACCATTCTCAATATCGGCATATGCATACCATCTGTCACTTTTTGATCTTGACACCACTGCATTGTTGTGCAATATGTCCTCATGTGCACTGTTCTTTCTCAGTGTGATGTCACACAAATCTAAAAAATGTTTAGTTTTAATCTTAAAATGGCTATAAGCGAACTACACCGTGGTCACATGACATGAGCGTCTTTATCGCTGAGCTTGTTCTTTGGCGCGATGGCGTTTAATGTCCTCAGCAACCTCTGTAACATTTTTAGCCATGTGTTAGCAACTGGCTTTTTTAAGACACAGATAAGCTTTAAAATTTCTCTTTATACATCATGGGTGCAAGAAGCTATGTTTTTATAAATGTCTGTAGGGGTATATCTGTAAAAGAGATGATAACGTAGCTATTAGGCTGCATTCACATCGATGCAGGCGTTGCCAGTCCTCGCTTTCATTTGAATGTGAACAGTGGTGGGGCCACAGGAGATGCAAAAAATAAATAAATAAGTAAAACAAGAACTTCAGGTTGTGGTGGATAATCATGACCAGAAAAATCCACAAGAACAAGTAATGCAGTCTCTATCTATTGTTAAATATAAAGTGTGTAACAGAAATAAAGGAAGTGTACAGAGCCGTGTGCACCATCCTGCAAAGTAGAGCACTACTTTTTTCACAAAATTCTTGCTTTAAAAGGCAGAACATTGACAACTGAGTAGCCTAGTATTTTTATTATATGTTGAGGAAATATGTCAAAGCACAAAACAGTTACTTAAATATTTTGACAGTGGTTTAAATTTGAATCACCTTGAATTTTAATGGCTGCCCTCTAGATGATGGCTAAATCAATATTGTGTCACTAATATTGTTAATATGGCTGAATTCAACAGCCAATGTTTATTCAGCGTCGATCATATGAGGGTTTTCTATTTGGCTTCATCTTCTATCTGTGCAGTGACTCAACAAATTCTGATGGATTAACTGATTATCAAATATCTTGCGAAGTAATTGAATTAACTGACTGATCTTTGAGCACTGTAATAATTCAAACATAGTGTTAGACTTAACTTACATTTAACAAATTAGCCAGGTGAACTGAGACTGAATAATGAATATTATTAATATTAGGGCTGATAAATTGAAATAAAATAAAAAATAATGAACTATTTAACCAAAAAATGTCATTAAACAGACAGTTCAAAATCCAAAGATATTAACTTAAGACAAAGAAAAAAAGCAAATCCTAGAAACTACATTTATATATATCTAATTTGAAATAGCAATAAAATCAATTAAATCAAAATCTCTCCTTATTCAAGTTACTTAAACCCAAACCTGCAGACTCAGGTGACGATCCCACATGTTCAGGTAACAGTGAGCGTCATTTACCCACAGCCATGATATTACCTGTGTCTCCTGTGCGTGTGTTCAATAAACTCGAAGAAACTTAATTTAAGTAATTATTAAAATAATCTTGTAATATACAAAAGTACTTTCTAGGAGACAGTTATGATATTTTTGCCTAAAAATGTCCAGAAAAGAAAGAAACTTACACGTATGACGTATGGTGAGGGAATGAATCAGTGTCGCACTGTGCAGCAGCTGGATGCGAGTCTTCAGGAGGCAGGCTCAACAAACTCTGAGCCTGATCCCGATCTCAGAGTTGGCCTGAGCTGGGACACTCACCTGAGGACACTTTCGGCTCCAGAACAGCTGTTCAGAATCAGTTTAATCAACTCTCAGCCTGAAGGAAGCGTTCACGGTGAGCACCAAAAGGCATCATCAATGGAGCGCAGATAACATGATTGTCAGGGGCAGGAAGCAGAAAGCCACTTGTATCATCCCCATCATCCCAGCTGAATCAGACATTGTAATGACCAAGAATCAAGACATTTTTTTAAAGGTTATTTTTTGGGGCTTTTGTTGCCTTTAATGGCAAAACAGCATAACATTAAGGGGAGAGAGAGGCAGCAAGGGACTGCAGGCTGGACATGAACCCAGGGGCCACTGCATCAAAGACTGGGCCTCAGATCACGCTCCATCTACTAAGCCACCGATGCTCCATCGTACTCACTTTGATTATCCTTTCTGATTTATGCATAGGGAAAACCACAAAAACTGGCAAAAGTCCTTTCAGAGCCAGAGTCACTTTTCTTACAACAAACCATTGCCTTGCATGTGTGTGTTCAGTGTCTCTGATGTTAGAAAGAAAACTGCCGCTGCTGAAGAATCAAAGGACAATGCATAAAAGATAGATGAAGCAAACCTGCTGGCTGGCAGGTTTGCTTCACAGAGTATTGCCATAGTAACTGACTCAGGGTTACATTGAAGTGGCTTTGTGAAACGGAAAACTCAGAGTTTACCTCATCTCAGGCTGAACATAAGAGTTTTCACTAATCCTGCTTTCTGAAATAGGGCCTGAGGTGGTGGAGATAAATAGCCGAATAGTCAACAACATTTTTTTTTGTTGCTGTTGTTGCTTTTTCTGCTTCTCGTTTACCTGATCTTCCGGAGCTGCCCTCCTCCGACCTCTCTGTCACAGGTTATGATGTGTGAAAAGCGACATCTGCTGGAGACTGCCTGATAATGGCAGCTAGATAAAACCTTGACATGGGCTGTTTCCATAGCAGGCATAGAAAGAATACTAATGTCTCTAAACAATGTGTTTTATTTTTATTTTAACATTACAAATTCACCAAAATATAATAAGACTTGTTGATGAAGCTGCATTAGTCAATGTGTTTCTAAACTTTAAAGAGTGATCAACAGTCCCTTGCTTTGAATAATAATTCGTGTTTTTTGTTTTTGTTTTGTTTGTTTTTTTAGCTTACTACAATAAGTTAAATTACCTCTTTAAAGTTCTTTAAATTCAATCTAATCCTTTAACCTGATTGAACCTGCAGAACGACCACTATTCCACCCAGCTTGATCTTGCTATTAGGTACAACAACTGATGTAAGTGTGCAGAAATCTTTTTCTACCAGTCTGACCTCATTAAATCTAAAATCTATGAATATGCAGATACTAGGCACTGTATTACAGCAAGTTGCACCTAATAGGCCAAATGAAATATTTTACATTAACTCCCTCCTACCCAGAGGTGGGTAGTAACTAGTTACATTTACTCAGTTACATTTACGTGAGTAACTTTTTGGATAAATTGTACTTTTCAGAGTGGTTTTAATGCAAAATACTTTTTACTTTTACTTGAGTTATATTGTTTTAAAGCAACAATACTCTTACTTGAGTAGAATATTTGGCTACTCTACCCACCTCTGAGTACATAATTACATATATATATATATATATAAATGTACAGTATAAGAATACATTTTTACATCTTTCTTGTGCCTTGATTTATGTTATGTTTGTGAAGATTTAATTATTTTTGTTTTAGTTAAAGGGGTATCGTTTAAAATACATGAATTTGCAGATTATTATTTTTGATTGATTGATTACGTTCATGTTCTTATTTTACAAATAAATCAGACGTTACTCAACAGTTACTCAGTACTTGAGTAGTTTTTTCACCAAATACTCTTTTACTCTTATTCAAGTAATTATTTGGATAACTACTTTTTACTTTTACTTGAGTAATATTGTTCTAAAGTATCAGTACTCTTACTTGAGTACAACATTTGGCTACTCTACCCACCTCTGCTCCTATCCTTCAATGCTGTATGGCCACTTTTTACCACCTACTTTAAGGCTGGCAACAAAAATGGCCTAACACAGGAAACTGCAACGCCAAATTCTCAAAGAATATTCTCAGAATAGTCTCAACAGTTAGTTATTTATATAGCACCTTTCAGGACACTCAAAGACGCTTTACAGTGCTGAAAAATGTCAATAATAATCAAATAAAAACAAAAAATGACTGTTGGAAACTAGGGAAATGCCAGTTTGAACAGATGGGTTTTTAACAGTGATTTGAAAGTCTACAGGGAGTCTGCATTTCTGGTGTTGAGTGGGAGGGAGTTCTAGAGGGGTGGGGCAGCGGTGGCGAGGCTCAGTGTCCCAAGGTTTGGTGCTTAGTTCTAGTGATGGGGGTCGGGAGGATGGAGTCAGTAGAGCGAACTCGGCGGGTGGGGGAGGTCAGTGCGGGTGAGTAACCGGGCAGCAGAGTTCTGTATGTGCTGCAGTTTTTGAAGGCTGGTAGAGGGAAGACCATAGAGAATGCTATTACAGTAGTCAAGTCTGTAGGTTATAAAAGCGTGGATGAGTATTTCTGCAGTGGAGTGGGTAAGGGAGGTGCTGGAAGAATGGTGCGGGAGATGGAAGAATGATGTCCTGGGGATGTTGCTGATATGGGGTTTGAAGCAGAGAGTGGGGTCAATTATGATACCGAGGTGGAGGAAGTGGTATTGTGACCGTCGATGTGGAGGGAGAAGTCCTGAGGAGAAGGTAGGAGAGCTTTGGGTCCAGTAATGATGAGTTCTGTTTATTGCTGTTTAGTTTCAGGAAGTTGTTGTCCATCCAAGATTTGATGTCAGTCAGGCAGTTTGTGATGGTGGAAAGAATGACTAGAGTGATAGATTTGGTGGAGATGTATAGCTGGGTGTCGTCGGCGTAACAGTGGAAGTGTAGTCCGTGGTGTTGTATGATATTTCCAAGGGGTAACAGAGGATGAAGAGGAGGGGGCCAAGCACCAAGCATTAGTAATGGAGTGATCCAAGAGGGTTACTTTTTTATGAATCTTTTTAAGAACCTTTGAGAAATGTTACCTGAAGACACTTTAATAGTTTTACCAGGGGTGGAGTACCAAATTCTGGGCCCTATTTATATGCACTCTCCATGGGCCCACTGCCCTTCCACTCTGGATTGATGTTTCTCTACACCTATATTTGTACACAGTTGTTAGTGCAGGCCTCTGCATACCAGACAACCCTCAGCTGTAGATCAGACAGGCAGTGTTTATCAATGCGTGTCTTTCAACCCTCCTTCTTGTGGTATTATCAATCACCTGTGTTGTGACTAATAACCGGCTGTAAAGAAGGAGCAAATTCCGAACCCAGGCCCTCTTGTCCTAGCGGGCATTAACCCCCTGAACATCTGCTTGATTAGGTTACCATAAGTTTGTCTCCAGGTCTACTTTTAGTCAACAATGTATTTTATACATACACTGAAATACAGAAACTCCACACTGTTGGGTAGTTAAAAAGAAATGAGACAAATGGATGATAGATCTAATAATGATACACAAAATTAATTGTGTGTTTCAAAACTTTCTGAAATTAATAATTAGCCCTAAAACAGGTGAAATGTAATGGTTACGAACATGAGCTGATCATGAAACAATGGACCACTGGGTATAGACATGCAGAAGGCCCCAGCACCTCAGACACACAGATTTTGTAGTTTTTTTCCCCTCTTCTTTGTTTTGCGTCACTTTGCAGTCGTTACACATCTCTCTGTGGTTTTGCGTCTCTTTTTGGTAGTTTTGTCCCTATTTTTTTTTGTATCTGTGGTTGTTTTGCCCCTTTTTATAGTTGTTTAGTGTCTCTTGTTGTTTAGTGTCCTTATTCATGACATTTTAACTTGATTATGTGTGTATGGAGACAGCGCCTGACAATAACTAATGGCCTTACAGTCATGAAACCCATTTTACAGTCACTTAAAATAACACTTAAAATGACTGTCATAGCAGTAAATGAACATTAACTTGGTTTAGAGATTGATTTTGCCTCACAAAGGCAGTCTAGTAAAGGTTTCATGCTCTCACAACTCTTATCAGCTAATGGAGGTGTAGATAATGGGAAAGGAGAGGCATAGGTGACCTGAAAATAAGACAGTTAAGATAGGAATTTACTCTGATGAGCCTCAGTGGTGCTGGTGGATTTCTGAAGATAACAGACGTTCAGTGAAAACTCCAGGTACGGTACATTTGGCTTTTCTTCCATGATAAAGTGTTACGTTGTGTTCATGCCCAACCAGGATTACCCTCTAACGATTGCTCTTCTTATCATAATCTACGTACCATAATTTAATCATGTTTTGTTGTTGACATTTGGATAGTATGCTGCTCAAAGCAGTGTGTTGCTGTTATATGTCACTCACCTCTTGTGTCCATGCTGTCGGATCAAAACTAAATTTTTGAGCAAAACGAATCATCCATTCGACTACATAGGTAATTGTGAATTAGTCATTAGATGAATATTAACTTAATTTAATATTTGAAGTCTTTTCCATAGTCGTAAATTTTGTCGGACACCGGGAATTTGTTGTTATACTTTGTAGATGTATGTATGGAATATTGTGAGTCTGAAAACTTGGATCTCCTGATTCGCACTGGACCATGGATCCCACTGATTAACATCCAAATTATCATACAGATAATTTTCTATTCACAGTTGCCAAGTGAGGACACACCTGCCTGAGTCAGGGCGACAGACATGAATAAATCAATTAAATTTACAACATCAGGAACAGATAAAAGAAGTGAGTGATCTGTTTTCAATCTTAAGAAGTGGACACAATAAAAGTAAAGTCTGATTAAAAAGCCAAGTGATTACGAGTGACTAAATATAGTTGTTCCTCTTTTTCTTTTTTTTTTTTAGCAGACATTGAGAATGGGTAAGTTTAGACTTCAAGATTGCCTCTCCCAAATGTTTCAGAGCACAGTATGTTTGCAGTTATTAAATATTCCTGGGGCTTACTGTACTTTACATGTGTTACAGAGATGAGAAGAAAAAAGAAAAGACACTGACTGTTGGATACTTTCAGCTGGTAAATACTGTCTCTTTGCTCATCATGTTTGTGGAAAGTAACCCAGTATATTTAACATTACTTAACATTCAAATGGCAGATGGTTTTGTCCAAAGTGACTCATGATAAGAACATTCAAACCATGTGGGAGCAAAAGCTAGATATCACCCATAATGAGGAGTGTATCCCTTTAAAACAGATAACGAAAAGCTTGTTTGTTGCTACAGTGGAAGTGCTTAGAGAATTCTTTTGAATTTTATTAGTTTATTTGTCAAAATAGAGACAAAATATTGATTACAATAGCTTTTATGATGTAAAAAATATGAAATAAATTATGTCATTTGGAGTGGAGGAGGCACCTGAATGGATTAAGGGAAATTTTAGGTACTTTACTTGAATATTTCCATTACTTTTCACTCAACTCCATGTATTTGACACCCTACTACTTATTTTTTAAGATTAAGATTTTACTTAAGAACATGCCATAAGCTGATCAAATTCAGGCATCTCAGGCCAAAGGATGTGAGTCATGCTCTTACCTCTCTGCACCACTGTACTATCTTTTGTTTGATCATTACAGATCAATAAGAAAGTAGAAAACAGGGAGCAAATTCTCACAAATATTGTTAAAATAATTTTTAAAAATCAGCAACTTCCTTTTTGCAGTTTCGATTTGCCACTTCCAAAGACGTCGCAATGATGGTGGTGGGGGGCTTGTGCGCCCTCATACACGGTGCAGCTGCACCTCTCATGCTCCTGGTGTACGGCAGGATGACAAACACGTTTGTGGCGTATGAGCTGGAGGTCCAAGAACTGAAAGACATAAACAAGACATGCAACAACAACACCATTTATTGGAAAAATGGCTCCATATACACAACAGCTGAAAACAGCACTGTGCAGTGTGGGTGAGTCTTTAGTTGACAGTTGATTTGTTGATGTGTAGTTACAGTTTAAAAGCTGCTGTTACTTATTTTATTCTCTCTGCAGGGTGGATATTGAAGCACAGATGACCATGTTTGCATATTACTATGTTGGCATTGGAATAGGAGTTCTAGTTGTTAGCTATTTTCAAGTAAGTATTTATACTTTCAACTTTAAAGGGACAGTTCACTCCAAAATTAAAAACACACAAATTTCCTCATACCTGTAATTTAATTTCATTATTTTTTTTAAATTTTATATACTTTGTTAGTCCCAGAGGGGAAATTCAATGTTTTTGCTCTGTTGTCAATTACACACAGGTCCGAACACACACACATGCACAAACAGGACCTATACATGCACTAAGTGGAGAGATGTCAGAGTGGGGCTGCCCATGACAGGCGCTCCGAGCGGTTGGAGGGTTTGGTGCCTTGCTCAAGGGCGCCTCGGCAGTGCCCAGGAGGTGAACTGGCACCTCTTCAGCTACCACTCCACGCTCTATATTTTGGTCTGGACGGGGACTTGAACAGGCGACCCTCCAGCTCCCAAACCAAGTCCCTATGGACCATCTAGTAGTAGTTATTAGTCTGGATTGCTTTAGCGTGAATACCTGGATGTTAGAGATATTGGCCATAGAGATGTCTGCTCTTTGTTGAATATAATGGACCTAGATGGCACACAGCTTGTGTGGCTCACCGCACAGAAGGAAGCACACATCTACTGCTAACTTATCTAGCACTACTGAGCTAGCTGTTACAGCTCAGCCAGAGAAGGATGCCATTAAATTTACATCTCATGCTGTCACGTGCATGAGCCTCTTATCTATAGATACACGCTTGCTTCTGAGCTGTGAGAGGGGCCCATGGAGAAAGCACTTATCTCTATGGTTGATATCTCCAACACCCTGCAACTCACACCAAAACAATCTAGATCAATAAGTAGCACTACAGGGAAGAGGAAAAATATGTATTTTTGATTCTGGGGTGAATTGTCCCTTTAATTTTAACCCCTCTCTGAGTAATTATGGTGTATGATGATGTAGCACATTATATGTACTCAGAGAGATAATGTTGTACAAATCTGTTCACTGCAGATTGACTTCTGGGTGTCAGCAGCTGCAAGACAAGTTGATAGAATGAGAAAGACTTATTTCAGGAAAGTTATGCAAATGGAGATTGGATGGTTTGACTGCAACTCTGTTGGTGAACTAAACACAAGGATGTCGGAGTGAGTTCTCTTTATCTGCAGATCAGGCTGTTATCAGTACAAAGCTGGAGAAGGTTTTAATGTTCCTGTTCCTTTACAGTGATATCAACAAGATCAACAATGCCATCGCTGACCAGGTGGCTATCTTCATTGAGAGGATCTCTACATTTGTGTTTGGCTTCATGGTTGGATTCATTGGTGGATGGAAGCTGACTCTGGTGGTCATAGCAGTGAGCCCGCTGATTGGTGTAGCTGCAGGACTTATGGCCATGGTAAAGTTGTGAATCAAACAGTGATTTCTTACTGTATGTGGAATCATGTATCACAAAATGATGTATGTATGTAATTTTCTTTGTTGTTGCTAAAGGCTGTGGCCAGGCTGACAGGACGAGAGCTAAAGTCCTACGCAAAGGCAGGGGCGGTGGCTGATGAGGTCATGTCATCCATCAGGACAGTCGCAGCGTTTGGCGGGGAGGAAAAAGAAGCTGAAAGGTATTTTGTAAGATTTTGTAAAATCCTAAGAGGTTGATGGAATATTACTCTGTGATTTGATATGAAACTGGAATGTGACCTTTGTACAGATATGACAGAAATCTCGTGGAAGCTCAGAACTGGGGCGTGAAAAAGGGCACAATTGTTGGCATTTTTCAAGGATACCTGTGGTGCACCATTTTCTTATGTTTCGCTTTGGCCTTTTGGTATGGATCTAAGTTGGTCATCGACACCAAAGAGCTGACTCCTGGTACTCTTATTCAGGTATGTACAAATAAATGCATTCAATTTCTGATACTCTACATCAACGTTGCTCAAAGCTTTGATCAGTTAGTGCCTTTTTAGGGAGCCGGTATCTCCCTGAGGACTGCACAGGTTCAAGACACAGGAAGTCAACCACTTTCACCAAGCATTCTCACATGAGCTCTACATCACTGAACTGCTTACCATAGGTAGCAATTACATGAGCTGCCACATAGCTTGCTTGTGTTACATCTTCACTACTTTTCAACTGTTCAACTATACTCATTGGTTCCCAACCTTTTTTTTCTTGTGACTGCTACTCCGCTTACTCATGCTCCCTCAGATTTATCTTGCGACCCCACGGGGAGTCTTGACCCCCAGCTAAGTATTTGAAAGACGGTGGCAATTGTTTCACCATTGCTGCGGTGTTGTTGTTATTTTTTCAGGTGTTCTTTGGAGTACTCATGGCAGCTATGAACCTTGGCCAGGCCTCACCCTGCCTAGAGGCCTTTGCTTCTGGTCGTGCTGCAGCAAAAGCAATCTTTGACACAATTGACCGGGTAAAATCAGGATACTATTTCAGACTTTTTTTGCAGATACAACCCAGATTTGAAACAGTACATTTTAAAAGACAAAATTTTCACCTTACAATAAGGTTCTGTGCTGTTATGTTCACAGGTACCAGAAATTGATTGTTTCTCAGAAGAAGGTCACAAACTAGACAGAGTAAAAGGTGACATTGAGTTCCATAATGTCTCTTTCTACTACCCATCCCGGCCTGAAGTCAAGGTAAATTTCTTCAACAAGCATTTATTTATGTCCATTTCTCACTTATCAAAATTCAACTCATAAAAAGTCAACCACTTTTTCAGATTTTAAATGATCTGAGCATGCAGATTAAAGCAGGAGAAACCACTGCTTTTGTGGGACCAAGTGGATCTGGAAAGAGCACAACGATCCAGCTCATCCAAAGGTTTTATGACCCAAAGGAAGGAATGGTAACATTGCAGTACCTGCAAACACCCACGCCAACACACAGGACATCAGTGGAGAGTTTGAAGGCTTCACTGTAATACCACATATGTAATTCTCGTTCTCAGGTGACTTTGGATGGCCATGACATTCGCACTTTAAACATCCAGTGGCTCAGATCTCTCATTGGTATTGTAGAGCAGGAGCCGGTGCTGTTTGCAACAACTATTGCAGAAAACATCCGGTTTGGTCGACCTGGAGTAACCATGGAAGACATCATCCAGGCAACAAAAGAGGCTAATGCTTATAATTTTATCATGGATATGCCACAGGTACATCTACATATTTAAAGATATTTCAGAAGAATTACAGAACATACAATAGTTTAGCCCCAAATTAACATATTGCTATTCATCCAACAGAAATTTGATACTCTAGTGGGAGAAGGGGGAGGACAGATGAGCGGAGGACAGAAGCAGAGGATTGCTATCGCTCGAGCTCTGATCCGAAACCCCAGGATCCTCCTGCTGGATATGGCCACATCTGCCCTAGACAATGAGAGTGAGGCTGTTGTCCAGGAGGCACTGGATAAGGTGAGTCACTCTTTGCCCACAAACTACATAACCGAATGCATTTTTTGTTGAAAGACACCCTAATAACTAGCATCTGTGCAGGTGCGCATGGGCAGGACAACAATTTCTATAGCCCACCGTCTGTCCACGATTAGAAATGCAGATGTCATCATTGGTTTTGAGCATGGACAAGCAGTGGAGAGGGGAACACACAGTGAGCTGCTAGAAAGGAAAGGTGTCTACTTCACTTTGGTCACCCTGCAGAACCAAGGCACATCCAACACAAATAAAGGTAGGAATTACCAAGCTGAAGTCATCACATATTGCCACTTTGTCAACCACCTTTAAGTCTGTCACATGTTAGGTATCCTTCTGCATCTGTTGTTTAAGTTCCAAGACGCCCCAACCGACACCAGGATGTCAACACAAGTATATGATTAGGTTTTGGTTTGGCTCTACATTCATATGGGAAGCAAACACCCACCTCCCGGGTGAAAGTCCAGGGTTTGTTGGACACATCCACCACTGCTGTTGCCAACCCTATAGAGACTTTCCAGCTCTTTATATTACATTATTACCGGCAGCTTTTATGCGATCCACTGGCGTATCATACTTCCGTGTCAGGTGTGGTCCAGCCAACTGGCGGCCCATTATTACACCACAAAAGGCTCGGTACGACCACATTACACACTGAAAGGTGGCTTTAGGCATCTGAAGCCGAAATCACTGACAAAGCAGTCGTATTTGATGACTTTGGAATGAGAATTGGCTGCAACCAGTCTCTATAGATTTACCTGCCGGTCATTGTTTTTGATCTTTCTATGTATGAAAAGCCAGAATTTTACATTTTACATGTTTTGTCCTATAGAAGGCCATAATGGTGGTGTGGTGGTTGCATATACGCCTCACAGCAAGAGGATGTTGCTGACAGTTACCTACCAGCTATATTACTGTAGCCACCTCTATCTGTCAGACACAGTCAGAGGTGGTGGTTGTTGTGTGGGTCTTACAGGCTTGTGGCCATACTCTGTCAGATTTACCTGGAAAGATGCTGGAAAGATAGCAAAATATGTAAAAAAAAAAAAAAATCGAGTATCATAATCCATGTTCTGTGTACACAGGCAGGACCCTTTAACCTTGTTGCCTTGTACCTTCAAATTCATCGCAGCATCACAAGAGATTGGTGGCTCATCCCCTATTGGTTGAAACAGCACCTTTCAGATATACACTCAGCAGGAGTCCTATAGAGTTTTTTAAAGGTCCTTCCTGTGTCTGTTAAAGAGCAAGAGAAGCTAAATATTGTAATAAAAGCTGTATTGATTTGGGTGTTTTTTTTCCTGCCAGGTGCAATCAATGAAGCTCTTGAAGAAGACTTTGATCTAAGAGTGAGGAGCCGCACATCCAGTAAAGGGTAAAGTAAATCCAGTTCGAAACTGTATCAGAAAAAAAAAATATTAAAAAAAATTTTGATAAAATAATCTGATGTTCTCAATATTACTCCTGTAGGGGCTCTGTTCGACTGCGATCGGCTAGCAAATTGTCAAGTTACACATTACCAGACAGCCTTGGGATGCTTTCGGACAAGGAGTTCACAATAGAAGAGGTACTGGGGTCCCCTTTTACACTATGTAATATATTTACTTAATTGCAAACATCACTGTGGAACCTAATAGCTCCAATGTGTATTTAACAGAAATGTGAGGATGATGTAGACGAATATGTAGAGCCTGCCCCGGTAGCACGTATCCTAAAGTATAACCAACCAGAATGGCCGTACATGCTGCTGGGCTCGCTGGGAGCTGCTGTCAATGGCTCTGTCAACCCCATCTATGCTATTCTGTTCAGCCAAGTTCTTGGGGTGAGAGTTATGCATTTCACATATACTCCCATTGCTGTTTTAAATGTTGGTGTTTTTTCCTGAAGTGCAAATGACTTATAGTATCGTTGTGTTTGCAGACATTTGCCATTCGTGACATGGACGAACAGAGAGCGCAGATTAATGGGACATGTATTCTGTTTTGCATTGTGGCAGTGGCTAGTTTCTTTTCCCAGTTTTTACAGGTTTGTATCAGAATTGGCAACATATTTAAAAGGGGCCTATTATGCTCATTTTCAGGTTCATACTTACGTTTCGGTTTACATGCTTTAATGTTCCAAAAAAATGTATTTTCCTCAAACTGACAGTGATGGAACTCCTGTATTCACCCTCTGTCTCACACATCTGATTAAAAATCATGAATTTATGCACCTAATCACAACCAACAGGTTTCAGCAACTCAAGCAACTCCAGTTGTCTACGATATAACACTTCCAGCAATCCGAAATCAGAGAGAAATTGACAACATTGGCATCAAGGTGTACGTCTTTGCCTGGTGTTAGCATGTAGCTTCACGTAGCAGTGTAGGGTATGTAATGTTATCACCTGCAGTAAGGTGCCTGGAGCAGATAACTAAATAAAAAATCTGTCCAGATCTGATGTCATCTTGTAGCCAAAGCAAAAAAACTCAAAATAAAAAATAAAAACACCAAAGACGGTGTGTTATAGTATAGTATAGTATGAAGTTTTGGGTTTTGCTCACAGGGATTACTTTCACATAGCTAACGTTTACCTCATTATTTGAAACTTCAGCCAAGTTCATCAAGAATGTCGAACATTCTAACATTACATATATTTGACATAAAATATGGTAATACATGATAGGTCCCCTTTAAGACATCTTAAGTTTGCATCTCTGTTATTTTGATATAGACAAAAGCCAAGCAAAATAATAAAGGATTTTACATGTAGACTAAGTCTGATTTCATATTTCAGGGATTTGCTTTTGCTAAGTCTGGAGAGCTGCTGACCCGGCGTCTAAGGAAAGTGGGCTTCCAAGCCATGTTGAGACAGGAGATTGGCTGGTTTGATGACCCCAGAAACAGCCCTGGAGCTCTGACCACCAGACTAGCCACCGATGCATCCATGGTGCAGGGGGTAGGTAACAGATTTATAGGCGTGTCCATATTTCACACTATTTGGGCTATAACACACAAAAAGCATAGGTTTGGTGCTGTACTTACTTTTTTACATGTGGCTGGTGTGGTTTCCACAGGCAACAGGATCTCAGATTGGCATGATTGTGAACTCGTTGACCAGCATTGGAGCGTCTTTCATCATTGCTTTCTACTTCAGTTGGAAGTTAACTTTGGTAATTATGTGCTTCCTGCCACTCCTTGGGCTGTCTGGTGTGTTCCAAGCCAAAATGCTGACAGGTTTTGCAAATGAAGATAAAAAAGCCATGGAGGCAGCAGGTCGGGTAAGCTCCACAGAACATTTACCACTTACGCCCATTGATGTGTTTATATTCCTCTGAGATACCAAAAGCCTCAGTGTAAGAATTTAACTTTCTCCCGCAGGTATCCAGTGAGGCTCTTGCCAACATCAGGACAATTGCAGGCTTGGCTAAAGAGAAATCATTTGTGGAATCATATGAACAGAAACTCGAGCTGCCATTTAAATCTGCCATTAAGAAAGCTATCGTCTACGGGCTTTGTTTCGGTTTCTCACAGTGTGTCATCTTCATGGCGTATGCTGCGTCTTTCAGATATGGAGGCTATCTGGTTAGCTCTGAGGGGTTACAATACATGTTGGTTTTCAGGTTGGTGAAATTATGTATTTCAATGGAACGTCTTTTTCAGATTCTGTGTTGAAATGTATTTTGTCTTTTTGATGATTACCAAACATCAACCCAGTGTTCATATGATGTTTCCCCAGAGTGATTAGCGCTGTAGTCATCAGCGGGACCGCACTAGGCAGAGCTTCCTCCTTCACTCCAGATTACGCCAAAGCCAAAACTGCTGCTGCTCAGTTTTTCAAATTATTGGACCGAGTTCCTAAAATCAGCATGAGCCACACAGATGGAGAGAAATGGGTTTGTTAATTCAGTAAATAAGATGGAATTGGATATAATGGGATGCCATTTTGTCATGATGTTACCTTTGATGATAATTAAGCCTTGTTATCTATCTTCAGGACAACTTCAGAGGTGAAATAGAGTTCCTCAATTGCAATTTCACCTATCCAACTCGGCCAGATATCCAGGTGTTGAACAACATGGTTGTGTCTGTGAAGCCTGGTCAGACTCTGGCGTTTGTTGGGAGCAGCGGCTGTGGGAAAAGCACCAGTGTTCAACTGCTGGAAAGGTTCTATGACCCTGATGAAGGCCAAGTGGTATGTAGACTGATTCAGACATCCATTTCACTAATCACAAAATGAGTTTAATCGATTCCAGCATCTTAATTATGTCATCTTTTATTTTCAGTTGATTGATGGCCGCCCCTCTCACACAGTCAGTGTGCCCTTCCTAAGATCTCAGATCGGCATTGTGTCCCAGGAGCCAGTGTTGTTTGACTGCAGCATAGCAGAGAATATCCAGTATGGAGATAACACATGCAGTATCAGCATGGAAGAGATTGTTGAGGCTGCTAAGAAGGCCTACCTTCATGACTTTGTGATGACGCTACCAGATGTAAGTGGAAACACTTAAAGATACAGCTTTACACACATTGCCATTGCAAATCCTGGTAATTTATCTGCCTCCTACCCTACTTTGGGTGCCCTTGCACAGACCACACCTGTCTTAGAACTTGGACTTTGGTGTAATCTCAACTACACACCTGTAAAATTTTGTGATTCTAGTTGGCACAGTTGCAAGGTTATGAGGTTGAAAAAAGCTGTCTATAGACAGACAGACAGACAGACAGACAGACATAAAAACACCTACAAAAATGCTCAAAACAGCTTCTGTGGTAGTTCCCACCACAATTAGAGAAAAAGGCTCCAGAGCAGCCACTTAATAGTCATGAGGATGTTTTGTCAACTAGTGTTTCCAAGTTCAAGAATGACTGGAAACCCAAGAAGTTAATACTATAATAATAGAGAGCATTTGATTGTGATGTACAGGTTTACAGTATGACATGGTTGACCTTGTGACCTTTTACATATCTCTACATTCGCACATTATAAGAAATATGAGACTCAGGTTGGCGCCCAGGGTTCCCAGCTGTCAAGAGGACAAAAACAGCGCATCGCCATTGCCCGGGCCATCGTCAGAAACCCTAAGATCCTGCTCCTAGATGAAGCTACGTCTGCCCTGGATACAGAGAGTGAACAGGTAACACAGTTCTAAACACAATTAAACAGTATGAACATAAAACAAGGTATTTCTTTGTGTAACTATATAATTATTGGTATAAATCTCTGTTTTCCTGCAGACTGTCCAGACTGCTCTGGATGACGCGAGAAAAGGTCGAACCTGTATCGTCATTGCTCACCGGCTGTCTACCATCCAGACTGCTGACATCATAGCAGTTATGTCTAATGGAGCTGTCATAGAACAAGGCACACATGATAGACTTATGGCCAAGAAGGGCGCCTATTATAAACTTGTCACAACAGGGGCTCCTATAAGCTAGACACCTGCAGCTACAGTGATGAGCATATGATGAAAATGATTATGTCTGGGTCTTATTGTACATTTAAATTCATGCAGTGTCCTCAGAGATTGTCCATAAGCCATGGAAAGATTGTTTTCTTCATTTAGCATAAAGGAACGTTTCTGTATTTTGATTTGAAGAATTGGCATTAATAATCATGTAGTTTATTTTTAATTCTGGAGATTAAACTATTTATTGTGTATATTTGTTTTTCAGAAGTTCCTTTTATAAAGGGGTAAAGATTTTTCTGCAGCCATGCACCTTGCCATGTTCATACCACTGGACTGAGATTACTATCTTGAATTGTACTTCGTATAATTCATAAAAAGTTTAATTAAAAAAAAATTCAATATCAATCATGTTTTTTTTTTTATTAAAAGACCTTGTTTTTATAATAGCATGTAGTAGTGCCCTGAAATCGGAATATCTTTCCTGCTCAGGGTTAATGTTTTGAGTATCTCTAACTGCGAAAAAATGTGTTCAGTATTGCAAACTGAATGAATGGATGTTAATTTAACGGGGTTTTCCTTTTTATACCTGAATATGACCATCTTGTTATGTATCCATAGCGTCACATTTTTAATGACAAGAATGTAAAACAACTGAATCCTAGACAAATGTCCCATTATTTCATCATTTCAAACAGTATGTAATTAAAATAAATGTGCTTTCAGAATTCTTAGAAGTTAATTTTGATGTTTTTCCTCTCTGATATCCTCCTGAATTTAGTTTTCTAAATATTTAACTTAAACTAAAGTTGAGGTGGATAAAGTGGAGGCTGCTGAGTGGTCCTGTGTTGTTTTGCCCTCAGCACCAAGTCATAATAGAGTACCCAGACACACAGATGTTTTTCAGGCTTGGTTTAACAAGTAGTCTACGCACTTAGGACAGTTACATCATTTAGTGCTGGGCCCCAGGTGCCACTGGATGCCAGGCAACCACAGACGGTGGGAAAAGATGTGGAAATGGGTTCTGCCTGGGAGTTTCACTAATCTGCCTAATCTAGTTACATCAGAGATTCTGTTCTACCTCATTACATTTGGGCTGATTAATATCTGAAGCTGCCTGAAGAAACTAAGTGACCCATGAGAGATTATGTAATTCTGCAGGATACAGGCTGCATACATCTATGCTACATCATGGATGCTGCAGGAGAGAAACCATTAATGATTTAGCGGGTGCTGCAAAAAGGCAGAGAATCATAGAAAAGCATATGTCAGATGTGTTGTTAAGTTGCTGTCATGGTGCAAAAGATCAGTCCTGTTTAAATTGTGCGTTTATTGACTTTTAAAAGTTTGGAATTGTCTTACCACAAAGCTTGATTGGGAACAGTCAGATGGCTGAGGGGACTAATCTACATTTTTAATGGTCTTTCATGTTTTTAGGTTGTAGAGAGTCCTCTTAACAAAAAGATGTTATTTTTTGAAAAAAAAAAAAAAAAGTCATGTTTTGTACATCAAGAACAAAATGCTATAAATAAAAGGGCAAAAACACCTCATAGCAACAGTTAAATAAGAATATAAAAATCTCCAGTCAGTAATTAAAGGTATTGGAAGGCTAAGGTTGAAATATTGAAGATCAAGTGTCAAGTGCACAATAATACCTATTAACAAGCAACATGTTGCTTTAGCAAATCTATTTTTCAAACCTCAAAATATGAATAAAAGGTAAGTTTATAATTATTATGTTGACTGACAAATCACAGTTTAAACCTGTTCAATCTAACCACTGAGTAGACTGCAGAGGACCCGAAGTATTTAGAGCCCAACAGCACTGTTACAGTTCAATAATGATCGAGGGTCACTTAAGGCTTTCTGGATTAAAAACAAAATCAGAATTCAAATTTATTTGGAGGAAAATGATAATAGTATTCCTCTCTCATGCAACATGTGGTGACATTTACGAAGTTTGAATCATTTCATTTTTCTTCTTTAAGGGGCAAAAACTATCTGGGGACCTAAATTTGTCCAGTCCACCAGATTGACTGAAAATGGAGTGTAATAAGTTGTCAATTCAGTCTGCTATCAGGCAAGGGCAACACTGTTCTGAATGTTAATGATACATTTGGTGTCTAAATTGTGCTAGGGTTTTTTTTTCTTTAATTTTACCTCTGTTAAAATTGAAGAAAAGTAGAAAAACCTCAATATAACCAACCCTGCACGTCAGTGTATATATACATTTTGGGTTACTGCTTTTATGTTGCAGCATAATCTAAATCTTGAGAAACCCTCACTAATCTCTGATGTAATTTAATCACTTTTTCTCAACTGAACCCTAATGCATAGTCTGATAAAATACTATCTATGCTATGCTGGACAGATGGGAAAAGTAAGCACTGATTTTCAAGAAAACCTGATAAAAAGAAAACTATTTTGTCTTTGAGAGCTATTTCAAGGTGAGGTGGCCTTGTTTCCTAGAGTAAAAAAATATTGCTTTGCTCATTGCTCCTGCTGTGTATTTGTTGTGAAAAAAAAAAGTGAATGAAAGTAATGCAATATAACATTTCAAACTATTTAATAATAAAACTCTGACTTCAAAATTGCTGAAAATCTGTTTTATTCAAAAGAATCACTCAAATCGTGTCATCAGTGCTTCACGTATACACTCAGACCACACAGGTCATAGTTTACTATTTCATCACATAATGTTGGACCACATAAAAACTTATTATACAACATATATTGCATTTTGAGTGCTTATGTGCAATAACGGTGAAAAACAGTCTGACAGGTGGCGTATCCGCCCATTTGACATGTTTTCATGCTAAATCAAAAGTGAGGAGAACAATGTAACAAAACTTCTCAGTTCCTCAATAATCTAAGCCAACTTCCTGTCCTCATCTCCAATCAGCAAATGAACACAGTAGGGAATGACAGCAACCACACCGAGAGGAACTGAAGCGCTCTTACAAAATGACAAAATGTAAAACAGAACCTCAGTGTGAGTGGGTATTTTGATAAAGTCATACAGCTTCAGAGTTGTGAGAGTTGCTGTCACACACATAATTTTGAATCTGATTTTGTAGCCGTTCTTCCCCTTACAGCTCTGAAAAAACATCTGAGAGTTCACCGCCAGGCCCAGACCAAATAGGGCTCCCAGATTTCTCACCAGACCAGCAAACGGTGTGGTGTCAAGATGGATCCAATCTTGGTTAGCACACCACTTCTTGGCTTTATCAACTGACCACAAGGGATCAATGTCCGTCAATTTGAGGAGCAGATAAAAGCAAATAGCTGAAGTGAAAAGACAAAAATTGGTCCGGAGGTACACTTTCATGCTTGCATTGTAGACTGAGGGGATGTGATCAAACGCCTTGGCAACCAACATACCTACACATAGTAGAAAAAACAGAATGACTAATGTTAACACTATGGCATAAAACACATAATTAGCTCAGGGAATTTGTGACAGGAAGTAGAAACTCACCAGCAACAACGCCGAGGATAACCTGATGTGGGAAATGTGTTGCAACAAAAACCCTGGAGATGCAAACGCTTATCTGAATGACCCAAAAAGCCATCCACAGACATGACCTCAGAAGACGAAACCTGCAAGGATGGAATAATTACACACGACCCGTAATAATGAAATCACTGATGTAATGGTGTGATACAAAATAACTACCCACCTTTGGAAACTCTGTACTGAAGTGACAGTGGAGGAGGGCCTGATGAAGTTGAGAGCAGAGGTGATCATCACATACCAAACACATGCTGAACCCATGGCATGACCAGATGGACTTCCTGTGAAAGAAAACATCAAAGAACGAGCTTGCCAGTGCTGTAATGTTGTACTTTTAATGGATTCATTAAAATTTACTGCATACATGCTAACCTGGCCCTGTTTCACACGTGATGTGAAATTGCTCCAAATGTGGGAAAGAATCGTTGTGGTAGATGTGAGTTTCTCGCACCCACCAGTACGGTCGCTGCCCAAACATAATCCTGAAAAACAAGTATTTGATTAGAATTTAAAAATGCACACAATCTTCTGAATATAAATTACTGAGTTGAGTTGGCTTACCATTTGAAAACAAGATTTAACCAGTCCCCGACAACAGCCACCCATATCATCTTGGTGCCCACATCATGACTGAGATGGAACCAGAGGGGGAAATACACTGAGAAAATATTACGAGGGTCTCCCACAGTTGACATGAAGTTGAGGAAATCGTGGTATTCCCTATAGTTGTTCTGGAGGTGCTGTATAACCAGCACCCCACTGCTGTAGACAAAGTCCATCTGAGGCTCTCTGTCTGTGTGTCTGTGTGTAACAGCTGCTTTTTCAGCACCAGTCAAAGCACCATGAAACCCTTCCACTGTGACGATAGCTTTATATCTCAACGTGGCATCATAAATCATTCAACAGTGCCATGGCAACAACATCAAGCTCTTCAGTTTAACCCCACAAGGAATAAAATAATGTGTTCCTACGTCATGAGAGCTCAGCATTTTGAGAGGTGTTACAAAAACTGTTTACACCACTGACTGTGTTTCACAGACCATTGCTTTTAAGGCTGTTACATATTAGCCATTGTACACACTAAAAGGGACAGTGCCCCTCGTAACCCCCTGGATCCTTTCAGCCTCATTAATATTCTCTTTCTCGGTGAACGTGGCAACAAAATGTGCTTCCCATAATACTGGATCTGAAAAACACAGTCCATCTGGCATCCAGTTAGGCATATACTCAGTGAATTTATCATCACTGTGTTTTCTTCCCATTTTAAATCCACAGTCACTGTTGTAAGAGCACTTGCACATAAAAAAATGGCAATGATAATGTTTTGACATACAGCAGCCTTTTTTGAACTTGATGTTTGGGAGTCTGGGCCCACTTGAACTTCCTCAGTTTCACCACAAGGTGGTATAAAATCACAATTAAAAACATAAAGATGCATTGTGGGAAATTCTAAGCTTAACACGAAATAACATAATCATGCAGTAGCCACGTTTTCTGTTCGGGTACATTAACACAAAACATTTAATTGTAAAAACTGTTATTCAGCTGATTTGTAGGCGGAAGTAAAACAAGGGAAAACGTAATTTCCGGTGTCCGGTCCCCGCCTCCTGTATACAGACCGCGGATTTTTGAAAATAACGACAGTTTCAGTAACAAGACGTAGCGTCATAGTAAAAAGATTGACGGCCACACATCATGTGAGTAATTTTATTGCGTCCACACTTAAATTAAGTAGCTAATTCAATGTAATTCCGTAACAAATCACCCTAGTTTAATTTCATTCCTAAGTGACGTGAGCTCTGGACAAGCTAAGGCTAACTAACGGCTAATGTTTCCCAGCTAACGTTAGCAGCTAATGTAGCCACTTGGGCTGACACCATAGTGTTCACCACTCACAGTCGGGTTGGGTGTTAACTGTCAAGTTAGTCAGTAATGTTCAACAGGGAGATAATAACGTTAACCCCGTTTGTGAGCTCGGTAACGGAGTCCGTTAACGGTAACGTCACCCGTCAACTCGGACGGACGTCAGTTGCTCGCACTGTTCTATTATTAGCTTTAACGTAACTGACGATTAACAACAGTCATTGTCATAGAGATGTTTTCTGGGATTAACACTGGTAACATTTGCCAAGGAAACTATAAAATGTCATTTTTATATTGTCTGGAAATCAACTGTCGCTTTATTTAAACAAAACAAGACATAGATCACATTCTCCATTTACAAGTCACATCAGTTAAGAGAGAAAACTTAAATTATATAAAAAAGTTGAGTAAAAAGGGTAAAATGAAACGAAATAAAATAGTATAAGTAGGAGTAATGGCTAATCTCACAGCATTGGATGGAGAAAGATATTTGGTTAGTAACCCATCTTATTAATGGTCAGGGTGACTGAATATTATATGAAAACTTCTGTCCAAAATATGACATGGCTTCCACACATGCTCAGTTTTAGTAATTTACTGCAATCCCTGTTTCAGACAGAATATTATACCTTAACATATATGAACAGTCTTGCATGATTTTCTGGCTGAGAGAAATGTGTACACCATCACCCAGCTAAAATACCGTATCCAATACAATCAAACAGAATCTCCATCTTCAACTATATTCTGAGGCAGACATTAAAAAATAGAGATCCAACTATAGTACTTATCCGGTAAGATGAAAGACACATGACGTTTACTTCAATATTCTGAATTAAAATTGTCCATCCTATAAAAGGAATACTGAGATTTAATATTGATCACAATCACTGTGACTTTTGTGATACTGAAATTGAAACTACTGATCATCTGTATTTCCTTTGTATATACTGTGGCATCCTGGGAGCATTTGCAGGACTGTTTTTTAACCAAAATCCAACTACTGGCACCTCTAACAAGAGAAAATATTGTGTCAGCTATTAATATGAAGGACAGTGAGAATGACATTAAACATCTTGATACTTCTGGCAAAATGTTTCATTCACACATCCAAATGGAAGCAAACAAAACCTCTTTTCTTAGTTTTTAGAAGGGGCCCTTTGGACTATTACCTCAGTGCTTTCAGACTAATGAAAGTCTTTCATGAGTGCTGATGCAGAACCAAAAATATTTGAGGACCTCTTGAGTAACTACTGCAAAGTGCGAACTACTGCTTAGAATATTGAAGTTGAAGCTGCTTATGTTCTTTGAAAGTCTGCCAAAACAATCTCAACTCAAGGTTAATTCATTTTAAATAATTTCTATCCCACTTTACTTCATTTATATCCCGAGCTGTCAACCATGTAGGCCTACCTTGCAGGTGTGACGTTACTGTGCAGCAGTAGGAGGACATATTGATTTGTGCCATGGGCTACATTTTATTTTTACTGTTGAAATTACCATAGGTGGCTGGTGCCCTCCTTTTAATATAATAGTATTATTTACAGTAGGTGGGCGGCATATCATCACTTTCAGGGCATTGCACTTTGGCTGATCTCTGTTTTCTTCTTTAACCTCAACTTACCTTGAAGGAAATTTAGTTTGCAGCAAGAATACACCAATAGCATTAACAGCTACAATCTATAGTCAACAACATGCAACTAATATAAAATTTGTTTTTTAAAAAGTGTATTACAAGATGAGGATGTTTGTGCACATGATGAGCATTGTGCTGTCTGTTGCCTTTATTGCAGATTGTGAACATCATGTCTTCCATTACCGATCCAAACATGAGTATCAGGTTCACCAGTGCGATGGAGGAGATCCACAACAAACAGCTTAAAACATATGGGGAGATAATTGACGTGACTACAGAGCTGTGCCAGTCCCACAGACAGTTTGTGAAGTCGGCACTTGGTATGTTTGAGATATTGTATATTATCTTGTTGTTGCCTTGGCAATAACTACTGCTCCTTGGGTCCATATTGAAATAAAATCAGACTGTCTTTAACAAGTTTTTTTCCTTTTTGTGCAGATACATGTTTAAAGAAATGTAAGGACGATGAGATTCTGTTTGACACAATACAGACATTCACAAGAGGTGAGTTTATGCATTAGGCCACAAAGCAGCCTGTTCTATTCATGTTAGTCATATGCTCAGTTGTGTGTGTTAAGTATGTTTACAAGATTGTTGAAGTTACTGATACTGGCCCTATGCCCTCTGTATTATTGTTCTATTTTCATGGCTGAATTATTCCTCATTTTCTGATACAGACTATGGGCCCATACTTGTTTGGGACAATATGCAATGCAGCCTCATAGGCATCATTGTTTATGTGAAAGTGTACTTGGAGTGATGCAATGTTTGTCCCCCAGACTTGGAACAGAAAAATGCATCTTTGAAAGGCAAACAGCATGCCATTTCTGAAATGATATCTGAGATTCAGCACAAGGAGATGCAGAAAGATGACATCATCCAGAAGATAGAGAAACTTAAAGAAGAACAAGTCAAGAGAAAAGAGTGTAAGTTTAAACTTGAAAATGAAGTGAAATGTATGATGTGGATCACAGAATTTAATGACATAAGGTAATTTTAGTAACTGACCCCTGCCCTTTTTCTTCTTTTCAGTGATCGAGTCTCAAAATAAAGCAAACAAACTCAGACTGAGGAATCTTCAGAAAGCCAGAGTCGTCTTTCAGGATCATTTGGGGATGGAGATACGAACAATCTCTGGCAAAACACAAGTGGTTAAAGGTATTTCCATATTAAGTATCTTTCTTGAGTCCTGTTTCTATGATCATCATTGTTTTTATACATTAATAGTAAATAATACAGTAATTTTAGCTTGTCGCAGGCAATGCCCCGACTCTCTTCAGTTAAAGTTACTATGGCTTTAGAATTTACACAATGTGTTTATTGTCTTCGTGAAGGTGGAAAGCTGCAGTTTGTTTTCCGGAATATCAGCCCTTCAGATCCGGACAGCGCCTACGTTGTCACAATGGGGATTACAGAAGACAGATCATACCAGAGTAAGTTACACACACACACACACACACACACACATCAGAAAACCTACTGTTGTATCAAAATGTTGTGCAGTTTAATGAAATTCTGACTTTGCCTTTATGTAAAAAACAAGACTGACAATATTCTATATTTTTATTTTTGTCACAAATACCATAAGAAAACCAACAATGATCTGATTCTCCTCACAAGTATTGTCTTTGTAGCCAAATCCTCATATAGGTTATTCCTCTGTGCCATAGAGCGCCATTAGTGTCCAGAAACTATTAAAAAACATATAAATGTGCCATATTGTTGCCCTGGCTGACATGTTCCGTGTTTTCCACGAACATGACTGCTATAGTTTATTTTGAATGAATCCTACATACACCACCCCGCTGCTGTAAATGCACACTGGAGCACCAACTGTTTATTAACCTGCCACTAGAAATAGTCCCCTGACAAATGCTGTGTTTACTCCTGTTTGTATAATATTTGTCTAAAACTACATTTCTCAGCTGTTACTGGAAATTACTTAAAAATAAAACTATATTTTTATAAGCATGTCCTAAACATCTGGTGTTTCACTAGGAAGTATGGACATGGGCGCCGGTGCCACAGACAGAGAGAGATTTTTAAAAAGTATTGAGAGACAGGCTAATGCACTGGTGGTTTTGGTCTTTTGTGGGATTTGTAGACTATAATAAAAAATATGAAATATCACCTGTCTTATCTTGCAATAGCCCATGTAAACGTCTTCTATAATCAAGTTTCCAATTTCTACAGTTGTGTCAAGTGACCCTGCGCTCGAGTGTTTGCCAGCCTTGGAGAGACGGCTTCAAGAGACCAATAACTTAGCCGCATTCCTGGCAAATATCAGGAAGGAGTTTATCTCTCAGGCACGCAGCTGAGATTGGAGGAATGGGAGAATAAAATGCCATGCAGTGAAGTTGTTGCTGCAATGTGGATACTGTAAATATGAAGCTAAATGATACTCTTGATACTGAAATGATTCTCCATGTATTAAATAAAGGATTTTTCACTTAGAATCAGAGTGCCTCAGATCCTTTTAACTCTGCCAACAAATACAAGTGAGCTTGACAGTCATTATAACCATATATATTATATTTCAATTCTTACTCGACTGTTTGTCCTATCCTTAAAAAGCACTGATTTTTTTACGTCAAACATCACCAACACCATGTCTTTTGACCCAGTAAAGCACTCCTTATTTATTCATTACTGATAGATATGGATTTAATATGCATTTTTGTATAAAATAAGTTAAAAGCTCAATAAAAATCTGGACTTGTTACTACATAAATACTGGTGTTAATTTTATGCACAAGTGTCTGAGCATGGTCGTGTTGCAGTTTTGAGGAAACTGTTTATTTGGCATCATTTCAAACCCCGGAGTTTGGCCTTGAGAGAACAGGTGTTCACGAGTAAATGTCTCTAAATCCTTAAAAAATTCACCAGTTTACTGTAGATGCTCTTCAGAAGTAAAGATGAATAAAATAATTGGTCATTATTCATGTAAATGGTGAACAGTTTAATTTTCTCATGTCATTACCCAGATTAAAGTAGGTGGAGATAAGCATAGTTTCATTTCCCTGGGCTTCATTTTCACTTATGCTCATTATAATCTATTAAAATACAATTTCATTTGTTTTTCTGTACACAGTGTAGCATAAATAAAAACAATGGGTATAAAAAAAAATCACTCAAAAAAACTTCAGGGAAAGCAATGAAAAAAATCAGATCTAGGAGAACATGTATTATTAAACTGCATACTTTTGTTTTTATTAACCATTTTAAAGCTATGCATATCATCAGTCAGTACACTACAGTAGTTGTAGTTGGTACAAGGCTCCTAGTTGTTGCCACTGATTTTTTGGCAGAAGTGAATCTCTTTGATTCAGGATGAGTTTTGTTCATTTGGTGGTGAGTTAAGTCACTCAGGCATCAGATGATTTGACGCCGCCCAACACAGGCAGCTCCTCGACGTAGGCTGATGGGAAATGGCCTGTCTTCCCATGAAGTTTGCCAAACCACCAACCATTATCCTCCTTTCCATAAATGTCTAGCAGATCTCCTGTGAAACAAAAATCCAGTCATTTTTATTAGATTAGTTATAAACCTCATCTGTTTTGGATAATCTACACTTGAGTAGCCACTTACCTTCTGTCAATGCCAATTCATCATCCTGTTCAGGTGTGAAACTGTACAAGGCCTTGCATTTTCCTATACTGCCCAGCTCTGATGTCGTTTGACCTGTTCAATATTGATGTTTTTCATTGTTTAATTCCTGATGTGCTGAATGTAAATAAATATTTGTGTTGCTCTGCAAATGCATTACCTTGTTCTTTGTCATCATCAGTGTGAGACAGGGCTCCGTTAACGGCGCCGACACACTCTGCAGCTGCAGTTTCATGTGTTACAGCTGTGGAAGTGACTTGGTCGGTGGCACTCGGTAAAGCCTCCACAGGCTGCTGCGTCCCAAACTGAGAGGGCCCTTTGTAAATGATTGAAGCTCTCAGTGATTGTCGGGATCTATATGGAGCCCTCCTGAGTTTGACTGGACGAGTCAGTTGAACGACGCTGTGCTCACAGTCCTTAAGCAGACAAATAGTTTGGGTTACATAATATACTTGTAAATCCTAAATGCAAATTAAGGGTGTTTTCACATAAAGCCTGTTCGAAACAGACCAAATTCGGTCCTTCTAAAGTGCACCAAGAAGTGGACTAACAGAAAAGGGACTCGGTTCTTTTTGCGTTGACATCCAGACCCAAGTTGTATCTTCCATTCCCTCATCCTGCATCCTTGCAAGCATTACAGGCTGACATGGTTTCGTCTGTTTTTTCAAGCATCCCGGTGCAACAGCTTGTGATCTAGAGGGCTAAATACAATGGCAAAGAGCGAAGCGAACCTGGAGTGCTTTGTGTTCACAATGCGCAGGTCAAGCGAACCGCACTCAGACCACCTCCTGAGGTTTTCAAAGTAGCCTATGGTTTGTTACAGAGGGGTCTGAGTTCTTTTGGAGTGTTCACATATGCGCAAAAAATGCTGAGTCATCACTCTGAGTCTGTTTAGGGGGCTGAAAAGAACTAAGTGTGAAAATACCCTTAAGCAACCTGTTTAAAAGGGGAAAAAAGGGACCAAGCCTAAACAGTCACAACATAACTGTCTTGCACAATGAATGAGAAGAATATTTGTGCTGTGTAATCAATAGCATTAGATGACATTCAGTTTAAAATTGAAAACACATTTGAAACATGAAAGGTGATGTCAGTGCAGGGGTACTTGAACTCAACTGACTAAAAAGCTTGGGAATCAACATCTGAGACCACTGAAATCACCTACAAGCAACTTCCTTAATTCAGCATAACACATTTACCTAAAAAATATATGCTGTCTACTTGTCTGTGCATGAGACTAGTGTTTAAAAAAACGAATGGTTGGGGCGTCGGTGGCACAAGGTTATTAATTGTGTACCAATCGTCACTGAGATGCACCTGTGAAATATGTTAAGGAAGAGTTTAATTCTATTTTCCCTGTTTCCCATTCAAACCAATGACATTACAATTGGAACCTTTCCTTTAACGAAAAGGCTTCCGTTACCCCAGAACATACCTCATGTCCTCAAGATGATGCATTAAGTCTTACCTTATCTTTCCATTTTACAATGCTGTCACGAAATCGGTGAAAGGACTTGGGTCCTCCCTCTATTTCAGACAGTGATGCAGAGAGTTTGTAGTGAGTGGCCTCGAGAAGATCCAGTTTTAGAGTACACTACAAGTAAAAAGGCGGCCGCGTTAATGAAATCTGATTCATGATGAGTTTAACTAAACACCCATCTGTACACATCAATATTCATCCACTCTACACAGGCTGTAAATGTTTACCTCATCAATCTGCTGCTCAGTTTCCTCGAGGTTCTTTTGGTTTGAGAAAGATGGATTTTCAGAATATGTTCTCATCAGTTTTTCAATTCCTGAAACAAAATGTCGAAGGTGACTTAGAAACAAGAACGAATGACCTCACATGGGATTCTGCATTATGATTCAGAGTTGGACTGAAAGACCATTTTTCCGCCTCCATCAGATTATATTTTGTGATTTTAATGCATTATTTAATGGATAATGTGCTGAACTCGCCTTCTCGATCCTTCTTTGTTTTTGTAATGCTTTCCTCCAGGCGCTGGAGTTTGAGTTTAATGGCCTCTTTTCTTCGGTCTTTGGCCATGAATGATTTGCTGTCCTCCTCCTGGTGTGTCCAGATCACAGATCACACATCAGTTACTATGATGGTCTTGGTTAAAATCTAATATTGACCCTTTTTTGTGCTGAGGCTACGAAGTTTTTTTGTGCTGTATTTGCCAGACATTTTTACAAACCACGCTATCATCACTACTGCACGGTACTCTGCACAAACAGTATATTACCTTAAATTTAATCAGGTAAATCCAATTGAGATTACTGTCCTATTTTCAAGAGACCTGACTACAACCTAACAGCTGCATAATTTAAAATTAACAAAACAGTAAATAACCATTAGTGCACACTTAAAAACAGCCTTCATGTGAGGCCCTGTCACAAAATTATAAGTGCATCTTCATTTCTGTGGCTTCGACGCCCCCATCAAAAGAAACCCCCTGCAGAGATGACTGGGTGTGTCTTTGAATGGGTGAGTCACTGAATGAGTCTGTGGCCTGCAGACAAGCCTTCTCAGAGCAAAAAAAAAAGGCAGACTTACAAAATAATCAGCCATCAGAAACTCAGTTTTGTGATCGTCAGCGGTGATGCTGTTTTCCTCCACCAGAGTTTGTATGTCTTTATCCATGTCCGCCCTTTGGACGGTCTGTTCTATCTGTCTTTGGCCCTGGAAGAGGCAGATATTTGTTATAATACCCATCAAGGGATTTAGTGCAAATGTATGAACAGGATGGAGGTAAAGATGTCTTACATGTTTGAGAGTCTGTCCAAAGCTGGACATGTGGAGGTTGTATCGATTCAGAGTATTGCACAGAACTTCAATTCGCTGTTTCTCCAGCTCCTGTATGATCTGAAAAAGCAGAACATATTGCACTTTAATGTGTTGTATGCAGCACTTTAATGTGTTGTATGCAGCACATTCAATCATCCTTTACTCTGTGCAGCATGTAATACCCTAACATATCACCTCCTGCTGGTGGATTGTCATCTAAACCTGGGGTAGATTTAAATACAAGCACGGATAACAAGGTCATAATGACTGTAACGATTGCACAGTAACCAAAAGCTACCATTCATGGCTGCACGCTGTGTGTATCTCAGAGAAAACAGCATGAAATAAGATGCAGAATAAACTGGCTGTGCTGTGCTGTGGTAATTTGGTGCTCCAAACAGAGTTCTTGGGTGGTAGACTGACCCGGTGCTTGTGGAGCATTTTCTGCAACCCAAAGCTCACCGGTTCAAACTCTTAACACAAATGAGGTGTGCTTGAGCAAGACACTGAACCTACCTGTTCACCCACAAAAAGCCTCTCTGGGTAAGGTGAACAGCTAAGTGCCTGCAGTATGAAAAGCAGGAGAGCATTTTTCCACACCTGGTAGCAGTTTTTCAGTGTGTTTTCCCACTTGAGTCTCATCTGATGCCCCTCCGTGTTAATATTAAAGTACTCCTCATCCACCCGCGCCTGCATCTCTGCTGACTTAGTCAGCCTGTTCAGCATCTGTAGTCAAGAACAGGGGGGGGAAAAAATTCAGTGTTGGCACATTTTCCAGCAAGCATTCTCTCCCAGATGATGGAAATATATGTGGTGGTGAAAAACTGGTTTGGTAACCATATACTGAACCTTTTGTTTTTCTTTTTCTGTGCAAATTTGTTTGTTGTTTTCAACAAAGTTGAACAAAGCCTCATGCTCTCTTGTTAGTCCATTTAATTTCTTCTTTATCTGATTCAGAAGAGAAAACACATTAACATATCACTGCTATAACATGATTATACAGGCCTAGGTAAACACTGAATAAGCTTACATTCAGCACTTTGCCATTTTAAATTTGAGCCAGTGTACACACAGGTGTGGCAAGGTTAGTGGTTCATTAAACTGCAGCTGCCTATGACTCATTTATGTGATGAATACCTTGTTGTTGTTTTTACATTAATGGAACATTTCAAATCCTAAAATTGACCATTTGTAGATCAGTTAAGCCCGTTTCTGACCAAAACTTTGCAACGAGACGAAACCATTTTAGAGTGCTGCAGAGAAAGGTTGCCAGTCTGAGCTTGACTAAAGCCGGCTGATGGTGTCATCTGCAACTCAGCTGGTCAAATCGGCGGCAGCTGGTTGTAGGACATGAAGTATGTCACCTGTTTCAACAGCCAATTAGCTTGTAGTGAAGTCTGCTGGTCAAGTCAAAATGGCCGCAGTTCTCTCTGTCCTCACTGTGTGCTGGTGTCAGACAGTGGCTCGCTGCTGTTGCTCGCTGTATGTTCTTATGCCTCTCCACACATTCTCATTTACTGATTAATTGACACTCCATCTGATGCTTTATTTTCATGATTTTTCTTTTGCTTCTGTTTTTTGCCCTTTAATCACTACTATAAATGTAGCTCGCTATCACTATCCTCATTTATATTTTAAGAAGCTACAAATTATTTTCAGCCACAAAATAAGCCTAAAAAAGCTGGAAATCAGAATGGAAGTACAGAGAGTTGTTGCATAGAGATGATATCTAGTTGCATTGGTGTGAACTGGCAGGTTCTTAGAATATTGCAGAACTACACATTGCAAGCAGTTGCCTGTTTCAACTCATTGTGTCACGAATCTTTGGTCTGAACTGGGCTTTAGTCTTGTCAACCTTAAATTTGTGAAGAAAACATTGTTTTTCTCGCAGGCCTCTGCAGAAAACTGCAAACGTATTGATTTATTGATTGATTGGCGACCAGTTTAAAAGCAGGAAAACTATATCCAAACGTGTATTAAAAAACTATTACACAACTTGTTCAGTATAATCCATGTTACATTTATCCAGTTGTATGCTCAGTACTTCCAAAACACATGCATTTTCTCCAAAACCTTACTATTTAAACTGAACTGAAAGTGAACCTTATCTGCTCTCCTCAAAGCCAGACTCAAATACTAAGGTTTTTTTTTTTTTTTTTTTTTGCAAAAATTCATGTTTGGGAAGTTTGTAATGGATGTTAGTTTTGCAGTTGTCAATTGTTGTCCCCAAACAAACAATAAATCAATGTGTTTCCGTGAAGGCATGCAAGAAAAATAAAGTTTTCTTCACAAATTCAAGATACCACGACATGACTAACTGATTTATAATTGGTCAACTGTCGGTGTAGTATTCCTTTAATATTTGAGTCATTCCATTTATTCAGTTATTTTAGATACTACTGTAAATTGAAAGGAAGACTTATATATTCAGCATCATACTAGAGTTTGGCCATGTCGTTGAGCCAGTTTGCTGTCTCTGTCAAGTATCTATCTGTTAGTCACTCACACTACAGCAGGAAACGGCACTTTAAAATAAAAGCTCTATGCCGGAAATTTGCTGTACTTCAAAATAAAGTGTATTTTTAATAATCTTGACATGCTCGCAAGTCACTTGTGGTCCATTCAGAATGAGACCATGACCCACTTTGGGACTGCGACCCACCAGTTGGGAACCACTGGCATAATGCATTCTAACACATTCATACTAGGCTGTAAAAGTTGCCATAAACCTGATGATGTATGGTGTTTTGTAGCAACTGCAAATGTTTTTTTTTTATCATACTTCATAAATTCAAACATAACACAGCCACGATCAATTCACCCATTTTGCAGGACAGGCTGTAAAGCCATACGGACATTATGATGCTGAGCATGGTTGGTCGTAATACTTCCTTAACACTACCAAGATTTTATGGCATGTTGTGCATAGTCATGCATTAGTTTTGACTGAGCACAAACTATTATAATCGTTGAATTTGTAAAGTATTGTGATCCTGCTTTCAATGGCTCATAACTGTTTTAACACACCATTATACATTATTAAAGCTTGTATCAACTCAGTAATGCATTATGCATGTGCTGTAATACATTATGCAGGTATCTATTATACATTATATATACTATAAAGGCTTCACTATAAAGTTTACCATAACAGTCATGCAAACTTTTGGTATGAAGCATTTATGGATGGGCATGCTAATAATAAGTGTCTGTGCAGCAGCTGTGTCATAGCTGACTCATATCTCTGCTATATTTAAACACCTTTCTTCCCTTTACCTTCAGTTGCTCACTCCAATTAGCAGTAACAAGTTTTCCAGTTCTTTCAATGGCACTGTCAAGCTATTAAAGCACAGAAAAGGTCAGACACATATTATGGCTGGAACCTTGGAACAGACAGATACAGGAAGATAAAGAATCAATTCCATACAGGCCTCTTCCTCTTATTATGCTCGTCTAAGACTTGTCGTATTTCCAGAATTGCCTCCTGCTGAAATGCATTTCCTAATGATCTGAAAAGAGAACAACACGCCATATTCAACAACAGATCTCTGGTTTTACTCTGCGGACAGGCACAGTTATGAGGTGAACTCGGGTTGAAAACTACCTGTGGGCATCGGCTCTCGAGTACATCTCATCTGACACATGACACCAGGCGCTGTAGGTGGAACTGAGTGGGGAGCCAGCATGAAAAGGTTAGAGCTGTGGGCTCATTAACTCAACACCTGCCTGTGTTTTGATCACATCTAACTTGCTGGGCACATGTCATATCCCGTGATACCATTATTTCTGTTCGCCACCAAGCAGTTAGTCCCCGGGAGGAGATCATGTTTAACACAAAACAGACAAAAGACAGAGTTAATTAAAAACACTGCATCACTTACTTGTTTGGCATTTCTTTGGAGGCCCTGATGAGTTTGCCAGCAAGTTTTTGTAGTCCTTTGGCATAGGTATGTTCCAGCTCAGCTCTAGAACAGGAAATGGTTACAGCAAGAGACAAAAACTGAGTCAAACAGTAACTCCAGCTGTCATTAAAGGTTAGTCTAAAGGCCATGTCTGTGTTTAATCTACCTTTGCTGAAAAACTGTCATAAGCTCTTTGCAGAAGTACTCCCCGTTTTTTGAAAATCTCTTCACATTCTGATAGAGCTGGTTATACTGAAAGACAGAGAACAAGCCTCCATGAGGTGTTTGCCACAAAGCAATAATGGCCTGAATCCACTGAGTTCAAACTGATACAAAGTTAGCTGTGAAAACAAATGCACACTGAAATCTTATTTTCTTTACTCAGTGCTTTTCGGAAGTCGACACTGAGCTGGACTTTTCAAAGAAATACTCACAGAGCAGGTGCTGATAGGGTCCTTCATCTTAAGACCGTGGCTGTTTGTTGACTTTGGACCTGGAACTTTGACCACCCTCCTCCCAAAGTCACTCATGCGGAAATCACCTGAGCTTTTGTCAGTGCTCTTTACAAAGGAAAATTCCAGCGATAGGGGAAGAAAAATGAAAGTACAAATGTAAACTCAAGCTGACTGGCAACTCAGTGTGCCGCAGATATAAAGATAGGAAAAATATAAACACAAAACAAAGGCCAACACGTACACCATTCAACCTGTCAGTGATAGCCAAAAAGGAGTACACTGACTAACTGAGTACCATGCAGCTATAAATGTTGGTAATATAAGGCTTTGGCAATTTGGGAACAGCAATATGTAAACACAACACTGACATTTAATCACCTTTGAAGCTGATATGGTCTACTTGTTAGCAATCATTTGCTTATTCATGCAACCAGCTGACACAGAGCAACATTAGCATTCATTTGTAGTCACAACATGCGTCACAGTTTTTTCAAAAATATGCTGTGAAATCAGATATTTCTGGATACACCAATCACAATAACAGCCTGCAAAATCCAGCCACTTTATTAGGTACACCTTGCTAGTACCGATTTGGACCCTCTTTTGCCTTCACAACTGCCTTACTTCTTTGTGGCATAGATTCAACAAGGTGTTGGAAACATTCCTCAAAGATTTTGGTCCATATTGACATGATAGCATCACACAGTTGCTGCAGATTTGTCGGCTGCACATTCATGATGTGAATCTCCTGTCCCACCACATCCCAAAGGTGCTCTATTGGATTGAGATCTGGTGACTGTGGAGGCCATTGGAGTACAGTGAACTCATCGTCATGTTCAAGAAACCAGTTTGAGATGATTTGAGCTTTGTGACATGGTGTGTTATCCTGCTGGAAGTAGCCATCAGAAGATGGGTACACTGTGGTCATAAAGGGATGGACACAGTCAGCAACAATACTCAGGTAGGCTGTGGTGTTTAAACCATGCTCATTTGGTACTAAGGGGCCCAAAGTGTGCCAAGAAAATATTCCACACCCCATTACACCACCACCAGCAGCCTGAACCGTTGATACAAGGCAGGATGGATCCATGCTTTCATGTTGTTTACACCAAATTCTGACCCTACCATCTGAATGCCGCAGCAGAAATCAAGACTCATCATATTTTTCCAGTCTTCTATTGTCCAGTTTTGGTGAGCCTGTGTGAATCGTAGCCTCAGTTTCCTGTTGTTAGCTGACAGGAGTGGCACCTGGTGTGGTCTTCTGCTGCTGTAACCCATCTGCTTCAAGGTTGGACGTGTTGTTGGTTTAGAGATGGTCTTCTGCAGACCTTGGTTGTAACGAGTGGTTATTTGAGTTGCTGTTGCCTTTCTATCATCTTGAACCAGTCTGGCCATTCTCCTCTGACCTCTGGCATCAACAAGGCATTTTCACCCAGAGAACTGCCACTCACTGGGTATTTTCTCTTTTTCAGACCATCCTCTGTGAACCCTAGAGATGCTTGTGTGTGAAAATCCCAGTAGATCAGCAGTGTCTGAATCATACCAGCCTGTCTGGCACCAACAACCATGCCACGTTCAAAGTCACTTAAATCACCTTTCTTCCTCATTCTGGTGCTCGGTTTGAACTTCAGCAGGTCATCTTGACCATGTCTACATGCCTAAATGCACTGAGTTGCTGCCACGTGATTGGCTGATTAGCTATTTGTGTTAATGAGCAGATACAAATGTGTCTAATAAAGTTGCTGATGAGTGTCTTGGTCTTGATAAACTCTGGTTTTAGTCATGACTTGGTCTCAGCTTGGGTGTTCTTGACTACAACACTGCTCTGCTCTGTTCAAGAGGACCCGTATTCAGCTATCATTCATCTAATCATCTATGTTTTTACTTCTGTGAAGTGTCAAAATGTCTGAAAAAGGTCTATGGCTGCACTTATATAAATTATCATATCTTAATGTTGATAAGAATAATCATATATAGTTGATATTCAGTATAAGTATATTTGATTATAGTTGAATCTCAAGTCAACATTTATTGCAAATTTAGTTTCTTTACAAAGTTTGATTTCACAGCCAGGGGTTGACAAATATTTTCTTTTTCTTTGCTGATTACACTCAATAAACAGACCCACACACATCTGCAATCTTCATGTTTTTTTATTGAATAACTCAAACAACTCATGTCTGCCTCCCAGGAGGACAAATGGCCTTTAATGAAATGCTTACCAGAAATGTACCAGAATACTTAACAAAATGCTTTAATAGGGAATACAGCATCTAGCCATATCTGATGCACACACATAATACTGTTATTGACATCTCATATACAGTTTGAGTGGAGAATGTGTTTTGAAATGTGAGTAAACTTCACACATTTTGGCATATCTTTGGGGGTGTAGCATTGAAAGTAAACCCAGGTCTTCAGCATTTCGCTAATACTCGTCATCATGATGTGTGTGGTGTGAGGAAAAAACAGCTGTGTTGTTGTTCAAGATTATTTCATCTTTAACACTGACATCAAATTAAATAGATGTCCCAACATCTGCAAACATATTTATAAAAAATAAATAACATAGAAAGACACGATAAGAAAACACACACCCCCAGTATGCCAGACTACTGTATGTTAAAGTAGCATGCTTACACCATAAAGTGGAATGCTTTCATTCATTGGCTAAACAGAGAGTGGGTTGTACGGATAGGAGTGCTTTGATATTTCACTGAGTGCAGTTTGATGCAAATATATAGATGAAGAGGAAATTAGTAAGGAATCAAATTGATAACAAAACTGCATTCACATAAATCTATCAAGAACTTCCAGTACCAGACAGGCGATGTTGATCATGTCTCAACCATACACACACCCGCTCACGTACACACACACACACACACACACACACACACACACAGAGTGATGGATGGTGTCTGTAGCATGGCTCCAGTGTAGTGATATCAGCTAGTCAGTGTTCGTCGGGATACGGGGCCCCTGTCAGGTAACCGTTGGTCCCGTGATTTTTGTTGGTCCCGTTGGTGCTGCTGCTGTGGTGCTTGTGGTTCGGTGGGGGACTGTCATCCTCATCAGAGCTGGACTCGATGTCACTGCGGTCGTCTTTAGACACCTGCAGAAATAAGAGAGATGGTTGGAGATTACATTTTTCTCCCCCGCAGGCTCACAGTTGTGAAACTGCAACATCTATTTGAAACTGTCTGGTAGTACCTCTTCCTGACTGCAGGTTGACAAACATGACATATCCCGACACCCCAGACTCTCAGACCTTTAGTATTTTTCTCCTTTATTCTAAAGATGTTCAGTCATGAAAAACTTCCGCAATAAAAAAGTATAATACACATGATCAGGAGGGATTTGTTTCAGTATTGCAAAGAAAAAGCAACACAGTTCTTCAATGAGCGCCACTTATAGATGTATAAAGAGAAGTGGATAAAGAGCCGGAGACAGGGTCCTTTTAGTTCCTAGTTGTTCAGTGGCACATAAGGCCAACAAAGTCTGACTTCCCCTGCATCGTGGGCCAAAAGAGCAAGCGCACTACAGACTTCCCCTGCTGAGCGGCTAGCTTCCACTGCCAGTTAGCTACTGGTTCAGCACTCCGCTATCTTGAATGGGCATAAAATGTTTTAATCGTGCAGGTCTTCTAGACTTTCAAAATGTTATCGGATTGAACGGATCAAATCCCACTCTCTTTCCTAATGTATGAGAAAAAAAAGTATTTTTGGGCCCCATGGCATTATGTGACAGAACAGGAAGTTGTAACTCCACGATTTGGCCATTATGTCAAACTGGTTTTAAAGCTCACCACTGCTCCCGGGGTCTTGGCCTCACTTACTCACACAAATCACTGAGGCATTATGTTTTATCAAATAGTTTCACGTCAATAAAATTAATTTTTAAGTTATATATTTTGATACTATCGAATCATCACTGCCTTATAATTTATGGACTTTGTTAAAAGTAAGTGAAGGTATTTGTAAGCGCTGAGACCCACTGCTGCAATTTTGCAACGTTTTCACAAAAACCTCCTAAACTCTCTAAATTATTCTGTGACCCAAGGCTTACTAAAACAGTTTTATGTCAATGAAATCAGTGCTTGGGTTTCAGAGGGTTTAAATTTACATTACATGCCTAGCTGTGATACAAATGGGCTTTTATGTGTTAAACTGGGAGGTGTTCTGCCAATCAATATCAGTTAACGGGCGTAAAAGCCATATAATCTATTTTCAAAGAGATCTATGCACATGAAATTATTTTGGCTGCAGCTGATGACTATTTTCATTATTGATTAATCTCACAATTGTTTTTTTCCGATTGATTGCTTCATTATTTAGTCAGAAAATAATGGAAAGTGCCCACTGCAATTATCCAAAGCCTGACCTTTAACAGTCCTAACCCCATAGATATTCTATTTACAATTATATAAAACCCAAAACAGCATAAAAAACCTCCCATTTGATATTTTTGCTGATAAATGGTTAATAGATTTCCAAAATAGTTTTGTCAATCAACTAATATAGTATATAGCTTTGACGATTGAAGATAGAAGAGTCTGCAGTAGGGCCCGACCGATTTATCGGCTGGCCGATTTAATTGGCCGATCATAGCCATTAGAGAATAATCAAAAGTTGGCCGATTGACACAGATGTTAACACTTATATTTTCATCACTAATAAAATGCAGGGAATATGGTGTTACTTTTTGCACAATAACCTACCTCTGTTAAAGTGGCAATAATAAGAAGAACTCTGGTACTGTGAACATACATGTGAATGTCTTAATTCATATAGACTTTGCATGATTATTTTATTTCCCAGAGGTTTACTGCCTTTTTTCACATCATATTTTTGATTTATTTTGTGTTCAAATTGTTCATATGCTGCTTGTTCCGCACAATTTCTGCTAATAAAAGTATTTGAAAAAAGTAAAATGTTCTTCCTTCAATTTATATCGATGTATGTATGTATTTATGTAATGAGTGTTTGAACTATATTTAAGCCATCAAAAGAAGGTATTTCGGGTTTTTTTAAATTGAGAAACGTAAAAATGTAATCATACGATATATTGGTTATCGGATTTTCTTATTACATAATATCAGCATCGGCATTGGCCCCAAAAAAAATCCATATCGGTCGGGCTCTAGTCTACAGTGCTGTGGAGCTTTGAGCTGAATACTAACACTAGTGTGGCAATATGCTCACAGTGATAATGTTAACATGCTGGTGTTTAGCAGGGATAATATTTACCATGTTCACCATTTTAATTCAGCATGTTAGCATGCTAACATCTGCTAATTAGCACTAAACACAAAGTACAGCTGAGGCTGATTCGAATGTCAGTAGTTTTTGCTAGTATTTGGTCATAAACCACAAAACAAGTGCTGGCCAAATGAATGTCTGTTCAAATTGTGCCCATCCTCCGAGCAGATGTTGATATCTTCTGGACTTGCTAGTGGCACTAGATAAAAAGACAGGAGGTAACTACTGTCTGGCGGACTAATCCACTGGGGACTATGAATGTCTGTATCAAAATGTCAGGCCAATATGTATGATAGTTGTTGAGATATTTCAGTCTGGACCAAAGTAGTGGACTGACCGACAGCCTGACACTGCCACACTGTATCTGCAGCCATGCCACCTGCACTAGCAGAGCTAAAAATGCTCTAATTGGACTAGCGCTGACAATCAGGGTCACAATGAATGCAAATGATTACATGGCTGCTAGAGATATGAAATGAAACTAAGCACACAGTACACAATTTTGATTGAGATGTTCCTCTTGAAGGCTACTTACATGTAACGGATTCCATTTCCCCACCTTGAAGGATGCAGGTTAGCATAGAGAACAGAAAGAGAGAGTCAAAAGTGGCTATTGACAACACCACACAGTATTCGTTATGCAAGAACAAGTATTAATGGAAGGACTATGCAGAGGGGCTCGAGAGAGAGGAGCTAAGTGTCGTGACTCACCTTTCCTTTGGAGATGGCTCGGCACGCTGTCTTCACTATGAGGTAGGACCAGAATGAGTGAAGAAGCTGCAGCAGGATCAGAAGCAGGTTGAAGACCCACCAGGACGGGTAGGGCCCTACGATCTCCCAACTCTCGAACAAGGTGGTGTTTAAAATCCTTCCGTAGCAAGAGAGGGACAGGAAGATAATTAACTTGACATGTTTCATTAGAGAACAATGAGTCAAAGCACTCCCCCTTTAGTGGGAGAATAAGTGTATGTCCTGAGGAGCACGTAGACGAAGCCAAACAGAGGCCAGTGAAAAGAAACGAGGCGGGCTCTGTTCCAGCTCTTTCATGGAACACCTGCCCTTTAATGATGTGTTTGTAGCACAAACAGAAAGAGGTGGAAGACGTATTCAAGTCCTTTACTTAAGTAAAACTACTAATACCACACTGTACTTAAAGTATATATAGTAAAAGTACTCATCATACTGCTGTGGGTGTTTAAGGTTGTGCTAATTTTAACTCCTTTATATACTGTTGGGTAGGTACCATCCTGACTTTTCATGGTGTCAGAAAACCTGCTCTGTTTTCAGATGCATTTTTCAGCTGATCCAAGAGGGTTTTTAAGAGTTTATATAGCTTAAGAAGTAGGAGAATTTTCTTAACTCAGAAAAGGACACTTCATCCTCCAGACAACATGAAATTTAAATATATATTTTTTTGTTTTCACAGGACAGGAAGGAGAATAAAGATATAATCTAAAAGAAACTAAAGCTGTTGGACAAATGCAGTGGCATAAAAAGTACAATATTAGAGTAGAACTACAAAGTTGCATTTAGTGCAGTACTTGTGTATATGCACTTAGGTTACATTCCACCACTGCAAATAGATGTGTCTTTCAAAAAACATTTTCTGTATAGATCTAACTCTTGATATGATTAAACTTGCCAATGGAGAAGAAAGGGCGGTTGCCTGGCTTCACATGACATGCGATCAAAACTTCAAGGATCTGTGTTAAATATATCCCTGGGCCAATTCCTGCAAATGGCTGTCTGTGAATCATCCTCCAGATACCGAAGCCATGGCAACAGCTTTACAGTAATGACAACTTTACTACTGGTGTGGTGGGGGCTGACTAAAATGTAGTGTAGGATCGTCATAATACAGTGTGGAAACAATGGCAGAGAGCTGTGGGCTAGAACAGTTTGAAAATTTGTCTCACAATGCTGCTCTTATCTAAAAGCCTCTGTATTTCTCACAAATGCTTTCTGCAGAATGGTCTGAATTATTAAAGAAAACAAACTTGGATTTAGATGGCTGCAATAGATTTTTGTGCTGAAAACTGTCTGATTCAGAAACATGTGATAACACTGCTGCTGATGACTGCAAGGTGACCGCCGATTTGTGGTAACTTGGCCAAAAATCATTAGAAAGGCCTGTAACGGTTGGCAACTTAAAATGCTGAATTAATGCATCGTAAAACAGCAACACAATATGACAAAAGATCATTATGAGTAAAAAAAAAAACCCTTTGATGTTTTAATCAGATGAAACTCCAGACACTGTTTTCAATAACAAAGCAAGAACCATAACGTGCTGCTTTTCATTTGTTGATTTGTTTGGCTTTCTTTGAGAGGTTAAAGCTGCTGTATCCATAGTAACTATTACTTAGCAACAAAATTCACAGAGATGTGTCTGCACTGCAAACCGTTGTGGAGAAAGTAGTGAAAAAAAAAAACCCCACACAGAGATCTTTGTAGCACTGACATGCATTTTCAGGGATGGTCTGCCAAAAATGTGCAGAGCGTCTCAGACATGTGCTGCACAGGTTTTTAAGTCTCTGGCTGCCTGTAGGGATTGTGCTGTGTACAAATGACAGGCTAACACCACTACAGTGAGGTCAGCCTTTAAAATGGATGCTAACTATGGTGCACAGGAGAGAGAATAACACTTACCAGACAGGGTAAACTCCCAGCCTGGAACTTATGAAGAGAATTGCAAACATTGCAAACAGGAGGTTGCACAGTATCTGACATTTGGCATAGTTGGCCATCTTGGCAGCCTTAGTAGAAAAAAAGAAACAATCATTAATCAAACAACTGCTTGAAAATAGTTTCCAATAACGTATGTTAAACACGCTCTGTGCCTGTGTGACACAGTCTGACATAATGTTCATAATATGAGGACTGTGGTTAAATTTAGATAAGATGGATAGCTGAGCACATCAACTCCCAACACTCCACCCACACGTCCAACTATCTTTGCCTCCGTTTGCCAGTCTGTCCATCTGCAGCCTTTAATTCCCTCACCCATCCTCACCTCTATCAGCACGTCGGCTGCATCGTGGAGACACATGACCAGAGTCCCCACTCGTGCCATGTTGTTCACATAGGAAAAGGTGATGAGGGAGATTGTTGCCACATGGTGCAGGAACATGATCAGGAAATCCTGGGGACACAGTTGCCAAGGAAATGTCACACAACTAGAGAGAGTACTGCCTCATGGCCGTTTGAGTCACTGCATGCGACACCTACTCAGAGTATGTAATGCAGTACAGATGTGATAAAGTCAAAGGGACACAATAGCTTTGTGTGTTTCCAGTAATGCATAACATTTGTAATCATTTTAAAAATGCCAAGTCCCCTACTGTCTACAGCATATGTGGAGCTATTGTGCAACACAGTGGTGGCTGTTTTCAAAACTGGCATGTTTTCATGAACTTGACGCATGCTTTGCCACAGCACGAAATAAAACATCTATTTTGGTGAGCCGTGTTTGTCACGTGCCACTGTGATTGGCACAGCTATTGAAAAGATATAAAAAGTTATGACAAGGCAATGATTAATCACCACTTACAAGCAAACAAGTACGCCCTCACTGTCCGAGCATTAATGAACACTGCGTGCTGATGCAGTTGTGTGGTTGAAATACACGTTCTTCTACTGGATGCGGTGGTTATGGTTTTTATTGTCAAACTGCAATATTAAAATATTGAAAGCAATAGTGGAGGAAGATTTAAGATCCTTTACTTTAGTAAAAATACGCCAGTAAAAGTAAAAGTGCTGCACTGATAAGGATACTTAAAAGGACACTTCACCCCCCAAATGACTACTTATGAATTAATTACTCAGCCTGTGTGTGACATTAAATTCATGAGGAAAACTATATCATGCCTTTGGTTAATGAAGAAAATGGAGAAAATTCTTGATGAACTAAAGTCACAGGGGTCCACTTTTAACAACAGCAAAACAGTTAGTCTCATTGCCACTGCTTTGAAATCAAAGCATTCAATGTCATAACTATTAAGTTGGCATTATGTTTGTTAGAAAGGTTAGCATCATAGATTCATAATAACATCTAGATACCGGATGCTAAGATGCCACCTATTCATTCCAATGGAGTTGCTCACCTGGCACATATGCCATGTGCCACTTTCTAATGTCACAATGGAGGGACCACTACACAGGTTGATCTTAGCGCTGGTCATCGTGTACTATATTGCTGTCATTGTTCATTTTAGTCAAACCATACAGTTTGAAAACGAGCCTCCAACTAGAAAACAATGTTTTGATGCATTGGATGCGCTGAATGTGCATATTAAAGGGATAGTGCACCCAAAAATGAAAATTCAGCCATTATCTACTCACCCATATGCCGAGGGAGGCTCAGGTGAAGTTTTAGAGTCCTCACATCCCTTGCGGAGATCAAAGGGGAGAGGGGGTAGCAACACAACTACACCTAATGCAGGCTTATGGCGCCCCAGATTCAAACGTCCAAAAACACATAATTGAAACCACAAAATATCTCCATACATACAAATGACTTTGTATGTCGGGCTTCAGGACTCTTGGACCACTACGGACGAGCAGTATGGAGATACTTTGTGGTTTCAATTATGTGTATCAGAGTTTGTTTGTTTGTTACTGGACCGAGACCACCTCTTCAAGAAGGTCTCGGTCCAGTTCAGTGTGATTGGTGTGTTCACAGCTGCCCAAACGCACTTAGGGAGCTTTCACATCTGCCGTTTGGTTCAGTTCAATCAAACTCAAATTTGTTTGCCCCCTAACTGTTTTGTTGTTGTTAAAAGTGGACCATCTGTGCATCACACAGGCTGAGTAACTGATATACATACAGTCATTTGGGAGGTGAAGTATTTCCCTTGTGACTCTTACACTATCATATATCATATCTTTAGATCATTATTAATGATGCATAAATTAGAAAGCAGGATTTTGCTGTGGTGGTTCATCAAGGTGAAGCTGCTTCATAATGAGTCTTTACACTGTTGGGTAGTTTAATCTATAATTATGCATCATTCTTTATAAGCTTATCATGTTTATTATACAATATCTTTATTTTAAAGTAACTGGTAATTGTAGATGTAAATGTAGTGGAGTAAAAGGTAGCATGAAATGGAAATACTTAAGTAAAGTACAGGACTTGTAGTAAATGTACTTAGTTACACTTGACAGTTCTTTAAAAGTAAGGAAAACATCTCTGTGAAATCAAACTCAAGCAACAGTAGAATGCCTAAACACAACATGATCTAAAACAATTACATTGCTGTAATTGAAATTCAATTAACACTATATGAGAGTCTAGCTTTGGTCCTGTCTTGGTTTGACCCATTAGGTTTGGGATGGCCTTGGATGGAGCTCCAGGTGACTACAGATGCAGAAAGGTGGCATGGGGGAAGCATTCCTCTAGCAAATCTTAAGAAACGTCTCAGCTCAAAGCAACCAAAACCAGTCCAAAATGGCGACAGCATGAGAAGGAGGACGAAAAGGAAGAGTAATGATGCAAGATACAGAATGAAAGCAAGGCAAGAGTGTGCGGGGAGAACATACTGGAATTGGCAGGGGATGCAGAGGACCTCCTCAGTGTAGTACTGTGCATGAAAAAACTGAAAGGAGAAACAAAAACAGACAACATGCCAACAGTCAACAAAGAGATGACAGAGTGAAGGCATACACAGCATGGCATCATGGGGGCAGCTGTGAGTGCAGTGAGTGAAGTATTGTTGTGCAGAGGGCAGAGCTGGGGATGGACTTGAGACAGGAGTAAGATCATGGCTGGAAGGCATGCAAATTGATACTTAATGAACCAAAAGTGTAGCCATCTTCATAACAAAAAGAAAAGGAGATGGAAGTGGGTTGGAGAATGTTTGTACAACTGTACAAGTTGATCTCAGTTGGAACAAACACTGACCAAGTCGGACCTTTTAAACTTAATGTATGGTACAATGTGCATAATGTAGGTACTGTATAAACTTATATTCTGGTTTTCTATTGAATGCAAGGTCCCCTGCAGCAGCTTTCTGATCGGCCATTTAAATAGTTAATACATAAAGGAAACAGTAGTATCCAAAGGCCCTGTGTGGCCCCAGGCAAATCCATCCCATCCAGACCCCGATGGTTGCTCTGATTGTTACACCTAACATTGTATGTATGACAGTTACAAGTAACTAGCTGACTGTCCTCACTAACATCAACCAGCTGTCTCAAGGTAGCTACAAGGAGCCCCACTTAGGGGGTTTGGGGGGCAGCTGCAGTGCACTTATTGTACTTGTATGGAAGGCTGAACTGGGTTTACAGCTGTCATTGCAAAATGTGCCAATGTAAGTGACCATCAGGGGTCCCTTTTCCAAAATTGTTTTAGGTTGGCCTCGAACATTTGCTTGGTTTGCCTCTCCTGACGGCGCATCCCTGCTGCTATCAGTGATGTATGCATACCTGTGATGGCATGTGTGTTGCTGGTTATTTTTTTTTAGGATGAAGTATGAATGGGTCATAAAACTAGACATTTTTCCTATTCTTATTGCTACTAAAGGTGAATTCTTGTCTGATATAATTATTTCTATAAATAAAAGACTAAACTTGCAATGAGCCACTACGTGAAGACAAATTATTTCAGTTGAACCACTGCTTGATATTTAAGTTTAGCTGGACACCATCATGAAGGGTTGATCCAATGCACACATAAAACCAGTATCCTGTATGAATAGTGTACTTTTTACAGGTACGAGTATCAGCCAAATAAAATGTGTCAATCCATTTTATGATGAAGGAAATTGTCATTTGGGTAGCGGTGTTCAATTCCTTACTCTTGTGATCAAAATGATCTGAAGGTCAATCCTGAGGCTGCTCTAAACTCCACCCACTCTGAGCAAAGATATGGATACAGATAATTAGGTTGGTTGAAAAGATACAGATACAGATAATAGCGTACTTGCTCATCCCTACCATCCTGTAACGAACTGTAATATACCAATACTACGCAAAAGCTTGCACAAAATATAAAAAAACAAAGTCTACAGGCCAATAGTTGGGGGAAGTTTGACACTGTATCCAACATCTGAATGTCCGACAAAGTGTTTATCCTTTTTGCCCTTGCACTATTTTGTTATTTCACACATCAGTGAGAAAACACTGAGGTGAAACGGTCACTAGCCAATAGACTAAACGTTAAAGAGTCATGGCAGTAAGAGATGGACAGTAAGGCAAAGACAATGACTTCTTTTCTGTGACAGAGCTCCTTACAATGGCATACAAGTGACTATTACTAAATCTTGGTTAAAGATCTACTGTATGGCAAAAAGTGACACTGTTAGTCACTTTTTGCCATACAGTAGATCTTTAACCAAGATTTAGTGTTCCACGTTATTGGAGGTGCGTTATGTATGTCTTGGTGTGACTTGCATATGTCCTTACCTTCCTCCTGATGTCTGTGAATTGGGAAAAGAGTAAGGACAGGTAGAAAGACAGCTCCAGTATATAGTAATAATGGATGTCCACAGTCAGTGGCTGCATACACACAAAAAGCAACAAGGTTAAAATGAATATTTGAGAAGTAGGTCTCGTTATAAAAATATTACTGATGATGGGTGCATTAAAATACTCACCTGGTAAGGGTAGTTGTACCAGCATTCTTTAGTGTTCCACAGCCATGCAGTCTGCAAATATAAAAGGAGAAACTAAACAATACTTTTGAACTTATATGAAACAAATCAAACTAGGTTATATTCTAAAATGTAAAAAACTGCGACTGAATAACTTAGACTGCACTGTAATACAGTTCACTGTGAAAAACTCCGGGGACAATGCTGCAAAAACTTTGTTGTTCAATCCCTGACAAAGTCTCATATGCTGTATTTTAATAAAACCTAGAAAGAGCAGGCTCCATTAGCAACAATATAAATGCAGCGTTATGCTGTTCCCACACATACAGCTGAAGTTCAATTCAACGTGTCATTTCCGATCTAACACATGAATATCAAAGTGAACACTGGAAAATGAATAATTCCCTTGATGGATTCTGAATGAAATCAAAGTGGTTTGTAAAATACTGAATGACTGCTGTTACAAGAGATTTTGTTACAGTGCATACTTTGACTTAAAAGGAAGCTGGATTACAAAGGAACCGGGGGGGGGGGGGTCATCCTCATGAATTCCTGAGTAATGACATAACGGCATCGGGACGACAAGAGAATGGTAACTGTGATACATAAGAATGTGTTATAACCAAACAGTGACCCATCACTGTGACTGAGTTTACGTCTCCTGCACTCCTCTCTCCAGACCTGCTCTATTAATAAATCCCACAGAGACTGGAGCCTGCAGCTGGGATTGCCAGGGAATGAACTATTTTCACAAAGTGCTTCGTCATGCAACTTGTGTCTTTGAGAGATTTTTCCTGCTCTGCTATCTCAACTATTGCTTTGTTGATTATATATACATTTATGCATTTTCATGAATATATGAATGAAATATATGAATCTATCCCAGCCACATATTTCGCTAATGTTTGACTGGAACATTGGACAAAATGGCCACAATTTATAAACTCTCACAAGTGTGGCTCAAACTTAATAAACAGGGAGAGCTGTTTATGGGGAGTACTCCAGTCTCCTATTTCCCCTGAACTATGCACGGTATGGCGTAACATGATTGATTTTGATACACTGAGCAAACATCGGCGCAGCATTTGAAAGGTAAAAAGTGCTTTGCAATGAAAACATTCAATGTCATAACTATTAAGTTGGCATTATGTTTGTTAGAAAGGTTAGCATCATAGATTCATAATAACACCTAGATACCGGATGCTAAGATGCCACCTATTCATTCCAATGGAGTTGCTCTCCTGGCACATACACCGAAAAAAGATTCTAGCTTTCAGGCTTACTTCTGCCATATGCGGCCCACTGAATATGTTTAGTAGTGTTTCTCCCACTGGCCCCGACCACAAGTTCCCCCTTGGCTCATAGACTTTACATAGTGATGCCAACACGCATTTTCAAAATAGTTTTCTAGCTTGTGGAAAGTTTACAAATTGAAACCTTCATGGAACAAAAATTCATGATTAAAAGAGTCACAGTTGACCTTGTTTGCAGACGTCTCTTTTATAATATTGTTCTGTGGGAAAAATGCTTTTTGGGCCACAGGGGGATTTTTTGCTGCAATACCGTGAGTGGCCACTGGGAAAAACTGGCTGCAAGACTGAACAGCGTTTCTCGGGGCCTGGTTAGCATGTGCGTAGCTAATGTTAGCCACTTAAGAAAATGTTCCTGCTAGCCCACATAGAGGATAAGCTAGTTCCAAAATGTAGCGTTACTAGTGTTTGCATAAACACCAGCACTGCGGTTGTTGGTTTGCTGGTATCTTAGAAACAAAAAATACATATAAATGTGACCAAACTACAGTACTGTCATTGTGCCATGTCTTGATAGTTATTTGTCTATACAGTTAGATATGAAGCACAAAAAAAACAAACAAATGTTAGCATGCTAACTGTATCTCCAAGCGCTAGGCTAATTAATTTGGTAGCATTATGCAGTGTTGCCAGAGATCACTGAAACCAATAGAGTGCCTCAGAAATGAGTCCTAAAAGTAGTTAGAATTTTTGCACTTTTGAAGGAATGACCTGCCCTACTTTCACTATGATTGGCTAGTACATGTTGCCTTCGTTGGTTGGATTGGTTAGGTTTAGGCAAGACGGAATGGGACTGGTTAGGGCTAGTGTAAGAATGTCAGGGTAAGCTAATCAGAGGCAGAGGAAGGCGGGCCATTCATTTGCTATCCTAGGATTCACAAATTTGCCCCCTGGTTCCTTGAATGGGTATTTGGTTAGATGCCTGAAATAAGGTCTGTGGTTAACACGAGCTTAAAAGAATTTTACGTTTTGTTCTATGGCATAAAATAAATCAGTATATATCCCACTCGTGAAGTTTAAAGTGTTTATGTGTCTCAAAAAGGTGGTTACTATTAGGTGGCTAAACTAGACTACATACCGTCTTCAGACTGAACACCGAACGCCGAAACCTGTTGTGCATGCTAGGTGTAGTCCATTAATAGCCTAACATTGACTGTTTAATTTATGCTTCAAAAATCATAGAAGTTGTGTTCATTTGTGAAGATGATCTTGTTGAACAAAACGTGTAAATATCATTAACGTTAATTTGCCACAGAGCGTATTTTCCGCACTAACCCAAAAGCCAATTGAAAAATCCCATTAGCTTCTTGATGAGGGGATTAGGGTGATGCTAACTTGTCGTGTTGGCCTACAGAAAAAGTCATCCCTGCATCCGAGCCCTAATCAGCCCATGTAATATCATTGAAGAGATCTTTTAAAGACAACAACCATATTTTACTGTTAACACTCAGCATTTGTAAGTAACTCTGAGGTGGTATTATTATTGTTTGCAAAACCTACAATTAAGCTGTCCACAGTTAAATATATTCATCTCAAGTGTCATCATTTACAAGCAATAGCACTAATATTAACTTCAAGCAGCAGACATTCATGATAAAAACAAATAATCACTGAGTCCTACATGCTTTGTGAAAAATGGACTGCATATGTAATGTAAAGCATTGTTTAGCATTGGCAGTGTTTATTTGTCAGCTGCTACCCGTTTCCTTGATCCATTATTAATGAACACATTTTGTACTGGGCTTTATTACAATTCGCCTTTATAAAATCAGTCCCTTTCACCAGAACATCAATTTTACTTGCCAGCCTCATGACTAGGCACTAACCCTGCCAGAAACCAGAAACCAAAAGATTTTAATGCTTGCCGTGTACTTCTAAATGGGCTATAGAAAATTGATTCAAACATCAGTGACTCATAGCAGCAGACTGGTGCTCATTTGTTTGTGTGGAGAACTCACCTTTTTAAGGAAACGCACTCCGTAGGTAAATATGTAGAGATAGAACGTAAATCTCCACCTGAAAGAAAGAAAAAACAGAATGAATATAAAGCCCCAACTGCTCAACATTCGACTTGTTTAGGCAACAAATCTTTCATTACTTTTGCAGTCTTAATGTTTTTGCTTTTCAGCATACCAGTAGTGCTTTTTAGTAGGCTGTGGGCCAAATGTGGAGGACCCCTACCTCGAAATTGCAAGTGTGACAGACAGTAGCCCTTAGCTGTGTAGTGTGTTTACAGCTCTTTCTATTTATCCTCTTTTCTTTCTCCTTTCCACTTTGATTTCTGGAGTCTATGCTATGTGCATTACAGATAAGGATGAGCAAATCAGACGGAAAAGCAAAGTGTTTAAAGATGCTAAAATGCATTTGCGGAGAATAAGACAGCTGCCTCACATCCTGGAGTCAAAACATTAAGATTCATCCCGACAAATTACCAGGGGACGTGTACGTGAACACAACTTGTTTTGTGTACTACTTATGTAGTTCAGTCACTAGGTGCAGCGCACTGTGGCACTCTCAGTGGCTGTCATGCCTCTAATCAGAAATTTGAAGTGGTGTGAGGTCCTCTTACTTCCCCACATCTGCAGTCTGGGGTGAGTCACTGAAAATGGGACATCACTGACTTCACTTTGCTGAGGTCCGGGGGCAAAGACAAGACACTCGCACTGTCCTGGCCCGTCTCGCTCTGTGCTTTATATAACCCTGCACATCATTTACAGTAACTACGACAACACAATGGTGGGGAAAGTGATCATGATGTCTGAGATAACAGGCAGAGAAGAAACTGCTTCAGCTGACACTTCAGTGATCAAAGCCTTGCTGAGCAGGGAGATGTGCATATATATTTCCAACTTATAACAGTCAGCAACTGGGAGGAAGGATTTAAGACTGGCCAACTAGCAAGCCTTCTTTCAACACAAGTCTGGAAGTTGCATCAGATTAAACCATATGTGTTTCTACAGGAAACAAAAGCTAATTTGTTTGCAGGGCTTGAATGAAAGAACCCCTGTTGTGCATTTCACAAATTTGTGCCAGATTTTTTCCCCTAGTGGAGCCTGTATTCTAGGATATATAGCATAACATACACTTCTGAATACAGTGCAATACCTTAGTGAAGTGAATCATACAGAAGAGGCTCAAAACAAGGCTTGTTCTCTGCAACATGGAAGAAAACATCAACCGATGGCAGTGACAGGAGCTGTATAACCTGTCATGTGAGACGAGGTTTTGCATACTTTAAAAGTTGTGCCGTGCAGTTGTTCCGGCTGACCTCAAATACGTTTTACATTTTGACATCCACAGCCTCCAAACACAACATGACATGAGCACTCACAAGAGAACAGGATAAATCAGCTTTTCAGCGCAGGCAACATCCAACAGCGCTCGTCCTTTTATGTGGATGTTTGCTCAAGATATTCAGTGTTAACTCTTTAATGAATGGCGGAGAAATTCTAAGCATGTTAATGCAAGGCTTGTGGAAGCTGTCATTAATTGCTTTTTGTGCCTGATCAACAGTATTGTAAAACCAAATAAACTGGACAAGTCTACCTGGCAGAGTAAAGACTGTTGCATGGCAACTGGTTCATCAAGCCAGCAAGAGTCTTTTTCAAGTGCTGCTGAATCGCTGCTATATACTGTATGTACAATCACAATGACTCACAACTGCTTCTCGTGAATAGTTATTTTTCTCTCTGAAGTCAAACACAGATGTTTTTTTTTTTATTTTGAGTTATGGTTCTTTTTCAGTTTGGTTGTGGGAAAACTAAAATGTTAATGGATTTTAGTATCCTTGAGCTGTTGTTCATTTTCTGCACACGATGTGAGAGAAACTAGCCGATTACACTTTTAAATAATTTAAGCGCTGTGTAGTGACTGTGGTTAACAGAATTATGTTTTATCATGAATGTGTCCTGTATAAACTTACAGTCTGTGGTTTATATGACACAACAAGAGTTGGCGTATGTAAAGTGCTATGGTTCATAACGCAATCCTTTCATAATAGCTTCATTATACATAATGAATCATTCACGATATCCGTTGAGACTGTGGGTTTCCAAATGGAAGCGATCCACTGATCACTATTAGATCAAAAGTACCTGTTTGGACAAAGCATCGCCTGAGGAGAGGAAGGATTATGGGGAGGAGGGCAACTTTGATTTGATCAAAAACTCAGTAATGAGTCTGGCTTTATTCTGAGTGGAGCTGCGAGCTTTGGAAGAAAATAATAAAAAGCAGGTCATGCTGGCTCATTTAATTCCACATTGTCACTTCTCCAGGTGGGTAGTCTGAGCACCAGCTGGCTGCAACTGTTTGGATTTGGATGCTTCAACATAACAATTAGTCATGAAGCTCAAGCTTTGATCAAAATTCAGTTGTGCGACAAAAAAAAAATAAAAAAAATAAATTAAAAAAAATAAATAAATAAAAATAAAAAAAAATAAAGCGCCTTGATATACTCCCTGTTTGCTGTTAAATCAGCAGTAACACCTCCTTTGCTCCTCAGGCAGTAATAGCTGTCCACCTTTGTGTATCTCTCTAATTTGGTTTGATTATCAGGCTCAGCTTTAAATTGGCCAAATGAAAAAGCTCGTTAATAGCCTGTTATTTTTAATGCGGTGCTAGAAGACTGCAACTAATTTAAGGACAAACACGGACGGGTGTGGCTGTCCTCTCTCAAGAACACATGTAAAAGGCTCATCTCTCAGCTGGGCCAGAAGCATCCGCTGAACACAGACGTGCTTATTAGTTGTCAACTTGGTGTCTGCTGTGCCGCTTCTGGGAAGGTGTGTTGGTTCAAAGGTATGAAAATCATAGACCAACATATCGATAAGAGGAAGAGCAGTAATGAGGACTTTGATATAAGTGCAGAGGAGGAATGAGAAATTAAGAGATCACAGTAATGGGGCGTTAATTGGCAAGAAAATGCAAGTGTTGGCTTTTTGGTTATAAATTTGATAAAACTCTGGGATGAGGCATAATTGCAGTGAGAACCCACTTTAAAACAGCAAAAAAAACAAAAAACAAAAAAAAACTTGAGGTCATCATTTTACATTTTGGGAAATACACTTATTCGCTTCCGTGCCAAGAGTTAGATGAGAAGATCAATACCACTCTCCTATCTGTATGGTAAATATGGAGCTATAGCCAGCAGCTGGATAGCACACAGACTGTTAAACTGGAAAACTGACTCTGCCCAAAGGTAATAAAGTATATCTAATATCATCTCTGAAGTTCTCTGATAACACCATATTTTGCTTGTTTAAATTGTACGAAACATCAAGTGAACAATAAGTTCTGGTTGTGAGGGGTTATGTGTCGGCTAAGCTGGTCACGTGACGACCTCACAATGATGACAACACTGCAGGAAGTGACTGCTCCTGTCCGAGAAACAGCCCAGGATATAATAACATATACCTTGTTAATTAGCTTTAAAGTTATTTAATATATTTCATTACCTTTGGGTAGAACCAGGCTAGCAGTTTCCCCGTTTCCTGTGTCTGTGCTAAGCTAAGCTAACTGGCTAATGGTGATAGCTTCACATTTAGTGTGCAGGTTATGAAGTTTTGTTATCAAACTTTGTTTAAGGAAATAAAAGCAAAACTTTTCCTCAATACTGCAAATGGAAGTACGATTTTTAACATATAATAAAAAGTGCTGCAGGATATATAAATGAAATTATTTTTGACAGATATTGCAATATGACTTGTGATTTTAATAGGAATGGTAATTTTTGTGTTTCATTTTCACTGAAAAAATATAAAAATAAAAATAAAAATTAAATAAAAAATAAAAAAATAAAAAAATTGAAGGCCTGGGAATCTCTGTAGCCCCACAATGCTTCATTTATAATGGTGCGTTGTGTCACATTTTACCTTCATCAAACAACTGCAGCTCCTGCAATTTGGATATTGGACTTGGCCATATTGCAATTTTGCTAATATTTCGATTAATTGTTCAGCCCGAATAAGAAACACTAGTCAAGACCCAGTGATACCATTCCATTTTATCATAAATCAGATATTAACTGATGCCAATAATAGACAATACGGGATAAAAATAGTAACTGTATTTAGTTATATTAATTCATGTTGCAGACAAACACTGTCTTTACATCTTAAAAGAAGCTGTGATTTGCATTATTTTGCTTTTGATAATTTCTTTGTTCCCAGTGAAAGCAGAGCTGAGCAAGGATGGATGAAGATGAGATCAGACAACAGAGGCCAGTGAGGACATCAAAGCATGCTCATTCCTTAGTCTGCTCTAACCAAGGAGAACTGACGAGAGGAGGGACTCTTGGTAACACCACACTGAGAAAACTGCACATCTTAGTTTGTCATTTAGGCTCCTTTTGAGGCTTTAAATTGGATTCATTTTTCTTAACATTAATAACTTCTGCCACTGTGCTGAAATTCTCGTATCCTCTGATTTTTCCATTTCTGTCTTGAATTATTTCTCACTACAAGTGCAAAGCGCCTGTTTTAAGGATTCTGGAAAGATTTCAGTTTCTGTTGCAAAAAAAGAGGTTACTGTACTGTAGGCTTCTTACACAAAAAAATCAATACTTGAACTTGCTGGAATGTTTTTTTGCTGTACATCTTGGAAAAAGAGAGACAGCAACAACGGCTGGTAAACAAACTCCATGTAGAGTCTTCATTATTTCCACACCAAATGTGTCTGCTAACATACTCTATGTTTGCATAATGAAAAGAATAGACAGCAGATCGGCCGTCCTGACGACTGAGAGACAAAGAATGCTATCAGTCTGCAACAGCTGTGCATAAGGGCCTAATTAGAGCACAATCACTGCTGGAAGGACTGGAGCTGGCCCCGTTTGGAGAATTGCACCGTAAGCAACTGAGACAGACAACCTGGCCAAACTATTGCAGAGCCCATCATCATCTGCAGACAATTATGCTGCATGCAGATAACAGCTTTGGTACAGTTGCTGCTAAAACAGACTGAATGCCAAACTCAGCCTATTCTGGTGTGTCATATAAGAAAGCAGGTTTGTGTTTACTGATTCCTCCGTGAGGTTGTGATGGGAGTCCAGTGGTTTTATCAGCCAGCAGTGTTCTCCTGAGTGAACAGCAGCCTGAGGCAGATCAGTGGATGTGAGGCTCCCTGTGTCTCAAACTGCCAGATTGGCTCCACTCGTGTCAGACATGACTCTGCTCTGACAGCCACACTCGCTTGTTGGCCTTTAACATCACACTGCTAAGTAAGTACAATCTCCCTGATGGCAAATGCTCTACTGCAGATTAGCCAGTTCTCCGTTACGGCCTGAGTGGGTTTGTTGGTGCGCACTGGGACACATTTGACTCTTATCCCACAGCAGCACCAGCATTCATGTTGCAATCTTTATAAGCCATGTAAGACACATTAACAGTTTATCGACACTGAAGTACCATCATAATGGCTGTTAAAGGACCATACCACCATTTACGCTCCTGTTTGTCCACAGAGCTAAAATAATTAGTAGATTAATTGATCATTCAATCAACAGAAAATTATTTTTTCAAGCAAAAAAGCCAAAAAATTACCAATTCCAGTTTCTAAAATGTGATTACTTGCTGCTTTTCTCTTGTTTATAACACTGCAAACTGAATATCTTTTGGTTTTGGGCTGTTGGTGAGACAAATCCAGCAATCTGAACATAATAACATTTGTGGAAAATTAGTTATAGCCCTAAAAACCACCTTTACATCACTGCCACCACTGTGTTGTTTTTTTTGAGCAGCTGCACTGTGTCTCCTCATTTCCATACCATATGTAAATAAACTTGCATACACATGAAACTAGCCCTGATAAAGTTATCTATCACAGTGAGCACCACGCCTGCTTTCACTTCTGTCACAGGTGTATCATGCTGATGACTGATAAAGGACCGCAGCCTATTTAAATCAGTCTGCACGTACTGTAACACAACACACGACAACAAAAGAGCAGACATTTTCTTCACTACTTCAGGCAAATTTAAAGTCAGTGCAAGTTCATTTCCACAAACTCAGATGTAATAACATGCAGAGAAATGCGTCTCGCAGCTACTGCATGTTACGGTGTTAGATTTGCCTTACATGCTTTCACAGAACCGGGCCAGAGTGCTAGGCTTCTCCTGGTTTCTGCGTTGTCTGAACCAGCGCTGGATGGTCCGCACATCCCAGTCGAGCTGCTTGGACAGGCCCTCCAACCTCTTCTCATCTGGGTGCTGGCACAAGACAAGACACTCCACATGTTAGATGTATGTTTCATATGTGGCACCAATGTCAAAGTAATAATGACGGGAAGACATGCACCACCTTGGTTATTGCAGTGAAAACCTTCTCCAGGATGGCGTTGGGTTGTGCTTTCTGTGGCCCGTTGGCTTGGATCTTCAGGCCCATGGCACATGGTCTTGCGATAAACCTACAATTAAAATATCACGACACCATTATAAAACAACAGAGACAGTATAATTGAGATTAACTGAGTATGAATTGTGTATATTTAGGGGTTTAAACATGAGGCATGCAATCACCAGGAAGCACAGTGCTTGGTGACAGTTATCTGCACCTAGACGTGTGCATGTGCTTGCTCCCAAATCTTTTACTCTACCAGGACATGAAAACGTGGTCTTCCACAGGTCATCTTGAGGGCAACCAGTTTTGGGAGAAAGGTTGACACTTCCATGTAGTATAAAAGAAGAATTGGCAACAATACGACACTGTGAAGATCATTTTCTTTGTCCTTTTGACACAAAGAAACTGGCACTTCAAGCCTCTTTACAAACCATGTGCAGTCTGCACATTCCTAACTACATTTGCTAATTTTTTTGGCAAGCCGTGACGCTGGGATAGGTTGACACAAGGTGAAAAGTGACTATGTAAATAACCATTATACAGTGAATAAATTCAAGTAGTATCCTGTGGATTTAACATCTTAAAGCCATACATTAGGGCTGCTGCCTTCTCTGTTTCACATGATCTACAGTAGCATGCTGTATTTTAAGGATAAATACTGAGCATGAGTGAAGGGTTTAGTGGGGAAATTTAAGGCCTCACTCACTTCTCCCTACAGAGACTTCTGACCCACATATCTGTATTTTGATGATTGTACAATAACAGCCATAGATAAGATGATGCAACATGCACTGTATCATAACTGGAGCAGTAGAGTTACAACAAAACAGCCGGATTAGTAAAAGAAGCCTGTCTCCTGCATGATGCTTTGTTGAAATTCAGGTTTGAGCTTAGAGGACAGTAGCTGGATTTGGGCAGGTATGGCAACTTGGCTGCACTGTGTGTATATATGTGTGTGTGTGTGTGTGTGTGTGTGTATGTGTGCTCTGACAGATGCATCAAATGCAGACAGCGCGTAATGCTGCAGGCCTGCAGAAAGAAGGATGATCAACCGTGGTGATTTGAGGGCTAACCAGATAAGATGCCATTGTTTAGATAACGGACACGGGCAGCGAGGTGTGCTGCATCACACACCGGAGCATTTCACCGACACACACACACAACAAACCGTATCACAGCCACCTGGATTCATCGCGTGCGCTTTAAAGACCCACCTTTCGAAAACCAGCCGTATCATAAAGATGCAGAATGCTAAAGGACACGCCAGATACAGATCCTCGGCTTGCGGGAACGTTGCTTCATCTGTGTTTTTTAAGTCAGCCCAGGTTACATTATGAGGGAGCCAGAACCTCTCGTTCCAAAACCACGCCAAAATACCGGCCATCTCCCTGCAGCAGACACGGGGACCGGGTGGGAAGAGAAGTCGATGGCCCGCTGTATCCCGGAGCTCTCTCGCAGGCTGATCTGACCGTGCACACTCGGCTGATGATGAGATATCCGTGCGAGATCGCCGTCCGTCCGCTTCCCCTCAGCTATTCAGTGTAGGGAAGTAGACTCAATCAGCTCCTCAGCGAGTGATTGGTGCGTTGAAATGTCATGTAATACAGTCTGCGTACGTTATACCGGCGGTACAACGACGTAAGCAAGGTAAACCACGTTTGTGTCGCACCTTTACGGAAACAGTGTAGGTATATTTCCTTATGACTCGACCACAGAGAGCTTTTTATTGTGTTTATTTCTAGTTTTACACATATTGTGTCGTTTTATGACACAAGGAAACACACAATACATCACATACCACGTGAGGTGTCACCTTGGATGTATTATTATTGCCAAATTAAAACTGATTGTTAATCAATATTTAGTAAAACTGTGAAATTTAAGCACAATTAACATGGAAACACTAACGCGATGAGCTTCAAGGCTATATCATGTTGGTAAACCACGCCACCTACTGACAGGTTTGATTTAGTTGACCTCAGGGATCTGAAATTCATAAATGATGATGATACATTTTTATTTGATTTTTTAAAACAATGCATCTCTCTCTCTTTTTTTAACATTTGGTGTTGCTTGTGGCACCTGTAAATTGAATTTGTCTATACAAAAAATTAAAATGAATTAAAATAAAAATTTAAATAAAAAAAAAATAAAAATTTAAATAAAATAAAATAATAAAATAAAATAATAATGATAAATAAATTATTATTGTAATATCTTGTCCAACCATGTATTAGTTTAGTTAAGTGTACTTGCACACACATGTATAGAAAATACAGGAAAAAGAAATTCAAAGTTAAAACATTGTGCAGGAGAGGTTAGAAGCCAAAAAATGATGAGATACCACAAGATACCTCTCCTATTAAATAACAACAGTCATACCTTTAAAAAAAAAAAAAGCATAAAAACAAAGATTGAGTTCCAGATAATGAAAAAATGTTAAAGATGTACAATTTACAAAAAAAAGCATAAACAAATTGCAAACAAATTAATGAGGTGTTAGGAGTCTTAGCAAATTAGAGTCCATTTTGAATGTTATCAATGAAATATTAGAAACATTAGAAAATTTTTTCTTTACATCACCATCCAAAATTACCTTAAAGTTAAATCGAAATCTCTTTAAAACAGTTTTAACAAAACTGAATGTCATAACCTTCATGAAGTTAGTATTTATTGCATGGTTGTTGCATTAAACTGCATTACTTTTAGCCCGGTGTAAATAAGCAACTCAGTGCAGGCCATATGAAATACATTCTACATGAGCAAAGTACAAACATGAACCAAAGAATACACAAGACATTGTTATGCTTTATAAATGCTGTGTGCCTCTATGATACAAAATAATTACATAATTAATACACAACAGCTAAATGTTAATTAGTCAGCTCTTATAATAGATAGGGCCTACTGTCTTCACTGTCTTTCTGCTAGAGGGTAGCCCAGGCTATATCTGTGCATTCTGTAATATAATAGTAGACAGACAATATATCTATTTATATAAAAAATAATCACCCTCTCAGGGTGGTATCTGTATCATCCTCAAACTTGGGTCCTCTACCAGAGGCCTGGGAGTTTGACTGTTCTGCGCAGTATCTTAGCTGTTCCTAGGACTGCACACTTCTGGTCTGAGGCTTCAGATGTTGTTCCTGGAATCTGCCGGAGCCACTCTCCCAGTTTGTGGGTCACTGCTCTGAATGGTCCGACTACCACAGGGACTACGTCAGCTTTGACCTTCCATATCTGTTCCAGCTGTTCTTTCAACCCTCAATACTTCTCCACCTTTTCATGTTCCTTCTTCCTGATGTTGCCAGATCGCCACATCTACCACCACTGCCCTCTTCTGGTGATTGTCAACCACCACTATGTCCGGTTGGTTAGCCAGCAGCTGTTTGTCAATCTGGAAGCTGAAGTCCCACAGGATCTTAGCCCTGTTGGTGGTGTGTCCCATCAGGCTTTGGGTACTTCAAGTCCATACTGGGTACAGATGTTCCTGTGCATCTTACACCCTGGCACTATGTGCTGGACCGTCTCAGGGCCATCTTTGCAAAGCCTGCACCTTGGGTCTGATCTGCTGTGGTAGACCCTGGCCTCTATGGCCCTTGTGCTTAGGGCCTGTACTTGTGCTGTGATGATTAGCATTCTCCAGTCACTGGCAGGTCTTCTTGATATCAGCCACTTCCTCTATCTGACAGGCTTGTCCTTCCATGTTGCTTGCTCCTCCACCTTTTTGCCCTCATCAGGTTTCTGTTGTCTGAGGCACTCACTCAGCAGCTCGTCCTTTGGGGCCCTCTTCTTGATGTATTCCTTGATTTTGGATGTTTCATCCTGGATAGTGGCTCTGATGCTCACTAGTCCTCGGCCTCCCTCTTTCCACTTAGTGTATAACCTCAGGGTGCTGGACTTGGGATAGTAGATATATTTTTAAAATATAATATAATATATAGATTAACTGGCTGATCATCCATTTTTTTGTTTGTTTTATTTTATTTGTTTTGTTTTTTGTCCTTCAAACAGTCCAGATCACATGGATATTTAATATAGAGAATGTTTGGTGTTTTGTAAATAGTAAGTAGTCAAGTTAGTCTTAATTAGTTCCAACTCCTTAACTCCTTATAAAGTAAATTCTACGAGTCTTTTATAATCTGACAAACTCAATTATTTTAGTTTGACTTCAAAAAACCTAATTAATTTGAATCAACTTAATATTTATCCAAATATGTGTTAATATTAAGTGGTCAAACTATTTTATTTATTTAAGATAATCTTATTTATTTGTTTGAATTCCACTCAACTGAAAAAATGTCCAAAAATGTTTTTGAGTTTGACCAACTTCTTGAAATAAGCTGTCAACTGACTAAAACACGTTAATGAAACAAACTTAATGTTTTTTGTACTGAAAAACTTGGCTCTTGACTTATTGGCAGACAACTAGGGAATGTTTGGTGTTTTTACTTGAATAATTAGTCGATTAATCGATTGCTGCTGTAATCTTATGTCCATCGATTACTAGTTTAAGCTCTACTTACAAATTATTATGCATGTTCAGTTCTTCAGCATGGAGCAATGGTGACTACTATGTCCCTCAGCCTTCATGCACAATACAAAGATGTGGTGGCGCCATCTACTGGCCAGTGTTAACAACATCACTTGCAGTTTTGAATACATGTGACATATGAAATCGTCACACATACGTACTGTCTCACACAAAGCAGCTGCCAAATCCTTCTTCCTATTAGTAATCAAACAACGAAGGCAGTATTAAACAGTTATTTAATACATTAAAAAACATAATTAATTAAAGATTTAGATAACAGCGTTTTGAACCGTCTAGTAGTCTCCTAAAATGACTAATAGTGATTTTAATCAATGTCTTCCTGTGTGTATTGAACCATTGTGTACTCAACTGGCATGTCACTGAAAGTGTGTGTGCGCGCGCGTGTGAGTTAGTGCGCGCGCATGTGTGCGGTCCGTTATTTTCCGGGTTGTGTCTCCTCGCTGGCGGTAGTTGCTCTGCTGCAGCCGCCAGCTGACATTTGTACTGAGGAGGTGAGGTCAAATTTGACTGTCTCTCTCTCCCTCTCGGTGTGTGTCTGTCTGTCTGCCACAGAGGCTGCTAACAAGCGCAGAATCATCATCATCATCATGGCGGATCAAGGCGAATCTCCGGCTCCGGTCCTCCACCCGCAACCAGCGCTGACAACCAGCTGGCCAATTACCAGGGAGTCGTACGAGCTGCAGGAAGTCATAGGTTAGTACCCGGGGATGTGATGAACGCTGTATATTATCATGGAAAGGCACGCGGCGGCCGGTTATCAGCTGTGGATGACGATGAGGGGCCTACCGGCTTTTCCATATGCAGTAGCCTCCTGCAATGCTTTGCAATGCGGATGTTAACAGGCACGTTTTACAGACTACCGGTCTACAGCTGTGTTTGGTGACCCTGATGGAGCCCAATGAGTTGAAATGCAGGTTACTGAGCCGGGTTTGAAATGTCACTTTGCCCAAGTGCGCTCGGATCATAGAGACCCACTCTGGCAATGCCAGTTTATGGCACGTGTCCAGTTTATTGGTCATTACTAAAATCACAGTTGCTGTGGCTGTGTAAAACCCACACTGTGTTATTTCACTGGCGTTATCTGTGATGGCACGGAAACAGAATTAGATAGCCTGTCATCTCAAGTTGGCAATGTTTCAAATGTCAAATATACACAGTGATAAAAACAGCTTATATTAATATTCATCATAATAATAGTAGTTAGGATAATAGTGGTAATAGCAGGTCTTATAGCACTGTTACTTTTAACCACACTAAAACTTTGAGTTACACAAAATAAAAATCAAGAGACTGAATTCCCAGCAAGGCTGTAACTACAGTAACTACTATTTCTGTTATTGATTACTCTATTAACTACTTTTCCATGTATCATTTAGTCTGATAAATGTTAGAAAAGAATGAGAAATGTCCGTCATGTTTATGGGAGCGATGTCTTAACACCCTTTTCATATCAGACCAACTGCATAAAGTAATATTTTTTTGCTTAATTACTTAAACAATTACCTCACACTCTAAAAAAAGAACCCACTGGTTCAACTTAAAAAAAAAAATAAGGCCTCATAAAGTAAATTTAATTAGTCTTTTATAATCTAACCAACTCAGTTAGTTTAGTACAACCATTATGATTTGCTTTGACCTTAAAAAAAAAAAAACTTAATTAAGTTGAATCAACTTAATATTCATCCAAAAGTTGTGTTGATATTTAGTGGTCAAACTATTTTATTTATTTAAGATATTCTTACTTATTTATTTTAATTCCATCCAACTGAAAAATGTCGAACATTTTTTTGAGTTTGACCAACTTCTTGAAATAAGCTGTAGACTGACTAAAACACGTTAATGTAACAAACTTAATGTTGTTTTACACTGAAAAACGTATTTATTTTAAGTGTTATCCACTAACGGCATGAATAATTTTTTAGAGCATAATAGTTGGCGATTGATTGTTTAAGTGCTTACTCTCACAATAGCTATGGGTCAAAGGCAGTGAACGTATACATGCTCAGTCATTTGTTAAGTCTTGTTTATATACGTAACTAGAATAAAAACATTTGACACCATGTGTTTTATGAATGTTGTTCTGATTAACCTTGTGGTTATGTGTCTTCCTGTACTATTACATGAGAGACTGTGGATATGCCTGTTGTAGATTTGTAAAATAGTCATATGTACCGTCAGTTTTCTTCCTTTAATTTAACTTTTTTCAGAGTTTAAAAAAGTGATGTGTCCCAGCATCAGTCGCAGAATGCTCATTTTCAGTTCTGCCATGAATCAGTTAAATTTAGTAGTATCAGTTACTAAATTCATCAACAATTAAAATCTTAAACGTACTGAAAAAGAGCAAAAGGAAGTCGCCTGAATATTTTTGGTACACGCATGCACTGTGTAGATGAGCTGACAAGTCCTATCATCGCTGATAAGGAGTAGCACCACAGCTGTTTGCTGCTGACTGTGATGAGTTAGTGATCCCCCCCCCAGTGTCACAATCAACTGGTAAGCAGTCAGATCTCATGTGTTCTCTCCTTCTCCTTATCTGCCACTAACAGTTGGAAAGCAATATGCTGTGTGTCGCAGCTCCTTGGTGTGAACAACTTCACCACTCCAGTGTGGCCTGATTTGTAATGAACTGAGTAAACAACACATCACGTTAGAAAAAAGGAGCTCTGTAGTGAAAATCAGCTCATATCCGCCAGCACGCATGAAACATGAATACTATAAAATAGACATAAAACCTGAGTAACAGAAGGCCAAAATGAACACCACAAAGCCACAGAGTTCTGCTGTATTTCAGTGTTGTCTTCCAGCTGTGTGCACTTTGAGACGCTCTTTGCTCCTGTCCACTTTGTCATCGCTCTGTTGTGGCTGTGATTCCAGGCAGCGGGGCCACAGCTGTGGTGCAGGCAGCCCTCTGTACCCCCAGACAAGAGCGCGTTGCCATAAAGAGAATAAACCTGGAAAAATGCCAGACCAGCATGGATGAGCTATTGGTGAGCACAATAAATACGGGCTTATTTTCTAAGTGTGTGTGCACAGAGTGTGTTTGAACCACTATGCTGTAATACTACTTTCCCTCTGATCCATATTATTATTGTTCTGTGTGAGCCTGAATAACGGTAATCATTAATGCACCTAAGAGGCTGTAATACTGAATCATTTGCTGTAAGGTTGTAAAAACTGAGATATATATCAGTTCCTGTTACTATTACATGCTTACTTAATAAAGAAAATGTGACACAAAATACTGATTCAAAAATAATTTTATTGCTATCATAAGAACTGCATGCTTAGCAATGGTCTGTTTTGCAAAGCCCTTCACAAATAACACACCATGTCATCAACAAAGCCATGTGATAAAACTTGAAATGTCACATGCTGTCGTTTCTCTCTCACAATAGAAAGAAATCCAAGCGATGAGCCAGTGCAACCATCCCAACGTTGTCTCCTACTACACCTCCTTTGTGGTGAAGGATGAGCTTTGGTTAGTCATGAAGCTTCTGAGTGGAGGTAAGCTTCAGCTGCCGGGCTACGTGGAACCAGATCCCCAACATCTAGGTTGATAATACAGTCAGAAAGTGATGATGCTTCATGTTTGTGCTTCGATCTGACAGCTGCCTGGGTTATAACTCACTTATACTGTAGTCGCAAGTGACAAATAGTGCAGCTGTACAGCTAATTGTCTAGTGATTACATTAGTTAGCATCATATATTTAAAGGGACAGGTCACACCAAATTCAAAAATACATATTTTTACTTGTACCTGTCGTGCTGTTTACCAGTCTAAATTGTTTTAGTGTGAGTTGCCAAGTGTTGGAGATATCGGCCGTGGAGATGTCTGCTTTTCTTGAATATAATGGAACTAGATGGCACTCAGCTTGTGGCTTAAAGTTCCAAGAAATACATTTGAATAACTCAACAGCAATATCTCTTTGCAGACATCACGACCAGGTTACTCAAGATATTCCACAGACCTTGTTGTGAGAAGTATCACATAGGGACTATTTTCTTTCTACCAAACTACACCCACCATGGGTATTACAGAGCCTTCATCTAGTCATACACGAGAGACTCGAGCTTGTGACAGTGCAAGATGTAAACTTTAATGGCGTCCATGGCTGAGCTGTAACAGTAGCTACCTCAGTGCTGCTAAGTGATCTAGCAGTATTTGCACACTTCTGCTTGGTGATTCAATTGGTGGGTGTAGTTTGGTAGGAAGAAAATAGTTCCTACATGAAACTGCTCACAACAGGAACTGTGGATTATCTTCAGTAACCAGGTCATGATTTCTGTAAAGAGACATTGCTGTGCAGATGTATTTTTTTGGCGCTGTAAGCACCACAGAGTGAATGACATCTAGTTGCATTATATTCAAGGGAAGGCAGACATCTCTACGGCTGATACCACCAACACTTGGCAACTCACGCCAAAACAATCTAGACTGATAAATAGCACTACAGGTAAGAGGAAAATATATTTTTGATTTTTTGATGAACTGTCCCTTTAATCTGTATTTATATCAAGTATGCAAACGTGACAGCTGGCAAGAAATAACTGTCAAAATGCATGCATAAAATGATCAATAAAAGCGATATAATCAGCATTTCAACCACTATTTCTCATTATGTATGTTAGAAAAAAATGAATGTAAATCCCTTAAAAATATTCGTTCAGCACAGTATTTTGGGATGGCTTTATTACAATCATTAGGCAGCAGTTGCAACTGTTGGTTGGATGCTATTGTAAAAAGCTTACGGCGCTCACTTCTGAGGGAATTACAGCAGTGAAGTTACTCACTATAATGTACTGCCTGTTGCGTTTTACTGTTTAAGGGACAACAAGCAATTAACAGACACTGAAGTAATTTGCGCCTGGATATTGATCACGTAATGACTCAGTGTAACGCTGCAGCTGATTTGTGTTTTTCATTAATGTGTGAAATATTAACTGAATGTTTCTGTGTTTCCGTGGTGTCTTTCAAGGCTCTATGCTGGATATAATTAAGCACACAAACAAAGAGGACCACAGAAATCGAGCGCTAGATGAGCCAATTATTGCTACCATACTAAAAGAAGTCCTGGAGGGCCTGGACTATCTGCACAGAAATGGACAGATTCACAGGTAATACTTTAACATTTTAACTAGATTTTTTTTTCTGACAGGTGCTGTTTTTATTTTGCTTTCTGAGTTGTTTATGATCAGAATTAAGAAATGGGTTGTAAAAGAAACTAGCAGTGACAGTCCCAGTTGAAACTGTACAAATGTAAAATGGCAGTTTATTCATAGCACCTTACAGACACAAGGTAAGTCAAAGTGTGTTACAGGAGCATAAAAATACATTAAACATAAGACATGAAGACAACATTAGAATTGCATTTTAAAGACTAAAAGAAGTGGGAACAAGTAGATAAATAGTTAAAGATTAGGAAAAAATGCACCAAAAAAGACAAAAAAAAGAAAAACATGAAGCAAAAGCAAACAAATAAATAGTCATGCATTAAAAATAAGTCATGTATCTACTTTACTGGGAAGCAGTGGTCAAGAATAATGTCTTAAGTCCTGATTTAACTGAGCTGACAGTTTTTGCAGACCTTCACAAAGCTTGTTCCACAGGTGGGGAGCACAGAAACTAAAAGCAGCTTCACCTTACTTTGTTTTGATCCTGGGAACACTGAGTCAACCTGTCTCACATGACCCGAGGGGTCAGGATATTTCATAGCATACAAGCAGATCAGAGATGTATTTAATGCTTTATAGAAAAGTAATACGATTTTAAGATCTATCCTTTGACTCACAGGAAGCCAGCAGTGATACGAGGAACTGTGTATTGTGCTGCACTGTCTTGGTGTTACTGTGGCAGCAGCATTCAGGACAAGCTGCAGCTGTCTGATTGATTTTTTTTACTAAGACCTGTGAAGGCACCATTGAAATAGTCGAGTCTGCTAAAAAATAAATGCGTGAACAAGTTTCTTTCTGTATCTTGTTGAGACAGAAATCCTTTAAGTCTTGCTGTGTTTTTAAGTGGTAATCGGCTGATTTGTAATTGTTCTAATGTGGCTGTTTAAATTCAGGTCAGAGTCTTTGACTTACATAAAATAAACAACATTCATAAAACGTATGATCATATAAAATATTGTCGCTCTCTGGATAAAATGTAAAATGAATCTTATCAGGCCATTCTGTTTATTAAAAAGATGTGCTGTTGTCGTGTTGTCTAAACTCCTTGCATTTCAAGGTCACCGAGAGGCACGATTAAACCTCTATCAGCCCCTTGGGCAAAGATCCAGATGGTGGTGGGCTGTGGGACTTGTTTGCACGAATGGAAGAATCAATGCTGCTCCACATGACTTTGTTGTTTGACTGTGTCTGCGTTTTGTTGACCTCAGGGATGTGAAAGCTGGGAACATACTACTGGGAGAAGACGGATCTGTTCAGATTGCAGGTGTGTTGAACACGATACTACTGTTCTGTTCTGTGACACTCAAGATTTTCATTAAAACCAAAAGCAGAAATGCCTGAACACTGAAACTGAGCTCACAGATGGTATGAATTCATGATAAAAGTGATGCATATTTATAGTATTTGTTGTTAAGTCAGAGATTAAGCTAGTCTTACATGAGGCTGGTAATATTTCTTGACTAATTGTTGACATGATATCTGATTTCTGGAAGCTGAAAACAAAACCAGCACCAATCGCTTGAATCGTGATTGTCAGGTGTGCATATTATGGATCTCGCTGTTCCATAACCTAATTGAAGCTAGCAGTTTTTTTAAGTCCTGGTGACTACATTAATTAATTACAAAAGACATTATTGAATAAATAACTGATAAAACTGTGTAAAAGAATTGTAAAAGATATTTGCTGCTTTTGCAGGTCTTCTGTAAAAGGTGGACCTTCTATCATTTTGGTGAAGAACATAATGAAATGATATCTGATATCAAATAAAACCTCACTTTTGGCCCAATATTTACTCTCCATGCTGCAGTTCTTTACCTGTCACAAAGCTGAACTTTAAATTAACAAAAACTGACTGGACATTATGGTTTTTTTGTGTTTGCTAAAAAGGCCATTTCATTCTGAAATACCCATTCAACACATTCAGGTATGAATAAGGCACTGGTTGTTTATCTATATTTTCAGATTTTGGAGTAAGCGCGTTCCTATCCACCGGGGGGGATGTGACTAGGAACAAAGTACGGAAGACCTTTGTTGGCACGCCATGCTGGATGGCGCCGGAGGTGATGGAACAGGTGAGTCTATCTTTATCCGTACAAAAAGGTAGCTGCAGGTGATATCATGAAGTTCATCGTATCTCATTCAAAATGTATTTGCCTCAGCTTGTCTCTGCAGGACTTAGTGCTAATCCAATTCTTGATGTAATGCTATTAGCTGATGTATTTTAACCACCTAAATCATGACATTAACATAAAGCCCCACAGATTAAAAGGGACAGTTCACCCCAAAATCAAAATATTTTTCCTTTTACTTGTAGTGCACTATATCAGTTTAGATTGTTTTAGTGTGAGTTGCTGAGTGTTGGAGATATCAGCTGTAGAGATGTCTGCCTTCTCTCCAATATAATGGAACTAGATGACACTCAGCTTGTGGTGCTCTAAGCGCCAAAAAAATACATTTGAAAAACTCAGCAATAATGTCTCTTTCCAGAAATATGACCCAGTTACTCAAGATAATCCACAGACCTTGTTGTGAGCAGTTTCATGTAGAAACTATTTTCTTTCTACCGAATTACACCTTGAACAGTATCACCACACACAAGGAACTGTGCATTTACTGCTAGCTCATGTAGCAACACTGAGCTAGCCAATGTTACAGCTAAGCCGAGGAGGACGTTGTTGTTTACATGTTGGCTGTCATGAGTATGAGCCTCTCTTGCATGAGTAGATGCACTCTTCCTTCTGTGTCATGGTTATTTGCAGACTGACTTGGCAGAGATGGCTGCCATCTTGTTTTTATATGGATTAGTGTATTGTGCTCTTATTCCACTAGATGACACAAAAAATGTCCACAGATGAGGACAACAGGTCTAAGTTAAGTAGAATGAAGCATAAGGTCAAGTAGATGAAGGCTTCCTTCTGCACAGTAATATGGTTGGCGGGTGTAGTTTGGCAGAAAGTAAATAGTTCCAATGTGAAACTGCTCACAACAAGATTTGTGGATTATCTTGAGGAACCTGGTCATGATTTCTGCAAAGAGACATTGCTGTTGAGTTTTTCAAATGTATTTCTTGGAACTTTAAGCACCAAGAGCTGAGTGCCATCTAGTTCCATTATATTCAAGAAAAGCAGACATCTCCACGGTTGATATCTCCAACACTCAGCGACTCACACTAAAACAATGTAGACTGATAAATAGCACTGCAGGTAAGAGGGAAAATATGTATTTTGATTTGGGGGTGGACTGTCCCTTTAAATCCCGACATTGACGTAATGCCCCAGAGATTTAAGTGTATTTAATATCACAGATTATTGTAATCATATGTCCACAGGTTCGAGGCTATGATTTCAAAGCAGATATTTGGAGTTTTGGAATTACAGCTATAGAGTTAGCAACAGGCTCTGCACCCTATCACCGCTACCCTCCCATGAAGGTGAGTGTCCTGGATGTTATTATTGGCTGTTATTTAATCAGTGTGGTGTCCCAATCACAGCTATTTTTGCAGCTTTCACCATTAGTGCCCCTAAACTCTAGGCTTACTAAATTCTCGTCTAAACCAACTTGTCTCTGTGAAGTTTCATCATTAGCACAGAAAGAAACTTGAGATAACACATTCTGACTCGCTGCTTTTGCTGTAATTGGGATACCAAACAACTAATAAAGAGCAAAAGTTTTCTCGCAACATTTCTTCTACAAACATTTTCCTGCTTTGAGTTTCTTTTCCTCTTGTACAATTTTTTTTTTTTTGAAATGTCTTTTTATTGAGCATTAGCGACATAGAACATAAAAATACATAAAAAGGAATCATAGTGCTCAAATTTATATTTTAACCCCCCCCCCCAGGAAGTGCTGTTGTTCACTCTTAGTAGAGCGCTCTCCCAAGTGCAATCATCCAAGTCCTCCTCCATCTCATCTGCCCATCCTGCCCTGATCTTTGTCAGTGTTATGCTTTTAAAGGAGGCTATACATTCACCAATTCTTGAGATAAGTCTTTTAGAATCAAATGGAATTTTTAACAATTCATCTAAACCAGAGGGCGATGATATGTAAGGAAAGTTGGGATCATGATGTTGAAGGAAGTGGCGGACTTGGAAATAACGGAATAAGCTAGAACGAGGGAGGCCAAATTTGTGCGATAGATCGCCAAAGCTTGCAAAAATAGAGTTTATGTACATATCCTTAAACTTATGAATGCCACATCTCTGCCAGAGAGTAAATTCAGAGTCTACCTTAGCTGGAGGGAAGAGGTGATTATTATGTATGGGACTTAGATGGAGAAGGTTTTTAAATCCAAAGTTATGTCGAAGTTGAACCCAAATTTTGAGGGTGTTTATGACTACAGGACTATTAGTATATAGTAAGAGAGGGAGGGGAAGGCTGGAGGTGACTAGGGCACAGAGAGAGGTGGAAATGCAAGATGCTGCTTCAAGGTGGCACCAGTCGGCATCAGGAGTATGGAGCCAGTACATGATTTTTTGAACATTTGAGGCCCAATAGTAATGACAAAAATTTGGAAGAGCTAAACCACCTTGGTTTTTGGGCCTCTGTAACAATTCTAGCCGTATTCTGGGTTCTCTTGTACAATATTTGTGTTGCTGCAGAAATGTGAGGGTGGTTTTGAGTTGTTGTTTTTTCTTGTCCTTTTTAGGTTTTAATGCTCACCCTACAGAACGATCCACCCACTCTGGAGACGGGTGTAGAAGACAAGGAAGTGCTAAAAAAATATGGCAAATCGTTTAGGAAGCTAATAACTATGTGCCTTCAGAAGGATCCTGCCAAAAGGTTAGTCCCGCATTCCATAAATCTACCAAATATTTCAGTGCAGAGAGAGCTGATGCAATTTGCGATCAATAAAAAGCGCCTGATGAGCATTCAGAGAGTGCTGTGTGGTGATGTATTTTCAACAGTGTGCTTTTCTTTATCTCTAGGCCCACAGCCGCAGAGCTTTTGAAGTGTAAAATCTTCCAAAAGGCCAAGGTATTTGTTTCATTTCAAATATATGACTTGCCATCTTTGTTTGGTTTCATTATTAGTGTTACGCTTATGGCCTTGTGCCAACTGAACAATGACTCAGCTCTGTATGTTGAGTTTATTATTAATTTATGATGGTTATGCATAGTTTGCTATATCAAGCAACATACGGTATGAAAAGTCCACAAGGACACTGTATCTATCATCATATTGCAGAAACCTGTAAATATATACCTAATTAAAATCTATATCCATTTTGATACTTAGTGTATAAGTATGTGCAATGCGAAATAGAGTAATTATTTGAATTACCTGTTAGTGCACTTTTTATAATGTTAATTTTATGAATGAGATATAGCAGGACCAAGTGCTCGAACATCGCTTTAACATTAAACATTAAATGTTGTTTGCATTGAAACTGGTTTAGTCACTTGTCTAACTTTTTAACATTTGTAAGATAACCTTCAGAACTTTCATTTAAGTGCTGACACTCAGAAATACAATACATGAGATTGTTGTGACTCATTGTTAGGTTGTGATTAATTTAATCTGTCAGTTCTTTGTGTTGTGAATGATATTTTTGATTTGTATTTTTGTTTTTCTCTTGCAGAACAGAGAATATCTGGTTGAAAAGCTTTTGTGTCACGCACCAAAGATTTCCCAGAGAGCGAAGAAGGTATGTTTACACAAACATTCCCTGTAAAATAACTCCGCTATTGACTAAACATGAACAAATTATGCCCGAGTGCTGGGATCGACTGAAGTCCACCAGAGTGTTGCATTTACAGTCAACACAAGCTACGCACTCTGACTTTTTTCAGCACCTCAAACACTTCATGCCTAAACTGTTGTGTGGGTTATGTAAAAATATGGGCCACTGCAGCAGAAGAGTAAAGACAGCATCGATGCACTGACATCTTGCATCAGTAGCTCCCAGTGCGGCTCTCTGTATGTGGCACACTCAAAGATAAATAGGATTAAATGAATTGTTAACACTAAGTATCAGAGAGGAGCACTTTATTGTTCAGGTTGCTCGCTCAGTTGCCCACTGGTCACAGTTTACTGGGAGGAAGTGCAGTTTTCAGGCACAGCTGATATTGGTTTCACATAACAGTCCGCCTGGATGGCCAGGACAAAAAATGGGAACAGAGGGCCATAGCCGGAGGCAGCGTGGACAAGTGGAGGGGTGGAAATTCACTGATTGCTCTGGAGTAAATGGAGGGCATAGTGGATAGCAGGGCTGTTACGGTGTGTGACGTTAATGTTACGCACAGACAGGACAGGGTGTCAATAAAGAGAGAGGCAACTGTTGTGGGATGGGCATAGAGATGTTGAGGTTTGTTGTTGGGTAAAGTGGTAACTACAGGCATCTTTAGCTGCCATAACAGTAAATGAGGAGGCACTTAAAGTCCCCTTCTAGACACTTTGAAGTGTGTAAAAAAATACTCTGCTATTATGAATAAATTGTTTAACATGGTGAGCCCACATAAAACAAATTAAAAAAAAGGCATTGCACCGTTATTGTGCCTTGCTGTTCTGTATAAAAGGTAAGATAGTGGAATGGGAGGACAGTGGGCGTAGTAACAGCGCCCAAACAATGTTTGTGTAAAAGGACAGTCGGTAGGACAAGACCATGGACGGAACGGGTGTGACATTTTAAAGGTGTATTATGTGGGCGACTCACCACGGGAGATTTAAGAAGTAGCTGTTAGCAGTTAGCAGCTAACTTAAAGAAGAAGAACAGCAGCCTAAAATATCTACACATTCCACAAGCTAAGGATGAGATTCACCACCATATAACAGGGACGATAAATGATTATTGCCATGTTATGCCATCATTATTGTTTAGAAAGCACTGCCAACATATTTGTTATGTATCACACTAGAGGCCGATGCTGTGGTGTAATATGTAGCACCCGTGACACCTCTTTTGCTTTTGCAATGCAGGCATGCAGTATAACATCACACACTTGGGCAAAGTGTAAAAATGCAAAGGCGGCATGACGTGGGGACTTCATAGTGCCCCTACAACATGATCTCTGTGTAAAAAGGGCTATTGAGGAATTCAGGATCTGGCCTCACGACCTCCCCACCATCACTGCTTGTGCAAGGTTGACCAATGAAAGAGCAGTGTGCATCAAAATGGCTAACTTTAGCATTAGAGGGAGCAGACTCAGTTGAGGAGTGTGTTATGCACCAAAATCAGCGACAAGCTGACGAATCAGAATGGTAGGTTAGTTAGCATCTTTAACTATTTCCGCCAAGCGTAAGCCAAGAGGGGATCATGCGTTTGGATGTGTGCGCGTGCATGTGTCTAGCTGTCTGTCCCCAGCTAATCTGGCAAACTACTGGGCCAATCAGCCTCATATTTTGTGTGCACATTTATAACTGTATGCTCAAGGACGTCATGTGGTTGCGATGATTCCCTATTGTTGAAAATCTTGTTTTATTGACTGCTTTATACTGTCATTAACTGCAGACCCTGCACTCCTCTCAACCAGCTAGGTGGGGGGCACAAGTTTACCTGAAATCGGTTTGGCTAAAACAACAAGCTTTCCTGTCTGTTACTGGCCACATTTTGGCTTTTGTCGTGGCACAAGTCTGAACTGTAGAATCTGCAGACCGATTCCAGACCCAGTATGTTATGATCCACCAAAGTTAGGGACTTTACAAGATAAATTTGTCCTGTTTTTGTTATCTTCACCGCCATCTTGACAGTAAGGCAGCTGGGAGGGACAATTCCACCAGGTACGGCTGTGCTGCATTCCTGCTATCATGGCTGCTACCTGGTTTTGTTCCGTCCGTTACACAGCATCATGTAACATCAGGGTTCCAGAGCGTTTTGCCTTCCCAATTTTGTAGGCTTGCAGAATTTGTTGATTTGGTCGTTCTTCCTTGATATTTTTGTTTCTTATTAACTAAGTAGGCTAATGTAGTTAGTTTTAATTATTTTTATTGTTGTTATTTCCTATTTTGTTGTGCTGTAGGCTACAGACAAGTTAATGCTGTTCAAAGTCCAGTTATGAATGACATAAATTAAATATTTGTGGCTGTGTTTTAGTCATGAAAAATACATTCATCCTCATTGTATCTATATTTTTCATTCAGACATGTTAGCAGGAGAACTCGCATATTTTTCTGCTTGAGTTTTTTTGCTTGAGTGGCCGGGCAGCCTCCTGGTGGAGATCTGCACTCTGTGTACTTCTCTTGTTTGTTTATTTTTGTTTGTTAGCATGTTAGCTGGTAACTTGCTGTAGCTGACACAGCATCAGTGGTTGTGAAACATACAGTAATATGTGTGTTGACATGGTCACATTGTTATTACGTAATGATATACCTGATGTATAATCAAAGTTTGCAGAAAGATATATTCTGTCTGACTGAGACTTTTATATTAGGTGTAATAAGTGTGCTCTTCCTGGAGGTTTCAGGTTTCTTTGCCGGCAGTTGCATATTATCCAGTGATGGACTTTCATATTAGTGACGCACCTAATCTAGCCTGCTCAGTGCACATTTCATTCTCAGATTTTAGGTTGGTGCACAGACATCACCCCCCTTCTGTAGAGGAATGTGAGAACACCTCTTTAGTGACAAACATTATACAGATGAACAATTCAGACATTTTAGGGGACATAAACAAACGAAAAACACATTTTTGATTACAGCAACTACTTTCCAATTTAGACTGTATTTATGTCTTTGAGGAAAATTATTTGAGATTGGATCTTAAATGTTGGCACTTTGTGAAAGAATTTCTACAGACGAGAACCTGTATGCTGTGGAGCCATTTATCCCAAAGTATAAATGCACAATTACTGGACACTTACTGTAATTAATCCACTTTAGCTTTATGTGTGGAGCCCTGTTTAATGTGTAAAATAGACGGCATACACAGTAAATGCAGCCAGGTAATGTCAGATTCACTTGATACCTTCGTTGGACTAAATGTACGAGCCACAGAGCCAGTGTCCTTGTTTCTTTGTGCTGATTTGACCTCCAGAGCCATCTACATTATACATTCAGCAAACATTACCCAAAGCTTGCAGAGACATGCGATACCGCAGAAACATTGTCACCTCAGGGTGCTGTGACCTCTTTTTACAAAGACAACCATGGCCTTGCTCCTTTAAGATCTTGTCCAGTCACTCTCAGACCTCCTTGACCTCTTTGAACCGCACTGCGCCCCCTTTGCACCTCTGTTCCCTGGTGCTCTTGTTATGTTCCTGTACTTTTTGTCCTGTGTGGTGAACACGTGCAATTCTACTCCCAGGAAACAAGCACAATGTGGGTTTAAGAGACGAGAATTAAAGCTTTAAATGGGACCTTGAACATACTGCACTGAATGAAAAGGAGATGGCAGATCCTCCGGTCAGCTGTCATCAGCAAAGTCATTTTAGATTAATACTTTATCTAATGAACGGAGGGAGAAACTCGGGTATGGTTTCCTAGAGAGAGAAAAAGAGAAAGGAAATAAGTGAGAAATACAGGAAATTGCCTCTTATTGTGTCGCATTTGAAATATGAATGTAAAAAAGCTGTAGTATGACCTGTAATGTGAGGTGAGTAACCAGCAGAGGGCACCCTGACACCCACTATAGAGCTTCCAAATGGGGAAATTGAGTCTTTAATGTTTAAAGATTAGACATTAGGGCTTGAATCATTGATTTATTAAATAATGAAAAGTAAGGACATATAAGAATATTGATATTGAATAGAAATGTATGGTCCATTGCATGAATCCTGATGGAATACTGTCGGAGTTCTGCATGGATGCTTTCTGAAGCCTGATTTCAAAATACAGGGCATTTTAGTAGAAGGTGTTATCAGTTGTATTCCACTATCAACACATTCGCTCTCTGAGTAATGTTTCTGTTTATCCTCAAATACAGTGGCATATGTGTACAGTGGGATGATTTTGTCAGCTGCATATTTTGTCTGTGAGCTATTTTTTTTTTATGTATGAATGTCGGTCCGGTGATAATGAGTGGCAGCTGCGTGCATTGATCTGTGTCTGTTTTGCTCAAGGACCCTGAGCAGAACTGTGGGAGCCTCGGTTCTGTGTCAGGTGTGGAAAAAAATCCTGACACCAGCAGAGCGGTAGTGCGTCCTTAACTTTGACCTTGTTTAACGCTGGGGCATTTCAATGACCCTAGTGCTAGTGATTTACAGTTTTGTGTGTTGTCTCCTCTGTAACACTTTTGTGCTCTCATATCTCACCTCACACTGCTAGACTAGTCGTGTGTCGCTTGCCTTACACACTCCCCCAGACTGCAGCAAATTACCGGCTTTAGCAATGACTCTGCCAATTTTAACTGCTTTATTATGCTGGTTATATTTGCAGTTACATTACCGCTGCTGTGCAACCAAGTCATATTTGATATCTCTCTTATGTTGCCTCTTTGTATGATTTATAGAGTTTTCCGAGCTGTGCCCGAGCTGTGCCTACTAAACTGATAGAGTTACTAGAAGCGTCTGTATGGTTTCTCTTGGAGTGCTGAGTGATTTTGTATTTAGTGTACTGTATATCACCAATGTTGCCATGTCACACCAGGAACCTTTGAAAATTAGCCATTAGGATATTATCAGTACAACCTAAGCTGATGCACCTGGGGTCTGTGAAATATTATGTGGTTAAATGTACAAGAAAAATGTTTTCTTGTGTTTGCAAGATCCTTTTAATTTTCCAGCTTTATTTTATATTTTCTTCTGAGATAATTTTCATGTGATAACACAGTTCTCATTATTACTACATACCAAATTACACTGCTATAGCAACATAATGCTCAACCTTAATGACGTGGGCTACAGTGCCATCTGCTGAAGCTGGTTGTTATTTATCGTGTTACAACAATAAAAGTTTGCTGCAACATCAGATGAATTCAACAGGCTTAGTGACTTAAATGTGACTTTATAAATGGGCAAAAATATGTAGCTGAGGTTCCCAACAGGGAGGAGATCCTTTCAGTACATCAGCTCATCACAAGGCTTCCAGGGGCGCCATTACGGAAACTCTTCAAGACTGAAATCCTATCTTATCTCAGTTTAGGATGGCATTTGGGATTTTTGGCATCACAGAAACATGTTTCCAAACTGCATTTAGGAGAAAACCCTACCTAATCTTAATGTAGGAATTAAGCTATTACTAACGTAGGGATTTCCAAAGTTAGGATTTATAAGTAAGGGTAGCGAAGAGCCTGTCTCCGAAATCCAAAATAGCTGCCTAATAACAGGCAAAAATGCCAACAGCACTGTTGTTAGGTCTTTATGTTAGTAACAATGACAATGGGGAGCAACAGGAACTGAAATACAATGATTGAAAGGCACCTCAAACTATATGATGACACTTACAATTTTGAAAAACAATTGAAATAGACAAATGAATGAATTAATAATTTGAATTAATTAATTAAGCAAGCTAGCTAGCCCCTGACAAGTGAGAGCTGCTGATACTATGGCATGTCCATTTTGAGTAACCTATAGGAACACCCTAATCAAAGATACAAGCAGTCTGTGTACATTTTAAACATAGATATGGGCATGAAAGGAGGAGTGCGGATTAAGAATTTACAGTTATAGTTCTCTGAAGTTAAGATCACATAGGGTGTCTGAAATGGGATAGGACACATCTATTCTTTTAGGAATTGCTTCTGTGATAAGAAGACAGGGTTTTCCTCGCTTTGAAACTTAGACAAGCAGTTGAGATACGTTTCTGTAATGAGGCCCCAGTACTCCAGAAACATTAAGATCCACTGCTCTAATGTGAAGGCCTGTAAAACCTAATGGAATCATGGGTAAATCACAATATAGATACATGTTCAGTAAGAATATACTATGAATGGCATCATTAACATGAAGTGTGCTGGCTGTGTGTTGTCACGGTCCAGGTGAGGAGAGTCCCAGGCTCCAGTGGCCACCTGCACAAGACGGAGGATGGAGACTGGGAGTGGAGCGACGACGAGATGGACGAAGGCAGCGAGGAGGGCAAGGCAGCGGTGAATCAGGGCAGGGTAGGTGAGACTCCACATCGGCCAGCCTCAGCAGAGCGTATTCCTTCGTATTTACTCTTGATTTGTTGTATTTATCCTCAACTGCACATCAAATCGGTCAATGTAACAAAACTCCAATGTGCACATTGAAATTCAGAATTTGACTTATTGAGGTGTATGTGGCATGTCTAACCCTGATCACACCGTTACACAACTTCCCCTCTGTATAACCCTGTACACATCACCCCCCCACCCCACCCCACCCCCGATCAGTCAGTATTTTTTTTTTTGGATAGCAGATGGCTTATCTCTGAGAGAGCCTGTCATGAGGTCGCTGTAATGAGCTGGAAGATAGCTGCAAGGATTTGAGGCAGGAGGAAGTCGGCAGCTATGATCAAAGAGCCCTTTGATAGAGTTGCCCAGCTTTAATGTATGAAACAACAAATAATACGTTACCAGAAGTCGTGATTTAAGAAATAGGTTGTTGATGATAGTATTTTTACAAGGTTGTGTTTCCGTTTCATCAATCTCAGGCTTGTTTCTTTTCGGGTGCTGCACTGTACTTTTTTCATTGAAGTGAAACATAGGTTTGGAGAGACAGACAGAGACAGAGAGAGAGACAGAAACAGACATATGGTGTGGGAAAACTGAAAAATGCACTGAGATCGTACAGTAGAAGTTTTAGGCTTTTTGAGAAACCAAAAAAAGGAAATAAATCATCATTATAACTGTGTGCCTGTGAAAATGAAAATGTAAATGTGTATGTTTTTTTCCCCCTCCAGTCACGAAGGGTCAGAGATGAGGCCAAAGACGTAAGTTAGCTCATCCTCTCACGCACTGATTTTAGCATGCATTTACAAATAAAAAACACCTATTTGTAGACACGTAGACAAACAAGCTTTATCCTCTCTGCTGCTGTACTACTTGATAACTTGGCAGAGGGGCAGTTTTTAGAAATGCAATTAACTCGCCTTCTTGGGCTGAAGCTTGTGTACGAATAATGAACTCAATTATGAATGTTTATTTCGCCGCGCACATTTTTATGCGGTTTAATCAAAACAGCCGAGCACCTGTTTTAGAGTGTCTGACAAAGCCAGCAAATTGCTCCTCGTCTAGTGCTCTGAATTGACTTTCCTGTGTTTTCTTTATAAGATGAGCTCTGATTTGATATTTACCAAGGATGTAATAGCATTTGCACAATTATGCCTCTCATTTTGTTGCTCCTAGAATGAGGAGAATGCCAACAATGTCCCTATAGAAGGGTTGTCTATTCAGCATCCCCAGGTGAGGGATTCAGCAGCAGCACTAATTTGTCATGATTCAATGACCTTGATGCCACAGTGATTGTGTGTGTGTGTGTGTGTGTGTGTGTGTGTGTGTGTGTGTGTGCACACCCATGCGTGTGCAGCACTGTACATGTGTGCGTCCGTCTGTCAATGTGTGTAGGTGGGCTAATATGTGCGCATGTGTGTGTGCGTACATGTGTGAATGTTGGTCTCCTGGAGGGATGCTCTCAGCAGTAATAACTCAGAGTAAATGGCTGTCTGCCTGACAGTGCCAGCTCAGTGCCTGGGTGTATCTCATCTAAAGACTCACTGCCATTGCAACCCATTTTCTAAGGCTATTGTCATTTTGAAAATGAGCCAAAGCAGTTTGAGGTGTAGTCTTGTGCTCTAGTCAGAAATTAAGTGTGACAACTAGTCGGCAGTCATTTCTTACCCGTAATGTCCATTCTTTGCCATACAAAGAGCCCGTTTGTAACATGGTATTGATAACGATGATGGATCCTTGCACCTTTTTGTATTGTCCCTTTTCTTTTCCCATACAACTTTCCCTGCAGCTGCAGTAAATGGAAAACATTTCTCAGAAAAAAAAAATAAACCAAATGAGCTGAGGGTGCAGCCACTTGCTTTTTTTCTGACTTTATGTTAAACTTGCAGTTACCAAAACTTCTTGCTCTGCAGTGCAAGCTGTGTGCAAAGCTTCTTCCTCTTTTCCACAGAAAGTGTGATTGTTTTGTCTGATCTCTCAGTCTGTCAGTGCACCACATAAACTGCCTCATCATCAGGTGTTTTCTTGTGCAGGTTGAGCCATATGGGGACACTCCGAACATTCAGGGTGCTGTGAACATGGTACTACGGCTAAGGTGAGACAGACATTTCTTTTCAGATCATTTTCTCAATCATCGGCTGATGCTCAAGACAGTCACAAGAACATATTGATTTTGGTCACTTGAGACAAGGCAATCCTCACCCCGGAGATACATGTTTTTCCTCTTACCTGTAGTGCTGTTTATTAGTCCGGATTGTGTTGGTGTGAGTTGCAGAATGTTTGAGATATCAGCCGTAGAGATGTCTGCCTTCTCTTCAAAATAATGAAACTAGATGGCACTCGGCTTGTGGTGCTCAAGTGCCAAAAAAAGTACATTCAAAAAACTCAACAGCAGTGTCTCTTACTGAAATCATGACCTAGTTACTCAAGATAATCCGCAGACCTTGTTTAGAGCTGTTTCATGTTGGAACTATTTTCTTTTTGCCATTCATATCACTGCGCTGAAGGAAGAGTGCATCTACTGCTAGCTCACCTAGCATCACTGCGCTAGCTAATGTTGCAGCTCAGCCGAGAAGGATGCCATTGATGTTTACGTCTCATGTTGTCACTACAGCAAAGACTCCTCTCCATTTTTTTCATTATAATTTTTTTTCAATTTGGTCAATTTTTTTAATTTAATTTTTTTTAAATTATTATTATTATTATTTATGCTTAGAGCACAAGGAGCCGAGTGCTGTCTACCTCCATTTTAAGGCAGACATCTCTATGGCAGATACCTCTAACGATCGGCAACTCACACCAAAACAATCTAGATTTATAAAACACACTACAGGTAAAAGGAAAAATATGTATTTTTTTATTTGGGGTTGAACTATTCTGTTAAATGACTAATCATGTCTCTGGATGCATCATCACTTTGTCCTGAACATGCAGGCCATTAATAGACCTAATGATGTTCGCCTGCTGCAGAGGGGCTCTGGCATTGCCATGGATCCCTTCATCTCCCTGTGTTTCACCAGTCGTGTCACAGGGAGGAGAGGGTTACACTCCACTGGTTCCTTGGCTGTGCTCCACACTCTGCTTTCCTCCTTTCATGGCACCCTTTGCTTCTTGCTATAGGATTCCAGACATTTCTCTTCATGATGGCACAGTGGAGGCTTGTGATTTGGCTTCAGAATGATCAATGTGGAGACTAGCTGTTTGAAAACAACTGAATTTAGCACCCTTTCGCTTTAAAATAAGGCAATGCAAAGCAGGTGTACACATGACCAATATGTTGGCTGTGTATCATGTACATTCCCTCTCTATCTTGCTCGCTATGCAAACACACCATTAAAGAAAGCGGAGTGATGCAACAGCCAGACAATGGTGCATTTTTGGACAGTAGCTTGCCTGTAGCTCCCTGATGAGCTGGTCGCAGTGCACACTCTTGGTTGAACGGACATCTAAAGGTCCCTCCGCAGGCGTCCAGCATGGCACAGAAAGCCTCTTTATTCTGTGCTTAATAACAAAACAGTGGTCTAGATGCAGCAGGGTATGTCTCACTGTTTGATGGCTGGTGAAGAGTCGTTATTCTAACCTGGTGGTGATTAAAATTAATTGCCAGTTTCAATGGTTTGGGCTTTTTCGGGTGCTCAATTTCACAATTTATCCACAGGTTTAATGATGTTTGTTCGATCTGTGGGTTTAACGGCTGAAACACAAGAAGCAGGTTAGATGTGGTTATCAATTAACACAATTACAACATAAACTTTCACTGCGGCGCTTATTAAACCTAAAAACACTGTTATCCTGGTCGTAAAAATGTGTCAAAGCAGAGTCGTGTGGCAAATGATTTAATTCCTACACAGAAATGCATTGACTGTGTTTAATGTGATACCAGCATCGGGCTGTCAGGTCATCTCTCTGGTTTGTCAGCTGGAATATTCAGTATTAGAGATGCCGACATGTGATGGATGTCTTCTTAGATGTAAAGCCATGAAGCTTGATGACATTTTTTTCTTAGAAGTGTTCGGTTTTCAAATGCTAATGTATTCCCTGGGTGGATTACCAAGGCCTTTCACTGTATCCTCTTCTTTGACACGCTCCGCAGTACGACATAGGGGCTGTGTTAACGATGGGATTTTTGTATTATGCCCTATATTCCTCTTGACTAGAAAAGATACACTTGACAGAACATAACATTATATTTGACGTTGCAGCAAGATACAAAAAAAAGAAACCTTTTCAAAGGGTAGATACATCAAGCACCTCTTTGTGTACGGTTTATCCTTAAAATGCTTATCTTTATACTATCAACAAAAATATCTCCATCCGAAAGCAGATGTTATGCTGACAGAGACATCGTTTTAAGAGCAGTTTGCTTTATTTTGGGTTCTGAGATATTTGCTTCTGACTGAGGAAATGCTTCTTTAAGAGAAAATAGACTTTTTTTCATTGAGAGGGATTTGGCTGGTATGTTTTTAAGTGAATCAGCACAGGAGGTATTATAGGATGAGAGACTGCGTAATTTTTTTGGATTCTCTTTGGCTGTGTTCCTATGTTTTGGGGGCAGAGCAGGAGATATTTATGGCCACAAATAGTGTGAGGCTGCATAAGAAGCAGTGTCTTTAAGTAGGATGATTAGATAAAAGTGTATCTGGAATATAAATGTTGCTTTAATGTAAATTCAAATTGTTTTTCTTTAAACCCAGATGTAATTGTCAGTTGTCAGTTAAAGTACTAACATATGGGTTTGTTGGCAAAAGCACAACAGTAAAAGTCTAATTGTGAAAATTTAAAGTTAACTAGTGAATCCATGAAAGTAATTGCATTTGAGCGAGCAAAATAAACAGCTAATTGGTCTCCTCTTTCTACTAATAAGGGAGTTCAGCTGATTAGCATGAGTTTATGGTAATATGATCCCCTCTGTAGCAGAGACAGGGGAGCGGCAGCAGCATGATTGGATTTTTGTCAACATTTTGCTTGGAACTCATTCAATCTTTCTTTTTTCTTTTTTTTTTTTTTTTTACAAAGGCACAGAGGTCTCCTGAGAAGAGTATTGTCAGCAGTTTGAAGGGGAAGTTCAGACTTGCATAATATGCTTGCTGTTGGTGCAATGTCATTGGAGCTTAAGTAGCCAAAATAGCACAGATGCAAATTGATTACACCAAGCAGTTCAGTGCGGAGGTGACATTTACGTGTTTTCTAAAGGTTCTTCTGTATGAAGGGTAACTAGAAGCTGAGAAATGTCAGGGTAGCCTCTGAAACATCGTCTTGGTTCATTTTAGAGAAGCAGTAGTGCCTGTGATGTCATCCTTAAGCCTCGCTGCTGTCTTCAGTGGCACCCCAAGAAATTCTTCATCTCTGGAAATTTTGTATGGCATGCCAAAACCACAAGCCGTAACTGATAGAAAAGAAATATTATTGTGCTGTTGAAGTCTATAGGCTGGTTGAAAACATGTCAATATGGAGAGTTAAGGAGTCGCATACTGACATACTTTGGTTTTATATTTTACAGATAATATTCCTAATTATCTGATGTGATAAGACAAATACTGCTGCAGTTAACATTGTTACTTATGTTTTAATGTGTTATATGTATATGGGTGACACGGTGGTGCAGTGGTTAGCATTGTCGCCTCAAAGCAAGAGGGTTCCTGGTTTGAGTCCGGGGTGGGAGGATCGAACCCTGAGGTGGAGTGTCAGCGTGGGTTTTCTCCCGAGTACTCCAGCTTCCTCCCACAGTCCAAAGACATGCAGGTTAAATGGTGACTCTAAATTGCCTGTAGGTGTGAATTTGAGTGTGAATGGTTGTCTGTCTCTATGTGTCAGCCCTGTGATAGTCTGGCAACCTGTCCCTGCGTCTCGCCCAATGTCAGCTGAAACAGGCTCCAGCCTCCCCGCAACTCCTAACAGGATAAGCCAATACGGAAAATGAATATATGTATATATATATCCCTAAAATAGATAAATACAGGAGTACATTGACTGTAAAAATAAAAGATTTATGGGAACAAGCCCTCTCAAGTTTAGGGGACACTCGTGGGTACTCATACAACCTGTTTTCATTCAGATATCTTGAGAGAAACCTCCTGAGTGTTCAAGGTATCCCTTTGGATATTGACACGCCAGTTGTTCGTGACAGCTATTTTGACATGGTTGCTACCTTTGGATGCCTTAGGTTATCTGTTTTGCAAGATGTTACTGCTCTTCCCCAAGCTTAATAAATGAGCATGCCATAGCCTCTTAATGACAGTAATATCGGCCTCCAATTATTTTTGCCAAGGGAAGCCAGTGGAGGGGCCAATAATTATATCAGGGGTTCTGGGTGCAACTGGCCATCCTCAGTCATTTTGAGCCAACTAAATTCTCTCCACTTCTGGCATCTCTGTATAATAACAAAATAAAATAACAATAACAAGCCCTGAATCCCTCCTTGGTTTCCCTCCCCCAGGGGAGATGCTAGCAATTAGTAGCAATTAGCAATTAATTGAGAGTCTAGGGATTGAGAACTGTCTGAATACTGGGAAATGATGGACCTGTAAGATAAAGCTTTAACAGTGAGAGTTAGTTGCACAGCTAGTAAAGTTTTATCTCATTTAAACAGTTTTTTTGCAAGTACTAGACATTTTTGTTTTCTGTGCGAAATCTGGATCTCAGCTTTAACAAGTGCATAAAATTGCCTGCTTGAACTTATTCTGTTTGATGTGCGTTCAGCTATGTGATATGCTATAAAGATATGAGCTTTGGGTGCTTTTTTCCACTCATAACAGTGGAGTCTCCCCACAGATGTATTGACTGTTGTGTCAGTATGTGTAAAAGCACCTGCCTCCCCGTCAATGTGACATAAAATTTGGAGCATGTAGTTTCAACACAGTGGGGCACCGGTGTGTCAGCCCAGGCATCATGGTGTGTGGCATTTTCTGTGATATATCTACACTTTTCTTGCCTAAAAATACCCGTCGGCTCCGCTGTCACCACTGTGACAGCCAACAGTGCAGGTCTGTAATGCACTGACAAACTGTACCTGGTGTACATGTGGAAATGTTTTTAAAAGATACCAGTTTCCATTATGTTTGCATGTGAAAGGTTTATGAAAGCCTCTACCTGAGACCTGTATTCTGTAGTGAGAAGGCAGTATGATTATGCTGTGCCTTTTTTGTCAAGGTACTGTGTCATAAACCTGTCGTCGGACATTATACAGTCATCATTCACACACAAGCCAGTTCACAATGTTTGGTGGGTTAAATGCTAATTATATTGATGTCGAACTGTGAAAACACTCACACCTCAGAGTGGTATTTAAATAGGATGCAGATTTTAGGCATGATTTATTTGGGCAGGATTATGATCCTCTTTACATACATGTGGCCTCGTCAGCCTTGGCAATGTGCACCCTCTGCTCTGCTGGGAATAGAGATGTTGTTTTTGTCCATCTGCTCCACCAGAGTTTAGTTTTTATCCTGGTTTTTCTTTTTTAAATGCAGCTCTCTAAAATTAAAAAAAAAGTCAAGCTGACTCACAGCTAAGCTGATAGTAAATCCTCCCTTTCAATATGTTGCATGGACTTGCTACTAACAAATTCATCGCAGATATGCCTCTGCTTATGTGTGTGTTGACTTATGGCTCTAATCTCATCTGAAATGAGGGTCGTGGGCTGACCATGTGATTTATTTAACAAGACTACATACCAAATTAATCTTCCCCTAACACACCTCTTCTGGGCAATGCTGACACATCCTGCTTTTATCAGCAACCGGCCACTCCCCTGTCACACACAAAATTTAAAGGCAGATATCTAATGCAAGTGATGCAAATGAATGCAAGTTGATGCTGAAAAGAAGCCCGAGGGTGCATTTCATTAATGCAGTCAAATGAGCTGGATGTATACATGCACATTGCACATACACATGTTTTTTATCTTTTACTGCAGTCCAGGGTTGAAAATCCTACAGTTCCATTACCACACCATGTAGAGACTAAAATCACACTCAGTCACATTTAATCTTAACAGAATTTAAACAGGTAAACCCACACAGATAAGCTGATGCCAACACTTTTTGCAGGTCTTTGTGAAGTTTTGAGAAAAGCATTTTTGATATACAGTATATCTCAGTGGATGCAGAGGGATATGCAGGAGAAGCACTTAGACAGCCGTTAACTCAATACTGCTCAAAACCACTGAGGCATGTCCTCTGCACATTCTCTACAGTTTTTTCATCCAGTGCCACAACACATTTTTCTCACAGGTGCTCTGTCTTTATGGTAATCCTCAGTATGTAACAAACAAAGTTGCTCAAAGCATCTTTAAAAATTCACAGTCAATAAAATGTTCATTGCTTTTTCATTTTAACTTATTAACCTAATCATTGCAGGGAAAGGTGATTTACATTTATATTAAACAAAGGATCAAAATAACCATTTGTAATATGAGAAATATCACTAGCCTCTGCTCAGCTTTGGAGAACATTTTGGTGCCTTTCAGCTCATGATTTGGTTTTCTTGCCCGCAACTTTGCTGTTTTAGTTCACATTCACCGCTCCTATCTGGTCTTTTTTCAGCAAAAAAAGCTACAAATAAACCAGCTGTAGTCTTCCTGCCCAGCTTCAAACGACACACAGACAAAGTCAGCAACCACCTGGAGAACATACTGTTGTAGGGCATTTAGTTGCGAAAGTGCCAGATATTTTCATCAGGAGTTAGTCAAGACCAAAAAGAGTTTTAAAGAAATACTTCACCCTCCCAAATGACCGATTCTCATTCCGTGTGACATTGAATTTGTTGAAAAAAAAAACAAAACAAAAACGTTGTATTTCTCGCATGCCTCTATGTTAAACAGATAATCCAAAAAAAAAGGCAAAAAAAATCTCGAGAGTGAATATTGGGCTACTATTTGTCAGGTGAAGACAAACATGATTGATGCTTGATGAGTAAATATACCACTGTTGGCTGGCGTGTTCACCAATTCAATCAGGAGAGACAGAAGAATGAAGTAAAGATAATATTTAATACAGAATATGAGTGTACAGATTAAGAGATGATTTGTGGTAATTAAGATTTAACAGAAGCCTTTGGCACTTGGACACCAGAAGGAAATATTTTGTGATTGAGGGACATTTGAGCAGCAGCAAGATAAACCCCCCCATGGAGTCCAGACACTGGTGGTGGTAGTGGTGGCTGATGACTCTGAGGCTGATGACTCTGAGGCTGATAACTGCTGAGGCGGTTGAGGCTGATGAATCTGTAAAGACTGGCACTAAAGACAAGAAAGAACTACCGCAGAGTGAGAACCATAATTAAAATGAGGAGCAGTAAGGTGATAGGCTAACAGAAAAGGTGTGTTGCTGTGCTATTGGTTGATTGTGAAGTGGCTGATGACTCAATTGACCTACCGAGACAATGACAACTAGAGACAGTGAGTGAACATACATACAAGGAGTGAATGGCAGGATGACAAAGAAACTTACAGCCTGGGCATGAAAAGTCTTGTCTTCCTGACTGAACTTTTGCTAGAGCTTCATTTGGTGACAGTATGTCAGTGTTCTGTACACAGCTTGTTTACACTGCCTCCAAGTGGCCAAAAAAATCAAGTCATGCAAGTTTTCTACATACAACCCTTGTCTCATGCTGGATTCCTAATGTTTTGCAGCTTCAGTCATCTCTGCATTCTTTAAGTGCTGCCCCTTGTTTTTGCTACAACAGGAGGCCCCTAAAAGCACCATTGTTAAATAGAGACAGAGCTGCAACAAAAAAAGATAACCATATATCCAATCATCTACTGTCTCTCCTTTCAGGAACTCTAGAAAGGAGCTGAATGACATCCGGTTCGAATTCACTCCTGGGCGAGGTAGGAGCTCTCTCTATATGGATCTGAATGTGCTATTCCCACTGTGAGAACATCTTGAGGCACTGTGAATTGTTGTGTGTGTAATGGGTAATGGCAGCGTTTGTGCTCATGACAGTATCTAATTCAATATCTAACACAATTACCTGCTAAGTGGAATGCTGCAGGCCCAATATTTGTCATGTTATTCCCTCACCAGACACTGCTGATGGCGTTTCCCAGGAACTGTTCTCGGCCGGCCTCGTCAATGGGCACGATGTTGTTGTTGGTAATGTTACACCTCTTTATTCTAGTAAATTGTGTTGTCTGAATACATACTTATCCAAGGCTATGTACCATAAAACATCACTTTAGCAGTATCTGCATTTTTCCTAGATGTGCTGTTATTTGAGAAGGACATTTATTTCGTTTGGCAAGTCAGCAGACATCACTAAAATTGGTAGAAACTGCATCCATAAGTTACAGAATAACTCCAGTCTAAAAATGGTACCAATCACATAATATTTTATTTTTGTACTGTTGCTATAGACTCTAGAGATCTATTTCATGTGCTAAAAATCACTGCAGATATTGTGACACTTGCTTGGTATTATTTGACCATTATGTTTCTGTATGCCCTCTGCACTGCAGTTGCTGCTAACCTTCAGAAGATTGTAGATGACCCAACTACCTACAAAGTATTGACCTTTAAGCTGGTGAGTTTCCACATGATTGATGGCTGATGACACCCACACGGGTTTGTCCTGGCTGACGATGTCCAGCTATAAACAGTTTGTTGATGAAAGGTTCGGTGAGGAATGTTGGAGCTGGAGTTATTAGAAAGGCCAAAATGGCAGAAAATAGCCTCGGCATGAAGCAACATCTGTTGCTGAGGGTTTGTCAGTCGATGACACAAAGGATTTATTTTGGGGATGTTTTGTTGGTGAAGGAGATTGGAGGTATTACTACATGGGGTGGGGTGGGGGGGTGGGGGTGGGGGGTTGGCAGAAAAAATCAATCCACATAGGAATTGTGAGTCTTACCCTCCATGGTTCTGAATTAATTCACAAATAGATTTTGTACGTTGTTTATTAAGTTTTTTGGGTGCAACAGAGAAAGCTGAACTCAATCGAGCATCGTTCAGCAAATGTTTGGGCACCAACCAATTTCACATTAAATGACTTAATAATTAGCTTTGTATGATGAAAGTGAAGTATTTTTGTGGAGAAAACCCCCCCAAAACTCTCAGCCAATTCTGATTGATTTCAAAAGACGCGTGCCTCTACAGTGTTTTAGACATCAGTGGCATTCCCTGTACTAACATTGCAGCAGAGCAACTGTTAACATTAAAGGGATAGTTTGGATCTTCTGAAGTGGGGTGGTATGAGGTACTTATCCATAGTCAATGTCTTACCTTCAGTAGATGGCAGTCAGCACGTCCTCAGTTTGGAGAAACAGGCAGTATTGCCACAGAGGCTAAGCTGCTGTGGATGGGAGTAGTAAGAAAACGTATTTTAGCCTGTTAAAAAAGGGACCACCAAAAAAATATCTGTGAGTTTAAGTGTACGCTGTTTAGAATAGCCTGTTTTCACCCCTTCACCTAAGTCAGACAGCGATTTCTGACTGGAAACTGAAACCATTATATTGCTCTCTTTAAAGCCAGAATACATTCAGGGTGCTTCCAGACCTAGAGCTGTCTTGCTTTGGTCCAAATCAAGGACTCATTTTGTTACAAAGTTGCATAATTGCCTAGAGTTGGTTCATGTTCTGTATTTTCAAGCGGACCAGATAAAATGCCTTGCATAAGAAAGCTGCTCTTGATTGGTCAAAATTTCCATGCGGGAAAAATCAGGAAGTAAACAAAACCCTGACGAAGAGTACACCTGCAAGATAAATGTGACTTTTTCTAATGTCACAATGGAGGGACAACTACGCAGGTTGATTTTAGCGCTGCTCATCGTGGACTATATTGCTGTCATTGTTCATTTTAGTCAAACCATACAGTTTGAAAACGAGGCATGGCTCCAACTAGAAAACAATGTTTTGATGCATTGGATGTGCTGAATGTGCATATTAAGGCAGTACAGGAGGAGGTGCACATTAATAATCCTCCAGGACTGTAACATGCTCATGTTTAACCCAAACAATGTGTCATGTGACTGCGGTTGGTTCGGATCGAGGTCGGAACACGTTCTCACCACAAATGAAACGCACCAGAGTTTGTTTGTAACCGGTCGTAGACCACCTCTTCAAGAAGGTCTCGGTCCGGTTGTTTAGTGCGCACCAGAGTGTGATTGCTGTGTTTACACCTGCCCAAACGAACCGCGCTTAGGGGGCAAAGGAACTTGAGTTTAATTGAACTGAACCAAAGAGGGCAGGTGTGAACGTGCCCTTAGAAAAACAGTAATTTTTTTGTTTTTGTATTTTTAGAAAAGAGTTCAATAATCAGCAGTCACCAATGGGTTATTACACAAATATAACAGTACACTGAGTATCATCATATTCCCAAGTAAACAGACAAATAATTAAAATACAGAACAAATTAAAAAAACAAATAAGCAAAGCAAACAGTTTGACAAAAACAGTGATTTAACTTCAACTGCCTTGATGAGTTAGTTAGTTTGTGTTATTGTGTGACTTTGGTGATTTAAAGGGTTAGCTCGGATTTACCAAAGTCTGGTAAGAGCATTAATGGGGAGCTGAAGCCACTAACAGCTTCCCTATCAGAAAAGGCTGCCTGCAGCAAGGTAAAGTGGAGAAAGTATTATAGTATAATAAGTGAATATAGTGTACACTTAAACTGAACTAAGACTTTTTTAGGTGGCTAAAATAGGTTTTGCTGTGACCCCCATCTACAGCAGTACATTTCTTAGCACATCTGGTGGTACTCCTCAACTTCACTTAAAAAAAATTCAAAGTATCCCTGTACTGTAAGGCAACACAACTGAGTGCTCTACTTATTTTCAGAACACTCAGACAGACAAAGACGAAGTGCATATTGCATATGTGCCATTTTAAGAAGCCACCTTTGTATGACTATTAGAGAAACAGTGACCTTTGTGAGGGGAAAAAAGCAATAATGTCAGTCTGTTTGGATTTGACAAAAATATGTAAATGAAGTTTTATTGACCTTTCTGTAATTGTGGGTAAACAACATCTGTGCTTCAGGTCACAGTGCTTTACAAAATGACCTTTCTGCCATGTTTCCCTTATCAGCAGCTAGTGAGAGTCGCAGGTGGACTAGTCTCTAGAGAGTCAGAGTGAGGGCAATACTGTTTCTGCCATGTAGATATATGGGCAAGCTTCTATTTCCATATGTTAACTCTGCTCCACTGCAGACGTTGTAAAAATCCTCTCTGTGGCTCAGCTCTGCCTTTCTAAACGAAGAGTTATGAGTGCAGTGTCACAAAACCCTGGGAGTGAGAATAATTATCCTCGCTAGAGGAACAGTTCATAACACTTTATACAGGCAATTCATGGTGTGGTGCCACAAGAGCAACTTAATGATTTAACTGAACAAGAGGTCACAAAGAATGACCTGTTTTCATAACGGTCGCTCCATGTTGATCAAACAACTACAGAGCTCTCAGAACCCCAGAGAAGTGTCTCTCCCCAATCAGGTGTGAATTGCAGGAGGGTGGCAGGTGTTAGGCCACCCATTCACGCTTTTCCACCAGAGGAGAGCTGAATGAAAACGAAAAACTCCTTTTAGATGGATCTAAATGTACACCGCCTCTGATATTGCCTCTGTGAATAGCATCTGAGCAGCCTTAAATTGGGGTGAGATGCAGGTGCTGAAAGGTTGAACTGTCAGTAAAATAAATGTTGTGCTTTTTCACTAGGAGCCGTTAAGTTTAGGTAGTATGTACGAACAAACATAGTGCGAACATAGCTGAACATTACATTCACATATTCATGAATGATTGTCGAATATCTTATACCAAAATCATGGGCATTAATATGCTGCTATAACAGCCTCCACTCCTGGCTTCTTTCCATCCAGCCGCAGGAAGTAGAGAGGATGGGCACAGATGTTGGGTGATAAGGCCTGGCTCATAGTTGCTGTTCCAGTTTATCCCAAAGGTGTAGGATGGGTTTGAGGTCAGAGGGTTGTGCAGGCCAGTCAGGTCCTTCCACACTAAACTAGGAAGACCCTCATGGGCTTCAGTTCCTGCATGTAGACTGAAGAAGTCTTCTCTAAATGTTGCCATAAAGTTGGAAACACACTATTATTAGAATTATTGTTTTGTACCTTTGCATTAAGAATTTTTCCTCATTGGAACTAAGGGGACTAGCCCATACCATGAAAAGCAGCCACTGAGCAAAAGTACACATATTGTTTATGTGCAGAGACGAGGGCACTGACATTTAAAAGCCGTTTTATTTTCACATTTAATCAAATTGCATAGTGGTGATGTCCTGACCAGATAAACTCCAGCTGACCCTGTTAAACAGATTGGGTATTGTTGAGTTATTTTATACGTAATAAAATAAAGTTTTCCAAATGCAATGTACTTCCATAAAGGAAAGAGGCTAAGGTTGTTCCTGAAACAGCTGGACATTGTGGTTTTTAGCAAATGTTACTCTTTATAGGAGTAAATTGTGCATTTACTGGGATCTGTTTTCAGCTGTGGATTAAAACACATTTGCTTGGCCAGACGGTAAATGTGGGATTGGCTCAGAATAAATTACAATGGCAGTGTTAATGGCAAGGTTATTGTAGTAATTAAAACTAAACTAAAATAAAACTAGGTGTGAAAAAAACTTTAGTTCACTGAAATAAAAATAAAAATTAGACTGAAAAAAACCTAATTGAAACAATATTGTGTACGTACAAAACTAACTAAATAAAATGAAAATATACAGTAAATGTCAACACACCAAGCGTGAGGAGGCACTGGTGCAAAATTGTTATTGAGACTGGGATGTCGACATGACTGTGTGTCAACTGCCTTTACAGAGTGCTGTATTTGTAATTTAAGACCTTTTCTGAACTTCTTAAATCTTGCCCCAGACGTACTATCCTAATTATAATAAATATAAACTAAAATTAATATTAAATAATAACACTTAAACTAAAACTAAGCATATTTAACAATAAAAACTAAACTGAAATAAGAAAACTCACTCTGGAAACTAACTGAAATAAAACTTAATTGAAACCAAAATCAAAACAAAATAAAAATAATTAACGAAAACAAACAAAAACAAAACCATGATAACTTTTCAATGCCTCTGTGCCGGCGATAGCTGTGGCTGGAGGCATTATGTTTTCAGGTTGTCCATCCCATTGTTGTGAATGAGATATCTCAAGGACAGCTTGAGTGGATTTCTTTAAATTTGGCAAAAATTCTTACTTTGACTCAAGGGTAAGTTGGTTAGATTTTGGTGGTTGAAGGTCAAGGTCACCATGACCTTGCATCCTATCTTATTCTTGTGAAGCAATAGCTCAAGAATAACTTGAGAAAATGTTTTCAAATTTGGCAAAACATCTACTTGGATTGAATGATGAACTGATTAGATTTTGGTAGTCAAGGTCAATGTGACCTTGCATCCTTCTCATTTTTTGTAAACACTGTATCTCAAGAACACCTTGTGTGAATTTCTTTAAATTTGGCAGCATAAAATGATAAGAATTTGGTGGTTGAAGGTCAAAGGTCAAGGTCAATGTGACCTCACAAAACATGTTTTTGGCCATAACTCAAGCATTCTTATGCTGATCATGACAAAACTTCACACAGATGTCTGATAAGATAAAATGATAGAGTGATGAAATTTTATGTTCAAAAGGTCAAAGGTCACCTTCAGTGTGGCATCATAATATTCTGCATAATACACTTTTCTGGCTATTACTGAGTGTCATATCTCAGGAAAAGAAGGAGAGACATTTGGTCAGATAGTGAATTGACCTTTCACTAAGCCCTGCCTATTTGTGATGGTCCAACAAGCTGTTGGAGTAAACATGGAGCTCACATTGTCACTAACTGCACTCCCTGAAGAAATATTGTCATATTTTTGGGAAAATAAAGTAGTGATTCCAGAGAGAAGCAGACAGAGGGGTCTACAGTCTGTTTGAAGAATATATCCAGGATGTCAAACTGATTCAGCAGCAACAACAGGTTAAAAAGACAAAGCTAGTTGGAAGCTAAAACCGAACTATCGGCTACAGATCACAGTGTAAAAGTGAACCACCTGAGCCGGCCTGATGCTAAGTTGTGATTGGCCAGTCTGCATGTGGGGGTGGGACTTAGCGAGGGTCATTAGGTGACATTAATCTTGAGTGTCCACCTTAAAACTGTGCTGATTGAATACATCTTATGTGCTTGTGTGGGGAAAATGTGTGTTAAGCATCCATGTTTTCACAGATATGGATGTGAACTGTCAGCGCAACTTCACTGGTGCATGGAAATAAACAACCAATTCTAGTGTTCCAGTGTTTTTAAGAGTTTTTAGACAACAGTGAACAGAGGAATTATATCACACTTTGTCTACAGAGGCACAATTTTAGATGGTGAGATCAGTTCATTGTTGTTTTTGTTAGTCAAGCAAATTACAAACCCAAATTGTTTTCAATGTTTTTGAAAATAAGACTCAGCAGGTTGAAAACCCCTCATTTTGAGAAATAATCAGCTTTCAGTTGTTCAATCCCCTGATTGATCCAGGGTGTGACAACACAGGGGTTGTAGAGATTTTGCAGGATTAGTATTGTTGATGGAGATGAGAGTGTCAGGATGTGAACCAGCACCGTTGACCTTCCTCATGTCTTCCTCCTCACACAGGCTTCCGGCTGCGACGACACTGAGATCCCAGATGAAGTGAAGCTGATCGGCTTTGCGCAGTTAAGTGTTAGTTGATGCTCTCTTCGTGCCTGAAGCAGGTGAGACAGTGGGGAGACAGTTCAGGGCAGACAGACTGAGGAACACACCGCCACTTCCTGCAACATTATCCCCAGCACCCTCCCTGAAAACTCACTCCCTGTCCTCCCTCACTCCTCCTCACCTTCCCTGAGCCCAAGCTCGGCCACCGCCCCACCTACACCTCCTTAGCACCGACTTCCCTGCTCACTGTCCCCTGGCCTTTAACCTTAACAACATTCCACCGCCTAGCGCACAAAGCGGGATCAGGATACAGCCCAGGAACCTAAAGATGTACTCAGGTGGTGACTTAAGGTGATTAAGATGTAGCTTTGAATGTTTTATTTATTTTTTTTCTTTTACTCATTTTTGTTTTGCGTCACATCGCCTTTGTGTTTAGCAAAGCTCTCATTATTTATTGAAATGAGAAGGTATTTTTATGTTGTTTATCATGCTGTTTTGTTGCCACAGTGAAAACAAATAGACTCGCATCTCACAAACACACTCATTCGTGATGTTTCCCTGAGGTCTTTGTCAGAATGTAAGATTTAGTTCATTTCTGGGAAAAAGCACATTTTCATAATAACATAATGAATGTCTAAAAGGAGGGCGACTTGTATTTGTGTGCGAAGACCTGTTTTACACTGACAAGAAGGGAACCATTTGCTTGAGAGAGTGCAGAGGGAAAAAGAAAGAAGAGACCTGGATGCTACTGTGTATAATTTGCTGCTCTTGACAGTGCTAATGCTTCAAAATGTTAGAGGTGCCTTGTTCATTTTTCTGTGCCTAAGAAAGTAGACAATGAGTGAGACCACACAAAGAGCAGAACCTGCTGATTACTATTTCAGTTTAAGTCAAGTATCTTCACTTAATGAGACAAGCTACAATGCACTTTTGGGCTGAGTGTGTGCACCCGACAAGCAGATGCTTAGCCCCCGGAGACAAGTTAACTTGTGCTTTTGTCATCAGACAAATAAAACATAACAGAACCTGTAGTCAATGTAATCTGCTCTGGTTGGCGTGTATTCAGATGCCGGGTTAATCGACAAAACCACAACAGTTTTTATTTTCTTGCTCTGTCCTGCTGCACTACAAAACCCTTTGTTCCCCAAAAATATATAGTAGTTACTAAAATGTACTGTATGACAATGCATCTGAGGATGAAACCAAAAGGCAACTATTGAAAGGTTGACGAGCCATTTGTTTGTCCAAACAAGTCCAGTAGTTCTAAATTCTTTTCAAGTATTCAGATGGTAAATGTTAACTTCCAATACGTTCTTTATTATGAAGTAATTTATTGTGTTTTCTATGTACAGTATGTGTACCATTTCAGCATATTACACCTGTTCCCTCTCTGTAATCAGCTGATGTCAAATTTCTGACGAGAAGCAACAATAAAGAATTGCTATTATTTAAAAAAAACTGTGTGGAGTGTTTACTGTTAACTCACAGTGTCATTACATGCCCCATCGCAACTTGATACCATCGACACTTAAACTTCAAATATCTGATGATATTGTGACAGATTTTTCAGATGTTATGGTTCAATTCAGTTCAATTCAATTTATTCTACACATGAAATCATGTGAATGCAATTTCAGTGAAATGCAGTCTGTCAGTTCTTTCAATTTGTGCACTCAAAAGAGTAATGATAATAGATATTTATCTGGGGGTGGGTGCCGTGTCTTCAGTTGGGATCCATGTGGCCTACGTGTCAAGTCTCTCATATCTCTTTTCCACCAACTTAGCTCCAGCTCATGACCTAGCTCTGTTCATTATTCCTGGAACCTTGGTGCTGTCTAGTGAACCAGCACATTTCCACCAGTTTTAAGCATGACCATTGTAATCAGGGATGTGTGATCAACAGAGGGCGTTGCACAGTGCACTTAAGAGGTGAACAATAGTAGCAGAATTGCAGATTACGTTGATGACCTGCAAACTTTTGTTCTGTTAGTACAGATATTTCTTTTTACCCCCAAAAAATAGACTGATTTTTCGCTTGACTTCTCCATTGTTGCCTTCTCCATCCTCTCTTTATAACCTGGAGAATATCACACGCCCACTGATGTCACCGTGATTCACACTTTTGGTCAAGAGAAACCTGAAATTTTTTTGGTTTCAACTAAGAATCAACTTTTCAGGTTCTGAACCAATTTTTTTTTTTGATTGAAATGCTCTGAATGGTTCAAAATTAGATGCATGAACCAAAACTGAACTAGTTCCATGTTGGTGGAAAAGGGGTATCAGTGCCAACCTTAGCAGGAAGAAAAGGCTGTCATGTGGACGGTTGGGGTCCTTCATGATTCTCCTTGCCCTATTCTTGCAGATATTGGCTACAAAAGGCAACTCATCACTGTAATTTATCTTCATAGCAGCACTTGGCACGTTTACAGCACATCAAGTCAGTTTTATTTAGATTATTTTTGGGCGTTACAATCTGCACAGCATACGACAACCTCTATTCTTAGACCCTCCATTTGATTAAAGGAGCAGTGTGTAGGATTTCTATTGGCAGAAATTGAGAATAATATGCATCTTTTTATGCGTGCATGTGCAATCACCCGAAACCAACAATCAGGGTTTGCCTTAATTTAGAATGAGCCCTACATAACTTCATAGGGAGTGGGTCACCATGTTGCACTGCCATGTTTCTACAGTAGCCCAGAACAGACAATCCAAACACTGGCTCTATATAGGGCTCTTGATGTTTTTTGCTAGCTGAAGGCCACTGTAGGATCTCTACACATGGGCTGAGCCAAGAGGTATTCGGTTATTTGCAATCTGCAACCCCACTGTAAAATGCCTCTAAATCTTACACACTGCTCCTTTAAGGAAAATCTCCCCCCCAAAATCCTCTTTAAGAGGGAGAAATACAAGTGGAAAGGCCCTCTGGAAGAGCAACAGAGGAGGGATCCCTCTTTGAGGATGAAAAGACAACAATATTTGTTTACTGCAGAAAAAAAAATCATGAGCTGCACTATGAAATTGCTTAAAATGGCTTTGAAGTGAGACTATGTCATTTCTGAAAGAAGGAATTTCACATTCTCCCTTTTACAAAAGAAAGGTTGAAATTATAAGCTATAAAAGGCACCATTGCTCAGTTCAATACACTAAAGAGTGTTGTTGCTGGAGCCTTACTTTGTCTGGTATGACCAGCACTTTATGGTAGCCACTGCTTAGATATGACTGTGCTACTGACAATATGGAGAGAGATTGCTGTGCAGGATTTTCCTTAAAAAACAAAAAGTAATCATTTTCAATCATCACTTATGAGCCACTAGAAGTGTGTGGCAGTGCATTTATCTACAGAGACTCTGCCCTCTGCCTGTCTTATTTTCTGCTTATTTTGCCTAGTGTGGGATGTTCCTGGGCACAGGTGAGGTCCCGGTGCCAGACATGACGCAGCACGCATCAAGAGGAAACTATGAAAATCACAGACACAAATATAGTGAAGCAAATGGCCAAGTGCTCAAAGCTGCTGTTTGCTGAAAATCCCTGCGTAGTATACCTTTAAACTACATTTCAGCTTATTCCCTTACACTGCAATTTAAGATCTGTAGCCAAATCTGTCATTCACAAAGTTGTCGGTTTGCTTTAAATAGCTAAATCTGTTTAAATAATCCCTTATGTGACCTCTGTGGAACAACCTGCTCTTTAATTACAAACATAACGTTTAAAAAAAAACCTTCAATAAATGTAAATCTCTAACAGGAAACTCAAAGCAGGCGACAAGTGAAAGCAGTAATATAACTTTAATTATTCAAGTATTTGTTTTTTAATATAAAAAACATACAATATATAACAACAACCCCTTGTGGGATAGATGCTTTCACAGTAAATGTCACGTCAGCTTATAATACTACAAAACCTTTGGAAACAAAAAAAGAAGAGAAATGAAATTTGGCCATGAAAGCCACATTTTTCTGAGAAACACATTTTTTCCCATGATGTCAGTAGCAGTGCTTTAGTAATCACTGATATGCCAGATACATTTGACGATACATCCAATCTGTAATGGTCTTAGCTACAGTTAAACTCATACTTGCACGACATGATGCTGTATTTCTCTTGATATGTGGAGGAGGCGATGAGCTGAAATAGCTGCTGACGTACAGCATACATAACCAAGAGCAGCAGCTGGAGTAATGAGGAGCTGGTAGCTGAGACACACAATTACCTCAAGTATAAAAATGTCAAAGAGCAGAAAAAACAGAACGCATCTAAAAACCAAAATATACATTTGACTTGTTCAGAGAGAAGAGGCAGTGAAATTATAACAATATGTAAACAGAAACAGGCAAATCTGTTAAAAAAAAAAAAAAAAAAGAGCAGCCAGTGAATTCAGCTACATGGTTTCATTTTTACCAATGCAAGAGAAAGATGATTTACTGAAATATATCTCTCAACTCGGTCTGTTCAGAGACTGATAATACACTGCGGCTTATTTTCAGCTTTCTATCCGACTGTGTTCATGATAAAGAAGAAAGGGAAGAGCAGCATGAGTGTAAATGTAGTTTTACCTCGACAGACGACCTATTTTTTTGTTAGATATATTGACTATTTGCGCTCCCACTGTTCAGGAGCTCTTCTTTCATTTGTTAATGTTACTTTTAAAATGTAGAATATTATAGATATAACGTAGTAATTTAATACTTTATTGATTCCTGCAGAGGAGTTCTCTTTTGGCTCGCTCTCCTGCAGGAAGATAAGGGTGCTAAGTCAGCAGCCATGCAGCTGGTAGAGATCAAGTGTCTTGCTCAAGGACACTTTAGCAGGGCAGACGGTTGAGTGAGTGAGAGCTTGAAACAAGGTCGTCTGGTTGAAACACTCTCTCTAACCTTTAGGCCACACTACTTAATGCTTAGTGCTGATTGACTAAAAGGTCCAGTGTGTATGATTTAGGGGCATTATTGGCAGAAATGGAATATAATACAATAACTCTGTCTCCTTTAGTGTATATAATTAAAATCTAAGAAGAATAAATAAGAATTGTGTTTTTGTTACCTTAGAATGAACCATTTATATGTGCACACGGAGCCAGTCCTCCTTCATGGAGTCCTCCACTTCCAATTGCCATGTTTCTCAGGTAGCCCAGGACGGACAACCTAATGCTGGCTCTAGATAAGGCCATTTATGTTACGTGTTTTTGCATCAGCAACTGTAGTTAAGAGCCCCTCCATAATGAGCCAAACAGCATAGAAAAAGCTCTGATTTTTGATGTGAAACTGCTTTATTCCGTGTTTTTACTGGTTTAAATCACCAGGTTTGTTTGATTTGGAGAGGAAGAGACCACTGTGGATAATTCGGCTCATGGTAGAAACCTCCTGAATGTCTGAATCTTAAGTTATCAAGGAAAAAAGGTGAGCGCATATCAGCAGGTGCTTAGCAGGTGATGAACCGAACAGCATCGGAAAAACACTGATTTGGAACGTGAAACTGCTTTATACAGTGTTTTCATTGGTTTAAATCACCAGGTTTGTTTGTTTTGGAGAGTTAGAGACCACCATGGATGATTCGGCTCCTGACAGAAACCTCCTGGATGACTGAATCTTAAGTTATCAGAGCAAAAAGGTGAGCGTACATAAGCAGGTGCTCAGTCTAGTGGCCTGCTTGTGACGAACAGAACAGCGTTGGAGGAACACTGATTTTTAATATGACACTGCTTTATATAGTATGTTTACTGGTTTTAATCACCTGGTGAGTTAGTTTTGTAGAGGAAGACACCTCTGGGGATAATTCTGCTCCTGGTAGAAACCTCATGAATGTCTGAATCTTAAGTTATCAGAGAGAAGCATGGGTAAAAGTTTCTCCCATCATGTCTGTTTTTATAGATCACAACTTTTGCATGGGTGAGCGTGAATGGTTGTCTGTCTCTATGTGTCAGCCCTGCGATAGTCTGGCGACCTGTCCAGGGTGTACCCTGCCTCTCGCACGATGTCAGCTGGGATAGGCTCCAGCCCCCCTGCGACCCTCAAGAGGATGAAGCGGTTAGAAGATGAATGAATGAATGAATGAATGAACTTTTGCATGGGAAGTGGCGTATGCCTCTTTCGGGGCTCATTTTGTATGTGTAATGTTTATGTGCACTGTTGATAAATGAGACCTCTGGTACATTAGTTTTGGAGAGGACAGTTTGGCTCCTGGTAAAAACGACCTCAGCAATGAACACGGAAGAAATACTAACCAGGAGTTCACGCACATGGGAAAAGCTTCAGTTGTTTGTAATCTGCAATCCTCACCACTAGATGCCCCTAAATCCTACACACTGATCCTTTAATACTGATTGACTTAATGCTTATGATGAAGAATATTCTGCTTAGATGTATACATGGAATACATGAACAAAATTACTTTCAGTAACAAACACCACATTTTAATTATGCATGAGAATATGCGCTTTACAAGCCTCGTGCATTCATTAACAATCATGAGGCGTAATCAGCAGAAATAGACATAGATGGATGTTAATGAAAACGTGTCATGATGTAAGACTTGCAGCAGCCCTCAATATTTTTACATTACTCAGTGTGATGAAGTCTGAAAAGGAGAAAAAGGCAAAAGAAAAAGAAATAAAAAAAGAGTTGTCCAGTGGGCCTCATGTCCTCTAACATCGCAGGTGCTTCTTGCTGGACATGTCGTTCCAAATGCGGTGCATCTCCTCAGGGGAGATCTGGTGCACGGTAATGACCCGTCTGTACCTGCACAGACTGTAGGCCATTTTCCAGTGATTAAAACCACTGTTCTGATATGGGTGTATACCCAGCTTACGCAAACACAGTCCCACATACACATCCTCCAGGTGCAACAGTCTCGTGTGCAATGAAGTCTTGAAGATTAGGTCTGCAACGTCTGCTGAGAACACATAGCCAGTGCCCGAGCAGAACGGTGGGTATTTACTGTCAGGATACAAGTCCCTAGACATGTACCACTTACTGCGCATATCCCTTATGGGACCGCCGTTTATAACATAGCCAGTAAAATATCTCCGTCTTGGCTTGGTGGTGGGCTTCAGGAGCTTGTAGATTAGATTGTCCATGTTGACAAAGATGTCGCTGTCCGTCTTCATGACATACTGTGCTTTGGGGCAGAAGGTAGCTACCCAGCGCATGCCCATCATGGTCTTGAGGGTGAGGTTGTGGTAAGAATCAATAAAGTTCTCCACCACAATGTCATGGAAGATCTGGCTCTCCTGCTCCACCATCTGGTTCAGGACGGGGTCCGTGTTCCTGCCCAGCAGAAAGATGGTGAGGATGCGGATGTCGGTGAATGTGCTCTCATCCCCCCAGGTCTCCCTGATGGCCTGCCGCGCATCAAACTCCTTGTGCGTGGTGCTGATGAGGATGACCAGGAAGGGAGCGGCACTTTCGCACTTCTTCGGCTCATTGATGACAAATTCAAAGGCATGCGGGTTAAGGGTGCGGGTGTGAATGTTGGTGAAGGTGATGTTTTTTGGGGTTTTTGCAGTCTTACGCATAGGCACAGACATGTGGCCAACATAAGTGGACGTTGGGCGAGATATACTCAAGTACCACAGAGCGCTCGCCCAGCAGACCACTGTCAACAGATATAAACATGACACTTTTGAAGGCATTATGCTGCATTTAGGTGTGTTTTGACCAGCTGGATCTTATAAGGCTTTCTTTCCATTAGCAATGTTTCACCCAGCAAGGCAGCATGAAGCTGCTCCAGCGTGCAGTTTGACATTAATTGTCAGTAATGGATTACTTCAGAAAGAAGTGATGCTGTTTGTGTTTTAATGCAAAGCACTTTAAAATCATATGGGCGTCCAATTTCACTTGGTGACACTGCTGCTTCTCCATTTACATCTGAAAGAGACAGAGAGACAGAGCAAGAGAAATATATTAATATAAATATATATATATATATATATATATATATATCAGACAGGCCCTAAAAATTTATTTTTGAATAAATCATGAGAGAAACCACTGCAGTTTTTTTCAAAGCCAATAAACTCAGCAGTGGCAACTCAAATATGAATAAAAGCCACAACACAGACTTTGCTATCAGCAACTACGGCAACAAGTCAAACAAATGAGGAAATTTTGCCTCGGTATCATATTATATTTATACAGCAAATAACCTCAAGTACTGTAGAAACACTGCAGAGAAATTTGATGCGTCATACTCATCATTTGGGTGTTGGAGTCCAAAATCATCACAACTCAATTTCCAAAGTTAATTTGTTTCCTGGGAGTAAATCTAGAGGACAAGAGGAAAGGGCTCTGTGGATGAAATCAATATCTAATAAATTACAAAAGTGGCTGAAACACATGGGCAAGATTATGGCGACATCAGCCGTGTTGCAAAAGTGACTCATCATTGGACACATTTATATTAGTCATAGCTGAATTTAAGATGTTATTCATTGGCAACACACATTATCATGCATGTATGCATACTGTGTGACTGCCTTGATTTGCAACGGGCCAAATTCACTCATGATAATATGACTATATGATGTTGATTATGACTTTTGTAGTTTCATTTTAACTTTTCACAGGATTAGTACTGGTTGTGGTCATGTCTAAATGAAGCAGATTTTGGGAGAGGGCAAAGGAAGCTCAGTCCAAACACATTTACAAGGGCTCCCACACATTTTCAAGGACAAAATTTCAAAACTTCCCATGACCTTTCAAGCTCGTGATCAATTTCCACCACCATTCTCAAAAGTGCAGTTCCATTTAAAGGTAGTAGAAGGACACATAGCATAGGTATGGAAACTCTGGGATTCATGACCCTACAAGTTAAATCACACTGTCTTAACACCATTTTTCTCTTATTCAAACATGTCAGAAAGGAGAGGAGAAATGTTTGGAGAAAATCAAAACATGTATGTGATGATAAACTATATGTTGTCACGCACTGGGGCGTGACACATTAGGGCGACATTACATCAACAGCTACAGAAATGTGAGTCCCATATGATTATATATTATTACTCTAATATTACAGCTCAGTGGTTCCCAACTGGTGGGTCACAGTCCAACTGTGGGTTGCTGGTCCGTTCTGACTGGACCGCAAATGACTCGCATAAGTGTCAAATTTGCAACAAAACACACTTTATTTTGAAGTAGAATGGCACTGTCTTGGCCCAGAGCTTTTATTTTGAAGTGCAGTTTCTTGCTGTAGAGCGAGTAACCAATGGACCGCTACTTATCAGAGACAGCAAACTAGCTCTACGACATGGCCAAACGCTATTATGACACTGAGTATATTAGACTGTGTGGACCTGGAACTAATAACTAAGGATAAATCTGGACCCGTGGCTGGACCAGTTGGAACCACTGTTATAAGTGATACATTAAAGCTACAACTGGTAACCTCTAAAAAAAAAATAGTGTTTTTCATATTTGCTGAAAGTGTCACTATATTTCACACAGCACTAAATGATACAGATAATCTGTGGAAAAAAATCACATTCCTTGGTGAACTCTCTTGCCCTGTACCACTTCTAATGACCTTACTGCACGTGAACAAAAACAACCAATCAGAGACAAGGAGTCATAAATCATGTCAATCAGGCAGTGCTGATCAAATATGAATCAAGATACTGTTACTGCAGTGCCTCTGTCTTGCCTCAAATGTTTTCAGAAACATATTTTAGTGTACTGTTTAGCTGTAAAATGAGAACCTTTGTGTCCTGGCGGCTATGTTGGATACCATTAAACAGGAGCCCACCAGACCAACTTTCTCAACCACAATGTTTTCCTCACCCTTACCAAGTAGTTTTGTTGCCTAAACCTAACTGTCAAAACCTTCTGTGTCAAGAAGATACAATGCAAAAGAGCCAGGAGCTTCTGTCCAAGTGCCAAAATATGATAAAAATAAAATGGATGAGATCATGTTGTTAGGATCGTCACTATGAGTGATGACTTTCACATTGTCATATTGTTAACACATTGTCACTGTAACAATAGATAAAGAAATCAATAACTACTTTATTATAGACTAGATTAAAAGCTCACGCCTGTGTAAATGAGTCATAGATTTCATATCAGAACTTAACAAAAGATGACACGACATTTTTAACATTCAGCAAAAGATCCTGGTGCACAGGTTGACATTTCACCAGAGCAGACAAATGGCCTTTTAAACTCAAACCAAAAGCGAAAAAAGAAAAAAAGGTTTACAAGGTCTCTTGTTCTGTGGCTCAAAGGAGCAGTGGGGTTGGCAGCATTCTGCATGACAGTGTGATATGGTGGCACAAAGGGAACACCATGCCATGATAAGCTTCTCCCCTGGGGTGATTTTTTTCTTTCTCCTGGTTTGTTCAGTCCTGCACTGCTATATACTGCCTGCCTGTTACAGAGCTGACAGAAATTTGGCATGTCTCTCTTTTTTTGAGCAGTCGTTCTGCAGCATGGACACTGAAATGGCATTTCAGTTTGTGCTTTTTGCGCAGGTGGCTGAGCAGAATATGTTAGCATGTAGATCATGTATCCCGGCTTTTGAAGCTCCCGGTGACTTTTCCTTTCACTCAGGGACGGCAGAACAGGAAATGCACTTCACAGGAGAACGGCCATAATGTAATAAAACCCCTACATTTCCATCTTCAAAGCTGCAGAGCAGCAAATCCTGAGCAGAGCAGACAAATGTAGCTATAATGAGATGATTTGAATTCCATTTAACAATAGACTGCAATTACCTGCAGTCTATACCCGCATTGTATACCAAGGCACTAGACTGAAAGACATGGCATTACCGACAAAGGATACATACATGCTTTGAAACAATACATCAGGGATCAGACAGATGAAGCAGAGCTGGACTTGTATGCTTGTGGACTATGATAGAAATACCTTTTTATCTTGCACTGTGGCTACATCTATGTTTATTTGGTTACAGTTTGGGAATAGAGTCTAAGACTGTCTTACAAATGCTGTTACTTCTCAGTTTATTTTGTACTGAACCATTTTCCCCAGAGTCTTTCAGCAAAAATCTTATGTTGGGGGTATTTGCTCACAATATCAGACTTCTCCTCCTCTTGTGAAATTACTGTTGGATCTCATAGGATTTAGAGAAGCAAACAATTGTTGCCTTTAACAACAGTTTACTCAGACGCAAGAAATACACCAATATTGTCTAATACCAGAGGAGGGTCAGGTGGAGTGAGGACAGAATAATAGGGCAATGGATGTTTGCTGTGAGGTTAATAACAAAGTGAAAACAGAAAGCGACACAAAAACAAGGACATGTACACATGTTCAAATACACAATAACCAGGGCCAGCTGGTGGCAAACAGTCACTGTGTCCCACATTGTCACTTTGAAATCTCACTTTTCAGACTGAAGCAAAAATATTTATGAGACAGAACTGAGGCAATGTTTATGTGACAGTTCATTTGGCTGCCAGTCTGTAAAACATAACCTCCAGTGGCTCTCCAGCACAAACACTTCTGAGTCTGCATCTTGTATGTGCACACACACACACCACCAGATTAAAAAGGCTATTCAATTTGTCCCTGATTCCGATTGATGCCAAGGAAAGTACATTTACTACTTCTGAATGTCATTAATTAGTGTAGAATGAGCTGCAGATGCTCTGTGCATAAGCAAAACTGATGTGGGAGAAATTACATAATGCCTTGTTTCTGCATGGCTTGTGTACTGTCCAACCGTGACACGAATAAAACGCTTGAGTGATATCTCAGTGCTGGATTTTTTTTTATTTTTTTTTTTTTACTATCAATCAATCAAACCAAATGATAAGTCACTAATGTGTGTGACTGTAATGGTCATGATGACTGTGCATCATCCAGCACATCACTTTAGATTCAACATGAGAAATTTGTCAGTGTGTTTTATCTCTGTGGATGAGACACAGAGATATAAATGGGTCTATCTGTGACGGAGTCAAGTGGCAGCATCTATCAGACGGTAAGATACGAGCTACACATAAGTGGGAGAAGGCGGTATAGGAGAAAGAGGAGGAGGAAGAGAGACAGAGAGATATAGATCCTGATTAGGAGAGATGTGTTATACTGGCTGAATTTTGTGCAACAATCTGCTCTTAACAAAAGAGACCCGGCGTAATTATGCGTTCTGCTCTGCTGCCTCTTCACAGTTTCTAAAGAATTGTTTGACCTCCAATAGGTGCATTGGCAATATGAGGATTTTCTGCAGAAGCTGCCATTCACAATGGTTGGGCATTTTTAGTAGGATCAGGATTTTCTTTTTCAACAGATAAAGAAAGTCTGCACATAAAGAACCTTACGTCAGTGTTTTGGAACAGCACAGTGATAATGAACTTTTGATGGCAGGTGAGTCAGAACATTCACCAACAAATCAAAACACCACACATGATGGTTGGCACAAACCTCCACTACTATGACTATGGCTTAAAATTTCTCCGCTGTCTGTCAGAATTAGTCAGCATATCTCAGAACGTGCTCTTTAGATCCTACTTTGTTCAATATCTCATAAAACGTACATTAAACTATGAGAAACTACAACAAACACACACACACACATATATATGTAAGCAGATTTTATAACCCCCGCTGGATACATGCAAATATCTAGGGTGAATTCAGGTAATTTGGGACATCACTTAAAATGGGACAATTAAGGTTTTACGTTCTTCATATATTAGAAGCCAGTCACCAAACATGCCGTTGCATTATTGCTTCAAATGCCCTTGGCATGAAACAATAATTTTGACTGGTGTGAGATAACTAAGGTGTAAAAATCACCGGAACTTGCAATAAGTCATGTGGCGTGTTGATTTTCTCTTTATGGTAATAAGAGTACTGGCAGCAACTAAATGCATTTAGGCATGTAGACATGGTCAAGACGACCTGCTGAAGTTCAAACCGAGCACCAGAATGGGGAAGAAAGGTGATTTAAGTGACTGAACGTGGCATGGTGGTTGGTGCCAGATGGGCTGCTCTGAGTATTTCAGAAACCACAGTGTACCCATCTTCTGAAAGCTACTTCCAGCAGGATAACACACCATGTCACAAAGCTCAAATCATCTCAAACATTTTTTGAACATGACAATGAGTTCACTGTATTCCAATGGCCTCCACAGTCACCAGATCTCAGTCCAACAGAGCACATTCGGGATGTGGTGGAACTGGAGATTCACATCATGGATGTGCAGCCGACAAATCTGCAGCAACTGTGTGATGCTATCATGTCAATATGGACCAAAATCTCTGAGGAATGTTTCAAGCACCTTGTTCAATCTATGCCACAAAGAATTAGAGCAGTTCTGAAGGCCAAAGGGGTCCAACCCAGTAAAAGCAAAGTGTACCTTATACATTGGATCCACTTTACTTTTTATGGGAAATGGGTTTTGAGGGAGTACTTAATGCATTCAGGTAAAATGGGACAAAGAATTAAGCTAAAATGGGACTTTATTTCTGAAGTGAAACCAGCAGATTTTTAGGCTACCTGGTGCCATAAAATCATGTCTTCTACTATTGCGTACCATCAGGCAATATTACAGGCATCTTAAGTATTTTTGTTACTTAAGAAACATTAAAGGCCCAGTGTGTAATATTTGGCATGGTTTATTGTCAATCTGAATCTTAATCTGAATATTCTACCCATTAATATGTTTATACAAGTGTATAATCGCTATAAAATAAAATTCGTTTGGTTTTCGTAGCCTTATAATTATGCTTTTATATATATATATATAGCAAGGGCCTTGCTTTAGAGAGGTCACCATCTTGAGCCGCCATGTATGTACGGCCGACCGAGCGGACAATCCAGCCAGCCAGAGAACGCGTTTCGCGTGTATAAATGAACCAACGAAGACAGCGGAAGGACGGAAGAAGGAGGAGGAAACAGCAGAGAGTGTTAGTAGTTCGTAGATAGAGAGCAGTGAAAAGTTTTTTTAGTTATAAAGTTCGCGAATGGACCACACTTACCATGCAACAGGAGAGAATGAACCCGAACCGTCATCTGCGAGGAAAAGAAGACGCAACTTCACTCCTTGTGATGTACTCTCTGTGGCGCTTTTCCTCCTGATGATGTATCTCTCCAACAAAGGTAGCAGTAGCACCAAATCCCATTCTGTGCATTCAGCCTCTCTTCTCACCCGCTCAGCATCAAACACATGGAGTTCCTCATCTGTATGCTCCGGCTCAAACAGGTATGGCTCTGGGTCTGTGTCCGCTACAAGAAACTCTTCAAAATCGCGTTCAAAGTCATCCATTGCAGCTACTATAGTCCGGAGATATCGCTAGGCTAAATAAACAGCTGAGCTCTGTTTACTGGCTACGCTGTCAGTCAGTGTGCGGGCTGGAGATTGAGCAGAGAGGGGAGGGGGGTCCCCACTCAGTATGGTAAACGAGTATGTGTGTATGAAGTGTGTCTGTTACGCTAGAAGAGTCAGAGTTTGGGACAGAGTGGAGTGTTACTGGAGTTTTTGGAGTGCTCAAATAAACAGGCCTTTTTCCTAAACACTCCTCTGGTCTCCTGCTCGTGAGGGATTCATTACAATATCGTAACATGGCTTAGATTTCTAAATAAACATTCACCTCGTCACTAGATAGACCTACTCCTGAAAAACTCGTGCGCAAGGCTTTTTGTCCCTATGAGGCCACCGTCATTTACCCGACGGGAGGGGTGAGTGAGTGAGTGAGCCCTGCAATCTAGAATTTGACCACTGATGTCACTGTTTTCAACCCATTTTACACACTGGCCCTTTAAAGATGATGCAGTGAGTCCAATCACAACAGTCCAGAATTAGCCATAATTGCAACATGCACACAGGCACCATAAAGTCCCAGCTCCACAAAAACCTTTTGGTATAGTAACTTTAGAACTGAAAGTAACCCCTATGGACAGGTACCTAGACTGTAGATCCACTAAGTGTTTCCACAGTACTTTTAAATTTAGGCAATGTTGTTGTCACTCACTGCTCCATCCAGCTTTGCTTTATTTCCTCTTCACTGGTTAACAGAGGAACATTTGCATCTCTCTAACAGTGATGCATGGTGAAATTTTCAGTTAAAAAAAATATAACAGGCTGGAGTAAGATTCAAAAAAAGTGGGTTTGTGGATTGAGTCCTTGACAGGTAAGAGTAGGGGTTTAGTGCTGCTGGAGCACACTGGAACGATGCTCTGCCATGTTTTTTCTCCAAGTGAGGATTAAATTATATACAGTACTGGCTGAAATTCACATTCATTTTTTTAATGCTTAAAAATCCATTCAAGAGAGAAAATATAAACAAACAGAATGGTCACAGTTATCATATTGATATTTGAGGTCTGTTCACGTTGTCAATTGATGCCACAAGTAAATGTTCCACCATAAACGTTGCCAGTAGCAGCTGGCAGTCGGCACAGTGAATTCAATTATTTTTCTCAGCCTGTAACTGCTGTAGAGGCAGCAAAACATCTTTTCATTTAATAGCTATAGTTTATTGATGTATGAATAACATGCCACAGTATGAACAACGGTTACATAACCTTTAACTGTTCATACGTTTTGCTGCGATCACATGACCAGTGGGCTGATGGTAGTAAAGAAGGAAGCGGGCCCAGGTGGTCCGGTAAGGAGGCAGGTTAGGGTGGTGGATGGGTTGCAAAACACAGAACTTTCCCCAGGAGACCAGTGTTTGGAACTGTTTGAATTTTAAGTCACTTTAAGGTATGTCCTCAGCATGTTTTTTTTTCCTAAACCAAACCAAAATAACTTAACTTGCTTCAACCTAACCTCCATAACTTAATGTTGATTAGGCTAACATTACAGTCAGAATGTAACGCCATTTGTGTGGTAGTAGTTTGCAGGATATCATACGAACTGTTGTATGAGGAGAGGAAACTCTTAGCTACAGCAGGAGCTGTAGGGTCTCTCTTAGTGGTAAGATAAGATACTTTTTTTTTTTTTTTTTATCACAGCTCTCTCTGTCCTTTATTACAGAGGACTTTCAGGATCAGTCCCTGCTTGTCTGCAGCAGAGATGTAGCTGCTCTAGTTTGTGTTGAGATGATTGTAGCATGGAGCAGAGCCTGCAGGCAGGCCGCCAGACCTTTGCAGAGCTATTATTCTAATCAGTCTCCATAATACTGGATGTCACACTGAGAGTCAGTCATAAAATCTCCCGCTCTGTGTGACCAGATTGGGCTGGTGACTGGCAAAAAGGATAGTAAAACATAAAACAATCCATATGGGGAGGAACACGGCCGCAACCGTTGAGCACTGGACGTTCAGGACATTAAAATGTACTCCAGAAACACAACAGGGAGGGAATGAAATGAGGAAATAATTAGCCTATACTACCACCAAAGACCCAATTTATCATGATTTATGATATAGCATGAGGTAAATTTGTATGGGGAGCACAGCACAAAGACAGCCATTCATCAAGACATGACATTTCTGTCTGCAAGCCTCTGGGTTGACTGTTTGGCGGACTGGTTTCTAAAAAGCAGCTATTAGGCTCTCCTCTGCACACAACAAAAATGTTTTGATTCATGGCCCCATGACCGTCTGTAGACGGGCCTCCAAAGTGTTTTTCCAATAACAACGTCTCAGAGTTAATAGATTGCCAGATTGAATTAACTGGTTCATACAAAGCTGGAGTATTGAGGAGAGCCTGTGCCCAAAATTTAAATTGATTACTTTGGCTTTCGTTTGACGCGACACTCTTTGAATATTGCTGGTTATACTTTTAATCGCACGGCGCACTAATGGCAGAACTTAAGAGATAACAACACTCATTTTAATAAGACATGCTTTGCATTTTAATGTTCTTGCTGACAGTATATCTAAACTGCTTTAATATAAACACCTCCTCTGCTTTATATTTACTGTTCAGTATAACGTGGATGACATAATGAAGGCTGGATTCACTCCTACTTTTAAATTTTAAATTTAAATGTGGATTACAACCCCAGCATGGATGTACTTTTTTCACAATAAAAAATAAGCGAATGATGAAATACTGATGACAGGACCGCCTGATGGAGCAGAGATGTGTGAAAAATGATATGAAAATTGTAGCACAGCAAGTGGTAAAGTCTTAAATCTCCCTACCCAGCAGTAGGATGTTGAAAGCCGCATTTGTAAGCTCATAGATGAGATTTCATCGACCTTGGAAAAGTAAGGAGGGTGACCGCGCGCCCATTTTCAGAACCATTAAAAGGTGTTTTTCACAACATTTACCTGAACCTCTCTGCATTTTATGAGCAATTTTTCTCGCGCACTTATTATAAAACACAAATCAAACAAAATGCCGGCCTGAAAACACAATTTTTCAACAACATCAGATCCCGTAAACAAGAATGAGCCTGTGAAGCTTTTTCATCATCCTGCCTCTATAAATGTGTCATTTCAGAGACACTGTTGTGTACTGTAAGATCTGTTGTTCTGGAAACAAAGATGGCTTCAGTGCATCAACTGAAAAAAACACACTTCTTTCAAATTACATGGCATCACTTTCAATGACAGCCCTGGTAGATAACTCATGTGTTAATGTAGTGTAGTGACATTTATATGATTATTTACTTTATCTGTTCCGTGCCTATGTGCTACTGTAACTCTGATTCCTCAGGTTGCTATGGAAACTGAAAGTGTTCAATATTACATAAATGACATGAAATTGTAAAATGAATTATGATGACTTTTTCTTTTTATCTCAGCTCATAATTACAAATGCCTTTTTTTCTCCAAAGTCTGTTTTTATTTCACAGTACCGCTCACTGAATGGCCACTAATTCAGGCTGAGGCAACAGCGAACACAGAACTGGCCCCTACACGCTTTCTCATAACGAGGAGACAAAGACTTTGTGATGAAAAGCTGCGTTATGAAATTGAGAAAATGGTATTGTGAAATAAAAATGGTGATTAATAAAACAGCTGGAATGAATTTAAATAGCCTGCAATCAACTCTAAGAAGGAGGATTAAATAACATTTCATAATAATGAGATACATTTGTTAAAAAATATTGGACTTGACAATTTCAGTTATTTTACATACTTTGTCTGTGTTTACACGTATTATTCATTCATAATGTTTTATTCATTTCTTAAATAGCCCCTCCAGACATAAGTTATATTGAAATGCTATGCTTTGAATAATCATTTGTCTGGTTTTTCCTTAAAAATCAACTTCTTGAAAGCACGTCTACTTCCGCCCCATCATTGAAAAATCTTATATCTATGAATATGCAAATATTTTCATTTAAAAGTTGGACTGCTGGAGTACCTTCTATACTTCACTGAAAAGTCTGGTCTCAGTGGGTGTGCACTGGGTGTTTAGGGTGTCCACATCACAATGATTGGTCACAAAATCTTGCCCATACATGTTTTAAACTCAGATTTAAGGAAATTGGAGAAACTTTCCACTTCTCATGAATGTGTCAGTGTTCTGCACAGTGAAGGTCAAATTTCGGACACTTTGGGTCAAGTTTCATTTCTCATGTTCATCCTTATAATTTAACAGTATTCCTTGAAATACCGAAACAAGAATATGTTCTGTTAATTGAAAATGTATCATATGAAGCACTTATGCAATGGTAACAGTCTAATCAGTGACTCCTTTTCCCCACAGAGAGAGATGAGATTTTATTTGAAACCAGATGAACAAAAGAACCAGACTCTCTATTTCCCACAGACTCCTGTCTTCTTTATTGTTCCCTGACTGAAACATTAAGGGAATATTGTCATTTACATATTTTATGCTTAGGGCTTGATCTAAATGGTGCTCTGCCTTTGCTATTATAGCAAGCTAAACACTGGAGGAAAATCTATACTGTCAATTAAATGAGCGAAGCTACATTAATCTGAATGAAAACTTCTGATAGATTAAAAAACAGAACGCTGGCATCACAGTTACTTTCCTTTACTGGGAGAGCTGAAATCCCTCGAGCATTATCACGTCTTGAAGAAAGTTCGGTTAACAAATGTTGATACTCTAACTGAATATATCTCTAACACACAGACTTGCTTGGGTGGATCGAGGACTGCTTTCGATTGCGGCAATAGCAATTGTTTTCCATGCATATGTGAATTAAGGAAGTGAAGTGTAACACAAACAATATGACAATTGTTGGATGGTTGTAAAGTTTTCATGAGGCCATCACATAAACACAATTATGCTTAAAATCAAAAGGGAATGGCAGGTAATATTCATATAGGCTAATGTTAGTGTAGTGAATAATTTGTTGATCTTCTCATTGACTAGGGTGCAGTAAAACATAAGGAAACAACAAGAATTTACTGTTTATCTCTATTTTTGACACAAAGAGTTCCAAAGAGAGCCCTATGAGCACATCTGGTATTAACATGCATCTTGGTTGATCCGATCACAAGTGGACAGTATTAAATACAAGTAGTCACAATGATGCATAGTGATTCGGTCACTCAAACCGCTTGCCGAGGTGGTCTGGGACGCATTTGACCACATATCTTTTTAGTCTAAATACTAACACATCTTGATGTGCCCCCAACAAGAACAACATCAGAACTACATCAATACAGAGCAGGATCATAGACTGTATGATAAAGATGAATGACTTAACCGCTCAAACGGCTTAAAGTGAAACCAGAACATCTTGATTGCCCCCTGGTGGCTGGCTGCAGTATGGGTCATAAAGTCTATACTGCAGCCAGCCACCAGGGGGCCATGTTCAAGTGTTCAGGTGTCTGATAAGTTTGGTTTTTATTAGTTATTATATGCTATATCATTTGGTGTCATGATTGACAGCTGCGTACTGTACCAATTAGCATGCTCGCGATACCCAACGCTGCTTGTGCCTGGTATACGTGGGAGCTCGGTACCATGGAGATTGCTACCATGCAGACGCTGGCTCCAAAAGACCTCACTGGCACAAGATGGCAGCGGCCATATCTGCAGTATTTTGACTCAGTTTTGTACAGTGGGAGCAAGTGGACATGCATTGTCCATTTTTTAAAGTCTATGTGCAGGACGTGGTGGGTGTTTTGGTGACAGTGCACTTTACACTTTAAGCAAGCAAGCTAGCAAGCTGCTTGCAGGAGTGTGGATGCAATAATTGTGCACTGGGCCCTTTGATCCTCTAGTGTAAGTGACGTAATATAGATAATATAGTAATATAGTAACGAAATCTGAACACAGTTGGTCAGCTGGACATGCATGACAGACACAGGTGTGAACAGTAATGTGACTTGGCTGTCCACTTGTGTTCAGGTTACTGATACTCATTTTAATACAAGGTGTAAACAGGCTCTGAAGGTTTGTAAAAACACAAACACGAGAGCAAAAATGTAAGGAGTGGATTTAACATTGTGTTTGTTTGCTCTTAGCATGTCCAGTAACCTAGCCAAGAAGCAAAATATATGTCAGAACAAAATAACAGTCTGACCTTACATTACATTTTTTCTTATATTAGGCTACTAGGACAAACTAGGTCTACAGCTGCAAAGAACAAATCAAACAAAGCATTGCAGTTTATTTACATTACAACATTTACAATATGAGTTAGCTGTAAACATTAAAAAGTCAGCTGAATACTGTGTTTGCAACGATGCTATCGTTAGCTTAATTAGCTACAGCTGGTACAAAACACTGTTTCAGTCAGCAAAGTCAATAATTGTCACCTAAAAAATGCGAAGGCTGCATTTTGTTGACCTCTGTCTAAAATCAAGGACACACTGTTGAAGAAAGATATCATTGGTAATTACATATGTTCCAAAATGTGAAGCTTGTCAAGCACAACAACAGCAACAATGTGGAGTTGGGCTTAACGGTCAGTCAGCATTTCTGTAAGCAACCCTGTCTCAACATCCCATACTAATTTGCAATAGAAAATATGTTTTGGGAGAAATTTGATGCGAAGTGGAAATTTCATCAACATGGTGAGTAATGTTTTTCATTTAACTACCTGCCAACTCACAAGATTCATATCTATCCTGCAAAGTGTTCAACAAACAGCAATATATTTCCTGTCTTTTCTCTACAATATCCCCTCTTTCGATACAACTCCCACTCATGGCTACCAAAGTATTGTTGATGGTTTATATGGTTATGTTTAGGAAATCATAACCCTTGAGGTTAAAGGTTCAATATTAACCTAAGTCCTTAAGACTGAAGTGACTTAAAGCTTGAGACCGGACATGTTTTCTTTTTTGACATTCAACCAAAACCACTGATTTGTTTCCCAAACCTTTCTACTGTATATCTAAATTTTATAATGTCAGTGGCTTATAGTTTAATAGGGAGCGTATCTATGTTTCCCGGGTTCTATGTTCCCCACTTAACCCTGCAAAAAAGGTTTTATGTTCCCCGCTTACGCAAAAAAGGGTTCTATGTTTCCCCTGTTTTTTAGTAAGCGGGAAACATAGAACCCTTTTTGGGTGGTAAGCGGGGAACATAGAAGCCGGGAAACACAGAACCCGGGAAACATAGGGATGACCCAGTTTAATACTGGAGCTACTACGTGTAGAAATCTGTCATTCCCTTGCTTTGATTTATTAATAACGTTGTATAACAAAAACCCATAAAACTCAATAAAAGGAGCACTTCCTTATCATAATAGAGGCAGCAATTATTATTTCTATTAAAAGTATTTTGGAAAACAAATTAGTAGTAAACGTAATTTCTTGGAGGCAAGGTTCACTGATGCTAATATTCTTCCACAAGCAACACTATGCTTGACATTTTGTTTTGCTATATATCGGATAAGAGTTGATTCCTAATTACAATATATTTGTTCTTTATTTTGTCCTCGGGCAACATTCACTCCTGGGACTCTGCTGTACTTATTAACAAGCCAGAAGCCCAGAACATGGAGATTTCAGAGCAACCCTACCTTCAGACACTTGCTGGTGAAACTGTTGCTAATTTTAAGCCTGCATGGGCACAGCAGATGCTGTAAATAAATCATTAGCTGTGTCTGAAACAATAAGAGTCATTTATAAGTTTTACTGGAAGATGACAGGGAGGCAGGCGATTGGTGCCAGAGGAGTGATAACGGTGAGTGAGGGACTTGAGGATAAAGAGCGGAATCAAAGATCCTGACACAATGGTTACCGTGGGGACTGCTCACACCTTTCTGCCATCAGGTGTTGCCGAAAAATATTAGCGACGAGGCAGGGTGAGTCGGGGGTTTTCAAAGCAGAGCTGCAGACAAACAGGAAGCTGGCGTCCTGCTGGGATGATGCCAGCATTCATTCTCCCTGAACAGATGCTGCCCAGTGCCCACTATTCTTTGTTCCCTTCTCCAAAGGCATGCTGTGTTGCATGCCCCACACAGAATAAAAATGCTCACCTTGATGCCAGTAAAGGACATAACATGGGGGAAAAAATAAGAATACAGTTTCTTGCCAGTTTTAAACCATCAATCCTCAATTTTTGATGAGCTACTTTGGAAACTTGTGTAAACAAAGATGACTTAGAAAGAGCTACTTCTACATTTTCATAATAAATTCAGGCCTCAGATTGAAGCATGTGAAGTACCCAAGAGATGTGTCATTGTCACACAGCGTAGACTCAGTGGATATCTAATGCCGCAGCACTGGATAGTAACGCTGAGAAAATGTCAAGAAATGTGAGAACTGAGAAGCAACCTTTCTCTTCATTACCGGCATTACACATCAACCATCTGCCTTGTGACAAAATGGGCTCATTTCTCAATTTATGAGACAGTCTGACGCGTATGAAAATGGATAACAATTTATCACACTTTGCTGATTCGATGAAACTACAATGTATAATAATGATACAGTTAATTAACATGCTTCAGTTGGACATCAATGGGGTCCGCTGCCTGGCATCAATCAGATCTACTGCTCTGTCATCTAATAGTTTAGTGCCCATATCTATACAAGTGAAAACAGCAAGTAGACAATGTATCTGCTCACAGGCTGCTCATTTAACATTGTGATGACAGATGTGTGTGGTCCCCCTCCACTTTGGAAAACGCATGGTTTATTAAATATGGGGGGTGTTTGAGATGAAGACTGTAAAGAGGAGCGCTGCTGAGGGATTTTCAAAAACAACGGAGATGGCTGCAGCTGATGTGGAACTTTCTGTTAAAGCCGCTATCATGTCATTGTTGAATGACATTGACGGTCTATTTTCGCAAAAGAAACAAAGTGATCATAAGGCTTTCCTTGAGAAGAATTGTGTGTTTGCCGTAGGCTACTTGCACTTGACAAAAGTCTCAGCACTCTGTAGTCTGTTTACATTTGCTTCAATTTACGCCCTAGTGTGCTGTGACTGGCCATATCCGCTGCGCAGACCTAGTCACTAGTCACTCACAATAACAATATAATGGATGAGCTACCCTGATATCACCCATTGGTTTGTGGACTCCTGTTTATATGGATCGAGTTCGGCACTTCAGCTGTCCCTATCTCGGGTTTTTGGAGCCAGAAGTGACCACCTTTGAACAAGAGGGAGCAGTGGAGGAGCTAGGGTGAATCTGACTCCCAGATAGTAGCGACGCCTTGCAGGGACCTTATCACTCAAAGCAGTCCCTCCCTTAATTGTGCGTAACTTTAAGACTATTTGCACACAGAATCCGCTTTTTTCGTCTTTGTTGCATACGACCTCACGATTGTGATACGATTGTGTCAATCACTTTTGCACACTGAGTTCAAAACTTTCTCCCATCATAAAAAATTTCATAACAGCTCCGCCCCAAGTGCACTGCCAAAGGCAAGACAGAGAGCGAGTGGTGACAGCCAGATGGGTATGACATAGGAGGTATGACAAAAGACACAAAGGAGGAAATGTGTCTTCTCATTTTGTCAAGTATTGCCAATTTTCACAACGAATAGAATAATAAAACACATCGGAATCAGTGTGCAAGGCTTCCGTGAGTAGCTTAACAATTTTTTTGGATCCGAAAAAAAAAAAATGGAATCAGTGTGCAAAGGCCTTAAGCCTTAATAAAAATGTAAACTGGTGACTTACATCAAAATGTACTCCCTGTGCAGTTGTCACGAAACATGCTTATTTTTGCAGTTAAGTCAGACATTTAACATTTTTAACATGGGCATCTATGGGGACTCACTGTCCTCCAGAGCCAGCCCTCAAGTGGCCTTTCAAGGAAAGACGCTCAGTTCTTTGTGGACCAGATTTCAATCAGTGAGACACCTACGATTTCATTTGTCAGTGTTTGCTACACACATCTGAAATTTGCATACATTTAGTTTGAGTTTCACATCCATGCCTTCCCTTCAATGCTATAATATTGCCTGAGAACTCCTGGGGCTTTCCTTATGAAAATGAGTGAGGAACCTGATTTTCTCTGTAATGTGGTGGCTGTTTTCTGTTTGAACCAGAAGCATGTTTCTGAGTCGAATGATTCCTTGCAGTAAAACAGGGAAACGACACACATGATACTTAAATGTCTCTACAAGACAACTAACAACCATTATTTGCTTGAAAAATCCAAGGACAACCTTTCATTGGGTGCTATTTCTAAATGCATGCAGTACATTTGTTTGTACATTATTAAAATGGTGATATGAGCAATGTATTTATGATGTATGAGCACAGAGGAAAGCTGGTTTCCTAAAACTTTCTTAGAGAAAGTTGTTTTTATTAAATAAGAAATCCAATAAGCCAACAAGAAATGTGAGCATTCCCGTAGCTGATACAAGAATCATCCCTGGGAAACTGGCTTGGTGGCTATACTGTGTCTGGTTTTATCCTGTGCTCTCTGGACTGAGTCCTGTCCTGTTCATTCCTGTATCTTACTCCCATTAATGTGATGTGAAGGACACTCATTACTGAGGCCAAGATGCTAAATTAAACCGGATATGGCTAACTGCAAACCTCTGATCCCTCTTAAACCCACTGACTGTCCTTTCAACAGACTGACAATGCCATCTCATCTTTTGACCTATATACTCAAGAATCTGCATACTTTTATTTTTTATGACTTTTATGTTACTACACAAAGTAAGTGGATGTAAGTGTTTTTAATTCTGTGGTGTTAATGGAAAAGCTCACAAAGACACCAACAGACGGCAGGCCAAATCATTACATTCACATCTTTGAACTCCATTTAACTCCAGCAGTAAGTGAACACATATAATAGCCTATGTGAGTCTATAAGCTCTGGCATGAGTTTATACATCTGACTTTCAGTATGAATTCAATCCAGTTGGCAGAGAAAATGTTCATATTGTATGTTTCTGCAAACTACGGATGTGTTACATTCACAAAAACCTGGAAGGTATGATTAGGAAAAGATCATGTTTTGGCTCAAAACACCCATGTTTTGTGACACAAAAGCCACTGGAAAAGCAAGGACAGGTTGAAAAAAACACCAAGGTTGGGGCTCAAACTCTGCTGGGAAACACTAGGATACGTTAGTGAAAAACAGCCTGGTTCACTGGCTCAAACACTGCAATGTGCTGGTAAAAAATACACTGGGATGTGGCCGTGAAAAACACCCAGGATTGGGGCTCAAACAGCACTGGGAAATGCAGCGATATGTTGCTAAAAAAAATAATAGAAAATGAATAAATAAATAAACAGAACAGTGTTTGATGGTTTGTTCTGAACAGTTGTCTGCAGTTTGACAGCTGCCTCGCCTAGGTGACACACCATCCACCATCTTCTCCAACTCCTGATGACAAAGTCAGCTTATGCAGTATGTCACTTTATTAAATGAAACATATTCATTGTTTGCAGAAACGCACAATGCAAACATTTTCTTCTGGCGACTGGGCTGATATATTATGAACATTGTACATGACTGACTGATCTCATCCAGAGCAGCAAAACATCTGAATCCTATAAGCAAACAAGTAAAGATGTGTGCAAGTCATTTTTAGTAAAGGCAGAAGACAGCTTCAAGACTTTTTTTAACATGCTAAACACTGATTGCTTTGTTACTGAGGAACAGTGTTTCCATAGTGAATCTGAAATATTACAAAAGGAGGCCTCAGGGCAATTTGAATGGCAGTAGGGACAGCAAGTACAAGAATAAGCCATTCAGCCACCCATCCTCTTTCCTTTCTACTGTATAAAAGCTGCATGCTTAATGCTTGACCAATTAAATGATAAGGGACATATTCTATATCCATCCTACATACAACAATGAATTGATCCAGAGTGTTCTCTGTGTTGCAACAGCCTGATGTAACTTGTTCCTCTGAGCCATGGACCTACTTTTTTTTTGTCCAAAAACTATTAAAAACATAAAGGAGCCACACCTTTGCCCTGGGCGACATGGTCCTTCAACACCCAGAATATGGACACCAGTGTTCACGTTCACACTTTACAGATCGAAATGAACTAGTTCATGTCCATACTTCACAATTTGAGTTTTGAACTGAGGTCACAATCCAAATAAATGAACTAATTTATGTTTATTTCTTCCTTTGTTTGTGTAAAATGAAATCTGATCATAAGTCACCTGTACTGTAAGTTGCTAGTCAGATATTTCCCAAAACTGGTCGAATGCTTCAGTTTGATGTGTTGTTCAAATTCTTATCGGATAAACTGACATTCAGAATTTTGTTTTCAGGACTGTGTTCATGCAGTTCAAAGTGGTGTTCCCATACCTCTACCTCCCACATGCGCTACTCAGAATGGGCAGCTCATTGGCAGAGACAGGTAGAGAGGAAAGGTCATCAGCAGGCGGTTGTTTATGGTTATGTGGTGTTACTATGGCTACAGCAGCAGATGGAGATGAAGATTTACCTCCACATCACCCATGGCCATACCTCAAGATCATGATTGAAGTTTTGAGATGAACAATGATTCGTATTGTTTAAATGATTGCTCTGTTTATAGCAAACAAACTTCATCACAGCCTACAAGAATTTGCCATCCAACCTGAGAAAGCATGTCGAGGCATGTAAACATTTAAGTTGTTTTAAAAGTAAGTACTCCAGTACTGTAACTCAAGTAATAATTTGACTCAGCAACTTTCAGTAATATTTGACCAGGAGTATCTGTACTTTGACTCAGGTAATAAAGTTGTGTACTTTATCCACCGCTGATATTAATCAGCAGCTGAAAATAGTCCCCAACAAATGTAATATCCAAACCTGTGTCAGTAACATTTATTCATTCTGAAACATACAGGAGTTTTTAGCCTTTAAAAATATGTTTTTAAAATTGAAAAACTTAAACTTGACGTGTGACATCTAAATCTTCAGTAGGAATGAATGGACCTGGGGTTGAAAACCACAAACAGAATAGTGAGATCTGAAAGTAGTGAGAGACGGTTTGGCAGCAAGAAAAACTTGATCTACAGTAACGGCAGCCTCATCCTTTAAATCTACAACATACAGCAGAGTGCATACAGCAAAGCAGAGAGCAAAGTTCAATAAAGATGTTTTGCAAGTCTATGTAATATATCATGACTGACATCATTTGATTGAGATTAAGTATTTACTCCATGCTCTAAATAAAGAAAACAATTACAGAGAAAAGAATTTTCAGACCTTCCAGCAAGACGTTATTATGCAGAAGATTATCTTACACAAAATGCCAACTGCACATATAAGTACTATTTTCAAATGTCAAGCGAGCACAACTTTGAGTGATGTGTTCAATGTTACAGAGAGTGCCCTGGATGTTTGGCATTAGCACACAGCCAGGAGATAAATTGGATCGGGGATATCAAGGCCCTGGCACACAGGCTCCCAGACATCATCAAGCTCAGCTAAGCCCTGACATAACAGACAAATTATTCACTCACACTTTTTTTTACTATAGGAACAAAATAGTATTGTTTACATGGTTGTCATTAAAATGGACTAAAAATGGGTTTTAGTTGCGTTGTTGTCCGGCTTTAAAAGACTGTCAGTCACTACTGCCCTCTGTGTACCGTGTCAGCACTGCCATGATTAATGTGTGTGGACGAGCAGCACCAATCAGTCACACACTGTCAGTCATGCAGCTGAGGTAAACGAGGACGCACTGGGCTTACCAGTCTTTTGCCTTTAAAGTACAGCCGATGTTCTGATTTAACAATACATAACTCAAACTAATAAATAAAGTTTAAATTTAATTGTTAAAGTGAACTTTACTGACTCTGTAACCAGTGTAGTTGTCCTCCGCCTCCCTGCCAGTTAGCACAATGTCTCTCCTTGACTGCAAGGTGTTGTATTGTTAACAGAGATAATAAAGCTGTAGTTGGCAACTTTTAGAAAAAATACCCTTTCTCATATTTGCTGAAAGTGTCACTATATTCACACAGCACTAAATAAGACAGAAAACCTGTGAGAATTATCACATTCGTCTGCCTACTCTATTACCTTGTAACACTTTTAATGGCTTTACTGCACATGAACGAAAACAAGCAGAGCCGAGGAGTCTCTAACACAGCTGTCAATTATATCAATTACTACTTGCAAACTGCGGTCAGACTGCCAAACTAGGCAGCGCTGATCAAATATGAATCAAGATTCTACAACTTCATTGCCTATTTCTCGCCTCTAATATTTTTTAGAAACGTATTCTAGAGTACTGTCTAGCTGTCTAAAATGAGAAATAGTATGTCCTGTTTGTGTCCATACTACACGCAATAGTACATACTTTGTAAGGTAGCTGCAGTGCCTACTAAAAGTAAAAAGAAAAAGTACGTATGTGATTCAGAATGCACCCACAGTTTGTGACCAAGCTTCCATGCTGGAAACATTTCCGTAACTGCTTATCCTGTTAGCGGTCGCAGGGGGGCTGGAGCCTATCCCAGCTGACACTGGATGAGAGGCAGGGTACACCCTGGACAGGTCGCCAGACTATCACAGGGCTGACGCATAGAAACAGACAACCATTCACACTCACATTCACACCTACGGGCAATTTAGAGTCACCAGTTAACCTGACCTGCATGTCTTTAGATTGTGTGAGGAAGCCGCAGTATCTGGAGCAAACCCACATTTACACGGGGAGAACATGCAAACTCTACACAAAGGGGCTCCCCTACCCCAAGGTTCAAACCAGCAACCCTGTTGCTGTGAGCCAACAATGCTAACCACTGTACCACTGTGCTGCCATGTTGGAAACAGTCGAGCCAAAACAGAGCACTCCCCACCAGCCAGTGCAAACTTCCCAATTTTACAGCTAAACAGTACACTAAATATATTTCTTAAAACATTTGCGGTGAGAAATAGGCAATGCAGTAACACAATCTTGATTTATACTTCATCAGTGCTGCTTCATTTGACCGCACTTCACAAGCAGTGATTTATATAATTGACAGCTGCGTTACAAACTCCTCAACTTTGATTGGTTGTTTTAGAAGCACTGCAGTTGTAGATTGTTTAAAATACTGGATGTAACTACCGTGACGTCATGCATAGCTTTGTGGACTCCCATTTTAAAGCCTTGAAATCTGCATTTCAGCTGTCGCCATCTTGGCTTTTTGGACCTAGAAGTGACCATATTTGGACAAGTGGGTGGAGTCTTGAAACCCAAAGTCATTTACCTTGGTAATCACATAATAGTCTTACTTAGCAAAACCTGTTATTTACATGAGCTTTTTGTGCCACTTGCAAGGTTGTGAATTATTTTATTAAACTATCCTACCTGGCTCAGCATGTTCAACTTTTTCATTAACCTTGTAAGGAAATTCATCTTATGCTTTTGACAGATCTTAAATATTTCACATCAGTGCGCAGCCATGGTGCAGGTGGACCAACTTCAGGTCTGAGGCCTATTTTCTCCCATTTAAACATGCAAACTGTGAGGAGACAGTATTAACTACTGAACCACTGCGGCTATCAAATCACACATCTGTAGTCGCTTTAAAAAAGGGACACAGAAATCTGAGAGCTGTAACACAAGAGTCTAAAATGACACACATTCAAAACCATATTGACAAATTATTTGTATTATTATTTATTTATATTCTATGATGTGCATGGCAATTTAATGTATGGCTCTTTATGGGCAATAAGGAACAATAAAAATGCATACTTTTTATGTAGGTCTTCCAGGACAGTACATCATGTTAATCGACTGTACCCTTGTTATGTAAATGTTATTAATATAGTAATAAAAAAATACTTTTTGGAAATGTTAAACCTAGGTTTTACCTGAATAGAGCAATACATCCAAATCTTAGTCAGCTGTTAAACAAAATTATACTGCACTGCATTTAACTGACAGTAATTACACCCATTCTCTGAAAAGATAAAAAATATATATATTATGAAAACTATAATTTTGTGCATAAAAAGCTTCGCCTTCTTCTTCTTAAAGTGAAACTTGGCTGATTTTCAATCAACTTTGTACTGTAACAATGTGGGTAGTATGTGTAAATGAACTATGTGAAAGTTCCCTCCATCTCAGTAGCTCCCAGATCTCTCTGCTCAGTGTATTTTCGTTGGCTTTAGGGCTGTTGCTCAAACTACAGATTGTACTTCCTCATTTTTGTACGCCCACTGCCACCACAGACACAAAGAGTATAGAAGCGATTGAGAGAGAGTGAGCTGCCCCTCTCTGTCTCTCTCAAACTCCAACCAAACACAGATCAAACAGTAAAACTAAGCAGTGCTGATAAAATATGAACCAACGTACTGTTACTGAGCTGCCTATTTCTTGCCTATAATGTTTCAGAAACCTATTTTAGCTCAATACAAGATGGTCTGTTACCATCCGGCCACCTTATTGTTTTTCGAAGGAGCTGAAACCAATTCACCCACCCACAAGCGGGAGCGTTTATTGTTCTGGTGCGGCGCTGTACATTCAGGTAGTTGTAGATTTTCTACCTTTTGAGCAAAACAAATGTCTCAGCCCTTTTTCTGTGTTTTCTCTGGCTCCATTTTCAAAAGTATTTGCATCTTTTTACTGCACAGACACCAGTTTAAATAGTGGTGAAATACTTCTTTAAAACTGTGGAATATTTAGAAGTTATCTAAACTTATTTCTTCATGGTTTATCCACTTATATTGTGAGTCACTCATGGGATTATATAAATCCTTTAGTAGATCATTACTTTGCTATTCACATGAGGCTTATGGGACTACAGTACAGGGATGTATTCCAAATTTAACAGACAAATTAAAAACAAAGAAAGATGCTGTTCACGTTTTACTTTTTATATCCTGAAATAAAACCATAAAATCATCATCATAAAAGTACCTTCTTCCTCCCCTTTGCAGACAGGGCACGGCAGGAGTATATTTTTGTGTGTTAGAGAGAGACAGGCTTGATCATGTCTCATCAGTTGTGCAGAGTTTGGTAGAAATGCAGAGACTTAATGAGAGGATGTTTGCTGTGGAGCCTCTCCAGCCAACCGTGTCACATCACGGAGCAGCCAGGTAGTCATTAGAGGGACAGATGGTGCTGCGGCTGATTGGTCTCTCTGCTGACCTATTTGAAGGTGTTTTTTCCTCATCATGCCTCTCCTCAGAAGTAGTGAGCAATGTCGGAAATAGAGGGGCTCAAATAAAGACAGAAATGCAAAGTACACTTTAGTAATCTGCAGGATACCTATTGCAGCTTTGATGTGTGGGAGACTCAAAGGCGCTCACTGAGCTTGTGAATTACTCATGAATAAAAGTGCAAAATATGTCTTCTTATTACATGAAACCATTTAACTGAGGGTTATGCATATAACCAATGAGGCAAAGCACAACATCAGTATGGGGATTGTGTACTCATGAGACCAACCTGAGGAACCTCTCTTTCAAAAGCCGTGCTTTTCCCTCGGGCTGCAAAAGACCTGGCGCAGTCTCTCCTCTTCCATCTAAACTGCACTTCACAGAGCTGGAGGGCAGTGTGGTGTCTGACTCGTGTTGTACCTCGTTTCCCTCCCGCAAGGAGCATTGGTTATCTGCACAACCTCCCATTCGCTTTGGGTCGGCACACTGGGCACATCGGTTATGGGGATATAACATCACGCCCTGAGACGCCCCTACAGACAGACTGAGAAGATCCGGCTCCAGAACAGCTGTAATAGGGATGTCAGCTATGTCACTTTTCTGCCAAGAGCACAGTCTGAGGGACAACCTTGGCTGTCAGATACAGGCAATAAAACTTCATGAATGTGTGTGAGGAAGCCCAGCTTGGGGCACAACAGACATTCTCCAATGACAAAAACAGGAATCGAGGATGCAGCCATGCCCCTGGTGGAGTGAGCCTGCACACCACTGGACATCTATGCGCCACAGAAGTAAGCATGTGAGATCACCACTACAAACCACCAGTCTTGGAAAGAAACAATCTATAAACACTTACCAGCTTTGCTAGCCTTGCTGGACCCACTAGGGGAACGTTTCTTCCCCCCCGTGCTATTCCACTTTGCAATTTAGCAAGTTCAACAAGCCAGTTGTTGGTTAAGTGGCAGGAAATGCAGCTAGTTAGCAAGCTAAACGAGCGTAACGCAGGAACAAACATTGATAGAGACGCCTTACGGAGCAAACCAGCCAAGGTTGAGCTCTGTGGAGGGCAATATTGATTGTATAGATGCATAAAGAAAACTGGATACAGCGTTAACTGCTCAGTGGGGCATGAAGCCAAAAATGTTCAACTGCTGTATATAAAATGACCTGGACAATCAGTACTGCATTCGCATCATTGGGCCCACAGAGCAGGTGCACTAGAGACTTTCACTGGCTGACCTGCTAACTTCCAGTTGAGCCCTCCTCTAACTTAAGTGGTGAGTATTTAATCATGCAGCTCTTCTAGATTTTCCAAATGCTACCACACTGAATAAATCCAAATGGTGATATTGAAATGAGTCATTTGGGGAAAAAGTCTTTTTGGGGCCCAATGGTTGAAGTTTGGCCACAATGAAAATTGGCGTCAAAGACCTGAGCACATCCTAGCAGCCTGGTTGTACCAAGTGTACTGACTGAAAGGGAACCAACTGTCCTGTTGCCATGTTAAAATGTTTTATTTATTTATTTATTTATTTATTTATATTTTATTATTTTATTATTTGCACACATAGTAAAAACTACATAGAATCCAGATAAATAATAGAAAAAATAAGGATGTGACAGGAGAGGTCAAGAAGCTATAAGCTTATACAACAGACCTCCCTCAACTTAAGATAGAAAACTATATGAACAAGAAAAAACAAAATAAAGAAAGAAAAAAACTATATTCAAAAAACAAAGTGAAACTAAACTAATATAGTTAAGCTAATCAAACAAAATAATAAATAGCAGAAACACACTAAGTAAATATAACACAAAAACTAACCTACACGGAAGAAAAACACCCACAAATACAGGAAACACAAGAAAAAGAAAAAGAGAAAAAAAGAAAAAAAATGTAGCCTACATATATATATACACGTATATGCAAGCAACACATACACATAAGCAACAAAAAATAAAAAGACAAAAAAGAACTTAAACATTGTGGATCAAATGTAACAACAGTTTCTTTTTAAGATTAATCAAAGACAACGAGCTCTTCACTATATGTATCTTGGAGTTCCATATCTGTACACCATGATATCTAAGAGAGTATTGGCCATGTTTTGCTTTATAAAAAGGAAGATGAAGATGGTCAGCGTGTCTAGTATTATATGAGTAAAACTGAAACTTGGATTTAAAAAAAATACTAAACGATGATGGTAAAGAAAAAGGTAGAAACATATATTTATATATAAACACACATATCTGATGAGTGTTTATGTCATATACTGACAAAATGTTCAATGTTCTAAATAGGGGGGCAGACGCCTCAGTAGAGTTTGAATAAGTTGCCAATCTAACAAAACGTTTTTGTAATATGTAAAGTTTATGAAGATTGGAAGGATATGTGTTTGCCCAAACAATATTACCATAAATCAAATAGGGATAAATCAAAGAATAATATGAAGTCAGTAAACAAGTGACATTTAAAACGCTTCGAACTTTGCTGATGATCCCTAATGACTTCACAATTTTGTTATGAATAAAATGAATATGGGTATTCCAATTTAAATTCTCATCAACTAAAATGCCTAAAAAACATGTATGAGATACTTGGGAAATTTGTTTTCCATCAACTACCCCTCTAACATGATCTCTAATGTATTTCTTGCCCTTACCTGCAAATATTATGAAATTAGATTTTTTAATGTTTAATGCAAGTTTATTGAAGTTTAATTGAATAAAAATCACCCAAAAGCAAGACACAAGAAGGATTACATGCAAAATGAAAATGCTACAAAACGGGATGCGCATAATGGAATATCTAATGCAGAGCAAAGGGGAAGGCTGTGTCACTAAGCCTGGGTGGTCACAAATCCCTATTATCTCCTTAACAACCTGAATTCGACATGAAGAGATAATGTCAAACAACCTAAAGCCGGTAATCTCTCTTGATGATGCCTCTGAGATTCCTAATTTACATTTGAAGCCATGCATTCTTACTTGCACTAGAAATAACACAGCAACCAGGCAAGGAACAGACAGGACTTCACACTGCATAACTCCTATAGAGTTTCATTTTGCAACATTTCTGCACAGAATGAAACAGGATGCAGTATCCACGGCAGGGATAATGAAGGCTAGATGGAGGAAAGATGAATTATGGGTCACTTCTGCTGTGGCTGTCACTGCATTTCTGGCATCAAAAGACGGAATAAAGGGTGAGGAGGAGCCTCTCTTTCGAAGCCATGATTTTTCCAGATGGTGAATAAACTGATGAAGGAATCTATAATTTTCATTGTCTGCTGCAAAACCCAGAAAATAAACACCATCTTGTGAGGGGGGAAAACAGCTAAATCAGTCAAGGGTGTTGTTTTCAACAGGATGCACCTCATCTGCAAAGTATTACAGCTAGGGATTTATCTAGATATATTTTAAATGTTGGTGAATTTATTTAAAATTCAACAAGACTACTGACCTCACAGCAAGATCTGAGTCTGCCAAAGTATCATATGGCACAACTGTAACAACTTGGTGCAATTGCAACGTCTTTGATCAGTGTGTTAAACTGCTACTGTAAGTGTGCGTGCCGGCAACCATTGACTTCTAAATGAATATGATTTCTATTGAGAAGGATAGCACATTTGAAGGGGTGTCTGCCAGGAGTTCGGAGACCTATGTGCCATACCCAGACAAGCCTGGGAGTGAGTCCAAATTACATGGCTACATATCAGCGTCCAGACACTAGAAAACATTCAGACAGAATGTGCTCAAACTGTGCTGATTGTGTAGATCTTTTGTGCTGCCGGGGGAAAGATGTATGTGAAGCATCCATGTTTTCACAGACATGGATGTAAACTGTAACTGCATCTTGACGGGTTCGTGGAGGCATACAACCACAAGGCAGTAATTCAAGATTCTTTTTAAAAGTCTGTGGTTTATCGAATGCTGCGGTGAGATGGGTTCTAGCCAGTGTTGGGCTCGTTACTCTAAAAATGTAATAAATTACTCATTACTTGTTATTCTTTTCAAAAGTAACATTACTTCACTTATTAGTCCCTGCCCACAGTAATTCATTACCCTACTCATTATATTACTTTTCTGTACACCCCATAAAATTTGTAATTGCGTATCGCCCCAAAATTGAGATGTGTGCCTCAGTGTGGATGTCTGGGTAATCGCTGTTCAGTGTAGCTAAGGCTAGACACCTCCTATTTATCTGGGGGTTTTCTGTTGCCTGTGACTAGTATTTTCCTGAGACTCTGCCCAAAAGATGGAGAGTCATTTCATGCACCACATATCCAGCTTCATGACTTTGTAGCTGCAGCTGTGGACAATTAAAATCCAGTTTTGGTTGTTTATCCAGTGTAAGGCTACAGTCGACCTCCGCGGCTGAGGAGGGCTCAGCTTTGGTGGGGTGTATTTCCTGGAGCTTCATGTTGTTGTGGTGTCGGTTGCAGTATCCGAGGGGTTTCAGACTTTGGGGGTTTGATGTGTTTTTTACAGTGGAAAGAGTTTTAGTCCGACTACCTGCAGCAACAGTGTTCTTGTCATCTTTCCTCCTGACAAAATCAAAGTAATGGGAATATTTCCAGCCTCTACGGTAAGCATTTCCAATTAACTTGCTGCTTTATGACATGTGTGCAGCCCGACGATTACTAAAATGAGTTCACTGATGTAATTCAAGTCAGTAGTGATGTGATAACAAAAGTAACGATGTAACAAGTTGTTTGGTTTTGGAGTAATTGTAATACTATTACTGAAATTTCATTCGTAAATAGAAACACTACTCTTTACTAGAGTGTAGTGGTTAGAGCACTCGTCTTCCATGCGGAAGGTCCAGGTTTTGAATCCTGCTGGGGTCGACGTCAGTAAAGACATGCGGTCGCTAGAGGTTCCCATTACCGACTGAACAGGATTAAAACAGATTAATCTGAGCACAGTCCTCAGACAGGAGATTCCAGACGTAATAGTGGATTCATTAACTCTTTACTAGAAAAAGTAATTTTTTTACTGTAACACATTACTAGTTACTGCCCAACACTAGTTCAAATGCTAATAGAGTAATTCATACCTGCACCACTTTGGCCCCCTCATGCTGTGTGGCCCCCCATCCCCTACCCTAGATTTGTCTCTGACAAGTTATGGCACTAGCGAAGGAGGACTTCACGAGCTGATAGCCATTAATTGTTGGGAATTAGTGAAGTTTTCTGAGGTTATGGGGCCAAAAATCCCACTTTTCCAGCAGTGATTTCTGCTATAATGTTACTTGAGGCCATAAAATTTTCATAATTGAAATGAACAAATTCAAAGCATTTCTGTGTCGTGGGTGACAAAGAGATTTGACTGTTTGATCTGTTAAATAAAGTGAGTGAAAAAAGTCCTTATAATAGTCTGGAATCTTGATTCCAGAGGGCAGCGAGGATGACAGGCTGATTATAAGACAAACAACTGTATAAGCAGAAATGATAGACAACAAGCACGAGGTGGATCATAATGTCAGCAAGTTTTACACTGTACTTTTCTTTTTTTTTTGTTTCACAATAACAAGAACTGTGTGAGAGAAATGAAGCAAAATCCATTTGTAATCTGTCAAATGAACCTTTCTCTGTGTAAATGAAGTGAAGCCTTGGGGCTACTTGAGACAGCTCGAGCGATTTGCCATATTCAAACATGACAAACTACTCGCAGCAGTAAGGCAGTGTATTTAAGGTGTTAATGCTCTGCCCACAGTTTTGCTTTTTTTACCTGTGCTAATTACATTCCCCAGTAGCATTTAAGTAGAGTAGTTACTTTTCGAACTTTGTAATGTTTCAAGTAGCAAGCATTTTTTCTACTAAGTAGAAGGGTTGCATAAATTATTGAAGAGGTTTGTTTATTATTAATTCACAGCAGATATTTCATGATGTGAAATTGCTTCAATGTATTAAGCTTCTTCCTCTGAGAAGCTCATAGTGTAGATTTCTACTCGCAAAGTGTAGTGTTACTGTAGCCTAACTAATGAAGAGTAGCATGTGGCTTCACTACAGTTTTAAAGTAGCTACTGGCTATTGCTTATGTAGCATTTCATAAGGAAGCTCGCCTGCCAACAGCCAAATCATGTCTCTCTCCAGCACAGCACTGTGGGAGAAATATCAGTAGAGGTTTTGTGGTGTTCTCCCTCCTACCTCCCACCGTATTTGGTGATGCCATTTGTCACATCGTGTGCCAGCCTCAAACATGCAAGTGTAGTTAGATAAAGTATTGTCTTGGCTCTGCTTTTGTTTGTGTGCTTTGGAAACATCAATACAGTTTACTGCTGTCAATGTTCCTGGCTGTTTTATCGCATTTGACCTGATCTGATTTTGGGTGCTAATTTCGGTTTGTGTGCTGCTGCTGTTTACCTATGTACAGTACTCGATTTTCAATTCTTGTGGTGACTAAGCTTATTTCTCTCTTGTTGATTAGTGTGTGCATTACGATGCTTTCATGCTGCTTCAGGCTGAATTAATTTTGCTGAATATCTCCCCAGGTTGTTCTTGTTTTGGAGGGCTCTCCAACTGGCCCACAGCAGACAGGGGTCTGGTAGATTGTTATATTTTGTATTGTTGCTTTCAGTGTTTTTCTGCAGAGCTTGGTGTATGCTTTTGGGGAGTGAGGAGGTCAGGGCCTCGAAACCAAATATCCCAGTACACATTCTGCAAATGTTTTCAAATAATATATCTATTTCACATTAGTTTACTGACTAAGGTTTTATAACTCTGCAATTTTAAGTAGTGTCCTTGCGGAGTAGTTTGCTGTAGAGATATTAAGCTGGACTGTACACAGGGAAAGAAAACCATTATAGCATTTATCTTTCATTCATTCATTCATCTTCTAACCGCTTCATCCTCTTGAGGGTCGCGGGGGGGCTGGAGCCTATCCCAGCTGACATCGGGCGAGAGGCAGGGTACACCCTGGACAGGTCGCCAGACTATCGCAGGGCTGACACATAGAGACAAACAACCATTCACGCTCACATTCACACCTATGGACAATTTAGAGTTACCAATTAACCTAGTCCCCAATCTGCATGTCTTTGGACTGTGGGAGTGCCTGGAGAGAACCCACGCTGACACGGGGAGAACATGCAAACTCCACACAGAAGGGCTCCCACGCCCGGGATCGAACCGGCAACCCCTCTTGCTGTGAGGCGACAGTGCTAACCACCACACCACCGTGCCGCCAGCATTTATCTTTAACGACTCAAAATGCATCCCAAGTATCAGACTGTCTGTGATAAAATATGCCCTTACCATAGACAAAATATACAGCAAATGACTACCAAACTTTATTCTGTAACAGTGCTAAACCACCTCCTCTAATGGTGCCCATTACTTCATTTCAGTCAGGACTCACACACCAAGGTTTTAAACCTCTGTTGGAAGTTAGAGGTGTGGCAGAAGCAAATCTAAGCAAACTTGACACAGACTGTCCCTGTGCTCACAGCCGCCCAAACAAAGCCTGAGATACACAGCACTGAATGAACACGGACATATGCTGTAGAAGTCTCTGGAAACAACATCTGAATGCTAATGATGCAGTGAGCTGGGGTGGTGGAGGGAATAAAGTAGCAGGTAGCGCAGAGGGGTTGAGGTGCAGTGTGAGCACTGTTAGTATACAGTAAATAAGCGCCAAACTTATTATGGACTGTCTTGTTATAAGGGCAGTCACAGCCAATTGCATGGTATATGAAACATGAATGGACTTTTGTGCTTTCCTGTGCTACTACAAGGCATCATTACATCACCACACATTGTGATAGCACTGTATGTGACCAGATTTAAGACAAATGTAGGTGGGAAAAATAGATATGCGTCCATGATGAGCCTGTTTACACCTGGTATTGACATGCGTTTTCGGGAATCTAAACACAAGCGGACAACTGAGACACGCTGTTCAGTAACTGTCACCTAACAGCTATGCCCTCTGACCTAAGGGCCTAGTGCGCATTTATCAGGGTCCACACTCTAGGTAGCTGTTTGCTAGTCAAGTTAGCAATTATGTTGGTACAGCTGGAGACATTGTTTTCATCTCTCATGTGGCAAAACAATGGATGGTCACACAACACTTTGTCCAACTTGTAGTAAAATGGGCAAGTTATAGAGCATTAGCCTGCTGTCACTAAAACAACCACCATGTCCCGCAGGTATTTTCCTGTTCTATGCTTGTCGGGAGCTCATGAGGATGCATTAGTGTTTACACTACAAAAGATACCTGATCAAATGTGTCCCAGACCCCCTTCGCAAATGGTTTCAGTTATTGAACGGCAATGCGTCGTGGTGGTTTTTTTACACTTCTATTTAACACTGTTCAATTGTGATAGAATGTCCCAAGATAAATGTTAAGACCTGGTATAAACCATGGATGCATAAAAAGAACTGGATACAGCGTTAGAGGCAGGCCCCTTTTTATTTCCGTGAATGTTGCTCAGTGGCGCATGAAGCCAAAAAAGCTTGATTTCCACAGTATGAAATGACCTGGACCTTCTGCATTGTGGGGCCAGAAGAGCAAGCGCACTAGAGACTTCTGCTGGCTGAGTGGCTAACTTGGATGGATTCAATCCTGATAGTGAAACCGGTCATTTCTCTGTGGTTGTGACGCTCAAAGATTTACCCACTGATTTACAGACATCACAAGACAAGTCTTGGCTTGGTATAAACAGGCTTAAAGGGATAGTGCACCCAAAAATCTAAAGAGACTGAGATAGTGGGCAGAATCAGGTGGTGTAGGTAAACTGAGAAGTATCAGGTTATAATGGCTGCTCTCACTGTACACCTACATGAATTCAATTGGATGTTACTAGTCAACTTGTGGCCAAGCAGCCAGGGATTGTGAAGCTTTAATAAAGCAGCCAATGCCAATCATCTACAGTAGAGTCAGTGGTCCGCCTGATTGAATGCTATCCTCTAAGGCACCACTCTTTAATGCTTTTAAACTGTTTCTCTTATAAGTAAAACGGCATCATCCCAACTGATGATACAAGTTTTATCTGCCCCACAGTGATGCCAGGGTCAAACAATTTCAGCCTTACATAGCTTTAAGAAATGTGTCCTCCTAACATATGGTTTCTATATTTAATTCTAAAGCTGAAGGCTAAATACATAATATGGCATTTGTACAAGAACTCCTCCACTCAGCTGCTCTCAGAGTTGGTGGGTTATCTGTCCAGATGGCCACTGAAATGCTGAGCGACCTGTATCATCTAAACTCAGGTGGCAAACTGGACCATGTGCTGTATGAAATGGATGCCCCATGCCAGCGGTCATATGGGAGAATCAGCTACAGATCATCAACTCTTGGAGCTGGCACTGATTTCTACAAACACACTTCCACAAGGCAGATGCTTCCTGACAAGGAGCATGAACCCAAGCTGTCCAGTTGATACTCATCTGGTGCACAAATACATTGAAAGATGCAGTTACTTGCAACAATAAAATAAATTACTGATGATGGTGGACGTTTATAACAGACTTCAGTATGTCAGTGCACAGTTGTTAGGCTGTGAAGCAGCAGTGTAACATTTCCATTTAATGTCAAACAACAGGGTTAATGAGACTGTTAACCAGCGCTACAGTGACTGTACTTTGCCTGGCTGATGGTAAATCATTGTATAGGCTGATGGCTGGGAATATAAGCAAAAAATGTTATTTAGTTGACTGTAAAATTTGGTATACCAAACTCCTAATGAGGTTCTCGTCTGCAGGTTAATAAGGGTCTGTAAATATGTGGTTTATGAAGCCAGGCATTGATGTATCGATAGAGTAAAAGCAGCTGTGGGACCTGCACATGTGACAGGAAGTAATTAAGCTTCCATTACGCAGCGCTGCTCATCTCGGCTAACCATTAATGCACTCCAAAGACTGTCCTCTCATGCGCTCCGAATGCACAGTCGCAGTTAATGTAAATAGCCGAGCATGACCCTCCTGTCACCATAGCCTTTCCCTTCTGTGGTAACATCAGCATTAATGATGAATCATTATGCAGTGGAATCTGGCTTTTTCGTCTCATTACCTGACAGGCTGCAGCTCCCCTGTCAACCCCAAAGACACCTCTGCCTGAATCCTATTATCCCTCCGCTCCTTCAGCCCTGTGGAAATTTGAAGAGGATCACCAAACCTCCTTATAAAGCACTTCACCATGACACATGTTGTTGACCACAGTTACACGTGTGATGTGCCGCGCTGGTGTCAGACCACTGAATAAATAAAAGCAATTTGAACACAGAATTTGATGTCACACTGTACGCCCACAAACGCACACGCAGGCCACACAGAAGTGTTTTTATTATCAAACACACCCACACATGAACACAATCACACAGCACGCAAAATGCAAGACACACAAGTTTCTTTTGTGATAACACCGCTGTGTCTGTGTGTACCGCTCAAAAAAAAAAAAAAAAACAGGTTCTCTTCGATTCACTGCCATTCCCTCTCCCTCACTCCCAAAGCTCTGTCATGAAATATGCATTCACATTCAATACGTTGGGAACCAGAGTCAACACACAGAACCGAAGGAAGAGCCTGCTTCCTTTGCCAATCGCAGTAGTAAAACCTACTACTTTTAGCTTCTAGGCCCTTTTCATCAGAACGCTGCTGTGGATAATTTATGATACAAGCTGAAGTTGTGAGGCAAACACAATTTCAGCTGGTCACCGTGAGTAACTCTGACACAGACTCAGACCTTTTGTCTTCATTGATCATCAAATGAAAAATGGGATACTCTGATGGTTTGTATCCACTGTAAGAATCAGGATTTTGTCAGCACTACAAGCAGATTTTTCATATATCATAACACATTGAGTGTTATACATGTATGTATCTTGTATCTTATGTAACTGTCTCGCATCATGCAACTTGGCAGTGTGGAAGCATGAAGCAGAGAGCCAGCCGAGCTGTATGAGAGACTCAGCAAGACTGAAAGCAGAGCATGGGGAACATACAGCTCTAGGGCTCCCATTACAGGTACAGGATACAGAAAGCTAGCCGAAGACAAGCGTCTCCAGAGGAACTCTGTCCAAAAAAGTTTAGCCTGCTCTGAAACAGTGTGTCAGTGCCACGTGAGGTGAAAGAGACTGTTATAAAACCCCAACATTTTAGAGAGTAAATGGATCCTGTTTGAATCAGTATATGAGTGCGGAGGTGGAACTCTTCTTAATTTGCATTGCAACGCTAAAAAGAACTATTAGCCTCAAAACAAAATCCATTGTTGATAATTGCAAATTCTAATTTTCCCACATGCACATCTTGAAGGGAAAAATAAAGAGGTACTCAGAAACATAATTTATGATGCCATCCAGGAGTTCTTAATTAATACGTCTCTTCTTTATAAGCAGATGGCCATAGCCACAGAGATAAAGATGCTAATTCCAGCCTGACCCCAGAAATACATGTACTTCAAGCAGTTGGCCGTGTGTCCACACAGCACCCCTGCAGAGATGAGCATAAAATGGACATCCAACATTCAAACTCACAAGGACAGTCTGGCAAATGACACATTCCCTGTGATAAAACAGACATGACTTTCGTTTTCTAGGCATCCATGCGATGCAGTATATCTCCTCCATCATGAAAAGAAACACAGCTAGCTGCACAATTCCAAGCAAAATCAATACAATCTTCATTCTCTGTGATGCAGCGACAAAGTGATTCATGTCCACATCATCAGAGAAAAAGCTTGCACCATCTGAAGTGTTGTTCAAGGCAATGTATTCAGTTCAATGGGCACAGTCACCTAAGATGATGAATGAAAAGAAAAGTGGAGGAAGACATGGTAAATGTTGCACCAAATCCTTATGTTCTATTCTATTTTCTTCCACCTGAAATATCAAGGCATAATCGCACACGATGCATTCAACTCAAATTCAAAGTGACAGAACCTGTGAATAGGTCTTGCTGAGTCTTGTGTGCTTTATTTGTATTTTCAGCCAAGTCGATATATATAAACCTGAAGCTGCTGCTATTTGGCACTTAAGGCATTTAGGGATTGTAATTATTATGCTTTAAGTCAAAAGCGCATACACAGTAATAATATATGCGTCTACTAAGCCATCCTGGCTGGGAGCCTCAGTCTACTAAGTGTTGTGCAAATAGAGAAAGTAAATTACCATAATACCACACTGGCTGTGGTAAAAGGCACCAAGGACAACGGAATACACGGCAAAAATAAAAATTGCTTGTAGTAATTGTGTATGTGTGTAGTAATTTCCTGAAAATGTAATAAGGCTTAACCTGATCAGAAAGTATTAAAACCCAATAATCAATCCCTCCAGGATTTTGCCAGCATTTTTTTTCATGGGATTGTTGCGGCCTACTGTGCCTTCATAGCAGCTTTTCTAAAAAACATGTGATACAGGTTGCGATGAAATTGCAGGGGCAAGTGAAAATTGCTTTGCAAGGCTGTCTCATATTTGGAGCCTTTTATTATGAGCATTCAGTGTTTCCCACAGAAGTAGAATCTATTTGTAATGGTTGGGGGGTTGGGTGGTGGTGGGGCAGCACCAGCTGAACCTAAGGAAATAGACCTTGTAAGTTTATTTTGAAAAAAAGACTGTATGCTGGCAGAAACTGTACAATTCCTGTAAAAATGGAAGTGTATTTTGAAAAGACACAATGCATTTAACAAGCATAAATTAACATGCCGTCCAAAGTAGGGTTCCCAGTGCGTCCTATTTGGATATTTAGGTCCACTGACAAAACGGCAGTATTTGAAGAGTTGGGATGAGAACATGTTGGAGGGTTAGACGAGATCAATACCACTGTTATATTTGAAGCTTAGTCCAAAGCATAAAGACTGGAAACAGGAAATAGATAGCATGGCAAGAGCTGTACGCTCTGCTTCCAGTCTTCATTCTCAGCTACATTAACCATCTCCTGGCTGTAGCTTCATATTAAACAGATGGACCTTTGATCTCATCTAACTCTCAGTGAGTAAGCAAGTGAGCATACTTTCCAAAATGTGAACTATTCCTTTATTGTGCACACCATACTCCTTATAAACAAATCTTTGAGATTTCTGTTTGTGAAAGGTTCAAAAATCTTGGTTTGATGGGTATCTGACTCGGTGGAGAAAATCCATATCCATCACAGCAGGGCAAAGAAAGTCTCATACTTTTCAAAAGGGAGAGGCTACACAACTCATGCCAAGAGGAATAACATGCAGAGCACAACAAGAGTCTGCCATTCATCAAATGCCAGTGCTTCAGGTTCAGAGAAACGTGTTTTTATGTCAGAAATGAAAGACAGTGCTGCTGGTTTGTGTGGCTTGAAGAACTAGCAAATAACAACTGTGTCCTCGTTGCTGCATAAAGTCAAGACCTAGAATATTTACCGTGTCAGAGGTAAGCATGTTTCGAAATTACATTATTCACTTTGACATACTTTCTATTACTTTTCAAAAACCTGCTTGGACACCTTTTGTTTCTCTGCACAGCTTTGTGATGTTTGTCCAGTGGAATTGAAACATCCTTTGTGCTTGAAAATACACGTTGCCATTTGTTCTCATTTGGCAGTTGGACTGCACATCTGAGTTTACCCACAGGAACGGCCAAAATGTACTTCTACTGAGCATAGAGAATTAAAGATCCTCTAGAGACACAGTGCCTCTGAGGCCGGGCATATGGTGCATTATTTAGGGTACATTCAACTGAACTGATAATGAAAAGCTGCTGTGTGTACTTCATCCAAACGGTGAAATCTGGCTTCAGAATTGGTGACTCTGCAAAAGCTAATTTAGGACAGACGGGACCAAATTACTCAGTCTCAGAGATTTAAATGCCACAAATGAATCTGAAACCAGGGTTATAGGTGTGAAGAAACATCAAGAAAAGTTTGAAACAACAACAACAATGCATTCATGCAAATTATCAGTCCAAAATAGAAATGGAATCAGTGCAAAAATATTGGGGAAATATTGCTCCTGAAATTTCTTCAGAACCTGCCTCCTAACTCCCATTATTGCTCTGAGAGGAAAAAGACTGTGTCAAGCTCGCAGGTCGATGATGTTGTATCCTGTCACAATCACAGAAGGAGCAACTAATGATCCTCTGAGAACAGAGAAAACAGCAGGTTTCTATACCTGCCATAATTACCGCTTATGTTTATTTGGATTGTGTGCAGTGCAGAAGGGAGCGCGGCTGTGTTTCCACCTCTCTTTGAGTCAAAACAAACTGTCACCCTTAGCAGACAGCTCTGCCTGTCTCCCCACTCAGGCTGTGCTCACCGAGTCTAGATCTTTCTCAGATCAGGGTCAGTAACAATAACCACACCATCTGTGTCACGTTTGTCTATGGCAAATTATGTTTATAATTTACTTTGATAGTCTGTCAAATTTCTGGAGTACAATACATTTGTAAAGGTATGAGTTGTTGTTGCTGGGTTGCTGAGTGTAGAATATGATGGATACTTCCTGATATTGGATATAAATAGGTGTTTCAGCCCTGCATGGAATGGAATTGTGTATGCATTGTCTATTAAAAATGTTTCATACATGATCCTCAGACATTGCTAATACAGCAATTACGGTTAGGGTTAGGGTTAGTAGGTAGAATAACAGAACATTTGAGTCTAGTCTCAGCTGGTAGAACAGATTAAATCACCATGCTTATTTCTCTCTCTTTTACTCTCTATTTACCTCTTTATTTTGACCCCTCTCTGTTTTTCTCGACAGCTTCTTTCACTTTGAATCTGCTCCTCTGGCTTTTTGTCTGGAGCTTAGCCACTGTTAAAGTCCCTGTTGCATTAACATGAAGTGGCAGGTAGTTATCATGCCGACAGAAGACTGTCTTCACCAGAAAAACAGCACTGTTCATTTTTGTTGTTTAACTGCTTAAAGAAACAGTTCACCCCAAAATAAAAAAATACACATTTCCTCTTACTTGTAGCGCTATTTATCAAGCTGCATTGTTCTGGTGTCAGTTGCTGAGTGCTGGAGATATCAGCCTTATGTCTGCCTTCCCTTGGATATAATGGAACTGGTTGGCACTTGGCTTGTGGTGCTCAAAGTGCCAAGAAAATAAATTTGAAAAACTCAACAGCAATGTCTCTTTCCAGAAATCATGACGCGGTTTGTCCAGATAATCCACAGACCTTGTTGTGAGCATTTCTAATATAGGGACTATTTTCTGTCTACCAAACTATGCTGCCAACCGTATCACTGTGCAGAAGAAAGCGTTCATCTACTGTTAGCTCACCAAGCACCACTAAGCTGGTTTACAGCAGATTTTTTTAATGCACAAGAGTATTTTTGATATATATGTCAAATAAATATATTGTCAGTGTTATAAGAGTTTGGATGAGGTCTGTGGCTATTTTCCATAAAGCCGGTTTCGCACATGTAATACAAATGTGACAAGTAGTTTATTCCCCACTGGCACTAGATTAGTTGTGTCATATAGACCACAAGCATATGCATCAAAAGTAGGCAAATTGGATAAAAAGTCAGTGTTAAACCTGGCTGAATGTGCCCAGCCAACATCTGTATGTGGGGCCTGTGGGTAGCGAATAGGCTGAGAAACTGGCCCTATGTGGGATTGTCCACAGGTTCCATATTGGCCCCATGCTAACTGCCCACATGGGTGGAGTTACCCAAGTGGGTCCCACATGGGTTTTGCTGGGGCTACCTGAGTACCAAATGGGTATGGGCCCAAAATGGGCATCTCTTCTGGAGCCCACTTTGGAAAATCCACCCATGCTGGCAATTGGCTTGGGGCCAATATTGAACCCATGGACAGTCCAATTTTGGGCCCGTTTTAGGCCCATTTACCCACATGGGCCCCACATACAAATGTTGGCTGGATATCATTTAGCCAAGGCTCCCAGAGAGTTGGGGTGGGTCAATTACTTGTACATTTACTATATAGTATAAACCTCCTCATTGGCTACAATTAGGACTATAAGGACACTGTAAAAACAAATGACCCTCAGCCTTGCTAATACCTGCTACTACTGATCCTGTTCCTTGTTTTTAGCCCCTTTTACACGGACTGTTCAAGGGGAGAATATCGTGTAGTTATGTTGCCTCAGTGCTTTGTTTGAAAAGGTATGATTGTGGAATCGGGGGACACAGCTGTCTTGCCTTTAAGCCAACAACAGAGGTAGTAACAGAACTGCATTGGTGGCTGTGTAAAAGGGACAGCTGGCAGGAAGGGACCATGGGCCAGATGGGTGTGATGTTTTGACAGTGTGTTATATGTGCGACCCACTGTTGGAGATTTAAAGAGCAGCTGACAGTAGTTAGCAGCTAACTCAAAAGAAGAACAGAGGCCGAAAATATCCACAAATTGGGGAAACAATGAGGTCTGGGAGCTCCCTACCCTCCAAGCAGAGGACAAGATCAGCCACCATGTAACAGTGATGGTAAATGATTGTTATTGCCATGTACACTAGAGTTCTACACTCTTGTGTTATATGCCACACCTGTCACACCTTTTTTGCTTCCACAATGCCAGCATGCTATCTTAACTCTCACACTGAAGCGGCATGATGCTGTCATTATATGGCTCTGTGTAAAAATGTAAAGAAGGGACTTCGTAGTGGCCCTGTAGTGCGATCTCTGTGTAAATGACTTTTGTGTCTCCTGGTCTGCGCATCACAAACTTGGCTTGCCTATACACAAACCTCTTCCTGTTTGTTATTTCACACCTCTTGTGTACAAAGCTCTAGACTCAAACTCAATCCACAACCTCTGGTGCTGTACCTCCCCCAGCAAACCCTCCTACTGCCTACAATCAAAAGCAAGGCACTCAACTGTCTCTGCCTTGGACCGAAAATCCCTCCCCCACAGCTGGATCAAGGTGTATTGTGTGTCTGTTTGTAGCAAGCTCTGTGAGCAATCCCCCAGTGAAGAACAGAAGTGCATTGTTCATGGCATGTTTTATACAGGAAGGGCCAATGTCCTCAAAATTAAGAGGTCTTCCAGAATGCCCCTGGCCACTCTCCCTCTCCCTCAGGGCCTGCATGTGTTTGATCATCACAGCCAAAAGGAACATGGCCTCCCTGCTGATGTAGGTGGATGTCTCCATCCATTGAGAGCTCAGTAAGAGACTGCTACGACCCCCATCTACTGTCCATTATCCAGAGATGCTGCTCATGATTAAAATCATGGGAAGGGAAGCCTTAAACCCTTTCAAGCCCTGTTATGGTAATGTAATGTTTGGTTCCCTAACTCTCTCATGAGCTTTTTTTTTTTTAATCATTGCCTGGATGGTGAGTGAAGAAGGGTGCCATGCAACAAAGAGTCCCTGGCATTGTGACTGCCTCGTCACCATCTTAAAAGAATTCTCTGACGTTTAGGGAGTATGTTAATTTGATTTCTTGCACAGAGTTAGATGTGCAAACTACACACCAGACTACATCTTTGTCAGGCGCAGTGATTACCTGCTGTTTCTGCTGGAAGCCTAGCAACCTTACAGTACCAGCCAAGAAATTGAAATATTACACTTTATTTTTTTTATTTTTATTTTTTTTTAAACAAACTAGATAAAATGTGTTACATAGGGAGCTTAACAGGTCAGATGTTGTCACCCTGGACAAAGCCAGGCTAGATGTTTCCCCCTGTTTTCAGTGTTTATGCTAAATTATGCTCACCAGCTGCTGGCTCTGGCTTTATATTTAGGGCAGAGTCCTACATTGGGTCGGGTACCTACAGTGCCCTGGCAGGTGACCCACAAAAAAAAAAAAACAAAAAAAAAAGAAAGGAAAAAAAAGTGAATTGCCAGTGGTATTTTGTTGTAATTTTATTCCTAGGTTCAGGTCTTGGTGAAAAAAAAACAACAACATGCAGGTCAGATTGTGGGTGCTGGCTGATAAATATATTAAAATAAAATAATAATAACAATTTAATTAAATGTTTTAGCGTTTCAGTGCTCAGACTGCTGACTTTGTGAGCCAGCTGGAATATGAGAGCCACTTCAATTAGATGTGTTACGTTGACTGTGGAGATGTGCTGCTCAGTTTTATGACTCATTAACATCATGGGCATGCAAGTTTTAGAAGCAAAAAAAAAGATTTCCATTTTTTTATTTCCTGAATTACTTTTGCTTTAAAATATATCATATTAGTTTCACATGTATGAAATGTCCCACAATTTTCACTTTAAACGTGCTGCCTGATGGAATTATTTGAAAAGCGCATTCGGGTCAGGCCGTGGATCTTGTGTCAGTTGGTCGGGGCGGGGTGTGGAACTAATTGGTTATATGTGTGGGTAGTGATCTGGATGTGGTGTTGCACATCATGGTTCTGGTACAGGACCAGGACTTGAAGGTCAGACCTGCAAGACTCTGCTTTCGGGTACAGATATGAGATTGATATCTTCTCCTCTAAATCTTGGCAAGAAAGCAAATATGCACATTTTGCAAACTGTCAGCCATATTCCTATCAGCAACCTGGTCAATAGGACACCATTATGGTTCCCACAACCCTGCATAAAGACCGCGGCATTATACAAAAGGGAGCAGAAGGTTATGAAACAGTTCCAGCAATAAACAGACAGATAGATGGCATAAATGCAGGATGTAGACAGATGACAGCACATCACTGCACACGTCCCTTCATTAACTGAGAAAAAGAGACGCAACTTGCTCTAATGAAGTCTGCCAATATTACAAAGCGTCACACATGTTGTTAAATTTGCTTTTGTTCCATTTTTATTGAATCTATTCCCCACAAATGGGGAGGTCTGTGGTGCTGGAAGCCAAAAGCAATCACTACAAGGCAGATGGAGCTGTCAAAGGCAACATCTTTGAAAATGAATCCAGCAGCAATTTGTTTTAGTCGGTCAGATGACTCCATTGACTTAATTTGCAAAGAAATTCATTTTTAATCTGACCTATGCTGAATCTCGGACCAAATGTCCAACCTTTCAGAATGTGTTTAGACTTCTCCTGTTATATCAGACATGAGTTGACAAAAGATTTCCTGAAGTAAGTTATGATTATATGACCAAGCAGATTGATTCCTCTAAAGCGCAGCTCTACATTGCCAAAAAAAGTGTCTCATTATGCAGATAATAATTGGTGCTGACAGTCAGTGATGGGTGAAATAGAACTGTGGAGTAATTACAGAAGTAGATTCATCATAGTTACTGTCTGTAATTATGTCTTGGCAGTTTTACTGTAATGCGGTGATGAGACAGATTGTAGAGTAGAGAATGCGCGAGGGACTGCAGAAAATCTGAAGAAAAAACCCTCCGTCTTACAAAATCTAAACACAGTTGGTGCGGTCTTATCATGTAAGCAGATCATATGTAGCATGGGAAATATGAAATACAGATACGGGCTCCTCTTTGTAGGCTGCAATGTGTGAAATGGAGAGTTATAACAATAACCTTTCCTGGCACTTTTCAACATCACAGTCAAAGTGATGGTGCTTAAAGTCACTTTCCCTATATCTCTCTTTCATCTTACATGTTTTATTCCAAACTGTGTGGCTGCAAGACAAAAAAAAGTTGGCGCACCAGAATAGAAAAGGCAAGCACAAAAGATCAGCTTATGTTTTGGGGCGAATGCTTATTCACATGTTTCTTCAAGGCCAAACTGCAATTAAGACAAAAACAGACTAAAAACAAATCTGTAAGCAGGAGTGTGCCCTGAGAGCCTTAAATCTCACAAACACACTGTGTGCTGTGTTATCACCGTACAGTTCAGCTTTGTTTACCTCGCTTCTCTTGTTCAAATAACAAGGTGTTGCAGCAGCGAGTCAATTTTGTTTATATATACCCAAATCACACGTTTGTCCCAGAGGGTTTTACTATACATATAACAGCAGGATAATGAAAAATGCTGCATAAAATGATAAGAAAAATGATTGCAGGATAAAAAAACATAACTAATCTTGGGCCAGCTCGAGTCCAGCCACCTTACCCAGGTTACAAACCCTGATAGAGCTGAGCAAAGTTTTTATAAGCCAGTGGTAGCACAGCCCTAGGTGGTTCATCTCAGCTGCAGAGTGTAGATGGGAGGTCTTAATGCTGGTAGGTGGCACAGTGGTTTTACTGTACACTTTCTACAAAGAGGCTTTGAGATGCAGGCCGATGGCAAATTGTTGCTTTGTTCACCTTCAGCTTCCAAAAATAAAGTACAGCCAAACCTCAAAGGCTCTTTCCTGATACTGCTGAACTGGTGTTTTAATGAGGACTCTTTATTCAGATACATGAGAAAAAGTACAAGATGGAGGCTCCGGTATGTCTTTCAGTGTAGAAGGTGTTCAGTACATGTACAGACAAATCTTTATCAATGATTATTCAAAGTGAACAGACTATACTGAAGCATCACTGTCACTGAACAAATCAGTAGCTCTCTGCAGTGGAGCTCCCCTCAGTAGTCACCGTGTCAGCTCCACTTTGATTCACAGTACATTACTTATGCATTAAAAGCATAGTCAAAGGCGCTGTACTGTATGTGACATTCAGAGCATATCTATGATTCAAAGTCTGAGCTAGGATTGTCTGTACATGGCTCTCAACATGGAGGTGGCTGAGGTAGTGGCTGGCAGCTAACAGCTTGTTCTCACTCCCAACTTGTCAAAATCTGCTGCTTTAGCAGTAGAGCTTAGATCGGGCCCAAAAAATCCAGCCCGACCCCAACCCGAGCCCGTGCATGTTCTGTCCGAGCCCAGCCTGGCCCGGCCAGTCCCTTTAACTGTTATCACGAGCCCGAGCCCGGTTTAAACCCGACTTTTTTTTAAGGATACGAACGTGGACATTGAAGGCTGACTCTCGTCTTTCTTACCATGGCAAGCCTTCGTAATGTGCCTCTTAAGTGTTGAGGTCCCTGTCTTTTTGCTGTCATATACCAGCATTGTGCTGCACTTGGTACACTTGACAAAGGCGACACACACGTTGTCACCATTGACAACTCACATGTGTGCAGCCAGTTGGGTCGGGTCCGGTCCAGGTCGGGTTCAGGCTCAGGTAGAGAATCTGAGCTTTATTTGGCAGTGATTTTGGCGTCAGATACCGATGTGCAGAGGCACCTTTTGCACTGGGCGGTGGCTATGTCTGACAACTACCAACTATACAAGGCAAAGAAGATTATAGGGTGGGTGGGAGGGGTAGTGGATGGTCAAACAAACACAGGACTTTCACACGGAAGCCCAGTGAAGAAAGAAAAAGAAATACTTAATCAATCCCTAATGAGTAATTCAATATTTTTCACTCTGTTGTCATATACACACAGGCCCAAAATACATACACATGCACAAAGAGGACTTGTCCATGTATAAAATGGAGAGATGTCAGAACGAGGGGGCTGCTAATGGACAGGTGCCCCGAGCAGTTGGGGGTTTGATGCCTTGCTCATGGGCACCCAGGAGGCAAACTAGCACCTCTTCAGCTACCCATCCACACTTGTGCCAAACAGGGACTTAAGCCGGCGACCCTACCCTACTGCCACCCCGTGTTTGTTTCAGTGTTCAGTGTTTGTTTCCCATGTGAGACCAAAAGTCATTGGAGTTTTTTAAAACCAACACTGTGCTAGTATGTGTCACATGTAGTATGTTACATGACATTTAGGTCCACCGGCCAAACGGTGGTATTTGAAAAGTTGGGATGAGAACGGGCTGCAGCTTATGTTGTTATAACAGTGCTATCAATGGCAACAGTTCTGACAAAGCTAACAGTGTTAACCTGGGGGACAACTAGAGGGTGGATGTTGTGCCTTGACAAGTTACGTCACTGTTGGTCGGGACAGCATTATAAGCAGTAACCATCGTGTGAACGCAGTGCAGAGCGGCAGTGATTAGCTTGTCAGTGGGATACACACACAGGGACTTACATGTACTAACATGCACACGCAGCTGGACCAGTCTACCACAGCAAAGAATGGTCATGTGGCCACTTCTCCTAGGACAAAAGTGAACAAACTATAGTATTTGTGCTATGAATCAGCAGAGTGATCCATGAATTCCACCTCTACTTCAGTATGCGCTTCTTATATTCAGTTCAAGTAAAACCAAGAATCTCACAACAGAATTAATATGATAGTAATAAATCAAACAGAGGGATTATTGGTTGTATTTCAAAGCACATACTGTGAGCAGTAGAAACAGATTTTATAAAGGCTTGTAGCCCTGTGCAATGGATATGATGGATGGCAGTGAGACAAAATGAATGTCCCCCAACACCAGAGATATTCTATTAAAGGACCAATAATTTAATTTTAAGTTCCCTCTGACACCTGAGATTGTCTCTGCATGGAACAAAGCTAGTCTAGAGAGATGTATGTAGTGTTAGATTTCCACCTACTTATTCTGTATCATTTACTACCCTCATTTTAAAAAAAAATGTGATTAAATATTGTATCGCAGAAAACCTCTCAATACATTTCAAAACACTGCATACTTACTGTGCTTCTTCGATCTCAGTTAGTGCACTTGAGAAAATAACTCGCAATGTGAAACTGTCAGTGTTTGTGACATTTTATAGCTTAATTATTGAAAAGAACAGCATCCGATCCATAATACATCAGCAGTTGCAGCCCTAGTTAGGAAAATTACTGGACGAGCATGGCAAATGATTTGACATCCTTGAGAGCAAAAGCCTTTTTACTCTGAGACCAGTACAAACACAACCAAAAAATCCTTTATCTATACTTTGTCCTGAAACATTGCCCTTCTACAAAGCAATTACAGAGGGAAACGAGGAGCCGCAGGTACTCTTTTGGAATACAAAGGACGACACTGCAGAAAGGCTTTGCGTCTTTGAGCACTTGGACACAGAGTGATTAACCTTTATCTCTCAACCTGTCCCTGTCAGACATCATTAGCGAGGAGATACTCGCAAGTAAAAGATGGCATGAAACAAAGAGGAACATGATGTATGTAAACCCCATTCATTTCGTCACAGACGGATGTCGAGCGATGGAATGTGTTTTAATGTGCTAATATAATGTATGAAAGAAGACAGCACTGCACCATGCTGCTAAGAATAAACACTCATACATTATAGATTAGTAAATGCACTGCAATTAAGCTGAGCTCATTGTCACATTTTTGTAGCCACACATTTCTGGGCTGCTCATACTGTCATTTAAAAGTATATTCGTGGTGTTTTATTTGAGGTGAACTTATGTTTTTCATAATTTTAACTGTCATTCTGACTCAAGGCAAAGCACAAAGCAGTTAAGGATGGCTTTTATTTCCTCACTGTTTTTCCTTTCCTGTCCATTCTCTGGAAGCTCGGTTCATGGTGGCCTCGACATGTCATGACTTGCATCACTCATAATGACTCAATAACATCTTGGGCACACAAGGCTAATGAGGAAACTGTAGCAGGTAAATGCAGTTTTCTTTTTTCCCCATATTATCCCTAGAGGTGTGCTCATTACAAGCGAGCATAATCCTCAACGTGGCCCCTTGGTTAGACCTGTTATCTTACTATATAATGACAAAAACTCTGTCTGTCGGTGTGTCTGTTCCACGTTTTTCTCCTCACTGACTTGATCAATCCATGTGAAATTTGGCACAGTGGTAGAGGGTCATGGGAGGATGCGAATGAAGCAATATTACATCAATTGGCCAAAGGGGGGGCGCTATAGCAACTGATTGAAATTGCAAACTTTGAATGGGCATATCTCATGCCCCGTATGTCGTACAGATATGAAACTTGTACAGAGATGCCTCTCCTCGTGAGGAACAAATTTGCCTCAAAAACCCATAACTTCTGGTTATATAGATTTTCCACCATTTTGAATTTTCTGAAAAACACTTAAAATCGATCTCTTCCTAGGAAGTTTGAGCGATCTGCATGAAACTGGGTGAACATAATCTAGGGACCAATATCTAAAGTTCCCTCTTGGCAAAAGTTGGTTTTCAACGATCACCACGCAACTTTGTAGGCATATGATCACGCATAATCTGAGGGGACCCCTCCATTATTGACCCCATCAAACAAAATGGGGGCGCTAGAGAGCTAATTTCTTATCTAGGCCTAACCGCCTTGTCGATTTTTACTAAACTTGGTAGATGTGTAGAACAGGACGCCTCAAGGTGACTGGAGAAATGTAACTCTAATTGGCAACTGGGTGGCGCTATAACAACAGAAAAATGCTTAAAAATGGCTAAAATGCAACCGATTGCTGTGGCTCCCCCTGTGGCCCAGTGTTTTTTCTAATTTTTGGTATGACTAAGTCATGGTTTGGTATGTTGTACATAATCACGCAAACTGTCAGTCAGTCATTCTGTCTGTCCCACATTTTTCTACTCACTGACGTGGTCAATCTATGTGAAACTGCACATAGGCATTGAGGATTGGCATAGGTAGAAGGTGACAAAGCTACCAATGGGTATGGACTAGTATTCTTTACTGTGGTTATTATATCCAAAAATGTATAACAGTTTAATCAGTGCATTTTATATTAAAAGACAGAACCCAGACTATAAAAGTAGCCTGGTTGATACAAAGAGGTGTGATTAAGTGTCCTGCATCTCCTATAGATCTCATATTTCCAGTCACAGATATGGACTATTAGCATGATATACTAAAATCGACCACCCTCAACTGGAGCATCCACATGGTAACTGTGCACCATATGAATTCTCCCATTTACTGAAAATCAATTTTCAATCAAATTTTCATTGCAGATTCTCCCTCAGACAGAAAACACTACACATCAGATTATTATATATATTTTTTCATTTGAGTTATTTGAGATAATGGATGCTGAAAATGTGGAGAGAATATAGCAGCGGCTTTAAAGAGAGCTTCTATCCACACTAAATCAGACATTTAGTGTTTCTGCTGCTCATAAAATAAGTAGCCTATAGATCAACTCAGCATGTAAAACGTGTTCTTGAACAAAACCTGCATTTTACAACTGAGAGAATTATCCAGATTCATCATCACTGTTGGGGAAACTACTTTGAAATCATAGCTTTGCGAGCTACCAATTACGTCACACTGGAAGAAGTGGAACTAAAGGAAAGTTACCCTAGGGAGAAATCTGGTTTAGATAATTAAAGCTACTCAGAAAAAGTGGTTCAAACTACTTTTGGAAAAAAAAATCAAATTGACAATGTACATGTGAAATAAAATTAGAACAAATATATAATACATAAAGCCACATGCCAGCAAAATGGGAAAGTACAAGGAATGTCCATCAGTCAGACACCTGATAAATCGAGCGACGCCTGCGAGCTAGTTCAGGCAGTCAACTCGAGCTGCACTGATTCATACACACACGTCATACATCACTCCCCATATGTCATCTACAAACACACCCTCCAAATTTGGCGGTCTATTTAAGCTGCAAAATCTTCCCAGCTCTCCCTTTGCATTGTCTATGCTGCTGCTGTCCTGAATCAGTACTGCCGCTCGCTCTTTCAGTCCCACCTCTACCCCAGCATCCACCTGCAGGCTCCGGCTAGGGGGGAAAAGATTTAATCATCACTTCCCAATATCTCGTGTAAACATATCTGCAGGAAGTGATGAGGCTGGAGTCTAGACGCCAAACTCTAACTATGTTCTGCTGTTGAAATAAACATTTAAACCTGAGATGTCTGACTGAAGTCGGGGTGGGGTGTTGCACCAAGCAGGATTACTCGGTTTGACAGGTAACTTCTAAAACAGCACGCAACAATTTCTCTTAACATTTGTTAATAAGCACTAATCAAAGCTGACTAACTGTGGCCAAAGGGGGTTTAATTACAGCAGAGAAGCAACAATAAAATAATATTTAAAAATCATTCCTTTTCTTTTATGTCCCTAAATTGTTCATAATTTCAGTAGTTTGCCGCACAAAAATGGCAAAAAGTAATTTAACTACCTTGCTATGCAAATATGAATTTAGCTGAACTACCAACAGGCTACCGCAAAGTAAATGTAGCTCACTACTCCAACACTGCTCACCATATGTAAAATATAACTGTGTGTGCAAAGAAAGGTCATTTGTATTCTATTATGGACTTCATGTGCAACTGAAAGCATCTCGTCCAGGGGTTTGCACTCAGAGTTCAAATAAATATAATATATGATATAACCTCTATAGTTACAACCAAAGGGAAAGCTGGTGATTTTGTGTGATGCTCAGATCAAAACGCAAACACAGGAATGGAGAAAAATCTCACCCCGTGTCTCTTACATCCATACTTTATGATCACACAGGGACCCTGAAAGAATATTACTGCCCTGAATACATTTTTTAATTAAACCATCTCACTGGAATATTTCTTATTCCTCAATCGTCTCCACCCCAGAGACAACACTGGGCCTGTAAGAGCATTTCTAATAGAAATTTCAATTATCTCTAATCTTACAGGACTAGTTGAACTAATCACACATTTAATAGAAGAGATGTATCACGCTGTTGGTTGTGCTGCATCGTATCGTGTCCTGTCCGCTGCTTTACAGGAAGACTTTGCTTTTAAAAACAAAACTCTTAATGAAAGTTAGATGATATTTTACTTCTGTGTGCTCAGTGCAGCTCGGTCTACATCTAAGTCACGTTGAGCGTCACTTAGAATAAAGAGTAAAAATAGACGGCAGCTGCGAGCCTAGTTATATCAAAGCTGACATTTCAAAAGCTAACATCTTTTCATGTTGTCTTATGTTACTCCCTTACAGAATAAAGAAATATGACATTGGCCCTAATGGAAGAACCACTCATAACACCAGATACGATGTCAATTACCAATTGATTGCAGAGATTTTTGACAGTAACCCTCGATACACCTTAGTTTTCTAAACACTTAAAGAGGCAACAGATAGGATTCAGGGTTTTTTTAGCTTGGCGCCACCTAGCGTCAGCAGTGTTGCTCGCACTGTCGCAAAGACCAAATTGACTGTGGGGATCAGAGATAATCAATAAAATGTAGGCTGTAAAGCCACCAGTATACCTCTATGTATATGGAGAATGAGAAGGGGTGTGGACACTCTACTAAATAAATGAGTAAAGAGACCGAGCAACAATTATTAGATTTATCTGAAGAAAAAACCAATAGTAATGCAAATAATTATACCAGAATGCACAGTACCAGTACAAACAGCTCACAGTAAATTATACCAATATGCACAGTATCAGTACAAACAACAGCAGACACATAAGGGATAATGTATAGTGAGCCGGTGACTGTTGAAAATCACTGTCCGAGGGCTGCCATAGAATGGCAACAAGGATGTCAGCCGACCAACACTCGCTACCCGGTCCCTGGTTACGGCGATTTGCGATGCTGGCCAGCTAGAAATGAACTAGCAGCCAGTATAGTACAGCCCTCTCTCGTCTTGCTAACATTTAGCCGTGTTACTTACTGATCCATTAGAAAGAAAGAAAGCTGGACACCGGTGTCACGGAGCTCCCTCCATCTCTTGAACACCTGACTGAGGTTTACGCTTGTTTTTCCTCTTCTTTTATCACTCTCCTTTTCGTGCATCCTCGCCTCCTCAGACAGATTAGCTCGTTTTCTTTTGGGAGGCCATTTTTCACTTGTCTCCAAACTTTGTCCGTCTGCCATTGTGCTCCTGACTCAACTATCTCATGCCCTAGTCCTTGTTTTTGCGCGTTCCCGTGAAAGGCTAGGGTGTCCCAAACTTTAGGGAATTGCTTTTCAGCCCTTAAAATCCCCACTTAATTTGAAGGGCCATGCGATGCACACTTACGAACCCATCTCAACTGAGGGGAAGATTGAATTTCCCAGGATGCATTGGGAAAACTATCCAGCCAGGCGAGTTTTCCAGGAAGATGGCAGCCTCCATGAGAAAGATTTTTGACACAGTTTTAAGTACTATTTTCGCAAATAAGCATGCAAAATATGTCTGAATGTAATATGTTTCTGCATATGCATTGTTATCTGCAAGCGTTGAGTTAGAATATATATGAATGCTTGAAAATTGCTAATTCACAATGTAGCCGACATGAATATCTACAGAGTTCTCTGTGCAAGAAGCCTATGTCGGCGATACGCGTGACGTAGGTGAACACGTCCGTTACGCTAATTTGCATGAAGTGGCGTCCCAATTCGCCTATGAGGGGAATCTATCTGGCGAGTGCACTTGAAACCAAGTGGTAAGGTTAAGGGAAGAGAATTGGGATAAGTGTCCTGTTTTGTTTTATTTGTAGTTTAGGTAGTAGTGTTTGTCTTTGTGTTACCCCTTTGTCTGATCAGTCATTACACATGTTCCCCTTTGTTTTCTATCAATTCAGTTGTAGTCAGTTTATGTTAAGTTATTGTAGCCTGGGTTTTATTGACCCATGTTAGGGCCAAGAACTTTATTCCATATTTCATTAATTGTTGGATTCATTATTGTGTAAATAAACCTCCCTTTTTTTAGTCCTCAAAAAGTTGCCAGCTTTGCTCTATTTCCTGATTATAGCCTAACCACAGTCATCTTTGGGTGTTTTGGGTGCTAGCTTATTAGCTCACAAAATACATGCCTTTTTTTTTTTTTGACAACTTCATTTTTAGCTGTTGTGTGTTTTCACTTTTGACTGGGCTAGCAGTTTCCTGTATGCTATGTTAGGCTAAATGCATCTGAGAACAATCTCTCTACTGAAAGCACAGAGATGAAACAGATATTGATCTTCTCATCATACACCTGGAAAGAGTGTAAACAAGCACATTGCATAAAATACTTAAAGTGTTTTCTGTGTTTGAATGACTAACTTTTTATTGGTACACTTATCCACACAGTCCTGTCATGTTTGAAGGAGTCCTGCAGGAAATGTTCCTTAGTCTGTGCAGAAGATACCTGAGAAGAAAATATAATATGCAATGTTGCCATGACAATTTTTGACTATGGCTATTTTTTTTTGTTTTGTTTTCACTGTCAAATAGCTTTTAACATCATTTCCCCCAAGTGACCTTGGACTGCATGCCTTTTACATTTTAATGTGCTGAATATGTTAATGAATAATTCTTTGATCTGTCAAAGTTATTTTTCGGCTGCCAGCAGAAAATGACTCGCTCCTAGGAACGGCTTTTTACACAAGACCCCAGGCTGGTCAAGCAATCATGCCCAACGATGGCTGCAAAGCTAGATTTGACTGAGAAAATATCCTGTTTACAAAAGATATTTTCATTTGGCTCTAGCTCCCTTAAGCTAGAAAGAAAAGCCTCTGTCTCAGATTTCCCCTTCTCTCTCAGTTTTTCCCATCCATCTCATTCTGGCAAATAATATCCCAATTCAGCTTTCAATAGCCTCCAAGACAAGCTCTTTAATCTTGTGCTGATATTACTGCAAATGGACCGATGAAACCATGTGCATTCATCTTCCTCTGTCAAATGCCACCACCATCTCTTGTTGAAATCTTGTTCTCGTGTTGTTTTTATCATAATAATTGATACAATTATTGGCTAACTGATGAATACACCACCAAGAAGCAAATAAGCAGGATATTAGTTTCCATCTAAGGTCTAATTTCGTTCAACTCCCAGTTTTTCATGCAGGAGCTTCAACACGCAGAAGGGAGGTCATATAATTCTCTCACACACACACATAACATTACCATGCTGCATCCCTCCTAAGAAATCAATAGCATTCCCAGTCGCCGTTGATTTCAATCACGTGTTCTCATTAAGCGTGTCTAACTGGAGAGCTCTTCCTCCTAACATATCACTGAACAGATGTTGCCCACCACGTAGCAGAGGAGTTGACCTTTTCTCTCCACTGAGGGAAAGAATACCACCCGAATAGCAAATTATCCTGTTAACGAAAATCTGAGGGTGTCGTTACACTGCTAAAAAGAAAAACGTCAACTAAAGTTATTAAGTTGATGAGGTGCAAAAGTTTTTTTGAAGCAAAAGCAAAAAAAGTACAATACTAACTTCCCTGGAGCTCTCCACAGACATGTCAGAATAACAAGTGAAAAAGTGCTGGAGGAATGCTTTGGGGAATGATCGAATGGTTGGGTTTCCTCGATTCCTTCGGCTAAAATGTTTCTATTTAACTCAAGTTTCAACTAAAAGCTCTTTTTTTTTTCAAGCAGCCACAACAGTGTCAGCTCCAGTGCTTTAGGATATATAGATTCAGGACACTCTTCCACTTGTACAACAAAACACAAGTCAGAATTGATGTTGCACTTAAAGCACATCATACTGTATGTTTCAGGACTCAAGTACTTGTCGTCCTCCTGAGCTATGCCTCATACGTTTTCTGCAGTCACCACCGAGGCTCCACTCCAGTAATTGGCTGGGGATTTTGAGGAATATCAATTCCAGGCAGGCTGTGCATTGCTTTGTGCTAGGTGCTGCTACAGTGTCACCTTCACGGGCTGTCCCGATGCTCTACGACCAAGAGAGAGAGAGGAATAGCGCTGAGATCACAGGCATCTCCTCGTATTTTCAGCGATAACTACCCTGGATCAAGAGGGAGGGGATTCATAAGACGTCTTTGACTTACTCTACTCATAGTGCAGGGCACAGCATCAAGGCCTGGCTTAATGATGTTGACACTAACGTCATTATAAAGACTAAAGCCCAGCGCACTGCCACACATAACACAGAATGAATGCACTTTTCAGTACCATCAAAAAACTCTTATTCTCCCTCCAACAGTCTCTAGTCTATGCTCTTATGTGCAGATTTGTTGTGTCAACTTGCCATTTTGGCCCCAGATGACACAGCTATAAATATGGATACAGACAGGCACCAGCTCACTTTCTTTTGTAATGCAAATGCATGTTTTTAAGACACATGCTCTCAACTTGAGAACAAGTAGAAGAACCCAACAGATCTTGTCACCTCAAATTAACTATAATATGCTAACTAATGTAGCATACTGCTGTTGTTGTTGTTGTTGTTGTTGATATTAGTGTTTCTGCATTATGCATGAGATCCCACTATAGTTTGTCTTTTGTCCTTGCAACTTGCTTGTAATACCTCACTGCCGATCAACCAGGTTCGAATGCACCTGCTTTATAATGGTGCAACAGTTAACACTTTATGTCTTCACAGATCTCACATTTGCCTTAATGTTGCAGAAACAAATGAAGAGAAAACATTATATTATCTTGATGCATAGTGCCTGGATGGAGGAGGGGTGCCTGTAGGTGATAACTGTAACTGTCAATCAAGTTCTAGTCAAATGATTACATCTGTAGTTTCCTGTGTAAAGCCCCACATTCTGTTACACAAGCACAGCTCAAATGGTGCCTGACTTAACAGTATAAACGAAGAACAATTTGTGTGCAATTTAGTTTTTCTTGTTGTTGCCTTTTGGCAGTAGGACCAAGCTGTGACAGCACGACGAGGCAAAGCAGGATAATTCTCTTGAATTTCTTGAATCAGTGAGACATGAATTTTAGTTCCTTATCATAATACAGTAGAATATGTTTAGTTTAACAAGAGGGACACTGAAACATCCTACATGTATGTTTATGTGGAAACACTCCATGTTCTGCTGAATCAAACAAGCAATAGTATTTTGGTATACCCTCAAATTTGAGATTCTATTACAAGCCAACATTTGCCACTTTAGCCTTATTAACACAACTATTAAAAAAATAATTATCCTTTGAATCTATTATTCGGCTAAAGATTTGGGCACTACATAAAAGATCAGTACAAATATGCCATTATCCTGCTGTGCAAAATGAACCAGGTTAAACCAAACACAGGATGAGCTTTAAAGACCATGATGAGCAGGAACGATGTAATAAATGAAAATGCTTAACTGACTGACATCATGCACCATATTGCATATTCAGCTGAGTACTGCCTGAGAAAGTCTACAGCACTGGGACTTCAGTGGGAGTTTAAATGAAGGGGACCCTCAGAGCTCCAAAAGGAATAGTTCCTGCTGGCAAACAGAGCTGACTTAACATATCACAAACTGCGTCAGATGAAATTTTGCCTTCATAGCTCTCTAAACTAATGGAAGCCTACATTTCATTATAATGAGATGATTTCTAAACATTCAGTTGAACCGAACCAAGAAAACAAGATCCGCATTTTCCTTCTACAAATTTACTTTACTGAGTGGGAGTGAAATGTCTCGGTGTCACTATGAACTCACATTCCTGAGTCTCTATGAGAACATGTGCAACAAATGAAAATATACTTTAACTGATATCTGCAAGCCAATGCCAGTTTTTTTTTTCATGTTCTTGCTTCAGTATGGTTAAAGACGCCCTCCAGATGTATTTAAAAATACTTGTCTTTGAATATTAATGAGTACACAAAAATTGCCCAGTCAAAAGTTCTCAAATAATTATCACTACTTGAAAATTCAGAGTTTCTCAACATGCAAATATCGTCCATGTCAACTGCTGGATACAAGGTGTTCTCTACTTCGGTGAAGATTCTGTTCTCAGTGTTTGTGACCTGGAGGTTTCAAGTCTCCACATCACACTGCTGTAAGCTACATATTAGACTATGATCAGCGCACAAAACTAGTTGTGATGTCACAAAATCCTGCTTGTAGAGTGAGCTCAGAGAATCTTTCCATCTTTGTGAAAACAGTCTAAGGGCCTATCTTCCACCGGACGCATATCGGCATGCAGCACAACAGTCATTGCTGGTTTCAAACTCACGCAGTTTTCATTCTCACGACCAGTGCCCAGGCTGTGAGTACCAAATGAATTTGCTCCCATCTGTGCGCCGATGGGCATGTAGGTCTTAAAATGAGGTGTGGTCAGGCGCACTGTTGGCGTATTGCTATTCTGAGGCAGCAGAAAACAAGTGCACCACTGGCCAACAAAAACCTGGTCTAAAGTCAATAGCATAGCATTTTCCTGCAATTTGAAGGGTGCAATAATACATAATTGATGAGGAAGATATTACTTACATTCCCTAAAATGTGAACATAGCAGAGAGCACAGCAGAGCCGCAGTCTGTTGCTTCCCATAAAGAGACGCTGTGCACATTTATGCACAAGAAGCAGCATAACTTGATCAGTATCAAAATACATAGGACACGATGTTAAATACTGCCCTTTGTGCCAACAGGTGGTGAGCACTTACTCGAGATTTTCCTTGATGTTGGGAGTGGTAGGGAATCAACAGGTGGGGGCTCTCTCAGGAGGTTAATCTTGGCCAGGGTGACATTTCAGGACAACTGGGCATGGGATACATCATGAGTAGTGTGGCCTTGCATCACTGGGTATTTCGACCTTCAACACTATACACCCTCCGCAAGGTAGGTCCGCTGCCGGGTGATCAGCCCGTAGCTTGTGTCCCATGGCTAACCGTCCCTGAAATTCACCCTGTTGTTCCAGTTTTCAGCTGTCTAACTGGTGAACAGGCAGGGGGTTCTCCGGTGGTTTATGCTGATGTACTTGCCCAGCACAGATCGTTCCGCTTAAGCAAAATCCACTGGCTGCTTCTTTCCACTGCCTCCGAGATTGCTCTAACAGTCTTCCGCAAGGCCTGACCATGGCATCTGAGTTCTTTCAACAGTCTGATGGTAGACGATGCCACAAATCCTCTGCATCCAACTTCGACTGGATAGACTTTGGTGTTCCAGCCACGCTGCTATGCTTCTGCTGCTAGCTCTGCATAGCGCAGCTTCTTGCGCACGTAGGCCTCCTCAATAGAGTTCTCCCATGATTATTTCAGAAACTAAACGTTAAGTTCTGTTTCCCCTGTCAAGTTTATCACTACAGTTTTTAGTTTGCTGCTTGTATGTCCCACAATATTTGCTGCAGTGACATTACCACCATTACTGCATTACTCTCAGCAGAAAACGGCTCACTTCTCCAAATTGCCGAATCCGCCCTGTAAATAGCAGTGTGACAAGTGCAGGCGCACCTTGCTTTTAAAGGGAGTGGAAGATGTCACTGTGACTGGTTGAATTCATGTTGTGCCCTAAACACATCTATGATTAACAAGGGACTAAATACAAAGCCTTTGCCCCTTACGCCTTATTGTGCACATAGATTATGTGTTGTTAAACTCACAAAATGGAGTTGGACACACACTAAATGCCCTTACGCGATGCACTTTAGAGCATGTGCTATAGATAGTTTAATCACAGTGAAACTTAAAGATCCAGGTCAAGGAATAAGCAATATGTAAAATGATTTCTTTAATGGAAGGGGACTCTGAGGTTACAACAAGACTGTCGCTAGGGCAAGTAAACTATGCTCTGGGTTAACCAACCCAAACACTTGGTTATAGAGACAATGTGGTTATGGTTAATTGTAGGTTAGTGACTGGATACAAATGAAGTCAGACACTGGACATAAATCATCCAATATGAGCATACTTCCTACAGGACACTGGGCTAGATAGGAAGACATTTTAGCATGACAGCATCAGAACACTTCTGTAAGAAAGCCGACAGATGGGGGCAAGTGAAAGGAAAACAAACAAAAAGTGTTCTTCCTCAGTTGGTGTTTTGATAATGGTGTTGGAGAGTGCTGTCTAACAAGTCAGTCCAAATTCTCAGTCCAAAAAAATCTGAATAAACTGGGCCTGCTCAGCATTTTGAAACCACAGAGCAGGACTGGATGTTAATTGCTTAATTGTACCGTGCAGTGCACCTGTGTGGAAGCATCTGCATTCGTTACATTTCTCCACTAATTTACTCAGGTTTTCCTGAAATGTGTTACCTGTCTGTTTGTCCTAATAAATTCACTCAAGGTTCTGAGACAGTTCTAGGCCACATCTTAATACCTTCAAGGGTCATTTTGGATTATTTGTTTTGTAGATGGAGACAATTCTTTGCTATTTATGCACATATTTTTGCACTGGCCCATTTTTTCCCCTGCGGAGAGCAATTTGTTACCTCAGAATGTACAAGTTGGTTTTTGAGGCATTCAGAATTGCAGACGCGTGAGGAAAATAAATCAGATTTGGGCTGAGCTCGGAGACTGTTAAAGACTATGAAGTTGCTCAGCTGACTGAGACAGACTGTCACTCAGAGAGCATATATGTTAAAAGATTACAACACAGCGCTGCTACAGTGGACTACAGAGAGTATCTTACTGTACCAGCTCTACTGGAACCATAAGCAAATTATATGAGCCAAAAATAGCAGCAGATTCAGAGTGGAAAATCATTAATATTGACTGAATGACTACTGACTCTGAAAATATTATTATTTTAACAGTAGTAGTGATATTAGAATTAGCATAAATATCTGATATTTGCAACTGTTACACTCAATTAAATTCAACAAAATAAAATAGACCAATAGATTTAGAGCATTTAGTCTGTCTACACTGTATCATTTTAAACAAACAGCATCCAAAATAACCCGCTATTTCACAAAGGAGTCAAAAATGCCACAAAATACCATCTGTTACCTTGAAATTCACAACAATAGACATATAAGTGCTGCTCTGCTCTTTTTGGCAGAACGAACGATTCTTGCTATTCACTTCAATTTGAATCACACGAGTCAAGATTCTCGCTCACGTCAGGAGCAGCAACGTTGTTAAAAGCTGCTTTGTCATTTGAGGGTCACGGCTCCTGCAGAACTTGTCCAGGGCCCTTTTTGTCACAGCAATAAAATGGGTTGGTCTCCTAGTCACTGGGGAAATCAAGTCAAACTTCAACAGCCTGCAGTTCAGACTCATTCCTCTAATAAGGTGGGTAGAAACCAGTCATGGACTGGAATTGTTCCTCAGTGCCTCCTAGTGAAATGCATTTTTTCAATCTTAGTATTTGTACTCATGAAACAGATGGAATAGAGGAGAAAACGGCCCACCACTCTGTGTGATCATGATGTTTTTTTCACATCAAATTTTGAATAAATCTGTCAATAATCGCAGTATGTTTAATAAGACAACACAATGATACCGCATGCATAAATATGGGTACAAATTGCCAGTACTGCCAGTTTTTATATTAAGCTGAATCAAAAATGATGATGATTATTTGAAGAACAGGAGGAAAGAATATTGTTGTATCTACTTAAACTACACAGCAATGGTAGCACAAAGCAAAGGCCAGTAAAGACCGGATGTAATCAGCAGAATATGTATAAAAAATTGCATTTAAAATTCTGACAGTTTTTGCTGCGTTCTCATAAGTGAGAAGAGTCTAATGAATAAGAAAAAAAACGAACTAACTATACAGCTGGGAGGCTGCTCCAGAGTCTCGTTAAGAGATTGAATACAAAAAGTAATTACAGTATGTGTGTAGGCGGATCAGACTGATTAGAGCTGGGAACATATTTGGATGCACACACAGTAACGAGACACTAAAAAGCAGGTGACGGCTATATATAAATGTAATACAGCAAATAAAACTGTAGCAGGGAGGGAAAACATTTCAGTATAGACTATGGGTGGGGTGCATTTCATTGCTTTGCCAACACATTCTCAAAATAAATTTAATTCTTCTGCAAAATTATTGCTTTTTTTGTGAAAATGAAAATGTTGCACTACACTGTAGAGTAAATGAGACACAAGTGTCCAATATGTAATATTTTACAATTTCACAATTAAGGGACTCTTATAACATCGTTCTAATACAATCTAGACAACTTAATTCATTTTACTGGACAGATCAGCAGTTTGAGAGACTAAAATAAAAATGTTTTATTACTGGAAAGCCTGTTTAAGTGGGTCCTATGAATAGGAAGTGGGATCGAGGCTGTAATCGCCTGGGGTTCTTCCAGACACGGAAAAGGCAATATAACAGTTTTAATTCCAGCTGATAATTTGAGGGACTCGAGTGGGCTAATCATCACTTCTGAACCATTCTGGGTATTTTCCCACGAGGGAAAGCTCTTAAGATATTCCTCAGTGTACGATGAAGCAGCATGTAGTAAACAAGAGTCAGAGATTTAATCCTATATCTAGATAGTATTAAAAACTGTGCACATATATCTGTATGTCTTTTACTTTGTCGCCGAAGTTTACTTTACTCAGGAGCAGGTCCACGCCTCGACCACTTCTTATCACCTGTCAAACCTACTTATACCTAACCTCTTAACTAAGCCTTTACCCTTGCACCTTCCACCTTCACCCAGCCCTGTTCACTTCCATTCATCCTCTCATCCCTTATTTTATCACCTCCATTTTCTCTCCCTCTTCTTCCCTAATCCTGTGCATACATACCTCTCCTATCTCATTCTTCCACCTCCTCCCACATGTTGTGACCTCTTCGGTGAAATTTGCTTTTGAATTTGTCTGTACGCCACATTTCATGATAAAACAATACAAGGTATGCGGAGATGCAGAGTCTTTGCAGGCCTCTCACTATCTGATAATCGATATCAAGTGCTTCTCTACATGTGTCTGATAACTGATAATGTTGCCCCTACACTGTGTTAATTACAATTCTATCCAATATAAGCAGAGCAGTCTTCAATTAATCCATCATTTCATCTGATAGCAAACTGAATATTTGGGGTGTTGGACTGTTATAGTGAAAAAACAGAACTTTCAAAATGTCACCTTGGGCTTTAAGAACGATTTTGCACCATTTTCTAACATTAAATCGACAAAACAACTGATAAATAAATCAATAATGAAAATGACTGTTAGTTGCAGCCCTAAAGTAGATCCTGAAAATATAGCAGGTTATGAAAACACACATAACGCCAGCATTGTTACTAGTGGACCATATTCTCAATGTACATACACCATATGAATCATAACGCCCTGATAGGAAAAGCCACTAATGACCCCTGAGTCATATATGTCCAAGTGCCACACACTGCACATTAGAGCAGGGAATTATAGGACACAAACCTGGGCAGTGATGCAACATGTACTGTAAACACACACAGGGAAAGTTATACTGTAGCATACTCACACTGGAATAAAAATACATAAAATTTGCATAAAATTTCAACATGCACAACCGAAAGTGTTCAATTTCTGAGGCACACACTGCACAGCTGCACTCAACAAACCAACTGGTCTACAACAGCTTCACTGCTGTCTCACAGACGAACGATGACACAAACAGCTATTCATGTATTTTATCTGATTAGACCTTTTGTCAGGACGATGGAGGCGTGTTCAGACTGGGCTTCATTGACACCTCCCTCACTCTCTTATGTACACTTTATTCCCATTATGTTAGAGTCGCACAAATAGCACTTTTATGATTCTTTAGAGTATGTGGAGTTGATTTATTGAGCTGTTTTGTGGCGCTGCTCTAAACCTGGGAAGCCAAAACAAGCATGATACATTATAGTTTTAGCTTAGTGTATACTGTATTGTACAAAGCTGGGACTCCCTGCACTGTAGCAACAGAAATAAAATCAGTAGACCATCAGTAGAATGGGCACGCCCATTCAAATCAATGTAGCAAGATGGTCAGAGTGGTGGCCATGTTTGCGAGCAGGCTAAGTGGCAAGTGGCGAAGTCACTGAGATTAGGTTTGGCAGTAAAGATGACATGAGCAGTGGAGTAGTATGAGTTTAAGTAAGCACTCAGTTGCTTTTAAAATATCACTCTAACTGTTTATGTCCCTGTTTCTTTTGTTGCCAGTAATTGCATGTCTATTGAAACATGATGTAACGTTACTGTAGCTGGTGGGAGCCACTATTTAGCAGGCAAAAAGAGGATGAAAGAGAGACTTAAAGAGAGGCTGCGGGGATAAACAGGGTGCAGATCAACATATTTTTACATCTAACTTGAAAAATTAAGGGTTTATCTGCACCAGAAAAGAGTTGGTAATTGATGGAGCAGTGGACTAACTAACTAGATGACTAAAATAGAGAAATATCCTTTCTATATTTACACAATCATTCTTTAATATTAAAAATGTACATTGGAATTTAAAAGTTCTGACATCTTTATCATAGATGATAGATGATTTGGTTAATATTTCCATCCAAGTTGTGCATATTTTAATCTGCTAAATGTGCATATCAACAGCAATTTTTTTAATATGTGTATAAAGAATTTGCTTTAAACCCATTTAAGTGATGTTTAAAGGAGATGGCATCGACAGTCCAGTGTTATGCACTGTAATATACAACTTCACTAGTTCCAAATGGATCTCTGCTCTAATTATTTACTGTAAAGCTGCCAGGAAGAGGCTGGCTGCATTATGTGTGTGAGTGAGTGTGAGGGAGGAGAGGACAAGTTCTGTCGAAGTTGTTGCCATACATCCTGGCATTTTGCCACTCAAATAGGTCAGAGGATGTTATACATTTGTTCACAAAGAATGTGTCAAACTGTGCTTTTAGAGAAGAGAACGAGCTGCCAGAAGAAAAGGAGCCATGCACATGTGAACCTATTATTAGCAAGCCTATGCCTGCGCTGACAAGTAAATGCTGCACTATTGTCTTGACTTGATATCCATTATAGAGCTACATGGACAGGATGTGAGACTATGCTGAGGATAGAGTAATGTTTTAGCTGCGGATTTCACAACAGTAAAAAAACAAAAGCTACACACATAGTACATCAACAGCAACTAAATAAATGCTGATTGTAAGCCCAGTGTAACAAGGGAAGCAACACTGACTAAGCAAAGATACTGTAAACTTAAACCGGGGATTACGGCTTCAGACTCCCTGGACTAATTACACCTTGCAGAAATGTGATTAGTGTGAGCAGTCACAGTAAGCAGGGTACAGACACGGACACGGGAGTTATGAGCACGAGCTCTGCAGCAAACAAAATAAACACAAAGATGCTGTGGACACACAGGCGTCTGGCACAGAACGCTGCTAACTCTGTGAGCAGATGGACATGTAATGGAAACCATCATGTGGCTGAACAAAAAGGGGGACTGGCTTTTGATCCAGATTATTATCGAAAATGTCCAAGTCATGGCAGCAAGAAGAAACACAGCCCCACTGGAGAGCTCGCTCACTCTTGACTTTGAACTTTTAAAGCTATTCAGATTATTTTCATCATATTATTTTACATTTAAGTGATTAAACAACATCCTAAAACACCAAGACAGAGTCAGAGATTGATAAGTGAATAAAGTTGTGCATCTCACTGATAGAAAAATCGAGTAAAATAAAAAACGTAATAAACTACAGTTGTAATTACTTGTCTAAAAGATGCTAAAAGTGATTTTAAACATTATGCATGTCACTAAAATGAGTTTTAACGATACAAACTACAACTCTATGCAAGATCTTCATGACCCTCTCATGCACATTTTAACTTGAGCCTCCATCTCCTTCTGACACCAGTGCAACACTAGTACATTTTTGCATTGGGCCTACCATAATAAGGATAGAAAACATGTTCCCACCGCATCTATGACTACTCAAAACTTCATTAGCGTACACACAAAACATCATCTCAGCTGAAAGCATCAGATCTTGTTGATTTTTTATCTTCAGTGGGCTAAAATTGCAGCTGAACACTGAAGTCTCACTGATCACCATTCATTATTGACCTATAAATAATAATAATTATGATTTTAAAAAGGCATATTTTTAGCCTACAAGCTGACAACTGAGGTAAGGGCCCAGAGGGACATTTCATTTATCTCTAAGTGAGTGCTCTCTCTAAATCTTATGTTATTACTCATCTGTCAAGTCAAATAAAAGGCTACTTTTTTAAATTTAGCAGCAGAAGAAAAATGACTTTATTAATCCCCTGGGGGGATTTTCAATTGTTTGTTCCTTGTTATTTTACACAGACATTTAGGAAATGCACACAAGCATTGTGCACACAGCACCCATGGGCATGCAGTTAAGAGTGAAACATGAGTAAAAGGCACCAGCACTCTGCAAACGACATTAAAATAATAAATATGTCTGTTTAAAGTTTGATATGCGACTGTGCAACTTGGCCACCTGCACCTCCCATCGTCCTGGACAGCCTACGCATTTGTATCCGTTAAGTGCAGCGGTGTGAATAGGATGGAGATCAGTATGTGCTCAACGGGGATTGAGCCAAAGTAGCTGCATCACTACAGACCCAGACGGATATAACCGCAAGGCAGGGATCAAAGCCCCAACAATAACCGGGACACCCGAAAACCTGCGGCTGAGCGCACGGAAATGAGGAAGGACAGATTATTATATGCGGATAGGCGATTCTACAAACACTGCATAAATTACTAAAAGTAAAAGCATCACATTACACTGTATTCCGCAAGATGAGTGAAGCTCAGCCTGCATCACACACGCCATTAAAAAGACAGAAAGCATCCTTGGTCTGCTTACCTCACTCAGTGTCTCCATCCCACTCTGACTTGTGGTCCTGATGATACGCTACTGCCTCGCTCCAGCATCCTAAAGCACTGTTATTCGACTAAAGGGGAGAAAACATGATGGTTAGTGCAGCCGGGGCTGACGTGCCCCCTGACGAGACAGAGCCGGCCAATCAGAGTGTAATCCGATAGATCCCTTACCAATCCGCTCAAAGGGAGAAAGTGGGAGCTGCACGCAGCCTGGAGTAGCAAGGTAGATTGACGCTGTGAGAGAATTTCCAGTCAACTCCTGCAAAGTGTTTCATAGCAGACAACACATTTAGCTGCTGTCCTGTCCTGTTGGAAAAGCATACACACACAGGACACATGGATGGGCAAACAAATCAGTAACATTAGAATATAGTTTATTCTAAAGAATAAAGGGCCTCTTAAAGCTTTTAGGCACACCTTTGTGGTGGCATGGCTGTGCCAAAAGGCTAATTTTATAAATAAACTAAAAATGTATGAAGATAAGAGCCAAAATAATAAAAATAAAAATAAGTATAAATGATACAACTTCAGAGATGCAACATATAATTGTAAAAATATTCAAATGTTGGCCCAGTGTGCAATGTAAGTAGGCTGTGCAATTTTTCAATACAAAATTATGAACCATGTCACAGCTGTATAAGGCAAACTAGTTTATTAGTTTATTTAACATGGGGTTTGCACAGCACAACTTTTGAGCCAAAGTTAGCAATATAGCTAATTTGTATCCACGGTCCCTGGGCAGGAAACTGTTAAAAGACAATACTGTAAAATGGAGACAGTAAAACACAAACAATTAAAGGCAAATTTAAAAAAAAACCCAGAAAATTTACAAACAGTACGTCACACATAAAACATCTAACAAAATAAACTTCAGTCAGGACCAAATTTTATTTCCATGTGCAATTTGATATTTGGCAGCATGGCTCTGTTCTGGGACCTTCCTGCCTTTCCATGTGCCTGCATGGAAAGCTGAAGGCGGAGAGAGCAAACCTCCCTGCCCTTCCATGTGCCTACATGGAAAGCCTAAGGCAGGGAGAGCAGCAGCAAAGACCCCCTGGAAACAGAACAGAACAGCATCAGTGACAAACAGAAATGACATTGATAAATCAGACACAGCATAAAAACAAAAGGAGGAGCTGGGGCAGAGGCAGGTTGCAAAGCGGCTTGCAGAGGAAGCAGCAACAGTAGGCAGGCCAGAGCAGTTTAAATAGGGCGCTCTGAATGAGATTTGAGGGGAATCATGTGATCTGTAAGCAATCAGCTGTTTTTCTGTTGGCCGATGTGCAAGTTAGCTCCATCCTGGTTCCCTCATCAAAAAGCCTATATGAAATATTTCCATTGGATTTTGGATTTTTGCAAAAAATAAGCTCTGTGCTGTGGCAAACAAATGTAGATCAATACATGACATAATGATACCGTAGCATTAATTAATTAATTAATTGTAGTGCTTTCTCAAAATATTCATACAAGTTTTGATAAATAATCATCAGTAGCTGGATATAATGACTAAGTAAAGGCAAATAATATAACAGCTAGAACAGTGTGATAAGTCCAGATAATTACATCCCTTGACTGTAATAAAACCTTTAAAACCAGGAAAAGACAATACTATAATGTTACTATATCCACATCTAAGATGATACTTATACTCATATCATGATATCAATGTAGCATAGATATATTGCCGAGCATTAATAGGTGGTCCAAGTCAGCAAACTGTGTGCTAAGCTGGTTCACACTGAGGAGCAGTAAGAGGATGAGTAACCACATTTGGTCATAAGCTTATTTTAGAAGTGACTATAAAATTCAATTAGAGCATGTGCTGTATCCTCTGCTGCTGTATCACACTGCGTGTGTTCAAGCTGTCCCTCATCTGCCTTTTTTAATGCTCAATGTCCAATTTGTTTCCCCACGTGGAAATGATTTCCTGGTCTGCTGCAGGCACACCTGTGGTTTGAGCTATGAAATCCCCTCCAGGGTGGGGACAGCTTCTAAAGGAGATTAACCTGAAGGTGTGAGAAGGATCTGCTGACCTGCTCCAGTCTGCTTGTAGGCTGCTTCAACCAGACACAAACCTGACAAGCTCTGTGAGAGTAGGCAAGACCGGTTATGGTTGTAGCACTACTTTGACCAAGAAGAGATGACTGATGAGTCATGTAATATATTTATTTTTCATATGACCTCTTCCTGCCTGACCTTGGATGTGCAATTTAATGGCTGTATGAAGAAGTCTGCAGATTTTATAGCCAAAATACAGATTTTTAGGTGTGAAAGTCAGATTTTGGACCAAGCCTATTAGCTTTTTAGTTAAACATGTAATATACACTTTAGCATAATGTCAAGGCATTAACTTTCTTATTATGTCCAAAATCCTGAGCATCTATTTCTACGTATTCTCAACATGTTCAGACTTCTCCATATGACTGTTATGACTCTGCATTGCTGCAGTTTTACACTCCATCTACACACCCCAAACAGTCCCTTTTCCCCTGGCTGCTTATTATGTATTTATTTATTTATTGATTTATTTCTCTTCTTCTTTTTTTCTCTCCTATTTATTTATCTCTCTTTTGTTTCGGGCTTATTTGTTTACGATGTACTTTGCAATGTAACTGACAGCACTTGGAAATCAGCTCTACAGCACTTTAACTTCTATTGTTCTCCATTATTCTAGCACTTTAACCCCCCACTGTCCTTACATCTACTACTGTTATCCATCACAATTGATCACAACTACAACAAGAACTATGTGCTGGACTCTACATTGCTACAGGCTCACACTCTATCCACACACCCCATACAGCCCCTTCTCCCCTGTCTGCTTGTTAATTGGTTGCATCCATAAACAAGGCGTAGAGCTTACACATACTTAAGGCACTGAAGGCAACACGATGTGTGCAATGTTACTGTTCTGTGTCACTGGGCGACTTTATACTGTCTGTGACAATAAGATTGTTATGTGTTTTAATGTATTTTATATTGTAATTGCATATTTTATGTGTACTGTATTAATTTTTTTTATTATTTTTTAGGAACTATGCTGAAAAACATCTGGCAGGGGGACTACCAATGTAAATCAGCCCTTGGCATCTCTCAAATCTGTTACTTGCTTACATTGGTGTTCCTTTAGAATGTGTCTTCCATCTGTTTAATAACTCTGTAAACACAGCATCTTTCTGCTGAACACTTGTCTTTAACGCAACAATTTTAAATACATTACACCATAGGTTAACACTGTCATCGTCAACATACAATGGCTTCCCTGTTACTGGAAGCAACTGGAAAAAATCTCCAACAGCAACCACACTAGGGGAAAAAAATCACCCCTCTGTTTGAAGTGCCATAATCTGCAATAAATATATGCAATCAGTTTATGACCAACCATGGATATTTCATCAACTTGTTGTGGCAGTTCAACATAGAACCCAAAACCAACCAGGAAACTGGGAATGATTAAAGGCAGTTTATTGTAGTTTGAAGAAGTGGAGCTGAAGGCTTGAATGAAAAGATGGCTGAGGTGAAGCAGAGCAGGCAGATTAGCTGAAGGCAGAGAAGTCTAAATCCGGAGGCAGAAGATGAGAACAAGGTTGGGTGTGGCAAGTTATGATTGAGGCCGTCATGGTGAACCTGAGACACAGAACAGAGTGTGAATTGATGTCCAAAAGTACAAAAAGCCAGGGAAAAAAAACTTGAAGTTGGCCTTGATGTCTGTACCACAGAGGAGACTGAATGGTCAGGCAATGAGCCTGGATGTCTGAGCTGGGGTTTTATACTGCAGGGCTTGATAGTAGATGTGGTTCAGGTGTGCGGATTCAGCAACTGCTAGCACCCAGGAGGAGTGGCAGGAGGAGGGAACCAGAAGGCCACACCCAGCAAACACAGAGACAGAATGCAAACAAACATGAGACACTAGGAAAGGGGAACAGGAAACACAAGGGAGAGGCAAAACTGACACAGAACTCTTAAAATTTGCAGATCACGGTATTTGGCATGCAAACTGATGATCTTTTCTCCAGCTAAAGGTGTGTAGGGTAATTACATGTCTGTGCCATTGCTAAATGTATAATGCATAGTTGAAGCATGTGAAATTGTATGCAGCAGTGCACTAGCTAGTGCTAGTGGTTGCTGTTGGAGATTTTTTCCAGTTGCCTCCAGTAAAAGGGAAGCCATTCTATGCTGACGATGTGGGTGTTAACCTGTGGTGTAATGTATTTAAAGTTGTTGAGTTACAGACTATTGTTTGCAAAAATATGCTGTGTTTGCAGAGTTACTAAATAGATGGAGGACACATTCAAAAAGAACACCAATGTAAGCAAGTTACATAGATTTGTTGGAGAGGCGTGAAACTGATGAAGACAGTTCATGATTGTACATTTTCCCCATGAATGTCCAAGGTAGTAGTCATAATCTGGAGTAATCATTGAGAACATGTTGAGAATATGTAGTAATAGATGCTCAGGATTTTGGACATAATAAGAAAACAAGGAAACTTGGGTTAAGGCACGGACAATATAGAACCTTTTGTTTCTAGTAAACAGTATTACATATTTTTGGTGGGCGGGGCTTAGCTGGAGGCAAAACAATTCTCCATAGACATTAGCCAGTGCTAGCTAGCGAGTTCTTTTAGACAATGGAGGAAGGTGATACAAGTGTTGTATTCAGAAGTATTCATTCTGGGTGCTGGAGTGCACACACTGGACCATTCGTAAATTCAGAGCGCTGTCTGAATTTACCATTCAGTTATTCAGAGCATCACACCCTCGGAGTGGCAGAGCACATTCTCGGCACTCTGTCTGTGGAAGATTGAATGTGTGATTAACTTAACTGTTTGTTAATTCATAAAGAAATATAACGCTCTGTTTCTGTGACCAACAGGACCCTCATTCTGCTGGAGAGTGTCAGACTAAATTTACGAATACCCATGTCAGGTCACTCACTCTCCAGGAGCTCGTGTTTTACTTGAATAAGTAAACACTGACCAACGGGACCAGACTGGCTGACCCGTATGCTCTCGCTCAGTGGATGGATGATGCAACAGGATTGCTGAAGGTGGGATAGCTTTGTGGTTGATTACTGTGCCAATCTTACAAAGGAGGACAACACTTTAACGGTTTCCTCCAGTTTGTTTCGCTTCGTTATCTAATGTGCTAAAAAGTTAGTGTGATGGTGAAATCCAATATTCCTCAAATACCTCTCCAGTTCCTAATGAGATGGACATGATAACCCTTGTTACACATAACGTTATTCATCCCTACAACAGTAAATAGTTTTTCCCTAATGATGACTGATGATGGCCTCTGTCCAGTCCTTTCGTCTTATCGCATTTAACCATAGTTAAGCAGTGGCGGCTGATATGTGTTCAAATTTAAGTTTTGAGCCATGACTCCTATTCTAGCACCAAGTAACACAACGAGATGATATTCGAAGATTCCTATGTAGCCTACAGCCCTGTGGTGGTGAGTCAAGTTTTGCCTCCAGCTAACAAAATGACATCATTGTAACGTCGGCCCTAAAAGGGTCTGTACTGAACTGTATTTTGATCAGTACTGATATTGCTAAAATTAGAATGAGAGAGTAGTGTCCCAGATAAAATGTGAGGCATTTAGTCTCATTTTAAATCGCCGTGCTGCTACAGAAGAAGTAGTCTCCCCAACTTCTTCTGTGAAGTAACAGACTTTCAAAGAGACGAATGGAACAATTAAATTCAATATTTTATTGCCCTTAGATCAGCAATAAAGTTAGTGAACCAGCCTGACAGCATGACAGAATCAGGAATTTTCTTGTACAAAGCAAGGCATAACCGTCTAATCTAAAAAATAAAATTCTCCATTGCAAAATATTTGTCGTTCAAAATAGGATACAAATGTCCAAAACAAACATGATTATCACCAATTCACTTGTTTATATTATATACTTTCAATATTATAAATAAAATAATTCCAAGATGCTTTTCGTAGTCGGCACACCAGGTGCTAAAAAAAGAGGCAAATGCAAAAATGTTGATATGTTGAAAAATAAAAGAGCTGACAGAATGATACAACAGAGTGAACACAGACTGAGTCTATTTCCATAAATACAGAAGCAATAGAATGAAATGAATTGTACAATAAACCAATTATTTTAAGAATGAAACAAAAGATTGGAAAAAAGAAACTGGGCCGAATTATATTGGAAAATGTCTCTCATGGATTTTTTTACTGAGCTACTTTCAAGAGCATTGGGAATTGTAAGGTTTAGACATTCAGCTGATTTAAAAGTGACTAAATCTCTGACTTAAATCTGCCCAGAAATGTAGATTGAAATCAACATCAAAACTCATTTTGTTAAATCTGCCCTGATGCTGTTTCTCGCCAGTTCAACTCGTCTAAGTACAAGGCAATTGTTACAGCAGTTAAAGCTGATTCGATCCTGTTGTGTCGAATACTAAATGTTACATCAGATAAAGATAAAATACAACGAATGAAAAATTACACGAGATAAGCCTGTTCTTTCACACTGCTTCGTGTCTACGTTCCACACTTTCTTCACATCTATCTCTCTAGCACTTACTATTCCACTTACAACCTGCTTTTCTATTCACGCCCCATTTACAAGTATGTACAGATTCCTTTCACATCTTCACTTTTCATGTTCCTTTTCTAAATCACATTGCTGCACGACCTTCAACCAAACACATCCTTAATTGTACCACCAGGACAGTTCTTTCATAGCATGTTATTGTACCATTCATTCTCTTGTGCTTCTTCTTTGGGTTTATTTGACTAAACAGTGTAGTTGGGTGATTTTATTTCAAAGGACACTTCTGGGAACAGCCTTTCTGTGTTGTTGTTTGGGAGACTTGGGGGAGTTGTCAGGAGGGGGCCACTGCGGTTTAGTGAGCTGAATGTCTTCTTCTATTTTAAAGGCTTTCTTCGGGGGATCGGCCTGTGGGGGCCAAACTACAGATATTTTGTTGCAGTGCGGTTTGATTTCATTGCACGTTTTTGTCGTTTCGCTTTCACCGCCGTGCGTTTTGTCAACTGAACTTATGCTGCTCATAGAATATCTCCATTCAAGTTTCTCATCTGAGGGGATAGGTCCACCACTTCCTGTGGGTTTCTGCCCAAGTCCATTATCGTAGCTCCCTTTGGACTTGAGGAGTTGTTTGTAATGGTGTAGACAGTAGAAGTGTCCATGGAGAGAGACGTAATTTCCTAGGCTAAGAGAAAAGAACATTCAGAATAAGACAGTTACCTCTATTTCTTAAACAACTATACTGTCAGTAATACACTAAGGTACTTACTAATTAATATTGCAATGTTTAATTGTGCCTGAGGTGAGCATTTATTTGAATGGATGCCACGTTTACCTCAATTTATTTCTGCAGTGCTCACAGTAGAAACAGGATTTATGGTACTTTTTTTTGTCCACTATCAGTGCATCCATCGGATAAGCTCTCCTCCGACATACTGCGCAGAGCTCCGACTTCGGAACTCGAACCTGTTTGAAAGAGATAAAATGCAAATCACTGATTTTTTTCTTTCATTCATCCCATGTGCAGACCATTTTTTTTGGGCTGTCTCACAATGCAACAACTAGGGCTTTTCTCTCATTTCTTTATTATTACGGTTAATCTTGTTAGCACAAAGCAGTAAAAAAAAAGGATTACATTTGTATTTTAAACATACCTCATATGGTTTATTCATTTGTTTAAATAAAACCTTTACAGTGGTCATGAGAGTGACTTGTTCAGTGTATTTTTACACACAATTTTATTCTACTATTTACTCAGCCACCTACAATCATCCATGCATGGATGTCCATGTATCTCTTAACTACACGTTGTTTGTGAGCTCTATAAATATGCTGTCATCTGGGTAATTGCAAACACTTAGACATGGTGTACTGTAATTTTCTTGTTGAAAAGGTACATTATATTCTGTTTTTTTTTTGCAGGTCAGCAAATGGAAAGCCTCATGAACAGGCTGCAGTGCTTGTCATGAGCTTGTTAGAACGATTACGTTCAGAGCAACATCATCCCTACTGCAAACAATGTACAAAAAGTTCAACAAATTAATTTGATTAAAGGTCCACTTTCTCAGAGCTTTCCATTAAAGGTCATTGTCTTTATTAGTGAATAGAGTTGGCTGAGTTGTCATCACATCATGATAGGTAGTTATAAAAGGAAGGAAGATACTCTCAAGTTTGGTTGCTGCCGTAAGATGTTACTGGAAACATCCTTAAACAACTCAATTCACTGGTGAAGACCATGAGATGTGTTTGAAAGCTAACATAACATTATTTTGTCAAACTGCTGTTCCAATGTCAAGGATGTTATTGAAAGCAGTCAAATGTTGACACCCCTTGTTTAGAATATTCAACATATTATTGCAAAATTCTGTAAAGATATTCATGATCCCCAGAGGATAAACAGTAATCTCTAACACAGCCATCATGACATTCCCATCAGCCTCAGATGTACTTTGTGGTTAGTGCTAATTAGTAAATGTTAGCATGCTAATATCCTAAACTACAAAGACTTACCTGCTAAACATTAGCATCTAATCACTATGAGCATGTTAGCATGCTAATTTAGCCCAAAACACTGCTGTGCAAACATTTCCACAGAGCTGCTAGCATGGCTGTAGACTTCCAGTCTTCTTGATTGTTACCAACACCTTTTGTTTAACAGAAAAGCTTTCACAATGCATCCAACGTGCTAATTTCAAATACTGCACACCACAAGCAGTTATTCAAAGAAATCCTGTACATCCATTGGAGTCCATGCCATTAGTTTCTGTTGTTTCATGCTGTTGCGGTCTTTACCAGTTGAGACAATCGTCTGATGTGACATGACTTGTGATGTCGTCTCCTCAGATATGGTGTAGCCCAGGCTTTTGAAAACGGATTCACTCTCTGTCCATGTTTTATGAAAATTACTCAGCAACTTCTCAGCATCGTCATCGTAGGTTTCTGTTTGCTTCCCTGCTGCAGTTTTTCTTTTGACTGCATCAGCGTAGGAGAAAGGAACCCGTTGGATTGACGAACTCTCAGAGTGCTCAGTGACAGCTGTCCTTGTTCCGGTGACCTTGTTACCAAACTCGTCAACATTTGAGAAATGTTCTGTGATTGATTTGGTTTCAGAGAAGCCTGATGGTTCTGCTGGCACAGTTTCTACCTCATTTTTCTGGAGAGGGAGGGGGGTGCTCTGCCGTGAGCCTCTCTTTGTCTCTTGAGGACTTTCCCGCTTTGAAGTGTCTGCTGTTGTTTCACTCAGGCTTGACACAGTCTCCTCCTGATCCTTTTTCTCCTCTGTGAATGAGAAACTTTGCTCATCCAGTTCAAAAACATTTTTAATAGCCTGGATGTCAAAAGTTGGCATTTCCTGTTCCAGGATGTCTGCCTTCTTTTTGTCACAATCTGTGCTTTCAGCTTTATTGTTAAGCCACTCTGTGAGTGGGATTAGCTCCTTTCTGATATATACTTTCTCTTCTGGTGATTCAAATTTGTTTACAAGACTACACAAGTCTGCCCTGGGAAGCTCTTCCTTTTCTTTGTTCTTATTTTCTGTCTCACACTCCTCCATATCTGGGCCCAGTCGCTCAGGGATAGCAATGGGCTCCTTTCGCACATAGGTCTTATTAATTTCAGCCTTTTGAGCCTCTTCGAAAAACTCTCTCTTTTCCTTGACAGATGCAGATGATCGCTCTGAAATATCCGAAGCATCAATAAGATCTGGGTCATTTTGACACAATGGCATGTGGGAGTCAGATTTACTTTGTGTTTCATTTGCATTCAAACCCTCTGAAATATTAGCTTGATCTTCTTCTACATGAGCAGGAATTACACCGGCCCGCTGAGCCTCGCCGGATAAACTCTGTTTGAGCTTTTCTGTTGACGTCCCTGAAGTCTCCACCAGTTGGGACTCGATTTTGATTTGCCGATGAAATGATGGAGGTGATTCCACAATCTCTGATTTCCTCTCTGAGATTTGTTGGGGGAGTAGCGGTGGTGGGGTGACGCCACGTGACAGTTTGGCTGTTGTGTCTTTGAGCCGAGCCAAATTTTCCGCTCTGTCGAAAGTCGGAGAGGGTGTGATTCTAGTGAGACGTGATGTTGGGGTGTCACACCTGCGTGGCGGTGGTGTAGGAGGTGTGGGTGGCCTGTGCAGAAGGGTAGGCGACGGAGTAACTCTTTGGGGTGAGTCAGTTCTTCGTGTGGATTCGATGGTGATAAACGTCGGTGAGGGAGAACGCATCTTCAGTAATGGCGAGGGAGCGCGAAGGTCTACAGACTTGCTCTGACTTGCTTCTTCTTTCTGTCTTTCATGTGACATCTTTTTCTTTGTTTGGTTCTCAACTTTAGCAGAACCAATACTGATCTTAGATATTCTTGGCGATGCCCCACCAGAAGCAGATTTCTCAGAAACAGGCTCACTCTCGTGCTTCTCCAGTGTCTCGTTATCCTCTAGATGCATTAGCTTTGCCTCTGCAAGTTTCCTCACAGAGGAAAGAATTTCTTCACTTTTTTGAGCATCACTTTCCACCACAGATCCCTCCAGTTCACTTTTTCTTTCCGAACTCATGAGCCAATCTGGAACTGTATTGAGCAGAGTCTTCACAGACTTAGAATCAGCCTTCTCTGAAACTCCTTGTATCTCTGTGATGTGAGAGATTAACACTTGGACCTCTCGCCTCTGAGATTCCTCTGTTCTCCCCACTGTGGACTTTACCCGTTCATTTTGTTCTGACTCGCCTGTCACTGTAATTGGGACATCCCTTCTTTCTTCTGATAGTTCCTCTGCGCTCTGCTGAATATCTGTCACTCCTTTCTTCTTTTGAGATCCCTTCGCTTGCTTTTGAACTGCTTTTTGTTGCTGGGAATTCTGATCGTCTTTCCTTTCTGTGGTAATGACTTCTCTGTTGACTTGAATCTGCTCTTCTTTTATATTTTTATGAATTTGGGAAACTGCAATTGTTTCCTGAGCTTGGTTTGTTTTTCCAGGAGCTGCTGTTTTGGTTTCAACAATGTCTGACTTTGATTCTGTGGAAATCTCTTTACCTTGACCTGGTTGGGCACCCCCTTTAGATTTTTTGGACTTCTTTTTCTTCTTTGCTGGAGCTGGAGTTTCTGGTTGGCTGTCAGTTATGCTAACAGTAACAGCAGGCGCGGAGGCAGCAGCAGGAGAGGAAGTAACTTTCTTAATCCCCTGCTTTAACTCTGTCTTTACTTCTTTCGTTTCACTGATCACTTTCACCTCAGTAGCTTTCTTCACTTCCACCTTAAAGCCTTCTTGTGCAACACTCTGTTTCTCACTCTCACTGGCTGTTCTCGTCTCTACATGCTTTTCTTGCTTGTTGTTCTTTTTCACCTTTTGGTTTACTTTGCCAGCTTTTCCATTTGTATTGGTAGCCGTCTTTTCTGCTTGCATTTGCTGATCGGAAACCTTGTCTTGGTTCTTGGTGGGAGAATGATCGGTTTTCTTCTTGTTATCACGCTGTGGTGATCTGGACTCTTTTACGTTTTTGTCTATTTTCTCCAGCTGTGATTTGCTTGATTTAACATTCTCCTCTGTATGGATTTCATCAGGGTGCATTTCATCTTTGTTTTTATCTTCAGACTTGTTGGGGGCCTTTGTTTTCTGATTTTTAGATTCTTTAGTGTTTTCAGTTTTTGCGACATCAGTGGTTGACGTCTGGACTTTGTCAGAGATGACAGACTGAGCAGACTGCTTGGAGGAAACAGAAACAGTTTTCTGTGTATGCATCTGTTGTTTAACAGCTGAGACAGATGAAGTCTTTTGAATGGAGACAACTTTAGAAGTCTCATTAGAGACAACTTGCTGTTTGGCAGATATTACTGTTGAATCAGTGAGGATTTTGTTATGGCTAGCAATGGCATTGCTCTGAGTGGAATCTGAGACTTGCTTAGATGAGTCTGAATGAACACTCAATGCCATCTTTTCAGCGCTCTCCTTTGTGATTGCTGATGTGTTTTTATTTGGCTGCTCAGTATTGCTGGTGGAAAGCATTTCAAGAGCGGCGGTAACTGAGTCATGTATGAAAGTGGGTGTTGGAGTAGTTGGGGGGGTGTTGTCCTCCCTCAGCTTCCGGAACTTTCCTTCTGCTTGTATTAATGGAGTGTTGAATTTACTCATTTTTCCTCTAATGGAAGGTGGAGGGGAGGGAGGAGGGGTGAATTTCACAGGAGAGATGTAAACCTTCTTCAGTGGTTTTGGTGACTCAGGTGGTGGAGGGATTTCATATGAAATCATTTTTGATGAGTGTGTTGTTGTTTGTGATTGGTTATGGCCAATTTCTACCACTTTCTCCGATGTAACCTCCACCTGTTGCGTTTTACTGAATTCCACTTTAGGCTCCAGCTTCGGGACGGGATGTAGAACGGGAGCTTTCACTTTTTTGACCGTCATCTTTTTTGCTTTGGCTGGTGAAGGATGAATTGCCGGTGCTGGCATGCTCTCCAGTTCTTGTTGAGATGGAGGAGGTGGGAGGAAGTCCTGCTCACTGGTGAGTGGTGGTGGTGGAGGCGGAAGGTGATCAATGTCAGAATCAACAGAGGGAGGTGGAGGAGGAGGAGGAAGGTCAGTGTCTGCCACTGGTGGAGGTGGGAGAGGCAGCTCAGGCTCTTGCTGCTTTAGGACGTAATCATCAGTCTTTACTTTGGTTTTGTCTAGTTTTATCATTCCCTTTCCCTTCGACTTTAGATTACGAAACTCTGTCTTGACTGTTTTGATGCCGTGGTGTTGGGTAATTGTTTTATGCTCCACCACAGTTTTTGATTGCTGAGCAGACTGCACCACAGAACTTGACTCTGTTCTAACAATTTCAGTATTATTAGAGATGGAGTGATTTTCTTTGGATGTTTCAACTGAATTAGCAGTTTTTATCTTTTGTATGTTCCTCTGTGGATCAGCCTTTAGATTTTTAACTGGAGGGCTCTGCTTGACTCGAACTCTCCTGTATGATCCAAGTCTGACTTTGGGAGCTTGGCGCTGTGCTGTCTCCATCAGTGATTTAATAGTGCCTTTAACATCGCCCTTTATCACTTCCTCTTTCTCCAGCTGGGATTGCTCCTGCGTCTCATATAATGACTTAATTGACATCTTCACATCACCCTTTACGTCACGCTCCAGGCTTGGGCTCCTTTCCATCCTCGGTGAGGGCGGAGGCTCCATTAAAAGCTGAATCGTTCCTCTGACGTCTCCCTGAACATCTACTCCCTGTGGAGCTGTCCTCCTCTCGCTGGAGGCATCGTGCAGACTTTGCATCGCTGTGCGAATATCGCCCCTCACAATTTCTTCTTTTTCAACTTCCTTCACCGCTTGCTTTGCCAGCTCCAGAGATTTCAGTGTGGCCCTCACATCTCCAGGAACTAAATCCTCCATAACTGCTTCAACTCTGGATGTCGATGATTTCTCAAGAGACCTCAGAGCCCCTTTGATATTTCCCGGTATGATATCTGGCTTCTCCACCTCCTTGTACCGCTTTTGAGCCTTCTCCAGGCACCGCAGGGCTTTTGGTATGTTGCCTTTCACCACTTCCTCTTTTTCTACAACAACCCTCTGGTTTGCTGATTCAGACAATGAACTCAAAGCAGCTCTTAAATCGCCTTTGACTATCTCCTCCTTCTGGACTCCTTCCAGTGAGAGGGTTGGCTGTGACATGAACACTTTTACTGTGTTGTGAACATCACCAGGTAAAACATCCTCCACTGTGCGCTCAATTTGTGTTTGATTACGGCTGAGGATGAGCTTAGTGCCCTTGATGTCACCTCCCACGATCATCTCTTTTTCTGCTCTGTCAGACAGAGTCTCATCAGGCTCTACATGGAGCTGTTTAAGATAGTCGAGAGCCCCAGATTCGATACATGTGGAGTAAAAGTTGACATTTCCTTTTTCGGTCTCATCTACCCTTATCTTCACTGACTGATCTGTGTTGTCTGAGCTGGACAGTTTTTGAAGAGCACTCTTTATATCCCCTCTTACAATATCCTCTTTTTCAACATTAACATCCTCTTGTTTATTGAGAAGGGAATATAATGTCATCTGCACATCTCCTTTCTCATCCTCCTGGATGAGTATTCCATGTTTTGCTGAGCCGCTCTCATTGAAAAGATTGTTTATAGCTTCCTGAATGTCACCTCGTAATATTTCCTCCTTTTCAACACTGCTGTCTCTCTCCTGGTTGAATAGCTGATGCACCGTAGAAGTGATATTACCCTTCTCTTCTGAGTCTATAACTATCTGTCTCTCCTGTCTTTCCTGTCTGTTCAGGAGGTTCATCATAATAGTCTGCAAATCTCCCCTGATGACATCCTCTCGTTGAATTTCCGGAGCCTGCTTATTCATTAGCTGGTATTTTGCCATCCTAACGTCGCCTATTTCATCAGCTTCAATGAGTATTCCCTGTGACTTCACCATTTTCTGACTGTAAAGTTCCTCAAGAGTTCCCTTGACGCTCTTGCCAAGGATTTCAGTCTTCTCCATTTTTGTCTCATTAAACTCGTCAAATGGTGTTGTTTCAAAGAGCCACGTTGTTGTCTTTACATCCGCTTTCAAAATCTCCTCCTGTGAGGTAATGGCTTTACCTTCGTCCTCATCTATCTCTTTAATGTGGTCAAGAGGATTTTTCTCAAAGAGCCAGACTGAATGTTTAACATCTCCCTTTGACACCTCCTCTTTTTTAACTGTTTCAATCAGATTTTCAGAGCTCATGCTTCTTATTTTGTCAGTGGACTGGGTTTCAAATCTCCATTTTGCAGTCCTCACGTCGCCTTTTTGTATTTCACTCACATTAACTGTTCTTACAGATTCCTGCGAGAGGGCGTCAGACTCAAAGCGATCTTTGTTCATTCTCACATTGCCACCCTGAATATCATCCACAGTTCTCATGAAAACCTTATTTTCGTCGGCAATACTGTCGAGAGGCTGTGTCTCAAATTTCCACTTAGCAGAGGTGACGTCTCCTTTTTGCACATCCTGTTGCGTGACAGATTTAATGATGTAAACCTCATCTGTATCCCTGATAGCATCAAGGGGCTTGGTTTCAAACTTCCACCGGGTCCCAACGACATCTCCTCGCGTTACTTCTTCGCTTGTGACAGTGGTGACCTCGTGGTAAAGGCCCTCTCTGTCCTGAATGGCGTAGAGGGGCTGATTTTCAAACATCATGGTGTAATTTCTCACATCGCCCTTCTCATCTTCATCACGGACAATTTTTTGCATCCTCCTCAGCTCTGCATCTGTCTCCTGAATTTCATCTAAGGAGTAGGTCTCAAAAATGAAACGGCCCTTATCTACATCTCCTCCTTGTACATCATTCACTGTGCGGCTGCTCGTAGATTCCTCTTGGCTATCATGTATTGTATCTATTGATTGGTTTTCAAAGAGCCACCTACAGTTCACCACGTTTCCTTTTTGTATGTCCTCAGCCTGAACTCTCTTCAGCTTTTGCATTACTTCCTCAGATGTTGAAGTCATGATATCATTGGTTTGGTTCTCAAAAATGTACTTCATCCCCGACACGTCTCCAGATGCAATGTCTATCTCGGTGACCCGTTTAAAGGAGCCTGCCTCCTCCCCAGTGAGGTTTTCCAGTTTCTCTGTCTCAAAGAGAAAACAAGCCGTTCTCACATCCTTTCCTCTAATGTCCTCTTGATTGACAGTGCATGTTTTCAGAATGGTCTCTGTCTCATCGTGGATAGTATCCAGTGCTTGTGTCTCAAAAAGCCATGTGCAGGTTTTGACATCTCCCTTTTGCATTTCTTCAGATTCATTTTCACCCTTCAGCTCAGTTTTTTCATAGAGGACGTCCATTGGCTTTGTCTCAAATAGCCACTTGCAGGTTTTCACATCACCCTTCATCATGTCAACATTGCTAGTTGTCCGCACAACCTCTTCATCTTCAATATTGCTGAAGTACTTAATAGCATCAAGAGGCTGCGTTTCAAACAACCACTTTGCAGTTTTCACATCACCAGACTCTATTTCTTGTTTGGATATGCCCTTGATAATTTGGTATTTATCTATGCTTTCATCGAACTGATCAATTGGTCGCGTTTCAAACATCCACTTGCATGTTGTTACATCACCTTTCATGACCTCTTCACGGCGCACTGTTCTCACCTCGTGGAAGTGCCCCGAGCTGTCTTGCATCGCATACAGCGGAGTAGACTCAAACAGGTTTTTATTTGATTTCACAGACCCAGATGTTACTCCCTCTATGAGAATCTTTTGAGATTGATCCCTGCAGTTTATATCTGTGCTTTCAAACATTTGCTTGTAGTTTGAGACATCAACTCTATCGATTTCTTCCAGGTCGATAGTTCGGATGACTTCCTTCCTTTCCTGTCTGATCTCCTCCAGGGGCTGGCTTTCAAATCGCCATTTCTGATGTCTAACATCACCCCTCTCCTCATTAAGTGCTACTGTTTTTTTCAGCTTGCCCACCTCTGCAAGCTCTTTCAACTCCTCAGCTGGATGGGTTTCAAAATAATGTCTGGCTGATCTCACGTTACCTGCAATAATGTCCTCTTTTGTCATGGGCTGACTATTTGAATCATCTTTTAAAGTATCCATTGGCTGCGTCTCAAATACCCAGCAGTTCCTGCGAACATCTGCCCTGCAGCTTGTGCCATCCTCCTGTGTGAGGTCTTCCTCAACATTCACAGTGCGAGTAACCTCTTTCTTCTCCTCTCTTATTTGCTCTAGAGGTTGACTCTCAAAGCGCCACTTTTGGTGCCTCACATCCCCTTTCATTTCTTCATTTACTGCAGCCTTTTGAAGTTTTCCGACCTCAGGGCCAGTTTTCCTCTCTGCTCGAGGGCTGCTCTCAAAAAAGTGCCTCGCAGATCTAACATTGCCCCCGATAATTTCTTCAATAGACTGGGGTCTTGCATTGGAGTCATCCTTCAGAGAATCCATTGGCTGGGTTTCAAACACTAAGCAGTGCTTGCGCACATCAGCTCCAATAATCTCTTTCTTCTCCATTTTTGAGCTTTCCCACTCATCGAGAGAATCTAATGTCTTTATCTCAAACAACCACCTGCCCCAGTCTCCCTTATTGCTGTCCTCCATGGAAAGACTACACACAAGTTTCAAAGGTGTAGGTTCTCTGTTTGTCATGTCCAGGGGTTGGGTGTCGAAAAGCCAACGTGAAGCAATGGAGTTCTCTAGTTCACTTTCAATTTTACGCACAGACTTAATCTCCAGCATTTGGCTTGACTGTCCCATTATGATGCATTTGAACTGAGTATCAAAAGTGCTTGTAACAGTTTTTACTTCTCCCTGAATTTCCTCTAACACTGACCTCAGACTCAACAGGTGGCTCTCATCAATGGTCTCAGTGTGGCCGAGGCTTTCCATGTACCTATTGTCAATCATGTAAATGGTAGCATTTCCATCCTCCTCTGTGAAGACAACCTCTTTAGTCAAATCCTCCTCCTTGTGCATTTTATTTAGACTATCCATCGTTTGGGTTTCAAACAACCATGCTGCAGCGCGGACATCTCCTTTATCAAATTTGTTAAATTTGTTTTTATAATCGGTGGAGTTGATGTTGTGTGAACTCAGCTCATCCATCGGCTTGGTCTCAAACATCCAAGCTGTGCGTCTCACATCTTTTCCAAGAATAATTTCTTGCTCAGTTATTTTGTTGTTTTCGTCCTCCTCATCTGGAGTTTCGTCTCTAATGGAGTCCAGTGGCTTATTTTCAAACATCCATCGCATTGCCTGCACCTCCCCAGGAAGAATCTCTTCCCATTCCATGTATTCTTCATCGTTGATGTCATCGGGACTACCGGCTTCATCCTCATACGTGTACTTTTGGTTCTCTACTTGGTTGCTCTCAGTTTCGTTGTAATCAATGTAGTATTCCTTCTCTATGTTCTTACGAACTTCAGGATGAATGTGCCTGTAAAGACGCCTCAGCTCAGACATTCCCTTCTGCTTGAAGTAAGCCTCTTTGTTGAGTGAGTATTTGGAGGGGTTTGCCGATTCTGGCGGCTCAGGTGAGTAATGGCACATCGGAATATTTTCATTGTCTGATGGCATTTCTAGTAAGTCTGGAGGCGGGGGCGGAAGATAGTCAGAATCCTCAGCTGGTGGGGGCGGAAAGTCCTCATAATCCATCACTTCAGCCGATGTGTCTTCTGCTGCCTCAGTGGCGGATGCTTCATACACCTCACTAGTCACAGTGTTGTTTTGTGTCACGTTTGAGGACCACTTAGATCGATTGATATCACGTCCAATCTTTTTAGGGAATAACAAATGATAATTGTGGGTGAACAACTACAAATCCATCACATTAGCCCATGACAGAGTTATATGTACATTACATTTCACCTTGTTGTAAGACTTGCAGATAAAATTTAAAAATGAGATCATAAAACATGAATAAACTTACACAGCAAATACCTTTCAATCCAAGGTTAATGGTACTGTGTAAATAAGTTGCTTCCTCATTACAGTCTTTGCAGAAAAGTTAGAATCTTTAACATTTTCATGAAGTCATTTTTTAAGTAAATCGGTGTATTTTCATTCTGTTACTACCTCTCTCAATAGAATTTTATTGTCAGTGGCTATCCAGTCAGTCAGTCTGCCATTCCCACACTGGATTCAGATTCCCCTCACACACATGTGGGATTCACAGTTAATGATGCAAGTATGTGATCTAGTGTTACTGTTTTCAATTTTATCTAATTATATCAGCTTCACTGTTGGCTGTTCAATTAAAGCTGCATCAGAACTGTAGATCAGACCATGATGCCAAATTATTTTTGACTGACTTCTCTTCTGTCGCTAAGGGTCTCTTGCTCTAAACATGAGCAAAAATAGGAGCAATGTGGTCATTGCAGTCAGTTTATCCAGGTTAGGATTCCTTCAGCGTTCAATGTATTTTACAGGGAGACGAATTATCCGCAGAGGTCTCCACTTCTCCAAAACAAACAGACCAAATAATTAAAACAGGTAAAACACTGAATAAAGCAGATTCAGGTTAATTTTTTTTTTTTTAAATACTGCTCATGTGTACTCGTCATCTTTCTCTGATAACCTAAGATCCAGATGTTTTGCAGGTTTTTACCAGGAGCCAAATTATCCGAGGTCTCCACCTCTCCAAAGCAAATAGACGAGGTGATATAAAGCAGTTTCACATTAAAGAAATCAATGTTTCTCCAAAGCTGTTGAGCAGGGGTTGAAGCCAAGTTGCGGCTAATGTGTGCTCAGCTTATTTCTCTGTTAACTAAAATCCAGACGTCCAATGACTTAAAATCCTTTCCTTTAAAATAAAGTTAAAAAAGGCCAATATCCAAAAAGTGTATCTAAAAAAAAAAGTGGTTTAAAACTGGATTAAAAGTCAGTTTATGACAGCTACTTGCAGACAACCACATGCTCTTATGGCGACCAAAAATGGACTGTGTCTTTGATTGAAATTAAAGATCTCTCTGAGTTTGAAGATTGTGGGAAATATTTGGGATAAGTACACAACTCAACAAAATATATAACACTGGTGTAGTGATTTTTAGATATTGTAATGCAGAAATGTTACCACATCTTTAAAACATTATGTTTGCTTGACTTCACTGTAACCACATATAAATTACTTTTCTGTATTCCTCTACAGACCAAAGACAAAGACAATGCTCAAGGAGTGTTTCCCGTGGCATTTAATCGCACTTGCTGTTTTCACCAGAAACCACAGGTGATATTAAATAAACCTGCCCAAAAATCTTAAGGATTGCAACTTTAAATAATATTCTATATCTCAAATTACACTCACCCTAAATAAAATATACTGTCAGTTCATATTTTTCAATTCTTACCCTCATTGGTTTCTGTGGAGCAGCCTCTTCTATTGTTTTTTCAAAGCGATCCCTCAGCTCTTTTGTTGTGTACCTGGGAAACTCCTCTTCTAAAAGTCAGCACAGACGGAAGTATAAAGGCAGGCCATAAATTAGTCAGGCAGTGACAGCGTATATGGCAGAGAAAAATATCTAAACAACATCCTACCTGTTTCATTTTGATGATTTTCAAAAGATGATGCCAAGTTGTTGCCGCTGTATGACACCTTTATGAGAAAAGGAAAAAAGATATTGATATTCTACACATATTTCTGTTCAACGAAATGTTGTATTCTCTCCAAAACTCAGAGACCGCCAAACAAACATTAATTACACAAATGTGATTGATTGCAATCAGTTAAATTTGTACCCAACAAGGCAATCAAAGTGTTAAGCTCATTAGCAAAGCCTGAAGGAACACAGCAACAGAAAAAGTTCAATACCATAGTTTCTTGGTTGAAGTTTAGCTGCTGACTGCCTGGGACGACCTGCCTGCTGCTGCTGCTGCTGCTGCTTGACACTGTCACCTCAGAGTTGGACATTTCCTGTGACAATGAAGACAGTGCTTGTCAAACACAGCACAAAAACACACAGATAACTCTTGGTTTCGCTTCACCACATTGTCCCCCTTGCCATAGTCACAGATGTGAGTTTACACGACTCCAATTCTCTCCACCAGCCAAAGCTTAATAGCACACAACTGAATACCATGCAGAGAAGATGCTAGACCAGATTGCTCACCGCAGTTTGAAACGACTAATCACAGATGGAGGCAGGATGACAAAGAATGTGTCAAGCTGTTCACTCACACTGTACCATAGCAAAACAAGAAATAAGACAATATTTTTCACTGTGTTGTGAAGTTTCCATCTACCGAATGGAGCTACAATATCAGTGTTATAAAGCACCCTCAAGGTTTCCATGAAAAGTGTTAGAGATGTCAAGTAATGTCTGTAACTTAAACCCACACACTTTGCTACACACTTTTGGTACTGGTGCAAGAGGATATAGCAAGAGCCCCGGTTAATATTCAGCCTTAATTTACCTATTGTACTTGCAAAGCTTCCCATGCAGTGACACCACTGTAAAGCTAAATGCAAACATGCTCAGGTCGGAAGAATGTCCCCGTCATTTGACCACAGTGATCTCCTTCATGCTCTCAGGTTTACGAACGAACATACTGTGTTCTACATGTGTACCTGCACAGTTCTGTGATGGAAATGGAACTGGGTTACACTGTGTGATGTTGCAGTTTCCTGGGTCTCAAATTGTTTCCTCACACTGGCAAGTCCCCCAGGCAGGGAACAGACTTCCGACTCCTCCATGACCTAATGAAGCAGGAAATATCATTAGCTGCCTCTACTTCTGCATGACCTGAAATCAAAGTATGCTTAATAGGGCTATTCTGTCTGGTGCGCACGCCGTCGAACGTGGTGCGGCTCACGCTTTCTGCGGTTTGCTCTCTCACCAGCCCAGAAATAACGTTCATATGTTACTGAACTTCTTTCTTAATTACGTTGCTGTGGCAACATAATTGCTGCATGGAATATGTTCAGAGACGTTTCATTCCGGTAATGAAACACTACATGTATGGCGTAAGCTTTGGAACATGCAGGCAAAGTCAATAAAAGCACTTTGGTCAAGATTAGGGAAAAATTGTGATTTACGTTAAATGTTAATTAAAAAAAAGGTAATTAAAAAAACAGTGCTATTGTCTTAATGACTGGACACTGTATCGCAAGATAGAAAACAGAATTTGTCCTGCATCATACCTCCCTCAAAACATATTTGCTGTTTGCTGTACATAAATGTAATTTCTGGGAGTCAGGGCTTATCTCACATGCACAAACTCATTTAAAATGCTGTTCATGTAATGGTTTTAAGGAACTGTGAGATCTATTTCAAAGTACAGCCAACAATATTTTATTTTCTCCCACCTTCCTCTATATTCTGCCCTGTGCAGGGAGTCTCATATTTCCCCTCTATTTATATATGTATAGGCAGGACCACTGACCCCTTTTCTGCAGCTGCAAAACTGTCATCACCTCCACTTATACTGCATGACAACACCAACAATAATGGTGACAATACCGGCTACTGTGCTTTGGATGCCCTGCAGCAGCTTAAGATTAAACTGTACAACAGGAAAACAAGCAAACCGATATAATAACCATAGAGAGTCGGCTTCTAATTACTCATATGGTGTTTCCAGTGCAGACAGCTCTGGCAGGTACTGCAGCTTCATGTTGTAGAAGAAACAATACATGTCCATGCACACAAAGTAAAGTACCCCGCTGGGGATGGTGTTGTCTGCTCGCTTGGAGACAGCTGGCTGGTACACGGCCTCACAGTTGGTCAGTGGGATGACCTCTGAGTCCACAGAGTGAATCCGGTTCCTCTGGTTTATATCTCTTCAGGAAGTCCTGCCCTGGTTCAACCTGCGCATCCAGCAGCTACGACACAGATACCCAATAAACTGTTCAATGAAATGCTTCTCACGTGTGTTGTCAGGGATCATTAAGGGGTTGCACACCATAGTTTTATAAACACATGCAATTAAAGCACTGCTACAATTGTTGGATTTTTTATGTTTATGCTGTTGTCTTGTATATAAACCAGATTATTTGCAAGTACAGAGAATTTGTGATCATGTTTTTGTATGTAAATATACTGACTAAGAAGGCCAAATCTGAGCTACAGTAATGCTTTAAAGGTGCTTCCATAGTGCAGGTGGCACTCTTGTGAATGATGCTGTCTGAGTCATTTCAAAAACTCTACGGGGGCATTAATAAAACCTATTGCTCATTTGTCTCCTGACATTCAGTTACTCACAGGATGTTCAGTATGTATAATTATATACAGCCTTTGAAGTGTCCCGAGGCAGTTATTTTATCATGATGTCAGTTGAGTTTGGCCCATTCCTCCACTAAAGGCCTAGACACACCAAACGGACAATGAAGATATAATGGCGGCGAAGGCGGCTGTTGGGTCACCTCATACCTCCTGTACCTCAGCCAAAAAACTGCACTTGAACACACAGCAAGCAGCCAACTAGCACATATGTTCTGTGACTGCATGAATGAATATAACTCTCCATACCAGCAGACGGCTGTGGTCTGTCTTTGTCATTCAAAAAGGGAAACTGGAAGACTGACAGGACGGATTCAAGATGCTAGTTAGCCAATTAGCACATTACCAACACAACCTGATGTTGAAAGAACAAAAATTTCACAAGCTAAAGAGCTCACTGGCTAAAAAAGAAATTGTCCCTAATATAACAACAAGTTTGTTTAGATCTCACGCCATCTTGACTTTAGTTGTTTGTTTACTTTCCTCACTTCCGTTTCTCTTCTCATACACTGAACTACACTCCTAATCAGAGTGTTTTTTCCGCCTTCTCTGACGCTGATTCAACATGCTGATTCTTAGGGAAAAGCAGTAAACGGCAAATGGTGCCAATGGTGCGGGACAGACTGCAAAAACTTGGGCGACAGATGCTCACTAATGGCCCAACATTGACCAGCAGCTGACTGGCTTGGTGTCTAAAGGCCCTAATTGGAAGCTTTCAGAGCAAATCAAACTAAACTGATAGTTTTGTTCAAAATGATCATTCTCTAATAGTGTCCCCCAGAGTTTTGATCGGCCAATGAAATGGTCACTTAGAGCACATTAAGTTTTCAAGAAAGCCATGACTGTATTGCCACTCATATTTTGTCAATAAAGGCATTGTTTGTAGAATATACTGTGAGTCAGCATATTAAGGTATTATGGGGTTAAGAGGATCACCCAGGGAGTGGTATTTGTAATCATCAAGATTTTTCTCTTTGTCTATGGCATAATTAGACTTTATGTCTGGAATTGCATCAACCAGCAGTCCAGAACCGAAGGAGCATTATTGTTAACCTGCAGGGTACTGCAATCTGCTGAAAAGACAGTCAGTGTGATTATTAACTCTTCTAACTGTTATCATCCACAAACTCCATATCCGGCCAGTTGCTGACACAACATTTTTGTCTCTGTTTGCAAATTCAAAGTATTCACACCTCACTTCACTTGTGGATATAAATGTGCTGATGCAAATAAGAGGATGAAATATGAATACAGACTGTTTTGACATTTGAAAAAAGTACAGCATCAAAATTATATAAGCCCATCTATTACTCTGAAGAAAAAAAAGCATAAAGAAAATCTCAGCTTTGCTCTGTTCTGTGGTGCATTAGCACTACTTGTAGCCATGTGTATTTCCAACTTATTGTAATATCGAGAATAATGTCAGCAAAAGCTGCGAGGCAGGCGACGCGAGATGATATTTCACATCTTTAATATCATCCCTGGCAGCAAAGGACAGGTTTAATCACTGCATATCATTTTTCAAAAACTCAATAAAGCGCAGACTGAATGAAACACCAAATCAGATCAAAACATCCCATTTTTTTTAATCATTTTTTTGAGTTACAGATAGCTAAAAGTAATAAGCTATTCAAAAGTAAGCTGAATAGTGGGCTCATGAACCTGTAAGCCATTAATGCAGTGCTCTGAATTTCACAGCAAAAATACATTTTATATTGGTGCACCGCACTTTTGTTAGCTGCTTTCTGTTGGCATATTTATTTTGCCATGTTTGATTTGTAGCTTATGAGTTCCTGAGGATGCTCTATTTTAGCCTCAAAGGAACGTTGGGTATGTTTGTGTCAACCAATCAGCCAATTAAGACTGATAAGGAACACATTACACAACTTTTAAAATTAGAGGATTCTTGTTACTTAAAGCACATACTTAGGTTCTAATCTTGACTTTTGCAGTTAAACTTAATGAGGGGAAAATTCTGCACTGCAGCATACTAAAGTCTAACTATAAATTATTGTGGTAGGAACAAAAATTTGTAGCCAAAAAAAATCTGTCAACAGTCTAAGGCTATCTAATGACATGTCAGGTCGGGCTGAGAGCTCAAATAACAAGAAAGTGAAGTAATCTCGGCGCCATGTACTTGCAAAAATAAATCACGCCTATTTTAAACTTAACCATGAAGGGTCGTGTTTCTCTGTGAAATATAGAGGAAAGCTGGTAGGTCAAGGGTTCTCTTTCCAAATGATTTTAAACAGCCTGCATTGTTAACGTTGTGTCTTTGCTCTTATTAATTAATTAATTAATTACTTTGCCGTATCCTTCATTTCGTGGCAATGAGCGATGAGGAAGTAGTGACATAACACCTGAAGGAACTTGTCTTGGTACAAACAGCTCAGGGCTCAATCTATTTTGAATTAGTTAGAATAAATCTAATCTCTCCTCAAGATAAAAATTAAGAGTTAGTTTAATATTTTAGTCACATCTTATTTTCCGGCAAGTCTGACATACGATTTATATTTTGCCTTTGTATCTTGGGTTTTGAGTAGAGGTGCACTCAATATGAGGACATGTTAATGCATTTTAGAGTACAGTCAAAAATTAAGTGCCATTCTGTCATGTTTTTCTCTGCCAATATTAAAGAGAGATTTTACAATTATTGCCTTTAAAGCATGCAGAATCATTAACATAAAGTCATCATTTAAAAAGCCAAAATTATTCACATATTTCTACAAAATTCCACTCCACTCAAACAGCTCTCAGAGTGCTCATCACCTACCAGGTAAGGAGGATATACAAAAAATATAAAAATATGAACTCAGCACGTAAAAATCCCACTGAGAGGCCACTGCACCGCCGGCCCGCAGGGTCGTTCCAAGCCAAAAGCAAATCCCAGTCAGTGTTGGAGACCAGCTCCAGTACTATGTTTTCACCTCTGTCCAACGAGCAGACAGTGACAGCTGATTTTATTTTAGACCCTCCGCCCACTTGCAAAAGATGGGCCTGGGGTGTGGTTTTTTTTAGAGAGTGAGGCCTCCATGCCTCCCATGTCAAGTCCCTAGAAAATTCATATGGAAATACTTCCTGTGACTCCTCTGCAGAGGGTTGTGTACTAATAAATCAGGTCACCCTAGTTTCATCATCACGGCTTCCATCAGAGTGCGCCGCATACTCCGGCAGCTGTTACCGCCTGTCATTATATGCCAAATTATGCACATACAAACTCGCTACAAGTACTCTGAGAATCCCTCATTTTTGACTGCTTCTGTTAATCTCTAAACACTGTAAAACGGATGTTGGGCAGGTGCAGATTTAAGTGACAGTAAATGTTGGCGAAATGTGTTGGCTGTGCGCTGTGCTATGTTGGTCTGAAATGGGGTCAGTGATGTAATGCTATTTGTTGAGAAGAGAAGGGTTAAGGGGGTCGTAAATAAGACAAGAGACACCTCTGAGTGTGGAAGAGCCAGCTCATCTTGTTTGGCCCAGCTGGAGACGGTGGCGCCAGCCTGACTCTGGTAGTGTCAGTGCTTGGAGACCAGACATGTCTGCCAGGCATCTGCATAACCCCGCTCATCCTCAGCATGTGTAACTCATACCTGCATTTCCATACACCTCTGTTTAAAAGAGACACTCTGGGATTCCTGCTCCCGCCAAATGTCACTAGACTGAAATGCAAATGATCCTGCTCACCTGTTCTCCGAAACATTTACAACGTAGATTGATATGATAAATATGGATATTTTTTTTATTTATATAGCACTTTTACTATACCTAAACAAGAAAAAATACCAGATAAATAATACTTAAATGTAGAATTGATGACAAGCGAGGTATGAATACCTTAAACACAGTAAAACACATTCAGTAAAATGGAAGATATAATTCTGACGAAAGTGTGTTTCTAAGAGAGATTTGAGAGAAGAAACACAGTCTGTCTGATCTCCTTCAGCAGGCCCTTTCAGAGTTGTGAGGCTGTGACTCCAAAAGCTTGATCTCCTCCAGTTTATAGCCTTGACCTAGGAATTATTAACAGACCTCTGCTGGAGGATATCAGGCTGCATTCAGGCTCAGGAGGTGTCACTAAGTCAGTGATACAACCAGGGCACAACCAAATGTGCTTGAAAGTATTCATTAAAATTTTAAAATTAACTCCAAAATGTACAGGTAACCAGTAAAGAGATGCCAAAATAGGTGTTATGTGGACTTGTCTTTAAGATTCTGTGAGAATGCAGCATTTTAAATGTGAAGTTTGGAGAGATTGTATCGAGTGAAACGGGAATACAGCGAGTAACAGTAGTCGAAGCAGGATGTAATGTACGCGGGGATCACAGATTTATAGATTAAAAGCGGACAAAAAAAGGATAACATTTTCAAGATATTATGAAGTTTCCTTAATAATGATTTGAGGACTGTTGGTCACCCGGTGGTCAAAGTTAATGATGTTATCAAAGATAACCCCAAGCTTTCCACACTGGGCTTTAATCACAGACTGTGATCTAAGGCTATTGCAGGGCAAACACATAGAGAAAAACAACCATTCATGTTCACATTCACACCTACAGGCAATTTAGAGTCACCAGTGAATCTAACCTGCATGCCTTTGGACTGTGGGAGGAAGCTGGAGTACCCAGAGAAAACCCACGCTGACACAGGGAGAACATGCAAACTCTGCACAGAAGGGCTCCCCACCCCAAGGTTCAAACCCCCCAACCCGATTCTGTAGCTACAGTGATGTCACCTATTGGTTTGTGGACTATTGTTTTGAAGCCCAAGTCCATTTTAGCTGCCACCATCTTGGTTTTTTTGGAGCCAGAAGTGACCATAATTGGACGAGAGGGTGGAATTGTGGACGAGTGAGGGGCAGTTCCGACTGAAACCAAATAGTGGTAGTAGTAGTAGTAGTAGTAGTAATCAATCCTATTCATATATGCTAATCAACCGACCAAATCCGACCTGATTTTGGTAGGACTTAGGGCATGTGTGTGTGACAGGAAGAGTGACAGAGAGATGGAAGAGAGGGTTTTAAAAATGATGTTTCTGTAAGTTATTAATAACTCAAATGCCCCGGGTTGGGCCACATCACTAGATGCAATGCGAGCACTTTACTACAGTTGCCAGCCGCAGATAACCATCTGCGTCACTTCTTTTAATTAAATAATTAAATAAATGAATAAATAAATAAATAATTAAAGCAGGGGTCACTGACTGTGCTGAGGACACTAGCCTCATCTGTGTTTCCTCCACCAGTTTACTGGTGAAAAAACAAAAAACAAAAACAAAGCTTTCGAATACTGATTTGGACATTGATAACCTTGGCAACAACTGAAGTTTTGAAGCATTCAGGTCAGCCCTAACTGTAACCAGTTTTGTTGTGTTGTTAAGAAACAGTAGTCATCTGCATAAAAATGGAAACTGATGTTGTACATATGAAAGATTTCACCTTGAGGTGACATATGAATGGAGAATAATACAGAGCCGAGGACTGAGCCTTGAGGCACTCCACAGGAAAAATGGGAGGTAGGAAATAAACAACTCTAAAACTGTACTTGATATGCCGACCCAGTGCTAAGTAAGATCCAAAAACAATAAAATAGATGTTTGGCAATTGTCAGCTGCTAAAAGAATAACATTAAGAACTCTAAGAACTGCAGTCTCCGTGCTGTGACCTGCCCTAAAGCCTGACTGAAATTATCACAGAACCCATTTCCATTCATATGATTGATGAGCTGCCCAGCAACTATTTTTTCAAGGCCTTTAGCCAGGAAGTTCAGATACTGGGCAGAAGTTGTTTAAAATGGATGAATCAAGAAATGGCTTTTTGAGATGGGGCTGAACTGAAGTGGATTTAGAATAATCAGGCACAAAGGTGAGGAACTGATAATAGCTAAGACAAATGGGGAAAGCGAATCAAATATTTCTTTGAAGAAGTAAGTTGGAAAAATGTCCACTGAACAGTAGGATGGTTTCATTTTAGTAATGACATTGGCTGGATGCGAAATAGTGACTGAGTTTAAATGCTAGCAGGGTGCAAGGTGATTAATATGATCCTGGCATTGCTCTGCCAGGATCAGAGTAATGGAAGTCACAATCATTTCAATCTTAATGAAAGTCAAGAGCAAGAAAGGATTATGGAAAAAAAAAAATTCTGAACATTCATGTCAGTGTTTCGAGGTCTCATGTTCTTTTCATGATGACCCTGCTTTATTCAGCTCGGAGCCAGTCCTCTGTGATCCATAGCGGAGTTAAGTCATGCAGTGAGGGCGAAAGGAAAGGAGAGATATTTAATTCTCTCTCTCACACACACACACACACACACACACACACACACACACACACACAGAGGAAGTGATTCCCATCTGATACTATAAGAAATGTCCAGTCTGAGAAATATTAAACTAAATATTTTAGTGACAGCACTTTTGCCACTTCTTTTGGCTGTAAAAGAGTCCAACTCTATTCAGAGTGCTTTAGTAAGTCCTTGAGTTGTAGACACATTGTAATTATGTGTACTACAATTATTAAGTGGAGGTTAAGAACGTCTAAGGATTGTTAGAGGCAATATAATGTATAAGGCAAAGAGAAATTCCAGCTGAATTAAAAGGTTGTCTGTTGGCTGAAAGGTCATAGGATTATTGTTTTCTGTATTTTTCATATTTTCAATAAATCCCATGAAAAGAGCAAAACCAACAATGAATTTATCCGTTGCCGGTGTAGTTTGTCCACATATGCAGTCAGTCCTATAATAAAATATATTTGGACATTTACATATCTTGTCTTTTGTCTTTTTATTCCATTATATTATCATTTCTTATTTATTTGGAGTGAAGCAGAAAAATGACAAGGCAACACTGTTCAAGAGAGGTCATATAACTTGACTTGAGTCAGATTTAGTCAAGCAAGCTTGAGGTCTTCAAATTTACAACCTAACACTGATAAAAGACTTGACTTGACTTTGACTTGGTATTCATGACTTGAGGCTTGATTCCCAACTGGTCTGGTCACAGGGTCCACATTCTTCCTCAGTCATTAGTTCAAGGTCAACACAGTTTAATACTATATTCAGTGTCATATTTGTGTTTGGCCATGTCATCAAGCTTGTTTGCTGTCTCTGTCAAGTACCTATCCATTGGCCCACTCATTCTACAGCAGGAAACAGCACTTCAAAATAGAAGCTAAATGTCGGAAATTCACCGTACTTCAAAATAAAATGTGCTTTTTACGAACTTGACATGTTCGCTAATCACTTGCCACTTGAAGTTCTTTAAGAGTAAGCCCACAACCTACTTTTGGACCGCAACCCAACAGCTGAGAACCACTGACTTAGACCTAAACCTTGCATTTTTCTAGATATTGAGAGGTTACGTTTAGTTTTGGAACATGATTGGATGATTCCTAGTGGAATTTGTGCAAACCTGGCAGCTGAGGATGTGACAAACCAACAGAAGCCACTACAATGGGCAGCTATCATGGAGGGGGCTAGCCCAAAAATAATTCAATTTGATTCAAAGGTTATGTTGTCAAAGAAGGTAGTAAAAAGAAAACAGTGGTTCTGCAGCTCAAAAATCAGGGGCATAAACAACCAAATTCATCCATTACTACAAAACCCACAAAGAAAGACACAGGAATGGATCTACTTGAAACATTGGTTTGATAAGATCATCAGAATTTCATATCAACTGACTTGTGACTTGCTCGACATGAGCAATGACTCGACTTGTTGTGCTTGACTTTCAGCAGGGGCTCAACTTGCTTGATTCTCACCACAGTAACTTGGGACTTGCTTGAGACTCAAAGGGTAATACTTGAACCTGCACATGTGTGACTTATTCCTACGTCTGTTTTTTGCCCAATATAACACAGTCAAATCTGAAAGCTGGCACTGTAGCCTCATAGCCATTTTTTAATTTTCTAGCCCACTGTGCTGGAGTGCAGAACCAAAACAAAAAACCTGCCACTGTCTGTTTTTGCTCACCGCATGAAAATTGCATTCAATGCTGGCTGTGTGTGGATCTAATGTCTTCACCTTGGGAATGAGGAGCAGGTTTGTGATTTATAACATCAATGCAGAGCATGGGGATGTTGTCCAGAAATGTGACAAAACAACAACAAAAATAATTTGCAATGATTAAAGAGAAAAAAGGGAGAATGATTTACAATAAATAAAAACAGTCTGGGAAGTAAATTCTCTTTGCTTTCCTCCTCAACATGCCCTTAAGCAAGGCACTAAACCCCTAGCTGCTCCTTCACCAGAAATGGCTCGTTGCCAGCCATCACAAGTGTTGGGTGGAGAGCCTTAGTGTCAATTTGTAAACCTCACTCCTCTCACAACTACCCACCCAGAATGTGGCAGTAAATATCTGTGAGCTCTTTGTCACAGTGCCTGATTAAATAAGAGAGAAGCCCAGAGGAGAAGCCTTGGAGCTGTTTGCATTACAACGTTTAATTAGATTCCTGAGGAAACAAAGGAAATGTCACATTTACAAAAGCTGACAGACACTTTTGCCTGACATAGTTTGTGATGGCGATACTGTAAACAAAAATGGTTTTTATGTCAGAAGCAATCAGGAGATTATAATGAAGTAATGTAAGAGCCTAATGATAGCTCTGTTTATCCACTTAGGGGCTGTTTGTTATTTATCAGGTGGCGTCAAACAGGGCAATGGCATCTGAAATCATTTTTTAAGCACTGGGGAGGGACTTGTGTTTTTTTATTTCAGCTGAGGGGAGGGATATACAACTTTAAATGGTTGTATTTTGTATTTATTTTCAACACCATGTGAACCTCAAAACCGCAGGTGGGTTTGAAAGGCATGTTATCCATAAAAAAAATCGCCAAAATCACACCATTTATCGGAGCCAGAAACTGTAAAAGCATCGCTGGAAATTTGCTTGAACACATCATGTGAGATGAATGCTTCCATCAGGATCAACATGTCTAAGCTTAGAAAAGTGATATTTAATCCAAATCACTTTATTCTGCATGTCTCATTTAAAATGTTGCCAGAGAGAAACCAGATAATGTAAAAAACATTAAATTCTGCGCTACTGTGTGCATGCTAATAGTGACAAACCAGGGCTGATTTGCATTTTACTTTAGAAATTATTGTCTGTCATTCCTCTCTCATTCCCCTGCTGTGTGCTCATTGATTTGGCTCCAATACCTACATTTGATATGAATGTAAAAAAAGTTGGTCGTGTATTTTTCCCCAGTCACTCAGACAGGCTTGAAGAAAAATATTTGTATCTTCAGGGAGGGTCTCAAAATAACAAATAATAATATAATTATAATATAAAAAAGTCACATCCAAGCCACTCCCCTCCTCTGATAAATAAAGAACAGTCTCTAATACAATATAACAACGCAACTTAAGTACAAATATCTGGCATACCAGTGTCTTAAGATGATGGTTGCTAAATTCTTAATAAAAATAATCAGCATTAAGCAACACTTCTCTTTCTAATAGTTAATTATGGCCGCTGTATTTCCACACAATTCTTTGTTTATTGAAACAAATAACAGTTGTTTCAGATTTAATGTGTATATTGACCTGACATTAATTAATTAATTGCAATGCAAATGTTTGCTTCTGCAGCTCTACAAAATAAATCAGTCATCTTAGAAATGTGCAGCAATTAGCCACTGCTAATTACCAGCTCTGACATCAGAATAACAAATTTACAACAACAACAATTCTTATGAAATCTATAATAAAAGTGAATTATGACAGCTGCTGGTCGTCTCTCTGTGTAATCACCTCTCGTCTACATAACTGCAGATACATACAGGGATTTCATGTACGTTTCATCTGAACTGTATGGTTTTGTGTATAACTTGGATAGCACATATTTCACTGTTTTTGTTCTGTTGAAATATTGCCAACAGTGTTTTTCATTTCCATCCTCTCCCCAGTAGAGGCTTGGTGTAGCTCACATCAATGAGCACTGCATGCGGACCACAGGCAGATAGCACCATGGGTTGCATGACAATGAGCCACATCTCTGCCAGATGCCATTAGAAGTGAGGCAATGAATCACAAGGATTCTTGGATTCACACACTTGTAAAGGAAAGCTTTTTTTATATTTTGAAGCAGAGTTTATTCTTTTTTATTCTTGCGCTTGAGTCACATTTAGAGTGATGGATAACAATACCTCAAAACCCAGAAATTCAGGAATTATTAACAGCTTTTACTGCAGCCGTCTGGCTAAAAGTACACAAGTTATGGTGCCCCACTTTTCTTATGATTTCTTCTACTCAGACATTTCTAAATTAATTTCTTATTGCCTTGGCTTTTGATCATACTCAAGTGGAGCACTATAACGTGTTAAGTGTGAAGTGTGAAGTGAAATGTAGAGTGTAGATCAACCATAAAGCCCAACAAGCCTAACAGATGATGTCAGGTGTGAGAGGCGAGTGATATGCTGTATTTTAAGAAGTGGTATGAGGCAGCTCCAAAGTGTCTGTACACGGTGGCGTCATGTTGAGTAGCAGCAGCTTCTTTAAGTTCCACACAGTCACGGCTCTGTGTGTGGCGGTCTCTGCTACAAACAGAAAGTATCACTTTGTGCTTTTGACCACAGGCCACCTGGCAGTGCTGAAGGGAGCTACACACACATCCCCAGCCCATCAGAAACGTGTGTCCACTAGCTCACAAAAATGAAATGATTAGTTTGTATAGAGAGCTTTATGGAGAGAAATAGAGGGAACATATTTGGGCTTTCAATCAGATAATTCCAGTGCAGAACAAATTGAATTAGAAGAGTGCAATTTTAGAGCACAGCACGAGTAAAATAATATAACGGTGTATGTCACTGATTGGTTCAAACTCCATTACTGTAGAGAGAGAAAGCTGAATATGAGAGGAAGCTATTTGTTCATTATCGGGAAGGCCATTATTTTTGACGAGCTAGGTCTCCTGCGGTCCACAGAAAACATTACAAGACCTCATTTATACCAGGCACACAGTACACCCACAAACCTCCCAGCCTGATAATGACAATTGCATTCGGTTTGTCCTTAGAGATTCAATGGAACAAAGAGATTCAATGGAAAAAATGGACAAATGAAAACACCTGGCATGAGATGAAATTTTATTTTTACTTTATTTTTGTCTTTGTTATCATTCACTAAAACTCAACTTTATTTCTGCAAAGCACTTTGTGACCTTGCTCTGTGGAAGGTGCTGCACTAAATAAACTTCACTCACTTACTAAATAAGACCTAAGGTCCTGTTAGTGCATTGTCCAAAGTGCATTGCACAAGTGCATTTAGGGTGTGTCGAATTCCACTTTGTTAGTTAAAGAGCACATGATTTGGGCTCAAAGTAAGATGTACTGTACGTGGCAATGGGGTTGTATTTCGTCCCTTAATTAATTATAGGCGCATATTGGATTTAAAATGCATTCCATCAATCAGACGGTCACCTCCCATTTCCTTCAAAACCCAGGTGCACCGGCACCTGCTGCACTGTTATTTACACGGCAGGTTTGGCAATCTGGAGAAGCGAGTGGTTTTCTGCTGAGAGAAATGCAGTTGGAGCAGTAATGTCACTGCAGCAAATACCGTGGGACATTTGCAGTGAGCAGCACAGCTAAAAACTTTGACACAGGTAACAGAACTAATCTTTAAGCTTATGAAATAATCAATAAAGTTACACTGCTCCTTGAGCATCTCTTTTAAAGGGGAGTCGGACAGCAGCTCTACTCTCTGCTATGTTCAAAATTTGGAGAATGGAATTAATATTTGTCTCATTCGTGATGTGTTATTTCACCCACCCACAACCCATAGTAAGCAGAGTGTAAGCTTACTGTAAACCCCCCTCTGCTGGCACAAATGCGTCCTTTAAATAGCAGGACAATACTGCGCTGTTGACTCTGGACCTCTTCTGCCTCAAAATAGCAATACACCAAAAACTGTACCTGACCACAACTCACTGTAAGTCCCGCATATACCCATGGGTGCACAGATGGGTGAAAGTATATTTGCTACTCACACAACCTGGGCGCTGGCTGTGAAAATGACAACTGCTTTAGTCTAAAACTAACAATGACAGGTAGTACAGCAAGTGGGCTAAATGTCAACATCAGAATGCTAACATGATAACACTGACAATGCTAACATGGCAGCATTTAGCAGGTATAATGTTTACCATGTTACAATGCTAACATTTTCAAATACAGCTGAGACTGATGGCAATGTCATTATTTTGCCTATATTTGTCCATGAACTTTGACCTGAAGATGGTGCCAAATGAAAAGTCAGGGAATAGCCAAAGATATTATGATTCATCCTTAATGGAACATGAATGTCTGAACCAAATTTAATGGCAATCTATCCAATAGTTGTTCAGTCCCTCCAGGATGTTATAATCACAACAAGTAACGCAAACTCAGCCAATCGATGTGAATTGTGTGCGACCTTACAATTTTGTCCAATCGCTATAACTTTACCGTAAATGTGACTATTCAAAATGAGTAAAATCTCATTTCATTGTAAAGTTATCATGATACTACTGCTGCACCTGTGACAGAGTATCACACACAATGCGACAGGGCTAACTGTTAACATCACACAGCTAACGTTACCCAATGTTTATTAACAGGTTTAATGACAGAGTCCTGCAGTTTTGGTGTTGGTGTGAGATTGCTGAAACGAGCCGCTGCTGCTATGTTAGCTCACGCTAACCGGGCAGACAGACAGAGAGAGCAGGAGGAGAGTAGCTCATGGAGACAGTCCGTCAATGCTGTCTTTGAATAGCAACAGCTGATTGCTGGCAATCATATACATTCTCATTTTGTGGGAAACACTGAATGCTCAATATAATAGGCTCCGAATCAGAGACAACATCAAAACTATTTTTATGCAGTTTTCACTTGCCCCCACAAATTTATTGCAAAAATATCGCAACTTGCCTATAAACATCTCAACATGGATCGCAGTTTATTTTAGAAAAGCTGCCATGTAATCATTCATCTCAGCAGTAGCAATCACAACACCAGCCCACGAAATCCTGGAGGGACTGGTTGTTGAGATAGTTCACTCACAACCATAGATGTCAACTTCATGGTGGTGCTAGAGGTATAGTCAGGGGAACATCAGAGTCATTAGGATACAACCTCTGGGAGCCATGAATGTCTGTGTAAGATTTTGCACCAATCCATCCAGGATATGTTGAGATATTTTACAGAATAAGTGAAAACTGTGACCCAGTTCAATCAAACCAAAAATGCCGACCTTGTGGTGGCACTGGAGTCAGGGGATTGCAAAAGTCATCCCTTTGGGCACAAGTTATTTCATCAATGTACAGTGTACAACTGTTGCTACCTTATGACCACTACCACTATTACTATTATTACCGTGTGATGAGAATATGTGATGTTTTTCACTGTGCTACAGCTGCCATAGAATCCTTGAAATGGTTTCTAACACAAATTGAAAACCTAAAGCTTTAATTTAATGACATTACATTTCTAATCAAGACATTACTAAGCAGCAATGAGCCAGAGGTTCACAAGCTTTTTCTACAAATTATCTTTTCAATGCACAAAGTGTTCTGAAAGTTGAGGAGAAAGGGCATTCTTCGATCTGTGAGATTCATATTTGCAGTTTTGTCTTGAACAGGGGTCACATACAGTACATAAAAGATGCGCTGTGTTATATCATCTGCATTTTCATAATAAAGCTCTTTTGAAACAGAGAAAAGCGACCCCTGGCAGGAGCAGAGCATCCTGACTGCCAGGGACACATAATGATACGGTATCATAGATAATAATATGCATACTTTTTTATCTTTATGTATGTAAATGCTCTCAGGGGCCAGTAGAAAGACAGCGATGGGGATACAGCGCTTAGCTGCTAATCGGCACCACAGGGTTGAGAAATACCTCTCCTTTGGTTCTCAAATTGTTTGGAAATTAAATAAGCCCCCGGAGGTGCTTCTCCTGCTGCTTCTTTGGAAAATTAGGTAGAGCAAGTCTGAAATCGAGACAGTGCAATGCTTCTGCTCGGAACCTGCAGCGAGGAACCTTCTCATACAAAGCCCGGTCCTCACTTCAAAACACTTTATAGGCTGGAATCAAAGTCTTGCAAGAGTGGAAAATGCTAAACAGACATCTGAGAGACAAGAAACAAAACCAAAAGATCCTAAGGAGGCTTCTCCCACCGGTCTCTCCTAACTGTCTTCAAAATATCTATGCTCATTTTCAAATTGACGCTGTGATCTCATATCTCTCCCACTAACACTCACATGAAATAATGCAGGTGTTGTTGCTCCGGGCGTGAATACAGAAAATCCTTACAAGCTGTCACGCCAACATGCCTATTTTTGACATTTTAGTGCTGCTGTGCAGAGATTAGACACTTTAGACCTGAAGTAGTTCAAAAGGCAGTTAAAGCTTCCCAGACTCTATGTTTGTCCCTGATATATTTAGTGTGGTGTTGGGTCACTGGCTGCTGTAAAAAGGTGGTTACCAACATGATGACTGAATCACTGAATACACACACACACACACACACACACACACACACACACACACACACACACACACAGTCAAAAATGAAAAACTGAATGTAAAATATGACAAACATTTAAGGCAGTAGAATACCTATACATATATTATGATTAACATGCAGTGTAAGTACTGCATCTGTACAACACACACACAGTAATCAAATCAAGTCATGTCAACCAAAATAGAAGCAGCATAGTAATATCTATAATGTGTTGCAGTGACGGTCGGTCTTTGCTTAATACTTCTAAAAATAAAGCACTCCCTACTCACAGCCTGCTGTCACAGGCAATGGACGCCATAAGGGTTATGGCCATTATAAATATTTCATATTTCAAGAAAAAAAGGAAAGACAAGACAAGACAAGACAAGATAATACATTTGTATAGAAAGATAAATTAATTTGGTCATGCACAAATCATAAAGTGATCGATCAGAATGCTTGCAGCCCTTGGGCAAAAAGCAATAATGTATTACTGTAAATGAACAGTTTGCTATTATGGCAAATATGCTTATTTGCTGTGTCTTGGAGTTAGATTAGTGTATCGATGCACTCTCATATCTGTGCAGTAAGTATGGCGTTCAGGCACAGCATAAAGACTGGACGCAGGGGGAAACTAGTCTGGCTCTGTGTGATGGTATGATAAACCTCCTACCAGCAACTCTAGAGCTTACCAATTAACACATAACTACTGAAGTAATGCAAAACATCAATCTGTAGTTTTAGATTATTAGAATTATTAATGAACAACAGGGCGTTCATCTGTCCAACACTTCTGTGGAATGTCTTTGCCGGTTGCTCTCTCACTGTGATAACAAGGCTCCAAGAAGTCTTTCTTATTTATTTTTATTTTTTTTCCCTTGCTTCTGTTTATTGGGCTAACTTAAGCTAATCGCTTTCAGGGTACCTTAGAGGGATAGTTCGACCCCAAATAAAAAATACATATTTTTCCTCTTACCTGTAGTGCTGTTTATCAGTCTAGATTGTTTTGGTGTAAGTTGCAGAGTGTTGGAAATATCAGCCGTAGAGATGTCTGCCTTCTCTCCAGTATAATGGAACTAGATGGCACTCAGCTTGTGGTGCTCACAGCGCCAATAAAATACATTTAAAAAACTCAACAGCAATGTCTCTTTCCAGAAATCATGACCCGATTACTAAAGATAATCCACAGATCTTGTTGTGAGCAGTTTCATGGAAGAACTATTTTCTTTTTACCAAATGCATCACCACACAGACGGAAGCGTGTATCTACTGCTAGCTCACTTAGCACCACTGAGCTAGCTAATGTTACAGCTCAGCTAAGGAGGACGCCATTAATGTTGCATCTTGCACAGTCATGAGCATGAGCCTCTCATTCATGAGTAGATGCACACTTCCTTCTGCACAGTTGGTGGACAGTGTTGGGGAGTAACTGGTTATTAGGAATTAAGTTATTCAGTTACAAAACTAATGTATTTGTAATCAGTTACAGTCACCACAAAAAATATGTAATTAAAGTACAGTTGCTAATGAAAATGTTGGTGATTACAAACCAGTTACAACCGGAATATATATATATATATATATATATATATAAAGTTTATATGTAACGTGACATTTATTCTGTTGCCTTGCATCTTTTCACTGCGCAGGTATGCTGCCTTCTGGCAGAGTGATTTTCCAGGCATTTTTCAACTTTATTGCCCAATTTAAAACACTTCAGAAAAGTATTAAGAAAGCAGTCACATGTACAGTTGTCACAGTTAATTATTTTGATGATGTAATTAAAATAGTTACAATACATATTACATTTTTGACAGGGTGACTAGTAATCTGTAACTTATTTCATTAAAAAAACCAAAAAAACTTCCAAACACTGTCGGCAGGTGTAGTTAAGTAAAAAGAAAATAGTTCCTACAAGAAACTGCTCACAACAAGGTCTGTGGATTATCTTAACTAACTGGGTCATGATTTCTGGAAAGAGACATTGCTGTTGAGTTTTTCAAATGTATTCTTTTGGCGCTTTGATCAACACAAGCCGAGTGCCATCTAGTTCCAGTATTGGAGACATCTCCACGGCCAACATCTCCAATATTCTGCAACTCACACCAAAATAATTTAGTTTGATAAATAGCACTACAGGCAAGAGGAAAAATATTTATTTCTATTCTATTCTATTCTATTCTATTCTATTCTATTCTATTCTATTCTACAGACATGAGAGTGGTATCAATCTTGTCATCCAGCACTTGGAAAGAAAGCAAGTATAAGTATATGTCTTGCAAAAAATGTAAAACTATTCCCTTAAATTTTTAAACTACCCGTCAAACAATACATTTCAATAGCTGTTATCACACTGCAGGCTTGCACACATAGAACAAAATGCTCCATGAGTTTACAGATTTGTCCCTGCAGACTTGCAGTTGTCATTGTTTAATGTAAATTACAGAGTCAGACTGAGCTGTTAGTGTTTGCGCCTCACAAGAGTCTGAAGACAGACGGATTTCTGTGAAAGCTCCAATCTCTCACTCCCAGCTGTCCAAATGCTGGCCTTTAGGAAAAGCCTCATTGGAGAACGCTGATGGACAGAATGGAAGCAGCTCATGTGTGAATCTCTTGGAGTGTCTGGTTTATATTGCATCTCTTTCTCCTCCATCATCATCATTTCATGCACAATTGGCTTTTTGTGTGTTTTTTATTTTATTTTTTCAGTTACCATCAGGTTACTGAGGAAACAAATCTGTAAAGAACCATGATGTATATACAGTCCAACCCTGCATTACTTACTTTATTTAACACCATAATCCAAATGGCCAATTAAGGAGGAATGTAGAAAATGCATGGCTGTACTGTACCACCGCTAAGGAAAAAAATACACATCTAACTAGCACATCAAACTGCATAAGGCAGATTTCACACACTCCAAACGTGCTGTGTTAGTCAGTCTGTCAAAAACATTGGCTTTTTCTCATGACACCGGAGAGATTCACAAATTCATTAAAAACAGAGCGAAAACAGTGGAATGTCTGTAAAATAAACAGACACTTTATATTAGACTGGGGTGTTTGATGCACAGAGGCAAGTGTCCTCTGGAGCAAATAATCAATTCTTCCTGGCACTGCCTACCCACACATACACACAAGCAGGTACTTTGTGCTTTTAAGCCTCCAGCCAGCTTTCAGAGCTCCCACCACTGAGAACAAAAAGCAGGCAGCACTTTGTTTCAGACGCTCTGTGGGGTGGGGCCTGCGTCTGCCCACCACACACCGTTTTTGTTTGTGTGTTTGTGCATCCATAGGTGTTTGTGATGGTAAATTGACGTATGCTAATAATGCTGTGGTTGATCTTTCCTCATGACTAGAGTGAGGAACAGACAGCACGGGGAAAGCTTTCAGTTGGTTGAGTACACTGCGACAAACACACACACATGCAAAACTGCACTCACTGTGGTTTTGCAACAGTTCAAGATTTACTTTGGGGACTCCCTGACCGGCACAGCAGGTTCAGTGCTGGGCCTTTTGGGTGACTGCCAATCAATATGACACTAACTTTGGAGAAAAAATATCCATTAACGGAGTAGCACACTGCTGAATACAGATAAAAAAGAATCACTCAGTTGCACGGCAAGGGCAAAGTCCTGCACTAACATCAAGAGATCTTCAGTGCTTTGCAAAGATTTTTTTTCAGATGTGTAGTTATGAGATTAGTCAGCATGAAAATTATAGCCTGTGTTCTGCCCTCTGATTTCACCCAAGTCCTACTTATTTGTTCTCAGAGAACTACTCTGATAGTTTCACATTCATGTTGCACTTCAGAACATGGATTGAATTCCTAGTTCAGATGCAGGAAAAAGAAACAAATGTGTCAATTAGACATTGATTTAATCTATTAACACGTATTATGAACATTACATCTCCAATCATGATATTTGACTTTGTTGAAGACTTGCTGTGGTGTGCCTTCACATTGATTCGTTCCTCTCAGATCAGCTCTTTATACCAGAGCTTTGCCATGGCAACCAAATATTACTGAAAAGGTCACTTCTTTGAAATTTAAAAAACCTTGATCATTTGTCAACTTTCAATTAACATGTAAGATGAATAAAAAGGGAAAAAACTCACACACCCACACACACACACATACAATACATTAGCCTTGAAGTGATAGCTTGTTTGAAAGAACGGCCTGCCCCCTTCCCCCGCTCACAGCTAAAGGTTAACATGTGACTGGAATGCATCGAGGCATTTTAAATATTTCAACATGTCTGCTGAATTGGGGCAATGGGATTGAAAGCAATGACCTCTATCCATGAGCAAAAGAAAACCTTCAACACTTCAAGAATGACTGGTAGTGTTCATCTCCTTCCCCTTCCTACGACATAGCTTTGTGCAATAATCTTTAAATCAGCAGTACAAAGTATTACTTTTGATCATCCAGAGGCACATCACAGCAAACAAAAGATGGATAACTAAGTGAAGTACAAACCAGTCTTCACCTTAATCAAATCTGCAGTATCCAAATGAGTATTATCAAGCACTAACAGTTAAGTGACCTGATTTGTTTGAGAGATTATTCTTTAGAAATATTCACATGGCAATACTACACTGACCCTAAAGAGGGATGTTTCTCATGTGCTGTTCTGCGCCACACATCCCATCACAATCTGATCAACTTAACTTCTATGGAGAAAAAAAAATGTGCAGAAACAAATATTACAGCTTCCTTGAATCTGGGTCATTCTTGCAGAGGAGGAAGATCATTAAAATGGAATGGCAGGTATGTGTTTCCTATGATCATCATGTGTAGCAGATACTGTACATGGCTCCCAACTGCCTCCACCCACCACTGCCCGTCAATTAGGGTGTCAGGTTTCTGTAAAATAATCACCCTACTCCTTTGCCCTGATCAGGACTTTCTCTCAAAGTGTGACGCTTTGTATAAACAACAAGCTAAAGAGAAGAAGAGAATGATAGCGGCACTTTACAGATCCTGCCTGATAATAAATAAACAGTATAAATGTTAACACGGAACGGTCAAGGAGAAATGTAATATCTCATTCCAGTCGATTCACCTGTAAATTTTCAGATGCCTTTCACAAGCGGTATGTGTGAAATATGCTGCTGAGACAATGACAGAAACAATTTGCAAAAAAACCCACACATCAGCAACATTCATAGCAACAGGGCATATATTTAGCCCCTGCTCGTCCTATGACATAGTCATGCCTGACACCCAATCTCGGCACCAAAAGCCACGACGGAAACTCAAAAAGAACCTAAAAATAACTGTCTCAAGTGACAAAAGACTGAGTGCCATGACTCAAGGGTGACCTACATTACGGTCAATAAAATGCTCAGTATCTTTAAATGCATCCTGACAGAGTTAACCATGTCTCTATGAGGCTGAATAAGGATACAGTAGATCTGTTGGTATGTCATGTGAAAGGCATTGGAGAAGAGTGACTCTACTTTTTACTTTCAAAATTAAAATATGTTTTTTTATGTTCTTAAAAACAATTACCGCATGACATAAACACTTACTATCAAATCTGCAACAACATTTTAAAAAATCATTTGTTGTCTCCTCACGTCATCAAGATCAGAGATGACAAAGTTGGCTTTCTCTGTCAGAGCTGAGCTCTATTCATCTTCCTTTTTGCACTTGTCAACTCCTTTGACACTCATCAATCAAAAATCTATTTACACACCATTGTTCCTTTACATTCTGGTCATTTCTCTGCTGCAGGCTGCTGCAAGGCCAAACTGCTTGACCTCGTTTGCTTAGTCTGTATATTCAGCTGAAGCTTACTTTGTTAGTCGTGCTCTGACTTAGTATGCTGAGCCATTGGTCTACTGAAGACACAAAAGCCTTGGACACCACAAACCTATGAGTACTGATTTTCCCAGCAGTATGTCTCCAAGTGGCTTTATAGTGGGCAGTAAAATGGCTACAGAGAGTGGTGATGCTGTTATCTGAGTATCTATCCCTGCGATGAGATTTCCACAAGCTCTCCCTAAGACTTCCCTATGCCTCTTCAAAAGTGGCTGTGTGATTAAGATGTGTTAACCATAGTGTTACGGTTCATAGGACTGCTTTGTAAATTCAAATTAATGGAGCTATCTATGATTCAGAGTTGTGTACACACAGTTCTCAACATGTAGGTAGCTGACACAGCTAACAATGTTAACTGGAGGAGAATTGAGGGGTTAGTGCTCTGCAAGCTTCCACAATGATGCCGGCAATCATTGCATGGGCACGTGAAGAGCAGTGGCAATTAACTAGCCAGTGGGGTACACACATGCTAACATGCACACACTGTTTGACAGTCTACCATAACAAAAAAACAGAGAAGCTCAGGACACCATATCTTTACATAGCAAATATTTAACTTCTAAATAAATGTTCTGAATGTCATGTACAGAACCTTGATAATTTATAACATATAGAGACACAGACAGGAGTTTAATGTTTTCTCCTCTACTGAAAGTTGCAACCTAATTGCTCATTATATGTTTAAACCAGCACAAGTTTTACAAGCTCTGTATCGAAAATCTGTAAATCTCAGTTGTTCAACTCTTAACTATACTTAGCCGACAAATGTAAGAGAAATAATAAAATTTCCAGATAAATGGTACATTCCTTCAGCAAATAACTATGATTCACAAAATGAGTTCTTTTCTGTCAAAATCTGATTAACTTTCAATACAGAAAATTACAAAAAAAACATGCGTGCTATATAAATTGAATTTAATTCGACAACATTAAACATCAACAGTTACAAAATAACTCTCTAGTGGCAATTTCTGTGTATTGATGAACATTTATAGGGGACTATATCTGTAATTCATAGTCGTCAGGAAGCTGGGGACTTTAAGAATTGGGAATGAAACAAACAAGTCTAGATTGTCCCGTTAAAGGTCCAGTATGCAGGATTTAGAGTAACATATATCTGCAGAAATGGAATAAAACATTCATAAGTATGTTTTTTATAATCACCTAAAAGCAAGAATTGTTTTCTTTCTGGGGGGATTTTCGCCTTTATTATGGGACAGCTCAAGAATGACAGGAATGGGGGCACAGAGAAGGTGGATGACATGCAGCAAAGGCGGCTGCAAGGACTCAGTAAACACTCTATCAGGTGAGCTAGAGGTGGCCCCTGAAACCATGAATTGTTGTGTTTTCGTTGCAGTAGAATGAGCTGTTCATATCTACATATGGAGTGGGGCCTCTTCCATGGAGTCTGCCATGTTTCTACAGTAGCCAAGAATGGACAAAACCAAACACTGGCTCTCGATAGGGCCATCTGCATTTTCATGTTGGCCACTGTAGTTGTCCTGTTGGCCAACATGTCAATGCAAAGCATGTACGAGCTTCAGCTGGTTGCAATCTGCAACCTCACCGATAGATGCCACTGAATCCTACACACTGGACCTCTAAGTAACTCAGCAGTGTTGTAATGTGGTGGCAAAAAAGCTGATGTCAACTCAAGCAGGGGCTTAAATATAGACAGTGCAGGCAATGTGGTTGCACCAGGGCCCATGGGCTGGGGGGGCCCGTAGAGAGAGTGGGCCCTTGTAAGTGATTCAGATTGCCACCTTGAACATATTCCTGTGTTCAAAAAGGAATAATAATAATAAAGAATGATCCTAATTTTAAAATGGTGTCATTTGCTATATATGTCCTAAAAAGGCAAAGCCATCTACATCATGGTTTACTTTTTTATTTTTATTGTTTTTAAAATCAGTAGCTATCTAAAACAAAATTATATGTTTTTTCTACATAAGCTATAAAATGTATAAAATAAATTATAAAAAAATAAAATAAAATAAATAGATATGTGATGATAATTGCTGGGTAATATGTCTGCTGATGTTGTCCAATGTCAAGTCTCTATTTGTGTCAAGACATTACCTGCATTATGTAGACATTGTCTTGTGGTCATGCTAGAAAGCTCATAAAGCTCAATGAAATGTGCATAAAAAACAAAAAGCATTCAAAAGAACCAAACTCCAGCTCTGAGCGCTTAATTAAGTACAGCATTAAATTAAATAGGCCATCATCATGAGACTATGCACACTTTATTAAACTGTGGTAAACTTGAGGTCCATAGGTATAAGGCAGAATTTCATCATGAAAATCATTACAACTGATATACAACACTTTGGGCCACATTAATTAATAGGGCAGCCATGAGACGCTCTAATTTAATGTGGCAGTAAACTCCTACAACAGAGACATAATGGCGTGAAGGTGGAGTAATTGCACACAGTAGACTGTGGAGAGGCTTTGGTTCTGCTCTGCAGTGGTTGGGGCAAACTCAAAGATACCCACAAGACAGATTTTCATCCCTACATCAATTACAAGACTGCCCATAGTGATTTATGTTAACTGAAACTGTTTACTAAACACAAGTGCCCATTATGCAAAATGTATCATGCTTAATTAATCTTTGCTGCAGTGAGAGTGTCTTGCGGTGTAAGCATATTAAATCACAAGTCACATCAGCTTGAGATGAAACCTATCGCCACTGCAATGGTCTTGACTCACGAGAGATTAATAACAGAGGGCGAGGGAAACATAATGAATATTTTATTCATGTGTTTTTAGAGGCACAACATGTTTATTTGGATTTGATACATTTCAGTCATTAATTTTTTCATTCGTCTGTGGTGCGCAGTAGGGCCACACAGCGTAAGAGGAGCCCCTGCAGCAGGCACGTTGCTAAATGATACTTAAAAAGTGATCAGACCATTACCATTTAGTAAGACGACCAAAGGTATCTCATTAGAATTTGACAAATTACTACCTACTTATCTCCTCTTTTAAAACTGAATTATGGAAATTATAATTTCTGTTCGTGGGACTTTTGGGGTATGTTGTTTTTAAAATTAGAACTGGACTTCAAAAGAAAGCTTTTAGGGTTTTCTGAACTTACTGCATGGAGCAATCTACAGACTGATCTTAAAGGTCAGGGGCTGTATTCGCAAACATCCTGAGAACACTCTCTGAGAGTGTTCTCAGGGGCTGTATTCACAAACATCCTGAGAACACTCTCAGAGAGCTCCTAATTTTTTTTAGTAAGGAGTCCTCGCTTACGAGTGATTTGGTAAAGTTCTCAGGGCAACTTCGAGCAAGGATGGGACAGAAACTTTTACCTTGGTGAGGAGGTGTGGCTGACCCCATTGCTAGGTATGATACATTCTTTTAACAGATGCGATTGGTTGTTAGAGATACACCCTTCTATACTGAACTGCTGACTATGAAAGTGCTGTCATTGTTGATGTGATCACTCTGCTGATGGAAGGTTGACACAGACCCAAGTCATCATCTGTTGTACTGCTGCATTTTATCTTAGTGTTGTAATCTTTCTGTTTCTGGCGTTATAGTATTAGGTGGGAAATATGTGTGTATCCCTAATGACATCAGCCACTCATATTATTCCTGCAAGGCCTAATCTGTAGCATTTCATTTACTCACTGTCATCCAGCGTTTGGAGAATATTTCTCAGACCTCTTTGTGATTCCACCATTTTCCTCTGCTTAAGAAACTCTTGAGCCTCTTAAAAGTCCTTTTCCCTGCTCCCAACAGTTTTTCACCTTAGGAGCTCTTTTAAGGTCCAAGATGCTCTGTGAATAACTTTTATCTGTACAAGGTCCTAGTCTTAACTGTAAGGGAAAATTCTAAGAAAAGAATTTTCTACGAATTTCATCACTAGGAGCAACTCTTAGTGCTGGGAAGCTTTGTGAATACAGCCCCTGGTGTGTAGGATTTAGTGACATCTAGTGGTGAGGTTGCAGACTGCAGCCAACTGAAACTTCGCCTGTGTGCCAAGTGTGTAGGAGAACTATGGTGGCCAATGTAAAAATGGCCCTATCTTGAGCCAGTGTTTGATTTGTGTGTTCTGTGCTACTGTAGAAACAACATGTGTTATGTCAATTTTACCTTTAATCACAATTTCAATTTTATCTTTAATCACAGGAATTTGCTACACTGACCACTAACGCCACGGGCACCCTCATGAGCATTGTGCGACTCCTTTCTATTTTTACGCAGCTGGTCCATTTTTTCTATGCACGACTTCATCGCCCTTCAAAAAGGTAAAACTGACATAACACAATTTGTTAAAAAAGGATTAAAATGAATACCCCACTGTACCAGAGGCCAACATAGCAGAGGAGACTTGTGGGTGTTTTTACATTTCACATCAAATCAATGCATCCTGTTGTTAAAATGATCCAGTTAATTAATTCAGTACCAGTTTATATAGCCTGTGCACTTCCAAATTCCTGCGGCACAGTGGGGCAGTGGTTAACATTGGCGCTTCACAGCAAGAGAACCTTGTGGTGAGGAAGCCCTTCTGTGCAGAGTTTGCATGTTCTCCCCATGCCATTGTGGGTTTTCTCCGGCTTCCTGCCACAGTGCAAAGACATGTAGGTTAGGTTAATTGATGACTCTAAATTGCCCGTAGTTGTCTGTCTCTGAAATAGTCTGACAACCTGTCAGGGGTGTACCTTGTCTCTCACCTAGTGTCAGCTGAGATAGGCTCCAGCCCCCCTGCGACCTCTAACAGGATAAGCGGTTACGGAAAATCAATGAAAAATGAGCTTCCAAACCCTGTGTAACCAACTGCACTATCACTCAAACTTAATATGCGCACTGTAAGCCGGCAGCAAAGCAACCACATGCTACAAAATCAGAGTCTGTGTAGCAGGTTAAAAGCCCTGCTCCACTCTGCTTACATGACACATCACGTTGATACCAAACGGCAACCTCTGAGGCTGAAAAATAAAGCCAGTGCGCAAGTGCCAAAAACTGCAGTTCGTTGACTGGCCACTAGAGGCTGGCTCAAAAGAGTAAATTGCCATAGACCCCCATGTTAAAATGCACCAACTTTACAGCAGAAATAAACATGTTTACAGCCTCATACAAAAAAGGTTTTAATCACTATAGCTAGTTTCAACATTAGTAACAGCTGTCTATGGTCCATACCCCATGTATTTTGGCTGTAAATCCTACACACTGAACCTTTAAACTTCAGAACAAAGTAACCCTGAATGGGTTAAAACTGTGGTGAAATCTACAGAGCCCAGGCTGTCTGTGTGCAAATGTTTAAACTGATCATTTTAACTATTACTCAAATTTATCTGCTTTTATATTAATTGCTGAACCTGTGTTGCTGCTTTTCAAGGCCAGGTCTCCCTTGTAAAAGAGATCTTTAAATTCAATGGGACAGACCTGGTTAAATAAAGGCTATTCATATATTAAAAAAACATAGTAGTAAAGATTTGAGTAGAATTTCAAGTATTAGCAGGCAGCTTTTAATATCCCAGTGCAGTACAGTAGTAGTAGATGTATAATACGTTCTGTTTTGCTTGGAGAAACTGTAAGATTCCAGTCAACAAAATATCCCGGTCAAACCAAGGCAGAGTCCCCTCATGATTTCTGTATGTACCTTCCAGCCATCTTGTGGTCAAATAGAGTTACTACAACATTAGTTAAGTGTACATGGTAGACAATAAAACACAAGAGATTCATTAATTTCCTCTGCCAGGTTAATTCTTTTCAGGGTGATGGGAGGTTGTATCCTCCTCCTACATACTTTGTTCTGAGGAGAAAGACACAATGGTTTTGTAAGTATGTAACAAGAACAATAGAGAGGTAGGAAGTATTCCTGCTGTGAAGTGATAATCACTGAGCCTGTTATTCTATTGCCGTGAACATAAACACGGTTAATATTGACTGCACAACACAACATCGACCGCTCATTAAGTTGCAGGTTTTAGGGCAAACTAGAAAATGTTTTCTATGCAGGACTGGAGAGTCTGCACATATATCAACTGTAATTTCTCAAGCCTGTTGCTCCTACAATCGAATGCAAATGAGCCATATGCATAAAGCCAGCCAGCCTGCTGAAACAGTAATTCACTGCTCCTGAGCCCCACAGAGTGTAATGTTCATCCAGTACTTCTGATTTCATTATTTATGTAAAAAAAAAAAAAAGAAAAAATTCTGGCGGTGTACGCCGAGATGGAGAGATCTGAAAAATGTCAATCCAGGAAGCTAATACGCTGCATGGTCCATTTGACATACATGCTGATGTCTTTCAAACTAAATGAGGATTTACTACTGTGCACACACTCATTTATTACAGTTGTCATGGATACCCTGTCATTCAAATACATCAGCAGTTCACAGTGCTGAAATATGACATGACTGGTCTGCACACACACACACACACACACTGCTAATCATGCCTTCTGCCAGATTGTCTTACTCTATTAAACTCGTCCGTGTCGGACTGATTCTGCCAATTGTTCTTCTCACATTGTGAAATTACTGAGAACAAAAGCACCCAATGAGAGGTTACTAATTCTTTACAAAATCACGCTAGAAGTAGCACATTCATCGGGAGTGGATTCTGAATCAGCACTGACTTAACACATTCTAACTGCCCTGAACACTAATCATTAAATGCTGGCAAATAAAGAAACTTCACCAAAACAGCTGTAACAGCTGGCTACTTTCATTACTTTCATGGTGAATTTAGACAAAATCAGAACAGTTAAAGCAGCCGTAAAAGTTAATATGGCAAACCTGTTAGTAAACCACTGCCTATTTCAGGGGTGTCAAACATACAGCCTAGGGCCAGAACCTGCCCACCTAAGGGTCCAATCCAGCCCACTGGATGACTCTGCACACCAAATATTGATGCACTTATATAGGCTAAGTAGTGCCAGATTTTAGGAGCACATTAAACTATAGCCCCTTTTACACTGCCAGATTTTTGGCAAATGTTGGGCCGTTTTGCCGGCAAGCTACAAGCGTTTAGACACAAAGAGCCGGATTCGCGAGTTGATCCGAGGTGCCCAATTATCCGCCACGTAGGGGGTAGACATATTGGCGGAACCTTTTTGGTTTAAAAAGAATGAGGCGCCCTACTGCCACGGGAGGCGGCTGTTGATGACACCGCAAGTGCGACCCACTGGCGGTGGACAAACAGGAAACAGTTGATAGCAGGAATGAGCAGCTAGTAGCAAGAGGGAAATGCAAACCTGAAAGACACTGTAAAGATGAGCAACTGGGGAGACAAGGAATTGCGCGCCCTCTTTGTCCTCTGAAATGAAGAGGCCATTAACTGTCAAATGACAGGGATGGTAAAGGATGGGCCAACTTATGAGAGAATCACAGACGGACTGACCAGCCGTGGCTTCCCTCCCACATCACTGTTTACGCCACACACTGAGCAACACGTTTTGTTACTTGCCAACACCCCCCATTGCCCCGAAAAAGGCACATTCAGAATAAACAAAGGTAGGTAGGTGGCATTTTGCTGCACCCCCCAATTTTGTTTTTATACTGCCAATGCTGAAAGAAGACTGACTGGGCTTTCCTGCAAATTTGCACAATTCCTATTTAAAAAGGGTTAGTAAGAAGCCCAATTCATGTAAAATGCTAGCAGTGGCTTCCACTCTGACCAGATTACAGTTCTCTGAAATAACAATAAATAATGATTGTGGTCATGTTTAAAGATAGTGAACATTGTACAAAATATTGTCAATCAGCAGCTTCAGTACAAAATAACTTCTATCTTCAAACAGCCTTGCTGGGACCCTATTGCTAATGCACTGCCAAAACTTTAGGTATATAAATGGTTTGTGAGGCAGCGGAAAACTAAACCTTCTTCCTCAATAGCTTCCACTTTAGTTTGGTATGATGATACCAGCATTACTACACAGGAGTGGAAATATATGGGGAAAATGCGCATGTAATGACGGTGAGTAGTAGACTGACTGAATGTGGACAAAAATGAGACATATTATTCAAATTGCACCTATTTTTCTTAAGACATCTCAAACTGTTCATCATCTGTTTGGTAAATGCCTGAACATTTTCAGACATGTACATCTTCACACTAAAAAAACAAAGGGAAAATTGGGAGGTGTTATTATTTAAAGATTATTATACTTACACAAATACAAAAACTTTATTGCCCACAATGTGGAAATTTTCCTTTGGTTTCACCACAACACATGCCATAATGAAATACATAAAAACGTACAGGCAACATAAAAGTGGAAGTTCAAAAGCTTATAAGAGGCTTGGCCATACACATTGAAAAAAAATACAACTCACGACATACAACTCAGTAATACACACACTATAAAATATGCATGGTTTTGCTGGTCTGCCCCACTTAAGATCAACTTGGGATCTTTGCTGCCCATGAAGTAAAATGACTTTGACACCCCTGGTGTATTTACACATCCAGCGAACATGGATGAAACACCAGCCTTCATCTGAATGTGTGTCTCTGGCCATGTGACAAATCTAAGTCCAATATTCACTTCCCTTATAGATCTATTTTGTTCCCCACCAACACCTGAGGACAATATTTGGCTCCTAAGCTGCCAAATTCTGCACTGCATTCACCAGCAAGACACTAACTTTGCCTGTCTGCAGTTTGATACTTGGCAGGCAGTGTCAAGAGGGTTTATCAAAGCTCGGCTGGAAACAGAATTCATGAAAGTGGAGAGAGGGCCTTAGAATCAAAACAAGGAGCTGAAAGGTGCTAGGACATTCTGCAGAGCTAAGAGGGGGTAAACAGTGAAACTTTACTGTAGGTTCATCACTATGAGCACACCTCATATTATCCATAGTGATTTGAACAAACATTAAAGTAAAAAAAATGATTAATGCAGCTTTAAAAAGGTGAACGCACCATTTATTTTGCAGCACATGATTGTGTTACATGTGCTTGTCTGGAAGACATTCGCTGGCAAACTGTACATAACACAGATCAACTGATGATTAAGCAAGCCATCCATCAGTATCCATGGTGATGGATGCTTCCTCTAGATGGCTGAAAGTAGTGAGCGAGTCCCGTAGTTTACCTTTTTATTTATACTCTCCCATTAATGTGGAGTGGTCTCCACAGCTATGTGACTTCATAATGACTGAGTCTCTGCAGTGAAGTACTCGTGGCAGCAAAAACATGGGAGGTAAATATTCATGAGGAGATGACAAGCGAAGGCCTTTGCATATATACAGTCGAAACATCAACGTGTCTTTCAGTAACAGACCAGCAGATTAAAGCTGAACACGTTACTCTCTGTGTTGCCGTTTAGCTGATTCCTTTGAGATGATAATGCATTTTGTTGCCTTATGGCTTTCCACATCCATCTGTCACTAATACACCATTTGGACGGCTTATTTTCAGCAGCCACAGGTGGATTTATCTGAAGTTGATACAGTGTAATAGGCATGAGATGATGTGAAAATTTCATGTTACAGTTAGCCATGCCCCCTAATCTTACTATATAATGACAGAAACTCTGTCTGTCTGTCTGTGTGTGTGTGTGTGTGTGTGTGTGTGTGTGTGTGTGTGTGTGTGTGTGTGTAGATGTGTCTCTTCCACGTTTTTCTCCTCACTGACTTGGTCAGTCCATGTGAAATTTGGCACAGTGGTAGAGGGTCATGGGAGGATGCGAATGAAGCAATATTATACCAGTTGGCCAAAGTGGGGCCCTATAGCAACCGACTGAAATTGGAAACTTTGAATGGGCATATCTCATGCCCCGTATGTCGTAGAGACATGAAACTTTGCACAGAGATGCCTCTCCTCATGAGGAACAAATTTGCCTCAAGAACCCGTAACTTCCGGTTATATAGATTTCCGCCATTTTGAATTTTTTAAAAAACACATAAAATCATATAAAAGTTTGACCGGTCTGCATGAAACTCGGTGAATTTAATCTAGGGACCAATATCTAAAGTTTCCCCTTAGCAAAAGTTGCACCACTGCAACAAGGGCTAGCCGCACCTTTCCCATGTGAACTACCAGTGCGGCCCACTTTTAAGTCAACACAACATATAAACACTTTAACTATCTGCCTTTCAACGTGCTACCTCCACTACTAATGTACAGTTTTAGCCCACTAACTATCCCACTATTGGCAATGGTACTACTGTACTTTCAATAAAGCAATCGTACTATCAAATTCACAAAAACTCTGTCTGAATACATTGCTCTTCTTAATGGGTGCAGTTGACTATTTAATCTACAATTTCCTATGACCTGTATCCCAAACACACACCATGTGAAACTGTACGTGGGCAACTGTGCACTCAATGGGTATGGACTAGTTACTGTGATTTACAATATTATCCAGATGGTCATCAAAATATTCTTAAAACTCTGATCCTCCACCAGAAAACACTTAGTTTCCTGCATTTTGGTGAACTATTCTGCATTGATTTATGGTGTAAATGTCAATAATTATGTCAAAATAAAAGTCCTCTGCTACTGTCACATTTTTATTGGGGGGGTTACAAATGCATGTGTTTTAAATATTGAGGGGAATTAGACCCTGCGTTCCCCCTGAAATCTACACATATGCTGTTAAAAAACAAATTTTTCTTTTGCATGACAAATAGGACACACGTCTTACTAACAATCTTAAAAAGCCAGCCGTTTTCAGTTGCTAAAAATGGCATCATATCTTTCCATATGAAATGTGCCAATGACTCATTAAGATCTTTTGCATTTTTTGAGGGTGGTGCATATGCAGCCTTTTTCTGCAGAGTCTCTTTTATTGTTTGTTGCCCAGCAGTCTTAATGAGCACTGCTGGACATGATATTCATGATTAATCCAATAATGAAATTCACCACGATCAACTTATTGTGGGTGTTTTTATCATGATGAGTACATAAAATCTTATCATGTCCCATGTCTACAGCGTAGGACCACACACTGTAACAAAGCATAGTCTGTCAAAGTGGCCAACAGACCTTACTCCTCAGTAATAACAACATGGTACTCTTCACTTGACACAGACATCCCTGATAAAGTGCATGGTATTGGTTATGTGTCACTATCTAAAGCTTTGACTGCAGGTGACAACCATTACACACTTCCCATAAAATGACCTGACATACAATGACAATAACTGTACTTACAGTCGGTGAAAGTGAAGTTGATGATCTTCTCCCCCGGAGCACCCTCGAATACTGAAGATGTGTTTAAAGCTCCTCTTTTGATTAATTGATCGATTAGCAGGCCAGCGGGAGTGGGACAGGAGAGTGGTTGCTGCTCACTGCGGTCCATCTCTTGATTGAATTTCCATTGTGGTGCAATTGTATCACCCGGTACTCTGACTACGGGAGGGAGGGGACACAGGTCACTACACTCGACAGGGTTCCACTTTCTTTGCAGCCTGAGGGGCCTCTATCAGCGGCAAAGAATTGACAAGCTTTGCACAAAAGCTCTCTACAGCTCCCTAAAGAGAGACATGCTCAGTGATTCTGGTACCATGTGCGGCAGTGGCCTTTCACTCACAGATTAACACCCAAGCAAACACACATGTGCTCACACAACATAACAAGGACGTTAAGTAAATAATTTACCTGATATGACACATGGAAGCTCACCCTTTTCTGATAATGGTTCAAAATGGTTCTTGTGGTAGCTGGAAAAAACAAACACAAGGAAAACATTAATGTTAGATCTGTCCATTGAGATGTGCTGAACGGACACCGGATAGCCGCTGTTAACCTGAGAGGAATGCATAATTTAGAAAGGCCAGAAGAGGGTGTCACGTGTAGCCTGGGCCTTTATGCAGTCAAAGCCATCAGGTTACACTGACAGTGACAGGGGATGACTGACCACTTTGCTCCACAGCAAACCCTGACTTTTCAATAACACAATAAGAGGGAAACATTCAGTGGCAGATCTTGCTATAGGAAACATAGGTGGCGCCAAATTGTCCCCCTCCTCTTTTTCTTTTTGACATTTGACATTAAAAAAAAAATCTAACATAAGGAAAATGTTGGAGTGGAGTTTGTGTGGAGGGAAAAGGAGTCATTAACACTTTTATCTTCATGGGTATATACTCGCATTACTGAAAAGCAACACTGTGCACGTCATTATCAAATATAGATTCTGTGCTGTGATGTCACTTCTGGGAAAGACAGAAAAAAGAATGAAAAAACAAGGGAGCCGGAGGGTAAAGCTTTGACGGCCGGGACATTTGCAATTTTTGCAAAGCCAGATGCTGATGAGAATGATCCCAAGAAGACCAAAGATCATGTGCATTGTTTGTTCCATGAGATACGTGTTGAAGAGACTGACCTCATCGAAGACGGGGAGGCGTTCACCAGCACTACTTGTACTGAAGTGTAGACTAACCTACCGTACGAAAAGCAAAAGTCAAATTTAGTTGGTGAATTAATTTTAAAAAGAGATGTTCTAGAAGGTTGCTTTTTTTAATTAAAAATTATTTGAAATAAATGAAATCTATTACAAAATACTGTGAGGAGGCAAGGGAGGGAGGGAGGGAGGGGTGGCAAGAGGGTAAGTCTGCTGTACCTGCAGCCCTCCTTAAAAAAAGTGACATTCATTTATTGTTTATATTAATACTGTGATTAATCAGGCCTACACTTAAATAACAATGTGTTTTAAGTGTCCCAGGTTGCTGTTAAAGGTGACCCACTTTAACAGTAGCTCCGGGTAACATGTGGTTATGGGTCACTGTGCATCTGTGGAAGAGTCATCCATCCTGTCTTTAATCTTTCTTTCTTTCTGTCTTTTTTTGTTTGTTTGTTTCAAAAACATTTGGATCATCATTAAAAATGATGCAGAAGATAAGTTGTCAGAAAGTGTCACACTTTATCAGTATTCACCTCACCATATTCCTCCACTAGTTGCTATTTATGTCATTGTTAGTTAGCAAAATTGTTTATCTGTGTTGGTTCTCACTGACTCTTGTTTTTAATAAATAAATAAATAAATAAATAAATAGAAGGAGCCCTTCTGTGTGGAGTTTACATGTTCTCACGTCAGTGTGGGTTTTCTTCAGGTACTCCGGCTTCCTCCAACAGTCAAAGACATGCAGGTTAATTGGTGACGCTAAACTGACCATAGGTGTGAATGTGAGTGTGAATGGTTGTCTGTCTCTATGTGTCATCCCTTTGATAGTCTGGTGACCTGTCGAGGGTAATGGGCAGCTGGGATAAGCTCCAGCACCACTGTGACCCCTAACAGGTTAAATGGTTACGGAAAATGAATGAACGAATGAATGAGTATGATAGAGCTCTGAAGCTATTTAGAATAGTATCTTAAGAAGGGTTAAGACATTTGGATCATAATTAAAAGTGATGCAGAAAATAAATGACCAGAAAGTGTCACACTTTATCCTCTACTGTTTGCTATTTATGTCATTGTTTGTTAGCTAAGTTGTTTAATTGTATTGGTTCTCATTGGCTTCTGTTTATAATAATACAATAAATAAATAAAAGTATTCTGGGGGGTGGGGGTGGGGTGGGGTTCTTGCCAGGGGAAGCTTGCCAAGAGTGCCAAATGTGCCATTTCCGGCACTGGAAACACCGAATGACACAACTTTCCTGCAATTGCCATGAGAGATGTATAAACACATTTTTCATTAGTAGATTTTTTTTCCTCATGTACTAGGTGCAACCTTAACAGGCCACATGGGGACACCAAATTCTCATTAGCACTAATGAGGACGCCAAAACATGTCGTGCTGAAATTAAGTAGCACTTGGGAGTATAAAAGCATTAAAATGCATCTGGATCTTGAAATGAAGACACTTAATGTCACAACAGTTGGTGCACTGTCAAATCTCAGAGTGCAATTTACTGACAGTGTTTACTTATTTTTTTGCCCTGTAATGCGATCGAGACTAATGCTTCAGAAATAATTGTGCTGTTTGGGTACAGCTCTGTAATAGCTTCTTAAGTATGTAGTCCCTCTGAGCTTGCTTTATTTTCTAGGCCCCTCTTCAATTATTTATGGTTATTAGAACAATTCTTTCATTTGACATGCGAAGTGAACAGACACTAGACAAGAAGGAAAGAGAAGAAACAGCCAATCACATGCACTGATTGAACACTCAGTACACAGTGCAGCAATGCTCCCAAACAAATTGAACTGTGTCCATTTACTAGACTTTAAAGTCATAACCAGATATCTGATGTTCTGATGGTTCCTCTCTTTTCACACAGTGCTATGTTTATATTATCTGCGTGTATGCATATGTAACTGTGGTAAGAGTAAAATTGTTTGAGGTGTAACTGCATAAATGTTTCCCAGAATATGCTCTTTAGCATCATCTACTGTTCTTTGTGAGAAGCACAGGCAGCCTGACGCCTGTTCAACCACATCAGAATCAAGTTAACCAGACATGTGCGTCAGTGTGATACAGAGACATTTAAACATGCAACAGTAGGGAAAGCACAGGTTTACAAAAAAAAGGACGATGGGTGATTTCTATTAGCCGCTTCACTTTCAGACTCCTGATATCTCATGCTGGCTCACAGTCACACTGTCACGGCTCACTGGGACATTTGAATATAACAGAGCTATTGTTGCTGTTATTAATAACACCTGGGATTTTGGGAATGAAAATGTGTGTTGCCTTACGTCCTCAGGCTAAATAAAGGCACTGGAATTCTGACATTTTCCAAATGCAACATTCAGTTTCCCCCCTTCATGCCCAGTAATTAACAAGCACACTAAAATAAATCACATTTAACATGAGGGATGAGTATAATTCCCTCTCCTCTTAATCTCGGCAGACTCAGAACCAGCCATGTACCCACCCACACTTTTGGCTCTGTTTGGAAATGAACATGACAAGAGATTTTTTTAAAATCATTTTGGGCCTGCAGAACACCTGTAGTTTAAACCTGCGGCCACAAGATGGCGGTGTGCTTCACTGATTTATTATAACCCTCGACCCTCAGAAGTCATATGCTGAGGACTTGATGTTGCATTTTTTATTTCCACCACAAAAACATAACAAAGCCGTCCTGTTGCATTGTGCTCTAACCCAGCACATACCCTTTACATTTGGCTGATCTAACCCAGTGGGGACTAATTAAATTTGATATAGTGGTGCTATGGGTGTTTGCCAAGGCAGCTGTTTCTTTTTATAAGCCTCTTCATCAGCTTCATTACCATGTGCGGCTTGTTTGAAAACCATAACTATAGCAGAGACCGCTGTAATACTATACATTAAAGATGGATGTTATAGGCTACTAATGTTGCAGCAGTGGTGCAAAGTTCATCTTCTAAAATAACTTATCGCCAAGTAGAGACAAAAATATTACAACATAAGAAAAGGCAGGCCTGTGTAGAAGTCAGGTCAGCTGGATTTTCTCCTTTTCAGTCTAGAAAAATGGTCAGTGACTTAGTTTTAGATACCATTTCCCCATGGATGGATTACTGAATGGACCTACTTGGAAAAGGCTCAGAGCGCAAAGTGTCAGAGGCCCCCCTGTCCGTCACTTGCAAAATGTCACTGAAATAAACATGTACCATCCAAAAGAGATTCAAACTGATCACAAAGAGATGCAAAGGAACTGCAAAGAGACACAAAATAACTACAAATGGGGGTAAAACAACGACAAAGAGACACAACATCACCTCAGAGAGCCACAAAACAACCACAAAAGACACAAAATGACCCCAAAGACACACAAAACAACCACATAAGATACAAAATGACCCCAAAGACACACAAAGCTACTAGGTGAGACACAAAATGACACCAAAAACGCACAAAATCAGCTAGGAGAAACTCAAAACAACACCACTAAGGACACAAATGATCCCTAAGAGACACAAAGCAACCATAAAGGACACAAAATGAACCCAGAAAAACACAAAATAAAAAAAAAGAAATCACAAGATAAGGGGCGGCACGGTGGTGTGGTGGTTAGCACTCTCGCCTCACAGCAAGAGGGTTGCCGGTTCGATCCCAGGTGTGGGAGCCCTTCTGTGCGGAGTTTGCATGTTCTCCCCGTGTCAGCGTGGGTTCTCTCCGGGCACTCCGGCTTCCTCCCACAGTCCAAAGACATGCAGATTGGGGACTAGGTTAATTGATAACTCTAAATTGTCCATAGGTGTGAATGTGAGCGTGAATGGTTGTTTGTCTCTATGTGTCAGCCCTGCGATAGTCTGGCGACCTGTCCAGGGTGTACCCTGCCTCTCGCCCGATGTAGCTGGGATAGGCTCCAGCCCCCCGCGACCCTCAAGAGGATGAAGCGGTTAGAAGATGAATGAATGAATGAATGAAATCACAAGATAACTACAAATGGGGGCAAAACAACCACAAAGAGACATAAAAACACCTCAGAGAACCACAAAACAACCAAATAGACACAAAATAATCCCAAGTAGACACAAAACAACCACAAAAGACAAAAAATAACTTCAAAGAGACACAAAGCAATCACGGAGAGACACAAAAAGACATCAAAGAGGCACAAAATCACCCAGATGGAACTCAAAACAACCACAAAAGACACAAATGACCCCTAATAGACACAAAATAACTACAAATGGGGGCAAAACAACCACAAAGAGACACAAAATGACCTCAGAGAGCCACAACACGACTACACAGAGACACAAAATGATCCCATGTAGACACAATGTAAGTACAAGTGGGCGTAAAACAACCACAAACACAGACAAAATTTCCCCAAAGAGACACAAAGCAACCACGGAGAGACACAAAATGACATCAAAGGGGCACAAAATCACCTTGAAGAAACTCAAAACAACTAAAAAAAAGACACAAAATGAACCCAAAGCCACAAAAAATAACTACAAATGGGGGCAAAACAACCACAAAGAGACACAAAATGACCTGGAAGAAACTTAACAAACCAAAGAGACACAAAATTAACCTTAAAGAGACACAAAACAACCAATAAAGACACAAAGAGACACAAAGCAACTAGGAGAGACACAAAATTACATCAAAAAGGCACAAAATCACTTAGAAGAAACTCAAAAGAACCAAACAAAGACACAAATGACCCCAGAGACACACACTATATCTACAAAGGGGGGTTAAACAACCACAAAGAGACACAAAATCACCTCAGAGAGCCACAAAACAACCACAAAAGACACAAAATGACCCTAAAGAGACACAATATATCTACAAATGGGGGCAAAACAACCACAAAGACACAAGCAACCCCAAAGAGACACAAAATGACCTGAAAGAAACACAATACAGCCACAAAGCGACTCCAAACAACCACAGATACACAAAATGACATCGAAAAAACACAAAACACACGATGTGACCCACAAGAGACACAAAACAACCACAAAATGACCACACTCACATATCTATAGGATACATATCTGTGCCCAGGAGACACATTGTCTCATAAGCAGACCATGCCTTTCACCCGAGTGACAAAAAATCTTCCTAGACAAACATTCATTCTTATTTGCTGCCTTTAAAGCAACATAAATCAATACATTGAAAGTCATGGTTGAGCCCACCTTCTTTGGCAACAGTCGGCGCACATGATGATACAGTGGGATGTGCGCTGAAGCCCACAGTGGGCAGGCGGCAGCGCTCTGCGGCTGATTCCTGGTTTGTAAAACCATGATTGGACAGACGGAGTCACGTTGTCCGTGGAGCTGTCAGTCCGATGCTGCACCATTGTTCCCCGAGCAGCCGGAAGGAGTGCTTGTTAAAGCACTATTATATGCGACAATTGTGCCGGTCAGTCCAACACTACTCGGGGAAATCCGGCACCGGTTTTGACTGATCTCACAGCGGTGGAGGATTTCCGAAGAGGAAAACTGGTTTAGGGAGAAATTGTGAAGTCCATTGAGAGAGGGGCGTCATTGACTGGCTGGGTACTGATGATAGTAACGAAATGAATGGTGAGTATGAGCAATCTCAGGTAACAGGCCGTGTATTTGAATACATCCATGATCAGATGGGGGAAATATGAGCTTGTTGTATTTGTTTCATGCGTCTTTTTACTGGTGCGTAAAGTAATTAGACATGTTAGATGATTGCCTGCTGTTTTGTTGCTTCAGTATGCTGGGACCCATCCCTAAATGGTCCAATTGTCAAACTCTTCTGAGCATCAGTCTGTCTGTGCTACACATACATAGCAAATTTGAGAATGATACCAATACTTCAAAACCAGATTTTCTTTGTTCCATCCAAGCCATTGACCATTTTATTGCTCAAACACTTTGAGCACAAAAGCTTTACTGCTGCACAAAATAGACCCAGAGCCCAAAGGGATCCTGCATGTAAGAGCTCCTGTGCCTTTGTGTATCATTTTTGAGGTCGCACATGTGTGTCATACAGGCTGCTTTACTAGGAGCCAGCTGAGTAGTATGTATGGCCAACTGGCTGAGAGCCTCTCATGCAGACCGCAGGGAGAAGAGAGTCTGGTTCCCCGCAGAGCCTCCTGCAGAACAGGCTGAGGAGGCAGAAAGTCTGTTCCCCTCCTGCCTCCCACGAGGATGCTCCCCCCCCTCTCTCCAACCTCCCCAGCTATAAGTGGCTCACAAAGAGATAAAGCACTGTCAGTCATCTATACATCACTGCAAAGTTTCTTTGACATAGAATGTGCACTAAAACATGTGCATTACAAAATACTTGCTTTGCGTTCATCATGTTGTGGCACCTTGTGTCAGCTGGTGCACCAAACAGCATAAAACATGATTTAAAGTCACCTTTTTGCACAAAATCTCTTGTAACTCCAGAAATAATAGAGCAGACACTACTTATTACATTAGCTGCAGTCTAAATATTTATATTTCTCTTCTCTATCCTTCACAGAACAGAGGCGTATCGCGGCTGCAGTCTAATATATTTCGCTAAAGGTAAGAACACATCTCCCTCTCGCTGTCTGAAATATCATACTGCCAGCCTTCACAACACATTAACATATTGAATTCATGCCTGCGAGATAGATGCCGTTCAAAGCTCGCACAACTGTTGCTATGCTGCCACAAAAGACCCTCTGATAACAAGATATGATGTGATGTTGATGCAGACAACAGTGTTTAGTCAATACAGACAGCTGCGCTATTCTCACTGGATTATACTAGAGAGATGCCTCTGATATCAAAATGATGAAAAGAGGACATATTCTTTCTAGAGTGTGTTGTATTATATGCTTGATATTTATTTATTTATTTCAGCAAATCAACCGTCAGTGCTACAGAAAATGTGAAAATCACAGGCGTTGACATATATCCAAAGCACTATTACTGATAGATTAATATTTATTTCACTGTTGCCTGTGAAGCCATGTGGTACTAATACATTTACTTTAATATAATCAAAAGATATAATCGTGTGAACTGTTTTTTTACATATTAGTCTTCAATATGGCAGCTTCATTATCTTTCCATGCCTTCTTTATAATTATTCCTCCGCCAGCCTCTTTTGTCAGAAGGAAAAGGCAGCACTAACAGTCCATCCCTGTGCAAAACCATGCCCTCAAACATGTGACCGTGCACACACAATCACACAACCATTTCCGTCTTTGTGATTGAGATCTGAAAGGTGAGGGAGGGGAGGGGAGGGGGCGGGGCGATGTGTGTGTGGGGCCTCTCTTCTTGTGACTGTGTATTTCCCCTTCTTCAATCCATCTGTCTCCCAAATCCATCAGCACCCAGTCCTCAGAGGAGCAGAATTTAATTAGTACATGTGGCACTGAGTAAAAGGACATTGAAACATTAAGTAGATGTATTTACTTGTGAAAAGCCGCATCATTAAGCTGGCTTATTTGAATAAGTGATTCAGCCATGCTGCTATTACATACTGTAGCACAGATGGCTCAAGCTTGATAACAGTGAATGTGGTCCATTAAAGATTCACAGGAAAGGTGTTATGGCTTAGCAGCACTAAGGAGAGTCTCTCCGCGGGAGGCTGGTGTGGGTGAATTGTCTGCACACAAAGGTTCCCGTGCACAGCTAAATCAATTTGTTTCCTTTTACGTGGGAACAACAAGAAGTGGTGGCTTTAAGCTCCACCTGGAGGTTCAGGCAGATTTACTGGGTGAGGTTAAAGGTCAGGTTGTTAATTGATGTGGGGAAGACTGGATTAAAAGAATCAGTGTTCTGGAGGTGTAAGTCCAGTGGGTTGTTTAACACCTCGCTTTACATTTCACCACCTGGGTAAGACAAGTCCACTAGAAACATTTTGCTGCTGCAAGAAAAATGTCTAAAGTGAGATGAACAGACTGAAAACTTTATCTTACTAGGAAAAACAGGTGTTGACAAAGCTTTCCTTTGGCAACACCCCTTAACAGTTGAAAAAAAGTAATAAATCACAACATATTTTGTCAATACTCAGCATAATGCAACATATGTAATATCACAATAATATTGTATCCTGACTTAAAGGATAACTTCGGCATTTTTCAACCTGGGCCCTACAACTCGTTATAAAATTGGTTCAGTATTGAGGGAGGCGGATGCAGTCGGGAGCCGCGAAATGGAGCTTAAAACGGTAACTGGGGCAAATGCGTCCCATTTAAGTTTGTGCATTAAAAGTGCTTTTTTTTCACCACTGACCGGTTCAGATCGCCAGTGTTATCTCTGTAAATAGCATAGTAAACGTTGAAACGATATGTAAAACAATAATCCATGGAAATTACAATATAAAACAAGAGGAATTACTCATTGCACATATGAATAATATGTTGATACAGCTCACTCATAGTTCTCATATCTCTGCTCACAAACCACACTTCAGTCAACTCTATTTTTTACCCAGTGATGCTCATGGTAAGTTTAATTTTCTGTAGTTTTAAAGGTCCAGTGTGTAGGATTTAGTGACACCTAGTGGTGAGGCTACACAACTGGAGCTTCTTCTGCGTCTCAAGCGTGAAAGAGAACTGACATGTAAACCCAAATGGCCCTATCTTGATCCAGTGTTTGATTTGTCCATTCTGGGCTACTGTAGAAACAACATGGCTGACTCCATGGAAGAGGACCCGCTCCATGTGTAGATAGAAATGGCTCATTTTAAGGTAATGTTGGCATGATGACTCAGATTTTAAGGTGATTATATTCCATTTCTGCCAATGGATCCCCTAAATCCTTCACACTGGCCCTGTAATATGAATTTAAATGAAACATCTATTAATACATCCTGATTTTCTTTAGTAATTTTTTGCTTGCTTCTATATTAAGTGTTCAGGCTAAATTTTGGTTGCTATACTAAACATTTCTGAAGCAGCAGGTTCATTAAATTGTGACAAGACAACATTAACTCATGAATACAGTGTTGAATATATGCTTTACGAGAATGATGGAATAATTTTGTTGTGAGGGTGTCTGCTTGTAATTTAAAAAAAATCATCCACAGAATGATAAAAATTAAGCACTTAGCTAGCACTTAGCAAAAAAAAGTGAATGACCCTATCCAGAGCCAGTGTCTGTGTCATTCTAAGGTAATGCAAACACAGGTCTTATTTTCAGGTCATTGCAAACTTATAAAAACATAGTTATTATCATTATATACCATAACTGCCAATAGATCACCCTAACTCCTACACACTGGACCTTTAAAAGAAACATCTTCAAAGAGACTTTTCCACTTAATTAGGATAAGACAACAAGCTAACGGGCAGGTTAATGCAGAAACACTGTATAAAACATTCTCTGATTTTATGTGGATAGGCTATATGTCCTTTTGATCATTTGAGATGTGGTGTGATACACACAATTTATGTTCTTTCAAAACAATTGGCCCTCTCTGTTTTTCATTAATTGTCACTGTGCATGTTTTATTCCTCGTCCCAAACACCTAATTAAAATCACGGCATCGGCGAGGTATAGGATTGCGGTGTGAACTAATATCAACCTTTTAGATTACAGAGCAGCTTTGTGTGTCTCAGCAGGGTTCATGGTTCCAATTTAGTAGCTTTTGATGTGACTCTTTTTGTGTCTCTGGCTCCTTCCTGGCTGAGCTCTGAGCTTTCACGGTTCAGGACTGTGCTCTCTTGAGATGTTGCCATGACACCTATTTGGAATCTTTTGTCTGTTGCCAGCTAATTAAAGAAAAAAAATACATATTTCTCTGCCTTTAATGAGTTTTATTTGTCAGCGCACAGAGCGCAACCACATAAATGTGTGTGTGTGTGTATATACAGACATCAACATCTGAAGTGATGATGTAATTATTCTGGGTTTTTTGCAAATATTCTACAATTAGTAAAGATTATGTGTTTCAGTTTCATTACTGACAATTCATATTCTCATTCAGTGATACTTCTCTGGCTACAGCATTGACACACACACATCACTGGAGTAGGTTCAAACTTGGGAAACCTCTGGTGAAGTAACATTATGAGTTTAAGATCAAATAATTTTAGATAAGATGAGGTTATGTCCATTTATTTAGTCTCATTTGCATGTATATTGCAGTATGCACCCTGGGCCTGTGATAATATACAATATTAACTTCATTTGTCTTCATATCAGGCATTCAAAAAACAAATTCATAACATGTTTGATGAGAAATTTTTGCAACAGCTCTTCAGTGCTTCTCGTGTTCTGTTTTGTTGCTCTAAATGTAAATTAATTTTACATGGTGTTATCTGTGTCAGTGCTGCCATTTTGACACCATTTTGACCAGGTCTTGTTTGAGGTAATGTATGTCAAGAGACTTCCTGGTTGTATAAGCAAAATAGATGAAGTACATTTAGTGTATTTATATATAAGGTCTGATTTAAGCTTTTAAAATTGGATTAGATGCTTTTTTTATGCGTTGAAAACCTTTTTTTTTCGAATCATCTTCCTATGAGTGATAGGTCCTACATAGACATATTATTAGATTTTTGTATCTCTAGTTTGCTCTCTGTTCTTCTTCATTGGTTTATGTTTTTTTTAATGTGGGTGGGGCTTAGTTGAATGCCCTATACTTTCATGCACCAATCAGGATTTGAGTCAGAATCTGATGACACTCAGTGGGTTAGTGTGATCACTGTCAGTTAAATCTGATCAAACCACACCCACACAGTCCTTAGTAAGCTAGCTTTAAATTTGACTGATGCTTAGTCTTAGTTTAGTCATGACCATTGCATGTTAATTAATCATAATAAGTTCATTTTTCCAGTGTTTTACAGGTACAAAAACGTTAAGCAGACAATGACACAGTTTGGCATGTCTCATAAATGTCTTAGTGACCAAAGCTTAGGTATTACATTTTGCAGAATGGAAAGAAGTGTGCAGATGTTTTTATTTGTTTTTCATTTTAGCACAGCTTAACCAAATGTCTGATTATTTAATATCTCATAGGCTCATCTAATCATCAAAAAGCCTTGTAGAAAGAAAGCCGTGATAGTTTTTCAAAAAGTAATCACAAAGAAAAAAGCACCAGCGCTGTAATTAAAAGAACATCATCTTTCAGAATTCTGAATAAGTAGAAATAAAAAGGAAATAACTGGTACTCGTAGTGTTTTATTGTGTATATTTGAATTACTGTTACAAAATGTGATATAGAAATGAGTAAGGCAGAAATGTACCTACTCTTCAAGCATATATCCATGATCTGCAGGAGAACATTAACCTGATGATGTAACCTATTTCACACACCTACAGTCTCAATTAAGAGCCGAACCAACAACACATCCAATAACACCCTTTAAATTAAGTGTGTATCCTGTAGAACAATTCACATTGATTTTTCTCAGGAAGTGTTTTATGCCACTTCCTTTTTTTCCTATCACTCTAATTCACCATATACTGTAATCACATGCAGCGCTGGCCTACTTCGCGAATTTTCTCAGATAACAGTGCAAATGTTTTGCATATAAAAAATGATTCAAGATCTCAACATGATACTGGCTATATATAAATGATAAGGCTTGTCTGCAGAATATGAACTCCACATCCCACAGCTTTCCCAGCCTGTGTGAGAGATGAAAGCAGCCCTGTCTCTATGAAATGCTTTGGCAGCTCTGTTTCTGCCAGCAAAACCGGCTTTTGCGAACTTTCAGGTGGCATGGGAAAATATAGTCATAAATAAAATATAGAGCCATGAATAATTTAGGCGAGCATTGTGATTGACATGAGGGTGAGGGTACCTGATTATGCCTTCGCACTGTGTGACTTGAATTACAGCAAATCAAAACATTAGTTTGAATGTGGGGCTCGTTCGTTCGCGCTTGTCTGCTTTGGCGTATTTTGATCACTGCTTGTAAAAACAAAGACAGTTGAGATGGTGGATGAAATGTCGTCTCAGAGATTACACTTCAATTTAGGCATGGAGCTCTGTTTCATTAAAACACTGCCTAACGCTGTTCGGTGTGGAAGACGGAAAAAGAAACCACACATTACGCCAGGAGTCAAATGAGTTGAGGAGCTCTCAACAAGTTCTTGCCAGAAATATTCTCATTCAAGTCATTTGTACACTGGCCACTCATAACACATCTAGTTATTCCCAACTCTTTATGCTGTAACACAATGTTGATATCAAAGTGGTGCAGCCAGATATGTAGGATTAAATATGGAGTCACCCTTTGCTCTGGACCCATGTGGTTAATAAGGAGCCGTGCTTCCTCTATTGTTCTATGAGGAGGAAGAACAGATCAATGATTCCCAGCACTCGGCTGTACTGTAGCTGCAGGAGGGAGGCTGCAGCAGGCATCACCAGGCTCCTCCGTGTGCTGAGTGCTGAGCAGTGGGCTGCACTCTCTCCTCCCTTCCCCTCTCTCTCTCTCCTGCTACCCCCCCCCCCCCCTTCCCTCCTTTCATGTGTGTGGAGCAGATCTGTCTGCAGCCTCAGGCAAGTGCAAGTTAACAAATGTACAGAGCGCATGTGAAGTCTCATTTGCATAAATCTGTAGATGTCGCTACATTTCCTTAAATGGATTCCTTTGTGTTTAATTGCTGAATGTTTTTTTTTTTCCTTGCGTGTGAGGGATTCTTTAAAGGCTGATGGAGACTGAGGATGACTGTGTTTGACAATTAATGTTATTTATTTGCATAATTTGTCCATCTGACCTTTATTGTGGTACAATGGGAAAAAACAGCCCGAGCAAATGTTTATTGTCACTGTTGCTGAGCAAACTGGCAGGTGTTTTCCAGTGCTGGGTACCTAACAGGAGTAATGGCAGGCCTGTTTAGAATACAGGAAGGGACTGTGTATGGATAAAAGATTTGTAGATAGTGTAGCTTAATTGCAGCATATGCACATTGATTTTTTTTGGAAATAACTGAATGAGCTATAAGAGTTTTCTGCAGAATTTTATACACAAGCTGTTACCCTTTGATTTTATCCATCCTTTGCATACATTTATTTTTGGTGTGTGGTCCCTGTGTTCTCCAGGGACAGGATGCAAATGACCGTGTTTATTGTTTTATTCCTGGAAAAAGATGCTAGCACATACAGACAGAGGCAGCTGCCCCCTGACCTATCGCAAAACACATTCAACTGTGGCCTTTTTCATGTATAATTTAGGAATTTATCAAACCCCTTCTGCAAAACAGTGTCAATGAATATATGAGCAGTGGGTTTGTGTTCTCTCTGAGGCAGGGATCCTCCACTGACATCATCTGTAGCTGTATAATCATCCAGGCCACAGCCTCTCCTCAGGGGAGTCCAGCTGAGACCTAGCCTCCCCTCTCTCTCTCTTTATTTCTATCTAGTTATCTCCCTCTGCCTAGCTTTCTCTCCCTCTCTGTCAAGGTTGCCGTGTACGCCTGAGTGTGACACCGGTGATGGATGAGTTCGAACAAAACCTCAGACTGGCTGCGTGGCCCAGGATCTTTCATGGTTTCAGGGTTTGTCTTTGCTCCGTGATCCCATCAGTTGGTTCTACTGGAGTGCACCCTCAGTCACTCAGACAGGGTCTCCTGCTATGAAAAAAAATGTTTCTCACATAAAAAAAGAAGAAGAAGAATAAAAAAAGATCTGCCAAGCCATCTGGGCTGTATGAATGTGTGCTTCATCACTGTGGAAACACTAGTAGTCTGCGATGCGACCAGCCATATTGAATGGCATAGGCATTTGGCAGACGCAGATACAGAGCAAGGAAGCAAATTTGCAATCTATATCAATCTATACTCACACAACCCCACTCCTGTCCCCCCCACGCATATACATTTGGCAGTCGATCAAAGAGGAGTCTGATGGTCCTCCTTGAGGAACTGCTTCTCTTTAAAAATATATTTATATGCAAATAATTAGTATATACATATGTAACTGACTAATTAGCGATTTACGTAGATTTATCTGCAACATTTTATACCAATACAGATGGGATGTTTATATAGTGCATGGAAGATGAGAGTGTGGAGGGGGGTTGAATTTGGCACCGACTGAATGTCAGTATTGCTATTAAAAACATGTAAAGCTACAATAATCGACCACCAGGGGGCAGAAATATTCAGCAAACTCAAACAAAACTCAGCCGAAACACAGCCGTCAATACTATCGGCTAGTTGATTTTATGTAGGTAATGTGCTATCAAACACTTAATTACATAACCTACAAACACAGATCTACCCTGGTATCTAAAGTCATGTTTCTGATAGCCTGACCAGTATAATTCTAATGTGCTCTGTCAAATGGTGGACCTTTAGCTTGCTAAATGCCTGACTTTCTTCATTAGCAATTTGTCGGAAGTTGGTTGGCTCAGGTAGAGGAAGTCTTCAACAAGTAAGCTCTTGACTGGCTTGGTTTGAAAAGTGCCCTAGCGCCCATGCTCTGTGGACCCAAAAACATTTGGGCATTCTGTCATTTTACACTGATGAAGATCCAAGTAGGATCAAAACATTGTCTCTATTAAATTTTTGTGGCATGGAGTAGTGTGCGGTGTATAGCCAAAAACATGGAAACCTGCCATATTCTTCAAGTGAACAGCTTTCATTGGCCTGAATGGAGCGTAAATTTGGGATGTGGTATCCAGTTTTACCAAATACATACATAATCTGAGCTTGTTAGCTAGAGATCGCTGCCTGAAGTCGTATAGGTATGAGATCATGAGAACCCTGAGACTCAACTGTACAGTCTGTGCTCAGACTGTGAACCTAAGGAGCTTTAGGGCTGGGACCCATGTCGTGTCTTCTTGCCTGGAAAAGGCAAGGTTAGGTGCTGGATGCTACTTTTGTGCCTACTCTGTGCTAACTTTCAAGGACGTAGAGGCATTTTGTGCTTGACGTTGCTAAGCGACCATAATCAGCACCGTATCATAGCCAACTTACCAGAAACCCTGATTTCAGAGCTGATCATTTTCTGGGCATTGGTTTTTAAGTGTGTATTAGGCCTAAAATATTGTCTGTGGGACAGAAAAGCCCTGCGATAAAATGATCAACTTCTCTTTATTTCCTTTAGACTGATACTTGCGGAAGACAGGGAGGATTTCTGTTAGCTGTGACTTGCTGCATGACATGCCGCAAGGTAGTAGAAATATGTTCTACCAAATGTAGCTTGCTCACATGAAATACTGTAGTTTCACATGACCTTACTACAACGGTCCTTACTGTTTCTTGCACAACAGATTTTACCGCAGTGAGCGTACAGCGACAGTAATCGAACATGGATCTGCTCTCTTTGTTGTAAGTCTCTCCTTTGACTCGTGCGACCTGTTGGAACTCTATTTCATGGAGTATGGCTGCTCCATGAAGTTTTCTATTCAGCAAAGGTCTGCCTCTGCAGTGCCCTTTCACATTTTGTGGTTGGTCCTGACGTTGTCCTTGTACCTCTCTCTTTAATATCTAGGTGCCAGCTTGCCAGTATGTAGATGAGAGTGGAGTGTCTGCTTTAACACGAGTCAGGCATTGTAACTACATTGACAATTTGTCAGAGCTGGTATTTGATGATTGTCATAGAAATCTGAAAAATATTTGTTTTCTCTTACATACTAACATTTGTGGATCTGTTTCCCAGTGGATGTCCATGATTTTCAGGACGTAGCTCTAGTATGAATTTTTCGGAGTTCTGAGACACTGTACTGTACTGTTAGTGTTCCAGGATCCTGCACCACACAGCAGAGTAGGCAACAGAGTTTGGCAAAAGCCTGCTTGTGTAACTGACGTGATCGTGAATTTCTGTGTCTGAGGAAAGACAAACTGCAAAAGCAGGCAGAATAATCTATGGTACATGTGGGAATGTGGCAAAGTCCAGATGAACTTCTGTGTACTTACTGTTTATGGCCAGTCCAAGTATCTTTTGTGCCTCTGGAAATGCACCATGGGTGCACTGCACATCATGTTCTGAATGATGGCAGATGGCATTATGATCTGTATGCCGCAGCCTCATATTGGAGCTGCAGTATGCAGCTGATGGCGACCCAATGGAGACCCTTGACCTTGGACTTGAATCTGTATAGGCTGAAGAACCTGCCATCTGTTGTGTGAGATAGCTGTATTAAGTGTTGAGATGGATAATGGCTGTGATGAAGGTGATAAGCAGTGATAAGAGTGGGTGCGGTGATTCATCCTTGGTTCACCCCGGTTTCCTCCATTAAAGGTTCTGATTTGTGGCCACTCCTGCTAAACAGTTGCTGATATGTTGTCATGAAGCCAGACAGTTCAGAGTCAAATGTTTTGGCAGGATCACTGAAGGGTTTATATAATGATTGCTTTTACAATTTGCATTTTAACTCAGCACATGCACAACCTCCAAAGGTTCTGTGTCACTGATCTTGAGCAAAGGACCCTGGAAATAGCTTTTGCAGGAACACTTTTGACAAGGCAGTTCATGTGTCAGAGCATAGACAAAAGACAAGCTCCCTGCTTCTCCCACTTCAACGTTGTTTATGTTCTGTAAAACAGAAAACGAAGGTAAATTAACCTATACTTCATATTCTTTTCAGAATAATGTATACAGCATTTGCTGTGAGAAATAACAAGCACTCCTCTCTTTGCTTAACAACAGGACTGTTCAGAGATATCATTAAAAATATATTTTGGAATTTACCATTCATCTTTGACTGTGCTGGGAGTTGGGCAGAATTTGCTCATGACCTCAATCACTGTAAGGGTACACAAATGATTCATTCTAAACCTGTTCTTTGTTGGTTTTTGCCTGCTGTCTTCAAGTCCCTCCACTGAAATAAGAAAGCCTCTTGAAAGTCAGAGCAAATATAGGTCACCATCACTGGTGCGATGGTGTAACAAATGCCATCTCGCCAGCTTATGTTTTGCATTTTTATGTAATAGGGCAGCATATATGTGTGATGCTTATGGATGAATCATCAAAGAAATGCAGATGAGGTCATCCAAGAACACATTTCATCAAAATGATAAGAACAACCAGACTGAAAAAAGGGAATATATTGTTTGGTATGCTTTATCATCGTTCACTCTTCTCATAGTTATTTTCACAGTGAAATTTTAACTTGTACTGTAATGACTGAAATCAGATTAATTAACAACAGTCAGCAGAACTGTGACATTTGCAGAGAAAAGGACAGTAGGGCAGAGTTTTGTCAAGTTGTTCTTGCTCCTGTTTTAACTTAACGGCTAATAAGACATCCAGATTTGACACCTAATAGACACTTAATATAGAAGCACACAAAAAAAGATAAAATCAGGATGTATTAATAGATGTGCCATTAAAATTCACATTAAAGGCCCAGTGTGCGGGATTTAGGAGGATACATTGGCAGAAATGTAACATAATCACCTCAAACTGAGAATCATTGTGCTTACATTACCTTAGAATGAGCCATTTGTATCTACATATGGAGCGGGTCCTCTTCCATGGAGTTTGCCATGTTGTTTCTACAGTAGCCCAGAATGGACAAATCAAACACTGGCTCAAGATAGGGCCATTTTCATGTCAGCCACCCTAGTTCTCCTTCACAATTGGCAAACAAATGAAATTTCAGTTCCACAACTTAAACACTAGATGTCACTAATTCCTACACACTGGACCTTTAAGTATAAAAATAGCAAACAGTTTAAAAGACAGGAGAGCAGACACTGGTTTATGCCTAGCTATTTTTACTATAGAATTGTGAATAGAGATTTTATTCAAGTTAAGATAGAGATAGTAGCTCTGCTTTACAAGGTAGCCTAAAACTAGACCCCAATGATGCACAAATCACTGTAACTCATGTTCCAATCTGTTACAGGGTCTGTTAGTAGTGCGAGAGAGACACACATATCATCTGTTACATGAACAGAGCCATCATTTTTAGATTAAAAATATGGTGGTAGGGACATCAGCCCTCTCATTAGTGTGATCAGTTAGATCAGAGTAGCATTTATCTGAAGTGGGTGGACACAATAACAACGGCAGTGGGACAGCATAAATCAGAAATATTGCATTTTGTAATTGGAGAACTAACTTTCTGTCCCTTTTATTGCGTCCACCCCCCTCTAGGTATAGTTTGTGTATCTTGTTGCTGCTGCAGTTGTATTTTGACGCTGCTTGTTTGTTCTTTGGTCCTTCTGATTTAGCCATAATAGCCAACTGTAATGTCTGAGTGCTCAGCAGTCTGTCAAAGTACCGTCAGTACACTTCCGCTGGCTTCCTGTGTGCAAACCGCATGTTTGAAAGGAGCTATTTCAATGGCTAGCATTGCTCTTAGAGGGGATACAAACCCTTAAATGATACAGTATAATGTCTCCACTACTACCACCTTGACCACTGCTACAAATACATTTATCAGTGTAGCATGTCATGTAGAAATACAGTTCAGATTGCTTTACAGTAGTGGCATTACTTATATGTTCCATAATAAATACTACACAGTATAGGACAATTTCAGCTGTAATTTAGATCATGATGATCTTGACTCTGAAGGTACAAATTCAAATGAACATATTGCTGCCAGCTAATGTGTCTGTGACTGTGGCTGGTTGATGTTATATAGTATACAAGAGAGGTGGTATGTGCAGTGTAAGGAAGAGACAACAGGGATGGAGGAGGAGTGCAGTTTTGTCGAGGCGAGGTTCAAGGGAGGACACTGGTGAGGATGCAGAACATCGCAGAGTCGAATGACAATTCTTTCCTCAAAGTTGCTTGCATCAAGGAAACAACACAAATCCTTTCACATGAGATCGTCAATAAATGTTGACTTTCATAGACATTGTATAAACCCACAATGGATGTAAATCACGCTAATAGGAGGTTTTGAGTGAATGCATAACAGCAACTAGGCTATTATTACCTTCTGCATTGTATGCTGTTTGTGCTCAGAACTGATCGTTTGTTTGTAAAGACTGTAATGCTGCACTGGCTGTATAAAAAAGCCTCTAGGCTTCAAGCCATCCTGTATGGGGAAGTGCAGGATCTTTTATGTTGACATACGGTCCAACTGAGTGCAAGAATGATATAATGGCTCTCTGACTGCACAAGCCGAGGCCCCGCTAACTCTTCTGCAGAACTTCCTGGCATAGGAAGTGTTGGGATCACATCCACCACAGTGCTGAAAAATCTTTTTTTTTTTCTTCACGGGTGAGGTGTTGATATATTCTTGTCAACCTCTTCCAGTTAGATGTTCAGATTTCATATGCTGGTTATTGCAGCTGGATGCAATAATATGCCAACACTTTTATATAAGCATTGTGTAATGTTCTGCTGTTCTACTCAATTTATCATGGATTTCTTTTTTCTTTAAAAGTCATTTAATTTTTTATTTGTTGTTGTGTGCTCTCTTGCCGGTCCCATTGTGTTGTTCTTGGCATCAGATGTTTCCCTTTTTCCATTTCTTTGCCTCGTTCTCTATCCTTTTCACCTGCCTACTCTATCTCACTCCACCTCTTCCTCATTCTCCCCCTCCCCTTTACTATTCCCCTCTGAATCCCCTCCTCTCTGCATCTCTGTTATACCCCCCCACCTCCCCTGCTGGCTCGTTTCCCATCGCCCTGCATCTCCCAAACCCCCCTACCTCACCCCACCCCTTATCCATTTCTCCAACATTCTGTCTCTCTCTCTTGCTGACCCCCCCATACCTCTGCCTCCTCCTCCTCACCCCCCCTACTCGCTCCCCTCCCCTTCCCCAGCTCATGTTGGTAAAAATATCTGCAGACAGCAGGAGCAGAGGCACGCCTGACTCTCTCTCTCTCTCTCTCTCAGACATCCCACCCATGTGATCTCACAGGCTGCCTCTGCTTTGCTCCACTCTGCTCCAGTCAGGCTCCTGCCTTTCAGCCGGCTGCAGCTAATGAGCCTTTGTGTGGCCAAAGAGAGAGAGAGAGAGAGAAAGAGAGGAACACAGTGACAGACAGCGAGTTAAAGTGAGAAAGACTGCCGTCTTGCAACAATAAAGCATATGGTACCGACAGTGCAGTCAGAGCTGGAAAATTACAAGTCTCTCTCCCACTCCTGCACCCTTTTTTCTCATGCCCGTGGAGCTCAGGGGTCGGTGCAAGTCAGTGGACTGAAACAAAATGGGAACCTCTTCACTCATCATGTTTCACCTTTTTTGAATAGCCACATTTATGGTTGTGTGGCTGTGCTGCTGTGAGAAGAGGTGAAAGGAGTCACAGTCTGCCAGTGGATACAGGTCAGTTGTTCCTGTGAGGGCCAGCGCGCACAGAGAAGTGTAATCTGGTCATCCTAGGACTGATGTGTCATGACTTGCACCAGATGCCATAGGGTTGTTGGCTTCACTTGGGATGAGTGTTTTGAGCCTTGTGTTGTCACATCGGTTCTATTTTGACTGTGGGAACCTTGTGAATGACGAGGGGGGAAAAAATAATTGCATTCAGAATGCAAGTGTGCTACAGTGCCGTGAGCGCTGTTGATTAAGGACAAGAGTTGGTTTCCACAGTTGATGTGTGTGCACAGAGAGGCAAACACAGGGAGGGGCTTTCCAAGCTGGCTTTTGCTGCATTATTTTCTCTGGGATTTTCTCTCTTGTATCATAGTGTATGCTGCCCAGCCATGATTAGTGGTAAGGCAACAGTGAAGACAAAGAAAGAGCTGTTGGAGAGGAGCAACAATCTCTGGTTTTTATTTAGCTATGATGAAAGGGGTTCACCCTAGATTACCCACAGAGCTGTGGCTTATGATGTCATGCCCATCCTGTGTCAAGATTTTCACTCTTATTTCATGCTGAATGTAAATGAACTAATAATGAATTAATGTGGGAAAGTAGCTGCATCATTTGCTTAGATATGAACTAACATTGGTGCTTTAGTAAGAGGAACCTTTATCCACGGTATACTGGAAACACTGTCTTATGGGAAAGCACTAGTTGTGAGAGTACATTAGAATCTCCATGGAAACCACTTTTGGTATCAAAGCCTAGTGCAGCATCAGCTGAGGGCTAAGCATACGAATGGGTTTCCAACAATGGTATCTAATTAGGACCCTTGCTAGGAAATGGACTAAAATTGCACAGGTCATTTCTGGTGGAAATTTCCACTCCTGTTTGCCAACAAATGAAATAGATTGTGGAAAAAAGATGTGTTTCTTGTTTTGTTTTGATGTGAGATCAACAGCTCTAACCTTTTAAATCTCACAGTTTAATATATTTCAGGATCAGCGCGTTAATTATTGTCATTTTGTCCTGTCATGATCATTCAGAAGACAAAGTAGATTGGTGGTTTCTTGTCAGCCGGCTCAGTTGTTGGTTTTGTAGAATCTAAAAGATGCTCCTGCTCTTACAGATTTTGCTTCCAAATTAATATCAGTTCTCTCTGAAAAGAAATCTTCTCAGTGAGGTTACCCTGACAGACTCCTTTGTCCTCCATGTTCTCCCAGATGGAGGATGCCTCACATTCCTTAGTTGTAGGTAGAGTTGTTGACTCTGGAGGTTCTCCAAATGCTGGCGGTGCCATGTCACCGCGCTGAACAAGCACAGCCTCCTGGGAACAATGACCCCTCTTGCTGGCAGTGCTAGTCCTCGCTGGGTTGCACCTCTTTCTCTCAGGCAGCATTTGCATCTGTAATGACTTGATAGCAGAGCCCAGATGAAACACTGTGGCTGCCTGTGAATGGAACTCCCCCACAAGCTGCTCTGGCAGACAGACAGAGTGGGACTGGGTGAAGATGCATGCTGTCTTTACTGATTCCAGTTTCCAAGAGAGAAAGCAGTGAGGGAAAAGCTGCCAGTCATAGCAAGCCTCACTGTGCTACAGCAGCACTGTTGTGTTGTTGGGTTTATTTTAAACTGTGACATGACGTTCCAGCTGCTGCTGTTTAAACAAGGGACAGAGGGCTAAATACATTACAGGACTACATCTTGTCTCATGAATAGTGTTTAAATAAGTCCTGCAACATTACAGACATTACACATCGAGGAATAATGGCTGAATGTTATTCAAAGGGGAAAAGAAGTTATTATAATAACGTATTGTTTGTCAGTTACAGTGCAGTAGGTCCACTGTAATGGTGATTGGTTTTAGTGCAGTTGACTGATGAGCTTGTTCTTGTTTATTTGTCTAATTGCATCATCAGTCAGAGGGAGTTAATGGCCCCTCTCTATTGGCATTGAAGTGGTCTGTAACACTTCTGTTACAACAGTGTCTGTAAGTGCAGTAACCACAAACATTTAGCTGCACCTCCACAGCCATACAAAGATAGATTTAAAAACTGTGCATAACACTGCTGTGCCTGATTTAACAGCACTGTTATAGATATTATCATGGCGCTCTTTAATGCTAGTTATCACTTAAAGGTCTGTAGCAGGGATAATAGTGGTCTATTTTTGCTGTTATCACTTTGCCATTATTGACTTTGTTGCAGATTTTAAGGCCTGTCACCGTACAGCTTTTTTCACTCGTCTCTGCAGTGACTATAGCTGCATCCACCTGAGGCCTTTCCTTTTTTCTGGAGGAAGCATCTGATTTAACAGAAGCTCATTACAGACGTACAGGATGTCACTCATTATCCTGTCAGCAACAGCTTCACCTTTTCCTCCTTAAGTGCTGCCTGATGTGTGATATATGTACATATCACTTTGTGTTGCCATACTCAATAGCTACACGGAAGTGCACATCAGCATGTGTGTGCACCTGCATAAATGCCCATCTCACCAATACTGTGAATGCATGTTTGAATTTGTTGCATTATTTGTTATATGATTTGCTGTGAGATGCAGTGTAATACATGTTAAGCCAGTTATATTATAGCATCAACAATTAAATCCACATAATACTGTACATAATACATGTATTTAGTGCATAATTCCACAGTGGCTGGTAGCAGCTAGACAAGTTGGTCCAGTCTCTTTTTTTCTCCAGCTTCTCAATCAAAGACAGTGGAATGAACTTCCTGTAAGGCAGACGTAGTATGTAATTAGCAGCTTTCTCCTTCCATCTCAGCTCCTTTGTGCCAAGGTGATCAATCGCCCAGGGAACGCCTGGGAGCTGGGATAGTGGCAGGAGAGATTTTGTGTGCGTGTGTGTGTGAAGGGAAGGGGGGGGGGGGGGGGGGAGTCTGGGTCTCATTGCTAATTGAGTGTGTTGAGGATTATGAAGGCCCTAAACTGGATATTAAATAATGCGTGGCCCCTCTGCTGTCTTTCGGTTTCAGGTGCAGATGCGGCGGGCCATGAGTGGAATACTGAAGAGGAAATTTGAGGAGGTGGAAGCCTCCTCCTCCCCGTGCTCTTCCTTGCGGGAGTCTGATGATGAGGTCTCCTGCAGTGAGAGTGGGGATAGCAGTGACAGCGTCAACCCCTCTGCCTCGGGCCCTTTCACCCGTGAGTGACTGTGTCTTTTAAATTCATGCATTGAGCTCAGGGTGGCTAACGTGCACTGTTGACAGTAAGATTAATGTCATAATTTCATCTCAAGGAAAAAAAGAGAAGCCAAAGCACTGAAAGGGATTTTTAATCAAGAAACGAATAACACTCAGATACAACCTGATTTTGTGGCTCGCAATCGATGCAGGATGCAGGTCAGAGAGAAGAAATCTGCATGTGGAGAGGAGAGGAGAGGAGACTGAGTGATGCTAAGAGTCTGATGCTGTAATAAAGGGAAAGGATGCACAGACAGCCTCCCTCATTAGGAACAGCATCAGTGTACAGGCCCAGCCAGATAAATGAGGTGATGCAGTCTCAAGTTGTGTGTGTGCAACCCTGTTACCGTACATGTAAATGTACCACTTTCTAAGAACAGTAAATTATTGTCTTAATTTCCCGCTTATGTAAATCATATTTTGGATGCAATAGCCCTTTTTTAAGATGGGGGCAGTATGTTTTCATTTTTGCACAAACAGAAAGACCAGCAAATAGATATATGATAACTAGACATGATGCATGATGGGTAAAGCTTAGGTCTGTATTATTTTCATTATGGATTGATCAGCCAATTACTTGTGATTAATCCAATACCTGTTTGGTCTATAAAATGCAGTGGTGACTTTTTCTTCAAGCCTAATGTGACAACTTCAAATGTCTTGTTTTGGCCGACCAACACGCCAAGCCCCCAAAATATTCAGTTTGCAATAAAACAGCTGCAGATCTGCAAAGCTTGTTTTGGTTTGCGCAGATAATGTCACAGCTAAATTCTGTGAGGCTCACCAGTGCTAATAGAGGTCTGCTGCTGAGAGATTCCACACTTATTCCTGGCTTGAACTGGCTTTGTATTAAAGAATGCACTCTTAATCGAAGATAAACCGACCACAAAAGACATGTCTCCTCGGCAGGTTCAAAAGGACACCGAACACATCATTAATAAGTAACACAGTGCATGTGTGAATCTTAATGTCTAAGAGATGAGACAGAATGCGAGTAAAATGGATAACACACTTTCAGTTTATTCATCCTTTTTCGGGGGGATTTTGAAAGCATCCAAGAACTTCACCAAAAGCTTAATAATGCAATTCATGAAGAACAAAAGAAAGGAGTCACAGTTGGAAAGGATGCCTGTGCACAATTTGGCTACTTAGTATTTCCTTTTCCAAAATAAAAATATTTTTGCCAAGTAAACAAAGACACTTTTTACTTTAATTGAAGGCAAAGTCAATGCTAAATTTGTGTTTTGATGGTGCACTGTTTTTTTTGTCTGTGTGAATGACATGCAGATGGGTGACAGGGCCCCCTCCCTGTAGCAAGACATAAGTAGGGTGCTGCGTCCCTAGAGGCTGAGCGTGGCCTCTGTGTCAGCTGCAGCTGCTGGTAGCTGGGGAGAAGGTCAGCTGACAGCAACAAGGGAGCTGCGCACTGTGAAGGCTTCACTCCTGTGAAGTGACGTGCATGGGCAGTGATTGACTGCCTTGGCAGAGAGATGAGACAATTATATCCTAAGTGGTTTTACATCTCCAATGCTGTTGTGTTAGGGAGCGGAGGAAAAAAACATCTGTAGTGTGTTTGTTTGGAGAGACTGAGAACAGAGAAGTCTTTAAAGGGCAAAGGAACCCTTGCTGATTGCAGCTTGCAAGATTGTGAAAAATACCTGCAAGATGTTTTTTTCTTGCAGGTTTTACATCCTCAGAAAAGCTGATTATAAAGACCTTAACATCTGTTCAGGTTTTTACACCTAAAACAAGCCGATAGCTGTCTGCATGCAGATAATGAAACTCGACTCTTCTCAGTCTGACAGCTCTGCATCTGTAATGAAATGCATTGTCCCTCTTGCGTGGGGTGGAGAGCTGTTGGAACCAGATGGTTTCTATTTGTCCTGTCTGTCTGATACGGGGTGAACGCTGGGAACACTGCTTCTGTGAACCAGTGCTCTTCATCTCTGGGCCAGGCAGGGGATTATTTATGCTCCACCGTTGCCCTCCTCCCTGCCTCTCCCCTCTTGTAGAGCTCTCCTTAAAAAGACACACTGAAGACTTGCATGCCAAGCGGAAGCACAGAGATGTGATGAAATCCTTCCCTGCAAAGCTGCGCTAAGATACGTAGAAGCTCGCTGTAAAGCTGGCAAGAAAGAAATCCTCATATTTCAGGCATTTAAGGACAATACGCTCAGCATGTGTGTCCCACATTTTGCCATAAAAATGTCACTTATCTTAACAGGCTTTACATGGCTATGAAACTGTTCTACTCTGACATGAAAGAAGTGATAAAAAAATCAACTGTGCTCAAAGTGTTCTTGACGCAGTGATTTGCAGTGTGGAGCTTTAATTCTCTCCACTTTGGATTAATAAATTGTCAGGAACAGTTTACAACCAAGATGACAAGGACACGCAATGGGCCGCTTTCCTGACGTCCCTGTCTTCCCTTGCAGCTGACTCGATACTGAAGAGAGAGAAGCGCCTGCGGACGAGGAGAGTGCATTTCGAGAATGTGACAGTGTACTACTTCAGCCGGCGGCAGGGCTTCACCAGCGTGCCCAGCCAGGGAGGCAGCACGCTGGGCATGTCCAACAGGCACAGCTGGATCAGGCAGTACTCCCTGGGCGAATTTGCTGTAGAGCAGGAGAGGATCCACAGAGACATGCTCAGAGATCACCTGAAGGAGGAGAAACTGAATTCAATCAAACTCAAGGTAAATGCTTTGTAATGTGTGTCTCAGGAAGATTTATGCACAAAGGACTTTCTAAGAATTATTCAGCAGATATCAGTATCAAATCTGTGAGTGTAGTCTTTGTTTTTGTTGCTTCACTTTCATTTGAATGTGATTCCCTCTTGTTTACAGCTGACTAAGAATGGCACAGTGGAGTCTGAAGAGGCCAACACGCTCACGGCAGAGGACATCTCTGACGATGACATCGATCTGGATAACACAGAGGTAGATGAGTACTTCTTCCTGCAGCCTCTCACCACTAAAAAGCGCCGGGCACTGCTGCGCTCCTCGGGGGTAAAGAAGATTGACGTGGAAGAGAAACATGAACTGCGGGCGATCCGAATGTCCAGAGAGGACTGCGGCTGTGATTGCAGAGTCTTCTGCGACCCAGAGACCTGTGCCTGCAGCATCGCAGGGATCAAGTGCCAGGTGAATCCCATGACATGCATTTCTCCAGTTTTATCTTCACCCTTGTAAACAGAAGCACATACTAAAATAGAAAGCTTTATTTTCATTATATATTACATATGAGATTACAGGTGCCACTATTGGTGCTTTTAAAAACAGAAAAAACATGACATACACACAGCTATATAAGAGCTATAATAGCAAATGGTAAAATAAATAAAAACAATACAAGACAGTGGACATGATTATTGTTTGTTTAGTGTTCTCACAGCCCAGGGAAATAAACTGTTCATTAGTCTGGAGGTGCGGGCTTCCAGTGACCCATAGTTCCTGCCTGAGGGCATCAGATCAAACAAACGATGTGCAGGGTGGGAAGAGTCATTGAGGGAGAGGGTGCACTTGAAGGAAGCCTATGAATTATTTGGCACAATCATTATCACATTACACAGGTCATCTGTTTAAAACAAAATGAAAAGCACAGTAAATGTTGTGTTTCCCGTAGGTGGACCGTATGTCATTTCCATGTGGCTGCACAAAAGAGGGCTGCAGCAACTCAACCGGGAGAGTGGAATTTAATCCCATTCGTGTTCGGACCCATTTCTTGCACACCATAATGAAGCTGGAGCTGGAGAAGAGCCGCGAGCAGCAGCAGGCGTCCCCCACCAATGGTTACCATAGCGAAACTAACGACCTGGGAGGCGGAAACCCTCTGGTTCAGTCCCAGCACAGGTTGGAGTATTCCCTGTCAGATGCCGTTCCACAGGCGGCCGGCATGCACCTGCAGGCTGCCGACGAGATGGAGGAGCCGCTGGATGACGAAGACGAGGAGGAAGACGACGAAGACGAGGAGGACGAGGAGGAAGAGGAAGAGGAGAACGAAGAGGACGATGAGGAGGAGGAGGACAGCAGCAGTGTTTGCAGTGGACTGTCTGACTCCAGCACCCAGAGCTTAGCCAACAGTGACTCTGAGGACGAGGAGGAGGATGATGAGGATGAGGAGAAGTCTGAGAACTTTCAGAGCGACATGACAACCCCGTCTGTGTCTCACAGCGAGGTGGTCCCCTTGTCCTCTGTGCTGTGTTACAGCGACGGCTCAGTGGCACATGAAAACCACATGAATGGAAACACTTATTTAATGAACTCCTCTTCAGCTGAGTACTATCAGCTGGGGAGCTCCAGTGCTGTCTCTAATGGCCAAACCAGCCGACCCAGTGAACCCTACGGGGAAGCCTTAGCATTCCAAGATCCGGTCAGTGCTACCAATGGCAGCGCGGCCCAGGGACCATTCAACATGTCTGCAGAGCAGTACACAGACTACTCTAATCAGGCCGAGGAACAATACACAGCCAGTCACCATTTCACCCTGACCAACGGTGCTCCTGCCGCCCCTTTGACCTGCTACACACCTGATCAGGAGAAGAAGTTGCTGTCCAAAGCAGCGTTCGTGGAGCAGCCTGACAACCAGAGCCAGACGCCGTTTCAAAAATACCTGAACAATAACACCCAGGGCTCTTACAGCAGCTCATGTATGACAGCTGAGCAGCCGCAGCAAGAGTCCGGCGTTAACGGCCACTCTGACCTGACCTTACTAGGAACCAACACTAAGAACCTCCCTTTACCAGACCATTGCCCTGAGGTCACAGCCATTTAGTGGGCCTCAGCTTTCCAAGTGTTCTTTCATTATTGCATCTTTACTTGACCAAGTGGTATTTTAAGGGAACATAATCAAGGCCTTTTTTTTTTTTTTTTTTGCATTATCTGACCTTAAATTTCAAAGCAATCTCCAGCACCGTAGTACATTTTCATCTGTAACTATAAAGCCATAGGGTCGTGGTGGCAATGTTTTTGAGGAATGATTCGCTCCTGAGGGTTTCTCCGCTACAGTGCGTGCTTTACTGCAAGATGGAACAGATCAAGGAGCATTTTAAAACATCACTTATGTCATGCCGTGCAATGTATCTTGTAATTTCAGATGTAAAGTTCTAGTTTTAAGCAGATATTGTACTGTAGATGGAACTTTTCTATGTCTACTGTATGTGTCAAATGTGCGCAAAACAACAAAAAAATAATGTCAGTTTATTTATTGTTTCTGAATTATGTGTAAACTTATATATTGTAAATGTTTTGATAACAATACGCATGCTGTTTTGGGAAAACTCAGTGACATTTAGGGGAAAAAAATGCCATTGTTTTATATAAAAATGTGTTGTGTACATAATGTACATTTCTCCTCTTCTTTTTGTCACCATTAATATGCTTTTCTATGGTTTTTGAAAAGCATGAAAAAGCCTGAATTCTTATTTGTATGTTTTGGAATACAATATCGATAGCATAAAACGTCAAGAAATTAAATTAAATTTCCCAGCCTTTTGCACTTACGTGTGGGGGTCCAGTGGCATGCAGTTGGTTTTAACTGATGGATACTTGAATGGTGTCAAAATATGGCCCCTCACTTGTTTTCTTTACTCTCCTCTGTTCTCTTAGAATAACACGGTTGAACAAATGGAGACTTATTCTTTGAAGCATTTCATCAGTACAGGGATAATAACGAAGTAGCACTTTGACATATCTCCAAAAGTATGACAAGCTCTATGATTCATCACAGACAGAATCTTTATCATAATAGGCTCCATTTGAAAAGCATCAGTAACCAGTCTCCATCACAGTTCTGCAGACGAACTATTGACCCGAGATAATGTGTCAGTATTTCACAAATTAACTGCTTATTGGATTTCTGCTCTTGAACGCTGTATAAGCTACATTCCTCTGTCTAATAACTGAGATGTTTATTTATGTGGATCCAGTAATGATGCTGATTTGCTCTATTGAAGTGTTAAGTGCAATAGTTTGAGGGTTTTTAATAGGCATTCCCTTTTAGAGAGGATCCTCTGTAAAAGGGGACGGAGATTTCTTTTAATTGACCGTCACGGCACTTGATATTGTACTTAAAGCGACATTAGTTTAATGAAAAATGTGCCACAGTTTTGATAATTGTATACGTGGGAAGCAAATGTTCAAGGTTGACAATCAAAGCTTATTATGAAACATGATTCATATGGGTAATTAACAGCTACACAATGAGTCCCACGAGCCATTGAAAATGACTGAGAAAAATAAGTTTACCAAAAAAATAAATAAATCTGTAAATAACCTTCAACACGTCTTTATAAAATCACTGACAAAAAGGGAAATTGGCGTGACTGCTCAACAATTGGGGGACTGCAATAATTGAGTGAATACTGTAAAACATTATTTACCTTGAGCTCTCTGCTCCTGCATGAATACAGATATTTGTCCCTCTTCCAGGCTTGCAAATATCTGCCCATTCTTTATAATCACAAGGGTCAGGACTGGAGTTTTGGTGGTTCTGTGCGACTGAGTAGCTGGGACCTCTCCTGCCACCTCGGTGGTACAAAAGAAGTGTACAGACTGCTTTCAGGCAATCATCAACACAGCCTATAGTGCAGAGTAATCGTGCCAAAGCATACAGTGTGAGGAGGCTAGATACAATGACGCTGCATCCACTTGAGAATCCTGTGTTGGGTTTTTATTTTCCAGTATTTATTATGAATGATATATTGAAATGTGTATTTATTGTGGTTTACTAAAAGTCTGTATTGAGTAAATTGCTTCACTATCTTAAAATTGTCTTTTTGTTTCATGCTGGTTGTGAGTTGTAAAGCTTTCATGTGCCTGATTTATTTAATTCTATTTCTTATTCTGTGAAATGCAAACGTTTTGCACAAAATGGTACAGTTTGTTTTTTTTCCAATGTGTTTTTGGTTTTTTCAACTGTAGATAGAGCAAAGTTCATTTTCAGTTGTTTCATTTTGAACATGGTTTTGAAATAATTTAATTAAAATTGCTAAAATTGCTAGCCAACATTGTACAGTTCAGTAATTTCTTAGCGTGAGGCGCCCTCTGCAGGGAGAAATGAGACAAAGCGGCTCTCAGTACTAACCAACTGAATTTATTGACCTAAAAATAAGACCTCCTAATACCAAGACAACACTAGGCAGTTTCCATCTGAGACTCTGTTCCTCACCCTGGTCTCAAACTCAAAATTATTTACAATATTCCATCTTAACACTAGTGCCTGCACCAGACATTCATGAGTGGGCTCCAGTTTCAATGTAGAGGGTGAACAGAATCCCTTTGCTGCATTCATTTCACATTAAAAATGTCCTTTTGATGAACACCAAAGCATTGAATTTGAAATTAAAAAAAGGTAAACATTGCTGAAATTTACAAAAGTATGATTAATCTTAAAAATCAGTCATGGCATTTGACCTGTATTTTGGGAATAAAGCATTGACTATAGTCCAGATAAAAATGCATTTCAATCATAAATAATAAAATAAATAGAACTTTTGTTGGGAGCACTTGAAATGAACACTTGAGGGGCAAACTAACTGTATATAATTCATGTTTAGGGCCAGCTCACTCTTTTACAATGGCATTCAAATAATCATTCTTCATTCTTGATACCTCTGCACTCAGTAGTCAGTTTATTAGGTACACCTAGCTAAAACTAATGCAGTCTAATACAGCAGCTCTGCAGTAAATCCTGCCGACATGAAGGTTATAATGTTCAGTTTGTGTTTGAAACTGAAAGTTGAAACTTTAGAGGCTTTAATTCAACTTTATTATCATTTTGTTGTAATGCACTGTACTGAGAGGTGCTTCTATTATTTACACTAGCCTCACTGATAGAAATGGGTTTGACCTTACATAAACACTTCAGTATGATGTAACATATACAGCCTTAGTGAAGCGAGGATTTATTGCAGGGTTGTCGCATTGAACTGCATTTGCGTTAACTAGGTGGACCTAATAAACTGAACAGATAAATATTTGTTTTTGCAACATTTTTTTTTATCTTAAAAAAAAAAGTATCTCAGGAAACAACTGAATTAAAGTGTATTGATTCTAATCCTGATCTGAGGAGCCTTTTGATCAGAAGCTATTATCTGCATCCACAGAAAACTGTAACAACCCCACCACACCACCACCCATCCCTCCACCACTCCACCCACCCAGTATAAAATTACATCTAAGGCACTGGACGGTTTTGCATCAGTAGAAAAAAGTTCTTTTAAAAAGGGGGACAATGCACATCGTGTTTGTGTGTTTCAGGTTTTCACTTCTCTTTGGTGCAACATTTGGGATTTCTGTGTGTCCAGCTTGAACCCCTTATTTATAATATTAATCCCCTACTGTCATTTATTTTTTGATCCATGTGTCTGACTGGAAAATGCTCAGTGTTTTCGCTTTATAAATCTAACACTGCATGTGTTGGTTGTAATGACTTGGAGTAGTGAATACAAGCACAGAAGAGGCACTTGTCGGCACAGTGCATCGTCACTGTTCCAAGAATCTCAGTTCACAGTCTGATTGGGAGCATTGTTTCAATGCTTCTCTCCAGCAGTGGCACACTGGTTTCTACCAAAGTCCAAACTTCCCGGCAGCAGCAGCAGCAGCAGCAATTCAGTTCTTCTATGTATAAAAATAAATTAAAACTCAATGTCAGTAATCTAAAAAACACTGCATGTTAACTGCACGCAGTGTGGTATACTCATGTCCTAGTATGCCGTTGCATACATAGTGGCTATTTTGTAAAGTGGTAGTTTGTACTCTCAGACGAAGGACCAGAGCTGGTATCTGTCCAAGGGGTTGCAGAGGGTCAGAGAGGGATGCTCATGACGGGCACTCAGACACAACTTCAATTCTGGCATGTAGAAAAACTGGCTCTATACAAAAAGAAGACAAAATTACTTTCCTATAAAGATAACCCAAGTATATGAAATCGCAAAATCAGTGCACAGAAAATCCAAAAGAACCAAACTCACATCTTTCAGTTCCCATTTTTGCTCTGCTCCCACAAACGTGTTCCCGCCTTTATACTGGCAGTCCTCCAGCTTCACAGTCCCCTCAGCCCCGTGCAAACACAGCTCCTTCTGAATGTTGTGTCTAATCTCGTGATGTGTGGAGTACTCAAAATACTACAGCAAAGGAAACGGTAAAAAAATGCAATCAACCTCTGTAATTAAAGAGAATCAGATTTTTCTTCCTCAGAGATAAAAGGTACATTCTCAGACTGACCTGGTTTCCTCCTAGTCCATGACATGGGTACATGATCAGCTGTTTCCCACCCTCATTGTTCTCTCCAACATCCAGACATGAGTCTTTGCCGACATTTTTCACCTACACAGAAAGAGGAGGGAAGGCGAGAGCAGTGAGAGGAAACAAAATGAAAAACTAACATCCAGTGCAAGCTGTTCAAACAACTTTAGTCTCTGGAGTGCTTTCAGTGGTGTCAAATTGGAACTGCTCAGTACCCTCTGAAGATCCCAAGTGGAAACCCACAGTGGCTAGACAGAGCTCTGAGGTTTGGAAAGGGGAGAGCTGGTGGTGGGGTGTGTGATCTTACTGAGCCAAAGTGGAGTGGGTTGAGATCAGGGATGAAGGCTTCTGGATAAACGTTCTTCAAATACCACGAGAAGCTCTTGCACTGAAGCCGCGCACGGAGGTCCACGCGTTTTGAGGTGTCTCCAAAGGCCCTCTGTTAAAACAACGGCAGGCAGGAGAGCAAAGCAGTTTCTTTACATTGATCATTAACACACCGCAGGCATGCTGGATACTAACAGGGCTCAGCTTGCAAGGCTGAACTACAAAGCAAGGATGCTCCGTCTAGACTTCAGATGTAGTCTTTTTACTCTTTACCACTATTATGAGATCTCTGAAAAAGTGTCAGGTATAGAATAAGATCACTTAGCAAATGCTGTGAAGCTGCTTCCCAGATAAGTCTGGAGGTGCTGTTTACATGTTGAGAAGGTCAGTGTTTTCTCAAATATTTCTCTAAAGGTTGCAATCCATACTGAAACTAAAAATTATAGAGCTCAAAGTAAGACAACACAAACACACAAAAACAAAGCCTTCAGAACTATAATGTCATGTGAGTTGCTATTAAACCAACAAGAGCCCACAGCTAAGCTACTGGCCCTGTAAAGCTGTATTTTACCCCTTTTCCTCCTCAATTAGTGCATGTGCACAGGTTGTTTAAACACAGGAAAACCCGCTAATAATAGGCTGTACACTCTGTTCCCATCGCCTACAGACTAGAGCTGTGAACACGGTTCTGCTGCAGACGAGCATGCCTTTTTGATTTTAAATGGTGTGTCATGTTAGATGTCACAGACAGGCCAGAAACAGATTAGTAAACAGCAGAAAGCAGCATGGAGTACTTACTCTGTCTCTTTTTCAAACTCTGTTGATGTCTGCTTAGACAGAGATGGAAGGTATTTAGCAGTGGTGCGTCATTGGCATCTCGCCAGTTAAGGGGCTAAAATAAGCGCATTAATACCCATGTCTACTGCAGGGTCATTTGACCCAGGTGTGAATGCCGATTGTAACGTTTCCCATAACATACAAACGCCAGACGTTAGCAAGTGTAAGTGGGTTTTTTGTGCAGTGGGAAAGGGGCTATACAATGATAGTCAGTTCATGGCCCTCGGGCCAAATCTGGCTCACAATAGGGTCCCAGGTGGCCCGCCAAACATCTTCTAATTCACAATGGAAGTAAACTTATTCACACTAGATTCGTTTTTTTGTACTTTTAATTAACGTACTGACACCTTAAAAATAAGGTGTCAGAGTAAAAGTATCAAAATAGAGATAGAGTAACCAAAGCACTTATCAAAATGCTGTCGCAGCTATTAAATGCGGTAAAGTATCTGATTTATCTTTGATAAAGACCTAGTGTCAGTCGTTGTGCCATTTTGTAGTTAATAAGTTAACAAATCAATTAATTTAAAAATAAAGAATTTCAAAGAAAGATGAATTAAAAGCCTTTTAATGTTTATTCATGTTTATCTGATAAACATTATTAATGTTTGTTTATTAACTGGCCCCTGGCCACCGGTCGTTTTGCAAAAGTGTCCCCCAGGCAAAGCAAGCTGAGTATCCCAGCTGCACTAAATGCCAATATCAGCATGCTGATAGGAGGTTTAAAGTTTACCATGTTTATCATCTAGTTGAGCTCTCTACCATGCTAACATCTGCTAATTAGCACTAAACTCAAAGTACTGTGCAGCTGAGGCTGATGGGAATGACATTTGTTTTGCAGGTATTTGATCATAAACCAACATATGCAGTATTAGTAACTATGATTGGATGGCAGTGCTAAAGCAAAGTTAAGGGTTATTAGAATTCATCCCGAGGGTGATGTGCATGTATGTAATAAATTTTGTTGCAATTCATCAGATAAGTGTTGAGATAGGGCTTGTACAGAATAATTTTTTTTAAAATAACTTCACGCTGTCCTAACATTTTACCAGGGCATATGATATATGATGGGGTTTGTATAAACACCTGACGAAAATATGTTGGTTCTACAACTGTTTTCTCCTGCTGTGTCTGCTGTTGCTAGACAGCTTTTTACTAGTCCTGTTATCCACACCATCCGCAGTCGCCATCTTTCTCAGTTCAGCTGCCTGTTCCATCAGTAGAGACTGACCTCTGGTGGTGCAGTCTATGCACTACATCGCCTCAATACAGCATCTCCATATCAGTTTAATACAACAGGAGCGTCTGTGTTTTTGCCAGCATTGAATATCAAAACTTTGAGATTTCTAAATACCCTGGTATACTGTCATACTGTCATACTGTGAAAATAAAGTGTCAACAGATCACCAAAGTCATTAGGACTCACCCTCTGGGCACCATGGCTACCTGTACCAGATTTCACTGCAATCTATCCAATAGTCTGTGTTGGACCGACTGACATTGATATCCATAGAGAATACTTTGAAATATCACCAGATTAAAAAATAAGACACGTGATACCATCACAAAAAACTAATAAAAGAAAATAATAATATTCAATGTTGGATTTCTTTTTTTTTAAATTTTACTCTGTCATCATCACTTGACTTTTCTAAAGTCAATGACTGTGTTCCAGTGCTCAAACAACTCCTTTGTTGTACAAATTAACAACAGACAAGTATAAGATCACTGCTCCTTTTAAATGGAAGCGTAGCAGCACATTTAAAAGGATTTGCAGGCACCTCACGCTCTTGAATAATGAGAGCACTTACTATAATGACGAGGATGCTGCTCACACTAGTGCGCACTGATAGCTACTACAGTGGATTCCTTGAAGCTGTTGAGGCCGGCGTGTCTGTTTGAAGCCAGCGGGAGAGGGCTGGCCCGCTCTGTGAGGTACAGCCCTGAGGGAACTGTTTATGGCACCTACGAGACCACATGTTGGGAAACGCTGAGAGCCGGTGTCATTTACCAGAGATGACTTCCTTCAGGCCCCCTTTTTCTCTGTCGGTTAACAGCTTTCAGGCCCTAATAGCTAATCTATCTCCCTCCGTTTCAAAGAATGTGTTTCAATTCAACATAATTTATGCATTGAGTATAACAAGAGTGAATGCTAGCATGTGTAATTCTATGCTTTTCCCCGCAGAGGATGTTACATCATGATCAGGCTTAATGCAGGTTGTAATTCACAGACAGGAGTCAGATTTGCTCAAACGTGTCTTAAGGGGGTGTGTAATGAGTGGTCTTAAAAAACACTTATGACCATAAGAAGCAGAAGTTTAAGATAATGCTGCAGAGCATTTGCTGCATTTGAAAAGATCACGGGAAAGGTGTGCAGGATTTTAACGGCGCACTAGTGTCAGAAGCACTACGTACATCTTTTGCCATCTGTGCAGCCTGCTGGTTACGGCGGTAAAAGATCTCCTTGTAGTCGTCCATCCAGACCTCCGCCAGTCGAACCTGGTTACGAGCAATCACTTGTGTTCCCTTGGGAAAGGTATGGGGGCTCTTGGTACGGAAAACATGACCTACAATGGAGCAAGGGATGATCTCCAGCTGTCCGCCACACTGCCACACCTGCAGTTTTATGGGTGACGGAACAAAGAGATGTTTGATAACATACAGGTAGACAAGCCTGTAAAGCCGGATACTGTAATGATGTGTACAATAAAAATCAACATGCACATCCGGAATGACAGCTCAGCAACGTCTTACCCTAAAGGACATTTCAATATTCTCCCCACCCCAGATTTCCATTTCTTCATCATAGCTTCCAACACGGTAGAAGTATTCTTTTGAGATGGAGAAGAGCCCACCAGCAAATGTAGGAGTCCTACAGCGAAATTTAATTTAACATTTTAATGATTTCTAACAAGAAACAAGAGTTTATATAAAGCTGTATATTCTTGCACAAGTTTTGCTTACTTGATAGGGTATGTTTCATCCTTCCTCCTCTGTTTCTCATAATCCGGGAGACTCTCCCAGCCGAAGGAAAGGCTCCAGTCAAAGTTCCCCCGGTTGTGGTTCTGGCCATACGGGGACGGTTTCATGAACTCAAAAGTATTGAGATCAATGGTAGTTATATCAGGGCTCACAACTACAGTGTTATTCTCTGCTATCCTGGCCAGCAGGGGCTCCAGCCATCCATTAAAGCATTCACCTGTTAACACACGCAAATCAGACATTACATCACAACATCTTTCAAGACGAGCAAACATTAGGTGGTTGAGCCAGGGGTGTGTCAGGGTGTGTCTGGCATGCAACTGGTTTTAATGTGTGAGTAATGTCAGCAGTGTTGACTAACAGTGGGCATCCAGAAAGGTGAGAGTGTCACCGGTGGCGACGGAGGCACCCAGCAGGCGAGCAGTGATGAGTCCTTTCCTTTCCCGCTGGCGGACAACTCGAACAATGTTCAGCCGCTTTAAATACTCATCCAGCCTGTCCTTCAACGCATCTGAAAATATGGGATGACCATTAGACGCAGAGTAAAGTATGCTGAGAGTAGCAAAAAGAAAAAATTGAATCTTGTGCACAGTCTTATATAAACAGCCTCATAACGCCTTATTGCTTAAAGTAACAGTTCACCCCAAAATCAGAGATGCAGATTTTTCCTCCCTTCTGTCGCTCTCTAGTGCTAACAAGGTCTGTGGATCGTCTGGAGGAACCTGGTCTTAATTTCTGAAAGAGACATTGCTGTTGAGGTTTTCCAATGTAATTTTTGGCGCTTGGAGCACCACAGGCTGAGTGCCATCTAGCTCAAATATATTCAAGAGAAGTCAGACATCTCTGTGGTCAATATCTCCAACACTCGGCTACTCACCCCAAAATAATCAAGAGAAATAAATAGCACTACAGGTAAGAGGGAAAATATGTATTTTGATGTTGGGGTGAACTGTCCCTTTAAGTGATAAAGACATAATATTCACAGTCCCCATCTTGGAAGGTAAGACTCAAACAAATGAAAAAGTACAAAGCTGTCCTCCTTTCATTTTCAACATGGCTGGCTGTCAGGCGAGCTGCTGTACAGCAGGCCTCCATCTGTGGCCTGCTCACGACAAATAACTGAGCTTAGATACTCAGATGGAGTGCATTTCCTGAACCCTTTCTCCTCTCCAGCATTTGTTTCCTTCCTACATCAGACCTGTTTACAAGAATTAATGCTGACTCACTTCTTAGCACAACCACTGTTAAGTCCTCTTAGGAAAGTATTCACGAGCAGCCCCTGGCTTCCTGTTGTAACCCAGTTCATGGGCCACAGAAGGAGCAGGGAGCTCCTCTCTACACGTTTCATGGCACACCAAAGAGCTGCCCACCCAACATGCTGCATGAAATTGAACCCAAAAGAGAGCAGGGCGGTCCTGAAGGGCCCCTATTGAATTTTACCGTCCACGCTGGCGTCGTCCACCAGGATGATCTCCTTGAGGAGAATAGCAGGGGAGGTGTGGAGGACACTGTATACCGTCCTTAGCAGGGTGCTCCAAGCCTCATTGTGAAACACAATTATCACGCTGGTGGTCGGCAAGGAGGGGCACCGCTTGAAGGTTTGCTCAATACATCTGCAGCAAGAAGGAGAAAGAGCACAAAGATCTGACTGTCTTGTACAGTTCCTGAGTGGCACAATAGTCTAGTTATTACATCTGCAGACTCTCCCCAGTGGGGTGTCCATTTCAGCCATGACACTGCATGTGTGGCAGCCTTTGAAATACCTGCCATATCAGAATGGGAGAACCTTTGTAATTCACCCTAATAAGATGGCCAGTACACGGATAGACTTTGTCTGTGTCATGTTCTGACTATCTACTGACACGTACTTGGACCTAGACACACTTGGATGTGCTGTAATTTGCCAAACACAACTGAGCTTCTCTCAGAACTGGCCACAGTAACTGGGCAGGAGTGCTGAAACAAAGTCCCAGTCAGAACAATTATCTCTGTGGTTTCTGCCTGAGTTTTCCTCCAGTTGCAAAAAGCAAATATGATGAATGTGTGTGGGTTAGACCCCATCTACGTTACACTGATCTGTTAGGGCGGTTTTCAGTGTGTGACTTTAACTTACAGTCTGGGCCAATACATCAATCCATGGAACAGTATGAGGAAAGGAAGAATACTTCTTGTACAGCACCAAAGCTGCATTTACTCCCACTAGGTGGTGCAATTATATGTTGTTTCTAAATCTAAACCATGTAGAAAAGGAAATGACCATTATTTAGTCTGCTATGCTCACTAACTCAATGATGTTCTTGAGGTTTCTTGCACACTTATAAGGTAAAATGAGATAAAGGTGAGGGATTGTGCACAGCTTTATCAAAAGTGTAAAGATTATACAAACTGACATACTCTGGCGGTCTTGTGTCTGCACCCAGGTCTCTGCTCAGGGAGATGCGGTCACTGGCATACAGGTTGAAGCAGTGTTTCTCTTCACCCCTATCCTTCTCCTTCTGCTCCTCAGGGCTCAGTGAGTCTGTGTTAAAAGGTTTACCAGCTGCTCCAGGAGCAATAGGGTTCTGAGGTGGCCTCTCCAGAGCTGGCCTGAGCTCAGCAGCAGTGTAGTGACCCGGCAGACAGGATGCGCTGCCCGCCTTGTCCAGCTGACGTACAGGGGCCCTGATCTGCATCTTTGGAATCACGTCCCTGAAGTTATTGACAGCTCCCATCACCATGCCCAGCATGGCATCCCCCTTCACTGCCATCTCCTTCAGCCAGGGGTCCTCCTGTTGGCTTTGGCTCCCAACTTCCCATTGTATGAAGAACACAAATGTGACAAAAACAAGGGCCACTATCACCAGTTTGACTGGGTGCAATCGTCTTCGGAGCACTCTGCGGAGAGCTGTCATTCTTCTTAAATGGAGAGCAAGCTGGCTTTGGACCGAAATTCAGCTGTAATCAATAAATATATTCAAATGTTTTATAATGATTAGCCTGTATTGTTTTAGAAAAATACAAAGCAGTGACACATTACTTGCCATTAACATCTTAGAAGCCAACTTAAAGTATTTCCCCCATTTTTGTCTCTGAAATAATACATATCAAGTGTGTAGCAGTTCCTATTAAAGCTAGAAGTAGTCTTCTGCAATCTACACATCACAAATGATATTTAAAATCGTCTTGTGAAATCAGCAAACACTGCTCTGGATTGCCTGAGAAGAAAAAGCCCACTTACCACAGGTCGCTGAGCAGACTCAGGTAAGAAAAGTCCTTAAAATTGTTCTTTAAAATGTCACCCAATGGCATCCTGCTTCGACTGGAGAGCCAGTGTGTGCTGCTTGAACTCCAAAGAAACTTTTCGCGGAGACAAAAAGATTTTCTGAGCTGTTCCTCCACAAAACTTCCGTCTCGCTGGATCCAGGTGAGCTCCTCTCAGGTAGAGGGAGGGGACGTGGTGGCGCGCTTGCGCAGAGCGAACTTCTGCGTGTCACAGTCCATACCTGGTGCATGAGAAACCATGAGACGATCCCGTTTAACAAGTTTGCCGATGGCACTGTTTGCTCTGCAGTCTGATTTCCTCTTTTAACTATTGCAAAAATATAGCCTATAGACAAAATCACAACTGGATCAAACATATCTCGGGACTGAACCGCCTCATAAATGCGACCGAGTGGTCTGCAGCCACTTTGACTTCAGGAATATTGCAGACTGTGATCTCCACGGAGTTCCTCACATGCAATAATGGTGCCATTAATAGGATTTGTTCAACTGGTCATTCATTGGGACAGTTGCTGGGTTACAGATAACGAAGGAACGCGCTATACCCCACACACAGCCCACCGCATCCAATCAGGATCTCTGAGAAACACCACATCTTGCACACACAGCTTAAATTTATTAACACAGACTAAAAAACGCACATGGTCCAAGCGCGCGTTTGGAAAAGTTACGCGTCTTCTCGCACGGAGGCGAGTCTGCCAAGATTATTAATCACATCTGATCTGAGCTTCCATTACTGCTGATAAAAAAAAGTTGTAAAAGCTGACACTCACCAGCGGAGTCCAGTTTATCTGATCCTTGAATTTCCCAGGTTCCCCACGGCGGATGGTCTTCATAAAGAGCTGGATGCTTGGACGCGGATTCCAGCCGCAGGGAGCCTGCTCTGGTGCCCAGTTTGACTTCTTTCTGCCTTTGACTCGCACAGTGACTCCATCTGTAGTGACTGTGTTCCCCAGCACTTCCTATCCACGGCAGGCATCCAGTTTATTATGTCCATTAAAATGTTCAGTGTCCTACTTTTTTCCCCACTCACGATTGTAAATGTTTGTCTATGTGGCAACTGTTTGATGGTGGAAAGGGGGTGCACATGTTTGTTAACACTTAAATAATTAGTAGGGGGAAAAAAAACAGGTCAAAAAGCAACAGTCATATATCTAAATTATTTTATTAAATATTTATCATATAAAAGCTTAACAGTAACACATATCCACATTAACAACATCCCATGAATATTATTAGATAAAACATGACAATATTTCATATTTTTTACATCATTTCAAAGGCAATATGAATATATCATGTATCAAATCTTAAAATAGGGCGACGACACTTTGATTTTTGATGAATAAAGCTTAAATGTAAATGTTAAAGACTGACTTGTTTTCATGTTCCAAAATAAAGAAAGAAAAATGCTTTCAGCTGGGTATGTGCCTGAACCCCTCTGCACTGTTTCCCCTCAGGATTGCCAGCAACCAACTATTCATATACTCAAATTTACATAGCAGTGTGTTCAAGGGGGTTTTCCCCACAGAAATAATACACATAACTGCACATTCTTGTCACCCAAAGCCAAACAATAAAAGCAGCTTCAATCAAAGCAATTTATTTTATTACAGAAACATTGGCGTCTTATCTCTCTCTCTGTCACACAAAGTTCAAACACTAAGATCTGAGAGCAGCACGAGCTTTGTCCAGGATGTCCTTTCTCATTCTCGGGTAATTTGGATGAGCAGCCAGAACCTGTGGACGGAAGCAAAGATGATTCACGGTATAAATACTGATCTAATCTCTCAAACCATAAACAACCACAGGTGTCTCACCTTATGACACACATCTATGGCGTCAACATGCCTCTTTGCTTTTAAGTAGTTGAAAGCAAGCTTGTACCCTGAAATAAAAACAGACATGACATGTTAGGAATTTAATTGATTTAATCCCTTTAGTCCTTATAAATAGAGCTGGACATGTGATTTTGGTTGACATACCAATAGTTGGGTTCGTCCGATTGCCATATTTCCAAGCCAGTTCATAGTTGAGTGCTGCATCACGGAATGCTTGCTCTTTTTCCATAATGTAGCCCAGATATTCATAAGCTTTATAGCATGACTGTGGAAAAAAAGTGCAATTACTATCACTAAGAAATGTACACAGAAGACAGCCTCTATATAACGGTGTAACGCAAATCACTAAAATACAGGGAAAAGGTTTTGGACTGTGTGTAACATTCGAGCAGTGACAGTGCTTCCAGGCTGACCTTGTTATGATTGTGGCATCTCTTCAAGAGGTCCCCGGCCATGTCATACTTCCCCGAATGGATGTAGATGTCTGCCAAGAGCAGCCAGCTCTTCTCAAACTCATCGGCATCAACAATGCTCCAGTTCATCTTAGCTATGCGTTTGAGCTGGTTCCTGGCTCTTGGAGTCTGTTTCAGCATCATATAAGCTGTCGCCATGGCCAACAGTGCTGGCACATGGTCCTTCTGAAGTTAACCAAAGGATCCTGGTTAGACAGGATGGATCTGACAGCACCTCCCCCACTATCCCACTTCCATTTGTTTACACTCAGCTTTACTTAAGTACATAAAGAGTCTCTTTAACAAATAGAATTCACATAACTTAACTACAACTGCACAAGCGATGCCATATACTGTCCATGCTCCATTAAAATTCGGCCTGATACAGTGTAGTGTTCAGTTTACAACCAGATGGAATGACTGACATTAAAAGGGGGAGCCTGAATAAATGCACAGCTCCTGGTGTGAGTATATTTACACAAGAGAGAGTGATGTAACTCCGCTACACCATCTGGGGTTTACTTACCTCATTGTTTGCGATCTCTGTGAAAACACTGAGGGCTTTCTCTATATTGGCCTTCTGTTTTGTGGCCAGAATGCAGTAGTTCTCCAGGATGCGGAGCTGTATGTGTCCTCCCGGTGTCTGAGGCTTTAACTCCTTCAGCAGCTTCTCGGCTGTTCTCACGGCAAGCTGCTCCGACTCCTGCTTCTCTGTGGAGTTCCTGGTGAGAGACAAAGTCAGCATTAGAGGGAAGTCTGTAGCTTGGTAAGACCATCCTGATGACGTGAGCTCAACATTCTGTTTTGCTCTGTGTATCAGTCTGGAATTGGTGCCAACCTGCCTTGTATTCGGAAATTAAAATCCAATCGGGGCCAATCAGGGATCCACCTGAGTTCACAACGTAAGCAGCCAATCACGGACTGCATTATAGTTGATGATGTAAAATGCAGGCCACAGCTTGCGGAACAGTAACCGTGGCTCCCTATGCAACAAGCGCTAACTCTAACATGAGTAAAGTAAACACAGAAATAGGTGAAGTTACTGAAGAAATAGAGTCAGTAACAACAATTAAGCATGAGTATGCACGTGCTGAGTTTCTTGGAGGAAAGGTTTTGCCATTCTTTTGACTGGATTTGGCAAAATCTTGATTTATCCGCTGGTGATGATGATGTTCCCCAGTGTTTTGTTACGTTAATTGGCCGAAGGAGTTTGTCTGTCAAGGCAAGTATTCCCATCCACTGGAAGTGTTAGGGTCAACACCGAGTCCAGACTGATTGCAAGAACGAAACAGAATGAGCTCATGTCATCAGGATGATTTTACCAGGCTATGAAGTCCAACAAAATAATATAAGCCGTATTAAGATAGGATAGGCAGTTTTTTTAAACCCTCATTGGGAAAAAATCTATAGTAACCTTAGAGCATATTGTAATTCAAGTGGACTAAGAGAACACTAGATTTCTGCACCTCCTCTTGGCTCTGTTGTGACGGGAGACCAATCACAGGCCGTTCCATAAACAGGGCATTCTTATTGGCTGTTCTACAAATGCAGATGTGCGTGCACATTCCTTTAGATGGTGAAACCTGACTCTATTACAGAAAATTCTGCACACAAAATTGCTGTTGAAGCATTGGTAACAACTGGCTACACTGCAAAGCAACCCAAAAAGACAGATTTTTAAAAAGAAAGTCTAAACGAAGGTCTGACATTAACAAAATAAAATGCCAATATTGCCACTTGTTTTAGAGATGGAGAGAAAATGATTCTTATAATTTAGCCTTCTGCTAACCAGAGTCAAGGGCTCACAGTTGTGGCTTACTCAAGTTCATAGCAGGCCCCCAGGAACGCTGCTCAGCCTTGCTTCCAATTTTTCCCAGTGGCCACTCGCAGTATAGCAACAAAAAATTCCCTGAAAATTCCTGAAGCATTTTCCCCAGTATAAATGAGACATCTGTTAAACTGCTGACAGGACATCTCGAACCGCAAACTAGATCAATATGACTCTTTCTATTAAGAACTTTTAATCCATGGTGGTTATATTTCTTGAGCTGAAAAAAGCGATTTAAAAATCTGTGACGTCAACGCAATGTAAAGTCTATGTGCCCAGCGGGAACTCACGGGCAGAGCCACTGGGAGAAACACTTGTGCCCATATTCAGCAGGCCACATACTGAGGAAGTAAGCCTGAAAGCTAGAAACTTTTTTTGGCATATGCACCAGGACTGAATAGGCGCCATCTTGGGGACTGGTACCTTCACAGTATGTCACCCCAAGGGGCTTTACAGACCCACGTTTGCAAAGGAAAAACGACAGTAATTCTCAAAGACCTGCCACCATGTATGTGCATCAGGACGACAATTATGTTCTGGAAGATGGAAATGAATGACTGGTACTCGCGCAAGTGACTGTATTAAGTGTGTGTATGTGCCACTGCTAATCTGGCAGGCTTCAGACAGAGAGAGAAGAGCTGCAGGAGGAGGGCTGTATTTTCAATTTATGGTATGCTTTTTCTAGAAAACTGCCTGTCCTAGCTTTCAGTCTTGAGTCTTAGCATGCTTCTACTGCCACTCACCCAATTTCACCATCTAAATTCTCAAACACTTCTCCTCCCATGGTGTCATTGTCAGGGTTTAGGTAGATTTCAATCATGTTATAGACGGCATTTTGACCCCAATCGTTGTCTTTCCGTGCTTTGTTGAAGTGCCGCAGAGCATCATTAGCTTCTCCTGTGTACCTGAGCAGGAAGAAGAACACGTTTAGTCACTAATCTTAAAACAGATGTCGCCATATTCCAAGGAAACACTCCCCCAAACTTACCAAAGATAAAGTCCTTTGCAGTAGTTGAACCCAGGGTCAAACTTAGTCCTGGAAGAATGTTTTTCTGCCATATCAAGAAATCTGGGAACTTCTTCCAATTTCCCGGCCCTCCTCAACAAGTCAATGAGACGTGACAGTGTTGGGTAGTTGTCTGAGAGCAACAGATGTAAGTTGTTATGCTTTCCATTTATAGAAGGTCAAATCATCAATTCACATTTACATCCACTGCAGTTTTTTTGAAATGTGACTCTGTTGCACCTGGTTTACGCTCCAGGAGTTGTTGAAAGTGGAAAACTGCCTGTTCGTAGTCCTGCTTCCTAAACATAATGTCAGCCATCATCTAAGGACAAAAATATGCAAGAAAAAACTTATATGAACTACCTCCAAAAAAAGCTTATGGTTAAAAGTGTGGTGAAAGACAGAAGAAACAAACCAGAGTTGCATCTTCATTAAACTGGTCATTCTTCAAAATGATGCTGCACTGCTCCTGGCACGCATCAGCCTCGTCTAAAGTAAGGTATAACCGTGCCAACTCCAGCATCATCTAGGAAAAAGGAGTGCATGCCTTGGGATTCATGTGACAACATTCCTGGTAGAATAATGTCCTCCAGATAAATCAGACCTTTGCCTTAAAACAAACCATAAACAACTAAGATCACCAAATTTCACAAACACGAGCGCCTGACTCTAAAAGATGCCAGTGCTTGTTGACCACAGCTGCAGTGAGTACACAGAAGGTTTTTGATTCAGCTGCACTGACCTTGCGATCAGTCTCACAATACACAAGAGCTTCTTTGTAGAATTTGACTGCTCTCTCATAGCCCCTCTGACTTGTGTAGTGTTTAGCGATCTCAGCGCATATCTCGGCAGCAAGCTGCTTCTGCACGGCGACGGCATCAGGCTGCTCCAACTGCACCCGCTTCAGCACCTTGGCCTGCACGTCCCGAGCCTATACATGGCAAAAACACAACCTCACTTTGAAAACAATCACACTGTCTTGATCATGTTACTCTATGACTGTCTTTTTAGGCAGACCAGGAGGATATTTCATACAAACTGTGTAAAGATAGCTGCAAACACTTACTCTTTGTAGGGAAAGTAAAGCTTCCTCATTCTTGTCAACCTTATTCTGGATCTTTGCCAACAGGACCAGATAACGGCAATCATCTGAGAGTGCAGGCAGTTCATTCACTGAGGAAGTCAGAAAGAAAGAGGAGTCAAAGACGCAGCAAAACAACAAACAAAAAAAACAATCAGCTGAACATAGAGATCATTTGACTTGCTTTACAAATTCAGGGTTCCTACAGCTTAAAGCAAGTTAGATTTAAGAAGTTTTTCAGACTTTTTCAATGCCAATTGGATTGAAATTTAAGAACGGCTTTACAGTTTTGGCCAAATGTTTATTGTAGCATAAAACATTACTTTTTTGTCATGTGTTGGAGACGAAGGTGGAACAGAACTGGGAAATACCTGGCATTTGTTGGCAAGTTTTTTTGGCGGCTTCATGTTTCTCACTCTGCATGTGGGATTCCACTGCCTTGATTGAAGAACCTTTTGCATTAAATGCACAGACTCCGAGTCTTGTGTGCATTGCCTTGTACTGGTTTCTTTGGTTTCTTGGTTAAAGGAACTCTTACCTTTCCTGCATTTCACACAGCACTTAGAAAAAATTTCCACAACTCCCGCCTCCCTCCAAAGTCCCATCCCTCTCCTACTGCAACTCCACCACCCTCCAACGGCCTACTCCCCCCTCCTCTATTACGTCCTCGTTACGTCTATCATAGACGTAGGCGTTGGCATGGTAACGTTAGATACACAGAAGAGGAGAGTGAGTGTAACGTTACAACCAAGACAATCAAACGCAACCCCGGAGTTTTAAAACTCAACCGGAGTCAGTGATGACTGATGAGTTTTAGAATAAGGTTACAGTACTAACATTAGATAGTTGAGTTAACATTACTAGGAAGATAATGTTAATGTTTCAGAGGCTATGCTACAGTAGGCCAACGTTAGCCATTAGCAACTGGATGGTGTGTTGTCATGTATAACGTTATGAACTCAACTGAACTTCTTTATTTGTCATTTAATGCTACACGAGCGGTTACGTCAGTCAGAGGCCTCCACTTGGGGAAGACAGACAGGACAGGAGAAAACTCTGACCAATCATTGCATTTAGCCCGAATGCAATGATTGGTCAGAGTTTTCTTTGAACCATATGAGAATGGTATAATTACGAGTTTTTATTTCTGGTGGAATTCACTTATATTTTAGTGTGCCATCAGCTTATTAATAGCATTTTAACCTAAACAAAGAAAAGTGTACAATTTCCAGAAAGGTAAGTGTTACTTTAAGTAGCCAATTGTGGTTAAATTTGCACTTCTACATGTTGTCCAGGGTACAGTGACGGCTAGCTAGCAGACAGTGGATCCACTGCTCTGGGCATTTTTAATGAATATTAACCAATTAGACTGAGATCTTACAATGCAACGTCAGATAAAAAAACAATTAATATTACTTTCAATGTCTTTACGACTTTCGAAAGATATATTTAATACATTTTAATACACAATTAAGGTCTTAATTTTAAAATAATGAATTCAATGCCTTTAAGACTTTAAGGGTCCATGGGAACTCTGAAAAAAGAGACCACTTTGGCATTGCCGTAAACAATCTTTGCTGATATTTTCTTTGTATCTTTGTGCCACGTTTTTTCTACTGACGCATTATTTTCAAGTGCACAATTTATCATCATGACTAGATTCCCTTGTGGTACTTTTGACGCCAGGAGTTTACTGTGTGTGCAATATAGTGATGTCTTAAGTACCTGGCTCATGGGCCACAGCTTCTTGCAGGACTCTCTCACAGCGCTGATATTGCTTCATCTTCATCAGCAGTTCAGCGAGGTCATAGCGCAGGAAGTTCTGTTGCTCCGTCTTCAGGGCCGCTTCATAGTAATTTATTGCCTGTGTAACAGCAACCTTGAGTCAACACTGTTTTTTTCCGCTGTGAGTGGATCGTGTTTGTCTTTACATGAGTGTGCAACACAAACCTTGACGTAGTGATGAGTCTTGACCAGCGCTTTCCCAATCTTGCTTGCTAAAGCACCATCTTTGGGGTTTTTCTTCAGAGCATGTTCATAGACCTCAATGGCTTTCTCAGGCTGAGGATAAACACATGACACGGTGAAGTGGTGTCGCAAGTTGTTGTTGGTTTGAAGTTTTTATAAATATTATTCAGGAAGTCTAATACATTTCATTGATTACAAATAGTTCAGAACGTGCAGTAAACATCTTAAGGCTAGGACATTTTCTGATAATCGGGGCTGTAAAATCTATTTTTAGCCTTGAATGGCAACATCTTACCTATCACCACAACCACAGTATGTGTCAACATGCCTGACCTCCCTTATAATCATGTAGGAGACCGTACTTCCTGCTATTTGACTTCCTGATTCATTCAAACAAACACTACTCACCTACATGCAGGCACAATGTGTCCCTTTTCGTTGTTAAGCACTATTTCAACAACTTTCTGAGGAGAATTTTGTTGTTATTTACAATTATAGGGATTAGTTCACTAATGAGAAAACTGTTTTCTTCAATTATTTCTCCGGTATTACCTAGTTGATGTATATGCGTCTTTCCCTTTAACCTCTTTCCTCCTTTGTATACTGTAAATAAAATACTGTGTCACAATGATCCCCTGTAAACTACCATGCTGTGGGTGTATTTCAATTACTTGATTCTTATCTAGTCCTAAACATAGCTGTAAACATAACTTCTTCACCTTTCTTATTCTCAACACATTATTTTCCAGAACATTTAACTTCTTCTCTGATATTTGAGATGTCATCTTGAAAACTAGTGTACAATCTTCCAGGTTTTCCAGGACACGTGGACAACTGACAAAAGGCCCAACTATTCAGATAAATGCATTTTAACTCTGTGTAGCAAATCACAGAAGTTTGATAGCTCACTCCGGTGGGGGTAGTACGCAGCGGGGGGCCATGAGCTGGATTCGAGCCCGGGCTGCTGTGGCAACAGCCTTGTACATGGGGCACCTGCTCTACCACTAAGCCACCAGGCACCTCTTTGAGGAATATGTGCAGTAACATTCTGGAGCATTCCTTGTGCATTTTCTTTATTTTACAGAAAAGCCTCACCCAAAACTTTGGCGTTTCATCATGCTGCTCTCAAAAGGCAAGGATTAGAAACGGGACGTTGTGTGCTCCTATATTCTCATCATCTAAGGTAAGACCTTGGTGATGAGCCTCATTACAGCTCCAATACAGTACAGCAGAACGATAAAGATCAGAAAACAGGAAGGCTCCCTTACATGTACGGTAAAAACAGGAATGTAGAAGCATAATGAAACTCGGAACAGTAGTGATAACATTGCATGAGGGCTGCATGTGCATAACTCTATTTATAATCTCTCTATCAAGGACAGCTTTTCAGGTTCATATGGTTTAAGAGAAGTGAGATTTAAGACTTTTTAAGACCTTTTCAATGCCTCTCGGTTTTATATATTTAAGCCAATTTTACATTAACCAAAACTGAACACAACACATTAACTGACATCAATTAGGGTTAGGGAAAATTTTGCACTTTTGTTTTAACATGAAACATGATTTTTTTTTTTTTTTTTTGGGAATACCTGACATTTGTTGGTAAAACTTGGCAATTTTGTGTTTCTCACTCTGCATGTTGGATTCAACTGCCTTGTTTCCTATCGTGACTTTGAAAAACTTTTTGGTCATAACACACCGAGGCTCAAATGCACCGCCTTGCTGTGCCATGGTTTCAGCCATGCCGCAAAATCTTGATCAAATAGCCAATTTTTGTTGAATTTGCACTTTGACATGACAGATAGGGTAGAGTGACAGCTAGCAGACAGTGGATCCTCTGCTTGGAACTGTAAACAAATATAAGTGATGTTGGTTCCACTGCCCGATCTGTGTGATGTTAATGTGAGAGGCATACTGTAAATTATCTAAGAAAAACAGATGTTACCAGTTATTTTGAGATTTTAAAATGCAACATCTTAAAAATAAAATTCAAAAATCATACTTTGCATTTCTAAGCATATTTAAGGCTTTTGAAAGATTGATTGATTTAAGACATTTTATCACACCAATCAAGCCTTATTATAGATTAATAAATTCAATGTCCTTTAAGACTTTTTAAGGACCTGTGGGAACCCTGTTCGTTACACTTCTGACTTTTTGGAAAAGGTATAAAAAGGCTTAGCTGAGATAAAACTGGGATTAGACAACTCATTACAAAAAAATATGCTTATTCAAATCATGTAGCACCTTCAAAGCCATTCTAAGTCAGTAAGTCAGTATCCATACAAATCAGTTGTTATATGTGACACAAAATATCTCACATGAATGAATCACATCACATCACATCTCCCACTTACCTCTTGAATGTTCATGTAGGCATCACCTAGTAAGAGATATGTGTGAGGGCTGGGCAGCTTCTCCACCATTTCTCTGGAGAAAAGACAGAGACATCACATCACATATGGTGTGCTTCATTATGCAGGCATACTGTATGTCTCTGCTGGTCTGAGGTTCAGTCATGCTTTACTAGGTCTCAGCTGTTAATACATGTAGCATCAGAGACCAGCAGAGGACTGGAGGCAACTGTGCACATTTCACCTTTACTGGATGAATGGCTTGGGTTAAAATTTTTATTGAATTTACTTTATGCTTGTGGTCATCTAAATCCTACTACAGACGCAGCTGGATGAAATGTTGGCGCACTACGGCTGGATATCCTAGAGTCACGTATTTAATTAAGTTTCAGCCATTACCGTTCAGACAAACATTTACAATGCATTAGGTTTCAGAGAGTATAGTAGCTCATATGTTCAGCTACTATCTCACATCAAGATTTCAGTTCATGCTTTTTTTTTTCATCATTTGGATCCAAATTTACGGCTCACCTGTAACAGCTCGCATACAGACGTTTCTCTTTTCTGTGGTTCAGATATATTTCTGCCATTTTCTCTTTGGCTTGGATGTAGTAGGGCTGCTCAGGGGTAATGTTTCTGAGCATACTTAGTGCCAGCTCCGTGTCACCACGCAGCAGGGCCAGGTCCGCATTGGCAATAGTGACACGTAGTTCCTCCGGGGTTCCTGAGAACTCATTGATGGCATCCTGCATCACCTTTGTTGCTTCATGCTGAAATATTAAATCCATTTATAAGTCAATGAATCCGAAATTAAATTGTCTACAGTGAGCTTTAATAAAGACTACTTTAAATGAAACAGGACAGTATCATATACAAGCCTTCTTACATCAAAACTCATAATGTTACCTGCTCTCCGTTGAGCCACAGGGCCTCAGCTAACTCCAAAAACACAGAGAGACAGTCGGCAGGACTCAGCTCAATCTTCTTGCTTTTGGACTTGGACGAGGATCCAGCTCTGCGAACACCTGGAAGACTCATGGCCATCTGCAGTGTCTTAATTGCCTCTGTCAGCTCACCCATCTTCTTCTTAGCCTGAGCCTGGATCAGGTGGTACAACGGATGCTCTCGAATCTGGAATGGACAAGAAGTCATGACCTATTTTATTAACTAATATCAGGATGTGTGAAAATTCTGTCGTTGAGTTCCTGATTGTAGCAACATTGACCACAGAAGTCTTTTTGATCATCCTTATCCACTTAAACTGTCACAGATGACACTGACATTGATTCTGAATTAATTTGACTTACTCTCAAACTACTGCAGCTTTTAAAAGGCCAAACCTGACTAAGTAAACAATTCTTAACTGCTGGCATTCAATACACACTGCTAAAAAAATATCCTGAAAATTCCCTTCTGTTGACGCCAAGGGTTTTTTTGTTTACCAGATGTGAGTCTGACATCGTTTTCTATATTACTATACTTCAGTAACTAACTATAAATCAAGCAATCTCTGTCTGTTTGTGTGTCCTTCACATATCGTGGGAGTTGTTAATCTGATCTACTTCACACTTGGCGGGTGTATTGCTGGCAAATTTGGTGCAATTAGGACACGCCATACATATAATATTAATAAACTTTCAATAAACAAGTGAACACTGCTGTGCAGAGATGGGGCTTCAGGGCTCTGTAGACTGAGTTCACTTTACTGCTGAATGCTGGATATACTAACATTAAAATCAAACTCTTTTCACTTCCCTGGAGTCAACAAGCATGAGCATACAGACGGAGTGCCACAATGCAACTGCAACTCAAACTGCATAAGTTTGACATACTAAATTAAACCACACACAAAACACTTCTGCTAAGTAAATCTGTGTTCTACTCTATAACGCAGTGGTTATGTCAAAGCAAGTGATTAATATGCTTAATTGGAAATTATGATCTCTGCTAGGTGTATTTCAGCTGTATTTCTGACCATGAGTAACTTGGGTGTGTTTTCCAGGGGCTGTTTAGTGATTTGGGGGCCTCAGGCAAATGCTGTCTTGCTTTACTTTTTCACCCTTTTTCCAACTGGGAATGCTGGTATTGGAAGTGGCAAACTTTTGTTTGTACAATCAGTTTTCAAGAAGGCTGAATGCATCAATACCCGAGCCAAAGAAATCAGCCCATTCTGAACAGGCATGTTTTAAACAGGCACTGGATCAGTGCCCTTGTTACAGAACATGGTGGCCAAGCTGCAGTGTATTTCACATTTTCTGTGAGTCAAATAAGAGCCTGAACACATTCTGTCTTGTAAAGATTTAGCAGCTAATAACACTGCCCATGATGATGGGGATCTTACCTCAAAGTTATGGCTGAGGCAGAGTTCAAGAGACTGGGAACACAACGTGAAGTTACCCTGCAGCAGATGGATCTGTGCCATCAGCAGATGAGCATCTGCATGAGAAGGACACTGGTCCAGGCAGTGTTGTAGACTGCTCTGAGCAGCATCAATGTCACCTGAATGAACACAGAGGCGATATAGTTTAAAACAGCATTTGCAGAAAAGAACCCAAAACATATTTTGAATACAGTGCTCACCAGACTGGTATCTGACTTTGGCTAGCAGGAAGACCCCTTGGGGGAGACCTGGTACAATCTTGACCACAGTATCCAACAATGTGGCACAGTGCTGGAGCTGAGGAGCTGGAGGCTGGCCTTGGGCTGGAGGCTAAAACATGAACCGTTAAAGTTTTATTAACTGCAGAGATCCACAGACTTTTTTACGATGAGTCTCACTACAACAGAAAACATATCCCTAACATACATTCCCAAAATCGTTTAAGTTAAAAACATGATCATAAGTGGCAAAATAAATTCATAACTGACTGAGGCTCTCCTGCATTGCTGAAATTTAAGGCGTTTACATAGACATTTTAAGGATCAACAGACACCCTGTCACTAATGAGTCTCCCAGTCGTACCGTAGCAGGACACAGTGCAAGGTATTCTTTGACAATGTCCAACAGGAAGTCGGGGTTGAGCTTCTCAAAGTACTCCACTCCCAGAGGCAGACCCTGCAGGGTGGAGAAGTGTGTATCCACTGCATCATTCAACAGGTTGGTCACCTCTTCCTGGGGCCGACGCTTTTTCACTGCCAGAACGGCACGTAGATATAGTAACTCCTGGGGGTAAAAAAAAAGCATAATAAATTAGTCTGAAACATGATAAGCGTAATTCTCTGGGATACTCTTTCTAGGGGGAAAGACATGTCATATAGTTAGCATTTATAAAGAGACGTTACCCCTGACTTTCCAATAGATTGTTGGATCTCTGTGAGAAATTCCAACTGTTGCTCTGCGTCTTCAAGGTGGCCCTCCATCAGCTGGCAACGAATTATACCTGTGTAATGAAAATGAAAACATAGATATATCTTCACAACTGAAAAATGCAAGTATGGTCCTTGAACATCATGTAGACAGTAGATTAATATTTGTAACACGTCACCAGTCAAAGCAGAAACACTTGTCTCGTCCAAACTCATGGCTGTCTTGTACCACTTCATAGCCTCCTTGGTTCTGCCCTGAAGCACCATCTGGTAGCCTAACTCTGTGGCTAAATCCGAATCCCCTGATGCCACAGAAAAGGCTCGTTCCACCATCCTAAACGTCTGTTCGATCAATTTCTCATTTCGCCCACACTGTAACAAAAAGAAAACTCTAAATGCTGAAATTCCATGCAAGTCAAACAACTCTACAAAAGTAAAGATAACCAAAACTGTTGCATTAAGAAAAAAAGAACACTGAAAATTGTCTTACAACACGGGTGAAGGCTAGAGACATCCTATAGAAAAGCTCTGGGTTGCGTGGTTCCAGAATCTCCAAGCTGCTGGTGAGGTTTGAAAGCTGCTTTACCGACTGCCAAGGAAGGTAAAAAAAAAAAAACAGCTTCTGTAAACTGATCAGCTCCATCATGAATGCAAATATGTTATTTTAATGCCTACTGATTTGCATTCAAAGTATGAACATGTGAAAATGTGAGCTTTACCTCAGGAATATCTCCATCTCTACATAAAGAATGTAGAGCTAGCATCCGCAGTGCCTCCAGGTTATTTTTATCCTTCTGTAAAAGCCTGAAATATGACACAAGGTGCTGTGAATGAGTCTATCTCCTACACTTAACACACTTGGATTTCCCTGATTAATAGTAATGGAATATATGATACTGCTGCAGTACTGTGTTGAGCACCTTGACAAATAACATTAAAACTAAAAGGAACTGTGAAGGATGTATACTGTATGCTGCCTGCACCCCTCCCACTTCACAACATCCCAGTCAGGGCACCACAGCGACCCTAAGCTTGGTGCAACTTGGGTAATCACCTTTCTTCCTGTTCAACAAACCTGCAGCAGTGAAATCCTTGGAATTGTGTTAGACTTCTGCACTTTGGCTCAAAGGCCTTTTTATGCTGTCTGACACTGGCCAAGGTCCAAAGGGGCAAGCACAAACAATGGCTTAATCAGTATGCACTGGTTTGAGGCATCATGCTAGTGTTTCATTTGCACTTGAATGCTGAGCTGTTTGTAAAGGCAGACTGTGTTTCTTCTTACACCCCTGGTGGAGATTACAAATGTTTTTTTGAGCTTTGTGATCTCAGCAGAGATACTGTAACCCTCGTGTTAGCTTGCATTGAGAAAGACATAGCCTGTGTATGATTTGGGAGAAACCTCCTAACCACCTTATCAGTTACCTGTGTGCTGCATCTATGGTTTGCTCCCAGTCTTGAAGGCTGAGCAGCAGGTTCATCTTCTTGATAAGAGCAGGCAAGAACCCAGGGAAACTAACGATGACCTGGTTAACCATCTCCAGTGCTCCGGAATAGTTCTGACGATATTCATAGTATTGTGCCTAGAACAGAAAAAATGTTACTTAGGGTGTTTAATACATCCATGCTAGTACAAAATATGACTGTTACTTTAAAAACCAGTACCAAGTCTTAAGGTAATAAACCTAACAAGAACATCAACTGAAGCGGTATTTCAAAAGTTACGGAGGCATAATCCAAACCGTTGTGTCCAAAAGAGTTGAAAAGAACATATTTCATATGCTGAATGGAATAGCTGAACTACACTGTAAAAATACACCAATCACAGTGTTGGCAAGGGACACATCAAATAAAAGAAAAAAAAATTAGAAACGCAGCAAGTACTAAAAGAGGCATAGGAAAAATGAGAAATGACAGCATCGTAACATATTCAGCTGTGACTGAGGAAGACTATTCAATATGGGTTTCTAATCCCCATCTCACCTTTCCCATCAGGGCAAAAACATCTGCTCTCTCCTTCAGTCCCTCATCGAAGTACTTTCCAGCCTTTCTGGCGTAGGCATCTTTACCAGATGTCACATCTATCCAGGCTTTTAGGATTATCCCCTGGACAACAAATATCAGCCCAAATGTGGAGTGAAAATAGTTGAGAAGCCAGAATGCCCCTGTTATAATTAATACACTTCAAGACTGATGCAAGTAATACTGATGCATCTCTCAAACTTATGACAAAAATGTCATTCTCACCTCTCTAGAGCTGTTGGAGAGTTTGATCATTCTCTCAATGTACTCCCTTGCTTTATCATTACGCCCCAATAGCCAGAGAAACATCCCAGCATAGTACAGACTCTTGGGAGATGCACTTTTACGATCTTCTTTGACCTTGGCATCTAGTTCTTGTATGACTTCTCGGTCTGTAAATACAAAGACAATTATTACTGTATTACCAACAGATGTGTTCAATCCTGTAAAAGACTCTGTGCAAATATATGAGAAATGAATAAATAGGATTATCTATGCTGATTTACCTGGGTTTGCCTTTTTTCTCTCAGCATAGACAAGTGCCATTAATGTGCAGAGAGACACATCTCGGCTATTTCTTATTGTGTCCAACTCTGCTGTGGCTTCTTGAATTTGATCTGAAGTAAAAAATGACATGACTGTATGTATGACAGATGGCAAAGAGACAGTAGTCTAACCAGAAATGGCATATATCATTATTTCTATTTTATTCACTCAAGCTTACTTTGCATAAGTGTGCCATATGCATGGAAAAAACTGTAGATAGGATCATTGCCGAATTTCCTCTGTGCAGCTTCTGCAGCGTTTGCAGCGTGATTGAAATACTTGTCATAGCAGTAGTACCTTATCAGAGCCTGTGGGAAAACAGAAAGAAGACACACCATTTGTAGTTTAGATGTAGTGATAGCTAACAGCAACAAAATAGGGTTGTTAAATACGCTGCTGCAATCAATGTTGTGTAAGTACAGAACAAAGTAACGTCAAAGTTAAAACAGGAACCCTGCGTTTAGCTTCAGTAGGTTAGCTAACTTAGTTAACGTCATCGATGTTAACGTTAGCTGCTATCATTTCTTCGGCACTGCCATAGCTATTATGATTTTAATCATTTCGAAAGGTCTGACGAAAGTTCCTCCCTTATTTGTAGCTAACTAGGTTACTTCGCTGTATCATTTTGCCACAACCCAGACTGCTTTAGCGTTTTATCTGGAGCCTTCAGTTGCTAAATCACTAGAACACGTTAGCATACCAGCGTTGTCTCTTCATCCTCCATCTTGGCTGAGACGCTTTGTGGTAAAACGGTAAGTTAAATGACGTTATAATAAATGAACATTAACCTCCTTTGCATTGTACTTTAGCATAACAACGATATTATAGCAGTTTTCGTTGTATTTTCGCCATCTTGCATCGAGTCCCTAAGCGTTGCCCGGTAACTTAGTAACCACTACGTCTTTCAGTGTACTTAAACCCTGAGATTTTCCTGTCAGGCACCGCTTCCTCGCTGTCTGATTGTACACCCTGCCTCGTTTAGTATATTGAAATATAATTGATGTCTTTCTTAATGATTATTCGTTAGTTTGTTTCTGTATCCTTTAATATTTACTTGATAATGTTTGGGCAATGTTTGTGAAAAGTGTCAGTCTCTTAGCCTGGTGGCGAGCCTGAAAGACGAAATTCAGGGAACACAAAACACAAACACCGCCATATCTATATTATAGACGCGCTAGTGTCGCCTTTGTATCTCTAGGTGGCGTACTCATCCCTTTATAAAATGTGATAGGTCTACTATTACAGCTACTACTACCACCAGCTGCTACAGTACTACCACTACTACTACTACTACTACTACTACCACCACCATTACTACTAATAATGCACCAATGATAATGATAATTCGGATGGTGGTAGGAAGAGTAGGAGTGTTTGAATTAATTGTTGGATTTTACCATGAGCCATGTAACACAAAATAGAAAGTCAAACAACTTGAAGCAACATGCAGAAAAAATATTGCATGTCAAAGCAGGTTAAATCTACTTTGAATATATGGAAATTGTTTCAGGGAGCTCAGTGGCTTGGGTTACACTCACTGAGTTTGGATTATGTGATCACAGGGCTTGTTTGCCAGAGCTACAGTGTTTAACCTCCTCAGAAATACATTGAAAGTTGATGTCAACCACTTATCCTATTATTGTTTTTGTGTAGGCTAATAGAAACTATATATCCCGACAAGATATCTGGTGCAAATTGACACCTATCAACGCATCTTTATAGTTTACCATGTGCAGTGGAAAAATATTTCCATCCAGCCAGTGGTGGTAATTGGTGGCCCAATGTTATGCAACACCATGCATTGACCGTGACGTATGAACTCCTGATGTCTACAGTGTTGAGTCCATGACAGGAGCTGCCAGTGTCCAGCATGGGTGCAACTGTTCCAAGAGAGACCTTTCCATGCCTTGTCAGATACTATTTAGCACTAACTCTGGCACATAATCATTACTCTCTGCAGCACACATCAATGGAAGAGTAAATCAGGTTGGTATTGAGCTCTGAGCATGTGCAGCAATGGGGAAAGTCTGTGTACTGTGCCATATACAATTTAGCTCACAGTTTTGAGCCTATACTGCTAGGGGTTATTTTACCGGAATAGATGTGCATGACTGATAACATTATCGATTTCATTTGAACAATTTTGTATTTATTCATTCATTAATCCAAATTAAATTAATTAGATTTTCCATAACACTCACACAGAGTCGTTACATGGTAGATAATCAAGGTGTTGTTCTTGGCAAAGAGCAATAAATACTGCATGTGTTGTTGCACTTACAAAGAATGCATTTGAAAACCTATTAGAGGAAAGACTGTGGAATATGTATCCCCTGGGATGCAGTGCTATAGCATTCTAATGGCTATATCCATTGTGGTTTGTACAGACCATTATTGATCAAAGAGCCATGCCCAATAATACAAGCAGCTCACTTGCAAATAAACTATTTTATTAGGCCTTTTTTCCATATGTGTCAGTTTAAATTTGATTGCATAGCACTTAAGTGCACATACATGCATGTACTAATTTACCCCTGTGATATACAACATATTATGTTGATGATCTGTTTTCTTACAAATTTGTGTACTTGACAAGGTGCTGTCTAAACTGCGGTATTTGTGTTTGTGTGTGTGTGAGGTGTGAGTTACTGAGGGAGTGGTTCACTTGAAACTGTTTGTGTGTGTGCGATATAGCGGTTGAGAGAAAAGTGAGTGTGTCAGTCTGTGTGTCTGTCTATTAGTACATTGGGAAGGTAGGGGGGTACTCACCAGAACCTAATCTAATGGGATTTTCCTCCCATCTTGCTACAGCAAATGAAATTACAGAGCTGCAGTGGGCAGCATTCTCAGATTTCCCTGTGAATTCTTCCTTCCCATGACTCTCCATGCATGCCAGTGGCGAGCTCCAAAGCCAAATAGGCATCCTTTCACATATAACATGTCCACATATTATTGCCAAGCTTGCGAGACTCCCCGGGTGGGGACGGCAGACCAACTTCCGACCTTCCACCCTAATGCAGTCTAACAAAGGAGCTTGATGTCATGTTGCTGGGCAACCGGCAAGGAGAATCTGCAGAATCATTCTTGATTTACTGGTCATTAAAATGGGCAATCTGTAACCCCACCTGTTGCCATCGGTGGAGCTGTGTGCTGGTTTCAGTCATAGACTACATCTCAAAATATATTGGCTTTCTTACATCAGACATTATGGGCAAATATTTCTTTTACACAATATGAATATTTTGACATAACCTAAATAACTGCCAGGTTTTTTTCTATGATGTCTTGAACTCTTCTGGCAAACATTTATTCAGAGACAGTTTGCTTGTTCTGCTGTCTGCCTTGTCAGGAAAACAACATGTGAGCCATAAAGTACTGTGTGTGGGTGTGGTGCAAACTGATAATCACATCATTGTGAGACAGTATGGCAGGAATAATCAGCACTTTGCCATCAGCCTCTTGTTTACTGCCCTCAGGAATCAGCAGCCACAAAACGTAAAAGCAACGTTGGACTGTAATGAATATTTGGATTGTTATTAATAATTAATAAAATGTTCCACCCACTTAAGATGCTAATCGTTTCCGGCAGGAGCCAATACGCACTCAGAAACCAGATTCGAGCATCTTGCACAGATGTCTGCTAAAACATACTGCACACCGACATGAAAATATCACAAACCTTTGCACACTTTCAGCTCTGAGGCTCCCTTCTTGGTCATGAGTAACTAAAAAAAATTGAAGACATTACACATAATATTTTGTCACGTCACGATTTGCTCAAAGTCAAACATTCGTAAGTGCTTCAAGAGATCAATACAAGTTGAGCCATTTACAGTTTGAGTGCTCATTACATTTTGCACATGAAATGGACACTGATAACTTCAACATTTTACAGGTTCCGAAATGACAGTAATGCCGATTGAGGTTTGGTAGCTATCAGCATTGTAACAATCATAAAGCGTCTAACTATAAAAGCTGAAGCTTAATGTCTCTGGCTGTGGTCGGCACTTAGATCCATATCTTAAATCTAAATCCTTTCGCTAAACTGGAAGTTATAACAACAGTCTGATTACTGATTTCATTCAACTATGATGAATCCTTATCTGCCTGATGTCAGTGTTTACCAGTAAGTAAGTAAGTAAGGCATACACTCTTAGAAATAAGAGTTCCAGCAGAGTTCTTCCTGAGGGACTAAGGTTGTCCCCAGAACCATTTGCTTCTGAATAATCCTTTTCTAAAGACAGGGTTCTTCAATGGTCCCTTGAAAGACTAAGCCATTAAGAGCCCCTTTCATCCAAAGAAAAAAACGTTTCTTCGAGGGTTCTATTGGGACAAAGGTTCCCCTAAGAACCTTTTTTGGAAGAAATACTTTTTCAAGGATTGTTGAATGAATAGCTGTTAAATAATCCCCACCCATCTATGTTTCAATTTTTTTTAAATGTAGACCTATCTGGAATCCCCTTAATCAGTTACTTTTAACACTGATACCTTTACCATGATTTCATTCCATACAATAGTTAATTGTGTACCTGTATTGAACAGACACTGCAGCGACTCTGACATGGTATTTTGGATTTGTCAAGTATTCTAGTATCAGTAAGCAAGATGAGCCTTAAAGAAGTGCCTCTTGTTGTGAACACTACCCCTGAAGGAACAACCCCTTAAGAGTAAAAAAGGGTGCATAAAAAGTCAATTAGGCAAACCTTAAACTTTAAAGTAAAACATAAAAACTGTTTTTTTCCCAGCTTTCCAGTATTGAACAGACAGTGTGTTAACTGGTTAATTGGTAGAGATACTGTCCACTCTGCCACTGAACATCCTGGCAGAACTGAGATCAGCTGCACTGTTGAAATAGTAAAGGCTGCAGTGATAGTGATTTCATGAAATCTTCACCCCCTAAAATCATACCTGCAAACCATGGTTGTTGTGGGTTGTGCTGCACCAAGTCAGGCCTGACCCTTTAGGAGCTCTATAAATCCTAAAGGCCTTGATACACCAAGCGACGGTCGGCTGCTGTCAAAAGTCGGGCTGTCGGTGAGCATCTGCCGCCCTAGTTTTTGCGGTGTGTCCCACACCTTTGGCACTTCGACGTCAGCGTCAGTGGCTTTTCGGCGGATTGAGCATGTTGAACGGGCAGCAGAGCTTGTCGGTGAGAGAGATCACTCTGATTGGCTGTTCAGGTTTTATTTCCCTGCCCCTGTAGAGTGAATCTGCCTGTTGTGAAACGGGGCAAACCGGTGCTTCCTCCTCAGGCTCCACTTCACTCAGCTGCCCGACAGACCCGCTGCTTCTTCCCACTTTAACCTGAATAACAAACCGGAGCTAGCTGTGAGGCTAGCGGAGCGTTAGCTGCAGCATGACCGGAGGGAAGAACAGCCAGTTAGCCTCCGCTAGTCTCTGAGCTAGCCCCAGCTCTCCGTTTGGATCCAACCGGAGCGCCAAGCCCTGGTTTGTTGTTCAGGTTAAAGTGGGAAGAAGCAGCGGATTTATCGGGCTGCTGAGTGAAGTGGAGCCTGCGGAGGAAACACTGGGACCATCTGGATGTAATAGTCCGTGGAGGTGCTGCAGTGCTTGGCTGCACAGATAGGAAACCCCTCGGCTGTCAGGATGTACCACTCTCTCACTACGCTCTCTCTCTCACGCAGGAGCAGAACGTACGTGCCACTTGGCCGTTGGATGTAGTCCGTGTAGTGTGTTCAAATGCAACTGATGCAGGGCGACGTGAGGCAACGTAGAAGACGCAACAGCAACTTTCGTTGCTGCTAGTTCTTTGATGTCGGCTTGGTATGTCCGCGCCTTTAGACTGCTGAACGTGGTTCTCCTGGCCCCAGGCTAACCTTGTACACTAAAATCATGATTAGTGGAATATGAACGGTCTTTAAGGACCCCCCGTGGTGGATTCCAGATGAAACCCTTGGAATATAAAAGGGTTCATGGTACAACTTCCTGGGTGGGTTCTAGATCAAACCATACATTAATTAATTTTCTGTAACTGCTCATCCTGTTAGGGGTCGCTGGGGGGCTGGAGCCTAGCTGACATTGGGTGAGAGGCGGGGTACACCCTGGACAGGTCACCCGACTATCACAGGGCTGACACATAGAAACAGACAACCATTCATGCACCCAGAGAGTACTCCAGCTTCATCCCACTTCCTCCAGTGGTTAGCATTGTCGCGTCACAGCAAGATTGTTCCTGGTTCGAACCTAGAGTGGGGGAGCCCTTCTGTGTGGAGTTGGCATGTGTCAGGCGACAATGCTAACCGCTAGCATTGGAACATAAAGGGGTTCAATGAAGAATCCCCTGGGTGGGTTTTTGTTGGCACCCTTGGAAGGTGTAAAGGTTCTGAATAGTACCCCCAGAGAGGGTTCTGGCTGGAGCCATTACACTATAAAAGGTTTCTTTGTAGAAATTCAGGGTTCTGGTTGAATCTTTCACAGATGGTTCTAGCTATAGCCCTTCATGTTGAGTTCTCGGTAGAGCCCTCTGAAAGGGTTCCACGCGAGACCTTTATAAAGGTTCTACCAAGAACTGAAAAGGGATTTCCTATGGGGACAAGCCCAGCAGCCCTAAATGGTTCTAGTTAGCACCTTTATTTGTAAGAGTGTACTGTGCATAACAAAGGGGCCAATAAAGCACACAATTACCGAGAGCCCAGAACCTGAACAATTTGAGTGCTAAATGATAAGCTCACAAACACTCACAAACACCTGCTCTCTTATGTACTAGACTATACAGACATTTTTGTTTTCATCTTCACCTAATATTCACTCACTGACTGGACTGCAGGACAAACAATGAACTGATAACAACATTGATCTTAAACCAAGAGCCATTGCTGCAATCGCACATCTACTACAAGTAAAAGCAAAACATAAGAAAAGTTGTAGAACATCACATGATAGAACAGAACATCACTGGCGCGGAGGATCTGAAGAGACAGAGGGATGGACATTAAGTAGTACACAGTTTCACCAGAACATAGATGATAACAAGGTCATTATAACTGAAAAAAGAAGAAAAAAAAAATATAAGCACAGGTTAGTCTAGGAGAATATTTGCCTTATAATCAAACTTTAATCCCTACTTCACAGTAAGCTAAAAAAGACACAGTAATTAATTGAAGATCCTTACATACGTATATTAAACACTATATAAATATCTTTTATGTAAAGAAAATAAATGAATGTTTTAGGCATACTTGAGGTACATGTAATCTTTATTCTTTTGGCGTTCAGTGAAATGGGTTATAGCAGTGTCTTGCATGCAGTTTATTTATTTAAACACTACAAGCAATATGCATATGAATGATGGGAAATGTTAAATTCTATGTAATCAAAACATTCTTTCATTATGCATAAAGTATAGTGTAAGTAATGAACGTTTTAATTACATGCAAAATATACTTACATGAATGGAATTATACTTTTATAACACGGAACAACTGTGACACAGTTTAGGGTGGTTATCATAGCTATGGGAAGAACTGACAAACGTAACACAACTGCCACTATAAAATGTAAACAGAAGTAGGAAACATGAGATGTTTGATGCCTCGTCCTTGAGACAATCATTCAGATTATTCTGAGCCGTCTTCCATCCAACTTCGATATTTATCGTGATAAAGATTGAGAGGTAAACTGTGAAGAAAACAGTTTACAAAGCACACAAAAACATAAACAATATACTACCCCTTTTTTTCCAGTCACCTTTTCCAAAAATAAATATGCAGTTGAAGGTTGAAAAGTAAAGCTTTGACAGCACAGCCATATAACAACACCAATAATCAAACACAGGGCTTTGACTCATGAAGAAAAAATGCCGTCCATACAACAGTTTTCATAGACATTTACATTTTCCACCTCACAGCTCCTGCTGCATGTACAGCATCCCTGTCTGCCTGAATGCGGCAGATTATGGAGAATATATTTGGTTTCATATCACAGGTGATAGATAGTAATTGTTCCATAAATTCCATAATTTTATAATCATTACATTGAGGTCCATCATGAAAAACAAGAAGGAAAGAAAACAGACACTATGGGGAAAAAGCAGACACATAAAGGAGAGCTGTATTTTGAAAAAGTCAAAAATGTGAAGTCCTACAAACAGGCTATATCACAGGTAGTCTTCTACTGGAGCAAACAGTCGGAGATTTGTTAAGTGAGGTAATTTATACCAGGCTTTGTCTTACATTTTTAGCTTTAATAAAGAGCAAATCTGAAGTTGAAGACTGTGTTTTAAGCAGTTTCATGATAAAATCTGTACACAATTTGCAACATTGTAAATGGTACAAGTTAGTGAATGATTTTGATGATTCAACAAAGCTGAATGTGCAAAGTATTTCTGCCAAGTGTTACTGCTCTGACACTGATAATCAAAGATAATCAACACTCTTGCTGAATTTGTTTGGACTGTAGGCTAAAATCATGTTTTTGTAATGTATATAAAAAAACAGCCATGCCGTGACTGTGTTCATTGCATCATGGAGCATGATGGACAGGGAGAGAGCATGATGAAATTAGTACACTCTAACATGCATAATCATGGAGAAACATTCATGCAGGTCTACATTTCTAGGTAACTGCAGCAACTCCAACAATGTCTCTTGGATTTGTCAAGTATTCTAGTATCAGCAAGCAAGACTAGCCTTAAAGAAGTGCTTCTTGTTGTGAACACTACCCCTGAAGGAACAACCCCTTAAGAGTAAAAAAAAAAAGTGTATAAAAAGTCAATGAGCCAAACCTTGAACTATAAAGTAAAACATAAAAACTGTTTTTTTTCTGGCTTGAAAAAATTAAATTAATACAACAGTCAGTGATATAACAATAATTCAAGACACTCAACAGCAGAACTAGCTGCAATAGAAGTTAAAGCCTTAACTAATTTGTCTTTCAGAGTACGTAGCCAGCCAAACAAACAGCCAAAAGGCATCCCTGCTCACGAACACAGCCAAAAATGTCCCACTACAGCCTGAAGAAGCCCCTTTACTCAAGGAAACATGGTCAGTTTGGCATAGATATCCATACTAAGGGAGGGAGTCCAATGGATGTCTTAGACACGTTCAAAGGTTGTAAACATTTTGTCATAAATTAGAATGTCTTTGTTGCATCTCCAGCATATTTTTTTTTACGTATATTGCTCTCTGACATCTTTGCCCTCAACTTCCTTCTCACTTTTGTCTTTTTCATATTTGTTTGCTCCATTTGTTGCCACACTGTTAGATGAAATTTGAGGGGCTGTTGAAGGTGTCAGTTCACTTTTATCAGCGCTGGAAATGTCTTTGAGCTTGTCTGTGACAACATCCTCTTTGTCATTGTATGTTTTATCCTTTTCAATGTAATCACTGGAACCGACAAATGGCTTTGTGGCACCCTGTCTCTTTGCGTACTCTCTAAATGCTCTCTGGATGATGGTGGCCGATGTGTCCTCCTGTTTGCGACGGAGGGTGGTAGTGATGGGTTCGTAGGACACTTTGGAAGGATTGGAGGCCATGAAGCGCTCCTCCATCTGCGCCCTTAGGATGTCCATCTCCCCACCCTCGCCCAGAACACGCTTTGTGAATGCAAACAGGATGTCCAGGCAGTGAATGCGCTCACCACTCACCATGGGTAGATCCATAGAGATCAGTTCCATCTTGTTAGGCTTGGCTACGCGTAATGGTGGGTCCAGAGCATCTGCAAATTCTGACAGTGTATTGTACACTATGAACTGTGATGCATGAGGATCAAACCTTTCCCAGACCTCATAAAACGTTTCGAAATCATCCTCACTTAGTGGATCTGTGCTCTCCTCAGTGGCCACACCAAAGTTTTCTAGAATAACTGCGATGTACATATTCACTACAATCAGGAAACAGATGATGATGTAGCTCACAAAGAAGGCGATCCCCACAGAAGGATTCCCACAGTCTCCCTTAACACGACTGCCAGGATGCTCCGTGAAACTGTCACAGTCATCTTCGTGTTTGTTAAGAATTGGAGCAAGTAGGCCCTCCCACCCTGCTGAGGTGGTGATCTGGAACAAACAGATCATGCTGTTGCCAAATGTCTCAAAATTGAAAAGGTCATCAATGCCGTCTTCTTTCTTGACATAAGCAAAGTTTGACATGCCAAAGATGGCATAGATAAACATCACCAAGAAGAGCAAGAGACCAATGTTGAACAAAGCAGGAAGTGACATCATCAAGGCAAACAGGAGTGTGCGGATTCCTTTGGCACTTTTAATAAGGCGGAGGACGCGGCCAATCCGAGCCAATCGGATGACTCTGAACAAGGTTGGCGAAACAAAATACTTCTCTATCACCTTTGAGAGAGACACACCTAAGGAAAGAAAGCAAACATATTAAACTTTTAACAATACACACATATACTGAAAAGATTAATGATTTTACTTTATTTGAGAACCACAGTGAACAAAGGAGAGTCGTACCAATGATTGACAGGATGACGACGATGAAATCAAACACATTCCAACCATTTGTGAAAAAGTACTGGCGAAGTGCGATCATCTTCAATAAACACTCTCCAGAGAAGATGATAATGAACACGAAATTAATCCAGTAGAGAACATTTTCCTTTTGTTCTGACTGACCATCAGTTTCCACCATCATGGCTACCATATTAAGCCATATCAGAACCATTATTACAATATCGAATGCTTTGTTTGTGGTGAAGTCAAAGATGTATCCTTGAATTTTGTTCTGAAATAGACACAAGGCAGAGGAACACAAAAACAGTTTAGGTGCTATGAAACAAGGATCAGATTTGTAATACAGATCAGATGCTGTCATGATTTAAGTTACATACTGATGGTCTAGGTATAGGTTTTTGTGGTTTCTTGGATCCCAGCTTTTTCATGGCATTGTAGTATTTCTTCTGTTCCTCAGTCATGAAGATGTCTTGACCTCCAAAGTAAACAGACAAACGAAGACACGTTAAATCACAGCAAAGGTCACGAGGAGATACTGCAGACGGAGAGAGTGAAAGAAATACTTTTAACTGTTGCATTTCATCGGAATATCACGTCAAATGATCAAATTTCATATAGAAGCAGATTTGATACTTATCTTTTTCTTTTGCTGGCTGAAGTTGTCTATGATGACACCAATAAAGAGATTGAGTGTGAAGAAGGCTCCAAATATGATGAAAACAACAAAATATATGTACATCAGCAGGTTGATCTCATATTCCGGTTGTTGTTCTTGCTATAATAGTGACAGAAAAAGGAGACATTAGTACATTTAAGTTGTAATCCTGGTTAATTTGACAACAGCAAACAGCAAGTGCAATTTAATGACAAAAGAAAAAACTCAAAAAAGAAAAACTCTGTCGCTACTGCCTCACGAAAACTAATGCCAGCGCTTTGCTTTTATGCTTGGCAGGTTTAACTTGCCCTTTGCTGGACACCAGTGAAATGCAATACATCTCTTTGCTGTCTGTGTTACGGTTTGATTTTAATTTGGTGTCGAAACTTAAAGCTATAGTGCGTAACTTCTACAGGTCCGTAAATGTCCGTTTCACCCAAGCCACTACTAGAGGAGATGACACAATGCTGATTAAGCCGATCGGCTCCTCTAACATCTCGCGGGTTTTTTTCAATATATATCATTTTTAGTTTGCGTGTTGACCGGTGACATTCCCGCGCTGGCGCACAGGAAATGAAGGGCAGGGAGAGGAAGAGCGGGGAGTCTCATAGCAAGAGGTAGAGCGCAGGTAGAAGGAGAAAGCAACATGGCGGAGAAGTGGCCAAGACACGGTTCAGAAGTGGATCCTACCACGAAGAAAAAGCCTGGACATTCGGCTGAAGGTCTATTAGCAAAGAAGGAAAGTGACTGACGGAGAAGGCAGACAAGGATTTGTATTGGCATCGCTTTTCCTCGGTGGAGAGCCCTGAAGGAAGAAATTGGGCTGAGGGCAGACACGGATGTTGCCTTGCTGCTGTTGGATAAATAAGTGACTTAGTTTATAATTATATTATGAATAGTATGTGTTGCTGTTACATGTACTAGACCTAGTACTTTATTATTTTCTTTGAAATTAAATTGAACGTAATGTAATGTTAGCAGCCTGGTGTTCGCCACATTGTGCAGCATTGTATACACGGTGTGAAGCGAGTGTTACTCTGTGTACACAGTGTGTGGCAAGTGTTACTCTGTGTACACAGTGTGTGGCGAGTGTTACTCTCTGTACATGGAAGTGCCGCCGGCTTATTAGTTGTAATAACACATTACCCGCTGGGAGGCGACAGAAGTTATGCACTATAGCTTTAATGTCTTCATGAGAAACAATTCATTCATCTGTAAAAGAAGCTAAATGTAACATCATGCCATTGTGTCATATATGTTTTTATTTATTATGTTTAGCCATAAACATATAGATAATTGCGTGGTTTCAAATATATCTCAAGGATTATACTGTGATATCAGAAAACACAATTTATAAAAGAGATTATACATTCATATGAATACATTAAAATTTGATTACTTTGCTTTGAGAGTCCACAGCAGCATACATGATGTTCGTCCAGCCCTTGAATGTGGCCTTTATAGAAGTGAACAATATGCACAAAAAACATTGCATTAGCCCTTTAATCTTTCCATCACTGCCAGTTTTACACCAGTACAGCAAATAACATACTTGCATGCTTGAATCAACAATAGTCTAATGTTCAGTTACTTACCACCTGCAGCAGTGCAAGGTAACCTGAGCCGACATTGTCAAAGTTGATTTTGTAGTTCATCCAGCGAGCGCCAAGTTTGCCGTCACACTCTGTCTTGTTTTTCACTTCTAATGGGGTGAATGACTCGCCTGTGGCTCTGCAGATACATTTGCCATACTTCCCCGCAAATAAGTTGACCCCCATGATGCTGAAGATGAGCCAGAAGATGAGACACACTAGCAACACATTGAAGATGGAAGGAATGGCTCCGAGCAGGGCATTGACAACCACCTGCACACCAACACACACACATAACCCATGTGTACGGCAAAGATCACCGCATGTAGAACTGATGCACAACACTGTATATTCTGGTGATGGTAAGAATAGGAAAACACAAGAGTGAATGTTTCAGTGCCAACATACACACCAGCATGAGCTCATTACAGCTAGGACTGACACCAAAAAGCTCAAATGCAATGATAACTGCATGGTAAAGGTGGGAAAAGAATTAGGAGAGGAGGCAGGAGATTGATGCTGTGTATCTAAAAGTTGTCTTAGTGGGTTAAAAGTAAATTTTAGAGAAACACTGAAACAGAACACCTTGTAGAAGGCATGATGACGCCACAAATTTTGCTTACTGAAAACAGAAACATAAATAAAACATGAAAAAATCATGTTAAAGAGCAAAAATCCAAAACATAGATATTATAATGGAAATTAATGTAGCGCATGAAAAGCTGTTCATGCAAATGAGGGAATTCACTGGCTTCCACGTGAAGAAAGACCATCATCTTAACAGTGATGTAAAGAGCTAGAACACCACAACATGACAGCAACTAATCAATGCATGCTACATTGATTTCAGCAGCCAACAACCCTCCCCCTCAGTTACATAAGTTGTCAAACCCTGTTTAGACCGGGCTTGCATTGCACAGCAAAATATTGTAATGGTAGACGTGACACCACTTAAAGGAATAGTTTGACACAGATTGTCTGTTTGCGTGTAGGAAGCTGGAGTCAGGAGATGGTTAGCTTATCTTAGCATAAGATGGGGAGCAAGGGAAACAGCTAGGCTGGCTTTACCAGCACCTCTAAAGCTCACTACTTAACATGTTGTAACTTGTTTGTTGAAGTTATACAAAGTCTAAGGTGCTTATGGAGAGTTTGTGCTGGACATTTTCTTGCCCGGGAGCAGTGATTTCCCGGAGTCTTGTGCGGAAACTATAAAAGAAGGAAAGGACATGACGTCAGTGACAACGTTCGAATTTTGCATTGTTGGGGATCCTTGATTTGCAGTTAGAGCAGGCCAGATTATTATAGCATAGTTTTAAATATATCAGATTTGTCAGGCAAACATTCATTCTGTAAACTCTACTCCAGCAGTTTCAAGATAAGTCATGCTGTTTCCTACGCCTCCTATGTTACGTAACTAAAAAATATTAACATTCGACAATTGTTGCCTCTTTTTATGTGGTGAGAGTTAAAATTAATCATCTTCAACATGATCGTGTTATGGTTTCAGAAGGATGAAGACAGTTGGTGAACAATTAGATGCAAAATAGGATGAAGGCTCGACAGGATGATTTTTTTCCTAAGCAACTACTGTGTTTTCCCCAAATGATATACAGAATTTAGGGTATTCTTTAATCTTAAATGGCTGGAAAAAAACTGCAAATAGCTAGCAAAAATTTGAAAAAATCTCCCAAAGGGAGCATGCCCCTGGACCTTGGTAGGTTTGGGCTGAGCCTTGAATGTTTACAACATCTGACTCCTCCCCTGGTGGTATCAATCCTCTGATCTAACTCTCGGCAATACCATTTTTCCACCAAAATTGCATATGTGTGTGGGGTTTTTTAATACAAGAAAAGCATCAAAAATAGGCGATAGACTGCTTTCCAATTGCCAGTAGACTAGAGCTGTGTACACAGCTGTTTTTCTTTTCCCTGGTGTGTGATGTTCTACATCACAAACAGGCCGTAAAACAGGTTAGTAAACAGTAGAAAGCAGCATGGCGTCCAGTGAGAATGCTATGGTGGTTACTTCTTATTTATATCATTTACTTATTCAGTCTCTCTCTCAAACTTGGTGCCAACTACATTTTGATTGATGATCGAGTGCTGCTTGGATGGAGACAGAAGGTATTTTGTGGCAGCCTATCCTTGCATCGCGCTGGCAAAGGGCTAAAATTAACACATCCACCTGGATGTTGTATTTCCATCACTGAAGATCAGTGTTGACTGGAGGTGGAGCCACTAAATATACATAACTACTACAGAGTCATTTGTCCCGAGACGGAATGCCGATTGAATCCTTTCCCATTTAATACAAATGCCATATGTTATTGTTTTTTTGTGCAATGGGAAGAGGCTTGAAAAAGGAAATAAGTGCATTTCTTAAAATGTCAAACTGTTCCTTTAATCAAAATCCTGCAAAAGTGGTGTATAATTAGATGGTAATTTAAAAGAAAGTGACATAATCAACTTAATCATTTAAATATTTAAGTCACCCGGAGGACAAGGAACAGCTGGAGAGAGAGGATTAGGGAAGGACAGGAAAGCTTCATTTACGTGCAACACATTTTTGGGGGATCTGCCCTCTAAGTTTGCAAAATCATAGAGCTTCATGCTGCTCTTTGCCAGAGTGCTTGTATTCTGTGCAGACAGTGCACCATGACTCAGAGTGGGTGGGGAAATCCAGTGACTCTTACCCTCATGCCTTCAAACCGAGACAGTGCTCTCAGGGGCCTCAGAGCTCGCAGGGTTCTCAGAGACTTGATGGCACTGAGTTCAGAAAATCCCAAGATATTGGCTATCATACTGACCAGTGAGACCTAGAGCACATGCACACACAGATATCAATTAAAAACATGTTTAAAAAAGTGTATGTGTGCTTCTGTGAAAGCAGAGGTGTTTCAACCTACATCAACAATGAGGAAGTCCAGCCAGCACCAGGCATTTGTAAAATACTTGGCATATCCATACGCCACCCACTTCAGTAACATCTCCAGAATGAAGATGTAGGTGAAGATTTTGTCTGCAAATTCCAACACTGTTTTAATGGTCTTCCTCTTCTCAATGTAGATGTCCTCAAGTGCCTGGGTGTAAGAGAAAAGTGACTGATCTAAATAAAAGAAATATATTGTATTCACAAACTTGACCTTACTTTGCAGATTTTTTTCTATATTTCTAAGGTGAGACTGCGATACCAGACACACTTTGTACTGCATGAGAGCAGGCAAATCAAGTGTTCCAAAACAACCTTATTGACATTTTTCTTCCTGCACAGACACTTACCAATGCTCCACTGCTAAGCAGGATCATAAAGATGATGAAGCTCTCAAACCAGTTATGCTCCACAATTCGGTAACAGGTCCTTCTAAGCGTCCACCACACCTTCCACCAGCCCACTTCCACATTTACCTGACAACACTGGAATCTTTGCACACAGCCTGAACACAGACAAAGGAGAGATAGTGATATACTAGTGTAACATGGACTATTAGATTAACACCAAGGCTGTGGTAGGATGAGTGGTGGTTGTAGTAGTATTCACCGTCAGTAAAGCAGGCATCAGGTTCCATACATTCTTCCGATTCAAAGTCTTCAGACTCTCCTCTCTCCCCGCCTGGCAAACCGTCTATTGTGCTGCCCTCAGAGGAGCTGATCTCGCCATCGTCGTCTACAGGCTGCAGAAAAAGCAGAGTAAAACCAATGTTAGATGAGCAAACATAACAGAGTCATGGCTAAATGTAATGAGGCTGACATGTTGAGCACCTGTCCATACACTTCATGCACTCCTTCAAATTTATTGTCATACAAAATTAGTCCAGAGATTTGCACAATACATGTATAAAGAAAGAACACCCATTGATAAATATTTGCTGTAACAAGATTGAACATGTTACTGTTGTCTACCCTCCTCATCAACTCCACTTAAAGGGTGGGTCCATCTGTGCTCTTTTCTGTGTTTTTCTAATGGAAACTCCCACTCAGCCATTAGCAAAAGCAGTGACATAGGTCAGACTGCTGATGCCCTCTCTTCCCTTAACCCCCCCCCCCCCGCACACCATTCACTGACAATGTAGAGAGAGGAAAGTGTTCATTTTGAAGATTGAAGATTCGAGTTTGGAGATGAAAAATGGTGCTATTTTATTATTATTAAATCTCTAGGCTATTTGACCAGATGGAACCCAATGACATTCAATATATAATACTGCATTTGTACTGTATAAACATGTAGATCCATAATCAGAGTGCTTCCAGTTAGGAGAAGCAGACAAGAGTACTGGGGCACAGAAGCTAAGTTAAACACTGCTGTGAGCACCACGTTAGTTCAGTTATGAAAGTACCACAATAACATACTAACTAAGGCCGCAGCCACATGGTAACAAGATGGTCGAAACCCATCATCAAAAGCACTGTTTTCCTACCTGGCATGCACACCCACCTTGCATGTTGCGTTGCCTTTTTCGGTAACACTTTACTTGAAGGTATACGTGTCATAAACGTTCATGACTGCTGTTGTTAAGTGTCATTTGGTTTTTGTAATGACAAGTTGACATTGTTTGGGTTGTCTTGATTATGACAACTTGACATTAGTTAAAGTGACATTACCCGAAGATGTCTCTGTCATGACAAGTTGACATTAAATTTGTTTGGGATGTCCTTATAATGACAAGTTGACATTAACTAGGGTGACATTACCAGAAGATGTCTTTGTCATGACAATAACAATCATTATGTCAACTTGTCATAAACACGAAAAGAGGTGCATTTCTTGTTGATGTCAAGTTGTTATGACAAAGACATCTTCTGGAAATGTCATCCTGGTTAATGTCAAGTTGTCATTATAAGGACATCCCAAACAAATTTAATGTCAACTTGTCATGACAAAGATAACTTCTGGTAATGTCACTTTAATTCATGTCAAGTTGTCATAATCAAGACAACCCAAACAATGTCAACTTGTCATTACAAAAACCAAATGACAGCAGTCATGAACGTTTATGACACGTACATAATGTTTATGACAAGTTCATGACCGTGTCATGTCATAGTTATGACAATGTCATGTCACTCTTATGTAGATACAATTTAAAGGTAGCATCTGGAGGATTTTCAAACAAAACAAAATATAGACATATACAAATGAAATCCTGCTTAATCATCACCTATGGGCTTCTACTCATGCGTGGTGGTGACTCTGTTTGCAGAGCTCCTGCCCTTTAACTGTATTTTGATGTTTTTGTGAGCTCGGACCGCTTCTGGGCAGAGATTTCCCCAGCCAGTGAGAGAGCGCAGGTGCCGTGCCCGAGCATGTCCAAGTGTGCAACAGCGCGAGCCTTGCCTGAACCTCTTCTGTGAAGCCTTCTTCCGTACCTCCGGGCTCCGTACACCCGGGAGAGATGAGCTTGATGGGGGGGCCAAATTTGAATGTGCATTTACAAACAGCAACTGGAAAATCCTCCAGACCCTACCTTTAAGTACAAGTAAAATATTAGCCATTTTTCTATCAGTTTTTATTCCTCCATAAAAGTTAAATCCTTCTCAACTTTTCGCACTACTCAGCACTGTCACACTTGGCCCTGGCTGCCAGTCAAAACAAGTGAGAGGTGGTAGTGAGTAGTTGGTATGCCGTTTTCCATTAATTACATATGATCGTCCAGTTGGGAACACAACTCTGGTTGACAGGTGCACCACACTGTATGCATTTCTGTGTGATCAGGCCCTAACTGATCAGAGGCAGTGCTAGAACAGTAACTCCTTGTGTTCTGCAAGGTAAAATTACTGTTTCTGTCAAAGAAGTCTGGTGGCTGTGCCTGTAGACGGGGTCAGCAGTAAAATACAGAATAGCCTCTTAAAAAAAAGGACCACCTAAAGTAAATATCAGAAGAAGGGGCCTTCAGAGAGCCCTTTCTGAAGGGGAACTGAAGCTGTTATGTCGCCCTCTTCCAAGCCACCAGACTCCATTAACAGAAACACAAATTTGGTGCTGATCTACAGCTGACTTGATTGCTTAGTTTGTGTTACTGTGCAACTTTTGTAACTGAACTAACGTGGCATCCACAGCAGCACATGGGTTTACGCAGTACTGTATGTAGCAACGACACTGAGCAAAAATCGATGTCAGGTAATATGGGAGAACTTTCTAACAAGGGTTTGGAAAAATAATGTTTTGACAATAAAACATACATACTTCGACCAAAATTCGACATTATGGCAAAGGTGATTAGGACACTGACTAGTCACTATCATTTTACATTTTTTTTTTTAAATTATATGGTTAATGCTGTGTATGTAGATAAACAAGAGAATAATAATATGAGCATACTACAACTGTCTGCCCAGCATGACAAGTTTCAACTGTTTAATGTTTGCTTAGCCAATTAGAGACACAAAATACAGTACTTGTTCTGTGCAGCCAGTTCTATGAAAGATAAAGAAAAAGTACATTAATAAGGCAGAAATATCTAAAAATAACTGAAGAAGCCTGGCAGTGTCGTACAGTAGCCTCATGGTCTCTCCTTCCATCTGCTGTTGTATGGCTTTCTACAGGGTGTGTCTCCTAATAGCTGTTAGATGAGAACAGCTTGAATGCCTTCCTGGAGAATGCAGGAGCACTTGGCTGTCCTGGGACCAGCTAATGCAGTGCAGGGAATGATGTAAGCATGTTGCTGCGATATACTGTGAGCACTAAGGTCAGTGTGTTGATGGTTAATCCATCCATTTTGTTTCAGTCAGAAGCACTTCAGCAAAACTGTAAAACATTATAGGTACTAAATGTAACTTTTAACATGTAAGTAACATTATTGATTGTTTTTTATTGCCAATGGGAGGATGGGTCTTACCCGACTGTCTCGGTTGCTTATAACAGCCTATGGACTGATTTCTGTGCAAGGGACTCTGGACAAATGTGATGCTTCTGCGCATTTCAAGTGTCTTCCTTCCATTCAGCTCCACTGTAGTGCTAACAGTGTGCAACAGAAACTAATGTTAGCTAAGAAATGGAATCCACCAACATCAGCAAAGGACCAGCAGACAGACCTTCACTTAGCTCCCTGAAACAACTGACCCAACAGACCAGGCCCCCCAGGAACGCTGTTCAGCTGTTCCCCCTTACAGCCAATTTTCCCCAGTGGCCACTTGTGATATTGTAGCGCAAAAATCGCCCGTGACTCGTAGACCACTATCTGTATCTGTGTCTGTAAAACTATTGTCAGGGCGCCTTAAACTGCAAACAATGTCAATTATGGTTCATAATTGCTCAATTTCAATAAGAATTGTAATTAATCACTTTTTTTATTGTGTGTTTAAAATTCTATTATTTTCAATTTCAAAACTGTTTTGAAGTCCATATTAACAAGGTGAAGCAATTCTAACCAGTGTCTTGACTGGGAATCAAAAAAATGCAAGGTTTGATGCTTTTTAAATAAAGTGGGGTGCCAGCCAGAGTCACGTCTGTCAAACCACAGGCCACAAAACAATAAAGCAAACAGCAAATGATGAAATATATCACCAAAAACCAGCACTGCTCAAACAACTAAACCACAGTTCAGTTCAAAAGGTGTATTCAATCAGTAAACACACAGCAATCTTGGAATGTGTGAGTGAGTGCATGTGAAAAATTGTCCCACAGTCTCAAGAGTTTAGTCAGCTGAGTCTGCTTTTTGGTATCCTGACAACAATTCACAGTTTAGTCCCAGTTCAGTTTTTTATCCACCAAAAGAAAATACAACTCAAAAGTCTGTTCCAGACTCCGTTTTACTGAGGACCCCCACAAAACAAATCAGGAAATCAGAATACAAAATAGCGTCTATATTCACAGTTCAGTGGAAGGAAATTATTTCCAATATACTGTATACACCTGGTACTCATGGTACCACTGACCAGTCAGTCAGTCAATTAGTCAGTCGAGTCTGCAGTGTCATATTTGACTCTTTCGAGACCACAACTCCTGGAGAGACACAAATCCACTGCAATGATTCTCCTCTGACAGCAGCTTGCTTTCCAACATGGACTTACATCGCACTTTGATGCCGAAGGTAAAGCTGGTGTGCTCTTTTTCACTGACCAACAGTTGCGATGTTTGAGAGACACTAATAGATTTTTCTCTGCAGGTGCACATTACTTTTAACTTGTCAACTGAACCATCTCTTTTTTTTTTAAAGAGCCATCAATAAAAATGTAGAGGTGCCTTATTTTCCATCACTGTGGCAGCAGGAAGCAGAAGAGAGCTGCTGCGGCAGCGATTAAAAAATGTGATTAAAAAAATAACATGCTATGATTGAACCTTAATCGCATTTCGATTAACACGTTAACGGTGACAGCCCTAAACATGCACATATTTGTATCGAACCTTTTGATGTGAGGCTTTTAGTTCGGTTCACATTTCAAACTGAACGATATGTTGAACTAATCCAATTACATTTGGAAAATAAAACACACAACTAGGTCTGGTGTTTGGGGCCACTTTGGTTTCACTGTGAATTTGTGGGAATGTAATGTAATTGAGCCCCTTTATTACACAAACACATCTCAGCCAGACCGTTACTGCTGCTTTGTACCGAAAACCCCAAATTATGATGTTAGCTCTTATACTTTTAAAATATTAAATATATGGGGTATTTCCTTCCATTTTTGAAACAGAACTGTTTCTTTGTTTGTATTTGTTTGTGACTACAATACTACATTTTATAAAGAGCTGTTTATATTTTATATGGTGATAGGAAGATATCCCAGAAGATGGGTCACTCTTGTATAGTTCCATCATTGTTAAAAACAAAACAAAAAAAACACCATCATGTTTTATGTTTGTTTCTATAAATTAAACATTTCTACTTTTTTGCTGTATCAAAAACATACCGAACCGTAACACCAATGTGTCGAACTGAACCAAACCATGAAATGACCTATGGCTGCGTCCCATCCTCAAACGCGATGAGCCAATCACAGTGCGTATAGCCATTCCCATACACTCAGACATTCTCTGCCTGGATGTCCATTGAAATGTATTACAGAAAGTCAGTTTTGTTCGGTTTTATGAGCTTTTTCTGAGATCTGAAGTTTAAAAATGGTCAAACGGTGTGCATGGGGTACATGCAACTCCGACACAAGGTATCCTGAGAGGCTGGGCGATAAGGTGTATTTTTTACACTTTAAACCACATCTCAACCGAGAAAAGTGTCTCCTTTGGATAAAGTTGTGTGGTAACGTTAGACCACAACATCAACTCAACGTGAATAAGATTAACAATGATGTCTACATGTTCTAAGGTAAGTCAACATTGTGTTTGAGGCAACATATTGTCACTTTGCTGGAATGAATTATAAAGTTATCTTTAACATCTCTAGCTAATGTGAGCTAATGTTAGCTCCTAGCTGTGTTGTTCATCATGTCACCTTGTTTGCTGGGAGTTCATTTGCCTATTTTGTTCTAGTTTTGTACTTTGGTGATCGTACATCATTGTTAGCTGTTGTCCAAAGGGTTCTAGTTAAGCTAAAGTTAACCTCTGGAGCTTAGCTTTGTTAATTTATCTGTAATCGCAGAGATAACAAAGGTTGGCAAATGTTATGCTGAATGATTCAATGTAAATACTGTAGCACCAAACTAACGGAGAGACACTCTTGGTAAAGATGGTAAAAAGGCCGTTATCTTTTTCTCATATTCTGAGCCAAAAACTTTCAGTGGCACTTTAACTTGTTGTCTTTGATGGCGACGGCAACGAGATGCGGTTCACAAGCGTACACTGTGACCTGTAAATTTTGGCTTGTAATTTAAGCTTTTCATTGACCTTCTCAACAATAAAATGATTAATATATCCCTCCAATGGGTAGTTTAGGCCCTTTTGGTTACTTCTCAATGACATCTGATTGTTATGTCCCCAAAAATCATCAATTGCCTCCTGTGAAATGCTGTGTACTGTGACACCTGCCATAGCGCCGGTCACTGAATGTTGATAGTTTGTCTGAGTGAGTGGAGGGGGGCGTGGCTTAGCCATAGGTCAATTATGTGAACCATTACACTCCTACTTGAGAGCAAATGAAGCAATTCAAAAAAGGATGGCACATCTGTTAAAAAGGTAACTGGATGGTTATCTAAAATGTGGCAGGCAGTCTCCATTTCATGTGTAGCACTGTGTTCTTCTTGCAAGTCTCCCAAAACATTGAGAGGATCTGTAAAGCAGCAGCAAGCAAGCAGTAACGACTTTCTTTATTTCTTTTTTGCAATCTTTCACATTTACATACAATTCCCAATTGTTGAAAGCTGAGACAAAATTTTAAATAGTAATTCGACAAAGTGAATATGTAGCAACAATCATACAAAAGACAGTCATTGTGTCTCTTTTTGTCTTTTAACTGTGAGCTTTCACAAAGCACAAACTGCCCCCTTAAGAAGAGGACTCAGCGCCCAAGCACTCAGGCTTAAATGGCACATAATGAAATCTACTCACTGGTATTTTCCTGTCTATATGGCCTCTCCCCGTTAAAGGGTCGTGGTATATAGGATCTTCAGGGAAAATGGTACGTCACGTGCTCATACCTCATCGCCAGTGTGGGCAAAGTGCTTCAACATGACTACTGTGATGGATCATACCACTTAGCTACAACAACAGATATGTTTGCCGAGAATCTCAAGCAGCACTGAAATTCTCCATCACCCATCATACTTCATAAACATTAGTGATATATCTGATAAGACTTGGTTTCAAAGGAGCAACTCATTTCTAGCAGTAAAGCACCCTGATAGACCAAACCGACCAACCCACAAGAGCATCCTTACCATATGGCTTCCTGATACATCAGACGAGGCACTGCTGAAGTCCTCCGTGTTGACGTTTTCAAAGTCAGACTCTCCCACAGCAATAGGAACAGTGACAGTCAGACTAGGATTGTTGATGAAAGACATTATAGAATCATCACTCTTGCTGCTGACTATGTACTTGTCTCCATTTTTGTCCACTCCAGTCACATCACCATTTCCACTCTTAGGAAAGTCTTTGATGGTATGGTTGGGGACACCGTTCGGCCCTAAAGGTTTGTGGAGCTCATTCAGGGTTTTGTCCTCGTCCTTCCCTTTCTTCTTTCTCCTGAGGCAAACGCTATTGCAGCTGCTTCGAAGATGGGACTTGAGGAAGGCAATGCCCTTTTGAATCCGTGCTATGGCAATCTGCAAATTGTTGTCGCCGTCATCTTCCGTTGGTTCCAGTTTGTCAGCGCTAAATGAACTCAGCAACAGGGCCAGGAACAGGTTCAGCACCTATCAGATAATGACATGACTTAATGTAAGATTGCATTATCTTTCAGCTATTGTATTTTATGATAATGTGTAGCTAAAAAAATGCATCATGGGTGGTTATTCTTTGCAACCATGAAGTAAATCTACAAAGGTTGGACAAGTTAGACTCATGAATTGACCGTAAAAATGATAATGTACCACAAGGTTTCCAATAACCATGACCATCATGTAGACAATGATGCACTTGGTCGTCCCAGCCACCTCCATACAGTCCCACATGGTCTCTATCCACTCTCCACAAAGCACTCGGAACACAATGAGGAATGAATGGAAGAAGTCACTCATGTGCCACCGGGGCAGAGTGCAGTCGGCAGAGATTTTACACACACAGTCCCTATAGCTTTTTCCAAACAGCTGCATGCCCACCACAGCAAAGATGAAGACAATAATGGCCAGCACCAGCGTCAGATTGCCCAAGGCCCCCACTGAATTACCAATTATTTTGATCAATTTGTTAAGAGTGGGCCATGATTTTGCCAACTTGAATACTCTTAGCTGCAAAGACAAAAGAAAAACAAGTAATTCCACAAGTTTTGGCACACAAAATGCACCTAAAAGTACTCGCTACAACACATTATTGTATTTGTATATGCATATACTTACCAATCTGAATGATCTCAGAACAGACATGCCACCCGAGTTTGAGAAGCAAAGCTCCATCAAGCTTACACTGACAATGATTCCATCAAAAATATTCCATCGTTCCTGGAAGTAATAGTATGCATCCAAAGCAAGAAGCTTGAGGACCATTTCAGCTGTGAAGATGCTAGTGAATACCTTTATAAAAACAAAAATCAGAAATATTCACCATTAATAAACATAGTACATATTTTGCGTAAAACATTTTCTGCACTCTACGCTTACACTCCACTCACCACATTGCCCACAGCCAGCATATTGCTAAAACTCTCGCTCATCGGATAAAACTCCATGGCCATAAACAGTGTGTTGAGAACGATGCAGATGGTGATGGCTAGATCCACAAATGGATCCATCACAATTAGTTTAATCACCCTCTTGATCTTTAGCCATGCAGGACAACATTCCCAGATTAGGAAGATGTTGGCAAAACTGTACCAGCAAGAAGGACACTTCTGCCTTGACTCTTCGAGCTCTGATGCACACAAGTGATGGAAAAACAAACAAACATTATATGTATATATTTTTTATCTGAAAGTACTATTTATCTTTTTAATATCCAAAATATAATCAAGATAGGATGCTCATGTTATGGTGTACAATACCTACCCTCCATTGTGCTGGTTATGACACTAGCTATACTATGAACTCTCTGCCTGGCCTCTGGGCCCTCAAGGAAGTCCATGAACTTCTGTTCTGTTCCTCCACCGGTCTGTCTGTATTCCATGTCTGTGGTGTCGGCCTGGAGATAGAAGCACTTGTTACAGATGCAACGGCACTACAGCAAATAACATGTTACCATGGATATACAGAAGCTACACACATGAAGAAAAGTGTCAGTATTTTGCATCACAGTGTAAAGCTGCAAAAGTAAAAGAAAGCAACAAGCAAAGGGAAATGTGTATTAGAAAGGTACCAGGCTGACTCCAGTAGGTAAAGCTCTATAATGACACCCTGGTCAGATAATCAGTAGCCACACTTATGCTTGCCAATCACAGTGGATTAGAAAAAAAGGCGCATAGCAGTAAGAACATTGTTTTTTTTCCATTCCTTACCATTAAATCAGCATTACCAGTTAAATTTCAGCTTTAGTATCTACTAAGGTTTTCGTGTCTAACCAGGGTTGCAGGGAGCCTTGTGACACACCTCTCTTCCTATGTGTCACTGACTCTGTATGACAGATGCAAATGTCTGAGGAGTATAAAGTGGACTTAAATACCAGCCTCTTTATTTAAAGTTTGGAAACGATTTCTTTTTAGCCATGCTAGCTACATTTATTAGACATTTTTAGACATTGACATTTTTGTCTTTTGGTGAAATATCTCGACAACGTGGCATGGATGGTCATGAACTTTGGTAGTACAGATGCATGGTGTCATGATGAAGAGATCCTGATGACTTTGGTGATCCCCTGACTTTTCCTCTCATGCTGTCATTAGGCATTTTGGCAATTTTGCCTTTTCATTAGATAGGAAAGTTCAGTGTGAAATGGATAGAGAGGAGGGATGACATGCAGCACAGGGCCGGAGCTGTAGCTAGGACATATCCTTTGTACATGGGGCGCCCACTCTACTAGGAGAGCTAGTTGGTGCCCATTAGGTCAAATTTTTAACTGTAAAATACTTTGGTTTATGACCAAATACCTGCAAAACTAAGCTGTAGGCCTTACTTTGTGCTTTGTGTTAGTTAGCAGGTGGTAGCATTCTAAAATGCTAAGATGGGGAATATGGTAAACACTATAGCCTACCTGCTTAACATCAGTATGTTAGCATTTCCATTGTGAGCATGTTAGCATTTATCACAGAACAATGCTTGCAATCGATTAGCTCAAAGCAGGAATGCAAAATGTTAACAGCATCGCCTGCTGAAATGAATAAAATCCTATAGTTGTACTCTAACACATGCATCATTCTCAAACCAAAAACGTGCTTTGTAAAAAAGCCAAACATCAATAATATCAATATTAATAAAATGTTGCATAAATCACTGTTATAGAGACAAAGCGCAACGTGTCACACTCTGAAAACCTTGCCCATCGGAGGGGAAAACTATCAGCCGACAATATGCTGAAACTCCAACAAAATGGCAGTAGCATTAGATTCAGATTCCTTGATATTTACATTTGATCGAATAACAAGATAAGATCATCATTTAACCTTACAAAGATCAAAACCTGGCATTACATACATCAGTTAGCTTCAACCGCTACAGTTTGTCTGGCCTAATTAGCAAAATGCTTGCTGCACGTAAGCATGCTGAGTGTTAGAATCCAACAGTTTTCCGATATCTTCCTGCTGATACCTAAACAAAACTTAATTATGGACTCTTTCCCATGTTGGTAGTGCTTTCCACCAAAGCAGCTTTTTAGGCATTTTTGTGTTGTTTGCTAGCAGACGTAAATGAAAAGGAGGCATCTTTACACAATACGAAATTGTTTTCCCCTCCAGTGGGGGGCGATACTTGAATGCGCTCTGTCACTATGGGTGCACAGTACAATAAACAGTGTGAGTCAGACAGGAAAAGGACAAATAAAAAGAAGAAAACTGAAATATATAGAGCTAAGGACTATTAGCTATAGGCACAATAAAAGGGCCATGTGGGCTAAACAACCCTTTCTTACATTGTCTCCAATGGAAGCCATATCTACTGTCACTTTAGGTAGAAGGAGCCCCACAGGTGACGATGGGAGCGAATTCCCTCCCACCAGAGACACAACCCCATTGCAGTCTACAGAGCTATGCTTGATCCCATTGGGTGGAAGTAGGAGATGCGCCAAGAAGCTGCACTGGCTCAGACTGCTGCTGCGTCGATCACGACTCAGGGGACGAAACAAAGAGCCCCTCTGACTCAGGTTGTCCTCAAAAATGCTGTTCTCATCATCGGCAAATCCATTTTCTGAGCCTGCGTCTCGTGTTTGGCTCCGGAAACTGAAAAGGCTGGTCCGGCTGTTCCGTCTGGATGAGAACAGGGGTCCACGAAAACTCAGAAAGGACTAGGAGAGAAAGATATTCTTCAGTGGATATATACTGATTGTAAAGAGGAGAGAATGCCGATGCAAACGATCAAGCAAATGGCATAAAAAAAGATTTCTGTGGTGTGGTAAAGAAAGAGTTGCCTGATGATGATAATGATGATGACGATAGGGATGATGATGATGGCCATAATGATGATGGTGGGGCATGTAAGGAAACGGCAAAATTAGAAAATACAAGTTGGGGATGACTAAGAATGGTAAGAACGATAACTGATGGTGATGACGAAGAAAAAGATAATCATGAAAACAGTGGTGGTGGTGATGATGATGATGATGATGATGATGTTTAGAAGCATTGCAAGGAAAATTGCAAAATAAAAAATGCATCTTGATGATTGACAGTAACAAGAATATAAGAAGCTGATGAAGAAAAAGAAGAAGAAGAAGCTGATGATGATGATGATGATGATGATGATGATGATGATGGCGATACTAATGATGATAAAAGGAAAAAAGCGCCATTGCGATAGCAGTGAAAGACAAGCTGCTTTAGCCACCACTGCAGGACATAAAAGTAGTCACAAAATTTGCTAGAAACTCACAAAGGATCAGGAAAGTTAGCAAATACATATGTTGAATAACACTTAGGCTATTCAGTATTTTAAAATCTCACACTCACAGCTTTGTGCGGCTGTAACATAAGCTTCATAATCACATTATCAGTCCATTTGCGTCTCCTGACTGTCACTCATTTTGAGCTCTGCGAGGAGCTTGACAAAAGCCAATGAGTCTTCTGACAAAAGTCAGACATATCTGCCATTCAGTTAAGAGAACACTTAACACAGACAGTTTTGATGTCTCCTGATCTACATTATTTTGCAATTAAAGAGACTGTAACCTATAACGATTTTTTTAGGTATTAAGTAGAAATGTTTAACAGTTATTAGAATTTTATTCTTGACTGATTCAGAATTACCTTAGCAGTAATACTGAAGTTAAAATAATGGATAAAAGCAATGTGTAAAGGTGACTTTAGAGTTGAGACATAATAAGCTGCAAGCAGAGCAACAGTTAGTGATACACTGGTGGCAGAATATCAGTGCTTTCACAAACAAATCACACTGACAGATATACTGAACCTGATGTGCTAATGAGCATTTCATGTCATAGTTGAGCTGGTTTGCATCCACAGAGAAGCGGCAGCGAGCTTTCTTCATACTGTCCTGTGACTCGGATTTAGGAACCCTCTCACCAGCCTCTTTGCCCTCCTCTTCCTTCCTTTTTCTTCGCCTGTTTCGCCTCTCTTTGGCACTTTTGGAGCTGAGCTTGGAGGTGTCAGTGGAGCTCTCAGGGCCGCTGGCTTTGTTGCTGGCCTCCCCACTCTCTGCAGCAGCTGCAGTTGCTGCTGCCTAAAGGAGGTAATAGAGAAAAAATGGGGTGAACACGTGGAATAAATCTTTGTGGTTCTTCTTTTCCTTAGTTTTTGTTGACAACATTGTCAGAAAACTGCTATCTGCAGACAGATAGTTCTTTCTCCTGCCATGAAGAAACACAGTATGTCTTACTGTGATTAAAAAACATAATGGGTAGCATCGTTTTTAGAGAAAGCATCAACATGCTAATACCTGTAGGTCTGTCGGGGCTTATTTACAGGATGCAGATACATAACCAGGTATTGTGGAGCAAGTCACATTTTAAATATACATTATTATATTGCAAAGAAAATCAAAACAAAAGAGAAGCTTTGGCAACTTTCAAATACAGTTGACAACTGGCAACCACAGAATATGGTGCTGGGATGTAACTATGTATATTGACTCCAATATTGTACTTAAGTTTAACTTTGAGATTGCTGTACTTTGCTTAAGTACTTCCATGTTCTGCTACTTTAAATCTCTACTCCACTTAAGTTCAGTGGAAAATATTGTACTGTTTACGCCACTCCTACTACTACTTTAGTTACTATATACTTTACAGATTAAAATTGTACATGCAACATAGTTAAATTATCTCCTCATCAGCAAAGTACAACATTAAAATACTGTATCAGTAATAATATTCCAATCATATAATATATAATAGTCAGGGTAGTAGTGAGGATTTTAGAAATACTCATGAGTCCAAGACCCGCCTCACCTCACCTCAAACGTTTTAATAAGGCTTCAAAATAATGCATTATTTTGATTGATTAATCACTGAAAAAATAACATGATGCCCTTTGACCGGATGCATCATTAAAGGCCCCAGTGGCTTTGTCACATGATGGAGGCAGACGAGGGAACTGCCCATTGGTCTGATATCCCATTGTTATGACCATATTAAACCCATTGTTCCAAAGTCCTGTTGTTCCGAAATCATCATGATGCCCTGTGGTTAAGGTCTGGTTAGGTTTAGGCACAAAAACCACTTGTTTAGGGTCAGGAAAAGATCATGGTGTGGGTTAAAATGAAAAAGAAAGTGACAAACACATAAGCTGTGAGCCTGCTTCGCCTCAAGCCTTTCCCAGCTGACCCAGAGCCGGTCGCGACGCACCATCAAGGTAGAAATACGCCCGCCGGGAGCCGTTCGGCACTACAGACCATTGGACTAATGGGATGTCGGACCAATGGGCTGTCGGACCAATGACATGGACCCGGCAGACGAGACGCTGCTTGGCCCCATAAACGGAACATTTACAATTAAAAAACACCCAGATGGAACTATTGATAGGAGCACTATTCTCTGCAGTTTCTGCAGTATCACCTCAATGCAAAGCATTTAGCAGCGAACCCGGAGGTCCAAGCCAGCACGGCCTCTGATGCTAGCACTAGCAGCTAGCCTTGTCAAGCCACACTCAACCAAGCGTTCAGACACAAACTGAGTAAGTCCACCTGTGATGACTAACTCCCTTGCAAAATGGATTGCAATGGACAGCAGACCAGCTTTGGTGGTAGAGGACAGGGGGACAATTGTATCCAAAATCCAGCAGCTTTAATACAACACATCTGCCAAAATTCATTTTAATTGAACTTTTAAAAATATTTTCACAGTAAAAATTGATGTATGAGATTAATTTAGATAAGATTTTTTTTTAAATGCTTGACAGCCCTAGTGTTCCATTAGTTATTTGCTTCTTCCTTTATATAGCTAGCTATAAAGTCAAGATTTAAATATTTTGTGATCAGTATTTTGTGTAACATTTACTTCCAAACACTAACATCAAAGACTGAAATTCTGGTGGAGAATTGCTAAATTGATTACTTATTCATTCACTGGTCTGAAAAGTAGTCAAATTTAAATATATTCTAGTCTAAAAATACTAAAATCAGCCTGTTAAATACACATCATGTGGAAGTTTTTAATTATAGCCCCCAGGTTTCTGAAAAGCCCAAACTCTAAGACAATATACAGAGACATAAACTCAGCTGCAACCATATAACAATACAAATCAAATGAGTACTTTTACTTTTGATGCTTAAGGTACATTTTGCTTATAATACTTATGTATTTTTACTTATGTAACATCATAAATGCAGGAATTAACTTCCATCCTCCACCACTGACAAAATCATACATACAGTATGTATGCATGGACATGTGTTGTATGTAACTAGTTTGTGGTTTGTTCCAAATCATCATATGAAAGACTCATAACAACAATACCAATGTGCATGTAAACACAGGCAGCTAAATGTGAATTACCATAGATATACACAGCTGTCTTTTGTAAAAGTCCACTATAAAAAACAATTTCTAGTTCTAAAAAAGAAGATGCATCCCAGCTTTATGTCATTTAATTGGAATCAGTCATTTGACATCAACTTATATTTAGACCATGGATTGTCCTGTACCTGAGCGTCCTCCTGCTGCCGTCTCAGCTGGTCAACCATGGCCTTATACTCTTCCTCCTTCTCTAGCTCCTCCTTTTGGGTGGCCTGGCTTTGCTCCTCATAGGCCATGGCGACTACAGCCAAGATCAGGTTGATCAGGTAGAAGGAACCGAGGAATATCACCAGCACAAAAAAGATCATGTAGGGCTTTCCAGCTGCCCGCAACGTCTGGAAGAAAAATAAACAGTTTAGTTGTAAATTCATAATATGATTATTCTTAATACAGGCCCACTAGTTAATTTTTAATCTTTTTATTTTTCTTTATGTTTATTCCACATTACTTTTCTGCTTTGTGTTATTTGCCATGGGTTAAATATATGATAATGCAGCAGAATGTATACAGATGTGTCTCACACTGCATTTGTTTGTCTGTGGCCAATACATTTAAAGAAATAATGTCCATGCTCACGTTCTCAGGGGTAAGACACTGACATGAAATTAAATTGAATTAATTAGATTAAATACCCTGTGAAATTTACCGCTGTGACACCATCAGCCCAAAGGATAACAAAGAAAAAATAACAACAATCACCAAGTGACCAAACAAGTAATGCTAATCTATTACGCACAAAAGGTTTTGCCCATGGGACCTTTGTTAAATTAATGTTTGCTTTACTTGCTCTTACTACAATATTAAGCCTATTCAGTGGACACCTATTTGCCTTTAGGGCCATTCAAGTTGTGTTTGCCTATGTCACAGTGGGACTCATCATTGTTCCTTTTGATCAAGATGCACCTGCACGTCATTTAAAGGTTTGTTTGAACACTTTTAATCCCAATATTGTAATGGCAGAATGTTTTGTCTATGACTGAGCCCCTCCTTAATACAGTCCTGCCTGTTTATGTAGACTGCACATATACAGCATCCTCCACCACACAAGGTCAAACATTTCATCAACCTGCCACCAAACCAACCACTGTTCTTCTCATAGGGATGCTGAGCAACCAAAGTACTTCATCCACAAAACTGCAATTTGTATACTAATTACTCATCCTGTGTTACCTTGAATTTGCGAGGAAAACTTTTTCTTGCATGCCGGTGAACGCATTCTGGATAAAGTGAAGTAAAGGAGGACTGAGTTTAACAACACCTAAAACTATAACACATCTGCTTTCAAAATCTCACACAGCTCTTGCAGTATAATCCAGTTCTCATTTATCCAGTCGTAGTCTCCCTACTTTCCCAACACATGCATTTTTGCTAAAACCAAAGTATTTAAAACACTTAGTCCAGCACTGTAACGCACAAATGAGAGCCACTCTACCATGTTTGACACAGATTAGTGTATTGAGTAATTATTGGAGCTTTTTAACATTACAACCCAGTCAACATATGTATGTGGGGCCTATGTGGGCTAGTAAATGGGATTGTCGATGGGTTCCATAATGGCCTCATGCCGAATGCCCACATGGGTGGTTTTACCCAAGTGGGCCCAGGATAAGATGCCCATTTTGGGCCCATACCAACTCGGTACCCAGGTAGCCTTAGCATAACCCCTGTGTGGGCAATTGGAGTAGTGCCATTATGGAACCCATGGACAATCCTATATATGGCCCATTTTTCAGATCATTTACATGGGGGCCAACAAACAAATCTTGACTGGGAATCTAGTGTCACAACCACTGCCTTCAAACATTAAATTGTCTTACAAAACAACTTGTAAAAACCAAACCTGACAAAGAATTCCACTGCAGTAACAAAAACAAAGCTTGTCAGTATAGGTCAGTCTTTTCATTGTAAAATCTGTTATATTTGCATTCATCGCTCATAATATGTTGTTATAACTCACTATATACAAATGTCAACTGTTTAGACTTCAGTTAGCAAGCCAGTTGCTGCTGCTATATGTCTCAAGACACATTTTTGTGGACTTTTGTGGCTTTCTTTAATACATTTTCTTTTAACCTGTAGTGTTTTTATTGCATGGAATTTGAGTTTTAACCAATAATGAATTACTTAAGTATTGTGTTTATCTTTTAATGTATCTTCATTTTGTTTAAAGCATTTAGTAATTGATATTTACGACTCAAAAATCAATATACATGCATTTAAATCTAGAAAAATTCATCCAGTCTTTCTAATTTCACTGCTTACCTGCTGGTAAAGGTTTTCCCAGTAATCCTGTGTCATCAGTCTAAACAGAGAGAGGAAGGCCCAACCAAATGAGTCAAAGCTGGTGTAACCATAGTCCGGGTTCTTTCCCACTTTCCTGCAAGTGAACCCCTCCGGACACTCCCTGCAACAAACAAAGACTGTGAGGCTCAGGAGGCGTCGTCCCTCCACGACATCAAATATGCTCAAAATGTCCCCCTGATATTAATTAAAAAAATATAGCTATATGTATATATATATATATATATATATATAATATATATATATATAATTGAAAAACCATGCTCGCCATCTGTAAAAAAAATTATTTTTTGCATATTTGTATGTACAGTCTTTGAGGAAAAGTAATCAAATTACAGATATTGATCAAAATTTTGGTGACTACAAAGGGGTTACTCCAAATATATTCTTTTTGTACAAATGTTTCAAAGTATAAAATTCATTCTGTTACTTTGCATCTTTTTGCCTTCTTTTCACACAACCTGTTTCCAGACATTTTTTTTCCAGCTTGTTACTGAAGTAATTAACTACTTAAATGTAGTAAAATCCATCACTGGTGAAGAAATTACAATAGTTACATTACTTATTAAATTTCCAACAGGTTACCTTGTAATCAGTAACCTATAACATTTCAAAAGTAACCTTCTCAACACTGATAATAGGAAATGAGTTTTCAATTTTTTAATTTCTTTCTGGGGGGACCTTATACCCCCTGGCAGGTTTGGTTCTTCCCCAAGTGTTGAGTCTATGGCTATACCTCCTTGGAGAATTAGCTTACCCAGCGCCACGGCCAGTTCCACAAAGCAATGGATCTCGTTTGCCTTTAAGGTAATACAAATTACCTGATGGGGGAAAAAAGAAAATCACACTTTATTTGCCAGAAGTGGCTGCAAAGATGCCAAAGATACACCTCTACAATCTAAAGCAATCCCGTACAAGTGTGTGCAATAAATAATCTCTCTCTTACAGCATTAAGTTTTTCTGTGTTTCTTGTTTTTTGACACTGGTTCAGAGAGGTGTACATGGCCATTTTTGTGGCTGTGGTCAGTGGTGTTGCTGTAGTAGGTGGCATCATACTGAATGGTGTTTCTAGTGTTTCTAATGTTTTGTCCACCTAAATGACGATGACAAAAAATACATCTCACAATATAATGCAGTCCAATCTTGTACAACAGCATCATCAGACATAGCCTCATATATTACAATGCACTATGTCACTGACACAATGCTGGGAAAAACTAAATATTAAAAGCCTCACACAGATCAAACATATTGCAGGGTTGTTGTATTGATTGCATTTGATTGCAGAGATGTAGCTAATGAAGTGGTAAATATTGAAAGAGAATAAAAAAATAAAAATTGGTCCTGATTACATAACTCCCCATTTCTCCTTTACATAAGTAATAGTTTTTTTGTGTGCAGGATTAAGTAGAACAGAGGAAAGTATACCCACTCTTATTGAGAATGTACGTTTCCCAGTCGAAAGTTTCCTCTGTCGTACCATTGTAGGTTGAATTGTCAGGGTTCCACACACACTTTTGCTTGAAATGGCCCATAAACAGTTGTAACCCTATGAGGGCAAAGACGCTCAAGCAGAAGACGGTGAGAATCATCACATCAGTAAGCTTCTTCACTGACTGGAACAACGCACCAACAATGGTCTTCAGGCCTGCCAGATACAAAATCGATCGTTACTCTTACTCTAAGTGGTCAATTAAAAGACACTGTCAACATTAACAGTAGGCATGTGCAGTCTCTAAAAAGTGTTGCCACTGAGCTCTGCCTGTAAAATGCGTACTTCACTGATTTAGCACTACACAGTCCTGCCAGGATTTTTTGGAAATTACAAGGTCGCACAGTTGGCTGAATTTGCTTTAACTGTTGCAGTCACAACATCCTGGATGGACTGACTACATTTTGATATTACTGACTCACAATGAAAAAAAAAAAAGATAAATTCAATGCAGCAGAACCAGAGATAACGTCGTTTTTGTTCCTCACATCTTCCCTGTCAAAACCCGATGCCCACATCATCCACATTGCAACTGGACAGCTCTGTTTGAGATTCAGGTGTGATAATGTAGCATCAGGTAAAGATGGGGGACCGGGGTTCAGTGGTCTGATAAAGTTGCATCTTTCTCACGCCATAACCCCAGATTTTTCATTATTTTCAAAGTTGTAGTTTTAAGCCGCAGTGCTGACTCAAGTGACATCACTTCAGTCAGTCAACTAAACTTTGCACAGCTCCCTCTAGGGAAGCAAACTTTTACACAACTCTAATTTTCACATACTCCTCAAGACCTGTAAACAGACTTTGATGTGTAAAAAACAGTGGAGTTTCCCTTTAAAGGTCCCATATTGTAAAAAGTCAGATTTCCATGTCTTTTTAAAAATAAAGCAGGTATATATGGGATATAAATACTGTGTATATTGTATCAAAACACTCAGAGAAATGCACACAATTCATATCCAGTAACTGTGCCTTTAAACGAGCTGTCAGGATTTCTGTGAATTTGTGATGTCACAACTACTCTATATAGAGTGCTTGAAACATAAACATAAATGGGTCTTTTTGTATTTCTTATCGGATTTTTTTGCAGTGTATGTGAATGACATCAGCTGACAGGAAGCAAACATGGACCCAAGCTGTTGCCTTTCAATGTAATTCCAGTGAGTATTAAAACAGAAAAACAGAGTGTTTCAGACAGAGGGTGATTACGGGTATATACAAGTAGACTTCATGAGAAAAATAATATGTTTTTTGATCATTTGTAGCATGTAGACATATATTAGTAGAAACCCAAAATACAAGTATGAGTCTGTATATGAGTATAGTATGGGACCTTTAAAGTCACACAATCCCTTCATTTTTAATACTGGGAAAAAGGGAAGTTTTTTGACAACATGAAGACTGTTTATCAGTCAGAACATAAGATAAAAGAAAGTAACAGTGAATTAGTATCATGCATGTCAGTATTGATGTACATGCAACAATAATAGGACACGACACACAGATTAAGTGGCATTAAGTGCCTTCATTGACATGCAAAGAGGAGCAAATGGATGTCAAGGAATAGTCCAAAAAACACAAAAGCAGCTTGTCCAGACCACAAGCAAATATCACAAATCTCATAGAGGAACTATTCAATCCACAGGTGGTAAAACACACAAGAACATATTTTTTTTAACGTTGCTGCCTAAGATTCCTGATTTCAGTGGCTACACTGTGCACGTGGGTCAAAGAGCTAGACTCCAAAAATGACCCATTTAAAACCTGAGGACACACCCATTTTACCTAGCTATCACCTCGGAAGCCCAAGATTGTTTTTGGATTGCAATGTTCAGATTGCTGAACAATTCTTTGACATATCTGTGATAAGGAGGTAGACAGGTAGGGTCAGGAAGCTTTGTGCATAGATGTCATGACAGTTTAAGGGTGGAGGGTTGGAGGAGGTGCAGTTGAGGGACAACAGGAGAAAGTCATGCAAGAGGCTAACTAACATGCACTTGCCCCTACTGCTTACCTGGAATAACTGAAATGGCTTTTAAAGCTCTCAGCACTCTGAATATGCGAAGAACTGAAAAATTGCCCAGGCTGACAAACTCTGTTACATACCTACAGGGAAACTTTGAATTAGTAGCCTATGGACAATTGGCTGAGACGACAATACATGCACCATCGATTTAAACCAACAATCTTAAATTGATAAACAAAAATTTAAACACAACAGTATTGTTTTTGCTCCCATTCACAGTTTAAGTTAAAGATCTGAGACTTTTTTTTCATGCTCTTAATAGATATATTTCTCTAAAACTTTGTGTTAGTGAGGACTTCTCCTTTTCTAAAATAATCCATCCACCTGACAGATGTGGCATATCAAAATGCTGAACAGCATTACACAGGTATGGCTTAGGATGGTCACTGCACTCTAAATTGTACAGTTTGATCACAGCAACACAATGCCACAGACATCGCAAGTTTTGAAGGAACGTGCAATTGGCATTGTGACTGCAGGAATGTCCACCAGAGCTGTTCTCCATGAACTGGATGTTCATTTTTCTACCATATGCCATCTCCAATGTCGTTTCCCTGAATTTGACAGTACATCCAACTAGCCACACAGCCACATAAGTCAGTTACGATGATAGACTGACATCAGGTCAAACCCTGGTGAAGCAGATGAACATGCCGATGAGCTTCCCTCAGATGGTTTCAATTCTTCTGTTGGTGGCTGGTCTCAGATGATCTTGCGGCTGGATGTGGTCCTGAGCTGATGCGGTTACACGTGGTCTGCGGTTCTGAGGTTGGTTGAATGTACTGCCACATTAACGGAAACATCACTGAAGATGGCTTATGGTAATGAAATCAACATTAAGTTCATGGACAACAGCTCTGGTGGACAGTCCTGAAGCCGGCAATCCAATCAATCAATTCAATCAATTTTATTTATGAAGCCCAATATCACAAATCACAATTTGCCTCACAGGGCTTTACAGCATACAACATCCCTCTGTCCTTAGGACCCTCACAACAGATAATCCAATGGCACACTCTGTCAAAACTTGACATCTGTGGCATTGTGTTGTGTGACCGAACTGCACATTTTAGGGTGACCTTTTATTGTGATCATCCCAACGCTCACCTTTGTAGTAATTATGCTGTATAATCAGCATCTTGATATGCCACACCTGTCAGATGGATGGCTTATCTTCAAAAAGTGCTCACTGACACAGATTTTAACAAATTTTTGACCAAAATTTGAGAGAAATATATCTATTGAGAGCAAAGGAAGGAAAGTCTAACTTATACCTGTGAAAAATGGGAGCAAAAAAAAAATGTGTTGCATTTGAACTTTCAAACTTCAATATACATGATTACATTTTTGTACACACAGTATCGAGTTAAGCAATCAAACAGTATAAACTGAGGCATTCACATTGGTGACAGTAAATGATCATGAGGTCACTTCGATGAGCAATGAGAAATGCACCAGCTCCCATGTGATACAATGTTAAAGGAGAAGTCTGGTAATATTCTATAATGTTTTTATTGTCAACAAATCCCATAATGAGACAAAAACCAACAACTTCCTTTAGGCCATAGACCTCCATTGTTCTCTAAAACTGTTAAAAACACATGAGCCACATTGCTGCGCTGGGCAACTTGTTCCTTCTTACAATGAACAATGCTGCTGTTAAAACTCAATAGATCAGCAACTGAAATTGAAAAAAGTGACAACGAATCAATTTTTTACCCGTTTATGTAATGTTTACCCAAAAAAAACCCAGTAGTCTAGCTGCTTTAGAAAATTATTCTGCTTTTAAAAAAATGAAAGTATATATTTGAGAACCATTCTAAAATATTTATGTCCAATAGGAACTGAAGGGCTCAAGGCCAAGTGCCACAGACAGGGTAGGGAAATCAGGAAGTATCTGGAGATGCTCTAAAGCATTACTGGTTTGTGATTCGTTCACTGGAAGAAAAATAACACCAGCCATTTCTTCAAGGCCTAAAAATGGCTTTTGAAGTAAACAATTGCTGGTAACATAGATGTAAAGTAATGATTAACGTATAACTGCTTTTGTTACCAGTGGTGAAACCAGTTAAACATAAAACTTGTTTGATGTTTACACTAAGGAACCTTCAGGGAAAAGATGAACAGCTGTTCAAGCATCACTCCAATGGACTGAACATGTGGTGAGTACTTACGCCATGACAATGACACTGAAATCCAGCCAGTTCCAGGGATCTCTTAGAAACGTGAACTTCCCTATGCAGAACCCTCGAGATAAAATTTTAACCAGGGATTCAAACGTATAGATTGCAGTAAATGTGTACCTGTTGGAAACAAAACGTAGTTAAACTAAACCACTTTTCATATTTGTATAACCTGAGTATGTGACTTTAACGTGTAATTTAAGGGAAACTTACTCTACAGGCTTTAAGTTGTCAGGCACTGTACTAAAAGTCATAAATACACAGTTGACGAGGATGGTGCACATGATCACGATAGTGAACAATGTGCAGGCAGTTGTCAAGGAATCCACTTATTTTATTTTTTGTATAATTCACTATAATCTCACACATCTGGCAACGTAAACAAGTCATGACCACTGATTTATTGTGGTCTCAACATAAACACAATGCATGCTTCTTAGATAAATAACTTGTTGAAAGGATATGAGTGTACCAAAATCCTAAGTGATATTCTTCTGAGAGGGTTGAAGGGGCTCAGGAGGTACAAGGCAGGAGCGGCGTTGAAGCGGAAGATGCTCTTCCTTTTGTTTAATACTATGAAAGTCTGACAGAAGAAGAGAAATATGTAGAAGATAATCTTAGTTGTTGGCTGACTTGCAATATCTCATTATAGTTTAAAGAAATAATAAATGATAATAGCATGTGGTTACTTATCAAAGAGTGCTTATAATTTACAGCATCACTAACCTTATTTGTTCACACATTTTCCTCACATCTTTTTTTTACTGGCCTTGTCGTTCTGTCATCTCCGACAGCCATTCCCAACCACAGGTACATGGAAATATTGTGGTGCAGCTCAATTAATTTGCAAATAAATTCAATTAAAATACTTTATATAGTCAGCTGTAACTTGAACACAATGTTCTACAGCCTAAACAGATAATAGCAATGACGCTCTAGCAAAAGCTCAGTCAGGAAGACAACACTATTGAGACTGGTTCTGCCATTCACTCCTTGCACGTATGCTCACTCACTATCTCTAGGCGACATTGTCTGGGTAGGTATAGAGAGTCATCAGCCGATTCACAATCAACCAATAGCACAGCGACACGCCTTCTCTGTCAGCCTATCATCTTACTGCTCTTCATTTTAAATGTGGTCCTTTCTCTGCCGTAGTTCTTTTTTGCTGCCGTCCACCTCCCCATCACCACCCAGTCTTTACGGATTCATCATCCTCATATGCCTCAGCAGTCAGCAGCCTCAGAGTCATTAGCCACCACCACCACCACCACCAGTGTCTGAGTTCCATGGGAGTATTTATCCTGCTGCCGCACAGATGTCCCTTGATCACAAAATATTTCCCCCTAGTGTCCAAGCGCCAAAGACTTCTGATAATCTTAATCGGCACAAATCATCTGTACCCTCATATTTTGTATTAAATATTATCTTTACTTCAACTAACTGAAAGTAACAGATAAATGACTGAAAGAGTTAAAGGGGAACATCACCTAAATGAGAAATTTCAATATGTTATTTCCATGGTTTAGTCAATTTCAAACAATATCTGTGAACATGAGCTACTCTCTCCTAAGGCCCTGACACACTAAACTGACATCAAAGAATTAGCAATGACAACTATTGCATTGCCTCACGTTGCCTGTGTGTCAGCCAAAAAGTTGCACATGAACACACCACAGGACGACAGCATATAGACAACCAGCATGTACAGACTTCACCTGTCTGAGAGGAAATAATGCTCAACACCAGCAGATGGTGGTAGTCTGTAATTGGCATTCACAAAGGGAAACTGGATGACTGTCTTGATGCTGGTTAGCCAGTTAGCACCTTAACAACACAATCCAATGTTAAAAAAACGAAGCCTATGTACCGTGCGCCAGTGAACAATAACACAAACCATCATGAACCATCTCTGCTAAAGAGCGCACTGCCTTAAGAAAAATAATCTGACCTCATATTACAAGTTTGTTTTGATCTCACTCTCTCTTGTCTTTAGCTGTATGTTTACTTTCCTCACTTCTCTTCTCATGTCCTGAGCTGAACTGCCAATCACAATGATTTCATTTGCTGACAGGCTCTGTTGACTCCGACACTGGTTAAGTATACTGAATCAGCGAAAAGAAAAAAAAAAAGCCGATGAGGGCCGGTAAGCACCAAATGTGCAGGACACACAGCAAAGACTGGGGCGACATTGACTAACGACTGACTGTTGTCTGTTGCAGTCTTTGCAACTACACGACACTCCCACTTCATTACAAGATACAGTTGTGAGCTTTCTTCTCCATCAGTGCTGCTGGTTGGTGCAAGCACTTTGCATTGTGGGATACAGTAGGTGAGGTAGACTGGTTTGATGCATACTAGAGATTTTTTCCAAATCAGTAAGAAATCTGGGTATTTTTGCTTTCCTGCAGATTTTGCAGAAAAGGTGAGGAACCACTGACCTAAGATTCAAAGCTTCTGGCTAGAAAACAACACTGCCATGATAACAGCTGCATGCAGTACTAAATAAGGGAATCCTCATTGCAGTGTCACTCCTTCGGCCTCTTCTAAAATACTAAACCACAAATAATACATATGTCTTCACACAGTCAAGGAAAAAATCAAAATGTGTGTGTTTACACTTCATGCTCAACTTTGAAATCAAGTAGACCTACTTTCTGATTACAGTAGTAGGGATCCAGGTCCTCCAGCGGTATCGACACCATGTTTTTAGGAGGGTCCCCATACAGAAGAGGAAGTGATTTGCCTGCCTCCAGGTCACGGCTGGGCTTGAGCTCATTCTCCTCATCGTCACGTTTTTCCTTCTCTCCCTCGGACTTCTTGGCTGTCTCCTCGGCGATCCGCGCCTCGATGGCTTTGAGGGACTCACGACTAAACGGGCGGAAGCTGTCTGGACCTGGTGGTACAAGCAGCTGTTCCATGTTTTCATCCTGCACCTTCAGAGTGAACGGCTAGCCTCCAACATGAGATAGGCCTGAGGGGTCAGAACAGATAAGGAGCTCTGATTAAAGGTTGACAACTGAATTGTATCTAACATGAAATGTTATTTTATTGTAAATAAATTATTGAAAGCATTTTGGCAGCAAATGTCTATTGGCAGATCAGAAGTGCTTGAAAAGCAGAGGAGAGGGAGGTGGGTGTGGTTCAGCTCTTTAGCCAGAGATCATCATCTCAGGAAGTGGCAGACTATAATGAGCCTAGAGATGGCTGTCATACACATAAATTCCTGCCAGCTATGGTAAAATTAGATCTAATTATCTGCTCTTCTGTAAAATTAAGATTTGACATGACAATGATCAATTCCAGGTGAGATTCTCGCTCCTCTCCTCCATCCCTCAAAATGAAAAGAGTCCACTTTCCCCTTAGAGCACAGAGACAGAGTGGTGGGAGGAATAGATCCATCCTGCTAATAGGTCTGACTGGTATGATGTGTTAGGCAGACCTATGCAGTATTAAATATGAATGCACTACAGACTGCACTGCATCTCTCTGGGTGCCCTCTCACTGAGAGCTTTTGCCTGATCTGAATGTAATAGTGTAATAGAATACTTCCACACGTTGTGTCTGTGATGCAAGAAATCAATCGCATACACACTGGTCAATCAACTGTCCTCAGCACTAGGTTGTACATGTGTGATGTAATTGCAGCAACAAAAGGGAGGCCCAACTATTAAAGAAAAAAGCATTGACTTGTAATGCATGTCTAGTTTTCTACTTATATGTAAAATTTACACTGAGCAAAACAGTACAGACAGCTGATAGGAGACACAATAAGGGAGGAGGGATAATCATTTGCATTTGGATTTATATACACCTGCTGTATTATTCATCTTATCCAAAAATGTCATCACCATCCAATAGAGGTCAATTAGGGATGTTCCTAATGGTTGATTTCCATCAGGTTTAAATGGAAGTTTGAACTCAGACATGTCAACTTGTCTTTAAGCTAGAAAACACTTATAAATCAGTCAAAATTGAGCACAATTTAAAACTCAAAGGTTAAACACTATCCAAAAAAGCATTGCATTTATTATTAGAGCCATTTGAAACTGTTAATCACATTTTTCAATCACCAAATTGAATTTTAAATGCTGCTGAAATGCGTGGCACTTTGCACCATGCATTATGAACGCTGCACATTATCCTGCAAAACACTGGTGTAAGGGAGTTATGACTCTGCACAACATCAACATACATATTACCCAGCAATCATCACTGCATATCTGACAAAAAATATCAGAAAAAGTAAGAAATTATTCTTTTATTTGAGTATTTTTTATAGTTTATTAATAGATTTTATAGCTCATTTAGAAAAAGCAGAAAATTTTGATTTAGATAGCTACTGACTATTTAAAAAAAAAAAAGAGTAAACTATGATGTAGGTGGGTTTGCCTTTTTGGGGACATATATAGCGAATGATGCCATTTTAAAATTATCATTCCTCTTTGAACACAGGTATATATATTTAAAGTGGCAATCTAAATCTAAATAGCCCCAAGTGCATCTGTACTGCCTGCACTGTCTATATTTACACCCCTGCTGTGAAACATGGCAACAACTCACTAAAATCAAATTACTCCCAAACTAGGCTGGATTATGAAATGTCATCTTTGTAAGACTTTCCACCTTGCTTACAGGGGCAAACAGGCCAGTGTGTTTATTTGATTGTATGTTTTTCCATCTCTTTTTTAAATTTTTTTGTAATATGTAACTTAAATGTGTACATTGATAAAATAATAATTTCAATAATAAGTTTAATCAAACTAGTATTTTTGGTGTCGAACAACGAGGGTAGCAACATTTAATCAGTTTGTCGATAATAAGGCACATCCCTCATCTTTGTCCACACTTTAAATGTCATGTATGTGTGTCCATCAGGGAACAGACCAAGCTTCAGCACGAACACACCACAGCAATCACAAATGTGCTTTCTAACATTACACACCACAAAATAAAAGTGAATTATTTAGGACCAGAGTTCCGTATCATTTCAAGTCCCATCAAGTGACACACACTTTAATAGATGGCGTTCTTTATGGTGCCATACTCTGCTCTGCTCTTTATGAGTGAAACACAAATAAATGTGACACCTATTGACTAAGAGGTGTAGCCCTGTATACAGTCCACCATACTGTTTACATACTGTAGCATATGGTACAGTACGTACTGAGCTCATAGCTTTCTTCTACATCAAGTGCACTGATAATGTACCTCTGATGTGAGATGATCTTAAAAGACAACAGCCCTTCCACATAACTGTAGCTAAAGCATATAGGTATCTAGAGGAACATAATATAGTCTTTATTGAAAGGAACAATTGAGAAACAACAGGAAGACACACTTCTAATAACTTCTCATAACAACAAGGTCAACCTGCAGCGACTAACCTCTACAGAGGTATGCATCATCCTGTCAGTCTGTCCCCAACTCATTACGCCACAACTTGAGATATGAGCTGCCACTTTGAAGCTTCAGATAGTTCCACTTCAATTTATCTGCAACCTGTCGGCATCATGACCCTGTGCTGATTACCCCAAAATGGGTACATTTGCTCCCCTCCACTCTCGCTGGAACAGAACGTCAACACATAAGTTTGGTATTTGCTGTTCACCCTACATTTAACTGTGTCCTGCTGATGAGCTTTAAGTGATGATTGGCCTTGGCCTTAGGCCACCTGATACACCTACAAGTATATTAAACAATCACGCAGTGTCGAACAGAAGCTCAGCTTGAATATTTAATGTACATTACTCATTTGAAAACTTAATTCCATTGACCTCAAAATGCTTCTTAGCACTTAGATTAGGTAGAAGATGGTTTGGGACAGACTGTGGCCGATTGCTGCAAAAGCGACTGTCAGAAGCCCCAGTTCCACTGACAAACTAAACTGTGTCTTAATTTTGGTCGTATAATTAAAGAAACAGACTACCATTCTGAATAATAAACAAAACATTTTACCATGTGTTTGCTTGCACGTCAACGTGGCCTACATTCTCACCAGGGTTCTACCTCTGCCTTCACAATTTTGCCCACATCTTGAAACTGATCATTGACTTCAAACCAGCCTGTGAGCTACAAGCATGAGAAAATAAAGACAAGTAGATCCTTACAAAGGTCAGGAAAGAAACATAAGGTGCAGTACAATATTCCACGGGAATCAGTATCTCTGCATTTTCAAAACGCTCAGTCACGGCTACTGTCCATGACGCTTTTCTTTTTTTTTAAACAAAAATCTGTGAGGCTGAAGGTTAAACGACAGGTTGACATTTAGATGAGCTCAATGATTACATCACCTGTCTCAAGAAATGCCCGTTTGTCTATTGAAAGAGTTATTGGTGATGTAATCATTTATCTTCTATATACCAGCTGTGAAAAGATCCTATCCATGCTGAGCCGCAGTGGAGGGATAGTAGCACAATATAATTTATTTAATATATATATATTGATCTGTACTAAAAAGACCATAACTTTAGAGAGAATGCATTTGTCTGCCATCATTTACACAGGAATCACATAATGCAAGGGATATCTACATGGACAGTATGGACAGAAGGATCAACCACAGCAAAAAATTAACTCTCTCAATGTCCATTCTTTAATTTAGACTGATGTATTGTTTCTAAAAATTGTACTTGTTTTGGTCAATCCTTGCCTGTTTTGCCGACCACCTTCACAGGCCCACAACTGAGCTGCAGCAATGCAACAAACACAACACATAGCAGACTTTATGGTTATTTTAACGCTTTTCATAAATGAGCAGGATACCTAACTTGTAACATACATGTACACAGAGTGATAAGAGTTCAGTATCCGAGGGCTCCCGAGGGACGGACACACTCACAGCTCCTAAGTGCTCACAACTAATGCTTGCTGCTGCTGCCTCTCACAGACTAAAAGATCAGGGATTAGACCTCACTCGTTCAGGGCGTTGGCGAAATAGCTGGTGATGAGAAGCTGTTAATATAGTTCACTGGAACAAATGCACTTTTTTTCCCTTTATATACAAGCTGACAGGCTAACTGTGTGTGTGTGTGTGTGTGTGCAGGCAGTCAGGGTAGAAAGAAAACAGGACAGTCTAATCTCTAATTGACAGCAATCTAATAATGACGTTGACAGTCAGGCAAGCAGGAAGTTGTCTAAGATGGAGTGTGGGCTAATAGTTGCTGCCATGCCCATTAACTTCTGTAACATATTGTTGTCCCTAATTTGCCCTCTTGTCTTTATGAAGTACAAGAGATAAATCACTTTTGTTCCCCCGAACAGGCCTTCAACACGTTATAAAATATTACATTTAGCAGTTTGATAGTGTGTGATATACAAAGGCTGCATCATATTGTCATGTGTGAAACTCCTCAGGCACATTTTTTTTTAAATATATGGGCATAAATGTTTTGATATAACAACATTTGATAGATAGATAGATAGATAGATAGATAGATAGATAGATAGATAGATAGATAGATAGATAGATAGACTCTAAAAATTCAACTTTTATCTCAGCTCCAGAGTTCCACAAATAACATAAGTAACATAAGTCAAATAACAAATAACATAAGTCCATAAACTTTTCATTCAATTTCAGCCCAATTCCTTTAGATAAACAGCACTCAAACGCAACTTCAGATTGTTCACTCACCATCAGTTTCCCATCCTCGAAAGGTGAAGAATCAAAATACCGTGGAAGAGCTTCACCGTGTTTAAAATGTTGTTTAAAATAAACCTGTCCGTCCGTTTAAGGTGTTTTGACGCGTCTCCAAACGCACAACTGGTAATTTCCACGATTTGAACAGGAAAACCCAGAGAGAGAGGGTGTGTGTGTGTGTGTGTGTGTGTGTGTGTGTGTATTTTATCCGCCCCTCCGTGCGGGCAGAGTCAGACTACTGTACTAGTGTGCTTCCGGATGTTACTGGGTACCAAGTGAGGGCAGAGATGTCAGAATGGCTGTGGAGATGATATTGTGGTGGACATTATCGTGCGTAATTGTCAGGAATACAGATGTTTGCTATCCGGCTTGTATCCGAAACTAAAAGCTTAAGCCACAACTATGAATCAGATTGTATTGTAAGGATGTGTGTGTGTGTGTGTGTGTGTGTGTGTGTGTGTGTGTGTGTGTGTGTGTGTGTGTAAGAGCGGGGGGTGGGGGGGGGGATCAGAGTTTCTAGGAACCTGTAGTTATTCAAACGTCACAGCAAGTGTTCAGTCATCACTCCAACAGCGTGTATCGGCTCCAGTCAGTGAGAAAACACACATCACATCGCAGAGGTGTATCTGTAGCTGCCTTTTATGTTTTTGCATGTGAAGAATAATTTATTTTGTGAAGTTGGGTGGGTGACCTGAACGTGAGTCAGGACATTCACTGTGAGTCTGATGCCACCTGGTGGATGCAGACAGCACTGTCACAGACAATTATAAAGATCTTTGAATTGTAGCGCAACGTATCAAAGCTTCCAGGATGGAAAAACACACCGACTGGATGTCTACTGGGGAGATGGATGGATGTATAAATATCATGTGCATATGTGCAATATAATATTTGAAAAATAAAAATAGTTGAAAGTTTCAATGACAACAAAAGTGCATTGAAAAACAATAAAAATGCATAATAAAGGTAGAGAAAAATAAAATAAGAATAAATAATAAATAAAATAATAAATAAAAAGAAAAATGCAAATAATCCAGGAGAAGTATTGAACTGCAATGTAGAGCAAGTAAATAAATAACATTAAGGAACAAATTACAAGTATTACAGACTGATTTCTGTAAAGATTCAGTAGGTTTTACATAAAGCTCAATTTAATTTTCAATTTATTTATTTTAGAATACAGAGCACTGAGGTTTGGTCCTAAAAAATGTGAATCTATGAATACAATGTACAGCCAAAAATGTTCAATTTTAAAAATTGTATTGAAGTTTGGAAACCAAATAGAATAAGCGAGCACTTTATTATACTCACCAATTTAGCATTTATAAGCAGCAATAAGCACTTAGTAAAGACTTTATAAGACATTATATTATAGTTGTCAGCAGATATGAGGTCATTTTTAAGTGCTTATTTGTGTATTTGTCAATTACTATAACTCTGGTTATAGTACTGGTTTAACTACATAATATAACATGGCAAAATTATGACTGAGTTTCACAAAATATTTACTGTACACTATGCCTTTAATTTGTTCCTTATTCGTTAATCGTTTCCGTCCCTGAACAAAGGGCTCCTTTTAATTAAATAGTTTTACTGTAAAATCCTTAAATCCCTTAATTCCTATTTTCCATGCATGAGTCAGTACATATTTTGGCATCAAAGTGCAGCCAGTTTGTCAGAAGTTTGTTGCTATAACACCTGTCTGCTGCAGGGTCAAAATTATAGGCTATATGTTTTTTTTTTAAAAAAAACCCCCAAAACAAAACCTGCTGATTTGCATTGCATTATGATGTTCACACGTTTCACTCAGTATTGGCAGTGGTTAAAGTGGAATTTGTGAGCAGGTCCTTGCTCAGTGAGGTATGGCAATGGGGTATGAGTGGAATGGTTTCCAACAGTTTGCACAGGGACTATTTCTTCAGTCATGTGGACGTGGATTCTCCATATTAACAATGTAACTGTTTCTGGAAAGATGTGCTTTAAATGGCATTTTTAATGCTGTGCCACAAGCTAAATTCTATTTGCCACCATTTTATTAGGGAATTTGTCAAGACAAACACCTCAGACTGAATCCAGCTAAATGGCCAGATACCATTTTATCTTATTTTACTTATTATTTTTAGGTAAAGGGACCTTTTTTTAAATAAATTTGAGGGGAAAGTGTTCACTCCTATTACATCCCAAAGGACATCAGCCTTTACCCTACACAGCCTTTACCCTACACTGGCAGTGGCAAACGATTCTTTCTTCATTTACATTACCTGTATGCGTAAAAATAGACACATATCTGACTTGTGGCAACAACAGTATCTACAGTAATTTATCTATACAAAATTTAAAAAAACGAAGTTGTGTTTTATTTTTTAGCCTTGTATCTGTTGCGTATTCTTTATCTATTTAAATGATTAGATAGGTTCTGTGCTTGTAGTATTGCCACCAAGGTAAATATCATAACATATAAGCAGCAAAACTGAAAACTCCCTGTAATGATCCACTCCACACATCGTAAAACACCATAAGATTGACACCACGTGCGTAAATTACGCACAGCCTCCCTCTCAACTTAGAGTCACGTGTAAATCCTGCGGCTAAGTGATGGCCACAAATATCTAATAAAATCAAAGAAAAGGAACTGACTCTATATTTGTTTGGGAAGTGAGTGTGTGAAGGGTGCCAGGGTGCCACTTACACGTCACAGAGAGAGGGTGGAGCTCCAGCCTCCGGCCCAATTTAACCCCCGGGGGCGCTGTTGTTAATGTTACAAGGCTTTACTTGAGTAAAATTGAGCGACTTCCCTCCCCCCCGTAAACTTCGCTGAGTTTAGCCACACGGCAAATATGTGACAGTCCTACACTGAGGACACAAAGAGGAACAACATCCAACTACCAGCAGGTGCTCAGAATGGCTCAGCAGGTAGGTGATGCTACAGCTGTAGGACAGGAGGAACAGACTTTGTAAATATTATTAGTACCACTTACTGCTTTGTGTTTTTATTTTACAGCTGAATAATGAAGAAGGGACCACGTTAGTTTCCACACACAAAGCTGCTGTGGAGCCAAGATGTTCAATGATATCTGCGTCTTTCAATTTCATCAATTCCATCATAGGATCAGGAATAATAGGTAAATACTGACTTCATAATTCAAGTAGCCTACAATGCCTGACAAAACCTAATAACTGAATGCATGCAGTCGCTTATATGGATGATAAACTGCACTAAAAAACTTCACATTGTTTGTCCTGAGATTATCCTGTAAAAATTATGAAATAATTTTTGTGCAACAAGGAGAAGCTTTGATACCATTCAAGCCCTGCAGTGGTAAACCTCCGTGTCATATGACTGGCGCCTGTTGCCCCCTTCCCCCTTTAACTCTTTCATCCTCAAAAAATGCCTGAGTCATTATCCAGTGTGTTAAACAACATAGAACCAGCGTGGCGTTATCAAGACTTACTGATTGTAACACTTTTGCTTTACAGTTAAAAACAATCGAGTTAAATGTTGCAGTTATGTATATGCAATATGTTTATACATCTATTTTTTGACCAGGTTTACCATATGCATTGAACCAGGCAGGGCTCCCCTTTGGCCTTCTGCTGTTGATAGTGGTTGGGTTCATCACAGGTGAGAATACTGAAGGTGTCATTTTGAACATGAATGAATTTATCTAAAGAGCAGACTGCTAAAATTGTGTTTGCATTTGATGACAGACTACTCCATAATCTTACTGATTAAAGGAGGCAACCTGTCAGGGACAAACAGTTATCAGTCGCTGGTGCAAAGCACATTTGGGTTCCCTGGATTTCTGATTTTATCTGGACTGCAGTTCCTTTATCCTTTCATTGGTGAGTTGTTTAAAGTGTGCACGTTTGGCTCATTCTGAGAAATGCTGCAGATATAAATAATATAATGATACTTCACCTTCTTCCTCAGCTATGATTAGCTACAACATCACAACTGGTGACACACTGACCAAAGTATTTCAGAGGATATCAGGAGGTACGCTGCTTGTACTTTATTCCACTCCACATAAAAGACAAACAGCACCACGTGTGCAACAAATCCGAATTTTAAACATGTATAGGGCATCTATTCAAATGATTTATGTAATTGTTTTCATGGATTGTGTTTGCAGTTGGTCCAGATCACATACTTGCAGAGCGTCACTTTGTGATCCTGCTATCGACCCTTGTGTTCACTCTGCCGCTCTCGCTTTATCGAAACATAGAGAAACTTGGAAAGGTACGTGAGATTAAAACACAGTTGCCATTTTCATTTAGTGATTTTTAAGATGCCTGTAAAACATCCATGTGTGTTACCAGGTGTCCTTCCTGTCAATGGTGCTGACATTTACCATCCTCATCATTGTAATCATCAGAGCAGCTACCTTTGGACCCCAAATGTAATGCTAATCCCTTGTGATTTTAATTTAAATGTTTCTATGTGTGAACCATGGGGTTCTTTTTTTAATGAATCCACACATAAATGCTATTATACAAACATAATCATGTCTTTCTGTATTCTTTAATAACTGAATATGAATATCACTCTCCAGCCTCCCTACAGAGAATGCATGGGCATTTGCAAAGTGGAATGCAATTCAGGCAGTTGGTGTGATGTCTTTTGGTGAGTTTTTCCTGCATGATGCTGATAGTGGAGCTACCCTGAATAAGTTTAGAGAGAAGAAATATCAAATGCAACATCATACACCTGAGAGAGACACACCAATAACAAGCATTTAGCTCACCATTTTGGTTTTACAACCTCTACTTTCATTGTACGGGTAACACTCACTGCTGTCAGACCTGTTTCCAGCAGCAGCAGCAGCAGTAGGCAGGAGATAAGCTCTGCTCAAACCACGACTTTTACATGGCCTGGCCACAGCACCTGGTGAAAAAAGTCAAACATTTAGCAAGCTTATAGCTATTTTTCAGAAGTTGGTGAGGACCAAAACAGAGCTAAAACAGCCATTAATATTGGAGTTATAGTCGTTAGCAAGCAAACGTGCGTCCACTAGGATGATAATGTAGTTCTATTTCTAGTAATTTTTTAAAGGTATACAATATAGGATTGTCAGATACTGTTTCGCGTTTCCCCTCGATATATTTGCCCTCTTTTGGGGCTGTGTCTCTTGGATGCCTTCTGCTTACGGTCTGGCACCTGGTTGCTACTTTTTTATAAAGCCCTGACCTCACCTGAGTGATGTGGGGGTACACGCCTATAAACATCCTGAACACAGGAAATAAGAAGAAAATAAGACAATAAAGGCAAAGGGCAGCGTCTCTGCAGAAAAATACACAGCCACACAGTTCTAGTGAGTCATAAGTGATGACTGAGAGGGATTGACTATAGATTGTTTTTTAAAGGAAAATCCTGCATAGTTTGTCTTTAAGTAGGCAATTGTTTGATTTCAGAGCTGTGTGTCTGTCAGCTTGTTTTGGTCTTTTTCTGCCCCCTAGTGGCAAGAAAATCAATGAAGGCAGCTTTAATATGTCACTAAAAGCCAGTCCCCACAGCTTTAATGTGCTGTGTTGTCTGTTCAAGACATGCAATCAAGTTTGAAATATAATAATTGAGGCTATTAGTTTAGTACACCCCTCTAAACATTGCTCTGATTTACAGTAAATCAGTGCGCAGCATCTCAAAGAATCTCCTCCTGAGTGAGACTCTGTCCTTGAGTGCACCCTGTGAGTCTAGTCCACCAAGGCCTTTACACAAATTGCGGTGAAAATTATGGCTTTGAATCAAGTGCCTCAATGATGATAATAGCTACCACTGCTACAACGGAGCCTTTTAGACGAGGATGTAGATGCTCTTGGGAAAATCCAGTGCTATATAGCCTCAACAGCGTCAGCTGTAGTTGACAGTCTCTCAGTCTTAAAGGGCATGGGCATGACTAATTCACCATCAAATCCAGTCTGCAGTGAGGAAAGAAGCCTCCTTGGTTCAGACAAAGCACAAAAAAGAATTGAAAGTTTAGATTCAAGCAAAGGAATAAACTGCTTCAAACTGTTTTTATGAGTGATATTTTTCAGTGATTTTATTATGTATGTAAATGGTACTCTGATGCACTGCCCCTTTGTGTCTCTTTAGCTTTTATATGCCACCACAACAGCTTTCTTATCTATGGTTCTCTGGAGCAGCCCACACTCACTAACTGGTCCCGGGTCACCCACGTGTCAGTCGGCTCTGCACTAATAATCAGTGCTGCCTTTGCTGTCGCTGGCTATACCACCTTCACTGGCTACACACAAGGTATGGATATGATGGATACTGAGCTACACTCTCTAATTTATTTTCAATATCACACATGTATTTTTATGGTCTCGTATTTCAACGCCTCTTTAGGAGACATATTTGAGAACTACTGCAGAAATGATAACCTGGCAACATTTGGTCGCTTCTGTTTTGGCCTCAGCATAATAACCACATTTCCACTGGAGTGTTTTGTTACACGAGAGGTAAGTGATACTTTCTCATACGCCAACCTAAGAATTTTAACGGTTAAACGGTCACATATGTGTGGGAAAGTGGGATTTTGAGGGTTTGAGCAAAAAGAAATCTTGGCACTTTACACCCAGTTGCTCCAGCAGAGCTGCTCGGTGGGAAACAGTACAGTATCAGCTGTAGGTGTGTGTATGTTACCCTCTGTCATCTTGCAAATACCATGCTATTTAAAAAAAGTTTTTCCATTTGCAGAAGTGCATAGAACCTTCTCTCTCTTGTTTGTCTTCTCAGGTGTTATCCAATGTCATTTGCAGTAGGGATCTTTCAAAAGCTGAACATGTGGCCATAACAATACTCATAGTTGCTGTTTGCACATCAGTATCTTTGGCCTATGACTGTCTGGGAGTTGTTTTGGAGCTGAATGTAAGTCATATCACCTCAGCCATTCTGCAGCTTATCTCATATCATCTTGGTTTGTACATATGAGTGTTGAATTTGACCTTAATGGTGTTCTCTTCTACCATCCAGGGTGTTTTGAGCGCCACACCTCTGATCTTCATCATTCCATCTGCATGCTTTCTCAAACTCTCCCCCGGCCGCTGGTTCCAGGGTGAAAACTTGATACCCACCATCCTGATATTTATCGGCTTGTTTGTCATGATCACCGGTTTGACAATGACGGGTCTCTACCCTCAAGACTGTTCACACGGTGTGGAGATGTTCTACTGTGCAGACACCAATGTCACTGGCACTGTACCTCCTGTATGAGATCCAACAAATATTTAATTCCTTAACCTTTTTTCTTTAGAAACAACACTTACATGGAAAGAATATGTATGTGGACACCCCTGTCTTCATACCTTCTATGTACTTGATGCGGTGCTCTTTTTTATGGTTTGGGCTGTAGTCCTGTAGTTTGTAGTAGTAGCAGTAGTTTGATATGGGAGAACTTGACCAGCCTTGCACAGTGCCCTTACTTCAATCCTGTCAACGACACCTTTGAGATAAACTGCACGTTGACTATAAACCAGGCCTTATTGCCCAAGGTCATTAATGTTCTTGAGGCAAAACAGGAGCAAACTGCTGCAGTCAGATTTCAAAGTGTGAAACAAGATGTACAACAATCACATTGTTAAATGGTAGCTTCTGTATTTTTCAGTCCACGTTCCCATGTTTCTGTGTTTAATGGGATCACTAATCACTAATGGGAACATTTTTTGAAATTAATCCACTATTGAGCAAGAGGGCTACAGCCAGGCAACAATGCAATGCTAATGGGCAATTGAGCACCATCAGTGTACGTCCACTTAAAGTCCTTGTTTTTGCAACTGACAGGCTCAGATTGTTATTATAAGTGTCTGACAACATCATGGAAAGGACCGTACAAAGATAAACCTTTTGCTTAAGAGTGAGATCCTTTACAAAGAGCCTAAACATCGCTATGGCCAAACTCACCAGACTCCATTCAAATAAACAGTTGATGTATCATTGTAAAACACGCTTTCTTCAAAGTTGACAGACACAAAATAAAGCTCACATAAACTGCCGTGGTTCATCTTTCCACTGCTCCAACAATCACCAACTCTGGTTTGGTTGAAATAAACCCTAAATTTACCCAGTTAGATGTAAAGAATATACTGGCTCTATACATGCTAAAATGACATATATTAAAATGGAGTCTGGTGGGTAATAGCAATAGCAATTGTGGGGCAGTTTCTGGTTAAACAAAAAGGACCTTACTCTTTAACAGACAGATCTATCTCTGTAGGGTCCTTTCCATAATGTTCTCAGACACTTAAAATATTATTCTCAGCATGTCAGGGACAAAACAAGAACTTTAAATGGACATACAAAAACCCAACAACATGGGAAAATAAGGTCCAGGTTGAAAAATACTGAAGTTACCCTTTACGTTGTACATTTACGCTGTGATTTTCCCATCTGTCATATTGTAATACCACTTGGTCCTGAGCAGGAAAGAATATTCTAAGGCCTGTACACAGTTTATGCAAAGGACCTCTCAAAATCTCAGACAAAAGCCTGCGAGGTATCACCACTGTCACATAATTACAAAGCACAACCCTCTGACCTTTGATAATTGCGTCTATCTTGCAGACTCCTGCATACTGTACAAAATTACCCACAATCTCGCTCCTCCTACACTGACAGGGTGATTCACTCGGCTCAGATAACCTCAGGCTAACAAGAGCATCTACCAGAGGCAGCTGGGTAATACAGCAAAGGTCCACAGTGAATTTAACCGGTCAGCTTTCACCATTAGAGCTGCAGACTATTGGGCCACAACACCAAGCACCATCAGACAGCTAGACAGTATTTGGGACTCTCTGTATTTTTAAACCACAGTTTAGCTCATGGCTAAAACATAACTAATCGTGAATATTCTGTTTCTCTTTTTTATGATGTGATGTTTTTACATGGAAAGTGTTTTTGTATGATGCAGTGTTTATTCTCTGTATCCCTGCTGCATTTATAACATTTTAAGCCATAATGTTTTTGTAGATTTGCTTGCCCAGGGACTGCTGATGAAATTAAACTCTCTGGCTATCATGTAATGTGAAGGTGTCCACATACTTTTGGCCATATATTATACGTGGATGTGTTTATTTGTTGTTTTCCTTTTGGAATGAACAGCCTGTTTAGATATTTATGATTCTGAATTATTTGTATCACACTGAATGGGAAAAGCGCGTTTCCATGTTCAACCACAAGATGTCACTGTAGACATAAAGCAGAAGGAAGTCCACAATAACAACAACGCTGATGTGTTTAGATACGGCTTATTTCTAAACAAATGAGTGGATTTACTGGTGTTTTTTTTTCCTCTGCACGCTTCAGCTGGGTCTTTACTTTATGTGTTCCTGCCAAAATGTGAACCTGGACACGACACCGTTGTGCCAAAGGCTTCATCAGGATCCTGGAGGGAAGGTAAACTGGATCCGAGAGACGCCCCACTTTTCCAGCTCAATGTTGCGATGCAGTATTTTGGATGTGCAGAGAAAAGTTGGCAGACTTGTCCACGGTGTCGGGGGCAAAATGATTTAGATATGCCAGACTTTGTATTTTAAGAGGCGGGGGGAGGGGGGGGGATTATTTCACCACACTGGAATGGTTTGCGTAAAAGCCGCAAAACACGGAACTTGAGAGCGGAATTATGCATCATTTATCCAAACTAAACCCGTTTGTAGCAGTCTACAATTAACTTTACCTTTTTGGGGACTGATGGAAGTTGACAACTGCGTCGAAAACCAACTGCATTCATGGTAAGACATGTTCAATAAATACTTTGAATCGTTTGCCTTATTTCCAGTGGAAAAGGAGGAAAAAACGGTTCATATGACTGAAAAACTGATGACCTCATGTGGGATTCGCCCATATTTCAGTATTTGCCAGTTTGCATCACTTGAAAGCAGCAGGTTAAACTATAGCCTAGTAAGTTTTGACGTTATTTAGCATGTAAACAGTTACTCAAAATGAATTGTGCTTTCTGTTTGTGTTTGACCAGTCCGAGGGATTGTGTTAAATCAATGAGTTTAGTCATGGATGATCATGGATCCCAGCCCCATCCACGCAGCTCTGCTCTGAGGTATGTAGAACTGTCATTCGGATTACCAGCTGTCATACCTTTTTATCTACAAGACTTCAGAGGACTGTGTGTCCAGTAGCCTTTTAGAATATTAGGCATGCTTTATTTTTAACTGAGCCAAACCTCCATGGGGCTAACATTATTGTTTGGAAAACAGAATTATAAAACAGATAAAGGATGACAAATAGAAAGGCCTTGCTTGTTATTTGTGCACATATATAATGCCACCAAAATTCTTCCACCTATGACTGCTGGCAACAACAGTTGTGCGCAGGCAAACAGCTGTTTTTTGACTAATCTGTATGAGTACAAAGCCACCTTTGTAAAAATAATGCAACTTTCAAATAGCATTCCTTTCACTCAGTGCATCTGAGCGAAGTCACAGTTGTTGCAGACGTTTCAACCTTTGAACTCTCCTCATTTCCTGCTCTCAGGGTTTTACTGAGAAATTGCCTTGACCATATGTAGAGGTCATGGGAAGTATTTTGCAGGCAAAACATTCTGCCTCCTCTGTCTCTGCCTGTGATGAGCCTGGTGGTCATTTTTTTTTCTTTCTTGTGGAAATCTTGAGTTCACCGGGCTTGAAACTGATATTCTATAAAATAAAGATTCGTCATGTCCAATAGTCAAAGAGAATCACTGTAAAAAGAGCTGTGAGTATATGACATGATGGAATCAGTTTTGGTTCAGGGACTCAGAGATGATGTCAGCTGCTTGTATTCCAGTGGATGGAATCATTAAGAAAAAAAAAAAAAAAAAGGTGGGAGTGAGTTTCCAGAGCTTTTTTACAGAGTCACTACTCACTCCTCTGGCATTCAGAGGAGATCTGCCGAGTTTTTGAGATTTAAATTAGAGGTGAGATGGAGAATTTGAACATATGATGGTTTCCAATCCAGTATTCCATAATAGCCATGCAAAGTTTCCAGTCCTGCCCTGCACACTGTAGGTTCCCGTTTGTAAAAATAGCATACAGGCACGTTGCATGCAGTTTACTAAAAAAGAAAGAAAAAAACCCACTTTCTTGGTGTGACTTGTGTTCATATTTCATAAGCATTGTGTAATCTGGGAGCAGAGCCACACTCCCTGGCAGTGGAGAGCAGCAGACAACCTAAATCTCTCTGTGGTTTGACTATTATTTGGAAAAGTAAACCGCACTCTTCCATAAGCTGCTGGGGTGTGCACATGTTCCCTGTCTTATTTGTGGCTTCTTATATTTAGAGCCAACAAACTTGCTGCCTCTCACTTTTTCAAATTCAGTCATATGTGAAGATTTCATGTGACCCCAGAAGCTATGCTACATTTGTTATCCAAATACTGAATGTGCCAGAATCACTGGGCTGGCGATTTTCCAAGCAGAGATGCCGCTAGCGCACATAAGACATGCGGTACAGTATTTAACATAAGGTAGTCTTAACAAAAAATTAAAAAAAAAAAAAAAAAAGGGTTTCTTGTCAATATTGTTTTAATCAACAATCGAAATAATGAATTGTGTAATCATATCTGGTGCATTTTTGTCTCCTCAAGTGTACATTTTTTGTAAAGAGGCATATCAGTTCATTCATACTCTGTATAACAGCGCTCTGCTTGGAGCTGGCCCTGCTAATTGGACACACCTTAAACCATGATCTCACATGGCTGACTTTCCTCAGGGCAAAATGTGGAATTAGTTAAGGTATTGTGAATCCCCACAGCTGTTTCCAGATATGCAGGCAGTCCAAGGGCACAGCTGCTCACGAGTCTACAGATGAAAATTATGGCTGGTGAAACGTAGACACTTGAAGCATGTGGGCATGGCCAGTTGAGACATAGTGACAGTCACTTGTTTTTGTTGTGTCTTGTGTCAGTTGGTATCTTTAATAAAAATAATTTAATCAGCTGTCATTATATCCACACAGCAGTACAGATGATCTGTGAAAAAAAATACATATTCATCTGCCCTCTCAAACTGGTTTTAATGGCTTTACTGCACCTAAACGAAAACAACCAATCGGAGCCGAGGAGTCTCTAACACAGCTGTCAATCGTGTCAGTCACTGCTGGTGAACTGTGGTCGAACTGTCAAACTAGGCAGCGCTGATCAAATATGAATCAAGATGCTGTTACTGCATTGCCCATTTCTCGCCTCAGATGTTTTCAGAAACACATTTTAGTGTACTGTTTAGCTGTAAAATGAGAAAATTTGCTTGTCTGGTGGGCAGTGCTTGGTGCTTCTCTCAGCAGTTTCCAACCTAGTGGTAAACGTTTGTCATTTTACAGCTAAACAGTACACTATTATGTTTCTGAAAACATTTAAGCTGAACACTCATACTGTTTTGTGGATGTAGTGACAGTTTTAGCAAATACAACAATGTTATTTTCATAAAATATACCAAGTATAACTAACATTTCTTAAGGCTTCCAGTCTGTCGACACTGAAGACAAAATAGACAGATCACAAGTCCTCAGAGAACTCTAAAGCACAAAACAGCATTTTCTCCTCAAAATGATCCTCAAGAGACAACAAGGCTTTCTTCATTCAGGAAAATATATCATTTGGTCTACAGCATTCTGCCCTCAGAGAGCCCACTCAGATCCTCTGTGCTCCAAAAGCAAGATAAAGGATGTCATTCAAAGATATCCACCCACTAGATGCAATAAAGCAAGAGGAAAATCAGCATTAATACCCAGCAAGCTTGGCCTGGCAATGAGCTGGTGTGTCTTTGTATACTGGGATGTTTTATCTCATGGATGCTTTCTGCCTCACAGGGCTAAAACAGACAATATGGCTAACATCCAGGGGACAGGGAAGAATGGGCTGCCTTTGTTACCACACTGAAGCCAACGCATTGACCGTAAATACCAGTGAATACTTCTCACTGGACAGTTGTGAATATTATGAGACACAGTTTATTGGTTATTATAGCTAATTTTTCTTTTGAGCTCTAAAGTAGTCATGATTATATGTTAATATGATATTGATGTTGTGCACAGCAGCCTGTTTGAATAGATTTGCTGCACAGATCCTGCCTGAACTGGAGCCTTGGGCCCTCTTTGTTTCTGTTATGCACTCTTCCAGGGCATAACAGTTGGATGCCTCCCACTCTCAGCCTGTGTAACATTCAGAATGACCTAACATGAATTAGCCCTTTGTGTGCTGTCAATAGGAACTTTTACTTATCTCCAATAACATTCAGACATTTTATGTGACAAAGGAACAAATTGCTTTGATTTGCTTGACCTTTATTATCAGTGTTTGTCTTGTTTAGATGAGATATGTATAGAAAAGGCCTAGCCAGTCATGACTGGTATTGCTTGACCACTTACAACAGGTCAGTTTAACAAGACCTTGACAAGCTGTCTAGCAGTTATCCAGTCAATGGTATATCATAAATCCAAGCTTAAACCAATATTGAGACCACAAGATATAAAAGTATAAAATGGGAAATACAAAATTGCACACCTTGAGATGGCTCTCTAGATGGCACTATCACTGTGCATATGTTCATACTGTTGTCTCCACCCAGATGTTTGTACATGTGAGTCTTATGATAGCTCTAGTTTATGTGTAATATCATACCATGGTTGGATTATTGAATGGGCTATAGCGACAAAGAGACATAAAACGACAACAAAAAGATGCAAAAAGACCACAAAGGGACACAGAGACTCAAAATGGGCAAAAAAAATCACAGAGAGACACAAAATTAATACAAAGAGGTTCAAAATGGCTGAAAAAGAGATTAAAATGATTACAAAGACTCACAATATGACCACAAAGAGAAGAAAAAGAACTACAAACACACTCAAAATGACTACAAAGAGACACAAAATGACTTCAGAGACACGTAAGGCAACTACAAAGAGACTACAAAAATGACTATAAAAAGGGGCAAAACAACCACAGACGCAAAAAAACCTACATAAAGATACAAAACCGCAAAGAAATGCGTAACAAAGAGATCCAAAACAACAACAACAAAAAGGTTTAACAACTGTAAAGTGTGTGTCTTGCTGCTATGCAGGAGAGGTGGTGGGGCCTTCTGCATGTCTGTGCCCAGGGGCCCATTGTCTCATAATTCAGCCATGAATCAGACTGGTAATGAAGTGATATACTGAGCCTTATCATCACCTAACACACAGTGTAGCAAGCTAATGAACCACGGCACGATGCAAACAAATAGCAACCAGCTGTTTCAGTGAGGATACTCAACAGAGAGCATTAGTAAGAAAAGCATGCAGAGCTACTTCGTATTGAAACTCTAATCACTTTGTCTCTACTCCAGTTGTTTTTCATTATGTAGCTCACATGCCTCGGAGGTGCTGATTATTGTTAAAATTGAACTCTAGAATTTAGTTCATGTTGGGTAGAGGAACAGAAGTACATAAAACTTATTATTAGTAAATTTTGGCCACTCAGGTTTTTTCAGGCAGAGAGTTGAAGGAAAGGTCTTGACATTAAAAGATCAGGATTGTTGTGATGAGACTAGCTGTAACCCAAGTGACATTTACGTGAATTAAGTTGGGGATTGTGCAACACTGAATATTTTGTTCGCACTATAAAGTAGTGCACGGTTGATGATTTTTGTAGGCCAACCTGGAGCTTGGTATTGCCCTGGTTCCCTTAGTAAAAAGCCAGTGGGGTTGTTCCATTGGATTTTGGATTATTACAGAAAATAAGATCATACCTCTTTTCCACCATAGTACCTCTTGTTCTTGAACTGGTTCCAGTCAGGTTTCTTGGAACCTTGGTGCTGGCCAGCGAACCAGCCCACACCTCAACCAGATTGGAGTGGAGCCATTATAATCAAGGATGTGCCATCAACAGAACGCGCTGTACAATGTACAACTTAAATAATCAGTAGTAGCAAGATTGCAGATAACATTGATTACCTGCAAACTTTTGTTCTATTGTTACAGACATTTGTTTTAATCAGAAAGAACAAGCATGGACCAACTAGTAATGATAAGATGGCACTGAAGACTATTTTGCGAAATGCCCAGTTCAGACCAAAGATTTGTGACAAACTGAGTTGAAACAGGCAACTACTTGCAATGTGATGTTCTGCAACGCTCTAAAAACCTGCCAGTTCATGCCAGTGCAACTACAAGAGACGGTGTGTCATCTCTATGCAACAACTGTCTTTACTTACTAATTAATCAAATTAATCAGTCAGTGAGAATACAGTGAGCAGCAGCAGCATCCCACCTTCTGACACCAGCACACTGTGAGGATAGAAGCAGAGGGCTTGGTTGGGATGGAGCATCTGCCGCAACATGCGAACACGCCTCTTGACCAGCAGACTTCACTACTTGCCAGTTGGCTGTAGAAACAGGTGCTTTACGCTCTAAAACCAGCTACCAGTGTTTTGACCAGCTTAGATGTAGGTGACACAATCAGCCAGTTTGAGTCAAGCTCAGACAGCCACTTCACACCGCTGCAACTTTTCTCTGCAGCGCTCTAAAAGGGTTTTGTCTTGTTGCAAATGTTTGGTCTGAACTGGGCTTAAGACTCAATCCTCTCTTCTACAACTGTAGAATATGTCATGCCCGCTGATGTCGTCATGGTTTGCACTGTCGGTCAAGGAAACCTGCTATTTTTTGGTTCCAACTGGGAACCAACTTTTCAGGTTCCAAACCAATTTATTTTTGGTTGAAATGGCTCAAAATTATGGGAGGCAACCGGAATGGAACCTGTCATGAATTGGTGGAAAAAGGGGTATCTTTGGCTAACAAAAGTTTGTGCTACTGATATGTTTGGTTCTGCAGGATAATCTTTACAAATGAACACTACATTGATGATTTCTTTAAACATAAATGCAATTGCCAGAAGTAAAAAGCTAACGTTATGCTATAAACATGCTGCACTGTGGTCACATGACTTCACTATCACCACATCAAGGCTGTAAAGCTGTGTTTGGGTGATGGCATTCTGTAGTCTCATTTAGCTGCTTGCAACTGCCTTATTTAAGACATGTAAAACTGCACACTCATGAGTGGGGTATTTACCTACTTATGTTGTAGAATTAAACTTGAAAATCTCTTAAGCTTGTGTTAACTACAGACCTTATTTCAGTCACCTAACCAAAAACCCATTGATTTCCAGACAAGGGAACCAGAGGCGCAGAAATGCGAAACTCATTTCTGGGTTTTAGGACTTATTCCTTCAGCACTGTATTAGCAAAGAAATAAGTTACTGAATGTGCCTGTTTTAGTGCAGAATCACAGTTTGTGTTTCACTTCAGAATCCTCAGTTCATGTGATAAGCAAAAGAGGGAAAGCATGCTGCTGTGCCTTTTGAAAGATGCCCTGCTGCAGACAATGCTGCATTGTTTCAGATGAAAGGACGCAGTGTCATAGTTATAATTATGACTCAAGGGGGAGCTTTCTGTCTCACCGAGATATTTCATCTAAATGTTGGTCTCCTTTAAAAAACACCACACATTTGGTCAAGTCACCAGAAGTTAGAGTTGATAATTACCTTATCTTTTCTGCGCAGAGCTATCAGTGTGTTTCAGTGCAGCGTTCAGAGTCAAAATATTTGAGCTGCTTTGAGATAAGGTGAGGGTAATGTACCATAGCAGACCCTAGCTCACTGAGTCGAAATGACATCTGGTGTTCGAGGGCATTGTATAAGGAACTGAGAGATCACCCCGTATTATCTCAAATCTCATTCAGATCTCATTACCTAACTGGCCGGCAGACCTAGCTTACTCTGGCTCTGCTGCAGTACAGTATAAGGCACTGTACAACATGTAATACAAGAGCAGGCACCACAGGGAGTCATAATACTGAGTGAAAATGAGGAGAATCATGACAAACGGATATTACACGCTGCATTGAAAAGCCAATAATGTCACAAGGTTGGTCCTTAAATGTTTATCAGAATTCAACGTAATGATGTGAAAGACGGCCTTAGAGAGTTTGAGTGTAACCAGGCCTGTTCTGTGGGAAAAAAGTTTGTGTTTTGCCCGCAATAATAAACGATACACATAGGAAGTGGGAAGTTCTCATAGGGTCCTTGTGCTCTTATTTCCCCCTAATCTCCTTCCATCCCACACTGCTTATGAAGTAATGGCCTTTCCAGACCCTCTTTAAAAAGCTTGTGTTTACTGTGAGTGACCTCTCACCAAATTACCAGCTGTGGCTCTGGCCCTGTGTTTTGTCTTTCCTCAGGGACGACCCCCCCACCCCCACCGCCACCCTTCCTCCTTCTATGACTCCTCAACTCCACCCCTCTCCGGTCTGCTCCTACACACTCACATCTCCATTCACCACTCCACCTCCTTATCTTGTGTGGTGGTGTTTGTAGAATGGGCTGCACATTCTTAAGTGAAAGTGTAGGGCTACTGATAACAGACTGGCAATGAGCACTTATTTCACAATGGAAAAGTTAAAGTTATTGCCTCCGTAGCAGACGGTGTGCAGTTTGCTGTTTTACACTGAAAGCTATTTGATTTTAATCTATTGTGAAGTGTTGATTAATTCAACAATGACAACATGAGAAAAACTTCCAAAGGCGGTGCTTTTTCTGGCTGGACCTGTTAAGTGCAAGGTGCTGACAGCCACTTTTGACAGCTTTTACTAACAACTATGCTGACTGCTTTCATGAATGTGTTTCTTGACTTCACAATACTGCTAGTCACAGCTTTTCACACATATGCCTTTGAGTTCAAGGTCCAGAGTGTAGATTTAAGGGGCATCTATTGGCGGAAAGGGTATATGATAATCAAAACTGTAATCATAAGTTTGTAACTCCCTGAAAATAAGAATCATTGTGTTTTCGTTACCTTGCAACGAGCTGTTTATATCTACATATGAAATGTGTCCTCCTCCATGGGGTCCGCCATGTTGTTTCTACAGTAGCCCAGAAAATCAAATCAAACACTGGCTTTAGACAGAACCGTACATGTTTTTGTGCCAACCACTGCAGTTCTCCTACATGCTTGGTGCACAGGAGTTCTGCATCCTCACTGCTAGAAGCCACTAACTTTAATAATTCCACGTCAAATTGATCCTGTGCCCTATTTTGTAGTCTGATGTGCACCTCCCCAGAAATGAGACTACACGTTGCAGCGATGCAGACTTCCTGCCTATTTTTATAAGCTGAAACCTTTTCCCTCTGTGGAAAAGGAGCATTTATTTACTTTAATTTTACAGATAAGAAACTATAAATTGCAAAGACAATAAAGCCTCCACAAAACAGCATATGAGCAGAGGAAATCTCAGCTAGGCTAATTTATACAATGTAAAATGCCATAGGCTTGTGCTAATAACATTACCATGTTGTGTATTTGTTTGGCAAACACGTTTAGTATCGGGGGCGATCAGTAAAACAATTGATTTCCTATGATACGGCGCATCTGACTGGTTTTCAAGCATTTTTTATGACGAGTGTCTTTCTGGCGTCTTTTTAGCTGCACGTTCTTTTTCTGGCATTGAAATGAATGAAAAACTGAAACTTTTGGGCGTCAGACGCCAATAGCACCATAGCTCCGTCTTGGGTCCATTTTCAATGTTTCGATCGCCCAGTTGCGCACGCACCCCCACTCCCACTCTACAGGCACTCCTCGTAAGGAGCGCTCATTGAAAAGGCATTTCAGGCGTCTTTGAAGCGTCCGAATTTCTAAGGCCACCTGTAGGTGTGATCGGCCCCTAAGGCAGTTGTTATGTCAGAGAATCTTGTGAGTTATAATGGAGCTAAATTTTGTAACGTTAACTTTATTAAATGCCGCTGTTGTCCCTGGCTTCATTTAAGTAGAGGAAAAGTCCGCTAGCCGCAAGGCTAATTTATACAATGTAAAATGCCATAGGCTTGTGCTAAAACATTAGCATGTTGTATTTGTGGGGAAAATGTGTCCAGCAAAAGACAAATGCTTTGTCTGTGAATGCTGCAACTTATAGTGAAGTCAATTTGTGTACTTGTGTTTGAAATTGTCTCTATGACGCCATGCTTGTTCTGAATTAGCTAAATTTTATAGCACTTCATGACACAGACACACACCACACACAAGTGTAATTGCTCACAATGGCTTAGGCTCTGCATATAGCTGTTGCACAAGTATAAATCCCACTTAAATTCTACATACTGGACCTTTAAAGCTTTTAGTCTGAAATACTGTGTAATTATTGAAGAATTTTATCAATCAATCAATGTAACTTTATTTATATAGCACAAGTCACACATAAAATGCAACACCAAGTGCTGAACATAACAGTTAAAATGTGACAAGGAATAATTAAAAGAAAAGAGAATATAGTGTCATAAAGCTAAGAGTTACCAGTAATAGTGAAGGATGGGTACGAACGCTCGAGATCAGAGCCAGGCTTAAAGATGTATTTTAAGTTTTCTTTGAAAGACATTCATTCACACTCACACGCCCTCCAGCAAGCCATTCCACAGGCTGGGGCAGCCACCTTGTCAACCTTATGTCTGCGACAAAATGAGGAAATCATCATAATCCCATTGTGAGGTTCCTCATTGTTTTACATGCAGTCATGAACCTAGCACATTTAGTACCTTAGGCAAACTTCCCCTAGGCCCAACCCCACAAAAAATATGTAGTCATTACCTTTTTATATTCATTGTGACCGAAAGAATGAGGTTGCGGATACAATCGGCCTAAATAAGTTTCCTCTGTGGGTTGGCTGGGCTCAGCCGTAGAGATAGGGTCATCCGGAGGGAGCTCTGAGTAGAGCCGCTGCTTCTTCGTGTTGAAAGGGATAAGTTGAGGTGGTTCAGGAATCTGATCAGGATGCTTCTTGGGCGCCTCCTACCAGAACACGGTGGAGAGATTACATATTTCGTCTGGCCTGGGAACGCCTCAGGGTCCCCCAGGAGGAGCTGGAAAACTTTGCTGGGGAGAGGGACATCTGGGGTGCAAAGTGCAAGTTTTCAAATTTTATCTTCTTCTGTTTTCTTTTTTGGGACTACACTCCGGCTTTTGCGTTTTTATTTTCTCTTTCTCTGATACACTCTACCATAACCATCAATGCTCTATCGTAGTCTGATTGCTTCTACAGACCAACCGTTAGCCTAAGATCTTTAGATCGTTTTCGCCTCCTGTTCAATTTCTTTTTATTAAAAAAAACAAAAAAAATAGGGTGGGGCTTGGTGGGCGTGCTGGATTGGTGCCACTGTTTATACAGACGGGGCTGCTTACTGTAAGGAAATATGTGTTTGTCACATCGTTGTTCTGCTCAACTGACAAGTATTCTAGCATGGTTTTTGGATGAAGCAGTTGTGCAGGAGTAAGGTGTGGTTTTGGAAAGTTGCCAGTGTTTTTTTTTGTGACGAAAAGCAAACACAGGAGGAGTGCCTGATTAAATTAGGGAGGGGGAAGAATTCCATGTCCTTGAGTTCCCCTGACTCCCCTTGTTTCACGCTGATAATCACATCATCACCAGTGTGATTACAACTATCATTCATGATTAAAACACATCATGATAGTTCAGCATATTTACTGCAGTCTTTGTGATCTTTCAAGTCCCTGATCTACCAAAGTGAGTGCATGCTGCAGTTCCTTTCAGTGCACTCTCGCTCCACTGGCCCCACCCACAGGTTCATGTCTGCACAGGGAGGCAAAGCTGCTTACCTTTCTGCTCATGACCGCAGGGGTAGTGCCTCTCACACACTACTGTGCGCTGGAGCTTTCAGACACGCAGCAAGAGGGCAGACAGGATTTAGGTAGAGGGGATAGATTTCTGATGTCACAGCTTGGGCGTGGCATTAAGGTGGGCCTTTTGAAGCCACACTGATAGAGCGGAGTCTGTCTGGCTACTCATGGGACATACACAGCAGAATGGAAATTATTTGAGCGGAGACAACCTTAGGCATAGAGGTAAGAGCGTGGAGTGAAATGTTGGCAAACTGAGAGGAAAAGCAGGTCTGTCACACCTGCTCTCCAAACTTCTGGTATTTCTCTTTGTAATGTCTATAGTATTCTCTTTACAGCACGGCAGAGCTGTCACTGAGTTCCTCTAAAAGTGCTGGAGAGGACCTTGAAATATTTTGTGCGCTGAATATTCAGACCGTTAAGAGTGTGTTTTGACTTGCAGTGGAGGGTGTGTTGGGCATGTTTCAGCCTGTACATTTGACTGTACAGCTAGCTAGTAAACGGCAGCTAGTAGAATTAAGGGAGTGTTCACTGAAGCATTGAATTGTTGCTCTTGTTTCTTAAAATAATTGGGTGTTGTCTCAAAGTGTGACTGAGCAGAGGGGCCTCTTTTAAAACTTGTTTGTTTCCCCCAGGGGCCATACTGCTGCCCAGCAGCTGCTAACATACCACTGTAGGCATTTCTGCTAATCCTCCACCTTCTCAGAACCTCAAAGGAAAGTTAAATTTCTACCAATGCTTTGGCTTGGTTTCTTCTCTGGGCTGCTCCCACCTGCTCAGTGCTGCAGTTGATCCAGGATTGGCCTGAAGGGATTTTAATTGATTGGGTGGAAAAAATATGTAGAAGTGACTGAAATGTTTCTGGTAAAAGTCGTGCCAGCTGGAACAAAGTGCAGAGGAATGTAGGGAATTTTGGATATTCCTTTGTTCAGCTGTTCGACTGATGATATTACGATTATTATTTTCATTTTTTGATTTCTTATGAGAAAAAAGAGATGTATTTCCACCATTCTTCAAACTCTCTCTTCTAGGTCTCTCTCTGACAGTCTATCTTTTTCTCACATAAGCACAGAAGTATTTGAAGTATTTTTACAGAAGAAGCAGCAGCAGGACTCTACTGGCCTTTCGTTTCCCCTTTTCATTTCAAAGTTAAAGTTCAGCTAAAACCTAATCAAGCAGATTTTAGCTTTTGTATTCCACTGTGTCAGGCTATCCTGTGCATTTATATCAGATGTGAGGCAAAACACACACACATCACTTCATCATCAAGTGATGGCATAACCAAGGCACTGTTTAGCACAACAGCATAGCATGCAGTATTATTTATCACAGTGCTTACTTGTTTCAGAGTCTGTTTGTTTGCACTGCTGAAGCTCCACAAGATCATATGATGAAACATAACAAGTGGCACAATGACAACAGGCCTGTTATTTCCTGGTAGTCTGTGATCATGTCTGTCAAGCATGTCCTCTGGTATTGAATGGGCTTGTTTGTGAGTGTCAGACCTCCCAGGGAAACCCTGTGAATGAGGCATCAGCACAGTCAAGCTTCAACACGCCTCCTCTCATTCAGCATCACATCCTGGGCTCGTGAAAAAACACAGGCCTGGACGGCACAAACAAACCGGCCTGTGTGTCCGTGTCTGTCACCTGCTCGAGGTGTCTTGATAAAATCACTGATGACACAGCTGTATAAACTGGGCTGACCCTGAACTTGAGGCATGACTATTGTGTGCTTTTTCCATACTCGTCCATTCAAATATGATCACACATGACAGCTGTATCGATTAAATAAATCAACTTTTAATGCTCAGTTGTAGTACATTTGTAAAAATGTGGTGAAAAAGATTTTTTTTTCTTTAAACATGGTGCTAAACGTTTACAATCCCATTGCCAAATAAACAGCCAGAGCTAAATCAGGACTTTGTACCTAGCAGAAACCAACGTGTGAATGTCTGTTTTAGCTAGTCCTGCTGTTGACATATGTGCAGGGAATTCATGGTCATATTTGGTGGCTCCACACCTACAATGTGTAATCTGTATATCATTATTCATAACACTCCGTTACTTCTCTAAACTGCTTCTTCTAAAGTGGACAGTTGGGGTTGAGAGAGGTTAGTTTTCGACACATCAGTATACAAAAGCACAGCTGTGGATCCCTAAAGGTGGCCGTAATACAATACATGACAGTGGTATAGTTAAATCCCATAATAATCCATGATTGTTTTGGGTAAAATGGACAACAAACTGTCAATTTTAAACGTTCAGCTTCAGGGTACTGCTCTTGGGAGGATCCATGTACTTTGCAAAAGTTGTGGAAATCAGCCTGTTGCATTATGCAATTCCATGTGTGCAGTGCAAATGTTAGTGTGTGGTAACATCGCTAAGTTTTACTATTCTTTTGGGACAATGAATATAAACAGCAAATGTTACGGCAATTCTGCCATGGGTGAGTTTTCAAGTGGACCAAGTTGATGATTTCATTTAAAGTGGCATTCGGATGTTCAAATGACACAAAAGATAGAGATGGCAGTTTTGCATACAGAGGCACAAACACACACAAGCAGATGCAGATTTGCTCCAGGTGGTGCAAACGGAGTCACAGCTTCTCTAAGCAGTGACACACACACACACACACACACACACACACACACACACACACAATCGAATATCAGTTTGGAAACATGACAGTGGCCAACGTGCATGCCAAATGTGTGTAAATGAAGAACATGTTTATTCACATACAAACAAACACTAGAGCTGAAATAATTTATTGGTTATTTCATGTTGTCTACTATTAGTTTAATCATTACCTTATTTGATAATTGATAAATTGTAATGAGTAATAAAAAAATTCTCTGATTCCAGCTTCTTAAATATGAATATTTTCATGTGTCTTCACTCCTTTTTATGAGAGTAAACTAAATATCTTTGGGCTGTTGACAAAACAGAGCATTTGAGGACATCATTCTGGGCTTTGGGAAACACCAATCAACAGTTTTGTGACATTTTATAGACCAAACATCTAATTGATTAATCGAAAAAATTTGTAAAAAAGTTTGACGGGTTATTCTACAATGCAAGTAATTATTAGTTGCAGCCCCAACACACACACGCACACACGCAAAGAAAATTAATCTGCATATATCTAATGGGTGGAACTAAAGCAAAGTTCATGTCTGACTCAACTTAACAGAGATCCTCTGGGGAGCATATTGAGTAAGTTTTATGATTTTTTTTTTCTTTTTTTAATTGTGTCAATGTGTCAACATTAAGCTCAGCCATCAGCAGGCTGTTACTGCAAGATAACGGACTGCATTGATTTGTAAAGCTAAAATCTAAACAGTTGCAGATCACAATAGTATGGAGACATTTAATCAAATCATTATGATAACATATATAAATACAAGTGTCTTGTCACCAGTTGTAAAACATCAACAGATCTGTAGGAGTGATGATTGTTGAATGGTAATCTTGGTGTCTTTTTACCTTTTTTGCACATGCTAGCGTTAATTTTCTCACACTGGAGACCTGCAGGTTATGTATGTGGATGTAGGTGTGCAGTCCTGTCCTTCTTTCCTCTAATGTCTACCCTCTGTGAGTCAGCACAAGGAACAGGTTTTGTTAGGTTTATTCAGAGGAAATGATGACAGGGAGATAGAGGCATTTACTCTTCACTTCAGTCATCAGTCAAATTGAAAAGCAAAAATTTCCGTGATGAAACTTCATCCACTAGAAAACAGATGAACTCTGAAACATGCTGACAGATACAGACATCCCTGAAAATGAATGTGTCAAGAGAACCTGACCTTAGAACGTCGTTATGGCTCTGGCTTTTTATGCCTCCACGCTGGCAATAGCCGTAGCTGGAGGCATTGTTTGCCTGTCTGGGTGTCAACACGTATATCCATACATACATCTGACCGTCCCATTCCCTTGAATGCCATAACTTAAGAATGCCTTTACATTTTGGTGGTCAAAGGTCAAGGTCACTTTGACCTTGCATCCATCTCAATCTCGTAAACACGCTATCTCTCAAACACCTTGAGGGCATTCCTTCAAATTTAACACAAACATCCACTTGGACTGAAGAGTAATCTGATTAGAATTCGGGGGTTGTCGGGCGACCTCTAGCTCATCTTATAGAGTATGGGCCTCATACAGGCTTAGTCCTTTGCAGGGGCTTGCCCATGGCCCTGTTCTGCATGTCATCCCCTCTCTCCCACCTTTCTCATCAATCTATGGCTGTCCTATCAGTAAAGGCCAAAAAAAAATGTTGGTGGTTCAAGGTCAAAGGTCAAGGTCAGGTCACAAAACATGTTTTTGACCATAACTCCAGAATTCTTATGCTAATTATGTCAAAACCTCACACAGGTGTCTGATAAGATAAAATGAGTATACAAAAGGTCAAAGGTGAGCTTCACTGTGACATCATAATATTCTGCATAAAACACTTTTCTGGCTGTTACTGAACATCGTAACTCAGGAACAGAAGGGGAGACAATTGGTCAGATACTGAATTGGTGACATTAATCTCAGGTGCCCACGTTGAAGCTGTGCTGATTGTATAGATGTCTGTGAAGAATCCATAGGCCCTTTCACACTGCCAGATTTTCTGCGAATGTTGGGCCGTTTTGCTGGCAAGCTGCGAGCGTTTAGACACGCAGAGAGAGCCGGGTTGGCGAGTTGATCCGAGGTGCCCAGTTTTCCGCCACGTAGGGTAGTCATATTGGCGGAACCTTTTTGGTTTAAACAGAACGAAGCGGCCTTCCGCCACGGGAGGGGCTGTTGATGACTTGTGGGAGGAGCTGTTGATGACGTCCCACGTGCGAGCCACTGGCGGTGAATAAACATGAAACAGCTGATAGCAGGAAGAGAGGAAAGTAGAAAGAGGGAAACGCAAACCTGACAGACACAGTAAAGATGAGCAACTGGGGAGACAAGGAATTGCGTGCCCTCTTTGCCTTCGCAAAGGAAGGGGCCATTAATCGTTTGTCTGTTCCAAAGACAATGGATGGGAGCCTGATTTTGTGGACCTACAGAATGTTTGTTTTCTTTTTCATACCCAAATGAGCTTTATGATGTTGTAGTGTTCCCATATAGTCAGAACATTTCCCTGGATGCTCTTAGTGCCATCTAAAACATCTGATCCAATTCACTGGAGCAGCTCTAGACTTTTTGCTTTATGACATCACAAATTTGAGTTTAAGCACACTAGTTTTTAGTTCCTACTAGCTATAGGAATAACATGTATGAATTTGAAAACTGGGCAAAGTTCTCCTTTAAGTCTTTGTAGTATATTTCCTGCTTTTTACTGGTGTAATCTAATGTAGTAAATCACTAGTGTGAAACTAAAGATAGTAGTTTCTAAGAAGTTAGGGAGGGTTTTGGACACAGACTAATGGATTATGTTTTGGATTTTTGAATAGTTGGCACAAACCAATCCAGGGGTCCCTAAGAGAGAGGTCTGCATTTGGAACCTCTTACTAGGTTATTTGGCATTTGTTTCTTTAACTTTATTTTTCCGAGAAAGTTTGAAAGCTGTTACTGTCACACACACACAGCAGAACAGAATCAACAAACAGTTCACAGTAAGTTATTTGGGTTTGCTCATTATTGTCTGTGCTAGATCCTGTGGCTTTATCGTCCTGGCTACTGGTACACTTGGCTCATAGATGAACAGATAAACATGTCTCTGTTGTTTCCCACTGCTTACTGCTTGTTTGTTTTTCTTTTACTGCCTCAGCTCTTATTGCAAATTATTGTTCTGCCTGTTGTCTGGCTGACTTATGAACAGATAAAACAGTTCACAGACATGAATGGATTTCAAAGCTCGCCATGTAGTTGCTTCAGAAATAGCAGACAGTAAGGCTTGAAATTTCTCTCCAGACATTGTGATATAACTGTGGCTGTGTCTGAAATTGTTAAACGCCTTCACTATTCACTAAAAAAACCCATGTGATGCAACATCAGTTTTCAGAAAACAACACAGGTCATTTCAGGTCATGAACAGTGCGATGGTAGATGTTAGTGACCATCACTTGCTCACTCCTTTTTATATTGAATTGTGGCATGTGTCAGTTCTTTTATACCTTGTAGGATAAGATATATCTCGCTGGAAAATTTGAGTAACAAATACAAAATGGCAGGCGAATACAGTAGGCCTGTATTGTAGATAGCGAATGAGTTCAGACACATCGGGAGTCATGGAGGTCTTTGCAAATGGTAGCTACTTAGCAATAGCACCAATAGCACGCCAAAATATTGGTAAACATACTTTATGAATTCAAATAAACACAAGAAGTTTGTGCTCTAAAAAAAAAATAAATAAATAAATAAGTAAATAAATAAATAAATAAGAAGGGATCAGCACTCAGTGAATAACCTCCTAAGCCCTACGACAAACTATTATGGCAAGGCTTAACTATACAGACCAATGAGCAGTGATAACTAACATGTCTTTGGGGTCATCGGGTGGGAACCTCCTTTCACCGGTGTTTCGTCTAGTTGGTCCCACGACACCTCCAGGAGGCTAGACAGTGATCTCTGGCGTCCCAGAGACACTCCCCTAATGCCAGGTCTCACTGCTCCCCACACTAACCGAACAACCTCCTTTACCTTACCTATATTACCACAGAGGAGGTAGACCCAGGGAGGGAAGCCTTGTTAGGCTATCACACTCCCCCGCCGGGTTAGGCTGTACAGTCTACCTCCCAAGACGAGCCCTCACAACAATGACACCTCCAGGAGGCTAGACAGTGATCTCAGCCCAAACAGAACAGCACTGCCACCTTCAACCAAACCCAGGCTCCGTTTATGCGAGCTCCAGGCAGAAGCAATGCTGATACTACCTTTACTAGCACATTCACCATACTCTATTTCACACGCTACATAGCATAACTACAATGTAAGCTAAAGTTAAAGGAGATAAATGAACTCACAGGATCAGCAAACACACTCACTTTGCAGCATGGTCTCAAACAAAATGGATTCAGATAGGCCACTCCCACACTTAAATAACCTTCCTCTTCCTGGATTTCCTCCTTACATACACATGGCTTTCTCAGCCCAAACAGCACTGCCATCTTCAACCAAACCCAGGCTCCATACATGCGAGCTCCAGGCAGAAGCAATGCTGATACTAGCTTTCCTGTCACATTCACCATACTCTATTTCACACACTACATAGCATAACTACAATATAAGCTAAAGTTAAAGGAGCTAACTGGACTTACAGGATCAGCAAGCACACTCACCTTGCCGCATGGCCTCAAACAAAATGGATTCCAATAGGCCACTCCCACACTTAAATACTTCCTCTTCCTGGATTTCTCCTGACAGGAAGTGGATCTCTCCACCTGATCTCAAGGAGTTATGTGCCCTGCTTAGTAGTTCCCACTGCTGGCCCCCAGCTGACATAATTTCTTCTGTAATAGATAAACTGGCTGCATTTAATTGCTTCATCTGACATTTCCCTCACAGTCTTCCTCAAACTCCCCCGAACTCCGAGTTCCCCCAGGAGTGAGACAGTTGATCTTGCTATGAATCCCCTACACCCCACTTCCACTGGACAAATCCTAGTCTTCCATCCTCGCTGCTCAGCTTCTGCTCCTAAGTCTGCATATCTAAGCTTTTTTCTTTCATATGCTTCTTCCACTGAGTCTTCCCAAGGAACTGTCAGCTCGATGAAATAAACTATCTGTTGACTCACTGACCACAACACTAAGTCAGGCCTCTGCCTGGTACAGACTATTTCCTGAGGAACAACAAGCTTTCCCCCTAAATCTACTTGCATTTCCCAATCACAAGCACCTTCTAGGCGGCCACACCTTTGCCTCCTCACTAACTTATCCCTTCTGTATTTCTCTCCTCACGGACAAACTGAATTACTAAACTCCTATCCTTAACACCTTCTGAATTCACCTGTCTTCGTTTTCCCTTCAATGCCTGCAGCTAAACATTTCAACACCTGATTCTGTCGCCATGTATATCGGCCTTGTGACAAGCTAACTTTGCAACCTGACAAAATATGCTTTAAAGTTGCGGGACGTGAACACAATGGGCATGACGGGTCCTCATTTACCCACAGTTTTAGGTTCTGGGGGGTTGGTAAGACATCGTATGTAGCCCCTATCAGGAATCTAATACGATTCTCCTCCATACTCCACAGGTCCCTCCAACTAAGCTTCCTCTTCTCTACACTTTCCCAATTCAACCACTGTCCCTGTTTAGCCTGGGCCACTACCTTTGCACCCCTTACTATCTCTTCCTGTCTGCGTATCTGTTCTACAACCAGCTTTCTTTTATCTTTGAGGCCTGCTGTATTCCATACCGGTTTACCTGAGCCAAGCCCCAGGCCTCCCCGGCCAAACTGAACATTACCTACAATCTCTGCATGTCTAAGAGCTGCCTCTGCCTCCTGAACTGCCGATCTTGGGTTCCACTTCCTCCCCTTGGTTGGATTTGGAACCACACTCCTAACTACCACATCCTTACTCCCAGCTAACAAGAGCTCTGTCCTGACCTTGGTACATTTAAATTCCTCTGTTAAACTAGTTACTGGCAGCTGAAGTATCCCTTTTCCATACAATGCAACACTATTTAGGCATCTAGGAGCGCCCAACCACTTCCTAATGTAGGAGCTAACCAACCTTTCAATTCTCTCCACAACAGTTATTGGAATTTCATAAATTGACAGTGGCCATATTAACCTAGGATATAGCCCAAATTGCAAACACCACAACTTCAACTTTCCTGATAGAAGATACGACAAGCTGTGTCAATGGAAGGAAATGGAATATACTTCCAGTCTCCTAAGTGGGTGTGGTCGTCCGTCTGCTGCATCCCCCCACCTCGTTTGGAAGTTCAGTAAACGTCATGTGGATGGATGAAATCACTATATACATCATATACAATACAAATTGAATGTTTATTCCTTCTTTTGCCGCTCATTTTTATCTGTTTGCTTAATGTCTGATAGCAACTGTCACATAAGTTGTCACCAGATGGCGCAAGAGTATGTCGCTAATGGTCATAATATGTACTCACTTCCCCTTTTTTCCATTGGAATAAATAGAGCCAGGACCACTGCTAGTCTCCTAAAGGGGCGGGGCAGTGGCAAAACCCATGTGACACAGATTCAGGAAGTAAATCTAAAGCCTCGGTTTAGCTGTGGTCTCTGATATCAGCTCCAACCTACCTGATTCTGTGGGTATAGCTAGCCTCCTCAACACACCATTTTCAAACTCCATGAACTTTGAAGAGGTATGTGTGAGCTCATCGTTGCTCCAGTACCATCACTCATTTATTTTTTGCAGCACACTGTACTGTACAACCACAGATTGAGTCATAAATGTGGTCTGTAACCACTCATCCCCCATGACATAGAACAAGATAAAGTCTAAACCATTGACTGTGTAGGGCATCATGGTGGGGCAGAGGTTAGCATTGTGGCCTTACAGCAAGAAGGTTCTAGGTTCAAACCCATATCTAGAGGGTTGTGGGTATGAATCCACTGGCCAGCTGGGGCTCTTCTGTGTGGTATGTGCTTGTTTCCCCCATCTAAGCATCACTTACTCCAACTCTAAAAAACTAAATTCTCTGTATGTCTGTCTCTATGTGTCAGCCCTGTGATAGTGTGGCGACTTTTCCAGGGTGTACTCCTCCTCTCGCCCGGTGTCAGCTGTGATCGGCTCCAGCCCCCCCCACAACCCTTAAAAGAATAAGCAGTTACAGAAAATGGATTTATAGTTAATAAAGACGGAGGACATGAAAGCTCCTCAAAAGTGAGGCCAAAACATCTTAATCACCTCCTGGTGGCTGGCTGCAGTGCAGGTCACCAACCCCACACTCTCCATGTTAGCGGATGGGACTTTAACCAAACTCAAAAATGAAAGTACATGTCAAATAAATGTTTTTTGTCATTTACAGACTTATCACCATTGTGCATGTTCAAGTTTTGTTTTTTTTTTCTGATAAGTTTGGATTCAGTTAGCAATTTTGCTATCGAAAGGGGGTGTGATGTCATGATTAACCACTGCGATTGACTCGCTGTTGAGTCGGGTGGGTGTATTGGCGGGACCTCAATACTGCGGCTTTACCCCCTCAAACCTACACCGCAGACTCAGGCTCCAAATTACATCACCAGTGCGAGATGGCAGCGCCCATATTTGGAATGCTTTGGCTTCATTTTTGTGCAGTGGGAGAAAGTGGAGACACGCCATCCATCTTTATATACAGTCTGTGTTTTAAACTAGTGAAGTTTTTCTTTAGGACCAGAATAAGTCAGTACAGTATGTTTCCCAGCTCAATGAATTCTTGAATTAATTATTGGATTTGTTTAAAAATAATTGGCCAATCCAGGCAGAATATCTAATCTCTGAAAATACCATTTAAACAAACATGACTGAGACAAGAATGTTCATGATTATGGCTTTATAGTAGTTTGACAAACTGTACAGTAAATACTGTATTCTGACTTAATGATTAGCACATCAACAGACAATGGGAACTCTGAATCAAAATATGAGTGTGTGTCTTTCTTTGTGTGCGTGTGTGAGGGTGTGTGTATACATTTATGTCATTGTCGTGGTGTTTAAAGACAGCCGCCCCCATAGCAAGACTAATAATCCTTTGCTAGACGTGCCTCAGTGGAGCCTGTGACCTTGCATTGCTCAGATTCCTCTGTTTGAATAAGCAGTGCCCCCACCAGAGACTTTACAGGCTATAATTCAAGGCATCGGGTCTGCGAATGCCTGTTTTATCTACACCCTGACTAAAGGATGTGACACTTGAATGTCTGTAAAGTTATTGACTTCTGGGCCCAGTAAACATCTTGATAACATTGCAGTACAATAGCCTGACCTCAGCTGACTTGACGTGATCTGGAGTGTCATCATACTGTGTGCAGCTTTTCATTTTCAGCAAACACGTAAAAGGAAATGTGTTACAGCTCGCCTTAAAACCTTCTAATGACGACCCAGTTTCGGATCAGATCAATTTTTTTGTTTACTGACATCAGGTTTTATTGTTCACCACCCCTTGGGAACGTTACGAGAATGGTGTAATTATCTGGAGTGCGTCACAGATTTACTGTGTATGGCTGTCCAACAGATGGCCAGCTGACAGAAAATCTTGGGATGAATGAAATCAGTGTTTTATGAAATACAGTGGCCTGTGATTTTTTTCTTTTCTTTTCTTTTGGTTTTGTGTGGCATACCTGGTCAGTCTGTAACTCTCACATGACTGCCTTTACCCACACTGTATTGACATAGTTTCCAGGAATGTTGACCCAAGACAAACACTCAAAAACGCCCTTCAAAACTGAAATGTGTGTGTTTGTCATAGTTAGTCAGACTGTAAAGAAAATCCCAGCCACAGGCTGAGACAGTGGGCCCTTGGGCATAGACATGCAAAAGTCCCCACCACCTCTTCTCTATAGGAACAAAGAATACCAATTTTATGGTTGTTTAGCCTCTTTTTTAATGGTTGTTTTGTGTCTCTGTAGTTTTCTGTGTCTTTTTAATTCTTTGTTTTTGTGTTTTATAGATGTTTATAGATGTTTTAAGTCTCTTTGTAGTTACTTTTCTTCTCTTTGAAGTCATTTTTTGTCTCTTTGTGTTCATTTTGAGTTTCTTGTAGTTGTTTGACATCTCTTTTGGTCATTTTGAGTCTCTATGTAATTGTTTGTGGCTCATAGTCATTCTGAGTCTGTTTGTAGTTGCTTTGCATCTCTTTGTGGTTTCTTTGTGTCTCTTTGTAGTCATTTTGTGTGTCTTTGTGGTCATGTTAAATCTCTTTTTAGTCATTTTGCATCTCTTTGTTTTGCTTTCTGTCTCTTTGAAGTTATTTTGTGTCTCTTTGTAGTTGCTTTGTGTCTCTTTGTAGTCATTTTGTATCCCTTCGTGGTCATTATGTGTATCTTTGTAGTCATTTTGTGTGTCTTTGTGGTCATGTTAAATCTCTTTTTAGTCATTTTGCATCTCTTTGTTTTGCTTTCCATCTCTTTGAAGTTATTTTGTGTCTCTTTGTAGTCATTTTGTATCCCTTTGTGGTCATTATGTGTATCTTTGTAGTCATTTTGCATCTCTGTTTTGCTTTCCATCTCTTTGAAGTTATTTTGTGTCTCTTTGTAGTTGCTTTGTGTCTCTTTGTAGTCATTTTGTATCCCTTCGTGGTCATTATGTGTATCTTTGTAGTCATTTTGCATCTCTTTGTTTTGCTTTCCATCTCTTTGAAGTTATTTTGTGTCTCTTTGCATTCATTTTGAGTCTCTTGTAGTTGTTTGACATCTCTTTTTGGTCATTTTAGTCTCTATGTAATTGCTTTATGGGTTTTATAGTTATTTTGCATCTCTTTGCAGTTGCTCTGTGTCTCTTTGTGGTCATTTTGTGTCTCTGTGTGGTCATTTTGTTTATCTTGGGTCATTTTAAATCTCTTTGTAGTCATTTTGTGTCTCTTCATGAATGTTTTGCCCATTTTCATAGTGGTTGTGAGTCTCTTTGTGTCTCTCTACAGCTGTTTTGCATGTCTTTGTAATCGTTTTATGTTTTGGGTTTTTTTTTTTTGGTTTTTTTTTTTGGTTTTCATTTTGGGTCTCTTCCTGGCCGGTACATGCTAATTTGAGGGGCATTTTGCAGGTGAAGGCCAGGAGGGCCCTTGAAACTTTGGGTACCTTGGCCTGTGCCTGAGAGGCCTGTTCAGTAATCTGTGATCCTAGCACACCAAGTAATGCTCACTAATGTATAGGGTGTTGCCTGCGCATTTAAAAGAACATATAAAATACTATGAATCCATCTTTCCCACAACATACACTGTAAAACACAGTGTCTACAGTCACAGAAACTCTGTCTTGTGTCTTATTATCTCTCACATGTCTGTCCATTTGCAGTCATTTCTTCAGGCTCACTGAGTAAATCTGTCCACTTGGTTGTCTTGTGACTTGTTTGCAAAGTGGACTTGAGCTCTTTCATGTAATAGCCTCGCTGCTTTCTAAAACCTGAGGAAGAAAGGATTCCTTTCATGCTGTCTGCTGCACTTTGATTTTCAATCAGATTATTGTCTGAGAAAGCAGAAACAATTTCAGCGACATTTAAAAAAAGAAAAGAAATACACAGACATGGACCTAAGTTGAAAACCATTCCCAGTCATCTCTTAAGTATTAATTTGTCTGGCTTGTGTCAAAGCAGAACCGAACTATTACAAATGCTGAAGCAACTCTGAGAATGATTTACACTTTCTTGTCCAACTACAGGGTGTCGACTAAAAGCAAAGCACCATCTCCGCCTGGACTAAAAAAGCTGGAATCCCCGGGTTTCTCCCAGTGGTACCCAGGACACCCTCATTTAACAATGGACCAGAAGGAGAACCTCATTGATAAAGACCTCTCTCTGGTTGTGGTTCTGCCAGGTGGAGTAGAAGAGATGACCACAGTCCATGGAAGGTACAGCCACAGCACTGTGATGCAATTTGAGCAAGAACACTATTGTGTATTTGTAACGTTTCATTATTACATTTAAACTCTACATCATGATGTCATCACACTTTAAGTGCAGTTCCAATTAAATTGAGTCACATAGGTGGAGTCGCTGATTGTGTGATTTAGTTAATATTTGTACTAGCAGCAGAATTGATTGCATTCCTTCATTTTTGTGTCCTCACCAAATGATGTAAGGACCAAAGAACTTTTGCATCTTGAACTTTTCGATCAGCCCTTCCTTGACTGCATGCTGCAGTGCATTAAGGACACACAAATCTTACTCTTCAAATCTTAAGCTGCATCTGCACATCAACACGCGTCAACATACGTCTGTGTCAAAGTTTTTAGAACAAGGTGTCCTTCTACAAATCTACTCACTCACACAGCTCAGACTTTCTATCAACAGAGTTTACCCAAGATATTATCTTACTCACAATGCACGCAGATTACAAACGCTCTCTCCTGGGTGTCTTTTGCACCTTGGCCTCTTGAGAAATGATTGGGACCAATCCAATATGAAAGGATTAGCTCCTGAATTCTTTACCTTCTTTTCTTCCTCTAAACCTGTTTTAAGTGCCTACACAACACTTAACGCTTTACATTAAGGATTACATTTAAACTGTATTATCAGTGTCAGGAAAGCTCCATGAGACTACTGTTGCTACTGTGTGTTACTGTGAATTTGCTTTGTATTGTTTCCACACATTATGCACAGCTTCTTTAAATTTATACTTTTAATTTTATATGAAATCAGCTGTATTTGTTGCTCTAAACAATTAAGGGGATTAATCTATTAGTTCGACAACAGCAAAATAATCAGAAGCTATTTTAATAATGGATTAATCGTTTTGAAAAGTCATTTTCTAGGCAAAAATGCCAAACATTCTCTGATTCCAGCTTCTAAAATATGTGGAATTTCTGCTTTTCGTTGATTTATATAAAATATGTTTGAGTTTTGGACCATTGGCTCGACCAAACAAGACATTTGAAGATGCCCCGCTGGACTCAAGAAAGTGTGATGGACTTGTTTAAATTTTTTCTTGATTAATATGCAAACATAATAATGAAAAATAAATTGATAGCAGGGGCAATTTTAATGCTTAAAGTTGTCAAACCATACATATATTTACCTTTGATTTCAAAATTGTTCTTATCAAAATATTTTATTTTTCATTGTGTAACTTACCCAGATTTTATCACTTGTCTCCCCTCTGCTCAGCAACACATTATTTGGTTTTTGTGTCATCGTGTCCTCCATATCTATTTCAGCAAACCCCTCATGGATCTATTAGTGACGCTTTGTGCAAAGTATCACCTGAACCCGTCGAGCCACACCTTAGAACTGGTCACCACCAACAAGAACAACACCAAACTCAAGCCCAACGCTCTCATAGGAACCTTGGATGCAGAGAAGATCATACTTAAACCGAAAGGGGAGGACAAAAATAAGAAGACAGGTCCTCAGATGCCTGAGGTACATTAAACGCATCACGCCATGCTGTCACATGTATTAAACATCACTATTTGCTGTTCATGTTGAGTAAACTGTGGTATGTTTTTCTTCTCCAGGCAACTGTTCGGATGGTGATAAACTACAGGAAGACCCAGAAAACTATACTACGAGTCAATCCTCGAGTGCCCATGGCTGAACACTTACCAGCTATCTGTGAGAAATGTGAATTTGATGTGGAGACTACAGTTCTGTTAAGAGATGTCCAATCACTGGCCCCTTTGGACTTGTCCTGCTCTCTTAATGATTATGCAATAAGGGAGATTTATGCAAGAGACACTAGAGGTAAGTGCTCATGTATTTAAAAAAAAAACACATGCTGCATATGATATTGGATATTAACATACTACTATTATCTCATCAGCTCACTTGTTGTGTGTTATTGTTGTCAATATATACCACTTGTTTTTCGCTAAATCTCATGCTTGGTGCCTGTGCAGGACAACCTGCTTCTCCTTTGAGTCCAGTCTCACCAACACATTCAGGTATTTCAGTTTGTAAACTGTATGATTCATATCAACAGAGCTGTCATATTTCTAACCAATGTTGGTGTGTTTGTTTATTTGTTTCAGGAGCAGTCACACCGGGCAAAGATAAAAATCAGAAAGAGAAAGAAAACAAAGGCCTCTTCAGCAAGTTTAGGAAAAGCAAGAAAAAATCTGACCAGGTAGTGCAGGGCTGTTGTACCGATTATGCAAATATACAGCAGTATCAGAAAGTAACTTTAAATGTCCAGAGGGAGGTTTGTTGACTTTGGTTTGCCATTGGTCGACGTGCACTTTGTTGTTTGGGAACAGGCTTCTTATCATGTTCTGATTGGATGTTTGTTCTTTAAAGGCAACGACAGCCAGCGCCCCAGCTTCCCCTGTGCCTGTGAGCAAGCCTCGACCTCTCAGTATGGCCTTACCTATTTCCAACTCGTCTCCGCTCGGCTCCCCCACACTACCCGCCGATGTGCCAAAGAAGAGACGTGCACCCCTGCCCCCGATCCTCGTGTCACAGAGCTGCTCCTCGGACCACAGCACTCGCCGGAGAATAAACTCTGAACCTGGTACCCAACTGGACAGAGACCAGGTGAGTAAATATTAAGACAGAGGCACTGACATTTCAGCAGAGCCACAATCACGATGTTTTCTGTTTCGGTGCTTTCTTTATGTAACTTAATCAATCCTGTTGTGCACCATAGATTGCTGGTTTAAGTCGTGGGTCCTCAGCTGAGTCTTCACTGAAGAGAACCAAACGCAAAGCTCCTCCACCACCCACGTCCCCTAGTGCTGTTGTCCAAGAAACAGCTCCTATGGATGAAACTTTGCAAGGTTTGTCTTCATGTACATTTACATTTTCAATATCACTCAGTAGAGCTGCAAAGTTCTTTTTTCCCATGCATTTAGATGGTTTTACTGCTGCGTTAAGAATAAAATATTGCCTGCTCTGTGATGTTTGTCATGTGTACTTTGGCCTCAAAAACAAAGACCGGCAGTTTCAAACTTTGAAGCCTGCAGCCTTTGTTTTGTGTGACTCTTGTGCCTCCTAGTGGTCATTATTGAACAGTGGCTCGCTTTAAACATTTCCTGCAGCCCCTCAGGATACAGGATCATGGGAACTATATAGTCATCAAAGCACAAAGATCATTCATTTCAGTGTTTTCTCAATAACTCTGCTTCATTTGTGATTTTCTGCTTCATTTAAGAATTTGTGCTGCACTAGTTGCGCTTCCTGTTCTCTATACTGCCTTTTCATTTAGTGTTTTAACTCTTGACCTTTATCTGCTTGTTTTTCTGGTCTCTGTTGACTCTCTACCTCTTTTATTTTCAAATGTTGACATACTCGAGGCAGTCGACTTAGTATTTTGTCTTCTCTTTTTCAATGCGTCAACTCACTTTCAATAGTTAGAAATCAAGTTGCTTGTTCAGATATCTGTGAAATGTCTGTGAAAGTCAGGACCATAAACAAATGTATTCTAAGAAGTCATTTTTGCCACATTCCAGATCGCTGTAGGTTCTGAATTCCCCGGTATTTTTCCTTGGTTGAGTAAAATTAACTTGCTTTGACATACTTTTCCTGTGATTGTGTATAGAAAAATCCGACCCTCGCTGTTTCACTGTTTTGTCCTGTGAGGGAAGCTCCACCCGTCCTGTATAGAAAGCAATTTAAAGTAAAAACAAAGAATATTTTTTTGTAGTTCCCCCCCAAAATTTACCACGGTATGATAAACAAACGCAGGCAATTTAGTTTGGCTTAAACAACTGAAGTGACCAAGATGGGAGAAATATGAAGACTTGCAGCCTCACATAAAGTCGGGGTGCGCCTTGATGTTTTTCTTTTTAGGCTCAGTTCACACGGATTACAAAGCATATTTTATCACTTTTCTTTTGATGGCATCTAATCATTGTTTAAGTTGCAGTTTTATTTGCTATTTTGGCATCTCTGTCGCTACACTGATGCATTGGAGATGAGTGGAAGTTTGCTTGAAGACAGCATGTCTGCAGGTCTTTAGAAGTCTTAATATGTCTTCAGTTCAGTTTTACAAATATTAGGCCTCAAAATTCAGTTAATGGTCTTGGAATTTTGTGAGTTCTTAGTTGCCACAAACAATTAATCTCATTTCATTTATCCATTTTTTAACTTGTTGTCAAAATGAGTCCACATTTCTGATGTTACAAATCTTTAAACCTACCATTGAACTTAACACTTTCCTTTCACTTAATACTTGCACTTACCTGCTGGCAAAATGTAAGTGTATACTAACCTTTATACTTACCTGCAATGGTTGAATAAGAAACAAAGATTTATACAGAAATCAGTCTTGAATTGGGTAAAAATTATCTTGAAAAAGTCTTAAAAAGCATTATTTTTAATACTTATAACTTTATTTATATGGCACCTTTAAAGACAATGTTGTACAAAGTGATTTGACAAGCAAAGCAAAGCAGAAATGGGATACTCAGGCGGCAATTTAAAAACAGAAAGCCAAAAAGGCCTCCCGAACATGAGCCAGACAAGACTAGGGATTAAGATGAAGTTAGAAGAGGAAGACAAAAAATGCAAGATGCGGGACACAGAATGTCAACATAAATAAAGACAAAGACCAAAAACAACAAAAGCAATAAACCACACAATAAAAAGGAAATTAAATATATAAAACATCGTCAGCAAATCTATAAAAATGGGGTTTAGGAAGTGATTTAAAAGAAGTCACTGATTCTTTGAGCCTTATCTCCTCAGGCAGGTCGTTCCAAAGCCAGTGGGCCCCGATGGTAACAGCACGGTCTCCTTTAGATTTAAACCTCAACTCTGGAGCAGCCAGAAGGACCCCACCTGAGGATATAAGGCATTACATTTAAGTGTCTGATACCTGTAAACACCCTGCTTGAAGGGCTCGTAACACTGAATTACAATCCATAAACAATGTCCCTGTCACTGTGGATGATCCACAGACCGTGCTGTCAACAGAAAATACTGAAAACTATCCACAGAAATGTCTGAGAATCAGGATTAGCCTACTTAACAACACTCCATCAAGTGTATTCTGATTAGACATTGCAAAAGCTAGTGTCCTGTATGTGACACAAACACCCCATATAGACAGCAGGCTTCTCTCTTATCTACTCCCCTTTAAATTACTTTTTATATGCCTCTGTGTTTTTCTTCTTCTTGTTTTCTTTGCTCCTTTGTTACCCGCAGTCTCCGTAGTAGCGGCGTATCTCCCAGACCTCATTAAAAGAAAGTGTAATCACAGACTTTATCCGACTGCTGTCTACATGTATACACTACCATTTCCGTCCTCCCGTTGCTCCTAATTTTTCAAACACTTAAGTTCACAGAGAAAGATCACTTCCTCTGCTGTTTCCCCAACAGCCCCAGTGCTGCTCCGTAGATACAAAGATCAGAGGCTGAGAACAGTGAGAAGCTGCAGTTTTGTTTAAGTAGCCTTGAAATTCCTTTTGCTCTCTGCGGCTCTGTGATGCACTTCCTCTCAGTGCTAAATTAAGAACTAGACAAGGGGGAGTGAGATGTGAGAGATTATTAAGTGGAATTCTTTCATCAAAAGAACCTTTTTTAATGCAAAGGGTGAATGAGCATACCTATGAGATAAGAACCGTTGGATGCTCGGTTTCTCGTGCATATGTTGGGGAAGTCACATTAACAGTTGTTTATACATTATAGCCAACACATGCCCTTGAAAAAATAAGCTAAATGTGATGTTGGATGCTCCACTGATCATCACCTAGCAACATTTTCCTTCCAACGCCAGGTACGGTAAATGTGAATGATTTTACACAACTTCTTTATGGTGTTGTTTTGCAGGAGGTGCAGCTGCTAACACACTGGAGGAGATTATGGAGCAAGAGGAGACGGCTGCCTCTGCAATGTCTGCAACTGCTAGTGAAACCCAGGGAGAGGACAGCAGCCTCAATATGTCTGCTGATGTCTCGTTGCATTCCCCGTCCCCAGATACTGAGATACTGAGCACAACGTCCACGGAGCGAAATGGGGAAGATCAGTCTTGTGATCTGTCCTCAGATGGCAAGTACGAACTCTAGTATGACTTCTCCAGCCTCAGCCATGTTTTAACTTTAGTATTAGCAATACTTTTAATTCCCTTTCCCTTTCTTGACTTTTACAGTCAGCTGCAGAGCACAATGAATGATTCTGCAACTCTGAGTGTGGTGGTGGCTACTGATGGCACAGACTCATCTGAACCAGCAGATATTAGTGGGTTTGCCTGAATGATAGTGGTGTTGTTCATATCTTTCCTTGAACTCTGTCTCACTGTGCCAAAGTTCAAGTGTTTTTTGCTTCTCCAAGAAAGTCAGCACATCCGTCTCACATTACAAATGTTCTTTTCTGTACAGATAGTGGTCCATGTTCAGTTGAAAATGTAAGCCAACACCCGGTTTGTGAAGAGTCTACACCTCAAAGTGTGGACTGCAGCACTGTACCCAGCAGCTCCCCTCTGCCTGTGATGCAGGATGCAGAAGCACAGGCCCCAAACACTGAAACCCTCCGGGAGCAGACTGACAAGTTGGAGAGCACATCACGCCCCACTGGAGAGGATGCTCAAGTGCAAACAGATTTCACACCCCTACCTGTGCCTCCACAGCAACACATGGATGCAGTCCCGTCCTCAGCTAATCCGCCCGCTTTTGAATCAGAGGGGAAGAAAGATATGGCCGCTGCAACAGAGGAACCGGACGTGCCTGACCTCAAACATGCCTTATCCCGCACCTCGGAGACCTCAACGTGCCAAGACTCAACAGCAAGTGCTCCTGCCACAACAAAGGCGTCGACTATTTATGCCACCAACTCTGAGCCAAAGCCCAAGCCTTCCAACGAGCTGACAAGGGACTACATCCCCAAGGTGGGGATGACAACGTATACTATCGTGCCTCAGAAATCTCTGGAGAAACTGAGATATTTTGAAGTTGCACTGACACTGGAGCCGCCTCCTGCAGCTCCAGAAGAGGGACTTGATATTGGTTCTCTTCAGTTGGAAGAGAGCACAGCACCGAGGGGACAGACGGAGGTCCCAAAGGAAAAAAGTGAGCTGCACTCAACTACACCCAGGGAAGACATACTGACTAGCACTACTACTACTACTACTAGTACCCAAGACACTGTTAATGGAAGTATACCTGAATCCATTCCTCCCTCGTCACCAACAAGTTTACCTAACGCAGATGACAAGATTTCATCCTCAGCTAATGGGGCGTCTCAAGCAGGTTCACCAGCACAGGTCAAGGAGATGAAAATTCCACCCGCAACTAAACCTAAGCCGGGTTCTTTCCGCTTGGCACAGCACAAAAAAACACCTGGGTATTATGTAACCTCAGCAGCAGAAAAGAGTCTCGCCACCAGTCCTGGCTCTGGCCAGAGGGAGGCTCAAGGAAGTGCAGAGAGAGCAAAGTTACCACCCCCTCCTCTTCCACCTCCTGTGCAGTGTCAAGAGGAGACAACAGGGGCCGCTAACGTCGAGCTCAGCCCTAAGGGGGATGACAAGAATGTAGCCTTCCAGCGAATGACAAGGCAAAGTAGTTTGCCATTTAAAGAGCCAAGCGGACGGTTAAGCTTGGAGAAATTAAGGAGCTTTGCCGCCCCTAGGCCCTTTTCTCCTACAACCCCATCCCGCTTCGCCCAGGCAGTGTCCTCTGCTGTGAAAAGGAGCCAGTCCTTATCCCAGTGGCCAAAGTCGCCTCAATCTCCTGTTTCACCACCCGTCTCCCCAATCACAAGCCCCTCATCAGTCACAGAGTCGGGAGGATTTTCTGAGCTCAAGGTGAGTTCTGACTGCATTGTATACTTGCATATGAATATCTAAATAAAGATCAAAGCAGCACTTTATACTCTTGAGACCACCGCCGCTGGTAATAGCTTTTATATACACACTTAACTCATACACTGATGTATTAATGCTCGGGTAGAGGAGCACTTTGCACTGCTGAGCAAAGCAGTTTTTTGGTTTTCCCTTAAAAGAGTTACACAGAGGTGGACAAGAGGGTGACTTATCCCACTACTGCTTCAGTTTGTTTGAAACTAAAACCACTTTTGTAACTGCTGCGGTGCTACTTTTTGGTGCTGTATCAGCTATTTACACTGTGACCAGCGATGAGTTATTGACTCTCATAGACATTATAAAATCCTCTAAGTAGCAGAATACTGTGTTCCATTGACTTGAATCAGCCCAGGGTTTAATAGAAACTACTCGCCATATTCCTAAGCCCTTTAAAGCCTCAGTATTAGGAACGGTTTTTTTTTTTTTTTTCACCGGTTTGAATTTTTAGCACGGTTAGTTAATTCAAAATGAAGGATCAAGAGGGTCTGCTGTTTCGGAAAATAATAAAAGAGAAACAGAGTGAGAGGTGGCAGTTGAGACAAAGAGGAAATGAGGGGCTAAATCCACTGACGCTGAAAGACGACACTTCAGTTCATTTAATTATTTCTGCAGGGTATTCCACACAGAGAAGACTAAGTGATGAAGGCATAACCTCATCGTTTTCTGAGCTTTAGGGATGGTCAGAGAAAACTGCGGTTTTGACTTTAGGTGACATCATATCTTACTCTTTAATCTGATCTATAATAGTCTATCATGTGTGGTATGCATTGTGCAGTAAAGATTGTGGACATCACTGGACATCAATAATTAATAACAGACCAACATACATTCCTGCACTAAAGAGGTATTTCTCCTTATACAACGGGCATCATGGGCACTAGGGCTTTTTGTGTTACATCGCATATGAACAGTCCTTTTTTTTTTTTGTCTGATAGCACGTTTTGAACTGCAGAAAAACCATATTTGCTTTTGTCAAACTCTGTTTTGTTCTTGTGTTCTTTCTTTTCATCTTCAGTTATCGTATACATTGTGTTTCTTTTTTAACATCACAGGACAGTAAACATACAGAGCTGGATGGTGACAAGCACGACACTCTGCAGGAACTAAAGCCCGAAACACCATCTTTTAGTGGAATTGTTGAAATGCAAGGAGAGGGCAGTCCATAGCAGTGCCTTCATTCCTTTGACGATATATCATCTACTGTAAGCAAAATCCAACACACACATTGCAATTTGATATCCCAAAAATGTTTCCACAACACATGAATGAACCATTGTGTTGGTTTTTTTTTTCTCTCTTCCAGGAGGAGCTTATCCTGTCTACTTTGACTTCTCCACAACCCTTTATCCCATGACACAGACGCAGGAACTGTCTTTTGTTTTACCTCTTTTGGTAGTCTCCAACAGTGTACATAAAATAATGTATTTTGATAATTAATAATTGCTGTATTTTAGTTTATTTTCTCACATGTCATTAAGTAATACCCCTGGCGCTGACATGCACATTTTAATGCTTCTTTTTTATTTTGTGTGATGACTATCCTGCATTTGGTGCGTCACTGTTGTGAGTGAACAAGAACGTGAAATGAGAACAATTCTATAAATTATTAGAACGTGTATTATCTAAGTAATACTGGATGTGTAGGACGGACCAGGTCTGACCTATGGTACTTAAATGCTCTTTAGATTATATGTCAAATCTATATTTAAGTATTACAGAGTTTTTGATTAAGCTGCAGAAATACACTGATGTGCACAGCACACAATGTTCTTGTCAAGCAGTGTTGTTATGAATAAAGCTTTTATCATTTCACTTGCCTCTGTTTGGTGTGTTTGCACGAATGATGCAGTTATTTTCTCTCCATGACCTGCTGAGCTCAGATCCCGTTGAATACCGCCTGTTATTCACAACAGGTAAAACGTGACCACAGAGTGTGACGTGACGTAGGAGGCACGTTACAGTAGAGCACCTGTGCTACACGTGTGAACAGTTTCATTCCCCGCAGGAGCAGCGGTATGAAGACCAGGCTTCAAGGCTTGGACTGGAGACTGCACTTGAGGAGGCACAAGGTAAAAACAGCTGTGGAAATATATATATATATATATATATATATATATATATATATATATATATAATAAATGTTTGAATGCGCACATTTTGAAATGGGTGTCGGTTCCAGCTGGTGCAGAGGGAGCAGGAAGGACTGTGCGTCGTGCTGTTGCTGAACTTTTACCTGCGTGTTTATTTAATTTAATGGTAGGTTATTTTTTTCAATGAAAACCAAACGCTAACTTTGACCAATGCTTGCAAAATGTTAGCCCAAAGGTCGTCAGTGTTTTTGACACAGTTGGACACAGGTGTTGTGTCGACATCAGCTCCCCTAACTGCGGCGTGTCTCAACTGCGCGCACACACCGGAGCGATGATAGTTAACGTTAGATAACAGCTCACATGAAGGTCGTGCTTTCTCCCATGTTTCTAAATAAAAGGCACGAACATGCAGACCTCACCCACATTTAAAGGCTGTTATCAAATAATTTGTCTTTAAAAATCTGCCCAATGAAATGTCCATGCTTGCATCATATTTCACTTTAACAGCTTCACCAAAGTGTTGTATCCGTCAGTGTTTATACAGTGTGACGCCAGCTGATGTTTGTTATCCAGGTGCATTTAGAGTTTTGTTTTGCAACGTTCAACTTCATTTAAACGGATATGAACAAAAAGATGTGGGAAAAATGCATTATACTTTTCATGTCTTGTAAAATACAGACTAATACATGTAAATATAACTTAACTTAATTTTTTTTATGATGTAACTTAACATTAGTTTGCCTCATGCACTAGTTGTAAAATGGTTCCTTATTAGTCTACTCTTTGTTGCACAACATGCATGAAGGTGTTTCTTAAACCTTAACTGAACCCCCCATTAAATTCAAAATAATCTTTCAACAGCATATTTTGTGTTCCTTCAGCAATTCAGTGACAAGAGGACACTTTGACTTCAGACAGTATGTCATTGTAAAGAGTTATTCAGAGGTGTGGACTGGAATTTGGAGTCACAAATCCAAAAACACTTGAAACTCTACTTGGACGCAAACACCAGTGACTCATGACTTCACTTGAACTTGAGCCTTTTGACTTGAAAATACTTGCTACCCTCCCCCAAGCCCAAAGATTAAAATGTGTGTCATTCTAAAAAGTGTACTGTGAATCCCTTAATTTCCTGAATCTATTATCATCTTTACACTTTTCATTCCCAGCAAGTTGACACTGAATTTTCCAGCTTCATTTTGTTTGAACCAAATCGACAGCATCCAGTGAAGTTGCAGGAGAGAACCATAAAGGACATCCATTATGTTACTGACCACCAGTTGGAAAATATGATACTGAAGAAGAACTTCGGTATGCGTGTGTTGATCAAAAGTACAGACAGATATGCAACAACATCTAACTGTGACATTTGAAGTTGCATAAATCAAGATAAATATTAATATTAATATAATTTGCAAGCTTATGCTCAGCTAATATTAGTCTAATAGCTAAATAACTTCTGTTTTAACAAATAAAGATTTAAATTTTAAAAGCACTCACGGTTATAGTAAATTTAATACATTATTAATCTAAAATGGCATCACATTTGTTTAAAAGCACATCGTGACTCATTTACAAATAGAAGCTCAAAGTTTAGCACTAAAGACTTGAGACTTCTCAGTCTTAACTTTTAACATGGCTGAAGACCTGCCCGTTGTGACTTGGGACTTGAGTGCAAAGACTTGAGACTTACTTGTGACTTGCAAAACAATGACTTTGTTCCACCTCTGGAATTATGTTATTTACAAATTAGATGTCATGTCACCAAGGTGCCTTCATCAAAACTATGACTGTTCCCAAAACAGTAGTACAAAAAAAGTAGCAAAAATCACACTGGTGCAGGATCACAGTAGCTTACCTAAGAAAAACTCGCTGGAAAACAGTTATCCTTGCTTCCCCACAACTTTTTATAACATGCCAGAAATAATACAATGAATTGAAGTGAGAACAGCAGCAAGTTGCAGCAATGAGGCTTACCCAGAGTTATTATTGCAAGTGGTGAGAGGTGACTGCTGTCTCACCATATCAGTAGGCTAGCACCGATTTGGTCTGTAAAGAAGCTGCTGCAGCACAAGTGTTAGTGCACCCTCTCTGTAGTTTCTAACAGCTGCTATATTGTGTTCCACATAAGCCAACTGAAAGAGTGCGCAAATGTAGTAACCTTTCCATTTCATTAGATGGACAGAGTGCATCGAGCTGAACTGGACAGCTGTGGCTTGACTTAAACTCATGATGTTTTTTAACTAGGATTTGTCTGAGTTACGCCACTCAGATCAGTTGGTGGACCCATGGAGCACACAACCTTTCGCTCTCTTAACAGCAGCACCAACCTATCACCATCCGTGCCTCCGACAGTACCTAGGTATGGTGCCAGCTGCCAGATTTACCAGGACCGTACAAGAATAGTGTAGCTTGAGTCCCTGTCAGCAGTTCCACCTACTTCTACAGGGAGGTTCATCAAGCCAAGCAGAGGGGAGCCACACATACAGAAAGTGCTGTTCTAGTAGTCTTCTTTAAAATGCTGAACAAGCTGGTTTCTGAGGGAGGTGGATGCTCACACGGTCCTCTGTAGTACCAGTGGAGCACCCAGGAGATTTCATTGTCCTTGTGCTGGAGGGCAGTTATGCAACATGTGCCGTAACACAACCTGTGGCCGGCGAGGTTGTTCGTCTTCACCGGATCTAACCTCTTAGCTGATACAGAGGTCTTGTGTGTTGTTGCAGCTGTGATAGGGACACACCCAGCAGCCGCAGGTTGTTGGCTGTCACTGCCAACTGGAGAGCAAGGTGGAATATCTACTTTCCACGATCTCCTTGTTCATGCTCTGCTGAGGATTGACCAGCAGGATGGCCTTAGCTAAGGCCATCCTGCTGGTCAATCCTGGACAGAAGTAGAGCAAAAATGAGGTGCTACCTGACTTTTCTGGGGGGTTTTAGCGGAGCTATATTTCAGAACTGAAGCTGAAGTACTTTTATTTTTTACTACAAACACCATACAAACCTGGCAATCAGCACTCTGGCAGGCAAGCAAACTGAGTAGAGGCACTCTTGGTACTGTGGCACTGAAAGCAGAGCTGATAAGGGTCATTGGCAGTAACCAGTGCCTCATTAGACCAATTAGTGTGTGTCCATGATGTCATTTTTGGCACTTAGCAAAAGTACAAGGGAGGCCAAAACTGCTCCTGTCATTTAATATAGAACAGTTTCGACAGAGTGGAATTATATAAATGATGTTAAAAGATAGTGTATGCATCATTTTAAGACAAAATAGATAAAATAAAATAAAAAAAAAGGATTAATAATTTAATGATGATGGTATTAGTTTTGTATCAAAAGTAAAGTGATCTGGGGCGTCGGTGCCTTAGTGGATAGAGCAGGCGCCCCATGTACAAGGCTGTTGCCGCAGGGGCCCGGGCTCGACTCCAGCCTGTGGCCATTTCCTGCATGTCACTCCCCCTCTCTCTCCCCCTCCCACACTTGTCTGTCCTATCAATTAAAGGCCAAAATGCCCCCAAAAAAATATCTAAAAAAAAAAAAAAAAAAAAAAAGTAAAGGGATCTAAAACCCAATGTGTAAAACTAAAACCAAAATACCTTACAGTATAAAATGCTCAAAATAAAACAATATCTCAGGGGTCCATTTATATCAGCCAATACCTGACAGGATTTATTTATTGTTTTGTTTTTTTTGTTTGTTTTTTTTTACCTGCATGGTATTATAGCATGTGTGCACAGGAGCAGCTAAGAAGGCTGAAACAGTGCCCCGTACATGATGTTGTAAATGATGACGTTAAGTGGACAAGGACAATCAATCATCAGTCATCAATATGAGAGAATTAATTAACTAGTTTGCCGTACAAAACTATTGCAACTATAATTGCTCTATAATTAAAGGAGCTATATGTAAGACATCTAAAGCAAATAGTCATAAAATCCTCCTAATACGTTACAGAGACTAAGGAATAATGTTCATATAACATACTGATCTCACAACAACAATAGTACAGCCAGAATATTCGCATTTAAAAAAAAAAATTTACCGTCCGCAAATCATGTTTATGTTTTGAATTTGTGTTTTGGCCTGTTGCGCCACCCACCACCGTCTACCAGTCACGCAGTCAGTAGGGTCTCAGCATCAGTTAAAGTTACGACTGAGCTACAGCAGCACGGCAAGCAGCATTAGCAGTGTCCCAGTACATAGCATTGGCAGCCGGCTCCTCCTCAGCTGTATCCCGGCAGCAGCTTTAGCAGTAAAGAAGCTGGACTTGCTCAAATGGTCCGCTGGAAAACTGAAGATCAAGGACGCGGCGACACAGCCCTGCCATGGCAGCTGTCTAGCAACTTCGAATCTGTAGGGGAGGGGGGCCGGACACGACTTGTGGCAGTATTTTGAATTTGAGTGCAGTAACCGTTTTGGCCACATTCTTACATACAGCGCCTTTAAAAAAAAAACAAAAAAAAAAAACATGTCTTACAGTTATGTGAAACACTCTATTAAGTCCCTAAAATAGATCTGGCATTCATCCTACACCAATGTAATTAGCATTTGCATTGACTGATACCAGAAGAATGTGTTCCAGGCTATGAGTTATTTCTGGCCCTCTCATGCTGCCTGGGGTTTCTTGTCCTTGTATCAGTCCACTGCTGGACCTCAGCTGAACCATTTGTCTGCCCCCATCACCCGCTGCTCGAGACACTAGTACTGACACTGAGGGTTTTACCTCATAAGCTAGTGAAGCTCTTGCACGTCGTTGCGCAGAGCAGTCCAGCGATCAGCTGGTTCTCTCGTGCTCATGGTATGCTTTTAAAGTGCACATAATAGTGCTTATGTTTAAAGGTAACCCAAGCCATGTAGGGCTGTGTGATTGTGACAGATGCTGGTGGGTATGTGTCAGGGAGAGTGGATTAATGGGGACAGAAAGGCAGAGGTCATGCAGATTACACCGATTTCCATCTCTTTGCAAATGATTTCACAGTTACAAACTTCTTCTTTTCACAGTTAAGTTAAACCACGCTAAAGATACACAATCAGAAAGATGAAAATTGTGCTCTTTTATCCCTCTGAGGTGCAACGTCGTACTGTTTCCTTACTCTGTATTTCTTTGCTTTGAAGGTTAAAACAACAGGGGTTTGACCACCACACCAGCTTGTCATATTTGCCAAAGTAATCAAGTTAGCCTTGTCCTCTGTTAATGTAATAAGGTATTGCTTTAACCCTATGCTGCCTGTTTGTCTGTATCTCCAGTAGCCTGTCCTCCCCTGGTCAGACTCTGTTACATATTACCTTTCAGAATGATGTTATCACCCCAACCATCCCCCACATGGAGCCTGTCACTGAATGACACAGCCCACAACACAGCCAATCCGCTGGGCTGGCGACTCCGCACAACCCTTTGCCTTCTGCTGTGCACTAAGTTTAAAGTGCAATTTGGATCCCTGTGCGAAGTCCATGACAAAAGAACAGTTTGTTTTATAGTACTGGTGTCCCTCACGGACTCATTACTGAGCTAAAGACACCCCCTTTGTGTAAGTGTGCTTTGTGTGCACATTTCCTGCCTTCCAGGTTGCAGAGGGAACTATATCAAAAAACCAAAACAAAAGCAGGGAAATTAAAGCAAGAGCAGACTAGAGGCTGAGCAAATTAGGCGTTTATTAGTGCACTACTGTGTCAGAGCAAGGATGGCTGTTTTGGGAGTCATTGTGTTAAAAATATCTTTATTGTGGTGGATCATGTTTGGGTAGGAGGGATCGTTTTGCCCCACTGGGCCAGCCTCGTGGGCAGCAGATGAGCCAGAGAGACTTGTGTGTGAGTGTGTGTATGTGTGTGTGTGTGTGTGAGTGCTCTGCTGAGCTGTGAGCAGAGGAGCCCCGCCAGCCAGCTTGCTCTAACTGTGCTCTGCACACACTCCAGTCCAACAGCTCGTCTCTTCTCTCTGCTCCAGATGATGCCTTGGATCTAGCCGGCCCACATGAGTGATATGAATAACACACTGGACGGAATACACACTTCTGGAAGCCTCGGAGAGAAAGCAGAGATTTTTCAGAGTGGCAAGGGTAATGTGAGTGGCTTTCCCAGCCCAGCCCTCATCCCTTTGCGAGCTCCTTTACCAGCACCAAATGCCCAGAAGATCAGGACTACGCTCTGCAAGGGGAGCAGGTATGACTCAATTTTCTATGCACTTGCCATGAATGACAACAGGCTGTTTATGGGATTCAATTAAAATAAATTCAGTTACACCAAAACTGAAAGAAGTGTTTTCTACTCTACACTTAACACTGTGAGCTGCCCTGCAGAAGAATAGTGCACTCTTTGTATTAGCAGGAGTGAGACACAGAGGTCTATTTGAAAGCTGTAGCGTAGACTTTGTACCTGTAAACACAATTGGCTTGAGCCAAACGCAGCTGTCAATGGAGTGTAATGCATTATTTCAACAGTGCAGTTAAAGACCTGGAATCAAATCAAGCACCTGTTAGTTTGTGGGAGATAATTAGTAACTCAGTAACTGCTGTGTTTACAGAGCAGTAAAGAAAGCGTCAGTCAGAGAACGGCACCTTGTTCAGGAACCGAGGCCCTCTCATCTGCAAGTGTGCTGATTCTAACTCTTACCTTATCATGATGACAGTTGAATGTGGTGTTGTGGATGATATGTTTACACAGGTTATGACGGATTGAAATGTTAGTTCACTGTGCGGACATGTTAAATGCATTTGAGGAGTACTGGCTACTCTTTACTGCCTAAAATTGGAAGATGCATCACATCGGGGTTAGGGTGACACATGATTATAATATTCGAAATCATGGCAAAAAAAAATCCTGATTCTGCTATTTTTTGATTGTAATATAGATTGCTCTCCTCAAGCCAGCACTTAAAGCCTTTTAATGTTTCTGTCAGCTACTGTATGATAGTGGTAAAATCAGGGGCAGGTCACATGTGCATAATCTTATCAGTCTGATGGTGAGTGGGGTGTGCCGTCTGGTAGTTGAGAGCAGGAGGAGTCCATGCAGACGCAGCCTTATGTTTCTGTCAGTTTGTTTATCACCTGCTTCATTTACACTCCCCAATTTGTCTACGTGGGACACATGCAACACAAGAACCAGCAATATGTTGAAACATCTCTCTAAGCTACAAGTTGCGAAATCAGTCTGGCATAAAGTCTAATGCATCGTTACGATGTCACAGTCTGGACTGACTCTGACAGGCGAAATAGGGAGACAAGTGATCTATTGTTTGTATTCATCCTTTTAAAAGCGTGATTTTTCCACTGCAGTTTCTCCATAAGTTTCATGCAATATTTCACAAACTGTAAATTCTGCAACTGCTTGAGCCAACATTTCACTAAAGCTTCTGGAAAGCAGTTTGATACTTTAAAGGGAGATTTCAACCCAAAATCCTCTGACCTGTAGTGCTGTTTATCAGTCTAGATTGTTTTGGTGTGAGTTGCTAAGTGTTGGAGATATCAGCTGTAGAGATATCTGCCTTCTCTCAAATATAATGGAACTAGATGACACTCGGCTTGTCGTGCTCAAAGCACCAATGAAATGCATTTTAACTTGTGAGTAGTTTCATGTACAAACTGTTTTCTTTCTACTGAAATATTTCCGCCAACTGTGCAGAAAGGAGTGTGCTACTACTTATGGTCAAGAGGCTTGTGCTTGTGACAGCACGCGATTTAACATTAACAGCGTTGTTAGTTAGCTTGGTGGTGCTAGGCGAGCTAACAGTACTCGCATGATTCCTTGCACTATGATACGGTTGGTGGGTGTAGTTCAGTAGAAAGAAAATAGTTTGTACATGAAACTGCTCACAACAAGTTCTGTGGATTATTTTGAGTAGCTGGGCCATGATTTCTGAAAGAGGCATTGCAATTGAATTTAGCATTATTTGGCGTTCTGAGCACCACAAGCTGAGTGCCATCTTGTTCCATTATATGTGAGAGAAGGCAGACATCCCTACAACACTCAACAACTGACACCAAAACAACGTAGACTGAAACAGCACGACATGTAAGAGGAAAAATGTGTTTGATTTTGGGGTGAATTGCCCCTTTATGTGAGTGGTATTCAAACCTCAGACACTATGGAAACGTGTTTTATGGCCGTACCATTACATCAAAGAGAATACTGTAGATGTGTGCACCATTTCCGTTAGCCAAATGTTTAGTGTGACATACTTTTACATGTTTGAAGACTCATACAGAATTTGAAATCAGATGTGAACAGTGCTTGCCACATTTAATGCAGCGCCTCTCTCTCTCTCTCTCTCTCTGTCTGTCTCTCTGTCTCTCTCTCTCTCTCTCTCTCTCTGTATTTTTTGTCCTTCAGGAGCAATAAAGAGGGAGAGGAGTCATTCTCTTCCCCTGTTCCAAACCCTTTCCCTGAGCTTATCGCCTCAACCCTTTCCCCCCTTGTCTCTGAATGTTTATTGCCATGGACCAAAAGTAGTGCAACTCAGGTGAGTGTTCCATTTACAGTACTAGAGGCTAACTGTGACACAAAGAGGCATATTATTTGAAAGAAAAAAAAAGGCCTCTATTGTAACCTTCATCATGTGTAACCTCAGGCAACACAGTTATGCTAACTTTAATTGGAACAAGTGCCAGAAAAACAACTGCAGGACATATTTAGATTTACATAAATGCATACTTACATGTTTGACTTGTGATTGGTCTGACACTTCAGGGCATATGGACGGTAGAACCAGTTGTGTGAGTATGTAAATTCATTGCAGTGAGTAGATAATAATGCTGTCAGCACACACTCCGACAATCCACACGCTCAGTGGTAGTACTTTTGAGAGCCTGGGTTTGTACCTGCATACAGTGCCACTGAACAACATAAAAATGGGAAATACCTGTGATTTGATAGCACCTGAAGTTAGTGCATTTGGAATTTAATTATAACTGTATTGTTGACCCAGGAAATACCTGGCTTAGTGCCCAACAGCCACTCTTGTACATTTGTTTTAGCACAGGGTGTGTGGTGTGTAATGTGACGAATGTGTGAAAGTACCTGCTGCTGCTTTCACTCCAGTGTAGTAGATCTTCAGTTTTATTGATTTTTTTTCTTACTTTGGTCACCAACTGACCATCCACTATGCCCCGCCCCTCTTATTTACTTTTGCTATGCCAACGCTTTCCATTCTAGTATGGCACATATGCAGCTGATAATGACAGGTGTGACAGATTTACCACTCAAGAGTTATAGTAACTTTAGGAACAGTGAGTCTCTGCTTTCACACAGAAGTAGTTAAATGGCTTCTCATTGCAAGAAGGTGATTGTTGATTTTGTCACCAGCAGACTTGAAAACGTGAATCCAGTAAAAGCATCTGTACACTTCCCAAAACAAACAAAAAAACAACAGGACAGACCGGTGAACGGAGACTGAACTTATAACCCCACACACCAGGTGTTTTTGGATCAAACAGTTCAGGGGACTCCTTAAGAGGAAGTGCCCACTGGGGCAGAGAACTCCCCAGAGAAGTACATACCTTCACAGCCTTTTTTTGTTTACTTTGGCACCGCCATAAGGAATGCTGAATTGGCAGACTGTAAGCTGGCCAGGAGTTTGTGTAGCACCGTCACTTATGCTCTTAGGATTCAAATCACTTTGTATTTCTACCAATGAATATATGCTCAGTAAAACCAGGACTTCACTGTCGGTCCATTTGGCTGCATTTTCTTTTTCTGCATTTTATTTTATTATGAGCTGTTGTTGGTGTTTTTTGTTAATGGCATTTTTTATTGAAGGATAACTGCAAATCATACAGAATTACAATTAAAACAATACTTTTCCTTCCATTTTTTTTTGGTAACAAACATCCCTCTCCACCTCCCACTAGGGCCGCAACTAACGATTATTTTCATTGTCGACTAATCTGTCGATTATTTCTTCAATTAGTCGACGAATCTATTGAAAAATGTGTTAAAATGTTGAAAAATGTCTGTCTGCCTCTCCCAAACCCCAAAATTATGTTATCTAATGTCTTGTTTCATACTCACGCCAAAGGGTTTTAGTTCACCGTCATGGGAGAGTATGTAAAGCTGCCAATATCTGAACGTAAGAAGCTGCAATAAGAGTATGTTGGGGTACATTTATAGTACTTTTCTATGAAAAATGACTCAAACCGATTAGTCGACTACTAAAATAGTCATCGATTATTTTAATAGTCGATCAGTCATCGATTAGTCGACTAATCTTTGCAGCCCTGCCTCTACCCATCCCCTCCCACTCCTACTTTGAAAGTCCATGGTGATACAGGTTGAACACACAATGACACTGATTCCCTATTAAAAAAAAAGTACAGTAGAAAAAAGGGGGATAAGTAAATAAAAGAAGGCAAAGGAAAAAAGAGGATTTATTGTCTACTTTTTACACTGTTTCCAAATTTTTAAAATTTGTGGTTGCTGGTGCTGCATTTCCAGTGTTTGACCTGTCAGCGTACACTTATGTCTGTGTCTGCTTATGTCACTCAGGGTTCCTCTTGTAGTGGGGGAGTAACTACTCTAAAAAAAAGAAGCTAAAAAAAAAAAGTCCCTCAAAACAGTGTTCTAAGAGCTATGATCATTTCTAGTTCTTAAGGGACATGCACACAAAAAAGGAGGTTCTCAGAGCCATGAAAAAGTCCCTTTGGTCCAAAAACAGCCTAATGTGGTTGGTTTATGATGTGTCCCTTGGCTTTGGACTGTACCATTATTTGTAGTAAGCTAGTTAGCTATGCATGCTAACATTTGCAGCTTGCATTAAAGCAGATATATGGACTGTTTTATGCATTCCTTTTACTGTTGCGCTTGTGTTTTTCGTTTTGGAAAGTGCACTACAACTTTTTTTGCCTTCCCCTACAATCTAATGATCTCCTAATTTTGCCTGCAACAGCTTGCACAAACGTACTGCAGGTGATACACAACTCCTGATGAATTATTGTTTATTAACCACTCTCTTTATGAGTGCAAGTCAGCAGAAAACATATTCCTTTGCACAGCCAGATATTACTTAATATGACCCTGTGATCTGTTGTTGATTTGTGCGTTTATACAGATCTCACTGCCAAATTCTAAAAAGAGAGCACATTCATTATGTTGGAAAGCTAACAATTATGGGTCTGCTTCAAAAGTGCATGGGTTTCAAAATGGATTTTGTCTATACATTTTCCAGGACTGTTAAATTAGTCTGGTTTGTCAACCGCTAGATATTTCCTGGATGTGGATCTGTATACTGTATACTGAAGTTGATTTCAGGTTTTTCAGTATCTTTGTGGTGTGCATGTGTGTGTATAAATGTGTGTATTTGTGTGTTCATGTGTAGCAGCAGGGGGCAGCTCAAAGTAGTGACTCATAGGAAAGCTTGAAATTACAGAGCTCAGCAGTTACCAAGGACTATCAGCAGTATTAGACCTCTGTGTGCTCATGTGTTGCTTTCATGCTGAGAATGAGAAAAAAAAATCCATACAGAAAATCTTGTTTTCTATTTTTTTCTAAAGCTTCCATTGTGCTGTTAGTAAGTGTGATTGGCATAAGAGTGAAATCATATTGGCATTTGTTCTTCTTCATGCATTGTGGTAAGATTGCTTGATTATCTAACACTGGAGTGTCTCCACTTGATATATTATGTCTCAAATGAGCCCTTCTACTCTATTCCATCCTCACTCAATTCATACAGAGTGATTGCCAAATCCTCCTGTGCTCTCGGCAGCCTATTGTGAATACAGGTCAGGGATTTGCACGGATTTGGCATTTTCTTTGACAAATGCGAGAATAATCCTCAAGTTTCTCAGTGAAGGAGCAATATGACACCCTGTTGACCTCACTCTGCAACAATGTGGCTTCCTTGTTAGCAAATCCTAAAGTGCTCCCTATGTATCTCGCTGATGAGGCCTGTGCCTGCACCTCATGGGCCTGACAGCCTCTCACTTAGTCTTTTCAGCAGCGGCACTGGGGAGACAAAGGGAGTATGTCAGAGCGAACAGCTGTTTTTGTGTCACAATCCTCATGTCACAGGGTTATGACCTTCTTTCAGTAGCACTCAAGAAACCAATGACATCATTGTTCCAACTGTGCAGCGCTCACCCCCTCACCCACCCTTCTAACTTTTCTATAAAGGAAAATTGTCCATTGAGCTTCCCCAGTGTGTCTTTTGGGGTAGTAATTTTCCCATCAGTTACAATTATCTGAAAATAATAATCTTCTACTAAGGACAGGCTCAGATTATAAAATGAGCAGGCTAGGAAAATGGCAGTGGCGTCTGTCGATGTGGCATCTCGACCAACTCCGTGTCTGGATGACCATGTTTTTGTTTTGCCGCAGTTGATTTGAGTGGCTTTGCACAATTGTGGCAACATCACTTTGTTTTACACAGGCTTTTAAAGCTACTTCACTTGTGAGAAACTGGTTTATCTGAGCCCCCTGTTAGCCCAGTGTTTGTAGTGTCATGGTACATTTCCATAACAACACCAGCGAGTCATAACTGCCACACTATGTCAATGAGAAACCCAGGTTTGCCGTCAGCAATCTCCAGTCAAATACCTTTCTTAATGCATCTACATTCAGTGTGTTGACATGAAAATGCATTGTTATACGTACAATAGGTCAAGACACATGGATTTGGAAGATCGGTTTGCATGGTGAATAAGTCTGAGTGCTAAACTGCCTCAGCTGTTTCAGATACAGCCGTGACATTAGAGATTACTTTGTGAAATAAAATCCTTCTGCACTTTTGATATTGACCTCAGGAAAAGTGCCCACCGGCAATACCAAGGGTTCAGATTTTAAGTCTGGCTCAGCCACAGCACCACTGTGTACACAAATACACAAAATTTAGTATGACATGACGATGCTGTAAATATTTAGAGGCTTGCGAAACCCGTCATGCAACGCTGGTCACTGTAAAGACAATTCTTTGATGACATTGTTGATACAGGCAGCGTAAGATGGCTTTGAGCGTAACATAATGGAAGAACTGGCATGACTTCACGATATAATGGCAAAATAAACAGTTTTTGAGGAAGTCCACGTAGCTGGCACAGCCTACACTCTCCAGGAATATAGTGGGCAGTCATGCTTGGACTCTTACCAGAAACCAGAAGCACACAGGCAGCCTGTGTCCAGACGGTGTTGAGTGTTCAGTTCAGCTATATGACTCAGAGGAAATGCCTGCCCCTTTAGAGATGTTATTTCAGATCCAACATGCACCACGTACGTGTTCTTCACTCTGAGTTTCAGCCTCTTCGCTACAGCAGATGTAATAATGTCCTCAGGGTCCGTCTTTATAATAAATATAAAACAGTTACTCATGTTCTCTCCATTCAGCAACTTTGATAATATGTCGGAGAGCTGCGTACTGACCAATCAGAGCTACGCTGAAGCCATACCTTGTGCATCATTTGAGTTTTGTAAACTTGAATCAACAGTATTGGACACTGACAGGAACGTTATAATGCAATCGTTCAGTAAGAGAATCTGAGGAGTTTGAATCAGGAGTCATGCTCTGTAATCTCTGCGCATAGCTTTCATTCCTCGTGCCTAACAGGGAGTTTGTGTTATATATAGGAAGTCATCTGGTGCAGCTTTTTTGTTTCTCTTCATGACTGTCTTACCCCTTCCACACAGGCAGTCATATGGGATAACATGATGTTTGTGGTTGCTCTGCTTATTTTTGTAATACCAAATATAGCTAGTTAGTTCTGCAAAATGAACCCACTTCTTCTTATTTGTGTTGTCAGCATAGCCATGAGTTTTTGCTGAACTTCATGTTGTGTGAAACAGGTATTACTCTGATTTAACGTGTGGAAGGACAGCTGTAAACCTGGGTCATGTGTAAACAACAACACCCACGGGTTAAACTTTAAGAGTACAATGCAGGATGTACACTGTACAGATAAATAGTTTACACTCTTTTCTGATCTTATCAAACCAGACAGCAGCACTAAATACCGTGTGAATAGCACAGAATGAATGAATGAAGACGCATCCTTCGCCTCACTGAAGGTTGTCCTGACACAGCACACCTCTCAAGCACAGTTAGCATGCGCTGGATTTTGTGGCCTACTGCTACATATTCAGGATTTCACATCTGAATCTCAGCATCTGTTGAGGTAACATTGGTTTGAGTGGTACACAGTCAACTTGTGAATCCTTGCAGGGCTATGGTTGTTGTTATGTGTGTGGACGATAGCTACTGTTTTACCATTTTTAATTTGTTACCCCAGTATATCCTAAAGATTTCCCCTATTTCCTGGCTGTTGTTAGATTGCTTTACCCTGCATCCCTCTGCCCAGATGTGGGCATACACTCCACATCTGCATACATGCACCGCTACACCCTTGGTTGATGTCTTGTTCCTTTGACAGAGCTTGCAAGGGGTCTTGATTGAATCACCCGTGGTCAAGGACAAAGTGTCTGGAACTGGCTTTGTTATGGGAGTTGTGGAGACTCTGTTATCATTCTGGCTCCATTGGCTCCATTAATTCCAATTCATTTTAGCTGTGTGATAACTAGCAGCGTCTGCTTGTCTGCGCTCTCACAAGTCAGTGTGCTGCATTTCCAGATAAACATGAAGCCTGTCGTGGGAGGTTCTTCTCCTGTCTGTTCTCATGAATTGAAATGGAGTACAATAATTGGTGCTGGTGAGGAGATAAAAGAAATATAGACCTGTGCACATTTTGAAATGCAGCGTGCAGGCTTTTTACTGTAGCTCTGTGAGGTTTTGGTGACAAGATTAGCTAGGTTACTTCTCTTTGACGCACTTCTAGCTGACTGAGTGACCAAAACTATTCATGTTCAGGCAGCTTTCACACCAGGACTAATGAGCTTGTGAAAAGTATTGGGACTTTGATTTTTTTTTTTTTTTTGATACTACATTAATTGTACGTTCAACAATATCAAAAATACCAAAGCTTTAAAAAAATCTAAAGTCAGATTTTCAACCCATGGCTGCACAGATGAAACAACGGCCCTCAACCTTTTGCAATTCTTCCATGGCTAATATGACTGAATGATGTGACGGCAGAAACGTCATTAAACACTAACGAATTCTGACCGTGGCTGGAAAACACAGAGGAGACAGTGTTTTTGTCTCAATGGCCAAAGCTAACCTCTGTTAGTCCACTCAGCAGCCAAGGCACAAGACAGGGAAACTTCTGTTGGTCATAAGGAGTTGCATCATTTACTCGACTGAACATTTGCTGTTACTTGATAATTCATTGCTAAAATTATTTTGTGCTCCCGTCGCTCACTTTTCATGCTTTTGAATTTTACAGTATGTATATCAATTACTCACCTCATGTTATGTTAAATTTGTGAATAAGGCGGTTTTTTTTCTCGCATGCCTCCATGGTATAGAAAGCATCCAAAAGTGTTATTTTGGATGAATTGTAGTAAATGGGGACTGTGTTTAACAACAGCAAAACTAAATCAAAGAGAAAAACAAAGTTTTCTTCACAAATTCAATTCACAATTTCAGTGTAACACGGGGTGAGTAATTGATATATAAATGGTGATTTTGGAAGGTGAAGCGCTCCTTTAATCATTCATTCAGTAGCCTAGTGGATAGTGCCGGCACCCCATGTATAGAGGTGATGTCCTGCTGCAGCGGTCGCGACTTCGACTCCGGCTTGTGACCCTTCACTGCGTGTCATCCCCACTCCCTCTCTCTCCCTATTTCACACTATCCTGACGATTAAAGGCAAAAAGCCCCTAAAAATAATATTTAAAAAAAAAAAAAAAAAAAAAAAAAAAAATTCTAACAACAAACTCTCTGTAGCAGTGGTAGTTGGTTGTCAAGGCAGTTCCCATGCGGTGGTGTAAAGGCAGCTTAATGTATATCAAAAGTACAAAATCAATCAGTTTATTTTCCCTATGAATAGGAAGTGGTTTGTGGGGCCACCCTGCACCCTATCAGGGCCCAGATTTGGCCTATGGACCTAAGTTGAGTATCACTGCAGTACTGTATTACTAAAGCAGGGCTGAATGAGTTTATATGTGTGTGGTCTTCATCAGACAATTAACTTCAGGCTCCGTGTGGTCTGCGATTGTCTCTCCCTTATTAATGCATTCATAACTTTATTGAGATGGCATCTGCTCCCCACAGCATTCGGTATCTATCTTCATACTTGTGCTCTGAGCTAACTAAACTAGAAGCAAACATTTTATAAGTGTATTTGACCTAAAATAAACATACTAAACTTTGATATTTGATATTGTTCTCTCATTTTTATTACTCTAATGGTAAAGACTGAGGCTGGAAGAGGGGGCTATGTTGTAAAGATGGCACACTCATATTCACAAGGCCTCTTTGTCTCGTCTTACAGTAAAACAGATGTGGGTTGTGAATTGAGGCTGTGGGAGTAAGCGCTATTTCGGACCTCTAATTCTCTCTCTCTCCCTCTCTAAAGGGACATTAGATACAGTAGTGCCAAAGCATTGCATGAACATCAACACATACTTATATTCAGAACATTGTTATGACTAGAATAATATGGATAATTGAATAGATAAATGTCATTTTGAGAAGTCACAACACAATGACTAATCTGAGGTCTGATGTCGACAGGTCAGTCTTAATGTGGTTGCAGCAAGAGGGCAACTGTAGTGCAACAATAAAACTTTATTTCCCCAGCACACTCTTTAGTGTTTCATTATCTAAACAGTTAATAAAATGTGCAATGTTTAATGATCACTTTTTGCCCGTAACGTTGTCTAAAATGAGCTTACACAAAGTAAAACGTAAAACATTAATGGGAAATGCTCATGAATATTCTTATGAATGTTTGTTTAGTGAAATGGATTCTATGTCTGAGACTAAAAATAGCTATGTGGTGTCTGGTTAAAAAGTAAGCAAAAAACAAGCTGATTCGTGAACTTTCTGGGAACACTTCAGCTCATTTTGTTTGGTTAAATATATTTTAGGTCTGAAGCTAAAAATAGCATTGTAGCGTCTGGTTTGAAGGTAAGCAAGAAACACTGGTACACGGACTTTCTCAGAAAACTTAGTTGTGTTTTTTACATTGTCACGGGGCAGAGTTTCTTACTTTGATTCCAAGTATTTTACAATAGCTTTCTCAGGCTTCGTGTGTTTTCACTCATGAGAAAACCTTCTTTTTTCAGTTTTGTTTGCTGGAACTGCCTTTCTAAAAGGAGCGAAAAGGAAACAAGCTTTTACAATCTCAAGGACAAAGGAGGAGTTTCTGTTTGTTGAGGAGGCAACATGACTTAGTTTCTCACACTTTCACAGTGGGAGCTGTCATCATAACAGCTTTTCTCTTTCACAAGGATTACCATATAGAAGAATCTCTATATTATTAATAATCTCGAGCACTACAATTTGTACTTTATCCTGTTTTTCAGTTACTATGTGTGGATATTTCTCACATAGTTAATAGTGCACATAAGGCAGAAGCATGAATTTCCATGCGAGAAGAGTCACTTTGCCTGCCATCACACCACTTTGTCTGCAGAAGCGGGTAGGTATCCGACATGGATCTTCTCTGTACTTTCTCCTAAACATTTTTCCTCTTTACCAGTGAAGTGCTGCCTTCTGTTCATGTTTGCCAATCTAAATCTAAGCCGCCTTTTTAGATTGCACTGGACGAGCCTCATTGGAGCACTCTGGAAAAATTCTATTTATGCAGCTTTTTAAAGTTTTTGTCTTCATTTATATGTTTATAGTCTGTTCACAATAATTTGCTTCACTATTGTTAGTAGTTAGAACTGAATTTCCAATGGAATTTACATTGGGTTCTTCAAAAATGTTAGCTAGTTAGGGTCTCAAAATCAATCTTTGACATAGATGCAATGTGTCATTTGATTGTGAGAGGTGATGTTTCAAACCCAAAGAGAGACACTGGCTCACACTGGACTCTTGAGATACACTAAAAATGTTCACTTTGATAAGGACCATGGATGGTGGAAGAAAGCCCACATGTGAAACAGCACTTTGCATTTGCTGCACATACCTGATGGTGGCGTTGTTGCTGTGATTCCTTAGAGTCGGTTATGTTCACAAACATTGGTTCAACCACAATATAGTGTAAATGCTTAAACTCCTGCCTGCTCCCCTTTAAAGCTGCTGTGTATGGATTTATAGATTCTTGCCTTTTTATTTTATGATGGCTCTCTCTTATCGTTTACTTTGACATGGGGATTTTGACTTGTATATCAAATCACAGTCAGGGAAAGAAAACCACCAACCACCATTGGTCACACAGTGAGGACCTGTGTGACAAATGTTGCCACTTGTTGTGAACTATAAAGGTATTATTATGAATATGGTATTATAAAGGAGCACAGCTGCAGTGTTCTTATTAGGATAAATGTTGTATATTCATCAAGCCGACTCAAATGTCTTTCCTGTCCTATATCTGAGTCAAATCTGCTGTGCAAATCCATCCCCCAAAAATTTAGCAGAATATAAATTTGGCCAAAGTAGCTCCTAGCTTCTCAGCATGCTTATGTGTGTAGCCTGATAACAATTGTCTGCTGTTGTTCTCCTCATTGATGAATTCTGAATGCTCTTTAAAGCAAATAGCATTCTGGCTGCTACTTTTCATTTCCACTTGGTCCAGCTCTGTTTCAGCACCTGGAGCACCAGTAGCTTAGCCATTAACTGTAGGTGTAAATAGCACCTGGTTCAGCTATTAGAGAGAGAGTCCCATGTGAGGTTGAGACTGTCAGTCTTTGCAGTGTTGTTACATTGAGAAGCTGGGGGGGGGGGGGGAGAATTTCTCAGCGGTTTCTTAGATAGACGAGGCTGAAGGCCACTTACTCACCAGCACTCCAAGATAGAGCTGCAGCTGTGGGAGTGCAGTTCAAGGTTAAACCAGAGCGGTCTAATTGGCAAAATGGCTCACACTGTCCTGTCCTTGAGATAAGAAGGTCTAATAGAGGAGTTTATCTTCAACAAGACTATATGTGGTGTTACACAGTCAGTGTCTGGATTTACTGTACTACTGCAAATCAGCATCTGGAGGGCATCAAAGTATGCTGAATGTGACTTGCTTTGCATACTTTTAATGACAAAACCTGACAAAACTGGTCTAATTTAATCAGCTTATCACATATTTATCGAGTGTATATGTCTACTGATGCATATCACAAAATGCTGAAGATAAGATTGCATTAATTTAGAAACATTTAATTATTTGTCCACCAGGGGGCGCTGCGGTTGATTTTTCCAACTTTAAAATGTCTCAATATATCCAAGTCATGCTGTGTAATTTGTAAATATAAGGTATTTTTTATTATAGCGTATTTGCTTGTGTGTATCTGTCTGTCTGCAGCTAATCTGGCATACTACTGGACCCATCATCCTAGTATTTTTTATGCACATTCATGACTGTATGTTCAAGGACCTCTTGTGGTTTGCGGTGATTAACAATTTTTGAAAAAAAATATTTAATTAGCTGCTCTGTTTTATACTGTCAGTGACTGCTGATTCCTCACTCCTCTTAACCTGCCGGTAGGGACCACAAGTGATCAACAAAATTACGTATCAAAAGGAATTTTCTTTTAATTGCTAGGCAAAAAACAAGCTGTACCCACTTTGTTGCAGCCCACATTTTGGCTTTTGTCGTGGCTCAAAAACCGACATCCATAGAAAAGTTTGGTCTCATTTGAACTGGAGCATCTACAGATTAATTCAATGCCGGATATGTTATGATCCACTAAATTAGGCACAATAGGAGATAAAAAAAAAAACATCCCTGTGTCTTTATCTATGCTGCCATCTTGATTGCAAGGGAGCCAAGGGACGATTTTGTGAGATCCAACTCTTCTTTCTTTGGGAGGGGTTTTGCTGGACATGTCTGTAACCTGCATATTGTCCACCCTTCGTAACACTACTATCATGCAAACACAGTGGGCACACAGCCATCCTAGCACTCCCTGTTCCCCACCCAGCTGTCCCCAGACACTTTGCTAGTTTGTCCATGGTTTTACGTTCATGTTCAAAAAAGAAATATTGGGCCATGTGTAGTTAGGAGATTTTTTTTTAAGTCTTAAATATTGATATTATTTGCGAAGAGGGCACGAACAACTGCTTTTCAGCAGTTTCTAGCTGCAGCAGGAGACTTTGTTGCACCAACCAGTTTTGCACATTAGACCACAGATGAGACTGTGTCTACCAGTTGGAGGAGGCTAAAATTTGTGTCTATTTGCTCTGCCAATTTTTACTAAGCTAACAACAATACTGTATTTTGTGGGAGGTGTGAAAATAATTTAATGTTGACAGTGTCACTGCTGCTGCAAGTTGCCTGAATTAATGAATTCAACCATTCAGCAAATTTTATCTGGGTTGTAGATTAAAGACCATTATCTAGCACCTAGGTAGTGTGAACCTAAGCAAACAGGGTGCTCCCTCGGGTGCTTATATCTCACAGGAAGTACAGAATGAGATCAAAATGAATATCTCCCTTACATAAGTTGACCTCTGTAGTACTGCTTTGTTAATTGCGTGGTCATGTCTTTCAAAAGTGACGTTTAATTTTGGCCCGACTGCAACCAAAATTTGACCAAAAAACTCTATTTAAGCTGAACAACAGAAGCCAATTTCCTCTTTTGCCCTTCTAAATTGAGGAACAACACTCTCACAGAGAAGTAACTCTCTAGGTAACATTCTTTATTTTTGCATGTTGCAACATAAAAGCTGAGCTACATGACGTAGGCGGACATGAATGCTTTCCAGGTGAAAGCATGTGTACATTTGGATCAGGGTTACTTGCCGATGAATGCAGCTCTGTGTTCGCTGATAAAGACATCAGCCGTTTACACAGCATGCTACCTCGTCTGGCCATTCATTAGTAACTTTAAACCAATGATTAACAGTACCTCCCACTCAATGTGTTCAATTACTCGGAGTGAAAGTTTTTGCATAATGATACAATAATTTGTTTGTGGAAGTAAAACTAATTACATCCTGAGTTCTGTAATTACAATTATTAGACCTGTCTGGTGATATTATTATAAACAGTTTGCACCATGGATTATGTATGCATATTTCTCAACACATTGTTGGAAGTTGTCATTTTCACTATATGTTTTAATCCCGCTGCACTATTACATCAAATGTAAAATCCTGGATGTTGTATATAAAATCATTGTGATTCAGCATGAAATATTTTCTATGTTTGGAAACAACCTCGTTTACATATCTGCGTGACTCAGGCATCTGCTGAGTTAATTAGTGAATCAAAAACAGTCTGCAGAGCAGGATTCATATTTAAAAGCCTCGCTTTTAAATAGCTTTTGATAGCAAACCATGTGAGCACCATTCTGGTGCCTTAGGCCAAACACCCACTATTTGACATCAAATAATTTGTGATAATCATGCAAATGTTAGAAAAAAAAATAATGCTATCACAGTAACCATGGAGACAGCACTTACATTCACAGGGAAATGCTTTGCTTGTGGAGCTCTGATGTCCACTCTCTCCAGCAGAAGTAACATGGTGGTAAAGCACCTCCTGAAACCAGTCTTAGGAAGTTTGTGTCTTAGATATTGTCACAAGGATGTCACATCATGCGTTCCATGCCCCTCCACACTCCTTCATGCCCTGAACTTAGTCCATCTGTCTATCTTTTCTGTACATTTACATGAACATAATTTGCACTCTCACTCTCGGAACACAGTGTTAAATATTTAGTATTTAGGAAGTAAAATGTAAAGAATGCTTTGTGACTGGGAATGTAGAGGAGTGCAGCAGGTTTCATCCATGATTTCAAAGGCTTTTGCTGCACTTATGATACCCACTGCGACGCTTCCAAGGTCCACTGCAGACATGCAGCTCTACAGCATGATGGAGGGGTGGTGTGTCTCTGTGTTGCTGTGTTATGACACATCCCCTCACTATTTAGAACATGTGCACCCCCCCCACTTTTATGTGGTTGTTTTTCAATATGAAATGGGTGTTTCATTGTACAGTTGTGTGCAGTGCATTCTTTCACTGTTTATCATGAGACAGCTGTTGCAGGAGTTGAGCTCTGCACTGTAAAACAGTTGGTGAGAGTCCACACACACACACACACACACACACACATACAGGTATGGGCGGATTATGAGGACACTTTTCCCATACCAGCTCAGTCATGGTTTATGGGGACCCACCTTTCCCTTTGTCCCAGAGAGATGCAAGAAAGATTAAAATGGTCCAAAAAAATTTAGAAATGTTTCTGTCTACTTAGAATTAAATTATTGTCAAAGAATCTGAAGATATGAAAACCTGACATTTTACGGACTATGAGGACGGGGCGGGAGAAGGCGTTTCCTGACCCCACACTTGTTTGTTGGGACATTACCCACACACACACACAATCAGAGTAAAACCCTTGATTATGAGGACAACACTGGTTTAACTGTACATTATCCACACACACACAATCAGAGCAAAACCCTGGATTATGAGGACAACACTGGTTTAACTGTACATGACCCACACACACACACACACACAATCAGAGCAAAACCCTTGATTATGAGGACAACACTGGTTTAACTGTACATGACCCACACACACCCACACACAATCAGAGCAAAACCCTTGATTATGAGGACAACACTGGTTTAACTGTACATGACCCACACACACACATACACAATCAGAGCAAAACCCTTGATTATGAGGACAACACTGGTTTAACTGTACATGACCCACACACACATACACAATCAGAGCAAAACGCTGGATTATGAGGACAACACTGGTTTAACTGTACATGACCCACGCACACAAACACAATCAGAGCAAAACCCTGAATTATGAGGACAACACTGGTTTAACTGTACATGACACACACACACACACACACACACAATCAGAAAAAAACCTGGATTATGAGGACAACACTGGTTTAACTGTACATTACCCACACACACACATACACAATCAGAGCAAAACCCTGGATTATGAGGACAACACTGGTTTAACTGTACATTACCCACACACACATACACAATCAGAGCAAAACCCTTGATTATGAGGACAACACTGGTTTAAATTACACACACAAGTGTTATATGGCAATCCATCACTGAAAAAGTACCTCACTGCAAGAGTTTTGAGAAAGGTAAACTACCTGCATTTTGAAAGGTTAAATCAATTGAGCATTTTATATGGATAATTGAATCTGACTATTAAACACAATGCTGGCAATAATGTTGGGCCAGGTGTATGAGTGACACTGCAAAAAATATTCCTGACTGAATTTCTGTCATAAGCCACAGCTAGCACAAAGTGAGTCATGACTATCAGTAGAGAGGCTGGACAACTTTCTCACAGATATGCAGTGGAGAACATCCTGACATCATGCACCACTGTGTGGTATGGAAACTGCTCTGCTGTAGAAAGAAAGGCTCTGCAGCAGGTAGTGATATCAGCACAGAGGATCACCATCAACTGCCTCCCATCAGCGACAGACATTTACATCAGCAGATGTAGGAACATAGCTGCCAGCATTCTGATGGACCCTCTCATCCCACCCATGGACTGTTCAACCTCCTCCTCAGGAGGAAGGATGTGCATCATCATATTTTATATATCACAATATTTATTGGCACCGAATGCACTTTCAATCAATTGTCTTCCTCTGCTTAATCTTTACTGTTCAACTTTGATCTAATTTTTATATTGTCTGCTGCTTTTTTGGGACCTTGACTACTAAATTTCATTCTTTTCATGTACCCTCACCCTCATGTCCTAGAATGATGATAAATTATCCTTGAATCAGTTATGAGACACACTGGTATTAATGGGCATAATTCACATCTTTTTAAACCTGTAAGGGACATCTACACCAAGAATGACTGTAAAGAACTACACTGGTGTAAGCACCGCACCCTACACAATGGTGCTCAATGTTTTGCCTCATCAGTGGAATTTATTTTATTGAATAAAATGGGCATTTCTCAAATAAAATGTAACACTCAGCAGCTTTTTTTAAATAAATATTTCTGTTATAAGGGTCTCACAAAACCCAACATCATAAAATTTGAACTACCCCTTTGAAGGGCCAAGTAAAACATACAAATTACAGTGCCAAGTAAAATAAAGTGTAGAACAAAGAATAGGTATAAGGCTGCCTTAATATACACCGATATGAAAATTCTGGCCGACACCGATAACCAATATTAACATTGCTGTTATGGCCGATATACAAGTTTCTACGATAACCAAATTTTGAACATACTGAAAACACATTGAACTTGAAAAGGTAATGTCTTTCTTTATTTCCCCTCACTACCCACTCTAACAGTGTTAGTTTTAGACAGTTTTTACAACTTGTACAAATGTTTAACTGACATTGTTAACAAAACAAATTTAAGTGCCAAGTAATATTAACATAAAGTGCAGAGCAACTTAAAGCAACAATTACTGCCCTGAGCAAACTGTAAAACATTGACGATGTAAACAAAAATTGAGTGGGACAGGAGGTCCATTGCACAAGAATAAAGTGCGGGGAAAAACCCACCCACAACCTCAGGCTATTTCACCCCATTTCGTTTGAACATAACACCCTGTTCCTCACAAAATCGCGAATGTTTTGAATAGTTCTGTCTGTCAAAACAGGGTGCTCAGCGCGCTTGCACTGCTCACACTCCAACTTTGATGCAAGGTGTCCTTTAGCGATATGTATTTTGAAGTGTTTCATAACAGCACTGACTTCAACCTTGCTCCATGGCCTTTTCACACATCTTCTTGACGATTTGACCTCTGTCAATCAAAAGAAAATTGTATATGTTAAGATAGGGAAGACAATAACTGTTACAATTTAATTTATATTTTCTTGAAATAACTTCGGAGCCACTGAAATGTAGGTTACAAATGTTTAGGATTGTCCCCTGATAGTCGAATATTCGAATCAATAGTTGGAGATCCCGTAGTCGACTGAGATTTCTTTAGTCGAGTATTCGCTTTTTGTTGTTGTTGTTGTTGTTTTATCAGTCAGTGTGCAGTGTACTGCTGGGGAAATTTTGGTCCCCAAATGTAGCTGCAAGGATGGATGGAGTCCTACCTTTGGAGCTGGTTACCACACTCTGGGTTGTACACAGTTTCTTTTGCCCTGGAGAACCAATACATGATTTTGTTAGAATAGCTAGTACAAACCATTTGTGGAGAAGTTTATTTTCCAAACGAAACAATGCTATTTATTGAACATAAGCTGTAACTTGAACTTGATCCCTAAAATTATATGAAGATGTGAAGAGAGACAACTCTACAATTTTGAAGGACTAGATGAAATTGCACGTCACTATGCATGCACTCAATATGAATCCCACCCCCATCCAGATTAAAAAAAAAAAAAAAAACTTCTATCCAATCAAGATTTGGTAGTAGTGCTTTGGTGTTAACTTTGATATGGACTGACTTTATGAGGACATGACATGACTCTGTCAAGAGTAAGCATTCATGATTGGACTTAGCTGTTGTGGAATGTTTGAAGGGAAAAGTTACAGCATTGTCAACAGGCACAGCTGATGGTCAACTGTGACAGCTTTTAGAATACAGAAATGCGGGGGTGACCGGTAGTCGAGTGGTTAAGTCGCGTACCACATGGGTGCTAGCGCTCTGAAGAGCAGGTCCCCGATTCAATTCCTGACCGGACGGACCATTTACTTCATGTCATTCCCCTACTCTCTTCCCTGCATTTCCTATTTTTCTCCACTGTAATAAAGGCCACCTAACCAACAAATATTTAAAAAAAAAAAAAAAAAAAAAGAAGAATATAGAAATGCATGTAATCCAATCACCGCCTCATAGCTAGGTGAGGTGGTTAAATCTGTTACAAAATAGAGATGATCATGTACTGGAATTGGAGGAATGATCATGCACTGGAATAAATTCACTATTATTAACTGTCTATGTTGATAGCATAAAATCAAACTTAGATAGTAAAGGTAATTAATTTAGAGTAAAAACGAATCAGAGTTTGGTCATTATGTTCACGTATCTGTCTGGGTCTGTCTCACCAAACAGTTAGAGGGCCACATCAGCTCTCATTCACTGAGAAATACCAGAGGCTGCCTTCAAGGAGACGAAGCAAGGTCTGTCCAAAAAGTAACTTGATATGTTGTAAGCCGCTTATTTGAAGAAAAAAGTTGCTAATGTGGTCTGAAAGACACCAAACATAGTAAGTGATCCAAAGCTTAAGTCGTCACCCTCTATGGTCCTGAAAATGCAGTTTACCTCATCATAAGGTTAACAAATTCAAGACTGTTCACTAAACCCGATTTCTAGAATACCCTCTGAATCATTACTACAACTTTAAACAAATAAAAACTGTACCTTTGTAACTCTTGGCCACATCCTGGATAGATTCCATTCTTTTTCTTTTCTCTAAGGAAAAAAAAAGTCAAAGTGTAAACTTCTTCATTCTGAACTTTTTTAACATCCATTACAAGCAACATATTTATGTTCCTTAAGTTTGATTCCATTCTAACTGCAAAGTAACAAGTAATGATATATCCAATTAATAACTTATACTATAATACTACAATCTGGATCCATATGAACAGTGAACATTAGAGGCAAATTTAACAAATAACACTGAACATATTCTAAGTATATTAAAGTCCCTTTGTAGTACAGGCCCCTGACAGCATTTTATATAATTTACACCCATTATGAGAGCTAAAGGTAGTTTAAAAGCAAAACTTAAATCTGATTTCTCCCTTTTAGAATACATACAGCACAGTAACGCTGCCTGCAATATAGCAAGGGCAATGTAACGGCCGGGCTCCACCGGCTGCAAACGTAAGCGTCACGTCAGCGTAGCGTCGCGGCGTATTCATTTGGGCTCCACTGACCGCGTACGGAAGCGGCACGTAGAGAAGCCAACGGGGTTGTTTACCGTTTGCCGAGCCGAGAGGCTGCATGAAATGTTAAAGCATTTCCCACCTAAGTAATTACATATATTTGAGTTATCTACAAGTTTACTGTAGGCTACTGTTTGTCATCTACTCGCTTTCAAATGTCCGCCACGGACATTTACACAATGTCACGGATAAACATGAGTAAATGCATGAAAAAAAAAAAAAAAATCATATATCACCTCTGAAAATGGTTTATTCAATTAAAAACACATTCTGCTCGTTTAGCACACTATTTCATGTAGTTTTTATCTGCTGGAGGGTCGCATAGGGGAGCATAGCGCGACAAAAATAGAAGAGCCGTGTAAAATAGAGAGTTGTCGCGCGACAGACGGCGGTTGTTGTGCCGCTCCTGTTGCCAGTGGAGCCACTGTAATTGATTAACAGGGTGGCGCTGCGCAGACGAAACACGCCGCTGACGTGCCCGGTGGAGCCTCCATAAGGCTTTCCCACATTACCAGAGGAGCTGGTGACCTTCAGGCGCTCTTCATTTCTTGATTTTCTGGTGAAAGAATACAAAAAAGGCCTTCAGCATCAATTGAAGTTAAGTGATCAATGGTAAATGGACTGTACTTATATAGCCCTTTTCTAGTCTTATCAACTACTCAAAGCACTTTACAATACTGGTCTATCATTCACCCATTCACACCACATTCATACACTGATAGCTTAAATGCGGAAACCATGCCACGATTTGACTCTTATCATTGTTGATTTATTGACTGTGTACCTTGCTGACTTTGTGGTAGTATTAAAGCAACATAAGGGAATCTGAATATGGTCCTTACTCCAAAATATACCATGAATGTATACTGGAAGATATTCAGTACATACCACTTAGTCCGGACCCATCAACTCCATCTCCGTCATCTCTACTGCCTCCACTGCCTTCACTGCCTCCACCGCCATCGTCATCACCACCGCCATCACCACCGGCATCGTCACCAACACCACCATCGTAGTCATCGTTGTCACCATCGCCATCGCCATCGTCATCACCATCACCATCACCATCACCCAGCTCTGGGTCCAATGCCTAAAGAAATGATTGATGCAAAAAATAAAAATAATTGTTGCTGCAAGTTTGTACACCTGACATGTTTCTGTATCATGTACCAAAACATTGAGGCATATTTACTTTTTATATTCTAAAAAGTCTGAATTTACATCTTCCCAATTTAAAAAATGTCCAAAATACTGTTGTATTTCTTTAGTCTCACTACTTTGTTTGTAATTGATCCTGTAGTAAAATATTATTCTTTTGAGAAGAGCCATTAAGAGTGTTGTTACCACCACATACCTTCAAGCTCAATCTCGTCAAGAGACTTTCCCTGGAATTTTGCAAGAGTTCCTTTCTCCATTGCAAGTAGAAGCTTTGTGATTTTTGCCATTTCTATAGTTGCCTCCGGCAGACGATAAAAGTCTCTGTGGACTCGTATATCGTGGCCCAAAAAGTTGGCCAGTTGGTCCAGCTCATTGTTCTTGAGGTTGAGTATTTGGGACACTGTTGCAATGTGCTTGCGAAGATATGTAGACCTCAGATTATCAGGATTCTTTGCACCACACATACTTGCAAACTTTCTTATGCAGTCCTGTCCCCTGTAGTAGCTCATGGAGGGGCACTGTGGTCGTCCAAATAGGAAGGGATTATCCTTATGCACATTACATGCATCTCTTTTCTCTACAAGAAGTGTTGTTGCACTGACAGCCTCAGGGTTTAACAAAACAGCAACTTTCCTATCTCTTTTGCCGATAATTTCTACCCTGCTGAAGTGCTGGGCTAACTTTTGTTCAAACGGTGACAGGCTAGCAGCTACATCACTATGGAGCTCAGTCTGGTCTCTTTTCTTGAATGACTCAAGTGACATTTTTGAGACTTCTCCTGCACGACGCCTGTTAAAGAGGATGATCTGAGCAAGTGTCACCCTAGCAACTTCTGCATACGCCTGTGGAGACTCATGCTCTTTCAGGTCTGCAATGGCGGCAGCCGATTTTTCCTCCAGGTGCTTGTGCAAAAGCTGCACATCCTCTGTGAATGGTATGGTGGATGGTTTATTGTACTTTGACTTGCTCAAAGTAGCCAGTGCAGTGTGGGAGACTTGTCCTGCCCATTCTTTTGTGCAGAGTTGTGTAAATCGTTCCGCTGCTTTAATCAAATTTTCATTCTCTGCTGCGATGGCCCTGCAGAGAATAATGTCACCAATCTTCTTCAGCGAGTGTCCCAATTTCAGGGCAAGACTGGGTGTACAATAGGAGTGCTTCTCTTCATCATATCCAGCAACTTCTCTGACAGCTCCAACGATTTTGTAAAAATTGTTTGGTTTTACAGCATCTTGAGCTAAATATAGAATATTTTTTCCTTAAGGTTAACAACAGTCTGCCCATTTCCCGAGCCTTTGTTCTGATGTACTCAAATTTTGTTGGATCATTCCCATGCTTGTTGTAGAGAGACTGGCCCAGTTGCAATATGAGGAAGTCATTACGGACTACAGATGCTACCTCATCGTCCCTCATCTTTCCAAGGATCTTCCACACTCCAGGGGACACTGCTTGGCTGTATGTTGACTCTGCAATATCTGCCAGAACTAAGGCTTTGGTCTTAGAAATAGCTTCAGTTTCTGAGACCATCTTTGACGGGCATCTATGCGAGTGGCGCCACAGCTCTTTACGGATAAACAGGCCTTTACAATATGCACAGTGCACATGCGTTTTGGCATTCACCGAGATTTTTGATGGTCCTGGTCTTCTTTTCAGTTTCAATTGTCCATCATGTTTACGCATTACTTCTTGATTATGTTCATAATTACCTTTGTTCCATAACTTCTCAAGTAACCTCTTTCTCTCTTTTGAGTTCTTAGGGAATGAGAATGCTTCAGCAATATCAGGCTCTACTTTCTCATGCTTTTTAAGGTGACGAGATATTTTAGACTGAGGTGTTTTGCAAACATAGCAGTAATTTTTTGATGTGCAAGAAGAGACTTGTGGTGCTGCTGCAGTCTCAGTAGAAAAGACTCTGTTGTACTTCTTGGAAGAGTCTGGGTATTACTTGTAGTAGGATCATCAACATCAGAACAGGGTTCACTATCAGGTATGAAGTCATCATCAATGCCAACTCTGCCAGAGTTGGAAGCATCCTGTCCTCCTGTTCCATGCAGGATATAGGTTGCAGGACTGTCTTTGTCCTTTCCTGGGAAGAAAGTGAGTCAACTGGTCCACTCTTGCGATGTGGTAGGTTTAGATCCTCACTATCACTAAATAGTTCAGTGTCAGTTACAACATCTTCATCAGAGTTGGATCCATCAGACCTTGGTGCAGTGTCAGCTATGTAGAGATCACCAGAGGAACAGCCATCACTACTTGCAGAGTCAGAAACAATCTCATCGGGTATAACATCCTATGCAGAAAAAAGAGCTTATATTAACCCCCAAAAATCTACTACTGTGTAAGTCACAATCCGACACCAAGAACACTTTAAAATCAAATTTAAAATGGAACCAAGGAAAATGAACATACCAGCGACTGATTCTTCTTGAAAAAGCAGGATTTGTGCCAGGATCTTGAACACACTAAAAGCACATTGAAATGAAAAGTTAGCAAGTTGTGCTAATGCTTTTGTTTTAATTTAACATAAAAACTGCACTAAAGTAGGGCTGCACGATAAATCGCATTTTCATCGCCATCGCGATATGAACATGCAAGATAAACGCGATCGTAAAGACCGCCTGAACTGCGATGAATGAAAAATCAGTGTTAATACTCGTGCCATGCATTTACACTCAGCATGTGAGCATTTGGGAAGCCCTAGACACCGTTTGGCTAATTAGATGAAGCCTCAGCTACCCTGTCAGGTCATGTGTCATTTGCTGGAGGTGAACAAGTAGGAGAGAGGAGCAAGGAAAATATGAAGAAGTTGTTGTGAACAAGCACAGTACTTTTGCTACTTGGAATTATTTTGGATTCAGGAGAGACGTTTTATGGACGTGCACTGTCGCAAGTCGATAATGCTGAGGACATTTGGAGGATATTTCTCCTTCCTCTTTGTATTTCTGCCATTTTCTCCTCTGTGAAACTCTGAAGCCTCCTCCTCCCTGCTCCTAACACTGTTTCACTTTAGGAGCTCTCTTAAGCTAAGATACTTTACAGGGTTCCTAGAGCTTAAGGCAAGTTAAATTTAAGACTTTTAAGACTTTTTAATGCCACTTGAAATGAAATTTAAGACCAACGACACAATCAACACAAATGAAATAAATGAATAAATCCAACTCCTCATTTGATTTGTATGATTGGTGTTTTGTCATGGTGTTCAGACACCACAGTACCTTTGCTTTTAGCTAGGTGTGCACCCAAACACTAGGTTCGTTCGAGATGAGCCAGGCCTGTGCAGATTCGATCACCGGCGATCGGCGCACAATGCATGCCGTTAGTTTTGTGTCCAACTTCATCCCGACTTGCTCTGATGTATTACAAAAGTCCTCGGGCGCAGTTTTTAGAGCCAGGCGCTGCAGTTGCTCTCCACCGACTGCACCGCCTGGCTCTCACCTGATCTAACAGCTGACTGGTTCAGATGTCAACTCAACAAGATGACGTTTTAGATAAACTTTTAATTTTTGATGAATTTTAGAGATTAAGATTGTATTTGTCTGATCTGAAGGTTTATTCTGTGAACAGAAACATGTTGTGTGACTGATGGTGAAGTTTAGTTTTCAGAGACTGAATATATTCATCATAAACTATACAGAGTCTACTGTATATTAATATTGGACGGTTTAATTATTGAAGTATTTAGCAACACAAAGACTTGTGGTCAGTGGGATGTGAGGATTCTTAAAATAACATCAGATGTGAAGCCCTGACTGTATCTGACTGATCTTTAATGAAAGCTGTTGTCTTGTATAAAATATGAACCTTATAGTCAAGCACTGTTTATTTAGCCTGTGTAGCTGAGGCGACAGGTCAAACTGATATGATGCTGATTTACAGGAGAATTCATGTCAAATGGAGTTGGAGTTTAATAAAAACACGTTTGAAATCATTTATTTCATTATTCAGTGGGCATGGACTATTCGATTTTTGGGGTCTAGCAGTATACCTATTAAAAGAGAACGACATAGGAACTGTAGAGCTTATATACAACCTTATTGTCATCGCAATACTGAACAGTGTTACAGTACATTGCAGATTCTCCTCATATCGTGCAGCGCTACACTAAAGACAACAACAACAAAAACTGTTTGAGTGACATGAATACGAACATTTGCATGTGAGACCAAGCCATTTTAGACTGGAGACAGGTCCTGTGCAATCTTCACAATGGTCCAAACAGCTGACAAGTGAGCAGGTAACACTATGGTGGCACTGAGGAACCAATAAGGTATATATCAGTAATGATCAGTGTTGGAAACCCTTAACATAGGGTAAAAACACTTCTGAAGACTTCTGAGCAGTACCAACTTCTGACACCCATTATATAAAGAAATGCATGAAGGCCTAATACACACCCCCACTACAAACCATGAACGCCTGATTAGGAAAATGTCCTCTTAAGTACATTCTGACATAACCACACACACACACCCAATTCCTACTGTCCTTACAGGACACTTTGTCCTGACAGTCCTGTGCTGTGGCAGGTACATGTAGTGTACAACATTCAAAAGTGTGAAGACTTCTGAGCACAGTCATAAGATCAAACAAAACAGTATTATGTCTAGAAGTAAAATCATGATATTACAAGAATACTGTCAACTTACAATGTCATCCTTTAATGTTGGAGCTGCCCTGACCTCTGTCATCAAATCACGACCGCTGCACACCTCCTGTGACTGAGTCAATGACAGGCACAAATGTGAGTTTATTTTAAGCTAAAATAATTCATTTTCATTCTGCAAACACTGTGTTACAACACTGGCCATGAGTATGGCAGAAATGTCAGTTAATAGTCAGCAGGGAAGAAGGAAGACCGGAATAATGAACTTGTACTATAAAATTCTAAAGACCAAAACCAATTCTACTGTATTGAAGGTGACACATAAAGCAAACTAACTATGATGGCACAAACTACAACTTGCCTTTTCTGAGCCTGGCTCACTTTCTCTCAACAACAAAATTCCATGACTTTTCCAGGTTTTCCATGACCGTGGGAACCCTGACATAAGACCTCAATACTTTCAGGACTTTCCTGGTCTACAGTCCCTGACAAAAGTCTTGTCGCTTATCCTAGTTGTAGGAACAACAAATAATAACCTGACTTGTAGTTGATCAATTGGGTTCAGAAATAGCTTATATGAAAGGCAAAGACCTTTAGATTATGCTTATTATACCAAAATAAAGTTGAGTGTCATTCATTGAGTTTTATCATTTAATTAGGACAGAAAGGTCAGATTTTGCTTGGACAAAAGTCTTGTCGTGTCTTTAAACGATTCAACCAATCACAGATTAGAGCTCCACCTGTGACAAATACTGTAATTAACACATTCCCTGGTGTGTCTAAAAAGAACCCCAGCACACCAGACCTTCATGTGAAGTGCAACCTGACCGCTGACAACATGCCAAAGATTCAACCACAGACCAAAGTGCTGATCATCAAGAGCCTGAAGACCAAGTCTGCTGCTGAGGTGGCAGACATCTTCAGTGTATCCAAACGTCAAGTGGAGAGGATAAAAAAAAGATTTGAAGAAACTGGTGACGTTCATGACAAGCCCAGGTCAGGCAGACCCTGTAACACAACTGTTAGAGAGGACCGTTTGTTGCTTCGCAGTCCAGGGCCAGCCCTTTTCAACTGCAGCAGAGCTACATCAGAACTGGTCACCAGAAACCCCTGTATCTACCAGAACAGTTTGTCGAATTCTCTCACGCAATGGTCTCCATGGCCGAATTACTGCTCACAAACCAGCATTAAACAGAAGACAACAAAGCATCGTGTTGCATTTGCCAAGGCCCACAGCTTGCAGAAAGGATGGACAGTGGAAAAGTGGCAGAAGGTTGATTTTTCTGATGAATCATCCATTGAACTGCATCCCAATTGCCACAAATACTGCAGAAGACCTGTTGGAACCTGCATGGACCCAAGATTCACCCAGAAAGCAGTCAAGTTTGGTGGAGGAAAAATCATGGTTTAGGGTTACATCCAGTATGGGGGTGTGCAAGAGATCTGCAGAGTGGATGGCAACATCAACAGCCTGAAGTATCAAGAGGTTCTCGCTGCCCATTGCATTCCAAACCACAAGAGAGGGCAAATTCTTCAGCAGGATGGTGCTCCTTCTCATACTTCAGCCTCCACATCAAAGTTCCTGAAAGTGAAGAAGGTCAAGGTGCTCCAGGATTGGCAGCCCAATCACCAGACATGAACATTATTGAGCATGTCTGGGGTAAGATGAAGGAGGAGGCTTGGAAGATGAAACCAAAGAATCTTGATGAACTCTGGGAGTCCTGCAAGACTGCTTTCTTTGCCATTCCAGATGACTTCATCAATAAGTTATTTGAGCCATTGACGTATGGATGCAGTCCTCCAAGCTCATGGGAGTCATACGATATTAATTCTTTTTCCCAAGGCACCATGACTTTATGTTCTGATGTTATTGGAGCATGTTTGTGTATTCAACAGAAAGTATCATTTCTACAGTACATTATTTTTGTATGCGACAAGACTTTTGTCCAAGCAAGATCTGACCTTTCTGTCCTAATTAAATGATAGAACTCAGTGAATGGCACACAACTTTATTTTGGTATAATAAGCATAATCTAGAGGCCTTTGCCTTTCATATAAGCTATTTCTGATTCCAATTGATCAACTACAAGTCAAGTTATTATTTGTTGTTCCTACAACTTGGATAAGCGACAAGACTTTTGTCAGGGACTGTAGAATATCATTTGATATTCTTCAACTTTTTCAGGTTTAATATGACCATGGAAACCCTGAACATACAGTACGGGCCAAAAGTTTGGACACACCTTCTCATTCAATGCGTTTTCTTTATTTTCATGACTATTTACATTGTAGATTCTCACTGAAGGCATCAAAACTATGAATGAACACATGTGGAGTTATGTACTTAACAAAAAAAGGTGAAATAACTGAAAACATGTTTTATATTCTAGTTTCTTCAAAATAGCCACCCTTTGCTCTGATTACTGCTTTGCACACTCTTGGCATTCTCTCCATGAGCTTCAAGAGGTAGTCACCTGAAATGGTTTTCCAACAGTCTTGAAGGAGTTCCCAGAGGTGTTTAGCACTTGTTGGCCCCTTTGCCTTCACTCTGCAGTCCAGCTCACCCCAAACCATCTCGATTGGGTTCAGGTCCGGTGACTGTGGAGGCCAGGTCATCTGCCGCAGCACTCCATCACTCTCCTTCTTGGTCAAATAGCCCTTACACAGCCTGGAGGTGTGTTTGGGGTCATTGTCCTGTTGAAAAATAAATGATCGTCCAACTAAACGCAAACCGGATGGGATGGCATGTCGCTGCAGGATGCTGTGGTGGCCATGCTGGTTCAGTGTGCCTTCAATTTTGAATAAATCCCCAACAGTGTCACCAGCAAAACACCCCCACACCATCACACCTCCTCCTCCATGCTTCACAGTGGGAACCAGGCATGTGGAATCCATCTGTTCACCTTTTCTGCGTCTCACAAAGACACGGCGGTTGGAACCAAAGATCTCAAATTTGGACTCATCAGACCAAAGCACAGATTTCCACTGGTCTAATGTCCATTCCTTGTGTTTCTTGGCCCAAACAAATCTCTTCTGCTTGTTGCCTCTCCTTAGCAGTGGTTTCCTAGCAGCTATTTGACCATGAAGGCCTGATTCGCGCAGTCTCCTCTTAACAGTTGTTCTAGAGATGGGTCTGCTGCTAGAACTCTGTGTGGCATTCATCTGGTCTCTGATCTGAGCTGCTGTTAACTTGCCATTTCTGAGGCTGGTGACTCGGATGAACTTATCCTCAGAAGCAGAGGTGACTCTTGGTCTTCCTTTCCTGGTCGGTCCTCATGTGTGCCAGTTTAGTTGTAGCGCTTGATGGTTTTGCGACTCCACTTGGGACACATTTAAAGTTTTTGCAATTTTCCAGACTGACTGACCTTCATTTCTTAAAGTAATGATGGCCACTCGTTTTTCTTTAGTTAGCTGATTGGTTCTTGCCATAATATGAATTTTAACAGTTGTCCAATAGGGCTGTCGGCTGTGTATTAACCTGACTTCTGCACAACACAACTGATGGTCCCAACCCCATTGATAAAGCAAGAAATTCCACTAATTAACCCTGATAAGGCACACCTGTGAAGTGGAAACCATTTCAGGTGACTACCTCTTGAAGCTCATGGAGAGAATGCCAAGAGTGTGCAAAGCAGTAATCAGAGCAAAGGGTGGCTATTTTGAAGAAACTAGAATATAAAACATGTTTTCAGTTATTTCACCTTTTGTTGTTAAGTACATAACTCCACATGTGTTCATTCATAGTTTTGATGCCTTCAGTGAGAATCTACAATGTAAATAGTCATGAAAATAAAGAAAACGCATTGAATGAGAAGGTGTGTCCAAACTTTTGGCCTGTACTGTACATCACCAACTTCTGACACCCATTATATAAAGAAATGCATGAAGGCCTAATACACACCCCCACCACAAACCATGAACGCCTGATTAGGAAAATGTCCTCTTAAGTACATTCTGACATAACCACACACACACACCCAATTCCTACTGTCCTTACAGGACACTTTGTCCTGACAGTCCTGTGCTGTGGCAGGTACATGTAGTGTACAACATTCAAAAGTGTGAAGACTTCTGAGCACAGTCATAAGATCAAACAAAACAGTATTATGTCTAGAAGTAAAATCATGATATTACAAGAATACTGTCAACTTACAATGTCATCCTTTAATGTTGACGGAGCTGCCCTGACCTCTGTCATCAAATCACGACCGCTGCACACCTCCTGTGACTGAGTCAATGACAGGCACAAATGTGAGTTTATTTTAAGCTAAGATAATTCATTTTCATTCTGCAAACACTGTGTTACAACACTGGCCATGAGTATGGCAGAAATGTCAGTTAATAGTCAGCAGGGAAGAAGGAAGACCGGAATAATGAGCTTGTACTATAAAATTCTAAAGACCAAAACCAATTCTACTGTATTGAAGGTGACACATAAAGCAAACTAACTATGATGGCACAAACTACAACTTGCCTTTTCTGAGCCTGGCTCACTTCTCTCAACTTCGGGTGAGATTGTTCTTCACCGGTGCCTGAAATTGTAAAGAGGAAATGTACTGTTTAATCACTTGACTGGCAGCACTATCACTTAGTGGTCTTTAAGAAAGAAAGACAGGCGATAATTATGTTCATATTCACCTCAAAAGATGAAAGATTACTGTAACAATGTCATTATACACAACAAAAATTCCATTACTTTCAAATAACAGGGTTCCCACACATTTTCACAGACACAATTTCAAAACTTTCCATGACTTTTCAAGGACCCATAATATAATTTCCATGACCTGGAGAAGATTTAAGAGGTCCTGGAGGAAGTTTCAGGAAATAGGGAGCTCGTGTGCCAATGATTACAGTAAGATAGCCTAATTAATTACACTGCAGACAACAAAATTCCAGGACTTTTCCAGGTTTTCCATGACCGTGGGAACTCCTGACATAAGACCTCAATACCTTCAGGACTTTCCTGGTCTAGAATATCATTTGATGTTCTTCAGCTTTTTCAGGTTTAATATGACCATGGAAACCCTGAACATACATCACCAACTTTTGACACCCATTATATAAAGAAATGCATGAAGGCCTGATACACACCCCCACCACAAACCCAATACATGAATGCCTGATTAGGAAAATGTCCTCTTAAGTACATTCTGACATAACCACACACACACACCCAATTCCTACTGTCCTTACAGGACACTTTGTCCTGACAGTCCTGTGCTGTGGCAGGTACATGTAGTGTACAACATTCAAAAGTGTGAAGACTTCTGAGCACAGTCATAAGATCAAACAAAACAGTATTATGTCTAGAAGTAAAATCATGATATTACAAGAATACTGTCAACTTACAATGTCATCCTTTAATGTTGACGGAGCTGCCCTGACCTCTGTCATCAAATCACGACTGCACACCTCCTGTGACTGAGTCAATGACAGGCACAAATGTGAGTTTATTTTAAGCTAAAATAATTCATTTTCATTCTGCAAACACTGTGTTACAACACTGGCCATGAGTATGGCAGAAATGTCAGATTAATAGTCAGCAGGGAAGAAGGAAGACCGGAATAATGAACTTGTACTATAAAATTCTAAAGACCAAAACCAATTCTACTGTATTGAAGGTGACACATAAAGCAAACTAACTATGATGGCACAAACTACAACTTGCCTTTTCTGAGCCTGGCTCACTTTCTCTCAACTTCGGGTGAGATTGTTCTTCACCGGGTGCCTGAAATTGTAAAGAGGAAATGTACTGTTTAATCACTTGACTGGCAGCACTATCACTTAGTGGTCTTTAAGAAAGAAAGACAGGCGATAATTATGTTCATATTCACCTCAAAAGATGAAAGATTACTGTAACAATGTCATTATACACAACAAAAATTCCATTACTTTCAAATAACAGGGTTCCCACACATTTTCACAGACACAATTTCAAAACCTTTCCATGACTTTTCAAGGACCCATAATATAATTTCCATGACCTGGAGAAGATTTAAGAGGTCCTGGAGGAAGTTTCAGGAAATAGGGAGCTCGTGTGCCAATGATTACAGTAAGATAGCCTAATTAATTACACTGCAGACAACAAAATTCCAGGACTTTTCCAGGTTTTCCATGACCGTGGGAACCCTGGTAAGACCTCAATACCTTCAGGACTTTCCTGGTCTAGAATATCATTTGATATTCTTCAGCTTTTTCAGGTTTAATATGACCATGGAAACCCTGAACATACATCACCAACTTCTGACACCCATTATATAAAGAAATGCATGAAGGCCTAATACACACCCCACCACAAACCCAATACATGAACGCCTGATTAGGAAAATGTCCTCTTAAGTACATTCTGACATAACCACACACACACACCCAATTCCTACTGTCCTTACAGGACACTTTGTCCTGACAGTCCTGTGCTGTGGCAGGTACATGTAGTGTACAACATTCAAAAGTGTGAAGACTTCTGAGCACAGTCATAAGATCAAACAAAACAGTATTATGTCTAGAAGTAAAATCATGATATTACAAGAATACTGTCAACTTACAATGTCATCCTTTAATGTTGACGGAGCTGCCCTGACCTCTGTCATCAAATCACGACTGCACACCTCCTGTGACTGAGTCAATGACAGGCACAAATGTGAGTTTATTTTAAGCTAAAATAATTCATTTTCATTCTGCAAACACTGTGTTACAACACTGGCCATGAGTATGGCAGAAATGTCAGTTAATAGTCAGCAGGGAAGAAGGAAGACCGGAATAATGAGCTTGTACTATAAAATTCTAAAGACCAAAACCAATTCTACTGTATTGAAGGTGACACATAAAGCAAACTAACTATGATGGCACAAACTACAACTTGCCTTTTCTGAGCCTGGCTCACTTCTCTCAACTTCGGGTGAGATTGTTCTTCACCGGTGCCTGAAATTGTAAAGAGGAAATGTACTGTTTAATCACTTGACTGGCAGCACTATCACTTAGTGGTCTTTAAGAAAGAAAGACAGGCGATAATTATGTTCATATTCACCTCAAAAGATGAAAGATTACTGTAACAATGTCATTATACACAACAAAAATTCCATTACTTTCAAATAACAGGGTTCCCACACATTTTCACAGACACAATTTCAAAACTTTCCATGACTTTTCAAGGACCCATAATATAATTTCCATGACCTGGAGAAGATTTAAGAGGTCCTGGAGGAAGTTTCAGGAAATAGGGAGCTCGTGTGCCAATGATTACAGTAAGATAGCCTAATTAATTACACTGCAGACAACAAAATTCCAGGACTTTTCCAGGTTTTCCATGACCGTGGGAACCCTGACATAAGACCTCAATACCTTCAGGACTTTCCTGGTCTAGAATATCATTTGATGTTCTTCAACTTTTTCAGGTTTAATATGACCATGGAAACCCTGAACATACATCACCAACTTTTGACACCCATTATATAAAGAAATGCATGAAGGCCTGATACACACCCCCACCACAAACCCAATACATGAATGCCTGATTAGGAAAATGTCCTCTTAAGTACATTCTGACATAACCACACACACACACCCAATTCCTACTGTCCTTACAGGACACTTTGTCCTGACAGTCCTGTGCTGTGGCAGGTACATGTAGTGTACAACATTCAAAAGTGTGAAGACTTCTGAGCACAGTCATAAGATCAAACAAAACAGTATTATGTCTAGAAGTAAAATCATGATATTACAAGAATACTGTCAACTTACAATGTCATCCTTTAATGTTGACGGAGCTGCCCTGACCTCTGTCATCAAATCACGACCGCTGCACACCTCCTGTGACTGAGTCAATGACAGGCACAAATGTGAGTTTATTTTAAGCTAAAATAATTCATTTTCATTCTGCAAACACTGTGTTACAACACTGGCCATGAGTATGGCAGAAATGTCAGTTAATAGTCAGCAGGGAAGAAGGAAGACCGGAATAATGAACTTGTACTATAAAATTCTAAAGACCAAAACCAATTCTACTGTATTGAAGGTGACACATAAAGCAAACTAACTATGATGGCACAAACTACAACTTGCCTTTTCTGAGCCTGGCTCACTTTCTCTCAACTTCGGGTGAGATTGTTCTTCACCGGGTGCCTGAAATTGTAAAGAGGAAATGTACTGTTTAATCACTTGACTGGCAGCACTATCACTTAGTGGTCTTTAAGAAAGAAAGACAGGCGATAATTATGTTCATATTCACCTCAAAAGGTACCGCCCAGCCCCACTCTTGACCAATCAAATTACTCAAAAATAACTGTTGTATAAAATAAATTATAGTTAACACTGTCATTAACAGAACATGAGACCCTTATCTCACCATTGAGCGCCATGGCCAAGAGGAATCGCCATAGTTATATGTGATCTCCTCGCCTGGAAAGATTTCCTTGACAGCAAAAAGACACAAGTGTGGCTTTCCTTGGACCATTATTCTTTTGACTTTACAGTTGGGCTGTATGTGATCATCATTCACTAGTCGTCCCAGTGTTCCATCCTCTTTTGAAGCATCTATGCTGTGAGACAAATAGACCAGAAAAAAAAAAACTTTAAACTTTGCTTGGGGTTAAATTCTTAAATTGTCATGAGAGAAAAAAGACCTTCAGCCCAGCCTTGGCTTTCATGTAAAACACAAACTTTTTTAAAAACACATACGTATACTATTACACTTTTCTCACTAGCATATTGTGCAACAAAAGCCCTTTTTTTGTTAGACAGCTGCAGTCTTGTCATTTTCTCTTCCAAAACAGTTGGTTACTTCATCATATGATTTAACACCCTCTCATTTGTCAGTGTTTCCTAGTTTTTTTTTTTGCGGGTGGGGTGGGGTGAGGGCGGTCGGGGGGTGATCCTAGGACCTTCTGCCCACAGGACCCCATTACAAGAGCATTTGTACCTGACAAACATTTAACACAGATTTGTGTTCACATTTTTTATTTTAGAAATGGAACACTATTTTTCGGCTCCGCCTAGACATACTTAAATGATACTCATAGATGCCTGATAACTTTAACTTTATATAAAGCAGAGTCCTGCACTGGGTCAGGTACCCGCTGATTTGCGCATGTTTTTTTTAAAAAATGTTTTCCCGGGTTCGGATCTGGGTGGAAAAAATAATATGCAGGTCGGATCGCGGGTTTTAGATAAACACATCAAAATTAATATAAAAAAATAATAATTGAGCTAAAAACTAATCTTGTTAGTTAGTTCGGTAAACTACAGATATCTCGGTCATTATTTACTCTCTGAGGATCGCTTCCGCTATTTCGCAACGGTCATTGGTTCAGCTGTTTACACGCGTTTCACCATCTAATAACACAATTTGTGATTGGACGACACATGGCTGCCACCGTCTAACAAGCGCCGCTTCCAAAACAGTAAATAATTATTTAGGTATTTGAGAAGTAAGTGGATAAAACGTACAACTATCACTTTACATTACTTCCTCGATGGATTCTAAAAACACGTGACGGCTCAGAACTGCTGAACGCTGTTGCTCTGGACAGAAAGTAAGTCTATTATTACACATGTAAAGTTCCTTTACATAGATTAAAAGTTTAAAAGCGTTAACGTAACAAACAAGTGCTTTTACACTCGTATGGGAGAAGAACACAGAGGGTTGATGATGGAGCTGAAGTCATGTTTTTATTGTGAGAGCTGCTTCATTCAGGTCGTTGTTTACTTACTGGCACCTTAACTGTGGCGATATGCTGTTCAATATTCAGTCAATATGACCCAAAATGATTACTTTAAATCCGGGTTACGGGTTGGGCTGCGGGTCGTGTTTCAACGGGTTGGACCGGGTTGCAGTACTAATTGGCCTGATGCTGGTTTGCGTTCGGTGCGGTTTTGTACGCCCCGGTCGGGCAGGGCGGATCTTGAAAATTGGACCCGCAGGATTCTGATATAAAGTATGCCTCCTCTGTATGGATAGAAAATTCAGTTACAACAAAATAATCTCTATATAATCAAAGATTATATAAGTTGTTGCAAAGATTGCATTAAATGCATATTGCAAGTTGTGAAGAGACACTGCACATTTTCTTTTAAATCAGCAGCTGCAGACTAAACTGCTGCAAAAATGCGTAAAAGTAAATTGTCATGAGCCAGAAATAGATTAAGGGATTTTCCTGTTTGTTTTCAAAGAGTTTTTATTCCATTATATTTCAATCGCATATAGCTTAACGGACATGATTTGATTTCAAATTGGCAGCATGCTGTGTATTTAAATGGTATGAGCCAGTCTAGATGTGTTTATTTGTTTGCAAATTGTTTTATCTGTATGTATAGGCCTTCAGTTTCTTTATGTTCATGTTAGAAGAGTGCAGGCTTCTGCAATATTTATTTATTTATTCAAGTTACGCACTGAGTTAATTGACAGGACTCATTTTATTTGAAATTACTGACTTTTCAATAAAAAAGATTATATACTGACATGCCTATCAATTGCATATCAATTATTTTTAGGCTCAATAAATTCAGATAATATTTGACCGTAATTTCAAACATTTGTCCGGTAAATTGAAAACCAACTGGTCACGCTGTCCAGTGCCAATTTTTTTTTTTTTTTTTAGGAAACACTGACAACCAGATGCCAACCCATCAATCAAATAGTCCTACAATTTCAATCTCTCTGTAAAGCACTTTGGTCCAGCATTTGTTTTTAAATGTACCCACAAATAAAACTACAACTTCAAATAAGAGGAGTAACACTTTGAAAAAAAAAAAATACATATGAGTAAATGAACAAGCAGCAAACTTACCAGTAGCGCTTCCCATTCCACATGAAATCGAATATATATTTGCTTTTGTCATCTGCTCCTACACTCAGGGACAAAACTCCCCTGTACTCCACCACAAAACTTTTGGTTCGATGTATTCCTGTGTAAACACACCTCTCCTGAAGAAAAGAAAGAAACAAAACATTAACATAACCTGCTACTTCTAAGACCACCAACCTCATTTATGGCTACTTTTCAAAGAGACATTAAGACAGAGAGGAAGACCGACAACAACAATTTATAAGCGCCTTAAAAAAAAACAGAGTTAGTAAGTGCTGTTAATAAAAATTAGTGATGGCCAAATGAAGCCTCGTGAAGCATTTTCTGAGCCCACTAGATGGCGCTTTTTTCATCAAAAGGTTGAAAGCACACTGAATTGCCATTCTTTGAGCCTCTTTCTTTAAGCAATGAGTGCCAACTAGTGGGCTCAGAAAATAAAGAACATGCTTCATTAGGCTTCATTTAGCCATCAATAATATAAATAATAAAACAAAATGTTAATGACTACAATCCAGAATAAAATGAAAAATGAAAAGACTTACAATTACAATCAGTTCATATAAGCCATACAATGAAAGCAAATCTTATTTTAAGAGGTAAAGGAAGACAATGTATGGGTATATGGCATGTAGGTAGCAAATTGGTTTACATTATTAAATAAATGTGGGTTTTATCTGGATGGGGTGCCCATACAGTATCTCACATAAGTGAGTACACTCCCATTTTTGCAAATGTTTCATTATATCTTTCATGGAACAACACTATAGAAATGACACTTTGATATAACTTAAAGTAGTCAGTGTACAGCTTGTATAGTAGCATAGATTTACCTTCCTCTGAAAATTACTCAGAACACAGCCATCAACATCTAAACAGCTGGCAACGTAAGTGAGTACACCCCACAGTGAACATGTCCAAATTGTGCCTAAAGTGTCAATATTTTGTGTGCCAACCATTATTATCTAGCACTGCCTTAACCCTTTTGGGCATGGAGTTCACCAGAGCTCACAGGTTGCTTCAGGAATCCTCTCCCACTCCTCCATGATGACATCATGGAGCAGATGGATGTGAAGACACTTTGCGCTACCCCACCTTCAGCTTGAGGATGGCCCACAGGTGCACAGGTGAGTTTAGGGCTGGATACATACTTGTCCATCACCAGTCCATCACCTTCACCTTCAGCTTCCTCAGCAAGGCAGTTGTCATCTACTAGGTGTGTTTTGGGTCATTATCATGTTGGAAAACTGCATTGCAGCTCAGTTTCTGAAGAGGGACGATCATGCTCTGCTTGGAATTCATGTTTCCCTAAATGAACCGAGCTCCAGAGCCGGCAGCACTCATGCAGCCCCAAACCATGATGCTGCCACCACTATACTTGACTGTAGGCAAGGGACAGCTGTCTTGGTGCTCTTTCAGCATGTGTGGCACCTTGGTGAAGAGCACCAAGACAGCTGTCCCATGCCCAAAAGGGTTAAGGCAGTGCTAGATAATAATGGTTGGCACAAAAATATTGACACTTTAGGCACAATTTGGACATGTTCACTGTGGGGTGTACTCACTTATGTTGCCAGCTGTTTAGATGTTGATGGCTGTGTTTTACATAATTTTCAGAGGAAGGTAAATCTATACTACTATACAAGCTGTACACTGACTACTTTAAGTTATATCACAGTGTCATTTCTATAGTGTTGTCCCATGACAAGATATAATGAAACATTTTCAAAAATGAGAGAGGTGTACTCACTTATGTGAGATACTGTATATTACAAGCAGTACATCTGGTGAACATTTTTTTATTTGCACAATCAACATTGAATCCTATCTATAATAAACTCTACACTTGCATGTTAATGTGTTAATTAATAGTAACATGACACTTTTTAACTTGAAGATGATTTAAAGGATTAGTTAAAGCAGCTGTAAGTGGTTTGATGGTTTGGGATAACTTTCTATAATTTTGCCCGCTCTCTTATAGTGCTGCACGATTGATCTAATCGCAATCGCAATGTCAGGCTGTGCGATTACATAACCGCATAAAAGGCTGCGATTTGCAATTTAATGTAGGCTAAATAAATGTTAACGTGTGCGTGACTGCCTCCTGTAGTGTGTGGAGTTTACTGACATCACGCCACCAGCTATCCTTGAGCGTGCAGCCGGCGTGCAGCAGTGACCAACACAGACGCTGAAAAAGAGCATGAGCTCGACCATGAACAGCCTGAGTTGGTGGCAAAAAAAATGTCTGTTACATGGCGAAACTTTGGATTCAGGTATGGCGACGTTGAACAGACATGCTGTGTAAGTGTAAAAGTTAAAGTCGCCACTCGAGACAGGGGCGTGGCGACTTTAACTTTTAAATTTTTACACAGCACGTCTTTCTGTCCAACGTCGCCGTACCTGAAAGACATGCTGTGTAAAAGTTTAAAAGTTAAAATCGCCACGTCCCGCGGCAACATGACCAATCTATATCAACACTCGAGACAGCACAGGGAAAAGGAGGAAAAAGCATGCGAGAGAAAGCCGAGCCGTGTAACGTTCAAGACAAAGAGACAACTGAAAGCCGCCAGAGCCTCATAAAACAACATCCAAGCACAGTTACGCAAACATTTGTAAGTGTCACAGGGAAATCACGGACTCCATAACAAAAATTGAGTAATTTTGCTCGGTTTCGGCCCACTCGACATGCTGCTGTGTTGTGCTATGGCGAGCTGGAATTTGTCATTTACGTGACAACGCCTGAACGCAACACAGGCTGGCTCCGCTGGTACAGTGCTGTGCTGCACTGCTGTGAGCAGAATGTTTGACTGTTCTCAGTCTGTTGATGGTCATTTACACTATCCATAACAATAACTACAGTACAGGCCAAAAGTTTGGACACACCTTCTCATTCAATGCGTTTTCTTTATTTTCATGACTATTTACATTGTAGATTCTCACTGAAGGCATCAAAACTATGAATGAACACGTGGAGTTATGTACTTAACAAAAAAAGGTGAAATAACTGAAAACATGTTTTATATTCTAGTTTCTTCAAAATAGCCACCCTTTGCTCTGATTACTGCTTTGCACACTCTTGGCATTCTCTCCATGAGCTTCAAGAGGTAGTCACCTGAAATGGTTTCCACTTCACAGGTGTGCCTTATCAGGGTTAATTAGTGGAATTTCTTGCTTTATCAATGGGGTTGGGACCATCAGTTGTGTTGTGCAGACGTGAGGTTAATACACAGACGACAGCCCTATTGGACAACTGTTAAAATTCATATTATGGCAAGAACCAATCAGCTAACTAAAGAAAAACGAGTGGCCATCATTACTTTAAGAAATGAAGGTCAGTCAGTCTGGAAAATTGCAAAAACTTTAAATGTGTCCCCAAGTGGAGTCGCAAAAACCATCAAGCGCTACAACGAAACTGGTACACGTGAGGACCGACCCAGGAAAGGAAGACCAAGAGTCACCTCTGCTTCTGAGGATAAGTTCATCCGAGTCACCAGCCTCAGAAATCACAAGTTAACAGCAGCTCAGATCAGAGACCAGATGAATGCCACACAGAGTTCTAGCAGCAGACCCATCTCTAGAACAACTGTTAAGAGGACACTGCGCGAATCAGGCCTTCATGGTCAAATAGCTGCTAGGAAACCACTGCTAAGGAGAGGCAACAAGCAGAAGAGATTTGTTTGGGCCAAGAAACACAAGGAATGGACATTAGACCAGTAGAAATCTGTGCTTTGGTCTGATGAGTCCAAATTTGAGGTCTTTGGTTCCAACTGCCGTGTCTTTGTGAGACGCAGAAAAGGTGAACGGATGGATTCCACGTGCCTGGTTCCCAGTGTGAAGCATGGAGGAGGAGGTGTGATGGTGTGGGGGTGTTTTGCTGGTGACACTGTTGGGGATTTATTCAAAATTGAAGGCACACTGAACCAGCATGGCTACCACAGCATCCTGCAGCGACATGCCATCCCATCCGGTTTGTGTTTAGTTGGACGATCATTTATTTTTCAACAGGACAATGACCCCAAACACACCTCCAGGCTGTGTAAGGGCTATTTGACCAAGAAGGAGAGTGATGGAGTGCTGCGGCAGATGACCTGGCCTCCACAGTCACCGGACCTGAACCCAATCGAGATGGTTTGGGGTGAGCTGGACTGCAGGGTGAAGGCAAGGGGCCAACAAGTGCTAAACACCTCTGGGAACTCCTTCAAGACTGTTGGAAAACCATTTCAGGTGACTACCTCTTGAAGCTCATGGAGAGAATGCCAAGAGTGTGCAAAGCAGTAATCAGAGCAAAGGGTGGCTATTTTGAAGAAACTAGAATATAAAACATGTTTTCAGTTATTTCACCTTTTTTGTTAAGTACATAACTCCACATGTGTTCATTCATAGTTTTGATGCCTTCAGTGAGAATCTACAATGTAAATAGTCATGAAAATAAAGAAAACGCATTGAATGAGAAGGTGTGTCCAAACTTTTGGCCTGTACTGTATGTCAGGTCAGGTCAGTGCCCTAATATAATGTAGGAAGGAAACACTGAATCAAGCAAAAAGACTCATGATACCATTTATTCATTACATTTTATTGTAATTATATTGTAATCGCAATCGCGATATTGTCCACCATAATCGCAATCGCACATTTTTATCAAATCGCAGCACTACTCTTTTCTCACCTGATTAGATAGACGCAGTAGGGGAGAAGGAGAATCTAAAACTCTGTTTACTGCAAAGCAGTGTGACTGAGGGATCTGTGTCACAGACCAAACACTATCAGTGAGCCCATTTACATGCACACAATAATCTGATATCTGTGAATATTCTAGTAATGTTAATAATCTGATTCAACACGTTTGCATGTACTTCTGTATGGTGTTAACAGAAAAAACGTTTACATGATTTAGTCAATAGTGGGATTTCTTTCCACAAGCAGATGATGGTCTGTGTGTGTTGTTCATTTCAGAGCATGTGCAAAAAAGAGGCAAGGGGATGGGGAGAAACATTCTGCTTGTGCCGGGCATAGTTGCATGAACGTAGATGCTACCTTCCGCGTATAACTTACAGTATCAGTGTGGGGACTCACTGTGCTGTTCATGACAGCTCCGCTAGGCTCTCTACGCATGGTAACCATCGAAACGACGTCTGCCTGGTACTTTATCCTTGCAAATATATTGTTGATCTATTTTTAATCACTAAAACTATCTTAACTAGCAAAACACTTAGTTGTCTATTCTTTAATGATACGATGACACTGCATATCGCATAGAAAAATTTCAACTAATTGCTTCTGCTCGCGTTCTTCTCGCTTTTATCTACATACGCTTTTGCATTTTGCTTATGCACAGATTTATAAAACAAGAGAAACCAGATTAACCCTCCCCAGAGGTATACTTTTGTCATATCTCACTTTGTCAGTCAACTTGTTCCTAATGATGTCATGATTGTTTACTGTTTCTGTTTTGATTAGTGATTTTTAAAAATACTTAGGTATTGGGGTCCCAGGGGACCCCAGTCAAAAGCACGTACAGTACAGGCCAAAAGTTTGGACACACCTTCTCATTCAATGCGTTTTCTTTATTTTCATGACTATTTACATTGTAGATTCTCACTGAAGGCATCAAAACTATGAATGAACACGTGGAGTTATGTACTTAACAAAAAAAGGTGAAATAACTGAAAACATGTTTTATATTCTAGTTTCTTCAAAATAGCCACCCTTTGCTCTGATTACTGCTTTGCACACTCTTGGCATTCTCTCCATGAGCTTCAAGAGGTAGTCACCTGAAATGGTTTCCACTTCACAGGTGCCTTATCAGGAATTGAGTAGTGGAATTTCTTGCTTTATCAATGGGGTTGGGACCATCGGTTGTGTTGTGCAGAAGTCAGGTTAATACACAGCCGACAGCCCTATTGGACAACTGTTAAAATTCATATTATGGCAAGAACCAATCAGCTAACTGAAGAAAAACCAGTGGCCATCATTACTTTAAGAAATGAAGGTCAGTCAGTCTGGAAAATTGCAAAAACTTTAAATGTGTCCCCAAGTGGAGTCGCAAAAACCATCAAGCGCTACAACGAAACTGGCACACATGAGGACCGACCCAGGAAAGGAAGACCAAGAGTCACCTCTGCTTCTGAGGATAAGTTCATCCGAGTCACCAGCCTCAGAAATCACAAGTTAACAGCAGCTCAGATCAGAGACCAGATGAATGCCACACAGAGTTCTAGCAGCAGACCCATCTCTAGAACAACTGTTAAGAGGAGACTGCGCGAATCAGGCCTTCATGGTCAAATAGCTGCTAGGAAACCACTGCTAAGGAGAGGCAACAAGCAGAAGAGATTTGTTTGGGCCAAGAAACACAAGGAATGGACATTAGACCAGTGGAAATCTGTGCTTTGGTCTGATGAGTCCAAATTTGAGATCTTTGGTTCCAACTGCCGTGTCTTTGTGAGACGCAGAAAAGGTGAACGGATGGATTCCACATGCCTGGTTCCCAGTGTGAAGCATGGAGGAGGAGGTGTGATGGTGTGGGGGTGTTTTGCTGGTGACACTGTTGGGGATTTATTCAAAATTGAAGGCACACTGAACCAGCATGGCTACCACAGCATCCTGCAGCGACATGCCATCCCATCCGGTTTGCGTTTAGTTGGACGATCATTTATTTTTCAACAGGACAATGACCCCAAACACACCTCCAGGCTGTGTAAGGGCTATTTGACCAAGAAGGAGAGTGATGGAGTGCTGCGGCAGATGACCTGGCCTCCACAGTCACCGGACCTGAACCCAATCGAGATGGTTTGGGGTGAGCTGGACTGCAGAGTGAAGGCAAAGGGGCCAACAAGTGCTAAACACCTCTGGGAACTCCTTCAAGACTGTTGGAAAACCATTTCAGGTGACTACCTCTTGAAGCTCATGGAGAGAATGCCAAGAGTGTGCAAAGCAGTAATCAGAGCAAAGGGTGGCTATTTTGAAGAAACTAGAATATAAAACATGTTTTCAGTTATTTCACCTTTTTTTGTTAAGTACATAACTCCACATGTGTTCATTCATAGTTTTGATGCCTTCAGTGAGAATCTACAATGTAAATAGTCATGAAAATAAAGAAAACGCATTGAATGAGAAGGTGTGTCCAAACTTTTGGCCTGTACTGTATGTCAGGTCAGGTCAGTGCCCCCCTAATATAATGTAGGGAAGGAAACACTGAATCAAGCAAAAGACTCATGATACCATTTATTCATTACATTTTATTGTAATTATATTATGTCGCAATCGCGATATTGTCCACCATAATCGCAATCGCACATTTTTATCAAATCGTGCAGCACTACTCTTTTTCTCACCTGATTAGATAGACGCAGTAGGGGAGAAGGAGAATCTAAAACTCTGTTTACTGCAAAGCAGTGTGACTGAGGGATCTGTGTCACAGACCAAACACTATCAGTGAGCCCATTTACATGCACACAATAATCTGATATCTGTGAATATTCTAGTAATGTTAATAATCTGATTCAACACGTTTGCATGTACTTCTGTATGGTGTTAACAGAAAAAACGTTTACATGATTTAGTCAATAGTTGGATTTCTTTCCACAAGCAGATGATGGTCTGTGTGTGTTGTTCATTTCAGAGCATGTGCAAAAAGAGGCAAGGGGATGGGGAGAAACATTCTGCTTGTGCGGGCATAGTTGCATGAGCGTAGATGCTACCTTCGCGTATAACTTACAGTATCAGTGTGGGGACTCACTGTGCTGTTCATGACAGCTCCGCTAGGCTCTCTACGCATGGTAACCATCGAAACGACGTCTGCCTGGTACTTTATCCTTGCAAATATATTGTTGATCTATTTTTAATCACTAAAACTATCTTAACTAGCAAAACACTTAGTTGTCTATTCTTTAATGATACGATGACACTGCATATCGCATAGAAAAATTTCAACTAATTGCTTCTGCTCGCGTTCTTCTCGCGTTTTATCTACATACGCTTTTGCATTTTGCTTATGCACAGATTTATAAAACAAGAGAAACCAGATTAACCCTCCCCAGAGGTATACTTTTTGTCATATCTCACTTTGTCAGTCAACTTGTTCCTAATGATGTCATGATTGTTTACTGTTTCTGTTTTGATTAGTGATTTTTAAAAATACTTGTGTATTGGGGTCCCAGGGACCCCAGTCAAAACTGAGTACAGTACAGGCCAAAAGTTTGGACACACCTTCTCATTCAATGCGTTTTCTTTATTTTCATGACTATTTACATTGTAGATTCTCACTGAAGGCATCAAAACTATGAATGAACACGTGGAGTTATGTACTTAACAAAAAAAAGGTGAAATAACTGAAAACATGTTTTATATTCTAGTTTCTTCAAAATAGCCACCCTTTGCTCTGATTACTGCTTTGCACACTCTTGGCATTCTCTCCATGAGCTTCATGAGGTAGTCACCTGAAATGGTTTCCACTTCACAGGTGTGCCTTATCAGGGTTAATTAGTGGAATTTCTTGCTTTATCAATGGGGTTGGGACCATCAGTTGTGTTGTGCAGAAGTCAGGTTAATACACAGCCGACAGCCCTATTGGACAACTGTTAAAACTCATATTATGGCAAGAACCAATCAGCTAACTAAAGAAAAAGGAGTGGCCATCATTACTTTAAGAAATGAAGGTCAGTCAGTCTGGAAAATTGCAAAAACTTTAAATGTGTCCCCAAGTGGAGTCGCAAAAACCATCAAGCGCTACAACGAAACTGGCACACATGAGGACCGACCCAGGAAAGGAAGACCAAGAGTCACCTCTGCTTCTGAGGATAAGTTCATCCGAGTCACCAGCCTCAGAAATCACAAGTTAACAGCAGCTCAGATCAGAGACCAGATAAATGCCACACAGAGTTCTAGCAGCAGACCCATCTCTAGAACAACTGTTAAGAGGAGACTGCACGAATCAGGCCTTCATGGTCAAATAGCTGCTAGGAAACCACTGCTAAGGAGAGGCAACAAGCAGAAGAGATTTGTTTGGGCCAAGAAACACAAGGAATGGACATTAGACCAGTGGAAATCTGTGCCTTGGTCTGATGAGTCCAAATTTGAGATCTTTGGTTCCAACCGCCGTGTCTTTGTGAGACGCAGAAAAGGTGAACGGATGGATTCTACATGCCTGGTTCCCACTGTGAAGCATGGAGGAGGAGGTGTGATGGTGTGGGGGTGTTTTGCTGGTGACACTGTTGGGGATTTATTCAAAATTGAAGGCACACTGAACCAGCATGGCTACCACAGCATCCTGCAGCGACATGCCATCCCATCCGGTTTGCGTTTAGTTGGGACGATCATTTATTTTTCAACAGGACAATGACCCCAAACACACCTCCAGGCTGTGTAAGGGCTATTTGACCAAGAAGGAGAGTGATGGAGTGCTGCGGCAGATGACCTGGCCTCCACAGTCACCGGACCTGAACCCAATCGAGATGGTTTGGGGTGAGCTGGACTGCAGAGTGAAGGCAAAGGGGCCAACAAGTGCTAAACACCTCTGGGAACTCCTTCAAGACTGTTGGAAAACCATTTCAGGTGACTACCTCTTGAAGCTCATGGAGAGAATGCCAAGAGTGTGCAAAGCAGTAATCAGAGCAAAGGGTGGCTATTTTGAAGAAACTAGAATATAAAACATGTTTTCAGTTATTTCACCTTTTTTTTTTTAGTACATAACTCCACATGTGTTAATTCATATTTTTGATGCCTTCAGTGAGAATCTACAATGTAAATAGTCATGAAAATAAAGAAAACGCATTGAATGAGAAGGTGTGTCCAAACTTTTGGCCTGTACTGTATGTCAGGTCAGGTCAGTGCCCCCCTAATATAATGTAGGGAAGGAAACACTGAATCAAGCAAAAAGACTCATGATACCATTTATTCATTACATTTTATTGTAATTATATTGTAATGTCGCGCGATATTGTCCACCATAATCGCAATCGCACATTTTTATCAAATCGTGCAGCACTACTCTTTTCTCACCTGATTAGATAGACGCAGTAGGGAGAAGGAGAATCTAAAACTCTGTTTACTGCAAAGCAGTGTGACTGAGGGATCTGTGTCACAGACCAAACACTATCAGTGAGCCCATTTACATGCACACAATAATCTGATATCTGTGAATATTCTAGTAATGTTAATAATCTGATTCAACACGTTTGCATGTACTTCTGTATGGTGTTAACAGAAAAAAAACGTTTACATGATTTAGTCAATAGTTGGATTTCTTTCCACAAGCAGATGATGGTCTGTGTGTGTTGTTCATTTCAGAGCATGTGCAAAAAAGAGGCAAGGGGATGGGGAGAAACATTCTGCTTGTGCGGGCATAGTTGCATGAGCGTAGATGCTACCTTCGCGTATAACTTACAGTATCAGTGTGGGGACTCACTGTGCTGTTCATGACAGCTCCGCTAGGCTCTCTACGCATGGTAACCATCGAAACGACGTCTGCCTGGTACTTTATCCTTGCAAATATATTGTTGATCTATTTTTAATCACTAAAACTATCTTAACTAGCAAAACACTTAGTTGTCTATTCTTTAATGATACGATGACACTGCATATCGCATAGAAAAATTTCAACTAATTGCTTCTGCTCGCGTTCTTCTCGCGTTTTATCTACATACGCTTTTGCATTTTGCTTATGCACAGATTTATAAAACAAGAGAAACCAGATTAACCCTCCCCAGAGGTATACTTTTTGTCATATCTCACTTTGTCAGTCAACTTGTTCCTAATGATGTCATGATTGTTTACTGTTTCTGTTTTGATTAGTGATTTTTAAAAATACTTGTGTATTGGGGTCCCAGGGGACCCCAGTCAAAAGCACGTACAGTACAGGCCAAAAGTTTGGACACACCTTCTCATTCAATGCGTTTTCTTTATTTTCATGACTATTTACATTGTAGATTCTCACTGAAGGCATCAAAACTATGAATGAACACGTGGAGTTATGTACTTAACAAAAAAAGGTGAAATAACTGAAAACATGTTTTATATTCTAGTTTCTTCAAAATAGCCACCCTTTGCTCTGATTACTGCTTTGCACACTCTTGGCATTCTCTCCATGAGCTTCAAGAGGTAGTCACCTGAAATGGTTTCCACTTCACAGGTGTGCCTTATCAGGGTTAATTAGTGGAATTTCTTGCTTTATCAATGGGGTTGGGACCATCAGTTGTGTTGTGCAGAAGTCAGGTTAATACACAGCCGACAGCCCTATTGGACAACTGTTAAAACTCATATTATGGCAAGAACCAATCAGCTAACTAAAGAAAAACGAGTGGCCATCATTACTTTAAGAAATGAAGGTCAGTCAGTCTGGAAAATTGCAAAAACTTTAAATGTGTCCCCAAGTGGAGTCAAAAACCATCAAGCGCTACAACGAAACTGGCACACATGAGGACCGACCCAGGAAAGGAAGACCAAGAGTCACCTCTGCTTCTGAGGATAAGTTCATCCGAGTCACCAGCCTCAGAAATCACAAGTTAACAGCAGCTCGGATCAGAGACCAGATAAATGCCACACAGAGTTCTAGCAGCAGACCCATCTCTAGAACAACTGTTAAGAGGAGACTGCAGATCAGGCCTCATGGTCAAATAGCTGCTAGGAAACCACTGCTAAGGAGGAGGCAACAAGCAGAAGAGATTTGTTTGGGCCAAGAAACACAAGGAATGGACATTAGACCAGTGGAAATCTGTGCCTTGGTCTGATGAGTCCAAATTTGAGATCTTTGGTTCCAACCGCCGTGTCTTTGTGAGACGCAGAAAAGGTGAACGGATGGATTCCACATGCCTGGTTCCCAGTGTGAAGCATGGAGGAGGAGGTGTGATGGTGTGGGGGTGTTTTGCTGGTGACACTGTTGGGGATTTATTCAAAATTGAAGGCACACTGAACCAGCATGGCTACCACAGCATCCTGCAGCGACATGCCATCCCATCCGGTTTGCGTTTAGTTGGGCGATCATTTATTTTCAACAGGACAATGACCCCAAACACACCTCCAGGCTGTGTAAGGGCTATTTGACCAAGAAGGAGAGTGATGGAGTGCTGCGGCAGATGACCTGGCCTCCACAGTCACCGGACCTGAACCCAATCGAGATGGTTTGGGGTGAGCTGGACCGCAGAGTGAAGGCAAAGGGGCCAACAAGTGCTAAACACCTCTGGGAACTCCTTCAAGACTGTTGGAAAACCATTTCAGGTGACTACCTCTTGAAGCTCATGGAGAGAATGCCAAGAGTGTGCAAAGCAGTAATCAGAGCAAAGGGTGGCTATTTTGAAGAAACTAGAATATAAAACATGTTTTCAGTTATTTCACCTTTCTTTGTTAAGTACATAACTCCACATGTGTTCATTCATAGTTTTGATGCCTTCAGTGAGAATCTACAATGTAAATAGTCATGAAAATAAAGAAAACGCATTGAATGAGAAGGTGTGTCCAAACTTTTGGCCTGTACTGTAATTCTGCCAATGTACTTCTAATAGATGGAACTATTTACTGAGTTCATGGTTGCCATGAGTCCTAATTTAGACTCAGACACAGAATCTGTCTTTTTTTTTAACCTGTTAACAACTATGACTATATTTAATTATATTTAGTATGTTAAGAAAAGGCCCTACAGAATGTTTTCTGTTAAAGGTGAAAACAAAATTTGCTGTGGAAACTGTGAAGACATGTGGCTACACATGACAAAATCAAAATTTTTGATTTCACATATTTACCATGCCTTAATTGGTAGACAAAGCTGACTTGATGAAAAAAAAACACTAAAATAAGTTTGACATTCATTTAACATGCTAAATATCAGATTTAGCCAGGATCAAAGCAAATGTTGTTGAAAATGTAGTTGTTCTGAATCCATTGGTACCAAGCATTTGATATAACTAATGTAGATTTTGAGATACAGACATTTCTGTATCATACTGTATTTAGTCACTAGTCACTCATTTTAGCCCACAGGAATACAATATAATATGTCTATAAGCTCTGCACAGTGTTAAAAACTTGCACTGTAGCCTCATTCTTTGACCAATTTGAAAAATTTCAATGGACTTGTACTCAGTTTAGTTAGTACTTTATGTGCTGTAAAGGAAATTATAAAATTCCATTGTGGACATTAATGGTTTAAAGAAACCAAATGCAAATTAACTAACTTTCCTAAAATAATAATAATATTTGTTTCCCCCTCAGATGACATGTACTACATCACTAGTAAAGTTTTGAGAAGAAACAAGTTAACAATTTGCTATGATAGTTGTTTCTTAAAGTAGTTTATTCTTGGGGTCCCCAGGGACCCCAGTCGGTAGTCCATGTATATAAAATATGTCGGTAGGATGAGGTTAAGCGGTATACATGCACTGAATAAATGGATTATTGGGCAAAAATCAAAGAGTGTCTGATTTTTCATAATCTGATAATGCCTGTTATCTGATAAAACATACTGCATTATGCTGTTTACACGACTTGAGTATTCAGTTAACTCCAGAAATCAGATAATGATCAGTTTATTAGTGTGCATGTAAATGGGCTCACTGTGATCACTGTCAGAATATAGAGCTATTTAACACTTTCATTAACAAATACATAACAGAGTATCTTTAACTACAACTGTAAGGTGACTACACTAATAGAAACAAACAATGGTATACTGGATGAAAAACTTACCTTTAAATGTGTTAATAAATCTTCCTTCTAGGAAGGGTTTGTCTTCTCCACGAATAATGTGCTCTACAGCATCCTTATCAGGAGTCTTTCTCCTCCTCCTCTCAGTCATCTTTGCTGTAATAATGCCCAGACATTACAAGCTTTAATAAATGTCATGTCACATGGCTGTCCTTTGAACACTGAAACTGTTAAGTTAAGCTATATTTCATGCCAAATCACATCAGATATTCTGTGTCAATATTCAACAGGGGTGCAAGGGATCACAAAACTCAGTTTGGATCATATCAAGGTTTACTGTGTATTTATTTTTACACATAATCTTACATAACTCCACTTTCATCTGCCTTAAATGCAAAATATCTCCACCCAGACATGGCGAGTGGTGCTGCCGTTGTTGACAAGACAAAGCTCCCGTTTTGAAGTATTAAACGGTATTAAACTGTTAGAATAAACGTTTACCTGGCTGGCGAGTCGGTGGCCTTGCGTCGTTAGGCATTTAACTATTATCAATTAGCCGATAGCCACATTTGTAGTCCGTTACGTTTATATATCTATCTGTTACGTTATCGATGCGCTAACGGCTAGTAGCTAACGCTAATAATAAAGCGTTCTTTTGAAATATTAAATGATATTAACCCTATGGGCCCTAGGGGTCTTTGGGGTATTTTTACTGCCTTTACTTTTAAGCTCATATCACAGTCATTATAAAGGCTACATACAAATGCTATATCTTGTTTTTTTCAGGACAATGTGGGCTAACCAGATTTGCCATCATTTCATGTCCTTCTATGTGCCTGTATTTTATATTAATGTTTATATCAATGGAAAAAACAAATCCATGTTACTAAATTCTTACATTTTTACATGTATCTCACCATAGCAAGTTGGAAGTTGACATATTCTGCCATATATGAAGAGGGGAGACTCTCTGGAATCTGGCAATATAAGAACCATGATGCTGGAACATTCTGTCACTTCACAGTTGTCCAAAACATGTGGTCTGTGCCAGGCGGACATGATTGCAGAATTGAAGAAACATGCAATATTTATATCTAAGATCATAGAAAAGTAGTCAACCAAGTGCAATGATGTCCTCCGAGATAATATTTGCCACTTTGTTTCCAGTAAACGAAGTTTGCCATTGTTTCTCAGTTTCAGTTATATATTGGGGGGGCATTTTGGGCATTGGGGACACACATGTCCCCCTCAATGTATATGGTGACTACGGCCCTGTCAGCATGCATAATTAGGCTACAGTTGTCTGGCTGCGCAAAGGTGAAGTGGCTGGTCTTGTCATACAAAGTTTGATGGAGTGTCAACTGGACAATATGGAGATATTTGCATCTTGAAAGCCGGACTACAAATGTGGATAGACAGGGAGAAACACACGCAAGCCTAAGACGTGGTAAGATACAATATTCCTCACTATATGAAGTGACTGATAACAAGATCTGTATAATGGATTGTAAAGAAATTCGTCAGGTTTTTATTTTGTAGACACTTGATCTGGATTTATAGCGTGATGGGATGACAGCACAATGATGTGTGTGGTATCATCGGAAAGCTCTGCTCCTGCGCTTTCATGTGATATGCGTGGCATTTCTGTGCGACCCTGCGTTCGCGAGTAATCCATCCAAGAGTAATGTGTGTGCAGAGCTGTATGAAAGCTCTGTTATACATAATTTTAGTGTAACTTTATCAATTTTTTTCGCTGTGAAAACATTGGTCTACCGACAAGTGCTTGGTCTTGTCGGAAAGCTACAGTTCTGCTGTTTCACGTGATATGCGTGGCTTCTCACTATAATGAAGGGTCACGGAGAAAATCAATAGAGAAGAACAGGTGTGAATTCGGACGCACTATGCTCGTTGGGGCCCACTATTATAATAAACGTGGACCTGGCGGCGTGTCGGTGACGCACGTCTACGTTAGCCGTTTAACTGTTATCAATTAGCCGATAGCCACATTAGTAGTCCGTTACGTTTATATATCTATGTGTTACGTTATCTATGAGCTAACGGCTGGCAGCTAACGCTAATAATAAAAGGCGTTCTTCTTCGGCTCTTTGCAGCTCATTTTGCTTTGCCGTTCGCGTGCGTGATACATTGCACCACTATTTTTTAAAGTAAAATATCAAACAGTGTTAGTCTTACCTGCTCATTTGTTGGTTTCGGTCCAAAATGCCTGTTTATGAAGCCTGTTTCACCGTCAGCCATAGATTTCCGGTACTGAGCGGACATCTGCTGATTGACATCGGCTGCAGCCAATCACAGATCAGATCTGCCTGATTGACATCGGCTGCAGCCAATCACTGACCAGGGGTTTTCAGCCAATGAACTGCGCTCATTTTGTGTGTGAGTGGCGGGATTTTGTGTAAAGCTGGCATTGATTTGGCGCGTAATTGGCGAGACACACACACACAAAAAATGTCAGATTTATGGACTTATGGGGACACTTCAAGAAAAAGCGGGAGCAGCTAAATGGCAGCCTCCTGAGTGCTGCTACAGTGTTTGAATTATGGGGACACTGGAACTGTCCTCATAATACTGTGGTGTCCTGATAATGCTGGTATGTAAACCGATAAAAAGTCCTCACAATCCGGAGAAACCAACACACACACACACACACACACGCACACACACACACACACACACACACACACACACACACACACACACACACCTCCAGTGACAGGCTAACTGTCAGAATCACACACCAATGCTAACACTACCCAATGGTTATTAACAGGGCTGAGTGTGCACCATTTCAGTGTCTGTGTGAGTTTGTTAGGACCGTTTACTGGCTTGGTGTTGGATGTTTGCTGCTGCTGCTGTGTTAGCTTGTGCATACTGGGCAGACGATGAACTGATCAGGAGGTTAGCAGCTTGGAGACGGCCCTTCAGTGCTGTGTCTAACATACACGATGATAACGATAATGGCAGCGACAATAAGTTTGCTGATTTTTCCCATGTTAACTTTTAATTTATGGTTTGATCAAATCGACCAGAATGCTGGAAATTAAGTGTTTGATCCTCAAAATTTTCCCCCATTTATATGTCCCCACCATGTAAAAACAAGAACACACCCTGCTGTAGCTCTCTACAAAAATGTAATACAATGTACAACATAAAATCCTGCTGTTACACTGCGTAGTCTCCCTGTCTCCTCCTCTTGTATAATGATGAGAGGCTGTTGTATGTGATGTATTTACAGGATATGGTCTGAGTGATGGATTAATTTTATGGTTCAGATAAAATTTCATTTTCATGTATGTCTATCTTCTCAACATCTAAATTAAATTTGCACTAAACTTACGACTAATTTCAGTTGGTCTTTGCTAAGTAATGCAAACATATGGTACATCTGCATTGCTAATGTACCAAAAAGGTTTCCTCACCCTCTGACAAACCCTACCCTGTTCCTGGTGAAATGTGATGCCTGAATGATTTGATTTGGCCAACTCTCAGGAAGCCACTTCCTCACAGCAGCTTAACAGGCGCCTGGGCTAGATGCAGTCATCACCAGCAGCGCAGCGCAGCGCAGCAGATATAGCCTACATACCTCTTTTTTTTTTTTTTTAATCAAGGGTTTGTTTATTTTAAATGAATATGATTCTGCACCTGATGCTGTCTTTGTCTCTGCTTTGGTTCAGAATGATCTTAGATAATTAACCTGCAGTGCGATGATGCAGTGTTAACTATATTAAAACACTGGCTGCCGGAGTAATCTGTTTAATGCAGGCCCTCGTCTTTGTGAGACATCCACAAGCAAAGATATTTGTCTTGTAAGGCTCCAAGCGGGCTGATTAAACACTAAATGGTTTACACTGAGGGATGATGTCATAGCTGGAGGCTCCCATTTGCTGATGGCTCCTTGAGGGCTCAAACCTCAGCCCTGCTGGAGAGCGCTGACCTCTTTTCTCTCCACAAAAGGAATCAGGCTCGCCCTGCCCAGCTTTAAACTACCAATAGCAGTCATTGAAAGAAAAGAAAAGAGACAGTCATTTGGTCTTTACTGTGCCTCCCTCCGTGCTCCCCCTCGCAGCACCCGCCTCTGTCAACTTTAGACCGAGTTGACCCAACTAGCATTACATTTAACCAGCACCTTTGTAATTGCTCTGTGGGCTCTTGCAGGGCATTATGCTGGGAGCGCTGCTTGCCATGGGCGTGTGAATGTGAATGTGAATGGAGAGGGGGTTGGAGCCTTGTGACTCTGTCTCTCTCTTTCCACCCCCCCTAAGCCCTTTTCAGTCATGGCATATGTAATATTGCTGGCTTCATCTGTCTGTTAAAGCGAAGACAAGTTGTCATTCAGAAATGGTTGACTGTCATGTTGATGTTTCTTATGGCGGGAAATTTTAATTACCACATGGGAGAAGTAGTTTTTATAGACTGGTCCGATTAGAAAATTGACTACCTCAGCAACTTCAAATGGGCTCTTTCACATTATTTCCTCTTTTATTAAAACTGATTTTGTGCAAAAGAGATGAAGATATTTTATTACAGTGATCTTATAATGTAATACAAAACATACATTTTCTGTGTCTCTCTTTCTCTCAGTTCAGACTAAGACTGTTAAAAGTGATGTGGAAATGTTGCTGAGGTGCATGTCTTAAAGGGGCTTTAGTGGATGAGCAGATTGATCTCTGGCTTCTTGACGCGTAGTGGCGCAGAAAGGTAGCAGGTGATTTGGTATCAAGCCCCAGCGATACAGATACGTGGAGTCAGGACAGCGCTGTGCTAAGAGGCAGTTTTGTCTAATTGCCTCCTTTCAGCTCCACTGCAGCGCAGAGCAGAGCGAGAGAGGGAGGGAAAGAGAGAGAGACGGAGACACTCGTTGCTTCCCAGCTGACACTCGCACTGCTGTCAGACGCGTGTTTTTATTTCTTACAAAAGCTCTCCTTTGCAATGCTGTGTGCTCAGCCATGCATAGGCTACAAAGCTTGCCCAAACTCAGAACTCTGCTTGGCTCCAAACAGGGAGGTAAGTTTTGGATGGATTAATTTTTTAAAGCGTTTGATGTCTCAATGTGGTTTTGCGAGATTACTACAGTTTTCTTTACAAGCTGAGATATTCACATCCTGGAACATGCTTTGCTCATTGTTCTCTCCCTTGTAGGGCTTTCATCAACTCTCATTTTGTTCACATTTTGTTGCTACAAGAGAAAAAGGGAGCTACCTAAGTGGTGTATGTGGGTCAAACTGATTAATTTGTCTGATACTTAGCCTCACTTAAAATACTGTTCATTGCATTACTTCAAGTCAAAAACAAAACTCTGCTGGTGCTCTTGAAAGGTAAAAAGTATCCCTTCCTACTGAGATGTTAAAATGGTCATACATTCAATGCTTCTGTTGCAGGTAATCAAAGTTTATAGTGAAGATAACACCAGCAGAGCAGTTGAGGTTCCCAGCGACATCACTGCCCGGGACATATGCCAGCTGTTTGTCTTGAAGAACCACTGCATTGATGACCACAGCTGGACTCTTTTTGAACACCTCTCTCATCTGGGGATAGGTAACATGTTTATTTTCTGACACAGTTTTTGTGAGAATGTAAAAAATCCTCTAACAGCACGGTCCTGATCAAATCTCAAAAAGTTGAGAGTCTTAAGATAACAGTAGAAGCAGCTTAAGGAAAGTGTTGCTGATTTTGACATATTTATGTGCTGATATTAATCATGTGATGGTAATGTTAGTCCAGTGGGTGAGGTTTGCTTAATTTGATGGGCGGAGTGGCGGTAGGAAGTGGGGTGGTGACGTGTAGATACATGTGAGTGAAACAGAGCACTGTCCTGTTTTTGTGAAATCCTAAACCAATTCATTACCCAGTCACATCATGTAGAACATGAAGGGAGCTAATGTTGGTACTGATTGGGTCTTAATCACTGTGAGGCATCAGTTATAGATCTTCCTCACATGGAATATCATTTCTCATACTCTATTGGCATTGCATTAGCAGAGAGGTAGTGCCGTACACTTGTCACCTGTATGATTTACAACCCTACTAGTATTGTCTGCATGGCATTTGTTGTGAAATGTGGTGGTAAACCAGGGTATTTACTGTAGAAATCCGGTTGATTTTTAATAACGTCTGAAATGCAAATGCTCCTCTTTCTATAAAACTCACACAGAGATGCTGTATTGAAGATGTATCCTATGTAGTGCACATCATATGCCACCAGAGGTCAGTCTCTATTAGTGCAACAGGCAGCTGAGCTGGGAAACATGGCGACTGTGCCTGGTGGGGATAACGTTACAGTGCTGTAAACAGCTGGTCTGCAACAGCACACAGAGACAGCAGGGAAAACAACATATTTTCATATTTACCTTTAATTATTTTAATTAATTAAGGGTTTATTTCAAACAAACCAGACGACTAACAAGACTAACTAAGATGGTTATGGTGATAAAAGCCAACTGTTGAGTTGCCTCACGTCACCAGTGACACTGCAAAGACTACAGCTGACGGCTATCCAACACGTACGTTCTGTGCCTACATACAAGGAAATAACTCCACACCAGCAGATAGCAGCAGTCTGTATTTGTCATTCAAAAGGGGAAACCAAAAGATTGTCTTGATGGTAGTTAGACACTTAGCGCATTAAAAACACAATCCTCTGCTAAAAGAAAAAGCATATTTGGACAATAACACAAACCATCATGAGACATTTCTGCTAAAGAGCTCATTGGCTAAAGAGAAATAATCTTACCTTATGTAACAAGTTTGTTTTGGTCTCACTCCCTCTTTACTTTAGCTGTTTGTTTACTTTCCTCATTTCAGTTTCTCTTCTTGTGCGCTGAGCTCAACTGCCAATCAGAGTGATTTCATTCACTGACAGACTGTTGCCATAGCTGTCGCCGATTCAACATGCGAGATTGGCTGAAATAAAGCAGAGAAGGGCCGATGAGCGCCAACAGTGCGGGACACATTGGAGTTACTAGGGCAAAAAGGCACTTGTTGACGACCAAGTATTGACCAACAGCCGATCTTTAGCTTGGTGTGTCAGGGCCTCTAGTCTTAGTTTAGTGAAAGAGAGAAAGTTGAATGCAGAAGGTGTACCATTAATGTGTATTCTTTAGACTGAGCTTGCAGAACATAGTGAACTCTACCATCATATACTATAAAACCCAGTAATATTGCAGGGAGATATGAAAAAATATACCACCCAAGCCTTTTATCCATGGCTGCTGATTTGATCCATTTTAATTTAAAATGTCACCACCTATTAAGCTGACTGGTGTTGTTTGAAAACCATACAGTAATTTTAACTTTAAGGTTTTAATTTTATTACAGATACAGCTTGCTTTAGAAACTGTTAAGGAACATTTGAATTGATGTACAGCGTCAAATAATTTGCTGAACGATTTCTGAGGCATGTCTTTGTATATTAACATAACATTACAGTTTGCATTCAATAATGGTGTATGAATGACATAAAATATAGTCCTTTTTAAGCACACAGTGAAAAACACATTTTGTCAATGATATATTATCACTGATCTGCTGGGGGACAATGTGACTGCTTTAAAAATTCTCAGTGCATTTTCACACTATTGCACACATTACATAATTCATCCATCTGTTCTGTTCCAATTATCAATGCTTTTTTAATCAAAACTACATATCATTGCTTTCCAGTGAGAACCATGTATTTAGATATTTGTTATTTTACTTTTTCAGATAAACTAACACATAAAATGCTCCTTTGTGTGTTGACAAAATTGCCTAGAGCTAATATAACCCTTCAACAACCCATTAAATTGTGACAAAATGCAATGTCTTGAGGCTCCTTTTCTTAATTTAAAAGAAGTGAAGTATTTGGAAATGCATGGTTTTTAGACCATAGACTGCGGTTTGCACTCAGACTCAGTTCAAATCTAAAAATGCTCATTCATTAACAAAGAAGGGCTCATGTAATTTCACAGAATTATGTTATCAGCCATTTAAATCATGAATAGTTACTTGTTGTCTGATGACGTCTTTGCCCTGATGTTGTTCAGAGCTCTCTGCCTCACAGTGCTGCTTCACATACCAAAAAAATGTTTTCCATTAATTCAACAATCATTTCAGGTTCTAGGAAATAATTAATATTTATGTTGTACTGATTCACTTGAGAGCCACGCTCTCATCCAGAGGTTATGCATTGCTTTAAGGTTAATAATCAAACTCAGTGCCTTGAAGTCAAGCAATATGCTGTAACTTGCACACATCTTTGCATTGAGATTTTAAAGCATTTAAACATATTGGTTAGGCATTACAGCTGATTTATTCCGTTTTCTTCTTTTATCCACAGAGAAGTGAAAAACAGGTTAACCCGACATTGATTTTCTTTCCTCTTGGTCTCACCAGAGAGAATCATTGAAGACCATGAGTCTGTTATAGAGGTGCTTTCAGGCTGGGGAATGGACACAGACTGCCGGCTGTATTTTAGGAAGAATTATGCTAAATATGAATTCTTCAGGAAACCCCTGGTGAGTTTGTGATAACATATACTATATATATGGTGATCATCCCCTCTTTGAACCCTGCTGTATTCCCACCACTGTGTGGATTGAGGAGTGTAAAGAGTGTTGTAATAAATGATGTTGCTTTCATATTGGTAGGACTTTTTCCCGGATCACATGGTCTCCATATCCAGTGAAACCAATGGGATGGTGGATCACTCTCAGCTTATACAGGTATCAAGTTCTTCTGTTTACACTGCTTTCACTTTGCCCTCGAGTGCCAGTTGTGAGGCCCTAAACTTGTGTCTGAATGTGTTGTGTGTTACGATTTACTGCACACACCCATCTATGGACAAATATTTCTCTACCCAACACAGACCTTTCTCAACTCCAGCACTTGTCCAGAGATACATGGACACCTCCATGCCAAAGAGCAAAGCAGAAAGTCTTGGAAGAAGTTTTATTTTGTCCTGCGGAGGTCTGGGCTTTATTTCTCCAATAAGGGAACGTCCAAGGTCAGTAAATTGAATGACTCAGAATCAAAAGCAATAAAAAAGAAGATTAGTACATGGGTTATTCGTCGAATACAACCAAAACCATTCTGTTGCATGCAATCTAGGTCAATATGCAATGCATATATGTATATATATATATGCATTGCATTAATTCGTCATGTTTATTTTTTTACCCGTACTTAACACAGTCAACATTTGGGGGTAAAGAAAATACATGACACCAACTACAAAATTCAAACTCCTGACTTTGTCTATGAAGACGCATCCTAATCCTCTGTTGGTACACTATGGGGTCATCAGTTCATCCTCTGTATGTATCTTACTCACGCTGTTAAAGGGCAGTGGAACAGGTTGAGCTTGATTTTCCTTAGGTCAGCTGGCATATCAGCCAGGCAGAAACAGGACTCCCGAAGCTGCTGACAAGTGAAGCTTATACCTAGGCACCAGCCGTGCCAACACAACCACTTCTCAACTGCTTTCATTTCCTACAACAGTAGACCTTTTGTTGTAGGGTGCAGGGAGGCTTTGGTATGGCGCCCACATTTACTCGAGCAGGTTTATCATTCATTTGTGGTCAGACACTTTGCTAGTCAGTCAGTACAGACACTAACGGCTGTGGCATTACTTTAAACAAGGAAGTGGGACTGGTGCGTCACATGAAAGTCGAACAATGGTAATCTTTGTGCTTTTTTCCCCCTGGAAATTTATCTTTAGCACAATGCGGGTGTTGATACTGTCTCAATACAACCCCTATCAATATGTCTTATTTTTACCCATATCTCTGTCACTGCATTCATAGTTTAACCACACCCAGACTGACTGATAACACTGTTATTATTGATAAATATGCCTTGTTTAAATTTAACTGTGCTACACCTATGTACTTCATGAGCAATTATGTTCTCTTCTGCACAAAAGATTAGACTGTACCAGTGATACTGATTGGTTTTCAGTGTTGTGAGTCCCCGGGACCCACACGTGGTCATTTGAGTGGGACCCCAATAAAATTAGATTTGATTTTGTATGGCTATAATTGCGGTTATATTCATTTGTGTTGAAAATGTATCTGAAAATGACACAGATAAAACCCCAAATCTGAATTTTAATCACAAAACCATAGACTATACTGTATATGTTTATATAAAGGCTATGTACTAAACATTATACAGATTTCACATGCTGAGTTGCATCTTGAGAGCACTAAATTGTCTACCCAGTATCAAGTAAATCAAATGTGAGATGATTGTGACTCCTACAAATTTAAATAAGCTATTGTGTAAATCTAATTGGTGAACATTTTAAGAGATATGCTTGTTTTGTGTCTTTCTGAGAAAAAAAAACAACATTTTCCATTCACTTATTAACTGTGTTGACATGCACACCAATATTCCAATTATGACACTATTCTGAATTTGATACGAGTCATGTTAACGGCATTCTGAATTAGGCCTTATTGCAAATGAAGCATTTTCTTATGACGACATGTGGAATATGCCAGTGTTATTCAGGTTTCAGGAGCATTCTGTGGACATGTATGCTGCGTATTTGGAATATGCATCTCAACTGGTGTTTTTTACCTCAGTTTGCGATAGCCTGTGGCCTCTTGCTTGTTTACGGTGAGCTTTGTGCTTTGTCATGGATAAGTTCTACATTGCCTAACTCCCAAACAGTTTGCAAGGCTGTAGGGTAGAGATGCATGCCCCAAAAAAGGCCCACATTTCTGGTCGAAAGGATAAAAACACCTACTTCCTGACATTATCAAAGACTTGGATATCAGCAGGTTTTTGGATATGCACACGGTACAACAAGTCAGCCACCACTGTAAAACTGAGAAATCCTATTTTGATTGAAAGAAGCAAAATGGCACAAGCAGCTCCAGCTGTTCCACTTTTTCGTATTTTGACATAATAAACGACATGTTAGGGCACATCAATCAGATGCAGGACTGCATGCAAATGGGAATATTAGTGGGATATGATATGAATTTTTATAAGCTATGTTAACAGCTGAGTAGAAATGTTGCCTTTTTGGGATAAGGGCAAACCCAGAATATTTAATGCATTTATACATCATCACTGAAATTATGACCAAGACGAGATCTCGTCGTGTGCAAGATATACGCACAGACAGTAGGAAAATGGCGTCCGCTGGTGAAAATGTTTATTCAGTGTGGTGCATCCCCTGCACAGTAAAGCACCATTGAGTCATCATCATAGGTGTAAATTTGGTATTGATCACTAGCTCACATCATCAAAAAGTAGCATAATCCTAGAAGGTTAAATCATCATTGGGTCATTATTGACATTAGCAAATACAGTGTCTGCTGTCACAGCAGATGTTGCGATGTTAGAAAGAAGATACCAGCAATGTCTGTAGTCTAATGGCAGTCCCTGGAAGACCTCCGTGCCAACACTGCTGACACTGCCGCCTTTGCCAGGCAATAGCAGCACACAGAGATTCAGATAGCGGAGGATGACGCCAGACAGGTCTCAAAACTGTGCAGAGCCCTGGATGAAAAACACAAGACACATCACCGACACTATGTTAATAACATCCAAAACAAAAAAAATTCACTCTCAGTGGTTTCTTGTCATGAGAAATACTTTTCCTGTGTCCCATGATGCTACCGTTTTAGGATTTGATGTTAACAATTAAGTATTTGAAAGGGAAAACAAGAGGGTGCGTCCCCTCGGTAGGATGGTCGATAGTGAGTTTACTGCGTTCTTTTAAATTGTAATGCATCAGGGACCCAGTGCAGGTACCTAGCAACATAACTGCTGTACGCAACCTCACTGTTGCTGTAAGCATGGTTTGATTAATATAAATGTGGCATTCTTCCACTGTTCAGTTTTAGATTTTTAACAGAAGCATGTCTCATTCCTTTTTGAAAGTAAATTACTTTCTTGTGCACTCTGTTATTCAATTAAGTGACCACATCATAACGATACATTGGAAGAGGAAGTACTGACACACTATCCATCACATTACAGATTTACAGACCCAAAACTTTCATTTGATGTTGCATGAAAGTTCATATCTTGACTTTATTTTTGTTTTATTGTGACCTCTCTTTGTTTTGCAGGAACCAAGGCATCTCCAGTTCATTGCCGACTTCAGTGACAGTGATGTCTACACAGTGTTGTCGGCCAAAAAACTACATGGAGCACCTACAGATTATGGTTTCTGTGTCAAGGTACCAAAACTTTCTAGAAATGCCAAAACTGTATAAAAGAAGCAGAAGTGGAGTATTGATTCCCAGCATGCTGAACTCCTTTTTGTTTCCTTTTAACTCCTTTCTCCAGTCCACAAAGTGTAGTTCAGCCCGGGACTTGAAGCTTCTTTGTGCAGATGATGAGCAGACCAGGACCTGCTGGATCACAGCCATGCGCTTGTTAAAGGTTGGCTTGCTGATCACTAACTGGTGATGTCTAAGAGGAGGAATGCTGAGTCAGTACTAGAATCAGATTTAGCTTTGGGAAGAGGTCAAGAGAAACTATTGAGTGATGCTGGATTAGCACTCCTACTCTTTATAGAAGCAGCATGTGTTCATTGTCTGGATATCTGCTGGATACAGTTTAGAGCATTAGTCACTCTCCTGCTGGTCTATAAATAATATACAGTAAAGTGCAATAGACTGTGGTTTATTTGTATCTCTCCCTTTTCATCACTACACTCGAGGGCCACTGAAAGTATTTTAAAGTTAACATGTAAGAAATATTTTTGAATCAAATTTAACATGCTAATGTTTTTCTGTGTTTCAGTATGGGATGCAACTGTACCAAAACTTCATTCAGCCACACCAGAAACAAAAAGCTTCACCAATGGTAAGCCAGAGGTCTTATGTTTACGTCATGTAACTCACTTGAAATTTCTGTAAAAGCTTTTATCCTCACTTTAAAATGTACTTTTGTGAGCTTAATAATGAATCAAAAGACTATGATAAAGCTCACTAATGGTAACAAACTCCCAAAAAATGGAGGACGGAGGAACGAATGGAAGAACGTCAACAGAGGACTCCATAGCACACTTCCTCCACACCACCCTGTCTCGCTTGCAAAAGAAAAGGAGCAATGTAAGATTGCGGTTTACTGAATGCAGTTCAGCGTTTAACACCATAGTTCCTTCCAGCCTCATCATAAAACTCAAGGAACTGGGATTAAACAACCCAGTGTGCATGTCGATCCTTGACTTCCTGATGGGCAAACCCCATTCTTAACACTGGAGCACCCCAGGGCTGCGTTTTGAGTCCCCTGCTGTACTCCTTGTACATGCATGACTGTGTAGCCTCTCCCAACTCCAACATGATCATCAAGTTTGCTGACAACCTAGCTGTGGTGGGCCTGATGACAGATAACTATAAAAAGGCCTACCTGAAGGAAGTAAAGGACCTGACCCACTGGTGTTAGGACAACAACCTTCTCCTGAACATCAGCAAAATCAAGGAGTAGATAGTGGGCTTTGGGAAACAGCAGGGAAGGAAGTATGCACTCCCTTAATATCTATGGGTCCTCAGAGGTGAGAGTGGATAGCTTCAAGTACCTTGGTGGTATCACCTCAGATACTGAGGAATTTCTACTCCTGCACCATTGAGAATGCCCTGACACTGAACACCACTGTGGTACGGAAACACTAGTGAACGGGACCACAAGGCTCTGTAAACAGTGGTTTGTTCGGCTGAACATACAATAGGTGCTGCTGTACCCTGCCTAATGAATATTCACACCAGGCGCTGTAAGAATAATGCTAGGAGAATCATTCAACCACCCAGATAACTGCCTTTTCTCCTTGCTCAGGTCGAAAAGCATTGCCCCAAAGGGTCTTCCTTCAGAAATGGACTGCACATGCCCCCAAACTGAAGAACGTAGCTAATTATTATACAGAATGATTTCATTGGACTTTCCCACTGTAATGAAATCATGACCTACTCTGCCTCTTATTGGCTTATTTTGATATTCTTTCCCTGGCCTTAACCAATCTCACTCCTCATGCCTAAACCTAACCAGGGGTCATTTTATATAATAATAATCCATGGTTGTGGAGACACAGAGCAATCTGAGCAATATGTGTTGTTCTTGGGATACTGGGCATGTCAGCCCTGTGATAGCCTGGCGACCTGTCCAGGGTGTACCCCACCTCTCGCCCAATGTCAGCTGGGATAGTCTCTAGCCTCCCATAAATGGCTCATCTGCCCACTTCAATTGGTGCATACTGGTCAAATGTGGCCCAATTGGAAGGAGGAGTGGTGTTATCCTTTCATGATTAATTCAAGAGGAACACATGAATGCCTAATAGCTATGTAAATGCTTAATCCGATCATTTCTGTCTGATTGGAATAAAGACGTTCTTTCTGCGCATGATTGCCCCACATGGGTGTAACATTAGGTGATGCAGGGTGTGCATGCGTTGCACACGGCATGCTGCAGCAGCTGTTTCTACTCTTCTTTCTCCGCCTTTGACAAAGAGTCATTCATAAACTCCAAAATATTTAATGTTTTGCTAGTGCTACATTCTTATGTAAGTGATATTTCATTTTGAAACAGTAGCTGTATGTTACGGTGCCACTGGCTAAATTGTGGAGTTGCTGGACATAACAATAATCTGTCACTACCAGTAGCAGTAGCCTGCAAATGAGAAGCTTAGAGAACATTGGTAAATTGTAACGTCCACCTATAGTCTGCATGTGAGGTGTTCAGGGGACATCTGTAATTTGTAGCTACAGAAAAAAACCTGGGTTAAACTTACAGTTCTTACTACTAAACTGTATAGACATGCCTAAGCAGTTCTCCCTTATGTATTTAATTAATTGAATTTTTAAAAAAGTACTTTTTCTGTTCCATTTCCATCAAATTAGACACTTTACAGCAGATGAAAAAGGGGGTCAACGCATGTCAAAAAATTAAATGCTTTGGGGCATGTAAACACATTTTATCGCATCACTTTAATTAGCGTCTATGTAAACAGGTCAGGTGGAATCCGCATTCAGAATGATTTAATTCCGATTCAAGAAATATTGTCTATGTAACAGCTGCTAATGTTGGTTTTCCAGCCTGTTCCACTGCCCCCAGGTGACCAAGAGAAAATCAATCAATGCAGCTTTTCAGACCAATTTTCATGTATCAAAAAACATGTTGAAGCCAAAACAGGCCAAGACATAGCAGTGCAGTAATATAATTGCATAGGACAAATGAGGCACCTTTAGTGTGTTAATGTGGATTTGGTGTCTCAGAATAGCCTCAGACTCTACTGGGAGCATTTTCACGGCTGTGAACACAATCTATTTATGGCTTATGGACATGTTCGTGAACCCTCTGCTTTCTAAAAATATACAGTGATCAGCTGCTCTCAGATTTAACAACTCATCACCTCTTCTCTGCTGTCAGAGGGTCATATGTGACCAACAGCCTCGCCAAGAGGATTAGCTAGATAGATAGGGGAGTACACAAATCTGCCAAATGCAGGGTCAGGCTGCTGAATCTTCTGGAGTTTACTTGACAGATTTAGCTCAACATGCTACATCGAGAAAACTTCTTCATATGATCACTGAAAAGTAAATAAAAGCCATACTCGTATATACTATAATAAGTAACATATTTACAAGCAATGATAGGTATTTTTATATCACTGGAATTGGAGCAGAGTGAATAAGTTGAATGGGAATGTCTGTATCCTCAAAATAAACACTGCTCACTTTGTTTTAACCACTCGTTTAAATTGCAAGCTTAGGAGGTGGTAGAGGAACAAATGTGGTAATTTAAAAGCTTCTTGGTAATCCTGATAAGAAGAATTTTCTTGAGTGTGTGCAGTGAGCCACTCGCTATATGGCAGCTTAAAGGACTAAAATGTGCCCGTGTGTCATTCTTTTCAAAGCCACTCTAATCCCTTTTCAATAGAGTTTTCTGTCTGGAATCATCTAGGATTGATGAAGATGGAGTCACGTTACTCAGACACTAGATGGCAATACAATACCACAAGACTGTAAAAGTCAGTCTTCCTCCTTTGCACAGTATATAAAGGAAGTCAACCTTAAAAAGAAAAACCTTTGGGTATTTTGTAGAGTACACTGCATATTTTGATATAATAGTTTTTTGTTTTATGATTAATTAAAGCAAAAAGAGAGTCAATACAATACAATACAAAAATAACATTTTAATGTATGTGTGATATTTCAGAGAAGCATCTCAGAGAACTCACTCGTGGCCATGGACTTCTCTGGCCAAAAGAGCCGGGTGATTGAGAACCCATCTGAGGCTTTGTCTGTGGCTGTAGAGGAAGGCTTGTCATGGAGGGTAAGTCAAGGTGTCACCCAGTGAAAACATGTACTCTTGACATTTTGGTGAACTTAAAAATCTCTGAAATAAATGGTGCTAAAAAGGGTGTGAGAGAATCTTAAAACATTTTATTCAGATATCCTGATATGCTCTTACAATTCACAACCTTAAATCTATTAATGTTCAGTGTAACAAAGTGTTTTTGAACAACATGGAATATTTTCATTCACACAGTGGCGTAACACAACAAACAAAGCTCATAAGGTCAACAGTTGTAAGCACCTCAGAGAGCACTGGTTCCAGGCCAAGGGGTCCCGACCCCCAATAGGGGTCACCAAAGCTTCACAGGGGGTCGAGAGGCCTTCTTGATTTTGAGGGCGTAAGAAAACTTTTTAAAAAAATATAAAGTAGGCCAATGTTTCTTTCATTTTATGAAGAAAACTAAATGACAGTGTCATTTTTAAAGTTTAGATTATTATTCAAGGTTTAAAGATATATGAAAAAAAATCTCACAGGCTGAAGGGCATGATGAAGACCTGAACACAAGAGCCTTCGCTCTGTGCTTTACAGCTTCATCCAGCATCAGAACAGTACACAGTTAAAACAATGAAAGAACTAATACATCAGTGGCCAAGCACCAGGAAGAAGAAAACCCTGATTTTTTTTTTTTTAAGAAAGAACCCTATTAAGTATGCATGATAGTTAGTCATACAGATAACCAGTTGTTGTGTTCTGTAATTGTAATACATTAAATATAATGTGCAATAACCACAAAATATTTCACTTGGTAAGGGGTCATCAGTTTATGGGATGATAAAAAAGGGGTCCCTTAAGGAAAAAGGTTGGGAGCCACTGTCATAGAGTAAACCGTTATTGCCTCAGAATACAAAGGCAAGAGAAACAGGATATATTTAAGGGGCTCTGTGTGAAATCCAGAGCGTGCAAGTTGTCTGCACATGGTTCTCAACATAGAGGTGGCTGAACCGGCGGCTAACATCTAATGGTGCTAACTCAGTAAACAGCCCTAAACAACGGCAACAGTACTGACAGTGCTAACAGTGTTACCCAGGGGAGAACAAGGCCCTGATTTAAGTGGTTATGAGCGCAGTGCAAAGCAGTGGCAATAAGCTAGCCAATGGGATACACACATGCACTACCATACATGTACGGCTGGACCTACCGTACGTACCACAACAAACCACAGAGAAGCTCATATTACAACACACAGGGGTAGCGTGACTTCATTCTCTGCTCAAGACGCCATCACACCACTGTGTCTTTACATTGCAAAAATTTGTTTTGCTAATATATTAACCAGAGTTGGGTATAACGTGTTACAAAGTAACGCGTTAGAGTACTTTGATTACTTTTTGCAGTAACGAGTAACCTAACGCGTTAGTTTGCTGTTTGAGTAATCAAATACTTAAGTACATTTTCAAACAAGACATCAGTTACTTCTGTTACTTTTAGAACGCTGGTCCTTCAGCTCCGAAACAGCAACAGCTGTCGTTTGGTTCTAATAACGGAGATAACGTTAAACCTATCAGTCTGAAAGAAGCCATGGAGCTTGTGGCTCGCTACGTGGTCGGAGAAATGCTGCCGTTGTCTATGGTGGAGTCTAAATAGGTGGAGTAGGACTCGCTGACAGACATATTTCAGACTCAGGACTTGCTTTATGCCTGGTACACGCTACACGCTGGTACTCACCAATTATCCCTGGTCGTCTTTCATGGCGTGTGTGATGTCATCGGGTTATTCTTGTCCTATTTTTATCACTTTTACTATTATTTGTGTCTGTTCATGTGCCAGCCGACATGATGTTGTAGTCACCTAAAAGTGTCAGCAGATGGGAGGAGCTACATTTGAAGCGCCATACGTAAACTGTCAAGCTACTGTATCTTCCACAGGAAGTTCTGACAAATGTTTCAGAATAAAAGTCTATTTAGAAAATGGAGGGATTCTCTAGCCGAGGTTATAAAGGGCTTTTAATTTGAAACAAGTGTTGAGTTTGAAATGACGGTGCGATATGTTAACTTTACAAAGACAACGGAGCGGATAAAAAGTAAATATATAAACACACAGAGGGATTAATAAATAACGGAGCGTCTGTAATGTAGTTTGTTTCAAATGAAGCTGGGAGCCTCTGCAGTTGTGGTGAGTAAAAGCCCCGCCGCTGTTTGTTAATGTTATTACTTTATGTCCGACCGTGAGGATGTACCATTGTTTGCTAGCTTGATGCTAATGACAGTAACGTTAACTCAGCGGGTTGACAAAGTGCCTCTGCTGTTTCACACCATCATTTCCCCCTTTTACTCTGTGTGGTAACATCCCTAGAGGAAATATTAAAAGTGCTGGGGTGGTGTTGTCATACAGTTGTCTACGGCAGCAGATCGTTCTGTGTTTCTACTGGTCAAAGTGACGGCTGTGATGGGAGAATTGGATCTCAGTGAAGGGCAAGTGGTCCATAACTTTAATTTTGGAGACAAAAAAATGTAGGCTTAGCGCCCTGTGGTCCATTGCCCAATAGGAAATGTAGAATACTCAAAAGTACTTTAAAAGTGCTTGAGTTACTTTTCTCAGGGAGTAACGTTGGAAGTACTTTTAAAGTAACTGAGTTACTTTACTCAGGGAGTAACGCAGTAAAGTAACTGGTTACTTTTTTAGAAAGTAACACAGTAACGTACTTTGATTACTTTTAAAGTAACCCTTACCCAACACTGATATTAACGCTGTGAAAAGAACCTTTACCTGTGTATTATCATTACTAATAATGTAGCTGCAACTCATTTCTCCTGCAGAGGAAGAGCTGCCACCGTCTGAGCGGCCATGGTAGCCCCTCCACATCACAGAGCTCAGTGTCAAACATAGGTTTGTGGAACACTTTTTTTATTATTCAGATTTGCCATATGTACACAAATGAAATAGATCATTTGCAATATATGGTTTCTCTTTGTGCTGCAGCCCTCCACTTGGCTCAGTCCTGGTTCCACGGCAAACTGTCTCGAGATGAGGCTCAGCGTCTAATCACTCAGCAAGGGCTTATTGATGGGTAAGTGGTTATACGCCTTTTTTGTGCCTCTGCGTCAGCGCCAGCGCCAGCGCCAGCCATAGCTTGAGGCATTATGTTTCGGCTTGTCCTTCCATCCGACTGTCCCATTCTCCTGAACACTCAAGAATACCTTAAGGGAATTCCTTTAAATTAAGCACAAAATGTCCAGCTGGACTGAACAATGCACTGATTAGATTTTGGTGGTCAATGATCAAAGGTTACTGTGACCTCACAAAACACGTTTTTGGCCATAACTAAAGAATACATAGGATAATTATGACAAATTTGACACAAATGTCTAATAGGATAACATGCTAAGAGTGATGACCTTTTATATTCTAAGGTCAACTTTACTGTGACATCATAATGTTCTGCAAAAACTGTTTTTTGGCCATTAGTCAACACCATAGCTCACAAGTGGAAACATTTGGTCAGATACTAAATGGTGACACTAATCCTGGGTGCCTTGTTTAAGATGTTTATGAAGCATCTATGTTTTATACTTGAATCAACAATCATATTCGAAGTATTGTCAACTGTCATGACAACATACGAGTCTTGTGTAATCTGTAACTGCAACTTCACTGGTTGAGGGAGGCATACAACTTAAATGTTACTTCTAGTTTTTTATTTGCAGTGTGAAATTAGGTTTATTGGTAATAGGTAGGCCACTGAGGTTTTGGTGCATGAAAACACATTTTTCCTCTTACCTGTGGTGCTATTTATTAACCTAGATTGTTTTGGTGTGAGTTGTTGGAGATATGAATGAAACTAGATAGCACTCAGCTTGTGGTGCACAAAGCACCAAAAATACATTTAAAAAAACTCAACAGCAATGTGTCTTTTCAGAAATAATAACCTGGTTACTCGAGATAATCCGCAAACCTTGTTGTGAGCAGTTTCATGTAGGAACTATTTTCTTTTTACCAAAATACACCCACCAACTGTATCACCACACAGAAGGAAGCTTTCATCTCCTGCTAGCTCACCCTCACCTAGCTAGCTAACATTACAGCCAGATAAAGTGAGAGCAGCATTTAAAAGCTTTCCTTTTGTTTTCAGAGTATTTCTTCTGAGAGACAGCCAAAGCAACCCGAAGACGTTTGTTCTGTCGCTGTGCCACATGCAGAAAATCAAACACTTTCAGATCTTACCTGTGAGTACAACCCACTGTTTGGATATGTCTGTTTTTTTTAATCCTCCAAAAACTAACCTCCAAATTTGAGCCTCATGTTTAATAAGTTATCTATGTCTTGTGTGTGATTCCTTTGTGTATGTGTGCATGCCCCGCTGCAGGTGGATGATGAAGGGGAGTTATTCTACAGTCTGGACGACGGCCACACGCGGTTCACTGACTTGATCCAGTTGGTGGAGTTTTACCAGCTAAACCGAGGGGTGTTGCCCTGCAAGCTTAAACACCACTGTGCCCAGATCACCCTGTGAACAAGGGACCCAAGAGACCCCCGAGGGCCCACATGCACCTTAACTCCAGGGCCTTTCTGGACAAACACTCCCAGTGTTCCTGTGCCTTGAAGAAGAAAGATATACAGACTGAACAGCCCATGCTAACTGAAACCACTGTTGTCATCCACTATCGTCCACCATCGTTCAAACTATGCTGCACGGTCCCTCCTTGTGTTTTCTTCCTAACAAAAAGCTGAATTTGACAATAGACTTACAATACCTGACCACATGTGCTGAAGATGATGTGCAGTCTTGTCTGCTGAACGTTGTTCTTCAGCCCTGTTAAGTGCCCGTGTGTGGCGGTAAATCCATTGTGTAAAGTCCAAACATGACTTCTTGTGCTGTGTATTGTTGAGCCGAATGTGTACTGCAAACAGCTTGTGATTCTGACAACATCATGGCACCAGTGACAGAAAGTAGTTTTTTTTTTCTTGTTGACATACAGTAGCTGGAATTTGAGTTTCACTGAAAACATTTCAATCAGATGTCTTCTGCAGTATGTATGCAATAGTTAAACATGTCGTCAATTTTATTTGAAACCATATCATGTGGGGAATTTTAGTACTAAACACATCTGTCCTGTTGTATCTGAGTAAAACTAAGCTATCTTACTTACCACTGTCATTGTATTTCTAAGTATTCAGGTTTTTTTTTTTTTTTAAGAAAATGATTGTTGTTTTCTATTTGAGAGCTACAACAACCTCTCAGGAAGTGTGCATGCCCTGTTAGCTGGACTGAGACTGCTGTAGAGAGAAAAGGAGAAGTAATGTACAGGTGGAGGGAAATGGCACACAACCTCACTCGCCTGCACTGTACATTTTTAAACATATGTGATTAAATGAGATGTTTGTATGACTTGAAATTAGTTGTGAGCTTGCTCTAGTGCGAGAGCAGTGAAATATATTTCACCATTTTTAGATCTAAGCCATTAAGATGGAAAGCAGAAATAATGTGTGACTGATTTTGATCATATCTGAATTCAGTGTATATTGAAATTTAGGTTTTATACTTTCCAAAGACTCATGTATACAGTTTGCAGCTGGGTTGGTTGTATTTTGGTGTTATTGCAACCGCTGCGGATATACAGTGTCAGATATTGTTTTCAGAAGCCAATAATGCATCAGCTTTCAAAAACAAGGTGTTTTAAATGATCTTCTGTTAGTTGTTATTTCTTTTTTTTTTCCCCAGCTGGACAACAGTGCATTGAACAATGAATGTCATGGACTGCATAGTTTTATATATAAACAAGTCTGTTTGTAATGTATGATTTGTGTGATTTATTGTCACATTTAACAATAAGCTAAAAGGTAACAGTAGGTTTCAGTGATGTTTCAAAACTGCCAGCAATTGCTGTAGTTCAGTGTGCAGCCCCGATGAGATCTGGGACAGTGTGAGGCAATTGATCACAAGACAGATAAATTCAGCCTTTATTATATAAAAACAGTATACAGCACATTATAGTCTTTGTATGGTAAATAGGCCACACGGGGTCATGATACAAATGCAATGACAGACGCTAAATCTCACTACAAAATGAAACGTCCACCTGAGCCGTCTCATCAGCGCACAGTGGGGCGCTTTGCTGCTCAGAAAGATTTTTATAGTGAACATATAAGTCATGATTTTTCCAAGGAGATCCGGCACAGTTAAATTTAGTCGCACTATATACTGTAGTCTGTGTATGGGACAAATTAGCCCGACAGTGTCAGGTATGATTTACGGAATTCTGTTTGCAGCATATGTACACATATATGTACATACTCCATGTGTTCTTCACATAAATGATTCTCATAACCACTAGATGGTACTAGAAGCATTTTGCTTTTGCTTGTCCAGATTTATGTTTGAAATCGTAATGTGTCTAGTGCAATTTAAATTACATAATACATATAAAATGTGTCAAGGAAGGAAGTGAGGCTTAGGGTGACTTTAAAAAAGAAGTTACTTAAGTGTTTTGCAACTTATTGAGCATCTAACATTTTATATGCAAAAGATTATCTGCGGACACACTAAGAAATGTGTATATTATATATTGCAATGAGTACCTGTGTGTCTGTTCTTAATCTGATCACAAGTCATTCAATATTACAGGTGCAAACGATGGATTTAAGGTGATGACATTAACATTAATAACTGACTTTCAAGGCTCCATAGAACATGAAATATGAAAGAAATAGTAATGGATATGATTGTTCCGTACACAACAGTAAACGGCAGAATGTCTTGTCTTGAAGCATCCGTGTTAAACAATCTTCTCTGTTGTGATACGAACACATTGCCCCCATACCTACCCTGCTCTACTTCAATAGCACATTTTGAAACAGTGCTCACATCCAGGGGAGATGTGCGCACACAGAGAAGTCTTAAATGCACCCCTGCTTCCGAGGTCTTGTGCTAAATGTTGTTTTGGATGTATTCCTGCCATTGATCGGAGTCTGGCTGCAGGGGGAGAGATGGCAGCTGGGAGAGACTGCGCTTCCTTTAATGAATTCATCCAGCTCTATCCTGCCCAAACGGCCTGTGGATACAGCATTTCTCCCAGTAAATAAAGACCCTCTCACCGCTCTGTCTCTGGCCCTCATGGACAACCACCACTGTTCCTAACACCTCTCACCACTACATTGGATTTACTCCTGCCTGCACTCTCACTCTTATGACTCCAGGTTTTGCACTTCAGAGTTGTCAACTTCACTCTGTTCTTAAATGCCCCTCTTGTTGTATTCCCCTAGTCTAGTATTCAATTATCTGGCTTCGCTGTCTTTGGCCAATTACTGATTATCTCCAATGAAGTGAAGACCTTGCTGTTTGCTCTGCTCTTGATCCACAAAAGGGCAATATCTGGGCCTGGGTATGAGTCTAGGCAGAGTGTATGAGGAAATGAGGCTAGGTTTGTTTCAGGGGATGCACTATAGTGAAGGTTAGAGGCTTTAACTGTTCCTTTGCAAAGGGCTCTCCCATCAGGAGTATCTAAAGCCAAAAGCAAATCCAACAGCTCTTTACTGTAGCTACAGTGGCCACAGCGGACCGGAGCAAAGATGATCATAGGTCGAAAGGAAAAAATATTAAATATGTGAACGATTCTCATCTGTTTTTTATTTTTTCCACACAGAACACAGACACTTGGTGTTTCACTAAATATTACACCTATGTTAATTGCAGTTGTGGTGCTGCTTTCGCTGTTACTTTGTTTTCATTTTACAGAAATAAATAGTTTTGGACACTAGTCAAACACATTGTAACAAGCATCTTGTCTTAACAGATTTTAGATTGAATTACAGAGGCCTGGTGATACAATATTATGACGATACTTACGTCACAATAGAATATTGTTGCAATTTTCAAACCTGTTGTGATATTCTGAGTATTGCAATCATATATATTGTGATTTATTACCCTTTTTCAACTGCAAATGATGTCCCCAAAGAAAAAAACTGTCAGCACCAATCTAATAAGATTACATTTTCAGTCTGTTCATCTCACTTCAGGCATTTTTATGGCAGCAAACTGTATATATTTGACTGAAAGAGCAATTCATTTTATTGTCCTATTGGCTACCAAAAGTTCAATTTGTATTTGTAATATTAATAATTTTTAAAATTAAAACATCTAAACTGGCATCCTTGATCGATATGATAATGACGTGCAAAAATATTGAAATATTATTCTGTATTGATTTTAATTTTCAAAATTACAAAGTGATGCCACTCCTGTGTACAGTGCAAATGAATACAAAGTCAGCCCTTGTGCTGATTATTTTATGTACTCTGTAAAGCTCTATTAAATATCTAAAAGAGTTAAAAAAGTTGACTCGAGCACAGTGACACTTTCAATGAGGGCCAAAGGTTTACCAAAGGCATGTTATATGTTATTTTTGTTTTTCTATTTGTGACACAAACACAATATCGATAATGAATGCAACTGTGTCCAACATGTCCAGTTAATCCAAAATCCTCCCAGATGTCTTTAATGCCATACAGTACATTCCCTATATGTTGCTTTAAATGATAACATGCAAAAAGAAAAATCTATACTTCTATAATGAACTACAAATACAAGCAATCGCACATTGCTTGACATTCAAGAAATTTTCTCAAATTTTGAATATGTATATTTACTGTAACAGTAAGGTTTTTACAGGCCATATGCAGCCAGAAAATACTAATATGCTTTATAACTAACTCTTAATTCTAAACAGATGACGGGCTTTTAACAATAGTGATACATTTATTGTAAACCATATCTAAAACGACGTTGTAATTAATGCCTTTCACATCTTTTAACATTGCGCATGAGCTTTTTCCAGCCTGGTGTGTGAAAGGGGAATTTTCTTGGTGTATTGAGCATCTTTGGTAATGTATTATGTCTCAGATAATTGCCCAGACAGTGCTTGCTCTATAAATCGCCTTTCTAACCCCTGATATGTTTTTCTGGGGGTCTTGGAACTGGCAAACGGTAAGTGCCAAGCTTTGTTAATTACAAGGATAACACATGCACTCGTCAAATAATGGATGTGGTTTGCAATTTCAAGTTTTAATAATCAATTACTGGCAGTAATTCTCTGTGGAGTCACAGGATAGTCATTAAATCTCAAAAGGCGAGACACACGCAATGTAGCTTTTTCCAAAGCCCTATTTTTAAATACATAAGGGAACAGGGTCTGCTTTAATCCGGTGCATTTTGTTGCCTTGTTACAATGTAAAGTAGCTCAATTAGACCTAGACAGCGCCGCTTGTAAAATAACTGTTTAAGACAGTGAGTGATGAATGATCATATTAACACTTATTCCTACAGGAACTGAGCCAACAAGGACAAGAGTAGAAAGATGCTCTGTTGCAGTAATACTGCAGATCAGCGTGTTTTTTCTCTAATATGAGTTACTGCTTTTATTATGTTGAAGCCAGAAGTTTCATTTAGTACCCAGTCCTGTAAGGACTCACATAAAGCAGACATATCTGTCTGTTGTTGTTGGGCCTGAAACACCTCTGTAACTGGCCTCTTTGATCTTGGCAAACAGGTAGATGTAGTGGTATCGAATCAGTGTGCGTTTTTTTCCTCCCTATACAGCAGGGTTCCTGTTATTGTATTTTCAAGTCCACCTTCAAAGCTGAAACATTGCAGAGGTTCTTCTTGACCTTGAGAAATTAACATGGGAGGACTGGCTTTGCTCTGAGGGAGCCCTATAGAGGCCACGTCCCCTCCTAATCCCCAGTTGAAAGGCATACCTCTGCTGCTCAGACGAAATAGTAACATCCCAGCAAGCCAAGTGTTTACATGATATCAGACGATATATCAAGACATAAAACATTCCATTTCTCTTAGGTTATTTAATCCGGACTTTTCTCTTTATAGGTTGCGATGGTGTGTTTGTGTGTATAATGTGTGGGTGAGGTAGTGAGACGGAGAGAGGGGGGAGAGACAGAGAGAGAGGAATGGCCCTGCACAGATGAACAAACAGTGAATCTGAAGTGCAGCGCCCTGTGTGGCTGCCCACCAACTGAACAACATTAAGGCAGTCCTCCATGTAAAACCTGCTCACTTCTCCCACAAACACTCGAGTTTGGCAAACGGGCAGTGGCTCAGCGGGGAGGAGCTCTCACTGGAAGGCAGACAGTGAGCTATGGACAGCAGGGAGACATAAACCACAGCTTCTGGTGGTGATGGACTGATGTTTTAGGTGATCAAAAGGATGGATAAGAAAAGGAAAACGACAGGGGTAGCACCGGGAGGGGGTCTTGGAGAGGAAAACATTTTGGACTTTAAAGCTAGAAAGACATGAAAAGCAAAGTAAAGCTGAGATGTTTGACAGTGAAGCACTTGGGGTGAATATTATTGTACACTAGTAAAAGTAGAACCAGACACTCAGATTCACTTTCCTGTGATGGCTATCATTCACACTGTAACATGTAGTTGGGAAAAGAAACTTCAAAACAACATGATATATATCATGGGGCAATTTGCTTCAAGGTTGCAGAGCAGAACTTAGGATGATATATTGTCCTTCCATTTTTCTGCAAAATAGGTCAAAATGTTCACAGTGGCACACACGTACACGCATGTGCGCATGTGCACAAGCACATTTACACACGTATTGGATCAATTTACATTCCTGCCTACTTTTTTACTCTCATTTACATGGTGTGCGAGTGACTCCTGAACAGGGTAGGAAGCCTTGTGGAAGAATTAGGAAATGGTCCATTTCTGAGAACACAGTGGAATAGAAGCAGAGCAGCATATGTTGGGATTTGAATGGTCAATCGATGAATAACCCAGAGCGGTGTTTTTCGGTGCAGATTGGCAGGCATTGTGCAGTGTGGTATCTGTGTGTATGTGTGTAAGAGAGAAGGGGATTCATCCTTCCCCAAAGTATTACGCAGTGGTCAAAAATATTTGCAATGCCAGGAGGTATTTTGAAAAATATTTGAAAAAATTCAATACCGTGCTGACCTTTTGCTGGGCATTTGTGAACAGATTCACTCTGCGTCTAATCTGGCTCAGAGTCAGGGAGGATCTGTGTTGCTGTACCATGCAGTCGATTCTAAATTATGTTAATCTATTCTGCTTGTACATCTACTTTGATGTCTTGATTGAAACCTTTTGTTTTAATTTTACAAGTTGAGGTGGCATACTACAAATGGAACAAATCCAGAACCTACACATTAAACCAACATGCACTGGCATACTATGAAACTGACAGTTGCCTGTATAATTTATGAGGGAAATACATTATATTCCACCCAGAAGTGTTTATTTCTCTTTCATATAAATTTTACAAAAGCACATTATATGCCTCAAAATCATCCTCATTCATATTTTACCCTTATCTCTACACTATAGGTCTTTATATTTATCTGTGTAATTATTGCAAATGATTTCATTTTCAATCACTTGGATCTCCTACTGATGAGCTGATGTGTGTCATTCTACAAAGTATCACCACAAGAGGGCAGAAAGTATCCAAACACACACTCAGTCTAATGCATTTACAAATCATATGCCTACAGCATTTAAACTAAAGATCTACTCATTTTTAAGAATGTGCCGTTGTAGTACAGACAGCTGGCAGAGGCACTCAGTATTTGCTATCAGTGTTTAAATTGTTTAAATGGTCCTTATGGTGATGGAGGAGGTGCAATTACAGAGTCTGATGTTAAATAACAGCTGTATGAATTTCAAATGATACAAAATATTAAATCATTAACAAAAGATTGACAGAAAGAAATGTAATTGTATTATCTAATGGCAGAAATCAAAAAAAGAAGTCTCAAATGTCAGCTGTACAACACAATAAATGAGAACAAATAGGAAATAAATAATGTAAAATAATGAGTTTAGCTTTAAATAAGAAACAGTGAGAGGACTGACCTATGCAGAAAACAATTTTTGCATTTTGCATTATTTTCACATTTTGTTTATTCTAAACAACCTTCAATGGTTTGTCATACACACAGAGAATGAGTTACACAATGTGTAGTATGTATATATATAGAGAGAGATATATAAGAGAGTAAAAGTAATGTAACACAATCATACACAACATATAGAGGTCCCCTAAAAAGTACAGTTCTAGCGGTACTGAGTAACTTAGGAATCAATGTAGTTCTTGATTAATGCTTGACATAAAAATCCTTGGTTGTTGCTTTTATTTATCATTTTTCTTTTTATAAATGTGCTTGGCTGGAGAGGCCGCTTTCTGGAGATAGCCTCATGCTGCAATGTCAAGTGTCCCAAGTGTGGGAAAGCAACAATGCGCACCCTCAGTGTCAATGAGAGTGGCAGGAATTTTGCAAATGTGATGCAATGTAGGGCTGAATCCCTGTTGACCTTAAAGAGGAAAGTAACTATGGTCACCATGATTGATGTGGATTATCTTCTACAGCACAAATGTGGAAGTCTCCTTTGAATCTGGGATTAAAAATCAACCACCTCAGTGTCCACCAGATGCAGGATTTTGATATAAACTATACCATTGGTAAAATCAATCAGATTTAACATGGACTGGTTTTCCAGGAAAAAATGTCTAACTGCTAGCTTGTTAAAGAACACATGTCTTTGCTTTCCGTGTGTTATTATTCAGAGAGGATGGTACCTGGTCAACACCAGACTTTCAAGATCTCTAGCATCTCTCTGAGAGGTTTACCATGCATAGAAGCATCTAGACAACACCGTAAAAGTGGGTTTGTGTTGCGTAGAGCAAACATAGCTACCCAAACTGACAGCACGTACAAGTAGGGGATTGAGCAGCATACTAACAAGTTGAGGGGAACAAGCAGGGGCGCTGGTAGGTGAGTGGAGCTGGTGGTGCCGAGATGTGGTATACTTAATGACGTCATAGAAAATGCTGTGTAAACCTCATGTTTTGTTCATTAGTCTGGATGCATAGGATATGTAAATGTTAATTGCATGCATGAGTGTGACACAGTCAAACATCCACCATGTTGTATTAGTTCATGCAGATGCAGTGCAAGGAGAATATGGTCCTCATCTGCCAAACCTCGAAACACAACTTACCTTAGGCAGACTGTAGGCTACCCCAGAAGTAGATTTACACTCAGGAGTGGAGCTGATAAAATCTCTTAAGAGACCCTGAATGTCCAAATCGTCAAAATGTCTCTTTGGACATGCAGCAATGCCAGATAAGTTAATTCCCTCTGAGTCAGAGTGTTACAGAGCCAAGTTTTCAGCCACAGATGCTGAGAGAAAGGTAGACACAAACACAGCTGGATGAGCTTTAACACTTAGCTTGTGGAGTCCTGTTTTTTTGTGGATGCAGGTTTGACATAAATTCTTCAATTTAATGGACCGTTGGGAAGTTTTCAGGTTTAGTGAGGTCACACAGTGTCCTCAGTTGGAGGTTTAAAGATGCTCCATCAGTGTTGCCCTGAAGATGAACAGAGCTCAAGTTCAGTTACAGCTGTAAGCCCCATTGAATCTATGAAGATCTGTCCTGCTGCGGCTATCATCCCACTTTGATCAAACCTGCGCTCATTTTCTGATACTTCATAAGATTCTTGTCTCCACTCTTATTCACCTTCAAATGTTTTCAAGTGTTTCATATGGTTGTACTGTGTGTTTGCGTTCTTCTTTGCACAAACTGAAGGCTTCACGCCACAACCTGGCAAGCACCAAAATGTGCCTAACGCATTCTGCTCTTCATAACTTGCTTCATAAACCCTGATATTTTTGCCCGTGTCTCACCATGAACACCTCCATCCTGCTTAAGTTTGAGTGTTGAAAAGAATTCCATAGCAATGGCACATCCTTGAAATTGCCCTTGTCCTCATACACACTCTGGTTGGATACAGTTCAGAGTTGTCTCACATAGTGTATATATCTCAGAGTTCTTCGGGGGCTATAAATCTGATTGCACTGAAAGTCAGCTCTTAAACCATCCTAGCAGGGTTGCGTCCTTTGCACCACCCATTACAGAACCACATATTTACTGTACTCACACTAACGTCACTACTGACATAGTCCACAGGCTGTTCTCATGCACTGTTTGTATGTATACCTACGAAAATAATGCACCACAATCCGTACATAACCCACATAATCACAAGCCAGTAGTTTGCGTATAACTCATGTAATCATAAAGCTACTACAAATGGGCTGAAGTGATAAAGACCAAAGGGCAATATCAGGAGGCACGTTGGTGTAGTGGATGAGTCAAAGAGAAGCAGGACTTTCCCCCACGAGACTGGTGTTCAGAACCATGTGAAACCATTACGTCATCACTATGTGTCTTTTCCTGATCCCAAGAACTTACATAACTTAACTTGCTTAAACCTAACCTACATAACTGTACATTAAGTATTTAATGTCATTTGTGGGCTGCTAATTTCTTAGATATCCAATAGGGTCATCCCAGGGTCCTACAGTATATATTACCAAGCGCCTATAGCTTTGTGTTGAGTTTGGGCATGTGTCTCTTGATATAAACCAACATTGTAAAAGACTGGTGAGGACTATCTTCCTAGTTCAAATAGCAAAAAAATGGAGGTAGATAGACATTTCAAATACAGTTTGAATGGTAAAAATCTGTTTTGCATAACATTAGCAGGTGGGTGATTTCAACATACTGACCCTGGGAAACATACACTGAACATTTGACTATGGACAAAAACATTGCTGAGAACATTAAAAGCCTTTGAAAGGTCTTCTTAAAGGAGCAGTGTGTAAGATTTAAGGAGATTTAGGCCATGTCCACACGGAGATTATATTAGGTGTATCCGCAAAGGTTTTTTATCATATAGACCTTTCGTAAACACAGAACCAGCGTTTTAGGAGCCAAAATACGCCAACTTTTTAAACTGGGTCCCAGAGTGAAAAAATCTGAAAATGCCACCTTTGCATTTCTGTATTTACAACACAGTACACCTCTTTTCTGAAGCGATGACGCCATAACCCCACCTCTCCCTTAACCCGCATGCGCTAGGCATAATGGCAGGACTCCCAGTCAACATTCTCCTGCAGTTTTAGAGTTTTGTAATCAAGTGTGACCCTAAGTAGCAGCTCTACCTCGTCGTCAGTCCATACAAAGTGGGCTCCTCTGGCATTTATATTTTCTGCCATCTTCTTCTTCGTGTTTGTTTACATTGCACGAGTTTTATGCGCATGCTCCATTTCTTATTCTCTGTTTTTGGTGTACTTTGTGGCAGCATTGCAGTGCCACTTACAGGCCTTGCATATATACTACAGCGTTTTCAGTGGCTTCATGTTTACGTACACATATCTTGAGACGATTCCGTGTTTATGGAAAACTTTTAAAAAACGAAATCGGTTCCGTCTTCGTGTGGACATAGCCTTAGTGCTGTCTAGCTGTGAGGATTGTGGATTGCAGCCAGTTGAAACTTCTCCTGGTTAGAATTCCTTCAGTGTTCTTTGTACAAAGGGTTTTGACCAGGAGCCAAATTATCCGCAGAGGCCTCCTCCTCTCAAAAACAAATGCACGTGATTAAAATTTGTAAAAGCACTATCTAAAGCAGTTTCACATTACAAATAACAGTTTGTGGTAATTATACATGAAAGTAATTATGTTATTCTCCATTTATGCCATTACATCCGCCTAAATTCTACACACTGGACCTTTAATGTGTCATTAAGAGGACATTCAGCTGGGGAACATAGGACCTTGGGACCATAGACATGCTCCCCACAGCAACCTTACTGATTGACTGACCAACTATTAAAGTTAAGAGTACGGGGTTATACAGTATAAATACATTGTACATGATTAGAAGGATTATGTTTCAATGGTTCCATGACACATGCCTCTGGTACAAGCAGTACTGCTATGACAGCAGTGATTTAAATTTAAATCAAAGGACTTCAAACAGGTGATGCCCTGAAAAGTTTTGCATCACGCCGTGTGAAAATGTTGCACTGAACGGTGCATGCCTCTTAACAGTGTTTGCCTCTCTAATTAGGTGTGTGTTTAGCTTACACTACATGTACGTCTCCCAAACATGACCGAGCACCACGACAACAAGACTAATATATTCTGTGGCTGTTGTAGGGAAAGAGAAAGACTGTGAAATGTGCAGTGGAGTGAAACATAAAAGGTTCAAGACAGGATCTGACACTGTCATTCATTCAGCACAAATAAAAACCCATTTATCACTGGAACTCATATTATTATCGGCATAAGTCTACACAAACATGAGTACAGTACAAATAATACAAAGTCAGCCCACCAGGACCAATCGCTTGTCGCTGTATTTTGATATAAATAATAAGAAATTAAACCCCCCAAAAAACAAAGATAACAAAGACAATGTTGTTATTCTTGTAAAGAAAAATGTTCAGAATAAGATACTGTTTAAATTACCATTTGTCCCTCCACTGTCCCCTCTACCTCTCTATCATTGCCCAGAGGCTTTCTCTTCCCTCAGATAGAGGCCAGTATGAGATACAGCTCGTCCTTCAACTCAGAGATTTACAGCACAGCTCACGGACTTATTCAATTCATCAACAAGCCACAATGCATACACATTCCAGCACTGATCCGGCAGACAGCAGTGGTACCTTATAACCGTGTGCAAACTCCATTTCATGTTACCAAAAAAATATGAGGTTTTTTGGACGATTTAATACACAGAGAATGTTTTGAGAGCATGCTATTTGTTTACTTAGCGCTTCCTTTCAGACTGAGGTTGAATGGAGGCTAACGTCAATCATACCTCAGGACCTTAGTTGTGTGCTGCTAACTGCCAGTCTTTGCCCCTTATTATAACACAAGTTAATTGAATCCCGGTCCAGTATTGCCATCCAGATGCTTCTGTGTGTATAAAGGTACAAAAGTGATGGAGCAGGTGTAGCAATATTTGCACTTAGAGTATTTCCACTGAATATCAGTTTGCTCTGGTCAGACATTTAAGAGAATAGTTCTAGCTTTGTAAACCCCTTTCATTTAGCGCTGGGCAGTATTCCTATCTTCCTGTTTTCAAAAGAGTCCTCTTTGACCCACATATACCAACAACAGAGAAAGACTTCAGTCTGAGCTACCGCACACGGTTTGCTTGGCTTGCTAAAGATACACCAAGAAATGGGATATGGACAAAATGGCCGTGACCTCCGACACGACTGCACACTAAAAGGAAAGGAATGCATCTTTGTCCATAACAGACTGTTGAACACAGGGATCACAACATATTTATGTGTAATGGTTTGCAGAGGTGGTCAACTCACATGGTGGTGATTAATTGCTGTCATATTTCTTCAATGACTGAAACGTGGAAATAAGAATTCAGTATAGCTGCAGTCTCCGTGTGTACATGTTTGTTTTCAGTGCAAACAGGCATTAACATACTTTTACTATTTACCTGCAAAATGGATCAGCCTGTTGCAAATTATTAATCATCACTACACAATACTTGAGTCTTCCGGATGTGTAAATAGACAACTGCTTGCCAACGTGTCAACTTCTTCATGTGACAATTTGTCAGTGTGGCATTTACAGCTTGTTACACTGCCCCCAAATGGGTAAAAATCACACTGCTGTAAACAATGAAAAAGTTTGGAGCTTTTAATCGTCTTCCTCACAGAAGGAGTTTTCTCAGTCATCTTTAAAGTAGTTTACCTGTCACTACATGTCCTAGGTATAGATACTCTTACATACAACCACCTCTTACCACCGTTCCAAGGTTCCATATTTGGGATACATGACGATACATCTATGACAGCTGCTCAAACTCCACCGACTTATCAGTCAAGTCCTTTTATAAACTCTGCAAATTTGCAATCCAATAATAAACAATGTTAATAATGCCGGCCTTTGAGGAGATGGAGAGCCTGAGAGTCCAAAATTTCTGCGTTTGTGTAAATCTTCTTTTGGACAAACAGCCTTTTTCTTCCTTGGAATTAACATGTGGAATTCTTTACCAACATAACTCAGATTAGATCCTGATTTCGATCACTTTAAACTAAAACAGTTTCTGAAGAGGAATCAGTTATGCAGTCACAAATAATTTGGTGCTTCCTGTTCTATGGTGCTAATTATGTATTGCATGTATTTTGTCTTGTTTTGTTCTGCCTGTATTTTTTATTATTGTTTGTACTTTGCATTGTTACTTGTGTTTTTGATACTGAGTCTTTTGTATCTTAAGGCCCAGCCAGGGACGGGCACTGCAAGTTAGCTTAGGCTATAAATTCTGTCATGTGTAGCATTTGTATATGCTACATACTGGTCATTATACATCCATCCATCCATTCATTTTCTAACCGCTTATCCTCTTGAGGGTTGCGGGGGGGCTGGAGCCTATCATAGCTGACACTGGGCGAGAGGCAGGGCCAGACTATCGCAGGGCTGACATGTAGAGACAGACAACCATTCACACTCACATTCACACCAATTTGGAGTCACCAGTTAACCTATCCCCAATCTGCATGTCTTTGGACTGTGGGAGGAAGCCGGAGTGCCCGGAGAAAACCCATGCTGACCGCACAGAAGGGCTCCTACACCTGGGATCGAACCAGCAGCCCTCTTGCTGTGAGGCGACAGTGCTAACCACCACAACACCATGCCGCCCCGGTCCCTATACAATTAAACTTTAAATAATAAATACTTAAATAAACATATAAGCCATTGTCTGATGATGATAAAGCCTCTTGGGACAGGGGCAAAAATTCTGGGAGATCTGGTGTAGCCAGTGGATATCTGAGTCAAGGCTTCCTTTTCCGAACACAGCTCATTGTTCACGGTTTGATAAGCAACATGAAACGGGTCCAGACACCATTTCAGCTAACCTCTATTAACAGATATCTTCATACAAGTGCAGACAATTTTAAAAAAGCTAATGAAAAGCTATACCATCACATGATAGCCGATTTCGGTATTTCGTCCAATGTGTTACGCCTCTTGCTTTTATGGACCACCAAAGCCTGCTATAACCTGATACGAAAATCTTTTACCATTGCCTACAGATCCTGCAGACATTATGGAGATATCTGTTCACAGAGTTCACTTTTCTATTTATTTGAGTTTAACATTTTGAGAAATTTGCTTATTTGCTTTTTTGATATCAATGCTACTTTCCTATTATTCTGTTAAATAGGCCTATAAAGCTACGACCAGCAGCCGGTTAGCTAAGGTCAGCTAAATGACTGAAACCAGCTAGCCTGGTTCTTTCTAAAGATGACAAGATCTGCTTACCAGCATCCTGAAAGCTAATTAATCCCACGTTTGTATGAAAAAAGCAGGGGAGGGATCCTGAGGAGGACTTCTGCCTTTCTTCCGCTGAGCCACATCTGTCAAAGATGGACAGTGACGAGAGCCAAGACACAGGCTGTGGTGGTCATGCAGCAGCCAAAACATCTTAAGTGACCATGTATACGGTCATCTTATTTAATTATGTAATCTGATATACAACATGCTGCGTCTAAATGTAGCCTTTACTATGCTGTCTGGTAATTCATCTCTTCCCCCTGTAGGTTATATCAGCGGTTCTCAAATGGTGTGCCGTGATGCCAGTCAAGGTGAGCTGTGGGATTTTGTGATAACCACACATTATTATAGCAATGTTCAACTGGGCCTATACAAAAAGTTACGAATGGATTTTAAATTGACTGTATCAGTATGTTGTGTGCACCAATTTCCTAATAAAGAGATAAACTAGCTAAAAAAATTGAATGTAACTTAGTTTAATTTAAAAAACTTTCACGGGGAACCTATTCGTCGCTGTTCGCGCGTGGGAATTATAAGTGTGTGACACATCAAAATCCCTGATTGGCAGCCAGTGTGAGGGATGATAACAACTAAAAGGAGAAAGCCGTGAGCGGGACAATGGATTGCTTTATTGTATGGAGCAAATTACAACAAAGCACCAGCGAAGACAACCTACCACCGAAAGACAAGAGAGAAAAAAACCTGTCAATTTTATTGTCTTATGTCGTGATAAGAGTGATAACACACGTCATAGAAGCTATTGTGCACACATATAAATAAAGGTGTGCCTTGAGATTTTGGCTTGCCCTTTGGTGTGACTTGGGCACAAAAGTTTGAAAACTAGAGTTACAGCACACCTCGCAAGTTTCACTTGTTGTACTTTACAACCACTGACAAAAAAACATTTCACTAATACTCTGATCATAAAACAGCTTGAGCCTTTATTTTCATTTCAAATGAACAAAAACCATCTGTGTATTTCACAACATTGTTTGCTACAAGACTATTTCCCCCCGGATGGAAGTACACACTAATTTAAAACCACAATGTGTCTACATACTTTTGGCCACAATGAACAATGTACATAATTTATAAATAGTGTGCACTCAAATAACTCAAAATAATCTAAACAAAGTTGTGTGAGCTATAAAAAGTGTGGTCTCAGTATGTTTCTGCCACTGCTCTGCTAATACAGATGTTCATAGCAATAAATAAAGTATGTCTTCTCTGCTGTTGTGCTGGGAGTTATGTTTGGCTGCACAAGACAGTTTCTTTTTGCTGCAGTAACCCATATAATGTTGTATACTGTACATCTCAAATCAGACTCAAAACATGCTTTCATAGGTGTCACAGTGCTGAACTTTCACAGTTTTTCAGGGGTCATTTAGAAGATGAGCCGAGTGTGTGCAGCAATGTTATATTTACATTTTATTTCTCTTATTTATTGTTGTGTAAGTTGTTAATTTTCCAACTCATTTACTTTTAGAAGTGTTAAAAACATACCTGTACCTTTCTCTTCAATTTAAGTATGGCTGTATGGCTACTTCAGAAACAGTCCCCCCTTTTCACATGAATTGGAGCGCCATGTCACAGGAAATTGAAATTGCAAAGATTTGACATTGTATTTTTTTCTTTTTTTTTTTCTTTTTTTTTGCGAAGCAGGCTGCTCCTCATATCTGTGAAGCAGTACTTGAGATAAGGATAGCACCATTTCAGCACAATTGGCAGAGGACTATTTCCCCAAAGTAAAAGCATGTATTTCACTTACAGTGTTGAGCGCAGATTTCCACCACTTCTGAATATTTTGACTGTTTTCAGGGTGTGTACAATCATCACTTAGTCTTATTAGACACATTTAAAATATAAACAGTTATGTACTGCTCACTGAAGTCTCTGAGTGATGGCTTAAAGTAACAAGTGTCTTCGCCCACATTGAATTTTCTGCTTTGATGATTACATCAGAGTAGGGCTTGGCGATATGGAAGAGATCATATATCACAATGTTTTTGACCAAATACCTTGATATTGTTATTACCATGTTATTGTGGGGTTGATTTTTGCTGCTTTCACAAAATAATTACACAGTGAGATTTTAGATGAATAATTAAAACTAATTTGGATGTAATGACTAAGTGGGTAAAGACAAATAATAGAACAGTGACAGCAGTCTGCTAGTTTCAGAAAATTACATCACTTAATTATAATTTCGCCTTTAAAACCAGGAAAAAACAACACTTAGGCTGCCAGATTCAAAATCCAAAATTTAAGACAATATCTAGTCTGGATATTGACGTAATATATATATTGCCCAGCCCTCCATGGCATTCAGAAATAAGCTCTGTTTTCATTGAAATAGCTACATAAATAAGCATAATTAATATGCACACCTAATTTTAACAACTCTCATTATTATTTTCATGACTGGAGAATCAAAAACAAGCAAAGACATAAAGCTTAAAATGATAATTCACATATAATTCAATGGTCTCTGAACTGGAATACAGAGAAGCATCATATGAGGTGAGTGCAGACAGCTTGTTGAGTGGAGCATCATATTGGGGGCATCAGGTGGTTTCTGTCTTTGAGTAATGTGGAGCTACTGTACATTGTTGCCTCGGAGCACACAGCCTCATCTAGAATCCTCTCATCAGGTCAAAGGATATTCGCTTCAACTGTTGGTTTCCTAGCTGATTTAGTCTATTTGACAATGGTCTGAGTGTGGAAGCCATTGCTGAGGAGCTCTATGATGACCCTATGTTACATACACAAAAAAGTCAGTGCATTCCTCTCACAGTAAAAGGCTCAATATCTAATTTCATTCCTGGGTTGCTCGCCTCCGTTTACCATCAAGGTGATGTAGCTGCAGACAAAAACCTGCATAAACTTTTTTCACACGAGCAAACAAGTCTTCAAGGAACACGTTTATTCACATTATTCACTTAATTCTTAGCTAGCACAAAGACACACCTGATACAGCCATGGAAACTAGATGTAGTTAGGGTCCTAATCAGGCTGTGCTGAATTGTTGAGTTAGTCTAAGGAAAAGTCCAGCAGTTTCCATCAGAGCCAGATAAGCAAATGATAGGCTGTGCTGTGCAGCTGTAGTTGCAGGTTGCTGCTAATGGTTTGAGCTGTTATACTGTTGACTAAGCTGGGAGACATTTAGGTGATGCCTGATTCACTGAGAAAATAGCAAAGGATTTCTAATAAACATACAGTGTACAGGGAGTTACAGTAACCTCGCTAACTCTACCTTTTGGGAGATAATTTGACATTATGATCATCTGATCTTTTGGCAAAATCTTTGCTAATTAATCATAATGATCCATTTTAATGAGGTACATCCAAATGATTGACTGATGGTAATCATTAACACCTAAAAAACTCTCAAGTCAAACCTGCAATGATCTCCAAACAACAGACTATATTCTTGTTGGTATCAACATTAAAAAGCTAACGTTTCATTCCATCAGTAAATTCTGCCGTACACTATCTCTGACTGACTTGTGTTTTATAGTACTGAGCTGTTTGAATATGAATCTTTTTCACCATGTGAGGAGGGGGAGCAGGTTTTCAACTTTATTTTGATTCAGATTTGTCATGTTGTTATCAGGGCTGTTAAAATAACGTGTTCATTTCAATTAATTAATCACAGAAAAAAATAAATTGTTAAAACAAAATGAACGCTGATTGATCTTATTCTGTGGTGCCCTTTGACCTGGTGTGTCACTGAAGGCCACAGTGGCGTTGTCACATGATGGAGGCAGAGAAGACGTTCCTCTGCCCTGTGAATGGAACGTTTAAATTTAAAATATGCCCGTACAGAACTGTTGACAGGAGTACTGTTCACTGCAATTTCTGCAGTAAGGAATTTTTTATCATCAAATTACTTGAAATACCACCTCAGTGCAAAGCATTTAGCAGCGAACCCAGAGTCTTTTGAGTTAAATGTTACTCTAAAGGCTGTAAAGACTTTGTAATGTTTTACAAACAGCCGATCAGGCTGTAGGTGACCATGGCAGATAGACAGTATTGAGCATTCATCGTCTTGAAAGAGGAGGCAGCGGCACAGGAGGATACAGACTGAAGGACAAGGGGCTTTTTGAGTTGATTTCTACTTGTGAGCTGTGTTGTAATATTGACAAAGAAGTTCTGAGAAAACCCCCATCAATTAACACTGCCCGGACCTGTTTGTCCATGATGACACTGGAGGAATATCATAGACATATTTGTATGACGAACAGCATTGATCTGGTACAAATACTTAAGAATCAACTGCAGATGACATGCAATGCTACTGTGCTGTATTTAAATGGCTTTGTCCCTCTATTTTTTCCCCAAATCTCAGAATACAGATTCCCATGTAATCATCCCATGACATGGTATTACCTATTGAGATCACCTGTGCTAACTATGCACCTAAATAAAACACCAAATGACATCGTGTGATATGACACACATATGACCACACAAATGTCGACATGCATTTGCCCAAAAATCATTTTGCTGCTTTAATTTTATTACACTTTCAATCTCGAATGTGATATTAGAGAGAAGGAATGGACAAGCAAAAGTATTTTTCTAAAAAAAAAATTATATTCAAAACTCTGTTTAAGGGGAACTGTTATGCTTTTCCTTTTTTTCTGCCAATATATATAATGTGACGATCAACCACCCACTTCACTTGGAGCTCTCTGCCTCTATCATCATCTTTCATTTCTTTAAGGCATCTTTTTTCACTCATCTTCAAACAATGTGCTCTTGCTTCTAACTGTGTGTAGATGCATGCAAAAGTGTGTATATAGCTTTGTATGGGTATGTGTAATTTACTGTATTTATGTCAGCATTTTTGGGTGGGTACGGAGTCATTGGGTGTAGTAGTGGTCAGGCCTGGAAGACCTTTGGGCTGTGTATATATGAGTGTATTTGTTTTGCTTTGCTTTATGTACTGTATTCCATATGTTTTTGTTAGGACCCCCTACAAACCAGATGGTTCATCTCAAGCAGTTTATACCTCTAATAAATGTCGTATAAAGTCCTTTCAAATGAGGCCAATGTTTTAAATGATGAGGTAAATGTATGTAAAAGTAATCCCTATAAGCATAAACCACAGGATTCAGATGGTTCTAAGCACTCTGTTTCCAACATTTTTTTAAAAATCAAACTAATCTGTCAGCTTGTCACAGATTTCCTTATTTGGTCATCTGCTCCAGGCACACCACTGCAAGTGTTCCCATTACGTAGCATACAATGCTACATGTAGCAACATGCTACCTCAGGGAAACATGTAATCTTGGTCGCCCAGGTTGTTAATTTTAGATCATATAGAGTGTGCCAGGGCTGACGTCAAAACCCGGAAGTTTAGCATCGCGCTGGTTCCCGGAAGAGAAAGTGAATGTGATTTTTGCATTGCGTTTTGGATTATGTCAGAAAATAAGCTCTCTGGCTAACACAAGTTTATGATACTTACAGGTTTTGTTCAGTGAGATAATCTTCACATATGAACACCTTTCATACCGCATTTGAAGCTTAAATGCGATCGCCAGAAGTAAAAAGCTAACGTTAGGCTTTAAAGGACTACATGACTACTCCACGGTCACATGACTCTTGACCGCCACTAAGCTTTCAACTGATTTTGGCCGCTTTGTTTTAAAAACATTGTATAATGAGGAAATCAGACTGTTTAAGCTAAATAAGAAGCTGTAATGGCGGACTGCCAGCACTCTCGCCTGTTTGGGGGTGAAGACGTTTAATGTCCCCAACAGGGTTTGTAGTCGTATTGAGCAACTTGTTAGCAACCGCCTTTTTTACGACACGTAAAAGCTTCAAAATTCACAAGTAGGGTATTTACTGACATGTTTTATGTCGTAGAACAAAACCTGAAACTCGCTTAAGCTTTTGTTAACCACAGACCTTATTTGAGGCATTTTACCAAAATCCCATTCAAAAAACGTATTGACTTTTAGACGAGAGAACCGGAAGTGCTAAAAGCGCTAACGGAGTTCCGAGTTTACTGGCACACTCTATTCCTGCTAGATAATGTCTGGCAGTGTTGGGTACTGAACTCTGTACTTTTCTGGGTATTGATTAAACTACCTCGGTACTGCCAAGTACTGTTGCACATGTATCTGTGCCAACCTATGAGGGCATCTGGAGGAGAACCCTGGGCTTAGACAAGAGGCAGAAGTGCCATGAAGCACCCCAAAGCCTGGAGGCCATCTCCATGGCAAGCAACAGAGCTCCACAGACCCATAGGGTTCAACTTCAGACAGGGGGCAAAGGCACCCCGAAGTCAGCCATGGAGCACTATAGCCGCTCCGTTGGCAGTTTTGGCTTCTATTTTCTTGCTATATTATCTTAGTAATGGCCCAGTATCATTGCTAGACAAGACACACATACACAGCTTGATAAAAAAATAAATTCTGTTATTACAGAGAAAGTACCAAGAAAGGTACAGTTGGATTCTGGTACTGAATTCCAGGTAACAGAATTGGTACCAGTACAGGTTCAAATGTGAATGGTACTAGCCATAGAGCTTTATTAGAAACTTTTACTGGAGTTTTTTTTACAATACAAAGTGCCACTAATCTCCATTAAAGTCATTCTCCAGCTGCAGTGATGGTGCTGAGACACTAAGATACAGAAGAACTGGAAACGCTGACCAATCAGAGCAGACCTGGTGTTTTCAGGAGGGGATTTTAAAGAGACAGGCTCTAAAACGGAGTGTTTCAAACAGACTGTGAACGCATGTGTTCCAGCACCAACAGTCTGAGCAAAAATTAAATGTTTTCTGATCATTAAAGCATGTAAACATGTTCTAGTGGAAACCCAAAATGCAAGAATGAACCTAAAAATTAAGCATAATAGGTCCCCTTTAAAAATCACTTTAAGCCATATTTAAATTCACATTAAGGGACTTCTACTAATACCTAAATACTTTTGGCCTGCCTAATTCTTCAAATCCTTCATGTGATTAAAATTATCTTAAGATTCCTCTTAACTAAACACAATTTTTAAAATGAATTAATGTGACAAATAAACATATAAAAATGGACAAAGGAGTGTTACAGGTGAATAAATGGCTTCTAAGTACCACACAAAGAAAAGATAGACTCAGTACTCAGATACACTGGTGTTGCTCATGCCTCTCTCATACAGAGCATCCCCGGTGTCCCTCTCTCAGCTCTCAGAGTCCCCTGATGTTGAAAAAATGGAAATACATGCAATCAGGATTCAACACATGAGTTCTCTATGATATAAATTCAGGACCATAGAGGTGACTGAATAATAACATTAATGACATTTTTGCATTGACTAAAAGTCAGAGTTCCCCTTCATTAATTTTGCACTCACTCTTTAGCGCAAGATTTGTGCTCCTCAGCCTGTGTTGGCAACAAAGCCGCTTCCGTCCACATGGGTTATTTTCAATAAATTACATAAACTTTAACTGCTAGTTAGGGATAATGTTAACATTGTGTGAGTGAATGCACATCATCAGGTAGATAAGAGCTGATAAGTGCAATCAATGCCTTTGAAATAAAGATGACAAAGCCGCAGGAAAACCCAGAACACTGATTATCTCCCCCCCCCCTCCAAAAAAAAATGCCACTGGCTGTTCAGCCAACTGTCGAATGGCTAATCTTTTTACATCTGATGGCTTTGTATTTCTGTAAAACATACAGTCGTATAACTAATATCCTTATCTTCTGTTCCCTCTTTGTGGCTAAATGGAAGATGTGAGTTTTCATTTCGATGCTGTTCTGCTGTGATTAGGGTTTTGGATAAAGATGGAGTTGATCTGCCCGTAAGAGAAAAAGAGAACAAGATTTCCTTCTTGCCTAGGAGTACACACAGTACATGTAATTGGAATTTTTTTGATATACACAGTAGATCTTCATCACCTAACTAAATTACTTTTACATGATTTACGCAAATCTGGAATTTAAGTGTGTGATGCACTGATTGAATTATTCAGATATCTCTTTTTTGTCTTTCTGTAAGAAGCATATGTCTTTGTTTCTATAAGGGACACAGACTTCCCATCCAAACCGGAGATCTTCTTATTTGACCATGAATAGTGCTTTCCTCTGGAGCCTTAGATTGTTATTGTACAGGATGGCCTTATTCCTGTTAAAGGCCTGGAGCCCAAGCTGGGACATCTCTCCTTTAAATCAGCTTTGGGATCTCATAGACTGCACTGATTTCCTTGTAGGCCTTTGTGCTCTTAAGAAGTGATCACCCTCCTTCAATGCCCCGTGGATTAAACAGGGCAGGCTGGTTCACTCCTCTCTCACTCGGCTTCACAACGACTCTACCTTTGTAGCCAATAAAAGGCTAACTAGAAAAGAATGAAGCGATGGGAGAATCAATCTACTGGAAGCCTCCCCACAGTTTTCTCATCATTTCTCGTGTCGTATGTCATCTTGGATTGTAACACAAAAAGCAAAAACTCAGTATGAGGGATGGTTTCTCAGCTATTCAATGTTCAGAGAAGCCAGAGCGTGAAAGGGTTTCAGCAGAAGTGTGAGATAAGTTGTGTTTAGGAGTTAAGTGGAGTGTCCAGCTGTTTGTGGATCAGAAATGACAGTTGTATCTCTACTGAAGCTACAGTGACAGTAAACCACATGTTTTACTGTTCACCTAAATGTGTGTTTACTTTGAAGGCACCAGAATGTAATTAGTATCTACTGATCAGGCTAATTATGTAAAATGAAATAATATAAGATAATATAAAACTGTCAAGTAACACAGCAGCCAAATGTTGCTGTGACCCTGATACTGCTCATATTTGTCATCAGCATTTCCTTAAAATTAAATACACACAAACAGGTGTAAAAAGCTTCCTGAAATATTTGTATTAAATGAGACAATGAGACATTTATCAATCAACTCAGCTTACAAATAAAAAGATGGATTAGAAAACATAGATTTTGTACATATCTTTTTCATTTGTGCATGTGTAGCCGTAGCACATTGATATGTATGTGCATGTTTTATGTGCATGTATCAGTAAACAAGCAATCCTCTGTGTGCATATTGCTGTATATTAAAAATATGCTTTCAAATTAAAGATAATTTATGTACAAAAAAGCAATAGAACATTTCCTAAAAGCAGAATTTGTATTTTCAGATAAAACAATGGATTTATTATTACAATATTAAATCACCATCTGATTCAGGCTTTACCATTGTTAGTGTAAATGTAATTTTCAAAGCTGTTCACAATAATTAATGTGGCCATAAATAGCTGTCTTTATTATTTCCCATATAACTGCTACTGTAAAGCACTCTTTCCTTTGGTCTGCTTGGCTCTACTGTGTGACTACTCCATATCAGGGGATGAAGCTGTCTGTTCAGGTGATTGACACAAGCCTACATTAAGAGGTGGTTTTGGAAATTAGTCCGTGGAGACCCTTTGGAGCCGAGCTGGAGAAGGAGGGCTGTCTCTGAGAGGAGCCGTGCCTTTTTAACCCCACTCATTGGTATGCCGATGCGCGAGTGGCAAGCTGCTCTCTAAATGGCTGAGGCATCCTGGCTGGTACCCCCTCGACACGTTCCTGCACAGACAGACCCCGTGGAGAGCTGCCAACAATATGCAGCCCGGAATACTCAAATTACAATGGGCCCAATTAATAATCACATAGTTAGTTCATATTTTATATCTTATAGAGAGCTCAGCAGAACAAAGCCCCCATCAGAAATTTATAGCCTGTTTTTTCCTCCTAACCATGACCAAGCTTTACCTTAACACTGTGAACTTTGTGTTTTCTTTTCCTCCGAATGCTAGAATTTGGGATTTTTTTAATGATGTGGTAGCTTGACCATTCTTTCACCCTCCTTTTAATTCACTATTATGGGCAGAATGTGTAAAAAATACATAATAATGGGACCACTAAGGGATGGTCATGAAATTTGAATGAGTCTGTCTTGGAGGAATACACCATGAAATAAGACGTATACCTAAATCAGTGAAACATTGCTTTATAGAGCCAGTTTTTGACCAGTTCAGCCTTCTTCAAATATGAAATCGTGTATATTTGAAGTTTAGAAAATGTGGAGCGAGGAGGCAACATGTTATTCCTCTTTTGCCCATAAGCAAAACAAAAATGCATCCCTGAAGTACACATAATTAACAAGATGGTTTAATTCACAATTTCTCTAAGCATGTGTATGTGTTAGCTGATATCATGTCATTCTAATGACAGCCTGTGTTCAACGTTTTGTCACGTTACATCCAATGGTAGAGGAATCAGCGCAGTCCTCTCTCTGCCAGTGATGGAACAATTTTCAGATTTTGACATGTTAATTTAAAGTTGTTAATCAGATGTAAATATGCAAAGTGGCTTCCCGGGGGCTCCCTTTGAAATGCAAATACAGGGTGCAAACAAAGGTGGGGTGGATATAGGTTCTGATGCAGCAAAATCACGGAGGTGTAATACTGTTCATATCTCATTAGAATATGAAAGACATCAGCTACGTTCCCTCAACCTTTTATTAATGGACTTGCTATGATTATGTTGTTTGGAGATGAGATTTGGCATTTTTTACAATTTCATCTATCTATCTATCTATCTATCTATCTATCTATCTATCTATCTATGATACAGAATGCTGAGGTGGCCAATACCTTGTATTTTAAATAGCAGATCTTATTAATGTGCCACTGAGAAGCATTTGAAACCAGGTGGGAGGTTGGTGGGAGGCTTTAAGTGATTGTATGAAGGCAATTTATGAAAAGTGTCCCATTATGCTTTATGCATTATATTAACCTGTTATTACTTGTATCATTTCTATTTCTTCTAGTATGTGTTCACACGTGGCATTATGGTAAATAAGTACTGATATTTTCTGTTCACAAACAGTGAGCTCTGCAGCGGGATGTCTCGGAGAGGTAGGTCTTTAAAGCCTACATAATATCTTTCTTTTGTGTTGTGTTTGGTTTGCTGTGTGATTTTGATGGTATAGGCTAGGTGCCATTCTTTCCAATGCACTTAACAGCACGAGGTCAACTAATTCTTCACTCTTTTCATGGACCCGCCGCATAAAAAAGGTCACTTGAGGCAACATCAGGTTTCAAGTTTGAAAATGAAAAAAAAAAAAAAAAAAAAAGAAAAATCTGTGGCGTGCAGAGTGAGAAAGAAGTGAGCTTACCAGACCTCTGTAGCCTGCTTCTGAACTCTGTTTGAGGCTGGCGGCTTGAGGCTACATTAGCTGCTTATAGCAAAACATCACTCTCAGACTTTGGCTATTGGGTTGCAAGATTTTAATAAGGATGAAGAATATGTCAAATAAAGTCAGTCTGTTAAGTCAGTGGAATAGGCTACTCCTTTTTAACAGAAGCAGAGCACAGGGGGCCATATTGGCTTCGCAGGTCTCCAGCTCTGTTGGCCTAATATCTAATTCAGACTACTGAATTTATTTTGCATTGTCGGGGATCCCTGATTTGCAATTAGAGCAGAGAGACGACATGGATTCAAATGAAGCAAATCTGTGAACTCTACTCCTGCATAGTATAACAAAAAATAGATTTGTTTGCACCCTACATTAGACTGATGTAACCAGGGGCGTAAATACAGACTGTGCAGGCAGTGCAGTTGCACTGGGGCCTGTGAGGTGGGGGGGCCCATCAAGAGAGTGGGCCCTCCAGCAATGTGCTGGGTGGAAAATGTGCCCTTACGCCAAATGTCCACTTTATCCGTCACGTACGTGATTCGGCTGCGCCCCGGACTCGCTCCGTCCTGTGCCGGGCGACAATGTCCTCTGGACACAGTGTGCACACGAGCAGCTGGAATCGGTGGATCGCAAGATCATAATGTCACGCGATAATCTGCGGAAACCTTGGAGGTATAAAGACAAGAAAAGATTTCTCTGCCTGCTGGACATTGACCACTGTAGACCATTTCGTGATCAGGAGTTTTCATGGGTTTTTTATTTTGAAAATTGACCAGATACTCTCGTCTTTTCTGCGCCTGACTTCCTGTTTGACTCATTTGGTCTGTGCAAATTGACGCGCCGTCATGCAACGTCCTTCAGAAATAGACCCGTTGTGTATTTTTAGCAGAGCGGCGTGCCGAGTCGCTTCTAGTCCGCAGCTACGATGCACCGCAGCGCTTCTGGTGGAGCAGCTTACATTGATTTGAATGGCTGCGATTAGCTCCCGCACCCGCGCCTCAGCCGGTTTGTGGGATCCAGTGGACATCTGGCTTTATGAGTGATTGCCACCTTGAAAATATGCCTGTGTTCAAAGACATTCTCTCATTAAATTAAAGACAGTGCCATTTGCTATATATGCCCTTGGAAAAAGGCAAACCCATCTCCATCTTTTTATTATCTTGTAAAACAGTCAGTGGCATCTGTAACAAAATGATATGCTTCCATACTATCTTTACCTATACATCAACAATTATATGCTACATTTCTATAAATCAATTATTCTGTAACTATAAATCAACTATTAAAAATGTTAAATTAATAATTCATTTTATTGTTATTTTCGTTGGTATTTTTTGTTATATACAGATATGCAATGATTTATTTATTGATTATTCAGTGTCAAGTTTCTGATAATGTGACAAGACGATATGTGCATAATAGCATGCACTGGGGCCCTTTGTAATTACCATACGCCACTGAATGTGACTTAAAAACAGTAACATTAGTATTGGTATACTGGTCAACACAGTATTTACCTCTTTTTAGGTGGCAGGAGTGAAAAGTTGTTCACTTATTTTCCAAGTGACAAAGACACTTGGAAAATAATTAGATACAATTTGTCCTTGGCAACAGTCACATTTTCCCCAATAATGTGCAGATTTGTAGGCATCCTGTTACCTTTAATGGCTTGAAAAATAGTGCATGTAGCTGCCGTAAATGGGGAAAAAATTCTTCCCAGGGGAGTGTGCCCTGTACCCCACTAGGTTTAGGCTGAGCCCCGAATGTTTACAACATCTGGCTCCGCCCCTGCTTTTTAACACCCAGAGCTGCACTGACATTTTCATTTTATACAGAGAAATAGAAAATACTCTATGTGGCATAATTTGTTGCATAGTGATAGACAGAGAAAGATGTGAGGACAGTTGAATCCATCACTGCACTCTGCCACTGGTCAGCCAAAACTTTGTTGATGATTTGCACCTCACTCTCATGTCTACACATTTCCAATTTCAGGAGGAAAATTGGGATTCCTGAGTGTCTGAAGTACCATTTTCTGACTCTATGGAGTGGAAAATAGGATTCAATTCCTGTTCAACACCTCTTCATTAACTAACCACCAAATGCCAGCCACAAAAAGTGCTTGTATCAAAGAACTTTGATAACTGCATTTCCATGCTTCTTAAAAACAGTTTGGGGGGTATTTCACAGATGTTTTAATGCTTTGTAAAAAAAAAAGTGCACTGAAACACTAGAGAAGTCAAGTTTTGTGTAATTATTCATTGTGCCTTTGCAGAGGCTGGCAAATGCAATTTTGTTTAAACAGGGTAACCCTGACCAATCCCTCTGGAGAGGTGTTCCAGCTCCCGGTGTGTACAGCCACTTAACCAGACTCACAGACATTAGCCACCCATGACTTTGCTGCCAATCCAGATTCGACACCCACTGTACTCCCCATTAAAATTTTACAGGTCAAAAATTTAAAAGGCAGTTAAAGAAATGTTCTTTTTCATTACATGTGACAAAAACTGAGTAGGTCAGCCTGTGGCATAATGGCACGGTAATTAGAGCCTCACGCTTTGATAAAGTGTGACTGTAAATCAATGTAAGACTAATTAATCAATATTTTAATTATTAGACCTTTTAATGAGCATTTTTGTTGAATTCCCCTGGATCTTGCCGCCATGTTGGCCTCTTCTGTCATCATTAGCAGGAACACTAAGGTTTTTGCTGCGCTGAGTGTGTCATCATCTCGCAATGAATAGTGACATCAAAGAGCTTTAATTCTTGGCTTTCTCACTCTTGATGCATAAGCAAGCCAAGAATTAAAGCTCTGCCCAGATGTCGTGGTCCTTTGGATTGTGGTTTCTGACTCATTCATCTGTATCATTATGACTCCTTTAGACACGTCTTTCTCAAATCAGCACTTGCTAATTGCATTCTTTTGTATCGTCACCCACTCAAGTTATTTAACTGTACATTTCAAAGACATAAACTCTACCAAATAAGACAGTAACAATGGAAACACATTTGACGCCTTTCGTTTGTGCAGATAAACTGTGTACCTGTCAGCTTGGGTTTATTTAGAGCAGGACAACAACATAAGACCTTAGTGACTATAAAGAAACTCTGCTGCTTCATATAGGCATATGCAAAAGAATCTGACAGTGAGTTCATCTATCCGTGCATCATAAAGATGCTGATGTATTTATGTAAGTGTATTTTAAACACTGCTATTAGTTTATTTGCATTAACACCACAGGCTAAATAATTTACATCATCATCATTACACTCAGACCAGTGAAATAAAAACAAACATATGACACAGAAACATTAAATAGGAAGAACTGACAGAAAAATCATCAAAACAATTGAAAGGAAAGCTATTAATACCTATTTCATCTAATAATGTTGTAGAAAAAAATAACCACTTTAGTTGTTTCTCAGAATCTTTTCACTCTTGTAATATGGAGAATGGCAGACTATTCCATTGAGATATGGCTCTGTACATATCTGTTGGTTAATGTGCCATCTGCCTTGTTTGATAACCATGAGGAGGCCTGCTATGATTGTTTTAAAGGAATATTTCACCCATTAAGTAACCATTTGTAAATCAATTAGTCCTGTGGTGTTACCTTGAATGTGTGCAGAAAACCTTGTTGTTCTTGCAGCCTCCATGGAAAACACATTGATTTAATGATTGATTGGGGACCCGGTTAACAACAGCACAACACTGGTTTACAAACTCTCACACAACTCGTGCAGTTTAATCCAAGTCTTACTTATCCAGTCATGTGGTCAGTACTTTCCCAATGCACAGGCTAAAATCTTACTATTTAAAACTGAAACCAAAGTGAAAATTCTCCATACTCTCATTAAAAGCCAAACTAAAAAAAACACATTTTTTAAATTGAAAATGCAGGAGTTCAGGAAGTACTGAGCATACGACTGGATAAATGGCTCTTGGATTATATTACTCAAGTTGTGTGAGAGCTTGTAACTGGATGTTTTAATATACTCCCCAGTCAATAAAAAAATCAATGTGTTTGCTGTTTTCTGCGGAGGCGTCACAAATTCAAGGTAACACAACATGATTAACTTTTAGGTGAAGCATTCCTTTAAAACTGTTTCTTGACATTGGTAGACTACATCTTAAAGAGCATGTTAAAAGAACTGAAGTAAGTCTAAAAAACAATAGTCAGGTTTTGCTTGCTGTAAACAATCCTCCTGTTTATATCGGCCACAAATGGCCTTTGACAGAGGTGTGAAGCATCATAGATAGGGGTTAGTAGGGCCTGCCACACTTACTAGGCTATTAGGACCATTATCAAGCCATGAAATGAAAATGTCTGTCTTGAAAGGGCTCCTCCACTGTGTGACGAGGTCTGCTTACTTACTTTACTTGTGTAAAAAGTAGTCATTTTTGGGGGGAATAATGAACTTTCCCAAATATGTGTAACCATAACCTCCTGAGACCCTGTGTCCACACATAAGAATATTAGATTTTGGGTTTACTGGACCCTATGCGTCATTCTGCTTAACTTAGACCTCTAGTTCTTGTTTGTGGACACTTTTTTGTGCCATCTAGTGGTAGTAATACCCTAATTCATGTAAAAAAAAACAAGATGGAAGCCATCTCTGCCAAATTCGTCAGTCTGCAGCCAATCCTGAAACAAACTAACAAATTTGACTAATTTTAGCAACAGTAACAAGGTAAGATGCTAGGAATTTTTCATTGGCTTATTGAAGGACATTTGGATTTTATTGTTGTCTCATTTGAGGATATTAGGACTTTATTTATTTATTTATTTATTTATTTATTTATTATCGTTGACAATGATTAGTTTTTACATTATCTCAAACAGCTGAGAAAATTGAAAATGCATACCAAGCAAAGGTTCAGGATAATACAATTCAATTTGGGTCCTATTAAGAGACCCAGTCACCAGAAGAAAATGTTGGTATTGTACATTTCTGCAAATCACAATATGCTACATTTGCACACTTCATTCATATCATATGGTGGTGGATGGCGTGTCACATAGGCCTGACATCATAAACTGCAGACCACTGCAAACCACTGTTTGAGACCCACAAACAACAAAACCAGTTGTGTTTAGCATGTCATTACTGGTCATTAATGTGTTTCTAGAGGCTTTTTAATGACCTGTCATTGTCATTCCAGCAGAGTAACGGTTGTTTTTACAGAGACGTGGCTGCTTTTCCTACAGGGACTGTGCCCCCAAAACTGGAAATTTTAAGCCAAAACATGATCTTTTTTCTCAACATAACCAAGCGTGCTACTCATAAACTACAGCCTTGGTGAAGCATTAAGTTCCAGCATGACGCATAAATGTAGAATGCTGACTTTTTTTCTGGTGATTGGATTGGTAAAAGTTAATGATGTATCAACATAGAGTGTCTTTTTCATGTCTTTCAGTCTCAAGTCAGATGATGGACTGGTTGACATAAAAATAAGGACCTCACGTCAGAAAGACTTGTAATGTGTCATGGAAATTAATTTGAATATTACTAATTATGCCCACATTGTGTTTCATAGTAAAATCAAAACAGGATGAAACATTTCTGTGTCGTTTTACGTTTAAACTGTTGTAGCTGTGTCAGCAATCAAGACTTCTGATCTTTGAACGGCAGCTAGTATGTACATCTACTCAAGCAAAGACAAAAAACACAAGTCAAAAAAATACATTCAAATACGCACTGGGTGAAAACATTGTATCTGATGACACAACCAGAAATAGTTACAATGTAAAAAAACAAAAGGGGGTTAATTGTAAAGCAGCACCCAAGTCTAGCTTGTGCGGTTGCTATGGCAACTGACATGCAAGTAGTCCTATATTTTTTGCACCTTTGCTGTGATCACATGGCAGTCAATTGGTTTGGCTGGTGTGGAGAACTCTTTGACTCTCTCTCTCTGTACGTATATATGTAGAAGTTTCTGGATATTCAGTAAGTGCACAGCTACATCGCTTGCATGGGGATTTTTCTCCCCCATTAAACTTCAAATACATTTTTTGCACATTATTTAGGATTTGTTAAAGTTTTCACAAAAGACAGTATAGTCTGAAGAACACTGGCGGTTCAGATTTCCCCTGAAAGTCCTCCGCTCACAGTATTGTCAGGCTTCTTCCTAATGAAGAGAAATTTGTCTGTGCTGTGTCTGCTCACTCGCAATGTGAAAATATTCAAAAGTACAAAACTTTTGATTCCACAGTCAGAAAAAAGTCAAGTCACATAAAAGGACACACAGTTGGTTCAGCAAAAGTTGTCAAAAAGAAAAGAACTTATGTAACACAAGTAATGACATAATGACATTTTTATCAGTTACTATACTGAATTTAGAACAGTAACACATTGCATTACTGCATTACAGAAAAATGTAATGTGATTACAGTACTGCGTTATGTTGTTGCGCACTGTATGGAAGCAACAGTTACCCAGTTTTATTAGTGTCACCTGTAGGCTATTGTACATACAATGTGAAGTTCATTCACATGTAGGGAGGTTTTAACCCATCCAAGAATATACAATTAAAGGTCTTCCACTTTTCCCAACCTTCCAATAAATGCAAATAATACACACAAATCTCATGTCCAGGCCTCTTACTGAGGTCATGTCCTGATGACATCACTGCAAAGCTGGTCCTAGGACCAGCCCCTGCCCCGGCCCCTCAGGCATGGCCCCCTAATGAATCAGCACTTGCACCAAAAGAATTGTTTATACAAGAATTTTATTATTATTGTGCCATTGATTCCCCAGTTGGGTGCCATTATACCACTGTAAAAGAAGAGCAATCAGATAATGTAATTAAAAGAAATATGATGTGACATCACCCATTGGTTTGAGGACTACTGTTTTTTCTGCCCCCTGTTCGCCATTGGCCAGTTTTTATGCACCCAGAAGTGACCATATTTGGATGGGATAGTGGGGTTGTGGAGGAGCAAATGGGTAGATCTGACTGAGAATCCGACGACACCGCTGTGGTTGCACCTTAACAAGGTAGCCACACCCACAAGCATACCCTGCTTTATAGTCTATTTTACTCTAAATGGGACCATCATTTACAAAGTGAACATCATGCTATATCAAAGAAGACCTAAAACCAGTTATTAACACCATAAATTAATAAGGAAAATGTTTACTGAGGTAATAAATCCAGTGAAAAATCAGTACTAGACCTCTTTTTGCAATCAGTGGAGTCACCCCCTTCTGACCATTGGAAAGAATGCAGGTTTAAGGTGCTTCCACTTCTGCAATAGCTTCACTTGTCAGACCCAGAGATAACCCCTTGTGTCTGACACTGATTACAATTTATTTACAACTTCTATATTCATAAAAACAAGGGTAAAACTGCTTAATTTAATAACAGAGAAAAATGTTGCTTTTCATCTCATTTAAATTCACGTAGGACCCATAGATTACAGTAAAGCAATAATGACAAAACTATCAAATTAAAATGTATTTCCCATGCACATACCTTTGCACAGTGTTCTAGCTGAGGTTGCCCTGTTATATTAAATCTTACATATTTGGCGTGATTTCTGCTGGATGCCAATCACTGCACAGCTACATTGCTATAACTACCTCCTTCCCTTTGGTTATTCAAAGGGTTTTAGAGTCTTCTAAGAATTGGGGGGGTCACATTAGCAGGGCTATGAAGTGGAAGAACAAGCAAGGTTAATGAGCGAGAGTAGACAGAGCAGTGCTGACACTGGTGAAAGAAGAAGGCAAAGAGAGGTGAAGAGGGAATACCTTTGTTTTGATGACTGAAACACAGATCGCACCTATAAAGAAAAAAAATCACCAATTTACCCACTGTGTAATCTTATATGTAGTGTTAACATTATTGTATGCAACATGTTGACAAACGCTAATATCAGTTTGTTGGAATTATAATTTGCCTGTGGGATGTGCTTCTCTAAATGGGATTATACAACTCAACTGAGTGTGGCCAGTGAATGTCAAGCTACATCTTAACCACGACTGGCAAAACTGTGTGGAGCTCATCTCCGCTGAGGCAGAACTAAAATCTGGAAATAATCAGCTAGTGGGGAACATGAGAAATTCTCCAGAAAACACTTTAACGCCACTGGAGCCCACTGCTCCTCAAGATTGGATTCAGGTACCTAATCCCAGGCGGCAGCTGCCCCCCCCTCCCCCTCGCTTTTCTTTCATACGGTGGAGCGGAGCAGCCATGGGGTGTCAAAGGGGGCAGAGAGACTGCTGTGGCTGACACCTGCTGGGCGCTATAAATATAAAAAAAACTGGAGCTGCCATTGTTAGTTTGTACTGTAGTTCTCTCTCTCGGGCCGCTCTCTCTCTCTCTCGTGGGCTGATGTCTGCTTTAATGCAGGCTGAAGGCTTCTGCCATCGCCAAACCATTAGATAAGCAAGGCATCTAAATGACTCAACTGATTCTACCCAACAGCAAAGATCTTGGCCTTGATCGTAGAGAAAAGCTGTCGCTGTAGCTGGCATTCCACAAGACAAGGAGAGTAAAACCAAAAAACACAGTATTGCCATAAACTTAAAGAAGACCTATTATACTTTTTTTTCAGATTCATATTTAGGGTTTTTACTCAAACATATTTACATGCTTTAGTGCTCAAAAAACACTTCATTTTCTTCATACTGTCTGTGCTGGAACACCTGTATTCACCCTCTGTCTGAAACACTCAGTTTTACCACCTGTCTCTTTGAGCTCGCCTCCTGAAAAAGCCCAGTCTGCTTTGATTTGTCAATGTTTGGAATGATTGTAACAGAGAATAGTGTCACTTAAAAATAAAAAAATAAAACCTAAACACCATCAAGAATATAATCTGAACTCCGTATCCAAGTTTACATTTTTCCCAGAGGTTAGCATGTAACTACATATGGCAGTGACTGTGTATAGCAGCACTGTCACCCATTAAAAATCACCAGTAAAAGCTTCTGAACACTGGCAGCAGGAATATGATCTGAAATCGGAGAACAAATTAACAACATCTTTCCCTGACAGTAGCATGTAGATCCATGTAGCAGTGAGGCTACATAATTTAAACACTTGACGCAACCTGTTACCATCCCAACTCGTCAAATACCACTGCTTCGTCAGTGGACCCTAATATCCAATATGACATGCTGGGTAGCCTTCTGCATTGATTTTAGATGTTCACGTATGGCATCTCAATTGACACCTGTTACATGTACTGTGTCATTTCAAAATACATTTCCATTGTCACAGGAAGTGTACAGTTTCTGTTTGTTACATGCATCCAGTCTTTTTCAAATAAACGTACCACATCTAGCCTGGCTCCAGAACATAGACCCTGCTGCAATGAATTTGCAATTTATCTCGTCCATTGGTCCGATGGAAGGACCAATGAACACCGGGGGTGGGGGCGGGTCTAGCGATTAGCCGATCAGTGCCACATTAACAACAGAGCCCTTGATGCTATCGAGGTATTTCGCCACTACTCGTGTTAATGGAGGACCAAATTAAGGAAGCTGCTAAACTGGATTTAACGGCGATGCAGCTGGGCGTGCACGACGACGGAGGCATTTTAAACGGGCAATGCTTGCTTGTTTTCGGCACCCCCGAGGCATGGATACTAATGATGCCAGATTCTGGGTGAGTCCTTGATCTCTACTGATTGGTTAGGGAAAAATCAAATTCCCTCCCCCTTGTAAATCGGCTTCAGTGGAGGCGATGTCAGACTAAAGGTTCTGAGAGCTTCAGTCTGACACTCAGGCTATACCACATCAGTAAAACACTTCATCTTTACGTTTATTTCCTTAAGTTTAGCCAACAAATGCATGTGGTTAGCTTTAGTAAAACACATCATGGTACGTTATATCATGTCACGAGACATGCGTCACTAGTGTAGCATGCTACACGTACAAGCATGCTGTGTCTCAAATTGCATACTTCTGTACTTACATTTAAAAATGCAGTGCACTATGAGTACCCGGATGGTGCACTCAAAATGGTCAAGAAGTTGAGTGTGGAACTATGGACACTTCTTGCCCTCAGTGGTCACCATCTTGGCTACGTAGCGGAAGGGGAGGGACCACTTTTCAAACTGGAAATAGCGGCCAAGGACTGTGCGAGGCATTGTAGAAATACATGTGTTTTTTGCACTAAGCACCACTATACTGTTGTTGGGTATAAGCCTTCAGTATGTTTATTGGGTTAGTTTAGCAGTCTCTAATGATTTGGTACTGTGAACGATAACGCGAATGCTAATGCTAGTTTGCTAACTAGCTAAATTGCGGTCGTCATTTCCGGTGAGTGCAGAACTGCTGTGTTTGCAGTTACCCTGTCGAAATTTGCGCACTGCGCCAATGAGTAGGTTACATAGTGCACATAGTATACTACATAGAAGCATGCTAATGGAAGTATGGGATTTGAGACACACCCGCACACTACGTTGTTATTAAAATAAATCCACTGTCTTTTGGTTTCACACAGGAAACAAACAGCAGTCTGCTGGGTGAAAGTCCGGTGTGTTTGACCCATCCACGTCCCCTCCCACTCACCCATACAGACTTTCCTGCTTTTTATACTACGGTGGTTGTGGTGGCGTTACAAAAAGCCACAACCCAGTGTACATCTTACCACCAATGAAGAGTGTCTCACTGCAACTGTTGACGTCAGCTTGTTGCCAAAGTAGAACAAATCGTTGGAAATAGAGTGTGCAGAACAGTTGAAGGCCTGAGCTTTTGCTCACAGGAATTTTTATAAATGTTCACCTCATTATTTGAAACTTTGGCCACATTTAATATGAACATGTATCATTGTAATGTTTTATATGACAAATAAAGAAAAGCAAAATTGGTCCCCTTCAACATTTCCAAGCTGAAAAACTTGTAACATTTGCATAATTGGTTTTTAATTAAGAATGTTAGCTGTGATTATTGGTGGAGCGTACCTTGTCTAGTTGGATAAACCATTTATTGTGAGAAGAAAAAAAAAAGACAAGGATATATATAGATCTACTACACCCTTTGATATATAATGTAGTCGTTTCTGAAGTTGTATTTTCAAGCTTGTCCTTTTCCTGCAAATCTAAAATTCAACCCGTTTTGTGATGAGGTGTATTAGCGCCCCGTGAACAAGCAGCAGTTTTGATCCCTTTATCAATACTCCCAACAAGCTTCATAGTATGTATGAGAATAAAGTAATAGCCTCTGAAATCCCAAGATACTGGTCAGTGATGGAATGAACTCATAACAAGGTTTTTCCTGCTAAGAAGCCAATATGTTCCTTCCAAAGAAAAGTATTACTTTAATACGTGTAGTTAATCTTTGCATCTGACCTGGTCAAATTCCTTCAGGTAATGCAATTTGCCCCACATGTTCTAATAAATACTCGGGGAGCCTGGTAAAACTCAACATCCCAGCAGATGTCGGGGAGATGGAGAGTTTTTTGTTTGAAGATCAGCAAGATGTGAACCACACACTCTCTGACAAACAGCTGAATGGCCAGACATGACACATTATGTTACCTGTATTATGTTACATTCTTGTGGTAATGTCTCATGGGAAAATTGTAAGCAGAATGTGTGTGCTGTTTGGAATTTTTTTTTTCTCACTATGGAAATTTCTTGGTTATATTCCGCTAGAATGACCGGAAAGCTTTTATTCGTCTGTTTGCTTTCCGGCTTTTTCTCATCTCCCCTCTCTGGCTCGGTTGTATCCTACACCACCGGTAGACGTGTTCTTTACAGATGATCTCCTCTGGATTTCCAATTTGCAGTGCTCTGACTGTTACAGGCAGCAGCAGTGCTTTAGCAGGGCCGTCAAAGCCCAACTACCCCCTGAAAGTGTGACACCTCCATTCCATGCTCTTGTCAGTCTATAGAAGAAAAAGTGGATTAATGTCAGTTTCAGGGAGCCTCACAAAGCAAAGTGTAGCTTCGAACATGAGAGTGATTCTTGTTGAGACGGTCATCTGCAGCATCTGCAGGGGGGAGGTGGGGTGGGTGGGACAGAGGGGGGAGAGAGGGAGAGAGCTAGCACTACAGCACATTGGATACACACACCAGCAGGGTCATCAGACGTAGCCTGTTTAGAGGCAGAGGCTTAATCACATGTAAGCGGCATCAGACAGCCGACACCTCGATGTGTTTTGGAGATGTGATGTCTGTGTGTGTGTGTGTGTGTGTGTGTATGTATGTGTGTGTTTTCTGCCAGACCCTCCCCCCATGGCCTTCCCCTCCGCTTGATTTTCCCAAGAGACACCCTGCTGAGAAAACGACAGGGCAGCAAAAATGTACAAAACCAGCTCTCTGCTGGCTTACACCACCTTTCTCTGCTCGTAGAGAAAACGCCTGAACCAAGCCAAAGGAATAAAAAAAAAAAAAAAAAAGAAAACTGACAAGCAATCCTCTTCACTGTCATGCAAATAAATTGATCTCGATTACACCAACACATGACAATGCATCACTTTAACCTTTTTTTTCTGATAATACTGTTAGTGTGAAATTGCTTTCTGGGAAATTTTGTTCATTTTTTCACAAATCGTTCAAGGTGAGTGCACATGTGGACAAACTGTGATGTTTTTGCAGAGGACAAAATAAAGCATATATTATTATTATAATTATTATTATAAGTAAACATCTAGCAATCAGCATTTTACAGATTTTTTTTTGTGGACACCACCACAATCCAGAATTGTGGATCAGAATCTTCTGACACTGCTTGCTTACAGACAGTTCTAGTCATATGCCAATTGTGTACAGATATTTTAACACTGAAAAAATAAACTAAACTAACTAAATCTACATTATTAGTGTTTTCTTGTGCTGTTAAAGTTCTATTTGAGAACCAATATTTGAAAACACTTGGATAAAACAGGCTGAATTTTCAATTTTGACAAGCATGAAAATGCTATTTTCACGTTATTTGAACTACATGTAATTAAAAGAATGTAAAAAACATTGATGGGGACTTTGAATACTGGCAGACTTTAAAGGTTTAAAAGTGGTTCAGACTCACACTCAGCAAGAGTGGAGGTGAAATGTGCCAATAAATATGTATTAGACTTTGCCTCACTCTAATGGGTCATCTGTGCACTTTGTTTAGGCCCTCTCCTTGATAGTGTACCACACGGCCAGGGTATTTATGAGGGCTGAATGACATCAGTGACAACTGTGTAAAGTTGACTATTAATCTGTAATTGATTTAAGAGGAAAAGAAAAAGAAACAGAGCAAGTCATGCTGCTGTAAGAAGGGATCTACTTCTTATGTAAAATGTTCTCTTGTATGTATTTACTCTCTCTTTTGCTTCTTGTGTTATTCATAATTAAAGATTATGTGCCATGTTCACCAATTTTCTGACACTTTACGTAAATAATACATTCGGCGAAGACATTGTCTGTAAGATATGTACTGTACACTCGTCATTTCTTTTCCAAGACTGAAGCGACCTGTTTTCACCAACACTGAGGTCCTAGAACACACCCACCATGGCATGCCTGACCATTAGGACACATAGGTTTAGCTGCAATTATTCATTTGTCTTTTCTTACCACAGTAAACAAATAACAACAATAAGAGGGATGTATAGTATGGTTTCTAGTAGGATATTATTGTTTCAAAGCAGGACTAAGAACAGGTGGAGCATCCTGCATAATGATCACCACACAGTGTATGAAACCATTAGAAGTGGTCGATTTAAAGTTGTGACAGTTCAAGGGAACCGGGAGCCATAACATATTCAGAATGGACCAGAGCAAGGTCAGTGTTTTAGTACCTCTCCATGTCTATGCACTGAAGCAGACAAGGATGCAGCACATTTCATTTGGGACCGCCGGGGAAGACAATGTAGAGCCATGACTTGTCTAGACGCCCGGTGCTCGTCCTTAGCACGGCGGCTTAGTAACAGCCCTGTGTTGAAATAAATCTGTGACCCAGTCCTCGCTTGCATCAAAGAACCAGCGGATTCTTTGCACCACGGACTAAGCAATGCACTTCGTCTGCTTTGTAATGCATGCGCTTAACATTGCGATGTATAACATTGGCTTGGACTTGCCTGATTGACCTGCATTCCAGAGCCAGCCCGCACTCTGCTCACCACACCTGGGGCCCCCGGGGCTGGCGCGTGGCTGTCACCGGCCATCGCCACGCCATGCGATTGATGACAGCTATTCACTGATGAAGCTGTATTCATCATTCCTGTCCAGGGCTGCACTGACCAGATGGACCCTGACCATCCATCCACTGTCAGGGACACATCTGTTCCCGTTGTTGCTTAGAGTACTAACAAGTCACCTGCTCCCTGAAAGGCTGGTGTCAGCCACAGAGGGATGAATGCTGCTACATGCTGCCTGTTAAAGACAGAGAGTCATCCCCGACACAAAACTATTGAATCTTTGTTTTTATTTGTCTTGCAGGCGTCTTCACTCAGCGTGCATTCAAGGTGTCTTCAGTGAAGGGTTCTTTATTTCGTCAGCCATTGTTAAATCTTTGCATTTTCTTTATTGCATTGAGAAAATGAAGGAGTGCTTTTTTCATGGAAGTGCTTTAAATAGGGCCTGTGGTTTCAGCTGAATTCCTTCCTCCTGTTCTCTGACAGGTGGACATCAGTGCAAAAGAAAAAGAGAATTAAAAAGAAAGTAGTCTAACAGCTTTAATCTTTAACATGCCAATCTTGCATTATCATTTAATTATTTTCTAGAAGGCAAAAATTGTCTGAATTTCTCCTCAGCGATCGTGTTTAAAAAAAAGGTTTGACACTGCCTGGAAACATCCAATCCACTGTCAAAAGACATTAAAACACAGTTGCCACAAGTCTGAAATAGTGTGTATGAAAACACACACTCCTCGTCTACTTATCCATTTGTCAGAGAGGAAGAAAAAGCAGCGGTTGCTTTGACTGTGCTATGAATATACTGAAGGAAAAGCCATCATTCTGTCAGGTTTCCCTGCTGTTTCTGACCATGTAACCTCCTGCCAGCACACGGCTTCCCATTCCAAGCTCCACACACAGGAGGAAGAATGGTTTGTATAAGGGCTCCATGAGAGGTTTTAGTGGTCGTCAGTGCTGTTTCTCTGTCTTTTATTCAGAAGGGTTACAGTTTTGCTGCCTCTGGCCCATGTGTGCCTTTGTGTCTACATGTGTGCTCACAGGTGAGAGCTGGTGAGTTTGGCAGCGGTGCAGCAGGGCCAGTCTCTCAGGATCTGCGCTGAAGTGGTTTGGAGGCCTATTTAGCAGGTCTGAGTTCATTAGACTCCCTGCGAGGAGGCTGAGTGTGCCTGAGGAAGCCCCGTGAAGTTCTTCATTGTCTTAAGACTCAATTGTAATCACCTTACTCAGCGTGACTGACAGAAGAGCTCTCTGGCGTGATTGAAAGTATTGATCTTTTGGCAGCTCTCTCTCCAGACAAGTCGGAGATGCACAATCACAGCTCTCACTTTAAAAGAAAAAAAAAATCTCTTCATCTGCCTTAATCATCTGATCAATAATTAGCATCAGGACAGTGGGGGCTTTAGCCACGTGCTTGCTTAGGCTGCTTTCAGCTGCCGGCCGCCTCTCCTCTGTTTCCCACCGGGGAGGAATCTGCTGAGTAAAGCTGATCCGGTGGACTGGGGCAGTAAGGGCAGGGTGGAAGCCCAAACAGCAATGACTTTCAGATTCACAAGCTCCACCCAGCTGCCTCTGTCCATCCCCCTCCACTGTCGTGCAAGATCGGCAAGATTTCTGTCACCTTCAGCGGTGGCAAACAGCCAAGTGCTCTTGGAACCAAAATTCATTCTCGCAGCATCCTGTCGTAGCAGCATGAACTTGTTAATCTTCTGATAATTGCAGCTTTAAAGGAATATCACAACTCAGGTGGTGGGAGAACGGTGGGTGTACTGATCACAGTGTGTCATGTTGATAAACATCTGCACCTAAATACCAGTAGCCTCTATATGAACACATAATGATGACAATGTTCAGATACCTTTCTTGTGTGTAGTGGACGGGCACTGATATTGGGTTTTAAAGGAATTCATTAAACAAGCTATGGAGCAGTGCTGCAATCTGGCCCAGTTACAGCAGCTCAGTCAATAGTTTACTGAGCTGTACACCCTCGTTAAAACTCTGTTTGTGACACATCTTTTCCATGGTAACGCAATAATGACTGCCTCACTTGCTGACCAAGACCACAACAGCATTGTTTGGTGCTGCCGCCCCCAACGGGGCTGCCCTCAAAGTAGGACTAAGCGAGTGTCTGGTGACAGTACTGTATGTATCAGTGTCCAGAACCACAAAGAGGAAATCTGGAAGCCATTATCACTAACATTCTACTGCCAAACCTTTGATTTGAATAAAGCTGGTCAACTCTATCGCTGTACAAACACCTAATTGCTGGTTTCGACAATAATGAGTACAGCCTGTTGTCTGTTAGTCTGTTGTTCTCTCTCCCTCTCTATTTCTGCCCAGGGGCCAGTACGGTGGCCTCAGGGTGCAGAGCACAGCAACACTGGACAAAGCACACTCACATACAGCAACAAAAAAAGAAAAAAAGAAATCAGACAACAATTAATTGGGAAACATAATTTCTAAGAGACAGGTCATTTGTTTTTTGAAATGTGATTATATTTTTAATGTCTACTTTTATCAGCAAAGATGGAAAAAGTTCAATGTATTTAATAATTTTTTTGTAAAGATCAACTCTTAGCAAGTAAAGCATGAGCAGTATTTCAAAGCAGGTTAAGGTTACATACATAATGCTACCTATATTAGCGAAATGTACAGTATGTAACATGACAATGTCCACCCATCAGTCTTTTCCTAAACCTAACTGGTAGGGATGCGATCTTATGAGGTATCATGGCAGTAATTCGAAAGATATACAGACCTTGTGCATAACTTTTCATAAGATATGACATGAACTGTTGCATGAGGACACTTTAAGGTGTTTGCTACTGTTTGTCATTAGCATTATTATGGTTTTTAATAGATTATATTTGCATTATATTTGATGAAGTGCTAGGTATGTAATGACATTTTTCATGGTGTTTATGTATGCATATATGCATTTAAGAATTAATTGTGGTCAAAGTTTATTTATTTCTTAGATGCTTCGATTTATATTTATCTGACTGGACTAATTACTTGGTGACAATTCATTTTTATTTGCAAGGGAGACAAATGCTGATGAAATGTGGTGTAAAATAAAAGAATAAATTGAGCATGCAATTGTTGTTAAGAAAGATGACAATAGCTTAATGTGTCTTATTTAGTTTAATTTAATTTAATTTGATTTTTAATTTTTAATTTTTAATATTTATTTTAATTTAATTTAATTTTATATTTAAGGTTTTCTCCCAAAAATTCCAACTATACAAACTGTCTTTTAGTAAAAAAAAAAAAAAACAATTGCGCAGACCTCAAAACCTTAAATAAATACTATGGAAACATTTCTCTCAAAAAAGACTTGAGTTGTTCAGTGCATCCTCTAAGCTGTTTTCAAGTTTAGGCAGACACTGAGGCAGAAAAGCCCAAAGAAAGTAGAAGAACATCGCAGTTGCTGGGTTGGAAAAAGTCTTGCAATCTGCAGCAATTACAATTCTTTCAAAATGTGCAACTTTATAACTATTTGGTAGTACACTAACTCAATTTCTGGTTTGTTGTCATGTTCAGATGTTTTAAAAATGTTGTTTTGACCAGTGTTGCTCTTTGCACCGCAGAGCATCCGTACTGACCTGACATCTGGAAGCTGAATGCATGAGCTAATTCTTAAGGAGAAAAACCAAAGAGCCTCATGGCACCTGATGTGGACACTGGCGTGTCTGACATTTGGCAACAGCTGGAAAATGTGCTAAGTAAAAGTCTTTTAACTACAAGCCTGCTGAAAAAGTCGATCCTCTGCAGCATACGTAATATTACACACATTCACAGCCTCTGTGGGAAATAATTACAGGGATGAAAATCTTCCACCTCATTCTCCTGATTCTGCTGTACGTCTTGTACACTGCAGCTAGGTTAACATTTGTTATCCCCCCCCCCCCTTTCATCAAACACCATTTGATTATTGTTTTGTAATTAATAAGATGTACTAAGGTAAGGGTCCTTGAATGCCAAGCCAAGCTCTTCTGAAAAGCCTCCTTGTGTTTGTGTTGATTACAACCCAATGATACTGACCCACAGCACAGACGAACTCATCAGCTAATTGCTAAGGGTATATAGAAAGGTCACTGAACAATTAAGAGAAATTGAACCTGCAGGGGACTGTGACTGCACACAGCTCTCGGGAAGAAAAAAACACAAGACAAACATCAACCTGCTTCATGCGAGCAAAAGGTATGGTATATATATCGCAGATTGGATGAAAAGGAAAGAAAGGATAATTATCAATCACTAAAGCCTAAATCTGACATCTACATACAACAGTATCAGTGTGCCCCATGTGTCATGTGAGATTCTATTCAAGAGTCACAGGTTCTCTCAGCAGATTCCTGTCTAAAGAAAGGACAGACAAGCGCATAACATTATCATAAAATAGAGAGCTGGCGTCTCTGGAAGCTGCGGTCACATCTCTTCTCTACAACAATAGATGTGTAAAGTGTTTCTGCTCTGGATTAAACTACGCCGAACCTTTTTTATTAATCATTATCTGCTCTGCAGTACAAAAGCATGTAATTTTGCAGTGTGTATCCAGATCGTGAATCACCTTCCCACAGGGCTGTTCGGCACCGTATTGTCAGTACAGCGATAAAGCTATTGATGATAAGAATGCAAAAGAAAAACAGCTCTCTTTTAAACCAACCTTGAGTGGGTTTTTTTTCACACTCAGGACTGCTCTCCTACTATCATGGCAATGACAAACAGGAGGAAATACGTTCAGCTGTTTGTCAGCATGGATGCGCAGTGCTCTCTTCATTGCACCTATAAAGGAAAGAAGAAAGAACTCACTAAGGAAGAGGCACATTTGTCTGCATTAGGCAAAAATATTTCATGCTCATTTTTTCTTTGTCCTTTTATTAATTTAAAAGAATCAATCATAATAGAAAATCATATGATTGCATGATGAATATCTTCATTTTCAGTTTCAGTCATTTCTTTATAGCAGTCATCCCTGCACAGCACTTAACAGCAGGAAGTACTCCAAAACTGAAATGCTCAGGCAGCACAGGTAGGCTTTCTCCTCGTCCTGACTAAGAGCTTTGAGTAATAAGACACATGCAATTTGACAGTGTTAGCGATGACAAACAATAGGCAGGGGAACCAATTAGTGTTTTTCACATCAAGGAATAATTGGACAAAATCCTACTCTATGTTCTGAAGGAAGCATTTAGCAAGGTATCTCTTTGTTTGCGTAATTGTAAGGCTACTGTAGCACTGCTTTCCTCAGGGCCGTGTCTTGTTGGAGATATGCCAATGGTGTTTCACTTGTTGAGTGCATTACTGTGCTAGCTCAAAAGCAAGCGAGAGCACACAGATGGACTAGCCCCAGCACACACAGTGCTGTCTCAGAGGCCCAGAGGGCTGCATTGTTATTATCTGCTATTCAGGAACTATACAGATGACTACTATATAGCTCTCAGTGAGGTGCTGCTCAGTATCCTTACATTGTTGGAATCTGGTGCTGTGATCGCAGTTCAGCCTTCTTGTGTATGCTCACAACTCTTGGGGTGTTCAGCTGATGACATGTAAGTCATACTATGTAAAAACAAAACAAGCAAACAAGCAAAAAACATTTGTATGCTCTACTATATGTGGCCTGCTGACTTTCCTTACTGACTCCAAGTCAGGGAACTGGAAGTGATTCATAAAATTAAGCCCTCAGACTCAGAAATAAAAGGGTCTCTACAATTTACATTTATATACTTCTAAATTGTTTTACAAAATATGTTTCGTGGCAGCATTTCTCCAGCAACTGAAATGCTAACTTCTTGTAATGCACCAAAATCACTGGGTAGTACTTAATGTTGTAGACAGTGTAGGACTTTGATACTGGAGGTTCAAGGTTCTGTGTGTGGTAGATCTGGGAGTGGTTTTGGTATAATGTTGAAGTGGGAAAAGTAAAATCAGAGATAAACAGTAATTCTAAACACATTATAGACGGTAGAAAATACTCCACAAGCTCTATAGTTTGTTTAGTCCCATAAAGACATACATAAACAACTCTGTTAAATGCCACAATCATACAAACACAAGCTACAGAGCTGTCACAAACATAGCATCCAGCCACCTGCCCCAGTTACTGCTCAATGCAGTGAGTGTGGGCTTTGTGCTAAAACTATCTGCTGTACGAGAATCTGTCGCTGCACAGTGGTTTGTTAGTTCTTCTGCTTGCTGTGTGTGCTTTGTGCTACTTGGCTAGCTGCTACTGAGAGTCTGTCCCTTCGTCGCAGCAGCTTGGTCGTAGTTTTAGCTCCCTCAGCTGACACTCCCCTAGTCTCACATGACCAGCCTCCCTTACTTCGGAATGGGAGTCTGGGGACATTCGTCTTTCGTTTTGTAATAGAAATGGGCGTGGATATCCAGACCACGTGGTGTATCTTGCCATAGGTACAGCAGCTCTGCAATATAGCAGGAATCAAATGAAATCATATCCATTTTAATCTCTTCTTGCGATGCACTGAACACTTCCTTTTCTGTTGTACTACGGACAACAATTCGGGGAACGGCAGTTCAGGTGTAGGCGGGTGTAAGGCAAAGCTAATCAGCCGTTACGGAAATACACGAATTTGGATCCAATCACATCACTGCCTCTGGGAGCCAGCGCTAGTTCTATTACAACTTTCCTGTGGGAATGTGCACAGACGACAGAGTCAGACAGCATGCAGACGCCATCGGCGTCTGTGTAAGAGACTATCACTCCCCTAGTGTTTCACAGTAAAGAATACTGCTTATTTTTTCACAATTTTAAAACCTAATTTTACTTGGAAATTTTTCAATCATTTAAATTTGACTCTGTGGTTAATAACTTGCATTTCTGTGATGTGACAAACTCAGACGCAGATTTATTTTTGCTAAACCCAGACTTTAATACAGTGTTGGTGTATGGTGATCTTGCTTTAACCGTAACCTGTATATTGAAGAAAAACAAATTAAATGTTGTAGTTTAGCACATGTTTTGCGGATATGTTGCAACTTGGCAGATACATTTATGAAAATATTTTTGAATCATTTTGAATTATGTTTATTTAGTTGGCATTACAGTTCCATCAAAATTGTGGTTGCACATTAGTAGCATATGATAAAGGTGTAAGGAAATACTGACACATTGTACTGATTCTTAAAAACACTGTTATCAAGTTTTACTAATAGTTTACATGCAAAGGTTTGTGGCAGTGCTTCATTTGTATTATATTTAAACACCCTGACAGCTAGATCCTTTAGTGTTATAATCATCAGCCATTTAACTAGAACTACTTGCTAGACCTGACAGTTTTCCTAAAATTATATGTGGAAGAATTGTGAAATATTGCAGGCTATTGTAACAATTGTAACCCCTGTATCATGATATGTATTCCATCACCATGTTTTTGCCAATAAACAGGAAACATGGTTGACAAATAAACTGAATTGAAACAAAAATGATATCAGAACCTGGATTTCTTTTCACAGTTAAATGTGTAAAAAAAAAAATAACATAGTGAACTATTTCTCCTTAAATAGAAACATGTTTGTATGAATATGTATTTGTGTGTTTATGTCTGTGTATTTGACACGTAGGACTGTGTATCTTTGTATATACAAGTGTCAGTGCCCGTGTACATGTGTGAATGGGTGATGCTGTGCATGAGCTTGAATATATCTGTCCGCGTGTGTATGTGTGTGCGTGCGGATGTGTTAGTTGATGCCTATTCTGTGCTCCTCTGCTCATGCACAGGCACTCCAGAGATGTCCGCGCTAATGGAAGCTGAAGCTGTCGTGGCTGTATTGATTGCTCAGACCTGCAGATTATTGCTCTGAAGAGTGACCAACAGCAACCCACTAAGGTAAAAACTTCTCTAACCAACAGGAGTACGGCTGCTCTACCCTGAGAAGCAACATGTTTAATTGTTTGTGGTGTTCTCTGGCCCCTACTGCTGAGGGCCCTGAGGGAGAAAGGCAAGTCCAGGGCCTGACCTTTCCCTTCCATAGCCAGCCTCATTCACACATAGACTGGGAAATGTATCAGTGCTCCTCACTTCAACAATGCTCCAATTACCAGACACAAACAAAATTGGAGCCCTTATCAACTGGAATAGGAACACTATCCTTTGGAGACTGTGAGGCAGCTTATGCACTGAATTCTACAAAAGTGAAACACACAGTGAGTGAGGCATTTTATAGGTCATATTTCTGAATTTATATCATATCATCGTGATGTTTGTACCGTCGGAGCATGTTATAGCCGTTGTATGTTAATCTCTACTTCCCACAAGGGTGTCATGAGCTTACTGATTGAGTGGAAAAATGAGCAAAAATCCGATCCTGTTACAGACACCCTCCTAAACACCTACATTTATTGCTGCACAGATGCAGTGAAGAGATACATTAGAAAAGGCAGGCCTGGGCTGGCATCCGAACACACTCCATCAGCATTCAGCTCAGTAGTTTGCAATTATAATGAATATTAATGACTGTTTTCTCATACATAATATTCTCATAATGACTCTACAAAGTAAATGCAGCCCTCTTAAAACAACCATTTATCATAACTACATACCAAAGCAGTAACACTGTCAACCACTGGAAAGATAAAGCCATCAGATACGCTCTTTAAACTCTCACATGTAAGCGTGTGACAGTGTAAGCATGTATTGTTTTTAGAGGAAATTATCTCACATTATATTTTATATTAAAATAATTTACTGAAATATGAATATCTGTCTGTTTTTTTTTTCAGGTTATTAACTGGATTAGGTGTATGAATTTTGGCATTTAATCTGATTGAAACAATATAAGTCATTTTAATACAACAGCTTTAATGTTAAATAATTCACACACTATTATAAACATCCCCTACTGTCCAATGAACAAACACATTACAGCAACTAAAACAAAATGAAATTCAGTGCTGTGTATGTGCTTAAGAGCACTTCTTTACCTCCGTCAAATACCTTTTCCCGTGGGCCATTAAAACAGCAGAGGAGCCGAGCTCAATCCTCACAGACATTACCTGTGAGCGACTGAACCCTATTTGGGAATTGGTAAAGCGTACAGAGAAATAGACTTGGGATAGAACAGCCTGGCAAATTCCATTTCACATCTGAAGTGGTCTACTTGTGAAAGATCATTTGGTTTGGAGTGAGTAAACAGAGGGGACTCCATCGCTCTCAATGACTTATGTGTGAAAGCCGGGGATTACAGCCGATCAGGAAGTCTTGGAGCTGTTTGGAAAAGCATTGCCTTGCAAAATGAATCCAACTGCAGGCAGTGTGTTTCACAAGCCCCTCTCACATTTGTCTGTGCTATACTCGGCTGCTGGGAGAGAAGCTCAGCACATATATAGGGATGTTTCCCACGTAGGGAGTTAATGTTTTATTTATCTTAGGGGTTCTTGGTTGATTTAATGTCAATACTTTTTGGCGCCTTGAAAAAGAATAAAAAGAAAATTAAGATTTTTTGTGTAACTATTTTTAATTTCAATTGGTTATGATAATATTTTGCTTGCTAATTCCATGGCTGAGATATGGGCATGTTTGACAGGGTTCCTTATTAAATGCATGGGTGTTTGCCAAACAGTCCTATATACCTCCAGTGGTGGAGTGTTTTCTCAAAAACCCCAAACCTTGTAGGTCTTTAAAAAACCTTCAGCTTTGTGTTATTTCCTCTCAGTCTCTTGGACTAAACTGGCAAATCAAGTTTTATTATTTAGTAATGCTATGAATGCCAAATTCCTCCCCTACCTTTGCTATATAACTAAGTGCATAAATACATACCATAAAAATAGTAACAGATCATTTTTGCCTCATTTTAGGTGGCAGGAATGAAAATTAGTCATCCTTAACATGTATTGTGTTTTGTTTTCTGAATGATGAAGACAGTTGGAGAACGATTAGATACAAATACGATGTAGGCTCTACAGGATGATTTTTTTTCCTTGGCAACTGTCGTGTTTTCCCCAAATAATGTGCAGATTTTTAGGCAATTGTTCAAATGGCTTGAAAAATAGTGTATATAACTGCTGTAAATGGAGAAAAAAAAAAGCATGTCCCCAGACCCCCCCTAGGTTTGGGCTGAGTCCCAAATGTTTACAATGTCTGGCTCCGCCCCTGCATACCTCAGATCTGTGGAGACCTGTCACATATTCAACACAGATTTAAGCTGCAAATTAAAACAGCATTGCTTTTAAACCATTAGTTACTGTTTCAGTTAGTTATAACTAATCCCCAAACACATTTTTTGCTATTTCCTTTGCCGACTATGTTCTATGTTTAGAATTCAGTGTTAAAATGCAGGCACCATAACTTATTGTTATTGTCGCTAAATGGTTGTGCATTAAGTGTGCAGTGGTCTGCACGCAAGCTCATGACCTGAGAGATAGCATTGCTAAATCATACTTTAATTCAATTCAATTATTTCTTGAAATATGTGATCACTTTGTGCAAAAATAGAATCCTCATCATTTGCCCTCTCTTAATATTACCTGTATACCTTGAAAATAAAAACACAATCATACCTTATGCATCCTTTTAAGAGACAAGCATAGATAATGTTGACATCCTGACACCACAACATCCTTAAAAACAAGTTAGTTTGAGAACTAGATGGGACTGAGGGCCTAATAAGATGAATAGATTAGACAGGTGTGATATAGTTCCAGGTGTCTGGAGACACATGGTATGCATTCAAGAGTTTAAAAAAGTCCCCATGATATTTTAAGCGCTTATTTGTATTTGAAAACAGAAGAACTGAGTTGTCCATTCATTAGAAGCCTGTATGCACACAAAGCCATGACAAGCACACTGGGTCATAGTTAAACCAGGAAGAAGCTGAACATGTTTACCATTGCTTTCAAGGTTTCATAACTGAAATAAACAGTGAAGTAAAACTTTGTTATAAAGCAGAGGTGTCACTGTAACCTGTTATCACTGCAATTCACCTGGTAATGAATAATTCCATCATAACCGATAAGATTGATGACCATATTAAAATAATACCCAGTTTGTACAAGAGAAGAACGTCTTTTAAATATCTTCATTATTTCTCTCCTATTTCCATCAACCGGAATTTTAAAAATGACATCGTGTGATCATAGTGGGCTTCAGTCTTGGGCACAAAAGCACTTGAGTGTGATGGGCAAAGTGGCACTCAGTCACCGTGGAGCTACTGAAGCTGATAAAAGGGAGAGACATTAATTGAATGACCTTGGCATCACTAGTTTTAATAAGCGGACGTACTTCAATATAAAAAGCCCACAACTGGAGAAAATTGTGTCTTAGTGGTTATTTTAACATCTAGATCTTTGACCACGGCTCCAATGCTGTTTATTGTTGGCCCTAATACTGTTTAATTGTTAACTAGAAAGTTGAATAAATGATGTTAGTGGAGATTATAAGTCATATGAAAGGAGACAGGAGACAGGAGTGTCTTAAGCTTGAAAAGGAACTCGTGTGAAGTTTGAAACAGGATGCCAACTTGTAAAAAATTGTCTGTGATTAGACAATAAATTGGAGTGGTTGCTGACACACTATCTTAAAAATAAAGTGATCAGAGGTACTGCATTGTCTTTCAGACACATCAGCAAAGGGAGACAAACAAGAGAAAATACACTCAGACTCTAACCTGCGATAGTAACACGTTATTGGTGGTGAATACCTGAACCCCAGCTGAGGGCAGACACTGGCTGCTATGACAGATCCATCAAAGCAGCGGAGGCTGTCTCTCCTGATGTGGACTCCGGCATGGGCTCTGCCTGCTGCTGAGAGCTGAGGCCCGCTCTGCATTGTCCACTGGCACCCAGCCAAACTGGCCCTGCTACTATTGTCCTTCACCCTCCAAGCTCTGAAGCCCGCTATTCAATTAAGATACATGAACTTTGTGATGCATGCTTGAAGAGATGCTTTAAACGCAGTTCCAGCATCAGGACGCCTGCATTGAAATGAACGAGCGTTGTCACTGCGGAGGCTCTTTAAAGTTAATTGCAGTGAGGAGACAGTAGAGAGCCTTTATGAAACTGTTTTTGTCATGCTTTCTTGCAGACCATATGACACCGTGCTGTACAGTATGCCTTGGACCAGACTTTCGAACAGTCCCTGCATCATCTGGTGTATCTGTCACATCCACAATTACATTATTGCTGTTTCACTCACACGAGCCACTGTGTCAGAGCTCTCAAAACCAAACAGATGGAGCTAGTTGGCAACAGAAGGCATGCAAATCATGGATCATTTGATTGGAGATCTTATTTAATTATTCAACCAAGTGGCCATCTTGGAGGAGACTCAATACAAGCTGCCTACTGTACAATATGTGTAAGCAACTGTTACAATATTCAACTAATAATGAGTTACAAAAAAGATGGAAACTAAGACATTGTGTCTTTGGGGGGGTATACATTGAATATCTAGGCATTTTACTCTCTCACTTCAGTTTGACTTTGCAAAACATAATGCACTGAGAAGGAAGCTACAGTCTTTACAAAGTGTGCATTGATTTCTTGATGGTTGCATTGCATACCTTATTGCACACTCACATATGCACACAAGAGTAGCCCATAAACTATCTCTACAGACATATTCAGGTCTGATGCTCATTTTTCGTGAGCCTTATGAAACCTTGAAGCGGAGGGAAAAAATACTGGTAACAGAAGAGGCAGCTGTGACAATGAACCAAAATTACAATCATGTGGAATGAGACCAAGGATTTCAAGTAGGGAAGTAAATTAAATGAAAATTTAGTGTTGGTTGAAATAGTTTGCAGAAAAAACAAAATGAGCTGTATTTAACATTCAGGCACAATGCTGAAAAGTGACAATTGCTTATCTCCATGGAGATCAATAATGGCTGCAGGATCATTGTGTAAAGTGTCTGCAGGTTTAATGCAGATAGGATGTCATTATTATTTTCTTTCTCCTAATGACCATCATTATGCACGGACACTGATTGAATTCCATTTGTTACCTACGTTTGAGCCTGAGTGGAATAATTACCATTTAAGTATCTCCATTAAAATTCATGCACGGATGTTCATACTCAGACCTTCTTTTAAAAATAACTAAAATATTCTTTGAATACAAAATTCATCGGCTACAACCTGGCCATGCTTTAATACTTCAAGTCTAATTACATGTGAGTGTTATTAAAGCATGTCTTCTTTTTTAGTTTGTCTAATTTTTTATTTTTTTTTTAAATGACGGGCAAAAGAAAAGCAAGAAATGGTTGCTGCTCTGTGGCTATCAATGCAGCACACTCTCTTAATATTTAATTAAAATGGATCTGCTGGTAAGTGTGATCAATATCCAGCACCCTGTCTAAATTGCTTTTTCAACCTCTTGTGTCACATACAAAATAAATATGTTTTAATAGTTACATACATTTTCTTTTCAAAGGATAAAGGGTTATTGTGTTGCATTAAGATATAAGTGGGGCTTTTTCTGCTGTCTAGACTTCACCTCTAGTGATTGTTGAGTGTTACAAACACGGATGACAGCCTGAGATGCGATTTCTTCTCCCCAAAACAAACTCGTCATAGGTCCGTAGGCCTGTTTGTTTATCCATCGGTGCATGAATTCAGCACCAACAAGAACATGTCACTTCTTGTTTCTTGTTTACCGGTGGTCATCCTGTGTGTGGAGTCGCCTGAGTGGAAGTAACCATGTTTATGTTGCAGGTAAATAAGGCAGCCTCTTCCCTAATACAGCCATCTTTCTGTAAATACACAGCTGTGGCTCAACAGTGAGCCAGTAGAGGAGAACGGAGAGGGGATTTGGCCACACCTAATCAATCACTGACAGATTACTGCTAAAGCCACTTCCATACACATTAAAGAGGGACAAATGCAGAATTGCAACTGAACAAGTTCTAGTTTTAAGCCAACAGTGGGACTTCCTGGTGATTTATCAAAGTCACTGCTGCTGAGCTGCATGCCTGTGTGATTGTAGTTCACAGCAGACAGAGCTGAGGCGCAGCATTGAAAGGAGTGTTTATGCCCTCAGCTGTGGCACTGTCAGCCTTGTGGAATTTACTGTAAATCACATTGCTTTTATTGCAAGATTTAGTAGCTTATCCTCTGTGGGCTCTATTCACTTCAAGCTTGTCCCTATTAGGATTTTAGCCCTCGTCTATACAGGGACTTGGATACACATCTAGAAATAATGTGGGAAATCAAGCCTGTGATTTTACACTTTTTTGCACATCTTTTTCTCTATAATAGCTTGTGCGCTTAAATGTTTCATTGCTGTGACCACACTACAGTGTCTTAAGCCTGTGTGTGTGTATTATTTCTACTCAAAGATCTCTATTCCTGATGGAAATCACTGCTTGTGATAGCCCAGAGATACAGCGCAGCATTACTGCAAATTATGTTGTTTACAGTATTATTCCATGAATACCCCCAAATCGGATTTGTTAAGTTCTGTAATGATAGTTTAGAAAAGGGAAAGCCTGACTTCTCTGTGCCAGTAGAATGACTTGATATATATTTTTTTTTAATGGCACAATGTTTAACAACAATCACTGCTCGTGGAAATGAATCAATAATTCTACAAACTACTGATCAGGGGAATAAAAGTCTCCTTTGTTACATCAAGATGCATGCTCCTGTGAGGAAAGGCTCGATGCAGCTGGTTTCGCCAAAGTCAGTGTTTTGTGGCAGAAACAATAAACGCCCAGCAACATCGCTGAAGTGATCACACATGACATAAGAGTCTGTAGGCAGAAGGTTAAAAAACAGGCAGTCACGTGCCATGTAAACCCCTAACCTCATTCCTGGGGAAATGAACAATTCCACTGTGTGTGTGTGTGTGTGTGTGTGTGTGTGTGTGTGTGTGTGTGTGTGTGTGTGTCTGTGTGTGCAGGATAGGAAAGGAAAGGAGATGTCAGCATGTGTTTTACATTCATTCAGTTTTTATTCGTTTAAACAATGATTTCTCGTTACAGATGTAATAAACGTAGAAATAAAACCTGATATTCATCTATAAAATACTTTGATACGCTTCCACCTTTTATTTTTAATACATCAGCAACTCAGTTTAATCGTACAGCTTTCAATCTTTTTACCCACTCATTTACAAAATCCATAATCAGAAATTTCGATCTGCAATTGCCCGACACCAAATCATAGCAACCAGTTAACTTTTTTATTTCCTCAAGGTTTGATCTGTGTCAAGGAGGATTCAAGTGTGTGATGGACATGAACTGTGATCCCTGTAGCTGTATGTGCGGGTGTCTGCATGATGTGTGTATTGACGTGCTGTAGCAAGAGTTCAGGGAGGCAGCTGAGCAAAATAATTTAGAATGTCCTGCCTGCTGACACAAGGACAAAGGCACAGACTGAACATGCCCATATGAGGAAGGATACAATGGACGTGGCTACACCTGGAAATGCACTGCTGTTGTTTTCACCATGACCTCCACAGCACACAGAGATTTTCACAGGCTGTTCCTACAAGCGTGGACACTCGCTTCTGGTTGAGTCAGCTCGGTATTAACAGGACATTATTCCATGATGAGCACCAGAATCCTCGTCTAATCAGCAGCACAGCGAATGAAATCAAGCACGTAGTGTTATTATGATCATTTTCTCTACTTCTCTGTTTTTGTGTGGTAGTTTCAATACAATCTGCATTGCTTTTGTCTCTAAATTGATAACAAAAGAAACACTAACAGGGGCAGCAGCAGTAAAAGATACTGGAGTGCATGAGCTTAAACTGTCATTGTCCAGAGCAGCTCAGTGGCCACTCTGTGTCCTGCCTTTTGGGTAGGATTTCTCAGAAGAGCTCATGCAGTTGGAATTAGCATGGTGCAGTCAAGGGAGTACTGAAGGCTGAATCAATGCATCACTCCGAGGGCCTTGGGTATGGATATGAGAGGGCATAATGGGACTTTTTGTGCCGATCCTCATATCATGTGTCTAACCAGGGTCTTCGAGCAACGCTCCCCCAAAGGAGAGGAGATCAGCCTACCCCTTTCAAGGCCATGTGCAGATAACAGAGAAACGCTGGAGAATAACCTGCAATAATGTGTGTCAATCAGCAAATGAAGAGA